>NW_027411755.1:0-4800000 GCF_047663935.1 Musca autumnalis | reverse complement strand
AAAACTGAAAAGCAAAAAAATTAATTTAAGTGGCAAAGTTGTATTATTTTGAGTTATACTCCAGTAAAAGCTGATTGTCGTTTGAGTGTTGTTTTAATGGTTGCTTTAATTTGTTTTCTAACAAAAAAGCGGACATAACGAATTGAAGGAAAAAGGATAAGCATCGTTTAAATTAAGGAGTGTTTGGGTGTTTGTTGCATTTTTTTTGTAATTGTAATACAAAGTTGTCAGAAAAAAAACCTAGAAAATGTTTCGTTTAAAAGTAATAATAATCATATCAAATGTTAACTTCCGTTCTTTCTTCTTCTCTTCCTTTGTATTTCCTTTTTGCTTTGCCTTTTTTGTTTCCTTATTATTCATTTCCCATTTAAGCATTCCCACTTAATTCAACAGGCCCAGGATGGTGAACTGTCACAGTCAAATGCCAGCAGCAGTGGTAGCAGTCTTCACAGCAATGCCTTGTTCTTACTGCCGCCGTATCTAAATGGTCTGTCGAGTAAGCTCTTACAGGTGAGTTATGTATGACTGAATGTATTTACAACAAGTAATTTAGAAATGGTCCGAAGTAAAGAACATAATAAGAAACAACGTTAAGTAATATTAATTTCATGCAGTTTATTAAAAAGAAAACACCAACAGGTTGTTGTTGTGAGTTTTGGCACCTGTTTAATTTATTACTCAGGTTGTGTTTTGAATTACAATGATTATATTTATATTAATTTGCGAAGTTCGGGTATTTCCTAACCTACACAAAAGTGTTCGAGCAACCAGAAATTTGCTTCAATTTGTTAATATCTGCCGCCTTCAAATGGTTTTCTATTCTTAACAAAACTCTCTACCTCCCCTACGAAACGGTGTCTTGTTTAACCATACCACAATACTGATGACGTCTTGACAAGTCTTCCTCATTATGACCCACGTACTCCGTGTAGTGCCACTTAAGTGCAACCTCATTTTTTAGTTGTTGCTGTTGTTGTATTCTGTTGCTGTTCTTCTTTTTAGCTTCTTTAACGGAGAAATGGAGTTCCTTTACGTGGCGGATGTTCATGCAAAGCCACTCATGTCAACAGGGACAAGACAAGACGGCAACTCCTCCTACACGTACACCAATCATCTTCTATTCGTACTTATTTATGCAGAAGCTACCTTTTCATATTTTTTTCGTCGCAATTCAGTTTAAAGAAGTGCATATTTTTGAAGCAGCCATAGCTGATTATGAGGAAGAGAGAAAAGGAACCGGTAAAAAGTAGGAAAGCAAAGAGGAAAGCACTTGTTGCCAATTATTAAAGGGAAATTGTATCCCTTTTTTTATTGAAATTTAACAAGGAATTTATATTAAAAAAATAAAATTTCAATATTATAATAAGTATTTCAAAATTTTTTGTATATTGTAAAGATATTGCTACTTCGGTATGTAATTATCCCAACAATAATAGTTTTGTTATATGGAGCGCTTCGGAAATTTAATGTTTTAAGCAAATCGTGTAATTTGTCCCTTCAAAAATATGTATGGTAATTTTTACAATACCAAATGTTGGATCAATAATGTCGTTAGTTCCTTCAACAATATGTAAGACCACATCAGCAGTATATAAGAACACATCCGCAATATATATAAATTGATATATGTGTAATGATATGGCTATGAAATAAGTCAAAAGTTGGCTAGAAACAAATGCATATGTCATTTTGGTTAAGTCGCGTGGCTTCAAAGCTTGTTTTGAGTTATATATGTGCTTATGTTGACTCCAATTTCTCTCAACAAAGCTCATATATAAAAACTTTAATAGCTTTTTGTGTGTGAGATTTTTTATCGAATCACCTTATAATTAAGATTTTATCTAATCTTAAGCAAACTTACTTACTTACTTAGCTGGCCTTTTACAGAACATTTGTTCCATAAGCCGAACTAAGAAAAAATCTCCAATCCTCTCTGTTTGCTGCTGTATTTTCCCAGTCTGGGATATGTAACTTTCTGATATCTCGTTTCACTTGTTCGCTCCAACGAAGCTTTGGCCTTCCAGATCTGCGAGAACCTCCATGCGGCCCGTATTTATACGCCGTTTTTGCGGGTTCATCATCACTCCTTCTTATAACATGGCCTAGCCATCGCAATCGTTGTATCTCGATTCGTTCAACTACATTGATGTCATTGTATAGTTGATACAGCTCGTTGTTCATACGACGCCGATATTCGCCGTCAACACAGATTGGCCCGTAGATCTTTCGAAGAATTTTTCTCTCGAACACACCAAGCACTGCCTTATCTGCTTGAGCAAGTACCCATGCTTGGGAACCATACATTAGCACGGGTAGTATCAGTGTTTTGTAAAGTGTTACTTTTGTTTGACGAGAGGTGGCTTTATTCCTAAACTGCTTACTCAGCCCAAAGTAGCATCTGTTAGCCAACACTATTCTTCTTCGTATTACACAACTGATGTTATTTGTTGTGTTTATGGCGGTGCCGAGGTAGACGAAGTCCTTTACTACCTCAAAATTGTAGGTACCAACATTCACAGATGGTGCGGGGTTTGTGGACATATTACGCGTTGATACCATCAACTTGGTTTTTTCGCCGTTTACTGCCAGACCAACTTTAGCAGATTCTCTTTCGACTTTTGCAAAGGTGTCAGTTACTTCCTTTACCGATCGGCCCATGATGTCAATGTCGTCGGCATAAGCCAGTAACATATGGCTGTTCGTGTATATCGTTCCATTTCTTTTGACCTTCGCGTCTCGTATGACCTTTTCCAGCAGGATGTTGAATAGATCACACGACAGGCCGTCTCCTTGTCTGAAACCTCTTTTGGTAATAAACTCTTCGGAGAGGTTCTTTCCTATTTTAACTGAGGATCTCGTCTCAGTTAATGTCATTCTACAAAGCCGAATGAGCTTTGCAGGAATACCAAAATCAGACATGGCTTGGAACACCTTTGAACGTATAGGGCTATCGAATGCTGCTTTATAATCGACGAAAAGATGGAAGGTGTCGATCTGCATTTCTTGGGTCTTTTCCAGGATTTGTATCAAAGTAAATATCTGGTCAATGGTGGATTTGCCAGGTCTAAAGCCGCACTGGTAGGGTCCAATAATTTCATTGACCATAGGCTTTAGTCTCTCACACAATATGCCAGATACTATCTTATATGCAATAGGGAGCAGACTTATGCCCCTGTAATTGGAGCACACAGTCTTATCACCCTTCTTGTGGACTGGACGTAGGATGCTCACGTTCCAATCGTCGGGTACGCGTTCTTCCTGCCAGATGGTGCTAACTAGCTGATGCATACACCTTATCAGCGTGTCGCATCCGGTTTTGAACAGCTCGGCTGGTAGGCCATCTGCTCCTGCCGCCTTATTATTCTTCAGCCGGTTTATTGCTGTCCTTACCTCATCTTGGCTGGGCGGTATACATTCAATACCATCTTCTGGGATTGGATCTGTGGTATCTTCGCCGTCTTCACTGCTATCGGATACCAACAGTTTGGAAAAATGTTCTTTCCATATCCTGAGCACACTATCTGTATCAGTTACCAAATTACCTTGTTGGTCTCTACAGGAGGACATGCCTGTACCAAAGCCATCAGTTTGATGCTTCACTCTTTGGTAGAATTTTCGGACTTCGTTCTGTCTCCTGTACATCTCTATTTGTTCACACTCCCTCTTCTCCATCTCTCTCTTTTTCCTGCGGAAAATACGTTTCTCCTCTTTCCTTTTCTCCCGATACCTCTCTCGTGCGCTACGCGTTGCTACTGATTGTAAAGTAGCCCTATATGCCGCATTTTTTTCTTCGGTAGCAGCACGGCACTCCTGGTCATACCATGGATTCTTTGGTGGAGGTCTCTGGTATCCAAGTACTGATTTTGCGGCTGTTTGCATGGAGTGGGCAATGTTTTGCCATTGTGCTGATATGTTATCGGGACGAGAAGCGCTTTTATTTATTTATCAGTTGAGTGGAATATGCTGTGGCTATCTGTTGTGTTTGCAGCTTAGCGACGTCCAACTTTCGTGTTGTGTCCGTCCGTGCTTTATTTGCAACGTTTAGACGGGTACGTACCTTTGCTGCAACGAGGTAGTGGTCCGAATCAATGTTTGCGCCTCGGAACGATCGCACATCCAACACGCTCGATGAATGTCTTCCATCTATCACAACATGATCAATTTGATTTATTGTTCTTTGGTCTGGAGACAGCCAAGTGCCCTTATGAATATCGAGATGCTTAAATCTGGTACTGCTAACTACCATGTTTTTTGCCGCTGCGAAGTCTATCAGCCTCATTCCTTTGTCTGATGTTTCACTATGTAGACTGAATTTCCCGACTGTTTGTCCAAAGATATTCTCCTTTCCAATTTTGACATTAAAATCGCCTAGAACAATTTGTTTCTTCTAAGCGCTCGTAGAATATATCTTTGGTCTGTTC
This sequence comes from Musca autumnalis, assembly GCF_047663935.1. Classification (NCBI taxonomy): domain Eukaryota; kingdom Metazoa; phylum Arthropoda; class Insecta; order Diptera; family Muscidae; genus Musca; species Musca autumnalis. Next base: position 4,795,579 of record NW_027411755.1, on the reverse strand, counting down.
GTCCTTATCTTCGGTTGGAGCATGAGCGCAGATTAAGCTGATGTTGAAGAATTTTGCTTTTAATCGAATTGTAGCAAGTCTTTCATTCACTGGAGTGAAGCTGGATACCAGATGTTTTAGTCTCCGACTAACTACAAATCCGCAACCAAACTTATGCTTTGTGTCATGGCAGCTATAATACAGTGCGTCACCTTTAGGTGTTGTTGTGACGCCTTTCCCGTTCCATCGTATTTCCTGTATGGCAGTAATGTCGGCCTTGTACTTTTTCAAGTACATCTGCCAATGCGTAAACTACACCTTCTCTATAAAGAGTGCGAACATTCCAGGTGCAGATTCGCAAATCATGGTCCTTAAAACGTTTGCGGGGTTCGTCAACTTTAGAGGGGTTTGTTTTTCTTTTCTTTCGTTTTTTCATAGTAGACTGTTTTTTCTAGGGGAGGGTTACTAACCCGACGCCCAAACCCAAGTTTTTAACGTTCTTATGGGTGAACGCGCGGCACATGTTAGCTCACTACCTTTAACGGGTGTTAAAGGCAGTTCCCCAGGTGACACCACGGGGAGGTCAGTGTCCACTTGAGATGAAAGAGGGACCAAGATAAATCCTGGGCTTTGCCATGTTAAAACCGGTCAGGTCCGTTGCTTGGTATCTTCCATCCCCTACGTCAATCTTAAGCAAAACCTGATCAAAATATCACACAGGGAAATGAGGTTGTACACTGAAAGAAAAATGTTTCATTGATTTTGAACCAACGTAGAGTTTCATTGAATAAATGAAAAGTTTCATTAAATAACCATAATGAATTTCTTCATTGTTCCAATGAAATTTCCTCAATTATCCAATGATACTTCTTTATTAATTCAATAAATTAGTTAAAAGTTACAATTCTACTATTACTACGAAACTTTCACATTAATACTATGAAAAAATAATGAAAGTTATTTTACGAAACTGAATGAAACTTCTTCATTAATACAATGACGTCTTACGTTGGTTCAAAATCAATGACAAATTTCATTGATGCAACGTAATTTTCTTCCAGTGTAAAAAAGTCATAACCCTAGTGTATAAACGTTTCGGCATGAGTGAACTCAGCACCATTTTTAATACATCACTCATCCTTCGTTTTCTAATAACTTTCTAAAGTGTCTCATTCTCCACATGATTTCAACTTTTATTATTCATATCTATCTTCTTCCTAACCCAACATTGAATTGGAACATCTTTAAAATATGATTCAAAAATTATATTATAATTCCCAATACAATATATTCATAATTTAATTGAATTAAATTAATCAGAAATTTTGTTGAATTTCAAAGTATTTCTTCCAACTTAGAGACAGACACAATGCAAATGAAGTGCCAGTCGTCTACATTTATTGTCACACATTTTGCATTAGGACAAAATTGAATATGCAAATGTAACATTTTGGAATTAATTTTTAAACTGCTCATGTGGTCGGTCGGTCACACAAATATGGGAATGAACATTTTTGTCATATGCCTAAAAGCCACAATGCAAATGCACATGCATACATGAATACACTCACAAATGCACTATTTTGTTATGTGCATTTGGCATAATGCAAAAATATCCAAAATACATATTCATGGATGTGAAAAACTGATAGGACAAGACAAACACATCACAGATCTCTTCGTATGTCGAGTCTAAGTACAATTTTGATAGAGGTTTTGCTTTTGTGGTTTTCCTGCAATTTGCAATAGAGCAAAATATGACCACACATCGAGTAGTTGTTGTAGCAGTACAAATGACATGAACTCGAAAAAATTGCAAAACAATTTTTTTTATTATTGTGGAAGAAAGAAAGAGTTGAATGGGCAAGGAGATGTCCATTAAGTGACTTCACAGCTTCTAATGGGGTCATTTGTTTTTTTTCTTCTTGCTCTTCTTCTAAAGTGACATGATGTTTGAAATCGTGAACTGGCCTATTGCCATTGTCGTGGTTGATATCCATTCAGTAATAACAACAACAATATTCATTGATTTCCCCAGAGTTGAATGTAGGAAACTTAGGAAACTTTAAAAATGAAATTCACTCAAAGAGAGGAGGGACAATTTTTCATTTAGTACTAGATACAGATAAAAATACATATGTGCATATGAAATGTATGCATATGTAAACAACTTCTCGATGATTTTTAAAGTATGATTTAAATAGTAAAGTTTAAGATATATGTTAGTGGGAGAATTTTGAAATTTTCTGCCAATTTTTTTCGTACTATATATTCAAAAGGCCCTTCCAACAAGTTCATCGACCTAATCTATGCAACAAATTCTATGCAATTCTATCAATCGATAGATAAAATAAAATTGTCCAATATTTTAGTGTGGTTTCAACATCAAATAATCCATTTGCTATTGTGATGACACAATGGTTGACCAAGAGCTGATTTTTACCACCAGAAACAAATGCAAGGGGCGATACTACGATACGACAGAGACGAGCGATGATGATGACATGGACAATATTCAACACATCATGTTGCAATTAGCTGTCGTCTGGCTAAATTCTAACATCAATAATATGGGGAACGTGTTTTAAGAAAACCACAGCAGACTATTTTTAAATGTATAGTGGCGATATTATGTGATTGTGTGTGTGTGGTTTATATTTCGCTGAGCCTATATACATATATGTGTATGTATACAATTAATAATATATGGGTTAGAATAGGAAATTATTTTTGGTCTAATGTGTTTTTAATGTTTGAACACAATGCTTTAGTTTGAGGATCCCATCATACGATATCCTACACCACTTTTGCTGGGCTTGAGCATTCCTCAGGACAAAGTACCTTTGATGACATAATAAAATTATTTCTTCAAATTGCGATCAGATGTATGGATTTGAGTCTAATTATTTTGATGTCTGCAGTTATTCCAAAAAATAGTCTGAGGATCCGATCATATGATATCCTACACAACTTCTGCGGGGCATCATCTTTCCTCAGAGCAAAATTCCTTAAATTCAGCCTAAGAACCCATTATTATGTAATAAGTCAAAAGCCGGCCAGTAAGAGCCGAAAAATAATTTAAAAAAAAAAACACATTTGAAACATTAGCCTCCACCATATGGAGGGTATAATTAAATTTGTCATTCCGTTTGTAACACATCGAAATATTCGCAGGAGACCCTATAAAGTATATATATTATTGATCAGCATAAAATTCTATGTCGATTTGACCATGTCCGCCTGTCCGTCCGTCCGTCTGTCTGTTGAAATCAAGATACAGCTCGCAATTTTAAAGATAGAGAGTCAAAATTTGGTACAGAAGTTTTTATTACTTGCAGGATGGTTGGTATTGAAAATGGGATATATCGGTCCACGTTTTGATATAGCCCCCATAGAACGGTACCTCCAGATTTTCGGTATTTTTAAGGTTTTAGCTTCATTATCCCACTAAAATGGCTGAAATTTGGTACGTAGTCTTCTTTAGGGGTATAAAACTTTCCCCCAGAATTTTGTCGGTATCAGTCCACACCTTAATATAGCCCCCATATAACGGTACCTCCCGATTTTCGGTATTTTGAAGGTTGTGCCTTTAATATTCCACCAAAAAGGCTGAAATTTGGTTTTCAGTCTTCAATGTGATATAAAACTGTTCGCCAGAAATATGTCTGTACAGGTCCATGCTTTCATATTGCCCCATTTCTGACTAAAATTCGTCGGTATAGGTCCACGTTTCGATATAGCCCCCATAGAACGGTACCTCCCGATTTTCGTAATACTGAAGATTGTGACGTCAATATCCAACCGAAATGACTGAAATTCGTTATTTCGTCTTCCAAGAGTTATAAAATATTCCAGAAGAGTATTATCAGTATAGGTCCACGTCTTCCTACATCGCCATAGAAGCGTACTTCTTGATTTTCGGTATTTTTAGCAACATTCTCTTACCGAAATATAGAAAATTTGGTATTTAGTCTTCTTTGAGCCTAAAAACTTTCCGTCAGAAATTTGTCGGTATGGATCCACAATTTGAAATAGCCCCCATAGAATGGTGCCTCACATTGTTTTACCGAAATTGCTGAAATTTAGTATTAAGTCTTCTTCATACACGAAAGGAAACTAATTATTCCATTTTACTTCAATACAACTTGTGGTGGAGGGTATAACAAGTTCGGTCCGGCCGAACTTAACGCCGTTCTTACTTGTTTTGTTTTGTCGCCTGTTGACATTGAACATGTGAGCTTTTGATTAATAGCATAATACCCTATTCCCGACTACGATCATTAGCCCAGCAAAAACTACTAAAGACATGAGGAGGAACACTGTTGCAGTTCTATATTCGGCGTTCTAACAGATTTGAATATTTTTCCATCGCGTTTCACTCATATTCACGGACGACACTTGCGTCGCAGAGCTTACCACAGACCGACCTTTCGGGCTATACATATGTGGTCAACATAGTTTTTTTATCTGCACCCCAGATACTGTCGTCTAGAGACTTGAGAAGCTTGTTCCAACATATCAGATTGTGGGAAGTAGCTGTGACATACGGGGACGGCATGAACTTGTTGTCCAATGTGATCCCTAGAATTGTTGAGGTTGTTTGTGGTCGAGGTTTGTAGGGTTTAAAAAGTTCCAGAGATATAACCCCACCTTGTGTAACTTCCTTTTTCAGTCTACGGGGCTTGAACTTCTTGATCCCGAATTCCATGAACGACTATCGTCCATACATAGAATTGATTATCCAATGTTTCAAATGTGGGCAGAGGGTTGTCTGCTCGATTTCCTCAAACAGCGTGGAGTGCTTGGCAATATCAAAGGCTTTTGATAAGTCCAGAGCCACCATCACTGTTCTATCACATGGCTTGCTCTGGTTGAGTCCTCGACTAGAACGCTGATGGCGTGCTGTGCTGCTTACGGAAGCCATATTGGTGATAAGCAAGTGGATAGCTATTTCTGACTCTGGGGAGGACTAAAGCCTCAAGGTCTTTGCTAGCGACAAAAGGCATGATGACCATTAAAGTCCCCCAAGACCAGGCGGTTATGACCTTCCAGTTCCACACCTGATTTTGTCCCCATAAATTGCACGTACGGAAGCTAATCCCCCACTTCCACTTCTAGTGCGAACCATTCTCAGTACGTTGTAACCGTTTCCTGAACCACTGCGACCGTGATATTGTTCCGACTCAGAAAATCCACTATTTTCTCGATCTTACGTCGGATTCCATTGCAATTAAATTGCGAATAGGATGAATTTTCAGGAATTGGAACAACAACGGCTGGTGTTAAGTGCTGCCGGTGCCATTGTGCGGACTGCGGGGGAGTCACGTATTCTGATGACGACTCGCTGAGGGCAGTTTTCACAAAGTCCCAGTAATTTGAGTGTGGTGGATGCGGATGTGACAAACTGAAAACATATAAGGTGGGCATGGTTGTCAGCTTTTGTGGTAAAAAAAAACTTATAATTTCTGGTGCCGAAAGCTTCGATTTCGTGATGAGAAGACAGAACTTTCTGACAATGGAACCGATCATAGAACTTTTGTATTTAAATCTCCTACTACAATATTAAACTCACATCAAGGTCAACTGCTTTATGTTCTTTATAGCCACTTGTTTATATAATTGTAATATTAAATTTTTTCGAAGATTTAAAAATAAATAAAAAAATAAGTTTCTTCTAAAAATATGTATGTACTAGGGTGGGGCGATTTGTGTGGAAGCAAAAAACCTTAATGAGCCCTTCGCGTTTCTGATTCCTGGGATTGAACTGAGCAAAAAAAGTCCACTGGACCATATATCTACCGTGAAAATCGAGCCTCCCGATTTTGCAGTTAAGTTTTTTATTGACATTTTTTGGATATTTTGGCATATAACAGCCAAACCATTGGGATTTTCGATCCAACACAAAGACAAACATTGTAGCCAAGACAGTAATTGAAAACTCTCTAATTCATCGCAAAAGCATTGGAACGCTCCTTCAGGCAGTTTTGGCCCTAAGAATGTGCAAACTTTTCGGAAAATGTCGATAAATGACATTGTGCTACAAAATTTGACCCGATAAATATTCCAGTGTTCTGATGCAAAATTATATCGTGTTGGGATCCATGGACAACGACAATGCCTTTATTTCGTTTGGGTCACTTCGTTTAATTTTTTGTATAACGGTAAAAGTAGTGGAAATCTGGGTTTCTTACATTTTCAAATTTAAACGGGCATATCTTACTTTTTCCACAACGGATTTCTTTTGATCCGTCTTCCTTTTAAAGGGGTGAATAATGTCTTTTGAATAAGCTATTATTGTTTTAAATCGGTTAACAAATGGCTAAGTTATAGAGGTTTATGTCTGAAAACCCCCACAAAAAACCTATAAAGGAATTTCTCATAATTTTCAAAAATGTAATGTTTTTTTGTTTTGTTCAATATTTATTTTGAAATTTATGAGAAATTCCTTTATAGGTTTTTTGTGGGGGTTTTCAGACATAAACCACTATAACTTAGCCATTTGTTAAACGATTTAAAACAATAATACCTTATTCAAAAGACATTATTCACCCCTTTAAAAGGAAGACGGATCAAAAGAATTCCGTTGTGGAAAAAATAAGATATGCCCGTTTAAATTTGAAAATGTATGAAACCCAGATTTTCAATACTTTTACCGTTATAAAAAAATAAAACGAAGTGACCCCAACGAACTACAGGCATTGTCGTTGTCCATGGATCTCAACACGATATAAATTTGCATCAGAACACTTGAATATTTTTCTGGTCAACTTTTATAGCCCAGTGTCATTTATCGACATTTGCACCTTCTCAAGACCAAAACTGTCTGAAGGATCGTTCCAATGCTTTCGCGATGTATTAGAGAGTTCTTAATTACTGTATTGGCTACAATTTTTGTATTTGTGTTGGATCGAAAATCTCAATGGTTTGGCTGTTATATGCCAAAATATCTAGAAAACGTCAATAAATAACTTAAAGTCAAAATCGGGAGGCTCGATTTTCACAGTAGATATATGGTCCAGTGGACTTTTTTGCTCAGTTCAATCCCAGGAATCAGAAACGCGAAGGGCTCATTAAGGTTTTCAAATCGCCCTTGCCTAGTATGTACTCAAAAATATACTTTTAATTTTTCAGAAATTTTCATTTTCCGTGCCAAGTTCTTTGGAATTTCCAGTGACATTTTCATCAAGTTTTGTGACATTGTCCAATACCGTGGAAAATTTACTCAGAAATTTGTAGCTGAAATTCACAGCCAATTTAAGAGACGTTCAAATTGCTACGGTAACGATGGTAGCCGTGTTCGCAGAAATGTCTAGCCGCTGGTTCAGGCTTTAGAGTAAGTATTCATATCTTTGTATTTAAAGATTTTTGTGTTTATATAATAGGGTCCTTAACATACATTGCCTTATTTAATTTATTTGTTTTTTAATCTACAACTTTTTTTTGCAGCTATGCTCCTTTTTAACGAATGTATTTGCCAAACAAAAACAATCTAAGAAGAAGCTGCAATTGAAATGCCAATAAAAACGATAATTGTATCTTGTATAGTTCCAAAAAGCAAACAAAAAATGAAATACAAGATGACCATCAAAACCGTAAAAAGGTGCCACAGCGTTAAGCTGTTGGGATGGTTACACTGTGTGTAAAGTCCTGAACAGAGGTAAGAAAATCGACACTATTTTTTTATTTTCCCCAAAAATTATAAAAATTATATTGTTTTAGCCCCCAATAATGTTCTTTGTTATCACCCTGGGGATTTAAGCATCGCGTTCTGTAGTATGGTTTGGTATGTCATTTAAAACAACAACAACAACTAAAATCCACACCATTGGTTTGCCATCAAACGCTCGCTGCAGCGAGTGTTATTTTAATTTCTTTTCGAATATTTCAACAGCATTCCGATTTTGTTTTTACAAATTCCAAATTAAAAAATGAAGACTACATTTGTATTGATCCCAAAGTGCCTTTAAATGAAATAAATATTGTTGACCTCTAAAATCAATGTAAAAAAAAATAACTAAACGAAGACAAAGCCAGAAGACGAAGAAGGATAAGTAAGTGAATGAATCAGAAGCTGAGGATGATGATGATGATGTCGATAATGATGTAATATGATAATGTATTATTAAAAATATTACTATAATTAGTTTACTATAATTAGTAAATAATTAACTAATTTTTGTATAATTTGTTGCCTAACTACATAATTGCTAAAATGAATGAAATGAAACATGGTACATATGCATTAATTCTAAGATGAACAACAACAACAAGTTTTCCAACAACAACAATTTCATTTAGAAAATAATTTTTCTAATTTTGTCCAAAAAGAAATAACAAATACCAAAAATTAAAATAAATAAATAAAAATAAACAAAAACAAAATTATGGAATAAAATAAACAAATGTTAAAAAAAAGTATGGTCTTATTATTCAGAAAGGGTAAACGGGTAAGATAAAAAAGTTTGAGAGAAGGAAAGAATGGGTAAGTACTAATGTCACATATACACACACTGTCACAGCGTATTAAATCTCTTGGAAATATTTCTTTAAGGGGAGCCTGATTCACAACAATGTTGTTACTAAAATGACTGGTGTATTTAAGTTAATTTAGATGCATTTCCGTTAATCTAAAAATATGAATTGTACAGTAAATCCGCATCCGCCAAAAAGGGTCACACGTGCCCTTGATGAGAATAACAAGAGAACAACCACCATTCAGTCTTCATTCAGAAGTCAATGAAGAAGGTTCTGCTGTCGCTTGCTTCAATGATTGTTAATTTTAGCAATGCATTAACGCACATGCTGTCTGTGGAGAGAGAGAGACGTATGCGTGAGACCGCAAACAATGCGTTTGTATTAGTGCCGATACCAGTAAATTTTATTGTTTGAATCAAATTTACAACAACAACTACTGTATAGAAATTCACTCACTGTTATCCATGTTCATTTTGTTATTGTTTTTGTTGTACTCTCTCTCTCTCTCTCTCTCTCTCTCTATCTCTCCCTCTGGTATTCATATTTGTTTTGATGATTTAGTTTTAGATATATTGTGACTACACTCATTATTACCTCTACTACTCTCTCGTATTTATTACCTCTGCCCCATTTGTGATTTAAAACATCCTAACTATGGTTCAGCGAGCGGGTATAAATACGGTGGAATAGCAGGTGGGTGAATCGAGTTGTAAATTATACACCACCAGTAAAGTAAAGTAAAGCTGTATGCTTATTACAGTCAAGCTGTGTGCTTAGTAAATCGTTGGTGAATAATAATTATTTTATTTTAGTATTTTATGGCCTCATCTAAACCGGTTTAAATCTATACTTTTTTGCATATATCAGGCCTTTATCTCAGAAACGAATAGGAATTTGGCTGTCTTTAGCAATATTGTAGCCCTAAACTAGTAGAACTTATCTTTTGAAAAACCACTTAAGAAAAACGCCATCTAGGGCATCAAAATCTATAAAATATAGAAAATTTTACATAATTGCTGAAATTCTGGTCAGTATCGGCTAAACTATTGGGAGTTGAACCAACTAACCTTTTGCAAAAATCTTCCAAATAAAGTTCTTAACAATTCTTTAGAACATTCTGAAACTCTAAAATGCTTACTTCATGTTGTTTCAGCGGTATTTTGCATCATATTATTTACAACACGTATTTCAAACACAGTTCACACCAACAGTTTATTCTCGTGTTTCGGATTTCACTACATTTTTGACAGTTTTATTAAATCGTCGTTGAAAAATGTACTGAAAACAACGGCATAGAGGCATTTTGCAACAATGACATGTTTTGAATTGACTTAACGGTTTTGGAGATACGGTGCGAAATGTATAAAAATTTTAGAATTTTTGCATATATTTTGAAATTTGAGGCAATTTTTCGAGTTTATTACTTCTCCAAATATTTTATTTTTGTCCTTTTCTATAGATTTGCTTCAGAGGTCAGAAGAAGATTCGCATTGGTTTCAGAGATATAGCCCCGAATTTCTTTAAAAACTCAATATTTAACCATGTTTAGATGGGGCCATAAAATCCCAGTTGGATCTGACACAACAAAACCCAACTAGGGTTTCTTGTCGTTTGGGTCTGTACTTTCAAAACTTTCTCAGTTCGAATTGTTTGCACAAGATCACCTTAAAAAGTTTGCACAGCTTTAAGGCTATAATATTATTGTTCCGCAAACATCCCAGAAGGGATAAGGGAGACTTCTCTAATATGCACCCCAATGCATATTAGCTCAATGACTGTTTATCGCCGAGTCCGAATGGCGTGTTTTAGTACAGCACTTTTAGAGAAGTTTTACATGGCTGGAATACTAAGGAAATGTGTATTTTGCCATGGTTGAAAATTTGATGTTGCCTGGAGGGGGAATCGAACCCACGACCTTCAGCGTACCATTGCACCACAGTGGCACCCGGGAAATAATAGATTTAGACCCCAAGTGTGTTTGGACGAAATCTATTTTTGACAACTTGATTTAGTCATGTCCGTCCCTCTGTCTGGCTGGCTGGTGCGCACAATAACTCTCGAACGAAGCAACCTGTCGGGTCCAAAATGTGGTATTTCTAATATTTTGTCCAAACTTAGTTTAAGTTCGGAGATTGTCCATATCGGTCCACTCCTTCCGGTAGCACCCCCACAAAATTCGGAAAAAGTGAAATTTAAGAGCTTCTCTTGGACCGTTTTTAAATGTTTTCGGCAGATTGTCCTTGCGGTCCCCTTTACGATGGTACATATTTTTTTCGGGGGCAAGTCCATACTTCCTGAAATAATGGCCCAAAATATCTAGAAATCCTGCCGGTACCAACTAAACTGGGTGTTCCTCCTCGAAGAGAGAGAGTCGGGATTGGATCTGTGGTATCATCGTCTTCGCTACTATTGAATACCAACAGATTGGAGAAATGTCCCTTCCATATCCTGAGCACGCTATCTGTATCTATTACCAGATTACCTTGCTGGTCTCTACAGGAGGATGTGCCTGTACCAAAGCCATCTGTTGGATGTTTCACTCTTTGGTAGAATTTGGCTCCTGTACATCTCGATTTTTTCACCCTCCCGCTTTTCCATTTCTCTCTTTTTCTTGCGGAAAATACGTTTCTATTCTCTCATTTTCTCCCGATATCTCTCTCGTGCGCTACGCGTTGCTACTGATTGTAAAGTAGCTCTATATGCCGCATTTTTCTCTTCGGTAGCAGCACGACACTCCTGGTCATACCATGAATTTCTTTGTGGAGGTCCCTGGAATCCAAGTATGGATTTTGCGGCTGTTTGCATGGAGTGGGCAATATTTTACCATTGTGTTGTTATGTTATCGGGACAAGAAGTGTTCGCGTTAAGCAATTGGGCTAGTTGAGTGGAATATGCTGTGGCTATCTGTTGTGTTTGCAGCCTATTGATGTCCAACTTCCGCGTTGTGTCTATTCGTGCTTTATTTGCAACGTTTAGACGGGTACGTACCTTTGCTGCAACAAGGTAGTGGTCCGAATCAATGTTTGCGCCTCGGAACGATCGTACATCCAACACGCTCGATGAATGTCTTCCATCTATCACAACATGATCAATTTGATTAATTGTTCTTTGATCTGGAGACAGCCAGGTGCCCTTATGAATATCGAGATGCTGCTAACTACCATATTTTTTGCAGCTGCTAAGTCTATCAGCCTCATACCATTGTCCGATGTTTCACTGTGGAGACAGAATTTCCCGACTGTTAGGCCAAAGATATTCTCCTTTCCAATTTTGGCATTAAAATCGCCTAGAATGATTTTAATGTCATGGGCAGGGCCACGGTCATATGTTTCTTCTAAGCGCTCGTAAAATATATCTTTTGTCTGTTCGTCCTTTTCTTCAGTGGGAGCATGAGCGCAAATAAAGCTGATGTTGAAGAATTTAGCTTTTATTCGAATTGCAGCAAGTCTTTCATTCACTGGGCTGAAGCTGGATACCAGATGTTTTAGTCTCCGACTAACTACGAATCCGCAACCAAACTCATGGTTTACGTCATGATACATTGTTACGTCATTCTTTATTACCCCTTCTACTCTCTCGTATTTATTACCTTTGTCCTATTTGTTTACATTCATTTGTGAATTTGTGTGTGTGGGTATGCAGATTTGTGAATCGATTAACATTTCGCTTGACCATTGTAGAACATACTAGATTCTAGAACAGGCTCTGCTTCAGCGATCGAGTATAAATACGGGAGAAAAGCAGGTGGATGAGTAAAGTTGTATATCATACCGCAAACCTAAAACCGTCAGTAAAGTGTAACCGAAGTAAAGTAAAGCTTTCTTCTTTGTAGAGTCAAGCTGTATGCTTAGCAGGGCTGCGAAGTCGACTTCGGAGTGGACTCCGAACAAGTGAAAAAGTATCAGTCGGCAGAGATATACCCTCAGCCTGTGTATATTGAAACAAATTTTTCCCAAAATACGTATGTATGTAGGGCGTTTTAAAAATTTTGGGCGTTTGAACCGATGAAAATGTTGATTAGGATTAAAGATCAAAAGTTTTGCGGAGGAGATACTAAAGGGAATGGATCGACATTGACCGTTATGGAAGTGGATCTCCAGCCACAACATATGGTGCCATAGGGGGTTTTTACACTCTTCGGGCTGTTTGCTCAAGAAGTATGGACTTGCCACTAAAAAAACTTTGGCCATCGTAATTGAGGCAGCGAATGCAAGTTGCTTGAATAAAAATCAAAGTGATTCGATATCTGGTCTTAAAGTGAACTTATCCGAAATTTTGTGTGGGAGGTAACGGATGGAGTGGACAAATATAGCCCATATTTCAACCTGATCTATATCTGGTAGATATATTAGGACGTGTAAAGTATAGACCAATTCGGCCACTCCCTTCAAGAGTTACCGTACGAACAATTTTTCCGAACATGTTTGAAATTTTGTAGGGGAGATACCTGAAGGAGTGGACCGATATGAGTTATGTTCAAAATTAAACTATGTTTGGACAAAGTATTACTAAGGACATATTTTGGACCGAATCGGCAGATCCGTTCGAGAGTTATTTTTCGCTCCAACCACCTCATGCTATTATCTCAGGAAGTATGGACTTGCCCCTGATGAAACATGTACCGTCGTATGGAGGGCAGTGAATACAAGTTGCTAAAATAAAAATCAGGGAGGTACCCGAAGGAGTGGACCTATTGAGACCATATTGGAACCTCATATTACTCTGGTAAAAAGTTTACGCCATACAAAGTATGAACCAAATCGGTCACTCCCTTCAAGAGTTATCGTGCGCACAAACTTTCCGAACATTTTCGAACTTTTGTGGGGGAGGTACCGGAAGGAGTGGACCGATGTAGCTCATCTTCGAACTTAAACTTGGGCAAAATATTACGAAAGCCAAAATTTTAACCGAATCGGTTCATCCGTTCGAGAGTTATAGTTCGCTCCAGCCAGCAGGACAGACAGACGGACGGACATGGCTAGATCGACTCCAAATTGTCTGAAACACATTTCGTCCAAACATACTTGGGGTCTAAAACCATTATTTCGATGAGGCACATTTTCATCGTATCAAAGTGTATATACCCTCCTTAGACTAAAGGCTGAGGGTATAAAAAGATACAATGTAGGGTGAAAGGATTGCTGAAATGAGATCTTAATCGATCTGTGTCCGAAATAATTCACTCGGTGGTTAGAAAGCCCGGGATCTGTAAGTACTCAGTCAAATTGAAATTTAACCAAATACATTACGTTAAAATTTGTTCTGTACGATTGTTTTCCAATAAAATGATTAGAGATAATTATCTCAAAAAATACGAAATGCATTCGGAGTCGAAGTCGAGTTTTTTTAACTATTCCGACTCCACAGGCGTGGTGCTTAGTAAAATAAAATCGTTTCTGAATCGTAATCTAAAAGAACCCTTGTATCGAGGAATAACACAACGCATACACGGAACTAAGTTAAGCCTAATTCGGTAACAATATATTATACCGGACTTGTACTTTCCCAGTGCCTAGGTCCTGACCAAATTTTGTATAGTTCTTAATGCTACACAATTTATTTTACAACCTTTCAGATTAGAGGAGACTTCAAGAGGAGCTCATGGTCCTCTTGAATTGAAAATGCACGTAGTATTGTCCTGGACTTTGTCACTTTAAGCCGTTTGGTGTTGATCTACCAAGATTGACATCTATCAGCCCTTTCATGACCCATTTCAAAACTCTTATCTTACAAAAATTTCATATTATAAACAGTTTTATAACGTTTTTGACTTCGTTCAATTACATATACAATTAACCTATTTCCCCACTGATCCTTGTTTGTCTTAACACGTCATTTTCTAAATCACAATTTTCCCAGAGCGCTTTAGTTAATAATAAAAATGTTAACAAATTGTAAAGTTTAATTTATTAAATACCCCGAAATGGTGGTAAATAGTGTGGTGAGAGGGTGTTTAAATGGTCTAAACTAACCTTACTCTACATCTAGTCGGAATGTCATAAACTTTTACTTGTGATGGGCTTTTGTGGCAAACTAATACCAGTTTATGCAACTAACGTTATTTGTGTCGGCTTCCAAACAGTAATCCGTGGAATATTTGCCCATTAATTTGCCAGATCCCAACTTTGGTTGCGGTGTGAAGGGTGGTGGTGTTGGGAGTAGTTTGGTAAGTGTGTGTGCATGTAACTAACAGTACCACTACATTTTAGTTTTTTGTTTGTATGGCCTGCGAGGAAAGCGACAAACCGCAAAATTTGTTTCAGGAAACCGATAATAATAAACGAAAATTATTTCCTGTATTTGTGGGCAAACAAACATTTGACACAATTTTCTTTCTTTTGTGGGGAAATGGAGTATTTAGTTTGACAAAAGGAAAGGGAAATGAAGGGAATAAAGTTTAGTTTTAAGTTTGTATTAAAATGGAGTTAAATGGCAAACGGCATTTAAAGTGCTTTATTTAATTTTACTATTTACTTTTAGTAAAAGCAAAAATTAAGCTTTTTAAATTTGTGCTGAAAACCCACATCATGAGAAGTAAAGAAAAACTTTCTCCAACCACATTTCAACATTACTTCTTTCGTATCTCCTCCATTCCTCCTTCAGGTATTACGGAAGGAACAAAAAACATTGTAAAAAGTGGAAGCAGGGCCAATGATAATGACCCTTAATCCATTATAAGCGGCATTAAGGCAATTGAAGCAGTCCGTCCAATTGACAGAAAAACCAGCAAGCAGAAAATACATTGTGCCTTGGAATGTGTCAACAAGCCATGGATAAGCCATAATAATGGGCCATAATCTCTTTGTAATGAGAGTTAAACGTGTGTGAAATATCAGATTGTGTACAATGACAACAATACAACATGGTATTGTGACCAAACACAACATTAAAGGTCAAGAAACTCATTGGTACTGGTTGACTGCCTGCCTGGCAAAGGACAACTCAATTACCTAAAAGCAATGACAATAAATTACCTACAGAGTAAGCTTATTTTAAAGCGAAACTAAAGAGAAGGATGGAAACAATTTTAGTAGATAAATAATGCAAGCTATTAACTATGTATTATTTTCTCCAGATAGTATCTTTATAAAGTAATTCTATGAATTCACAGTGGGTTTATGAAAAAGCTTTTCTTGGTTTAATATTTGTCGAATGACAATGAAAAGCCTTTAATTTTAAAATACGACATGGTTTTGGTTTGTCTGCATTCATTAAACGGAATAGCAATTGTTTATAGACTTTTTAATTGCTCATTATTTGGAAAATTGTTATCTTTGTCTGCCAATGAAATCTCTGGAATTTCCAATGAAATATATTTTATGAAGAAAAAGTGAACTCAAATATTTATATTTATACTACTTCAAAATACAATTGTGGTTATATAATGACAAATTTCTAACGAAAGCGTTGGAGGGCTGATTGGATCTTCTTAAAATCAGTATAGAAATCGAATAAAACAAGTAAAAAAGTATCAGTCGGCTTTACCCTCTCCCAATGTGAATTGAAACACTTTTTGGACACTTGCACTTGCCTACAAAAATGTGGATTAGGATTAAAGTTCAAAAGTGTTGCGGAGGAGGTACTAATGGAATGGACCGACAGAGTCCATTATCGAAGTGGATCTTATTTTGGGGAGTCATATCTTTTCGATGGATGTCGCGCCCATTATGCATTTCAGTGGGTCATCTTATAACTTTTGGACCAGTATGTCAGGAAGCATGGACTTGTCCACGGAAAACATAATATCTTTGTAAATAGGACCATATCGAACAGCATCGGTATGCATTTCCAAAGGAACAGACCCTAAACTGCACTTGGACACAAATGTTGAACTTTTGTGGGAGGACAGACATGGGCCATTTAAGAAGTTTAACTAAATTTGGACAAAATGTTAGGAGATCCAAAGTTTGGACCAAATTGGTTGATCCGTTCAATAGACATAGTGCATACCATTTTAGTGACATTTTTAACTATTGGGGGAAGTACCGGAAGCTGTGGACCGGTACTGCCCATCTTCGAACTGAAACTGAAGGTTAGACAAAAGATGACGAAGGCTATATTTTGGACCAAATTGATTAGTTCGAGAGTTATCGTGCTTTCCAGCCACTACATATGGTGCCATAGGGGTTCTTACACCTTTCGAGCTGTTTTCTCAAGACGGACGGGCTTGCGCCTAAAAAAATCAAAGCGATTCGGAAGCAGGCCGTTGTGCCAGAAAAAATTAAGCCGTGCGGATAATGCAAGATCGTCATGTTATATACCGTAAAATATAGACATCCTTGGGCATTTCATCCACTAACTAACATTTGATATCGCATGAGCACCTGGCCGCAAAAATGAGGTTTCCTCGTTAGACTCAGCACAATTTGACAATTGCTCAAAAAAGGCTCTTGTCGATTGGTGTAAAGAAATTGTGAATAAATACGATCACGGTGCTTCAAACGACGTTTATAAGATCGTCACAGACGAATCTTCGATCGATGCGTATGAGCCGAACCAAAACAGCAATCGAGCGTATTGGTCTTCGCAGGCGAGCCAAATCCAACTAAAGTTGTTCATGGAAGAAGTACTTCGAAACAAATGGACGCCTGTTTCTTCGGCAAAATTGACCATGTGGTCGTATAGTCGACTTGAGCAACGTAGGAAGGTTAATTCTGAGTGGTACACTATAATCTGTTTACCTGAAGTCTTCTAAGAAATTCGAAAAATGAACAAGAGAAGACAAAAGCAATAAAACTACTTTTTGATGCTAAATATTTGCTTTTTCATTGTTAGGCCAGGAATTTATCGTTTTTTATCGTTCATTATTCTAAGCTTTAACATCTATGGAGCAAAGCATTTAACTTCCGTCATACGAGTACATGGTTAAACTGTGATTAAGGCAACAGGCGTCTGTAGAGACGACATGAAGTTTCTCTTCCGTCGCTTCACTGAGAGAAGTGAGACCCCTTTTGTAAATATTAAGCAGATCCCAAACGCCTGCAATGCACGCTGGAACTCTGGTGACATTCTAGCTTTTTTGGAGTTTATTCTGATGCCCTCAACCCGGAACCTGTTGGTTCAGTCGTAGATTGGTCTACACTGAAGATTTTGAAGAACTATCTGTAGCTCTGAATGACTACCCACAAGCTCTCAAATACTTCAAAAGAACCACGGGAAAAAGATGAATATCCAATCAGTATTGCCCGAAGTAACCAGGTCTGTGAGCGTGAAATCAAAGTTGTGCAGGACTTATACAACAAAACTTCTGTTTAAATAACTTGTATTCACTGTCCCATTACGACGATCACTATGGCTCCATGTGTAGTGGATGGAAAGCACGACAACCCTCGAACGGATTAGCTGATTCGGTTCAAAATTTTGCCTTCCTAATATTTTGCCCAAACTAAGTATAAGTTCAATGATGGGCCATATCGGTCCACTCCTTTCGGTACCTCAAAAGCTGAAAACTTTTCGCTAAAATGGCATAACTCTCAAAGGTAGTAACCGTTTTAGTCCATATTTTGCACATCGTAATATTTCGCTTACTCCTTCGGATACCTCCCATAAAAAATCGGAAAAGTGCAGTTTAAGGCTACGGTACAAGTTTTTTTCTTTCAGGGGCATGATTCTGAGAAAATATCGCGAAAGCTGTAAAAAAAACTCCTATGGCACCATATGAAGAGGCTGGAGCGACAATTCAGCCGATTCGGTCCAAAATTTGGCCTTCGTAATATTTTGTCCAAACTAAGTAAAAATTTGAAGATGGACAATATCGGTCCACACCTTCTGACCCACAAAAGTTCAAAAGGTTTTTGTAAAATGGGGCGCACATAAACCCTCGAAGGCAGTAACCGCTTTGGTCCATACTTTGCACATGGTTATATTTCTGCGAGACATATATCAAATTCGAATATGGACAATATAGGACACATAACTTCGGAAAAGTCCAGATGTAGTTTTGCTTTCGAATCGCTTTGATTTTTGGAACAACTTGCATTCGCAGCCTCCATTACGACGGTACAAGTTTTGTAAACTGTAAAACTTCTATGGCACCATGTGTGGTAACTAGAGCGTATGATAACTCTACAACAGATTAGTCGATTCGGTCCAAAATTTGTTCTTTGTAATATTTTGTCCAAACTTAGTTTAAGTTCGAAGATGGGCAATATCGGTCCACCTTCAGGTACCTCGTCGCAAAAGTTAGAAAAATGTCATTAAAATGGTATGAACTGTATGTGTTGAACAGAGCAACCGATTGGATCCAAACTTTGGATCTCCTAATACTTTGTCCAGTGTAGTTTAAGTTAAGTTTGTTTAAGTGCAGATTAGGATCAGTTCGAAGATCCTTTTGAAAATTATATCGATGCTATTCCTTGTGGTTCTGTCTATAGCGATTAGAGTTGTACCAATTGAACTATATTGAACCACTTGGTTCACTATCTAGTTCAATGTACACTGGAAATTGGTATGAGCAAACTGCGTATACTTAATATCACACGTTAGTTTGTATGACGTTACTCATACATTTTTGAACTAGGACAGTGAACTAGGTCGTTCACTTGCAAAAGTCTAATAGCGATTTCGTGGGCAAGTCCATGCTTCCTAACATTGTGTTCAAAAACCTCTAAGTTATACGATGACGAACTAAACTGACTGGAGGGCGCGCTATCTCTCAAAAAGAAATAACTCCCAAAATAAGATCCACTTTTAAAATTGACTATTTCGATCCATTCCTCCTCCACAACACTTTCGCGCTTTAATCCAACTATACATATATTTTTGTCGGCAAGTTCATACGTCCTAAATACTTATTTGGGGAAATGGATTTTGGTTGCCTAGCCGATTCGATATAGTCCATAGATGAATGTTTCATTTCACACAGCCTGAGGGTATATTCCCATTTTTCCAAATTGGCTGTATTTTATCTAATTAGGGTTTAATGGATGGGAATATTTCCATAGTTAATAAACCACCTCATCAAAAATCGTCAACGTAGATACAAGTTTTGCTATAGTCTCCATGAACTGAGATGGACTATGGGCCGGCTATATTTTGGTTTTTTTGGCTGACATTTGGATACAACCAATTCTAAAAATTTTCCAAATTTGTCTCAGAAATTCTAAAGAAGTTTACAATATTTTTGTATTATTATTTTTTTGTTAATGTTGTCGTTGTTGTTATTTCCTCAGAAATATAATGAGAACGCTACATTAAAAACTACAACAGACAGAAACAGTGTCAAGAACTCAAATATTGCACACGCACTCACACCATCGCTGACGTCTTATTTACCACATTCTCTCTTACTGAGGAGATAAGCATTTGAGTTTCTATGGCCATAAGAAAGTGTTATTTGCGTACAGGACAGGATTAATGCCGTCATATGGCATGTTATTAGTTCCAAGAAAATTGTCATGTATTGCAAATAGCTTATTTTACCTTACAATTTTATATTACAGATATTTATTTGGAAATTGCTACACAATAATTTAGACACATAAAATACATACATATATACATATATTAATCGAAGAAAATGTTATAAAAATTACAATTGTATTGTAATTGCCAGCAATTTCACAAATGAAGACGAGACATTAAATGATTGTTATTATATTGAATACATTTTCTGGGCTTTACATCAGATTTGACCCTGGAATGTTTTAATATGTGAATGACAGCACAGATTGTTACAGACCGTACGGTGGTAACGCAAAAATTTACCTGATTTGATTTATAGCAAAACTTCTAATAAACGTTGTTGGTAAGTTATTTTTCAATAGAAAATTTGAGACATCTTTGGAAAAATATGACAATGTGTTCACGAACAAATCGGTATAAGCATTTACTTACATGCTTATGGCTGATTAAATACACATCCCCTTCTACTTTATGATATCTGACTTTGCTGC
This sequence comes from Musca autumnalis, assembly GCF_047663935.1. Taxonomy (NCBI): domain Eukaryota; kingdom Metazoa; phylum Arthropoda; class Insecta; order Diptera; family Muscidae; genus Musca; species Musca autumnalis. The sequence goes on along the minus strand of NW_027411755.1, from coordinate 4,775,231 downwards.
AAAACAAACATTCGACATCTGTTATTTTATTTTTCATTATCCTTTTGACTTCAATACTTTTATAGTGGTTTTGTTTTCCCACTCATCTAAAATACAATGTATTATTCATATGTGTTATAATTAATACTTTTGTTTATTCAGCTTAACGCTGCCTCAAGAGAGTCTAAAGTAAATATGAGTATAATTGTAGGCGGCATAATATTTTTTACACCTTTAAGAGTATTAAATTTAATATGACGAAAAGGTCCTGATGAGCAGCTTTTCTATAAGAAAAGGTCCTGATGAGCACCTTTTCTATAAGAAAAGGTCCTGATGAGCACCTTTTCTATAAGAAAAGGTCCTGATGAGCACCTTTTCTATAAGAAAAGGTCCTGATGAGCACCTTTTCTATAAGAAAAGGTCCTGATGAGCACCTTTTCTATAAGAAAAGGTCCTGATGAGCACCTTTTCTATAAGAAAAGGTCCTGATGAGCACCTTTTCTATAAGAAAAGGTCCTGATGAGCACCTTTTCTATAAGAAAAGGTCCTGATGAGCACCTTTTCTATAAGAAAAGGTCCTGATGAGCACCTTTTCTATAAGAAAAGGTCCTGATGAGCACCTTTTCTATAAGAAAAGGTCCTGATGAGCACCTTTTCTATAAGAAAAGGTCCTGATGAGCACCTTTTCTATAAGAAAAGGTCCTGATGAGCACCTTTTCTATAAGAAAAGGTCCTGATGAGCACCTTTTCTATAAGAAAAAGTCCTGATGAGCACCTTTTCTATAAGAAAAGGTCCTGATGAGCACCTTTTCTATAAGAAAAGGTCCTGATGAGCACCTTTTCTATAAGAAAAGGTCCTGATGAGCACCTTTTCTATAAGAAAAGGTCCTGATGAGCACCTTTTCTATAAGAAAAGGTCCTGATGAGCACCTTTTCTATAAGAAAAGGTCCTGATGAGCACCTTTTCTATAAGAAAAGGTCCTGATGAGCACCTTTTCTATAAGAAAAGGTCCTGATGAGCACCTTTTCTATAAGAAAAGGTCCTGATGAGCACCTTTTCTATAAGAAAAGGTCCTGATGAGCACCTTTTCTATAAGAAAAGGTCCTGATGAGCACCTTTTCTATAAGAAAAGGTCCTGATGAGCACCTTTTCTATAAGAAAAGGTCCTGATGATCACCTTTTCTATACGAAAATGCCCTGATAAGCACATTTTCTATACGAAAAGGTCCTGATGAGCACCTTTTCTTTAAGAAAAGGACCTGATGAGCACCTTTTCTATACGAAAAGGTCCTGATGAGCACCTTTTCTATACGAAAAGGTCCTGATGAGCACCTTTTCTATACGAAAAGGTCCTGATGAGCACCTTTTCTATACGAAAAGGTCCTGATGAGCACCTTTTCTATACGAAAAGGTCCTGATGAGCACCTTTTCTATACGAAAAGGTCCTGATGAGCACCTTTTCTATACGAAAAGGTCCTGATGTGCACCTTTTCTATACGAAAAGGTCCTGATGTGCACCTTTTCTATACGAAAAGGTCCTGATGTGCACCTTTTCTATACGAAAAGGTCCTGATGTGCACCTTTTCTATACGAAAAGGTCCTGATGTGCACCTTTTCTATACGAAAAGGTCCTGATGTGCACCTTTTCTATACGAAAAGGTCCTGATGTGCACCTTTTCTATACGAAAAGGTCCTGATGTGCACCTTTTCTATACGAAAAGGTCCTGATGAGCACCTTTTCTATACGAAAAGGTCCTGATGAGCACCTTTTCTATACGAAAAGGTCCTGATGAGCACCTTTTCTATACGAAAAGGTCCTGATGAGCACCTTTTCTATACGAAAAGGTCCTGATGAGCACCTTTTCTATACGAAAAGGTCCTGATGAGCACCTTTTCTATACGAAAAGGTCCTGATGAGCACCTTTTCTATACGAAAAGGTCCTGATGAGCACCTTTTCTATACGAAAAGGTCCTGATGAGCACCTTTTCTATACGAAAAGGTCCTGATGAGCACCTTTTCTATACGAAAAGGTCCTGATGAGCACCTTTTCTATACGAAAAGGTCCTGATGAGCACCTTTTCTATACGAAAAGGTCCTGATGAGCACCTTTTCTATACGAAAAGGTCCTGATGAGCACCTTTTCTATACGAAAAGGTCCTGATGAGCACCTTTTCTATACGAAAAGGTCCTGATGAGCACCTTTTCTATACGAAAAGGTCCTGATGAGCACCTTTTCTATACGAAAAGGTCCTGATGAGCACCTTTTCTATACGAAAAGGTCCTGATGAGCACCTTTTCTATACGAAAAGGTCCTGATGAGCACCTTTTCTATACGAAAAGGTCCTGATGAGCACCTTTTCTATACGAAAAGGTCCTGATGAGCACCTTTTCTATACGAAAAGGTCCTGATGAGCACCTTTTCTATACGAAAAGGTCCTGATGAGCACCTTTTCTATACGAAAAGGTCCTGATGAGCACCTTTTCTATACGAAAAGGTCCTGATGAGCACCTTTTCTATACGAAAAGGTCCTGATGAGCACCTTTTCTATACGAAAAGGTCCTGATGAGCACCTTTTCTATACGAAAAGGTCCTGATGAGCACCTTTTCTATACGAAAAGGTCCTGATGAGCACCTTTTCTATACGAAAAGGTCCTGATGAGCACCTTTTCTATACGAAGAGGTCCTGATGAGCACCTTTTCTATACGAAGAGGTCCTGATGAGCACCTTTTCTATACGAAAAGGTCCTGATGAGCACCTTTTCTATACGAAAAGGTCCTGATGAGCACCTTTTCTATACGAAAAGGTCCTGATGAGCACCTTTTCTATAAGAAAAGGTTAATGATCTCGTATCAAATCATCGATTAAATTAAACATTAAACAAGAGTATGTAATTCAAGGCCTTGACCTCGGAATCGATCTACATGTGTCCGTCCGTAATCATGCTAGAGGTGGTGGAGATGTGGTCTCTAAGTGTGAGAAGCCTATTGATTTTAGTGATGGTCACATTATATTTCCGCTTCTATTGACCTGTTCCAAAGGAAAAGCCTGACAATGAAAGTAGAACATCTCACCATCGCAATGATGGAACTAATGATGCACACCAACGAAGGTTTCTTTTCTATATTTCTTTAAACTTATTACAAATGTGCATGATACTTTTTCCCTATACCTACATAATATTGTAGTGAAAATTGTTGTTGATGTGTCGAAATTGGTAACAGAAACACTCTTTTTTTTGTGTCACCTCTTCTAATTGGAAAACCCCTGAAAATTCTTTAATTTAATATCCTCGAAATTGTTGAAACCAATGTCAAGTATTTACAGTTATCAAGCAAATATCAGCAATGAAATGTTATTTGTGGGCTACAATATTGTGTTTATTTATTTCCCTCGCAAAACACACACATACACACAATCAAACCAAACCTCTTATGGCCAGCAAATGACCCATACAAATAAAATCCAACACAACATACGTGAGTTTTTTTTCATCCTTTCCAAGTTCTTGAGTTTTACAAACAATTCAAGTTGTGTCAATATTTTGGTAGAGAAATGAAATGATTTCAGCTGTAATGGACTTGTCCTTGATGATGTATAAACTTTTGGCAAGTGCTTTCAAAGTGAATTTAATTTTTCAAAAATAGCTATTGTTTCAAGTAATGACATAACTAAAGTAAAGTAATTGTTGTCCTTGGTTTTGTCTATTATGTGTATGGATTTTTCAGAAATAAATATATTAAACGAAATAAACAAAAACATTACAGAATCAATTAGATAGGGAAACTATTCTCGAAATTGCTTGTGGGAGTTTATCCCATATCCAAACTAAATCCAGAAATTGGAATTAAACGTATTTTTTTATTTCTACCTTAAAGAGTTTTCCTGTTCGCATTCACTCTGCCACTATTTAAGTAGCAAACAGAGGTGGCAATCCATGGAAAAGATTTGTTTTCTTTTTTTTTTTGCTCTCTCATATTTATTATGCTTTCCTGCGTTTCGATAAAATGATTTGCAAACAAATTGATTTAGGAAACACAATTGGGCTTTGGAAGATTTCTTTTGTTCGATGGTAGTAAGGTCATAAGTTTACAGGAAAGAACAAGACCGAGCAGAAAAAGAAGACGCATAACAATCGAACTATACAAATACGAAATCCAATGGTCAAACTTTTCAATTGAAAACCTTTGACTGTAATAAAACTTTGGTCGTTATTGTTTGGACAAATTTATGAACTAAACTATTGAAGATGGTCTGTGTTTACAAATGCCAAACAAAACATAAGTACACCGAAGATATACAATGGGAATAAGAAAGAACAGGAGCAGAATAAATGTTGGTTTGATGCACTAATGGGCCATATATATTCTTTGTTGGTAGAGACTAAGTTTTCTATTGATATTATAAAGTATAATATTACTAATAAGCATAATATTTCGTAGCCTATAGAGATTAATGTTTAATGTTGGAGTCGAATATTAAACACTATTTCCTTTTAAGTTACGTAAAATTATGGAAGTTCTGACTACAATTTAGCAACATGAACATAAAAAAAATAATGTACATCCTACATTACCATAATTTCCATTAAAAACATTTTTGGCCGTATTTAAGCCTACATACCCTCATTAAGATATTTAGCTTTTAGAGAAATATTTTATATTATTTTTTTTACAAATAAAAATACATATACTGATTTACACATTTTAAGTAAGAACGGTCACATTACTTACCACACCATAAGTGCACAGAAAATCCTGTAATAAGAAAAAAGAAAAAATTATTTAGAATGATTATCTTAAGATTATTAACCTCTACCATCATATATGGGGTATATTAAGTTTTTTTTTTCTTTTGTATGTAATGTATAGATGATAATTTTGATCATTTTCACATAAGACTTTAGTTTACTTAGTTTACATTTCGCTTAATTCACGATTTACTTCTTTACTACTGACGGTTTTAGTTCGCTGGGTCATTTACAGCTCAACTCAACCACTTGCTATGTAAACAACCCATGGGGCAGAGGTAATAAACCAGAGAGAATAGAAGGGGTTACAATGAATGACGTCACAATGTAGAAATATAATTAAACAAAAACAAATATGAGAGATAGTACAACAAAAAGAATAACAAAATTAACACGAAAAATAGTTAGAGAAATTTTATACAGTAGTTGTTATTGTGATACTGACTCGAATAAAGTAAATTCTTAATATAAATTTACATTGCAATTCGCTTTTTTTTCAATTAACTAAACTTCATCTAAATGAATTAAATCTACTTGTTATATTTGTAACAATATTTTTTTTTTAGGCTGGGCCCATATAAATAGTTTATGTGTAGATGTGAAATAAGGCTGGGTATTTGGATATTCGTATTTGAAATGTATGAAAAATACCAAAACGTTCTAAAATCGAGTGCAGCTAGAATGAAAATTAAATTTGGAACAAGTAAGAACGGCGTTAAGTTCGGACTGGACGCACTTGTTATACCCTCCACCATACTTTTGTTTAAGAGAAGACTAAATATCAAATTTCACCAAGTTCGGCAAAACAATGTGGCTAACCTTCAAAATACCGAGATTCGGGAGGTACCGTTTCTTGGGCTATATCAAAACGTTGATCTATACCAGGGATGGCCAAAAACACACATTTGCAGATTATAACTTGCGCTAGTGTGAGTGGAAACGTAAACAATGCATCAACCTAACGAATATGTTTATTGTGTACGTGTGTTTCGTATGCCCGCGGACATAGGAAAGTTGTTGTTGGTGGCCATCCCTGATATATACCTACAAATTACTGGCGGGAAGATTTTACACTCAAACAAGACTAAATTCCAAATTTCCGATATTTCGGTAAAACCTTCAAGATACCGAAAATCAAGAGGTACGCTTCTATGGGGGATATAGGTACCCGCGGACCTACACTGATAATTCTTTTCTGGAATATTTGATAATCCCATGGAAGACTAAATAACAAATTTCAATCTTTCGGTGGAATATTGACGTCGCAACCTTCAGAATTACGGCTATATCGAAACGTGGACCTATACCGACGAATTTCAGTCAGAAAGGCTATTACCTTCAACAAACACTAAATACCAAATTTCAACCATTTCGGTGGGTTGCTGTGGTCACAACCTTCAAAATACCGAAAATCGAGTGGTACTGTTCTATGGGGGCTATATGATGGTGTGGACCTATACCAACAAATCTCATGTGGAACAGTTAGTGCCCCAAATGAATACCAAATACCAAATTTCAGCCATTTCGGTGTAATATTGAGGCCGCAACCTTTAAAATACCGGAAATATGGATTTACCGTTCTATGGGGGCTATACTAAGACGTGGACTTATACCGACAAATTTAATATGGAAAGTTCAGTACCCCAAATAAAGACCAAATACAAAATGTCAGCCATTTCGGTGTAATATTGAGGCCGTAACCTTTAAAATACCGAAAATAGGGAGGTACCGTTCTATGGGGGCTATACTAAGGCGTCGGCCTATACCGACAAGTTTCTGGGGCAAAGCGTTATACCCCCAAACGAAGTCTAAATACCAAATTTTAGCCTTTTCTGAGGAATATTGAGGCCACAACCTTCAAAACAACGAAAATCGGGAGGGGTCTATATGAAGACGTGGACCTATACCGGCGAATTTCATATGGAACGTTTAATAACAAATACCAAAGTTCAGCCATTTCGGTGGAATATTGAGGCCACAATAATACCGAAAATCGGGAGGTACCGTTCTATGGGGGCTATATGGAGGCGTGGACCTATACCTACAAATTTCTGGAAGAATGTTTTATACCCCCGACGATGACTAAGTACCAAATTTCAGCCATTTCGGTGTGATAATGAAGATAAAATCTTCAAAATACCGTAAATCGGGTGGTAGCGTTCTATGGAGGCTATATCAAAACGTGGACCGACATAGCCCATTTGCAATACCAAACATCCTAGGAGTAATATAAACCTCTATACTAAATGACAAAGCTCTATTTTAAAAATTGCGAGCTGTATCTTAATTTAAACATACGGACAGACGGACATGGTTATATCGACTTAGAATATATATGTATACTTTATATGGTCTCCGACGAATATTTCGATGTGTTACAAACGGAATGACACATTTAAATATGTGTTAACCAGTTTGAGGTACATCCGCAAAGTAATAGGGTGAAGCGAAAAGTTTACACCAGTTCTCCGGTGCTGCAGTTTAAAACAATTTGCCCAAAACGGATATCCATGATTATATAGAAGCTGTTAGTTGAACCTGATGTAGAGTGTTTACCCAAAATACTTAATTTGTCGTTAGTGACCTACATACAGTGGCGGACAGCTAATTAAGGACAATAAATTCAGTTTAATAGATTAATCGATTTCATTTAAAAATGTGAAGATTTTGATGAAATAAATTTTGCATATAAGGTATTGGCAAAAACACTATCGAGTGATGTCAAAACGTAAGGAGATTCCCCATACATGGGGGATATACAACCTACTTTTCTAAAAATGGTCAATATTAGCCTGACCAGCTAATTAGGGACATTAGAAGTACAATTAACTTTAAGGTAAATTAATGCATATTTTATACAATGATTGCTCGTATTAGTTAGTTCATGCTTTACCCCCGCCGAAATTTCTTTAAAGGGCCGAAGTATTACTATATTCTCTAATAATGTGCGTTAGGCCTTATTTTCCGTTAATGCACGAAAAATATGCTTATTTTTTGACACTTTATAACAAAAACTATATTTTTAGTAACCCCATACATCATACCGGACCATACACTACAATTACCGCTTCATACTGGATGCACATTTATCCTTAAATTACTTATTAACCAATTTGGTCGAGTCATTAAGGTGAAAAGCCTATTTGTAAGATTAATTATTTTTTAATCAACAAAATGTGGTAATCTAGTCATCAGCATGCGGACATAATGTGTTAAAAACATTTTGCAGTTATTTCAACAACTGGAGCTTTTTGGCATGGAATACAGTTTGTGTATACCCTTTTTTAAACTATTCAACTTATACCATCTGTTTGTTTGTATGCACCGAGTAATTTTTGCAGCAATTTAAACTTATTTTCCCTAAAAATTTAGTAGTATCGATTGATTTCGATGTGAAAATGTACTTTGTTCCATACAAAAGCTAGCCAAAGATCCATAGGGCTGCTATTAATGTTGGGTGTTTTTTCCGGATTTTTAAAAATTGTGTATGTAAATAATCTCTCATCTAAATTTTGCTCAATTTTAAAGATAGCGGCAAAATAATTTGTTTACATTATATCGGCATACTATTGACCGGATTACCACATTTTGTTGATTAAAAAATGCCTCATAATTAATCTTACAAATAGGATTTTCACCTTAATGATTCAACCAAATTGGTTAATAAGTAATTTATGGATAAATGTACACCCAGTATGGAGCGGTACTTGTGGTGTATGGTTCGGAATGATGTCTGGGGTTACAATATAGGGTTAAGATATAGTTTTTGTTATAAAGTGCCAAAAAATATGCATATTTTGGGTGCATTAACGGAAAATAAGACCTAAAGCACATTTTTAAGGATTATAGTAATACTTCGGCCCCTTAAAGGACTTTCGGCGGGGGTAAAGCGAAATCAATTGAATATACTATAAACTAAATAATACGAGCAATTACTGTATAAAGATATGCATCAATTAACCTTAAAGTTAATTGTACTTCTAATGTCCCTAATTAGCTGGTCAGGCTAATATTGACCATTTTTAGAAAAGTAGGTTGTATATCCCCCATGTATGGGGAATCTCCTTACGTTTTGACATCACTCGATAGTGTTTTTGCCAATACCTTATATGCAAAATTTATTTCATCAAAATCTTCACATTTTTAAATGAAATCGATTAATCTATTAAACTGAATTTATTGTCCCTAATTAGCTGTCCGTCACTGTATGTAGGTCACTAACGACAAATTAAGTATTTTGGGTAAACACTCTACATCAGGTTCAACTAGAAAAGCGGGTTGTACTTCCCCCACATATGGGGAATCTGAAAACGTTTTGACGTTACTCGATAGTGCTTATACCAATACCTTTTATGCAAAATTTATTTCATCAAAATCTACACATTTTCAAATGAAATAGAAAAATCTATTAAACTAAATTTACTGTCCCTAATTAGCTGGCCGCCACTGTAGTTCCCGGGATCTGAAAAAGAAGCAGATACGAGTAAGGAAGAATCTTATAGTTTGATCTCATTTTTCGCGCCAGTAGGAAAGACACTCGAGTCCTCGTGGGGTGATATATCATATCACAACGACTAGCCTTCATGCCATAATCACCCGTCATGCATCAGGTTGAATTATAATTATAGATAAGGTATGCGATAAACTAGATGATTGAAACGCTACCATTTGTAATTTCATCCACTCAAGGAACCTGGCAATTTCAGCTAACAAGGATACTTGTGAAGGTCCTTCAGTGTACAAGCCGAAGGAGTAGGAGTTCAGACCACAAATTAACCCGCCATTATCCGAACTATCTGCAATAAGTTAAGAAGTAGAAGCAAGGCCCTGTAGTCGATAGCCGGCAGCACTTGGGATACAGATAAGGACACCTTGTTGGCTGCATACAACGCGATAGGCCGGTATGTGGTAAACTAGGCGGCAACGCCTGCCAAATTCTGCCCCAAGACAACAGGTTATCTTCTCGTGTCGCCATTTGATCATAAGATCATTTCCATGTGTATTATCGACCCAGTTATATACTAGTATGTCACTAAGTTATGGATAGAGATAATCCCTCCTCCAGGCAAGTAAGGAGATCACTTCATGAAAACATCTATAATAACAACTTTATACTGTAGATTTTAATGTTATTCACACAGATGCATTTAACAACATGATCCGAGGATTATGACCTGATATCGCAATTTTACTGATATCGCTATTTTTCTAGGTGGCCGACATTCTGTAGCAAATTTATGTTTTTTCCCTAAAAATTCTTCAAATAAAAACAAAATTTTTTTTGGATAAAAAAATCTGAACTCTAGGGAATACATGCTGTACAAATTTTAAACTGGTCCTAAACCAGGCTTCTAAGCCCAACTTATTGACACATGTAATGGAGGGTGACGTAGGGGATGGAAGATACCAAGCAACGGTCCTGACCGGTTTTAGCATGGCAAAGCCCAGGATTTATCTTGGTCCCTCTTTCATCCCAAGTGGACACTGACCTCCCCGTGGTGTCACCTGGGGAACTGCCTTTAACACCCGTTAAAGGTAGTGAGCTAACATGTGCCGCGCGTTCACCCATAAGAACGTTAAAAACTTGGGTTTGGGCGTCGGGTTAGTAACCCTCCGCTAGAAAAACAGCCTACTATGAAAAAACGAAAGAAAAGAAAAACAAATCCCTCAAAAGTTGACGAACCCGCAAAAGTTTTAAGAACCACGATCTGCGAATCTCCACCTGGAATGTTCGCACTCTTTACAGAGAAGGTGCAGTTTACGCATTGGCAGATGTACGTGGAAAGTACAAGGCCGACATTACTGCCATACAGGAAATACGATGGAACGGGAAAGGCGTCACAACAACACCTAAAAGTTACGCACTGTATTATAGCTGCCATGACACAAAGCATGAGTTTGGTTGCGGATTTGTAGTTGGTCGGAGGTTAAAACATCTGGTCTCCAGCTTCACCCCAGTGAATGAAAGACTCGCTGCAATTCGATTAAAAGCAAAATTCTTCAACATCAGCTTTATTTGCGCTCATGCTCCCACTGAAGACAGGACGAACTGACCAAAGATATTTTTTACGACGTTTGATATATTATCTAGAAGTATTTTCGTCACACCTTCCCACGTAAGTGCCACCCCTGTGGGCCGGAATAACTGGTCCTAAGTCTACAACGGACGGATCGAACTTCGGTTACATGAATAAATCCCCAATTCTAAATTGATGCCCTTATATCGAAAAGTTTGAGTTTCTAAATAAAATAACGTTGTAATTAGAAGCAAAATCTTGACCTGTCTTTGAAAATTATAAAAAGGCGAGAGTACAGGTCCTAAACTGCAGTGAAGTAAAACACGTTTACATTGTTCCCTTTTCGAACATGATTTTAAGGTTAAGGTTTTTTATGAATGGACTTCGCCACAAAAAAATATTTAGCTGTAATCACGATCACAATTTATAAACTACCAAACAATTGTGAACCTCTAAAGATGTTTAGGTGTCTTCTCCTCAATTCATTTAAATTAGTCGGTAATTCAGAAAAAAAGTTACTGTGCGTTTGCTTTTTTTTTTTTTTAAATTAGAATTGTATAGCAATTAAGCCAATTGAAGTTTGCTTCCGAAGAATTTCTATTAAGAGAAGGTATGAAGTTGAAAACATTGGTAAAATACAAATAAAGACAAACAATAAAAGTCACAGACGGAAAAGTGAATAAAAACTTACTGCACTCACTTTTTCAGATGTGCAAAATTTGTCTCTTCAACACATATCCGGTTTGGAATTAATAATTTAAAGCAATTTTTTAGCAAATTTCAAAGGAAATAAACAAAACTTTTGTTCGTTAAAAAAAGAGATTTTTGTGTTCTTATGAAAGGGTCAAAGAACTTTTGGTGATAAATGTAGAAATAAATGAAAGTAAGTTTATCCGAAAAATGAAAAATGTTAAACTTTTACAGAAGTTGTCACAGCTGAAGAAAGAAAGTATTATTCAAACTTCCAGGTGGAAATACATAAATGTATTGCAGGTAATAATATTTTAAAGTTATTTATCATAACATACGATATCATCATCATTGCCCCTCCACCTGTTTGTGATGAAATAAAATATGATTTTCATATACACAGTTGGATGCTACAGAAAATTACCCTGTTCGTTTTTGTAATGTTTTTGCTTAAGCTTTTCTATTCATCTTTTGGTAGTATCTGTTCCAAGAAAATTCTTTATAAATGACATTCTCTGGTTAAAAGCATTAAGCAGGAAATTCACATTAAGTTTTCTTTGCTTTTCATTGGCTTCCGCTTCCCTTTCATTATTTTTTGCTAGATTATTCACGCTATTGTGGCTTTGCCTCCTCACCCCTCCCTAGTAACTGTAATCTTGGTTATTTTTCCGCAGATTTTCTTTTCTTTTTGACTTTTATTTATAACTTCGTTCGCTAGAATTCTTTTGCTTGTGGTTTTCTTTTTATCTTCAATCACTTTTTGAGAAAAAACGCCAATAAATGTAAGTGGATTAAGATGCACATCTTGTTCTTCTTTAGTTAATAAAACCCCCAGCCATCAGCAACACCAATACTAATGCCAAAATCACCACAATTATTGACACATTGCATTAGTCGTCGACGCTCGGTTATAAGGAAGTCGTATTGATTAAACTAAGACAACGACCAGCAATAGGGGAGTGAGTATAAAAATGGTCATTAATATTGGCATTGAGCTTCTATAAGTGGTCAATAAGTTGGAGTTTTATAGATGAAAAAGGGACAACATAAATTAGTATTGAGAAAAATGGATTGGATAAAAAGAACTCAATGAAAATAATTTCTAGTCGGCAGAGGTCAAATTTTTATAACTTCCTATATTGTGAGATTTTAAATTATTTAATGAAGCCAAATTATTTCCTCAAATTGATTGCATAAAATATGAAGTGAATGATTTAAATATACGTTTATGTATGTCTGATTTCGCATATTAAATATAAATATATATATAAGCAAATTTAAACTGAATGAATCATTGTATTTTTCCCTCAGAACAGAATAATATATTTCACTTAAAATGTTTTCTATTGCCATGGTTCTTCACACCACTGCCACTGATTTTTGATTTAGAACGAACTAAATTATAAATTTTTCATTGTAACTGGGTTGGGTTTTTGGTTTTTTTTCGAAAATTTTTTTTTTTTTCGAAAATGTATTTGTACTCGATTTTAATTCTATGAAAAATACAATGCAAAACCATTTGTATGTCGATGTGCAGTGAATGGTTTGTTGGATGAATGGCAAAAGCTTGAACTATGGCATTACTAACGACAACGTCGACATTATTCGGTTTGGGATGACCCAAATTAACACTAATTGACACTGGAATGACATTTCCATGGAACGTTAGTTATTTGTACGAATAAAAATAATTTCAATTTTCTACAGATATTACTTTTGGATATCGATTTTTACACAATAACAACAAGGAAACATTATGGATACTTTTCATTTTATAATCATGGTAACGTTTGTACCCAAGTTAGACCGATCGATCATACAAACATAATTTCCTTTTCCGTAGTTTGACCTACAAAGGCCCACACATGTATGATACTTATGTACATATGTATTATAAAGACATTTTCTAAATATTACTGTGGTTAGTCCGGTCAAAATAGACATTGAAATAGCAAAAATTCCCACAAAGCTGAATTTTGGTGGAGAGCTAGGGTTTGCCATTAGAAGCAACGTCCTAAAAGTCCCCATCGATCCCATGTGTGCAAAGAAAATATTCGGGGTCAAAGGTCAAAATTTAAGGGTTTTTAGGTTTTCGGATTTATTTTTTGAAAACGGTTGATCTAATCAAAAAGTGACTAAAGTAAATATTGTAGACAGAAAAATTATCTACAAGTTTGACCTTATAATTTTTTTCTTAGAAGGAACCATTCTTGAGATATAGCTGTTCTAAAAAACACATGATTTTTATGCACTTATAAGAAAAATATGCACATATTCAGACGAACCGGCTAAAATAAGCGAAGTAATCGGGTCTGTCCCCAAAAAAATATATATTTTCTTGAAGAGCGAAATTATAGCTATCTTCGTAAAAAAATTCCAAAAAAATCGGAGTGTGTTTAGTAGAGTTATTCAATGTTAGAGTCATTTTATGCAAAAACAGCCCATTTAACCCACATGTATAATCGAAAGCCCAACGGGAACGACCCCAACGAAAACACTCCGATTTTTTTTCAAGTTTTGTCCGAAGGTAGGGTTTGTTGCGCTGATTACGGAAATGTATAATTTTCAACGATTGCGGATCCGGTTCGCCGGTTATTAGACCCGAAAGGCCAAATTTAAAAACCGGGTTAGACCCGGTTCTACTGAACCGATTACTGCAAAGTGGATATCGTTTGAAAGCTTACGGAAGTATCTAACACATAGTGTCGTTACTTTAACCGGTTCGCCTCATAATGTACTTACGCGGCTAATTTTTTATTTGACCTTTAGATCGAGATATCTCGAAAATGGTAAGTCTTTTTTAAGAATCATAAAGACCAATCTTGTAGACAATTATTGAATCTACAACTTTTAGCGGGCTTTTGCTTAGTATTACCGTTTTTGCGAAAAATTAAAAAAAACTGAATAATGCCTCCAAAAATGACCTTTGACCCCGAATAACTTGTTTTGCACACATGGGATCGATGGGGACTTTTAGGACGTTGCTCCTAATGGCCAACCCTAGCTCTCCACCAAAATTCAGCTTTGTGGGAATTTTTGCTATTTCCCCCTTATACGCATGTCTATTTTGACCGGACTATGGTATGATAGTGCGTGAATTTGTGCGTATATGTTAAAGGATAATTATATCCTTGAGTGTAACCAAAAGGCTGACATTTACAAATGACATTAACATGACAGCAACATGCCAATTTCGGAAGCAATTCAACACAAATGTCGTTCACATAAACAATGCACATGTTCTTCCATGTGTCCATACTTTAAATACAATACAAAATTCTAATTTCGTGCGTCAAGTGCCGGTTTTGGTTTGGGATATATCCATTGGTTTTGGGATATAACCATTTAAAATATTCTTTAGTATCGAATTAATTGCAAGCAATGGCTTCGAGCAGTGGGTATTTCAAGTTTATTAATTCTAGTGGACATGTGAGTATTTATTTCAAATTGAAGGATATTTTGGTTTAAAATTGATTGGGGATTATCATAAGTATGTAGCACTCACAGACCTCATTATCGTATTGGGTTTGAATTTGCAATTGACTAAGATGCTGTCATTGTCACAGATGCTATTTTATTTTATAACAAATCCACAAAACTTGGAACAAACAAATCAGTTGTGAAATAAGAAGGATACTAGCATCTCTTGCAAATACGACTCTTCTTTGGTCTAAGTAAGCAATTTAAAACCCAAGCCACATCTCGTCAAACTAAACTAACACTATGCAAAACACTAAAAATATCCATGTTAATGTACGGTTCCAAAGCCTGGGTACTTGCAGAAGCACATAAGTCAGTGCTTGATGAGTTTAAGAAAAAAGTGTTTGCGTTGGCTGTTAATATCGAGAGCAACTAGACAAGGTTCTGGGTAGGCAACACCACGTGTTGTCAGGATCTATTTGTCATTTCCATTCGAATGTCTGATAAGCTTTAGCATAAACGTACTCAGTACAGTTTGACGTACGACCAAGTGTTGCGCTGTTTACAGTGATATTAAAAAAAAAATGCCAAAAAAATAAATTTTCTTCTGAAATTTTTCATCCGATTATTTTTCAACTTTCGACGTGGTTATCACGGCAAGAGTGCATCGATCAAATTAAATCTGTGCATGTCGATAAAGGACCATCCTATAGGAATATGGAAAACTGAGGATTTCTTCCACTAGCATACATTCGGTATTGAATGAATACCTGACCGTTAAAAACGTTTGTTCTCGTTGTATCCAGCAATTGATTATGATCGTCTTCGAGGACGGGCCAAATCGAACAAAAGTTGTTCCATGGAAGAAGCACTTCGAAGCAAATGGTCGCATGTTTCTTCGGCTAAACTGACCATGTGGCGAATATACGGTTAATTCTAAGTGGTACGCCACATTTTTTTGCTTGAAGTCTTCGGAAAAAAATTCAAAAATTAATAAGAAGACGAATCATTGTGTGCCATGACAATTCGAGGTCTCAGACATCGATTCAAACCAGCACCTTTTTTACAGGACAAAACGTGGAATTTATGGGTTATCCGCCGTAAATACACAACTTGGAACCTAATGACCTCTTTTTATTCTGTAGGTGTCTCATTCAGAGTAGAAAAAGTGCTTCAAGAATTGGTTTGAGCGCATGAAAAAGTTTACAAACCAACAAAACAATAAAACATTTTTTTGGCGATCATTAGGCCAGAAACTTTCTAGTAACCCTCGTAGTACAACAATTGCTTTGGCTAGGCTATGAGCTATATAATGAACCCACTATAGGGGTGTATAAATACGGGACACATAGTGATACGCGTAGAACTGGAAGGTCAAGGCTTATATGGAGTCAACAAGGCGAAGACGATATCGAAAAACACGACATTCCAAATTGGAAAACATACACGGTGCGCCTTAACCAACTTTAAATCAAAGGAGCTTAGACCTGAGAAGTTTTTGCGGAGAAAAATAAAAAAAGTAGCACTGAATATTCTCTACAAGATTGACCTTAGTGATATTTCCGTAGATTTCACCATTTTCGAGATATAGAAATTCAAATAGGGATATAATACTAACTGCATCGCCCCCTTATAAAACAGTGTCATGACTGCAATTTACCAACTTAAAATTATAAATACAAATTTTGTACAGAATTTTCACAGCTATGAGATTTTCTCTAGTCCCATTTCGATAAGACTAGCCGCTTTTAAGCACAATCGAAAAGGTCCATGTCATAGCTGTCAGAATTGCCAGATGTTGTACCAAAATTTTGACATTCATTTCTTTATTTTTGGCCAATGGGTGGATCCACTGTGCATTGGTCCATGTTTTGGTATAGCCCCCATATAACAGTACCTTCCGAGTTTTGGTATTTTTGAGGATTTTAGCTAAAATTTTTAACCGAACTAGCTGTAATTGGGGGCCACCGTGGTGCAATGGTTAGCACGTCCGCCTTGCACTCAGAAGGTCTGCCGTTCGAATCCTAGGCCAAGCAACATCAAATTTTCAACGGTGGCAAAATTCCCCCTCAGTAATGCTGGCGACATTTCCTGAGTACTTAAGCCATGAAAAACTTCTCTACAAGTGGTGTCGTAAGACACGCCGTTCGGACTCGGCAATAAAAAGTAGGTCCCATATCATTGAGCCAATATGAATCGGCGTGCATTCATTGATATGAGAGAAGTCTCCCTTGTCCCATCTGGGATGTTTGTGGAACAATTATAGCTGTCATTTGACATTTAAATCTGTCAGGCGTCACGAAATGTCTCTATCGGAAATCGTTAACATAGGTCCATGTTTAGGTATAGCCCCCATATTTTACATTTGAGGTTATCAGTAGTCACGAAAGTTCTCCACCAAAAATTGTCAACATAGGCCCCCACTTTATATGGCCCCCTATAAAGTTACCACCTGATTGAACACATTTTTATACCCTCCACCATAGGATGGGGGTATATTAAGTTTGTCACTACGTTTGTAACTACTCGAAATAATCATTGTAGACCCCACAAAGTATATATTCTTGATCAGCGTGCAATTCTACATCGATATAGCCATGTCCGTCCGTTTGTCCGTCTGTGGAAATCACTCTAGCGTCCGAACGGATTGACGTAGGTTGATGAAATTTTGGGAAAATATGTTATATTTACGTAGGACTTTTGGTATTGAAAGCGGGCTATGTAGGTTCACGCTTTCGTATAGCCGCCATACAAAATGACGCGTGACGCGTCGTCGTTTTAAGGAATTTTTGAGATATTTGGCCCATTTTAACACCGAATTTGTTGTAATTTGGTACTTTGTGTCTCCAGAGGCCAACAAATATTCATACCAAAGTTGTATTATATAGGTTCACGTTTTGGTATAGCCCCCATATAAGGCCCCATATAAAGTACGCGTCCTTTTAATATATTTTGAATGTATTAGACCCATTTGACCACAGAATTGGTTGTAATTTGGTATTTTGTGTCTTCAGAGGCCAGAAAACATTCCTACCAAAGTTGGGTTATATAGGTCCACGTTTTGGTATAGGCCCCACATAAGGCCCCTTATAAAGTACGCGTCATTTTAATATATTTTGAATGTATTAGACCCATTTGACCAAAGAATCGGTTGTAACTTTGTATTTTGTGTTTCCAGAGGCTAAGAAAAATTTCTACCATAAAATGTTTATATAGGTCCACGTGTTGATATAGCCCCCATAATACAATATCTCCCGATTTTCGATATTTCCTCATTATCACACCGAGATGGCTGAAATGTGGTATTTAGTCTTCTTTAGGCGTATAAAACATTCCCCCAGAAATTTGTAGGTATAAGTCCACGCCATCATATTGCCCCATAGAACGGTACCTTCCGAATTTCGGTATTTTGAAGGTTGTGGCCACATTAATCCACCGAAATGGCTGAAATTTGTGGTGGAGGGTATAAAAAATTCGGCCCGACCGAACTTAACGCTTTTCTTACTTGTTTTAGATTATATTAGATAATTTACGCATTTGGGGTATGCGTGGTCGAAAAATTTCAACTAAAATTGTGAGCAGGAAAGGAAATTACTTATTCCGTCTTAGGCAAGAAAAAATAAAGAATGAAAAGTTTTTCTCGGCCGAACTTAACCACTATTTTTAAAACAGAAAATTTTAATAAATTTATAAAATATTTTTGCTTGAGTCGCTTACAATTTAGTATAATACATTACATAACAACTTCGTCTTTATTTTTATTTCTCACCTGACCTAAATTTCATTTGTCAACCTTTCCCAAAAACCTTTCAAAATTCGAGGAATTTATTCTAAAAATGCACTCTTACCAATGAATTCAAATTTTATGTAGCAATATGAATTTGATTCATGATGTTTCTTGTTAAATATATAAAATGTGTGTCACTGTTTCCAGTTTGCAAACATTTTGATTAGTGTTGGTCAAATTGTCTAGAATAATAACGTGGAAAAAGAGATGATGATATGATGGATAAAATGATTTGCTAAATAATCAGTAAAAGCACATTGAGTGTAATCCATTAGAGGATATACTCGTATTCAACCTAAAAAGGCCTATGTATATGGAATGCATTGAAGCTATGTTTTTAAAGGAACAAATATAGTTTCGACTACAGCCTTGGCTTACTTGTTTAGATTAGATTGGATAATTTAAACATTTGGGGTATCCGTGT
The DNA here is from genome assembly GCF_047663935.1 of Musca autumnalis. Classification (NCBI taxonomy): domain Eukaryota; kingdom Metazoa; phylum Arthropoda; class Insecta; order Diptera; family Muscidae; genus Musca; species Musca autumnalis. The sequence goes on along the minus strand of NW_027411755.1, from coordinate 4,756,163 downwards.
TCGAAAAATTGCAACTAAAATTGTGAGCAGGAAAGGAAACTACTTATTCCGTCTTAGTTAACAATAAATAAAGAATAAAAAGCTTTTCTCAGCCGAGCTTAACGACTGTTTTTAAAGCAATAAATTTTCATAAATTTATAAAATATTTTCGCTTGAGTCGTTTACAATTTAGTATAATCATCACATGACAACTTAGTCTTTATTTTTATTTCTCACCTGACCTAAATTTCAGTTGTCAGACTTTCCAAAACCCTTTCAAAATTCAAGGAATTTATTCTAAAATGCACTCTTACCAATGAATTCATATTTTATGTAGCAATATGAATTTGATTCATGATGTTTCTAGTTAAATGTATAAAATATGTGTCACTTTGATGGTCAAATTGCCTGGAATAATAACGTGGAAAATGTGATGGGGATATGATTGATGGAATGATTTGCTAAATAATCAATAAAAACACTTTGAGTGTAATCCATTAGAGGGTATACTCGTATTCAACCTAAAAAGGCCTATGTATATGGAATACTTTGAAGGTATGATTTTAAAGGGACAAATGCAGTTTGAAAACTTGTAATTAGAATAGGGCAGCACATTTTTATTTGTGAATAGTTTTAGTATAACTTTGTTTTTTCAGTAGCTTCAAAAATTGAGGGCCCGCAGCTGTCTCCAATTACTTGGCCATTTTATTTGATCTATGAAGTTGATCGTTTCATTTCTTAATATATTTTTTTCAACAAATTACAACTTTGAAGTCAATAAATTCAATTACAACTTGTCATTTCTTCTATTTTATGAACAGAAACCCACAACGGTCCTTAGAAAATCATAAATTTTCTTGTTAGCTGCTAGTCAAGTGTAATTACAATGTTGTTTAATGTACAAAAAATCAGGCCCAAGGCAATATGTAGCTTGGGATTTGCTGCCATGTGAATTTTACTGAGCCCAGTGGATTAAAATTTAAGTACTGACTTGTCAATTTGTTAAATGTGGCTTTACTTTAAGGATTTTTGATTTCAAGGTCTGTTAGAAATTAAAAAATATATGTATGTATATAAATCATTAATGTAAATTGTAGAGGAGGAAATGACAGAAGATGAAAACGTAGCCTGCAGCTCTTTTGTTTTTTAATTTAATTATTTATTCTGTAAAAGAATTGTACGTCGAAGCGAACTGTATTCATCTTCAGATTGCATTGCTGCCGTATCCCCAAGGCTTCTAAAATCTTTGTAAATTTTGTCATTTATATATTTATTGGAGTAGAGGGAAAAGGGTGTTGACTATTAGAGACTACTTCGATTGAACATTGTATTTAAAAAAAATACTTCGAAATATATATTTAATAAATTATATTGTTATTCAGTATACATAACTTTTATTTTCATTTTGTTTTCCTTAGGATTTAAGACAACAGCATGTAGCTTGAATGTAATCATCAGTCTCGTTAACTTATATTAACAATGGAATGTATCAGTCGTCTACAATATTTAATTTAGGTAGTGTATTTCAATATGCTAGATCTTAAAATAGTAAATAATGTACATTCGAATAATGTCAGCATGTTTCCTTCAATATTTTTTACTCCCTAGCAAAAATCTGTGTCAAATTTTCGCCCCAGTAAGACACATGTTAACTGTCAACCGTAATGTGATTCTAGGCTATTGTTTTTTTTTTCATTCAGATAAACCAACAATCTCATCTTCTTAAGGTATTACCGGGATTTCGGTACATTAACGTTTTGTTCCTGGCTCCCTTGTCCAATAACTGTCAATTACCTTCAATTTGCCACCACAATAATGCAAGCTGCAATGTCCTTCTTTTTGGGCTACTAACAAGCTTAAACACAAAAGATGAGCAGCAACTACATCAACCTGAGGAGATAGCGGTTGCTGGCCTTGATGGTGTGTTTGCTTTGCTCATGTTGTGGTTGGTGGTTTCTTTGGCCTTAAGGAATTTTCATCATTTACCCTTGTCCTTTTGGATAATCATAAAGGAACATGAAAAGTTAATAAAAGTTAATATTTTTATGGATGTCATTTATAAAGAATACGAAAATTTATTAAAGTTCTTTGTATTAAAGGATGTAAGAAAAATTAATTCGCTGAAGAAAAAATTCTATAAATTCATCAATAAAAATTAGGGCAAATTTCTTTACTTTTAAATTAATTATTATTTTATATACATATGTATGCACGCAAAAAATACTAAAGTTTTTAGTATTAAAATTACAATTATTTTCCAAATTCACAAAAAGAATATTTTTATTAATTACACTGCGCAACATTTTCAAGGTATTTTCGTGCAAATAAATTCTAATACTGTTTTTATGAAAGTACAGATCCTATAGACAAAACCCCTCTTTGGGTTTTGTTTTGGGATCGGATTTTATGGCCCTATCTAAACACGGTTAAAAATTTACTTTTTAAAGCAAATCGGGGCTATATCTCTAAAACCAATGCGAATTTTTCAATGACCTCCACAGATTAGATCAAAAGAAAACATTTGGTAAAATAATGAACTCGAATAACTGCATTTATTGCCTCAAATTTAATAATATATCTAAAAATTCCATTATTTGTATATATTACGCACCACATCTCCTAAACCGCTAAGTTTATCATAGTATTGTCTTTGATAAAAATATTCGCTGGAAAGTAGTACACAACTCTAAGGAACATTCTATTGTTGAAAATGTCTCTATCGCTTTATTTCTAGCGTATTTTTCACAGAGAATTTGATAAATATATTAACAATTCGTTGAAATCTCAAATATGAGAATAAACAGCCTGTGTGAACATTATTTGAAAATTGTTTTGTAGAAAGTATGATATGAAATGCAGCCTTAACAACTTAAAACAAGTCCAGTATAGTATCGATAATCCGGACACTAGAATTTATTGCATTGTAGACTCGTTAATCCGGACATCCCATATTTTTCGTACCTCAAAAATCCGGACATCAATATTTTTGTCCTATCTTGAGCATTAGATTCTTATTTATTTCATTGACGTTTTCATTCTTATCAATAGCAATTGGTCTATAAATAAGAAAAATTAATTTTTTTTTGTTTTTTCAAAATAGTCAGGCTTAATCCCATAGTCGTTGTTTTAATATTTTATTAAAACAACTTTAATTTATTAGTAGGAAAAAATTGGCGATGTTTACCAAGGGGTAAGGCAGGGAAGACTTAGTTTCAGATCTCGCCACAGATCTTCATCAGTTCCCTTGTTTCTTGTTTTTCAACAAGAAACTTTTTATACCCAAGTGTCAATTGCTAGCTCAAATAGATACGTGCGCAAAGAAACACTCTGATCAAGAATTTCTTTGGCACTACCTAAACTCCAGCAACTTCACTTGCACTTTCTGGCTAGCCACTGTTGACTCAGTTATATAGTCAATATGGAATTAAATATTTGAATCTGTTGAATGATTTCTTTTCCCTTCAACCATTGATGGCTGACTATGACAACCGACAGTATTTTAAACCTGAAAATGAGTAGTCTAGTTCCGTTAAAAATCGATGTTGGGTACAGTTTTGCTAGTATTTTTCTGCGGCTTATCCCCAAATTCAGTGTCGTTCATCCCCACAAATCCCCAAGGTCTATTTTGAAGAAAAATCTTAATAATTGTATGAACATTTCACTTTTTTCAGGAAAACTATGATTTATTTAAATACATATGGGAGTTACTTTCCACGGCTTTTGTCTTTTTTGTTATTATCAGGGATTGTTGTTGGTTCATTGTTTTGACACCATGTTAGTGCGTACAATCCAGTATGTAAATTTCCTCGCCTCTAACGACTTTAAACTTGTAAGAATGTGTACTTTCCAAATTAGGGACTCATCGATAGCAACAGTCTTAAGAGCAGTACACATTGTCAGTTTTGAATGTCGATATTTCGCAGTTATCGATAACTGTCCAACCGTCCAGCAACCACAAAACATTTAGTGGTTGCATGATGAATGACAAAAATGAACGGCCACACTAGCAAGCACCAACAAAGCTGTCATTCAAAACTGGCAATGTGTACTCAGCTTTAGTAAAAACAAACAAAAAAAAAACAAAAATAACGTACATGTAGTGAGTGATATTTTGTAATTAATGACAGAATTATCGACAATCGTCATTAAGTGGGACTTTTTATATGTCCACACGTTTTATTTTTACCGAATATTTTCGGTATTTTAACGATCAAAATAAAGCTGTCGTTAAGACGTACCAATAGCAACAGTGTTTTTTCATCATTTCGTTTCGTTTTAATGTCTATCGATTTTTGTCAGTAAGTAAAAATAGTTAGAGAATCGCATTACAAGAACCAACTTGCAACATCTAGGAATTCATAAATTTAAATTTCTTCTTCTGAAGAGTGAAAATCAGTTTGCGTAGACTTTATTTTAAATCATCAAATCTGTTGATCTTTTAACACCGATTTCAAACGTTAGTGCGACACCCATTTAGGAGAAGTTTTATATTGCCGTAATAGTCAGAAATGTGGCCGAAAATTCTTCAATATGTCAAAAATGTTTGTATAGGTTTTGATACAAATGATTCACAATAACAAAAAAATTACAGATTGAAACCAATCAGCTGGTCGATTTACGCCACCTTATAATTCTATCATGCATTTGGTGTTATTATGTCCAAGTTTCCCACGTAAATAATCTCGATATCACCAAAAATAACCGTAATTTCCACTTGTAGTGGAATTCTGTAACTCACTGACAAAGATCACTGAAATAAAAACGGAAAACATGAATAAAAAGTTTTAATTTAATAAAAGTTTACAGAACTCGGTAGGACTAACCCTGTTTTTGTAAAAATTGTTCTTTTCAGACGAATTATCAAATTTTGTACATCGGTTTACTCGCCTTAGCGCAAAAATTAGGTGTGTATGTCACCTGTAGGCTGAGCTATCGATGCCAAAATTATTACGAATATAGACGAACGAGCAAAAATAAGTTTCAGTTACGAACGAAAAAACAAGGGGGTTAACGACTACTACGGAAATTTTTTTGTAAAAATTTTCGTTTATTACCGAAATTATATCCCTTTTAGTTTAACGAGTTTTTGTCGGTAACTCGAAAAATGATTTACAGAATTCCACTACTGATCATTTGAAAATATGAAGTAGTTCAGTAGGCAATTTACGCACGCAACTTGACTTACATGACTTGCAGTGTATTATTTGCTACATATTTATCAATATCAGCATGTACCAATAAACTGCAAAAATTCAAAGTGTTTTATTCTAGAGGAATACTAAAAGAATTGAAAAGCGAGAGATTATTTATTTCATTGACGATTGTGTTTCTTTTTTATACAAATGTATCTTGATTTGTACACAAAATATCCCCATAAAATCCTTAAATTTGTAACGATTTCCCCCATCAAATCCCCAGCTCCCCAATCCTAAATGTTGTTCCCCATTTTCGAAAAAATATCCCCAATTTGGGGAAAAATCCCCAATACTGGCAACACTGGTTGGGTATTCTTTCCCCTAAACTTGAGAGTCTAAATGAATTAGTTTATTAGGCCTCCGATTATTGAGAAACTCCCTTTTAACTGTGTAATGTATTCCAATGATTTTTTACCTAGAAATGTTTAAAACATTTAAAGCGTTGGGATTAATGGCTTAGTTTTAAGATTTAGATTTTTAGATCCTCTAAATAATTTTTTGAGTTACCGACAAAAATCCGTAAAGTTAAAAAGCAAAATTATGAATGACAATTTTAAATAAAATTTGACAGCACTCTTGATATAGGCAGAAATTAACGTAAATTTTTTTGGTCGCTAACATACTCAAAATATCGTTAATTACCGAAATTATAAGCTATTTAATTTTACCGATTTTTTCGGTAACGCAAGAAAATGAGTTGGAGAATCGCATTTCTTTTATAGACATTTCAAAAAGTTATTTAAAAAACGTATAACTCCTTTTATATTCATTCTTTTATGTACAAAATCAGCGGCAACTACGGATTGTTATATTGTATTCTTGTAATTATACATACCACCAATAGATTTAAATTCCATTGCCTTATTCGAAGGTTGTAACATTTATGTAAAACAATACCTTTTTTGGATTCGACGCCAAGGTAAAGTCAATTGCTGATGTTCATAGAAATGGCTAAAATATATTCCCCATAATGAGATGAGTGCATTTGAATTCTGAAGTTATATCTCAAGTCGTAAGAGGCTCAAAGTTTATAAACTTGAAAAAAAACTGTGAAAAATATACACCAATTATAGAGAAGTTTAAGACTACCTGTGCATTGGAAATGTCACCTAAATTACGCTGAAGGAGTAAAATTAAAAAGTAAATTTGATAGCGAGGAAAGCTGCCTAAAATTGTCGCAACCCGTGATATTTGCTTAATTCGTTTACCTTAGATGTCAGGTTATTATCTAGTAAACGTTCGACATTAATGAGTTTAACTTACAAAATTAAGTGTTTTTGCGGCTACTCGGTAATCCGGACAATTCGATAAACCGGACATCGCCCAAACATGTGCTGTCCGGATTATGGAGACTATAATGTATTTTACAGTTTCAGAAGAATTGCTGAGCACATTATTTGGACAATTTTTGCGAAAGGTTACTTGGTTCAACTCTCAATAGTTTTGCTTTTACTGACCATAATTCCAGAAATTATGTAAACATTTCTTTATTTTATAAATTTTGATGCGCTAAATGAAATTTTTCCTAGTTCGCCTGTTTGAACCTAAGTTCTACTACTTTAGGGCTACAATATTGCTGAAATAGGAGTTTTCTTGTCTCAATATGTACTTTCAGATGATGACATCTAGAAGTTGTTTGCATTTTCAGTGTTGGACAGTGTTATTGTAAACATGCTTCTTAATAAAAATAATCAACTCTTAAAAATGAAATTTTCAATTTCAGATTTAAAATATTTTAAACATTACTGGAGAAATCACACAAAATTCTATTAAATTTGCAAAAGTATTCAACTACATACATACACTTACATTCATAATATTTTTTTGATATATCTTCCTTTTTCTTAATATGCAACTCTATTGATTTGTCACCTTTTAGTTTTGTTGTTGCATATTCACCAGATAAAAACACATAGAAGACTGTAAAATTTACAGTGTAAATTATTAATTTCCTTAAAAACCGGACGAAATGCAATACCGAATGCAGGCATTTCTTTTCTTTCTAGTATTCTCTCAAACATTATTCTCTGAGATAGCAATTGATGTTTACGTTACGTACCACACTCACCCACTCGCGCATACCCGATCAACATACGAACCGACAAAAGACAAATCCTTCAAAAGTCAACCAACAAAAATTTGTTTTTTAGATTTGCAACAGTTAATAACGTATTTTTCGCACAACTTTTAAATCTATTTCACCTAATGCATACTCATGTTAATAGTACTATCAAAAACAATGCAAAATTTATTGTTTATATTGCAAATTTTATGTTTTTTATTCACAACGAACGAAATACACAACCGAATGCAATGAAGAAATGCGCGTGAACTGATTGATAAAACAGGTGGTTGGTTGTGTAAGTGAGTCAAGTGTCATTAACAGTGTTGCCCGCTACAGTGTTTTTGGGCAAAATTTGCGTATTTGTATTTTCGGAAATAAATAAAAATATGAAGTTTACAAGAATGTATGCACAAGGTACATGAAATAAGGACCCTTTATCAGCCCAACTGATGGCAATATTAGACATCACAATATTAATTTTAATGTAAAAATAATTTTTTTGTAAATAGAAATACTTCTGTACTCCTGGCAATAAATTGTGTGTGTTCCCGTACACAAAACATTTTTTTAATTTAATAATTTTTTGAATGTATAAAAGAAAAATTTGTAAAAATATCAAAAGTAGTAGATTCTTGCAGGTCCTGGGACATACCAATCATTTATTATAGAGGATCGGTTTACATTTTAAAAAATAAAACATTATACAATCTTAATAAAAAATTATTCGACTTAACTTAATTAGCATATTAAATAAGGCGGTTGTCGCGTTGGCTTAATTACCAAATATATAATAACAGATGTATGAAAAAGTTAAGGGAAACGCAATAAACGTCTCAGTAAAGTTTTGCGTCACTTCTGGAGAAAGCAAATAGAACTACCCAGCCATATTCGAAGTTGGCTGCCTTCATTATTTTGTCGGAAAGGAAGCAAACCTTTATTTAAACGTTTCTTGCTGCACAACTTTTGTATTAGTCATATTCATAAGGCAAAATAATAATAATTGTTCCACAAATATCCCATACGGGACAAGGGAGACTTCTCTCTTACCAATGATTCATATTCGCTCAATTATATGGGACCTGCGAGTTCGAACGCCGTGTCTTAAGACACCACTTGTAGGCTGAAATACTCGGGAAATGTCGCCAACATTACTGAGGGGTATTTTGCCACCGACCTTCAGCGTGCAAGGCGGGTGTGCATACCATTGCACCACGGTGGCACCCACTTTTGGAGTAAATGAACCCTTCAACACAAGGAAAAAATCTTAGAAACATCTTTGAAGAAAAACAGTAATTTTAATACGAATTAGCACTCGTTTTTGAGGCATTTTAAAAAGTCTCCGACATTTGAAATTTAAGGTAATGCTCAGGGAAGCGGTAATTTCTAGGTTCGATTGGAAAAGGTGTCTATGATATTCAAATTAACTAAAATCAGGAGGGCTACTCTTCAACGTGGTCCTACGGGAAAACAAATTTCAACCAAATTAGTATTCAGGTGCATCACTTAAATTTGGAATTTGCCACCGATTGAACGAACAGACACTATCGCTCGTTGTTCGATTAATCCCGAACATAATAACAAAAATAATGTTTAATTAATTTCTCGTTGGAATAGAGATTAATGATTGTTTAACTGTGCAAGTGAAAAAAGGAAAGCCGAAGATTCAAAACAACACAACCACCACTATGTAACATGCATGTTTCGCCTTTGGTAGAGGCTCTTCAGACATATCGGCTGTGGAGCGGCTTCTTTGTCATCTAACTTTTTTTCTTTCAAGTGCAATTTTTACCAAAGGCCGGGCCGAACTTTTTATACCCTCTACCATAAAATACTCTGAGATAATATGGAATTATTAGTTTTCTTTCTGTTGCGAAAGTACACACACAATTTTAGCTGGAGAAGTGACTTAACCACTAGAAACCCTAAGTGTCAAATTATAGCCAATTCAAGATACCGGAAATCGAACGGTACCGCTATATGTGGGCTACAAGAAAACGTGGACCTATGACCATAATTTTTGGTAGAGAAGTTTCTTACTCGCTGGGAACCCTAAATGTCAAATTATAGCTAATTCAGTTTGAAAATGTGGCCAAAACGTCAAAATATCTGAAATCGGGCGGTACCGTTATATGGGGGCTTTACCAAACCGAGAACCGATGTAGCCCATCTTCGAACTTGATCTAAGTTCAGACCAAAAACACATGTGTACGAAATTTCATCCCTGTAGATCAACTCATTCAGAAGATAGCGTGATTACAACAGACGGACAGATGGACGGAAGGACAGGGCAGGTCCTTTAAAAAAAATATGAAAAATTAGTCATTTCTTGGTCTGCACAATTAGGGGTAACCCGCTAAATAGAATAAACATTATTTTAGTTATTAATAGACAAAAGTTCGTTCATCAGGCTACAGGAAATTTTGTTAAAAAAATGGCAAAAAGTCATAACCCTAATAAACATATTCTTTCTTTATGTTTACGATTCGCGATTTTTACACCCATACATTCCCAGCAAAATAAATTGGAAGTAGTGCAATGTGGACTAGTTCTGTCACGGCATGTTTTGATGCCGTTCAACCGGAGTCGTGAAAAAGGCACTCCAGTCCTCACATTTTAACCGCATTTGGATGCAATCCAAAGAATCACATCCACTTGTCACATTTTAACAACATCCGAATGCAGTTCAGCGGAGTCGTGAAAAAGGCACTCCAATTCCCCACAATTTAACAACATCCGGATGCAGTCCAAACGGATTCGTGAAAAAGGTTAGCAGTTGTCACAGTTTTCACGGAGTCGTGAAAAAGGTTAGCAGTTGTTAGAGATCCCAGAGATGTACATAAATCAGTTTGTACATCTCTACAGGCAACGGCATACATTTTCCAAAAAGAGATAAGCGTGTTAACATTTCCAAACATTTGTTAATACAAACTAAATAAAATTTAATTTGTGAGCATTTTTCCGGTAACTCACGAGAAGAAAATTTCCGAATGGAGTACATGTCGAAATCTTAACTGGTGACGGGAAGACAACCCATTTCGCAGATGAAACAAAAACGCATGTTTGCGATTGAATTCAATGGAGAATTTTCATAATTTGTGTTAATGTAATAAAGTTTTTAATATTTTTGTTTTACACAAATAATAAATGCATTTTATTTGTTCTGGGATATTTTGTAATGGCTTGCACAATTTCCGCAGAATGTCTGTATCAAAACACGTGCTTTGGACTGCCTCCTATTCTACCCCAAAGGGTTAGTTAAAATGCAATGCCAAAGGGTCAGTTAAAATGCAGTGCCAGAGGGTCAGTTAAAATGCAGTACCAAAGGGTCAGTTAAAATGCAGTGCAATGGAGTGCCTCTTTCAGTAGTCACGCTCTTGTAAAAATCATGAGTGAAACTGCATAATTTGATGCACTTCCAGATCACTTGTACATATCATTTAACTGCCTCTTTGGAGGCAAACTTTTTGCTGGGTTATTTTAGGTTATTCTTAAAAAACAGACTTGAGACAATCAATTCTTTACTCGCCTTTGTGTTTTTGTATATGTGTCATAGATGTGTGTCCGTTAAATAAAACACAAGAAAAATGGGATCTATTTACATTGCAACGATTTTTTCCCTTGCGTTAGCATCACTTGCTACTATACCTTCCGTTTTTATTTAATAATTGATATTGGCAACACTTGTAATGGCCTGTCGTCAATCAGTTCGCGCATTTCTTTTGTTCGGTTCGGTTGTTACTTTTGTTGTTTGCACAAAAAAACATGTTTTGCATAAAAAATACTTAAACACAAAATTGAAATTACATATTTATGGTGTCATCGTATCTGCCTTTTTGTTTTTGTATAAAAACAATTAATTGTGTTCCGTTTAAAGAAAGGAAATTAAACTTTCATTGTTAAAAAAAAATTGCAAACAAAAATATGGCTGTCGGGAAGTGGATAATAACGTTCATGTGTTTCGCGAGAGTAAGAGAAGGAGATTCCAATTAGAAAAGAGTTGCCAGCAAAATGTTTTCGTTCATCAGCAATGCCGACCGTTTTTGTTCTATTGGTTTGATTTGTTGTCATTGCTCTTTGCTCTTAAATAATGGAAAGAACCAGAAAGATAAAGAGGTTAACTACAATTATGAAGAGGGTTATTAATCAGTTTGCGCATTTGTTTCGTGGTTTTGGTTGTGTAATTGATTCATTTATTAAAAGTTAACTTTTTTGATAATAAAAAGTAAAAAAAAAAACGTTGACAAATTGTGAGACAATGTCGGAATTCGAAAAAATTAAGGTGAAAGTGTGGTCCTGGCGATATAAAATGTGGAAAAGTCTATGTAAAATATGTCTATGTAAAATATGTATTCAATTAAAAGTTTACAAGTACGTTTTCCGCGTTTTTCGTCGATAAAAGAGTTTGCGATTGTAAAATATTCGTTGCATGGCAAATCTCCTGCAAAGGGAAATAAAAATGCGAACGCTAAAACGGAAAAGAAGGCAAAGATAAATAGACACATGTGAAGTGTAACTCTGTTCTGTTAAGTAGTTTCGGCGGTAAGGTAAGGTGTAAAAATAATGCGTAGAAATATAATTCTGTAATTTTCGTTCGTTCGTGTGCGTCGGTAAAAGTCTTGATTGAAAAGTGTGATGTGGCTGTTGCCCTTCGGTTCCGCGGATAATCACCGTGTATGTCCTTACAAATATGAAAAACCTGCAATGAAACGAACAAATTGTGGCAATTTTTAAAGTTGTTTTGTCTAAATATGTCTAGATAATCAGTCGGCTCATCTTTGTTGGTTGTTTGTTATTAAATATAGCCAGATTATTATAAAAGTACAAAATAAGGCACCGATTAAGATAAAAAGGGCATGCGTAAGAAAGTAAAATAACGGTTTCCGGTTAATACAAAAAACGTGTTATGTAAAATGTCGGGCGGTTAAGCGTTGTCAGTAAATGGCGGTCGCTAGAAATTCATTACGTGTACCGGGCATTTATTGTTTATTTGGGAAAATTTGAGTTGTTGTTGGTAAATACGATTCGCGTGTAAGATTTAATTAGTTATTAAATCTCAAATTCTAATATTAACTATGCCAAATCTTTAAGCAATGCATTCGAGGACAGTAAATTTGTGGAATTACAAAGTTGACAAGGTAAGCTTTGGGTTATAACTTTTATATCACAATTTAATTTTTATATCGAACGGATTAACCGATTTGGCTTTCGTAATATTTTGTCCAAACTTAGTTTAAATAAGAGGATGGGCAAAAGTTCCCGAAAAATTATGAGCACGATAACTCTCGAATGAACTTACCGATTACATTGCACATCGTAATATTTCTGCCAGTCATACATCAAGTTCGAATTTGGACTACATCAGTCCACTGCTTCGGGTACCCCCGCACAAAATTTCGGACAAGTGCAGTTTAAGACCTCCTCTCAAATCGTTTTGAATTTTCTTGTATTAACTTGTATTCGTCGCCGTCTTTACGACGGTAGAAGTTTTTTCAAGGGCAAGTCTTTACTTCCTAAAAAATGGCCCGAAAGCTGTAATAACTCGCTATGGCACCATGTGTAGTAGATGGAGCGCACGATAACTCTCGAACGGATAACCCGATTCAGTCCAAGATTTGGCAGTATTATTTTGCGCAAAATTAAAAGATGTGCTAATCGGTCCACTCCTTCGGGTACCTCCTCACAAAAGTTCAAAACTTTTCGCAAAAATGGTGCGCATGATAACTCTCGAAGGCAATAACCGAAATGATCCATACTTTGCACATCGTTATATTTAATTATACATAGATCCAGTTAGAATATGGACTATATTTGTCAACTCCTTCGGGTCAAGGACCTCCTCTCGAATCATTTTAATTTTCTTGCAACATGTTGCGCGAAAAGCACAAGTTTTTTATGTGGCACATGTTTTTTGAGTGTCAAGTCCATACTTCTTGAGAAAATTATCCGAAAGCTGCAAAAAATCCTACGGCCAGCATGTGTAGTAGGTGGTGCCCACGACAACTCTCCAGCCGAATACTGTGTTGGTCCACACATTGCATGTTGTAATATTTCTTCGAATGAAATGAATGAGATGGAATTCGAAGGTGGTGCTTATAGGTCCACACACGATATCTCATCAACGAAACAAAATTTGCATCTCGAAATATTTTGTCCAAACATAGTTTATGTTCAAAATTGGGACCTTCTTGTGGTACCACCCAAAAAATGTTCAAAATTTTGGTGCGGTTAAGGCTCTGTTCGAAGATCCTTTGGAAATTTCTACCGAAGGTGCTCCTAGTGGTCCTATTTACAGCGATATTATGGTTTTCATAGGCAAGTACATGTTTCCTAATATAATAGTTCAAAAGCTCTAAATTATATGGTGACCAACTAAAATGTCAGGTGGGCGCGATATCTATCGAGAGGAATGACTCCCAAAATAAGACCCACTTCCAAAATGGACTATGTCGGTCTATTCCTTTAGGTTACTCCCACTCAAAAGGTTTGAGCTTTAATCCAAATCCATACTTTTGTCGGTTTATGTGCCCAAAATGTTGAAAAGCCCATAAACACACAAGCGGAGGGTATATCCCTGTCGGCAAAACCGACTAAATGGTATTAAAACAGCTGGAGTTCCTTGAGGCACTAAATGAGCAAATATATGTTGAGAATTATTAATTCAACCATATAACATAAAACATAATCATAAAGGAAGAGCTAATGTTTAGTTTCTCAAGTAAATCCTTTCGAATGGAATGAATTTATGGAAAATGTATGAATTTATAAACAAATAAAAAACTGTTAAGTTCGACCGGACCAAACTTTTTATGTTCGTACCCGCCATAAAATATGCTGAACTAAAATGGAATAATTAGTTTTCTTTCCTGTCCACAATTTTAGGTAGCGATATTTTAATAGCACGGATACCCCAAATGCCTAAAGTAGGTCAGAAAATGTATTAAATCGGGTGGCCCTTATATAAGGGGGCCAATATCAATGTGTGGACCTATGTTGACAATTTTTGTTGAACACCTAAAATCGGGAGGTACCTACCTTTACCATTTTTGGTGTAGAAGTTTCGCTACCAATGAGAATCTCAAAAGTGAAAGTACAGGTAGTTCGGTGAAAAAATTTACGTGAAATCTTCAAAATACCTTATTCGAAATCGGGTGCAAAAATATAGCATACTAGCTCAATTATTGTGGACGCTAGTGTGAGTACAACAGACGGACATGCCTAGATCGACTCACAATTTTGTCCCGATCTAGAATATATTCTTTATAGGGTCACAAGTGATTACCCCAATGTGTGAAGGGTATACAAATCAAAAGGTACCCTGTTCGGACTCGGCAATATTAATTGGCATCGACTCGTTGATATGAGAGAAGACTCTCTTGTCCCTTCGGGAATGTTGTGGGAACACATGTAATAAAATTCAAATTAGAAAAAAATTTGAATTACGATTCAAATAATTCGATTTTGAGGGTAGTTCAAATTAAAATTAAAATATTTCGAATTATAAATAATAAGATAAAAATATAATAAAATAAATTTTTAAACATTAGATACACATTGACAGTTTTGTTCAGATGTGTGTTTACTTATTATTTTTAAAGAAAGCCCAGCTTAATCTCATACTTTTTGTTTTCAAATTAAAAAAAGTTAAAGTGGAGGTAGTTAAAATTAATTTACTTTAGGGAAAGGCAGAGAATACTAGTTTAGTCCAACGCCACTTGAACTTATCAGTTCCCTTAGTTCATTGTATTGAAACAAAGAACTCTTTCCCAATTTTATGGCGACTCGAGCTCAAGAATAAATGTGACCGACGAATTCGTTTAAATTCAACAGAAACATTCAAAAACTCTCGTAGCCGCATATGCAAACCAAATTAACTACTCCCACTGTTATGCGTCTCCACAATGCAGAGAATCATCATAACTATAGATTGTTGAAAATAGGGTTTCGACGGTAATAAAGTTGTAAACGTCGAAAACGTCATATACCTGTAGAAAACGTATAAGAAGTAGTAAACGTTATCATAGTTTTCACTTAATATTAATTCTGCAAGGCTGTCTTTGTTATTGATGAGCGTCCGTACCTTTTTTGAAAATAACAGCATATTTTTATTAATATTTTAATTTTTAAAATAACTGAATAATTGAACAATAAATTGGAATATTCACTTAGCACGTCATCTACAATATATTCCGAACACTACCACTACTTTACGTATGATTCAAAGAATTTGCGGTTGACGTAATAAACAAATATATGGTAAATTTCAAATTTCCTTTACAATTACATAGAAAAAAAATTAAAAACTTTTTTGGCGAGCACATCCGTCATTTTTGGTACATGGGTTACGAAAAAAATCGTGGATTCAAATCTGTTCGCGTTCACAAAATTGGATGCTGCACTCAAAAGTTATATGCGGTTTTAATCTCTTGTAAAGAAAAAATATTAAAAAATTCCTATTGGGTTGTAATATAAACTTGTATATATGAATCGTTAGCGGCATTTGATATCTATCCGTAGATGCTAAAATAGTGCCTAATTTTATTTTTATTTTCGCGAAAAATCAAAAAATATTGAAGAAATCTTGGAATAAATTTTATTTATTCTAAATCAGAGTCCAAAAAATCTCTAAAAAAATAATTTAAAAATACGTACAGAATCTAGACAACGCGTAGAAAGATGTGAGACTAAAATTATAAAGATCGCGTATATAACTTGCATATTACAGCAACAACAAAGAACCGAAACTTATTGTTGGAAATTATTTCAAAAATATATTTTTGGTTAAATACGAAAAATTTGAAAAATAAATGTTGGGAGTTATTCTATTATTTCGCTAAATTTCGATCCAAATCCTGAAGTATTTTGCTTAAACTTCTAAGAGAAAAGTAATTAGTCATCGTGGAAGTATATTTGCTTTCTGTGATAAGCAATAGAAATAAGAAGTAGAGAGTAATATTGAAATTACAATCAAAGAAAAAACATAGAAGTTAAAAACCGAATAATTCGCGAATTGGTTTAAATCGGTTGAGGTGCATGTGCTTTTCGGATACAGGGAGTCCATGTCTATCAATATGCATGGATTTTCCCATGTTTCATTCAGCGGCCAAAGTGCGCCATCAGTTGCATCTTACTATTCAAAAAACCTTCAAGTGGGCAAAAATTACGATATGCATATGATTATAAGGTGCATCCGATTTCAATGGCCCCCTATTAAAAATACGTCAATATAAATTATTTTAGACAGATTCGTCAAGAACTGCGGATGTGCCACCGCATTCTATTTTGGGATAAATAGGGATATTACTCCTGAATCTTTGTAATTTGTGACACACCTTTTTTGCAATTATTATAATCGCGTATAAAGGATTACATTTATGCAAAAATAATCAAATGAAATCGCGGTTCAATTCGCGGAATTGTCAAAATATATTTTTGCAGATTTTCCTACTTTCAAGGTATCTATATCCGGCGTTTTAGTAGATGGATTCGACCGCGGAAGAGCTCATTAGATCCGGCACGTAAAAAAACTAAAATCACGCGGGGTTCAGTGCTACCTGTACGACAGTTGTAAATTTTAAAGCCAAAAAAAAGGTTTTTTCAGAAAAATTACGCACCAAATTTTCGCCTTTGGACTCCTATTACTAGGAAGCTGTACGGAGCACACTCATGAGATATACATCGAACGACGTGGAATCGCGAGTTCTACAATCCTATAAACTAGTTTGGATTATTATCTAGTTGCATCCTCTAATTATAAGAAAAATTCGAAAAATCCAGTTTTCAAAACTTCAAAATGTCAGCATCGATTTTAGGGGGATGCAGTGTATATATCGAGAAGTCATACATTAGAACCATGTTGCCCAAGGGGTATTCTTCAATTCTTTCTTTGAGCTTATGTCTGAATTTTCCGTGGTTTGACCAGAAATCAAGAAAGAACACAAAAAAACTTGTAAACTTCAACAAATGTTTACCCATTTTTTAATATTACCACCAACGCAGCTTCCACGAAAATTATTTGTTATGGTCCATATTAGGAGATCGTGGCTAAAACACTTCAATTAATATAAATATATTCATATTTTATAAAATATATTAACAGTTCGCGACTTATTAAATGGTGAACCTCAACTTCAACGATTGAAAAACTTTTTTGAATATTACCATATGTATAATGTCCATATCGACGCCTCCAAACAATAGTATGCTAAGTCGACTTAGCATGTTTTCAAGTTCTTTACATTTTTACATTTTACGTCCTTTAACTTAAATTCTGTCAAATTTTGGTAATGATCGGTCAATCCGAACAGAAGTTATAAACAAATGTTTACTCAGAATGGTAGTAAAGGTCAAAGAAAACTGTAAACTTTGAGAGCTTCTCCTGTAAAACTCACTTTTCAGACTTAGCATACTATTATTTGGAGGTGTCGATATAATGTAAAAACAAGTTAAAAAGTATCAGTCGGGTTTGCCGACAGAGATATACCCTCAGCCTGTGTATATTGAAACAATTTTTTCCCAAAATACGTATGTATTTATGGGGTTTTAAAAATTTTGGGCGTTTGAACAGATCGATGGATCGACATTGGCCGTTATGGAAGTGGATCTCCAACCACAACATATGGTGCCATAGGGGGTTTTTACACTCTTCGGGCTGTTTGCTCAAGAAGTATGGACTTGCCCCTAAAAAACTTTTACCATCGTAAATGAGGCAACGAATGCAAGTTGCTTTAACAAAAATCAAAGTGATTCGATATCAGGTCTTGAAGTGAACTTATCCGAAATTTTGTGTGGGAGGTACCGGATGGAGTGGACAAATATAGTCCATATTTGAACCTGATCTATATCTGGTAGATATATTAGGATGTGTAAGGTATGGACCAAGTCGGCCATTCCCTTCAAGAGTTACCGTACGAACTATTTTTCCGAACATTTTTGAACTTTTGTGGGTGAGGTACCTTAAGGAGTGGACCGATATGGCTTATCTTTAAACTTAAAGTATGTTTGGACAAAATATTACTACGACCATATTTTGGACCGAATCAGCAGATCCGTTCGAGAGTTATCTTGCGCTCCAACCACCTTACACGGTGTCATAGGGGTTTTTTGCAACTTTCATGCTATTTTCTCAGGAAGTATGGACTTGCCCCTGATGAAGCTTGTACCGTTGTATGGAGGGCAGTGAATACGACTTGCTAAAATAAAAATCAAAGCGATTCGAGAGATGGCCCTAAACTGAATTTTTCCGAAATTTTGTGTGGGAGGTACCCGAAGAAGTGGACCTATTGAGACCATATTGGAACCTCATATTACTCTGGTAGAAAGTTTACACTATACAAAGTATAGACCAAATCGGTCACTCCCTTCAAGAGTTATCGTGCGCACAAACTTTCCGAACATTTTCGAACTTTTGTGGGGGAGGTACCGGAAGGAGTGGACCGATGTAGCTCAACTTCGAACTTAAACTAAGTTTGGGCAAAATATTAAGAAAGCCAAAATTTGAACCGAATCAGTTCATCCGTTCGAGAGTTATCGTGCGCTCCAGCCAGCTGGACAGACAGACAGACGGACGGACATGGCTAGATCGACTCCAAATTATCTGAAACACATTTCGTCCAAACATACTTGGGGTCTAAAACCAATATTTCGATGAGGCAGATTTTCATCGTATCAAAGTGTGTATACCCTCCTTAGCCTATAGGCTGAGGGTATAAATATATATAAAATTTACATTTTAGAGCGAAATCTTTTTATGCATGTTTATACCCTCAGCCTTTAGGCTATGAAGGGTATAAACACTTTCATACGGGCAAAATGTGCCTCATCGAAATAATGGTTTTAGACCCCAAGTATGTTTTGGACGAAATGTGTTTCAGACAATTTGGAGTCGATTGAGCAATGTCCGTCCGTCTGTCTGTCTGCCTGTCTGGCTGGAGCGCACGATAACTCTCGAAGGGATGAACCGATTCGGTTCAAATTTTGGCTTTCGTAATATTTTGCCCAAACATAGTTTAAGTTCGAAGATGGGCTATATCGGTCCACTCCTTGCGGTACCTCCCCCACAAAAGTTCCAAAATGTTCTGAAAATTTGTGTGCATTATAATTCTTGAAGGGAGTAAATGATTCGGTCCATACTTTGCACATTATGAAATTTCTACCAGGCTTAGATGAGGTTCCAATGTGGACTCAATCGGTAAACTCCTTCGGGTACCTCCCACACAAAATTTCGGATAAGTTCAGTTTAGGACTTGCTCTCGAATCGCTTTGATTTTTATTGCAACAACTTGTATTCACTGTCCCCTATACGAAGGTACAATTTTCTTCAGGGGCAAGTCCATAAATCCTGAAAAATAGCCTGAAAGTTGAAAAACAAACCCTATGACACCATGTTTATGGGTGGATGCGCAAGATAATTCTCGAACGGAAATGCCGATTCCTGCCAACATTTGGCCTTCGAAATATTGTTTCCAAACTTACTTTAAGTTCGTAGATAAGCCATATCGGTCCACCCCTTAAGGTACCTACCCCACAAAAGTTGAAAAATATTCGGAAAAATTGTGCGCACGATAACTTTTGATGGGAGTGACCGATTTGGTCCATACTTTACACATTCTCATAATATCTACCTGATATAGATCAGGTTCGAATATGGACTATATTTGTCCACTCCATCCCGTGCCTCCCACACAAAATTTTGGATAAGTTCACTTTAAGACCTGCTATTGAATCACTTTGATTTTTGTTGAAACAACACGCATTCGCTGCCTCAATTACGATTTTAAAATTTGTTTCAGGGGCAAGTCCATACTTCTTGAGAAAACAGCCCAAAGGGTGTAAAAACCCTCTATGGGTAAGTACCTTTTCCGCAAAATTTTTTAACTTTAATCCTAAACAACATTTTTGTCGGTTCATACGACCAAAATTTTAAAACCCCCTAAATACATAAGTTTTTTTTTGTGAAAAAGTGTTTCAATTTGCACAGGCTGAGGGTATATCTCTGTCGGCAAAGCCGGCTGATACTTTTTTACTTGTTTTTAATAAAATAGGATCTCAAAAAAATAATAATAATAAAATGAGTTTTATTATTATGAAAAAACATCGGTTTTTATACCCTCAGCCTTTAGGCTAAAGAGGGTATTTACACTTTGATACGACCAAAAATGTGTCTCATCGAAATAATGGTTTTAGACCCCAAGTATGTTTGTACGATATTCGTTTCAGACAATTTTGAGTAGATCTAGCAATGTCCGTCCGTCTGTCTGTCTGTCTGTCTGTCTGTCCGCCTTTCTGTCTGGCTGGCTGGTGCGCACGATAGCTCTCGAACGGATCAATCGATTCGGTTCAAATTTTGGGTATCGAAATATTTTGTCCAGATTCGATTTAAGTTCGAAGATGGGCCATATAGGTCCACTCCTTCAGGTACCTCCCCCACAAATGTTCAAAAATTGTCGCAAAACTTGTGCGCACGATAACTCTTGTAGGGAATAACCGATTTGGTCCATACTTTGCACATCGTGTAATTTCTACCAAACTTAGATGAGGTCCCAATATGGACTCAATCGGTCCACTCCTTCGGGTACCTCCCACACAAAATTTCGGAAAAGTTCAGTATAGGACCTGGTCTCGAATCGATTTGATTTTTGTTTACGCAAGTTCTATTCGCTGTCCTCAATACGACGCTGTAAGTTTCATTAGGGGCAAGTCCATACTTCCTGAGAAAATAGCCTGAAAGTTACAAAAAACCCTATGACACCGTGTGTAGTAGTTGGAGCGCAAGATAACTCTCGAACGGATCTGCCGAATCGTTCCAAAATTTGGCTTTCGTAATATTTTGTCCAAACTTAGTTTATGTTCAAAGATGGATTACATCGGTCCACTCCTTCCGGTACCTCCCCCACAAAATTTCGAAAATCCATATCGGTCCACTCCTTCAGGTACCTAACCCACAAAAGTTTACAAATATTCGGACAAATTGTGCGCACGATAACTCTTGATGGGAGTGACCGATTTGGTCCATACTTTACACATTCTCATAATATCTACCAGATATAGATCAGGTTCGAATATGGACTATATTTGTCCACTCCATCCCGTACCTCCAACACAAAACTTTGGATAAGTTCACTTTAAGACCTGCTATTGAATCACTTTGATTTTTGTTGAAACAACACGCATTCGCTGCCTCAATTACGATTTTAAAATTTGTTTCAGGGGCAAGTCCATACTTCTTGAGAAAACAGCCCAAAGGGTGTAAAAACCCCCTATGGCACCCCATGGTCTATGTCGGTCCATTCCTTTAAGTACCTTTTCCGCAAAATTTTTGAACTTAAATCCTAATCAACATATTTGTCGGTTCATACGACCAAAATTTTGAAACCCCCTAAATACATAAGTTTTTTGTGAAAAAATTGGGTATACTATATACCTCTGGCTGAGGGTATATCTCTGTCGGCAAAGCCGACTGATACTTTTTTACTTGTTAGGTTATAAAATTCGTTTGTTTGTTCTGTCAAAAACCTTGTTTGTTTGGCTAAGTTTACGATGTTTCCGACGTATTTAATATACGTCAGAAATGTATGTCAGATACGTCATAATTGCAGACAGACCATCTCTGCTAAAATTTTATTTTCGAATATAGTTTTGAAAATCATGTTGTGCGAAGTCATATCGGAAATAACGATAAATAATATATTATTAAGGAAGAAAATTTCCCCTATAATACATTATGCATTTCTTCAATAGCTACCCCACGTTCTTTCCTGGCCAATTTACTCCATTCCATTGACATTTATTGTTTTCTAAAAGTAATCATCATTAAGTCTGCAATTTTGGCATCCATAACACTCGTTCATAGTACGTGTAGAGTTTCAGTCCTACGCAGACAGTGTGAAGACTTATACAGCTTAATTGTTCATCATAATTCGTCACAGTTTTCAACATAAAATGATTTTCGAAATCGTATTCGTCATCGAAATTATACCATCCATTCAACGGCAACCCAACAACGATAAAGACTTCTTTATCATTGTTGGGTTACCGTTGCCAACATAGAATTTAAAGCTAAGTTGTAATGCCTTTAATTTTGGAGTAAGGTTTCCAACTGCACATAATCTTTATGTCTTCATTACAGATAATTGATTTTGCAATGAGGTTATTTTCAATTTCATGACTTCTTTTGAGAAAACGAAGGTCTTTCGAGATCAGATAGTTATCATGAGGGATGTTTATATGTGCAATTTCGCTAATTGTGAATGGAAGGTCTGAACATGTTTTCAAAACACCAATTTCCATAATTTCAAAGCATTTATTTGGGCTTATTTCTTTTCGATATACAAAGAATTTTCTGGTAGCCATAAAATAAATAACCCTTTGACATTATTCAAAATGCATTAAAAAAATTAATTTTTAGGGGGATATAATTAAATATTATATAATTTAATTGCTTAAGTCTGGAGTATTCCCCCATTGGCTTAATTTCATCATTACTTTCTTTACAGAGAAAATTGTTTACAAAACGCACTGACAGCTTGCAAAATTCACTGATCGCTACAAATATCATGATTTCACTCCCTTGGCGGGATCAGTAAATTTTGCAAGCTGTCAGTGCGTTTTGTAAACATTACTCTATGTAAAGAAAGTAATGATGAAGCTAAGCCAATGGGGAATACTCCAGACTTAAGCAATCATACGATTGAATCTTCAACTATAACAAAACAAACATTATATAATTTAATAAAAATATTTTGTTATATAGGTAACCCAGTATACGATTTTTTATTGTCCGAAGTTCAAATTATTGCATATTTATATTATGACAAATATACAAATTGTAACCAATAGCGCCTATTTTATACAGTGTAACAAATTATTTTTCCCTTCCTAAAATTTGTAATTTGTTTAATCCTAAATTTAAAAACTCCAAGTCAATAAACTTCACAAATCTGAACCAGACATTGATTGAAATAAATTCCTTTTAAAAACTCTCTCAAGTCAGGAAGTTGATCTCAATGTTAATGACATATTTATTTTGCACCTACATATGTACTTATACGTTTAATTATTTAATACACAAGAAGCAGCAACGGCAATTTTCTTCCAGCGATGAAGTTAATACAGCTATGGTGTTTTTTCATTTTGTTTTAAATCCGCACAATAAACCATGTTTCGGTGATAATTTTAAGTCTTGTGAATATGGTAAACAACTCATTTATGGTCTTATAAATGAAACTAATTTACCAGGGTTTTGTTATTTATGCAACGAACACCTTGAGTCTGTCGTACAACAACGGCAATAACAAAAGACCTCACAACGCAGTGGGAGATGTGATGCATAGAAAAGTTTTTAAATGAAAAATTTGCTATAAATTTAAGTGAACGAGTAGTAGGCTATGATGCTTATAGGTTCCAGGGAGTACATTTGAGAAATGTACACCTAAATTTCTATAAAAACGTGTTTGCTCCATAAAGGAATTAAATTCCCATGCAACGGTGGGGTTTTCATTCAATGAAGGGTATTTGACATTTCGGTTTTACCCACTTGTCTTTTCACAATTTCTAATAAACTTGTTTTTGAAACAAAACCTTCATAGTCGTATACTTAATATACCCCATAGTGTTGGAGAAGCCTTAAACGAGGTACCTACATATGTATGTATGTCTGCTTTATGTACAACTTCCGCAAACATAACTCATGCTCTAAATATGACCAACATTTTCTTCATTCATGATTTTTACTGCAGCAACAACATTAAAACAAGGCTCCATCACCTTTTCCTGGTATAGATGAATGAAGGCTATACAGGTAATAAAAGCCAACCAATTTAAAAATTCTGTTGCTTGTTGTGTTTGCTTAGTTCACTTCGGATCCAAGCCGGAGCAACCTATTGCAATGTTAAACATTTTAAGGTATGATATGGATGGTGTCAGATGTCGAGGAATGTTCGGTCGTATGTTTCTTGATTTAATGCACTGATGTGTATATAGCCTCATACACCTCATACCTTTCCCACCTAACTTAAAGTTGTTGTCGTTGAATTTACCGAAAGTTGTGTGTGTGTTTTCACAACCCAATCAGGCTGGGTGATTGAGGGTTATGTTGTCTTTACTAAATTGCATATTTTGTGTTTACGATAGACAAAGTGTATCCTAGCGCCGCGTTATAAAGTTTATAAAATATCACGAGATGATTATGAGATCAGAGGCCATAAAAACACAGACAGTGTTTCAAAATTTAAAATATGAAAGGTGTGTATGTGAAGATTCATATAAAATATGTGAAAGTTGGGTTTTATTAAATAAGAGAAGGGGGAAATTAAAGGGGTACGAGAAATCTTTTCAAAATGAAAACTCAAAATCTCAGTTGATTGTATGTATATATATATATATATCCCACGAATATCCCTAATGGAACAACAGAGACTTTTCTCATGTCATGGGTTCATCCGGGTTCATACGAAGACATGATCACTTGCACCATATTGAGTGTTCCAGTGTTTGGCCCTGTTCACCACCTTGGCGCGGAGTACCATCTAAAACTCCTGTCTTTTTATGGCGCAGACAGCCGGTAGAGAATGCTACCCCATTCGAGTTCTACGAACTCTTCCCGCGATTTTGGGCAACCACAGCCACCAACTTACAGATAAACATTATAGTTCGAATCCCCAAAAAACACTATCTGTGAAACCAAAGCAGATTTTACTATTCGCCTGAACATATCCACACTTTTATCCCAAAAACAATATGTTCTTTTCTCACAAATAATTGCGATAAACCTCATTAATTAAGAAGAATGCCTACAATGAACATAAATGATCAATGCAATCCTTTACGCAAACAGCCCTAGAGCACACATTCATTTTCATTTGATTAGCTCTAAGCTTATTAATGTTTGGACATTTATAATAATTTGTTTGCCAAGGTTCATGAATCAAAGATGTTTATCAAGAAGAAACAAATCCTTCATTTTGTAAGTCAAAGATTTCTTTCCAGGGATTTTTCATGGTAATAAAGGCTGGCAATATTTCTTTGGAAGCAGAACGTTAAAGAAAATAAATTATCCTCGCTTTTGGGAAATTGCTGACCAATGATTTGTCTTCTCTGTGTTTTTCTACACTGCCCTGGAGTGGTATGCCGGGAATTTTACATTTATTTTCTAGTTATTGACCACAGCTACTCCCCGCCACTCTCCATTTTTTACACTGCATATTGACTTAGAATTGAATTCACTTGCAGTTAAATCAAAATCACTCGATTCGTCATCATTATTTTCTTGATTTACGAGCTCGAAGTACTTCAAGTCATATTTAAAGAAACCTTAAAAACAGGAATAAAACCACAAGGAATCTCAAGTATACCTACCACATTACCAGCTATGATGGCTGACGACTAGTGATGGCGGTGGTTTAGAAAGATGTTGCGGATGATGATGACGATGCAAAGGCAGGGGGGAACAAGTCAACATTCATGTTGACTGCTGCTACCATTCTTCTCTATTCTAGAAGAATAGCTATGAAAAATAAGACAAATTGATAGTGCTCTTATGCTTTATTTCATTTGATTTCTCAAATCGTTGAGTACTGACATAAGTTTACCCTCCCCCTCTGCCACCACCACCACTTCGATGACTTAAGTAAAAGTAATCAATATTTTTTCATTTGGTTTTGGTACTTAATAATTTGTGTGCTCCATAGAATCTATTTCAATCAAAATCATGTTTGAAGTAGAGGTCAACATCAATTTTCAAGTTTTCATAGTTCGCTTATTGTTGGTGGGGGTTATTAATTGCACTCCAAAATGGAGAATTTATATAAAAAAGAAAGGAATGCTGTAAAAGCAAAAGAGAAGAAAAATTATGATATTACCTCAAAGCATAATCAGTAAAGGGAAGAATTAAATCACATTCCATGAGTTTCTTTAATATTAATTACTCATACAACAGAAGGAGCTTTACTCGACTCTTATTAAAAAGAAATGTTTAAACGTATCATATAGGGGGTTATCCTGAACGAAAATTCCCCGTGAATGTGAGTAATGGCACGGAAAATTTACGTTCCGAATAACAACAAATTTCCTAAGCCATTCTATATTTTTAACTCTATAGAGCCTTGGTGGTCTTGGTATTGACTTTGACAGGCTCGCAATAATGATTTCACTGCGTTGGATAAGGATAAGGGCTGCGACATACCTCTATGGAAATTGCTTATTTTAAACATGAAAATGTTAGTGGTTTCTCACGCTGTTTTTAATAACGCGCTTCAATCGTTTGTAGCCTCCTCTGTTAATGATTGGACATGGATTACTTAATTCAAAGATAAACCTAATTGGTGCGATTCTTTACTGGTGTTATTTGTCAAAGGAAAAATTGTACAATTATCTGACTCAACTGTGAATGCAAGGAGCCGATTCGATCTGGTATCGGCAAGATAGGATAAATGTGATCGCATAGATCTGAGATCTCTCTCCACACAATTCAACAAGCATAAAAACCATACATTAAATCCTGTTGTGGAACTATCTAGTTCACTACGCAGTTCCAATCACCCACTCATTTGTATGACCAAACTGAGTATATGTAATATCACACATTAGAGTTTATGACGTTACTCATACGTTTTGAAAGTAGTACAGTGAACTAGGAAGTACATTTCCCAACTGTAGCATTAATACAATGACAGCAGTAACGACAAGTTACCTTCGGATGCTGGGATAAGGTCGCGGTAATAGGGTTCGTCACAGAAAATTTATATTTGTAGTGCCCGAGAGTAAATCATTGAGAACGATTCAACATGTTCGTTGCAGGGATGCCAACTGTTCCGAGGAAAAATCGCTACAGCCACATACGCACCATAGGTCTGTAGCGATTTTTACCTTAAAACAGTTGACATTCCTGCTAAAACAGTGGTTTTTCTACGTCAAAAATCACCACAAGTAGCAGAAAAACCACCAACTTGGCACCCCTGGTTCGTTGAAGGAAGCATTCTGATTAGGGGTTGGGCGTAGGCGTTTTTGCCTGGTTGTTTTACGGTCTGGCTGTCGCCACTACCCCTTGTAAGATTGAGGAGCTTCGCAGTTGCAAACGTAGGATACGACGATTTGTTTATGGCTCTGGTGCTTGTTCCCGTTCACATCCCGAGCATTTCTTCGGTTATCTCGTTTGAAGCGTTTTGAACTGCTATTTATGGGTGGTTAGCTTTTCGTATATTCTTCGTCTATGAACAAAAATAAAATTGACCGAGTTATAGCAAAATCGGGGATATATATATGGGGGCTATATCCAAATATGAACCGATGTGGACCAAAGCTGGAATTTTTCATTTCTATGCCATCATAAGTACTTGTACAAACATTCATCAAACCAGGTCAATTCCTTCAATTTGAAATGGATGCGGCAACATTAATTTTCATTAATATTAAATGGGCTATAAAACGCGTTTTAAGTTGGCGAATGAAAATAAATATTGTTGCACAGCTAGCCAGATATCAGTGCTTTCTGTTCAAGATCAAGCATGATTTGAAGTGTTTTAGTGCTTCATAAACTCAAAAAACTTTTGTGTTGAATTATGCGAAACTCGTAGTAAATGAGCTGTAACTCGACAAGTTTTAGAGATCTCAGTATGAACATTTGACACAAGATAAAGTAGAAGTCGTAGAAAAAATAGAAATTGCTAACTCAGAAAACGTATTTTTTGAGTTATGCCACTCTTTGAGTAAATGAGCGATATATTTCAGAAAGTTGCCTGGATGGGCAGAAAGTTTTAACAGATTTCGGTTCGGAAGATATTTCCAATTAACGGAAACCAAGAACCAAGGTGGCAATCAAATGATATATTCTACGAAATATTACGAATTTATATTTTTTATCAAATTTAAATTGTTAATTCCTGATAACAGTACTTTGCCCATATTCAGTTGATGTCAACTTATTGTAATAAAATTTAAATTTATAGTCCGCCCCATAGACTAATGAATGTATAGACAAAGAAATCCTCTTCGACAAATTCTCTCTTTGAGTAAGAATTGAGTCAGTTGACGAGGTACTCAATAACTATGCATTTTTAAACTATTTATGATGGTAAAAAACAATATGTGGCCGGATCTACATCCTCAAATAAAAAATCAACAAAATCTTGCAATTTACCCCATAACAAAATTCAATTCGTTGAATACAGAGCCTATTGAGCGTAAGGGCGACCCCTACAAAAAACAACCACATTACAAATTCTCTGTATATTCATTCATTAGTCTATGGTCCACCCAAAACTTTTAATATTATCAACAAAATTTTCGGAAAAAATGTCGTCTAATTTCCATATGAATATCGCTTTATATTACCAGGAAAATATTTTTCATATTTGAAGAGCTATAACTTTGTTATGAAATTCTTTTTATGAATTCATTCATTATTCATTCTTTCAGATTCGACTTATCAGTAGTGGGATTCTCTAATGCATTTTTTGGTTACCGACAGAAATCGGTAAATTTAAAACGCAAAATTATGAATGAAAAGTACCAGTAAAAGTTTACAACACTATTGCTATCGGTAGTACCAACTTTATGTTGCTAGCAAACTTACCGACAAATTTCGTTAATTACCGAAATTGTAAGCATATCAAATTTACCAATTTTTGCCGGTAACCAAAAATGCGTTAAGAAAGAAACGTAAACATATATAAAAGTTAGCATCACATTTTTCGAATTTTTGTCCACTGCGGCAACACTGTGCGTCGTCTCTCTGCTACTCAAACCACATGGCCTGTTGGGTAACGGGACCTTGTTTATAATATCGATGCCCCCAGTCGTTCTAGCATTCTTTTTTCCCACACTCGAGAGTTATTTAACCGTTGATCACAATTTACATAATCCTGTACCAATGTTGCATTGATTCAGCTGATCTAGCCACTTTTTCCGCTTATGTTCGCCTACTAACCTGTTGACTTCAAGAGTAAGCTCTTTAATTCTCCTCGTACGAAGCTCATCACGTTCATTTGCTAGTCCCGTCGCCTCTGCTGGGGAATTTGGTCTTATTTCGGGTATTCGACCAGCAGGTATGTAGCGAGCGGCTGCTGCAGTGATGATGACCCGGAAAGTTCTCTCAGCTACCAGAGGATCTGTGGGGATAGACAGCCCTCTGAAGCGGTGATTAGTAAATTCTAAAATCTCTGAACCCTTGTCAATAAGCTTTCCCATGGTTCAGAAAAGTACGGCGTTCAGCAGTGCGATTCTCTAACTCATTTTTTTAATTACCGACAAAAATCGGTAAAATTAAAATGCTTATAATTTCGGTAATTAACGATGTTTTTCGGTAAGTTAGCGACGAATAAAAATCAGTCGTAAAGTTCTAAAGATAGCATGAGTGTTGTCAACTTTTCTATGAACTTTTTATTCATAATTTTGCGTTTTAATTTTACCGATTTTTGTCGGTAACTCAAAAAATGAGTTAGAGAATCGCACTACAGAGGTAATGAAAGCGGGTGTTCTTAGTATTTATGCCCAGCAAAAAAGTCATTACCAAGTTATGACTTTATTCAGAAAATTTTGGCATAGTAACTATGTACTTATAAATTTACCGTAAGAGTCATTATTTTTATTATTTTATGGGAATGTCATAAGAAGGAAGTACTTCCTTAAATATGATGTTTAAGTACATATTTCACCACATACCGGTAGTACTAAAAACATACGTTCTATTTTTAGAACAATTTAGGTGAAATTAAAAAATTTCACTAAAATGTTAGGACGATATCACTTGAATGGTGCAACCAATTCGGTCCAAACTTTGGATCTCTTTATATTTTGTCAAAATTTAGTTTAACTTCTAAAATGGCCCATATCGGTCCTCCCTACGGTTACCTTCCCCACAAAAGTTCAACATTTGTGTTAATTCCTAATCCACATTTTTGTATGCAAGTTCAAATGTTGAAAAAGGGCCACAAAATTGTGAAGAGACGCCAAATACATTCTATCTGTCCGTAGATGAAAGTTTCAATTCAAGTTGGCTAAGGGTATACCTCTGTCGGCAAAGCCGACTGACACTTTTTATAGTGTTTTATTTAACTTGCTTTGGTGTGTGTTTAGTTCAAATCTGGTAACTCATTTTTAACACAGTTTCAGTTTACCAATCGAACTAAAACTTTGCAAACTTTTCAGATGTGAATGACAATACACGAATATGAAAACCAATATTGGTCCATTTTTACACTGTTTTAAAGCGTTTTATGTAATTTGCTTTTCAAATCTGGTAACTCATTTTTCGCATAGTTGCGGTTGACCAATTGAACCTAAAATATGCACACTTTTTAGATTTGGATGACAATACATGAATATGAAATCAAAACTAATATTGGTCCATTCTTACAGTGTTTTTACGGTGTCTAACTTGAACCCCTTTTCAAATCTGGTAACTGGTTTTTAACACGGTTGCAGTTGACCAATCGAACTAAAACTTTGCACACTTTTCAGATTTAGATGACAACACATGAATTTGAAAACAAAACCAATATGGGTCCATTGTTTCCTATAGCCCCCATATAACGGTACCACCCGATTTCCAGTATTTTGCTTTTCAAATCTCGTAACTCATTTTTCACGCAGTTGCAGTTGACCAATCATACTTAAACTTTGCACACTTTTCAGATTTGGATGACAATACATGAATATGAAATCAAAACTAATATTGGTCCATTCTTACAGTGTTTTTACGGTGTCTAACTTGAACCCCTTTTAAAATCTGGTAACTGATTTTTAGCACGATTGCAGTTGACCAATCGAACTAAAACTTTGCACATTTTTCAGATTTAGACGACAATACATGAATATGAAACCAAAACCAATATGGGTCCATTTTTTCTTATAGCCCCCATATAACGGTACCACCCGACTTCTGGTATTTTGAGGATTTTGTCTTCATTTGTAGCCCGAATTTGCTGTAACTTGGCATTTGGAGTTCTCAATAGTCCAGGAACTTCCCCACTAAAAATTGTGGACGTTGGTCAAGGTTTAATATAGCCTCCATATAACGGTACCACCCAATTTCAAGCATTTTAATCTACATTTTCTGCTCAAATGGACTGTAATTCGGCTTTTGGGGTTCTCAGTGGTCAAAAAAATGTATTTACTAAAAAGTTAAAAATAAAAAACAATTTAAAAAAATTAAGTTTCAGTGTTTTATTTAGAAATGCACTTAAAACTAAAAGATAATTTGTCGCTTAGCCTCAATAAATATATTCTTTTTCATGATAGAATCTCTCAAATAAAACGCTTGCCGTTTAATTTTGCCACCATTCATAATTTAAATGCAAGCGTTTGATTTGAGAGATTCTATCATGAGAAAGAATATATTTATTGAGGCTAAGCGACAAATTATCTTTTAGTTTTAAGTGCATTTCTAAATAAAACACTGAAACTTAATTGTTTTAAATTGTTTTTTATTTACTTGTTTTTTAACAAAAAACTCCCATACCGAAGGTGAGATTTGAACACACAACCCCAGGATTTATAGTACCGTGCCCATTACTTAGAAAGTAAGTAGTTAGGGGTAGTTTACACTAGCTTTGTTCCTTTACTTTTTTAATGGTAAGGGTGGTAAAAGAGAAAAGTGTCAAAATTGCTCAAAATTGCTCTCTCATGAACATTTTTACAAGAAAAGTAAAGGAACGGAAAAATGGCAGGTCTGGCAGCAATGTCGAAAAGAAACAGAAAAAAATCAATTTTCGTCTTTTATTACACAGTTTTTAATTTAGTTTTGTCAGCGTTCGACTTTTTCTTCCGTTTTTCGGCCAAGAAAATGGATCATTGCGAAATTATCGTCAAACAAAAGTCGAAAAATCAGTTCTGCCATTTTTTACCTGCAGAAATTTTGCTGGTAGCCTGTGGTAGAAGACAAACCAATTTTCGCTCTCTCTCACCTCTCACTCTCTTAAAAATGGCTTCCAGTTTTGCCACTTTTCGGGGTTAAGGAACGCTTTGCAGGTTAAAAATGGTAACAAATGTTAAAAATGGTAACCTCAGGTAAGTAAAGGAACACAGCTACTATATGTAAATGTCATATGACATGAATAGGTCTCCAAAGGTTTGAGGCTTTGATGTAAAAAGGGCCATTTAGTCAGGACTATATCTTCCAAACCGTTAGGAAATTTGAATTTATCTCAGAGGTAAAAATGTAGCTCTTGTCTTAAAGAACAAAAATGGTCAACACATATATCCCATCAAACTTCATCTGCAAGGTCAAAATCGCCATGGTCAAATTTCTTTTAAAAATTTTCTCACGTTTTGTTATACAGCTATCAAACCGATCAAATTTGAAGCAAACAACCAACTACAAAAATGTACCTCAGATCTCAATAAACATCTTTCTAGAATATACAAACCCTGAAGGAACAGGTCTTAATGGTCAAAATATCAAAACAATTGCGATTTTTATCCTCTTTTCTCGGCTTCTGCTCCATAGATATTAAACCGTTCAAAATCCAAGAAAACAATCAACCACAATAGCATAGCAACGGCTTCAATAAACAACTTTGTGAAATATGCGAAATGTCTATGAACGGTTCTTAAAGGTAAAAATAGTAAAAATCTTTTGAAAATATCCCATTTTTATACTTTTTTCTCCGACTCTGGTCCAAAGATACGCAACCGCACAAAAATTAAGGACACAGTCAACTACAAAAGTGTACCTTAGATTTCAACACACAAGTTTCTAAAAGAAATGAAGATTTTAGGAACGATTCATCAAGCTCAAAATTCGATTATTTTAGATCATTTTTTCCTGTTCAGTAGTGGAATTCTGTAACTAATTTTTCGAGTTACCGACAAATATCGGTAAAATTAAAACGCAATGATCACTATCTTACCAAAAATTTCGTTAATTACTGAAATTTTAAGTATTTTAATTTTACCGATTTTTGTCGGTGACTCGAAAAATTAGTTACAGAATTCCACTACAGGTCCGTAAATAACAAACCTTTCAAATTTCCTTGAGTTTTTAACAGTTTGTTATTTCCAAAAAATTTTTAATTGTTCGTGAATTTCAGCCCTAAAAATCATTCGTAGAATCTTCATATGTTCTAAAAAGTTGTTTATTGAAATCTTGGGTACATTTTTGTGATTGACGGTATCCTTTATTTTTAGGGCGGTTGCGTATCTTTGGACCAGAGTCGGAGAAAGAAATATAAAAATTGAATATTTTCAAAAGATTTTTGCTATTTTTACCATTAAGAACCGTTCATAGACACTTCGCATATTCCAGAAAGTTGTTTATTGATGCCTATGCTACGTTATTGTGGTTGATTGTTTTCTTGAATTTTGAACGGTTTAGTATCTATGGAGCAGAAGCCGAGAAATGAGGATAACAATCGCAATTGTTTTGCTAATTAATTTCTCGTTGGAATCAAGCTTGATGATCAATAATGCAAGTGAAAAGGGAAAGCCGACGATTCGAACCCACACACCCACCACTATGTGACATGACATGTTTCGCCTGTGGTTAAGGCTCCTCAGACATATCGGATGTGGGACGGCTTCGCTATCATCTAACTTTTCCTCTTTCAAATGCAATTTGTTTTTTACAACGCTGAATATTTTTTCAATCATTGTATGGCTTTCATGACAAACGCTTAGCGTAGTGTTTGAAAGTTATGAGTTTGGCTCTGAACACTAACACGCCGTGACAACACCTTTTTCCTGGTGTTTTTCAAGGACATGGGTTCAAACCCCAGCCTGGCTCAGTTGATTTTATTTATTTGACATTTTTTTTGTCTTTTCTTCATATATGTATTCTCCTTTATATGTATGTATGTATAGAACATTTTATAAATTACACTTATTAAATTAGAGATAAATAAATAATATGTGAAAATAAATACAAAAAAACATATCCAGTTATATCTAACAACATTGAAAAACGTTCCATTAGTTAGAGTAGAGGTTTTCATTTAGCATTTTTCATCACATTTAGTGATAAGAGTTTTTATTCAGTGACGATGTTTCTCATTTGCCAAAGGTTTTTTTTGTGATGTTTATCACAGAAAACCCTGAGAGTTTTTTTTTTTCGCTGAAGAACTCATTGAAAAACTCTAATTAATTAGACTAATTGAGGGTGTTGCTATTTCAATTGCAAATGATGCCACACATGTGACAATAAAGCTGACTTTGGTTGGTTGCAGCCAAGATTCATACATGTTGCAGTTGTGTGTGGGAGCAACAGTTTTGTTTTTGCAGATTTTTCCAATGCAAATGTTCTGGTATAGTCATTTTTCTCATCTACATTGTTAAGGAATTTCAGGACAGAAATTCAACTATGTGAATGAATTCTTAACCACAGCAGTAATTTCTGCAACTTTAATAATTAAATATTTTATCTAAAAAATAACTACACAAAAAGATGCAGGGTATATTCTTTAAATAATCTCGCTTGTAAAATGGCATATCGTAAGGGAATACTAGAATCATGAGAATTATCTGATCTAATTTTTCTTAAAATTGACATAAATACCCCCGAAGATAATACCAATCGCTGACTATGTTTAGGCATTAAGTTAACATAAAAGTTTAGTAAGCAAGTGTAATTTGAATTTTGCAATATAAATGGCTATGATACAAACAAAAAATATTGTTTCCCCACATTTTATAACATCACATATGTATTTTCCGCCATATGCTTTTTCGAATGGGAAATATGCAAGAAAAAGCAATAATGCCTTACATAAATTATATTTCAATTTAAATGAATGATAAAATAAACGAAGATGCTGTTGCCGGTGATGGCAACAAAGCTGTGACGTTATAATCGTCATATCCAAAATGATACGTTAATTCGCATACGATGTCATTTAAAATAATCACCCAGTTGAGAAAAAAACACAAACGGGAAACACACTTTGTTCAGGCAACAACCGAACATCGGCGCAAATGTGCCAGTAAAATGAATATTGCGGCAGGAGCTTCGTGTCTGTTGCTAAAATGTTTTTCCATATTATTAAAGCATCATTCTGAATGACACACATTTTTTGCTTGTCCTATGCAAATGGCAAGAAAAGCGAAACATAGTAGCAAATTGAACAAAAAAGCAACAAAAGAAGCGCTCTCACATCGAACAACATTATAACCGGTGAGTTTGTTGGCATGTACGAGTATATCAAAAAGCGAATGAATATAATTTTCCTCGTAAATGATGCAGATGTTTTGAATTGGAAAACAAAATGGAAACAGATAATTGTCGCTGATGATTATAATCATCATAATATCATAACGTAATGATTACACTGTGCAACAAGGTTTCTGTGCGGTGGAAAATTCCTTTTGGAGATGAAAGCCCTTGATGAGTATATTAAGAACCCAAAAGGAAATTTTCCTATAGGTCAAGTTTCTGAGATATTGCGCGATGAATTTTTTGAATTTTCGCCTATGGTGCTTGAGAAAATAGCTTTATATCTCTGTTTGCCGTTATTGTAGCTTCGTTTTGAGATTACATTTCTTCAGTCAAATCGAATGGCGAATCTTTTTGTGGAACATTTCATTCTTCTAACTCAATTCCTTTCATGTCCTTTTCGTCCTTTCTTTCTTGAACCGTAGTAAAAGTACCATAAGATGAGATTTTACAGCATCCAAATATTCCGCAAAAATGTTGCTCAGAGAATTTTAGGTACGGTTCTCATTGACAACTAATCGATATTGTCACGTTTTCATTGTCTTTTTTGACATTTACCCGGTTTTTGTTCAGAAAAAACCTATGTTTTGTTTTTCTGTATATTCGTTATTTGTTATGTATTGGTAGGTAGACATAACCATTGGTGGAGATAAAAGCTTGGTGGGTGAAATATTATTTTTGCCGATGAAAGTCGATGAAGTTAGTATTATGAACCCGGAAGGACAGTTATGCCATAGGTCAAACTTCTGAGTTATGGCGTGATGCATACATTCTTGATGAACTTTAAGAGCACGACAATAAACCCGTAACATAAACTCCATTTCGCTATAACTCAGCAGTTTGACCTACGACATAACTGTCCTTCCGGATTCATAATATTAACTTCATCCACTTTCATCGACAAAAAGAATATTTCACCCACCAAGCTTTGATCTTCATATTTACGCGCAGTGATATTTTTCCTTAAAAACGGTTCAAGAATACGGGTTTTTTGTTTTAGCACTGAACTCAGGTAAGATGCTGTCAAACATTTATTTTCCCTGATTGGCAATTTTATTAGCTTTCTAATGGTATACATATAACCTTAATCGGTTACTTAAAATCGGTACAAAATCCGGGTTTTATATCGCTATATCCGGTTCAAAATATTAGATAACCGGATCTATTCTCCAAGAAAATTTGTCGTTAGCGTGTTCAGCATATCGGGAGCTATATATGGTAAATATTTCAGATACATCCCAGATGTCAATATAAGCGATAACCAATGGGTATGTCTACCTACCAATACATAACAAATAACGAATATACAGAAAAACAAAACATAGGGGTTTTCTGAACAAAAACCGGGTAAATGTCAAAAAAGACAATGAAAACGTGACAATATCGATTAGTTGTCAATGAGAACCGTACCTAAAATTCTCTGAGCAACATTTTTGTGGAATATTTGGATGCTGTAAAATCTCATCTTATGGTACATTTACTACGGTTCAAGAAAGAAAGGACGAAAAGGACATGAAAGGAATTGAGTTAGAAGAATGAAATGTTCCACAAAAAGATTCGCCATTCGATTTGACTGAAGAAATGTAATCTCAAAACGAAGCTACAATAACGGCAAACAGAGATATAAAGCTATTTTCTCAAGCATCATAGGCGAAAATTCAAAAAATTCATCGCGCAATATCTCAGAAACTTGACCTATGGGGAAAATTTCCTTTTGGGTTCTTAATATACTCACCAAGGGCTTTCATCTCCAAAAGGAATTTTCCACCGCACAGACCTTGAGTTCCAATTTGTGGCACAGTGTTATCAAATTTTTAATTAGAAATAAGAAAAAAAGAGAGATTTTCAGACATTTTTCACATATACGAATATAAGGGATTAATTGACATTGGTCAGACTATTGGTGGGAGTATTTCATTAATGCTA
The DNA here is from genome assembly GCF_047663935.1 of Musca autumnalis. NCBI lineage: Eukaryota > Metazoa > Arthropoda > Insecta > Diptera > Muscidae > Musca > Musca autumnalis. The sequence continues at coordinate 4,718,863 of NW_027411755.1, read as the reverse complement.
TGGTACGCTAAAATGTTCATTGTTGTGTACAGTGTACACAAGTTTATATTTGTATCGCTTTTCTGTATTGGGAGCAGCATATCCTGGAATGCCTGCTCCGGATTCTTTTGGTCGGTGCCGGGTCGCAGGAGAACCTAGGACCAATTTAAATTTGCTCGGATTTTAACATACGCATCCACCACACTCAAATTTCGGTGAGATGCAATATATGCCGGTAGTGGGTGCATCTCAGTGGTTGTTCTGGACTCATCTATGCGAGGGACTTCGACACCGATGTGTCATTGACGTCGTCAACAGAATACGCGACTCCGCCGCAGTTCCCCAACAGTAGCCGCACACGCAGCTCTTAACACCATCCTTTGTTGTTCCAATCACTGAAAACGCATCCTTTTTGTAGTTTAATTTAATTGGAAGAATATCAAGGTCGTTGCAGTGCAGGAAAACAAGCTCAACAACAACTGCATCTTACAGCGGTGTGATGATTACAACGAACTGAGGAAGGATCGCACCAGAAGTATAGGTGGGGGTTAGCTTTCCCATTGCCCATTGTCTGTTAAATATAGACCTATCTTGCTTGAGACTGGTTGTAATGAACCGTTTTTTCTGGGGGGACTTTAATGCTCATTATGAGTTGTGGCATTCGGTCCTCCGATAGACCAGAAGGGTATAGTGCTGACTGATTGATAGCTCTACGTTTTGCACGGTCAATGAGGACGCCCCTACCAGAATTAGCAGAGAATGTCACAGTCCACCATACGTAACCAAAGTGCAACCTGTCTGACGAATGACGACAGCTGGCAAAACCGTCGTTTCTCTTGGATCAGACCACTTCCCTATAATTGTCAGCAGAACTCCCGATTTCATCACCTCTGAATGCCCCATTTTCATTTTTCCTATGAATGACTTAGTTTCAGAGAGTTCACTAATCACCACTTCTGAGATCTGCCCAACCCTTCTGATGTTCGGTTAGTAGAAAGTGCATTCTGAGACATTATAACTGCTGCCATATATCTCTGGTCGAATACCTGAAGTGAGACCTAACTTCCCAGCAGTGGCTACGGCATTAGCAAATGAGCGTGATGAGCTTCGTTGTGCCAACTCCAGTGACTCCAGAGTCATGGAGCTGCCACTGAAACAAGTTTTTAAATCATTTGAAGAGTTGCAACAGTGGAGCCGAAATAAGTTAGTTGTGGGCAACGATTAAGTCACTCTAGAACCCAGGAAAGAAGGAAGATAGGACCTTAGTCACGTTTAGCGACTTTACGCTGACTGATCCGAAGAGGTGGGCAAATTATTTCAATCGGCAGTTTGTAGAACACCCCGGGAATGACAGGGTGAAGAGAGTATAACATCGCATTACATATCTTCCTGCCGAGGAGGAACAACCACTATTTAAAATGTATAATGTTGCGAATGACATCAGGATCGCTAAATCACACAAAGCGTTAGACCCTGATCAAATCTCCATGTTAAAGCTGAAATAGCTGGATGTGTCGGGAATCGAATATCTCACTAAAGTTCTCAACATGCTGCTAGTCACCCATATCGTTCCAGAAGATTGGAAAATGTGCAGGGTGTCCCCGCTATTGAAACCAGACAAGGATGCCATAAAGGTGAATCGTACATGCCCATTTCGCTTTTGTCGCCCGCAGCAAAAACGCGTGAGGCTTTAGTCCTCCCCAGCGTTACAAATATCTATCTAGTTGCCGATCATCAGCATGGGTTTCAAAAGCAGCACAGCACGACAACAGCGCCGCACGTCATCTCCACACATATTAGTCGACGACTCAATCAGAGCATGTCTTGTAATAAAAAAGTGATGGTGACGCTTGACTTATCAAAAGCCTTTTATACCGTCAAGCCCTCCACGCTGTTTGAGACCATCGAGCAGACAACCCTCCGGTCAAATCTGAAACGTTGGAAACCCGTCGTGCGTGGAATTCAGTAACAAGAAGTCCCAGCCCCGTATAGTGCAACAGGGAGTTCCCCTGGCGTCAGGTACCTTCCCTGGTAACATTTGTGAGAGACTGAACTCCTATTTAACCGATTTTACCACCTTGTTCCACTCGTGGAATTTGCAGATTTCCGCCACTAAATCTATGACACTCTGAAGTGAGAACTGAGTTGAATGTCGTGGTCGATGGTAGCAAAATTCCGGTCACAAACTGCCCCAAAATTGTAGTGGTCAAATTCGGCACTACGTTCAAGCCGTGTGCGCATGCCACAGCACCTTGAGGTGCAGACAAAGAAACTTTGTTGACCACATATAACGCGATAGGCCGGTCTGTGGTAAGCTTTGCGGCTCCAGTTTGGTCCCCGAGATTTTGTGATATGAATTGGGGAAAGATTCAAACTTATCAGAATTCCGCCCTGAGAACAGCAACAATGTGCCTCCTCATATCTCCAGTGGACCACCTACATTAGGAGGCAAAAATTCTTCCAGTACAGCAAGACAATGAGATGCTTTCATTGCAGTACTGCTCGGGTGTTACCGTGAGAGCCACCCCAATCACCATCTTGTGGCTAGGCGCGACACACCCAGGCACATCAGGAAGGATATCCACGCTCTAAAGGAAGAGGTCCAACGATACAGGAGAAAACCCCTAAATAAACAGGCATATAAACCAGGTTTAAAATATATGGTAACATGGGGCGATGAAGACCCAGATTGAGCAGAAGAACGAACAAACAAACATACAATAATAAACACTGTTACAACAACATCATTTTTCCACTATAATTCTCATTAACTTCGTGTTGCTACCCCAATGTATATTTAAATTTTTCCTCACCGAGGTGGCCACCAGCCGACAAAGCACGAATAGAAGTGTGGCTCGTCTGCAGTCTCGGTACCTAGAACAAGTTAGCCACGATTTAATCCTGCGCTTAGAATGCTCCAAGCTCAAAGCGCCTAACTCGCTCTCAGCAACTCAAGGGTCAATGCATGCAGCGACTGACCTTACCTCAGCCTTAGACAAAACCAGTCGTTATAATAATTCACCGTAATGGGTATTCTGAACGTTTCTAAACTATGACGGCTTATATTTGTATCCGAAAATATTCTAATAAATTGTACAAATCTTCCTTTGGTAACCGGTAGCAACAAATCTTAACCCCTGTTGCGAAATAATTAGCAAGAATTCATAAAGGTTGTTAAAAAGGATGAGACTCGCAATAAACCTTGCTGAGTATTTTCGCAGAGGAGAATTAACAAAATATTCATGTTATGTAAGTGATGGAGGACATATAAGTAAAAAATATTTTTTTTGTATTCGCTATTTCGATTAATGAATTTGTTTCAGTAAAGCTTTATCTAAAACCTTTCAAATGAAGATCCTATTGTTCCTTTATTGAACTTAAAACATATTGACTTTCTTTTACCAATTTTAAATATTATTTTCAGTAAATTATTCAATTGAACATATTCGTTCCTGACTGCCTTCAGATCTATAGTAATTTCAGTTTTCCTACTCCACTGTTTCTTGTCTTCATCATAGTTAATCCTGCCATAACTTATTTACAGCAAATAGTCTAGGCAGAAATTCTTGTTTAGATTTTTATTTATGTCCTGTTGATTTGTTCTTCTATCCTGACTTCCTTGTTTATTTGTTCCATTTTTTCGTTTTTCTCGTTGGACCGACCTGCCGACCGAAGAACATTTGCCAGCTATTATTTCGTTGACAGTTGCTGTTAACTTTCTACTTATTGCAGTCCATTTTAGGCATTCTTAATTGTTTTAGTCCTTCTCATAGTTGTTCTATTTAGTGTTGTTTCTACAGCAACAACAACTAGAACAACAAAATAACAATTGCTGTTGTAGTTGTAGGGCAATATGAGAGTATTTGTGTTTGTCTTAAAATATTTTCTTCGTATTTACTTTGTCATTGTCTTCTTTTCATAGCTGGAATATTTTTGTTTATCCAAAAATATACTGCAGAGGACATGTTCTTCGTATTGACAATTCTTTGTACGCCATCTATCTCCCCCATCCATAGCCATGTTATGGCAGGCAGGATATCCAAATGACCATTATTCGTGGTACAATTGTATCCTGATGCCTATGGCCAATAAACAAACAATTGTCAACCACTTTTTGTTCCAATGACATTCTATAAGCCAACTGTATCCGAACATTTTAATTGTCAATGTTTTTTATGGTAGTACCGAGAACTGTGGCTATCTGGCGGCACACAACAACGACAGATAAGCAGGAGATGGGTGCCACCACATTACAATGTCCGGAATAATGGTTAAGTGTACATCAGACTGCTACTCAAACACGGATCAGGAATCACATTTGTGGCTGCTGTTTCGAACGCTCTTTCCTCCCCTGCCAAAAGCCATGGCATTTAAAACGAGACTGTGTCCTTGTATTGTGTTTTTACGCCACGACAGTTATGCGCCCCATTTATTTTGTGCAACTTGCCGCCTGACATTCCGTGTTTATTTAAAAATTTTGTGTCCTTTGTGTGGTGTAACATCATCACATTCGATTTTTACTGATTTCGCGAGGCATCATCAGCAACAATGATGCCTGTCATGACCTGATGTAAAGAGGCAGCTGAGTACACCGCCAATTGCTTGACTTGGTGGCTTCGCTTGGCTAGCATGGATAAAGTATTTCATTAGGGTTTTCATCATATCCTGACTCATCTCTGCGTCATCATCACTTTGATATCCCTCAATTTCTTTTTGGATATTTCACTCAAAAAGCGTAAAGTTAATTGACCATCCGTTCTGCATTCCTCTTCTTCTTCTTCGGCTTGCCTCCTGTTATCCTTGCCATGATTCTCGCACTGGGCTTTTCGTTGACAATTGTTTTATGTCAAAGTCATCATGATTTTGCGAATCTGACATCTGAATAAAGAAAATTAAGACGGTTAATTTAATGAGGCCAATCATTACTGTCTGTAGGCAAATTAATTGGCCTTAAGACAGACTTTTCACTGTTTGCAGCTGCTGCTTCTGCCACTGTTGTTGTTTTATTATTTTACAGATAATTGTAAGGTTTTTTGGTAATTGACAATTGGTAATGAATGTGGGTTAAGTAAATTGCCATGAAATATTAAGAAACAGATACTAATAATTTTACGAGAGTAGCTGTAAAGGAGAATGATGGCCTGTTGGATTCTTACTGAGCAAGGGCGGGGAACAAATATTCCATTTATCCCTTTAAGAAGTGTTAAAGCGGAACATTACATCTAAGTAGCAAGGAAAGCGGTTGTTGCTCTTCTTATTCTCAGCGAAGAAACTGTCAAATCACCTATGTATGGATATTGAACATTTTTTACTTTAAATGACTATTTCGTGACACTTGTCGTTGCAGTTGTCGCCATTGTCGTTCAATATTTTCTCTTTTGGCACAAACCTTGTCTACAACCACCCGACTTTGGCGTTGGAGTCAGTCGCCGTAGACGCCAAAGAAAACCAAAGTTGGTGTTGAAGATTGAATTTGATTTGCATGTGAAAATGAACGTAGAATTGAATTTTGATTATGCATAAAATATTTCGATGTATAATTGAAGTATGTGATGGGTTTACTTTGCTTGATATGCATATACCAACTACTATGTATGACTTCGTGATAATCGTGCCTAGCAAATGAGGGTTTCGTCATCATCATCTTAGCCGTCGTCACAGTCATCATATGTTGTCGTCATTCATGCTTCATTTTCATCTACAAATGTTATTAAATTTTGCATAGTTGTTGCAACCTTTGTGGCATAGATTTAAGGTGAAGTTAAGGTTGTGTTGCCGATTTCATAAAATCGTGCCATACTTCATGGCATATAAAATGTTTTGAGCATTTTTTACATCATCAGTCGTGTCATTGAACTGTGAAGTTGAAGTTTGGTATGTGGATTTCAACACGAAACGAGAACTTGTCTTAAACATGATAAAAGCTCATCTGGGTTGAATTATGGCGAGTGAGGTACTTGAAGGAATAGACCGACATCATGGAACTGGATCTTATTTTGCAAGCTATTTCTTTCGATAGTATTCGTCGCAGTTAGCCATTATCTCAGGAAGTATGTAGTTGCGCCGAATAATTTGTACTGTTGTAATAGGGGACGTGAAGACAACTTACTTCAATCTGCGCATAAAAGGCAGCCACAGTTTTAGCACTGGCAATATTTTTATTGTCTTTTCGAAATGCGATGGAGGGACGCTGTAGCTGTCATGAAAAGAGTGAGACTTTGGATTTATGTGAACCCGTAGCATTATTGAATTGTTTCTAGATTCACTTCGGTGAATGAAGGAATTGTCATAATTCATGTAAAATCAAATTAGTAAAGAAACCTTCCGACCGCGTCGTGAAATTTGCAGGCTCTGGTCAAATAGTCAGTCATTCAAATTATGCAGGTAGTAGTGCGCAATTTGAACATTTCGACATACGTTGTGATTGAATAGAGGCATTCTTTCGGTGTGTAAAACATCCGACCGATTTCAAGTAAGGTATTTACCACCATTAAAAATTGATGTTGTCTGGTCGGAAATTTCAACCCAAAACCTTCTGTAAGGCGAGCACGCTCATCTATGAGGCGTAGTGGGAACTTACCAAGTATTTTAAAAGTGGTTTTCTCACCGCCTAGGGTCACCATTAGGACCCCTCCCTATAAGGGCATGAATCAAACGTTTATTGACTTGAGGACCTTGTTCCTACATGTTATCTTGTCGCAGATAGCTGTGGCATGCGTGGACGATATGAAAATGCTGTCGAATATGACCCCTAGAATTTTGGAGTAGTTTGGGGTCGGAATTCTGCTACCATCGACCATGATATTCAACTCTGTTCTCACCTCCACAGAAAAAAATAATTACTGCATTTCAGGAATAGTGTTCATAAAGTCTTGCCAAGGTTCAAATTTCTGCATTTCATGAACGCCTTCCATAAAGCAAAAAATACTGTTTTTTACTGAGAGATTGAAAAAAAAAAACAATTTTGGCGAGTTGTTGTTTTTGTTATTATTGACTAACAACCACCACACACCACCAACCAAACCAGAGACAAATTTTGCTGCTTTTTATTAATGGATTTTCACTGTAGTTGGTATCGTCTTGTGAACATAGCAGAACAATACGAACTATATGTCTTTATATTAATGAAATTAAAAACTTGTAGTTGCGAACTATACAGCCAAACACTGTGTTTTTCGACACCAAACGCACTTTAGTTGTTTGGTTTGTCAGTTAACTAACAACAAAATTGTTTAGGTATGATGTTGTGGTGTGGTTTGTTGATATAGTCTCAATGGGATGGTGAGACTATGGTGTGGGTTGTGTTGTGGTTTGTTGATACATTGTCAATACGATGGTGAGGCGACGAGACCATTCAAAAGAAAACGAGAACAAAGTTGAGAGCTTTTACCAAAAAAAAAAAAAAAATATGGGAGCAAATTGAGGAATATAGGGAAAATAGGGAAGTGATTTTGCATCTCATGAAAATCTTACATATTTTTGAAAAAATAGTGGCTTTCGGATGGAAATAAGAAACTGCACATTTATCTTATGTGAGGTAACTGTACAGTATGAAAAAACTACGTCACGAACGAAAATATGTAAGATTTCTTGAACTATTTTTTTTCTGTGTCTGCCTTTCATGTGGAGAACAGAGTGGCCGTAGATTTAGAGACGAATATTTGCATATTCCTTGCCTAGAAAAAGGTGGTAAGATCAGTCAAATTGGAGTTCAGCCTTTCACAGATGACATCTGGGAAGGTACCTGACGCCAAGATCGTACAACGATCCGCATACCTTATGATCTCTATGCCGTCTGGAGGGGACGGAATACAGGAGGGGTAGAGGTTAAACAGTTCCGAGATATCACCACACGTTGGGGAACTCCCTCTTTCACTATACGGGGCTTGGACTTCTTGTTCCTGAATTCCACGTACGACTGGCCTCCACACAAATAATTAATTAATCCAACGTTTCAGACTTGGCCGGAGGATATCATAAAACAGTGTGGAGTGCCTGACAGTATCAAAGGCTTTTGAAAAGTCAAACGCCAACCTCACTGTTCTATCACATGGCTTGCTCTGGTTGAGTCCTCAACTAATATGTGTGGAGATGGCGTGGAGCGTTGTTGTTGATGATCGATAACTGGATAGTTATTTCTGACGCTGTGGAGGACTAAATCATCAATGGTCTTTGCTATGGGCGACTAAAGCGAAATCAGTCTGTACGATTCACCTTTGCTGGCTTCAGTAGCGGACCGATGTGGGTGGCTAGCGGGGAACGATGGGGGTGGCTAGCGACAGAATAAGAACTTTAGTAAGATACTCTACTCCCGGTGCATTCAGATGTTTCAGCATTATCAAGGAGATTTCATCATGGCCCAACGCTGTGGATAATTAAGCGTTCCTGATGACATTCGCAACATCATCCATTGTAATAATGTGACGTAGTACTCTTCTCTTCGCCCTGCACTACCGGGGTGCTCGACAAACTGTCGATTCAAATAACTTGTGAACCTCTTCGGATCACTCAGCGGAACGTCGCCAAACGTGACTGAGGTCATATCTTCCTTCTTTCCAGGGTTCGAGAGTGACTTGCCCACAATTCACTTATTCCCGCTCCAATGTTGCAACTCTCCAGATGATTTAACCACTTGTTCCGCTTATGCTCACCGACCAGCTTGTTAACATCCAGTGCCGGCTCCGTGACTCTGAGGTCACTGGGGTTGGCACAACGAAGCTTCTAATACCGTCGCCTATGCTGGGAAGTTTGGTGCCACTTCGGGTGTTAGCCCAGCAGGGGTATGGCATGTGGCTGCAGCAGTGATGATGCCTCGGAACGTCTTTCTGCTACCCGAACATCAGAAGGGTTGGACAGATCTCTGAAGCAGTGATTAGTGAACTTTCTGAAACTAGGCCAATTAGCTTATCCATGATTGGCGAAAGTGCGGCGTTTAGATGTGATGAAATCGGGCGGTCTGCTGAGGGAGATAATTAAGATCCAAGAGAAACGACGGTTTGGCAGGTGACGCCATTTGTCAGACCAGGTGACACGATGAAACTGTGACACTCTCCGCTGATTCTGGTTCTGGAATCAATCAATCTGCTCAGCAAGAACTATAGCCCTCCGGTCGTTTCCACAACTCATGATGAGCATTAAAGTCCTCTAAGACTTTGGCTTTCTGGAGTACAGCTATTTATCGGCTGGATGTATACGATATTGATAAGATATTCAGTATCGACGATGTTTGTAAATGCCGACGAAGCTGATTGACAACCGCGTTCTACGATTTAATTATGATCGGTAAAGTGTTGATTGATGATTATTGGGTTGACGTCGAGTTCGAGAGCTTGACTGATGACGATCGGCTTCGACGGTTGTAATCATTAGCTAGTAATACTATAATTTCTGCTACGATCTCATACAAACTACTAGATACATTAATGAACATGGAACCAACGTTCCTGTGAGGGTCAGAATACCAAAGCTTCTGTGTGGGATGGAAAATCGAATTATTCGTGTGTGAAATAAATACGAAGCTTCCGTGTGCGACAGAAAGATAAAGTCTTTGTGCGGGACAGAACACCGAAGTCTCTGTGTGGGACAAAAAGCCCAAAACTCTGTGTGAAAGAGGAACCCGAAGTCTCTTTGTGGAACAGTAAACAAAAGTATCTGTGTGCAATGTATAAATAGGACCGCCACAATTGGTAATCCTATCAAAGTTTGCCAACACAACTTCTCGCCAACTTGGCGGATCGCAGTTACAATACTTAAAACTCATATGATATTATGTGAACGAGAATTAGTTCCGTTGCAGAACATAAACCATGTACATTAGGGTGGGCTGTGTTATAGCAGTATGTATAGAAGAGTGTAATAAAATGTGTCTATTGCAGATTGATGTACGTTACACAATTTCCCGAAAACTGAAAAAAATCAAAAACATTTTTTATAAATTGACACTAAATAGCGTTAAATGTTGTTCATAAGAGTCTGCTGCGTGTAGTTAGGAAAGAAATAAATATTTTTTTGGCAGTAATATGAATTAATAGCAGGTCAAAGTGCCGTTGGTTGGAAATTTACTCGCAACGTGCCGTCATTTCAAATGTTAGTAGTTTAAAAACAATTAAAATATCAAAAGGTTTTTAATAATATCTTTTTTTGATAATTGTTCAGTTTAAAATGTTCAGAACAACAAATTGCAACAAGGTAGCGAAAAGTCTACCTGAACACTCGGCTTGTTGCAAGTAGCACGATGTCATCGGTTAATTCTAGATCTTCAAGATTATGACGATTTCTTCAAAGTACGCTTTTGTTCTGTTTTTAAGGCCACTAATGGTTTTGAGTGCCTTGCGTATTTCGCCATTATGAAAAACTGCCATCAAACTGCAAAGCATTTGTGTTGTTTACCAAGGAATTGGTTGAGAATAATTTAATTATTACACAATAGTTCATAATGCAAAATCCCCATTCTTGGTTATTTTGTAGCACAAATAAGTTACTTCGTTCCTATATCGTTCATAGCATACCTTAATATTATTATTATTATTTATGACATTTTCTAGAGCTTTTTTGCTGCAATATAATTACAACATTAATGCACATACAAAAATTCATTTATTCATCTTTAAAATTAAATAAATAAATTTCCATCTTAAAATCTCAATTTTCACCCTATTTTTCTGTGTGTGTGTGAATGACGCTGAAGCTTTGTTGATATATTCATAGTAAACTATCCTTTTTACACATTTACCTCCTTCGAACAACGATAGTTGCCCTCAAACACAGTTGAACCTTCGATTGTTCTCTAACATCGTTTCTACTACCTTCAAGTTTTGGATTAACTCATGCATATCATTAATGTGAAGAGCAGCAGTACCACATAGTCGAAGGACAATAGGTCGTATGGGAAAATTTGAATATGATAACGAAATTGAAAAGCAAATTCACTTATATTTAAACGAATAATTAAACAAATTTTAGGATAATATTGTTACGGATGTAAGTTAAAGATTTAAGCTATGTTAAATGAAAATCCGTTTAAAAATTTGAATTGTAACGTAAATTTCTTATTAAACAATTACTGTTGGTCTGTTCCTGAACTGCAAGTATCTACTAATTTTTACTATTTTTTCGATATCATAAAGAAAAAATTGTTGTCGTAGTAAACATTTGTAGATTGTCCTGGAACAGTGAATTTTTTAGTTTACAAGAACAACTACTGTATAGAATGTTCTCAATTCTTCATGTTCTTACTTTCCATATTTCTCTCATATTTGTCACCCTTTCGCTCATATATGTATGTGTTATTGTCCGCTTAATGCGAGTTGTGTGTTTGTTGGTATTCGAGATGTTACCAGATCTTCCTTTTAGAAACATCGGTAACGAGAAGGAATTGTGAGGCAGTCAGTCAGCTGTAAATACTCTCGCGAACTGAAATCGTCAGTTAGAGAAAAAGTAAAGGAAAGCAGTGTGCTTAATAAATAAAATCGTTTACGAATAGTTAAAGTAAAGGTTATAAAGCATTGCAGCATCGTTTCGTGAAAAGATGTAACTTTTTATAGAAAAACTTTAAACTTTAGAAATTATTTGGTAAAAGGTATAAAATTACAAGCATTGGCTGGCTGGTTGTGATAATGAAACAAGTTGAACCATCGGAAAAAATAATTTTGAATTTACGCCCAAATGGAAGCGAAATCTCGAAATTTAGTGCTAGTTCGATTAGTTGACTTTGGCAGTAAAAAATTATTTGTATAGATTAGCTTCACCAAATAGTTCCATTTGTAATAATTTATGCATGTATCGCTCAATTATTTCCAATACATTCTAATGTAAGGAAAACAAGATTTTTCTCTGTTGACTTATGCATTTTGCCTCGATGATTCGTTACGCTTTGGTGGCGTAAAGTTTGTTGTTTAAATTGTTTTACATTCACTGTTGAATATTAAAACAATATTCTCTAGCGAGTTGGCTTGATTCTGTAACTTACGAATGCTAACCATACGACGAACGGCATACATGCTGGCAGCAATAGTGTCGAGCGTGCTGGTATCGACAGCAGTCTACTCTCCACCATATACTACATATGCCGACGAAAAGGGTATGAACGTTCAAGAGTTATTCATGGAGCGTGAAATATTGCTAAATAGTTGGTGAATGAGTGGTAAACGAGAGACATACTTATTCACATACATATGTACATATATTTACGTGTGGATTTATGTTTTGCATACATTCCCGCTTAAGAACTAAGCAATTGGGGTAAAAGTTCATCTGACTTGCAAGAGGTTTTTCTGAAGAGCGTTGAATAGAAGAAATATCGCCGTAGTGTAAAATTTAACTGAACACTTTTGCATCAATAAATAAACAATTGTAATGAATACCAAAATGGTTTTAAAAATTTAAGATTTGAAGTTGTAGTTAAGGAACAAATGTCTTTTAACAAAATTTTTTTTTATCTGAAAGTTTCAAGGTAAATCGACCCATCTAGTCATTGTTTCAATCCTTTCCGTGTATTGTTACCAAAAACCCTAATGAATTGTTATATAATTATAATTGCTCCCCAATGTTGACTGTCTTGGTAGCATCTTTATTTCGTAATCACTCTTATCCTTGTGGTATTTTTGCTGAGTCAGCAAATCATAATAGTTTCATTGCTGAATCTCATAACTTACAGCCCCTTCATTTCCTGCAATTTCAAACAAGTACCCCTAAATTAATTACCTATTTGAGGAATGTTCCTCCTTCACAAGTCCCCCTTATTCCAAACAAACTACTTTGAATCATCCCCTGTGTTCTTTTTAACACTGACCCACATTTATTACGCATGCATATTATGTTGTAAGTTTACTGAGTGTCACTTTAAAAGTATTTAACCTTGGATTTTAAAGGCTTATAACGGAAATTTCCAAGACGATTTGGCGCCGCACAGTGGCTCCATTCGAGGTGGATTAATGGGGAGAAATCTTCAAATACGAAAATACTTTCCTCAATTTCGTCCTCCGACAAACGTAGTCAAGATAATACCGGGTGTGAATGGCTAGAAGACAAAGGCGGAGTTTAAAAACTTCCATTTATACAGACATTATTGCAAATTTACAGATATGAAGTATTTTTGAAGCCATTTCTATCAGGTCCACCTAGAGTCTTGTCTAGAATAATTTTTTGTTGAGCTGTAATAGAAGCCACATCCACCAATCGAAATGACAGAAGTCTCCCCTTTAGAATCTTATTTTAGGGTCAAAATTTGAACCCGGTCTAATAAATAAGTTTATATCTTAACTACCGTGAATCACTGTACCCATGGTAACAATTAAGGATTGAGCAGCGATGATGGATAGAAAATAGTAGGGTAAATAATTTCCCATAAAGGGTGGTATATAAAGCTTGATAGAAGGGGCAAAGTGTATTAATTGATTTACTTTATTCAGGTTACACTTTACTGACGGTTTTAAATCGCGATCTGTTTTACCACTCAACTCGTTTGCTGATGCATAAACTGTTCTAGCATCTTCAGTCTTGGATGTTCTACAATTGTCAAACGAAATGGCAATCGATTTACGAATATACATACGCATGAATGTAAACAACAAATGGGACAGAAGCATTAAATACGAGAGAGATAGTAGAAGGGTTAATAACGAATGACGTCACAATGTAGAAGAATAATTAAGCTACAACTGAATGATCAAAACAAATATGGGAGAAAGTATAACAAAATCAATAGCGCAATAATCAGGGGAAATTGAGACTGAGCAATAATTTTATGATTGTAGAAAATTCTATACATATGTTGTTGTAAAACTGATTTAAATAAAGAAACTGTTTAATCAAAATATACGCCAAGAATCACGGAAATTCATCAAAATTATCTTAAATCAACAGTTAAACCATTTAATTAGTATCTATCAGTATTCTGCTTTTTTCTTCAATCAGATTTTCAATCATCCCAAAATATACCTCCTATGCACATACTTGGCCATTGCAAATTTATTACCCCATTCGAAAAAAGTGCTGACCTTGCATTAAATCAGTTTACGACCGCATATTTCAGTCACAGTGTCATTGTAACGTCATCATCGATAAAAGTGCCATTGGATTTTAACAATGATTACTTTCTCCTTGCGTGGTAATGTGGCAGAAGAGCTTTCTAGAGTGAATTACAATTGTATGTTGTTGCTACAGCTTTTAATGTAGTTTCTACAATCCTATGGTCGAATGTGTTCCTCCTAGTCAGCTATGATGAGAACAGGACAGCACAGAGGTAATAGCAAATGAATATGCTGCTAGCTAGTTTTAGTGTACATTTTATAGATGCCATAAATTCACCTGAATGTTTGAATCTCACACTCAATGTGTCAAGTATGGACACATGAAACATGAATGATAGATATTTAGGATTGTGATTAGTTACAGACCAATGGTCATTACCTACCTAGTTGACAATTTATGTTAATGTTGGACGACAAACAAGGCAATCACTTGGTATATTAAGGCGGCTCCGGAGGGGTATGGGATCTAAAGAATGTAATGGAAATCTATGTACTCAAAAAATGTTAGTCATAATAAAATCGATTTAAACTACCCAAGACTCCACCTAGCGGAGACACCATTTGTGTGGTAAAACAGATTATATTTAAGTATAACAGCATGATGCATACGGGAGAATGGATGTTGGAAGGTGATTCCATCTACTTTCCGAAAATTCCTTTGCCTAAGTGTTTCATTGTATAAATTATGCATGTTTTATTCTTCAATATCATCTGTTGTAGCACACAAAATTTGTCTCCGCTAAGTGGTGTCTTCGCTACTTATCATCGATTTTATTTTTAGGCAGATCTTAAAAATTCATATTAAGATTTCCGAGACCTAAAATCTATAACAAATTTTTAGAACTTCCATAAAATCGTGTTCCTGAGCCACATTATTAAACAATTAGCTATAAAGACGTAGAGCATAACTAGATTTTGTATACCTTCCTTTGTCCATTTCCCAGAAAAATTTGGCAAATGTCACCCATACGAATGCCAATGAACATGTCATGAGAATTGAAACGTACGTATGTAGGCCAATTAAATTTGGTTTCTAATTTGAAGCCTCTAGTCGAAATCATTGAAACACATCATCATTAAGGAGATATATATATACATACCCAGCAAAATTAAATGGAAGTGGTTTTATGTGAAATCATGATTTCACTGGTTCTTTTGCATGAGTTCAAATGAAGTCGTGAAAGATCCGATCTTTTACATCGAATTATCATGAGTTCGAATGGAGTGGTGAATGATACGATCTTTGTCATAATATTCTCACGTGTTTAAATAAATTGATAAGTACCCGTAGAATATATGATTAAATAATCATAATAATAATTGTTTACTTGCAAAAGTAATTATTAAAATGAAAATAAAAGTCAGAAGAAAGAAATCGATAGTGTAAAAATTTACATATATTTAATTAAAAATGCTAGTTAAATTTAATTAATTCTCTTTCGAGTTGAGCTGTTAGACCTTAGATATACATTGAAAAATTAGGAGTCAACCGAAGTCCCACGCATCCAACCATTACGCTACGTTTCACGGGTGGTTAAGCCGATCTTCAGGTGTATTAGGATGTTTTTGTGGCAGACGGAGCAAAGCTTGGTAACTAGTATATATATATCGCACGTCATTAGATAAATGTATATGCGAAATTATGTCAGTTAATTGAAACTCCAAACTTTTCCTATAGTCCTGCTTGGTAATCCCATTTTTCAATGTTCACAAATACTATGGTAAGTTTAATTCCTACGGCTTAGTAATTGCTCCTCTATATCAGAAGATTTGTTTTTTGATCATCAATTATTGTCTACTAACGTTTTGACAAGTTGATGGTGGCTCAGAACGCTAAGACACCGGCAACTTTGACACTCAGTTGTCGGAGACCCAGGTTCGAATCCCAGCCTGGCTCATACTGAAATTATTTTTTATTTTTGTCTTATTAAGGCGAAGGTCATTTATAGTGATATTTAATTAATTCTCTTTCAAGTTGAGCTGTTAGACCTTAGATATGCGTTGAAAAATTAGGAGTCTACCGAAGTCCCACGCATCCAACCGTTACGCTAGGTTTCACGGGTGGTTAAGCCGATCTCCAGGCGTATGTATTGTTATAAAAAATATAATTTGTGTTTGGAAAACTGTCTCATTTTGTGGAATTAAAAATAAGTATAAAAGAGACCCGGTCTATAAACCATGAGCTGTACCCGCCGACCGACCCCGATATAGTAAAACGTATCTAGCTGCAACTATTGCTGGACTGGGCCATTACAAAAGGATGAACAAAGACACCGACATATGAGTACGAGCCATTTGACGAAAACTCCAATGGAAAGACCAAGTTGAATATGATGTCACAAAACATGGCATCCAAAATTGGGGAAGCATAGTAGAAGATCGGTGCATTTAGAAATATATTCTTAGTTCTGCTTATGTAACAACATGTTCTGTTTAGAATAAAAGTAATCTTAATAAGTATAAATGAGATCACCAAAACATGGTAACTATTATAGAATAAATTGTTTAAATTGAGCCTGGTGCAGTGATTGGCACATAATTTACCGAATAATGAAAAAAACGGAACACAACGTTGAATGAAATATCTTGCAGCCATGGAAAGAGATAACTATGGTTTTCGCAGATCAATATAATAAATAAAAAAAAAACACATAAAGATAATAATCATGAAAATTACATAAAAATAAAAAAAATGCCATCTGGTGATAGAAATCAACAAATTACACAATTGGTCCGCAAATTTTTATTGCTGATTGTTGGAAATCCGAATCCAATGCGCATTGGTGCAAAATGTTATGACAAAGAACTGGTGCAAGTTGCCATGCCAATGAACTGGTGTAAGATGCCATGACAATGAACTGGTGCAAAATGAAATGACTATGAACTGGTACAAGATGCCATGACAATGAACTGATGCAAAATGCAATGACAATGAATTCGTGAAAGTGTGTGTCACTCCCTTGTAAATTTCATCGGTGATTCACCCGAATTTTCATCGATGCCATGTCAGTTGCACCCATGATTCAACTCATGATTTGTCATCGAAAATTTTGCTGGGTATGTATGGTGTCAACACCTCCTTCTTAACTTGTTAGAATTTATACCTGTTTTTTTGAAAAGACACTTAAATGGACTTTTTGCTAATGATTTTGTTCCACATGAACACGTTTATGGGTATGGTATCAACCCACAATTATTGAGTGACAATAATACCTTCCATTTGTGAGAAAATTTCAACAATAATTTCTTCCTTTCGATTTCACAAGAAAAATATGTTTAGGAACTGGGACAATAAAGAGGGACAATAATTGTGCTGGACCACAGAGATGATAAATAATGTTCTTATGAGATCTTAAATTTTTTAGAACTACAGTAGTTTTGGCTGCCAAACAAGTTTTCCCTAATCAGCTAGAGATGAAAATCGCGTTGGTTCCATGTGGGATAACTTAAAGATTGCTACATTGAAAGTGGCTTAGTAGCAGGCCAAAAAGCGCTAACTATTTGGTACGCGCAGAAAAACATATGCTAGAACTAGTTTGAATCCAAACATATTTTTGTGGACTGGTTGCAAACAAGTATATGTTGGATCCAAACATATTATGTTTGGGTCCAAACATAAATATGTTTGCAACATTTTGTAACTTCCCACCATACAATTGCTATCGAAGACTATATAGTTTTCGAATTTTTCTCGATAGTTTAGCGGATATTTTGTTCGAAAACAACACACGAGAATGAATTGAAAACGATTCATTCTTCACTCAGTTTGTGGCAGGAAGACCTTCGATTTCGTATATCGGTGATATTATTAGCGAATGAATTGACGATTGTTTTTACGAAAGTAGTGAAAAACCTTTTTGGTGGAGCTTCTTGATGTTTCTGTTATGTAACTTTTTCGTCTTTATTTCTTTGTTATGTTTGCCATTCGATATGTAACTGTTGATAAACATTGTTTTCTTGTACTATTTTGTAACCTAGCCATATGTTGTATTTCTCAACACTTATTGTATATATTATCCGTAACATTTATATCGAAATTATTTGAAAAATGCTAATTTTATACAAACCAGTAGGCCTATTCTGTAACATTTTAACAACTTTACTCATTGTTTATTTTACAACAATTTAATTTGTTTGTTTTGTAGTTGTTACAAAAACAAAAGAAATTTAAACAATATCAATAGTTGTTAAAAGTTACAGAATAGGCCTACAGGTAAAATTATTGTGTTTCGTTCTTTATTGCGATTTATTCTTCCACAAGCAGGCATTTTTTCTGTATCTCACACTCAACCAACCTAGCAAGCGAAGAGGAAAAGAAACAAATGGTAGTTATTATAATTTTGTTCTGTTTTTTCGTAAATGCGATTAATGCGAGAAAGGTAGAGAGTATTTTGTTCTTTTTTTGGTAGTTTAACTTATTCTGACAGTTTCTTGAAGACAATCGTTGAGTTCGAGCGATAAAGTGAATAAATAAATTAGTGTTTTGCGTTTTTTATTAAATTAAATGTCTAATACATATTACAGTTGGAAATTTTATAATACAATCCAAAAAGTGAATGGAAATATTTTATTGGACAAAGAAGAAATTTAATATTGGTAATAATATTAAAATATTTTTCATATACATACATACATATATTTGAAATATGGATGCACCTATTTATTAAATTATATAATGATTTGATTCCAGACAGGGACGTACGCAGGATTTCATTTCGGGGGGGGCCCAACTTGACCAAAAATCATGAAAAATTCAAATGTTGTGTAGCGTTGCGTAAAGCTATTTTAAGGGGTTATGGCCACTTATAAGCATGAGAAAATCCATTTTCATGCATTTTTTATAAAAAATCTATTAAACCTTAAGTTCCCAGCAAAAATCCTCATTACAAACCTCCTTTCCCACCCATTATTTTAACAAGGGCATGTCGCGCGAAATATCTGGTTATTTTGTAACCACTGAAATTAGTAGTCACAATCTACTCAGTATCTACTTATTTCAGTGGTTACCATCTACTTTGTTCAGTGGTTACAAAATAACCAGATATTTCGCGCGACATGCCCTTGTTAAAATAATGGGTGGGAAAGGAGGTTTGTAATGAGGATTTTTGCTGGGTTACCATCTATTTTTTTTGTTTTTTTTTTTTGAAAAATGTTACATTCAAATGTCCGCGTATAAAGCAATGTTTTTGCTAATGCAATTTGCGGTACCCACTGTAGTTTAAAAAAGAATAAACTGATCAGCATATATTTTTGTGGGATCATTACGAACCTAATAATCTTGTCCATTATCGAAAAGGAATTAAAAAATCAATTTTTTAAAATTTGGAACAGTTAGAATCAAAATTTCGATTTTAACAAAAACAAAACACTGTACAAAATTGATATTTTTTCTGACTCCGTCAGCAGTTTTTTTCAGGCAATTCCTTGCAATTTTCAGGCAATTCCTTTCATATTTTTCGTTTTTGACATTATTTTCATTGTTTTAAAAACAAAACATTCAGAAAGAGAATTGCCTGTATAAACGCAAGTTTAAAAGAGAACGAGAAAAATTGCCGCAAGAAAAATCGTTTAATATAAATTGGGACTAAGATCGGGCCACGTTCGGTAAAGTCGCCATGTAAAATTAATTGAAGTATATTGAAGTTTTTAATCATACAGGTCCACGTTATGGTTTATCGCAGAATTTTACAACCACAAAGAATTTCCGTTGTCTTTGCTATATCAAGATTTTCACTACTTCGATGATCTTAGCCTAATTTTTAAAAATATCGGCTGTCGTTGATATGTTTCCAAATGAAAACATTAAGAAAAATTTAACAGTTTTGGAGATATGGTGCGAAATGTATACAAATTATGGAATTTTTAGATATATTATAAAATTTATTTTTTTTTCATTTCTCCAAATATTTTATTTTGGCCCTTATCTACAAATTTGCTGCAAATGTCAGAAGAAGATTTGCATTGGTTTCAGAGATATAGCCCCGAGTTGTTTAAAAAGTCGATATTTAACAATGTTATATGGGGCCATAAAATCCAAGCTGTAACTGACTCAACAAAACGGAACTACTCGTAGGGCTTTTGTACTTTGGGTCTGTACATTCAAAAAATCCTCACTCCAAATTATTTGCACAAGATTACCTTACAAATGTTGCACAGTGTTATTTACCGAAAGAGATAGATTCTGATACCAGGATTATTTTTACTTTTAATATAATGTTACAAAAGAAGCGTTATAATTTGTTTTCTTAATTGTACGATTAGAAGTTTTTGGACTCGATGACAAACACTTTTATGGACTTAGTTCTATATAGTTTTGACAAATAACAATCAATCCTTATTGAACCCCACATAATTATTCACTAATAATTATTTGAGAGACCCTCCTCTCGATAGTTACAGCGCCCATAAGCTTTTTAGTTGGCCACCGTAGTATTTAGAGCTTTATCAGGAAGCATAAACTTGTCCACGAAAAGTAGGATATCGCTGTAAACAAGACTACAAAATGTCCAAAGAATCATCCAACAGTCTTTAGACTGCAGTTATGTTGGACTTGTATAAGAGACCTGAAGATGTTGTCCAAACATATTCTCTTGGACTTTGATGTACTTTTGGAAGTAATCTTGCGAACCATATTAGGTTCGATTTTAGACCGAATCGGTTAGTCCCTTCGACCATTTTAGTGAACATTTTTGAACCTTTATGGTGGAGGTACCGTTATGACTTAAATTTAATTTGGACAAAACATTACGAGATCCATAACTTGGACCGAGACCTGTCAGACAAACGGAGATACAGACGGACGGACAGTGGTAAGTATTTCCATCTTGTCTGAAACGAATATCGTCCAAACATACGTGAAGTAGGCCGGGGCGATTTGTATGGAAGGAAAAAAGTGATAGTGGGCGCCTGGAGTTTCTGATTCTTGGGATTGTACTGAGCAAAAAAGTCCACTAGACCATATGTTTACGGTGAAAATCGAGCCCCCGGATTTTGACTTGAAAATTTTTTCAAGGATATTTTAGCCAAACCATATCTCAGAAACTTGACCTATCCTGAAAATTTCCTTTTGCGTTCTTAGTACACTCACCAAGGGGTTTCATCTCCAAAAGGAAATTTCCACCCACTAACTTTGAGTCAAATTTTGTAGCACAGTGTAGTTTATCGATGTTTTTTCGGGGCCATATCTGTCTTAAGGAGCGTTCTAATGCTTTTGCCGTGTACTAGAGAGTTATTAATTACACTGTGATACAAAAGTGGACAATTTTTTTTGCAGGATTTCTGATGCACAAATTCGGTTTTGTGGGAGTCCATAGAAGACGAAAATACCTTTGGTTTCTTTGGGTCACTTCGGGTTTTGATTTTATAACGGTAAATGTAGTGAAAAATGGGCTTTCTTGAATTTTCAAATTTAAACGGACATTACGTCTTTTTCCACAACCGATTTGCACACACTGTTTTTCATTATAAAGGGGACATTTACCTTTATAAAATGAAAAACCGAAGTGACCCAAAGAAACCAAAGGTATTTTCGTCTTCTGTGGACTCCCACAAAACCGAATTTATGCATTAGAACCCCTGCAAATTTTCACTGTAGCACAGTGTTATTGTCTTGGCTACAATTTTTGTTTTTGTGTTGGATCGAAAATCTCAGTGGTTTGGCTGTTACATATATGCCAAAATATCCAAAAAACCTTGAAAAAAAAACTTCAAGTCAAAATCCGGGGGCTCGATTTTCACCGTAGACATATGGTCTAGTGGACTTTTTTTCTCAGTACAATCCCAAGAATCAGAAAATCCAGACGCCCTTGGTGGTGTTCAAATCGCCCCACTCTAATGTGAAGTCTTACTCGTAAATCATTATTTTGATGAAATCTATTTGTATCGTATCCTAGTGTATATAATCTCGTAATCTAAAGTCTAAGGTTACAATTATACTTCGGTGATGATAAGTAAAAAATCAAGTGACGCACAAAAATTCATTTGTCTATTTTATTTTCTCATACTGTTTAGCAGCAAATTTGTCTAAAACAGAATAACAAAATTTTGGCGATGGCAGTAAAACAAATTTCTAATTGGCTTTCAATATGTAGTCCACGAAGGACAGACCCTTCATACATTTTATTCAATAGATTTTTTTATATATTTCCATTCCCACAATACTGAACTCGTTATTTTTGTTATAACCGGATGAGTTTTAAGCCTCGAGAGCTCTATACAGTTCGAATAAATAATAGACATGGGGTATATTCATTAAGGAATTAGCATTTGATAGTGGTATGATATGACATGAAGAAGTAATTCAGATTTCATTGGTAGTTTCTCTCAAAAACAGCTTACAAACAAAAAATTTTAAAATATTTTCTTACAAAACTTGTTAATGATGTACATTTTCTGTTCAGAAACTTAAGAAAATATAAGTTTTAATTTGAAATCTTCAAATATACAAACATTTTTTTGAGAAAAAAATAATAACTAGTTACAGTAGCTTAAAAAATTTTGTTCGACCAAACCATTTCGGGGGGGGCCCGGGCCCCCCGTGCCCCCCCCCTGCGTACGTCCCTGATTCCAGATACCGATTTCCCGCTGATGATTTCAACTTTGAGAAGAATGTGTTTTAATTCACAACCAACGAGAAGCGTTCAACGACGTTTCTATAATTTAGTATACATGTATTTGTTTTTTATTGTTTTTATACCCTCCACCATAGGATGGCGGTATATTAAGTTTGTCACTACGTTTGTAACTACTCGAAATAATCATTGTAGACCCCACAAAGTATATATATTCTTGATCAGCGTGCAATTCTACATCGATATAGCCATGTCCGTCTGTGGAAATCACTCTAGCGTCCGAACGGATTGACGTAGGTTGATGAAATTTTGGGAAAATGTGTTATATTTACGTAGGACTTTTGGTATTGAAAGCGGGCTATGTAGGTCCACGCTTTCGTATAGCCCCCATACAAAATGACGCGTGACCCGTCGTCGTTTTAAGAAATTTTTAAGATATTTGGCCCATTTTACCACCGAATTGGTTGTAATTTGGTACTTTGTGTCTCCAGAGGCCAAAAAATATTCCTACCAAAGTTGGGTTATATAGGTCCACGTTTTGGTATAGCCCCCATATAACGCCCCATATAAAGTAAGCGTCATTTTAATATATTTTGAATGTATTAGACCCATTTGACCACAGAATTGGTTGTAATTTGGTATTTTGTGTCTTCAGAGGCCAGAAAACATTCCTAACAAAGTTGGGTTATATAGGTTCACGTTTTGGTATAGCCCCCACATAAGGCCCCTTATAAAGTACGCGTCATTTTAATATATTTTTAATGTATTAGACCCATTTGACCAAAGAATCGGTTGTAACTTTGTATTTTGTGTTTCCAGAGGCTACGAAGCATTTCTACCATAAAATGTTTATATAGGTCCACGTGTTGATATAGCCCCCATAATACAATATATCCCGATTTTCGATATTTTGAACGTTTTAGCCTCATTATCACACCGAGATAGCTGAAATTTGGTATTTAGTCTTCTTTAGGCGTATGAAACTTTCCCCCAGAAATTTGTAGGTATAGGTCCACGCCATCATATAGCCCCCATAGAACGGTACCTTCCGAATTTCGGTATTTTGAAGGTTGTGGCCACATTAATCCACCGAAATGGCTGAAATTTGTGGTGGAGGGTATAAAAAGTTATTATTGTTGTGTGTTATTATTTATTTTTTTATAAATTATTCTATTCCTTTTTTCTTTCGTTAAAGTCTGTTATGTATTTGTTGTACAATTTGGAATATTTCTGTGGCTTTAGTGTTTGTTTGGGCCCAAAACATACATATATTTATTTGCAGGACCCAGACATACATATGTTATGTTAGGGTCCATATATGTTTGCTGCAAAATATATTTGAGACATATGTTAGAGAGGGTTTTTTTCCTCCGTGTAGCTACGAGTAAGCAGATCTATAATACTTTCTTATCTGACATAGATGCCTTCACCTTTAGAGTTTTCCCAAATATCTCTTGTCATAATTTTCTCTATACTTTACGCCACACGCAGAAAAATTTATGTTAGAAATATGTTTGGATCCAAACAAATATATGTTTGGGACCGGTTGCAAACAAATATATGTTTGGATCCAAACATAATATGTTTGGGTCCAAACAAATATATGTTTGCAACATTTTGTAACATATCTCAATTTGATATGTTTGGGTAAAACATATTTTTATACCCTCCACCATAGGATGGGGGTATATTAAGTTTGTCACTACGTTTGTAACTACTCGAAATAATCATTGTAGACCCCACAAAGTATATATATTCTTGATCAGCGTGCAATTCTACATCGATATAGCCATGTCCGTCCGTCTGTCCGTCTGTCCGTCTGTCCGTCTGTCCGTCTGTGGAAATCACTCTAGCGTCCGAACGGATTGACGTAGGTTGATGAAATTTTGGGAAAATATGTTATATTTACGTAGGACTTTTGGTATTGAAAGCGGGCTATGTAGGTCCACGCTTTCGTATAGCCCCCATACAAAATGACGCGTGACGCGTCGTCGTTTTAAGGAATTTTTAAGATATTTGGCCCATTTTACCACCGAATTGGTTGTAATTTAGTACTTTGTGTCTCCAGAGGCCAAAAAATATTCCTACCAAAGTTGGGTTATATAGGTCCACGTTTTGGTATAGCCCCCATATAAGGCCCCATATAAAGTACGCGTCATTTTAATATGTTTTGAATGTATTAGACCCATTTGACCACAGAATTAGTTGTACTTTGGTATTTTGTGTCTTCAGAGGCCAGAAAACATTCCTACCAAAGTTGGGTTATATAGGTCCACGTTTTGGTATAGCCCCCACATAAGGCCCCTTATAAAGTACGCGTCATTTTAATATATTTTGAATGTATTAGACCAATTTGACCAAAAAATCGGTTGTAACTTTGTATTTTGTGTTTCCAGAGGCTAAGAAACATTTCTACCATAAAATGTTTATATAGGTCCACGTGTTGATATAGCCCCCATAATACAATACCTCCCGATTTTCGATATTTTGAACGTTTTAGCCTCATTATCACACCGAGATGTCTGAAATTTGGCATTTAGTCTTCTTTAGGCGTATAAAACTTTCCCCCAGAAATTTGTAGGTATAGGTGCACGCCATCATATAGCCCCCATAGAACGGTACCTTCCGAATTTCGGTATTTTGAAGGTTGTGGCCACATTAATCCACCGAAATGGCTGAAATTTGTGGTGGAGGGTATAAAAAGTTCGGCCCGACCGAACTTAACGCTTTTCTTACTTGTTTATGTTAGAACATTTTTTTCATGGGTGGAGAGAGGATGTTTGTCAACGAGAGTAATAACAGTGCTCTCGCGGCTGTGGAATGCTGTTTTATAATAAAGAGTTGTGTGTATTGTATAATAGAAGACGTAGAAGCGAAGGGGGCTTTGGTGGCGTGTATGCGTCAAACTCGTGTGCTTCTTGTTTTGTTGTTGTTAACCAACGTGTTGTTAACCAACGCAGGCGAAGAAGAAAAGAAGAAATGATATGAATTATATTTTTTCTTTCTTCAGTGTTTTAGTTGCCTTTGTAGAGTCAAGACGGTAAAGTGAGTGAATAAATCAGTGTTTTGTGTTTTCTTAAAGAAATTGTGCTTTTTAGTAAATTAAATGCCCAATACATTTTATAATTGAATCGGAAAGTGTAATGGATTTATTTTTTGGACAAGGAAGAAATCGCATTTAATATTGGTAATTACATACATACTTATGTATATTTGAAATATGGCATATCCATATTTATTTATTACATTACATAATCATTTGATTCTAGATGCCGATTCTCCGCTGATGATTTCAACTATGAGGACAATTTGTTTTATTTCACAACTAAGGAGAAGCGTTCAACTACGTTTCCATATATTTTTCCTTTTTAATTTATTAAAGTGTGTTATGTATTTCTTTGGAATTTTGTATGTACCTTTGTGTTTGTTGTTCTTTTGCCTTTTAATAAAAAACCGCAACATTTATGTGTATACTATAGAGATAGCCAGTGAGTTCTTACTGAGAGCAAGTGAGCACACATTTCAAAGTGTTTTACATTGAATTTTACGCTCACTTGCTCTCAGTAAGCGCCCACTGGTGCATGTGTTTGTTTTTTTTTGTGCCTTTTGGGTTTGTATTTTTTTGCACCCAAACATATAAAATGTTTGCACCCAAACATATAAAATGTTTGCACCCAAACATATAAAATGTTTGCACCCAAACATATATATCTTTGCACCCAAACATAAATATCTTTGCACCCAAACATATATATGTTTGCACCCAAACATATATTTGTTTCCACCCAAACATATATTTGTTTGCAGACCCAAACATATATTACGTTTGGGACTGTTGCAAACATATATATGTTTGCTGCAAAATATGTTTGGGACATATGTTAGAGAGGCCGTTTTTTTTTGCGTGCATAACAGGGTAATCATCTTCTTATGTATCTCTAACATAATATTGTCCAATATTCAATATAAACAAAATTGGCTCAAGGTGTTTGATCGTAGTGTCTGATATTCCCTTTTACATATTTGAATGTTAAAAAAATGTAAATAATTAATATTCTCTCTAAAGGCCTTACAGCTCAACTCGAAAGAGAATTAATTAAATATCACTATAAATGGCCTTCGCCTTAATAAGGCAAAAATAAAAAATAATTTCAGCATGAGCCAGGCTGGGATTCGAACCTGGGTCTCCGACAACTGAGTGTCAAGGTTCATGAGAATGATGCTCACTTTTCGGCGAAGGCGCACGAAAACGGGAATTTTTAAATAAATTCCAACAACAACGCTGTTGATGTTTTTCAACTTACAGAAATCGATGATTTCTTAGTTGAATCGTCCTGTCAGCTTACAAATATTTTGTTCTGGTGTTCTTAGGGAAATACGAAAAGTGAGCATCATTCTCATTAACATGAGAATACTCGATGAATAAAGAGTTCAGGTTTTCACTAGAAAAATCATCATTTCAAAAACTGAAAAGCCGATTCATAATTCACTTCTCCGGGATGAAATCATTATATTGGTAGCGATCAGTAAATTTGTCAGTGCGTTTTGTAAGCATTACTCTCTGTAATAGGGGAAAACGATGAAGATAATCCAATGGGGGAATACTCCAGACTTAAGCAATCAAATAATTAATATTAATTAATTTACTCTTTGGAGTTGAGCTGAGTGATCGCAGATTTTTTGTTTCAATGTGAAAAAGAAAAACCGAAAATTCGAGCGCACACAACCCCAAAGTAAGTGACTCGTTTCGCTGTTAGTTACTCAGCTCATCAGACATATCGGCTATGAAGTGGCTTCTATGGCAATATTTCGAAAATTATACCGAAGTTATTGAAATGAGGAGACAAAGCTTTGCAATCGAAATTTGGTTTTTCAAATGCAATGTGCAGTGATGAGCTTTTTTCATATTCAACCTGTATGGCTTCTACGACAAACGCTTCTACGGAAGCTAGGAGTTTGACTTTGAACACTAACACATCGTGACAACATCTTCATATGTTTTCGGGGACGTGGGTGCAAATCCCAGGCTAGCTCAATCTTCGGCTTTACTTTTTCACTTGAAATAAAATATAATTTAAAAAAATTAAGTTTCAGTTTTTTATTTAGAAATGCACTTAAACTATCAAATAATTTGTCGCTTAGCCTCAATAAATATAATCTTTCTCATGATGGAATCTCTCAAATAAAACGCTTGCCGTTTAATTTTGCCACCATTTATAATTTAAATGCAAGCGTTTTATTTGAGAGATTCCATCATGAGAAAGATTATATTTATTGAGGCTAAGCGACAAATTATTTCCTAGTTTAAGTGCATTTCTAAATAAAACACTGAAACTTATTTTTTTTTAATTATATTTTATTTGTAACTTTTTAGTAAATACATTTTTCGACAATTGAGAACAAAATTATAGACAATTTAGGCCGAAAGTTTAGATAAAAACTTTAAAATGCCTGAAATCGTGTAGTGCCGTTATATAAAGGTATACCAAAACCTGGACTTATGTCCATAATTTTTGGTGGGGAAGTTTATGTACCATTGGGGACTCCAAATGCCAAGTTACAGCCAATTCTGGCTAAAAATGAAGATAAAATCATTTAAACACTTGAAATCGGGTGGTATCACTATATGGGGGCTATACCAAAACCTGGACCTATGTCAACAATTTTTGGTGGAGAAGTTTCTGTACCATTGGAGACTCCAAATGCCAAGTTACAGCCAATTCGGCCTCAAAATGAAGATAAAATCCTCATAACACTTGAAATCGGGTGGTACCTCTATAAAGTGGCTATATCAAAACCTGGACCTATGTTCACAATTTTTGGAGGGGAAATGTCTGTATCATTGGAAATGCCAAATGACAGCTAATTCGGGCAAAAATGAAGATAAAATCCTCAAAATACCTGAAATCGGGCTCTACCGCAATATGGGGGCTGTAGGAAAAATTGGGCCTATATTCATGTATTGTCACCCAAATCTGAAAAGTGTGCAAAGTTCTAGTCCGATTGGTCAACTGCAACTGTGCCAAAATTGAGTTACCAGATTTGAAATGCAATTTAAATAAAACACCGTTAAAACACTATAAAATTGACCAATATTAGTTTTGATTCCATATTCATGTATTGTCATCTAAATCTGAAAAGTTTGCAAAGTTTCAGTTCGATTGGTCAACTGAAACTGGGTTAAAAATGAGTTACCCGATTTGAACTAAACGGACCAAAGCAAGTTAAATAAAACACTGTAAAAAAGGTTCGATCATTCAGCTTAACTCCAAAGAGAAAATTAATAAAAAAATAACATTAAATGATCTTCCCCCTAACAAAATTTCAAATAAAAAAAAAATAATATTAATTTTTTTCTGTTACCTGAAATGTAAAAGAAAAATGTCCTCAAATGTTCTTCCAATGTGGGCCAACAATTCTGCCTTGCTCCTTGTAAACTTGTTAAAATTAAATGACTTTCGGTTGTTTAAACACCGGCAAATGTCAGTTTTGTCAAAGTGTCAGGGTATAACTTGAATGACAACAAAACCAACATGTTGGCAAACATTACATATTTTAGGCACTAGAGTGAGACTGAGTAGCATGCGGAATCATTTTCATGTCATTTGTGGTAATAATTTTTGTGTCTTGAAGAAATCACAAGTAACCACAACGACAAGAACGAATGAAGCCATAACAACTGGGGGCTTTACGACAACAACAATTATGTATTTTTGAGAATTTTTATTTCGGCAATTTTGACATTCAACGAAATACAATTGGGGCACTTATGTATAAAAACCGCAGAATGTATATAAAAGCTTCTTAGCATTTTAAGTTTATACAAAATAAGAATTAATAAATCCTATGTAAACAGTTTCATGGAAAATGTTGCAATTAGATTTCTATAAGAAGCAAAGAGGCTAGTGTACTCTGGAGTTTTTAGAAGGCGTAAATCAGCTTTGGGATTTCAGAATTTGCTGGCTGAATCATTAAATAGTTTAATGTATTACTTACTGGAGAGGCTCTGTACTGAGACTATACTCAGAACCTATTATTTTTTTTTTTTTAACTTGACTTCAGTGAGAATTTTTGATATTTACAACTCTTCAAAAGGAAATCCTTGAATTGTCTGCTACAAGTTTTAACTATGAAAAGTTTATCTTGAAAAGTTGAGGCAAATAAATTCTACATAAAAAAATTAATGCAAGCAAATTTGTGTGAAACTGGAATTGATGCAAACAAAAATCATTCCCGCATCTTAGACGTATAACTTAGGATTAGTCTACTTTTTTGATGTAAACAAAAGTGATTTGAAATCTTTTATATCGCTTCCTTATCACCATCATCATCAATATACAATATGTGCATACGTGTTGTAGGAGGGTAAACAATTTTCAAATAAAATCCATCCAAAATACAGCCACACATACCTACCTGTAGTAAAACTGAACAAATCATTTGTATTTGTACTGTTTTATGTTCTTTGGTATGTCTGTCTGTTTTATGGATATAATACTAAAATTTATTACACATAATAAACATATACTGAGGCTCATTGGATTGCATACAAATATTGCTAGTCATACGTGTTTGATATTAGAGACTAGATGTTGAATATGGTGGGGCGTATTAAAATGGGGCCTTTATAGTTCGCCTTTGCGAAAGATCCTGTGTTACTCTCAAAAAATGAACACTCAGTGAAGTGATATATCACACCAAAGATACGCATACTGTTCCACAGGTTGTGGATAGTGGTATGGCCAGGAGGGTAACTGCGAATAGCGAAAACTACTGCGAACAATTAGCGAATCTGGTGGGATATTCTTGGAGTAAATGATCGAATGTCTATAATGCCTGGGTATCGTAGCGCTCTCAAAAATCTAATACTACGTTCAAGTATTAGAACATTAAAACTCAATCTTTCGTATACGCAGAAAAATATATGTTAGAAATATGTTTTGATCCAAACAAATGTATGTTTGCAACATTTTATATCATACAGTCGGACTTTGATTATTCGTAACGGTCGGGACCGGAGGCATTACGGATAATCGATTTTCCCGGATAATGGAATAGCAATGTTTCTCATATTTATACCTTCAGCCTTTAGGCTAAATAGGGTATTTACACTTGATACGACCAAAAATGTGCCTCGTCGAAATAATGGTTTTAGACCCCAAGTATGTTTGTACGATATCCGTTTCAGACAATTTTGAGTAGATCTAGCAATGTCCGTCCGTCTGTCTGTCTGTCCGTCTGGCTGGCTGGCTGGTGCGTACGATAACTCTCGAAAGGATCATTCGATTCGGTTCGAATTTTGGGTATCGAAATATTTTGTCCAGATTCGATTTAAGTTCGAAGATGGGCCATATAGGTCCACTCCTTCAGGTACCTCCCCCACAAATGTTCAAAACTTGTCGGAAAACTTGTGCGCACGATAACTCTTGTAGGGAATAACCGATTTGGTCCATACTTTGCACATTATGAAATTTCTACCAGACTTATATGAGGTTCCAAAATGGACTCAATCCGTAAACTCCTTCGAGTACCTCCCACACAAAATTTCGGAAAAGTTCAGTTTAGGACCTTCTCTCGAATAGCCTTGGTTTTTGTTGTAACATCTTGTATTCACTGTCCCCTATACGAAGGTACAAGTTTCCTCAGGGGCAAGTCCATACTTCCTGAAAAAATAGTCTGAAAGTTGAAAAACAAACCCTATGACACCATGTTTATGGGTGGAAGCGCAAGATAATTCTCGAACGGGTATGCCGATTCCGGCCAAAATTTGGCCTTCGTAATATTGTTTCCAAACTTAGTTTAAGTTCGTATATAAGCCATATCGGTCCACACCTTCAGGTACCTACCCCACAAATGTTCAAAAATATTCAGAAAAATTGTGCGCACGATAACTCTTGATGAGAGTGACCGATTTGTTCCATACTTTACACATACTCATAATATCTACCAGATATAGATCAGGTTCGAATATGGACTATATTTGTCCACTCCATCCCGTACCTCCCACACAAAATTTTGGATAAGTTCACTTTAAGACCTGCTATTGAATCACTTTGATTTTTGCTGAAGCAACGTACATTCGCTGCCTTAATTACGATGGTAAAAGTTGTTTCAGGGGCAAGTCCATACTTCTTGAGAAAACAGCCCGAAGGGTGTAAAAACCACCTATGGCACCCCCATGGTCTATGTCGGCCCATTCCTTTAAGTACCTTTTCCGCAAAATTTTTTAACTTTAATCTTAATCAACATTTTTGTCGGTTCACACGACCAAAATTTTGAAACCCCCTAAATACATAATTTTTTTGTAAAAAAAGTGTTTCAATTTGCACAGGCTGAGGGTATATTTCTGTCGGCAAAGCCGACTGATACTTTTTTACTTGTTTTTTAATCAACAAATTATGCGTTCCTGCAAACATTTATAAATAAGAGCAAGTATGAGTATATTATGCTGTTCAGAAGATTAAGACTGTTCTAAAATAATTCTTTTTTGCTTGTTTTTATATCCTCCACTATAATATGGAGTTTATAATTAAATTTGTCATTCCGTTGTAACACATCGAAATATTCATTGGAGACCCTATAAAGTATATATATTCTTGATCAGGGTAAAATTGTATGTCGATATAACCATGTCCGCCTGCCCGTCCGTCCGTCTGTTGAAATCAAGATACAGCTCGCAATATTTATGATAGAGCTTTGTAATTTTGTATAGAAGTTTATATTACTCCTAAGATGATTGGTATTACAAATGGGCTATATCGGTCTACGTTTTGATATTTTTAAGGTTTTAGCTTCATTATCACACCAAAATGACTGAAATTTGGTACTTAGTCTTCGTTGGGGGTATTCAACTTTCCCCCAGAGTATTGTCGGTATAGGTCAACGCCTTCATATAGCCCTTCTGGAACGGTACCACCCGATTTCCGGTGTTTTGAAGGTTATGGCCTCAATATTCCTCCGAAATTGCTAAAATTCGGTATTTAGTCTTCGCTGTGAGAATAAAATTTTCCCCCAGAATTATGTCGTTGTAGGTCCACGCCTTTATATAGACCCCATAAAACGGTAGCTCCCGATTTTCGTAATTCTAAATGTTGTGACGTCAATATCCCACCGAAATGACTGGATTTTGTTATTTAGCCTTCCAGGGGGTTATAAACTATTCCTGAAAAGAATTATTAGTATATGTCCACGTCTTCCTTTATCCCCCATATAAAAAACATTTTTCCACAACATCCCGTAGGGGACAAGGGAGACTTCTCTCATATCAATGAGTGCACCCCGATTCATATTTAGCTCAACGATATGGGACCTACTGTTTATCGCCAAGTCCGAACGGCGTGTCTTAAGACACCACTTGTGGAGAAGTTTTTCAAGGCTGAAATACTCATGAAATGTCGCCAACATTACTAAGGGGTATTTTTCCACCGTTGAAAATTTTTGATGTTGCCTGGGCGGGGAATCGAACCCACGAACTTCTGCGTGCAAGGCGGGCGTGCATACCATTGAACCACGGTAGCACCCATCCACCATAGAAGCATTCATCATAATTTTGGTGTTTTTTATTATCTTTTATCTTACCGAAATATCGGAAATTTGTAATTAGTCTTCTTTGAGTCTTAAAACTTTCTGCATGAATTTGTCGGTATAGATGGACGAAATTTGCTATATTTGATAATTAGCCTTCTTCATAAAAGAATAGAGATAGTTCCATTTTACTTCAATATAACTCGTAGTGGAGGGTATAACAAGTTCGGCCCGGCCGAACTTAACGCCTTTCTTACTTGTTGAACATTGAAATTCGGTCAAATTGATTGTAACCCCGGATCATACAGATTTTCATGCTTAACCGGTGTAAAATGAACAACAAAATTCAGGGCTTTCCTTTCTCTGATAATGGAGTTTTACGGATAATCGATTCCCGGATAATGGAGGTTCGACTGTATTTCAATTTTATTTCTTTGGCTACCAACATATTGTTACGGAATTAGATTTAACTAATGTCCGTGTAGACGTTGTTTTATTCCCCGATACGATTTGTACCAAATAAAACAGGGTTCGTTCTAGATTACGTTTCTACAATGCTTTATTTACTTTATTACACTTATTCAGAACCGACTGTTATAGCTAAGCACACAGCAAGTCTCTAGTTAGCACGCAGCTATTCTTTAACCGATCTGTTCAGTTCAACGCTTAAAACACAACTCACTCGTCATTGCCAGTTCCCCTGTATTTATATCCCAAAGTCTCCCTGTTCGAGAGTCCTCTAGAAAATGTCTGGCAACTCCTCGAATATGTACAACAAACACACAGACGCACATTCGCACTAAGGCCGCCATCAGACCATCTGTTTTTTCACATGTATGTAGTCACTTTGGGTATACTAATATACAGAACAGCTGATCCCATGCATGTGAAAAAGCAGATGGTCTGATGCCGGCCTAAGCGAACAACCAGACTCACATACATGGGGGATGATCAATGACGTAATTACAACAACAAATAAATGCAAGAAAAGAAGTAACAAACTAAACGATAATTAAATGATTTTGGCAAAACAAACAAAAGAACATTAACAAAAGGTAATGTAACGACTAGAATGATGAAGAGAGTTCTACATGGTAGTTGTTGTTGCTTAAATAAAATAACTGCGTAATAAAACGTTACGTTACAATTCAAATTTTTAAATTAACGGAAATTAAACTAAATTAACTTAAACCTATCAGTTACATTCGTAACAATATTTTAATATCCTTGACCATACTATGGGGGTATATTAAGTTTGTCATTCCGTTTGTAACTACTCGAAATAATAATTTTAGACCCTAAAAACTATATATGGGGATTTCTGAGTGAAATCGGACACTTTTTCAAGATGAGGTTTTTGATTTCCTTTATTTTTTGCTGTGGTGATGCTGCTTATTAGCAAAACATTTTAGTATATTTTCAGAAAATAGCAAAGAAAAATTACACAGTGGGCTTGGATGCTATTTTCGCGATTTAATATTTAAAATCAATTTTTAAAGATGTTCGACCCCTTTCATTTTCTTTAAATTTTTTTGTATTAAACTACGTTTAAATACAAAAATGTTAAGTCTTATGTGGTAATGGGGTACGGACGATTACTATTTTTTCTTATTTTTTAAAATTCGTCAATTAAATTTTTCCTTTATACCGCGGATATAGATACCTTGGAAATACGAAAATCAAGAAAAATTTATTTTGACAAATCCGCGTACTAAACCGCGATTTTCTTTAAAATTTTTTACATAAATGGAATCCTTTATACGCAGTTATAATACTTGCGAAAACGCGTGTCATAAATAATATGGGGTTTTTACCAAAAATAGAATAGAATGGAGGCACATCCGCGGTTCTTGAAGAATCTGTTTGAAATACTCGTATGTGTATATATATAGACGTATTTTTGATGGGTGCTACTGAAACCGGATGCGCATCAAAATCGTATGCAAATTGCGCGATTTTTACCCACTTTAAGGTTTTTTTTGCATTTGGTGATGCAACTGGCGGCACACTTTGACCGCTGAGTGAAACATCGAAATATGCATTTATATTGAAAGAAATTGATTCGCTATATCCAAAAACGGATGCGCATCAACTGATTTTAACTAATTCGCGAATAATAGGCTTTTTAATTTCCAAATTTTTTAAATGATTGTAATGTCAATATTACTATTAATTTCCTATCCTTATACATGTGTTATCACAGTAAGCAAATAAGCTTTCACGATGGTAAACCATATTTCTTGATGAAGTTTTAGCAGTACACATTAATTATTGTATGGGATTTTAGCGAAATAGTTGGAGGACTCCCAAATATTTTTTTCTAATTTTTATACCTTCAGCCTTTAGGCTAAGGAGGGTATATACACTTTGATACGATGAAACTGAGCCTCATCGAAATAATGGTTTTAGACCCCAAGTATGTTTGGACGAAATGTGTTTCAGACAATTTGGAGTCGATCTAGCCATGTCCGTCCGTCTGTCTGTCCTGCTGGCTGGAGCGCACGATAACTCTCGAACGGATGAACCGATTCGCTTCAAATTTTGGCTTTCGTAATATTTTGCCCAAACTTAGTTTAAGTTCGAAGATGAGCTACATCGGTCCACTCCTTCCGGTACCTCCCCCACAAAAGTTCGAAAATGTTTGGAAAATTTGTGCGCACGATAACTCTTGAAGGGAGTGACCGATTTGGTCCATACTTTGTATAGCGTAAACTTTCTACCAGAGTGATATGAGGTTCCAATATGGTCTCAATAGTTCCACTCCTTCGGGTACCTCCCACACAAAATTTCGGAAAAGTTCAGTTTAGGGTCATCTCTCGAACCGCTTTGATTTTTGTTGTAGCATCTTGTATACACTGCCCCCCATACGACGGTACAAGTTTCATTAGGGGCAAGACCATACTTCCTGAGAAAATAGCATGAAAGTTGCAAAAAACCATATGACACCGTGTGAGGTGGTTGGAGCGCAAGATAACTCTCGAACGGATCTGCCGATTCGGTCCAAAATATGGCCTTAGTAATATTTTGTCCAAACATAGTTTAAGTTTGAAGATAAGCTATATCGGTCCACTCCTTCAGGTACCTCCCCCACAAAAGTTCAAAAATGTTCGGAAAAATTGTTCGTACGGTAACTCTTGAAGGGAGTGGCCGAATTGGTCTATACTTTACACATCCTAATATATCTACCAGATATAGATCATGTTCAAATATGGACTATATTTGTCCACTCCATCCGGTACCTCCCACACAAAATTTCGGATAAGCTCACTTTAAGACCTAATATCGAATCACTTTGATTTTTGTTGAAGCAACTTGCATTCGCTGCCTCAATTACGATGGTAAAAGTTTTTTTTTTAGTGGCAACCATAACGGTCAATGTCGATCCATTCCTTTTAGTATATCCTCCGCAAAACTTTTGATCTTTAATCCTAATCAACATTTATGTCGGTTCAAACGCCCAAAATTTTTAAAACCCCCTAAATACATACGTATTTTTGGAAAAATTTGTTGCAATATACATAGTCTGAGGGTATATCTCTGTCGGCAAAGCTGACTGATACTTTTTTACTTGTTCGAATGAAACCAAAAAATATATTTGCAACAATAAGTTTTTCTCTTTTGTTGTTGCTATAATATGCAACTTATGTACCCAATCTCTATAAATTTGGTATCATATTTTTCTACGCATTGTCTAGATTCCCCATATATTTTTAATTTATTTTTTGAGCTTTTGTACGGACTCTGGGACAGGATAATTTGGATTTTCTTCAATTTTTTTTTAATATTTGTTGATTTTCCGCGAAAATAATAATAAATTTAATAACTATTTAAACATCTACGAATAGATATGGAATGCTGTTAACGATTTATTCTCATAACAACAAATAAGCTATTTTTAAATATTTTTTCTTTATATGAGAATAAAAACCGCTATAACTTTTGCGCGCATCGTCCAATTTTGTGAACGCGAACAGATTTGAAATCAGATTTTTTTTCTTAACCTCTATGCCAAAAATTGTAGATGTGCTCGCAAAAAAAAATTTAATTTTTTTCAAATGGAATTGCAAAGGATTTTTTGTTTTCGCCATGTACACTTTCATACGGGCAAAATGTGCCTCATCGAAATAATGGTTTTAGACCAGTGTTCAGCAGCAACAACAAACTCAACCGCTGCGTTTGTGTTGCGCACGCACACGGGATTATCTATCCCTCTCAAGATAAACATCGTGTGCGTTTATTCATTGCTAAAACAAAGAAGATGATCGGTGGTGAGAGCAACGTTCAAATTCACCACAATTGAGATTGTGTGTGTTCACTAGGGTTATGACTTTTTTACAACCTCATATCCCTGTATCATAGCGTGATGAGTTTTGCCATAAGATTACATAAAATCTTAATTATAAGGTGATTCGGTGAAAAAACCTCACGCACAAAATGATTTTAAAATTTGAATTTATCAAAATTATGGACAATTTTTTGAAGTCACTGAAAACAGATATATAATTGAAAATAAACTTTAGAGCCACATGAGATAATTAAAATGACATAAAACTTATTTCTCACAATTTTTCTTCAATTCTGAGAATCATAAAAATGTCGTAAACGTTTTTATTCAAAAATATAATTTTTTAACAAAAAATTTAAAATTTTTTCAAAGTGACTTTTTTCGCGACTTTTTTTAATATTTGAATGAAATAAACGTTATTATAATTATTAGTAGGCTTATATTTATTCATTCGAGCAACAAAAAATAATTTTTTGAAGAAAAAAATTTTTGCATTTCATATATTTATTCAAAAAATTATTTTTTTAAAATCGATTTGTGCGTGAACTTTTTTTATATTTCAAGAGAATAAACGATAGCATAGTGATTAATATGCAAAAGTTCATTCATCTCTGCTACAGGAAATCATTTTTGAGGAAAAATGTCAAAAAGTCATAACCCTAGTGTTCACACAGACACGGCTCGCGAGCCCAGTGGTGATTAACACTGTTTTAGACCCCAAGTATGTTTGGACGAAATGTGTTTTAGACAACTTGGAGTAAATTGAGCAATGCCCGTCCGTCTGTCTGTCTGGCTGGCTGGAGCGCACGATAACTCTCGAACGGATCAACCGATTCGGTCCAAAATTTAGCTTTCGCAATATTTCGTCCAAACTTAGTTTAAGTTCGAATATGGGTTATATCGGTCCACTCCTTCCGGTACCCCCCATAAAAGTTTGAAAATGTTCGGAAAATTTGTGGGCCCGATTACTCTTGAAGGGATTAAACGATTTGGTCCATGCTTTGCACATCGTGGAATTTCTACTAGACTTAGATGAGATTCCAAGATGGACTCAATCGGTCCACTCTTTCGAGTACCACCCACACACCATTTGGGATAAGTTCACTTTAAGACCTGCTCTCGAATCACTTTGATTTTTGTTGAAGCAACTTGCATTCACTTACCCCATTTGCGATGGTACAAGTTTTTTCAGGGGCAAGTAAATACTTCCTGACAAAATAGCCCGAAAGTTTAAACATCCATATGGCACCATGTGTAGTGGCTGGAGCGCACTATAGCACTTGCACTGGTCAACCGATTTGGCCGGAAATTTGGCCTTCGACATATTTTGTCCAAATTTAGTTTCAGTTCGAAGATGAGCAATACCGGTCCACTAATTCCCGCACTTCCCCTAATATGATATGCACGATACGCTTTC
Source organism: Musca autumnalis (assembly GCF_047663935.1). Taxonomy (NCBI): domain Eukaryota; kingdom Metazoa; phylum Arthropoda; class Insecta; order Diptera; family Muscidae; genus Musca; species Musca autumnalis. The sequence goes on along the minus strand of NW_027411755.1, from coordinate 4,680,058 downwards.
TTGAACGGGATAACCAATTGAGTCCAAGCTTTGGATCTTCTAATATTTTGTCCAAATTTAGTTTAACTTCCAAAAATGGCCCATATTGGTCCTCTCCTTAAGGTACCTTTCCTGCAAAAGTTCAACATTTTTGGTTTAGGGTCTGTTCGAAGATCCTTTGGAAATGTATACCGATGCTATTCGTTGTGGTCCTGTTTACAGCGATATTATGTCCGTGGACAAGTTCATGCTTCCTGGCATACTGGTCCAAATGTTATACGACGAACCACTGAAATGACTAGTGGGTACGTTATCTATCGAAAAGATTTTGGAAGTCATATTTTTTCGATAGATATCGCACCCTCCACTTTCATAATGGACTATGTCGGTTCATTCCTTCAAGTTCCTCCTCCGCAACACTTTTGAACTTTAATCCTAATCCACATTTTTGTCTGTAAGTTCAAATGTTCAAAAAGGGCCTCAAAATTCTGAAAATACCCTAAATTCGATCTATCCGTAGATGAAAGTTTCAATTCACATAGGCTGAAGGTATATCTCTGTCGACAAAGCCGACTGATACCTTTTTAATTGTTAATTGATTAATTATATTTCTAATGACTCCTTTTACAGGTGATTATTTTTCCATATGTGAATAAAACCCCATAGATAAGTGACTTCAAAAGTCCCGAGACCCCTACGTGTGAAGTTTGGAACAAATCGGGGTTTCCTTTCGATAGCTATCGTGGTCAGTGTGTGTCCTAGAGTTTTTCAAGCCCTCTGTTGAAAATCGATAAGGCCCTTTTCCATATTTTTTTCTTGAACATGTATTTGCACAATTGCCTGGACGTCTTTGTGGTTATCCTTTTGATTGTTTAAAGCACACAAGTTTATTTGTTATTGGGTATGTGTTTTGTGTTTGGCTGTGTATATATTTCTGTGTGTGTGCTAAATGATTTTAAGGTCATTCTTTGGCTGTAATCCCAAAGAAATCAAATATTTATTTTTACGTTGTGAAATTATGTTATGTTTTTATGACATTTATATACGTTTTACTGTTAGCAAGAAGCTGGTTCTGTTTAGAGGCGTTGGTCTGTGTGTGCTTTTAGCCATTTGTTTGTGGTATTCGGGTTTCCTTGCCTCTGAATACAATTTCATGGCATATTTTTTTCGGATCCATTTATGGTTTTGTGGTTGCTGTAAGTGTTGTTGTTATTATTGTCTCGATTGTCCATTGAACGGCAATGGTCAAAATGTATTGTTGCTGTGGGCAGTGTTCGTCTGCATTTCTTCTTCTTTTTATTCTTTGTAATCCTTATTGGTGTCATCATAAAACTGACCATGATTTCTGTTCGTGGAAAACAAAAGAGAAAAAACTCTTGAAATCTGCGAAAATCCCCATCATTGTATTCCACGCTGTCGTGACAATAAACATCAAAAATGCCCCATAATGGCCGAGTGTCTGTGTCAGTGAATGACTGAATCCTGAATACCAAATGGGTACACTTGACGTTTGGTTGGAGAGCATGCAACATTACTTCTGTCAATTTCTATATAAATTGAAATAAAATTTACCAAAAAATATGTCTTTCTGTCCAGCCATGACAAATTTAATATTTTCGTAATTTGCCTTTTGTTTGCTTTGAAGAAAAGCAATTTTAAATTTTGTAGATATTTTGCACTGCAATTCCACCATTTGCCCTTTGTTAATTATTTCCACTTGATTCTGTTTCTAAAAAAATGAGTCTTTATTATTAAATCTTTGGCATGAATTGATTTTCGTTTTGTGTGATCTAATCAACTAATAACGTTGTCTGCTAAATGCATCCATTGGCATTGTTTGCCAACGCAAATGAAACGTCATAAGATTCAGCAGTTCAATATTTACTATTATATGGCATTGGAGATGCTTACAACTGATTTCAAATAGATTTTTAGAAAAGTTAAAAATAAAGGGTGAGATTGTTAGCACTATTCGTTTTTGAAAACTTCAATAAAATATTCGAATTATTGTCAAAATCTTATAAATTGTAAGCAAACGCATGGTAAACTTCAATAAAATATTCGAAATATTGTCAAAATCTTATAAATTGTAAGGAAACGCATGGTAATCCATGTTTATCTATTGACTTTTTCTTATTGACCATTGATCTTGTCTTCAATCGGAGACTATTGTCGAAAATTACTGCCCTTTGGTCAATGACAATTTATCTCTAGTCAACGACGATGACCATAGATCTCTTGGCAATCAATATTGATCTATGGGCAATGACTATTGACTGATGGTCAGTGATTATTGACATCTTGTCAATGACTATTGACATTTGCTCAGACACTATAAACCTCTGGTCAGTGACTATTGAATTCTGGTCAATGACTATTGACCTTTTGTCAGTAACTATTAATTTCTGGTCAATGAAATTAACCTCGATTTCTTTTCCGCTTTTGACCTCTGTGCAATAACTATTGACATGTGGCCTACGTCATTGGCCTCTGGTTTCGATTATCAGTGACCCTTTGGTCAATTACTGTGACATTTTTTCAATGACTATTGACCTCTGGTCAATCACTGTTGACCTTTGGTTAGTGACTACTTACTTCTGGTCAATGACTTTTGACCTATGGTCTATAGCTAGTGACCCCTGGTCGTTGTCTATTGAACTAAGATCAATGGTTATTGTCTGGAGAATGAATATTGCCCTCTCGCTAATGATACTATTCTGTGGTTCAGGCTATGGACCTTCACCTCTGGTCAATTACCATTGACCTCGGATCAATGAATATTAATCTCGAATCAGTGACTATTGTCTGAGAAAAAACGATTTAGCTGGTCAATTACTATTGACCTCGGGCCAATGACTATTGACCTCTCGTTTATGACTATTGACCTCTGGTCAATTATTATTGACCACTGGTCAATGACTATTGACCTATGGTGAATAACTATTGACTATTGGTCTTTTGTCAATAACTATTGATCTCTCGTCAATGAAATTAACTTCGAACTCCGGATCTGCTTTTGACCTCTGACATCACTATTGACATCTGGTCAATGATTATTGACATTTGGTAAATGTCTATTGACCTTTGGTCATAAACATTAACCACTCGCTTCGACTATTGACCTCTGGTTCCGACTATCGATTTCCGCTTATTGACTATTTACCTCTGGTCAATGACATTAACCTCTGGTTTCGACTATCGACCTCTGATTCCGTTTATGGGCCTCTGGTCAGCGACGATTGACCTCTGGTCATTGACTCAGTTTAATGGCTATTGTCTGGGAAATGGATATTGACCTCTCGTCAAAGACAATTTCCAGTGGTTCAGGCTATTAACCTTCGAAAATTGACCTTGAATCAATGAATATTTATCTCGAATCAGCGACTATTGACCTCTGGTCAATGACTACTGACTTTTTTCTATGATGTCTGGTTGACTATTGACATCTGGTCAATAACAATTGACCTCTAGTCAATGACAATTGACCTCTGGTCAATGACAATTGACCTCTGGTCAATGACAATTGACCTCTGGTCAATGGCAATTGACCTCTGGTCAATGACAATTGACTTCTGGTCAACGACAATTGACCTCTGGTCAATGACAGTTGACCTCTGGTCAATGACTATTGACCTCTGATAAATGATTACTGACCCCTGTTCAATGTTTATTTAGCTCCGATTTTGATTATTGACCTCTTGTCAATAGCTATTGACCTCTGCTTCATGATCATTGGCTTCATCTCTGCTCAATGGCTACCGACTGGTCAGTGACTACTGGTATTTGGTTAATAACTATTGGTCTTTTGTCTATAACTATTGACTTCTAGTCAATGAATTAACCTTGACCTCCGGTTCTGCTTTTGACCTCTGACCTCACTGTTGACCTCTGGTCAATGACTATTGACCTCTGGTGAATGTCTATTGACCTCTGGTTATCAACATAAACCACTCGTTTCGACCTCTGTTTCCGACTATCGACTTCTGATTCCGTTTATTGGGTCACAATCAATGGCTGTTGTCTGCTAAATGGATATTGACCTCTCTTCAATGACATTATCCAGTGCTTCAGGCTATTGACCTTCGAAAATTATTTCACGTCTGGTCTATTACCCTTGACCTCGAATCAATGAATATTCATCTCGAATCAGCGACTATTGACCTCTGGTCAATGACTACTGACATTATGACCTCTGATTGACATTTGACATCTGGTCAATGACAGTTGACCTCTTTTCAATGACAATTGACCTCTGGTCAATGACTATTGACCTCTGATAAATGATTACTGACCCCTGTTCAATGTTTATTTTGCTCTGATTTCGATTACACTGTGCAACATTTTTAAGGCGATCTTGTGCAAACAATTCGAACTCAGGATTTTTTGAAAGTACAGACCCAAACGACATGAAACCCTAGTTTGGTTTTGTTGTGTCAGATCCAGCTCGGATTTTATGGCCCCATCTAAACATGGTTAAATATTGAGTTTTTAAAGAAATTCGGGGGTATATCTCTTAAACCAATGCGAATCTTCTTCTGACCTCTGAAGCAAATTTGTAGATAAGGACAAGAATAAAATATTTGGAGAAATAATGAACTCGAAAAACTACATTTGTTGCCTCAAATTTCAAAATATATACAAAAAATACACAATTTTTATACATTTCGCACCGTATCTCCAAAACCGGTAATTTTTTCTGAATATTTTCTTTTGGAAAAATATTCTTGGAATGTAATACACAACTCTTCAAAACATGTCAAAGTTGTAAAATGACTCTATGCCGTTGTTTTCAGTACATTTTCAACGACGATTTAATAAAAATGTCAATAATGGAGTGAAATCCGAAATGCGAGAAAAAACTGTTGATGTGAACTGTGTTTGAAATACGTGTTGTAAAAGATATGATGCAAAATACCGCTTAAACAGCATGAAGTAAGCATTTTAGAGCTTCAGAATGTTCTAAAGAATTGTTGACAACTTTATTTGCAAAAGGTTACATGGTTCAACTCCCAATAGTTTAGCCGATACTGACCAGAATTTCAGCAATTATGTAAATTTTTCTATATTTTATAGATTTTGATGCCCTAGATGGAGTTTTTCTTTTGGGGTTTTCTAAAAAGATAAGTTCTACTAGTTTAGGGCTACAATATTGCTAAAGACAGCAAAGCCAAATTCCTATTCGTTTCTGAGATAAAGGCCTGATAAACGCAAAAAAGTGTAGATTTAGCCCGGTTTAGATGAGGCCATAAAATCCGAACTGGATCTGACAGGACAAAACCCTACTAGGGTTTTTATAGTCTTAATATGTACTTTCAAAAAATGCATACGAGAAGTTGTTTGCATTTTCAGTGTTGCATAGTGTTATTGGCATCTTGTCAATGACTCTCTCAATGGCTACCGACTGGTCAATGACTACTGGTATCTAGTCAATGACTATTGGTCTTTTGTCAATAACTATTGACCTATCGTAAATGAAATTAACCTCGACCTCCGGTTCTGCTTTTGACCTCTGACCTCACTATTGACCTCTGGTCAACGACTATTGACCTCTGGTCATAAACATCAGGTCAATAACCACTGACCTCCTGTCAATGACCATTGACCTTCTGTCAATTAGCATTGACCTCCTGTCAATGACAATTGACCTCCTGTCAATGACTATTGACCTCCTGTCAATGACTATTGACCTCCTGTCAATGACCATTAACCTCTTGTCAATGCCCATTTACCTCCTGTCAATGACTATTGACCTCTGGTCATTGCCTATTGAACTTAGATCAATGTCTGTTGTCTGGGTAATTTATTTAACGTGACCAATAAATACTGAAATGTGGATATTGATATTATCTCTGAAGTTACGACCTTCTTAACACGTTTGGACATCCGGCCAATACCTCTGTCCTGCTCATTTTCCTTCAAAATGATCACACCTTAAGTATCACCCTTTATTGGGAATCTATTCAAATCAACTTCTTATTCTAATTAAGTGTAATCGAAAGGCAGACTATGTGCAGTTAATGCATTTGCCGACCAGATTGAATGAAGCTGCATATTAACTGAAATGAATAAGTCGAGTGTGGCTAAATATATTTCAATATCAAATCGAAAAGGGAGGGCGGTAATTGAATAGAAATGCAAAGTAAGGATATTGAATAAAATTTACTTTTAATGAGTATCTTCCTTGTAAGATTTCCAAATTTCACCATTTGATGATTTTCTAACCCAATTTCAAAGGAATTCTTGAAAATATATAAAGCGACACTCCAACATTCCGATGTATTTTTACGTTCCATTTCTTTTGTTGCTTCAAACCAAAAGAATGACATTTTATGGAAAGCCAACCACTTTTTTCTCCTTCTGTTGCAAGAGATGTGCAGTAAAAAGGAAAAGTGTTGAAATGATTGTGGCTACAAAAGCCAGAAATATTTTATGGTGTGAAATGGTATTCTCGAAAAAAGTGTATGAAAATAGGAAGAATGATAAACAAACCGAGATGCAATGTGAGTTGCTCGATACACATAAAAGATATCTCAAATATGCATTCATGTCGAAAATAAAAAAGAAATTGTAAATAACTTGGACGAATAGGAAGCTTGATGTTGCAACTTTCTAAATGTCAGTTAAAGATAGGAGTGTGTTGTGGAAATATGGCTTGTGTGTAGGCTGGTCATGTTATATGACATGACAAGGAAGTTATTTGTCAGACAAATATTCTCGTTTGTGGATATATAAGGTTAAGTAAGGTAAGGTTATGTAGGGTTAAATGATAGTTTCTGTATAAAAAACTATTAAGGCACATATTTTTTATAATGCCGTGCATGCCATATACAAAACAATACTAATTCCAAAAGCCCTATTTTGTTGTTGTATCAGCATTTAAACCTACGTACGTAAACCTAGGAGTTGGCAGCCGCTGGCCGAAACAATATGGTTCCGGGTCAATCCGGTACGAAAGAACCCGCTGGCGTGAGATTGGCCCTATTTTGTAGTCGCTTTTATTGAGAGTTGTAGTAAACACCAAGGGTTATCGACACCTTCTAAAAATTCTTAAGAATCTCCAAATATTGATAAAAATTTCTCATTCCGAAATTTGATTTTGTAAAATGAATTGTATCATGTATCTATATTCATTATAACAAAAAAAAATAATAAAACTGCAAAATCAATTCAATTCAATTGAGAATTATAACACAACACATATGCTCCCCTTTATACCGTACCCCATTCTAACAGCCATAGGAAGGAAAACTTTTAATTGTATTTCTTCCTTTCGATCGTCTGTCTCCCCCACCAAAAATCTCAAATATTTACTTCCAAAACACATACAGAAAAAAAGTTTAGTTTACAAAGTTCATGTTAACATATGGGTCTATGTGTGAGTAGGGAATACTTTAACGGCGAGGGGATATGACTTTTCCGTTTGATGGAATGAAACGGGAAAACTTCTTTTTGATGATGTGCCAATAAAGTAAATTAAATTTAAAATGTAATTTCATTGCTCTCTACCCCAAAAATGCCCAGTATTGAATAATTGTTTTACAACAAAACTGGCCCTAACAACTTCTGCGATGATGTGATGAATTTGTTGACAGGCAAAGACATTCGAGGGGTGACTATTTAATTTATCACTTAAGAAAATTAAATTTTAAGGTTTTCTTTAAATTTGAGGTCTTCTTTTCATTGTTTTACTTATCAAATTTAAAGAAATGTGGGAATTTATTTACGTATTTATTTATTGTAGTATTAGCAGACATGGGTCCGCGTTGATGGTCAGTCGTTTTGTTTTTAATGACAACTTTTTATCGGCTTTATACTCTACAGTTCAAAAATAGGTATTTTCTGACTCATTTCTTAGAGTCCATTGTCAAACCGAGTTATTCATTGAGGATTTTAAATTTATCAACCTATATTTTTATTATCTTTCTTTTCTCTAACGGACTTTGTCGGATATTTCCGTTCAATGATGCTGTTTAGGATTGATAATTGTCCCTGTTCCCTATCATTTTCCTAACGCGATCCCGTGGTGGGGATTTCGGGCCCCAACTAACAACATTTGATCGGGGCGCAATCACCGTTGCCTCGCAATTTAATTTGCAAACCGATGCGTTCACAAATTTAGCAACCATAGCGATTTTAAATCAAAAATAAATTCCAAAATTAATTGTCAAATATGTTTTCAACACGGAACATTACACTGTGCAACACTGGAAATGCAAACAAATTCTAATGGGCATTTTCTGAAAGTACATATTGAGACTATAAAAACTTTAATTGGGTTTTGTGTTCTTAGATCTGGTTTAGATTTTATGGCCTCATCTAAACCGACTTAAAATTAGCCTTTTCTCCAGAGATCGGACCTTTATCTCCGAAACTAATAAGAATTTTGCTTTGCAGTCTTCAGCTATGTTGTAGCCCTAAAGTAGTAGAACTTATGCGTCAAACAGATGAGCTAGGAAAAGCTGCGTCTAGCGCATCAAACTCGTTAAAATATAGAAAAGTTTACATGATTTCTGAAATTCTGGTCAGTAACAACTAAACTGTTGGGAGTTGAAACAAGTAACCGTTCTAAAAATTTTCCAAATAATCTGACCATCAATTTTTCAGAACATTCTGAAACTCTAAAATGGATATTTCACGTTGTTTAAGGGGTATTTCATAACATACCTTTTACAAAAGTTATTTCATTATTTACTCTCATGTTGGGGATTTCAATGAATTATTGAAATATTTACCAAATTGATGTTGAAAAATTTGCTATAAACACGGCGATAGAGGCATTTTACAACAATATAATGTTCTGAAGAGTTGTGTATTATACTCCAGAGAATATTTTCCCAAAGGTAACATTAAGAAGAATTTAACATTTTGGGAGATACGCTGCGAAATATACACAAATTATCGAATTTTTAAATATATTATAAAATTTGAGGCAATAAATGCAGTTTTTTGAGTTCACTATTCCTCCAATTATTTTCTTCTTGCTCTTATTTACAAGTTTGCTGCAGATCTCAAAACAAGATTCGTATTAGTTTCAGAGATACAGCCCCGATTTGTTTTAAAATATCGATCTTTAACCATGTTTAGATGAGGCCATAAAAACCGAACCCGATCTAAGAAAACAAAACCCAAATATGGTATTTGCCTATTGGTCCTCTACTTTCATAAAATTCTGGACAGAAGTTGTTTGCACGCGATTGTCTCAAAAGTATTGCACAGTGTTATCTGAAAATTTTATGAAATTAAGTTCAGTAGCTGTGAAAGAATGTATTGAGCAGAGTGGGCGTGGTCATTAGATTTCAAGATATAACATATTTAAAAAGTGGGCGTGGTCGGACACCACCCATGGTCTCTCAAAAATAATGCTAAAACCGATATGGTCACAAGTTTTAAATATATAGCGTTAAACAAGTGGACGTGGGGAACGTTCCCCACCTCCTACGAAATTGAGAAAAAAATACATTACCACGCCAAACCTTGGAAATAAGCTGAAAATTACATGAAAAACGATTCAGTTCAGATATAACATATTTAAAAAAGTAGGTGTGGTCGGGTCTTTAAGCCCCAAAGAATTAGGTACTTCTAAGATACAACCACAATTTTTTTCGCAAATTAGTATTCAAGCCTATACGTCCACAATTTTTCCAAATATAGCATTTTAGAAAAAAGGACACTAGTGATGTTCCCTAGGAAATTTTCTATTTTTACCATAGGATAACTTTGCAAATGTCATGAAAATCCCTTCAGCAGTTTCTTAGGCCCCAAATAAGTACGTAAGGTCGAAGACACAACCATCGTTGTCACTCAAATTAATTTTAATACCGATACATTCGTATTTTTGGCAAATATTGGTATTGGTATTTTGGTAGTATAGTATAGCTTAAACCTTCAAAAATACCGAAAATTGGGAGATATCGTCCTATGGGGACTATATGAGGGCGTGTGACCAATACCGACAAATTTCATATGGAATGTTTTATACCCCATAATAAGACTAACCACCAAATTTTAGCCATTTCGGTGGAATATTGAGGCCACAACCTTCGAAATACCGAAAATCGGGAGGTACCGTCCTATGGGGGCTATAGGAAGGCGTGGACCTGTACCTACAAATTTCCGGGGGAAAGTTTTATACCCCCAACGAATACTAAATACCAAATTTCAGCCATTTCGATGCGATAATGAGGCTGAAACCTTCTATGGGGGCTATATGAAGGCGTAGACCTATACCGACAAATTTCATATGGAATGTTTTATACCCCAAATGAAGACTAACCACCAAATTTCACCCATTTCGGTGGAATATTAGGGCCACAACCTTCAAAATACCGAAAATCGGGAGATATCGTCCTATGGGGTCTATATCAAAACCTGGACCTATATAATTATTTTATGGTGGAAATATTTCTTAGCCTCTGGAAACACAAACTATAAACCTACAACCGATTCTGTGGTGAAATGGGACTAATACATTCAAAATATCTTAAAGTGACGCGTACTTTATATGGGGCCTTATATGGGGGCTATACCAAAACGTGGACCTATGTAAACGTTGTATGGTGTATATGCTTCTTAGCCTCTTGAAACGCAAACTTCAAAGTTACAACCGATTCTGTGGTCAAATGGGACTAATACATTCAAAATATCTTAAAATGACGCGTACTTTATATGGGGCCTTATATGGGGGCTATACCAAAACGTGGAACAATATAAACAAAATTTGGTTCAAATAATTTTTTGCCTCTTGAGACGCAAAATACCAAATAACAACCAATTCGGTGGTAAAATGGGACAATTATCTTAAAAACTCCTAAATGCGAAAACGTGGACCTACATAGCCCGCTTTCAATACCAAAAGTCCTACGTACATATACTAGATTTTACCAAAATTGCATCCACCTACTTCAATCCGTTCGGACGCTAGAGTGATTTCCACAGACGGACAGACATGGCTATATCGATGTAGAATTGCACGCTGATCAAGAATACATATATATAGTTTGTGGGGTCTACAATGATTATTTCGAGTATTTACAATCATCCTATGGTGGTAGAGTATAATGTGATGAGGAATAGAATAAAAAAATTTGATTTTTTGCATGAAATATAACGAAAATAGAAGAATAATTCCGACCTACTTGTTCTACAATTTCTTAACTAACTCACAAAATAAATTTGAAAGAATATTTTCTCTTACAAAAATTTTATAAATTTCGCCAATATATTTTTTTGTTTTTGCTATAATATGCAAACCACTAAACAGATTTGTATAGTTTTGGTTTCATTTGAATCCTCGCAATGTTTAGATTACGTACATAATTTTTAAATATTCATAAGCAGATTGAATTTTACAAAACAAGTTGTAAACCACCAATTTTTTCAATTCTTTCTTAATATCCGCGAAAATTTACAAATTTTTCACTAAAGTTATGGTACCTAAGTAAACATATAGTACATCTGCCCCCCTATTCTCTAACTTTTTAACAACTTTACTCATTGTTTATTTTACAACAATTTCATTTGTTTGTTTTGTAGTTGTTACAAAAACAAAAGAAATTTTAACAACTTTTCAATCGATAAAAGTTACAGAATAGGCCTACTGAAGCCATAAATTAACAATGTTTCTCAATATAATTAATAGCGTTTTTATAAGATTTTTTTTTCTTATAATCAGAATTGAAACCGCCATAACTTTTGCGCGCAATAACCAAAATTAGTATCTCGAACAGATTTGTGAATGGGATTTTTTTTTTTCTCAACCATTGTACAAAAAATCTTTATGTAGCTTCAAAAAATTTAAATATTTTTTAAATGGAATATTAAAAAATTTTGACTTTTCCTCATATACACTTTGATATATTCTTTGAAATTTTGCACTTCGTTATATTTTGCCCAAACTTAGTTCGAAGATGGGTAATATCGATCCACTCTTTCGGGTATCTCCCCCACAAAAGTTAAAAACATTTCTGTAAAATGGTATGAACAATTAATCTCGAAGGAAGCAATCGGTTAGGTCCAAAGGTTGCACATCGTATTAATCCTTCCAGATATAGATCGTATTCAAATATGGACTATATCGGTCAACTTCTTCGGCTACCTCCCAAACAAGATCCGATAAAAGTAAAGTTTAAGAATTCTTCCCGGATCTTTTTGAATTTTTTTTTCAGAAGGTTGTCGTTGCACCCCCTTTACGACGGTACAATTTTTTTCGGGGGCAAGTTCATACTTCCTGAAACACAACTAAAATGACGAATCCGCAAGATAACTTTCGCAGGGATTTTCTGATTGGTTTAAACTTTGCACATCGCATTATTTCATCAAGTCATGTATCAGATAATAATATGGACTATATCGGACCCGTCCTTCATGTACCTCCCACACAAAATTGAGGAAAAGTGCAGTCTGAGAACTCGTCTCGGATATTTTTGAAATTTTTTGAAGAAGGTTGTTTTCATGATCCCTGTTACAATGGTATAATTTTTCCGGACTAAGTCCATCTTTCAGAGACAATGATCCGAAAGCTCCAAAAACTTTGCCGGCACATACCAAAATGGCTAGTGTGCCTATGAATTTTCACGCATTTTGCCTAAAACGCAAGTAATTCAAAAAAATCAACCGTTTTGTAATTTCCGACTTTTGTTGAAAAATTTAAATACGCGATATAAATTTAAACATAACTGTTACTTACCCAGCAAACCAAATGTCTGATGTCCGACACGTCTGAACAATTTCGGAAGCAAAATCGTTCAGATTTCGTTCCGATTTCTAAACGATTTTTCGGAGAGGAAATAGTTCAGATTTTGTACCGATTTCGTTCCGATTTCGGAACGAATGTCGGAAAGAAATTTCCTTTCCGAATTTCCCAAGGATTTTCTTCAGATTTCGTTACGAAATCGGACCGAAATCGATCCGATGTCGCTCCGACATTTCGTTCCGAAATTATGTCAACCACTTCATACAACTTTCGTTAAGATATCGTTACGATTTCGGATCAGATATCGGACGTATCGTCCGAATTTTGTTCCAATTTCGTTACGATGTCGGTACGATTGGTTTGCTGGGTACTTACCTAGCTGGCCCATTACAGAACATTTGTTCCATAAGCCGAACTAAGAACAGGTCTCCAACTCTATCGCTTTAGTGCTTCGCTTGTTTGCGCCATCTATTTTCTTTGGCCTGCCAATTCTGCGTGCATGCCCAAATTTATACGCCTTTTTATCGGGTTCATCATCGCTCATTCTTATGATATGGCCTAGCCAACGCAACCATTATATCTCGATACGTTTATCTATACTGATGTCGTTGTATAGCAGATACAGCTCGTGGTTCATACAACGTTGATATTCACCGTCAACGCAGATTGGTCCATAGATATTTCGAAGAATTTTTCTCTCAAACACACCAAGCACTGCCTTATCTGCTTGCGCAACTACCCAGGGTTCTAAACCATACATCAGCACGGGTAGTATTAGTGTTTTGTAAAGCGTTGTTTTTGTTTGACAAGATGCGGCCTTATTCCTAAACTGCTTACTCAGCCCGAAGTAGCATCTGTTGGCCAACACTATTCTTCTTCGTATTTCACAACTGATGTTGTTAGTTGTGTTTTCGGCGGTGCCGTGTTAGACGAAGTCCTTTATAATAATAATAATAATTGTTCCACAAACATCCCATACGGGACAAGGGAGACTACTCTCATACCAATGAGTGCACCCCGATTCATATTAGCTCAATGATAAGGGACCTACTGTTTATTGCCGAGTCCGAACGGCGTGTCCTAAGACACCACTTGTAGAGAATTTATTCATGGCTGAAATACTCAGGAAATGTCGCCAACATTACTGAGGGGTATTTTGCCACCGTTGACATTTTTGACGTTGCCTGGCCGGGAATCGATCCCACGCCCTTTTGTGTGCAAGGCGGGTGTGCATACCATTGCACCACGGTGGCACCCAAGACGAAATCCTGCTGACTTCTTCAGCCGACTTATTGCTGTCTTTACCTATTCTTGGCTTTGCGGTATACATTCAATACCATCTTCTGGGATTGGATCTGTGGTATCTTCGCAGTCTTCGCTACTATCGGATACTAACAGTTTGGAGAAATGTTCTTTCCATATCCTGGGCACACTATCTGTATCAGTTACCAAATTACCTTGTTGGTCTCTACAGGAGGATGTGCCTATACCAAAGCCATCAGTTTGATGTTTCACTCTTTGGTAGAACTTTCGGACTTTATTATGGCTCCTGTACATCTCGATTGTTTCACACTCCCGTCTTTCTATCTCTCTCTTTTTCCTGCGGAAAAGACGTTTCTCCTCTCTCCTTTTCTTCCGATACCTCTGTCGTGCGCAACGCGTTGCTCCTGATTTGTAGAGTAGCCCTATATGCCGCATTTTTAACTTCGGTAGCAGCACGACACTCCTGGTCATATCATGAATTCCTTTGTGGAGGTCTCTGGAATCCAAGTATGGATTTTGCAGCTGTTTGCATGGAGTCGGCAATATTTTGCCATTGTGTTGTTATGTTATCGGGACAAGGAGTGCTCGCGTTAAGCAATTGGGCTAGTTGAGTGGAATATGCTGTGGCTATCTGTTGTGTTTGCAGCCTATCGATGTCCAACTTCCGCGTTGTGTCTGTTTGTGCTTTATTTGCAACGTTTGACGGGTACGTACCTTCGCTGCAACAAGGTAGTGGTCCGAATCTATGTTTGCTCCTCGGAACGATCGTACATCCAACATGCTCGATGAATGTCTTCCATCTATCACAACTTGATCAATTTGATTTCTTGTTCTTTGATCTGACGACAGCCAGGTGCACTTATGAATATCGATATGCTTCAATCTGGTACTGCTAACTACCATGTTTTTTGCAGCTGCAAAGTCTATCAGCCTTAGTCATATCAGCCTCAGCGCTCGTCCTTGTCTTCAGTGGGAGGATGAGCGCAAATAAAACTGATGTTGAAGAATTTTGCTTTTAATCGAATTGCAAGGAGTCTTTCATTCACTGGGGTGAAGCTGGATACCAGATGTTTTAACCTCCGACCAACTACAAATCCGCAACCAAACTCATGCTTTGTGTCATGGCAGCTATAATAGATGGATTTCCTGTATGGCAGTAATGTCGGCCTTGTACTTTTCAAGTACATCTGCCAATGCGTAAACTGCACCATCTCTATAAAGAGTGCGAACATTCCAGGTCCTTAAAACGTATGCGGGGTTCGTAAACTTTAGAGGGGTTTGCTTTTCTTTTCTTTAGTTTTTTCAAAGTAGGCTGCTTTCCCAAGGGGAGGGTTACTAACCCGACGCCCAAACCTAAGTTTTTAACGTTTTTATGGGTGAATGCGCGGCACAAGTTAGCTCACTACTTTTAACGGGTGTTAAAGGCAGCTCCCCAGGTGACACCACGAGGAGGTCAGTGTCCACTTGAGATGAAAGAGGGACCAAGATAAATCCTAGACTTTGCCATGTTAAAGCCGGTCAGGACCGTTCCTTGGTATCTTCCATCCCCTACGTCACCCATCACAAATGTTACATACATATACATTCTGTGATTTGTTAGGAATGTAGTAGGAGCATTTTCCCAATCAAATACCAAAGGATTGTCATGTAAAAATACACCTATTTCACTCTTCAAAGTTTTCTCGCAAAAAAATTCTCTGAGCAAAGTGGGTTAAAAGAACCTGTGTATAAGCCCTCAAAATTTTATAATGATAGGTCCATTCGATTTCGAGCTAGAGTGTGGATTCTTCCCTTTCATACCTCAGTCAATTTTGTTCCAAGTACTTTTATTTCAAAATGGGTCAATAATAATTTTCGATTTTTTATACCCTATACCACAATGTGGAAAAGGGTATAATAAGTTTGTTTTCCCAAAAATTCATGTAACGCCGCGAAATATTCGTCGTAGACCCCTCATGTGGTATACCAAACTTCATATCTCGACGAGATAAAGCGATTTAGCGATGTGTGTCCGTCCGTCCGTCCGTCCGTCTGTCCGTCCATTAAAAATTGTAATCAAGCTAGAGGCCGCAATTATGGACCGATTGTCACGAAATTTAGTATGGAGGTCGGGTTTGGACCAGAATAGAACTGATTAGTTTTTGGCGATGATCGTGAAATGTTAAAGGGATGAAATGGACCAAAAACAAAATTTTTGCTCGATTTTGTAGCCGCTCTGTAGGTCGCAATAATAGTCCGATCGGCGCGAAATTTTAAACGTAGTTTTGGTTTGAGATGAAGAAGTAGCGTGCAAGTCAACGGTATGATCGGATAATATTTAGCGGGTTAAATTGATCAAAACTTTTGTGTGAAAATTGGTAAAATTTCTAATGCACATCTTATAACAGCTAGCCCGGAAAGCTAGTGCACAGGGATAGTGGTATAGGGTATCACATGGTCGGCCCCGTCCGACTATAGTCTGTTCTTACTTGTTTTAAGAAGCAATATTGAGATATCCCCTTAAATTAGCAATTTTAATAACATTTGTGGCGGTTATTTCTTTATTAGATTTTTTTCCAAACAAATTTAAGAACTGTGTTACTGTCTCAGTTTAGATAACGAAAGAAAACCCCAAAACCTTTGTTTCCACATTTAATGCTAAATTAATGTCCAAAGTTGGCATTTGTTCTGGTCGGTTTCTTAGATTCTATTAGGTGGAAATTAGTTAGACAATGCTGTCTTAATTGGCCACACAATACATGGAACAAATTTAATTAACAACGGCAACAGACACACCAAAGACACAAGCGACAACAAAAAACTGCTCAAACAACCAAAGATAATTCATGGTTTATCCTTTGGTTTTTTCTTTATTTTTTGTAGGTTACAAGAACACAAAAAAAGTTAAAGGTTTATGTAAAAGTGTGTACAACTGGCATGGCATTGTGGCTAATTTATGAACGGCATAAACCTTTTATTGAGATTTCTTCATGTTACTTTGTAAATTTCCTGCATAAACTATAAAGAGTGGGATAAATTAAGACATTAAGCATCTGTGTGTTGGACATCAAAAACACACATCAAATGTTATTTCTTAATTGCCTCTCTCTCTCCTCTATTTGAAAACACAACAGTATGGAAAATCATAAAAAGACAAGTGTCTATTTACATAGGAAGGGTATTATTCAATAATAAAAACTAATAAAATTTGGGTGATGGGCCTTAAACAAATTAATTAGTAAAGATATAGCGTTAGATTTTGAAGATTTAGTAATCAGTTATGTGTTTGTGTAATTAATTTGTATCTTTCATCTGATAGCAGTTTCGGTTCGTTCCCATAAACAGATAACTTGAATTGATTTTTTCAAAGACGAATATCACATTCCATCGCCAATTGTTTATGGATCAAAACCATAACTAATTTCGAGTTAGGTTAGGTAAAGTATTTCACTAAACCCCTTGTGATGCCACACTTCATGTTGTTGGATACTACCTGTAAATTTCAATATTTTCGACTACACAGACAATTGGCTAAATCCCCCAAATGATTTTTGAGACGAGGCGAAAAAAGGAAATAACTAAATTGAAAATAACAAAATATTCTTACACACATTTTCTGGGTTAACGTTATGAATTTTTAATATTTTTGTCAACATTCACTGCAGCAGCAGCAGAAAAAAACCATCCACACAAAATGCCGGAGATCCAGAAAATTGATAAAACTAATATTTGTCATGATAGCAATATTCAAACAGTCAGACACACACACGTATTCCAATAAATAAACCTACAGTGGCGGCCATATAATTAAGAACGACATCGTATTAAAAAGTATTTGACTTGCTACGTTCCAAATATTTGAATATTTATATGGAACAAAATTTGTAAATAAAGTACACGGTAAGCACTTTCAAATAAAGCCAAAACATGTTTTAATTCTCTCTCGTTTATACGAAAGAAATCACGATTTATTAAAATAGTCATAAAACGACCTGGCCACATAATTAAGAACGATATAAGTAAAGGTTACTTTAAGGTAATTTTCATACACAATATGTGAATATATCGTTATGTATTTTAGAAATCGGTTACTTTGATTCATTTTTAGTATCAAATGTCCTTCAATGGTACATATTATTGCGTCTAAGTTTGATAATTAGGGCATACCTAACGTTTTCCAAAATTTGCCCATAATTTGACGAATTTATTTTATTTTTGGGATTTAAAGCCACAGTTTTGGCTTCCTCTCATTCCCTCAATGACGATCTATATGATACCCTGTGACTGTCGTTCCATAGTCGGCGCTTACTTACCTTTAAATTGGCTTTTATCCCACTTCTTTGAGTCCTTTACGAGGAAATTGTCCGGGAAATAGTTTCGTATGAGCCATTTCCACCTTATAAATCGGCAGGATTGTTGTCTGCAGATAGTAGACAGGAAATAAAAAAATAATTTCGTTTTGTACAAAAAATTGGCCTAACGGTACACCGAACAAAAATGAAAGGTTTAATATTCTGAAAGATTTCATTGCACAATGTCTTTGTGGGTGTGGTAGGCATAGTTATGTACGACTTTTTAATCAATGAATCTCATATTAATATCAAAACCAGTCAAATCAATAATTTTTATGGATGAAATACAATTTTTGTATAAACTAATGTCTGATGTACATACACAAAATTATTGTGGAATTCGAGCATTCAAAACATTATGTTAATTAATGTTATATTCGGTGTGGAATTCTTCCAATTTTTGTATAGACCTTATATTATTGTTTCATTTCCTGTCTACTACCTGCACACAACAACCCTAGCGATTTATAAGGTGGAAATGGCTCATTCGAAATTACTTTCCAGGCAATTCCCTCGTAAAGGACTCAAAGAAGTGGGGTACAAACCAATTTAAGGGTAAGTAAGCGCCGATTATGGAACGACAATCACAGGGTATCATATAGAGCGTCATTGAGGGAATGAGAGGAAGCAAAAACTGTGGCTTTAGATCCCAAAAATAAAATAAATTTGTCAAATTATGGGCAAATTTTGGAAAACGTTAGGCGTGCCCTAATTATCAAACTTAGACGCAATAATATGTACCATTGAAGGTCATTTGATACTAAAAATGAATCAAAGTAACCGATTTCTAAAATACATAACGATATATTCACATATTGTGTATGAAAATTACCTTAAAGTAACCTTTACTTATATCGTTCTTAATTATGTGGCCAGGTCGATTTGTGACTATTTTAATAAATCGTGGTTTCTTTCGTATAAACGAGGGAGAATTAAAACATGTTTTGGCTTTATTTGAAAGTGCTTGCCGTGTACTTTATTTACAAATTTTGTTCCATATAAATATTCAAATATTTTGAACGTAGCAAGTCAAATACTTTTTAATACGATGTCGTTCTTAATTATATGGCCGCCACTGTATATATTTTTACATATGGACATTTGATTTTACATGGCAAATGCATGCATGACCAGAAGCCATCCATGACTAACTGTAAAAGTTGTAATATTTGATAGTTGAAGTTTGAAAGTAGTCAACAAATACAACAACATCAACAACATGGAAATTTTTTCAAAATCTACATTTTTTATTCTGGCAATCTCAATAAAAAGCAAAAACCTAGAATGTAAATGACAATAACATGCAAAAGACCAACTGTGTGTATATAAATATACACTTGTAATCGAGAGTAATAAATGGAGAGCAACAAAAAAACAAACATGGAAATGTGTAGTTTTATTTATTTTTTCGGCTTCATACCTATAACCCGTGGAATTTAATATTAAATATCTAATATTAAGTTCGTGGTCTTCTTATTCTACATTCTAAAGTCTAAAATGATTAAAGATTCGCATCTTTTTGAGGTAAGGTCGCATTTAAGGTCTTGTCATAGATGATCTATGATTGGACAAAATCTTACGACTGCTGTTACGTTCGAGAGTTATCGCGTGACAGCGAGACAAACCGACGACCGAATAGGAACATATCTACTCCAATTTGTCTGACGTCGATTTTGTTCAAAAATACTTATTGATAGCATATATTTCCTAGGGTGATTACTATTCGACTTATTTTCTCTAAAACATTTTCGGTAGTAGAAATGAATGAACAACGACTAAAATATATTGAATTGAATGAATTGTATGCATTTCACGCTAAAGATTATATTTTAGTGAAAATATTTTAATATTTTTCTTTTTTTTTAATCATAAAAATCCAAAACGGAAAAATGTTCCGGAAAAGGCACATCATCTATAACACTGTGCAACATTTTTAAGCTAATCTTGTGAAAACAATTTCAGCTGAGGCTTTTTTGTGGCTTTTGGGTTTGTATTTGTTTTTACCCAAACATATATTAGTTTGCAGGACCCAAATATATGTTATGTTTGGGACTGATTGCAAACAAATATATGCTTGCTGCAAAATATGTTTGGGACATATGTTAGAGAGGCGTGTTTTCTGCGTGTGTGAACTGTATTTGAAATATGTGTTGTAAAACAACATGAAGTAAGCATTTTAGAGTTTCAGAAGAAGATTTTTTCAGCTTCGAAATGTTCTGCAAAAATGTCGCTCAGATCTCATTGACAACTTATCGATTTTGTCGCGTTTTCGTGGTCGTTTTGTGTATTTACCCTGTTTTTGTTCAGAAAAAGACTATATTTTGTTCTTTCGTTTTTTCTGAGCAAACAGGGGTAAATGTAGAAGATGACCATGAAAACGCGACAAATCAATGAGTGCCGTACCTAAAATTTTCTGAGCTAATTTTTTGCAGAACATTTCGAAGCTGAAATAATGTCATCCTGTGGTACTTCTATAGCGGCTCTTAAAATAATGGACAAAAAGAGATTGAAGGAAGCGAGTTAGAAGATCGAAGTGCTCTACGAAAATAATCCTCATTCGATTTGACTGAAACGTGTCATCTCAAAAATAAGCTAAATCACCAGTGAAGAAAGATATAACGCTAATGCCTGATTGCTTACAGGGTCTCTAGCAAAAACGTCATCACGCGGAAGTTCCCCAAGAGGAATTTTCCGTGCCCCAGACTTTCAACTCCATTTTGTTGCACAGTGTTATGTAAAATTTTGTATATTTTATCGATGTTGATGCCCTAGATGGAGTATTTCTCATGTGGTCTGTTTGAAAGATAAGTTCTATTAGTTTAGGGCTACAAAATTGCCAAATTCCTAATCGTTTCGGAGATGAAGGCCCGATAAATGCAAAAAAAACTGTAGTTTAGATGGAGGCCATAAAATCCGAACTGGATCTGAAAGGAAAAACCCTACTAGGTTTTTTGTAGTCTCAATATGTACTTTCAAAAAATGCATACTAGAAGGTGTTTGCATTTTCAGTGTTGCATAGTATAGCACTATGCCAAAAATGTTGAGTAAAACTTTCAATCGTTCTGATGTAAAATTTCTATAGCGTTGGGGTCCATGTACAAACGAAAATACCTTTGTTCTTTGGGTTACTTCGTTTTTTTATTTTGAATATTTTTTTAGTCAACTTTTGCATCACAGTGATTTTTAGGACCACCCATAGATGACAATAGACGAGGATTTGTAACGATTTTTAGGAGAACCCATAGCTGACAATAGACGTGAATTTTTTTAAGATTTTTAGGACCACCAATAGCTGACAATATACCTGGATTTTTTTAAGATTTTTGTGGCCACCCATACCTGACAATAGACGTGGATTTTTTTATGATTTTTAGGACCACCCATAGCTGACAATAGACGTGGATTTTTTAACGATGTCAGGGCCATAAATATGGATTCTTTAAAGATTTTTAGGACCACCCATAGCTGACAATAGACGTGGATTTTTTAACGATTTCAGGGCCATAAATATGGATTCTTTAAAGATTTTTAGGACCACCCATAGCTGACAATGAACAAGGTTTTTTTAACGATTTTTAGGAGCGCCCATAGGTCCCATAGCTGACAATAGACGAGGATTTTTTTTTATAAATTTTTAGAACTACTCATTGCTGACAATAGACGTGGATATTTTAACATTTTTAGGACCACCCATAGCAGACAATAGACGAGGATTTTTTTTAAGATTTTAAGGACCACCCATAGCTTGGATTTTTTAAGATTTTTAGGACCACCCATAGCTGACAATGGACGAGGACCACCTATAGCTTGGATTTTTTTAAGATTTTTAGGACCACCCATAGCTGACAATGGACGAGGATATTTTAAGATTTTTAGGACCATCCATAGGTGACAACAGACGTGATTTTTTTTTTAAGATTTTTAGGAGCGATAATAGCTGACAATAGACGTGGTTTTTGTTTTAATATTTTTTAATGATTTTTAGTTGACAATAGACATCGATTTTTTAATGATTTTTAGGAGCACCCATAGGTCTCATAGCTGACAATAGAAGAGGATTTTTTTTAAAGATTTTTAGGACCACCCTTAGCTGACAACAGACGTTGATTTTTTTAAAGATTTTTGGGACCACCCATAACTGACAATAGACGTGGATTTTATGGAATTTTTTTAAAGATTTTTAGGACCACGCATAGCTGACAACAGACGTGGATTTCTTTTAAAGAATTTTAATTTTTTTTTTTAAGATTTTAGGACCACCCATAGCTGACAATAGACGTGGATTTTTTTTTAAATTTTTAGGATCACCCATAGCTGACAATGGACGAGGATTTTTAAAGATTTTTAGGACCATCCATAGGTGACAATAGACGTGATTTTTTTTTAAAGATTTTTAGGACCATCCATAGTTGACAATAGACGTGATTTTTTTAAAGATTTTTAGGACCAATAATAGCTGACAATAAACGTGGATCTTTTTTAAAGATTTTTAGGAGTACACATAGCTGACAATAGACGTGGATTTTTTGAAAGATTTTTAGGAGTATCCATAGCTGACAATTGACTTGGATTTTTGAAAGATTTTTAGTACCACACATAGCTGACAATAGGCGTGGATTTTTTAAAGATTTTTAGGAAACCCATAGCTGACAATAGACGAGGATTTTTTTTAAAGATTTTTAGGACCATCCATAGGTGACAATAGACGTGATTTTTTTAAAGATTTTTAGGAGCAATAATAGCTGACAATAAACGTTGATATTTTTTAAAGATTTTTAGGAGTACCCATAGCTGACAATAGACGTGGATTTTTTGAAAGATTTTTAGGAGTATCCATAGCTGACAATTGACGTGGATTTTTGAAAGATTTTTAGTACCACACATAGCTGACAATAGGCGTGGATTTTTTAAAGATTTTTAGGAAACCCATAGCTGACAATAGACGAGGATTTTTTTTAGAAATTTTTAGGACCCATTGCTGACAATAGACGTGGATTTTTTAAGATTTTTAGGACCACACATAGCTGACAATAGACGTAGACTGTTTAAAGATTTTTAGGACCACCTATAGCTTACTAAGACGTGGATTTTTTTTTAAAGATTTTTAGGATCACTCATAGCTGACAATAGACGTAGATTGTTTAAAGATTTTTAGGACTACCCATAGCTTACTAAGACGTGGATTTTTTTTAAAGATTTTTAGGATCACTCATAGCTGACAATAGACGTGGATTTTTTAAAGATTTTTAGGACCACCCATAGCTGACGTTAGACGTGGATTTTTTAATTTTTGTTAATCAAATAAAAACTTCTTCGAATTTCAATTCGAATTATCTTAAAAATAATATTAATAATTAATAATTTGGTTACCTATGCAGGTTAATCCATAGATTTTTATCGAGTTGTTTTCTCTCAAAACCTTGAGGTACAGTCTAGTCTATAGCAAGTTTCCATGGTATCAGTTTGGTATGTATCCTGACTTGCTGTCAGAATATATAGAATTCTTTTGGACTGCCACCTCAAGAGTCTTGCCTTCAGTAGGTAAAACTCACGTTATTGTCTCTTTTTTGCGAACGGAGCATATAATGGGTAGGCTGTACCGCGCGGTTTACTTCAAAACCACAGGTAAAGGCATGTCTGGTTTCATGATATTGTACAAAATTGGAACTATTGCGTGCACAATCTAGAAAAATGTCTTAGAACCCCATGGCACAGTGTCCAATTTTAGGAAAAAACCTGGCCAAAACTTCAAAAATGAATGAATTTTGACATAACTTGGCGTTCTTATGTTTTTCGGGTCGCTGGTTCCATTTATGATATTATTTAACCTTATAAAATGCGATCGTATCAGATCAAAATGTTGTACAAAATTGTTCGCCATCAATTTTTACTATATATCCTAGAATACACCAGAACTCTATATCTTACCTAAACTCCATAAATATGAACTCACGTGAATTAAAAATTTGTTCCACCCTTATTTACCTGCACTTTGGTATTTCGGCTAAAAAACATAATGTAGACCCCATGATTCCCAAATGTCAGCTCAAGGGAACTTAATATTGAGATTACCTTATTAAAAATATAAAAGAAGACTAGATTGGTCGTTGAACGGACTTTTCATTTCAACTTTAATACTAATTATTAATTTTTATTTTTTAGCTGGTGGCTATGATCACATACAAACAACTGAAAGGTAAGTAAAAAAATAATTGTCAATATGTAGGTAAATAATTCCGTCTCACAACAGCATTACATAATAGTGAATAATACATTTATACTCATTAACAATGATTAAATTTTTTGTTCAATAGTTGGGTGTTCTTTCCCAATAAATGTTCTTTTGTTGTATTATCTGTTTTTGACTTCAGTTCAGAAGAATCTACACTTATTGGTGCGTTTCATTCACAATCACTTGAGCTCTTATCTTATCCTTTATCAAAATATTATGTTCAGTAACAGATTTTCTCTGAAGTATCTCTTCAGAGTCCCTTTATATTGTGCCATTTAATGTAAACTATCTACGCACTGAAACTACAATAGTGGGAATATTTTTGTTATTTTAATCTCTGGCAAATGACACCATCATCAAAAGGATGCGGCGTCTCGCTCACTTCAGGTAACATTTTATGTTGTTCAACATAACACTGGCAGGCTGGCACGCACCCGGGTGGTTACAAAAACAAACACTTTGTCTATCATCCAGGCAAACACTTGATGTGGCTCTTCAGAAGAGTAAGCGAGTGACGTGAATAATGTAGATGGGCACTGAATGACTCAATGTGTTTTTGTGATATCAATGACCTTTTGTTTTCATTAAATACCGGCACATAACCTGACCACTTCATCATCATCACCAGCAGCAGTAACATCCACATTGTTTCCTAAACGATGCCATACAATTTGTTTGGTTATTGTTTTCAAGATCAGGGATATCGCTTCTTCAAAAAATGGGGAATAATAACAATGGTCAGTTGTAATGACGATGACCACAATGACTATGGACAATGAAACGGGGAGTTTAATAAGGAGAGAATTATGACCGTCGTTGTACCATCGATTGTATTTGAAATCAAATGAAATTTTAAATGGTTATGAACTCATAAATGTTGGGTTGGGATGGTAAGAGCCTGAAAAGGAGTGAAGGATTAATTGTTGTTAATGAAGTTCTTTGAACAAGTAAAGGGGGTTACTTTTAAGTGGTTGGCAATTTAATGAAAAATAATTCCATATTTTAAAACCGACATTTTTATTTATATTCAAAACTCTTTGATGCGTTATTTTATTATCTTTATGAAATCTCTCCTCCAAAAACAAAATTTCCATTTCAATCATATGGTCAGTACTCTCTCAATGTAAGAGGCTTATAATGGGATTTGCAAAAAATCTGAAAGTCTTCTTCTACTTCATGTCTTAATGCAAATTCAATTGTTGCTACACAGAGAGAAAAATTGAAATGTAGCGTTGATAACTTCAATTATTTTTTGGCAATTTTCCAACATTTTACGCCTTCAATTGAGGCCGCTTGCATTAAGCAGTCATCCGTTCTAAGCCTGTTAGCAAGCAAGAAGCAAATTTAACTGCCCATGGACATGGCCAAGGCCTGGGAGATTTCATTCAATTGTTGCTGTTATTGTTGGTGTTGGAGAGATATGCAATGCATTCAATGCACGACTTACAAAAAATGATTTTCATAGCATTGCACTTCTAGGCGACTGGTTTTATGTGCAAGGAGGAAGAATCGCCAGTCCATGCTGTAGCATATGTGAATGTTCATTTTGCTGGTGGAATGCACTGGTTGTTGTTGTTGCAGTTCATGCTGGCCACCAATTTGCTTATAGAAGTGGAAAATGCCCAACACAATCCTCCAAATATGTGTGTAACGTAAAAACTTCACATGTGTGGAATTGTGTGAGTGTCTATTTGCAAGGATGTGTTGGTTGATTATTTGTTTATTGGCGAGTTATTTGCTCAGGGTCTGTTTGCAGTCTAGCAAAAATTTTATAAACTGTGGCCATTTTTAAAATATTTGTGTACATTTTGTGTTTGTGCGGGTGTTATGATTTACTTTACACGTCTTTGCAGTCAGTACCAGGAATTCAGACGAGCATATCGCTAGCAATGTGCAAATATGTTTGTTGATAAATAAAATGAACAAAATTTGAAAATAAATATTACAAATATAAACATCATTGGCTTAGATAGTGTTCTTTGTTTAATTCCTGCAGGTTTTTAAATCGTTCTGCTATTCATACTAGACAGAATATTTTTATATAATATTTTTTACATAATATTTTTTTCAAGCATGTAATAGAATTAAAACAAATTAAATTTATTAAATCTTCCATTTCTAAGAGAGATCTCAAATGATAGTTTCTGTAGGTTTGTCAGTTATGTCGAACCTGAATCTGATACTGCATATATTCCACACACAACACAACAACTGTTATAATCTGCGAATTTATGCTTGGCAATAGAGATTCGAATGCTTTTATTAGGTATAGGAAGTTTTGAAAGCTTTGCCGGCGTATTTCTGTCAAAGACTAAAAGTTTTAAGTATTGACCAAATGCCGTCAACCAAATTGTTTAATATTGTATGACGCAACAAATCGGGGTCCATCAGCTATTCCATTACAACCAGGGTTTCGGAGTCGGAGTCGGAGTCTACGAGTCGGAGTCGAGCAATTTTGCTGGAGTCGGAGTCGGAGTCTGAGTCGAAAAAAATAACTCGACTCCGACTCCGGGCAAAATTTTTTCCACGTTGTAGAAGTATAACATAAAATTTGAAACAAGAACTTTTTTTTAAAAATCATTTTAAAAGAAATGTATAAGAAAACATATATGCAAACGGTATATTATACTAAGTTAAGGGACGATTCACAGGATATTTACTATCCTCTGAAGTGTAGTCTATTCATCCCTTTTTTTGTTGATCTATTAAAGACAGCGTGGTCTCTATGGGAAATCTTACTGAATACCCTGTGGCACAAAATGGAATTTAAGATCTACGGGTGGAAAAATTCCTTTTCCGAATGAAAGCCCCAATTGAGAACCCCAAAGGATCCCATAGCTGAAATTTCTGACTTATGACATAATGAATTTTTTCATTGACCCCCATCCATCATTGAGAAAATAGCTTTATATCTCAGTTTGGAGACATTGTTTCATCATTTTTAGATGACACGTTTTCATTGAGGAACCTTTTTTTCTATATACTCGATGAGGGCTTTAGATGTAGACATTGAAATAACCGGATCTATCCGCCAGAAACAGATATAGTTCATGTGTATCCGAGTTTTCTGCACAATCACATACGAAATTCAATGAAATATATAATCATAGTTTTCATGAGAAAGGATCGGGTAAAAGTGATAAAGAAGTGAAAACATGGCAATATTGATTTCATGTCCTAGTGGACCGACCCTACATAAAATTTTCCTAGCAACATTTTTTTAGAATAATTTCATGCACGAAATCTCATCGTGTGCTAATTTTTCAGTTCCCGAAAACTTCCATCTGCCTTCGTGCTGGGTAGAATACACACTATATCTCAAATATTTCCACACCAATGTTCAAAATGTGTATAAATTTCAGAAAAAAGTAGAATGTATAAATATCATATAGGTAGTCAAATTTTTAAGTCGATCGGAACAACATTGCCTTAGTGTGAGCGTTGGATTGGAACAATTTATTTTATTTTGTTTGCAGCATAAACTGTGTTTTTCTCAAAATCGGCCACAAAAATATATGACAATTGGTTTATTAGTTTTCGAGCTAAAGTTGGCACCCCACAATGCTTTAATAAAAACAGGGCCGTCTACGAAGGCCTCAAAACTTCGTAATATTTTTCTCTTTCAGATGAAGAAAACAAAACTGTCAAAAAGTTACGTAGTTTTCTCGGAAAAAATCAAGAAAAATGGCTGTTATTGAGCTTTACAACTGGGGGTCTCCTTTTGAGGCTAAGCACACTAAAAGGTTGGCTTACATCCAGTTTGAAACTTGGGCATGAATTGCCCATAATTGTTTTGCATGTTGTCCTTATGATTTGCATTGCTCCTTCATTTTCACTTATTTTGAAAGCTTAACGATTTTCTCACGCGGAAGAATTCCGTCCAGTATATACTCGTGCAAAAAAGGAAAACCGACAAAAACTTTCTAACTTTGCAATTTTTCGATGTAAGATTCGGCAGAAACAGTATTTATATGTTCGAATGTATTCGAACGAATGTCCTTTCTAATGAATATGTAAGGAAAACCCAACACATTAGCCTATATAGGCCAAAATATGTGAAAAAGTTTACAATTTGTGCAAATGGTATAGGATTTTACTCTCGGAGTCGACCCGGAGTCGGAGTCGGAGCCGGAGTCGTGAAAAAAACTGGTCTGGAGTCGGAGTCGGAGTCGAGCCAAAAATAGCTCGACTCCGAAACCCTGATTACAACTTCATTCAATAGGTCTCGGTGTCTCTGTTGATGTTGCTATTATCTGTTGCGTGGTTTTATCGGTGTTACTGTGGGCAGCATATTATGTTGTTGTTTGCTTGTTATTGATTGACTCGCCAATCCCCGATTATTACCTCCGAGACCCTCCTTTCCACCTACTGACTTATCAAATTTGCAGCTGCACATTATATTTTTTCTTTCACTAGTCTCAGCTTGTGAGCAAGGACAGAAAGATTCAGTTGTACATCCTCAAAGAATATCCTGTTTCACTCTGAGGTGTTAGGACGTGATTTATCTGAATTCACCATACACTTACATATAAAATATGAATGTTCTAGCAAAAGAGCGAATGGTCAAATTTACTACCACAGTTTATAGAGAACAGCAAGCTTTGATAAACATAGTTAGTATCAGAACGGCAACGTTGCAAGTTCTGGAGAAGATATATATTTGGCCTTTATAAATGTACAGCTTGCACGGAGGTTGTAACATGGTTTTGTCATTGGATGGGATAAGTTCTGTCGTATCCAGGGTCGCCGTAATCTATATCTCGGTCAGGAGGATTCAGTTGTACTTGCTCAAAATTTGTTTTTTCTTTTATTACAACTGAGTTCAAAACTCATCAAGTAATATTACTATATTTACATGCATATTTAGCATATGTCGACATTTGTGGTGAGTAAATAATTCAATAATTATACGCTAAAGAATAAGCGGTATATCTAGGCTAAATCCATTGGCCGTGTTCTTCTTAATCTTCTGATATTTCCTTCCACGTGTTCATTATATATATTCCTCATATCATTATTTTTATGATAGCGAATTTTTGTGGCATATGTCTGAGCTTGCTTACTTATTTCCTCTGTGACCAACTTTACACCAATATCTCTACGGAGATCACTATTGCGTATGTACCAAGGAGCTTTCACAATGTCCCTTGTAGGGAAATCACTGTTTCACTCTGAGGTGTACGTTCCTCAGTACATATAATCGATGTTAATTACTTTTTATACCCTCCACCATAGTATGGAGGGTATATTAAGTTTTTTTTCCGTTTGTAAAGTATATATATTCTTGATCAGGATAAAATTCTGAGTCGATCTAGCAATGTGCGTCTGTTCGTATGTTGCATTCACTCTAGCGTCCGCAAATATTGAGCTAGAGCACTAGATTTTTGCACCCGAGTATATTTTTTCCATAGGCAGGTCAAGTTCGAAGATGGGCTATATCGGTTCATGTTTAGATATAGCCCCCACACATATTTTCTGTATTTTGAGGGGTTAAGCTACAATATTTAACCAACTAGCTGTAATTTGACATTTAAGGTTCTTGTATGCCACAACACTACTCCACCAAAAACTGTCCATATGGGTCCATGTTTACGTATAGCCTCCATATAACGGTACCTCCCAATTTTCGGTATTTTAAAGGATTTAGCTGCAATATTTAAACGAACTGCCTATAATTTGACATTTAAGGTTATTACTGAGCACACTACTACTACCGGTAAAAACTGTCAACATCGGTCCATGTTTAGGCTATTTAAAAACGAAAGTTTCGCCAGCTATAGGTATATTGCACAAATTCAAAAATACGATTGATGTAAAAACAAAGCTCTTGCTGTACAACTCACTAGTTCAAAGTCACTTGAGCTATATGGCTATGATATTTGCGTATAAAAAAGCACTAATTTGAAATCGTTGCAGAGACTCCAAAACAAGGCGTTGAAGGCTGTCTATAACTTACCAAGGTCACATCCAACGGATGATTTATATACTAATGTAGCAAAGAATATTCTGCCCATATACGGAATATATAAATATCAATTGCTTACATACATGTTTAAGGTTACGAGAAATATGGGATGCCGTTCGATACAATTCTCTGCTAATCAAACTGCGGTTAACACACGAAATAGTTCCAATTTGAAGGTGAAAGATTTCGCTTGGAATTTAATAATATTCCTAACTTTTTAAAGAATTTGTTGAGCATATCTACGTTTAAAAGAGATTTAAAATCATTTTTATTGCATAGTACAAGCCTAGGAGGCGCTGGGACAATATATAACATATGTACACCGATATTTATGAATAAAATGAAAATACCTGAAAAAAAAAACTTCGCGTAATTTGACATTTGAGATACACAGTAGTCACAAAATGTTCTTACTAAAAATTTTTAATATAGTTCCACTTTTTACTCCATTTAAACGTAAACATTGATAGTCTATTTAATATGGAAATTAATTTATCAAAATAATTTGTAAGGAATACTACAATTTTTTATCGACGATTTTATTATTTTTATAGGCAAAAAAATTCAATTAAAAATTTATCAATAATTTATTTTTTTATATTGCTTTTCAAAATAGTCAGGCTTAATCCCATAGTTGTTGTTTTAATATTTTATTAAAGCAACTTTAATTTATTAGTGGGAAATAATGGCGATGTTTACCAAGGGGTAAGGCAGGGAAGACTATAGTTTCGGATCTCGCCACAGATCCTCTTCAGTTTCCTTGTTTCTTATTATAAGCAATAAAAACAAATTAGTTATGTGTTTTTCGTTGAGACTAAACGAAAGCATAGCAGTGGGAAATATTTGGTTTTGTTTGCAAGTGCAGTAGCTCGAGTTTAGGTAGTGCCGAAGAAATTCTCGATCAGAGTGTTTCTTTTGACACGTATCTATTTGAGCGAGCAATTGACACTTGTGTATAAAAAGTTTCTTGTTGAAAAACAAGAAACAAGGGAACAGTTGAGGATCTGTGGCGAAATTCGAAACTATAGTCTTCCCTGCCTTACCCCTTGGTAAACATCGCCAGTTTTTCTACTAATAAATTAAAGTTGTTTTAATAAAATATTAAAACAACGACCATCGGATTAACGCTAACCATTTTGAAGAGCAAAATAGAAGTCGTCAACCCGAATAAAAAACGCCAAACCCTCCTAATTTTCATTTTTTTTCACAATTTTTTCTGTGTGGTTTACAATATGCGTTGCCCTATTCTCGGGTAAGGTGTCCTTGCGTGATTTCAGTAAAGGCTGAGATATATAAAGCGATTGGATTAATCACTTTCGAGTACTATTAAGGATAAGGAAGACATTTGCTTTATCATACATTGTAAAATGTAGAAATACCTCCTCGAATCTTGTTATGCGGCGTAATACTCTACATTTACCCTATCATTGAGAACTGAAGTTAAAACTAAAAAACTTTAAGTGATCTGGCCACTTTTCCACATAAATTTTTGGAACAACCGGCTGACTTTCGTTCTACAGTGGATGAGAAAACTTCATACCATGGATGAAATCTTACGTTAAATTGATGAAATTATTCATTGATATTGAACCAACGTAGACTGCATTGAATTAATGAAAAATAGTCATTGAAGTAGTGCATTAATGCAAAGAAGTATCTACGATAATGCAATGTAGCTTCAAATCCCCTCCAGCGTAATGTTGGCTTACATTTACAGAGTATTTTAGCAATGGTGTCGTAAAAGCTGGTCCTATAACATTTATCCGATATGAAACGGAGTGCATTCATTGATACGAAATAACAAAATCATCATTAATTCAATGAAGTTTTATCATAAATCGAATGTAACTGTTTCATTATTTTTATGAAACGGTTACATTTATACTATGAAATAGTTTCATTATAATAATGAAAGTATTTCATTGAATTAGTAAAAAATGCATTATTGAAGAAGTCCATTGCGTTCAAGAACATATAAAGTAATTAATAAGTCTTGCATTTATGCAACTAGTAGATGTATACATCTATTGGTATACCTTAGATGTGCTTTTGCTACTGCCCACTGTCTTCTGTCAGATGAGACCTTGAAAAATCCTGTAATTTAAAAGATAATTTCATATTATTTTCGTCACTAACCGCTTAAAACAAAATTGCTATCTATTACAGACAATGGTTATGATGTAAAACTCCGTTCGAATACACAATGTGTGGTACACCACACATCCGACCACCAAAGTAATTTGTGGAATATTTGATAAATTAAGTGAAATTGGTATTACTTTAACTTTACTTTTGTTTGTTTTCCTTTCGCATTTCTTATGGGAACATTCCTAAAGAAGTATCAAGTAAAGTACAGTTGGCCCCGAGGATATAACCGAATGGAAACAATGCTGTTAAACCCCATGAAATCAAAAGTAACTGACACATTGCACTTTACTTGCTGGAAGTTGTGCTGCGTTCATAAAGTTGTCACTCAATATACCCTCCCGATGGAATAAAAAGAAACACAATAAACGAATGTTACAGAAAACAAAGCAAATGAAGGAACGAATAAATGCAAAAAGAAATAATAAAAAAACGAAGAACTACGACGACGACAACAAACAAAACACTTTAAGCCAAGCAATGAAAGAAAGAAACTAGTCAAGGACATGGTTGTGTTTTTTTTTTCTTGCTTTACCCTTTTGTTTCCCAACACTTGAGGCAGTGTTGAAACAATATTGAAGTTGTTGGTATTTTCCTTGTTTTAAAGGATTGCTGGCAAAAGAAAATAATGCAGAAGAAAGAAGTTTAAATTACAAAAAAACAACAAAGAAATGCAATATTTATTTCTTGGTCCCAACACAATTCTTTTTCTTTCATTTCGCCACAAAGACACTTTTAAGTTTCTCCATCTAGACAAAGTACTATGACCAATATTAAGGATATTATGTTGATATGTTTTCTTTTTCTGTTGCTTCTTCTTCCTAGTGCTTTGTGCAGAACTCCATTGCAATGTACGTCTGCCCTTAACATTGTCTTCTTGCAAATGTTGTTCGATGCCATTTAAAGATTTATGAGTTTTACAAAATTCCTAAGGATCAGGTTGCAAATGCAAGAAACGACACATGTCCTTGCATCCTCCAACAAATAGTGTTTCCTTTGCATCGGCTTGCTTGATGGTGTTATGTTGTCTAGGTATTAGAAAATGAACGAAATTGCTACTGCAATGAAAGCAAAATGCCAGAGAATGGAAAGGAATAATTTAGCAGCAGCATAGACAGCTAGAAGTTCAACATTCGACATTATTGCATTAAATTCAAGTACATATGTCCTTATTGTTGAAGGGCAATGTCTGAACATTTTACTATCGAAACAGGTTTCTTATTGCATAATGAGCGATTTATACACCCATAAATATTTACATAAGGGGAAATTAATTTTACAATTCAGTTTGCGTATTCGGCACATTTTTTAGATCCTTATATACATATCTACATTAGAATGTCCAATTTTTTTTATTGAAATGCTCACCCTATACATGTTTGCCATTTGATCCATAAACCCTGAATATACAATTTGTATGGGACCAAAGGTGAAGTTTCACGGTGTACAAAATTTAAAATTTGCGAATTTATTGTCCCTTGTCTATAAAACAATGTTACCAGTTCATTGATGTCACAAACAATCGAACCATCTAAAAACTTCGGAAAGTCGGCAGAGATTTTTAGCCCTGAACTAAGTGAATGTTTGTCGTCTTACACCCTAAAACGTGGGTGAAGGGGATGAGACTCATTCATAAAATAAGACAACCCGAAAAATTTAAAATTTGCGAATCTTCACATAGAAGGTATAGTTTACCTTCTGACACAAAGTTTATCCAGGAAGTGGATGGAACCGAACAGGCACAAAACCAATAGCTAAATGTCACTACAGCCGTCATGGAACTTGTCATGAGTTTGCTTTTAGGTTTGTGTTAAGCAGGAGGTTAAAACATCAAATCTTCAAATTCACACCGATAGATGAAAATCTTGGCGGCAATTTGGATAGAAGGGAATTTGTTCATCATTTGTCTTATTTGCATCCATGTTTCGATCGAGGAACTACACGAATCTGATAAATAATATTACAGTGCATTAAATGAGCATATAACCGCTGACCTCATTTAATTTGTAAAGAAAAATATCTTCTTTATGGTCCACAGCAAAATATCTGACAATGGAATGAGGCTGATAGACTTCTAACGGCGAAATACATCAAAGTTAGCAGGAGCAGTCTAAGAAACCAAAACCAAATTGATCATCTTGTGATAAATGCAAGGTACTCGCATAGACAAAACAAAATATAGACAAATAATTACTCAATCTTGGCGAGGTAAAATCACTCAAACCCCAAAACTCAAAATAGTTCGAAGGCGATTTTTGGAAAAATGGCAACATTTTCTTAGATATACGCTGATAAGGTTAGAGGAACGCCGTTAAGAGTGACGCATATGTTCAATAATTGAGTCGTACATTTTCCCACCGCTAAAATACGATTTAGGACTATGGTCAATGGCATAATTGTGCCATATGAATGCGGCCTAAACCTTGTACATTCACATGGCACATTCACTTTATATCAAATTTTTGGGAACACTCAGCGGAAGCAGATCAGTATTTACCATATTGTTTTCAAATATACACCTTTTTTGTGAGCCCTGAACATTCAAATGTGTTTCAACTGTGTCAACATTTGGTATTGCTAAACTATATTGCAAAATTGCATTAACTGGTACTCGGTCATCAGATAAAATCGGAAAGAACCTCCTCAAACAGTTTAGTATCAAATGTTCGGTTTCGTTCAATACGAGGGTTGCACGACAACTTTCTGACCTAACAATGAAAATGCGAATATTTTCCATCCAAAAAAAGTTTTATTGTTTTCTTAAGTAGTCTCCAGCATGCGCTCCATTCCACTGTGCAACACTGGAAATGCAAACAACTTCTAATGGGCATTTTCTGAAAGTACATGTTGAGACTACAAAAACCTTAATTGGGTTTTGTGTTGTTAGATCGGGTTTAGATTTTATGGCCTCATCTAAACCGACCTAAAATGATCCCTTTTTCCAGTGATCGGACCTTTATCTCCGAAATTAATTTGAATTTTGCTTTGCAGTCTTCAGTAATATTGTAGCCCTAAAGTAGTAGAACTTATGTGTCAAACAGATGAACTAGGAAATGTTGCATCTAGCGCATCAAACTCGTTAAAATATAGAAAAGTTTACATAATTTCTGAAATTCTGGTCAGTAACAACTAAACTGTTAGAAGTTGAAACAAGTAACCATTCTAAAAATTTTCCAAATAATGTGACCATCAATTCTTCAGAACATTCTGAAACTCTAAAATTGTTATCTCACGTTGTTTAAAGGGTATTTACGAGGGCAGTTCGGAAACTTCTTAGCCTAACACAAAAAGCGCGGTATAAATAGAAAAAAGTTAAGAGTTTTGGAAACTTTCATCTCTGTTATGAACACATGTTAAATTTTGTTTCGATCTGGCAACTCCTTCATATAGAAACAGGTGTTCAAAAAAGACGCATCCGCAATTTTTTTACAATGGAATGTTTATTTTCAAAAGTATTTGGGCGAATTCCCAACAACAACAAATGTAGCGGCTCGGTGGAGCAAAATGGGAGACAACCAAAGTGGAAAAAGGCACAAATAGCAAAAGAAAAAAAAGGGAAAGCAAAAACACTTTTTTTCTGTCTCCGAACTATATCGGCTTTTTAACAAAATGTTTATTTGTATTTATAATTAAAATTCAAATATTTATTTATAATTCAAATTAAAAATATTAGATTTCAATCTAATTTCTCTTTAACAAATACGATTTCGCGATAGTGCAACCAAACTTCAACTTATTATTTTATTGTTTAACCAAAAAGCGTCGGCGCGCAATTACGAGCAAAATTCAACTATACATTTTTTACTTAATTTACAACAAAAACAATAAAATATGGACATTGACGACTTCAAAAGGTGTTGCCACATAAAAATAGATCCTCCAAACACAGGGTCACCAGATCGGTCTCGCCGCCGGCTTATCCGGAATTAACGGCGTTTCACGAACGTGAACATCCCGGCCCCCGTTCAGTCTTTCGGAATCCCCGGTTCTGAAAAGACTTGAACAAAAAAACAAAACAAGAAAAAATTAAAAATTGTGTGGCTATGCCACAATTACCAATCTACATATCCATGGACCACACAAATCCAGACGATTCCGAGCTCGACAATCGCCTAGATATCAAAGTAATCTTCTAGGTCTGCTCACAAGCATTTGTGTTCTGGCACAGGGCCCATAGTTTGGCATCATCACATTGGTATCATCGTCATCCATAAAACACTTTCTTCTGCAAGATTCTGGTATACTAGTAGTTGCGACATCAGGCCATCTTGGTTCCATTCCATACGCCCATTTGGACGAACTAGGTCCATTTTTGGTTTTCTCCTTGGACGAACTAGGTCCATTTTGAGAAACAACTTTCGATAAATTATTCGACTTATTTTTGGACGAACGAGGTCCATTATTTACAATGGCTTTGGACGAACGAGGTCCTTGCCTGGAATACAAATAGGACGAACTAGATCCTTTCATTGATTGGGATACGGACGAACTAGATCCCATTCCCTTTAAATGCGGCATGATATCCACTGATCGTAAATTTGGAAATCTTATACAACTTTCTCTTTCACAACAATGAGTTTGTGGACTGCACTTGCGAATTTGAGGCACGTCATTATCTACTAAAGTGCAACATGATAAAAGCGAATTCGACTCAGTAATTGGTCCCGTTAGGACCCAACCAAAAACAGTTTCTTGGGCCACCAGTGACTGTAAAACATTTCTTCGCACGCCATCTAATAATATCTGTGGATATAGATCACCTCCAATCAAAATATCAACGTTGCTGCTTCTTCCCAATTTGGGATCAGCTAAAGGCGCAATTTCCAACGAAAACGAATTAGGAAAATCTATTGGGCAACTGGGCCAATTCCCAGTTAGCTTGGGCAAAACATTGGCGGAGACGCCAACTTTGAAATCGTCATTATGTGGAGATTTCAAAACTAATTTACATTTTTCCAATGATGAGCCAACTGAAACATTATTTAATCCCGAAACCCGGGCATTGACATTTCTAACTTCCAAATTAAGACGCTTCTGCAATTTCTGCGTTATAAAGGTAGCCTGGGAGCCTGAGTCGATAAGTGCCCTGGCAGTATAAATATTTCCATTAACATCAATGTTAACGATCGCCGTACCCAATAGAACTTGGTTGCGAGTACTAGCAAAACAATTTTGAATGTTAGAAGGTTGGCTGGTATTAGCCCTAACATTCACGTCTGCATTGGAATCCGAATTCGAATCAAGTGATTCCCTATGCAACATTGTGTGATGTTTTCCTTTACATATGGAGCAACAAGACGTACTTGAACAATTTTTCAACAAATGATTGCTGCCAAAACATCTTATGCAAATATTGCTCTTCTTTACAGCTCGAAACTTTTCATTTCGGTTCATTTTCAAAAATACTGGACAATATTTCAAGATGTGGTCTTCGAAACAAACAAAACAAGACCTTTTCCCCAATTTAGAGCCATAACTGATTATTTCCTTATTGGAAGTTCCGATCTTTTCCGAATTAACTATCACTGGCCCGGGATTTGTTAAATCATAAACTGTTTCCAATGTTTGAAACCTGGCAGTTAAAAAGTTATCTAAATCCGTCCACTTAGATATTTCAGACTTTTTACTGACTGTATGCTCCCATAGCGATAATGTATTGGCAGGTAACTTAGTGGAACAAAGAAATACAAAAATAGGATCCCAGTCATCCACATTTATTTGGTGCAACTTAAGGGATGTAATACAATTATTAATATCCCTTTGGAGGCGTTTAATCTCACTAGCCGACTCGTTCCTTACAGCCACCAGATTAAACAAAATCTTCAACTGGGTATTCACCAAAATCCTCTTGTTCTCATACCTGTCTTTAAGATTTGACCAAGCATTTTCGAACCCTGAATTAGTCAGAGGCGATTTTTTAACGATTTCCAATGCCTCACCTTGAGTACTCTGGCGTAAATAAAATAGCTTTTCAACAGGTGTGATAGATCTACAGTCAATGTACACTGCGGTGAACATATCTCTAAAAGATGGCCAAGAGAGATAGTCACCGTGGAATATTTCAGTAGTGCATGGCGGTAAACGCAAACGATGACCAGGTATTCTATTTTCCAACGATTCGGTTGCGTGATTAGTTGTGACATGAGTTGACGTCAGAGCAGATTGATTCAAAAATGACTGCGATAACTCACCCATTTGGGCGGCGCAGATTATGTAGACTTCTCTACATTGCCTAAACAGTGCTGACGCTTCTGTTTCCTCATCTGTTTCGCCACACTCTACACACAACTGTTCATAAGCCGCCTTGACTTTCTGCCAAAGACCCTTAAATTCTTCCTTTCGCAGTTCAATGGTGAACATTGTATGGTTACTTGGAAGAATAGCATTATATTCCTTTTCAAAATCAAGGAATAGAGCGGCAAGCTTTCTAAATTTCACAATAATTTTTGGCTGTGACATTTTGTTTCAAAGAGTTGACAATTCCGACCAAAAAATAAACAAATGTACGTCCGTCTGTTTTCAACACGAAATATTCGCTAAGTATTCCACAAAAGCACTAGCGATTACTGTTAGAAATTATTTTTATTTTGCGTTTTCATCAATTTTGCTTGCTCACTTTTTAAAAATATTTTAATTTAATAAAATAATAAAAATGATGTGCAAAAAAACAATAAGGAAAACGTGAAAAAGAACAAAACACACAACCAACTAACCAGAAGTAGACAAACGTTAGTTGTTAGTGTTTATCTGTTAACAGTAAACACCCAGTTAGTAGCAATACGCGATTTTCGCAAAAAAAAAAGAAGACGCGAACGCAAAAAATGTCAACCAAAAATGCTAATTTCAAATTAATATTTGCTTGCGACACTCTAATCAATAAAAAAGAGAAATACACTTAAAACAGGCTATAATCCGTGGAAGCAATATGACAGATCTTCTAATTGTAAGTCTCCTTTT
This sequence comes from Musca autumnalis, assembly GCF_047663935.1. NCBI lineage: Eukaryota > Metazoa > Arthropoda > Insecta > Diptera > Muscidae > Musca > Musca autumnalis. Next base: position 4,640,495 of record NW_027411755.1, on the reverse strand, counting down.
GCCCTATTGTCCCTGTCGTAAGTAGAAGACTGCAACAAAATAAAAAAACCAAACAAATTTTTCATATAATTTGAATAAAAAGTAATTTTCATAAGCAAAAACCCGAAAAAGTACGTTCTCCTTAGAAAATAATAACTTTTTATCAAGAAAATTCCATAAAAGCAAAAATCCAAAGGAGTTTCACGACACGCCTTTTTATTGCAAGTCTCCTTTGTGAACGTCAAAATATGAGCAGCGAAAATCCCGACAAATATTTATTCACAAAACACAGCAGACATCCAGATTGCAACAAAACAATTTAAAATGTGTAATAAATTAAATTATTTATTTCAAAAAAATTCAATGAAAAGCACAAAATATTATTGAAATTGTCGAAATAAATACAAACAAAATCTTTTGTCTGTCCACTGCAACAACAACCTCCACAGTAGCAAGCGAGAAAGCGACACAACAAAGCTTAAAAAAATTTACTTCCACTATTTATATTCACTAAATGAGGATCACAACATTATTCAAAAAATAACTTTATTTTTTTATGATCTCACTAATTTCATTCTTTTATTTTTAATTTAAATATAATTAAAATTTATTCTGCACTCATACTCCCGACGGAATAAAAAATCAAAACAAAACTAAAAGAGCGAGAAAAAGAAGAAGCACAACAGTGATAGTTGTTTGTGCTTTTCTATGCCAACGACGATCAGTGAGCCGCGTTGCCAACCACGTATCAGACTGTTTAGGTGGTCGGTCAACAATGCAATAATATTGCAAATTTAATCAATTTGATTTTTAATAAAATTTCAAAACAAAATATTGAAATTTATATTAAAAACAGATGTAAATAAATACCTTTATCCATAAAATTGTCAATTTTCTCCTCGTTGCTCCGATCCGGCTCGAAGGACTATGTTTATTTTCAAAAGTATTTGGGCGAATTCCCAACAACAACAAATGTAGCGGCTCGGTGGAGCAAAATGGGAGACAACCAAAGTGGAAAAAGGCACAAATAGCAAAAGAAAAAAAAAGGGAAAGCAAAAACACTTTTTTTCTGTCTCCGAACTATATCGGCTTTTTAACAAAATGTTTATTTGTATTTATAATTAAAATTCAAATATTTATTTATAATTCAAATTAAAAATATTAGATTTCAATCTAATTTCTCTTTAACAAATACGATTTCGCGATAGTGCAACCAAACTTCAACTTATTATTTTATTGTTTAACCAAAAAGCGTCGGCGCGCAATTACGAGCAAAATTCAACTATACATTTTTTACTTAATTTACAACAAAAACAATAAAATATGGACATTGACGACTTCAAAAGGTGTTGCCACATAAAAATAGATCCTCCAAACACAGGGTCACCAGATCGGTCTCGCCGCCGGCTTATCCGGAATTAACGGCGTTTCACGAACGTGAACAGGAAAAATTAGAAATGCTTGCTGTCATTAAATATTTACATAAAAAAGGTTTATCGGGACAAGAAATTCATAATGATATGGTGAATGTGTTAGGTGAAAGTGCTCCTTCATATGCAACAGTAAACAACAGTACAAGCATTGAAGATGAACCACGTAGTGGACGACCAAAAACAGCAACAACAACAGAAATTGTAGCCAAAGTGCATGATATGGTATTAAATGATCGACGAATAAAAGTGCGTGAAATTGCTAATATCATGGGCATCTCAAATGATCGAGTCCATTTAATTTTGCATGAAGAACTACAGATGAAAAAGCTTTCTGCAAGATGGGTGCCGCATTTGTTAACAGTCGATCAAAAACGCATAAGAAAGAACATTTCTCAGGCTTGTTTGGATCGTTTTAAGCGAAATAAAATGGATTTTAAGCGTCGTTTCATAACTGTTGATGAGACATGGATCCACCACTATACTCCAGAGACAAAAGAACAATCCAAACAATGGACAGAGGCTGGAGGAAGTGCCCGAAAGAAGGCAAAAAAACAATTCAATCGGCTGGTAAGGTCATGGCAACGGTTTTTTGGGACTTCAAAGGTATTTTATTGATTGACTATCTGCAAAAGGGTAAAACAATAAATTCAGAGTACTATTGCAACCTTTTGGATCAATTAAATGTACAAATTCGAGAAAAACGTCCTGGCTTACAACACAAAAAAATAATTTTTCATCAAGACAACGCACCAGCGCACAAGAGTGTTTTAACAATGACTAAAAGCAACGAATTAAAGTACGAGTTGCTTGACCACCCACCTTATTCTCCTGATTTAGCTCCCAGTAATTTTTACTTGTTTCCAAATCTAAAAAAATTCCTTGCTGGCAAGCGTTTTACCTCAAATGAAGATGCAATTACAGTTGTAAACCACTATTTTGAAGACCTTGAGGAAAACTATTTTAATCAAGGGATAGAATTGCTAGAAAAGCGTTGGACTAAGTGTATTGAAGTTTCAGGAGATTATATTGAAAAATAAAAATATTTTTGAAAAACTAACTATTCTCTTTCATTGGCTAAGAAGTTTCCGAACCGCCCTCGTAATAACATACCTTTTACAAAACTTATTTCAACCAATGTTCATACAGGCTGTTTATTCTCATGTTGGGGATTTCAATGAATTATTGAAATATTTACGAAATTTTTGTTCAAAAGTTTGGTATAAACAAGGCGATAGAGGCATTTTACAACAATATAATGTTCTGAAGAGTTGTGTATTACATTCCAAAGAATATTTTTCCAAAAGTAACATTAAGAAAAATTTAACAGTTCAGGAGATACGCTGCGAAATATACACAAATTATAGAATTATTAGATATATTTTAAAATTTGAGACAATAAATGCAGTTTTTCGAGTTCCCTATTCCTCCAAATATTTTCTTCTTACTCTTATTTACAATTTTGCTGCAGATGTCATTTCTTGATTTTAAAAAATCGATCTTTAACCATGTTTAGATGAGGCCGTAAAAACCGAACCCGATCTAAGAAAACAAAACCCAAATATAGTTTTCGTCTATTGGTCCTCTACTTTCATAAAATTCTGGACAGAAGTTGTTTGCACGCGATTGGCTCAAAAATGTTGCACAGTGTTGTTTAAGCACTTTTTCCACTCCACTTGAGACACTTCAAAACATGGTTTTTGAAAGCTACAACTGTCATTTTCTGGCGATGAAAATCGTTGACCACGCCGTTTTTTCTTGATGTGCGGAATTCAAATGAATTCACTGGGTTCCATGTTAGGGCTGTACGGCGGATGACCGATCAATTCCACGTTTTGTCCGGTCAAAAAGGCGCTGGTTTGAATCGATGGATGGGTGAGAGTTCACATTGTCATGGCGCACAATGATTCTTATTCGTTTTTCGAATTTCTCAGGAGACTTCAGGCAAACAAATTGTGGTGAACCACTTAAAATTTACCGTCCTATGTTGCACAAGCCATATAGAAGCCACAAGGTCAGTTTAGCCGCAGAAACAGGCGACCATTCTTTCTTTGGATTTGAGTCCCCTTCAAAGAACCACACGGTCGATTACTGTTTTGTATACATCAGCTAGTTAGCACCCTCTGGCAGGAAGAACGCGTACCCGAGGATTGGAACGTGAGAATCCTATGTCCAGTCCACAAGAAGGGAAATAAGACTGTGTGCTCCGATTACAGGGACATATGTAAGTCTGCTCGCTCATGCATATAAGATAGTATCTGGCATATTATGTGAGCGACTAAAACCTATGGTCAATGAAATAATTGGACCCAATTAGTGCGGCCTTAGACCGGGCAAATCCACCATTGACCAGATATTTACCTTGAGCAAATCCTAGAAAAGACGCAAGAAATGCAGATCGACACCTTCCATCTTTTTGTCGATTATAAAGCAGCCTTCGACAACCCTATACGTTCAAAAGTGTTCCAAGCCATGTCTGATTTTGGTATTCCCGCAAAGCTCATTCCGCTTTGTAAAAAGACATTAATTCGGTCCTCAACATCCTGCTGGAAAAGGTTATACGAGACGCAAAGGTCAAAAGAAGTGGAACATTATACACAAACAGCCATATGTTACTTGCTTATGCCGACGATATGACATCATGGATAGATCGGTAAAGGAAGTAACTGCTAAATCGGTCTGGCAGTAAACGGCGATAAAAACCGAGTTGATGGTGTCGACGTGTCATATAGCTACAATTTTGAGGAAGTAAAGGACTTCGTGAACCTCGGCACCGCCATAAACAAAACAAACAACATCATTTGTAAATACGAAGAACAGCAGTTTAGGAATAAACCAACCAAAACACCTTACTAACCACCATAGAAACAATATCTCAGATTACTTCCTTGGCCATGGACTCACTTCCACAGTTGGTTCAAACAAAACAGCACTGTTATCCTCGACGCGTAGGTGTCGACAATTTTCTTTTAATAACGAAATGTTTCCGGTACGGCAAAATGAGTTACAGAATCGCACTACATATGGGGACATTGCCCACAGAGAGGGGAGATATATGGAACATTTCAGTGATGAAACGCAGATAAGTGTAAATATATTTAAATATTAAATATTTCAAAAGGTTGGTATTCCAAGAAAGTAGTTATTACCTTTTCTTCACCATTGTCAGTCTGTCATCAAAATCATCAGGCTATCCTTAAAACGATGTCCCTAACGCAAAAAAATATTCTAAGCGCAAGATAACTGGGAAGTAGAAAGGTTAAAGGGCAAGCATAATGTCAGTGTTCTCGAAAGTTTATAAAAAGGGAAGATTTTTTGGGATGAGTATGGGTTACTGATAACACTGTGAACACAAATTTTGTGGGGCAGAGATAATTCCTTCGAAAGATGAAAGCCCTTGATGAGTATATTAAGAATCCCAAAGGACAGATCCGCCGTGAGTCGAACTTCCGCGTTATGGCGTGATGAAGTTGTTGCTAGAGATCCTGTAAAGAATCAGGAATTAGCGTTATATCTTTGTTCACTGTTGATTTAGCTTATTTATGAGATGACATGTCTGCAGTCAAATCGAACGAGGATTATTTTCGTAGAGCACTTCGACCTTCTAACTCGCTTCCTTCAATGTCCTTTTCGTCCTTTATTTTAAGAGCCGCTAAAAAGTACCACCAGATGACGTTTTTCAGCTTCGAAATGTTCTGCAAAAATGTCGCTCAGAAAATTTTGACATTTTCGGGTCAAAGCCTAAGGAGTGGAAAATTCCATGCGGAGGTGATGGTATTCGGTTAGTAGATCAAAACCCCAACAGGGTTTTGGGTTCTTAGGCCAAACTTTTTTAGAGCCTCTTATATACAACCTTAACCAAAGGCAATGGGTCCAAAATATTATTAAAGATAATGCTTTGGAAATTTATAGAGGCCTTTGGTCCACTTCTTGGTATAGCCCCCATATTAAGGTATTCCCCGATTTCCAGTATTTTTTACGTTTTACCCTATATTTCAAGGAATTTCGACAAATGTTGTTATTTTGAGTTCTTTCTAAATATAAACCATATATGCAAAAAAACATCAATGTAGATCCACGTTTTGGCATAGCCCTCTTATACAGGTAGCCCCTGGTTTTAGCTATTTCGAGGGTCTTGGCCATATTTTCAAATTGAGGAAACTCTAATTTGGCATCTCACGGTGCGCCTTACGTTTTCACGAGTTTGCTTGGAATCCGCAAGCTCTATGCAAATGGGACTAAGGAAAATGTTGTAGCAATGAAAATTCCCTACAAGACTTACATTTATAATATCTTCGTAGATTTTGCCGTTTTTGAGATATAGAAGTTCAAATTGGAATAATCGCCTCCTTATAAGACAATGTCATGACAACAATTTCCCATCTTAAACTTATATATCTCAAAAATGGTACAACCTAGGAAAACGATATAATAGTCAATATTGTAGAGAATTTTTCAGCTATATGATTTTCTCTAGTCCCATTTCGATAGGACGTGTCGTTCTCAAGCAAAATCGTGAAAACCTAACAACAAAACCTAAAAATGTGATCTAAACTTCTCTATACCAAAAATGGTAAAAACTACGAACAAATCATAAAGATCAATCCTCTGGAGAATTGTCACAGCTACAATATTTTCTTTAGCCCCATTTCGGTAGGACTTGCCTTTTTCAAGACAAATCGTGAAAACCTAACAAAACCCTAAACATGTGAACTTTAACCGCGATTTATTTAATAATCCCTCCAGATATTTTTTCTTGTTTTTGGATTTTTCTCATCTACGAACATTACTGTTTCAGAATCTGCAAAAACTTACCAGGTGTAAGCGGTTTTCATTTAAAGTTAGCTAAGGTGCGCCCTTCATGACAGTGTTTTATAAGGAGGCGATAAAGTCAGTGTATTGTCCCAATTTGAACTTCTATATATCAAAAATGGTAAAACCTACGAAAAAGTCATAAAGGTCAATCTTGTAGGAAATGTTCACAACTACATCATTTTCTCCAATCCCATTTCGATAGGTTTTGCGGGTTTCAAGCAAAATCGCGTAAAACTAAAAAAGTCCTAAAAGTGTGAACTTTGGCCGCGATTTATTAAAAAATCCCTACGGCGATTTTTCTGTTTTTTTTTTTTTTATTTTTCTCATCTATGAACATCGTAGTTTCAGAATCCGCAAAAACTTCCCAGGTGTAAGCACCTTTCATTTAAATTTAGTTAAGGCGCACCGTGATATTCGTTTCTCAGGAGGTAGCACACCTTTTCGAAGAAAATATTCAATTTAGGTCCATGTTTCGGAGTAGCGCCCATATAAAAATATCTCCTGATTTTACCTATTTCGAGGGTCTTTGCTAAAAACAATTTGGCTGAGAATTTGTATTTTGGTTTCATTGGGAGTAGAAAGCTTTCCTAAAGATATATATTTATGTGTTACGAACCGATTTAGTATTGATGGTATTAGGCCAGAAGAGCAAAAACCCAAAAGGGATTTGAATCCTTAGGTCAATTTTCCATTTTATGATAAATATTTTCCAATTTTATTTTTCGTTTCGATAAAAGTCTAATTTTTGATACGTTTGGGACATGCGTATGCATTAGTCATACGAGTATGGTGGGAAAAATATTTCAGAAACATTATTGGATATAAACTCCAATGTCCACTCTAATTCTTCACTGGAGAAGACATTCATATCTACTTATTGCATCCTTTTTGGATGGCTTCCCTAGCTTTTAGCCGCTATTTCCTTCCCATTGGATTGTGGAATTTTGAAATATTAGTTCTTGTGTTTGTGCTGATATTTGTAATGTATTGAACTATGTATATGCAGTCAAGGAATAACAGAAAAATTCCTTCAAACATGCTTCCCCCTAATAAGGGTGGGAACAAGTTAAAATCAACGCAAGTCTGTCGTATGTACATACATACTAAGTTTTTTTTAAAGAAACTAACTTTTGCAGACGACATTATCTCTACATGTGTTCCATTTTTAGTTAGCTTGGTTTTTGCCAGGACTACACCTGTCCGGAAACTTTTCTCGGCGTTTTTTCCCATGTGAAATCTTGAAGTTTTTCCTCGTAGCGGTTGGATATTTTGTAGATTTTTTTCTTTGTTACATTGAGTATTGTTGTTGAATGGACGTGTGTTGGTGAGTTCTTGACACTTTTGCCAATACATAGTGAGAAAATGCCACAACGAAAATGGAGCGAAGAAAGTGAAAACATCTGACAACAACAGATACCAAAGGAATCAGTGGTACTGATCTTTTAAAGTCATTCATTTACTTTACGCAAAAGTGTCAACTGTTTAGTTGTCCATTAGCACTTTCTTAACAAATACAAATTGTTCAAATAAAAAGAGTGCGCGACATGGTCCATGGAATGCTTAAATAAAAGGAGGAAAGAAATGGCGTGGGGATAATATAAAGTGAAAAAAGTTCCCTAAAGGAAATCGAATTAAAATAAATTTGTATGAGGTAGGAAAAAATTAAGAAAAATTTATCTGAAATTTAGAATCGGCGTAAGTTGTTTGTCAGGATAAATGAGACTACCTACCTCATTAATGTCAGCAATAATTATGTAATATATTTTTCTTTTCAATATTTGAAACAACAAAACATGACTATTAGTTGACTTAAACACATAACCAAAATTATGTTAGACTTAATGTAATAGTCTGTGGACTACAACATTGTTAACGTCATTTGGATAATCGGCCATCATAATAGCATTGTCTGTAAAACATGTTGATATTAAATTGAATAAATCGCCAAACAAGATTTTGTTGGATTTCTGTCTGGATTTCTTTTCGAAACCCCTAAAAAGAAAAAATGTAAAAATGACCCTTTTTGTGGCCAGTACAAAATGATGCGATTTGTAAAAGTAACACCTTAAAAACGATTTCCATTATCCCATTTTTATTATAAGGAAAATTGATTTTGATATGGGTTTAGCAGAATACCAAATAAGGTAGACAATAATCTAACAACAATATAAACGCTATCGAAAAGGTAAATTTAAATATGATTGGGTCACATTATAAGCAATAAATATTAAATTACTTTAAAATTGGTAAAATTACTTTTCAAGGTTAGTTGCTAAAAGAAAAGTTAACACGCGCTGGGTTTTTTTTTCAAAGAACTACGACCACAAAATTTAATTCAATATAAAGGATTTCATAAAGAAAACATCCTTACTCAATTAAACTATTTGCATTAATCACTTTAATCTCTTATATAATTTATAAATTTCTATGTGTCAACACTTCTCTATAATTTTTTATTTTTTCTTTCTGCACACAAATTGATTTAATTTACCCAAGTGGTTATGAGTGTTTTTTATTTATAAAACTTATTAACAGAAGCGTTAATTATTTCTATTTGATTTAATTTATTCGATTAAATGAAACTGATTTTTCTATGGCTACACAGTTCTACAAAGGATTGGAGGATTAATTTGAAATAAGGTTAATGGCATTATATATCACTTGAGGAATCGAAATCAATTAGCTGAAAAACGTCATCTTGTGGTACTTTTATAGCGGTTCTTAAAATAAAGGACGAAAAACACATTGAAGGAAGCGAGTTAGAAGGTCCAAATGCTCTACGAAAATAATCCTCATTCGATTTGACTGAAGACATGTCATCTCATAAAGAAGAAGTTAACAAAGACATAACGCTAATTTCAGATGCCTTACAGGGAAATTTAATCACGCCATAACTCGGAAGTTCGTCTCACGGCGGATCTGTCCTTCGGGATTTTTAATATACTCATCAAGGGCTTTCATCCCCAAAAGGAATTATCTCTGCACCAACATTTCGGCTTCGGTTAGCAAAAAATAATGGGATCAGTAAAACACCCACTAGGTATTGATGGGTACTGAGTGTGTCAACATAAAAAACGGTACTTCTGTGACAGTAAAGTATCACGTCAACAATAATTTTGTTAGTACTATATATAGGACATGGGTGCGAGCGTGGTGCAATGGTATGCACACCCGCCTTGCACACTAAAGGTCGTGGTTTCGATTCCCCGGCCAAGCAACATCAACAATTTCAACGGTGGCAAAATACCCCTCAGTAATGTTGGCGAAATTTCCTGAGTATTTCAGCCATGTAAAACTTCTCTACAAGTGGTGTCTTAGGACACGCCGTTCGGAGTCGGCAATAAACAGTAGGTCCCTTACCATTGAGCTAATATGAATCGGGGTGCACTCATTGATATGAGAGTAGTCTCCTTTGTCCCGTATGGGATGTTTGTATATATGTATATTACATATAGGACATTAAGGATATATATGGATATACTTCCTAAGGTAGGGACATTTCTATGAGTTGGATCTATTAGTCCAGATTAGGCAATGTTCCTTGCGGTAATTGTCACTGTGTTGGTGAGAAAGAGTGTTGAGAGACAAAGGGTCCTCTCTTTGCCGTAATGGTGGTTATGATATTGTTATCGGCACCTCAAAGAAAGTTGAAGTGTAACCTAGTTCGCAATAACTGTATGGGATAAAATTAACTATTTGTCTAAACTGTAGTCTACAGTATATGACCCACTTCATGGCACTCATTTATTTGTTAATAATCCTTTCTCTCTATTTATGTATATCCATAAACATATTGATATACATATGCACATATTTGTGTATATGATTATTTGTATTGCTAGCCTGGTTGTTGTGGTTTCCATTTAATCCTTTGGGCTATTTATTCAACTAACCACCACTACCCCTTTTAGATTACCCTGGAGGATACAACTGATTATTCATCCCCAATACAAATGAATAACTACAAATGCAACATACACACACACAATAACATCATCCATGAATTGCCATCTATTCTACATTTTACCTATTTTCCTTTATAAACCCTACAAAACGGTTTCCCCTTGTATATGTGTACAGTAATTTCTGCAATTGCATTGAAATGTTGCACATGCCAATGTGGTCAACTTAATTAACCACGACGGCCAATGCGCGGGAATGTGAACAACACAGCAACAGCAACTATTCGTATTTACTCTAATGATCAGGGAGAAAATTAAAAAAAAAAAAAAAACAAATAACTAAATGAATACAAGTAAATTATAAACTATATAAATGTCGATTTGCCGCACAGCAGGAATTTTGTTGTGTTATTTCCAGGAGAATAAACACAAGTCGATAAATGTAAATTTGCTTAAATAATTGTCTTTTAGGTGAGGGGAAAATATGTTCGTGGTAATGGAGGTTTGAAATGAATATTGGTTCAGGTTTAGTGAGTAAACAACTGGTGAAAACTGGTTTCAACATACAAAACTGGTTTCAACATAGAACCCCGAAGGATCAAGGGGATACATATTTAATGTCAAGAAGGAAGGATCTTCGTTTTAATTCAGCAGAAGATGACCTACCACAGTTCTTCAGTGCTGAAGTTGCAGAAGTCATTCGGAAGGCTAAATCATCCAAAGCAATTGGCCTAGACTATATGTGAAATAAACTACGTGAACCTAGAGTAGAGTATTTAACCAAGTTGTTCAATTTGTTGTTAGACTCCCACATACTTCCAGAAGCCTACTGAAACCCGGTGAAAGATGCTAGTAAGGGAGAATCTTACAGGTTTATCTTTCTTCTCTCACTAGTAGCATAGACACTCGAGACCTTGCTCCTCCCTAACAAACCAAATGACAGCATCGCTATCCTTTTTTCTTTCTTCCACGCAAGGAACCTGGCAATATAAATGTTACATACAAACCTGACACACGAAATGATTTAAAAACAATTGAAAATGGGGTTAACTTTGGTCGGGTCGAACTTTTTATAGCATCCACCATAAATTATTTTGAAATCATTTCAGCCATTTCGATTGGACAATGTCGCTAAAACTTTAGCTCCAACGAAGACTAAATGCCGAATTTTAGCCATTTCGTTGGAGGCACCTTTCTATGGAGGTATATCAAACTTGGACCTGTAGTAAGCATTCCCTGCAGGAATATTTTAGCCCCCAACGCAGACCTAATACGAAATTTCAGCTATTTCGTTCCATAAACTGAACTAGGAAAAAATCTCCATTCCTCTCTGTTGGTCGCTTTATTTTCCCAATTTGGGATATGGAATTTTGTGATGTCGTATTTCACTTGTTCGCTCCATCGAAGTCTTGGCCTTCCAGTTATGCATGTGCCGCCATACGGCCCGTATTTATACGCCTTTTTAGCGGGTTCATCATCACTTGTTCGTATGACATGACCTAACCAACGCAATCGTTCTATCTCGATACGCTTAACTACACTGATGTCTTGTATAGTTCATACAGCTCGTTATACCCTCAGCCTTTAGGCTAAAGAGGGTATATATACGACCAAAAATGTGCCTCATCGAAATAATGGTTTTAGACCCCAAGTATGTTTGTACGATATCCGTTACGACGTTGTAATTTTTTTTGGTGGGATAATGACTCAAAACGGTCCAGAAAATCCTACCTGCACCACCTAAACTGGCTAATGTGTAAAACAACCCTTTAAAAGAAATTTGATTTAGCTCAAACTTTGTAAATTAAGAAAGTAAAATTTTAATATATTTAAATTCAGAAAATTAAGTACAACATTATATAGTCTGTAAGGAAAATATCCATAGACTGATAAAGAAAAAAAATTATTTTCTACAGATTTGTATTAGGTCCGAATATGTACTACATCGGATCACTTCTACGGGTACACCCTACCCAAAGTTTGGAAAAAATACACTCGTCTTGGATCATTTTGAATTTGTTGCAATATGTTGTTTTTTGGCCCATTCCATCCTGGAAAATTTGCCCAACAGCTAAAAAACCTACAGAAGTATTGTGTTAACTTTTTTCTTCGGGTACGTGGCTGAGGGTATATCTCTGTCGGCTCAGCTGACTGATACTTTCTTACTTGTTATTCATACAACGTCGATATTCACCGTCGACGCAGATTGGCCCATAGATCCTCTCCCGAACACACCAAGCATTTGCTTGCTCAAGTACCCATGCTTCGGAACCATATACATATTAGCACGGGTAGTATCAGTGTTTTGTAGAGTGTTAGATTTGTCCGACGAGATGTGGCTTTATTCTTGAACTGCTTACTTAGACCATTGTTGGCCAATAAAATTCTACTTCGTATTTCACAACTGATGTTGTCTGTTGTGTTTATGATAAAGTCTTTAACCACCTCAAAATTATAAATTCCGACGTGGTTTGGAATACATTTGAGTGTAGGGGACTGAGGAAGGCTGCTTTTTATTGACAAAAATGTGGTAGGTGTCGATCTGCATCTCTTGGGTCTTCTTAAGGATTTGCCGCAGGGTAAATATCTGGTCAATGGTGTACTTGCCAGTTCTACTAGCGCATTGGTATGACCAATTATTTTGTTAACCATAGGGAGAAGACTTATGCCCCTGTAGTTATAGCATACATTCTTATCTCCTTTCATGTGGACAAGACACAGGATGCTCAGGTTCCAATCGTCGGGTACTCGTTCTTCCTGCCAGATGGTGCTAACTATCTGATGAATACACCTTAACCTCGTGTAGCCTCCGGTTTTGAACAGCTCGGCTGGTATTATTCTTCAGCCGGTTTATTGCTGTATTTACCTCATTTGGCCGGGCGGTATACTGTATTCTGCCTCTTGTACATCTCAATTTTTCACACTCCCGCTTTTCCATTTCTCTCTTTTTCCAGCAGAAAAGACGTTTCTCCTCTCTCCTTTTCTCACGATATCTCTTTCGTGCGCTACTCGTTGCTACTGATTGTAGAGTGGCCCTATATGCCGCATTTTTATCTTCGGTAGCAGACACTCCTGGTCATACCAAGGGTTCCTTGATGGAGGTCTCTGGTATCCAAGTATGGATTTTGCGTCTATTTGCACGGAGTGGGTAAAATACTGCTATTGTGCTGATATGTTATCGGGACGAGGAGTGCTTCAATAAGCATCAAGGTATTGGTCCGAGTCTATTTGGACCTCGGAACGATCGTACATCCAGCACGCTCGATGAATGCCTTCCATTTTACCGAAATCTATCATCCTCATTCCATTGTTAGATGTTTCACTGTGTGAACTGAATTTACCGACTGTTGGACCAAAGACATTTTCCTTTCCAATTTTGCCATTAAAATAGTTATCCGTATTACATCAAGTCCTTCATTCACAGGGTTGATGTTTGAGTCCAGATGTTTTAACCTCCGACCAACTACAAATCCGCAACCAAACTCATGCTATGTGTCATGGCAGCAATAATATAGCACTGTGCAACACGAAAATTATTAACCATATTCTGACACCGCAGCGTGATAGAAGACCAAAAAAAGAGAGGACATGTGTCTCGCCGTTCTTTCGTATCTTATCAACTTTCGCGGTTATAGACTTACAAAGGTTTGAGGCTTTTCTGTGAAAAGAGTCATTTAGTCAGGACTATATCTTCCAAACAGTTAAGAAATTTGAATTTATCTCAGAGGCAATGTTGTAGCTCTTGTCTTAAAGAACAAAAATTGTGAACACATATAATCCATCGAACTTCATCTGCAAGGTCAAAATCGCCATGGTCAAATTTCTTTTAAATTTTTTTTCTCAAGTTTTGTTATACAGCTATCAAACCGAACAAATTTGAAGCAAACAACCAACTACAATGATCAAAACTTTGGAGGCCTATAACCGCGAAAGTTGATGAGATAGAGAAAAACGGCGAGACACGTGTCTTCTCATTTTTGGTGTTCTATTAAAATGTGGAGACTGAATATGGTTAATAAAACATGACTCAAAAAATTACACACAGTGTAGTGTATCACCTTTAGGTGTTGTTGTGACGCCTATCCCAATCCAGCGTATTTCCTGTATGACAGTAATGTCGGCCTTGTACTTTTCAAGTACATCTGCCAGTTCGTAAACTGTACCTTCTGTGTAAAGAGTACGAACATTCCAGGTGCAGATTCGCATATCGTGGTCCCTAAAACGTTTGCGGGTGTCGTCACATTTAGAGGGGGTTGTTTTCCTTTCCGTTATTTTTTCATAGTGGGACTCTATAGTTACTAACCCTGTGCCTAAACCCAAGTTTATATCGTTCTTATGGGTGAACACACGGCGCATGTCAGTTCACTACCTTTAACGGGTGTTAAAGACAGCTCCCAGGTGACACCGCGGGGAGGTCAGTGTCCACTTGAGATGAGAGAGGGACCAAGATAAGTCCCAGGCTTTGTTATGTTAAAGCCGGCCAGGCCCGTTGCTTGGTATCATTCATCATGTACTTCACCCAGGATAATGTCGCTGTTTTGAGATATATCGAAACGTAAACCTATATCTACAATTCTCTGCAGAAATGCTTTTACCCACAAAATGAAAAATAAACTATACGCTACACCTATTTAACTGCCCACTTACCTGGCCAAAAGGTCTCTATGTCTTCGAAATAATAATGCTTTGGTTTTTTGTATAAATCATCCCCTACGTAAAATTATTAAAAATAAAAATTGGTTTCTATTTTGAGGTACTCTAAATATTGCTTCTATATTGCTAATAGCCTAATGATACCTTACCTTTTCAATACAATATTCTTCGTCCGACAGTGTGATTTATTAAACATTTTCAAGGTTAGTCTTGTCGCTCTTAATGTGAAATATATCAAGACAATATCTTGATAAACATGTCCGACATTATCTTACGCTTCACATTTCTCACAACTGCAATTTGTCCTGTCAAAATCTATTTTGTAATTGTCTAATTTTCTCTTTCACTTTGTTATCAATGAATGAATTACAAAACGCAGCCAATGAATAAAAGACACATTTAACAACTAATTTGCTTTTTATTTATAAAGTTAAATATTTCATAACTTTATGGAAAAGCGTAGCAATTTGTAATGCAAAAAGAAATCACACACAGACTTGCACACAAATACATTTAAAACTGTGTGGAAGAAAAATTAAAGCAATCTGAATATAATTACATCCTAGTTGGAAAATAAATTATTTCTTTACCCATAACCCACTACCATCCGACCAACCAACATCATAAATTTCCCTTTTTCGTAAATAGGAATTTTTTTTCGCAACTTGGTTTTATCCCCAAAAGCTATGCAACAGCATTCATTGTTCCCCAGCTGTAAACATCTTAAGCTATAGCTGGTTCGGTTCGGTTTGCATCTTATGCTAAAGTTGACTGTCTTCTGTCTTTTCCATGGGGCGAATAACTCAACTCAAGTCAAGTCAAACGACCGACACTATGAATTATGAACAACCGAGTTTTTGTTAGGGTTTTTTTCTGCGCAAAGCATTTCATAATGCTCGGGCAAACTTCTTCAAACTCCAATCTGTCATTATTCGTATCTTGCTTATGCTTATGTCGTTGTTTGTCTTTGTGTGCGTGTGTGTGCCTGCATGTCTTATGTTCATGACTTCAACTTCAGTTATCTTCAGTTCAGTTCTCATTACAAAACCGTTATTTAAAGACAAGTCAAACTTATGGAGAACTAACAAAAGAAAAAAGGGTGGGGAGGGAGTTCAAAGTAGAGAAGAAAAATAATATGCAAACAAAAAGGGAGAAAATTATAATGAAATACATCATTATTAATGCACCAATATCAGTGAATATAAAGCTGCAGTGATGGGTAGGGGGAAGGGGAATAGAATTTGAATGGGATGTTTAGCGAAAAGAAGAAAAAAACGTAAAGAACAGTTTTTGCCTTCTCTAGCTTCAATTTATTCATTTATTTGGCAAACATGGGCGTGGGATGTGGGCTCAGAAGAAAATTGGGAAGCTTTCCTGGAGATGTAGAATTTGGAAGAAAATGTAGGGGGGAAAACTTGGTTCTTTAGAAACCTGTTTGGTCATTCTGATATTTTATATTGAAAATGCATGACGTTTGCTAGGAATCTGCAAAAAATAGTATTCCTCAAATTGGATAATTTCTTCAAATTGGATAATTTAAAAAAATTCGAATAACCCAGAAGCCAAAGATAGAGAATCTTCTCTAAAAGAGTGCAGCCATTGTACAACGATTGCGCCTCCGAAAACCATTGACTCCCCCTAATATATTGCATTTACTTTGCCCATATTGTTAGGTAGGAATTTCCTGTAACTTTCCTTGCTTGCCATTGACTGCTTTTGACGTTGCTGCTGCTGTTGTTATTTACCAAAAGTCTTTTTTTAAGACGAATAAATGTGAATTGAATGAAAGAGAAATATCAGACAATGGAAATACATTTTGGTCTAGGATTTTCCCACACAAAGTAGCAGAAGAATTTGCAAGAAGTAATGTTGGAGTTTTCATTTTAAATTTTTATATGTATTTTAAGCTTTCAATTTGATGACACTCGAATGAAAAAAAATATTCGTTATGATGGTTGTAGATTTTTTCAAATATTCAGGTCCAATCATTACTGTAAATTCAGAGAAATAAATAGGAAGGTATGGCATTAAAAGGTTAATGCATTTATTCGTTCATCCTTATGATTGGATATATTAGGTCAGATGATTTTTAATTTCATTAAAATAGTGAACAAAAACACTGTGAATGTCTATTAGAAATTTTCATATTGAACATGTCAGGGTCAATGAACTTACAACCAAAGTTTGAGGTCAATGGCTTATTATGCAACATTTATCACCTTTAACTCAGTGGTCTTAATGCAATAATTGTTGGCCTATAATCCAGTGCTAATTTAATTCAGTAGTAGGCTACTCTGTTTATAATTTCGTCCTTAATAGAGATGCTGACAAATCACGTCTAATTAATTCTTTCCAAATATCATTGGACTTTCGAAATCATCAAAATCCTTTTTCAGTACTTTTGAATACTTCAATTAGTTGCAATTTAACCCAGATATGCCCAACGTCCTATATATAGGACACACAAAATTCTTGCTAATTTGATATGTTATGTTTATAAAAGTACCGTTTATTTTGGTGATATACTGAGTACACATCTGTAGCTCTTGGGATATTATGTGATTCCATTATTTTAAGCTACTATTTTTGAGTTTTGAAGTATAGTTCATCGAAGTTGCCACCTATCGCTTAGTTTTTACAATGATTTGCGTTATGACCGATTAATTATTGGGTAGTTTTATAACGAAAACATACACGATGTGGAGCCTACTACGAAAAAACGTTAACTAGATGCCGAAAAGGTGTCTTTGGACTATATGTCAAACGTTTTGTGTCCCATAACTCCCAGTTATAAGATAAAACCCTGTGTCCAAGAGTGGCCTCAAAAACCACTTTTTTCAAAAAATTTTTAAAAAACATATAAACATACTGTTATTATTTCACATTTGCTTCTAAAATAATATAAAAATACTTTTAAAATGATCACGATGAAGCAATGGGCATATCTGGGTTAATAAAATATCCTCTCCAAAGATTTACTTTCTCATAATTATGTGTAAAGTCAGAGAAATGTCATTACAACGACACAAGGGAATCATCGACCTCATTGATCAGAATATCAAAAGTTGTTCTAAAAATTCCAAATAACGATTTGACAATGATGTCAATTTAATGAATACAAACAAGACAACAAGACTGGCAGATGGCCTTGAACCCAAACACACACACACACTGGTTATTATCCAATCTCAATGGACTCAACTTTTTGGTACAACGCCATCACCATCATCATTGAGAAATTATTAAAAAGCAAATGAATGAAATGTGAAATCCATTCTGACAACTGTTTGGTTCTCTATTACCCGAGGCAATGATATACTTTTGATATGTTGTTGTATTGTTACAAAGTCATAGATGAAAAACACGAATAAGAAGAAGAGCAGTCATTAACAAAAATATGTAGTGAAATAGAATATGACAGAAATTACATACATACATGTTAATATGTACATACATTTGTATGAGTGGTACCACAAGTATTGGACCGATAGAGCCCAAATTTGAACACAAACTAAGCTTGGACACAAAATTTCGAGATCGAAAATTTGGACCAAATCGGTTGCTACGTTTGTGCGATATTGCGCTTATCATTTTATGTGGGAGAGGTACCGGAAGCAGTGGACCTATAAGTACTACCATCGAATTTCATCTAATATTCCAAGAAATAACGCAGTATTCGGTTCGAGCTCTACAGCCACTACAAATGGTGCCATAGGGTTTTTTTTTACAACTTTCGGGCTCTTTTCTCAAGAAGTATGTACTTGCCCCTGAAAAAACGTTTAATGTCGTAATTGAGACAGAGAATGCAAGATGCGCCAACAAAAATCAAAGTGATTCGAGAACAGGTCTTAAAGTGAATTTATCCAAAATTTTGTGTGGGAGGTACCCGAAGGACTGAACAAAACAAATATAGTCCATATTCGAACCTGATCTATATCTGGTAAATATATTATCGTGCGCACAATTTTTCCGAACATTTTTGAATTTTTTTGGTGGAGGTACCTGAAGTTGTGGACCGATATGGCTTATCTTCGAACTTAAACTAAGTTTGCACAAAATATTACGAAGGCCACATTTTGGGCCGACTCAGTAGATCCGTTCGAGAGTTATCTTGCGCTCCAACCTCTACACACGGTGTCATAGGGTTTTTTTTGCCCCTGATGAAACTTGCACCGTCGTATGGGGGGGCAGTGAATACAAGTTGCTACAACAAAAATCAAAGCGATTCGAGAGCAGGTCCTAAATTGAACTTTTCCGAAATTTTGTGTGGGATGTACCCGAAGGGGTGGACCGACTGAGTCCATATTTGAACCTCATATTACTCTGGTGGAAAATTTACGCAGTACAAAGTATGGACCAAATCGGTCACTCCCTCCAAGAGTTATCGTGCGCACAAACTTTCCGGACATTTTCGAACTTTTGTGGGGGATGTACCAGAAGGAGTGGACCGATGTAGCTCATCTTCGAACTTAAACTAAGTTTGGGCAAAATATTACGAAAACCAAAATTTTATCCGAATCGGTTCATCCGTTCCAGAGTTATCGTGCGCTCAAGCTAGACGGACGGACATGGCTAGATCGACTCCAAATTGTCTGAAACACATACTTGGGGTCTAAAAAAATTATTTTGAAGAGGAACATTTTCATCGTATCAAAGTGTATATCAGGAATATTGTCAATTATTTCATATTCCATTTCAGAAAAAAAGGATAAATTTTTTTCGAGCTACATCAACGATTTTTGATATGTAGGTTGAGAAAAAAATTCCCAGTTAGAATCTGGTCGCGAGCCAATTTTTGGTTGTTGCGGACAAAAGTTATGGCGCTTTTATTTCGCCTTTTAAGAAAGAAAATATTATAAAAACGCTAATTATTTTAATGAGCACAATTGTCACAAAAAAGTTACCTCGAAGTGACTTCAGCAAGTAGATTTCATAATACCTGCAAAATGTTACACAAAATTCGCGGAATGTACATAAAATTGATAAATTATTGAATATAAGTAAATTTTTTTCAAAATTAAGGCCCATTTAGTGGTCATAAAATTACATAAAAATTTGTTGTGGATCAAAACTTCAAGGCGAATCAAATGAGACTACAATCATACAGATTGGTGTTATAGTTTCGATGTTACAGCCAAAATAAGCACATATTTTGGTCAAAAAAATAATTTTTTGTTTGAAAAAATATTTTTTCACATGCATTGTGTAGTAGAAAATATTGTTAAAATCTGTAGGAATACTTCCTTCATTTTGCTTAAATCTCCCAATAAAATAGACGGATTTTGCTTTATTGTCATTCATATTAAAGCTTTCCCATTAGGGAAGGTAATTGGGTTGATGAGGATATATCTCAAAGCTTCTGAAATGGAAATAGAGATCAAATAATCCATTTTAATTTATATGCATTTTAAAATACGTGTAAATCGCGTAATTATCAAAATCATTTTGTCCGCATGTGATTTTCATGTACAGCAAGACCATATCTGGTAATTTGTATATATTTTTCGAAATTTAATTTGGAGGCTAAGATGTAGCATCAGCTGCATCTTAGCATTAAAATACCTATAAAATATCGCTAATTTGCGCAAAATGCATACAATTTTTGTCCGCATCCGATTTCAGTGTTCACCATGAAAATCTACATCGATATATATCTGTTTGAAGGCGATCAATCAAGAACCGTGGATGTAGCATCACACATTATTTTTTGGGATAAAATGAATGTAGCTCCCTTATCAGTGAAGTTTTCAAATCTCTGTTTCCGCTAAAACGAAGATGCTGCACTAGTTTTTTCATTGCAGTGGAAACGATCCGCAGAAAACGCGATAAAACACGCGATATTTTCAAAAACAATTTTAGGTGATTTTTCTACTTTGGAATTTCTCGTAAGTCGCGTTTTAGTAGATGGATTTTCACGAGGAATGTTTTATTGTATCCGGAACGTAAAAAACTAAAATGTGCAATGGAGTACGAGGTATTCTAGAGACAATTGCAAATATAAGACCCGAAAAATATGATTTTTAGAAAAATGTGCACACAAAATTTCCGCATTTGGATGCAGATTTCTATGAAGCTGCGCAGACTACATTCACAATATATGTATCAAACAACTCAGAATCGCAAGTACTACAATCCTATATATGATTTTTTGAAAAACCTGTTTGCGGAATGAAGTTAGGAGAAAATTTCAAAAAACACTGTAAATCTGGCTTCAAAATGTCAGCGTCATTTAATGGTAGAAGCAGTTCAAATTTTGAAAAGTAATACATAGGTGAGACGATCCTTATTTAGTTTGCTTCTACTTTTACTTTGACAGGAAAATCGAGAGAAGTGTGGTTTACTCACAAATCGAGAGAAAACAAAAAAAGACATGGTGGCTTCAACCCATTTTTACCCATTTTTTAAGATAAATATAGCCACAGCTTCCACGCATATTATCTTTTAAGGGTAATATTTTTTGCCACATCCAAAAACATTTAATTTTATCCAAAAATATTTAATTTGTATAATATACAATCACAAGTCGCGTGTTCTAAAAGGGTAAACCTTGGCTTCAGCTATGTTAAATTTTCAAAAATATTGGTGATATACCCTCTTTAGCCTAAAGGCTGAGGGTATAATAATGAATCCTTGTACGTACGTTTAATTTGTTGTAATACCGAATTGTATTAATTAAGTAGCAATAAGATAAAGTACAATTGTTTGTTGCTCCACAACCGAAGATATGAGTCCAAGTGGTGTTGGACGAAACTAGTCTCCTCTGCCATTCCCAAAAGTAATCAATTTTAACTACATCCCACTTTAAACTTGTTGTTTTTAAATTTGAAAACAACAAATATGAGATTAGCTTGACTTACATACAAATAGTAAGTAAAACACACATCTCAACAAAACTGCCGAAGTGAATCTAAAAAAGTTACGGAATTAGGTTTAACTAAACACAGGAAAGACGTTGTTTTATTCCGATTTGTTATTCACAAAGGACTTTATTTACTAAGCACACAGCCTTTCTT
The DNA here is from genome assembly GCF_047663935.1 of Musca autumnalis. Taxonomy (NCBI): domain Eukaryota; kingdom Metazoa; phylum Arthropoda; class Insecta; order Diptera; family Muscidae; genus Musca; species Musca autumnalis. The sequence continues at coordinate 4,618,703 of NW_027411755.1, read as the reverse complement.
TACTTCTTCAACAACTGACTGTTTCAGTTCGCGCTACGAATTACTACTGAATGACTGCCTTTTAATTCCCCATTATTTATGCCCGATCGCTTCTCGTTGTCTATATCTTTAGACGGAAGATCTGGTAACATCTCGTATCAGTGCGACAAACGCACAACTCGTACTAAGCGAACAATGACACATACATATTATAACGTGACCGTTTCATATACTCCTACATGCATTTATTTCCATCAACTACAATTGCACAGTTAGCATAGTGGATAAATTTAACTTCGGTGTAATTAACTACAATCACTGCTACACAATAATTGTCATTCACTCCGTATAACTACCCGAATATGTATTCTGGTTTTATTCATCAAAGTGGTCGATCACCAGCCGACAAAGTAGGACAAGACGTGTGGCTCGTCCGCAGTCTCGTTACTCGTTAGCTACGATTCGAACACGCTCCTAGTAAGCTCCAAGTCTCTTAGCAAGCTCCAGTCTCTTAGCAATCTCCAAACCTCTTAGCAACCTCCATGCTCTTAGTAAGCTCCAAGCTCTTAGCATGCTTCAAGTCTCTTAGCAAGCTCTAGACTCTTAGCAAGCTCCAAGCTCTTAGTCAACTCCAAGCCTCTTAGTAAGCTCCAAGCTCTTAGCAAGCTCCAACCCCTTAGCAAGTTCAACGCTCTTAGCAAGCTCGACACTCATAGCCAGCTCAATGCTCATAGCCAGCTCCTAAATATTGACCGACCTCTTTCCCCCACAGTAACCCGAATGCCATCGAGTCGAGTCATACACCCGACGATGTGGAGCCGAGCCACACCAAACGATTACCGAGCCACTGCCGATCTGGCAGCCGCTGAATAACACAGAAACGAACTCAACTAATAACTAATATTGCATCCACTTTCCACACACACACACACACATATATATATATATATATATATATATATATATATATATATATACAGTATCGGCCAAAACTAAAGCACCCCCTCAGTAAATTTTTTTGAAATGATAATTTTTTTATGAAAACTAAATTATAAATGTATTTTTTATTTTTCTTTTTATTTACTTATATCTTTATAATTGAAAAATACAAAAATAAGGAGATCAGAATTTAATAAACAAAAGTTAAAATTCAAAAAACATTTTAGGTCGCAAATGTAAGCGGACAAAACTAAAGCACCCCCCCCCAATTGAGGTACAGCAAAAACTATTGAAATCAATATTTCGTTGCTTATCCTCTATTCTGGATGACACAATCACATCTTTTAGGCATAAAGGATACTAAATTATTAATTATTGCAGGCGAAATAATCGGGTTTCGGAAAATTAAGCTTAAATCCTCAAAATACTGAAAATCGGAAGGTACCGTTATATGGAGGCTATACCCAAATGTGGACCCAGGTCCACGATTTTTGGCGGATATGTTTTGTGACCACTAGGAACCCTAAGTACCAAATTACAGCTAATTTAGTAGGAAAATGTGGCTTAAATATCCGAACTACCGAAGATCGGAAGGTACCGCTATAAGGGGGCTATACCAAAACATTAGCCGATATTGTTCATATTCATCCAAAAATGATGCTACAGCATCCACTAGTCAAATACAATACGCTAACGTTTAAAAATTAGCAAAAATTAGTAACAAAACAGATGACAACGATACAAGGTCGACGTTGGTGCTTGGCGATGTTATTGTTATTGTTGTAATAGCTTTAAGTATTATTTATCCTGATGATGTCTTTCGAAGAAAGACGAAATATCGATTTAAATAATAAATAAAAACAACAAAAACAAAGACCTCGAGCTCGGTTTTATTTAAACATATATTTATAATAATCAAAATAAAGGTCGAACTAAATAATAAAAAAGAATAAATAAAAAATAAATGTATAATTTAGTTTTCATAAAAAAATTATCATTTCAAAAAAATTTACTGAGGGGGTGCTTTAGTTTTGGCCGATACTGTATATATATATACATATATATATATATATATATATATATATATATATATATATATATATATATATATATATATATATATATATATTATTCGTTTATCAAACACCTAGAGTTCACAATAAAGATTAAACTTGTAACCACTCGTGTTTTACGTGTTTGTGGGTTTGTGGGAGCCTACCTCAGCCCTAGATAAAACCACTCGCTATAATATATGGGAGAATGGGTGACAAACACAAGATAATTCAAAGAACAGCAATGACGTCACTGAATGGTCAAAACAAACATGAAAGAGTACAACAAAAACAATAGCATACTAAGCGATAATTGCATGATTGTAGCAGAACAAATGTACATCAATAATATGTAAAGTAAGAATGGAAGGATTAAGAAAAATCTAAACAGTAGTTGTTGTTGTAAAACTAATTTAAATAAAAATTTGGTTTCAATTCAAATTTTTAAATTAAATTTAACTTAAAGATATCAGTTACATTAGTAACATTGCCTCCCGTTAAAGCCTGTTCGTTCCGGACAGGCACAGTTCCCGCTCGGTGGAATGGGCATTGGTAACGCCTTCTCACGCTTAAGCCTGCTCGTCCTGACTTAGCTCGGTTCTCGTTTCGTAGTAGTAGTAACCGCTTTGGATGTACCTCCTTCATACTTGACTTTCGGTCCATTGGATGGATGACATATTCTACATTGTCTATTCTCAAAACGTCTCCGGAGGAACCTTTTAAATGTCCGTTGGGATCTTGGTGTAATTTCTTCTTTTCTCGTCTCTAAGTTCATTCGGCTGCATTTCGGCATTTCCATTGGAGTTCTCCTAGATGTACATCTTTGCTTTGTTTTCCCCCTTTCGGGATCTTTCCGTTTCCTTACCGACCAATTATCGGCGGCTTTCAGCACCTTCAGCACACGGAAATCTACGGCGATCTGCTCTGATTCTGCACTCGGGCGGTGTTTGCATTGCTTCTCGCTGTAACCAACATTTATCGGTATTTCGACATTGGACAAAGTCATCACGCGGTGTTTTATGTCCAGGATGTCCAGGATGATGCTAAAGGCAATCATGAAGCCTGTACCAAATATAACCTCGTCCACTATTCGGCCGCTATAAAATCGAAATCTAACGAATTGCTTTCCATACTTTTCATGCATTCTTGTAGTCTCGCCTGTGGTTGTCCCCTTTTACCAAATCTGTTGCACTTCATTCATTGTTTCTCACGGAGACTTCTGCGTGTCTATCTCCACTGAGGCTTCTGCCTAATGTTCCCACAAGCAACAATTGAAGCGGTCATGTTCCGCAAGATATTATCTAAAGATCTCAAATCGATAGGTATCATTAAGCAGCGGTTCGTGGGCTAACTCTGGACTGGATGTACTGGATATATGTACTATCGGGTATAGAGAGATGGCTTTTAATAGTGTAAAACTTAAATTCATCCATAATGCTCTCAGCAACACAGGAATTTCTTCCAACCTAGTGGAATGAATTGATGAGATGCTGAAAAACAGTATTATTAATTCGCGTATGGAGGAATATCGCATGGTTGGCTTCTGGTAATAAATGAAATTGTTGCGTGTATCGGCAAGGAGATAACCGAAGTGGCTTATGATGAAGATGAAGGAGTGCTGCTAAGTAAAAAATTTAACAACCTTGTTTGACCCATGATAATGGGCTTAGGGTCATTTCGGAGAAGGGGGAAACTATACGCCTTCGAGCCACTAGTTTTGGATGGAGTTGCATGATAACTATCCACGGGTGCTTAATACCTCTGTAGAATCCTGGTCCATCGATTGACATGGAAAAGGTATACCGAAGAGCGAACGAAGAAAGGCTTGGTCTTAGGGTCAATCCGAAGAGGGATACTATGCACCCTCCAGCCACCAGATGGAGTTGCATTAGAACTATCCACGGATGCTTAATACCTCTGTAGAATCCTGGTCCATCTATTGATATGGAAAAGGAATACAGAGGAGCGAACGAAGAAAGGCTTGGTCAATCCGAAGAAGAGGGAATCTATGCACCTGCCAGCCACTAGTTTTGGATGGAGTTGTATTAGAACTATCCACAGATGCTTAATACCCCTGAAGAGTCCTGGTCCATCGATTGACAAGGAAAAGGAAAACCGAGGAGCGAACGAAGAAAGGTTTGGTTCTTCCCATCTTAACCTATGGTGGATTTGCCTGGAATCAAGCAGTTGGAAATATCACACTACCGTCCAAACTATCAAGTGTGCAAAGGGCTAAGCCAGTTCTGATTACGGAGCAGTCAACAGCATTCCTCATCCTAGTCCACTGTTACAACTACGATATTTCAGGTTCCGAGCGAACGGATTGTGCCGAGTTTCATACTTTGGACATTCGAAAGTCATTATATGTCTCTCTTTCAGATTTGGCTCACAATCCGTTATTATTCAAAGCAAAGACATAAAGGTAACTCACCTTTGGACGGTCTGGCAATATACACAGATGGAACCATGTTGGAAGAAGGTATTGGCGCCGGCGTCTATTGCGACTCAATTAAGCATAATGATAGCTGAAGCGTTTTAAGTCGCTTGTGGAACCTGGATGCAGGATATCCAAAACACTCTGGCCTGCGATCTCTCAACGTAGAATCATTTCCCTTCTTTGACTCGATGGGTTAGAGATGAAGATCCCCGTGGGATTAAATGCGGTTCACTGTAGGGTTACATCTCTCATCGTATTACGTAAAATAAAAGAATACATGAACATGTTTAAACGTTTTCTATAAAATATCCTTTTCGCCACACCCCAATATAAATTGTGTATTTCAATATATAGTCATTTATAGCCTTTGTAGTCTTCGTGCAACATTTTTTTGTCAGCGATAGCCATTTAATATGTGACACATGATTATTGACGCCTGAACTTTTATCGCTAATGACGTTCATTAAGCATGAAAAGTTTCACTCATGACTGACTGACAGACATATTAAATTGCTTGTTGGTTAGTTGTTCGCTCCTTTAGCTTCCAACATTGTGACACAGAAAAATCGAACAAAGTTTTATGACAACAACAACATTTTTATGATTTATTTCGGAAACGGTAACAAAACACGGATAGAAAATGTTATCATTATTTTAGCAATTTTTAATTTGAAGTAGGTATGTAATGGCCATTACGATACGAGGGGTTTTAAGGATCTATAGTAGACTGTTTCTTATCCTATATATTTTAGGTAGGAAGCATGGACTTGTCCGCGGAAAACATAATATCGCTGTAAACAGGACCATAACGAACAGCATCGGTACACGGAGGAAAAAAAGCCTCTCTAACATATGTTCCAAACATATTTTGCAGCAAACATATATTTGTTTGTAACCAGTCCCAAACATAACATATGTTTGGGTCCTGCAAACAAATATATGTTTGGGTGCAAACAAATATTTGTTTGGTTTTTTTTTATTTTAGTTAATTTGCTTACATACATAATAATTATACATAAGTCAAATCACTCCAATTGGAGCTTCTGACAACATTTAAATAACAATATATTTACAAATTGTCGACAACATTTCTGAATCTTCTTCTATCTTGTGGCAGGTGTCGGAGCTGTTGTCATGGGAGACCTTTGCTTGTAAATTCTTCTTCCACTGATCTTCGCCATGTAATCTTTGGTCGTTCCCTGTGGGTTCTATTGGAAGCAGACTTTGAGTGCAAACAAATATACGTTTGGGTGCAAACAAATATATGTTTGGGTGCAAACAAATATTTGTTTGGGTGCAAGGAAATATTTGTTTAGATGAAATATAAATACAAATCCAAAATCCACAATAACACATAAGTACACCAGGGTAGGGCAATGTGTCTCCCGTGTGTAGACTGTATCTGGTGGTGACCGAGAGTACATTTACGCTCACGGGAGACTCATTGCCTTACTCCGACATACACACATTTATAAATGGTGATTGTTTTTGTTTTATTGAAATGTATAGAAACACCAAACACAAAAGCAACAACAACCCATAAAAATATGTTCTAACATCAAAAACATGTTGGTACCCAAATAAATAAAATTCAGATATGTTACAAAATGTTACAAACATATATTTATTTGCAACAATCCCAAACATATATTTGTTTGGATCCAAACATATTTCTAACATGTATTTCTCTGTGAGTATACATTTCAAAAGTATCTTAGTCAAAATATCATTTCAAAAGTATCTTGGACAAAATATTAGGAGATCCAAAGCTTGGACCAAATTGCTTGCCTGCCCCCTTTAATAGATATCGTTTAGTGACATTTTTTAAATATTTGGGAGGTACCGGAAGTTGCGGGCCGATATTGCTCATCTTCGAACTGAAACTAAGTTTGGACAAAATACGACGAAGGCCAAAGTTGGCCAAGTTGATCAGTTCGAGATTTATCGTGTTCTCCAGCTACTACAAATGGTGTCATAGGGGTTTTTTACACCATTCCGACTGTTTTCTCCAGAAGTATGGACTTGTCCCTGATGAAACTAGTACCGTCGTATGGGGGACCGTGAATACAAGTTGTTACAACAAAAATTAAAGCGATTCGAAAGCTGGCCCTAAACTGAACTTTTCCGAAATTTTGTATGGGAGGTACCCGAAGGAGTGGACAATATGGGCCATATTAGAACCTGATTTATATCTGGTAGATCTACAAGGATGTGTAAAGTATAAACTAAATCGGTCACTCCCTGCGCACAATTTTTCCGAAAATTTTTGAACCTTTTGTGGGGAGGTAACTGAAGAAGTGGACTGATATGGCTTATCTTCGAACTTAAATCAAGTTTGGACAAACTATAACAAAGGCCAAATTTTGGACCAAATCGGCAGATCCTTTCGACAGTAATCTTGCGCTCCAACCACTACACACGGTGTCATAGAGGGTTTTTTGCACCTTTCAGGCTATTTTCTACGGAAGTATGGACTTGCTCCTGATGAAAGTTGTACCGTCGTATGGGGGACAGTGAATGCAAGTTGCTACGGATGGAGTCTATATTGGAACCTCATCTAAGTCTGGTAGAAATTTCACGATATGTAAAGTATGGACCAAATCGATTGTTCCCTTCAAGAGTTATCATTTTCCGAACATTTTCGAACTTTCGTGGTGGAAGTACCGGAAGTAGTGGAGCGATATAACCCATTTTCTAACTTAAACTATGTTTGGACAAAATATTACGAAATCCAAATTTTTGACAGAATTGGTTGATCCGTTCGAATCGGTTGATCCAGCCAGGCAGAGAGACAGACAGACTGTCGGACATGTCTAAGTCAACTCCAAATTGTCTGAAACGGATTTCGCCCAAGTATATTTGGGGTCTAAAATATATACACTCGTTAACATAAATGCTGAGGGTATAACAATAATTGGGAAGATATAGGAATTTAAGGATCTTCAAAAATTTCTCGTATAATTATCCAAAAGATCTCTTTTGCACATCTACCCAGAAAAACTGCTGCTGTTTAAGAACATTCTCCTGTGTATACCGACTAAGATTGTCGGAACAAAATGTTTTCATTGATCCAGTCTACTTTCAAATCGTCTGTAAAGAAAAATTTCCAAACCAGCGACGCCTAAAGAAATAACGTCTATATTAATCTAGCCTGAGAGTTTTTAATGTCAGCCTATATTTTTAAGAGATTGATTAGAGGTCCCTTCAGAGTTTCTGAATTCTTGAATTCTGTCGATGGAAACAATCTATACACCAATATATTCAAATAACTTTTTCCCCTCTTATAAGTGTATTGTATAAAACAAACAAGAAATATGATAATTTGAACCACATCGAATCATATTGACACAAGCTTGCAATCACCCAATTTTCCTCTGAAATGAAACACACTGCTCCCCATTTTTTGTTTAAACAGCGGAGTATTTGTATAGTTTTTTTTTGTTCTTTCTCCTGTCCTAGAAAAAACAAGCAACACATATTCCACGCTATTGTTCACCAAAACAATACAATAACAACAAAAGTAGCTCAAAGTAAAGCATAAAGTGCATTGAACCAGCATCTGCCAACTTTGACCCCTCCACCTCGACACGGCCAACAAAAAAAAAATGCACATCGAACGACCATCAAATGTGTTGCAAAAAAAGGCGAATTGCTCAGATTGTTCAATGAAAATGAAATTCTGTGCTGTGCGTTTTTTGGAGAACACAGCAAAAAAGCAGCATTCAAACTGAAATTGGCGCCCAACAGCAGCAATGTTATGTTGACTTTTTTGTTTGTTATGGACCAGTTAGTGTCTCACTTCTGGCCAAGGTGGATGAATGGTGGATGGGTTGGATGATGTGTTTCATGAATTAGTGCGGAAATAATGCGCGCCAATATCGTTCACATGGTTACAAAGTGAACAATTGTTTGGGCTAATGGAGATTTTTTGTGGAAACTCAAGCAAATGCGTGGTGGTGTGGCACAAAAAAACAGCCATGCAAAATGACAATACGAATATTGTTAAGCTACCAAAATGAACAATAATAGGCAAAACAAATAGTCATGTTAAAAGGGCGAGCAGATTTAATGTTGACCATACTAATGTATATGTATGTTTGTTGTGAGTATGAGCTGAATGACCCACAAACAGTTCACAGGTTTACCGAAGTTTTTTCGTAACACGGTCAATTGTTATGTGTTATGGCACAAAAATAATATGAAATTTGTAAATCCATTAATATGTGCGCATGACATTTTAAAAATCGGTAAAATGTGTATTGAACCCCTTTTTTGTGACCTAACCTAATGAACAAATGCTATGTTTCTGGTGCATATCCACATATTCCACAAACATCCCAGTTGGAACAAGGGAGACTTCTACAGTTTATGGCCGAGTACGAATGGCGTGTCCTAAGACACCATTTGTAGAAAAGTTTTACGCGGCTGAAATACTCAGGAAATGTCGCCAGGATTACTGAGGGGTATTAAGCCACCATTTAAAAGTTGATGTTGCATGGCCGGGGAATCGAACGCACGACGTTCATCGTAAAGTCTACTACTACCCCACTACTATTCATTCACAAATGCCCTCATCTAGCCATCTTTTCTCATCTTTTCCAACCAACATTTTTAAGATAGGTCAACACTCTAATGTAGCGCCGTAAGTAAATAAACGTATCGAGATGCAACGATTGCGTTGGCTAGGCCAAAGAATATATGGCGCAAACAAGTGGATAAAGAGATGACAAGGCGCGGTTTTCCGGAAAGCGAAGTTCGGCTTATGGAACAAATGTTCTGTAATGGGCCAGCTAAGTAAGTAAGTAAGGTGGTACCTTTCATCAGGATGAACACATTTTTAGGATAGACTAGATAATTTAGGCATTTGGGGTATCCATGGTAGAAAAATGTGTCCACCTAAAATTGTGAAAAGAAACTTATTATTGCATTTATTATTTATATTACATTTATATTGTATTTTATGGTGGAGGGTAGAAGTTCGCGAACACGCTGCCTTCAATGTTCGGGGGTTGGAGTTCGGGAACGGTAGGTCTAGGGTTTCTACTATGCACTACTGATTTCTATATAGGGAACAGTGAAACGAAGTCACTGTGAAGCTGCTGTCCCGAAGGCCCAGTAGAACAGTAACAGAAGGTCCTTGAGCAACTGCTGACCCGAAAGCCTAGTGGAACAGTTAACGAATTTTCTGTGGAATTTTGACACGAAGTCCCTGTGAAGCTGCTGACCCGAAGACCCAGTGAAAGAGTGACACGAAGTCTCAAGGACAAGTTTAGGTATCGGTCACCACAACTTAATGGGTAGTCATCAAAAAGAAAAAGAGTTTGGGAACGGTTTGGTTTGGTTTTAGGACGCGCAGCTACCGTTGTAGGCAGCTACTTCACTCGGAGACCTTGAGGTCCATTGTGATCATCCTTAGAGAAACTGTGTGTTGTGGTTGGGCTATATGTGATGATGATAGATGCTGGACTATTGCGGATTTGTTGTGAAGTTGAGTATGTAGGTGATGCTGTGATGATGGGTGTGAGTTTATAGGTTGTTGCTGAGGTTGTGATGGTGGATGTAAGTTTATAATTGTAGAGTGGTTTTGATGGGTTGGATATGATAATGATGGATGCTGATTTATAAGATGGGTGTTGAAAGGTGGTGCCTGTATTGTTCTGAAGTAATATGAGGTGGTTCGTTTATTTCCGGTTTGCTGATGTAAAGTGGTTTGGTGTGATGGGTGCGATGATTAATGTATATGGATGCGCGGCTGCTGTGATTTGTGACAAAGATGATGATGTAGTAGATGTGATGTGGGTATGTTGCCGCTGAGGGTGTTGTTCATTGTTGAGCCGATTTCTATCCCCCTGTGTGAAGGAGAAAGAAAAAACAATGATTAATTAGTTTTGTTTGCCAGCCATGTGAGGTTTTTGGCAAATTGGTACAAGTAGATGGGGTCTATGTCGGAGAAGAAAGTCAGAGTATTTATCTCATATCTACCGAAGAATCGATAGTAGATGTTCGACCGTCTCTGTTTCTTCTGGATCTTGACATAGCCTACAGTAATCTACACTGCTGTTGTCCCATCTAGAAGTTAGGGACCTGACCATGTTGTGTCCGGTAATGAGACCTACAGTGATCTTTATCCCTAACCTATTTAGTGAGAAAAGAGAGTTGGTTCTATGCTGAGAATAGCAGGGCCAGATTGCCTTGGATACCTTACAGCCAGTTTCCATTTGCCATCTTTGCCCCGCCTTTGGTGGTCTAATAGATGACTCGACTGGTAAGTCAGTCGACTGAGAGCCACCCCGTGCTAGTTCATCCGCCTCTTCGTTTCCCTTTATATCACTGTGTCCTGGAACCCAGCAAAGATCAACGAAGTCGCGTACTTCAAGCAGAGCGTTTTTGCAATCGAGGATAGCTTTTGAGTTTATGGTCCATGACTTGAGAGCCTTAAGGGCCGCTTGACTATCGACGAAAATAGTCACCTGTCCTTTCAGGACACTCCCAAGTTCTTTGATCATCTCCGCTGCTTTCCTAATTGCAAAAATCTCTGCCTGAAAGACGCTGCAGTTATCGTTGAGTTTGAAGGATTGCTTAATTTGTGGGATTATGACGTTAATTTGGTTGAAATTGAGTGCAGTGGGTATATAATCACTGATGTGATCGGGTCCACTGGACTCAAGTAAATCGGTGAAGGGGAAGAGGACCTTTGCATGTCCAAATCGTGAACACTGCCACATACCTGCCTCTCTAAGCCTGAAAGCCGTTCTCGCCGCCTGAAAGTTGATAGTGATGTCCATAGGTTGGAGATCCAGTATCACATTCAGGGCGGCTTGAGGTGTACTTCTAATGGCACCAGAGATTAGCAGAGATGCGGCTCTTTGAACACTAGATAATTTGGACAGAAGTGCACTGTTTCCGAGTGCATGCCACCAGACAAGCCCTCCATAGGTAAGGATTGGGAGAACCACGGTATCATACAACCAGTGTATGATCTTTGGTTTGAGACCCCAACTTTTACCAATGGAGTTCTTACAGGAATAGAGTGCCATAAAACCCCTCTTAACCCTCTCCTCAGTATTCCTTTTCCAATTTAAGCGTTGGTCCAGGATAACACCGAGGTATTTGGCTTCCGATGAGAGTTTTAGGGCAACACCATCCAGCTCTGGTAGCGGGAAGTCGGGAATTTTGCGCTTCTTCGTGTAGAGTACGAGCTCGGTCTTCGTTGGATTCACACCAAGTCCATTGGTGCGAGCCCAGCGAGACAGCTGCACTAAAGCACGCCGCATAAGTTCTGATATAGTCGACAATAATTTGCCGCTTATGAGGATAACAACATCGTCAGCATAGGCTACCACCTTTGTCCTTAGTTGGTTGAAATTCACAAGAATTTCATTTATTACAAGGAGCCAGAGGAGGGGTGATAAAACTCCTCCTTGAGGCGTACCCCTGCAAACCTATTTCCTTAAGGAACTCTCTCCTAGATGGGAGTTGATGATTGTACTCTTCAGCATTTCATCAACCCACCTAACAAGGATAGAGGAAACTCCTGCGTTAGTGAGCGAATTATGAATGGATTCCAGCTTCACATTGTTGAAGGCTCCCTCTATGTCGAGGAAGGCTGCAAGTGTGAAGCACGATCCCTCCATATTCCTCTCAATATATCCAACCACCTCATGTAAGGCGGTGTCCACCGACTTGCCTTTAATATAGGCGTGCTGCGAGTTGCTTATAGTATTGGAATCTAGATGAGACCGTATGACGTGGTCGAGTAGTCTCTCTAGAGTTTTGAGGAGGAAGGAAGAAAGACTAATAGGTCTATAGTCTTTAGGTAGTGTGTGACTAGGCTTCCCAGCTTTGGGAATGTAAGTTACCGTTACCTCCTTCCATGAGTTAGGTATGTACGACAGACGCAGGCAGGCCCTGTAAATTTCCTTTATGGTTGCCAGTACCGAGTCAGCTGCATTCTGCAGCATGGCCGGGATAATGCCATCCGGTCCAGGAGACTTATAGGGTTGGAATGGGATGCTAGTTAAGTTGTCAATCCGTTGCTCGTCCTGTGCCGTACAGCCCTGATTGTGACTCGTTCGTTGCGAGTCACTCTCTAGGTCAGTACAGCCTGGAAAATGCACTTCAGACAGCAGATTTAGAGTCTCTAGACCAGAGTTAGTCCACGTGCCGTTTTCTCGTTTGATGCTACCCATGGGTTTGGGATCCTTGGATAGAATCTTACGAAACCTGGCAGCTTCGTTTACTCCTTCTACAGACTCAGCGAAGCAAACCCAAGATCTCTGTTTAGCCTTTTTAATTTCACTCTTGTAGTTATTGAATTATATCCCAATAGGTATCCCAATCTGTACTGAGAGAAGATTTGTTGGCTTTGTTGTAGATTTCCTGGCCGCCTTACGAAGACTGGCCAGGTCTTTATTCCACCATACCGGCTGAGATTTCTTCCCAGGGTAGGTTATTGGGCAGGAATCCTCGAAACACCTCAGGAGGGACTTACTTAGATCGTTTACAGCAACCTCGACTTCTGTTGATGTAGACATCCTTTGAGGATTGCTTAACACCGAAGTCGTTTGTAAGCTGTAATTGTTCCAGTCTGTCCTCCTGGGATTCCTGTATGGTTTTTGTTTCTCCGAACTTATGGGGACTTTGAAGAGTATCATCTTGTGATCTGAAAAAGAGCACTTTTCAGATACCTTCCAGTCCATAGCTTCGGAGTCTTCCAAGTTAGTTAGGGTGATGTCAATTACTTCGCCTCTAACTCTATGTTGGAAAGTGAGTGTGGCTGGTTCACAAGGTTTTTGTGAAGGGACAACGATTGTGGAAGTATTACTCTTCCCTGTGTTGTCATTCACACTCTCCTTGATCACCTTCGGCTCGCAAGGTTTTTGCGTGGTGGCGATCGCTGCGGAGTGTATAGCCCCACAGTTACTGGCACCTGCACTGACCTTGATTACTGGTGCAGCAGAGGTCTGCGAGATGATCGGTCGTGACAGCGATGACTTCTTCGCAGACGGTGGTTGCTCCTCAGAGGACCTCATCCTCTTCACCACTACGGGTTCGGTGGAGTTTGTCCTTGAGGTACCACTGGTCTTTGAAGAAGCCTTCCCTGGCACTGACTTCTCATCCCGTTTTTCGAGCTTCCCCCTGCCCATCAGCCGACCCACCTCCATCACCATGTTTATGGGCTTAGAAGAAGGGGCAGCAGAGGGGTTTGGGGAGGCAACGGTTTTTTTGGGCCTGGTTTTTGACCTTTTTGGCTTCTTCACAGTCTGTATAGACTGTGATTTTGTCGTGGTTTTTGGATTGTGGGACAATGAGACCATACAAAAGAAAAGGAGAACAAAGTAGAGAGCGTTTACCAAACAAGAGAGGAAATGTGAGAGAACGTAGGGAAAAATAAGAAAGTGATTTTGGATCTCATGAAAATCTTACATATTTTTAAAAAAATAGTGACTTTCGGATGGATATAAGAAAGTGCACATGTATCTTATGAGAGGTACGTGTATAGTATGAAAAAACTACATCACGAACGAAAATATGTAAAAATTCTTGAAATATTTTTTCTGTGTATTGTGTGTTGTTTTATTTTGTAAGTGATCATTTTGTCACGTTACACTCCTCAAACATAAGCTTTTTCCCGGTTTATAAAGACTATCTTCAGTTCGAAATATAGCTTGTCTATAAAAAAAAAACGTTCCTGAGCTTGTCTATGAATACTTCCTACAACTCTTCTATTAAGACTTTTTTCAAGTTGTCTATGAAGACTCTCTCCAGCTCATATATAAAGTCTACCTTCAGCTCATCTATAAAGTCTACCTTCAGCTCATCTATAAAGTCTCCCTTCGGCTCGTCTATAAAGACTTCTATTAAGACTTTTTTCAAGTTGTCTATAAAGACTCTCTCCAGCTCATCTATAAAGTCTACCTTCAGCTCATCTATAAAGTCTACCTTCAGCTCGTCTATAAAGTCTCCCTTCGCCTCGTCTATAAAGACTCTCTCCAGCTCATCTATAAAGTCTACCTTCAGCTCATCTATAAAGTCTCCCTTCGCCTCGTCTATAAAGACTCCCTTTAGCTCGTCTATACAGACTCCCTTTAGCTCGTCTATACAGACTCCCTTTAGCTCGTCTATACAGACGCCTTTACCTCGTCTATACAGACGCCTTTACCTCGTCTATACAGACTCCCTTTAGCTCGTCTATACAGACTCCCTTTAGCTCGTCTATACAGACTCCCTTTAGCTCGTCTATACAGACTCCCTTTAGCTCGTCTATACAGACTCCCTTTAGCTCGTCTATACAGACTCCCTTTAGCTCGTCTATACAGTCTCCCTTTAGCTCGTCTATACAGACTTCCTTTAGCTCGTCTATATAGACTTCCTTTAGCTCGTCTATATAGACTCCCTTTAGCTCGTCTATACAGACTCCCTTTAGCTTGTCTATACAGACTCCCTTTAGCTCGTCTATACTGAGTCCCTTTAGCTCGTTTATACAGACTCCCTTTAGCTCGTCTATACAGACTTCCTTTAGCTCGTCTATATAGACTTCCTTTAGCTCGTCTATATAGACTCCCTTTAGCTCGTCTATACAGACTCCCTTTAGCTTGTCTATACAGACTCCCTTTAGCTCGTCTATACTGAGTCCCTTTAGCTCGTTTATACAGACTCCCTTTAGCTCGTCTTTACAGACTACCTTTAGCTCGTCTATACAGACTTCCTTTAGCTCGTCTATACAGCCTCCCTTCAGATCGTCTATACTCCCGCCTAGAAAGATTTCCTTCTGCATATCTTTAAATTTTCCTGCCGCATGGTTGTATAGACTCTCTGGAGATCTTTAAATCCTATTGTGAAAAAGAATCAGAAGCTCAGTAGTGCGATTCTCTAACACATTTTTGAGTTGTAGACAAAAATCGATAAAATGAAAATTCTTAAAATTTCGTTAATTAACGATACTTTTCGGAAAGTTAGCGACCAATAAAAAGTAGTCCTAAAGTTCTACAGATAACAAGAGTGCTGTCATCTTTTATTTGAAATTTTCATTCACAATTTTGCGTTTTAATTTTACCGATTTTTGTCCGTAACTCACAAATTGAGTTTAAGAATCGCACTACAGGTCTATGAGGTGTACCTTCTGGTTGTCTACAAAACCGACTGTCTGGAAATTGATGTTTTTCCTCGACTAGAGAGGGAGACCAATTAAGAGGACCAGGAGGGATCTTTTGAAGCCCGAGAAGGACAAGGAAAGGTTGTAGACGTGCCAGTGTAGGTTTCATATTGAAGTCTTACTTATCTAACTTCTCCTTTGAACGCTATTTACATGAGCGGTGGTGTCCAACATGAATATATTAAAAAAATAAAGCTAATTTACACACCGGCATTTCCATTAGCCTTCCTTTTCTTCCTCTAACTACTCAACAACTTCTGTCATTTTCCTATATTAACTGTTAGAATGAAATAAATAAGAATCCTTTATCACCCCGTGGTGTTAATCCCCCAGAGCCATTAGCAAAATTGTGCAACACTTCAGCATGTGTTTCAGGTAGTAGGGGTGGTAGCTGCAATGAGAAAATAAACTTTTCATAGTTTGGTTGTTGCGCTGAGCTGAGCTATGGGTTATTCCTGTGGTGGCGGTGGTGTCTGCTTTTGATGGTGCTACTTGAAACAAGTGGCAGGCAAACTATGATGTTGTGGTAATCTTTGTAATATTTTTGACTGTAGCAGTTTGTTTTTCATCTTCTTCTGCTGCTGCTTCTTCTTTGGTAACTTTGTACGTTTTATGGTTTATGGACAAATTGCTTCGATAACCAAAAAACACAAATAAGTTTTTGAAGTTTGTGATGCTGAATAATGAATGGATATTTTGATTTTAAAGGATAATGGTGAGTTGTTGGAAAAATATGATGTGAAGACTATCTAAAATTCAACAATATTTTATGGAAACTACTTAAAACACAACTCGAATCCTGAGGCAGTAATAATCACAGAAACAACTCTTAGTCTCGCCTACTCAAAAATCTCCAGGAGACTTGTCGATTTACCAATTTCTATATATACTGGTCTGAACAAAATTCGAAAGATTTTACACAAAATGTTTCAACTGTGACTGAAATACCATTCATCTGAAAACATTGAACATTTGAAAAGTTTTAAAAAGTATAGTGTTAATTGCATTAAAGCCAACTTTAATAGCAAATGCTTGTTGTGTTTTTTTTTTGTTCTAGCCTATAACGAAGTTTCAATCCACTAATAATATTTGGTGGCTTTGGTGAATGCTTTGCCCTTTTGCAATTGCAATAAAATGTAAATTATGCGCCTGGGGTGTTGTGGTTACGTGTGGCATATGTTGTTGCATAAGCCACAATGCATCAATAAATGCATTCGTGTGTAAATAAATGTTCTTGTTCGTTCTTCTTCTACGTTAATCTGTTGATGTAAATAATTTCAGCTGTGGCAAATGAAATCATATTTTGTGGCTTCGGCACATTACAATTTGGTGCTGTTCATCCATTAATTGGTTAGAATTTATTAAAACGGAATTTTCAAATTTATATGGAAGTTTTAAATTTGTTAGCTATTTTTTGCTTTGTGGTTCAGATTTGCGTGAAATTCATCAACAAGTTTAAATATTTCTTTTAATATAAAACTAGTAACCAACCGATTTGTTTGCCTCAGGAAGGTTGAATTACTAAATCGCTACTTTTTGCTAAAGTTCTAATTATTTACAAAAATTATTTATAAACAATCATAAGAATGTATTTGTACATACATATATTTCCACAACATCCCTAAGGGACAAGGGAGACTTCTCTCATATCAATGACTGCGGGCCGATTTATATTGGCTCAATGATCTTGGACTTACTGTTTATCGTCGAACGGCGCACAATGGTTCAGGAATCGATTTTCCTGGCCAAAAATCAAAATTTTGTTTTGTCAAAGATATTTAATTTCTAGGATTCGATAGTAAACATATTGAAACTAAGGAAATCAAAAAATTAGGCCCAAATATTGGAAGGTGTGGGCGTGGCGTGCCCCTAAAGACGAGCATTTTCCCCATGTTTGGGAAATACGTCATTTTTACAAATTTCTGGAGAAAGACAAAGCTATTTCTCTAAAACTATAACAGTTATTGTATTCATTGTTTTTTTGTAAGGTAGGTAGGATTGCGGCCTTTAAAAATCGTTTTAGTAAATTACCGTAGCGTTTACACAACATGATCTATTTTATTTTTCCTCGGGTACTAAATTTTATGAAATTCCAATTTTAGTGGACTAGAACTTTTGTGGAACAACATGGAACAAAGTTCTGTTTTCACAGAAAGATGCCCGAAAGTCTCTTCTTCCAGCCCATATATACTTTTGTACCCGTCCCGTTCCGTCCGTTTAACACTTTTTTCAATTGATTGAAATTACATGGGTAAAAATGTGTGTTTTTCTATACTGTTTCCATATGAATTACAGTTTTTTGACACAAATTACAACTTTTTTTGAGTATATGAGTTTTTATACGAGTTATATAAGTTTTATTAAAACCCACGGAGAATTTTTTTAATTTTTGAAAAAATTAAAATTTTTTTTGTAATTTTTTTTTTACAAATTTTTGAAAAAAATTTTTTTTGGCATTTTTTCGATTTTTTTTTAGTTTTTTTTTTTTTTTGGTAATTATTTTGTTTATTTGTTGGTGTTTCACCATCTTTAATACGTAGGAAGATATAAAAACCACAAAAACACTCATATTTTGATGAAAAATAGTTAAAAAACTCAAAAGTTTAACTTTGACCTTGAATTTCTCTGCAACTACCAGACCGAACTTGCCGCTCATAATTCGTCTGAAAGCTGATTGTGTTATCTGTCTAACAAAAAAAAAAAGAATTGTGAATATATCTCTATCCGCTCAAAAGTTACAGAATTTTAACCAGGAAAAAACGATTCTGAACCACTGTGCGGCGTGTCTTAAGACACCACTTGTGGAGAAGTTTTCCATGTCTGAAATACTCAGGATATACTACAATAATGTACAATAACCTCCAATTCGGTCGATATTCACACATAATTAGGGTATAAGTGGCAATTAGTCCGGGCAATCAATGGTAATATGCGAATTGAGGATTAACTTTAATTAACTCATATTTTTGTCATAATAACAAGTTAGAAAGTATTATTCAACTGTGCTGACGGAGATATACCCTCAGCCACTGACAAAAAAACAAACACAAGATTGCTTTAAAATCATTGACATACACGCAGTATTTTTCGCTTTTGTTGGAACAAAAATATCTGTTTTGGTTCCAAAAATGTATTTGTTTTGTTCCATCCATCTTTCCATCTTTTGTTCCAAAAATAGAAAACAAAAACAACTTTCGAATTTCCGCAATATTGTAAAAATCGTTAACAATACCGATTGTAGGAACTATCATAATCTAATTTTGTTTACAAAACGTATTGTCAACCCAGAAAACCAGCCCAGAAATTTTTGATTTGAGTGTATATACTTCTCATATACGCTTTTCACATAACTTGGATATAAATGTCGCGTATAATATTGCAATCATTGAAGAACACAATACATGGTTTGCTGCATTGGCTGACAACAAAGACAAACAAAAAGCCACAAGCACCCACCACAACATAGGGAATAATTAAACACCATAACAAACTCCGGTATAAAACCAAACCTCAAAGCACAATGAAGATAGAAGAATGAAACAAAACAGGAACAAATAAAAACAAGAGTCTCATTGTTGATATACATACACACAAAAACAAAGATAAAGGCATCATGTCATACAAACAAAACTCACCATAATTGTTTTTTTTCAAAACGGCATCGAATAGCTAGAGAAGAGAAAAAATTGTCGAAGAAAAGAGAGAATTATTATTTAGTTGACAAAAACTATTTTTGGATTTAACAAAACCCAATTGTTGGAATCACAATACTACATTTGGAATTTAACAATATCTTTACAATACATATTTTGCTCTTCGAATATTGTTGGATCAATCATATTTTTTTCTCTGCGTGTATACCAAACATTCTTATTAAGGGGTAGTTTACACTATATGTAAATGTCATATGACATGAAATTATATAGTCGCTAATATGTACAATATTGGGGATTTTCCTTACGCCATTTACTTTGTGCGTCCACACCAGCAAAAATTTTATAAAATTACGTCTCCACATTGCCTGCGTGGGTAGATATGGAATGTTTTTATTTCGTGTCATATGACATTTACATATAGTGTTAACTACCCCTAACCAAACTTTTTCAAAAAGGACTCGAAATATTAATTTACGTTAAACTATGTTTGAAAAAAAAAAATAAAAAGTTTTATAGTTATATTGCACAATAGCCATTTTAGTATGTGCCGGGAGGGTTTTGGTGCTTCGGCAATTATCTCAGGAAGTATTGACTTACTCCGGAGAAAGATTGCACCGTTGAAAATGAGGCCGCTAGAACAACCTATTGAAAAAAATCAAAACGATGCGCAAGGAGCTCTTAGACTAAAATTTTTGTTTGTTTTTTATTTTTGTGGCAGGTACACGATATAGCCCAGACTCCAGCCTGATACATGACTGGATAAAATAATATGATGTGCAAAGTCTGCACCAATCAGAAACTCCCGCGAGAATTATCTTGCGGACTTGCCATTTTGGTTGGTGCCGTCAGGGTTTCTTTGAACATTACGGCCAATATCTCAGGAAGTATGGACTTGCGCAAGAAAAAAAATTGTACCGTCATAAAGGGAGTCGCAAGGACAACCTGCTGAAAAAAATTCAAGACGACCCGAGAGGAGCTCTTAAACTTCACTTTTTTCGAATTTTGCGTGGAAGGTACCCGAAGAAGTGGTCCGATATAGCCCATATTCCAACCTGATACATGACTAGATGAATATAATGTGCAGAGTCTGCACCAATCAGAAACTCCCTGCGAGAATTACTTGCGGATTTTCCATTTTGGTTGTTGCCGTCAGGGTTTTTTAGAACTTTTAAGCCAATATCTCAGGAAGTATGGACTTGCGCAAGAAAAAAATGTACCGTCGTAAAGGGAGCCGCAAGGACAACTTACTGAAACAAATTTCAAATCAATCCGAGAGGAGCTGTTAAACATCACTTTAACAGAATTTTGTGTGGGATGTACCCGAAGGAGTGGACCAATATACTATCTATATCTAGAAGGATTAATATAGCCAATATTACAACCTGATACATGATTGGATGAAATAATATGATGTGCAGAGTCTGCACCAATCAGAACCTCCCTGCGAGAATTACTTGCGGATTTGCCATTTTGGTTGGTGCCGTCAGGGTTTCTTAGAAGTTTTAAGTCAATATCTCAGGAAATATGGACTTGCGCAAGAAAAAAAGTACCGTCGTAAAGGGAGCCGCAAGGACTACTTACTGAAACAAATTTCAAATCAATCAAAGAGGAGCTCTTAAACTTCACTATAACCGAATTTTGTGTGGGAGGTACCCGACGTAGTAGACCAATATACTCCATATTCGAACCCGATCTATATCTAGAAGGAATAATACGATGTGCAAAGTTTGGACCGAATCGATTGCTCCATTCGAGAGTTATCGTTCACAACATTTTAAAGACCAATTTTGAACTTTTGTGAAGAAGGTACCCGAAGGAGTGGACCGACATTGCCCATCTTAACTAAGTATGGACAAAATTTTACTATATCCAAAATTTGGTTCGAATCAGTTGATCCGTTCAAGAGTTATCGTGCGCACCAGCCAGACAGACAGACGGAAATTGCTAAATCGACTCCAAATGGTCTGAAACGAATTTCGTCCAAACATTTTTGGTCGTATCAAAGTGGATATACCCTTTCTAGCCTAAAGGCTGAGGGTATAAAAATTGTTCCACATACATCACAGAAGGGACAAGGGAGACTTCTCTCATATCAATTAATGCACTAGAGTTGTGTAATTCCGGAACGAACTAGTACCAAGGCTGGAGCGCACCATAACTCTCGAACGGATCAACCGATTATGTCCAAAATTTGGCTTTCGTCCAAACTTAGTTTAAGTTCGAAGATGGTTTATATCGATCCACTCCTTCCGGTACCTCCCACACAAAACTTATGAAATGTTCGGAAAATTTGTGCGCACGATAACTCTTGAAGAGATTTGGTCCATACTTTGCACATCGTGAAATTTCTAACAGACTTAGGTGAGGTTTCAATATGGACTCAATCGGTCCACTGCTACGGGTACCTCACACACAAAATTTCGGAAAAGTTCAGTATAGGACCTGCTCTCGAATCGCTTTGATTTTTGTTGTAACAACTTGTATTCACTCTCCCCATACGACGGTACAAATTTAATCAGGGGCAAATCCATACTTCTTGAAAAAATAGCCCTAAAGGTGCAAAAAACCCCTATGACATCGTGTGTACTGGTTGGAGCGCGAGATAATTCCCGAACGGATCTGCCGATTCGCTCCAAAATATGGCCTTCGTAATATTTTGTTCAAACTTAGCTTAAGTTGGAAGAAAAGTCACATCGGTCCACTCCTTAAGGTACCTCCCCCACAAAAGTTCAAAAATGTTCGGGAAAACTGTGCGAACGATAACTCTTGAAGGGAGTGACCGATATAGATCAGGTTTAAATATGGACTATATTAGTCCACTCCTTCGGGTACCTCCCACACAAAATTTCGGTTAAATTCACTTTAAGACCTGCTCTCGAATCAATTTGATTTTTGTTGAAGCACCTTGCATTCGCTGCCTTAATTACGACAGTAAAAGTTTTTTCAGGGGCAAGTCCATACTTCTTGGGAAAACAGCCTGAAACGTGTAAAAATCCCTACACCACCGTATGCAGTGCCTGGAGAGCTCGAACCGAATACTGCGTTCGTCCTCACTTTGGATATCGTAACATTTCTTCGAATATTCGAAGGTGGTGCTTATAGGTCCACTCCTTCCGGTACCTCCCCCACAAAAGGAAAATATTCCCTAAAATGGTAAGCGCGATACATACGTTTTTTTTTTTTTTTTGGGAAAAATTGTTTCACTTCACACAGGCTGTGAGGGTATATATCAGGAACTATATTGCCCAACTCTAGAGTGTGCCCCGATTTATATTAGCTCAATGACATAGTATCTACTGTTTATCGCCGAAATCAAAAGACGTGTCTTACGACACCACTTGTAGAGAAGTTTTACATAGCTGAAATACTCATGAAATATCGCCAATATTACTGAGGAGTATTTTGCCACCGTGTGTTTTTCAAATTTGTTTTCTGTTTTGAAACAAAAGCAAGGGTAAAAATATTTCGAAAACTAAAGTTTGGGCGTGTTTCGCACACATTTTCTTGTCGACCCTTAGCGAAGACTAAATACCAAATTTCAGTTATTCCAGTTGAATAATGTGGCTAAAACGTTCAAAATAACAAACCGTTCTATGGAGGCTGTAGAAAACGTTGACCTGTACCGAATTATTCCTGGAGGAAAAGTTTGCAACTCCAAAGAAGACCAGCGTACGTAAAAATACTTTAAATAACATTTCCAATCGTTTCATATTTTCCATAGGAACAATACAAAACGAAACATAGCCCACGCTGGCGGAGTTCGCAGTTTAGTTTAGTTTGGTTTTGTTTACATTCGTGAGTGCGAACAAAACGAAAAGCGAAAAGTACTCAACTCCACAAGAGTATATAGAAAACTAAATAGTACTAAACACATGCGAATAAATCAAAAACGTTTGGTGGTTGATAAAATTCACTGTGGTATGTTGATGTTAGTTTATAGGGTTGTTTAGCAATCACATGTGGCTAAAACTTTAAAAATACCGAAAATCGGGAGGTACCATCCTATGGGGGCTATATGAAGACGTGGACTATTGTAGTAATTCTCTTTTGAAATATTTTATACCCCATGGAAGACCTCATACCAAACTTCAGCCATTTCGGTGTGGTATTGAGATCACAACCTTCAAAATATCGAAAATCGGAAGGTACCCTTCTGTGGGGGCTACATATATGAGAACATTGATCTATTATGAGTATTTCTTTCAATATAGGTTTTGCAGAATACGATTTTTTCAAGGCGCTATATCTCTGAAACCTTTGGTCAAAAAAATCTGAAAATATACTTAAAAATGTTTTGCTGATGAACAGTTTCACCACAGCAAAAAATAAAGGAAATCAAAGAACTCATTTTGAAAAGGTGTCCGGTATCACTCAGAAATCCCCATATGTATGTTGTATATAAGAGCAGGCAATGCCGGGAATTACCGGGAAAAGAAAACCCCTAATCTGGTAGCACTCACCTATGCTCCCCCAAAGTATTAAAGCTTAAACAGAATATATAGAAACATGTATAATTTGTACGGATTCCCTACTCACATTGAGCTTAAATTGTGCTACCGATAATACGAAAATAATGTTTAGCTTGGAAATCTTTAATACAGCCTAAAGGAAATATAAATGTTGTTCTAGGAAGGAATAAACTGTGTTTATAGTATGGTCTTTACCGCCATTAATATACGAGTATACCGGTTGAATGTCTGCCTGCCTTACAACCTCGTTAAAATAAAGTTGTCCACATATACACACATACATACATACATACATACATTGCATTAGTTTGGGACATGTGAAACAATCGATTGTATAATGTTTGTGTTTTTAAGAGTTTTCTTTAACATGGGTGGTTTAAAGTTTGCAATATGTTGTAATAAAGTCATAATGAGAAGCCAAATGGAATAAGTGACTTACATGTATAAATGTTACAGCTACAATACACAACTTGTTTCATTAAAGTTGGAAACATATAGTTGCTAAATAAAATTCTCATATTCTTCCAGAAATCCTACTCTTAATGCCTTTTGCATTTGATTCACAACAAATGTATTCACAGTTAACGCCTTTGTGGTTCATTGCCACCGTTGGTCGGTAGCTTTGGATGTGTAGCAAAATACCTTTCATTGAATTGATGATGCTTTCATCTTGCAACCAGCCAGAGGAAATAGGAAAGCAGTATGTAGTGAAGAATTTTTATTTCAGGTTCATTGGAACATTGGAAAAAACATCCAAAATAGAAACACATAAAAAATATATTATGAAAGTTCATTTCCCTTTAATGTTTGTTTGCTTTATGTTTAGTTTAACATACATAGTTTAAAATCGTTCACATGAATCACCAAAAAGTTAAACAATCGTCATCTAAATTGGGTAAAAAAATTTAACAAAAATTTGTATTGATTTAAATCTTAGAATTATTTAAATTTAAATCAATGTCAAATATAAAATATTTTGAGGAGAAAGAAAATGACACGAGACCAATTGACAACGCAATAAAAATTGAATTATGCCAATATATATTAAATTAGTAAATAAAGTACTAAATTCGAAAAAAGGCAAATAGTATTTAATATAACTTTAACTCTGTTGTTTCTTAGACCGAACTCAAAATGTTTGTTTTATACTTTTTTTGTTAAAAAAATAACATTTTTATTGGGCATCACCACTTTAGTTTAAACACGTAACATACGAATGTTTATAATTTTGATAATGTTGATGTGTTGCCTTTGTTTTGTGGAAGTTATATTTATTTATACGTTTCAGCACAATTTCTTTATGCTCACATATAGTTTGGGGATTATGTACGTGCCAGCATTCACCGAAAAATTAGCTGAACAGAACAAAAGAACGCAGCATTAAGCAATCGTTCTTAAATGTCTATTATTCAACAAAATATACTCCATACTTGTTTTTATTTTGCTCTTCACGTTGAAAGAAATAACTAAGAAAACTCTTCTTCTTTCAGCAGCTTTGTAAACATTGTCTTACATTAAGTTGTTGTCAATGCTTAAAAATTCATAGCGAAAGAAAATGCTCACGTTCTGCAATACCCATATTTTTTATTTTAGTTTTTTTTTTTTTTTTTATTTTCTCTTTATTTATGTATTTGACTCTTTTTACATAATATTGCAAGTTACACCACGTGCTTTGTTTTCTTTTTGCAGAGTTGTTGGTGAATATTGAGTTAAAAATGTGGTCCGCAATTAAGGTAAATATATTACTTTTTTATTTAGTATATTAAAATTTTATTTATTTAAAAAATCTTTATTGAAGCCTCTCAGTTTTTTAATATTTGGCCTACAAATTAGAATGTTGCTTTTATCATTAAATAATGCTAATAACAAAATTAATAAATACATTATTCAAAATTTTGTCATGACATCTATGCAAATGCATCGGTTTATATTCTATTCAAGAATTTTAATTGGGATCCCAGCAAAAATTTGGTAAGCACATGTCATTACTTCTTGCATTACCGGGTAATGAGTGCTCATTATACTCCACATTATCAGGCAGTATATATAACAGTTTACACATAACTAGTTACTTCCTTACTTACTACTTACGTACTAAGTAATGAGTATGGTGGCACAGAGCTAGTGTGTCCGACTACAAATTCCAGAATTGTGTGTTCAAAGCTCAGCGTCGGCATGGGTGTTTTTTGTTTACAAAATTACAAAAACATGTTGATGTACATGGATGAGTTAAACCAACCCTTGTTGTTCGTGCCAGTGGCCTAGTGTGTAGTGTGCTTGGCTACAAATCAGAAGTTCGTGTGTTCAA
Source organism: Musca autumnalis (assembly GCF_047663935.1). Lineage (NCBI taxonomy): Eukaryota > Metazoa > Arthropoda > Insecta > Diptera > Muscidae > Musca > Musca autumnalis. Next base: position 4,592,708 of record NW_027411755.1, on the reverse strand, counting down.
AATTAGCAGGTATCGAATGAAGAAGAAAAAAACAAAAAAATGTGTAGTGTTGAATTTGAATATAATTTCACCTCAATTTTTTCCTAAAATAGGACTATGCTTTTTAGCTTCTTTTCGACTGCCGGTTTGTGGTTATGTATGTACTTAAAAACATATTTAAGGAAGTACTTCCTTCCTATGGCATCCCCATGTAAAAATAATGACTTTTAGGTATATTTGTAAGTAGTTACTACTGCCAAATTTTACTGAATAAATTACTTAGTAATGACGTTTTTGCTGGGATGTTACGGTAGATATTCGGCATGTAGATTTGAGCCTCTTTCTTTCATGGTGAAATTCATTTCAAACGCCCCTGTGTGATCGTTGGATCAAAAAACGGATTCTTTCTGATTCGAAGAACAATGTACTAAAGTTTGAAGTTTTGGAAGTTTCTAGCGTACACTTTAGGCGTTTGAGAGGTACGTATCATGCATATACAGTGGGCCTAATCATTCCACTGACAGAGCTAATCAACGGAGTGTACAAAAAAACCTTTACATTTATTAATGTCTTCTAAAATACTTTATGGTCAATATTAAACTATCCAAAGCTGTATTAAAGATATCGAAGTCCAACACCAAACTTATGGATTAGGTGCCATTCCTTTCGGTAGTTATCATGTCAATCTACCATTTACTTAGTGCTCTTGTTTCATTACGCCTGGAAGAATGGATCTGCATATAAAACTAGCAGGTCTTCTCATAGAGAATGAGTAAATCTTTTCACAGAGGACTAGAAGGTCTTTTGAAAGAGGACCAGTATATCTTCTCATAAAGAAATAATTCGCCTTGTGATAGGGGAAGATCAAGCGTTCTCATAAAGGACCAATAGGTTTTCTCATAGATAACCAATAGGTCGCCTTATTGAGGGTATTATATATTTCTTAATGACGACCGATAGGTCTTATCGTAATAGTCAGTAGACCTTCTCCTAGTGGATCAGTAGGTCTCCTATAGGTCTTCTAAAAACGTATTCTCATTGATAACCAAGAAGTCTTCTTTTTGAGGGTCGGCCTGTTTTCTCATAGAGGACCAGTAGCTCTTCTTTAAGAAAATAATTTGGTTCTCCTATTCCTTTCGATGTATTCATAGAGGAAAAAGTAAAAAAGTATCGGTCGGCTTTGACGACAGAGATATACCCTTAGCCTATGTGAATTGGAACTTTCATCTACGGACAGATCGAATGTATTTAAGGTCTCTTCAGAATTTTGTGGCCCTTTTTGGACATTTGAACGAAGATAGGACCTCAGTCACGTTTGGTGACGTTACGTTGGAGTATCTCACTAAAGTTCTTAACCTGTCGCTAGCCCCCTTCATTGTTTGTACCCGAAGTCTGGAAATTGGGCTGGGTGGTCCCAACTACAAAAGCCAGGCAAGGATGCCAACAAAAGTGAATCATACAGGCCGATTTCGTTTTTGTCGCCCGTAGCAAAGACTCTTGAGGCCTTAGTCCTCCCCATCGCCAGAAATAGCTATCCAGTTGCCGATCATTAGCATTGGTTTCATAAACAACACAGCACCACTACAGCGCTGTACCCCATCTCCATACATATAAGTCGAGGACTCAACCAGAGCAAGCCATTTGATTGAGTAGTGATGGTAGTGATGGCCTTTTATACCGTCGAGCACCCCGCTCTGTTTGAGGACATTGAGCAAACAACCCTCCGGCCAAGTCTGAAACGTTGGATAATCAATGATGTGTGTGGAAGCCAGTCGTATGTGGAATTCAGTAACAACAAGTCCAAACTCCGTAGAATGAAACAGGGAGTTCTCCAATTTTTAATCTCTACCTCTCCTGTATTTCGTACTCTCCAGACGCCATCGAGATCGTAACGTAGGCGGATGATTTTACGATCCTGGCGTCAGGTACCTTCCCTGGTGACATTTGTGAAAGACTGAACTCCTATTTGTCCGATCTTACCGCCTTTTTCGACGCGATGAATATGTTCACCAGATGGACGGCGCTGGTGAGAGGAGAGTTGACCACGACCACGACTATGGTATCCGAATTCCGACCACAAACTACCCCAAAGATCTAGGGGTCACTTTCGACAGCACGTTTTCGTCCTCCGCGCATGCCGCAGCTATCTGCGACAAACTGAAATGTAGGAACAAGCCGGCAGAACTTGAAGGACAGATACAGACACCTTTTTGACCACATTAAGCGAGATAAATCGGTCTGTGGTAGGCTATGCGACGCCAGGTTGATCCGTGAGTGTAAGTGGAACGCAATGGAAAAAGATTCAAACTTGTCATAATGCCGCCCTGAGAACAGCAACAGGGTGCCAACTCATGTCTTCAGTCGACCATATACATAAGGAGACAAAAATTCTTCCAGTACAGCAACAAGAAGACATGCTTTCGTTGCTGTACTTGCTGGGGTGTTACCGTGAGACCCATTCTCAATCACCATCTGGTGGGTAGTCCCGACACACTCAGGCACATCAAGAAGAATCATCACAATCTAGAGAGAGAGAGAGTTCCAACGATACAGGAGAGAACCACTAGATCAACTAGCGTATCAAGCCGGTTTGAATAGCATTCATATGGACGCAGTTGCTAAGGCCATAAGCAACTATAGCGTGTATAAAGTCCTTGGAGTACACCCCCATCTATCGTAGCTGAGGAGCGTCAGCTGCCGCGACAAACCATAGTAGTTTTGGATCAAATACGCTCGGGTCATAGCAGTAGCCTAAATTCTTATTTGACAAAGATCGATGGCACAGTGCAAAACAACTGCCCAGTAACGGCCTGCACGATACACTGCACCTAATTAACTGACCTGACAAACCTACTCATCTAACTCCTGTGGATATTTGGTTACATCACATCGAAGTAGCCGCTGCCGCGACAAACCAGAGTGTTTTAGATCAAATACGCTCGGGACATTGCAGTCGCCTAAATTCTTATATAAAAAATATCGATGGCACCGTACAAAACATCTGCCCAGCATACGGTCCGCACGGCCCACTGCACCTATTCAACTGCCCTGCCAATCATACTCATCTAACTCCTGTGGATCTGTGGTTACATCACTTTGAATTAGCCGAATTCCTGGAACTGGAGATAGACCAGAGCAGAAGAACGAACACACAAACATACAATAATAACAATAACAACAACTGAACCAGTGATCAGCCCATAAGTAAGAAATGAATGAACAGATTTTAAGCAATCTGTACCGGGTTTCAGGCATCAGAATAAACGCAACAAGATCTACAATGGCACAAGATTTTCACCGTGCATTGCAAATTTTTGGGATCTGCTTAAACTTAAGAAAAGGGGTCTTAATCCTCTCAGTGAAGTGACGGAAGAAAAAATTCATATGGTCTATGCTGTCGCCTCTGGAGATTGCTTGAGCTTTTCCATCTTTTAATTGGAGCGCAGGCAATTTAATTTCTTTTGATTTAATCTGGAGACCAAGACCTGTTATTCAAAGCTCACTCACAGTGAATGCTTCACTTTCCCCAGGATTTCCTTTATCAGCAGCTTCCTTATAGATACCCTTATTGATTCCTGACAGACATGGGGTTGGTATTTCAATGCCCTCGGTGTTAAGCTTTGCTGCTTTGGGCCGATAGCTTTGAACGTATAACAAAGCGTATTGCAATGCCTATTGGGCTATGCCTCCTTTTGCTCGTGGATGCTACAATCTCATCCTACCAAGGACTTTCTGTACTGCTGTCGGATGAAGTCGTGCTATGTTCGGAAAAATCAGGTCTAGCTGTGGTGGTAAGCGTAGACATAGTCGCTTTCGTTGCACTATTTCGCTTGGGTTGGTGGATGGATTGTATTGGCATTCACAGGTTTGCCGCTGGAGTAAACAATGCTTTGCACATCCATTGGCCCTTTATCTTGGCGATGTCAAACAGTTTCTTCAATGAAGGTTTGTTAGATTTGCTCAAATTGGTTAATCAGATATATGCGACAAGTTCAAAGTTTTGTTTCGTTAGCTTCGTTTTTGCTGTTGTTCAGGCACATCGATGTCTTAAAATCCATGAGGACCTTTTTTCTATGTAAACGATTGCTTGTCAATGTCACAAATTGTCTGAAAATGTATTTAAATATTCTGTTAAATTTCTTTGGACTTTAGGGGATGGAATCGGGCACAATTTCTTTAGGAAGGAGATATATTTGTCCTTGACACTTTTTATATCGTGTGATAAACTATAAATTATTATTCCTAATTAATATTTTTTCCAACAAACTTATAGTACAACAAGATTTTGTCCACGAAAATCATTACAGCAAACAAAAGAAAATATGTTGTCTTTTTATTTTCTCAATTGTTTGCAAAACTATTGCGGTATCATATAAAGCGGCCTTATCATAGAGGCGCCAAAGAGACGCGTCTTTGTGGCATCATTTTATGCCCACTTGGCATAAAAGAATGGAAGAGGCATAGAGAAAAAAGAAACATTTGGCAACAAAAAAAAATCAAATAGTCATACCCATGGTAGGCGCAAGCCATACACAGAGCTATGCTGTGTACAACAAAGAGGAGAGAGAACAAATAATAAGGACTCAACTTAAAAAGCCCACTCTGATACTGCAGCTATAAAGCAATGATAAATCTATTCTTGCCATAATTTTTTCTCGCTTGGCTTTCTCATATTACCAGTGGTCCGGTATTAGAATTAAATAAAGCAAATCACCATAAATTTATTATGAAACATTATATATTAATACAACAACTACAACAAGAAGAATAAAACTATTTAATTTTATTACCCAAAGCAAGCATTAGCCAGCCATTCATTTTTGTTCAGCCATTTTTGGCACAACTTATGGGAAATTATGGTCCGGCCGGAGAGATTTGGTTGGAGGTCATCAGCCTTGTTAATTGGCAATAAGAATTCATTGCAGCATTTCGGCAATATTGAATACAAAAACCAATTGAAAATGGTCATTTTTATGATTGTGTTGTAGAAGGATAATTATGGCTAAAACTAAAACAGAGATACAAGTTTATGTATCGATAGAAAATTAGTCGGGCTAATTAGGGCATGTTAATAAATGAAATTGTGTAGAAAAAAATCTGTAAGGATTTGGAGTTGTTTAAGGACGTGTACAGGACAAGAACAACCAAAGTCCAAAAAGGTTACAGTGTTAGAAAGTTTGTTGTGGACGAAAGCCTATTCTGTTATGAAATATATACCAAAAACAAAGAACTTCTAACACATTTTGTTCCCAACCATACAGAATAAACATAAATTTTTAATTGACAGACAGAACACTCGGATTTCTATCGTATTTCAAAAGAGCGTTATATCTGGTTATAAAGGGGGAAACATGGTGTTAAACACAAAAACCATTACTAATTTAAGCTTATTACCAAATCGCCCAGAAATCATTCCACCCAAATCGCTTAGCAAATTGTACGTCTGATTGAAGTGAATGTGAAATTCTCTTCTGGCCATTTACGAAATTCATAGAGGGTTATATCGAATCGAATGCGGTGGGGGTGGAAGAGTAATTAAAAGCAATACAAAGTTCTCTAACCAGGGGGTTGCTGGTTTAATGTGTTGTAAATATTGAATCATACAGTCTAATGATGATAATGTTGATGAAGTGTAGAGAGTTAATGGGTATGAATAAAGTACTTAAGTAGTGAAACTTGTTGCCGTTATTTTGAAACTTTTCAATTTGCCAATTGGAAATTGTGAAAGCATAAGTTGTGCTGAGAACATAGTAATAAATAAACACTAAAGATGCGGAAAGTTGCGGAACATTTCGAAAAAACGATTTGTCGAATGAAGAAGTTATAAGAATAATTCCTTTGTGAAACAATTGAAGTAAATATGCAGCGCATATTGTCTTGATCGCCGAGATGTGGATTCACGTTGAAGACGGATTGTAGAAATGTTGTCGGACAGATTTGTCAGGAGGTTGTTGCTACCAGGTTTCAAAAATGATTAATCATAAACCGTGGCACGTACATATTCCGTTGTTGTTGTAACAGTGTTTAGTATTGCATGTTTGTGTTTTCGTTCTTATGCTCAATTTGGATCTGTGTCTATGTCCAGTTTTAGGAAAGGAGTTTGGCAGGGCAGTTGAAAAGGTGCAGTATGTTGTGCGGTCAATGCCGCATGCTGGACAAATGTTTTGCGCGGTGCGATCGATCTTTGCCCTATAAGAATTTAGGCGCTGCAATATCCCGAGAGTATTTGAGCAAAAACTACTCTGGTTTGTAGTGGCAGCTGACGCTTCTCCGAGGACTTTATGCACTCTATATTTGGTTGGGGCCTTAGCAACTGTATTCGTGTGTATGCTATTCAAATCTGCTTGATATGACTGTTGATTTAGGGAGTCTCTCCGGTAATGTTGGACATCTTCCTCTAGAACGTTGTTATCCTCCTTGCTGTGTCTGGGTGTTTCGGGCCTATCAGATGGTAATGGTCATGGTAACACCCGATCAGATCAAGTACTGCATCGAAACCATCTAAGTGCGTTGCTATACTGGAAGAATCTTTGCCCCCTTACGTAGATGGTCCACTGAAGACATGAGGAGGCTCCCTCTTGCTGGTCTCGGGCGGCATTCTGACAAGTTTGAATCTTAATCCATTGGCTATCACATAAAGTCGGGGACCAAACTGGCGCCGCATAGATTACCACAGACCGACCTATTGCTGCCGTCTAGGGACTTGAAGACATTTTCTCACATTTCAGTTTTCCGCAGATAGCTGCGGCATGCGTGGATGACGTGAACGTAGTGTCGAATGTAACCTCTAGATTGTTTGGGCAGTTTGAGGTCGGAATTCTGATACCGACGACCAAGACATTCTTCCAAACTTCGCCGTCCATGTAGTGAACAGGTTGTCCATAGATTCAGTGGGGATATCTGCATATTCCTCGCGTGGAAAAAGGTGATAAAATCGGTTCAATATGAGTTCAGTCTTTCACAGGTGTCATAGGAGATGGTACCTGATCCCAGGATCATGCATTCATCCGCAGTCTGGAAGGAATACAGGAGACGTAGAATTTAAACAGTTCCTGAGATATCACCCCACCTTGGGGAACTCCCTGTTCCACTCTACGGGGTTTGGGCTTCTTGTTCCTGAATTCCACGTAGGACTGGCCACTGGTCCACACATATAATTGATTATCCCACGTTTTAAGCTTGGCCGGAGGGTTGTCTGTTTAATGTCCTTAAAAAGTGTGGAGTGCCTGACAGTATCAAAGGCTTTTGATAAATCAAGTTATCATCGCTGTTCTATTACACGGCGGTCTCTGGTTGAGTCCTTGACAAATATGTGTGGAGATGGCGTCCGGCGCTGTTGTCGTGATGTGCTGCTTATTTCTGACGCTAGGGAGGACTAACGCCTTAAGCGTCTTTGCTACGGGCGATTCACTTTTGTTGGCATTTGTTGGCCATTCTGCCCATTTACCAGACTTCGTGAACAATGAGGGTGGCTAGCAACATGTTGAGAATTTTAGTGAGATACACCATTCGCGGCTTATCGAACTTTTTCAGCATTACCATGGAGATTCCATCAGGGCCCAACGCGTTGGATGATTTAGCGTTCCAGATGGCAACATCATCCATTGTAAACTGTGGTGGTTCATTCTGGGCAGGAAGAGATCTAATGCGACGTAATACTCTCATCTTCGCCGTGTCACCTCAGGGGTGCTCGAAAAACTGTCGATTAAAATAACTTGCCCACCTCTTTGGGTTAGTCAACGTAACGTCGGCAAACGTGACTGAGGCCCTATCTTCATTCTTTCCAGGGTTCGATGTTGCAACTCTTCAGATGATTTAGCCATTTGTTCCGCTTATGCTCCCCGACCAACTTCCAGTGTAAGGTCCCTGACCCTGGGGTCACTGGTTTGGCACGACGAAGCTCATCGCGCTAACTTGCTAATCCCGTCGTCTTTGCTGGGAAGTTTGGTTTCACTTCGGGTATTCAACCACCAGCTATATGGCGAGCGGCTGCAGCCGTGATGATGTCTCGAAACGTCCTTTCCGCTAACCGAACATCAGAAGGATTGGACAGATCTCTGAAGCAGTGATTGGTGAACTCTCTGAAACTCGGCCAATCAGCTTTCCAATGTTTGACGAAAGTGCAGCGTTCAGAGGTTATGAAATCGGATAGTCTGCTAGTGGAGACAATTATGGAGAGATGGTCTGATCCAAGAGAAATGACAGGTTGCCAGGTGACGCCATTTGTCAGACCAGGTGACACGACTGCACATGTTATGTCTGCACAACTGGTAAGGCGTTCTTATTGACCGAGTAGAACGTAGAGCTATCAATCTGCTCAGCCAGCGCTGTACCCCTCTGGTCGTTTCCGAGGACAGAATGTCATATCTCTTGATGCGCATTAAAGTCTCCCCAAGACCTGACAGTTTTGACCTTCCAAAAGCGGGCCAATGTCAGACTCGTAACCTGAGATACAGCTATTTTTCGGCGGGATACATACGTTCAGCAACTCTACCTCGGCAGTTCCACACCTGACTGCTACCCCCATAGCAGTAGGGTCAATAGAGTCAGTCTCAAGCGGGATATGTCTGTATTGATCAGACTGGTGTAACATGAAAGCAAATCCTCTACCTCCACTTCTGGTGCGATCCTTCTTCAGTACGTTGTAACTATCACAACGCTGTAAGCTGCAGTTGTTGTTGAGCATGCCGCCGCGAACTTCATATTCTTTCGTCTCATGAAGTCTATTATTTTCTTTATCCAACGTCAACGAGTGCATTGCATTAAAATTGCAAAAATTATTCATTTTCAGAGGGTTGGAACACCTCATCAAATATTTTAGGTGTGTGTGTGTGTCAAAATTTTTTGTTTTGTTGTTGGCGTTTTTTTATTGTTGGACTGCAGAATTTTACATCTTTGTGTTTATTTCAGCTCTAGTCCATATTTTGTTGTATTCAAGTATTTGAATAACAACAAAATGTTTTACAGTGGATATGAAATTGATTAGTTGCGGGCGGAGGGTGGGGAATACTATAGTTTCAGTTGTCACCAAACAACTTCATCAGTTCCCTTTTCCGCCGACTCTGTATCGATAAACAGGTCAATAAGCCCATCCAGCATATTAAACAAAATGAGAAAATTGCTGTATGGCCCTAAAGCTGATTACCCTACAATTTGAGTCGAACTAAAGAATTTCATATCCACCACTGTTTTTATGTCGTCTTTGCTTTGCAAAGAATGCGAACATATGAGTGTTGCTTCAATAAGCGGGGGTAAAACAACGAGAAAGTTGTTGTTTTTGCATTACGCATTGATCAACAAGGCCGTGCTGATGCCTATTATTGTTGTTGGCGTTTTTTTATTGTTGGACTGCAGAATTTTACATCTTTGTGTTTATTTCAGCTCTAGTCCATATTTTGTTGTATTCAAGTATTTGAATAACAACAAAATGTTTTACAGTGGATATGAAATTGATTAGTTGCGGGCGGAGGGTGGGGAATACTATAGTTTCAGTTGTCACCAAACAACTTCATCAGTTCCCTTTTCCGCCGACTCTGTATCGATAAACAGGTCAATAAGCCCATCCAGCAAATTAAACAAAATGAGAAAATTGCTGTATGGCCCTAAAGCTGATTACCCTACAATTTGTTTTGTCTAAACGTATCGACCTGTTTGCCACTATTGTATGGGACAGTGATAACTTGAGTATGGGAATGAGGTTGCAGTGCGTTTCGATTGCAGCTATTCAACGTTTGTTTTCAAATATGTTTGTACTGTATTGATTCCAGTTATATTTTTGCTACTCTGATAGGCAACACGTTAGATTTAAAGAATTATAAAATTATTTAAACTAAATGATAGGATTAGCAAATGAAATACATGCCTTAACTTGTTATGACACAACAAAATATTTGAGCTATGAGCTTTAAAAATGAAAGCGGCCAAACATCGCGTAAATGCATAAAACACATTTGCATTTGAAAAACGAAAAGTTCTAGGACAGAGAAGCCATTACATAGTCGATACGTCTGAAGATCTGCTTTACCACAAGTGAAACCAGGTAACGTAATTTGGTTACTATATGGGTTCGATTCCTTGGCTTTCCTTTTTCACTTGCAATTAATTTCCGATCATCAAGCTTAACTCTAAACGAGAAAATTAATACAAGAAAATTTAATATTTATTTTAGACTACTGTGTCAAGGATATGAATTATACTGGAATTAGTGTCATTTCCACTTTATCGTCCACTAAGTGGTGGAAACACTTAAAGTAAGTTCCGACCTCATATTTTAGTACAAAATATAAAAGTTCCACATTCCTCTCATTTCATTCACTATCTCTTTTTTTAAGTTAACTAAAAACATAACTCATAATTCATTAACATTTTTTGTTTGTTTGCAAAACCTCAAAAAACCTTTGTTTTCATTATTGATTCAGCCATCCATTGATTTTCAAAAACCTCTCTCTCTGGTGGGTGCGTGAACTAATGAACTTATAAATTATTATACAAAAATTTATTGACTGTGGTTTTTCTTCCGTTTGCGTTCGTTCAACACTAGTCACTAGCAGTAGAAGCATTCCACAATTTGTCTCCCACAAACACACACATACATAAATACATTTGTTTTGGGGTCAGCATAGCGTATGATTGATATTTGTTCATATTCGGTTTGGATTGGTTACCTCGTTTGGTATGCCAGTGGAAACCAACCACTCTTTTTCCGATTGTCCTAGTTATAGCGGCGGAATGTGTATGTAAGGATGAGTGAGTGTGTGTGTTTGAGTTAAAATACTCCTGAAATGTGGTTGATTTTTGTTGTTCTGTTCGTTTGTTTGTTTTGTACAAATGCAAAACATTTTTCATTGTTTTTATTGGATTGTTCGTTCGTTCTTCAAATAAAAAGCGAATAGCAAAAATTGTCAAGCCATAATCACAAAAATGTTATTTATATTCCCCAGGGTTATTTTTGCATTTATTACTGTAATAATTTATCAGTAAACACAATAAAGTACGATGTTGTTTTTTAAGTTCTCTTTGGTCGTAGTTGTTGTTAGAAAGGATATGAATTACAAAACAATCTGCATGAATGATATTAAAGTTTTAAAGTAGGATTGGAAAATTAAATTTGGTTGCAAATCGACCTAGATAAAAGGTCTACCCGATATTAAAATTTCAACACGATACAAGAAGTGTCCTTAATGGAGGTAACTGGAGAAATTTGAAATTTTTGAGTATACGACGAACAACATTCTCCGAACGTAATATACAATTTGTGATAGTCAAAACGTGTTATGTTTTTACATCAATTATTCCAATGCAAATGTATTCAATAATATTCCAAAACTGTATTCAACATCAAAATGAGTAAAAAATCTTCCAGAATATTTCCAATAACAGCCACAAGTACCAGAATAACGATATCGACGACATTATTCTTATTTCTAAGACCGTATTGAATGGCGGCAATAATCCTACCACGAGACATATAAGCGAAAAATTTCAAACATGAGCAAACACACACTCACCAATATACAATGTGACACTCTGATGTCTTGTGATGTACTATGTGTATGTATGCGAATGTTTGTGATATTTGAGTAGTTGCCAAATATAATGAAAATAAGACAGTACCCTGTCGTCGTTGTCAACGTCGCCATGTAGTGCAGAGAATCGGAGAAAAAGAGAAACAACGAACAAATACAACAAGAAAGAAAGAAAAAAAACAGAACAGAGTAAATGGCTAGAATGCAGCATTTTTGTCAAAAGTTTTTATTTGATATTTCTATAATTTTTCCCCACAAGGCATGTAGGGTAGGAAGGAGGGTGTGGGAGTTTTGAGTAATTGGGAATACAGTACTTTGTATTGTTTCTGTAATCGAATTTAGAACTATACTGCTCCACTCCAATTTACACCATGTTTCGAGATGTGCTCATCATAATCTACATTTTGTCAACCACAACAATAAACGTGGATTTATTGAAGAATATTTTTTAACAATCTTCCTAACAATAAAAATTGTGTAATCAATATTTTGTCACAAAAATAAACGTGGATTTTTTAAACAATTTTTCCACCTATCATCATACCAATAAATGTGAATTTTCTGTACAATATTTTTTCACCTATCATCAGACCAATAAATGTGGATTTTCTGTACAATATTTTTTACCCTTCATCAGACTAATAAACGTGGATTTTTTAAACAACATTTTTTTCACCTATCATCAGACCAATAAATGTGGATTTTTTAAACAATTTTTTTTCGCCCATCATCATACTTATAAACGTGGATTGTTTTAAAAAATTTTTTCACCCTTCGTCAGATCAATAATCGTGGATTTTTTAAACAATTTTTTCACACAACATCAGACCAATAAACGTGGATTTTTTAAACAATTTTTTTCACCCATCATCATCAGACCAATAAACGTGGATTTTTTAAAAAAAAAATTTCACCCATCATCATCAGACTAATAAACGTGGATTTTTTAAACAATTTTTTCACCCATCATCATCAGACCAATAAACGTGGATTTTTTAAACAATTTTTTTCACCCATCATCATCAGACCAATAAACGTGGATTTTTTAAACAATTTTTTCACCCATCATCAGACCAATAAATGTGGATATTTTAAGCAATTTTTGTTACCCATCATCAGACCAATAAACGTGGATTTTTTAAACAATTTTTGTAACCCATCATCAGACCAATAAACGTGGATTTTTTAAACAATATTTTTTCACCTATCATCAGACCAATAAACGTGGATTTTTTAAACAATTTTTTTCACCCATCATCATCAGACCAATAAACGTAGATTTTTTAAACAATTTTTGTCACCCATCATCAGACCAATAAACGTGGATTTTTTAAATAATATTTTTTCACCTATCATCAGACTTATAAACGTGGATTTTTAAACAATTTTTTTCACCCATCATCAGACTTATAAACGTGGATTTTTTAAACAATTTTTTTCACCCATCATCAGACTTATAAACGTGGATTTTTTAAACAATTTTTGTAACCCATCATCAGACCAATAAACGTGGATTTTTTAAACAATATTTTTTCACCTATCATCAGACCAATAAACGTGGATTTTTTAAACAATTTTTTTCATCCATCATCAGACTTATAAACCTGGATTTTTTAAACAATTTTTTTCACCCATCATCAGACTTATAAACGTGGATTTTTTAAACAATTTTTTTCACCCATCATCAGACTTATAAACGTGGATTTTTTAAACAATTTTTTCACCCATCATCAGACTTATAAACGTGGATTTTTTAAACAATTTTTTTCACCCATCATCAGACTTATAAACGTGGATTTTTTAAACAATTTTTTTCACCCATCATCAGACTTATAAACGTGGATTTTTTAAACAAATTTTTTCACCCATCATCAGACTTATAAACGTGGATTTTTTAAACAAATTTTTTCACCCATCATCAGACTTATAAACGTGGATTTTTTAAACAATTTTTTTCACCCATCATCAGACTTATAAACGTGGATTTTTTAAACAAATTTTTTCACCCATCATCAGACTTATAAACGTGGATTTTTTAAACAATTTTTTTCACCCATCATCAGACTTATAAACGTGGATTTTTTAAACAATTTTTTTCACCCATCATCAGACTTATAAACGTGGATTTTTTAAACAATTTTTTTCACCCATCATCAGACTTATAAACGTGGATTTTTTAAACAATTTTTTTCACCCATCATCAGACTTATAAACGTGGATTTTTTAAACAATTTTTTTCACCCATCATCAGACTTATAAACGTGGATTTTTTAAACAATTTTTTTCACCCATCATCAGACTTATAAACGTGGATTTTTTAAACAATTTTTTTCACCCATCATCAGACTTATAAACGTGGATTTTTTAAACAATTTTTTTCACCCATCATCAGACTTATAAACGTGGATTTTTTAAACAATTTTTTTCACCCATCATCAGACTTATAAACGTGGATTTTTTAAACAATTTTTTTCACCCATCATCAGACTTATAAACGTGGATTTTTTAAACATTTTTTTTCACCCATCATCAGACTTATAAACGTGGATTTTTTAAACAATTTTTTTCACCCATCATCAGACTTATAAACGTGGATTTTTTAAACAATTTTTTTCACCCATCATCAGACTTATAAACGTGGATTTTTTAAACATTTTTTTTCACCCATCATCAGACTTATAAACGTGGATTTTTTAAACAATTTTTTTCACCCATCATCAGACTTATAAACGTGGATTTTTTAAACAATTTTTTTCACCCATCATCAGACTTATAAACGTGGATTTTTTAAACATTTTTTTTCACCCATCATCAGACTTATAAACGTGGATTTTTTAAACAATTTTTTTCACCCATCATCAGACTTATAAACGTGGATTTTTTAAACATTTTTTTTCACCCATCATCAGACTTATAAACGTGGATTTTTTAAACAATTTTTTTCACCCATCATCAGACTTATAAACGTGGATTTTTTAAAAAAAATTTTTGCCCATTATAAATAATATTTTTTCACCTATCATCAGACCAATAAACGTGGATTTTTTAAATAATATTTTTTCACCTATCATCAGACCAATAAACGTGGATTTTTTAAATAATATTTTTTCACCTATCATGAGACCAATAAACGTGAATTTTTTAAATAATATTTTTCACCTATCATCAGACCAATAAACGTGGATTTTTTAAATAATATTTTTTCACCTATCATCGGACCAATAAACGTGGATTTTTTAAACAATTTTTTTCACCCATCATCAGACTTATAAACGTGGATTTTTTAAACAATTTTTTTCACCCATCATCAGACTTATAAACGTGGATTTTTTAAACAATTTTTTTCACCCATCATCAGACTTATAAACGTGGATTTTTTAAACAATTTTTTTCACCCATCATCAGACTTATAAACGTGGATTTTTTAAACAATTTTTTTTCACCCATCATCAGACTTATAAACGTGGATTTTTTAAACAATTTTTTTCACCCATCATCAGACTTATAAACGTGGATTTTTTAAACAATTTTTTTCACCCATCATCAGACTTATAAACGTGGATTTTTTAAACAATTTTTTTCACCCATCATCAGACTTATAAACGTGGATTTTTTAAACAATTTTTTTCACCCATCATCAGACTTATAAACGTGGATTTTTTAAACAATTTTTTTCACCCATCATCAGACTTATAAACGTGGATTTTTTAAACAATTTTTTTCACCCATCATCAGACTTATAAACGTGGATTTTTTAAACAATTTTTTTCACCCATCATCAGACTTATAAACGTGGATTTTTTAAACAATTTTTTTCACCCATCATCAGACTTATAAACGTGGATTTTTTAAACAATTTTTTTCACCCATCATCAGACTTATAAACGTGGATTTTTTAAACAATTTTTTTCACCCATCATCAGACTTATAAACGTGGATTTTTTAAACAATTTTTTTCACCCATCATCAGACTTATAAACGTGGATTTTTTAAACAATTTTTTTCACCCATCATCAGACTTATAAACGTGGATTTTTTAAACAATTTTTTTCACCCATCATCAGACTTATAAACGTGGATTTTTTAAACAATTTTTTTCACCCATCATCAGACTTATAAACGTGGATCTTTTAAACAATTTTTTTCACCCATCATCAGACTTATAAACGTGGATTTTTTAAACAATTTTTTTCACCCATCATCAGACTTATAAACGTGGATTTTTTAAACAATTTTTTTCACCCATCATCAGACTTATAAACGTGGATTTTTTAAACAATTTTTTTCACCCATCATCAGACTTATAAACGTGGATTTTTTAAACAATTTTTTTCACCCATCATCAGACTTATAAACGTTGATTTTTTAAACAATTTTTTTCACCCATCATCAGACTTATAAACGTGGATTTTTTAAACAATTTTTTTCACCCATCATCAGACTTATAAACGTGGATTTTTTAAACAATTTTTTTCACCCATCATCAGACTTATAAACGTGGATTTTTTAAACAATTTTTTTCACCCATCATCAGACTTATAAACGTTGATTTTTTAAACAATTTTTTTCACCCATCATCAGACTTATAAACGTTGATTTTTTAAACAATTTTTTTCACCCATCATCAGACTTATAAACGTGGATTTTTTAAACAATTTTTTTCACCCATCATCAGACTTATAAACGTGGATTTTTTAAATAATTTTTTTCACCCATCATCAGACTTATAAACGTGGATTTTTTAAACAATTTTTTTCACCCATCATCAGACTTATAAACGTGGATTTTTTAAACAATTTTTTTCACCCATCATCAGACTTATAAACGTGGATTTTTTAAACAATTTTTTTCACCCATCATCAGACTTATAAACGTGGATTTTTTAAACAATTTTTTTCACCCATCATCAGACTTATAAACGTGGATTTTTTAAACAATTTTTTTCACCCATCAGCAGACTTATAAACGTGGATTTTTTAAACAATTTTTTTCACCCATCATCAGACTTATAAACGCGGATTTTTTAAACAATTTTTTTCACCCATCATCAGACTTATAAACGTGGATTTTTTAAACAATTTTTTTCACCCATCATCAGACTTATAAACGTGGATTTTTTAAACAATTTTTTTCACCCATCATCAGACTTATAAACGTGGATTTTTTAAACAATTTTTTTCACCCATCATCAGACTTATAAACGTGGATTTTTTAAACAATTTTTTTCACCCATCATCAGACTTATAAACGTGGATTTTTTAAACAATTTTTTTCACCCATCATCAGACTTATAAACGTGGATTTTTTAAACAATTTTTTTCACCCATCATCAGACTTATAAACGTGGATTTTTTAAACAATTTTTTTCACCCATCATCAGACTTATAAACGTGGATTTTTTAAACAATTTTTTTCACCCATCATCAGACTTATAAACGTGGATTTTTTAAACAATTTTTTCACCCATCATCAGACTTATAAACGTGGATTTTTTAAACAATTTTTTTCACCCATCATCAGACTTATAAACGTGGATTTTTTAAAAAAATTTTTTGCCCATTATAAATAATATTTTTTCACCTATCATCAGACCAATAAACGTGGATTTTTTAAATAATATTTTTTCACCTATCATCAGACCAATAAACGTGGATTTTTTAAATAATATTTTTTCACCTATCATCAGACCAATAAACGTGGATTTTTTAAATAATATTTTTTCACCTATCATGAGACCAATAAACGTGGATTTTTTAAATAATATTTTTTCACCTATCATCAGACCAATAAACGTGGATTTTTTAAATAATATTTTTTCACCTATCATCAGACCAATAAACGTGGATTTTTTAAATAATATTTTTTCACCTATCATCAGACCAATAAACGTGGATTTTTTAAATAATATTTTTTCACCTATCATGAGACCAATAAACGTGGATTTTTTAAATAATATTTTTTCACCTATCATCAGACCAATAAACGTGGATTTTTTAAATAATATTTTTTCACCTATCATCAGACCAATAAACGTGGATTTTTTAAACAATTTTTTTCACCCATCATCAGACTTATAAACGTGGATTTTTTAAACAATTTTTTTCACCCATCATCAGACTTATAAACGTGGATTTTTTAAACAATTTTTTTCACCCATCATCAGACTTATAAACGTGGATTTTTTAAACAATTTTTTTCACCCATCATCAGACTTATAAACGTGGATTTTTTAAACAATTTTTTTCACCCATCATCAGACTTATAAACGTGGATTTTTTAAACAATTTTTTTCACCCATCATCAGACTTATAAACGTGGATTTTTTAAACAATTTTTTTCACCCATCATCAGACTTATAAACGTGGATTTTTTAAACAATTTTTTTCACCCATCATCAGACTTATAAACGTGGATTTTTTAAACAATTTTTTTCACCCATCATCAGACTTATAAACGTGGATTTTTTAAACAATTTTTTTCACCCATCATCAGACTTATAAACGTGGATTTTTTAAACAATTTTTTTCACCCATCATCAGACTTATAAACGTGGATTTTTTAAACAATTTTTTTCACCCATCATCAGACTTATAAACGTGGATTTTTTAAACAATTTTTTTCACCCATCATCAGACTTATAAACGTGGATTTTTTAAACAATTTTTTTCACCCATCATCAGACTTATAAACGTGGATTTTTTAAACAATTTTTTTCACCCATCATCAGACTTATAAACGTGGATTTTTTAAACAATTTTTTTCACCCATCATCAGACTTATAAACGTGGATTTTTTAAACAATTTTTTTCACCCATCATCAGACTTATAAACGTGGATTTTTTAAACAATTTTTTTCACCCATCATCAGACTTATAAACGTGGATTTTTTAAACAATTTTTTTCACCCATCATCAGACTTATAAACGTGGATTTTTTAAACAATTTTTTTCACCCATCATCAGACTTATAAACGTGGATTTTTTAAACAATTTTTTTCACCCATCATCAGACTTATAAACGTGGATTTTTTAAACAATTTTTTTCACCCATCATCAGACTTATAAACGTGGATTTTTTAAACAAATTTTTTCACCCATCATCAGACTTATAAACGTGGATTTTTTAAACAATTTTTTTCACCCATCATCAGACTTATAAACGTGGATTTTTTAAACAATTTTTTTCACCCATCATCAGACTTATAAACGTGGATTTTTTAAACAAATTTTTTCACCCATCATCAGACTTATAAACGTGGATTTTTTAAACAATTTTTTTCACCCATCATCAGACTTATAAACGTGGATTTTTTAAACAATTTTTTTCACCCATCATCAGACTTATAAACGTGGATTTTTTAAACAATTTTTTTCACCCATCATCAGACTTATAAACGTGGATTTTTTAAACAATTTTTTTCACCCATCATCAGACTTATAAACGTGGATTTTTTAAACAATTTTTTTCACCCATCATCAGACTTATAAACGTGGATTTTTTAAACAATTTTTTTCACCCATCATCAGACTTATAAACGTGGATTTTTTAAACAATTTTTTTCACCCATCATCAGACTTATAAACGTGGATTTTTTAAACAGTTTTTTTCACCCATCATCAGACTTATAAACGTGGATTTTTTAAACAATTTTTTTCACCCATCATCAGACTTATAAACGTGGATTTTTTAAACAATTTTTTTCACCCATCATCAGACTTATAAACGTGGATTTTTTAAACAATTTTTTTCACCCATCATCAGACTTATAAACGTGGATTTTTTAAACAATTTTTTTCACCCATCATCAGACTTATAAACGTGGATTTTTTAAACAATTTTTTTCACCCATCATCAGACTTATAAACGTGGATTTTTTAAACAATTTTTTTCACCCATCATCAGACTTATAAACGTGGATTTTTTAAACAATTTTTTTCACCCATCATCAGACTTATAAACGTGGATTTTTTAAACAATTTTTTTCACCCATCATCAGACTTATAAACGTGGATTTTTTAAACAATTTTTTTCACCCATCATCAGACTTATAAACGTGGATTTTTTAAACAATTTTTTTCACCCATCATCAGACTTATAAACGTGGATTTTTTAAACAATTTTTTTCACCCATCATCAGACTTATAAACGTGGATTTTTTAAACAATTTTTTTCACCCATCATCAGACTTATAAACGTGGATTTTTTAAACAATTTTTTTCACCCATCATCAGACTTATAAACGTGGATTTTTTAAACAATTTTTTTCACCCATCATCAGACTTATAAACGTGGATTTTTTAAACAATTTTTTTCACCCATCATCAGACTTATAAACGTGGATTTTTTAAACAATTTTTTTCA
This sequence comes from Musca autumnalis, assembly GCF_047663935.1. Classification (NCBI taxonomy): domain Eukaryota; kingdom Metazoa; phylum Arthropoda; class Insecta; order Diptera; family Muscidae; genus Musca; species Musca autumnalis. The sequence continues at coordinate 4,572,843 of NW_027411755.1, read as the reverse complement.
CCCATCATCAGACTTATAAACGTGGATTTTTTAAACAATTTTTTTCACCCATCATCAGACTTATAAACGTGGATTTTTTAAACAATTTTTTTCACCCATCATCAGACTTATAAACGTGGATTTTTTAAACAATTCTTTTCACCCATCATCAGACTTATAAACGTGGATTTTTTAAACAATTTTTTTCACCCATCATCAGACTTATAAACGTGGATTTTTTAAACAATTTTTTTCACCCATCATCAGACTTATAAACGTGGATTTTTTAAACAATTTTTTTCACCCATCATCAGACTTATAAACGTGGATTTTTTAAACAATTTTTTTCACCCATCATCAGACTTATAAACGTGGATTTTTTAAACAATTTTTTTCACCCATCATCAGACTTATAAACGTGGATTTTTTAAACAATTTTTTTCACCCATCATCAGACTTATAAACGTGGATTTTTTAAACAATTTTTTTCACCCATCATCAGACTTATAAACGTGGATTTTTTAAACAATTTTTTTCACCCATCATCAGACTTATAAACGTGGATTTTTTAAACAATTTTTTTCACCCATCATCAGACTTATAAACGTGGATTTTTTAAACAATTTTTTTCACCCATCATCAGACTTATAAACGTGGATTTTTTAAACAATTTTTTTCACCCATCATCAGACTTATAAACGTGGATTTTTTAAACAATTTTTTTCACCCATCATCAGACTTATAAACGTGGATTTTTTAAACAATTTTTTTCACCCATCATCAGACTTATAAACGTGGATTTTTTAAACAATTTTTTTCACCCATCATCAGACTTATAAACGTGGATTTTTTAAACAATTTTTTTCACCCATCATCAGACTTATAAACGTGGATTTTTTAAACAATTTTTTTCACCCATCATCAGACTTATAAACGTGGATTTTTTAAACAATTTTTTTCACCCATCATCAGAGTTATAAACGTGGATTTTTTAAACAATTTTTTTCACCCATCATCAGACTTATAAACGTGGATTTTTTAAACAATTTTTTTCACCCATCATCAGACTTATAAACGTGGATTTTTTAAACAATTTTTTTCACCCATCATCAGACTTATAAACGTGGATTTTTTAAACAATTTTTTTCACCCATCATCAGACTTATAAACGTGGATTTTTTAAACAATTTTTTTCACCCATCATCAGACTTATAAACGTGGATTTTTTAAACAATTTTTTTCACCCATCATCAGACTTATAAACGTGGATTTTTTAAACAATTTTTTTCACCCATCATCAGACTTATAAACGTGGATTTTTTAAACAATTTTTTTCACCCATCATCAGACTTATAAACGTGGATTTTTTAAACAATTTTTTTCACCCATCATCAGACTTATAAACGTGGATTTTTTAAACAATTTTTTTCACCCATCATCAGACTTATAAACGTGGATTTTTTAAACAATTTTTTTCACCCATCATCAGACTTATAAACGTGGATTTTTTAAACAATTTTTTTCACCCATCATCAGACTTATAAACGTGGATTTTTTAAAAAAAATTTTTCCCCATTATAAATAATATTTTTTCACCATTATATTTTTGCCCATTATAAATAATATTTTTTCACCTATCATCACACCAATAAACGTGGATTTTTTAAATAATATTTTTTCACCTATCATCAGACCAATAAACGTGGATTTTTTAAATAATATTTTTTCACCTATCATCAGACCAATAAACATGGATTTTTTAAACAATATTTTTTCACCTATCATCAGACCAATAAACGTGGATTTTTTAAATAATATTTTTTCACCTATCATCAGACCAATAAACGTGGATTTTTTAAATAATATTTTTTCACCTATCATCACACCAATAAACGTGGATTTTTTAAATAATATTTTTTCACCTATCATCAGACCAATAAACGTGGATTTTTTAAATAATATTTTTTCACCTATCATCAGACCAATAAACGTGGATTTTTTAAATAATATTTTTTCACCTATCATCAGACCAATAAACGTGGATTTTTTAAATAATATTTTTTCACCTATCATCAGACCAATAAACGTGGATTTTTTAAATAATATTTTTTCACCTATCATCAGACCAATAAACGTGGATTTTTTAAATAATATTTTTTCACCTATCATCAGACCAATAAACGTGGATTTTTTAAATAATATTTTTTCACCTATCATCAGACCAATAAACGTGGATTTTTTAAATAATATTTTTTCACCTATCATCAGACCAATAAACGTGGATTTTTTAAATAATATTTTTTCACCTATCATCAGACCAATAAACGTGGATTTTTTAAATAATATTTTTTCACCTATCATCAGACCAATAAACGTGGATTTTTTAAATAATATTTTTTCACCTATCATCAGACCAATAAACGTGGATTTTTTAAATAATATTTTTTCACCTATCATCAGACCAATAAACGTGGATTTTTTAAATAATATTTTTTCACCTATCATCAGACCAATAAACGTGGATTTTTTAAATAATATTTTTTCACCTATCATCAGACCAATAAACGTGGATTTTTTAAATAATATTTTTTCACCTATCATCAGACCAATAAACGTGGATTTTTTAAATAATATTTTTTCACCTATCATCAGACCAATAAACGTGGATTTTTTAAATAATATTTTTTCACCTATCATCAGACCAATAAACGTGGATTTTTTAAATAATATTTTTTCACCTATCATCAGACCAATAAACGTGGATTTTTTAAACAATATTTTTTCACCTATCATCAGACCAATAAACGTGGATTTTTTTAAACAATATTTTTTCACCTATCATCAGACCAATAAACGTGGATTTTTTAAACAATATTTTTTCACCTATCATCAGACCAATAAACGTGGATTTTTTAAACAATATTTTTTCACCTATCATCAGACCAATAAACGTGGATTTTTTAAACAATATTTTTTCACCTATCATCAGACCAATAAACGTGGATTTTTTAAACAATATTTTTCACCTATCATCAGACTTATAAACCTGGATTTTTTAAACAATATTTTTCACCTATCATGAGACCAATAAACGTGGATTTTTTAAACAATATTTTTTTACCCATCATCAGACTTATAAACGTGGATTTTTTAAACAATATTTTTTTACCCATCATCAGACTTATAAACGTGGATTTTTTAAACAATTTTTTTCACCCATCATCAGACCAATAAACGTGGATTTTTTAAACAATATTTTTTTACCCATCATCAGACTTATAAACGTGGATTTTTTAAACAATTTTTTTCATCCATCATCAGACTTATAAACGTGGATTTTTTAAACAATTTTTTTCACCCATCATCAGACTTATAAACGTAGATTTTTTAAACAATTTTTTCACCCATCATCAGACTTATAAACGTGGACTTTTTAAACAATTTTTTTCACCCATCATCAGACGTATAAACGTGGATTTTTTAAACAGTTTTTTTAACAAATCTTCAGACTTATAAACGTGGATTTTTTAACAATTTTTTTCATCCATCATCAGACTTATAAACGTGGATCTTTTAAACAAATTTTTTCACCCATCATCAGACTTATAAACGTGGATTTTTTAAACAATTTTTTCACCCATCATCAGAATTATAAACGTGGATCTTTTAAACAATTTTTTTCACCCATCATCAGACTTATAAACGTGGATTTTTTAACAATTTTTTTCATCCATCATCAGACTTATAAACGTGGATCTTTTAAACAAATTTTTTCACCCATCATCAGACTTATAAACGTGGATTTTTTAAACAATTTTTTCACCCATCATCAGAATTATAAACGTGGATCTTTTAAACAATTTTTTTCACCCATCATCAGACTTATAAACGTGGATTTTTTAACAATTTTTTTCATCCATCATCAGACTTATAAACGTGGATCTTTTAAACAATTTTTTTCACCCATCATCAGACTTATAAACGTGGATTTTTTAAACAATTTTTTCACCCATCATCAGACCAATAAACAAGGATTTTTAAACAATTTTTTTTTCGCCCATCATCAGATCAATAAACAAGGATTTTTAAACAATTTTTTTCGCCCATCATCAGACCAATAAACAAGGATTTTTAAACATTTTTTTTTTTCGCCCAATAAAAGTGGATTTTTAAACAATTTTTTCACCTATCATCGACAACAAATGTTGATTTTTTAAAGAATATTTTTCAACCGCCTTTACAACAATAAAGCTGATTATACCCTCCACCATATGGAGGGTATAATTAAATTTGTCATTCCGTTTGTAACACATCGAAATACTCGTCGGAGTATATATATTATTGATCAGCATAAAATTCTATGTCGATTTAACCATGTCCGTCCGTCCGTCTGTCTGTTGAGATCAAGGTACAGCTCGCAATTGTAAAGATAGAGAGTCAACATTTGGTGCAGAAGTTTTTATTACTTGCAGGATGGTTGGTATTGAAAATGGGATATATCGGTCCACGTTTTGATATAGCCCCCATAGAACGGTACCTCCCGATTTACGGTATTTTAAGATTTTAGCTTCATTATCCTACCAAAATGGCTGAAATTTGGTATTTAGTTATCGTTGGATGTATAACACTTTCCACCTGAAATTTGTTGGTATAAGTTCATGCGTTCATATAGCCCCCATAGAACGGTACCTCCCGATATTCGGTATTTTGGAGGTTTTAGCTTCATTATCCCACCAAAATGGCTGTAATTTGGCACTTAGTTATCGTTGGGTGTATAGAACTTTCCACCTGAAATTTTTTGCCATAGGTTCACGCCTTCATATAGCCCCCATAGAACGGTACCTCCCGATATTCGGTATTTTTTTTTTTTTGGTTTTAGTTTCATTATCCCACCAAAATGGTTGAAATTTTGTAATTAGGCGGAGCTAAGTACTTTCGTAGATGAAAGGAAACTAATTACTCCATTCTCTTTCAATTTAATTTTGGTGGAGGGTAAAAAAAGTTCGGTCCGGCCGAACTTAACGTTTTCTTACTTGTTTAAAGAATATTTTTCCAACCGCCTTCACAGCAATAAAGGTGATTTTTTAAACAATATTATTTTACCCATCATCAGACCAATAAACGTTGATTTTTTAAACAATATTTTTTAACCTATCATCAGACCAATAAATGTGAATAAATGTGAATTTTTTAAGCAATATTTGTCCACCCATCATCACCAATAAACGTGGTTTTTTAAACAGTTTTTTTTTAACCGCCTTCCCAACAATAAATGTGAATTTTTAAGCAATTTTTTTCAACGCCTTCACAACAATAAATGTGAGTTTTTTAAAGAGTATTTTTCCAACCGCCTTCACAACAATAAAGGTGAATTTTTTAAACAATCTTTTTCACCCATCATCTGACCAATAAACGAGGATTTTTTAATCAATATTTTTTAACCAATAACGTATATTTTTTAAAAATATTTTTTCATAGAGTGACCGATACTTTACCTTTAACTACGATGAAAAGATTACAAATTTAAAGTCCCTTGTGATTGTAGTCTCCTCATGTCCAAATTCCTTGAATTTTCCCTACCAAAAGCTCTGTTCCTTTACGTGCAAAAATCGTCAAGTTTTAACACTTTTTACTCGAAAAGCGTTCCTTTTTTACTTCAGGCACCATACAATGCATATGGGAGCAGTTTACAACTGTTACTACTTTTGCCGGTTTTGCCATTTTCAAAAGTAAAGGAACATACCCAAATACTTTGAGAGCAGCCCTCCATTCTTGAGAAGTATGCCAATTTATAGTTATATTTTATTTTTTCTTTATTTTAAATTAATGGATGTATGTTGGAATGCGTTTGTGTGTAAATAAACGAACGTACGAGTGAACGATCCCTGTGACAGCATGTGTGTCGCTTTGTGTGTGTGTTTGTGTGGTGGTATAAATGCAACATTTTCACATGATGATGATTTTTAACATGGTAAATTACAGACATGAAACCAAAGAGGCGAGAAACGACTCCATTTTGGCTGAGTTATAGAATGTTTAAAGCCAAGCTAAACATGTGAGAATCAACAACAACAAACACACATACAAACTACTGATATATTGTTGTCTTTAAGTCAAATAATCAAAATCCCAACAAAAAACAGTAGCAACAACAAAATTGCTTCAAAATATTTATGAACAACAAAAAAGGAAGACAAAGGAAGAAATATACGACACACATACACACATAACAGCAGCAGCAAATAACACCCAGCAACAGAGAATTAGAGAATTATAATGTAAAGAAGGAATGAGTAGAGGAATTATTTATACTCATCGCAAAGCTTTAACTACCAACATAAACCCCACAGACTTAGAGGCGCCTAATGCGAAATAATTTGTATTAAAAGATATGAAATTCTGTTTTTTTTCTTCTTTTTTTTGGTTTGGTGAGCCTATTTTATTTGTTAAAGGGGTACTCGCCATTATTTATTATCGTAGATTAAATTTAATTCCCACAAATAAATTGACTTGATGCCAAGGGCTATGTTTTACCAAAAGCTATTTGTACAAATATTGAAAAAAAGAACTGCAAGATTTTATGGACTCCAATGAAGTGCAAATTTTAATTGATAGTGGCTTTATGACGCCATGACTATTTAAATACGCCCTTGGGAGAAGCATACCTTATTGCTACCACACTCGTCTACTGGATGCGTGTACTGGTATACCCAGTGAATTAAGTAGATGCATATCAAAAAAACAGTGGCATGCATTTCAGCGGTACAACGAGACTAAAGTTTTGCCTTTCCCTATCAAAAGAAAAAAAAATACAATAGTGTAGTCAGGGTCACAACGACTTCCCCCTGTTAAAATTTCAACGAGATCAAAAATATGGACTTGAATTAAACTGATCGCAAAATGTTGCACTTTTGAATAGGAGGTACCTTAAGGAATGGGTCGATATTCATCTTGGAACTGGATCTAATTTTGGGAGTCAAAACTTTTTTGTGGACTTCCTCAAGACAGATCCGACGTAGTAGTCTTGAAGACCTTCGCATGTCCAAACTGTGAAACCCGCCACGATTCAGACTCTCGAAGCCAAAAAGACATCATCCCAGTTTGAAACTAGACCAGGATGAACCTACGGATCCAGGATCATTTCAAAGCAGTCAGAGGAGGGGTTTTGATTGCTCCCGTGACGCAGCCCTTTGTACACTCGATAGTTTGGACAGTAGCGCCTTATTAACGAGTGCTTGTCACTAGACAAGGCCACCATAGGTTAAGAAGAACAACGATTTCATACAGTAAGTGTATGACTTGTGGTATGAGTTTCCAAATTTTCCCAATGTAGTTCTTGGAGGGGGTAGGGTGATGATTTTTCCTTTCCATGTCAAGCGACGGTCTAGGAATGTACCAAGGTATTTAGCTATCTCCAGTGTAACATTGTTGTTGTTGCATAAGTTCGGACAGGATTGTTAATTATTTGTCACTTCTTCGTACTACTACATCATCAGCATAAACCACCACCTTATTACCTCAACACCTCACCAATTATGTGTTTGTGTTCGTGTATTTTTTTCACCATGGGAGCGGCAATTTGTCCCGGAATGCCTACTCCGAGCTCTTCTAGTCCGTGCCGGGATAGAAATGAACCCCGGGCCAGTATGGATCTGTTCCGTTTGCCAGATCCGCAACCACCACATTTCAACAATGGTGAGATGTAATGGATGTATGGAATGGGTGCATTTTCGTGGGTGCTCTGGCCTTAGTAGCACCCGGGATTACAGCGACAGGTATGTTGCTGCTTGCTGCGTCAGCACATCACCCAGTGCCAGTGCCCTTCTACGTCGTCGTCTGACTCTTCGTCGTCATCGGAATACGAGACGCCCCCGCAGTCTCCCCAACAACAAAAACAAATGTAGCATCTAACACCACATGTTGTTGTTCAACGGCCCGGAAATGCATCATTCCTGCAATTCAAATGCAACGGTCTCCGCAATAAGGTAGGTGAAATTTTATACTTTATGAGTCGCAAACACATCATGGTTGCCGCGATCCAGGAAACAAAGCTCACTGCCACCTGTAGCTTTCGTTGTGATGGTTACAACGTTTTGCGGAAGGATCGCACAAGAAGCGAAGGAGGAGGATTTGCTTTATAATACACCAGTCTGTCCAGTACAGACCTATCTCGCTTAAGCTTGGCTCTAGTGACCCATACATGGAGTGTATGGTGGTAGCAGTAAAGTGTGGTACTACCGAGGTAGAGCTGCTTAATGTGTACATACCGCCGATGAATAGCTGTGCCCGGCGTTATATGCCCAATATTAGTTTGCTTTTAGAGGGCGATAACCGTCTGGTGCTAGGGGACTTCAATGCTCATCATGTGCTTTGACATTCCATCCTAGGTAATGACCAGAGGGGTACAGCGCTGGCAGAGCAAATCGATAGCTCCACGTTTTGCGCGGTGAATGAAGACGCTCCTACGAGGATTAGAGGAAACTGCCACAGCTCGCCATATATCACAATTGTGGCACCAGGTCTGATAAATGACGTATCCTGGCAATCCGTCATTTCCCTTAGTTCGGACCACCTCCCTATCATCGTCTCCGTAAACAGACCACCCGACTTCATAACCTCTGGACGCAGTACTTTCCTGAACAATGGGAAAGCTGATTGGCAAGGTTTTAGAGAATTTACCAATCACCGCTTTAGACAATTGCCCACCCCCTGAGATCCTCGGGTAGCTGTGAGAACTTTCCGAGATATCATCACTAAAGCAGCCGCTCGCTACATACCTGCTGGTCGAATACCCGAAATAAGACCAAATTTCCCAGCAGAGGCGAAGCAAATGAACGTGATGAGCTTCGTCGTACGAACCCCGAAGACCCAAGAGTTAGAGAACTTACTCTTGAAGTCAACAGGCTAGTAGGCGAACATAAGCGGAAAAAGTGGCTAGACCATCTGAAGCAATGCAACATTGGTGCAGGAATAAGTAAATTGTGGGCACCGGTTAAATCACTCTCGAGTCCGGAAAAGAAGGATGACAGAACGGCTGTTACTTTTAACGGCGTGACAGTAACTGACCCAAAGAGGTGCGCGTGATATTTTAACCGGCAGTTCATAGAGCACCCCTAGAGTGATAGGGCGAAGAGAAGTGTGCTACGCCCTATAAGAAGAGCCCTTCCAGCCGCGGAGGTACCACCACGATGTTGCAGGTGCCATCCGAAACGCGAAATCATCCAAAGCGTTGGGTCCACACAGAATATCGATGGTAATGCTTAAGCAACTGGATGAACCTGGAGTTGAGTATTTAACAAGTGTTCTCAACCTATCGTTAGCCACCCACGTTGTACCAGATGCCTGGAAAGTTGGCAGGGTGGTCCCGCTACTGAAGCCTGGCAAGGATGCCAGCAGAGGTGAATCGTACAGGCCGATTTCACTCCTGTCGCCAGTAGCAAAGATCCTAGAGGCGCTACTCCTCCCCACGATGAGAAAGTGTTTTACAGTTACCCAACATCAACATGGATTTCGGAAAATGCATAGTACAACAACAGCATTAGATGCCATATCCACACATATCAGTAGAGGACTGAACCAGAAAAGGCCGTGCGACCGAACAGTCATGGTGTCTCTTGACCTATCGAAGGCTTTCGATACCGTCAACCATGCTAAGCTGTTCGAGGATATAGAGAAAACTAATCTCCAGCCATGTTTGAAACTTTGGGTAATCAACTATATGTGTGGACGCCAGTCGTTTGTAGAATTCAGAAACAAGAAGTCCAAAACCCGTAGATTGAAACAGGAATTTCCCCAAGGAAGTGTAATATCTTCGTAAGTGTTTAACCTCTACCTTTCTGAAATTCCAAACCCTCCAGACGGCATAGAGATCGCGATGTATGCGGATGATTGTACGATTTTGGCGTCGCGTCCTATCGTCGATGACATATATGATAGCTTAAATGTCTACATAGCTGACCTAGTGCAGTTCTTCCATTTGAGGAATATGAAAATATCCGCCGCTAAATCCACAGCCACGCTGTTCACCACATGGACTGCTGAGATGAGGCTCCCACTGAACATATTGGTTGATGGTGCACTGATTCCGACCACTAACTACCCTAAAATACTGGGTGTAACGTTCGATAGCATGTTCAAGTCGTCCGCGCATGCCACAACTATTTGCAATAAGATCAGAAGTAGGAACAAGGTTCTCAAGTCGCTGGCCGGCAGCACATGGGGTGCTGATAAAGAAACCTTGTTGACCACCTACAATGCAATAGGCCGGTCTGTGCTAAGCTATGCGGCGCCAGCGTGGTCTGCAAAGGTTAGCGCATCGCAGTGGAAGAAGATTCAAACCTGCCAGAATGCCACCCTGTGCGTCAGCACAATAAGATGTTGTCGATGCTGTAGCTTCTTGGGTGTTACCGCAGTGAGCATCCCTGTCACGATTTAATGGACAGGCACCCCCACCCAGGCACGTCAGGTGAGACCTTCATGATCTAGAGAGAGAGAGGTCCAAAGGTATAAAAGAGAACCGCTAGATCAACGAGCCTATCAGGCAGGCTTGAATCTCATTCGAAGATACAGTATGAATGCCGTACTTGGAGACCATCCCCCATCCATCGCAGCAGAAGAACGACAGCTGCCAAGGCAAACACGAGTGGTTGTAGCTCAGTTAAGATCCGGACGATGCAGCCGCCTCAATTCGTATTGGGCCAGAATTGACGCCACGATACCCAACATATGCCCAGCATGTCGATTGGGACCACACGATACTCTGCATTTATTCAACTGCCCAGCTAACCCCACTCACCTGTCTCCTCATTCTTTATGGACGCAACCCGTCCAGGTTGCAGAATTCTTGAGTCTGGATACAGAGGAACTTGATAACTGAAATAATACACGAACGAACATATATGCGTTGCTACAACAACAACAACCACCTTATTATTCAGCTTGAAATACGCAAGTATTCCGGTTATTACCAGAAGCCAGAATATTTGTGAGAGAACTTCACCTTGCGGTTTACATCTCTTAACAGTATCTTATGCACGAATTGATCGCCTGCTATTCAAGATCTTTTCAAACCAATTCACTAGAGTGGAGGAAATTTTTGTGTTGATGAATTTTCCATATTCTTCGCAACGTGCCGAAACAACTTATGTAAGGCTCGTAACAAACATGAGTTGGTTCGGCACGTTGACCTTGAAGTTAGTATGCTGAGATTTACTGATATTTGTGGAATCTTCTTGTGTCTTAATTTCAAAATTCAGTAAAAGTTTCAACCTTTTCGTTTTCAAAGAAGAACCAATAATTGTTTAATGCAGGGGTGCCAAGTTGGTGGTTTTCCCGCTACTTGTGGTGATTTTTGACGTAAAAAAACCACTGTTTCAGCAGGAATGTCAACTGTTTTAAGGTAAAAATCGCTACAGACCTATGGTGCATATGTGGCTGTAGCGATTTTTACCTGGGAACAAATGGCATCCCTGGTTTAATGTGTGACTTGGCTTCCCTGATTTGGGAATGTACAATTTGGAAGTCGTCAACGCTCTGAATTTACCCCATTCGCTTCTGGGATTTCAATGTGGGTTATACTTGACTCCATGTATAGAGATTTGAAAATGGATCACCCTGTGATTCTTGTGAATATACTTAGGGTCTAAAACCATTATTTCAATGAGGCACATTTTCATCGCATCGTATCATTAGCTTAAAGGCTTTGGGTATGAAATTATACAGAGAACAAGTAAAAAAAGTATCAGTCGGCTTGGCCGACAGAGATATACCCTCAGCATGTGTATATTGAAACTATAATTGTTCCACAAACACAAACATCCCATACGGGACAAGGGGAGACTTCTCTCATATCAATGAGTGCACCCCGATTCATATTAGCTCAATGATATATTGAAACTATTTTTTCCCAAAAAACGTATGTATTTAGAAGGTTTTAAAAATTGTGGACGTATAAACCGACAAAAATGATTATTAGATTAAAGTGCAGAGGAAATACTTAAAGGAATGGATCAACATTGACCATTATGGAAGTTGATCTCCAGCCACTACATATGGTACCATAGGGGGGTTTTACTCCCTTCGGGCTGTTTGCTTAAGAAGTGTGGATTTGCCCCTGAAAAAACTTTTACCATCGTAAGTGAGGCATCGAATGCAATGCAGTAGCAAGTCTTAAAGTGAACTTATCCGAAATTTTGTTTGGGTGGTACTGCATGAAGTGGACTAATATAGTCAATATTTGAACCTGATGTATATCTGGTAGATATATTAGGATGTGTAAGGTATGGACCAATTCGGCCACTCCCTTCAAAAGTTACCGTACGAACAATTTTTCCGAATATTTTTGAAATGTTGTGGGGGAGGTACCTGAAGGAGTGGACCGAGTGGCTTATCTTCGAACACAAACTATGTTTGGACAAAATATTACTAAGGCTGAATTTTGGACCGAATCGGCAGATCCGTTCGAGAGTTATCTTGCGCTCCAACCACTTCACACCGTGTCATAGGGTTTTTTTGCAACTTTCAGGCTATTATCTCAGGAAGTATGGACGTGCCCCTGATGAAACTTTTACCGTCGTGTAGGGGGTGGTGAATACAAGTTGCTAAAACAAAAATCAAAGCGATTCGAGAGATGGTCCTAAACTAAACTTATCCGAAATTTCGTGTGGAAGGTACCAGAAGGAGTGGACCGATTGAGTCCATATTGGAACCACATCTAAGTCTGGTACATATTTCACGATGGGCAAAGTATGAACCACATCGGTTACCCCCTTTAAGAGATATCGTGCGCACAAATTTTCCGAACATTTTCGAACTTTTGTGGGGGAGGTACCGGAAGGACTCGACCGATATTGCCCATCTTCGAACTTAATCTAAGTTTGGGCAACATATTACGAAAGCCAAAATTTGAACCGAATCGGTTCATCCGTTCGAGAGTTATCGTGCGCTCCAGCCAGCAGGACAGACAGACAGACCGACAGACAGACGTACGGACATGGCTAGATCGACTCCAAATTGTCTGAAACACATTTCGTCAAAACATACTTGGGGTCTAAAACCATTATTTCGATGAGGCACATTTTCATCGTATCAAAGTGTATATACCCTCCATAGCCTAAAGGCTGAGGGTATAAAAAGTGCACCGCAGCAGAGTAAACGATGTTTATTAGGGAGTTCATATTGGGTTTGCATCTTTTCTTTATGTCTCTGTCGGTAAACCGATTTTTATGCTACTAAACAAATTATATTGAAATGCCAAATGTTAGGCTGTCAGCATAGAAGACACCCCATTAAAATTAAACTATGTATTCTGATAAAACCGTAATTGAATTATTGACACTTTACGGGGAATTCTATTTGTAAATGTCATAGAATTTTCTTAACGAATAATATTTGTGTGCCAAAATGCATATTGTTAAGAAATATTTACTCTGTTGACATTATATTTTACTAATTTGTCAACGTATTATGGAATCAATGTGGCTCATCAACAAAAATAAATGAATCTGGCAAAGCTTAATAAATATAATTTACACAGAAAAAATTGGAATAAAGGTGATTGATTACACATGATAAGTACAGAATGAACAGACATCAAAAAATGAATATGTATACACCAATATCTGAAAAAAAGTATTTAATGGACCCCGAAGAAATATCTTCCTTTACTCGAAAATAAATAAATTTTGTACACTGAACGATTTTCAGAAATTACAATCTGACTGTTATTTTCGACTCTCTTAAACGTTGTCTTAAACGTCATAACCTGGCTCTTGTGAGAGCTTGAATATCAACACTGAAGTTATAGAAAGTGTTACCTCAAATCAGGGTATTGCTTTTGAACCTTAGTAGAAGATGCACCCATTTCAAACATTTCAGCCTATTAGAATAAAAATAAAATGTTATGTAAGGAAGATAACTTTCTGACAATTTTTGGGTTGCGACTATTCTACAAAATTTCTTCCGCTGTATCTTAATTTTTGAATTATTTAATTAAAGTCTTTTCACAACATCAACATCATCAGATGCCTGTAATGCAATTAACATTTGGTACATTTGCATATAAGAAAGCAACAAGATGATGGAGCAGAAGAAGAAGTTCATTAAATATATTTTATGGTTGACAAAGACACACTGCATTTTGTACAGAGAAATAATTTTCTATGAATGATGCATTTGAAAGGCTAAAATTTACATTTTCTCTAGAATATATCCTGTTGGAGTAATGACGTCGGTATTAGGGTAGATAAAAAATCTAATTAGAACCAATACCCCTAAAGTATACAAAATACCATGAATGGACAGGGGAGAGGTCATCTCAGAAACATCATTACAATGAGAGTACCTTTTTTTTTATAGAACATTGTTCGACACCAATTTTGGAGAAGTTCTACATGTCTGAAATATTCTCAGGAAATACATATAGTCCAACATTATGCTGAGTGTCAATCAAAGTTTAAAAAAGGTGTGAAGCCTAGGCGGGTATGCTAAACATACATAGCAATATGGTGACACCGGTATGGGGTAACGCAGACTAACTATACAAAGTGGTCTAAATGGTCCATTCACAAACAATTTGTGATGAGACAGGGATTCGAGAGTTCAATTACATGATTTTTACTAATAAATTTCCGGACTGAGGATAATAAATACTACCATTTTATACTCAAATGTCAAGTACTTTTGCTGTTCTTTCCTGCTGATTATTAAAAAAGTAACCGGATAAAAAGTCTCAAGTTCTTTCCGATGACTTCAACAATATGTTGGCGTCTCAGAGGTATGTAGATGAATCCATCTTACATTTTGCTCAGTTCTAAGATTTTAATTAATTTTCATACTTTAGTGCACCAATCTAAGAAATAACTCAATAACTTATCATCAATTCGATCCACCCCATTAAGATTATATAAAACAAACTTTCCATGTACGGCTAATAAATGAACAATCGTCAATTGTCCCTTGATATTTGTTGTCATTCATCATCTATGCATGCATTTCTCATCCATGTACATATGCACTCGCACTACTACTTCTTCTTCTTCTTCAGCATATTCTCTAGTATCTCTGACTTTAGGCAACTTGCAAAACGGATGATGGATGTCATTGTTGGTTACTTACATTTGTACAATAATGACAGTATTTTGTATACGACGAATACACACAGTTTGGCTATGGCAGTTAACATACTTACAATCATATGAATGTATGTATGTATGTACATTGTTTCACATCCAAGTATGAATAGCTTTCTTTCCGATTTTGTTAAAAATCTTTGGAGAACTTCTGGGTCATTGTTCTTTTCGTCTGACGTTTGACAGCAAAAGTATGACAGGCCTACTAAATGAAATTTAATAAGGAAATCAAATCGGCCTCATTCCGGTATATATGTATGTATGTACGCCTAACTGACAATCTGCATGTCTCTTTGTCTGACTGACTGCCTGGCTGCCTGCCTATCTATTGTCCCATCATTAGTAGACCACAAAGTTGGGAATTAAATTAAAATTCATTCTTCTTAGAAGAAGCACCCAATACAGGCACGTAGAAATTAAATTGAATAAAAATGAATTACTCCCTGTTCTAAATTAGACGGATGGTCTAGATAACAGATGTATCCAGAAATATTTGAGAAACAATTGAATTAGAAACCTAAAAAACGATTGATAGATTGTGTGTGAAGTTATAATTAGACAAAAAATCAAAATATGTTCAAGAAATCCTCACTGTCTTCTTTTCTTCCGACTAACTTCTTTCCCATTTCTATTCCTATTAAGCAACTTCTATCAATATGATCAATTAGGATTCTGAGTTGATCGGTTATAACTTTAAGTATGTCGGCGTGTTTCGATCTGGTGCTATCTGCCATATTCCGTTTTTGCATGTTTCACATTGGCGTCTAAATTTTAAATTTAAGCAATTGTTGCTGAAAAACAATCCTTATTCCAGCACGATATTACATACATAAATATGTATGTTCGCACAACATCACGGAAAGGTAGTCTTTTCTCATATCAATAAGTGCACGGCGATTCATATTGGATCCATGATATGGCTAGTCTACAGCAGACGGCTCAAAGGACCATCTACACTACGGTAGTCCACCCAAAGGGTCATCCACTCTACAGAAGACGAACCAAAGGGTCACCCACTCTACAGTAGACAACTCAATGGACCATCTTCTCGCACCAAGCGGTCATCTACTCCACAGTAGACAACTAAATGCACAATCTACTCTACAGTAGACGACCCAACGGGCCATCTACTTGACAGACAGCCCAAAGGGTCATCTACCCTACAGTAGACGCCTCAAAGGGCCATCTACTCTACAGTAGACGACCCAACGGGCCATCTACTCTCTAGTAGACGACCCAAAGGCCCAACTACTCTCTAGTGGACGACCAACGGGCCATCTACTCTCTAGTAGACGACCCAAAGGGCAATCTACTCACTAGTAGACGACCCAAAGGGCCTTATACTCTCTAGTAGACGACCCAAAGTGCCATATACTCTCTAGTAGACGACCCAAAGGGCCATCTACTCTCTAGTAGACGACCCAAAGGGCCATATACTCTCTAGTAGACGACTCAAAGTGCCATCTACTCTCTAGTAGACGCCTCAAAGGGCCATCTACTCTCTAGTAGACGACCCAAAGGACAATCTACTCTACAGTAGACAATTCAATGCACCATCTACTCTACAGTATACGACCCAACGGGCCATCTACTCTACAGTAGACAACTTAATGCACCATCTACTCGACAGTAGACGACCCAACGGGCCATCTACTTGACAGACAGCCCAAAGGGTCATCTACTCTCTAGTAGACGCCACAAAGGGCTATCTACTCTCTAGTAGACGCCTCAAAGGGCCATCTACTCTCTAGTAGACGACACAAAGGGTCTAGTGGACGACCCAAAGGGCCATATACTCTCTAGTAGACGACCCAAAGGGCCATCTACTCTCTAGTGGACGACCAACGGGCCATCTTTTCTCTAGTAGACGACCCAAAGGGCCTTATACTCTCTAGTAGACGACCCAAAGGGCCATATACTCTCTAGTAGACGACCCAAAGGGCCATCTACTCTCTAGTAGACGACCCAAAGGGCCATCTACTCTCTAGTCGACGAGCCAATGGCAATCTACTCTACAGTAGACAATTCAATGCACCATCTACTCTACAGAAGACGACCCAACGGGCCATCTACTCTACAGTAGACAACTTAATGCACCATCTACAGAAGACAACCTAACTGGCCATCTACTCGAAAGCAGACGACCCATCGGGCCATCTACTCGACAGTAGACGACCCAAAGGGCCAACTACTCTGCAGTAGACAACTCAATGGACCATCTTCTCGCCCCAAGCGGTCATCTACTCTACAGTAGACGACCCAACGGGCCATCTACTTGACAGAAAGTCCAAAGGGTCACCTACCCTACAGTAGACGAACCATAGTCCATCTATCCAAAGTATACGACTCAAAGGGCCATCTACTCAATTGTAGACGACCCAACGGACCATCTACTCGACGGTAGACGACCCAACAGGCCATGTAATCTACAGCAGAGGACCCAAAGAGCCATCTACTCTCTAGTAGACCACCCAAAGGCCCATCAACTCTCTAGTAGAAGACCCAAAGGGCCATCTATTCTCTATTAGACAACCCAAAGGACCATCTACTACACAGTTGACGGCCCAACAGGCCATCTACACCATAGAAGACAACCCAACTGGCCATCTACTCGACAGTAGACGACCCAAAGGGCCAACTACTCAGCAGTAGACTACTCAAGAGACCATCTTCGCGCCCCAAGCGGTCATCTACTCTGCAGTATACATCTCAATGCACCATCTACTCGGCAGTAGTCTACCCACAGGACCATCTACTCTAAAGTAGACGACCCAACGGACCGTCTACACGACAGTAGACGACCCAACGGGCCATCTACTCGACAGTAGACGACCCAACGTGTCATCTACTCGACAGTAGACAACCCAACGTGTCATCTACTCGATAGTAGACGACCCAACGGGCCATCTACTCTACAGTAGACGACCCAAAGGGCCATCTACTCTCTAGTATACCATCCAAAGGACCATCTACTCGACAGTAGACGACCCAACGGGCCATCTACTCGGCAGTAGAAGGCCCAACGTGCCGTCTACTCGACAGTACAAGACCCAACGTCAACCCAAAGGGCCATCTACTCTCTAGTAGACCATCCAAAGGGCCATCTACTCGGCAGTAGACGACTCAACGGGCCATCTACTCTACAGTAGACGACTCAACGGGCCATATACTCTACAGTAGACGACCCAACGGGCCATCTACTCTACAGTAGACGACCCAAAGGGCCATCTATTCTAAAGTGGACGACTCAAGGGCCATCTACTCGGCAGTAGACGACTCAAGGGCCATCTACTCTACAGTAGACGACTCAACGGGCCATCTACTCTACAGTAGACGACCCAACGGGCCATCTACTCTACAGTATACGACCCAAAGGGCCATCTATTTTAAAGTGGACGACCCAAAGGGTCATCTACTCGATAGTAGACGATCCAACGGGCCATCTACTCGATAGTAGACGACACAACGGGCCATCTACTCGATAGTGGACGACCCAACGGGCCATCTACTCGACAGTAGACGACCCAACGTGCCGTCTACTCGACAGTACAAGACCCAACGTCAACCCAAAGGGCCATCTACTCTCTAGTAGACCATCCAAAGGGCCATCTACTCGGCAGTAGACGACTCAACGGGCCATCTACTCTACAGTAGACGACTCAACGGGCCATCTACTCTACAGTAGACGACCAAACGGGCCACCTACTCTACAGTAGACGACCCAAAGGGCCATCTATTCTAAAGTGGACGACCCAAAGGGCCATCTACTCGATAGTAGACGACCCAACGGGCCATCTACTCGATAGTAGACGACACAAAGGGCCATCTACCCTCTATTAGACCATCCAAAGGGCCATCTACTCGGCAGTAGACGACCCAACGGGCCATCTACTCTACAGTAGACGACCCAAAGGGCCATCTACTCTACAGTGGACGACCCAAATGGCAATCTACTCGACAGAAAACGACACAGGTGTCATTTACTATTTAGTAGACGACTTAAGTGTAAATGCTGCGAACTGTATGGATGAAGGTGCTGAATGCGAACTCCTTAACGGGTCCTTGGAAAAGCCGCCATTTGGATAGAAAACTAAAGGGAAGGAATTGTAGTTACGCAGAATACCGTGAGTTTAAAAGTATATTGTGCATTCTGCTTGGAAAAACGAAAGGAAGAAATATTTTGGTATAATCCAAATTCTTCACAAAAATGTAAAAGCCAAATGATATTAAAAACTATTTGCTTAAACATGTTCATACCAATAACTGCAGCTTGGTTTTAGTTTTAAGCTGGCTAAAATTCTCAGAAAATGCCAGGCAACATTACGCTGACGTTTTTATACTATGGGTGAAAAATGGCAATTTTGTCTTGCCTCGATGTAATAGTCTTGGATTTGAACTATGGCTTCCAGTGTGCAAGGCGAACTTGCAAGCCATGGAACTGCAGTTTTTTTACATTTTAAATGGTTTCGAAAAAAAATGTTTTAGTTATAAAGACTACTTTTTAAGTTCAAGTCATGTTATTATTTAAAAGCCCATATTACGATGTAGGGTATTGAATGGACCACCTTGCCAAATCCATAGCTTGTTTTGTTTGTTATTTTTATTTACATTTTTTTATAATTCAAAATGTGATTGAATGGCCGCCATTATAGGCAGATTTTAACAGCTTAACACAACACGAAACGAAACCAAATACAATTGCATTAATCCATTTGAAATGCAACTTAGCTGAGTGAATTTATTAACGATAAATAAATACAAATATTGAAATCATCCATGCCACAATAGATTTGAGGGAACACGTGGATTTGTCTCGTTTTTTAATCCCAAATAGATTGGTAAATATCATCACAGTTATCCACCAAATAAACGAAAATCCAATAAAATATTTCATATTGTCTGGTCAACAATATTGTCGTGGTTTGCCTTGTCTAACAACAACAGCAACAGCAGACTCGTTCTGTCCCTTTTTTAATCCATTTTGGGTCATTACATTACAAAGAAATCTCCTCCATTCACAAGACGGCGCGTCGGTGGTTATGTCTGCAAGTGTTGGTGGTGGTTTTGGTGATGTTGATGGTGATGATGAAACAAGAACAAGATGTGCATCTAATCCTCTTACATTTATGGGATTATATTCTTCTTCTGCTCCAACGAATAAAATACCAGCCATGAAGATAAGGTGAATTGTGAAAGCCGTTTGCCAACACCAAAGATTATCACAGTACCGAGCAAATGAAGTGAATTGCAGGCGAAGAGGGGGAAAAAGAATGAAACGCTGAATATTTTTCTTTATTCCAAAGAACATCTTGGCGAATATTCCACAGAGGCCCGAAGAAAAGAAAAATACACAAAGAAATGTGTCACAATTCGCAAACATTGTGCCGACTTTAATAAATTTAATCATAAAAAGCTTTTTGTAAAATGGAATGTGCTACGGACAAAAGATATAACAATTATTACAACCATTTTTTATGGAGGAACAAATATTGTTTGTCATAATAAACAACACCTCAAAGGTGTTTCCCCTTTGAAAGGGGTGTGTTTATCACCTTTTCTAGTGACATAACAGTGATAAATGTATCTTTAACAAAGTCATGTCATTTTGTTTCATTTCAGTTGTAAAGATAAATCTCTTAAATTTCGACTCCTGGCACGGAAAGGGAAATTTCTTTTATTCCGGAAATATCAAGATTTTTTGACACTTCACAAATCATCATCACTTTGATTTATATCCCCAAGTGTTTCACCGCTTAGGTTAATTATTTATAATCAAATGTGTGTATATTCATTTATCATTTTATTAAATTAAATTACAATATCCTTTATTAACATTAAAATATACTTATATATGTACATACGTATGTATAAAGATAATATACAACAAATTTATAACAGTTATTAATTATGAAATTAAGCATTGAAAGAAAATGTCACAGGTAATAATGGGTTTTTTACATAACTAATTCCCGGGGAATTATGAAGGAAGAGACAACATTTCTTTGTTCGCCCATTTTGGGGTGTTTGGAATTGATAACATTGTAATTTATAATAAAACTATAACACTTGCGAATCGGCTGGAGTAATGAATAGATTATTTGACAACTATAATTGCTTAGAACATTTGTAATCTCACAAAGCTAAATTACACTGGCACTCTGTATCACAGTTGCTATCATTGGCCAAAAATAGCAAGATTAATGATAAATCTGTCGAGCAATTTCTGTGGGATCATTCTTTCATAACAATCTGTGACTTAAAGGAAATGGGTGTATTCCGATTTCAATTCTTTTAGTCCCAACGTTTAAAAATGTATTAAAAACAATTAAAATCAAGGGGTTTCCGCTCTTGCATAATTTCATTCAATTATGTATTTTATTTTAACCCTGACCATAGAACATGAGTCTTTCATCAGTGGGCAGATCGAATACCTCCTACCCAACCGAAGTCCTTTTTTCCAAAAACAATTTATTAAGGATAGTTCCCTTTTTTCTTGCGTATGAACTTGCGACAAAAAACTTCCGAATAAATATAGATCTTTGTCAACATTTCCTGTCCACAGAAACTTCGAATGGTCTAATTACAGCTTACTTACTTTGCTGGCCCATTACAGAACAGTTGTTCCATAAGCCGAACTAAGAAAAGATCTTCAATTCTCTGTGTTTGCTGCTTCGCTTTCTGGAATACCGCGCCTTTACATCTCTTCATCCACGTGTTTGCTCCATCTAAGCTTAGGCCTGCTAATTTAGCGGATTCATCATCGCTCATTCTTATAATATGGCTTAGCCAACGCAATCGTTGCATCTAGATACGTTTATCTATACGGATGTCGTTGTATAGCAGATACAGCTCGTGTACGACGTCAATATTTACCGTCAACGCAGATTGGTCCATAGATCTTTCGAATAATTTTTCTCTCAAACACACCAAGCACTGCCTTGTCTGCTTGCGCAAGTACCCAGGCTACTGAACCATACATCAGCACGGGTAGTACCAGTGTTTTGTAAAGCGTTGTTTTTGTTTGACGAGATGTGGCTTTGTTTTTAAACTGGCCAATATAATTCTTCTTCCTATTTCACAACTGATGTTGTTTGTTGTGTTTACGGCAGTGCCGAGGTAGGCGAAGTCTTTTACTACCTCAAAATTATAGGAACCTACGTCAACAGTTGGTCCTATCTCTATGGACGCATTGCGGGTCGACACCATAAACTTGGTCTTCTCGCCGTTTACCGCCATACCCACTTTAGCAGATTTCCTTTAGACTTTTGCAAAGGTGTCAGTTACTTCGTTTACCGACCGACCCATAATGTCATATCGTTCCACTTATTTTGACCTTCGCGTCTCGAATAACCTTTTCCAGCTGAATGTTAAATAAGTCACACGAGAGACCATCTCCTTGTCTGAAACCTCTTTTGGTACTAAACTCTTCGAAGAGGTTCTTTTCTATTTCAACTGAGGACCGAGTATCATTTAATGTCATTCAACAAAAACCTTTGAACGTAGGGGGCTGTCGAAGGCTGCTTTGTAATCACATAAAGATGGCCGGTGTCGATCTGCATCTCTTGGGTCTTCTCCATGATTTGCCGCAGGGTAAATATCTGGTCAATGGTGAATTTGTCATGTCTAAAGCCGCATTAGTATGGTCCAATTATTTCATTGACCATAGGCTTTAGTCGTTCGCATAATATCCCTGACAGATTGGTTACCAATGTTAGCTAATATCCAACCCCCCTCATTAAGAAGAAGATAATCCCTGCTCCAAGAGTATAAAAAAATCGTGGCAAACCCCAGTATCCCTCTTAATCAAGACTTATTGATAAACTACGCTTCGAGACTCAAATCAAGAAAACCACCATTGCTGTTAGCTAAGCAACTCCATATCGAGAATTATAATATCCCAGCAAAAAAAAATGGAAGTGGTGCAAGTTGGAGTGAGGATTTCATTACATGCATGGATGCGCTTCCAGTGGACTAATGAAAAAGGCAATCCTTTTCCTCACATTTGGATTACATCCAACAAGCACTTTTATGTATAAACGATAAAAAATTCAATTTTCATTCAACAAATGAAATTAAAGTAATACGGCGTTTATATTATAGTTTTTTTTTTTTGCAGGGTTAACCTTCTTTATGAGGATTTGTTTGAAGTATATACAATGGAAATGACATTTGAAACCCAGACCCACTGGGTTAACCTTGTTATATATAAACGGCCTATAAGAATAAAATTAAAATGTCTTATTAATGGCCTGTTCCCGTACTTTACAAAGTGGTAAAAGTCGTAAACGATTTTCATACAAATTTTGTGTACGGGAACGCAAAACTCGTAAAAGTGGTAAAAATTGTAAAAATGGAGTGCTTCCTAGCTGCGTGCTGCGGAAGCAAAATGGATTGCTTCCTAACTGCGTGCTGCTGAAGCAAAATGGAGTGCTTCCTTTCTGCGCGCTCCCTTGTAAAATTCACTGAGGAATTCATAGAAAAAGAAGCACTTCGTGACACTTGCACCAGTGATTTAACTGCTTCCGTGGATGCAAACTTTTTGCTGGGATACAACAAGAATGGTTGATGCGGTGGAATGATTGCGGCCGCAGCAGTCCTCTATTTAATCCTGATAACCGGACAACAGAATTCAACCTTCCCAGAAAAACATGGTGCAACCTAAACCGTTTACGTACTTCCACAGCCAGAACATCAGAGTCTCTAACAAGGTGGGGCCTTTCCGATGACGCTAGATGCGTATGTGGTGCCCCTTCCCAGACTATAGAACACATTATCCACACCTGCCCTATCCTTTCATTCCCAGGACGCATTGAGGAAATCCAATCCCTTATACCAGAAGCAATATCGTGGCACAATTCATTAAATCTTTAAAAACTATATACCTGTGGTCTTATCTCCCTTCTTGTGAACAGGGCACAGGATGCTCAGGTTCCAATCGTCGGGTACTCGTTCTTCCTGCCAGATGGTGCTAACTAGCTGATGAATGCACCTTATCAGCGTGTCGCCTCCGGCTCGTGAACAGCTCGGCTGGTAAGCTCCTGCTGCCTTATTATTCTTCAGCCGGTTTATTGTTATCATTACCTTATCTTGGCTTGGCGGTATACATTCAATACCATCTTCTGGGATTGGGATCTGTACACTATCTGTATCACACTATCTGTATCATCTGTATCAGTTACCAAATTACCTTGATGGTCTCTACAGGGGGAATTACAGCTTATTCGGTTAAAATTTTGGCTAATGGGGGCTGCAATAAAATATTGTCCAGCTATTTCGGTTGGAAAAAACCTTCAAAATATGTAAAATCGGCTGGTATCGTAAAAGGTCAATAATTTTGACAACTAATTTAGATCAAAATGTGGTTTAAGTGAGGCTATACCTAAACGTTGACACATGTAAGCAATTTTATGTAAGGAGATTTTTGGCTCATAGAGAACTCGCTCGAGTGTTGTCATGCGCACCAGCCAGTCACAAAGAAGTAAGGACATGGGTAACTCATTTCCCAATTGTCTGAAACGAATTTGGTCTTAACATATCGTCGGTGTCATGCTTAAGTGTTTCATACGCCATTTTTGACTTTTTGAGATATATGTGGTTTCTAGGGTTTTCCGGTATGCTCTTTCTGAATTTCTAGTCGGCTTTCTCCTATCTGCTCTAGTTTCCGAGATATCCACGCCTCGACGGGAAAGCATAAACTTTTTTCAGTTATGAAATTAATATTTTAAAAACTTACAAGTTTAAAAACACATTTCAAAAATCTGAATTTTAATTTTCGATTTAGAAGTATTTAATTTATTGAGGCAAAGATGGAAAATTTTTTTGTCACTTTGTTCCATGTGATTTACAATATTTTACATTTGTGTCATAAGTGCGGATATGGAACAAATCGACAAAAATTCTTTTTGTTGGCGTTTTTTATTGTTGGACTGCAGAATTTTACATCTTTGTGTTTATTTCAGCTTTAGTCCATATTTTGTTGTATTTAAGTATTTGAATAACAACAAAATGTTTTACAGTGGATATGAAATTGATTAGTTGCGGGCGGAGGGTAGGGAATACTATAGTTTCAGTTGTCACCAAACAACTTCATCAGTTCCCTTTGCCGCCGACTCTGTATCGATAAACAGGTCAATAAGCCCATCCAGCAAATTAAACAAAATGAGAAATTTGCTATATGGCCCTAAAACTGATTACCCTACAATTTGAGTCGAACTATATCCACCACTGTTTTTATGTCGTCTTTGCTTTGCAAAGAATACGAACATAGGAGTGTTGCTTCAATAAGCGGGGGGATTATCTCAAAACAGGCAAATGGCGTATGGAACACTTAAGCATGACACCGACGATATTTGGGAATCAAAACCATTAATTTTGATCGTATCAAAGTGTACTCGTATATACATACCCCCGATAAAGTCATAAAGTGTGAAACAAACACAACGTCATTTTCTCCATTAGTCATTCTATTAAAATTAAAACAAGTTTTAAACTTACGTGTCGAAACAGGCTGTAACGCGACGACTCCAAACGCTCACTTTATCATTGACTCTAATGGAAATAATTCTCATTCATCCTGTGTCACTGCTCACATCACACAATGTCGCGAGTTCATATTAACTGTGGCCAAAAATAGAAGGAGTTGTCGTAGGTGCATCAATTTTGGTACACGTACCTATTATTAACTTACAATCTTCAGGACAATAAATTGGGTTGGTCGGTCCAAGTTTTGATATAGCCCCCATAGAACCGTACCTCCCGATTTTCGGTATTTTGAATGTTTTAGACACAATGACCAACCGAAAGTATTCAAATTTTGTGGTTAGTCTTCGGCAGATGTATTAAACATTCCAACAGAGAATTGTGGGCTTAGGTCTACGTATAGCCCCCATAGAACCGTACCTCCCGATTATAGGTATTTTGAAGATTTTAGCCTCATTATTACACCGAAATTGCTGAAATTTGGTATTTAGTCTTCGTAGGTGGCATTATACCTTCACCTTGAAATTTGTCTGCATAGGTCCACGCCTTCATATAGCCCTCATAGGACGGTACCTCCCGATTTTCGGTATTTTGGAGGTTTTAGCCTGATTATCACACCGAAATGGCTGAAAATTGGTATTAAGTCTCGGTTGGGGGACTTATAACCTTCCACCAGAAATATGTCGGTATAGGTCTTCGTCTTCCTATAGTTCCCATAGAACCGTGCCTCCTCATTTTCGGTATTTTAAGTGTTGTGGCCTCAATATCCAGCCGATATGACTGAAATTTGGCGTTTAGTCTTCATATTGTTTGTGAGCATATTGAATATATCAAACTCTTGTCGTTATATATGAGAAATTTCCTTAAAATTTTTTTTGACCGATTAGTGGTCAAAAAACGGTTAATTTTTTGTAAAAAATCGAATTTTGATTTTCGCTGTTCACATTTTTTTTTAAAAATTAATATTTTTGAAATTCTCTCGTTTTAAAGCAAGATTATTAGTTACGTAATAAGCCCACAAAAAAATATGATGATCGGTTCATTCGTTTTCGCGCTATAGCCAACACTGCAAAACGATTTGTTAAAAAGGGGGTATCCTCTCAGTGAGGTGGTCGCTGAAAAAGAGAAATGACACATTCGTCTGCAAACCTCTGCAGCTGGCACCTTTATATGTTTGAAGTACTCACTTTTTACTACTCATACAGCAAAAAATATCGATATACACTTTTATACAATTTTTTTCCCACTCCACTCAATTTAAAATTTGCTTCAGAAAATTAATAAACTTAAGGTAAGGTCACATTAGGCAAATATTTGCTCCAACGACCGGCATTGTGCGCTTACTGAGATCAAGTGAGTGTTAATAACACATAGAATTTATGCAAACTTGCTCTCAGTAAGCGCACACTGCCGGTCGCTGGAGCAAATATTTGCCTAATGTAACTCTACCCTTAGTAATACATGTTTGGGTAAATGTAAACACCATTTGATTAATATTTACATGCAAACAAAAGTGTAGCCAAGTTTATTACATCCCAAGAGAACTTAGGAACCATTTTTACTGCGACCGCTACTTTTAAATTTTAAAAATTAACGCATAATATAATTTATTAATTTTAGAAAAAAAAAAACACAAAAATACGTATTAACTAAAATTGTCGGATTTAAATCCTCATATAGTAAAAACTACTTCACGTATCAGTACCAAAATTCAGATTCTTCTTAAATAATATGTTTTCTATCACTCCCCATCAATAAATTTGCTCAACGAAGTATTTAGTTTTTACCATTTTTGGCCACGGTCGTAACACTGTGCATCAGTATTTTAGTTGTTGATAACGACGCACGTTGGGGCAAGATTGCAAAAAACGGGTCTTGATTGAAAAATTGAAACACAAATTTTTGATAATCTGTCTTGACAGGGTTAACGAGTACAAAATTCTACCTCACTAGCCAAAATAGCAAAGTCGTATGTTGTTTACTTTTCGTGTAGGACAGTGTTAAAGTTTAACATATTTTTAAAATTTAAGAAACAGGTGAAAAGTATTAAATTTTGCTGCTTTTAAGTCGCCATAACGTAGTTTTTGCTACATAAACTTGGCATTTTCAAAATAGATATTTCAAGCAGAGGTAATTCTTAATATTTTAGGAAAAATTGTACTGAAAAAGTCTTGTAGAAATGTGTTTAAAAAATTCCTCAAAATGTGTCCAGATTTTGCATAATTTTGAAATGTATTGGAGTATAACAAAAAAGAGTGTCGAGAAGGTCGTGAGAATTTTTTTTGTATTTTTCTCTTGATTGTTTTCTTTGATATTGCGCAAACAAAACTTGCTCCCTGCTTGCACATTTTGAGTTATGTCAAAAATGATGGAAATAGGTGTGGATCAAATGTTTGCATTTTGAGGTTTTTGTCTTCATTTTCCCTGTTACTGTTGTACAGTATGTCGTGTTTTGGTTTAATGTCTGTGGTCACCCTACATAACACAACTTGTGCAGGTCTACCATTATGTTATAGTTACTATATATAATGATTTATATAAAATGATGGCGATGCACAAGGGGTGAAATAGCAAAAAATGGAGATTAATTAAAATAAAATAAATTCGGTTTTTGGTATAACTGTCGTTACATGGTAATATGGTACAAAATTGTAAGTCTTTAACCAAAATGTCAAGATCATATATTGTTTTCTTCTACAGTTACACTGTCATAAAGCTAAAGAATTTTTAATAATTTAAAGAGCACCATAAAAAATTAAATTAAATTTTGGTATATAAAGACTCTTTATTAAAGAGTAATATTTTTTACGCATCAAATGTGCCCCTTTTAGAATGGAATCGTAAACTTCAGTTAGGAATCTAAGTCTTAGAAAAACATATTTATAGCAAAAGAAGTTTAGAAGCATATTAAAAATTAATTTAAAATGTAGCCATTTTCCCTATTTTTGAAAAGTATTTAGAGTTAAAAAAGTAGCGGAATATTGTATATGGAGCTTATTCCAAAACGAGAATATATAGAGATGATGTTTGATAGAAATATTTTCAATCCCTTCAAAATGTACAATTCACAATTTGAACAATTTAGTTGCAATGTATGCATATAATATTCGAAAACTCCCAAATTTGACTGCACCCCTATATGGGGCCTATACCAAAACATTGACCTATATTGACAAATTTTCACATTATGAATTCTTAGGCATTCAGAACTATAAATCCTAATTTACAGATAAATGTACTAAAAAATGTGGTCAAGACCCTCGAAATACATAAAATCGGGAGATACCGTTGTATGGGAGCTACACTAAAATATTGACCTAACTTAATAATTTTTTGCCAAATATTAGCTTAACCAATAATTTATCATATTAGAAGATTTTGGATTCATCAAATAAGAAATGAAGGCAAAACCGTAAAAACACTTCATAGTTTTTATGGTACCCATTTATGAGGGCTTCGAATATATCTCTCCAATCCCTCAATTTGCACCAAAACTGTGTTCCGTTATATTGATTGAAGTGTAAGCATTCGAAAAATATTAACATTAGTTCACTCAAATGCTTCCCTGAATTAATCTCCGTTTTTTGGAATCTTGCCCCAATGTGCGACGGTGGGGACCTTAATACCGCATGGAGTTTTCGGGTTACAATACTTCCTTGGAACAAAAGTATATAACGAGTGATTTTGTCTAGAGCTGCGATAAGCTCAGTAGCTGCCAAGTTTCAATATCTATTATAGTACTCTGGTGTTTCTAATACGAATAATATGTGAGGAATATGGATGAGTTATTAATATCGGACTATAGGATTGTTAATGTCAACTCATAGACAGTTGGGTGGTTGCTGTCGGCTCGATGGTGATCGGGTTGATATAGTCGGTTTAATGGTAATACACACAAAGCATGTAAAAAAGTATCAGTGGGCTTTGGCGACAGAGATATACCCTCAGCCTTTGTGGCGTGAATCATTTTTTTCCTAAAAAACTTATGTATTTATTGGAGTTTCAAAAATTTGCGAGGGATGATAGGGCTTTTGTACCATACTTAAGGGGGTTTTACACGCTTTGGGCTGTTTTCTCAAGAAGTGTGGACTTGACCCTGAAAAAACGTTTAATGCCGTAATTGAGACAGCGAATGCAAGTTGCTTCAACAAAAATCAAGTTGATTCGAGAGCAGGTCTTAAAGTGAATTTATCCGAAATTATGTGTGGGAGGTACCTAAAGGAGAGGACAAATATAGTACACATTCGAACCTGATCTATATCTGGTAGATATATTAGGATGTACAAAGCATGGACCAGATCGGTCACTCCTTTCAGTAGTTACCGTGCGCACAATTTTTCCGAACATTTTTGAACTTTTGTGGGAGAGGTACGTGGAGGAGTGGACCGATGTGGCTTTTCTTCGAACTTAAACTAAATTTGAACAAAATACTAATAAAGCCAAATTTTGTAGTGAATTGGCAGATCCGTTTGAGAATTTTCTCTGGAAGTATGGACTTGCCCCTGATGAAACTAGTACCGTTGTATGGGGGGAGTGAATACAAGTTGCTTCAACAAAAATCGAAGCTATTCGAGAACAGGTCCTAAACTGAAGGAAGGAGTGGACCGATTGAGTACATATTGGAACCTCATCTAGGGTTGGTGGAAAATTCACGATATGCAAAGTATGGACCAAATCGTTTACTCCTTTCAATAGTTATCGTGCGCACAAATTTTTCTAACAATTTCGAACTTTTGTGGGGAGGTACCCGAAGGAGTGAACTGATATAACCCATCTTCGAACTTAAACTAAGTTTGGACAAAATATTACGGAAGCCAAATGTTGGACCTAACAGGTTGATCCTTTCGAAAGTTATCGTGCCCTCCAGCCAGCCAGACAGACGGACGAACATGGCTAAATCAACTCCAATTTGTCTGAAACACATTTCGTCCAAATATACTTGGGGTCTAAAACCATTATTTCGATGAGGCACATTATCCCCGTATAAAAGTGTACATATATACCCTCGTTAGCATAAATGCTGAGGGTGTAAAAATCATTACTAAATAATGTGTTTTACAGTACTTGTAGTCGTAACTACTTATAAAACATCCTACTAACCCATTATTTTAACAAGGACATGTCGCACTGAGTAACTAGTTATTCTATAGGCACTAGAAGTTGAAAAATAAGCTAAAAACATACATACATATGTTCTATTTTTGGAACTGTTGAAGTATTTTTATTTTATTGAGCTCTCTGCTAGATTGGATCATGCTAACTACTGTTTTGTAGCCAAACACAGTACACACTGTGCACCACCACCTGTTCGTTGTTTTTGAACAAAAAACACGCGTGCCGACGGTGAGCGTTGAATACACAACCCTTGGATTTGTAGTGGGATACTCGCGCTTGATACCACCGTACTCATTACATAATAAGGAGTAAACTACTTGTGACAGTAGTTTTTGATTCGATAATAATCGAATATGTTAGTGTTATTCGACAACTTCGGTGAGGAAAACCAGAATATATATTCGGGTAGTAAGACAATGAGAATTATTTTCCCAACACATACATTGAACCTAAATATGTTCTACGACGGTTGCATAATGTTAAGTATTGAGAAGATTGATGACATTTAAATAGAGACCTTAAGGATCGCTCACGTTACAAGCAGTTTCAGATCCACCAACTACCCAGAGTCTTTACGTTGCGAATTCTTGTTTGAATGCTTGAAAGTTGTGCTGACCAATACATTCACACTGGAACTTGGAGTCGCTGTTATAATGGGCCTTCAGGTGGACTTCTAGCCACTTTTCCCTGGGCTCTTCGTGTTACCGCTGCACACAGTAATTCGTTTTGCTGAGTGGACAGGGACGTTGCTTCGCTGTTTCACATGACCGTAGTGCTTTCGCCGTAGAGCATGGTAGAGATTGGACTATAGCCATAGTACTAACAGTTTGCGATTGTCTACATTGTCTACATGCACCCGAACGTCAAATACATCATGTTACCGACCATATATACCCGGACTCCTAAAACATCTTGCTCCCGACCAGCCGACAGAATACTTAATCGTGATCCTGATCACCTACATCCGAAAGACGAATACATTGTGTTCTTATCTATATCCGAACGCCAAATACATCGAGTTCACGATCGTCATCAACGCATCAGGTTCCCGAGCATATACAAACCGTCAACCACCACTCAATTTCCCGAATCATTAGCTCAAGCATCGCCACTACCAAATCGTCTAATAATATGGGTAATATTTTGCCAAAAATTATTTTAAGTTCGATGATTTGTATGTGAGTAGCCCGGCCGACTCCTTCCGGTACCTCCCCCACAATAGTTAAACAATTTTCGCTAAAATGATGCGCACGACAACTCTCGAAGGGAGCTACCGAATGGATCACAAATTTGCATATGGTAATATTACTTCCAGCCACTGATCAGGTTTTATAGGCTAATCCGTTAATTTCTTTTGTACCTCACACACAAAATTTGGAAAAAGTACTCGGATCGTTTTTAGAATTTTGTCACAAGTTCTTCTTGCAGGCCTTGTTACGACGGCTCAAATTTTTTTGGGAAAAGCCTGCCGGCAGTTAGCTAACATGGGTAGTACATAAGATAATCCTCGAATGGAGAAACCGATTTGTTCCAAACGTTGTAGATCGTATTATTTTTTACAGACCCGGATTGTGTCCGAAAAGTTTGGAAAGAGTGTAGTTTAAGTACTCATCTGGGATCGTTTTTAAATTGTTGGCAACATGTTTTGTATGCGGTCCCAAAAACGAGGTACAATTTTTTTCGCGGCTAGTCATTACTTCCTGTGAAATTGACCCAAAAACTCAGAAAAACCATAAAGACGTCAGCAGTATTGAGTTTACTTCATTTCTTTAGGTCCGAAGCAGAGGATATATCTCTGTAGGCACAGCAGGGTGATTCTTTCTTACTTATTAAGTTCCGTATTTATAGGTGGTGAGAAAAAAAAACGATTTTTATTAGTACAATTAAACTCTGAATGAACCTCTATCCTCTAAAATTCGTATATCTTTAATTCTAAAATTTCAATAATTCGTAACAAACCTTCGGTTCTAAAACCATTTTCGCTTAGCCTATTTAAAGCTATAAGACCTAAGTAGTACGTTTGGATATAAACGGATTTAAAAAGTCCACCGGATTTCTAATATCAAGCCCATTGTGTATACGTCAAATAAACCCTCATAAAGAAGGTCAACCCGGCTAAAAGCTATAATCCAAGCGGTATTTTAAGTCACAAAAAATGTTGTCCCACCCGCAATTTAAGTTTAAGTCTAAATTCTACTTGGTTCTATAACCTCTATGCCGAAAACAATGACACAAAGAATGGAATTAAAAAATATATTTTAAGCTTTCATTAAACCAATAAATCAGATTGTGCATTTCATGGCATTGCAGCATCC
Organism: Musca autumnalis; assembly: GCF_047663935.1. Taxonomy (NCBI): domain Eukaryota; kingdom Metazoa; phylum Arthropoda; class Insecta; order Diptera; family Muscidae; genus Musca; species Musca autumnalis. The sequence goes on along the minus strand of NW_027411755.1, from coordinate 4,539,827 downwards.
AACATCGCTCAAGAAAATTATCCTGGGTTTAACATATTAAATCCGTTTTTACTTTATCATACCGCCTTTCGAAAAGGAAACACATCCCATTTTCGCATATTATATTTCCTTCTTTCTTTTACATTTTCAACATCGGCATAAACAATTACAACATCATCATGAAATGACCCGAATTAATGTTAATTGACGCTGAGATGACATTTAAATGGGAATGGAATTGAATGAAGAATGCAATAAACGAATGAAGGGGGGAGAACTACAAAAAAGGGCAAACAAATGCAATAATATATTCTGGTATATTTATATGGCCAAGTTTTGATCTCGGAACAATGAACCAAATTTTAACATTTTATTTAAAGGTAGAGAAATGTAAATTGCGGACAATAAAACTTTGTCGATATACTATTTACTATTTAAAACTTGACACACATGCATAAATAAAATCATTGTTTTTTCATAAATGTTGAAGTTCATAGTTAATTCAAGGCTAGTAATTTTAATTAGGTCAACGTGATTGTTGTGAAAACCACCTGCCAGCAAAATGCTCACTAACAACAAGAATATGTTTTATTTTCTTTATAAGATATATATGTTTTGTACGTGACGAAGTTCACCACCCACTTCGAATCGATTCCTGAGCTGAGTTGTAAAACTAGAACTAATTTACATAGAATTACTCATCAAAATTTTATGGGAAATATCACTGTTCCACATATTCTTAAGCTGTGATTTAAATTTTCGAGTTCTAAATATTTTTTACGACAATAAATAAAGTCATTAGTCCCATTAACACTTAACTTTCAGGTCAGCCGAACAGCGTGACGCTTAATGACTTTTTCCAAATTCCTTCGATTTTTAACTTTTCCCTAACCAATTTTTTAGAGCAGCGTGACCAACAACTCTTTTAGTACTTAAAGCTGTTTTATTGTCAATTAAGATCGAATGTCTTTTTAGTAACGGTACCCTACTAATAGATTAACTGTGGCGGCAGATACTTAGCCCGCTGACACTTATGATTCACGGTGGTAATTTTTCGTTAATACCTTTAATCGTGTTTTAGATCTTTTTTCTAAGAAAAAGGGGAAACAAGTCATAAAATCGAAGAATTTCTTTCTTTCATTATGAAAAATTACTTATTTTCCAAAGCAAAGAAGTAAACGTAGGGATGGGACCTCTCTCACAAAGCAATACCCTTCTTTGAATGAAAAAAAAAACTAATATTTAATTTGCATAAAAATCACATTTAAAAATGAAAAAGAATTAATGTTTGTAGATCACAGCCATGTCAACAACTAAACCACAGCCATCGTCGCCTCAACATCATCCAATAACGCCACTGATACAGAAGTTTGGAACGCTGACTCATTTGTGGCGGTAAACCAATTATTTGAAGAGCTTAGAAAGTTAACACATAAATATTGGTATCAGAAGCCATTAGGTTTAGCAACAGTGACCCAAACCAAATTGTCATACCCATGTGTATCTGTGTGTATGTTCGTGTGTATTTGTTTCCGATTTGTGCCTCTTTACCCAGCAAAGGTAGTTATGGCTCAATATTACCATCAAACTGCCTGTTGGGCAAACAACAATAGACACTTTAATGCCACTTTATTTGGCCAAAGCAAATCCATTGTTTATGAGCACGTTTTAGACTAGATAAACTCTTTGGTAATCTTTTCACAAATAGTGGAAATGGCGGTAAAGCGGGGAGCAAATAAATCCGCTATTGTAGTTATTTGTTTGTGTTCGTAGATTTATATAAATATTGTATTGTCAATACATATTGTATCACGTAAACATATGGCATATCTAGAAAACTCATTGGAGCATTCTTCTACAATTTTATAAAATTCCCTTTAAAGATATGTTGGAGATAGAAAAAATATATCATCGGTCGGGGCTTGGGCGCAGATAAGACGGATGTTGAATAGTTTAGTTTTATTCGAATTACGTTTAACATCCAACCCTTTGATCTATATCATGACAACTGTAGTAGAGTTCATCACCCTTAGGTGCTATTGTGACATATCGTCGGTGTCATGCTTAAGTGTTCCATACGCCATTTGCCCGTTTTGAGATAATCGCATTTTAATGTTTTGCGTCACAACTGCGAGGAGCTGACTAAAGAAAATATTTATATTTTTGACTTGAAATAATAATAATAATAGTATATAGAACATATTTGCAAAAAATATATAGGAATATGTATTGGAATATAAAAGTTATAGAGATTTAAAAAAAAAGAATTTTTGTCGATTTGTTCCATATCCGCACTTATGATACAAATGTGAAATTTTGTAAATCACATAGAACAAAGTGAAAAAAAAAAATTTTCCATCTTTGCCTCAATAAATTAAATACTTCTAAATCCAAAGTTAAAGTTCTGATTTTTGAAATGTGTTTTTTAACATGTAAATTTTTAATAATAATAATAATAATAATAATAATAATAATAATAATAATAATAATAATAATAATAGTAATAATAATAATAATAATAATAATAATAATAATAATAATAATAATAATAATAATAATAATAATAATAATAATAATAATAATAATAATAATAATAATAATAATAATAATAATAATAATAATAATAATAATAATAATAATAATAATAATAATAATAATAATAATAATAATAATAATAATAATAATAATAATAATAATAATAATAATAATAATAATAATAATAATAATAATAATAATAATAATAATAATAATAATAATAATAATAATAATAATAATAATAATAATAATAATAATAATAATAATAATAATAATAATAATAATAATAATAATAATAATAATAATAATAATAATAATAATAATAATAATAATAATAATAATAATAATAATAATAATAATAATAATAATAATAATAATAATAATAATAATAATAATAATAATAATAATAATAATAATAATAATAATAATAATAATAATAATAATAATAATAATAATAATAATAATAATAATAATAATAATAATAATAATAATAATAATAATAATAATAATAATAATAATAATAATAATAATAATAATAATAATAATAATAATAATAATAATAATAATAATAATAATAATAATAATAATAATAATAATAATAATAATAATAATAATAATAATAATAATAATAATAATAATAATAATAATAATAATAATAATAATAATAATAATAATAATAATAATAATAATAATAATAATAATAATAATAATAATAATAATAATAATAATAATAATAATAATAATAATAATAATAATAATAATAATAATAATAATAATAATAATAATAATAATAATAATAATAATAATAATAATAATAATAATAATAATAATAATAATAATAATAATAATAATAATAATAATAATAATAATAATAATAATAATAATAATAATAATAATAATAATAATAATAATAATAATAATAATAATAATAATAATAATAATAATAATAATAATAATAATAATAATAATAATAATAATAATAATAATAATAATAATAATAATAATAATAATAATAATAATAATAATAATAATAATAATAATAATAATAATAATAATAATAATAATAATAATAATAATAATAATAATAATAATAATAATAATAATAATAATAATAATAATAATAATAATAATAATAATAATAATAATAATAATAATAATAATAATAATAATAATAATAATAATAATAATAATAATAATAATAATAATAATAATAATAATAATAATAATAATAATAATAATAATAATAATAATAATAATAATAATAATAATAATAATAATAATAATAATAATAATAATAATAATAATAATAATAATAATAATAATAATAATAATAATAATAATAATAATAATAATAATAATAATAATAATAATAATAATAATAATAATAATAATAATAATAATAATAATAATAATAATAATAATAATAATAATAATAATAATAATAATAATAATAATAATAATAATAATAATAATAATAATAATAATAATAATAATAATAATAATAATAATAATAATAATAATAATAATAATAATAATAATAATAATAATAATAATAATAATAATAATAATAATAATAATAATAATAATAATAATAATAATAATAATAATAATAATAATAATAATAATAATAATAATAATAATAATAATAATAATAATAATAATAATAATAATAATAATAATAATAATAATAATAATAATAATAATAATAATAATAATAATAATAATAATAATAATAATAATAATAATAATGATAATAATAATAATAATTGTTCCACAAACATCCCAGATGGGACAAGGGAGACTTCTTTCATATCAATGAGTGCACCCCGATTCATATTAGCTCGATGATATGGGACCTACTGTTTATCGCCGAGTCCGAACGGCGTGTCCTAAGACACCACTTGTAGAGAAGTAAATTTTTAAGATATTAATTTCATAACTGAAAAAAGTTTAAGCTTTCGTGTCGATGCATTGATATCTCGGAAACTTGAGCAGATAGGAGAAAGCCGACTAGAAATTCAGAAAGAACATACCGAAAACCCTAGGTTTTTGGAAGAAGGCCAAAGTCGAATATTTTCTTAGACCTGCCAAGTTGTCCTCCCCCAATTATTTGATTTGCAGCTGTCCAATTTAAGTACTGGAATTTCTACCATCAGAAACATGTGGAGGCGTCCCATAGCAAAAGTTGTACTCCCCTAAGGATGATATTATTTTAGATAAAGTGTCATAGACTTTTATATTAAACTAGCAAAGTGCACGCTACTTCGTACGCGGAAAAAATATAAAAAAAAAAACAAATAAAAAAAAATCAGCCGTATCTCCCTCTTACACATTAACAGCTAGCTATATTTTTAAGGCACTTTTATTAAGGAGTATCTGTCTTAAGAAGGTAAAACATTTTTGTGTACCAAATTTAGTACCATTTTGTACTCTTCGTACCCATTAGTACGAATTTCCAAAACTACCTCAATCAAACACGTCAACAGCAATCTTATTTCCAAATTTCAGGACTCCTGCTCTATCCGTTAACCAAATTGTACCAATTTTAGTACCATTTATTTATTTTTATTTATTTATTTTTCATTACTCATTTCGTACCCATAAATACGAATTTTCAAACCTACCTCAATCCTCCACTCCAACAGTAATTCTAATTCCACATTTCAAGATTCCAACTCTATCCGTTCGCCCAAATACAAATTGAACCAAATTTAGTACAAATGGTACCAAATTTAGTACATTTTAGTAATTTTCGTAGACTTATTTTTTTAAAAACCATTCAGTACGTCTATCCTATATTCCATCAGTGACTCTCATTCCAAATTTCAGAATTCTAGTTCGAATTTCCAAAAACCCAGCCTTATCTGACACCTTAAGACCAAGAGTCATTCTCATACAAAATTTCAAGATTCTAGCTTCAGCCGTTTAGCCTGGGCGTTGATTATCAGCTAGTCAGTGAGTCAGTGAATAAGTCATCATTACTCAACTCTTTTATAAGCATAGATAAATTATATCACGATGCCTGTGTTGGCATAAGGACCCACAATTATCAAGTTATTTCAATCGACATTTTGTCGAGCATCCCGGGAGTGAAAGGGCGAAGAGAAGAGTAATACATCACATCAGACCTCTTCCTGCCGAGGATGAACCACCACAGTTTACAATGGATGATGAGCCGGGAGTGGAGTATCTCACTAAAGTTCTCAACCTGTCGCTAGTCACCCTCATTGTCCCCGAAGTCTGGAAAATGGTCAGGGTGGTCCCGCTGATGAAGCCAGGCAAGAATGTCAGCAAAAGTGATTTGTACAGGCCGCTTTCGCTTTTGTCGCCCATAGCAGGGAACCTTGAGGCATTAGACCTCCCAAGCGTCAGAAACAGCTATCCAGTTGCCGATCACCAGAACGGATTCCGTAAGCAGCACATCACGACAACAGAGCTGCACGCTATATCCCCACATATATTTTTCGAGGACTAAACCAGAATAAGCCGTACGATAGAACAGTGATGGTGGCGTTTGACTTATCAAAGCCTTTGATACTGTCAAGCACTCCACGCTGTTTGAGGACATTGAACACTCCGAGCAAGTCGTACGTGGAATTCAGGAACAAGAAGTCCAAACCTCGTGTAGTGAAACAGGGAGTTCCCCAAAATGGGGTGATATCTCTGGAACTGGGCCCTCAAGTCACTAGCTGGTAGCACTTGGGGTCAATCCAACGGCAGCGGGTTCTTTCGTACCGAAACCAACCAACAACAACTTGGGGTCCTGATAAAGCAACGCGAAACCATATATAACGGTCTGCAGTAAGCTATGCAGCGCTAGTTTGTTCCGCGAGTGTAAGTGGGACGCAATGGAAAAATATTCAAACTTGTTAGAATGCCGCCCTGAAGTACCTCCTCATGACTTCAATCTACCATATACATGGGGAGCAAAGATTCTTCTAGTACAGCAACACAATCAGATGCTTTCTCGGGTGTTACCGTGAGAGCCATCCCAATCACCATCTGGTGGATAGGCCCGGCACACTCAGGCACATAAAGAAGAATCTTCACGTTCTAGGGAGGGGGGTCCAACGATACAGGAGAGAAGCCCTAGATAAAAAAGCAAAAGCAACTATAGTGTGAATAAATTCCTCTATCGCAGCTGAGGAGCGTCAGTTGCCAAGTCAAAACCATAATAGTTTTGGCTCAACTACGCTCGGAATATTGCAGTCGCCTAAACTCTGATAGGACAAAGGTCGATTGCACCGTGCAAAACACCTGGCTACCAGGTCGCACAACATACCTTTTCAACTGCCCCGCCAAACCTACTCATGTAACTCCAGTGGATCTGTGGTTACATCCCATCGAAGCAGCCACATTCCTGGATCTGGAGATAGACCCGGAGCCAGATTGAGCAGAAGAACGAACACACAAACATACAATAATAAACACTGTTACAACAACATGTTGTCAAATCTCATGATAATACGGCCATTGAATTTGTCGTGCAAAAGGTTATTGCAAAGTGGTACCACTTGTATGGGAAGGTGTGCAAAAAATTTGTAATCGTCGGATAGATCTAATTTGTTCAGTAAACGCTTAAAATAAGTAAAAAAAAAGTAAAAAAGTATCAGTCGGCTTCGCCGACAGAGATATACCCTCAGCCTGTATATATTGAAACAAATTTTTCCCAAAAACGTATGTATTTAGGGGGTTTTAGAAATGTTGGGCGTTTGAACCGACAAAAATGTTGATTAGGATTAAAGATCAAAGGTTTTGTGGAGGAGATACTAAAAAGAATGGATCTCCAGTCACTACATTTGATGCCATAGGGGGTTTTTACACCCTTAGGGCTGTTTGCTCAAGAAGTATGGACTTGCCCCTGAAAAAACTTTTACCATCGCAATTGAGGTAGCGAATGCAAGTTGCTTCAAAAAAAAAAATCAAAGTGATTCAATATCAGGTCTTAAAGTGAACTTATCCTAAATTTTGTCTTGGAGGTACCGGATGGAGTGGACAAATATAGTCCATATTTGAAAATGATCAATATCTAGTAGATATATTAAGATGTGTAAAGTATTGACCAATTCGGACACTCCCTTCGAGATTTACCGTACGAACAATTTCTCAGAACATTTTGGAACTGTTGTGGGGGAGGTACCGGAAGGTGTGGACCGATATAACCCATCTTCGAACTTAAACTAAGTTTGGACAAAATATTACGAAAGCCAAATTTTGGACCGAATCGGTTGATCCGTTCGAGAGTTATCGTGCGCTCCAGCCAGCCAGACAGACTGACAGACAGACGGGCGGACATTGCTCAATCTACTCCAAATTGTCTGAAACACATTTCGTCCAAACATACTTGGGGTCTAAAACCATTATTTCGATGGGGCACATTTTGCCCGTATGAAAGTGTATATACCCTCGTTAGCATAAATGCTGAGGGTATAATAATTTAGCAAAAAAAAAAATCATCAATATGGGTCTAGTTTTTCCTATAGCCCCCATATAGCGGTACCGCCCAATTTTAGGTATTTTCAAACTTTCATATACATTTTCGGCCTGAATTAAATTTAATTTGGTATTTGTGATTCCCAGTAGTCAGAAATCTTAGCACTAAAAATTGTGGACAGGTTTAGGTAAAGCTCCCATATAACGGTACCTCCCATATTTCAGGTATTTTGAACTTTTTATTTACATTTTCGGTCCGTAATATGATATTTGGATTTGATCTTGATCATTGAGCGTTGTTCAATTGTGTATCTTTCCATGGTTCAAATTGATTTAGTCTAAAATTGAGAAATCTAAAATGACATTCAGCTGAAAAATAATGGGTTATTTCTTGAAAAGTTTAGAAGGCAAAACTACTTACTTCACTCCTTAATAAGTAATGGGTACGATGACACAGAGCGTGTGTGTCCGATGCGAGGGTGGTGTGTTCAACACTCCCTGTCGGCACGCGAGATTTTTGTTAACAAAATAAAGAACAGTTGGTGGTGCACATTTAAGCGTTTAAACAACCCTTAATGTGTGGGCACAGTATGTAGTGTCTGCGGCTACAAATCTGAAGTTCGCATGATCAAATCCAGCAGAGAGCAAAAATAAATAAAAATATGAAATGTGTTGAAATTGAAAACAAATTCCACCTCAACTGTTCTAAAAATAGAACATATGTTTTTGGCTTATTTTTAAACTTATAGTGTCCATAGAATAACTAGTTATTCAGTTCGACATGCTCTTGTTAAAATAATGGGTTAGTAGGGTGTTTTGTAAGTAGTTACGACTACCAAAAAACACTACAAAATCCATTATTTGGTAATGAATTTTATGCTGAGTGAACTATGAGGATATGTCAGTTCAAAACTTGAAATCTGAAGTCCTGAGGGCTTCGTCTATACAATTTCTTTAAATGTTTACTTTTGTCGAAAGCATTTGTGGTTTCCCCCATATATGAACGACAATTCGAATGTTTTTCAATGTAAAACTAATTATTATTTTACCGCTAAAAATCGTATACGTAAAGTTTCGTCCAATTTGAAGCGCATTAAAATGTTTGTTTGTGTAAATATCATCTTGTGTGATATATAAGTTTGCGCGGAGGATTTTTATTCCAAATATTATTCATTTAAAATATTTTTTGTTTTCAAAAAATTTACTGAATCTTATAACTTTAAATGTCATTAACAATACTCATTGTAAAAATTCCGCACGCACTTCATTGGGGGTGCTGTTTAGAAGCCAAAACATTTTCAAAGTGCAGCATTAAGTTCTTGTTGTTGTCCTTTGTTTAAAAACAAATGCCCTTATTTTTTGTTTTGAAAATATTCTAAAGTCATAAAAAGTTTCTCTATTTCAAGTTGAGCACGTTTTGCACCTGATTTGTTTTATGGATTCATGAACCCAATTATATGACAAAAGGTATTTCAAACACAATCTTTGGACCGCCATAAAATACTAAATCATGGCTGCAAAATTTTTTAGTTTGACAATAGCTTTTAAAAATGTTTACAATGAATGGCTTTAAAAAGGATTTTTCATTGTGGTGATGAAAGGTGGGATGAACACTTTGTATACAACATCCTTCTGAGAGAAGTTTGTCACAAACAGTAATCTATTCCATGCAATTAAAGCTTTCCAATTCCCACTTACAATATATGCCAACCACATTATTAAAGGTTTCATCTTCACCTATGCCACTTGTTGTCATTGTGAACTATTAATAAATAGAGTTTCCCCCATTAACCGGAAAATCTGAGTTGTTAACATATCAAAATGACCACTTAACCACTTTATTAATGTTATTAACATGGTTAACATGGGCATAAGTGACCCTTATCTTTCGCCATAAAACTTGACCACAAGTGTCAACTGTCATCAGCAAATGTCTGCAAAAAGATAATTCAATAATTAATAGAGGATAATTAAAGCGTCATACAATGGCGTTAAAACTCTTTTGCAAGTTATTGAAGTTGAAAGGATATGCATGACAATTGAAGATGAAGAAGAAGACAGCATTATTAATGAAAGGTACACAATATCCCATTGAGTACGTAAGAGGATAAGGCGAAAGAAATATTTAACGAAAATTTTAAAAAGTCGAACTTCTCTATAATGTGGCACTTGGTGACCAGCGAATTACTACGTTACGAGTATAGTGAGAAATTTTTTTGTGTAAGAATTTCCACTTATGCCTTAAAAACAACTTCGTTATAGAGAAGCATTCGGTGCAGGAAAGTTCTTTATAGAAAAGTTCGACTGTATATAGAATTATTTCGGATTACACATAAGTTGAAACCCTTCCAAAGTACCAAAAATTCCATAATCCATCCACATAATACAATCTTTAAAATTTCATGTTTATTTCAATATAGGCAGGTCGATTCACACTTTATTTCTCCTAACAGTCTTCTAACTATTTTTTTCACCAAATATAAAGGTGTTGAAACAAAAAATACTGACTGTTCGTAAGCAAAAGTTTGTGCTTTTGCTTGCTGCTACGTTTATTATGATGTTCCATTGGAAGACTTCATACTCAATGGCAATAACATGAACTTTACCAAATGTTTTAAAAGACAAATGAATTGATATAATGAAATATTTTAAATTCTTCAATTCTCAATGGCGTCAAAGGAATGCATGTAGTATGTTGTATGTCTGAATTAGGGTTATGACTTTTTTACAACCTCATATCCCTGTATCATAGCGTGATGAGTTTTGCCATAAGATTACATAAAATCTTAATTATAAGGTAATTCGAAGAAAAACCCTCACGCACAAAATGATTTCAAAATTTGAATTTATCAAAATTATGGGCAATTTTTTGAAGTCACTGTAAGCAGATATATATTTGAAAATAAACTTTAGAGCCACATGAGATAATAAAACTGACATCACATTTATTTCTCACTAATGTTCTTCAATTCTGAGAAAATGTCGTAAACGCTTTTATTCAAAGATAAAAACAAAAAAACAAAAATTTTTAAATTTTTTCAAGATAGTTGCTGCATGACCTTTTTCAATATTTGAATGGAATAAGCGTCATTTTAGTTATTAGTAGGCTTATATTTATTCATACGTGCAACAAAAACCAATTTTTGAATTTTTTTTTTCATTTCATGCATTTTTTTTAAAAATTATTTTTTTAAAATCGATTTGTGCGTGAACTTTTTTTATATTTCAATGGTATAAACGATAGCGTAGTGATTAATAGGCAAAAGTTCATTCATCCCTGCTACAGGAAATCATTTTTGAGAAAAAATGTCAAAAAGTCATAACCCTAGTCTGAATACCGCATTAGCAATAACGTGTAAATAGACATCATGGTACATTCATAGACGGAACAAAGTGTAAAATTTTCTTCTCCATGTTGTATTGATGAGGGAGTTGTACTGCTATAGTTATGATTGTTTTTTTATTTTTTGGAATACATTATTACATTTACAATCATACTCTTCCGATAGAGACACAAAATACCTTTACATTTTGATTAAATAAACAACGAAATGGTTTGGCCCGACAACATTTTTTGAGCTACCTTTACAAATTATTACGTTTTTTCTCTAAAATAATTTTTGTTTTTGAAAATTGGAAATGAAAACTTATATTGTTCTGAAGGTTCTGTACTGAAAATGTACTTTATTAGCAAGTTGTCTAAGAAATATTTAAATTTTTTTTGTTTGAATACTCTTTTTAGCAGGAATTTCTGAATTACTTCAGTGTTTCGGAATTATGAATATAAAGGTCTTCAGGCTTTAAACTCATTCTGTATTCAAAAAGGGTACAAGTTTATTAATGTGCGGATTAGAAGTACATGGAATTAAATGTTGGACAAAATGTTCGACATATCAAGGGTTTACCGTGGAGTATATCTCGAAAACCAACTAGAAAATTGTTTTACAGCCTTAATAAAAATTTCGTATTCCTATTTTATATCAACTTGTCGCTATATAGTAGGAGAAAATAATGAAGAAAAATTTATTGTTGTGCATCATAAAGTGATAAAATTTGCAAAAAACTTTGCGCATTATAACTCTCGAACAGATCAACATATTTGGTCCAAATTTTGGATCTCGCAATATTTTGTCCAAACTTTAAGTCATATCGGTCCACTCCTTTGTGCACTTCCCCCACAATACTTCAAAATGTTTCCCAAAGTCATGCGCACAATAACTCTCGAAAGCCCAATCGACTTTTTCGAGACACATATTTGGTGCGAATATGGATTAAATCTATTCACTCCTTCAGGTACTTCCAACACAAAATTTCAATTATCCGATTTCACCGGAACTTTGAATACCCTACTTGAATTACTTCCAGACGTACATATATCATATATCAAGTACCGGGATCTATTTGGGACAACATCATCCGGTAGATCCCTCACAAAAGTTCAACGTAATTGTAGTTTAAGGGATGTTCCATTGCACATTTTGATCAATGGTACTCCTTGCGGTCTTGTTTACAGCGATATTCTATTTTCCATGGGCAAGTCCTTGTTTTTGTCAGGAATGATCCAAAATGATCTTACGGTGATCAACTAAAATTACGGTTTGACACCATAACTATTAAAAGAAATGCTTCCTTTTGGAATTATGTCCACATACAAAATGGACTATATCGATCGCGTCTTTCAGGTATCTTCTGTACAAAAGTGCAAAACTTTTGCGCTTTTATCGAAGTCAAAATTATGAGCACAACATAAGCATTTATTCGCAACAATCGTGAAGTTGTATACCCTAATTTTTTCGATATTTTGGTCGGAAACTCCCTGACTACGCAATTTTTAGGAGAAAGATTTTGTTTGAATTATTGTTGACCTATGGGCTATATTAACTTCTTGATTCGTTTGGCTTTAGGTCAGAAAATAAAAACAATAGGATTTTGCTTTTTATTTTAGTTTTATTTTTCCAATATTTCGACCCTCTCCGAAGGTCATCATCGGGGAATTTGACTTTAAAAGAACAATTAACAATTATTATATAAGTATTAAACAAAAATATGTTTAGCAATAATTACATTTTCTTATTCTTTTCTTAACGACTGTCAAATATGCACATCTTATTTTTTACACGAGTATTTTACAACTAAAATAAAGTCTTTTTATGTTTCTCTCTTGCATTTCAAATTTGGTTGTGTCCCGTGTTCGATCTCTCTACAGGCTCACCCAGGCTGAGGGTATATCTTCGTCGGCAAACTCGGCTGATACTTTTTACTTGTTTTTCAAAAACAAAAGTGATTGGTTTTTGGGCATAGTCCTTGAAAAATTTTTATGCCATCGAGTAAATAAATACAATTAAGATAGAAATAAGTGGGTAAACAAAAACAAGTGAGCCAAGGCTATAGTCGGGTTGGGGCCGACTATGTGATACCCTACACAACTTCCCCTAGGCATAAGCATTTGACTGGTAAAATTCAAAATATTAAAATTGGGATAGCTTAGCGCCTTTGCTCTGAATGTCTTCATTAATACAGGCCAATTTTATTGAAACGCGTTTAAGTGCATCGTCAGAATAACTCAAATAAAAAATGGAAAAGTGGGATGTATGCAACCATCAACCATCACATTCCGACCCCTGAACAATATACGACCATTACCAAAATCAATAGGTTTATTCCTCTGTGGGACCCCCATTAACACCCAAAATTTCGTGACGATCCAATCAAAATTACGACGTGTAGCGTGATTACAAAAAATTAAAAAATAACACGTATTACCGACTATTGATATATCTCCGTTATTTGGCCACATACGCCAACATGTTTTACATCATTGTAAAGATGGGATTTTTTGCTTTCATAGTCGGATTTTGCTTTTGGAAGGTCCCCAACCAATGCTGTGCTATTCGTCATTAGTATTGAAATCGCAAAAATGAGAAGTTGTGTTTTAATAGCGGTTATTGCGATATCTTCATTGTTTTACCACCTACGACAATCTACATTACATCGTTGCAAAGGTGATATTTTCTACTTTTGATATACCCCTTATAGAAGCGGAGATATTCGCTTTGAAGTAAAACGTTGACTTTTTCTCCAAATAAGTTGTTTGCCCATTCCGACCCCTGAATATTATCCGACCATCACCAAAATCAATAGGCTTCTTCCTCTGTAGGACTCCCATTAACCCCCAAAATTTCGTGAAGATCCGATCAAAATTGCGACCTGTAGCGTAATTAAAAGAAATGGAAAAATGGAATGTATTAATGACTATTGCGATATCTCCGTTATTTGGCCACATACGCCAACGTACTTTGCACCATTGTAAAGATGGGATTTTCTACTTTCATCGTCAGACTTTGTTTTTGGAAGGTCCCCAACCAAAGCTGTCACATTCGTCATTATTATTAAAATCGCAAAAATGAAAAGTTGTGTTCTATTAGCGGCTATTGCGATATATTCGTTGTTTGACCACCTACAACAACCTACTTTACATCGTTGCAAATGCGATATTTTCTATTTTCATTAGCAGGTTTTGCTTTTGGGATACCCCCTATAGAAGCTGAGATATTCGGTTTGGAAAAAAATTGTCTTTTTCTCCAAAAAAGTTTTTTGCCCATTCCGACCTCTAAATATTATCCGACCATCACCAAAATAAATAGGCTTCTTCCCCTGCGGGACCCCCATCAACACCCAAAATTTGGTGACGATCCGATCAAAATTACGACCTGTAGCGTGATTTCTTTAAAAGTGGAAAAATGGGATGTATTACCAACTATTGTGATATCTCCGTTATTTGGCCACCTACGCTAACCTACTTTGCATCATTGTAAAGACAGGATTTTCTACTTTCATATCCAGGTTTTGTTTTTATAAAGCATCCAACAAAAGCTGTGTTATTCGTCATTAGAATTAAAACCGAATAAATGAAAAGTTGGGTTCTATAAGCGACTATTGCGATATCTTCGTTGTTTGACCACCTATGACGACCCATACATCGCTGTAAAGGTGATATTTTCTGCTTTCCTTAGCAGGCTTTGCCTTTAATATACCCCTTATAGATACGGAGATATTTGCTTTGAAATAAAACGTTGACTTTTTCCGCAAATAAGTTTTTTGCCCATTCCGACCCCTGAATATTATCCGACCATGACCAAAATCAATAGGCTTCTTCCCCTCCGGGACCCTCATCAACATCCAAAATTTGGTGACGATCCGATCAAAATTGCGACCTGTAGCGTGATTACAAGGTTTAGATGGACAGACGGACAGACGGACGGACGGACGGACTGACGGACTGACGGACGGACACACATTATTTCGATGCGTTACAAACTTTTTGGCCAAAACCAACTTATAATACCCTCCCCACATAGTGGTGTAGGGTATAAAAATAGCAAAACAAAGTGGAAAATAAGGCATATAGAAATAAGGCCCCATGAGATATCAACCGAAAAGAAACTTAAAATGGACTTAAATTTTTCGGAAGTTTTTTTCAGTTTGAAAAATGGTCCCAATATAAAAACTCTAAAGTGGGAAGTTTGGCCCTCAAAAATATTGAATTTATGCCCCAAAATTTCATTGGAGCCAAAATGTATTTTTGAATTTGGGGTGCATTTTCAATACACACTATCGTCTAAATACAAAAAGGACCCAAATTATACATTTAAGACAAAAAATATTTTTTCATTATAATTTCTCTTTAAAGAAAATGTTTTTAAAGATATTCGTTCTATAGTTGCTAATGGTACCAGGACATAACTCCCACGCTCAATGCATTTGGGACTTATGTCCTTTAATAAATTCGCACAAAACTAACAAAAATGCGGACATAACATCCAAAACATTTCAAAGAACATTTAGAACCCGATGCCGGTGTTGACATCTATCCAAGGTATGTCTGAAGTCTCAAATTCAAAAGAGCAGTGGCAGGCCTTCTGCCAGAGCTTAAAATTTTCACCTCTGGAGTAAGTTCAAAAACGGGCTACTAGATGCAATATTACTATTAATTCATGTCTTTCCCACACTTTGAAGTTTTTCTGCACAGCCGGCCTTTGGCTGGGGCTGAAGATTTCCGCTTCTGGGTACGTCCAGAAACTGGTTACGCCACACAGTGTCGTCCTAAAGTTTTTACTACACTATTAAGAATTTCCAAAGAGATTGCGCGATCATTTGTAATATATCGCTCATTTACTCAAAGAGTGGCATAACACAAAAAATGCGTTTTCTGAGTTAGCAATTTCTGTTTTTTCTAAAACTTCTACATTACCTTGTTCTAAATTTTCATGCTGATATCTCTTAAAATCATCGAATTACAGCTCATTTACTAAGGGTTTGTCATATTTCAACGAAAAAGTTTTTTGAGTTTATGAAGCACTAAAAGACTTCAAATCATGTTTGATCTTGCACAGAAATTTAGCACTGATATCTAACTAGCTGTTTGCAAAATACGGTCCAAGTAGTTATTTTATTTTTTGTGTAATAATCTTTTTAAGTTGGAAGGTCAAATTTCAATCGCCAACTTAAAACGCGTTTTTATACCCTCAGCCTTTAGGCTAAAGAGGGTATTTACACTTTGATACGACCAAAAATGTGCCCCATCGAAATAATGGTTTTAAACCCCAAGTATGTTTGTACGATATCCGATTCAGACAATTTTGAGTAGATCTAGCAATGTCCGTCCGTCTGTCTGTCTGGCAGGCTGGTGCGCACAATAACTCTCGAACGGATCAATCGATTCGGTTCAAATTTTGGGTATCGAAATATTTTCTCCAGATTCGATTTAAGTTCGAAGATGGGCCATATAGGTCCACTCCTTCAGGTACCTCCCCCACAAATGTTCAAAAATTGTCGCAAAACTTGTGCGACAGGTAATAACCGATTTGGTCCATACTTTGCACATCGTGTAATTTCTACCAAACTAAGATGAGGTTCCAATATGGACTCAATTGGTCCACTGCTTCGGGTACCTCCCACACAAAATTTCGGAAAAGTTCACTTTAGGACCTGGTCTAGAATCGCTTTGATTTTTGTTTACGCAAGTTGTATTCGCTGTCCTCTATACGACGCTGTAAGTTTCATTAGGGGCAAGTCCATACTTCCTGAGAAAATGGCCTGAAAGTTACAAAAAGCCTATGACACCGTGTGTAGTGGTTGGAGCGCAAGATAACTCTCGAACGGATCTGCCGATTCGGTCCAAAATTTGGCTTTCGTAATATTTTGTCCAAACTTAGTTCAAGTTCAAAGATGGATTATATCGGTCCACTCCTTCCGGTATCTCCCCCACAAAAGTTCGAAAACGTTCGGAAGATTTGTGCGTACGATAACTCTTGAAGGGAGCAACCGATTTGGTTCATACTTTGCACATTATGAAATTTCTACCAGACTTAGATGAGGTTCCAATATAGACTCAATCAGTAAACTCCTTCGAGTACCTCCCACACAAAATTTCGGAAAAGTTCAGTTTAAGACCTGCTTTCGAATCGCCTTGGTTTTTGTTGTAGCATCTTGTATTCACTGTCCCCTATACGAAGGTACAAGTTTCCTCACGGGCAAGTCCATACTTCCTAAAAAAAAATAGTCTGAAAGTTGAAAACCAAACCCTATGACACCATGTTTATGGGTGGAAGCGCAAGATAATTCTCGAACTTTAAGTTCGTAGATAAGCCATATCGGTCCACTCCTTCAGGTACCTACCCCACAAAAGTTCAAAAATATTTATAAAAATTGTGCGCAGGATAACTCTTGATGGGAGTGACCGATTTGGTCCATACTTTACACATTCTCATAATATCTACCAGATATAGATCAGATTCGAATATGGACTATATTTGTGCACTCCTTTGGGTACCTCCCACACAAAATTTCGGATAAGTTCACTTTGAGACCTGCTCTCGAATCACTTTGATTTTTTTTAAGCGATTTGCATTTGCTACATCTATTACGACGGTAGAAGTTTTTTCAGGAGCAGGTCCATATTTCTTGGGAAAACATCCCGAAAGGTGTAAAAAGCCCTATGTCACCATATGTGGCTCTCGAATTGTTCTACCGATTTGGTGCAACATTTGGTCTTCGTCATATTTTATCCAAACTGAGTTTCATGGGGCAATACCGGTCCCCAACTTCCGGTACTTCTCCCCAATATTAAAAAAATGCCACTTAAATTTTAGGACGATATCAGTTGAATGGTGCAACCAATTTGGTCCAAACTTTGGATCTCCTAATATTTTGTCAAAATTTAGTTTAACTTCTAAAATGGTCCATATCGGTCCTCCCTAAGGGTACCTCCCCCACAAAAGTTCAACATTTGTGTTAATTCCTAATCCACATTTTTGTCGGCAAGTTCAAATTTTGAAAAAGGGCCACTCTAAATACATTCTATTTGTCCTTAGATGAAAGTTTCAACTCACATTGGCTGAGGGTATACCTCTGTCGGCAAAGCCGACTGACATTTTTTTATTTCTTATTTAAAAATTTACGAATTTTAGTTTGTTCGTTAATAATAACTCACAAAAGTGCGTTGAGACCACAAACATGTGCAAAAAGGCCCTAATAGAAAATGCAATAACACCCCAATTTGATTTTCACATTTTCGATTTACTTCTTGTGATGACAAATTAGCACAAACCGCTGAATAAAAAAATGTCTCAAAAAGACGAAAAAAGGCCCCAAAAGTTTTGTTGATGGTTTCCATATACCTATTTGGACATATTTTCATTTTCAATTTGGGGTGTTATTTCATGGGGCCATTTTTCTGTGCGCCGAAAATACTAAAAATGATTTGGGATAAACTAATTCAGCATAAAGTGAATGCACAATAAGAATTTGCATTTCAGTTAAACTAGAGGAGGATGTTTCATATAAATCGACTGAAGTTCAACGACCATTATGGAATTTATTCTTTATGCAATTAATATATGTACGTAGATTTCATTTTTAGTTTTGATGTATTGGCGTTGAAGCATTACAACATATCAATTTGACGCAGAATCATCTACTTGGGAAATATATATTTACAATTTAACTTTGTAAGATAAGAATTAACAAACCAATAAAATGCATTTCGAATTTAAATAAAAGAATTTGAAACAACACAATGGATATCAATTTCAAACTAATAACTTGAATCTTACAAAAGCGTAGATGAATGAATGCAAGTGGAGCATCGGAATAAGACAGAGTGGAAAAGTGGTTGAAAATTGATGGAATAGCAAAGTTTTGCATTTCACAACTTTTGTTGCATCAAAGCTATTCAATGGATAAAGAGAAGTGATGGGTGGATATGGCGGGTGGCAGAAGACTACCATATTGAAATGTATAACCCTTTTCACAATGGATTTGGGTTCCCTTGTAACTCCCTCTTCCACGCCCACTTACTTTAGCCACCAAATATTTATGTTGAATGCGGAAATTGTGGTTTGCTATTGTAGTTGTAGTAATTGTAATTTTTGTTATTGTTATTGGCATAGCATCCGTCGTTCATTGTACTTTGTAAGGATAATAAAGCTAAAGTTTTCCCAGGAAGTTTCTACTCGTCTCACACATATTCGTCAGTCAGAATAAATGTTGAATTTGGAACACACAGCCACCCGCCACCCGTCGCCACACTTGCACACAAAGAATCGAATGCAAGAGCGAAATAAATGTGATTCGAAAGTTGCATTTAAATTGAAATAAATACACTTTGCTGAAGCGTAACAGTGTAACAACGGAATTGACGTGATCCGCTTGGTTGGCCGTGTAGCGGCCCTTCAACGTTTCGCATTGCTGCTGCCTTGTGTTACGTCGCAGGAGATGTTTGCTGCTAAAAGTTAGTTCCCTATGTGACCTGTGAAGCGTAACTGTGTGCAGGCATACTTTTGCCTCCTCGCGCATACAACTCAAGAAATGCAATGCAATACGATGCACATGTAAACTGTCAAAGTTCACACTCCACTGCAGATGTGAGATGTAGAGTTGAAACTTTGCATGAGCATGCCTGCCAGGCAGCCTACCTTTCTGGAAAACATGCCTTCCTTCCTTGCCTTGACGTAGCTTGTATGCAGCTGCTGCCTTGTGTTTTCACAGTTGTACAAATATTCCAGTTAAATATTTATTCTTATGGCCGATGAAATATTTTCTTTGGGCAAAGTTTTATTATTGAGTGCATTTAAATTAACAAAATTTAAAAACAATTGGTTTTAGTAATTTTCTTCGATAAGACGTTGGTCGGGGTTAAGTAAAACTTTTTTTTAATGAATTTTCCCAAATCCGTGGTTTGCTTGTTGAGATTTCCGCATCTTTAGTAATATGCATTAATAAATAATGCACAAACTTATCCTGTGATGTTGGCAATAATGTTAACGATTGGCATTAACTTTCCTCCTCCTGTGAATACACGACATCCAAAGGGTCTCCTTTAAAAATAATATAAACTTAGATTAGTATTGCCCTCTTGTGCCAGTTCTCAGCATCTTAAGGACTATGATCTGCGTATTACCTTCATTGCCTTCCAGGAAGTTCGATGCAACTGGAAAGGCTTGCCATTTAACATCTAAAGTTGACATGCTTTTTCTTAACCCCTAAAACTTCTTAACAATACTCATAAAATCAAGTGTTATATGCGCCAATACCACTACCATTAGAAAAAGGGCGTGGGCACTGTCCTGCCCATGACATTCAATTTGTTCTAGGAAAATAATTTGGTCAAACTACAGGAAACTTATGCCTCACATTTATACATTCGATAACAGAATTAGGATTAGATTTAGACTTGGCATTGACCATTTACCAGAATTTTACTTTACGCACATTATGGAGAACACTCTTGAAAAACAGATCAATATTTTCATGGGCAATACTTTTTTAAAACTAAAACATTTTTTTAATTCTAAAACATTTTTTTAATTCCACATTGCAATTTTTTTTTAAATCCCTGTGTCCAATACATATTTTTTTTTAAATCATGTTCAAAAATGTTTTACAACCCGACCTACAAAAAATTTTTTTCTAATATTTGTTAAAAATTCACGTCTTCAAAAATATTTATTTTATATATTTTAAATTAGTATTTAAAATTTTTTTATAACCCAGTTTTTCAAAATATATTTTTTGAAAATCAAGGCATATTTTTATTTAAAATTCATTTCCTCCAAAAATATCTTGAAATGCTCCAAGACCTCAAACTTTTTATTAAAAAAAATTCCAAAATTAAAAAAAAAATATTCTTTACGAATTCCCGTATTCAAAAAATGTATTGTAAATATTTTTCTAAATCCACACATGTCTTCAACACCCACCATACCATTGCTATCGAAAACGATATCGTTTTTGAATGTTTCTCGTTAGTTTTGCGGATAGTTTGTTTAAGAACGGCACACGAGAATGAATTGGAATCGATTCATTCGTCGTTCAGTTTGTGTCAGGAAAACCTTCGATTTCGAATATCGTTAATAATATTATTAGCGAATGAATTGACAATAGTTTTAGGATAGTGGCGAAAAATATTTTTGGGGGAGTTTCTTGGAGTGTCTGATATGTATCTTTTTCGTCTTTATCTTTATTTTTCGATTCGATATGTAACTGTTGATAAACATTGTTGTCTTGTATTTGGTAACGTACTCATATGTTGCGTTTGTCGACATTTATTGCTTATGTCATACGTAGCATTTATATCGAAATTATTTGAAAAAAGCAGATGGGAATTTTATACAAAGAATATAAAATTATTTTTTGAAACAAAAAAATTGCCAATATAAAAAATGTTTCTCGAAACAGATTTCCTTGTGAAGAAAAAAACATTTGCCAAATGTTCGAAAATTATATCGTTTTCAAATTTTTGGCGAACAAAAGAAAAACACAAGAAAAAACATGTGCCAAACGTTCGAAAATGATATCAGAAACTGGTATGGTGGGGTATCCTACCCGTAGCATTTATATCGAAATTATATCAAAAAAGCAAATGGGAATTTTATACAAACAACATAATATTATTTTTTGATACAAAAAATGTTCAACGTAAATAATGTTTTTTAATTAATTAATTGAATTAATCGAGCTAACATGGCCTAAGGAATTTGTATTGAAAAATGAATTCTAGCGAAGTACCACATACCCAACCACTATGCTACGATCGTTTCGCTGGTGGTGTAAGCCAGCTCATCAGGCATATTTTGAATGTAAATGGCTAGAAGACAAAGGCTGATTTTGATTACTTCTATTTATACAACCATTTTTACAAATTTGTAGATATGAAGTATTTTTTGAAGTCTTTATACCCTACACCACTATGTGGTAAGGGGTATTATGTGTAAGTGCATTTGTATGTAACATACAAAAGGAAGCGAGATAGACCCATAGTTCCTTCTAGGGATATACATAGAATCACTTTCTGAGTCGATTTATGCATGTCCGTCCGTCCGTCCGTTCGCAACATACAGGTCGCATTTGTTGACCGATTTCGCTGAAAATTGGGGAATACCATTTTTTTAGCCGTCGGAAGATCAAGTTCGAAGATGGGATATATCGGTCCACGTTTTGGTATAGCCCCCATATAACGGTACCCCCCGATTTACGGTATTTTGACGTTTTGAACTACATTTTCAGACCGATTTGGCTATAATTTGACATTTAGGGTTCTTAAGTGTCAATAAACTTATATAACAAAAGTTGTGGACATAGGTCCCCGTTTCGGTATAGCCACCATATAACGGTGCCCCCCGATTTACGGTGTTTTGATGTTTTTAGCTACATTTGCAGACCGATATAGCTATAATTTGACATTTAGGGTTCTTAAGTGTCAATAAACTTATATAACAAAAGTTGTGGACATAGGTCCACGTTTTGGTATAGCCCCCATATAACGGTACCCTCCGATTTGCGGTATTTTGACGTTTTTAGCTACATTTTCAGATCGATGTAGCTATAATTTAACATTTAGGGTTCTTAAGTGTCAATAAACTTTTATAACAAAAGTTGTTGACATAGGTCCCCGTTTTGGTATAGCCCCCATATAACGGTGCCCCCCGATTTACGGTGTTTTGATGTTTTTAGCTACATTTGCAGACCGATATATCTATAATTTGACATTTAGGGTTCTTAAGTGTCAATAAACTTATATAACAAAAGTTGTGGACATAGGTCCACGTTTTGGTATAGCCCCCATATAACGGTACCCTCCGATTTGCGGTATTTTGACGTTTTTAGCTACATTTTCAGATCGATGTAGCTATAATTTAACATTTAGGGTTCTTAAGTGTCAATAAACTTTTATAACAAAAGTTGTGGACATAGGTCCCCGTTTTGGTATAGCCCCCATATAACGGTGCCCCCCGATTTACGGTGTTTTGATGTTTTTAGCTACATTTGCAGACCGATATAGCTATAATTTGACATTTAGGGTTCTTAAGTGTCAATAAACTTATATAACAAAAGTTGTGGACATAGGTCCACGTTTTGGTATAGCCCCCATATAACGGTACCCTCCGATTTGCGGTATTTTGACGTTTTTAGCTACATTTTCAGATCGATGTAGCTATAATTTAACATTTAGGGTTCTTAAGTGTCAATAAACTTTTATAACAAAAGTTGTGGACATAGGTCCCCGTTTTGGTATAGCCCCCATATAACGGTGCCCCCCGATTTACGGTGTTGTTTACGGATGTTTTTAGCTACATTTTCAGACCGATATAGCTATGATTTGACATTTGGGGTTCTTAAGTGTCAATAAACCTATATAACAAAAGTTGTGGACATAGGTCCACGTTTTGGTATAGCCCCCATATAACGGTACCCCCCGATTTGCGGTATTTTGACGTTTTTAGCTACATTTGCAGACCGATGTAGCTATAATTTGACATTTCGAGTTCTTAAGTGTCAATAAACTTATAAAACAAAACTTGTGGACATAGGTCCTCGTTTTGGTATAGCCCCCATATAACGGTACCCCCCGATTTACGGTATTTTGACGTTTTTAGCTACATTTTCAGACCGATGTAGCTATAATTTGACATTTAGGGTTCTTAAGTGCAAGTAAACTTATATAAAAAAAGTTGTGGACCTAGGTCCACGTTTTGGTATAGCCCCCATATAACGGTACACCCGATTTACGCCATTTCGACGTTTTTATCTACATTTTCAGACCGATTTAGCTATCAATTGACATTTAGGGTTCTTAAATGTCAATAAACTTATATAACTAGTGGACATAGGTCCATGTTTTGGAATAGCTCCCATATAACGTTACCGCCCGATTTCAGGTATTTTGAGAATTTTACCAACAAGTTTTAACCGAATTATCTGTAATTTGAACATTTGACATTTGAAATTCTTAGTGGTCACCACACCTCTCCACCAAAAATTGTCAAGATAGCCCCCATATAACGGTACCTCCCGATTTTCAGTAATTTGATGATTTTAAAAAGAACTATCAGTAATTTGACATTTGAAGTTCTTAGTGGTCACAACACCTCTCCATCAAAAATTGTCAACATAAGTCCATGTTCGGATATAGCTCCCATGTAACGGTACCTCCCAATTTTCAGTAATTTGGCAATTTTAGCTACAATTTTTAACAGAACTAACTGTAATTTGACATTTGAAGGTTGTAGTGGTCACCACACATCTGCATCAACAATTTTCAACATAGCCCCAATATAACGATACTTCCCGATTTTCGGTACTTTGAAGATTTTACTTAAAATGTTAACCGAACGTAGGTCCATGTTTTTGTATAGCCCCAAAACAAACCGCCCGATTTTCCGTACCTTAGCTTTATTTTTTGTAATTTGAAATTTAAAAGTCAACAAAAATTGTTCATTTAAGTTCATATTTTCGTATAGCCCAGATACCTCCGATCTAGCTGTTAATGACATTTGAAGTTCCCACGTTATGTACCGATTTTTGATATTTTGAGGATTCTAGCTAAATTTTTTAACCGAATTAGGAGTTATTTGACATTAAAGGCTCCCATCAAAAGCTGTCAACATAGGCCCATGTTTTATTATAATCCCTATATAACAGTACCTCCCAATTTCTAGCCCACCAAAAATTGTCAACAGTTAGATATAGGCACCATAAAAAGGGCCTCCCGAATGAAGCATTTTATGTACATTTTCTGACATTTTAACGTACTCACTTAAAGTTGGGGAGAGGAATGAATATTTTATGGTGGAGGGTATGAAAAGTTCGGCCCGGCCGAACTTAACGCTTTTTTACTTGTTTTCTATATCAAGTCAACCTAGTGTCTTGTCTAGGAATCATCTTCTCAATACATACACATATACATACAATCGAAGGGGGTTTCCTTCATGAATTGTAATGCCCTCCATTTCGGAAGTTTTCGTTGATATCATATTAAGAAGTTTGGATATAATAGGTTGGCAGTGGCATAGAGCGCTAAGACCTAGGCAACATTGTCTGTTTGTTGGAGAGCACCCAGGTTCAAACCTCAGCCGGGGCAGCCGGGCTCTGCTGTGAGTTTTTATTTATTATTGTCTTTTAGGACGAAGGCCATTATTTATGAAAGCCTTTGTCTTCTAGCCATTTGCATTCAAAATATGCCTGATGAGCTGGCTTAAACCACCAGCGAATCGATCGTAGCATAGTGGCTGGGTGTGTGCTACTTCGCTAGAATTCAATTTTCAATACAAATTCCTTAGGCCATGTTAGCTCGATTAATTCAATTAATTAATTAAAAAACTTTCATAAATAATGGCCTTCGTCCTAAAAAGACAATAATAAATAATGTTTCTCGAAACAATTTTTCTTGTGAAGAAAAAACATTCACCAACCGCGGTGCTCTTGAAACAATTTTAAATGGAAGGTGCTTACACCTTGGAAGTTTTTGCGGATTCTGAAACTACAATGTTCATAGATCAGAAAAATCAAAAAACAAAAAAAAATCGCCGGAGCGCTTTTTAAATAAATCGCGATTTAAGTTGACATTTTTAGGGGTTGTTTAGGTTTTCACGATTTTGCTTAGAACCCGCAAGTCCTATCAAAAATGGACTAAAGAAAATGTTGTAGCTATGAAAATTCTCTACAAGATCGACCTTTATGGTATTTTCTTTGTTTTCACCATTTTTGAGATATAGGAGTTCAAATTGGGACAATGCACTGACTGTATCGCCCCCTCATGAAGGGTGCGCCCTAACTAACTTTTGATGAAAACCGCTTACACAGGGAAAGTTTTTGTGAATTCTGAAACAGCAGTATACATAGATGAGAAAAATCCAAAAACAAGAAAAAATCGCTGTAGGGATTTTTAAATAAATCGCGGTCAAAATTCACATTTTTAGGTGTTTTTTAGGTTTTTACGATTTTACTTGGAAACCGCAAGTCCAATCTAAAGAGAGCTAAAGAAAATGTTGTAGCTGTGAAAATTCTCTAGAGGATTGACGTTTATCATTTGTCCCCAGCCTGTACCATTTTTGAGATAAAGAAGCTCAGTTTACATTTTTAGATTTTTTGTTAGGGTTTCGCGATTTTGCTTGAATACGGTAAGTCTTATTGATATGGGACCTGAGAAAATCTTAAAGCTGTGAAAATTCTCTACAAGACTGGGTTAAGTAACTTATCCTAAGTTGTAACATTTTTTTAGATATATAAGTTTACGTTGGGAATTTGCAGTCATGACATTGTTTTATAACGAGGCTATACAGAAGTGAATTGAATTTGAATTGTCCCAATTTAAACTTCTATATCTCAAAAACGGTAAAACCGACAAGAATACAATAAATGCCAATCTTGTAGAGAATTTTCATAGCTACAACATTTTCGTTAGTCCCATTTTGATAGGTCTTGCGGTTTCTAAGCAAAATCGTGAAAACCTAAACCACCCCTAAAAATGTCAACTTAAATCGCGATTTATTTAAAAAGCGCTCCGGCGATTTTTTGTTTTTTGATTTTTCTCATCTATAAACATTGTAGTTTCAGAATCCGCAAAAAAAAAAAATATATATATATATATATATATATATATATATATATATATATATATATATATATATATATTTTTTTTTTTTAAATCCACGTCTTCAAAAAATGTTTTTTATTACGTATACCTTTCTAGATCCACGTCTTCAAAAATTTACGTCTTAAAAGTAGTTTTAAAAATTCCACGAATTCAAAATTATTTTTTAAAAATCCAATCCTTCAAGGAATATTTTTTTAATGGTCCCAGTTAAAAAAAATATTAACAATGCTGGACAATGTTTGTTATATATTTTTAGATACACGTTTTCAAACCATGTTTTTTAATATCTTTAAATCCACCTCTGCAAGCAATGTTTCTTAATATTTTTTAAACCCACATCTTAAAAAATGTTTTTTACTACGTACATCTTTTTTCATTCACTTCTTAAAAGTAGTTTTACAAATTCCACGACTTCAAAATTATTTTTTAAAATTCAATCCTTGAAGAAATATTTTTTTTAAATCCTAACACTAGGAATTAAAAATTAATTAATTAAAAATGCAGGAAATGTTTTTAAATATTTTTATATCCTCGTCTGCAAACAACGTTTTTTTTAATATTTTGTTTTTTAAATCCATGTCTTCAAACAATGTTTTTTATTAAAAATCCAAGACTTTAAATACATTTTTTAAAAGTATAGGCCTACTTAATACGATGTACAACGTTTGAACCAAATCGGTTTCCTCTCCGAGGATTATTTTGTGGATTTGCCACCAACTTAAAGGTGCCGTCAAGGCATCTTAGAGTTTTTAGGCCATTATGCCCTAGAAAAAATTGTACCGTCGTAAAGGGGGCCGCAATGACAATCTGCTGAAAAAATTTTCAAAACGATTCGAGAGGAGCTCTTAAAGTTCACTTTTTCTGAATTTTGTGTGGGACCGATATAGACGATATTCGAACCATGTCTATGCCTGGAAGTAATATTACCATATGCAAAGTTATGACCAATTCGGTTACTCCCTACGAGATTTCTCGTGCGTACCATTTGGCATATTTTTTTACTTTCGTGGCGAAGGTGCCGGATGGTTTGGACCGATATGGCTCGTCTTCGAACTTAAACCTAGTTTGCACAAAAAAATATTACGAATGCCAAATTTTGAACCCAATCAGTTGTTTCTTTCCAGCCAGCCAGACAGACGGACGCACGGACATTGCTCAATCAACTCCAAATTGTCTGAAACCGATTTAGTCCAAAACTATTTTTTCGAAGAGGCACATTAGCCTAAAGGCTGAGCGTGTAAAATCTATCATAAAAATGTATATATACAATTTTCGAATGCGAAAGCAAATAAGATAAATACGTAGTGTGTTTAAGGTACAGCACTTTTCGAAAAATTATGCTTATAACCCTTATATGGTGACAAAGAAAACTTCTCAATACGCTTGTTTATTTGGTCACTCTTGCATTTCGAGGAGACAATTGATGTTTTTTGTCGAAGAAGTTATTGAAAGATAACTTCGGCAAAGCATATCAGCAAACAAAAAACAAGGAACTGATGAGGACCTGTGGTGAAGTCTGAAACTATAGCCTTCCCTGCTTTACCCCTTGGTGACCACCAATAAATGTACTCCACTAATAAATTAGTTCTTTTAATATTTTATTAACAACAATAGGATTAAGCCAGAATGCAAAATCATATCTTATTTTCCTACTAAAAAATGTTATTCATTTTCATTTTCTTAATGCAGCTTCTTTCTCACTTAAATCTGCATGCTTAGTATTTGCGCCCAAAGAGTTTCATTCAATCTTTCTTCAAACAAAATTTCTGTGACACATTATATATGAATTAATTAACACTTGTAAGGTGCTGAAAGAAGTCCTTATAAATTTTTGGCAAAGATAAGCAAAGAGAGAGAACGTGTGATCTTCATAAGAATGTGTATGTATGTTTGATATCTGTTTATAAGAAAATTTGCCTTGATTTCAAACGAAAAATCCTAATTATAATTATATGGGCATATGTGAATGGGTGTGTTCACGTCTACGTAAGTGATGAATATACATATCTTTAAAAGTTAGAAAGCCTTGCGGGTGTGTATATTGTTGTTGTTATTTTCTTGCCTAAATGAATTGTGGTATTTGCTTTCAGAACTTTAACGACAGTGGTCTGTCGTTTTCTGTTCACTGTTCACCTTCACTCATTGCTGTTCCTTTTAACGTGGCAAAGATTTTCAAAAATGTCTACTTTTTTGTTGTCGTTTTGCTGATTTATATAACTTTGTTCTAAAAGTCAAAAAGGCATGACTGTTGTTGCTACTCTTTAATTACCGAGGTTATAACAGCCTTTTAATTATGCATATCAATATCATTTTTATGGTGTGCGGAGCGCATATGTTCACGAAGTGTTGACATTAATAAAATGTTTGTGTTAAAACAAAAAAATAAAATACCGTAAAATTGCTGCCTTGGCAACAATTAGCTAATGCAAGGAGAAGAAAAAGAAGGTGAAGGTTTTATGATTTATTAAATTATTTAATTTAATTTTATAATTTGTTGACTTCATTGAAGAGGTAACTAGGAAAGGTGTAAAATAAAATCGAAACATTTGTCTTCCATTTCTAAGATGTTTGAAGAAAGATTCGATTTTATATGGATTACCAAACACAATTATTATGAGAAGAATGGGAAAGTATTTCTAGGGCTTTATCTCAAAAAATACACCAACAAGTCTGTTTTGATTGGAAGTCCTTTAAGTTGTCAACATTTTTGTTGACTTTTTCATACGAGTAAATCACAATAGCAATGAGTTTGACAGATTGGTTGAAATTAGCAGAATCATGCCTCTGCCCTATAATTTTAAAATCACCATATCGCAACAGCGTTTGTATGGTCGAATACTGAAATGCTATCTTCCTTTTTCCATTTTTCATCGCCAAACTTTGAACTTTAACTTCAACTCTTTTTATGTTCTCCACCACAATCCTTCTTAGGCCTTGAACGTTGATTCGCTGTAATTTACGTGCCTTTATCTTGCAAAATTGTTGACCAAAATTAAAACTGACATTTTCAGAATTTCTATCATTACGTTGAAAATTTACAGTGAATTGCGAACTTCATACACACGGATACGAACCATAACACTGTACAACACAAACCATAACACTGTACAACACAAAAAATAATTACAATATAATTCGGCCAGATTATGAAAGAGTACCGAAAAAAAGAAGACACATGCACCTGCGTTTTGAAAGTTTACGTCGGGAAGTAACCTAAATATTAACACTTTATTTCTAAAATGCAAGAATTCCAAGGAATCTGATGTCGAATATTTCAAAACATGTAGAAATGGGCGGAACTTGCGACGCCTATTTAGGTTTCTTCCCGAAGTAAACTATCAAAACACCGATACATGTATCTTCTTTTTTTCGGTCCACTTTCATAATCTGTGCGGTGCGGGGTTTCTTGTAATTTAAAAAAGTTAAATTTTGTTGTACCGTGTAATCATTGTTACATACTCTTCGTTACAAACAATGAAATATTGACTTGTAATTGATGTCGATGCTGTTGTTGTTGTGGTTATTTTTGTCTTTATTATTTTTGAGTTATGTGTCCAAATGTGACCTTTAACTGTCGTGGTGCAGTAGGTGGGGTATTGTGATATTTCCCCAGAGTCTCATCTTCTTTGCACTGTTGTTTATCTCATCAGCAACACATTTATTTTCTGTTTGTTAACAACATTTCGTACATAATTACAACTTTGTTAAATCAACCAACAAATCACTTAAAGGCCTCAGGCCAGCGACGACAGCAACAACAAAAGTCAATAATAATTGCTAGTTGTGGACATGATTTTGGGCTCCATCTTCATCTTCCTTTGGCCACATCATCGTCAATGCTTTCTGCAGCCTAAAATCATGATTTTAAGTTAACAAATGTGTTGCCATCCCATATTTCAATACATCGATGGTTGAGTAAACGCCTTCAACCGACAATGATTTTAAATTGTACGATGCCTCCTTCCTTTTCATGCCCCCATAACGTTGTTACTTCCACAGGGAGTTTTCTACCAGCAAATGAACGCCTATTTACAAGTAAAGAATCATAATATTTATATAAACAAACGGAAGAGTTTCCAATCAGGCCAAAAGAAAATCAATAACCCAAACTGAGGATTTAAAATGAGGAAGGGGTAAAGCGTCATCACCAACTCCAATATCGTACTCGGCTATGTGTGAGGCCCATCTTTGTGTAAAGTAATTATTGTTGGGAGGTCACTTGGTAATGAGCTCTTCTTCCGTGAAATTCATATCAGCTATTCTTCGGTTCGATTTCATGTTACATTAACAAGAACGCCCTCAAAGGAGCTAAAAAGGCGGCTGTTTGGTTGTGTAAATTTATTTGGGAATATTACACTGTGAAACACTTTAAATGCTAACAACTTCTAATGGGCATTTTCTAAAAGTACATATTGGGGCTACAAAAACCATAATTGGGTTTCTCGTTGTTAGATCGGAGTTGGATTTTATAACCTCATATAAATCGGTCTAAAACGACCCTTTTTCCACTGATCGGGGCTTTATCTCAGAAACTAATAAGAATTTAGCTTCACGGTATTCAGCAGTATTGTACCCCTAAAGTAGTAGAGCTTACCTGTCAAACCTGTCAAGGCGCATCAAAATCGATAAAATTTACGAAAGTTTACCTAATTTCTGGAGTAAGCGACAGTAGCAGCTAAACTATTGGGAGTTAAACCAAGTAACCTTACGCAAAAATTTTCCAAATAATGTGTTCAGCAATTCTTGATATATTTATGATATTGTCTTTCAAAAATGTGCTGAGATAGCGTGAAAGAGGCATTTTACAAGAATGGGATGTTCTGAGGAGTTGTGAATTACATTCCAGCGAATATATTTTCCAAAGAAAAATCAACGAAAAATGTAAAGTTTTGGAGATGTGGTGCCACATATACAAAATAATGGAGATTTTAGATATACTACGCATCTTGAAGTAATATATGCAATTTTACTTTTATTATTTTTCTAAATATTTTCTCCATGCAGTTATTTACAAGTTTGCTTCAGAGGTTTAAACAACATTTGAATTGGTTTCAGAGATATTGCCTCGATGTGCTCTAAAAAGTCAATATTTAGCCATGTTTATATGAGGCCATAAAATCTAAACCCGATCTAACAGCATAAAACCCAAATATGGTTTTTGTCGATTGGATCTGAACTTTTATAAAATTCGCAGTAGAAGTTGTTTGCATACAATTACCTTGAAAATGTTGCACAGTGTTATTATGGATGGGATTTGGGGTTAACTGTATTATTATTACCATCTGTTATTACATACATATGATTGTCTTATTGGTTGAATGAAGATTGTTAATAATTAGACCATAAATAATTTAAAATTCTACGAATAAATGGTAAATTTCGAAATATTATTTAATTTGCAGATAATGCGTATTATAATGACTAAGCTACTGAAATAACCTGAAGAGTATACTATATTAATATTTGTATATATATGTATGTCCAAATTCTTTAGGAACTTTTAGGGAAGCTTTAGATAGCTGAAACACTCACGAAATGTCATATACATTACCCTGATGCATATGTTTGCCATACTTGATAATGCGATGTTGCTTGGCCCGGCGGGTGTGCTCACCATTGCACCAAGATGGCATCCTTAAAATCGAAAAATAAAAAAACTATTCGTGGAGCAAATATTTGGCGCCTGTTTAAAATAAAATGTCCCGTTCACCTATGAGAACATTATACTGCTATCAAACAACACCAATACGTAAAGATGGTGTATTATACCATTGCTACCAAGAAACCAGACGCGGATTAGACTGTAGATTTTTAGTTACGCATCCCTACATACACATCGGCTCAGATCACTACCTTATTAAAGCTAAAGCACGCTTTCGAGTGTAAGCAAAAAAAAATACGTCCCAAAAAACGGGAAAACTGGATATTTGTAGTGCGATTCCCTAACTCATTTTGTGTGTTACCGACAAAAATCAGCCAAATTAAAACCCAAATTTATGAGTGAACATTTAACAACACTCTTGCTGTCGGTACAACTTTACGACCACTTTTTACTCGTAGCAAGCTTATGGGAACAAGCATGGGAACCTGTTAATAGATACAGAAAGTGTCCTCAAGATATGTAAAGAACATTTCTCAGAACTATTGGTAACAAACGGCACCGATTACGACGAGGCCACAGCACTAATCCCAGATGACGGAATCGAGAGTATACCGTCCAACCATTGTGAGGTTCTAACAGCCATAAGTCGACTAAAAAATAACAATGCGGCAGGAGCTGACGGGCTACCAGCCGAACTGTTCAAGACTGGAGGCGACGAGAAAGAACGCATGTCTGACGATTGGAACTTGAGTATCCTATGCCCCGTACCTGAAAAAGGAGATATGACAGCATGTTACAATGAGGCATAACTTTGCTCCCCATCCCTTATAAACTAATATCAAGCCTTTAGTTGTTCGCATAACTAAAGCCAAAGGTCAATAAACATTGACCAAATTTTCACCCTACGGCAAATTCTGGAGAAAACCCAATAGAAACTGATCGACACCTTCTATATTTTTGTCCACTATAAGGCTGCTTTCGACAGTCCTTTGCACAAAGGTATTTCAAGCCATGTCTGAGTTTGGTATTCCCGCAAAGCTGATACGATTTTGCAAGACGACGTTAACTGATACGCGATAAAGAACCTATCCGAACAGTTCACTACTAAACGAGGTTTCAAACAAGAAGATAGTCTGTGGTCTGATCTCTTCAACATACTGCTGGAGAATATCATATGAAATGCTGAGGCGAACAGAAATTGGACAATATACAACAAGAACCACATGCTACTTGTGCCGACGACATCGACATCATACCTCTATCGGAATAAGTAGTAATGAACACATTTGTAAGAGAATAATATTGGCAAATATATGGTACTTTGGACTAAGTAAGCAGTTTAGAAAACATCACACTCTACAAAACTGTGCTAATACTGATACCAACTGTGCTAATGTATGGCTCCAAAGCATGGGTACTTGCGCAAGCAGATAAGGCAGTACTTGGTGTTTTGAGAGAAAAATTCTTCGAAAGATATACGGCCCGATCTCCGTCTTCGGTGAATATCGGCGTCAAATGAACCAAGAGCCATGATGTTCCAATTAAAGAGGTGTATAAACATGAGCCAGTGCGGTAAACGAAAAGCTGGCAGACCACGACTTCGATGGAAAAACAGATGAAAGATGACATCGATGACCGTGGTATAGTCTCAAACTGGGAAGTGTTTGCTATTCTGCGCAAGCAGAGCCACCTATGTTAGTAAGTCTTTCAACTTGGCCTTGAATGTAGACAGTGGACCTATTTTTAATTCTGGCATTCGATCGTTTGTATCACACAAAGATATTCGCTTTTTACCGGGATACCTTTAGATATCTATCTATCACGGGATTGGGATTCTTGTTACTAAAATCATTCAAATAATTATTCGTGTTCTTCAAAAATGTTTTTAAACTCAGCAGGAAGGACGATACTACTGACAAAAAAATTATCTGGAAGATTATGGTGTATATATATTCTCTCTAAGGCAACAGGAGCCGATGGTATTCGGCTAACTGTTAAAGTATTTACACAAACTCATAACACCATCTGCCTAGAAATAAACATATCGTATGACAGATTGTAGCTTCGTTACTCCAAGCAGGAAGAGGAGAGACTACAATGAGTCCAACTAAGGGAATCGGATATTCTTCCCATCGCAAACAAAATTGGGAGAAAAAATAAACAGATGAAAAATGTTATCACGACGTGTTAGCTTTCAAAGCCAAACTCATAACTTCCGTGAAAGCTATGCAGGTTGAATGGAAAAAAGCTCATCACTGCAAAAATCACATTGTGACTGGAAAATCAAAGTTCGATGGCACGCTTAGTGTCTTACTTACCCTATTCTCAGTTATAATATTACAATAACTTCGGTATGTGTATAAGAATCGAAGCATCGCAAGAGAAGCCACTTATCAGCCAATACGCTAGATGAGCTGTGTAACTAACAGCGAAACTGGTAGCATAATTTGGTGGCTCTGTGGGAAACTCTTCGGTTTTCCTTTTTCATATGCAAAAATGCCTCGGCTAATCAACCCAACTCCAACGAGAAATTTATTAAAACAAGTAAAAAAGTATCAGTCGGCTTTGCCGACAGAGATATACCCTCAGCCTGTGTGGATGAAATACTTAAAAAAGAACTTATGTATTTAGGGGGTTTTTAAAATTTTAGGCGTATGAACCGACAAAAATATGGATAGGATTAAAGCTCAAAAATTTGCGGGGATATCGATAGATAGGGATTTTTTACCATACTAGCGTACAAAAAATATAGCATCTCTGTAAACAGGACCACTAGGAAAACCTTTCTGTGGGTGGTATACCAAGGATTGGATAGATAGGGCCCAAATTTGAACAAAAACTTAGTTCCGACAATATTTAGAGATCCAAAGCTTGAACCAAATCGGTTGCTACGTCTATGAGATATCGCGCGTACCATTTTAGCGAATATTTTCGAACTTTTGTAGGGGAGGTACCGGAAGCACCACCTTCGAATTTCATCTAATATTCGAAGAAATATTACGATATCCAAAGTGTGGACGAACACAGTATTCGGTTCGAGCTCTCCAGCCACTACATATGGTGCCGTAGCGTTTTTTACAACTTTCGGGCTGTTTTCTCAAGAAGTATGGACTTGCCCTTGAAAAAACTGTTATTATCGCAATTGAGGCAACGAATGCAAGTTGCTTCAACAAAAATCAAAATGATTCGAGGACATGTCTTAAAGTGAATTTATCCAAAATTTTGTGTGGGAGGTACCCGAATCAGTGGACAAATATAGTCCATATTCGAACCTGATCTATATCTGGTAGATGTATTAGGATGTGTAAAGTATGGACCATATCGGTCACTCCCATCAAGAGTTATCGTGCGCACAATTTTTCCGAACATTTTTCAACTTTTGTTGGGGAATTACCTGAAGGAGTGGACCGATATGGCTTATGTTCTAACATTGTGAATGCCACATTTTGGACCGAATTGGCAGATCCGTTCGAGAGTTATCTTGGGCTCCAACCACTACACACGGTGTCACAGGGTTTTTTTTGCAACTTTCGGGCCATTTTCTCAGGAAGTATGGACTTGCCCCTGATGAAACTTGTACCGTCGAATGGGGCGCAGTGAATATAAGTTGCTACAACAAAAATCAACGCGATTCGAGAGCAGGTCCTAAACTGAACTTTTCCGAAATTTGTTGTG
The DNA here is from genome assembly GCF_047663935.1 of Musca autumnalis. Classification (NCBI taxonomy): domain Eukaryota; kingdom Metazoa; phylum Arthropoda; class Insecta; order Diptera; family Muscidae; genus Musca; species Musca autumnalis. Next base: position 4,503,669 of record NW_027411755.1, on the reverse strand, counting down.
AGAGGTACCCGAAGGAGTAGCCCTATTGAGTCCATATTGGAACCTCATCTAAGTCTGCTAGAAATTTTACGAAGTACAAAGATGGACAAAATCGAATACTCCCTTCAAGAGTTAAGGTGGGGGAGGTACCGGAAGGAGTGGACCGATATAACCCATATTCGAACTTAAACTAAGTTTGGACAAAATATTACGAAAGCCAAATCTTGGACCAAATCGGTTGATTCGATCGGAAGTTATCGTGCGCTCCAGCCAGCCAGACAGACAGACGGACATGGCTAAATCAACTCCAAATTGTCTGAAACACATTTCGTCCAAACATACTTGGGGTCTAAAACCATTATTTCGATGAGGCACATTTTGCCCGTATGAAAGTTAGCATAAATGCTGAGGGTATAAAAACAGTTTATTGCTAAAGAAAAATGCAAATTATTAATGAAATTATCGAACGGGACAACTCAACCATAGGCGAGATATGAACACATTTTGTTACAGAAGCAGATCATCTCTTGTCCATTGCTTTCGAAAACGTCAAAGGGTCAAAGGGGGATAAACTGTTTTAGTGACGATATAAATATAGTTATAAATTTATTTTTTTAAATTAAATTAATATTTAATTTTATTTATTTTAAGTGATGGAAGATACGTCATTTCTTTTGACTCATTTTACAGAGATAAAGATTATTTCGCATTTCACGACAAAATGGGCGCATACTGCTGCTGATTTTAAAATTGCTCTCACACAATGTTACAACATTAATAACTTAAATGTGGTAAATTAAATATTTAGAAATTTTAATATTTTCTTATGAAATGAAATACAGTTCCACATTTTTCGTAAATTTACAAGCACAACTTCCTGTGTCACAGCATCAGCCTACGGCACATTGTGAGGCTATCATCCTGCCTCAAAATACAGACATTCATATGAGACCATTTGCGTTGAAATTTCCTGATGTTTTGCATTAACGTCAACAACAGTCGAGACATAACAGCATTATTTATAAAATTTACGCTATGACGGGTAACACCTAAACAAAATTACAACATCGAAATCAGGAATACCAACAAAAATGATGTTGTTTACTTTAACTTTGGCATAATGCTTGCCTGTAGTGACTTCTCGTTACCTCGCTTCTTGTTCTGTCTGATTGCAAATGAAGGAGTTGAGCCTCCAACTCTGAATGGTTGACACAAAAAAAAACTGCATGAATCTTAAGCCAGGCTACACAGGTGTGTATTTTGTTTACTTTTTATTTCTAAATGACGTTGTTGGTAGTAGGTTTTGTGCTACACATAGTTAACTGTCTGTCTTGTCGCACAATACTTAGTCTTTGCCCGCCAATATGTCTGTTTCTGCTCCAGTGAAATGGAATTTTGCCCCAACACCACCACACATGGTTATCACGATTGTGTTGCCTTTCCTTAAATTACATATTCTATGTGGAGGCATTTATGTCGAAAATTTATAGTATGAAAATATGTAGATATGTACGAGCGTATATGAACCGTAAAGTATTACGAGCTGATTATGAGATCAGTTGGCACACACCAAAAATATGTATTTATATATCGTCTGTTTTACTAGCAAAACAACAACGTGGATATAAAAAACCCCAACATTCTGTTCCGTCTTAGATTAGCTTGGCAAAATGAGCTATGTAATGACTTCATTAAGGCTCCAAAAAAGAAGAGTTAGAGACATGTTTATGAAAATTTAGAATTTTATTAAAAAATAAATAAATAAAAAATAAACGTCTTAGCATGAGCTGATACTAAAGCGGGGGCAACTTCCCTAATGAAGGTTTAGATATGAATATCGTATTAATGGGACCATCTTTTATTTCCTCAATTGTTTAGATATTTATTGGAATCTGGGGAATGAACAACAATAATGGGATATTGGAAGAATTATCCTGTTCCGTGGCGGAGGGCAATACTAGCCGTTCGCTTAAAACAGCTTGATGGGGTAGTCGTTTGTTAGAGAACACTTTATTAGTGACTGGAACAATGGTACTGTAAAATTTGCCTTTAAAAACATATTCTTGTGGGAGTAACAACACTTTATTTTAAGAATGACCTCCAAAAACACACTTTACGTGATATAAATTCTCGGGTTTCCACGTCCGCAATAAGCTTCTCGGGGTCAAAAAATACGCGGGACAATATAAGCGACTCAAGGAAGGAGTAACTCAGAACACTTTACACGTTATTTTTTTGGCACGTTATTGACACGTACAGATACCCCACATTATTGAGCTACCGCCTATATTCGTTTGCAGATTTAGCTATCACTCGCTTCTTTTTAGAAAGTGTGAAAATTTTTTCATCTACACAGAAAAGAAAACTCATCTTCCTTTCATTCACGCTACGGTCATTGGTGCCATATTAAATGACCCTTTGGACCTTTCATTTATCCATTTGCTCATCTCCCCCTAAATAAATACATTATCTTGTAATCCGTTGTCCATTGAGTATTCTGCACTGTCCTCCTTTTTTATTCATTCACACATTACTTTGAGATTTAAATCTATCTCCATTTCCCGAACATTTTATTGTTTAAAGCTCAAATTAATTAGCCTAATTGATGGTGACGATGTCATGACGTTGATGATGTCGATGATGATGTTATTGATAATAATTAAGCCTGCAGTTACTATATAATGACTGACCAACAAACACGTACTCATGCATATCTGACAGCAAAACCCCACCCCATTTTGACACCTGTAATTTGGGGGGACTTTCATGCGAAATTAAAAATAAAATAATTTCACATTTAAAATAATGTTCTGATTTTGATAGTGTCAATTAAAATGTAACTGTGATATTATATCAGTTTTAAATCAATTATTTGTAGAAATGCATATTTGCGTTGGTTTAAGGGCTTTTAAAGAAATTAAAGATGCAATTTTTTTAAGTAGTGAAAACAAAAATTGAACTTATCTGAATATAGGTGAAATGTGAAATACAAAACTGTTTCAATGACTTTTAAGTTTCCTCATTTCAATATCTATATTGTTCACTCAATATATTTGCCAAGACATTAAAACTCAAAATCACGTTCATCTATTATTCATAAATATTTATGTATGTAAAACCGAATTTTGCGCTGGCATAGCTCTGCTAACCATTGCTTGCTGGCTAGTTAACCTTCTAATCACAATGCATATACATTTTAGCATACCAACAAAGCAAATCATTTCATCGTGAGATATCTATCACGTCAGCTTCATTTCCCAATAATCAATGGTTGGCTGTGATGAATTACTGGATGGCTGGCTGTACTTAAAAGACCACTGAAATGGAAATCATCTGAAGTGATAGTCCAAAGACATTGGTGAGCCGTTTCAAGTAGTTCATCCATTTAGAGCTGTCTTTGTCAAATTATACTACGAATGTGCTTCAAGGAAAGAAAATTAATAGGCTGTATCGTCATTAGCAAACGAAATAGCGTATCTTCTTTAACTCTCTTTTCTCCACGAAGACTGTTCATAACAGAACAAGAGTCATAAAATATCAGTAAGGCTTCATAGAGAGAACCAGATGGTCTTCTTAGAACAGACCTTTAAGTCTTCTTAAGAAAGACGAGAAGGTATTCCTGCATATAAGACCAGTAGATCTTCTTAGAGAAGACCAGTAGGTCTTCTTATGACAGACGGTTTAGTTTTTAAAGAAGAGTAGAGTAGTAGGTAAGTATTTTTAAATAAGACCAGTAGAGTTCTAAAGAAGACCAGAAATACTTCTTTAAGAAGACCAGAAAGTTTTCTTTAGAAGTTCAGTAGGTCTTCTTAAAGAAGACCAGAAGATTTTCAAATAAAAGGACAGAAGTTTTTCCAAAAGAAGACCATTTAGTCTATTTAAGTCTTCATAAAGAAGACCAGAAGGTCTTCTTAAAGAACCCCGGTAGATCTTCTTAGATAAAAGATCTTCTTAAAAAAATCCAATTAGTCTTCCTAGAAATAAACCAAAAGATCTTCTCAGAGAAGACCTATAGGTCTTCTTATAGAACATCTCTAGGTCTTATATTAAATAAGACCGCTAGGTCTTCTTGGAGAAGAACCCTAGGTCTTCTTATAGAAGACATCTAGGCCTTCTTATAGAAGCCCTCTAGGTCTGCTTATAGAAGACCTCTAGGTTTGCAGGAGGTCTTCTTAGAAAAAACGGTAAGTCTTTTTAAATAACACCAGTAGAGTTCTAAAGAAGACCAGAAAGTTTTCTTTAGAAGTTCAGTAGGTCTTCTTAAAGAAGACCAGAAAGTTTTTTCTAAAGAAGTCCAGTAGATCTTCTTAGAGAAGACCAGAAGATCTTCCCATAAAATATCTTCTAAAAAAAGTCCAATTAGTCCTCCTAGAAAAAAACCAAAACGTCTTTTCAGAGAGGACCTATAGGTCAATTCATAAAAGCCCTGCAGGTCTTCTTATAAAACATCTATAGGTCTTATAATAAATAAGACCTCAAGGTCTTCTTGTATAAGACCTCAAGGTCTTCTTATATAAGACCTCAAGGTCTTCTTATATACGACCTCTAGGTCTTTTTACATACAACCTCTAGATCTTCTTATAGAGGACTTCCAGGTCTTCTTATATACGACCTCTAGGTCTTTTTATATACGATCTCTATAGAAGACCTCTAGGTCTTCTTATAGAATACCTCTGGGTCTTCTTATAGAAGACCTCTGGGTCTTCTTATAGAAGACCTCTAGGTCTTCTTATAGAAGCCTTTGGTCTTCTTATAGAAGACCTCTATGTCTTGTTATAGAAGACCTCTATGTCTTCTTATAGAAGACCTCTAGGTCTTCTTATACAAGACCTCTTATAGAAGACCTCTGTGTCTTCTTGTAGAAGACCTCTAGGTCTTCTTATAGAAGCCTTAAGGTCTTCTTATAGATAACCTCTAGGTCTTCCTATAGAAGACCTTTAGCTCTTCTTATAGAAGACCTTTTTTTCGTGGGGAAAAAACCATCGAAAAACTTTGGCAACCCGGCATGCAAGGTGTGCGAGACTTTAACACGCTAAAATAACCCCATATCGCTGTTCCACAATCCCTACGGTACCGCCTTAAGAAAGCATTTCTTCGTAGGGTGGGAATGGTACTAGTGACCCCAGCTAGTATTTACATCGTTTTCCGAATCTCATCTTGACGCTTCAATTCCAAAATTATGGATTTAATGCATTCACATACATGATTCCAGTTTTGTGGGGACTCCAACATTAACTGGCTTATGTTTTCTACACTTATTGTACTTCCAATTTGCCACTGCAGGTTCATCCTTTCCTCATTAAACCTAGGACACACAAATAAGATTTGGCTGGGATCCTCTACATCTTCTGCGCAGTTCGGGCAGAAGGGCGAGTTATCGAGTCCAAAGCGGAATAGATACGACCTAAAACATCCGTGCCAACTTAGAAATTGGGTTAGATAGAAATTTAAATCGCCGTGTTGTCTGTTACACCAAGTGTCAACGTTGGGTATTAGTTTTTGCGTCCACCTGCCTTTTGTTGACGTTGTCCATCTGCTCTGCCACTCTTCCATGGTTTGACTTGTGACTGCCTCCACGCCACTAGCATTTGTCGTTGAGCGACGAAGCTCAAACGTGCGTTCCGCTTGCTTTGCCAACATATCAATAGGCGTCATTCTGCAATAACAAACGCAGCATCATCGGATACAGTTATGTATGCACAACACACACGAAGTGCTACAAGCCTATACACAGAATTTATCTTCTCACAGTACGATTTAAATCTTAACGATTTTGCCCATATTGGTGCTGCATAAAGGATTATATTTTTGATTACTCCTGCTAACATCTTTCTGGCCAGATACTTAGGACCCCTCGTATTTGGCATGATTCGACATAGCGCTGCACATTTTTTACCCGACTTCAGCTTTATGTAGTCGAGATGTTGTTTGAAGGATAGACGATTATCTATCATAACTCCCAGATATTTTGAACTTTATAGAGGCCTTCTATAAGAATACCTAGAGCTCTTCTATATACGACCTCTAGGTCTTCTTATATACGACCTCTAGGTCTTCTTATATACGACCTCTAGGTCTTCTTATATACGACCTCTAGGTCTTCTCTTAGAAGACCTCTAGCTCTTCTTATAGAAGACCTCTAGCTCTTCTTATAGAAGATCTCTAGCTCTTCTTATAGAAGACCTCTAGCTCTTCTTATAGAAGAACTCTAGCTCTTCTTATAGAAGACCTCTAGATCATCTTATAGAAGACCTCTAGATCATCTTATAGAAGACCTCTAAGTCTTCTTATAGAAGACCTCTATGTCTTCTTATAGAAGACCTCTAGGTCTTCTTATAGAAGACTTCTATGTCTTCTTATAGAAGACCTCAAAGAGAAGACCTAGATGTCGTATATAAGAAGGCCTAGAGGTCGTATATAGAAGAGCTCTAGGTCTTCTTATAGAAGGTCTCTAGATCTTCTTATGGAAGGCCTCTAGTTTTGTCCGTTTCCAAGTTTTGTCCGGTCAAAAAGGTGCTGGTTTGAATCGATGTGTGAGAGCTCTCATTGTCGTGGCGCACAACGATTCGTCTTCTCTTGTTCGTTTTTCGAATTTCACAGAAGACTTCAGGCAAACAAATTGTATTGTACCACTCAGAATTTCAAGCTGTTTAGTAGCCACGGCTAGATAGATACAGACGACCATTTGTTTCGAAGTGCTTCTTCCATGAGCAACTTTCGTTGGATTTGGCTCGCCTTCGAAAACCCCCACGGGTCTTTTTGTTTCGGACTCATCCAATATTCATCGTCTGTGACGATCATATAAACGTCGCTTGAAGCGCCGTGATCGTTTTTATTCACAACAGCGGTGCCAAGTTGGTGGTTTTCCCGCTACTTGTGGTGATTGTTGACGTACAAAAACCACTGTTTAAGCAGGAATGTCAACTATTTTAAGGTAAAAATCGCTACAGACCTATGGTGCGTATGGGGCTGTAGCGATTTTTACTTCGGAACAGTTGGCATCCCTGATTCACAATTTCTTTGCACAAATCGACAAGAGCCTTTTTTGGAGCGATTGTCTAACTGTGCTGGATCATTTCTACGGCCAGGTGTTCAGCAATATCCCAAGAAAGCCTCTATTTCATGGTGGTGATCTTGCACTGTCAGTTCTCACATGGCTCATTTTTTGCTGGCACAATGACCGTTTTTGGACGACCCTCACGAACTTCGTATTTTTTATCGAGTGTCGGCCACGATGGAATTCATTAAACCATTTTTTTCATAGTGCTATAGGATGGTCCTTTATCGACATACAAAGATTTAATTTTATCTATGCACTCTTTCCGTGGTTATCCACGTTGAAATTTGTGAATAATAATCGGGCGAAAATGTTCACAAGTAAATTCCGTTTTTGTCAAGTGATTTTTTCAAATCACTGTAAACAACACAACACATGGTCGAATAACAAACTGTACTCAGACAAACTTTCCAACAGAAATCAAATGGCGGCTGACAACACACAGTTTTGCCTAGGCCAGGAAGTTTTCGTGCAGAAGGACATCTTACGGAAAGCTAGAGCCTAAAGTACCTGATGTTCTTCTTATGGATGACCATTAGGTCCTATATAACACCAGTAGTTCCTCCTACAGAGGAGCAGTAGTTTTCTCAGAGAAGACCACTAAGTTTCTGATGAAAAAAATATCAGAAGTTATTCTTAAGGGACAGATGGTCTTTCTCTAGAAGACGATTTTGAAATTCTGAATAATTTTTTATATGATATAGAAGTTTAATGAAAACCATTGCAACATCTTTTAACTAAGTGCTTTCCTATGGAATACCAGAAAGTTTCCCTATGGAAGAACAGAAACCAGATGATAAATAAGTCCTTCTATAGAAGATCTGAAGGTTTACCTACAGAAACCAATAGAAGCCTAGAAGATAATAAGCAAATCTTAAGGTTTTCCTACAAAAACCAATATTTGTTCTTATAAGAGACCAGTAGTTCTTATATAAGAATACGAATTTCTCTTATCACGAAGACAAATAAGTCATTTTATAAAAGGGAAAGTACTATACTCATACAAGACCATAATAGACTAGTGTCGAAAAGGGCTACTCATTGAAAAGCTTTGTCCATATTTTTCAAACACACAAGTTCTAAAAAATTAGTACTTTTATTTTTTTTCTTATTTCTTACCTATACATCCTTTTATTTGCACTTGGCAAAGATGTTGAATCAAAAGAAAAAAGAAATAAGCATTGTCGGCATATTATCCAAGAAAATGCCACAAACTCAGTTAAAAAAAAAACCTTGCAGATATGTCACGTAAGCCATTGATCAGTTTTACGCGACACAAATTTCAATTCGAAATACAATCGTGACAGCAGAGATAGACCTCTTTTAAGCTTACCTAAAGGATTCAGTTTCTTTCCAAGGAAATAACTCTAGACAAGTTGGCAAAACAAAGCACACACCACCAGGAATGTGTTTGTTAAGATTCTATTTCACCACAATCAATAATATAATTCTTTTACAAATTTAAAAACCATTTTAAAGGATAGGAAAATCTTTGAGATATATTTTTTATTATGGATTTGTTTCTAATTATTCTTTGATTGCAATTTCTCTCCTTTGTGCATAAATGTTCATCTAATAATTGCAAATAAAATGATTTCCTCCATTGGTATTTAAATATGCAATGAAATGCAACAGTAATTTGATGTAAAAGATATGAAACCCCCAGCAGTTGTAATACGCAAAGAAGAATCTCGCAAAACAACATCGGTTACAAGATAAGTTGAGGGTGACTATGGTCAAGAGAAAATATAAAAATTGTTGCTCCAAAATTATAATCATTTTTACAGCGAATAAAAGCTACTAAGACAAATGGAAATGTTGCCATAAACTGTAAGTTTTCATGTTTCAAACAGTAGCAACAACAACGTAGTTGCCTAAATACTGGCGATAAAAGCAATGTTATTTAGTGTCCTTGCAGGATAATCTAATGCAAAGGGTTATATATTAGGGTGTGCAAGTACAACATAAATAACATTTTAAAAGAAAAAAAACAGAAAGAAGAAAACAGTTTATACTCGGATGTTCAAAAATATTCCAACGAAAGAGCAACAACATCCATTACTATTCGGCAAAAATACCTCTTACAAAACACCTTACTAACCCATTATTTTAATAAAGCCATGTCGTGCGAACTAAATGGTTATGTTTTGGCCACTAAAAAAGTTGTAGTAGTTCCTTGTCACACAATCAATCAATATAGTTAAAATACGGACGAATGAATCTTCTCCTTTCATTACCCATCCGTTGTTCAGATATTAGCGATCATACATTAAATTGTTTCAAAATAATAATTTTATTATTTTTCATTTCAATTTACATAATTTTTTATTTATATTGTCGCAGTTTTCTATTTTTGGCCGCCCTGAAGAAGTTCTTTTCATCTTCGTAGCCAGTCCAGTCTTGAATATTTTTAACCAGGAATGTTCACTTTTCCTCTGCTGGGTCTTCTTTCAATTTTCCCTTTGATAATTGTTTGGATAAGAGTTGTGTCGTTCATGAACGAACCGGCTCAAATGAACGACTCAGTGAAAAGAACGAATGGATCCGTATCCAGCTCATTCGTTTATATCGTTCATCGTTCAGCAGAATCAAAACCACCATCATTAGTTTTGAACACACACAAGCAAGCAACACAAATGCATAGGAATGCACACATAGGAAATAATTTGGTGAAAATAATGAACGGAGCAATATGCACCACATTCGTTTATATCGTTCGTTTGAATTATCGGCTCATCTCGTTCAGTTGGCTCCTCTCGTTCTTTTGCATCTCTCGTTCTTATAGCTCTTGTTTATTAAATTGAGCTAGTGTTATCTTTCGCTCTAACTCCCTCTTACGATGAAAACATTATTTTTTCTTGTTAACATCATTAGGCGTAGGTAAATTAAAAAAAAAAACAATTTTTTTTAATTTATAGGTATAAATTAAAAATATAAGTATATTATTTTCAAATAAAAATTAATTTGTCTATATTGAATGAAAAGAGGATATATAAAACATTTATTTTGTTTGTCTTTAAGACTGATAAAACGACTGATACAGATAACGAACGATATTCACAAGAAAATTATAGACTGAAATGTTTTTTTGAACGAAAAAGAGCCAACGAACGAAGTGATCGATCCGCTCAACGAACGACATTGCCCAACACTACCAAAAATATGAGATTTTTCGTTTTTTTATTTTTTCTAATCAATAGTCGATCCACGTTCATTCTTTTAAAGACTTCATTGTTCGTTACTCGAGCGGTACTCTTTCAATTTCTGCACCATGAATTGTCAGCAATGATCTATTATACGAGGGCTGCACGAATAACTATCAATATATCAAACATAGGTTTATTGTTTTCTTAAGTAGTCTCCAGTATGATTTATACACTTTTTCATGAGTTCAAACCAATTGTTGAAACACTTTTTTCCACTCCGATTGAGACACCTCCAAAACATAGTTTTTCAACGCTTCAACAGCATCTTCTGGCTACGAAAATCGACCACGTCTATTATTCTTGATATGCTGGAACCAAATGAAGTCATTGCATCCCCATTCAAGCCTGTATGGCGGATGACCCATCAATTATACGTTTTGCCCGGTCGAAGAGGCGCTGGTTTGAATCGATGTGTGAGAGATCGCATTGTCACGATGCAGAATTATTCGTCTTCTCTTGTTGGTTTTTCGAATTACTCAGGAGACTACAGGCAAACAAATTGTAGTGTACCACTCAGAATTAACCGTCCTACATTTCTCAAGCCGTGTAGTCGCCACGGTCAGTTTTGCCGAGGAAACAGGCGACCATTTGCTTCGAAGTACTTCTTACATGAACAACTTTCGTAGAAATTGGCTCGCTTTCGAAGATCTAAACGGTCGATTCCTGTTTTGTTTCGGGCTCCTGCACATAGATCCAAAATTCGTCGTATGTGATGATCTTATAAACGTCGCTTGAAGCACCGCGATCGTTTTTATTCACAATTTCTTTGCACCAATCAAGACCCTTTTTTAAACGATTGTCCATTTTACAAGAAAAATTTAAATGGCGCCTGGCAGAACGAGGTGTTGTCTAGGCCAGATAGTTTTCGTGCAGCCCTCGTAAGTGTTCTTTCTGCATTTTGTTTTAGTGATGCTAATTTTAAGCCCATATAATTCGCTTACGGTTGTAATTTTGTCTATTGCTAGGATTGTCGTGTCGTATATTAATTGTTAGAACCCCATTTATTCGTATCACCATTTTCTCATTTTGCAAGGCCTCCGCGAATATTTTTGTCTTACATCCTTTAATATGGTGATTTCGTCGATGAGTTCACCGTTAACATCAATGCATGTAGTTTGGTTCCAGTATAAATTTTTTATACATTGCATTTCGTTCCCATCTTTACCATTTCATACAAGTATATCGATGAGCTTGTGGTGCTGGACTGTGTCAAAAACTTTACCATGATCTATGAAACATATAAAAACATCTTTTTGCACATCACGACAGTTTTGGATCAGCGAGTGTATGCTAAGTAGATCTTCTCTGGCACCTCTATTCCTTCTTTGAAACCAAATTGCGACTTGCCCATATATGTTTCCCATTTTGCATAAATTCTTCTATGAATAATTCTCATGAAAGTTTTTAAGGCGTGGTTCATTACACTTATAAGTCTGAATTCATCGCACTTCTTTACACTTTTCTGCTTTGTGGTGGTCGATTTTAACCAATCTTGTGGGTACTGACCGGTGCCATATATAGTTAAAAGTGTAACTAATATGCCTATGTTTTCTCCATCTATTATCTTTAAAATTTCTGAAGGAATTTCGTCGGAACCAACTGTTTTTCTATCCTTAAGTGAAGCAATTGCATATTCGACTTCACACTTGTTTATTTACGTTCCTGTTAGAGCGGATTGATTAAAATCATAAGTTGACCTCTCGTCATCTGTAAACATCCAAGTGACGTAATCATTCCAAATTCTTTTTCTCTCTCGGATATTTCAAATGAAGCAACATTATTTTCGTCTAACAATACTTCTGTTCGCTTTTTAAATAAATCGCGATTAAAGTTCACATTTTTAGGAGATTTCCGGGTTTTCACGATTTTGTTTGTAAACCGCATGTCCTATCGAAATTGGATTAGATAAAATGTTGTAGCAGTGAAAATTCTCTTCAAGATTGACCTTTATGACTTTTTCCTAGGTTTTACCACTTTTGAGATATAGAAGTTCAAATAGGGGCAATGCACTGACTGTATCGCTTCCTTATAAAACAATGTCAAGTACGGTGCACCTTAACTTACTTTAAAGTTTTTGCGGATTTTGAAACAGCAATGGTCATAGATGAGAAAAATTCAAAACCAAGGTCAAATCGCTAAAGGGATTTTTAAATTAATCGCTGTAAAAATTCACATTTTTCGTTTTTTTTTGTTTTTCACGATTTTGCTTGTAAACATCATATCCTATGGAAATCAGATTAAAAATAATGTTGTAGAGAATTTTTACTGCTACAATATTTTCTTTATTCCTATTTCGATAGGACTTGCCGTTTCCAAGCAAAATTGTCAGATATGGAAAGAAACACGAAAATAGTGAGTAAACAAGAGTGGAATGGTTGAAGAAAACTTTATAAAGTGTTTTTATTGTGTTTTTACAATTCAAAGTTTCAAGGGCCATATTAAAATACCTTTAATTTTTTTGTTTCAGGCAAAAGTGGTCATATAGTTGTGGCTGATTTTGGTGCTACCAGGTAAGTTCCCCATTCTATTTATAGTTAATTTTGAATAATCTCTCTCCTTAGAATTATATAAGTTCATTAGTGTTTACATTGTCTATATAACGAGTCCGTCGCATGAATTTCTGTTAATTATACCCTCCACCATCTTTAGATTACACTGACGGTTTTAAGTAGCGGTCTTAATTATTACTCAATCGCCCACCAACTACGCCCCGCATTTATACTCGCTTGCGTATGCACAGACTGTGCTATCATCCTTCATCTGGGAGGTTCTCCAATGATCAAACAAGATCCAGATACACAAACATACTCGAATTCAAATAGACGAATGCATATAAGCAGCTAATGGGCAGATGTAATAACTACGAGGGAGTAGGAGGGGTCACAATGAACGAAGCATAACTGAATAGTCAAAATAAAATGAGAGAGAGAGAGTACAATTAGCTAAGTAAACAGTGTAAATAAAGACTAGTCCAGCATCCAGCAAAAAGGGGCACACGTGCCCTTGATGAGAACAATAACAGAACAACCACCATTCAGTCTTCGTTCAGAAGTCAATGAAGAAGGTTCTGCTCTCGCTTATTTCAATGATTTTTAATTTTAGCAATGCATTAATGCACACGCTGTTTGTGGGGAGAGCAAGAGTGAGTCGTATGCGTGAGGCCGCAAACAATGCGTTTGTATTAGTGCCGATAGCTGAACTAGGCGATAATTTTATGATTGCAGTAAGCTCCATACAGTAGTTGTTGTTGCAAAACTGATACAAATAAACTAAATATTTAATAAAAATTTATTTTACAATTTAAATAACTAAATTAAAAGAAATTCATCTAAATTTACTTCAATCTACCAGTTATATTCATTCGTAACAATATTCTTGATCAACATAAAATTCTAAATCGATATAATCAAGGTACAGCTCGCAATTTTTAAAATAGATGTTTTTAATTTGCTGTAGAAATTTATATCTCTCCAAGGATGCTTGGTATTAAAATGGTTGAAAATTGGTATTCGGTCTTCTTTAGAGCTACAAAACATTCCAAATGAAATTTTTCAGTACAGGTCCATAGGGACGGTTGTAGCCACAATGTCCTAACGAAATATCTAAAATTTGGTCTACGTTGGGGGTATACAACTTTCCACCTGAAATTTGTCGGTAGAGGTCCACGTTTTCATATAGCCCCATAGAACGTTGTCTCTTGATTTTCGGTATCTTGAAGTTTGTGCTTTCAATATCGCACTGTAATGCAGAAATTTGCTATTTAGTCTTCGCTGGGGGGTATACAATTTTCCACCTGAAATTTGTCGATATAGGTCCACGTCCACCATAGAGCGGTACTTCCGGATTTTCGGAATTTTGAAGGCTAAAGCATCATTATCGAACCACTGGGGCTATTAAACTTTTCACCTGAAATTTGTAGGTTTACGTCCACGTCTTCGTATAGCCCCCATATAACGGTACAACCGATTTTCGCTATTTTGAAAGTTTTAGTCCCATTATTCCGCCGACATGATTTAAATTTAATTTAGTCATAGGGGTACAAAACATTATAACATCCCTTGCAACAAATATACACTGGTCCACTCTTTGGTATAGCTAATACCTAAGGGTACCACCCGATTAAAGCTTTTTATACCCTCAACCTTTAAGCTGAAGAGGGTATATACACTTTGATACGACTAAAAATGTGCCTCATCGAAATCATGGTTTTAGACCTCGATTTAGCAATGTCCGTCCGTCTGGCTGGCTGGCTGGTGCGCACGATAACTCTCGACGAATCAACCGATTCGAACCCAATTTTGCGCTTCGTAATATTTTGCCCAAACATAGTTTATATTCGAAAATCGGCCATATCGGTCCACCCCTTCGGGTACCTCCCCCACAAAAGATCATAATTTTTTAGTAAAATGGTGCACACGATAACTCTAGAAGACAGTAACCGAATTGGTCCAAAGTTTGCACATCGTGAAATTTCTACAAACGTAAATGAGCTTCCAATATGGACTTTATGGGTCCACTCCTTTCGGATACCTCCCACAGAAAATATTGGCCTTTCATTTTTGTTGTAAGTACTTGTATTCGCTTTCCCCATTACGAAGGTACAAGTTTTTTAGGGGCTAGTCCATATTTCCTTGGAAATTACTCGAAAGCTGTACAAAACACCTATGACACCATATGTAGTGGGTGGAACGCACTATAGCCCCTGAACGGATCAGTCGTTTCAGTCCAAAATTTGGCCTTCGTAATATTTTGTCCAAATTAAGTTTATCTTCTAAAATGGGCCATATCGGTCTACTCCTTAGAGTAACACCCCCACAAAAGTTCAACATTTTGGTATAAGTTCTGTTGCCTTGG
The DNA here is from genome assembly GCF_047663935.1 of Musca autumnalis. NCBI lineage: Eukaryota > Metazoa > Arthropoda > Insecta > Diptera > Muscidae > Musca > Musca autumnalis. The sequence continues at coordinate 4,488,573 of NW_027411755.1, read as the reverse complement.
AAATTTATACCGAAGCTACTCCATATGGTCCTATTTACAGCGATCTTATGTATCTTGATGTAGTGGTCCAAAAACTCTAAATTATACGGTGACCACCTAAAATGACTGCAAGGCGCGATATCTATCGAAAAGAAATAACTCCCAGAAATATGATCCACTTCAAAAATGGGTTATGCCGATGCATTCCTTCAAGAACCTCCTCTGCAACACTTATGCACTTTAATTCAAACCCATACTTTTGTCGGCAAGTTCATATGTCCAAAAAATTTCACAAAAAATCAGATAACACTCTAAATACATAATTTGTAGGGATAGGGATCCGCTTTGCGATCAGTCCTTAGATGAATGTTTCAAATGATACTGGCTGAGGGTATATCTCTGTCGGCAAAGCCGACTATTACTTTTATAACTGTTTTTGTTTGTTAATTGGAATTTTGTGGTCCCAGAATGTAGAAAACTTACTCGCCAAAAACTATATGTGTTTTCTTTCTTCTTTTCGGAAAGATTTCCCTCTTATATATTTGCTTTTTAAGCGGAACACACAAACATATTCAATTTTATACAAAATTTATTTAGGAATAAGAAAATAATTAGCAAATTGAAATTGAGAACAAGGCTTCAAGACTGGAAAAACTATAATGAATAGAATGAAAAATATTTGACATTTTCAAAATACAACACACAATGTTTTTCAAAGAAGACTATGTTTGTTGAAACAATTTAAAGCAAAGTATTTTGATACCAAGTTCTTACCCAACAATTGGTCTGTTCCTTTACTTTTGCAAACAGTAAAACCGGCAAAAGTAGTAAAAGTTGTAAACTGCTCCCATATGAATTGTACGGTGTCTAAAGTAAAGGAACGCTTTTCGAGTAAAAAGTGGTAAAACTTGAAGATTCTTGCACGTAAAGAAACAGAGCTAATATGTACACATACTACATTGCCTAATTTTCTGTATTTCGAAAGAGTTTTTGTCAAATCTTCGAACCGAATTCGGTATTACGTGTTGTCAGAGGACACAGAAGCTCAATTCGGAAAATTGTAAATATTGGTCCATGTTTTGGAAAGAACAACGATGTGAGATCTTTGAAAGTTTTTTGCTTCATTTTCCCTGAAGTGGATATTAATTGGTACTTTAAATTTCTCTGTGTAGAAAACCTCCACGCAGAAACTTATCAATATAAAGTGATTTTCATCAGTTAAGCTATTCTGTTTCTCCAAGGGAAAATCCTTAACATATATGAAGAGCTTATTACTTTCATAAACGAAAGGAAACTTATTGTTTCTACTTCAACACAGTTTGTGGTGGAGGGTACAAAAAGATTGGGTCGATCGAACATAAAGCCGTTCTTATTTGTTTTTCATATAGTTACGTCCATGGTTTAGAAGCTGGGCATTAATACAGTTCTAATCTCCTACACGAAGTCGTCTTCTCCCTCCTTCTCTGACTCCACTGGACACAAATTCATTTCCACCAACCTTTACTGTTTTGTAACGAATTCTAAAATATTTTTCGTAAATTCCCCAAGCTCAACCTATTATCGCTTATTTAGCGAACAAAAACATTTTCTAAATGGCCTGTATTTTGAAAATTAAGTCTCTGTGTTTAGTGTTCATAAAACAGAGAGGAGATTCATCATCTTGCCATTTATATTTCAGGGCAACAAAATAAACTTCTGAAAATAACACAATAGCAACAACAACAACAACATCGCAAGCAATGATAAACAAGCAAACTGAGGGGCTAACTACTGATGCTGCTGTTCCACCATAAACATCAGACAAAGCTATCAAAATCTGCAGTTGTAGTATGACAAACAGCCCTACGGATATTAGAGTATCTCTCGCTCTTTTTCTATTCGTTTGTGTGTGGCGTGTAGATGGATGAGGGTGCTGCTGAGCTATTAGTTTGTTTATTTTACTGCGTCCTTGTTTGTTGGAGATAATTTTTAAGTGGGGCTGTATTTTGTGTGAGGGGCCATCAGGGGCATTGTAGCTATTTGTGCTCATTTGAGTCAATTACAGGAACTGTTAATTGTTTTAGTCCTTGTTTTGTTTGTCAGTGATGTTGTAGCAGTCACAGTGGTAGCAGTAGTGACAGCAGTAGTCCACATAAGTTGTGTCCACAGTTCTAGTTTTTTGTGTGTGTGGGTGTCCACATAACTACGCAGACAACAAGACAAGGCCTGTGTCTGTCAGAATATTTCGGTATTTATTTTACTCTTCTTTGGCGTAGTCATTCCCTTTCCTTCTGTTGGCTTTTATTGTTGTGATTGTCTAACCTCCTTCCTCCCTCCATTCATCCATTCACCCATCGTTTGATGACTACAGAAATTCCGCAATGTTGGAATTTTTAGTTGTCCACTTTGCTTAGAGCCAATAAACAAACAATTGTCAGCCACTTTTGTTCGCTATTCGCCAAATGTTGGCCAAATTTATCCGGCCATTTAATTTTTTTGTGTTGTTTGTGCTCATTTGTGTGTCAATTGGGTTGTTGTGGGAGGATTGAGGATGTACAAGGCGCCCCTTTGGAAATTTTGGGAAGAACGATTTGTGGATAGACGTCATTATCTTGTTAATAAGAAATAAACTATGGTATTTTACTTTACAGACGTGAACGGACTCTTTTCGTGCTAGATCTTGCAATTTTACCGGGGAAGCTTCCCCCTCTCATAAGTGGTCATATTTTCGTATTCATATAAAAAAGTATGATTCAATATCAGATTTTCAACGTTGTTTAAACCCTCATCGTTCAATTTTCGTAGCAGGTAATACGTTTTTCTACTATAGGCGTTGTAGTCCCACCGTTGGATCTGGGCTCTTAAAAGGAAGTCCCATACCTTTGGGCTAGAATCGGGCTATACTCTTCGATATGAGGAGAAATCACATCAAATCCCCTCTGGGATGATCGCGGAACGATAATAGTGTTGCCATTCATACATACGACACGTCGTTTTAACGCGGTGATAAGAAAAATGTCCAATATAACTTGACTAGAAATAGAATTAGGAACATTTTTGAATTTGGGCAAGATCTCCGTCCTTATACCTATTCTTTGAAGTTTTCATGACTAGTTTTGAAAACTCAAGTCACAAAAATATCCAAACCTCTATTCTTCTACTTCACCTTCATGATATCGAAATAAAAACATTTCCCTTCCACCAATTTTCTTCAATAGCCAAATAAGCAGTTAAATAAACAAATAAAATAAAAATGATTAAAGTGTACTTTGTGGTAGCTCTTCATCCTCCTTCACCGCTAAAGTCAATAATTTGTCTATCAAATTTGCTCGTTTCCACTTTTTTCTTTATTACCATCGTCGACATAAAGCAATTTGTGTCATTTATCCTTGTGTCCATTCCATTCATTCATCTATCCATACAAGGATTTATGGTTGTTGTATACGAAAAAATGTTGTTTCCCCAAAACAGCTGACCTTGCATGAAATCAGTTTACAATAAGTGCACATGTGACGGACATTGTGATGGCAGTTTATCATTCATGGCTATTTTAGACGAAGTGCCAATGATGACAACGAGAAAATGACGGTAAATAGTGTTAGATTCGCGGCCAAAATAGGTGACCTTAAATAAAAGAAGAAAAAACGAGAAGTATTTCGAAATTATAAACTGAAGTGTAGTCCTTGAAGAACATCGTTGAAAACCCATGGAATTCATGTGTTTAATATACTCTTTATTAGTACTGGACGATCTCGTTCATTGCACCGTGGTTCAATGGTATGCACACCCGCATTGCACGCTGAAGGTCGTGGGTTCGATTACCCGGCCAGACAACATCAAAAGTTTCAACGTTGGCAAAATACCCCTCAGTAATGTTGGCGACTGACAATTGCCGCAAGGAAAATTGCCTAATATAGATATGGACTTTATGAGACGAAGAAACATCGTGGTTGCCGCGATCTAAGAAACAAGGCTCGTAGTCACTTGTAATTTTCAAAGTTGCGATGGTTACAACAATTTGTTGAAGGATCGGAGAAGTAATGTAGTACAAGGACTTGCCCGTCTGTCTAGTACAGACCTATCTCGTTTGGGCTTGACTCTAGTGACCCATACATAGAATGTGTGGGACTGCCGAGGTCCTTAATATTTGCACTAGGGATTATGTCAGATTTTTTTATGCAGCACCCCCATAAGTTTTTAGTGCTTTAGTGTTCGGAATATGTTAACACGTGCCACTGGGGCCTAAAAGTTTCCATAGTAATTTTTGTATGGGGCCAAAGGTGAATTTTCACGAAATTGCCCTAAAGGCCACATTTATTGTCCAATCGAGACAGAGAGAAACAAATGTTATGTCAGTGTGGTTATATCATGAGGCTCGGAAGCTTGTTTTCAATTATATATCTGCATACAGCGACTTCAACAAATTACGCATAATTCTGATAAATTCAAATTTTAAAATCATTTTGTACCTGAGGTTTTTCCACCGTAATCTTACGTAGAAACTCATCACACTATGAGACAGGGATATGAGGTTGTAAAAAAGTCATAACACTAATGTAAACATCGCCATTTATAAAATTAGGATGGGATGGGTGGGTTTAACATGGCAAAGCCCAGGATTTATCTTGGTCCCTCTTTCATCTCAAGTGGACACTGACCTCCCCGTGGTGTCACCTGGGGAACTGCCTTTAAAACCCGTTAAAGGTAGTGAGCGAACATGTGCCGCGCGTTCACCCATAAGAACGTTAAACACTTGGGTTTGGGCGTCGGGTTAGTAACCCTCCCCTAGAAAAAAACAGCCTACTATGAAAAAACGAAAGAAAAGAATAACAAACCCCTCTAAAGTTGACGAACCCCGCAAACGTTTTAAGGACCATAATCTGCGAATCTGCACCTGGAATGTTCGCACTCTTTATAGAGACGGTTCAGTCTTCGCATTGGCAGACGTACTTGAAAAGTACAAGGCCGATATTACTGCCATACAGGAAATACGATAGATTGGGAAAGGCGTCACAACAACACCCAAAGGTGACGCACTGTATTATAGCTGCCATGACGTAAAGCATGAGTTTGGTTGCGGATTCGTAGTTTGTCGGAAGCTAAAACATCTGGTATCAAGCTTCACCCCAGTGAATGAAAGACTTGCTGCAATTCGAATAAAAGCTAAATTCTTCAACATCAGCTTTATTTGCGCTCATGCTCCCTCTGAAGAAAAGGGCGAACAGACCAAAGATATATTTTACGAGGGCTTAGAAGAAACATATGACCGTTGCCCTGTTCATGACATTAAAATCATTCTAGGCGATTTTAATGCCAAAATTGGAAAGGAGAATATCTTTGGCCCAACAGTCGGGAAATTCAGTCTCCACAGTGAAACATCTGACAATGGTATGAGGCTGATAGACTTTTCAGCTGCAAAAAACATGGTAGTTAGCAGTACCAGATTTAATCATCTCGATATTCATAAGGGCACCTGGCTGTCTCCAGATCAGAAAACAAGACATCAAATTGATCATGCTGTGATAGATGGAAGACATTCATCGAGCGTGTTGGATGTACGATCGTTCCGAGGCGCAAACATTGATTCGGACCACTACCTTGTTGCAGCAAAGGTACGCACCCGCTTAAACGTTGCAAACAAAGTACGAACAGACACAACACGAAAGTTAGACATCGGTAAGCTGCAATCACAACAGATAGCCACAGCATATTCCACTCAACTAGCCCAATTGCTTAATCAAAGCACTCCTCATCCCGATAACATATCAGCGCAATGGCAAAGCATTGCCCACTCCATGCAAACAGCCGCAAAATCCATACTTGGATACCAGAGGCCTCCACCAAAGAATCCATGGTATGATCAGGAGTGTCGTGCTGCCACCGTAGAGAAAAATGCGGCATATAGGGCTACTTTACAATCCGTAGCAACGCGTAGCGCACGAGAGAGATACAGGGAGAAAAGGAGAGAGGAGAAACGTCTTTTTCGCAGGAAAAAGAGAGAGATGGAAAAGCGGGAGTGTGAACAAATCGAGATGTACAGGAGCCAGAATGAAGTCCGAAAATTGTACCAAAGAGTCAAGCATCAAACTGATGGCTTTGTACAGGCACATCCTCCTGTAGATACCAGCAAGGTAATTTGGTAACTGATACAGATAGTGTACTCAGGATATGGAAAGAACATTTTTCAAAACTGTTGATATCCAATAGCAGCGAAGACGACGAAGATACCACAGTCGCAATCCCAGAAGATGGTAATGATTGTATACCGCCCACCCAAAATGAGGTAAAGACAGCAATAAATCGGCTGAAAAATAATAAGGCAGCAGGAGCCGATGGCTTACCAGCCGAGCTGTTGAAAACCGGAGGCGACACGCTGATAAGGTGTATTCACCAGCTAGTTAGCACCATCTGGCAGGAAGAACAAGTACCCGACGATTGGAACCTGAGTATCCTGTGCCCCGTCCACAAGAAGGGAGATAAGACTGTATGCTCTAACTATAGGGGCATAAGTCTACTCCCTATTGCCTACAAGATCGTGTCAGGATATTGGGCGAACGACTAAAGCCTATGGTCAACGAGATAATTGGACCATACCAATGCGGCTTTAGACCTGGCAAATCCACCATTGACCAGATATTTACCCTGCGGCAAATCCTGGAGAAGACCCAAGAGATGCAGATCGACACCTACCACCTTTTTGTCGATTATAAAGCAGCCTTCGACAGCCCGCTGCGTTCAAAGGTATTCAAAGCCATGTCTGAATTTGGTATCCCCGCAAAGCTCATCCGGCTTTGTAAAATGACTTTAACTGACACGAGGTCCTCAGTTAAAATAGGAAAGAACCTCTCCGAAGAGTTTGGTACCAAAAGAGTTTCAGACATAGAGACAGCCTTTCGTGTGATCTCTTTAACATCCTGCTGGAAAAGGTTATACGAGAGGCAAACGTCAAAAGAAGTGGCACAATCTATACCAATAGCCAGATGTTACATGCTTATGCTGATGATATAGACATCATGGGCCGATCAGTAAAATAAGTAACTGATACCTTTATGAAGGTCGAAGGAGATTCTGCTAAAGTGGGTCTGGCGGTAAACGGTGAGAAGACCAAGTTGATAGTGTCGACGCGCAATGCGTCCATTGAGCTCGGACCGACTGTGGAAGTTGGTTCCTATAATATTGAGGTAGTAAAAGACTTCGTCCACCTCGGCACCTCCGTAAACACAACAAACGACCTCAGTTGTGAAATAAAAAGAAGAATTGTATTGGCCAACAGATGTTACTTTGGTTTAAGTAAGCAGTTTAAAAACAAAGCCAAGTGGATGATGAGATGAAAAGGCGCGGTATTCCAGAGTGCGAAGCAACAAATAGAGAGAAATGGAGATCTTTTCTTAGTTCGGCCTATGGAACAAATGTTCTGTAATGGGCCAGCTAAGTAAGTAAGTAAGCCTACAAGATGATTGAAATACCAGAAGAACGTCAGCAGCCAAAGCAAACACGAGTGATTTTAGCCCAATTAAGATTCAGACAATGCAGCCGTCTTAATTCGTATTGGGCCAGAACTGGTAGCACATACCCAACATGTACCGTGCATGTGGGTGCAGACTGCACCATACGCTGAATTTTTTACTGCCTTTCTAAACCCACTCACCTGTGTACTGATTTTTTATGGACGCAGCCAGTTCATTTTTCAAAATTTTGAAATTTGGATACAGAACAACTTGAACCAGATATCTGAAACCCCTATTCGAATGAATATATTTGCATTCCTACAACAACTATGTGCAAGTTCTCCGTCATGGAATGTGCTGCTATTCAAAAAGAAATATTGACCCTACCAAGTCTCATACATTGTCCAGAATTAAAATACTTAAATTACTACTCTGCCTACAGTGAAATCTGAACGTAGATTCTGACATTATAGAAGAATACGTTTGATTGGTCTATGGCTTCCCCAAATCATTTATTAATTATGGTCTTCCGGTCTCATACACACAGAAAAAAATTCAGCAAACATATAATGTGTTTGGATGCAAACATAAAATATGTTTGGATCCAAACATATTATATGTTTGCAGCAGTCCCTAACATAATATATGCCTAAGATCTTCTAGTCTCATCTGCAAACATATAATGTGATTGGATGCAAACATAAAATATGTTTGGATCCAAACATATTATTTGTTTGCAACAGTTCCTAACACAACATGTCTGTATCCAACATGTTAGAACATATATATGTTTGCTGCAAAATATGTAAGAGAGTCCGTTTTTTTCCTCCGTGTATTACCAAATGCCATTTAAGCTACGCTGTTGCCATTATCGTCTCTTCATCATACCAGGTGATAAATAATTTCCTGACTTTAGATTTGCAAATCCAAATGAGTTGTCGAGTGTGGTCAAGTTTTAACTGATTTTTCAAAATCAAAAGTAGACTTTTCAGTTGAGGACAAAAATCCAAAAGTCTAAAGGCCTGTTTCACTAAAACGATTCGAACGTAATTGGTTTCGAATAGTCCTAAAGAAACAGGCCATATAAATCGACTTTTACTTCGATTAAGAAGCACAACGCCACAACATGCCAAAAGGGACAAGAGGAGACTTCAAGGCTGTAGCCCCCCTTCTCAGTACTTAGAAAATAGAAACCAACAATACGCTGAGGAATTCAACAACATATATTCAAAGATTGTGATGGATCTCCCAACTTATTCTTTAAAAATCCCACATCTAAAGTCCCGATTTCTCTGTGAACATCTTTGATAGTCCGTTATGTTAAAGTTTAGCTTGGACACAATTCCATTACCCCAATTCTGTTCAACATTCAAAAAATGGCTTAATCCACTATGAATATCAAAAATGGAAGCATTATGCCAACACTGCAAATGTCATTTGTCAGACATTACAAAATGATTTGAAAACGTTTTGCAGGCAATCGAAAATGCATGCTTAACATTTGCAAATGTACAAATGACACAATGGCAGCTAGGATTTTTGAACAAGGCTTTACACACAGCAAACGGCAGCATACACACTCACATTTTGAGCTAATATCCAGCAGTTGCCAAAGTACTCACAGGCAGGCAGCAGGGCTTAAATTTAAAATTCTCCAACTAGCTGGCCATTAAATCACTATCCAAGCAGTTTTCCATTCCTCTCGTTTTTTTCTTCGTTGCCATTTTCACAACTTAAGACTTTAGATTGATACAAGAACAACAACAACGACATCGACAACAGAAATGGAAGTAAAAAAAAAACAATTTTGCAACAATATCAAACAGAGTAAAAATGCATAAATGTAACAAATTTGTATATTTTTTTGGAAATCTTTCCAATTTTTTCCCGTTTCTTTAGATCTCTTGGCAAGGAACTTTTGTGCGGAGAATAGAGAATAAGGGGTGATAAATGTTTCAATGCTGTTCGTTGCTGCTCTAAAGGATATTTGAAGTCACCGGGGGGATTTCCAAGGCTGTAAAAGTCAAACAACTGCAGTTGTTAACTTTTCGATTTGTCATTCTGTCAAATGGAAATGGCAACAAGCAATGAACAGCAGCAGCAGCAAAAACAACAAAGACGATAATAACTGCTACAATAATGGCTAGTAGAGCATTATGTTGTCATTTGTTGTAACAAATGTCCTGGCGTCAGAAACCACAGCAGAGCCAGCAGCAGCAGGACACTGAGCATTGATGTTCGTTCAAGTATCGATTCTATTGAGAATGTTGACTCGCACGAGCCAAGCACAAATGTCAGCACATTACATATGATTGCCTGTCCGGCCACAAACAAAAAGCCAATGAAGATGAATTTATGGTCCATGTCCATATCCATGACCAAATTATGGGGTTTGTGCCCTCAAAGCTAAATTGTCGTACAGACACGAGCACAAAAAACACACACATACTAGGTTTTATCATCTCTGCTATATCATCGTCATCACCATAATCATAAAAGGAAATCGTATAAAACCAACAACAGCACCAACAACGACAACAATAATAATTACAACAACATATCAACAAGAAAATCAAAAATGAAGAGCTGTCCATGAATTTGTTGGAGTGATTGTAATTGGGATTTTAGTAGCGGGTTAGAGTGAACAGAGCAAAACATTTATTGAACGATGGCTCTATAAAAAATCACCACCACTCACCCATCAATTGCCACAGATATAAATTTGGATTTGGGTTTAACCTTCATGAATATCTATTTTTGTGGTTGTTGTTGTTTTTTGTTTTTTCTATGTTATAAAACAAAAATCAAAATTCATTTTTGATGGTTATAAACATTTTACACCATTCCCATAACTTAAGTTGGTTGCCTTTAACCTAAATAACAAACACATATGAATCTGTGTGTTCGGAAATGGCCACGGGGCGACGGACACGAGGGCAGGACAATGCCTCTCGGCGAACATACCACAGTCTGTGACTGTTTGGCGACAGATGAAATGTGGTTATTCATTTATTTGGCTCGTATTCAAAATTTAGTATTGGAAAAATGGTTTTATTACCCGCACGAGGAATGGTAGTATCCTCATCATCGCAGGGGTATCTTCTTCTTCATTGGCATTTATAATTTATTTATCACCAACCATTTGTATGTGAATATAAACATATATTTTATTATTTTTTTGTTTGTTTTTGCTATTAAATATTTAAATCGAAAATATTTATTTGGATTTGCCATCAACTCAATGATATAGATTAATACAATAGTGCTATATTCAATTTAACAAAAATCACGTTTAATTCCCTTTTTGTTCTCAAAATCACAATGTGGAGAGGACGTTCTTTTTTCTTTCCCAAAAAAGTCATCGAAATATTAGTGCCAGACCCACAATTTGGTATACCGATATCAATATCTTGATGAGATAAAATGACCAAGCTACTCGTATGTATGTCCGACCCTCTATCCATTGAGAATTATAACCTACTCCAATCGTCAAGAACAGGTACATCTCCCCTGAGGCTAATCTACCCTATAAAGAAATTTGATATTTGGGTTCTTTGTTACTTCCCCTGAGGCTACCCGTCTTATTTTTTCGCGACTTCATATATTGCTATAAGATTGTTTCTTACCGAGGTTGATATTTTTCAAACATAAAGTTATGGGGTACCTTCCCCATGCCCCTACTCTTTTACCTTATTATTAGTGACAGTATAAACTATAACGTTGTGATGACTGTTGACATTTGACAATACTCTATAATAAGGCAGAAATATGAATTTTTGTAGTTTGGTTCTATGGGTTGACTTCCCCCGCCAATTCCTAAAATCATTTTTTTTTTGCTCGTGACACATTAGATTTTTTTGACCATAACTTGTTATGAGTTTAAAGCTTTTCAATCTTATAGTGATTCATATTGATGATATCAGATATTAGCAGTACAAAGGGGAGGGCTGCTCCTCTTGACACCACTCCGCTTATTTTGTAACAGATGATGTACACTTACTTTCCGCTTATGTTGACAAAATCGGAAGACCTTATCCGTAACCGTTCTATAAAAAAAACATTGTTCCACAACATCCCATACGGGACAAGGGAGACTTCTCTCTTATCAATGAGTGCACCCCGATTCATATTTAGCTCAATGATATGGGACCTACTGTTTATCGCCGAGTCCGAACGGCGTGTCTTAAGACACCACTTTTAGAGAAGTTTTTCAAGGCTGAAATACTCAGGTAATGTCGCCAACATTACTGAGGGGTATTTTGCCACCGTTGAAAAAATGTTTGATGTTGGCTGGCCGGGGAATCGAACCCCCGACCTTCTGCGTGCAAGGCGGGCGTGCATACCATTGCACCACGGTAGCACCCACCGTTCTATAGATATTCGAATTTTAAATAAAAATTTTTTGGAGGTACCTCCGATTCTGATACTATATCACCAGATTCCCGCCGAATTTCAAAAATGTTGTAGACTATGTTAATTTCAGGCAAAGCTGGAATTTACTCTCAAAATTTCAGGAAAATCTGTTCAGAGGTTTTTGAGTTATTAAAGCACAAACAAACAAACGTACAAACATTTTTCTATTTTATATATAGATGGGCCAAAAACATAATTATGCCGTCATACTTTAGGCTTACGAGATTATATGCACTTAAATGCCATCAAAAATGTACCTTATCCAAATAATGGCTTTGGACCCCAAATATGTTTGGACAAAATCAGTTTCACACAATTTCGTGTCTTCAGCCATTTGAAGGAACGCGATAGAATTTTAGTAGCGAGTAGTTGTTGTGGTCATGACCGCAACATTATAATTTGTGGTTTGTTAAGGGTAAGCCAATACTTTCTGATATGGGCTCCGAAGTTTTCCAATGTTTGGAAACATTTTTGAGAACCTTGTTTCCACTTCTGCTCTTGTCGCAAATAGCTGTGGCTTGCGCGGACGATTTAAATATGCGTTACACCCAATATCTTGGGGTAGTTACACTGTGCAACATTTTTAAGGTGATCTTGTGCAAACAATTCGAACTGAGGATTTTTAGAAAGTACAAACCCAAACGACAAGAAACCCTAGTTGCGTTTTGTTGTGTCAGATCCAGCTCGGAATTTATGGCCCCATCTAAATATGGTTAAATATTGAGTTTTTAAAGAAATTCGGGGCTATATCTCTGATACCAATGCGAATCTTCTTCTGACCTCTGAAGCAAGTTTGTAGATAAGGACAAGAATAGAATATTTGGAGAAATAATGAACTCGAAAAACTACATTTATTGCCTCAAATTTCAAAATATATGCAAAAATACCACAATTTTTATAAATTTCGCACCGTATTTCCAAAACCGTTAATTTTTTCTGAATATTTTCTTTTGGAAAAATATTCCCTGTAATGTAATACACAACTCTTCAGAACATGTCATTTTTGTAAAATGCCTCTATCCCGTTGTTTTCAGCACATTTTTCAACAACGATTTAATAAAACTGTCAATAATGTAGTGAAATCCGAAATGCGAGAATAAACTGTTGGGGTGAACTGTGTTTGAAATACGTGTTATAAAAGATATGATGCAAAATACCGCTGAAACAACATGAAGTAAACATTTTAGAGTTTCAGAATATTCTAAAGAATTGATGAGAACTTTATTTGGAAGATTTTTGCAAAAGGTTACTTGGTTCAACTCCCAATAGTTTAGCCGATACTGACCAGAATTTCAGCAATTATGTAAAATTTTCTATATTTTATTGATTTTGATGCCCTAGATGTAGTTTTTCTTATGTGGTTTCTTCAAAAGATAAGTTCTACTGGTTTAGGTCTACAATATTGCTAAAGACAGTAAGGCCAAATTCCTATTCGTTTCTGAGATAAAGGTCTGATAAATGCAAAAAAGTGTAGATTTAGCCCGGTTTAGATGAGGCCATAAAATCCGAATTGGATCTGACAGGACAAAACCCAACTAGGGTTTTTGTAGTCTAAATATGTACTTTCAAAAAATCCATACTAGAAGTTGTTTGCATTTTCAGTGTTGCATAGTGTTATTGGTCGGGATCTGGACAACATCGACCAATTTGTTCAGGGACAGCCTCATTTCAGCTGTGCAGGTGGTGAGCAGATATAAAAACTGCACTAAGTAAGCTATGTAGACATTAAACTTCATTGACGATAGGACCCGACGCCAAGATCATACAATCATCCGCGTACATTACGATCTCTTTGCCGTTTGACGGGTGTGGAATTTCAGAAAGGCAAAGTATGGGAAACCTCCCTTTTCACCTCACGGGACTTCGCACAGTGTCCAATTTTACGAAAACTTGGCCTTTTGACCTTACCTTGGGTTTTTATGTTTTTTCCGGTCGCTGGTTTAATTTTTCATATTTTTAACAGTCAAACGGTCATTAAAAGGGTCTTTTTGGTTCCTTCACCTATAAAATGTGACCGTATCAGATCAAAATATTCTACAAATTTGTTCGCCATAAATTTTTACTATATGTCTTAGAACACACCAAACCTCTATATCTTAACTAAACTCCAGAAATATGCAAAATTAAAAACACATTTTAGGGTTAAGGTCCCACTACATGTGAGTTTTGGCAAAATTGTTATGCAAAACATTTTGGAAGAATGACGTCAAAGACAAAAATGTTCTCCGCTAAATTTCACTATAAGTCACCGAAGAAATGAAATCTAGATTTGTATTATATACCAAGGAAATATCGGTATCAATTTTACAAAAATAAAAAAAAAAAATAAAATACAATACTACAATTTCTACAGTTTTGGAAATATTTGAGTTATGAGTACTTGGAATCCTTGCACTTTAGATATGTGGTGTCTTTGGCAACTTTACTGACAAGAATGTGAGGAATATTTTTTAACAGAAATTAACCCTCGTGCTAGTCTTATAAGGTGTCTTTTAGGCCCCTTCTTCCACAAGTCTCTAAAATGTCCTATAAATTGCGATCGTATCAGATCAAAATATTCTAGAAATTTGTTCGCCATAAAATTCTACTATTGGTCCTAGAATACATCAAAACTCTAATTTTTACCTAAACGCCAGGAAATTACCCTGTGCTATATTCTGACATTCTGATTCTTGTATATAATCTGCAATACAAAAAACCAAAAGTGCAAAAATGTGTGGGATGTTTCGCTGGAAATTGGTAAAAACTGGACACTGCTTCGGCTTCTAATTTCTGAATTCCACAAACGATCAACACATCTAATTGAATATCCAACTTTTCAAACACGGTTAGATTGAAGTCTTCTCTATGTCCTCGAACAGCTTGGCATAGTTGATGGTATGCAGGAAGTCCTTGGATATGTCAAGACCCACTATGAATGTTCGGTCACAAGGATGGTTCTGCTTCAGCCCTCGACTGATACCATTCGTCTCTGCTAGTATGCATGTCTGGCTTTAGTTGCGGGACCACCCTGGCAACTTTCGATAAATTCAGTTGCTTAAGCATTACCATTGAGATGCCGTGTGGGCCCAACGCACAGTGCGAAATATGGGGAGTTTAGTGGAACTTTAAAGAATTTTGAAAGTACATAAAATTAATTAAATTTTAATTGAATTCGTTAGCTAAGTACTCCACTCCAAATGACCCATACTCAGTTTGGAGATTTACTTCGCGAAACGACTTAAAAATGCACTTTAAGTTGCACTTTTGTTTCATAATTTTTTATCTAAAAAATATAATTTGGATTCATTAAAAAAATAGCGTGGCGCGGACAAATGGTAATTTAGGAATCTACGCCCTTTACTTTAAAAGTTATTAGTAAAGTTCCGCTAAAGTGCTCATATTTCGCACTGGGCAACGCTTTGAATGATATCGCGTTTTGGATGACGTTTGCAACATTGCTCATCATAAATTGTGGTGGTAGTTGCTTGGATGAGAATGCTCTTATATGTCGTAGCATACACCCCTTTGCTCTATCGATCTCAGGGTGCTCTATTTATTATAGGTTAAAATAACACGAGCACCTTTTCGAATCTGCCACAGTCACCATAAGCTTTTTTATTCCCTCAGCGTTTATGCTAACGAGGGTATGTACACTTTCATACGGGCAAAATGTGCCTCATCGAAATAATGGTTTTAGACCCTAAGTATTTTTGGACGAAATCCGTTTCAGACAATTTGGAGTTGATTTTTGCCATGTCCGATCGGTTCATCCGTTCTAGAGTTATGGTGCGATCTAGCCAGTCAGACAGACAGAGGAGCGCACCATAACTCTCGAACGGATCAACCGATCCGGTCAGAAATTTGCCTTTCGCTTTTTTTCCAAACTTAGTTTAAGTTCGTAGATGGATTATATCGGTCCACTGCTTCCGGTACCTTTCATACAAATCTTCGAAATTGTTCGGAAAATTTGTGCGCACAATTTGCCGATTCGGTCCAAAATTTGGCCTTGTAGAGCACGATAATTCCCGAACCCAGACATAGGCTGAGGATATATCTCTGTGGGTAAAGCCGACTGATACTTTTTTTACTTGTTTCTGTATGCGATTGTGATTTAACCCTTGCCCACAATTTACTTAATTCTATGCCAATGTTGACATTAGCTACTTTTCCGCTTATGCTCGCCTTCTTACCAGTTGACTTCAAGAATAAGTTCACTAACTTTTGGGTTTTTAGGGTTCGTGTGAAGTAGCTCATCACGCTTATTTTCTACTCCCTTCGCCTCTGCTAGAAAATTTGGTCTAATTTCAGGCACTCAACCAGCAGATAAGGAAAAGTATCTCAGCTGTGCGAGACTAATGGACAGTTCTCTGAAGCGGTGATTAGTAAATTCTCTGAAACCTTGTCAATCAGCTTTGCCATGATCCACTAAATAACGAAGATCAGAGCTGGCGAAATCTGTTGGTCTGTTAACACAGATGCAAATATGAGGGTGGTCTGAGCCAATGAAAATTATGCCAGAATTCATTTATCGGACCAAGTGGCAGAATGGTGACGTCTAATCATGGTGACGTTACTAATCACCGAGCAGTGGCGATCTCTTCTTATCTTCGTAGGAGCGTATACGTTAACCGTCTGGTCATTGCCTAGGATAGAATGCCAAAGCTCATGATGCTTCTTCTAGCACCAAACGGTTATTGTCCTCCAAAATCGAATCAATTATGTAACGCAGATCACAAGTATTCATCTGCGGTATGTACACATTAAGGACCTCTACCTCGGCAGTCCCACGTTTTATTGCCACCGCCGTACATTCCATGTATGGGTCACTAGAGTTAAGTGTTAAGTGAGATACGTCTGTACTGGACTGGTGTATTTTTTGCTTGTACAGAAATTTAGCACTGATGCCAGGCTCTTTGCAAAAGGTGGTCCACTTAGTTATTTAATTTTTTGTGTTGTTAAGTTGGGAAGTAAAATTTCAATGGGCAACTCAAAACAAGTTTTTCTCGAAACTGAATTGTTCTTTTTCTATTTATTTGGCTTGAGGTCAGTAAAATTGAAAAGTCATTTATAGAATTTGCATTTTTCAATGTTGTTATCTTCGAAGAATCTTCGTCAACAGGAGAGGATTACACTACCGGTTACATTTAAGAAAGATCAGTAATCCAATTGAAACAAATCCCTGACAATGAATATCGAATATTGGAAAATAAAATACAAAAATTCTATAAATGATTTTTCAATTTTACTGATCAAGACAATTATATAAAAAAAGGCAAAATACAATCAAAGGTCAACTAAAATCGAAGCTGAATTTTTTGAGATGTGACACTTTTTGATTAAATAAGCGATATGTAATTCAATTTGAATAATGCTGAGGTACGATGCACCACATTATTTAATTCTTCAGCTTTCCCCTGACCAATCACAAAGCTTCTCTTAATTGTTGTTATCGTATTCAATTCTGTGCACTTTACCATAACTACTAATTTTGCATAATTATTGCTCCGCACAAACATAAAATATAGAAACAAAAAAAAAAAAAATAAGAAGGAACAAAAAAACTTATAACTGATTTAAGAAAAATAAAACTATGCATCCCTTCACCATTTTCTTTGGAAATGCCAATAAAGTCTATAGCAATATCAATGAATGTTAAGAAGATTTCAATTCGAGGTGCTTAAATTCAACTTAATCTTATCAGAGGCAAGAAAAGTAAAAGGAATCCCGAAAAGGATATCAATATGGAAGATAAGTTCGTCTTTGTCGTCTTCTTTGGCACATATTACTGCTGCTGTTGCTCCCGCTGCTGCTACCAAACATGTCCAAACACATTTGGATTTTTCAACACTGTTAAACCCGCTTTAAGTGGCAATGGGTCATGGAATATTATGGGGGGAGGTGGTGGTGGCGGGCAAGAAAAGTAGTAATTGACATCTTGACATGTATAACCATACTCGAAAGTTGTGTCATGGTGCGCTTGAAGGGTCCTCAATGGCGAATAGAGGGAGGCTTAAGTAGTCCCACTACACACTTACACTACTTGCTCTTATCGTTGCAAAGTGGCATTGCAGCCACACAAACATACGAGATTTTGTAATATTTGTGTATGTGTGTGATATACTTCAACTAAGCTTCCTTGGTGATATCCTTGTGGCATCTGGTTATCGTGAAAGGGACATTGTGTTAAATATAATCGAAATGGAGGTAAATTCGTTTCTTAAAACAATGTAAATGAAACAAGAAATTGTAGCACATCTTTTTCAATTTTCATTGAATTGAATTGGTGTGACTTGGAAAACAAAGAACAAAAAACGCCAAACTGAAGGACATTTTGTTTAAAATGATTTTGGTTTTTATTCTTTCTTTTTTTTTTGCATTCATGGGTGCCAAACAACCAATCGAATTTCATGTCCACTATACAAATGTTGCTGACATAAAAACAAAGAATGTATAACAAACAACTTGACATGGGTCAAGGGTCAATTATCCTTTGAAATGTTGTCAAAAATTTTTCAAAATACATGATGATGTATTTTTGCATAGCAATACAATTTTTAGCTGATATTATCCGAGTACGTGAGAAAGTACATTGGATATTTTGTATGAAAAGCAATGATGAAATGGAAAGCAAGTTAGAAATGTGAATTAAAAGAACGTGTATTTGTGAAAAAGATGGGTTCTGTGTTATTTAATGATGGAATTTCTGATGAAAAGTCAGGGGAAAATCAACAGATATTCGTGGACATACTTCTTCTCCAAGGACAATTGGCAATCGATCATCTTGTAGAAGACTAACTAACCAACATCAATCAATAAAATTTGGCCAGTAGTGTAACGTGACAAATTGATTACGTACATAAAACCAACAACAGCGACGCCCACTACCACAACAACAATACAACCGGCCAATAGAGAACAGCAAGGCCTACTACCCAACAGCGTTACAGCCTGTCAATCCATACACTGGTGGGGTCACTTGCATTTCTGTGGGATATGTGTGTTACAGTACAGTTTCAGGTAAGCGACAGCATAACAACCGCAGAGTAATTCTCAATTGCTCTGTGCGACTGTACACACTAATACTCCACTTTCGTTGGGGAAAGACAGGCTTGCTACTGCAGGGAGCCAGCCATACGGGCTTGAGTACAGTTGTTGTGTTCGTAGTCCGCCAACCGACACGAGAGTGTTAAGAGGTTGGGAAGTAATTTTGAGAGCTACCCCTTTGCGCGGTGGCTAATACATTCACTCCACCCTCGGGTGTTGTTCCACTCCACCTTCGGGTGTTGTTCCACTCCACCTTCGGGTGTTGTTCCACTCCACCTTCGGGTGTTGTTCCACTCCACCTTCGGTTGTTGTTCCACTCCACCCTCGGGTGTTGTTCCACTCCACCTTCGGGTGTTGTTCCACTCCAACTTCGGTTGTTGTTCCACTCCACCCTCGGGTGTTGTTCCACTCCACCTTCGGGTGTTGTTCCACTCCACCTTCGGGTGTTGTTCCACTCCACCTTCGGGTGTTGTTCCACTCCACCTTCGGGTGTTGTTCCACTCCACCTTCGGGTGTTGTTCCACTAGTCAGTACTCGTAGAATACCGTAGAGACTAACTCAGAACTAACACTAACGAACAACAACCCGAACAGCCGAGCCGAGTGCAGAATCACCGAGTGGCCGAACACTAACAATACGAATCCCCGAGTAGCCGAGCACCGAATCCCCGAGTGGCCGAACAGCTACAACACGAATCACCGAGTGGCCGAACACTTACAATACGAATCCCCGAGTAGCCGAACACCGAATCCCCGAGTGGCCGAACAGCTACAACACGAATCACCGAGTGGCCGAACACTTACAACACGAATCCCCGAGTAGCCGAACACCGAATCACCGAGTGGCCGAACACCTACATAACGAATCCCTGAGTAGCCGAACACCGAATCACCGAGAGGCCGAACACCTACAACACGAATCCCCGAGTAGCCGAAGACCGAATCACCGAGTGGCCGAACACCCACAACACGAATCACCGAGTGGACGAATACCAACAAGACCGAGCCGCCGAGTGGCCGAACATACCTGACGCGAATCACCGCCAATACGAAAACCGGATCTCAGAGAGATCGGATCACCGCGACACTAGCGCCGAAGCACCGGACCATTTCAACACATCCCGAATTGCCGACGGCCCGAACAACCCACGGCGGGGGCATCTTGTATACAATAAACCGAATAACGAGCCTAGCACTACCGATCATATCAAATAACGAATCCTTGAGTTCCCGATCATCTTCAAATCGTCTTCTACGAAACAACGAATAACCCAGTTCCCGATCATCGTGAAATCATCTACTATCCAGCAACGACCCGTAGCGCCGATCATTCTTAAATCGGCTACCATTGAACAACGAATCATCCACTTCCAGAACATCTACCAAGTCATCGAGCTGCCGGCCGTCGACAAAGCGCCTACATCCGAACCGAACAACGGACGTTGAGCACCGATCATCTCATCGCCAGCCACTTCTCAAGTACGAAGCTTTCAACTCCCAACACCCAACCCAAGTTGCCGATTCCCCCAGCGCCAACGATCTGTCCTACTTCTGCTAATTAAACCCTTCTTACCGAATACACCATCAGTAGATTGTAAATTAGTTTTAAATAAATAAAATTTCCTATTCTTACCCCCAGGAAAGGGAGATTGTTCGTCTTTCATTCCCTAAGGTTAAGTGGGTCCTTATGGCGACCCTGGACACGACTGAGTCTACCCCAGCCTACGACAAAACCCCGTTACAGTAGTTCTATTAATAGAAGGACAGTTATTCTCCTAAAGAAGACCAACTATTGTCCTTCTATAAGGTCTTTTCATAAAGTACCCGACCATTTTTGGCGACTGGTAGCTCTTCTTATAGATGACTTGTTGATCTTCTCACATAATACTCAAAACATTGAAAGCAAGTAGGCCTTCTCACAGAAAACACACATTATCTCTCATAAAATAAAAATAAGTCTTCTTCTAAAGTAGATCAACAAGACCTACCACAGTTCAGTTAGTCTTATCCTTAAAGAAGAGTTATAATTCTTATTTTAAAGGATATTTACACGTAACATAGAAAATTATAATCATCCTATAAAAGACCTGAAGGTCTTTTTTACACCAATAGGGCTTTTTTTCAGAAAATCAATGTCTAGCTCCTAGGAGACCTACAGAACTTGTTTTCATTATTTTCTCAGTCCGTGACAAGAGAAGTTTTGAAAGTTTTCAGCGTAAAATTTTAGGCGGTATTATAAACATTGGGCCTAATTATTCTACTGCCAGACCTAATCAACGTAGTCTTTTGTCCACAGTCGACTAAAAACTTTAGTGCAAAAGATGTATAAATTCGTGGCCCTGAATTTTGGGTCATGAATCTCAGAAAGTAACAAAAAATTGTTGCAGCCATGATTACGGTAACCACACTCTATTAAAATCTCCACACGCCACAGCCCATCTTAGAAATGGACCTAATTTTGGGAGCCATTCCTTTCGATTGTTATGGTGTCAAACAACCACTTCAGTTGCTCACCTAAAATGTCAAGACAAAGCCCATCCTGGTTCATACTAAATTACTTAGGGTTAACTGTAACAAAATAATTAATAAATTTATATTTGATTGATGTCGACAATAAACTTGATACTAATTGAAAACTTTGCCCAAGAGACAAGAAAGAGAAGTAGATCTTAAAATTGGGATTGCTTAGCGCATTTTCCAATAACTCTGACAATTTACCATGAATGCCAAAACATTTGATACTAATTTCAAGCACAGTGTCATTTATCGATATTTTACGAAAAATTTGCACTTTTACAAGGCAATATGGTCTAGTCGACTTTTTTGCTCAGAGCAATCCCCGCCCTAATAAGTACAGGTCTACGACAATTATTTCGATGCGTTGCAAACTTTTCGGCCAAAACCAACTTATAATACCCTCCCCACATAGCGGTGTATTGTAGAATTATGTAGTTTTAATCTGAATCTCCTGGACTACCTTCGATGAAAATATCTAAACAATCCTCGAACAACCCTTAAACTGGACTTAAGTAAATTTTTGAACATTTGTGAGGGGGTTTCGTTGTTCGATACGGATAGACCTTCTTGGAGCTTGATGTCCATTCGAGAGAAATATTACGATGTGTAATGATTGGAACAATGTCAGTCACTCATTATGATTATCGTGACCATCTGCCATTTTAGTTGGTTACCGAATGATTTTTAGAGCCGAAAACAGTAAAGCATCGATCCTCGAAGAGCCCTTAAAAAGAATGTAATTAATTTCATAACGATCTTCCTGCAGCCCTAGACAGCTCTTCAGCGAAAATGTTGAACTTTTGTGAAGAATGTACCCAAGGGTGTTGTCCGATATACCTATACCTTCTTGTTACTTGATGTACATTTGGAAGAAAGTTTACGATGTGTAGAGTTTCGAAAATCAGACACTCAATTCGTAAGCAATCCTGCACACCAGTCATCTTAGTAGGTGCGGTATGGTGTTTTAGAGCTTTTAGGCCATTATATTAAAAAGTATGAAGTTGTCCCCGATTGCACCCTTACAATAGGGACCGCGATGACAACCTGCGTCTATAAATTTCAGAACGATCCGTGACTGCCCTTAAACTGCACTTGTGGGAAAAATTTTTAAATTTTGTGTGAAGATACTCTAAGGTGTTGACATCGGTCAATATTCGAAACTAATCTATGGAGAATAGTAGGCTTTCTTCTCGTGAAGAGCAATTTGTATTCCCTTCATAGAAAGCCAACAGCTCTGCTCTTCATGGAAGGCCAATGTATTTCCTTTCTATTTAAGACCAACAGCCTTTTTTCTCATGAAAGGCCAACAAGTCTTAATTCATAAACCAATAGGTAGGGCCGGGGAATCGAGCCCACGACCTTCAGTGTGCAAAGCGGGTATGCATACAATTGCACCACGGTGGCACCCAAATCTTCAATATCTTCTCATAAAACTTTGACAAAAAGTCTTCCCAGAGAAGGTCAGGGGTTCCTCTTCCCATGGTAAGTACAATACGTCTTGTAGAAAACCAATAGTTCTTTTTCTTGCAATCCCATCTTATAATACCATCCTAAACGTTCTAATGATTTCTCCTATAAAGAATAGGTTTTCTCGTGAAAGTTTCTACCTAAAGTTTTAGTTTCCAACTGTGGATACGACGACAACATGTTTTAATCGTTTTGTGGATTGCACTCAGCTTCGGTGTTCACCTTCAACCTTACCGGTAAGGGTGGCCCTACCAGTAGCTTTGCATCGCTATCAGGATATTCACGCTTACTGGACCTCCCCATCGCATTTGAGATGACAATCGAGGAGGGAGTATGAGTGTTTTTTAAAGTTTGATTATTGTTTGACGAGATATGGTTTTGCTTTTAAACTGTTTCTGGTACAAACTGTTTCCAATACAATTCTACTTATTATTTCACAAATGATGCAATTTGTTGATATATCACGTTTTTTAAATCTATTTCAGAAATGAAAATTAATGCCACATACAAATTATCACACTCTTCCACATCCAGCAAACAAAGCAAGAAAAATATGTGTGTGGGTTGAGGTCAACTTTGATTTGCCCCCCTAGCTAGCCAGCCAGCATGATTGGTGGATGGATGGTGTTAACAAAACTATAATGAAGATGATAATGATGATATTGTTTGTCCTCACCTGATAACTATTTTCATGATGTGAGATATCGTATCGGTTGCGACAACAGCAGCAACTGCAAACAGCAGAAAACAAAAAAAAAAAACCTTTGACAAATTTGTCTATCCATTTACGTAAATTTGACCTCGTAAATAAAAATAAATTTCGGAATTGTAAAAAAGTACTCCTTCACTAGCTGAAGACTGCAGAGCTGAATGACAACTAGCTTGCAGTGGCTGCTAATGCACATTTCTTGTAAAAATTAAATATTTAAAAAAGACATTCATTCCCCAACGATCAGTTGCTGTCAGTTAAGGCCCAAACTGCATGTGAAAGTCCAGTTAATAAAGTAACTAACTGTGGTCAGAAGATGTAAACGATGGCCCATCGCCGCCGTCATCTTGTTAGGCGTATGTTTGGAGGGGGTAGAAGTAAAACGACACTGTAACACATGCATGTTGGACCTTAATTGTTAACGAACTCTGAATTACTATTCGTTGGCTTCATTTCATTCATACCAGTTTTTCTCTTTATGATACGGTTTGTCGGCATCCCTTCTTGTGGGCCATAAATTTCCACACTAACATGCAGTGGCAGAGAATTGAATGTATAAAATAAAGAAATTAGTAAAAGTATTTAATGTTGGAAGGTAATTTAATTATTTTATTCAGCAGTAGCAGAATACTTCATTTGACGGTTTGGAAGGGCTCCAATCACATAAAAATATTTCATGTGAGAAACAACAATGAAGATGGTTCAATTAGTTTTCATACGTAATTACATCACCATGTTCAGTGTTCTATTAGACAAGTTGGATAATGTTATCCCAGCCAGATTAAATTGAAAAACAAGTGCATTTAATTCGTGTACTCAAATTAGTTCATGCTAACATAAAGTTATCTTTGTAGCCAAAATATATTCTAATAACATCCATTCCAGAAAAAAAACAATAAAAATTAGAACGTTATAGATTTCTTTATAAAGTCTTTTCCTATTGAGGCCCTTTATACAATGAGCCCTCTTTAATGCTCTGCTGTTCATATTAGCTTATTTTCTTTCATTATGTCCAGCTGTGTCTTTGTCTGGCCTGGACTTGCTTAATTGTTGTTACAATAGTTTTACTGTTGTAGAATTTACAAAGTTCGTTAATGAATTCTATTCGGATCTTAATGGCATTCATAAATAAGACATAATTACATCGTTTGACCACACTCACAAATGAAAGCAACATAAAACGGTAGGCCCACAAGACATACCTGTTTGGTTTTTGAGGGTCTCTATAAATTATATTTAAAATAGTTTGTAACAGGATGATCATCAGATAATCTTGTTCACACAAAATAATATATGATTTTATCTAAATTTGTTTTAATGTTTTGCTGGTCGTTATTTATTGACAAGTGCAAATGAAATTTTGCCATTCTCTTTTGGCGTGGTATATCCCCACATATGTACCCAGCAAACCAAATGTCGGATGTCCGACATATCGGAACAATTTCGGAAACAAAATCGTTCAGATTTCGTATCGATTTCTATACGATTTTTCGTAGGGGAATTCGTTCAGATTTCGTTCCGATATGTCGGAAACAAATTTCCCTTCGCACAACAACCACCTTTTGTATATATCTAACAAGCAACATTTTAGTTTGTTGTCGAAAAACAAAATTGTTGGTTATAAAATTCGCATATACATTTTTTAAATATTTTAAATATAAATGCAACATATAATAATTCAAGCTAGTGCTGATAGACTCAACATATTCGTACACAAAGTTTGCATTGTTCTACTATAAGTACAAAATGATAACAACAGTGAAAATCATTACATATCTTTGAAATTATAATCTTCCAATAAAAAACATAACAAAGCAAATTTATCAATAAAAAAGAGGCATTAGAGTAAAATTTTTTCCTTCAATAATCATACGAAATTATACCAAAATCGTTCAGAAGTCTTTACGAAAGTTCGGAAGTTACCTCAGATTTTCATACGACATTATTCCGAAATCGTTCAGAAATCTGTACGAAAATTCGGAGGAAAAAATTCGAATTCCGAATTTCCCAAGGATTTTCTTCCGATTTCGTAGCGAATTCTGATCGAAATCGATCCGATTTCGCTCCGACATTTCGTTCCGAAATTATGTCAACCACTTCATACAACTTTCGTTAAGATATCGTTACGATTTCGGATCAGATATCGGACGTAACGTCCGAATTTTGTTCCGATTTCGTTACGATATCGGTACGATTGGTTTGCTGGGTATATTAGGGTTATGACTCTTTGATCTTTTTTCTCAAAAAAAGATTTCCTGTAGCAGGAATGAATGAACTTTTGCCTATTAATGCCAATGGCGACGTTCATTCCATTTGATTATTAAAAAAGATCACGCACAAACCACTTTGAAAGTATATTTTTGTAAAAAAAATTAAATTTTTTCTTTTTTTGTTAGTTTTATAAACCCAAAACGGAAATATTTGAACATTTTTATTACTCTCACGAAAAGACACATAACCTATGAACAAAATGAGATATTGATCATAAAAACCGATGAACATCTCACGTTTTTATTTACAATTAAGTGAAGGTATCACATGTTGAATCAAATATATCTCTCGGGAAAAAACTTTGACGATTTTTTAGGATTCACACAATTTGAAAATTAGTGAAAAATGGATAACTCATTTTTATGATTGCGGTAGGGAGCTAATAAACTCTCATAGATTTGTGACTAATTGCTCTACTGGTTCATTTATGGGAGTTACTCCTTTACATTCAATGTATGAAGGAAAGGATTTGCATTTTTTATTGATGTGTGTTTTTCCGTTGACTACAGGAACCACATTTATTAGCCTTATTTTTTAGAATTTTTTTAAAATTTTCAACGCACACGTGCTGAATCGGGTATAATGTAACCATAAATAAGCCCATTTATAAGTAAACCTGTCAAAAAAATACTGAAAATTTCTTTTATAAATAGGTGTTCATTGATCGTTTTGTGTCATTCAACAAGTGTCGAAAACCCCGAAAAGAACAAATATAAAAAGTGAATAGTGAAAGTGAAGTGAAGTGAAGAAGAGTGCTTCCAACGAGAAAAGAACACAGAAACCTGGACAAAGAACCTAGTCCAGTTTCAAGCGCCATTAAGAAGAGGCATAGTGGCAATTGTGGAAACAGCACTGAGTGAACGGAGTCGCATGCCCCTGAAGATACACGTCATTGGTTGCATCAAATTTCTTCAGTCTACAGCATAAGGACGGACAGAGAGGTTCTATGGAGTAAAATATTGAACTTCCCGCATATATCGGACCAAGCCATTCCGGCAAAACTAATAACACTTCTAAAAGACTACGAGCGCTGCAGAAGAAAACGAAACTTTTATCTAATGAGGGAACTGCTTGACATCACCAATGTAAAGGGCGAGTGGATGTGCAAAGAAGACGAAAAACTCTACAAACTGCAAATTGAGAACAAAGGCCGCGTTGATTATTCAAGCGGCAAACCTGCTGGTGTCAATACCCTTCACCCGTCCAAGCGAAAGAAGACAACAGAAGAGAGTGCGCCCACATTTACTAGTTCCGCGAAACCTGATTGTTCCGAAAGTGGCTCGGATTTTTACGACAGTAGTACAGATAGTCCCTGGGAGCATCAACGAGCAAAAGGAAGCATAACCAAACAGGTATTGCAAGACGCCTTGTTACAAGTTCAAAGATTTCGTCCAATAAAGCAGCTACGATATTCCAGCAGCTTTCCGCTGAAGGCATTGAAATCCCAACCCCATGTCAGTCAGGAATCCACAGGGCTATCTACAAGGAAGCTGCTCGGTTGAAGAACCACTTGGAAAACACACTTTATCTGGAGAAGAACATGCATGGAACATGCATTTTGACGGCAAACACCTTGAGAGCTATGAATATCAGGCAGTGGTCCTCAAGAACGAATTTAAAGAAATTACATTGACTGCGCTCAAATTGAAAGACGGGAAAGCTAAAACAATCATAGAAGGTCTCCAGAATGTATTAGAGGAGTTTAACCTCTGGGGATCAATTGTGATGATGATGCCGATACAACAAGTGTGAATACCGGCAAAAAGACAGACGTTGTAGTTCGACCGCAGCAAATGTTTGAAGCGAAAGGTTACACCGCACCCAAGTTCATCAGTTGCGCTGGATCGGATTGTCATGGACGATGAACTCCATGCGTCTACAACATCACCAAACATCGAATACTTTTTTGTGATGGATTTGAAGAAAAACTATGCTCAATTGAAAGCAGCCTTCAGTAATGGTAGAACTTTCATTAAGGGAACAGGTGGCTGGAAAGACGACATGAAGTTTCTCTTCCACCTTACTCGTGTTTTTCGCCATTTCACTGAGAAGAGTGAGATTCCTTTTGTAGATTTTAAGCAGATCTCAAACATTTGCAATGCTCGCTGGAACTCTCGTGCCATTCTAGCTCTTCTTGATTTTATACTGATGCCTAAAAACCCGGAGCAGGTTGCGTAAAATCTGTTTATTCATTTCTTATTCATTCTGCTCTGAATGACTACCCAAAAGCTCTCAAATGCGTGAATACTCATTGGAAAAAAGATGAATCTTCAATCAACATTGCCCGAAGCAATCAGTGTTGTGAGCGCGCGATCAAAGATATGCAAGACTTATACAACTCCTGCCGTAACAAGGACAACCTCCCACTGAGATTCATCCTCTCCAATGACAATGTGAATATTTAACTTTCTTTTGTGTTTTATGATCCCTGTTATGTTAATATCTACTTATAGTGACTCCAAAAAATGTCAAAAATGCATAAATAAAAATTTTCAAATGATTTTGTGCGTGAGGATTTTTTATTCAATCACGTTAAAATTAAGATTTTATGTAATCTTATGTAAAAGTTCATCCCAATATGATAAAGGGATATGAGGTTGTAAAAAAGTCATAACCTTTATGTATATAGTCTTTACTTACGACTATGCTTCATAAAATATGTAATTAAAATGTGCAGGACATTTTGAAAATATATTATTTGGCAGAACGCTTAATTAGTATGGCCATAAAAATGTTCCAATCGTATATTAATCTTTGCAGGATTCGGTAATTTCAATTCATTCATAGGGAGACCAAATAACGTATGAAGACACCGTCGCAGTCAGAGGGTCGGGTGATTGCTATCATTTTTCTAAAACACCCAATCTATTATTTTTGATTTTTCGACCTTTTTGTTTTTAATTGATTTTCTATATCTCAAAATGGTACAACATACGAATGCAGTTTTATATCATACGTAGCTCATCAGGCATATCGGTTGTGGTAGGCAGTGTGTGGATTCTCTTGGCAATGCTTCAAATCTAAAGCTGAAAACACATCCAACGTTTGAGTAAAGTTTTGCGTTGGGCGTTGAAAAAAACAACAACAGGGCGACGCCGACACCAAAGTCCAGCGTTGATCTATTTGCCGGCATATATTTCAAATGAATTTGAATTTTTCACCATCATGCCGAACAGTGTAAAAACGGCCAAAACTACACAAAACTTTACCCAAACGTTGGATGTGTTTTCAGCTTTATAATTATGCCGAAGTTACTGTAATATTTCATACTAAGGTAGACAGGGTAAATGTTGCGGTCAGGTAACAATGTATGAGAGAAATTGTATTGATATGAAAATGTTGGAAAATAATTGAGAGATATTGCATTGAAAACTTCATAAAATCTGTAGCATCTACAGGCATCAATAGCTGGATATCGTCTTTTTTGAAATTTTACTGCTAACATTCTATTCGCTAGGTATCGGGGCCGTCGTTCGTGCTAAATATTAATACAAAAATATTAATACATTGGTACACTTTTCACCTTCTTCTGTATCAATAATTCCAGGCCTATTCGATAATGCCCGGGTGCTACCGTAGTGCAATGGTATGCACACCCGCCTTGCACGCAGAAGGTCGTGGGTTCGATTCCCCGGCCAGGCAACATCAAATTTTCAACGGTGGCAAAGTACCCCTCAGTAATGTTGGCGACATTTCCTGAGTATATCAGCCATGTAAAACTTCTCTACAAGTGGCGTCTCATTGAGCGGGGTGCACTCATTGATATGAGAGAAGTCTCCCTTGTCTCGCCTGGTATGCTTGTGGAACAATTATATTACATATATATTATTCGATAATGCCCTACTGTTTACGCCATTTTGAGTTTTCGTTAATCCTGGATGAGATTCCCATCCGATTCTTTTAAGTATCTTTACATCCGTTTACGTCTGACGATGTCAGCAGGACAATGAATAGATCACACGAAAGGCTGTCTCCTTGTCAGAAACTTCGTTTGATACTTAACTCTTTAACATAATAGAAACCAGGGTTTCGGAGTCGACTCAGACTCATGACCAATTTTTTCACGACTCCGGCTCCGACTCCGGGTCGACTCCGAGTGTAATTCAATAATGTAATAATTTTAACTTTTTTCTATATTTGGGCCCATATAGGCTAATCTGTTGGGTTTTCATAACATATTCCTTAGAAAGGGCATTAACTCGGATATAATACACTGTGCGACACGAAAATTATTAACCATATTCTGACACCGCAGCGGGATAGAATACCGGGCGTTTTTCCCTATCACTTCAACTTTCGCGATTATGGGCCCCCAAAGACCTGAGGCTTTCATGTCAAAAGGGATCATTTTTCCAGGCACATATCTTCTAAATCGTTAGGAGTTTGGGTTTACTTGTGAAAGCGAAGTTGTAGCTCTCGTCCTAAAAAATAATAATTGTGAACAAATCAAATCCATTAAACTTCATCTTCATCTTCAAGGTCAAAATCGTCAAGGTGAAATTTACATTATAATTTTTTCTCGGATTTTAGTCAAACCGATCAAAATTGAAGCAAACAGCCAACTAGAAAAATGTTCCCTAGATCTCAATAAACAACTTTCTAGAACATACAATCTCTGTAGAAACGGTTCTTAATGGCCAAAATAGCAAATCAAATGCGGTTTTTATCCTCCTTTCTCGGTTCCTGCTCCATAAATACTAAACCGTTCAAAATTCAATAAAACAATGGACCACAATAATGTGCCAAAGATAACAGCAAGCAACTTTCTGGAACATACGAAATGTCTATGACCGGTTCTTAAATGTGAAAATAGGCAAAAACTTTTTGAAAATATTAGATTTTTTTCTCCGATTCCGGTCCACAGATACCAAACCGCCCAAAAATTAGGTCTACGTTTTGGTATAGCCCCCATATACATTTATAGCCCCCATTTCTGTTTTTCTTGAAATTTTAAGTCACAAGTGACTATCGAATTGGTTGTTAATTTGAATTTCCCAGAAGATAGAAAACTTACTCACAAAAACTATCCATATATATATCTATGCTTAGGCCTAGCCTCCACCAACCGGTATTTCCCAATCTTATGTTTTTCAAGGGTTTTTTATTAAAGTTTCGAACCGAATTCCGTTAACGGCCGTTCTTACTTGTTATTAAAGCGTTTTGCGGCGCCAATTCAAGATCGACAACTAATAAACATCAAAACCTAGTCCTTTATCGATTATTTTACGGAAATGGTAGTCGATTATTTTACGGAAATGGTAGTCAGAAAAAGGCAAAAATTAAATTGTTGACTTGTTTTTGGTCATACATAAAACGGACAAACCAAATTTGAAAAATAAAATCAATCGATTAATTATTAGATTTTAATGTCCTTATTAATTTTTTTATAACTAGGATTTTATATAATCTTTTGTAAAAGCTCATCACAATATCATATAATAATATCATATATAAATATATCATATCATGTAAGGATATGAGGTTGTAAAAAATTCATAACCCTAGCAAGCATCCGAAATTCATACATAGTTGAGCCGCTCAGTGCACACATTGATTAACTCTACTTTTAAAAATCTTAAATTCAAGTGTCAAAGCTTATATAAAAGACGTTAAATCTCCAATTATAATTCGATTGTCATAGATCTTTTTTTGGTTTCAAAAAATTAAAGGATCAATTGGACAAATTGAAAAGACTAGACTTCAAAGGATAGTAAATATGCTGTAAATCTTGCTCTAACTTAGTATAATATACCGTTTGCTTGTATGTTTTCTTATAGTTTTTTTTAATAAATGTTTTTTGAAAAAAAATTGGTGTCCCGAATTTAATGTTTTATTTCTATAATGTAAAAGAAAATTTGAAAATTTTTTCGACTCAGACTCCGACTCCAGCAAAATTGCTCGACTCCGACTCGTACACTCCGACTCCAACTCCGAAACCCTGATAGAAACTTTGAGGAAATTCAGACATGCCTTGAAATTCCTTTTACCGTATCAGGCTTTCGATGCCTCCAATAGTAAGTGTTGATCTACAGCACTGGACCTTCAACAGGAGCAGCTTCACTCATGTGACCTTATTAGTTCACATCCGCCTTATTGTTGTATTTACCTCATAATGGATGGATGGTTTACATAAATTCAATACCACCGTCTGTGATTTGCTCTGTTACAATTTTATTTTCATTACCTGAGCACTTTCTTCATTATCCAATTCACACTTTTTCCTGCGGAAAGGACGTCCTCCTGTTCCTTTCCTTAAGATATTTCTCTAGTGTTCTCTAGATTGTGGCAATAGATGGTTAGGCCGCTGGTAACCACGTACAGATTATGCGCCTGTTAACATGGAGTGGTAGCTAATACTTCTAATTGTGGTAATCCTTCCTGAGATAATGGTCCAAAAGATCTAAAATGATTTTCATCGTGTATCCGATATTTGATCTGTCCATACGAAAGATTCAATTCACACAAACTGAGAGTATCTCCGTCAACAAAGCCGACTGGTACTTTTTACCTTGTGCTATTCTCCATACTTCTCTCGATAATGGCGTATGACAAACTGTCCTGAGTACGTTTAGGCTAACAACTCTCAAAGGTTAAAAAAAATCAAATGGCGCCTGGCAACACGCGGTGTTTCCAAGGTCAGAAAGTTTTCGTGCAGCCTTCGTAAAGTAGAAGATCAGTGCATTTGGAAACCTATTCTCAGTTCGGCTTATAGAACAAAACGTTATGTTTAGTATAAAAGCCATCTAAATTAAATACGTTTTTTATACCTACTCCACCACACACCCAAACCTGTTGTGTGCTACTTATGCTTCCATTATTAATCAACTTCCAACATTAATCAACTTTCAACTGCTTAATGTTGGCTTGCATTTTCTGGCATTTTTAGTGATGTAAAACATCGATATTGACCAATTATATAATTTGTCATGGACATTAGCCGTTTACGCAGTAGACTCGATAGTACATGTGCGAAAATAAGGCTTTTTGTTTATGGATAATTTTTGAGTTCATGGGTAAGAATGGGGAAAGAAAGCTTCAACACCTTCTGCTCAAAAAAAAAAAAAAAAAAATAATAATAAATAAATAAATAATTTCATATGAAATGTTCATCGTCTAGCTTCGGACATATATACATATTATATTCATGATAGTCCTATAACTGATTTACACAGAACTGTTCCTTTGTCTTCTATGAGAATACATATTTATGTTTTATTTTTCTCTAAATTTTTCTTAAGAATTCTCACATAAATCTACTTTAAATAAATCCTTAAATTTTTATTTATAACTAGCGGACCCGGCGAACTTCGTCTCGCTATTAAGGAATAAAATTTCATACAAAAACTCATTTTTCGATTTTTCCAATTTTCCGACTTTTCCAGAGAGATTTTCCAAAATTTTCTTCCGTAAAGACGTTCTCCTCGAAAATACGAATAACTGACAAAAAATTTTACAGAAATCGGCCAAGCCGTTCTCATTTTATGAATTACTATACATTTTTTACACCATTTTTATATATATAGATATTCATTAAAGTAATCGAATCAATTCCCCACACCACAATTCGGAATAGTTCCTCTCCCCTGCAGTCATTTATTCACAGTGTCTACTAACTTATGCTTGTGACCGCAGAGATATGTTGAGGTTTCTCGCTTCGTTGTTTTTGGGGTTATGGCATTTTTCTCCCTTTTCACAAAAATGAACACTGAATGAATTTTTGGAAAAAATATTTTTTGAGTAGGTTGCGGTGGGACTGGGTGCAGTTGAATGGAATTTAATTCGTTAATATTTTGAACAGTGTTGGCATTTGTGTAGCTTTGTTTGTTATGGTTGTGGGCGTTTGTTTGTATGTCTGCTGCTGGCCCTTTGCACTAATGTGTATTTAATTAATTATTGCCACAATAAATAATTTAAAATAATTTCATAAATAGTCGCTTGCCATTGTTTTGTGTGTGTGTGGTATTTAATTAAATGCTAAAATTGTGATCACCCGTTGTTATAATAATACAGTTGTACATGAAATGAGACTGCGGAGGATGCCGGACTGTTGGTTATGATGTAAATATTTAAATCTGTTTTCAATACTACTATTGTATGCTGACTTTGGTTTCTAAGGTAACGCCACATATCGTCATAAGAGATATTAAAAGGGATTGTATAGATTCTTCTGTTTGAAGGAGGATATGTTTTGTTACGCCTTATGACTTATTTTCTTTTCCAAATTCGATAAAATCAACCCCTGATGTGAATAACTACCCCAGAATAAGTAGCTTGGCAGCCATCATCGTCGGCCAGACTCAGCTGGTTACAATCAATTTAGGGGTCAAATATTTTGTTTTTTCATTAAATATTAAACCTATGTTCCCAGGGCAGTTAAATACATAAACGGCAAGTTTTAATGCTCCATTAAAATTAAAAATGTAATAAACTATTCCGATATAATCACTCCCCCCAAAATTCTCAGTCATCATAAATTGTTGTTGATTATATCAACAAAAATCAACATTAGTAACGCCTAGCAATATTTGTCTATTTTGACAAAGACATCACTTTAATCTCCAGCATAATATCAATATTGCATGTCATTGATAGCCATGATGCCATGGCAAACAATAGCCCTCATCAACGTCACCATGGGCGTCAAGTGTTTCTTGTGAATAAATAAAATGTTAAAGTAAAACATGATGAGAAGATATCCTTTTTTGGTCCTTCCTACATGTGGCCTGTTGTTGCAGATGCAGCCCCTTTTGAAAAACAATGCATACCTTACATGCTCCCCTTCTTAATACATTTTGAACATGTCCAAAAAATAAAAGCTGTTACTGAAAAATATTTTCAAAACAATGGATGGATGCAACATCATTCGTGACTCATTGAATGAATTAACATTTGACACAAACATACACCGACAGACCATTGCTGGTATCTGCTGTCAACACCCATAAAGTAAGCCAAACCACACCACTTGAGCCTTTTGTGAGAGGGTACTCTTAATGAAACAAGTTTTTATTGTCCTTCTCACCTTGTCATATCCTAGCAATGGAAAGTAACAATGGTATGTTGTTTTTGTTTTCTGTTTGGGGGTTAAGTTCGTAACAGATTTTCTTCTACTCAATACAACAATGAACATCCATCCGTCCAACCCAATATCCTTTGCTCATCGCTCTCTATCTGCGTGTGTGCCTTGCCTCGACGATGAGTGCCTTTTACAAATGTCTGCGTTACAAATTTGTTGATTAAGAAAGCAAAACTCACATAAAACGCTTCGTTGATTTTTAAGGGTTCTTAATGACTGAGTGATAATTGTCTCTGCTAATGCAAGCTGATGATGCTGACTGGCTGGTTGGCGTTACAGATGACGATGATGATGCTTTGAAGTACGGGTTTATTGCTTTGATAACCTGACGATTGTAATGAAAACAATACCGAAATTGAAACGATTAGTAATGAATTGCTTTCTTTTGTGGTAATTCAAAAGAAAAATTATTATTATTATTAATATCCAGGTTCCTAGGTGGAACATAGGGCCACAAAAAAAATTACCCATGCTATTAATGGGCTGACCATAATCGGATAAAGTAACCAACAAGACCACTACAGTTAAGATGATTTGAGTTGATATTGAGTGTTATTTCCCATTAGTCATAGGCACTTCCAGAAATCCTTTAAATTTGTGCGGGGGGTAATATTTTGTTATACCCCCAAGATGTAGGCTTTTGAGGTTATATGTTCTTTAGTCATGTCTGGCTAGTACTCATGTCCCATCTCTACTCGTACATCTTTCTTACAAACATGGACCATACTCGAAGAAGGACTTGATCGGCCCACTTCACTTCAACATAAGTTACTTTTTGCCAAACACAGATGAAGTTGGAAGAAGATGGACTTTATCGGACCAATTCTTAAAAGTTCAAAGCTTTTCCCTCAAATTGCAGAGAAAGACAACTTTGCGGATATTTTGTGTTGTTTCTTTTGCAAAAAAAAAAAATGGAAATTGGAGTTTGTTCGAATACGCTGTTGGATTTGTTAATTATATCCGCTGGTACCTCCCAAACTAATATAACAGTTTTGTCCTTAATTCCAGTTTAGAAACACTTTTCGAATCGTTTTAAAACTATAGCATGTAGTCTTTTGTGGTCCTAATTAATAACAAGTCGGGAATTATGAATACATTCGCATGTACAAGGTGGAGCAAAAGTAATCCTCCTATCAGGAAATGCTATAAATTTTGCGATAGGCCCCTAATGCCATGCGAAATACACGTTAATAAACAATGTTACGCTACACTGCTCCAGAACGCGGATTATTGGTGACTATTTGTTTGACCAATAATCGGTCGGTGACTTTGGCACAACGTGAATTTCGTCGCAGATTTCCTGGCCGTCCAACGCCTACTGGTGAAACACTGCGACGTTTAGCCGCTCGCCTCGAAGAGACTGGCACAACACGAGATGCTGACAGGCGTGGCAGACCCCGGAGTATCCGTTCTGCAGAGAATATTGCTGGAGGAGTCATCGGACCTTTTTACTTCGAAGACGTCGCGGGCCAAACGGTTACTGTGAATGGTGAGCGCTACAGAGCAATGATCAACGAGTTCTTTTTGCAGCAACTTGATGAATTGGGTTTGGAAAACATGTGGTTCCAACAGGACGGTGCAACGGCACACACTGCACGTGCCACAACCGATATGCTCAAGGATGCATTTCCCGGGCGCCTAATCAAACGTTTTAAGAACAATGATTTGCGGATCTCCACCTGAAATGTGCGAACTCTTTATAGAAAAGGCGCAGCTTGTTTACGCACCGACAGATGTACAAAGCATTAGGCCGACATAACTGTCATACAGGAAATACGATTAATTGGGAAAGGCGTCACAACAACACCTAAAGCTGAATTACGTTATCTTAGCTATCATGACGTATATCATTGGTACTGGATACCAAGGGTTTGGAAATATCTTCTTTCCATATCCTTATCATTCTATCTGTATCTGTTATCAGATTTCAGTGCTCGTCTCTGAAGGTGGATGTGCCTGCACCAAAGCCATCAGTTTTATATTTCACTGTTTGGTAGAATTTTCAGACTTCATTCTGGCTCCTATACATCTCGAATTTTTCACAATCCCTCTTTTCCATTTCTCTTTTTTTCGATGTTACTGATTTTAAAGTAGCCCTATATACCGCATTTTTTTCTTCGGTAGAAGCTCGACTCTCTTGGTCATACCATCGGTTCCTTGGCGGATATCTCTGGTATCCATCCAACACGTATAAATTCAACACGTTCGATGAATGTCTCCCATCTATCGCAACGTGATCAATTTGGTTTCTTGTTTCTTCTCTGGTACTGCTAACTACCATGCTTTTACTGCTGCGAAGTCTATCAGCCTCATTCCATCGTCAAGAGTTACACTGTGCAGATTCAATTTCCCGATTGTTGGGCCAAATTTATTTTCCTTTTCAGTTGTGGCATAAAAATCGACTACAATAATTTTAATGTCATAGACAGGACAACGGTCATGTGTTTCTTCTAATAATAAAATATATCTTTGGTCTCCTCGTCCTTATCTGCGGTGGGGACATTGGTGCAAATAAGACTGATTTTGAACAAATAAGAACGTATATGTCAGCTGTACTAACGGAGATATACCATTAGCCTCTGACCAAAAAAAGAAGCTTACATACAGTTATCTCAGGAAAAATTGTGCCGTTGTAAAGAGGACCGGTAGGGCAATTTACTGAATAATATTTCAAATCGATCCGAGAGGAGCTCCTAAACGTCACTTTTTCCGAACTTTGTGTGTGAGGTACCCCAAGGAGTGGACCGATATAGTCCACATTCTATCCTGATACATGGCTGGATGAAATACTATGTTGTGCAAAGTTTGGACCAATCACAAACTCTCGGCCAGAGTTATTTTGCGGAATTGCCGTTTTAGTTGGTGCCCTCAGGGTTTCTTAGAGTTTTTATGGCAACCTGCCGAAAAAATTCAAAACGATCCGAAAGGAGCTCTTAAACTTCACTTATTCTGAATTTTGTGTGGAAGGTACCCAAAGTAATATAATAATAATTGCTCCACAAACATCCCAGGCGGGACAAGGGAGACTTCTCTCATATCAATGGGTGCACCCCGATTCATATTAGCTCAATAATATGGGACCTACAGTTTATCGAGTCCGAACGGCGTGTCCTAAGACACCACTTGTAGAGAAGATTTACATGGCTGAAATACTCAGGAAATGTAGCCAACATTACTGAGGGGTATTTTGCCACCGTTGAAAATTTTATGTTGCCTACTCGGGGAATCGAACCCATGACCTTTTGCGTGCAAAGCCGGTGTGCATACCATTGCACCACAGTGGCATCCCAAGTAGTAGTATCTATATCTGGAAAAAATAATACTATGTGCAAAGTTTGGACCATCTTTGTCTCGATTATAAAGTATCTTTCCACAGCCGTATGCGTATCGGCGTCGCACAGTGGTTCTGAATCGTTTTTTCCTGGTCAAAACTATAAATTATGTTTGTCTCGATTATCTTGTTATTTGAAAATATAATAAACAAGTAAGAAAGTATCAGTCAGCTGAGCCGACAGAGATATACCCTCAGCTACGTACCCGAAGAAAAAAAGTTAACACAATACTTCTGTGGGTTTTTTAGCTGTTGGGAAAATTTTCCAGGACGGAAAGGGCCGCAAAAAAGTACATGTTGCAACAAAATTCAGAATGATCCAAGACGAGTGCATTTTTTTCCAAACTTTGGGTAGGGTGTACCCATAGGAGTGATCCGATGTAGTACATATTCGGACCTAATACAAATCTGTAGGAAATATTTTTTTCTTTATTAGTCTATGGATATTTTCCTTACAGACTATATAATTAAATATGTTGTACTTAATTTTCGGAATTTAAATATATTACAATTTTACTTTTCAATGTACAAAGTTTGAGCTAAATCGATTTCTCTCTTAAAGGGTTATTTTACACATTAGCCAGTTAAGGTGGTGCCGGTAGGATTTTCTGGACCTTTTTGGGTCATTATCTCAGGAAGTATGGACTTTCCCACGAAAAAAATTACAACGTCGTAACAGAGGCCGCAAGTGCAACCTGCTGTGTCACAAATTAATAAAATCAGAGAAGAGTTGTTAAACTATACTTTTTCCAAATTTTGTGTGGGAGGTACTCAAATGAGTGGACCGATATAGTCCATATTAGAACTCGATCTATGCCTGAAAGTAATATTACCAATAGCAAAGTTTGGCTCAATTCGGTTATTCCTTCCTAGAGTTATCATGCCCATAATTTTGGCGAAAAATTTTGAACCTTTGTGGGGGAGGTACCGGAAGGAGTGGACCGATATGGTCTATCTTCGAATTTAAACTAAGTTTGGACAAATATTGAAAGACCCAAAATTTTAACCAAATATGTTGATCCGTTCGAGAGTTATCGTGCACTCCAACTACGACACATGGTATTATATGGGTTGTTTGCAGTTTTCGTGCTGATTTCTGAGGATATATGGACTTGCTCCTGAAAAAAAATTATATCGTCGTAATGGATGTAGTGAATACAAGTGGCTGCAACAAAAATCAAAGCGATTCGAGAGCAGGCCTTAAACAGCACTTAAGCAAAATTTTGTGTGGGAGGTACCCGAAAGAGTGAACCAATAGGGTCCATATTGGAACCTCATCTATGTCTGGTAGAAATGTCACGATGTGCAAAGTATGGACTAATTCGGTTACTCCCTTCAAGAGTTATCGTGCGGACAATTTTTCCGACCATTTTTGAACTTTTGTGGGGGAGGTACCTGAAGGAGTGGACCGATATGGCCCATCTTCGAACTTAAATCAAATCTGGACAAAATATTTCGATACCCAAAATTTGAACCGAATCGATTGATCCGTTCGAGAGTTATCGTGCGCACCAGCCAGCCAGACAGACGGACAGACAGACAGACAGACGGACGGACATTGCTAAATCGACTCAAAATTGTCTAAAACGGATATCGTACAAACATACTTGGGGTCTAAAACCATTATTTCGATGAGGCACATTTTTGGCCGTATAAGTGTAAGTGTAAATACCCTCTTTAGCCTAAAGGCTGAGGGTATAAAAAGGATCTTTCCACAGCCGTATGCGTATCGGCGTCGCACAGTGGTTCTGAATCGTTTTTTCCTGGTCAAAACTCTAACTTATTTTTTTTTTTTTTTTTTTGTTCCACAGAAAGGTACTTACTTCTGGCATGTTTTTGTGGATTCTGAAATCCACATGTGATAGATAGATAAAAAAATCAAAAAACAAAAAAAAAATAGCCAGAGGGATTTTAAATAAATAGCGGTCAAAGTTCCCATTTTTAGGGTTTGTAGGTATTTAAGATTTTCCTTGGAAATCGCATGTCTTATGGAAATGGGACTAAAGGAAATATTGTAGCAGTGAAAATTGATATAGAAGTTCAAGTTTGAGACATAGAAAACAATTTCATGCACGCACGGCACGACTTAAGTAACTTTAAAAGAAACCCGCTTACACTTGGGAAGTTTTTGCGGATTCTGAAACAGCAATGTTCATAGATGAATAAAAATTCAAAAACAAGAAAAAATCGCTAGAGGGATTTTAAGATTCACTTTGGCAGTTTTGTTGTGATGTGTGTTTACTTTTTATTTTTAAAGTAAGCCCGCTTAATCACATATTTGTTGTTTTCAAATTTTAAAAACAACAAGTTTTTAAAGTGGTTGTAGTTAAAAAAAAGAAAAATCAAAAAACAAAAATAAATCGCCGTCAAATTTCACAGTTTTACGTTTCTGTTTTTGGGTTTTCAGGATCTTACTTCGACGGCAAAACGTAAAAATGTGAACATTGACCGCGATTTTTTTTTTGTTTTTTGATTTTTCTCATCTATGAACATTGTAGTTTCATAATCCGTAAAAAGTTTCCAGGTATAAGCACCCTTCATTTGAAGGTAGTTCAGCGCCCCATGATCTATTAAAAAAGTTAAAACATCACCAAAATTTGGTGCGTGAGGAAAAATAAAATAGCTCACTTCGTGTAAACGCTACGGTAATTTATTAAAACGGTTCTTAAATGCAACAATCCTACCTACTTAACAAACAATGAACACAATATCTGTTATAGTTTCGGGGAAATGGATATTTCTTTCTCCAGGAATTTGCATGAATTATCTATTTTCCAAAATTTGGAAGAATTGTCGTCTTTAGGATCACGCACGCAATGCATGTGAGTCCTTCCAATATTCAATCTTTTGAACGATTT
Source organism: Musca autumnalis (assembly GCF_047663935.1). NCBI lineage: Eukaryota > Metazoa > Arthropoda > Insecta > Diptera > Muscidae > Musca > Musca autumnalis. The sequence continues at coordinate 4,447,500 of NW_027411755.1, read as the reverse complement.
TGTTTTGTTTCCTTAGTTTTAATATGTTTACTATCGAATCCTGTATAGAAGGATGTAAATACGTGCCGCATAGTGGTACTCGTAGAACTGGGAGGCGAATGCTTCGATGAAGTAAACAGGTGGAACACGAGATCAACCAAGTCCGTAGAGCGTATTCATGCAAGGTCTCAGTTTGAAATCCATTAAGAAGAATCCTGCCCTTATCCCACTCTATGTATGTGCCGGTGCTGGAGCAGTGGCTTCTGTTTGTACACCCTTCGTTTGGCCACCCGTAATCCCGATCATCCAATCACGAACTCTGGGAAGAATACAAAGAAAACCAATACAAATTCTATTATTCCATCGCAGATTACAGCAAGATCAAGTCTCCAGCTCCAAAATATGATGACGAATAAAATGTAAATTAAACTTAAATGTTAAATATGTTTGTGATTAATTAACTACTATTTAAAAGAGTGAATAAACGAATGTCATAACACATTCCGAACGAAAAAAGGCATGAAATTCTTAATTAAAAAAAACAAGAAATAGACAGGAGTAGAAATCTATTCTTAGTTCAGCTTATGGGACAAATATTCTGTCGACCGGGTATTAAAGCCGACTGACTTTTTTTTTCGTCGTTGTATGTCGTTGTTTTGTATTTTGTCATGTATGATTTTTTTAGGTTATCAGGTTATGTTTGTCGCCAGGTCTTTACTGTTCAACCTCGATTCTGGGATCTAGGTTTTGTTGTGGAATTGTTTTTATTAAACCTTTTCGCCTTAGTTTTCCTAATATGTGCCAGGACTTCAACATCGCCAGTCAGTCTGTCTAGATGTTATATTTCAACTGTATGTTGTATATGTAGTGCTGCAGTATATAGCTATTATGCCTTTTTAACTCAACAGACTTCCGTCATTATGTTAGTCAGCATATATGCGAAGTATGGACTAACAGAGAAAATCCGTGCGTGCTTTACTCTTGTGTTTTTCAGACACATTTTTACTCACTTTCTGCCTTTAGAAAAGATATAGATCGTCACCATAAATGCCCGAAGACGTAACCGACATGAAAATCGAAATTCGTTTTTTGACGTAATCTGATACATAAAGCTAAAACACATGCTCTGGCAAAATGTTAAGCTTCTATGTTCAAAAACAACGATGCTATTCAAGAAATGGTATTTCGGAAAATGGGATAATATTGCAGATTTTCTTGTAATGGAAGATCTCAAAACTAAGCTCTTCAGCGGTTTTGGTTTCACTACTAATTCCCCTTCGTATATTATCGATAATATCACATATACTCGCCTTCAAAAGATTAATATTCCATAAAACAGTTTTTAATTTTATACCGATTTTTTGCTTCTCCTGTAAAGTTTTGGTTTTGTGGGTTAGGTCTTTGGGCATTTATGGTGACGAGATATATATTTTGCCCGATCCCTAAATATTCGTATATGTATATCAAATCTGAGCATAATATAATCAAACATTTGCAGCTATACAATGATTACATGTAAAATTCCATACAGTAGCATGGTCAATAAAATAATATATTAATCCAGAGTCTTCACTTCGATGTTTAGGAATCACATCCATATGCTATACACTCTGGTGTAAAGCATACAAATATATTTTGCTCAGTAGTGCAAACCATTTACTGCAGGAATATATAACTTAAAATAAATATGTATACGTATAATATATATTTACACTTTATCCAAATTTAATTTCATATTACTTATATTGTTGTTGCACAATATTGCACAAATGCATTGAATGGCAAATAAATGTTTGCAATATTGTTTCAAATTTAAAAGCTATTAAACGGTTGAATGAACATTTGTAAAATATGCAATATGGAACAGCAAAGGGATAATACAAAACAAAATACACGAAAAACAACAACAATAAATACCAACTGCCTACTAGCCATGCAAAGTAGTAGTAACAACAACATTACCATTATCAATAACGAAAGGGGGGTCTGGGACACCTATAGGTGGTAGCTTTCAACTTTCAATAAATTGTTTCATTTAAATGGGCACGAATTTGTGGCAATATTGAATTGATTACAGACATCGATTTCATTGCAATCAACACTGACTTGTTGTTTTTTTGTGTAGTAGTTGTTGTTGTTGCTGCTACTGATGTTATCTGAAATAAAAACATATTTTACCAATCACAACTACTTTGGCATAATACAAAATGATGACATTCATTCATATAAACCAATCTCACTGTCGAGCATTGATTTCCAAACATAAATTTTCATTTGGGCTTCTTTGATTTTGGTTTTTTTTTCTACATTTTTGTCAGATGCCTTTCAACAACATTTCACATTTATGATTTTATTGTCTCGTCATATGCTGTCGCCTTGTATGCAGATTTTTATGATTTTAATGACTTCCCTCTCGTTACTGCAAGTCACGAACGTAATACATAACTGATTTCATTTTTGGGGGAACAGCAACCATTTTTCCATTCAAATATTTGTCGGCTTCTTTTTTTTTTTTTGGTTGGTTATATGGAATAAAATGTTGTTGGGGAAGGCATGGAATATTATCAAGTTTGTTTCTTTGAGCAATTTCTTTTGTTGAAAACCAAGAAAATTCGTGATTATCATTTTCTTTTATTCTGATTTGTCAGTCGGGTGGTTAGACATCAGTTTATAATCATTTATAGATTGTTAGTAATTTTATAATTGCCTTTATCTAAATGGAAATAAATTTACAAGCGTATTAAACTGTTTGATTTATTGCCGTGATTTATGACAGCAAAAAGGGAACAATTTTAAATCAAATCAATTATATGCCATAAAATAGGAGAAATCGTCACGCTTTCATTATTACTAATTAAGAGAATCGTCTTCAGTGATTTTTCTGGGTTTTTTTAGCCTAGATATGAATAATCAGGATTCTTAAAAAAAAATAAAAATAGACCTCAAACTAGATCAAATGTTTTATTCAGCAATAAAATCGATCGGAAATAAAGTCGATAAAATCAAGAAATAATTACAAAAAGTAGAGTTAGGAAAAATGCCCATTTAACTCATGTGAAATCGAGTTTCCTATATCTGCGAGATTACAAGAAGGATTTCAGGCATTTGTCTCTCTTTTAAAACTTCATAAATCTTATTATAATGTATGCTGGCAGGATACCTTATATAAAAACGTTAGCAACAGCACCAATATGTGAACTGCCTTCACCTACTCATTCAATTATAAGTTGTGACCTAAATTCTTTAAATAATTTAATACCAATTTCCCATGGCAACCATTTCATTATCTCTACGACTATTCATTTTCTATGTATATCAAATCAATTTGTTAAGACTTTGACCAAAAAAGCCCACAAATATCAACATTATTTAAAGCTTCTTAAACGCTTTAAAAGGACAACCACACATATTATTGTGGCCAAACACAACATTGGCTTAAAATTCAATTAAACCCTGAAACAACAACAATTGGAAAAAATAATATTTTAAATAAGACTGCACTGAAGAAACAGAACAATGACACGAAGAATAATAGAAAATCTGCTTACAAATGACAGAAGAAGAAAAACGGAAATAAAGCTATTTATTTTCTTAGAGTTTTGTATAGGCAGATGCATATAATTTTGTTGTGGGCTTTAAGCCAAACAGGTGGTATTAAGATGTTTGACAAGTGTAAATGGCTAATTTCCCACATAGCTTATGAATGTTTGAGGTTTGTTCAGGTTTAAAAAGGTCTTTATTTAGGTTAGGTTTAAAAAAGGGCCTAGAAATAGAGTGGGCCTATTGTGCGCTCTATACTTTTTTAGGGAAGAAAGAGGGTAAATCTAATTTCTCATTTTAGGAATTCTATGCCCTTTACAAAAATCCCTTAATGTCATAAATTGAGATAGTGTAGATTCCCATGAACTGGTATTTTGGATTATTGTAGAAATAGCAAGTTATATAGCTGCAAATTTAAGCTTTAAACGTTTTAAAACCACGATTTACGAATAAATATTCAGCAAGCTGATGGACCTTGGGTTTATAACCCACCCCTATAAAAAAATATCCTCCTATGAAAAAACAATGAGTTAGGAAAATAAACCCATCTAGAGTTCACAACCACCGCAAATGTTTATGGATCATAATCTGAGAATTCGCACATGGTATGCTCGGACTATTTATCGAGAAAGTGCAGCTTGCGCACTGGCAGATATAATTGCAAAGTACAAGACGAGATTACTGTCATACAGGAAACACAATGGATTGGGAAAGGCGTCACAACAACACTTTATTATAGCTGTCATGATATAAAGCACGAGTTAATCTGCAGATTTGTAGTTAATAAAAGGTTTAAACATCTGGTCTCCAGTTACACCGGGGCTGAAAGTCTTATTTGCGCCCATTACACCGCCGAAGACACCGCCGAAGACGAGCGCTTATTCTGACCCAATACCATAAGTAACATAGAACTGTGGAACTTAACGAAGCATGAACTCATAAAAATACAGATTAAGCGTAAAAGAAACAAGTAAAAAAGTATCAGTCGGCTTTGCCGACATAGATACACCCTCAGCCTGTGTGAAATAAAATACTTTTTTCTCGAAAAAACGTATGTATTTAGGGGGTTTCAACATTTTGGGGGTATGATCTTCCCGACAAAATAATGGACTAGGATAAAAGTTCAAAGCTTCGAGAGTTGCCATGCGCTCCAGCCACTACATATGGTGCCATAGGGATTTTTTACACTTTCGGGCTGTTTTCTCAAGAAGTATGGACTTGTCCCTGAAAAGATTTTACCGCCGTAATGGAGACAGGGAATGCAAGTTGCAACAACAAAAATCAAAGTGATTCAAGAGCAGGTATTAAAGTGAATTTATCCGAAATTTTGTGTTGGAGGTACCCGAAGGAGTGAACAAATATAGTCCATATTCGATATCCATATTCTATATCTGGTAGATATATTACGATGTGTAAAGTATGGAAAAATCAGTTTCCGAACATTTTCAAACTTTGGTGGGGGAGGCACCGAAAGGAGTGGACCGATATAACCCATCTTCGAACTTAAACTAAGTTTGGACGAATTATTGCGAAAGCCAAATTTTGGACCGAATCGGTTGATCCGTTCGAGAGTTATCGTGCGCTCCAACCAGCCAGACAGCAGACAGACGGACGGACATTGCTCAATCGACTCCAAATTGTCTAAAACACATTTCGTCAAAACATACTTGGGGTCTAAAACCATTATTTCGATGAGGCACATTTTGCCCGTATGAAAGTGTATATACCCTCGTTAGCATAAATGCTGAGGGTATAAAAATGTTACTAGCTTAACAATGATGCCAATTGAATGCATTCCGCAAAGATCACGAAATCGAGGTCGACCAACAAACACACCCTTACATGAGAAGATACAAAAACAACCGCAACTAATTGTGTTAGGTAGAGTTGTGCCAAAGGAACAATATGGAACTACCTAGTTCACTTCGCAGTTCCAATGGCCCACACTTTTTCTTTGAACAAACTGCGTATACTTAACAGCACACGTTATATTTCATGATGTTACTCATACGTTTTGGAACTAGTACAAGGAACTAGGAACTAGATTACCCAACTCTAGTGTTAGGTGGTGATGCTTTGTGGAACAGGAGTAAAAGAAAAAGATACAAATGATATGTGTCCTGCCCATGACATTTAAATTATTCTAGGCGATTTTAATACCAAAATTGGAAAGGAAAATATGTTTGCACTAACAGCCGCAAAATTCATTCCCCACAATGAAATGTCTCACAGTAGAATGAGGCTTATAGACTTCGCAGAGCACAAAAAACATAGTAGTCAGCAGCACGAGATTTAAGCATATCGACATTCAAAAAGGCGTCCGGATATCACCAGATCAAAAAAAAAAAATTACCCTCACTTTAATAAGGCTTGTCTCCGACAACCATGTTACAATGTTATCGGCGTTTTAGCGTTCTAAGCCGCCATCACTTGTCAATCAACTTCCGAAATATGGAAGATGATGACAAATAAAAACATTATAGATCAATCTTCTTATAAAATAAGATATATAGAATATATAGGAAAGACACTTTCCACAGCCTTTGAGTTGAACATTGAAAAATAAGGTTACCAAGTCGGACTATAGGAAAAATTCGGATATAAAAAAAATATCATAAAAATATGCATATATGATTTTTTGTGGCTTGTATGGCCTTCGTTGTACCCACTAAAAATAATATCTAATATGCCTGATGATCGGACTCAACCACCCGTGAAACGCTTAGCATAATGTAGACCTCTTAGGTCATAATTAGACAGCGGAAAACTATGCACATATGGTTAGGATGATCGTAGAGAAAATCTGATTAGACAGAAACTCGTTTTATGACAAAAAAAAAAAAACCAATTAGGCCCAGAAATTTGTGTATATTTTGCATATCGTGTATATTTTGACATATTTGCATAAAATGAGCATATGCAAAAACATATGCAAGGATTTGTGGCCTGAGTATCCCACCGAAAAGACTGAAATTTCGTATTTTGTCTTCGTTGTGGGTATAAAATTTTCCACCTGAAATTTGTCGGCATAGGTTCACGTCTTCATACAGCTCCCATAGAACGGAACCTCCGGATTTCCGATATTTTGAAGGTAGTGGCCTCAACATCACACTGAAATGGCTGAAATTTTTTATTAAGTATTCGTTGAGGATATAAAACTTTCCACCTGAAATTTGTCGGTATAGGTCCACGTCTTCATACATCCCCCATAGAACGGTATCTCCCGATTTCCGATATTTTGAAAGTTGTGGCCTCAACATCACACTGAAATGGCTGAAATTTTGTATTAAGTCTTTGTTGGGGGTATAAATTTCCACCTGAAATTTGTCGTTATAGGTCCACATCTTCATATAGCCCACATAGAACGGAACCTCCGGATTTCTGGTATTTTGAAGGTTGTGGCCTCAATATCCTTCCGAAATGGCTGAAATTTGGTATTAAGTCTTCCTTGGTGGTAAACAACTGTACCTGTTATTGATTGTTATTTTTGCATAAAATATTTTGCATATGCACATATTATTTTTTGCAAAGTGCATAAATTTTGCATATGTCATATGTTTCAGAAGCCAAAAATATGTCCAGTCCCAAAATTTGACATGAATCAGACCAAAAATAGGGGTTGCATAATAGCTCGACCCGAAAGAGAAACAATTAAAATATCATTCAAAAATGTCCTTCGCCTTAATAATGCAAACATTTATCTCGCTTTGATAGATGATCGCTTTGAATACGATCGTTCCCAGGAGCAAACATCGGATCACTACCTTATTGTAGCAAAGGTACGTACCCGATTACTAGTATTAGCAGACACAACACAGAAGTAAGACATCGATAAACTGCAATCACAAGAGATAGCCATAGCATATTTCACTCAACTGGCCAAACGATTAACGGAAGCTCTCCTTGTTCCATATAAACAGTCGCAAAATCCATCCATCCATAAAATCCATACTATAGGCTACCTTCAAGAAACCCATGTTATGACCAGAAATTTCGTGCTACTACAGAAGAAAAAAAGGGCTATACAGGGCTATTATACAACCAGCGGTTAGTCATAGCGAGAAAAGGGAAATGTCTCAGGAAAAAGTTGAAGTGGAAAAGCGGGAATTAAAGCATAACTCTCGAAAGGAGTTACAGATTTTGTCAAAACAAGTTCCAAGAAGGTAAACATCGGATATCTCTGTCAGAAAGGTTGAAAATTTTATTCTACGTGCAGTTAAAGGCTACTGTATCATTTTGAAATTTACACTGAAGGTAGGATGTTGGTAAAGTTATGGTAGTCGGCTCTGTGATGCCCAGGTGGCAGGTGTTTGCTCGATGGTACGTTGATACTCGGTTGTAGTATTCGTTTAGAGTAGATGTGCCGATTATACTCGGCTTAGTCGTGTAGTCGTGTTGAAACGACTCGGCTTGTTGTATTATGGTGGCTGATTCTCGGCTTGGTGTAGTCGTGTTGAAGCGATTTGACTTGTTGTGTTCGGGTTGATGATACTCGGCTTGGTGATGTGATCGTCCATCGGCTTGGATTGATGATAATCGTCTAGGCCATACGTGACCAAGAAGAGAACGGCTAAAAAGAGAATGTACTGTAGAAAAAGTATTTATTGCAAATGTATTTGTAAATTGGTAGGTCAAACAAGTTGTTGAACAACAACAAATCAAAACATTTGTTCTCTTTGTTACGCTTTTTCTTGGCATTCGTGTCGTATGTGTGCAAATTGCCGAAAAATTTCGGCACCGCCATGCCAAGCGTGAACACAATTGGTCTAGGCTTCGTCGGCTTGGTGTTGAAGACTGACTGTTGTATTCGGGTGAAGTAGTCGGGTTTGTGATTCTCGTTGGGACCCTTTAATTTATTCAGTCTGAAACGAGAAGACATCGTATGAAGAAAGAAGCGAACCAATCGCAGAGGCGAACGAGTCGCGGAAGCGAACGAATCGCAGTGTACACACTAGGTGGACCAGGTGCTACCGGATGGACTATGGACCCTGCCACACGTCATCTTCGTGTATCCTCGGTATAACCCGAGAACTTGACGACTTTCGGCGTCGAAACCCGAAATACTCATACGGGGAACAAAAAGAACTGAATGAGAATTACTTTCCCACACTTTGAAAATAATTATCATTCAAATACACTGAAGTAAAATAATTCCATTATAATGAGTGTAATGAACTGAGGGTATTTTATGTAGATTGCAGGGTATATAATGACCAAATGGTAAATTCATAAATAGCGGGACTCATAGAAATGTGCACATTAAGGTGGGAAATATAATGATGTGGGTTTACCACAAAATAAAATGTAATGATCACGTTACAAAGTTCCATGGAGAAGAAGTTCATATTACTCCTAGAATGTTTGGTATTGAAAATGGGATATATTAATCCACGTTCTGATATAGCCCCCATAGAACTATACCTACGGATTTAATGTATTTTGAAGGTTTTAGCCACATTCTTTTATCGAAATGTCTGAAATATGGTAATTCCCATAATTTGTTGTTGTAGGCCCACATATTGAAGTACCTCCCATATAATTGGGCATCCCGATTTTCGCTATTTTAAAGGTTTTAGCCACATTATCTTACCGAAATGACTGAAATTTGGCATTTAGCATTATTCGGACTACGAACCTTGTCTCTGTAATTGGTACCTCCTGATTTTCATTTTCAAAATTTTATCCACAGAATTGGGTTAAATTTGGTATATAGTCTTCATTGGATTCCTGTAGAGAATTGTCACGTTTTAATGTAGCCCCTATATAACTGTACCTCTCTATTTTCAGTATTAACCATTATTTTAATCACATTAACCTATCGAAATGACTGATATGGGTATAAAACAAGCCTACGGAGAAGTGTGGATATAGATGCACGTTTTAATATAGACCCCATGGAAAGGTATTCAGGATTCTCAGATACAGCTCGATCTGAAATATTTTAAAGGATTAGTATACAGGAACATGGTATTTCGGATTCTCAATGGGTCAAAATGCTCATGTAGAAAATGATCAATATTCATATTTTGGTACATTCCCAATATGAAGGTACATCCAGATTTTACGTATTTTGAAGGTAGTAAACGTCTAAGTGGAATGACGGTATAATGGTATTTCGGATACCGAATGGGTAAAAAACATCGATGTCTCATTGGTATTAAATCTTGTTTAAAAGAAAGTGATATGTTTTAGTTAGTGTGGCGGAAGAACTTTGTAATTATAATAAAGGAATTATTCCAATCTATGTAATTAGTATAAAAAGTTTGGCAAGAACGAACTTAACGCCGTTCTTATTTGTTTTTACAGTGTTTTATTTAACTTGCTTTGATGTATATTTATTTATATGAAACCAAAACAAATATGGGTCAACTTCTTCCTATATCCCTCATATAGCGGAACCACCCGATTTCAGGTATTTTGAGTATTTTATCTTCATATTTAGCCCGAAATGGCTATAACTTGGCATTTGGAATTCCCAATGGCACAGAAACGTCTCCACCAAAAATTGTGAACATAGGTCCCGCCCCAAATAATGGTACCACCCGATTTCAGGTACATATTTTGAAGTTTTTTCTACATTTTCATCCTAAATTGGCTGTAATTTGGTTATGAGGTTTCTTTGAAGTTGAAAAGGGCAAGTTGAGAGAGGAAAGTTCGGAGGAGGCTGTTTAAAAGTTCGTTGGAGGTTGTTCGGAAGTTCAGACGGGGTTGTTCGGGAACATAAAATCTGTTTATTTATTTATTCAATTCATTTTTTATAATAAAGCCTCTAAGGCCAATAATTAGTATTAACAAAAATTAACAAAATAGTATAACCAAAAATTCCAAAAATAAAAAAATTATTTAAAAAATTAAGTTAGAGAGTTTTATTTATTAATGCGCTAAAAACTAGAAAATAAGTTTTCACTTAGCCTCAATAAGTATATTCTTCTTCATGATGGAATCTCTCAAATAAAAAGCTTGCATTTAAATTAAAAATGGCAATAAACGACAAGCGTTTTATTTGAGAGATCCCATCATGAAGAAGAATATACTTATTGAGGCTAAGAGAAAAATAATTTCCTGGATTTTAGTGCATTTATAAATAAAACATTGTAGCTTTTTATACCCTCAGCATTTATATTAACGAGTATATATACACTTTCAAACGGGCAAAATGTGCCTCATCGAAATAATGGTTTTAGACTTCAAGCATGGGCGAAATACGTTTCAGACAATTTGGAGTTGATTTATCCATGTCCGTCCGTCTGTCTGTCTTGGTGGCTGGAGAGCACGATAACTCGAACGGATCAACCGATTCGGTCCAAAATTTTGCTTTCGTAATATTTTGTCTAAACTTATTATACTTATTATGTCGGTTCACTCCTTCCGGTACCTCACCCACAAAAGTTCGAAAATGTTCGGAAAATTTGTGCGCACGATAACTCTTGCAGGGAGTAACCGATTTGGTCCATACTTTGCACATCATAAAATCTCTACAAGACTTAGATGAGGTTCCAATATGGACTCAATCTGTCCACTCGGCTACCTCCCACACAAAATTTCGGAAGAGTTCAGTTTAGGACCCGCTCTCGAAAAAAACGCTATGATTGATCAGGTTCCAATATGGACTATATCTGTCCACTCCTTCTGGTATCTTTCACACAAAATTTCGGATATGTTCACTTTAAGATCTGTTCTCGAATCACTTTAATTTTTGTTGAAGCAAGTTGCATTCGCTGTCTCAATTACAACGGAAAAAGTTTTTTCGGGGGCATACTTCTTGACAAAACAGCCCGAAAGGTGTAACAAACCCTTATAGCACCATATAAAGTGGTTAAAGAGCACGATAACTCTCGAACTGATCAACCGATATGGTCCAAAATTTAGCCTTCGTCATATTGTGTCCAAACTATGTTTCAGTTCGAAAATGGGCAAAATACACAATTTCCGGTACTTCCTCCCAAAATTAAAAAAAAATCACTTAAAAATCACGATATGTCTTGAACCAAAAAATTTTGTTTCAAACTTTGGATATCCAAATATTTTGTCCATATCTGTCCTCTCCTTAGGGTAGCTCCCCCACAAAAGTTCAACATTTGTGTCTAAGCTGTTCGTTGTGGTCCTGTTTACAGCGATATTATGTTTTCCGTGGACAAGTCCATGCTCCCTGGCATACTGGTCCTAAATTTATACAGTGACTCACTGAAACTACTAGTGGGCGCGATATCTATCGAAAAGATATGACTCCCAAAATAAGATCCACCTTCATGGGCTATGTCGGTCCATTCCTTTAAGTACCTCCTCCGCCACACTTTTGAACTTTTATCCTAATACACATTTTGTTGTGTCACCCTGTCAGCCATGCGTCGTATTACACGAATCACCACGCCTGTGCAACACTGTTAGTGATCATATGTTTTGCTGACGTGGCGGCAACACATTGGTCGATGCATTTTTCGCATTGGTGATCCCTATACGGCCAGCATATGTTTTTTGCATCATTTGCAAAAGTAGCAGCCGGCGAAACAACATCACAAAGAACAATAAGGAATTTTGCAGAAATCGTGTTGGTGGTATACATACTAAATAAGCTAGAGAATTGTACATCCAATTGGATGTACATAAACGTTTTATTGATTTTGGTGGGAACAATTGTTAGACACAATTGTAATTAAACCTGGTGCAGCAAACTAAAAAGGTGAGTTAATGCACGTTAAAAGGATTACACCGAAACAATATTTTTAAGCATTTTATTGCTTTTTTTTGTCCCTACAGGATTGTCACATGGGTGATACTGTACCCAGTGCTAAACCACGTTTTTGGAAAAAGCATTGTGGCGTAACGGTACTATGGTACCACACCATCATTATATCTGGCTGAGAACAAATTGTTATACTACAATGCCTGCTACTAAAACGCGATCAAACACCGGTTTATAATAAAACAATTGTTGAAATTGTTACCCCAAAAAGAAATAAATACATTTATTGCCACTCAACACAGATTTATGCCGTTTTCGAGCATGTTCCACGGCAGCTAATTGGAAGATTTCCAATTGGCTAATGCAAGTACAGTCATAGACTTGGATAGTAACCAAAAATCCACAACTGCCCGGTTACCAAACGACATTCAAGTGAAGCTTTCAATTTGTGATGCATGCGGAAACACTTCAGTGTGTTTCGCCAGCTGCTAAACGAAAATTTTTGGGAAATTTCCACCAGACCCAACAATAAACTTTTGCACCCCAATCAGCCATAACGCTGAGGCGTCATTCATATAAACATTTCGAGCTTTCATGCCGGCCCCTTTATGGCGCAAAACACCTCAAGTTTTCCAAAAGGATTTGAATTTTGATGCCCGCAATATCGGAGACAGATGTTCAGAACAATTAGTGACCGTTTTTCCAGAAAATTTAACCACCACGTGGACCATACACTGCAGTGCACAATTGAATTTAGATGAGAATCCAATTCATATCAACTTTAGTCGCGGCCATCATTCATCACATCATGCCAATAGCCCATTTAACAGCAATAGCACAGATCATCATCACCAATAGACTGGACATTAAGTATTTTTCATCATCATACCCATCATTATCACAATCATAGTTCATCATCACCATCATAACATAGCCTAAATTCTCTGGATGTACTGTAAGTAGAACCGTGATTGAACTGAAGACCTAAGTGAAGCCGCAGTGCATCAATCGAATTATTGAATGTTTTATGTGATTTTTTTTAGTTTGGTTATAATTTTCTTCACGGAATTATAATCAAACACATTTATACATAAACAGTTTGGCTTTGATTGAGCATATTGAATCTTTCATGTGATTTTACTAAGAACTGAGATAAGCTTGGTTATAATTTGGTTCACGGAATTATAATCAAACGCATTTACGTATAACAAATTTTGTATGTTTAAATTAAACACGTATGGATTTTAAAGTGTGTTATATTAGAATCAACATTCAATAATTGCGGTCACATACTATCCATCTGTATGAATATAATTATCTAGTATTTTATATTGGATCTCATCGTAATTATTAAGTACAATTATTGCCCAATATCATAACCTATAGATCAGTCACACCTTCTTTCTGAATATATGTATACATATTTATATATATGTATATCGATCGAGTAACAGATTTGAATATAGAGAAAAATTGATGAATAATTTCATTTATACACCCGAGTGTAATTATTAACATACTTATAATTGTGCATGTGTTTAATTATACCGTTAATTGTTGATTATACCCTCATGGATGCATTTATATACGGATTTTTTTATATATGTTCAGAAAGGTGTTAATTGTCGATCAGATATATTGTTAAATTTTTTTTATTGTTGATAATACCAAAATATTGAATCTTTCCATCGATACGAAATTATATTTTTTCTTTAATCTTGTGCGATGCACCTCAGCGATACCCCTATTTAATTGATTTTTCCAAATTCATATATAAATCCATGGCTTCCCATGGACAAACCCCAATACCCATTCGAGCTCGATAGGTTGAGGTATTTATTTTGGCTTTAAAGTAAAGTCTATATTGTGCGTGGAGACGCATAATAATAGGGAGATCACCAGAGTGTATCCTTAACCTTTTTTAGAACCTCATAGTTTATCATTATTACATTGGTAATATTATTTCATAATATTACTTCTTCAATTCACTTAAACAGAAAAAAATGGAATTAAAGTATTACTAGACTTAAGCATAATAGCCTTAAGTAATCATAAGCCTTAACCTGAATTGTTTTATACGTACATGAATAAATGTAGTGATGAATCTTGTATATAAGGAAAACGATCAAAATATGAATTAATTTGGAGAAAATAATAATAAGGTAATGTAACGGTAACTGGGCAGTCATAATCTACGTTTGGGGGTCTTCATAGTCATGAGGCCCATTAGGGGGTTTATGTTAGAAACCCACAGGGAGGGCAAAAGGGTACCCACACTTCACCTAGGGGTACCCACAACAACAACAACATCCAAATTCGATACAACAACAAGTCCGTTTATGATTTTATTTTTTTTTAAATTGATATGACATTTATTTTTTTTGTATGTGGCCAAGTGCGACTCCTCGCCGCTAGAGCTTAGCCGGAGCCAACGTAGTTGAGTACCACGTCCACCTTGGTAACCAATAGAGGTCATACTTGCCTGCCACATTACAAAATGCGACATAGTTACATAACAATTTTCTCGACAAGTTCAAATGTCCAAAAAGGGCCACCAAATTCTGAAAATGAATACATTCGATCTGTCCGTAGATGAAAGTTTCACTTCACATAGGCTGAGGGTATATCTCTGTCGGCAAAGCAGACTGATTCTTTTTTACTTGTTTTAATTATTTTTTATATTATACATAGTTCCCTCGTAAGAGGCTCAAACGTTCCAAAAACCCCGCACAGTTTATGGATTTTTTTCGTGTATACTGTCTTGATTGCATCTGTCAGTGGTATAATTGGGCCAGAATTTATGATACCTACCCACAAAAGCCCTAGAATTTACGCTGGAAACTTCCAACATTTCATTCGCCAGCCACGAAAATGTTTTTGCTTTTAAAAGTTACGGATTTATCTGTTCACAGGACACTGTTATTGTTTTTGTACAATTTAGTTATCAGTCATTTAGCTATCGGCAAAGCCGACTGATATTTTTTTCTATGGTTTCTAATGTACGTCGGAAATGTAATTTAGAATGACAAAACATTATCCGGTTGAATATTCTTTTTTTTTTTTTTTGAGCTCGAGCGCCCCTTCAGATATGTCAAGAAGAGACAACAGTTAAAATTGGCAATCCTTAGATGCAATAGCCAGGTTATTTTCCAATAAACAGTTGTATTCCAAATAGAATATTCTCTAAATAAATGTTTTTTCCATCAACATCCCCAATTATGGCAACAAAAGTATTTAAACATTACACTTTTAACGACATCAACATGTTGGGGCTTTTGTTCAACATGCTCCACCATTATCTCAACATGTTGCCTAACAAGTAGCTGCAACATTTCGTTTCCCCCCAACAAATAATAACAATTCACCACAAATGCATTTACCTTTTCGGTTTTGGTGTTTTTGTATTTTTTGGGGGTCTCTCACGTACTGCTGCTGTGTTTGTTAAGTCAGTCGTTGTGGTGTTGATGCAACAAGAAGGTTGTGTGGACCGGTCGTTAAACGAGAATAGAAACGAGTAGAAAATAACGACAAAAGTGTGTGATACAAGAAATGCGTGAGTAAAACGATTTCATGATGTGTTACAACTAGAAAAAAAGAAACAAATACGGAGAGAAACTGTGTTGAAGTTAATGCTCACTCGAATCAGTGGTGAATTTTGAAACAACTTCCTTCCGTTTTAATAGTTTTCCCCTTTGTGTAAGGGTATGTGTGAGAGAGTACGCGCATTGTAACTAACGGCATTTCAATTATTTATGCACTAAGAGAGCTCTCTGTCTCTGGATCTCTCTCTCAGTGGTTGTAGAAATTTGGATTGCCAGACAGGTTAATCGTAAATTAGCCTGTCGTGTGTGTTGTAACCAACCAACGTAACTTCGTGTATCGGAGAGCTTTGTACGAAAGTGCGTGAGTAAGAAACGTTAGTTTTCAAGTGATGTTAAACGAGTTAACATGTGTTTTGCGTAAAAACCGGTCACCCAGTGATGATAATTTTCACATCATTGTTTGTAATTTTTAATTAAGGAGAAGAAACAAAAATGCAAATTGAAAAATAAATTAATTAAAGAGAGAATTAAACAAAATTTAAACGCAAATTCTAAAGTGTGAAGAAAAAATTTTAAATTTGGCAAATTTGTTTGTGTAACAACAACAATAACACATACGAATATTACTCATACTCTACACTGCGTTCCGGTTTTGTTTGTCACATTCAAGGATATCGGTAATCGTCGGTAACGGGTGTGTAGTCGTGTTTGTGCAACTATCAGCATTCGGTCATTCCTATTAAACCAAAGAAAATAAAAACACATTCCTGTGAGCCAGTAAACACTGTTTAGAAAATAAAGTTTATTACCCTTCTCAATAATAATAATAACAATAATTGGGCACCACCTTGTCCATGTATTTTATTTGGCAATAACCTGCAGCATTTAGAGGTGTATAAAATCCGACCTGGTGTCTGTGCCATAAAGCACTTAACAAATAAAAGTGAATGCATTCATTAAAGAAAGTATTACTAAAACAAAAGAGAAAGAGTTAAACGAAGTAAATCCCCTTTTTAGTGCGGGGTTTAAAAGCTCCAACAAAAAAGCAGTGTTTAAATTATAGTGCAGTGATGATCTAAGACAGTCAACAGCGAAGAAAACATTTTGCAAGTATTCAATTTGGTCCATTGTTGAATTCATTGCTAACATTTATTCACTCACTCCCCCCGTTTGTTGAGTACATATTACAAAGGATTATCTCATGTTTATTTAAGGATATAACAACAACAGCAGCAATTGCTAAAAATTCATGCTGATGTCCAAGTAAGTTGTAAAAGTTTCCCTTTCTCTTTTTTTGGTATTTATTATTGTGTTTCTTTTACTCGCACAGAATATCAATAAAGTTATTTAATAATTTATGACATTTATTTCATTGTCTGTAAGTGATTTCTATTTGATTGTAAACCCAAATCCCTAGTGGAAAAATATTGAGAAAATATTAACTTTGTTCTATACACTTTTTCATTCCCAATGAGATTTTGTGGAATATCTCAAGTTTGTAAAATTGTATGCATAAATGTATTGAATATTATTTTATAGCAAGAGGTTTTGTTTCCAAATAATAATGTAGCCAAATCTGATTCCATGAACAAGATTTTCCGTCTGTTTATGTAAAATTTGTAATTATTTACCAAAGATTGTGATGAATGAAAAACTTGTGTTCAAATTGGATTTGGTTCCAAAAAATGTAGCCAAACTTTTTTAGGAAAACATACTTGACACTTTTTGGCAAATATTTTCCCAATATGACCGTACCTTTATATACCGAAGGTTGAGATGTTTCTAGAAATAGGAAGATTGCTCTTTGGTAAATTGGACCGAAATTCAGAATTCGTAAGTATTTTGGATAACAGAAAAGGGCTATTTATATTCCTGGTACTTCCCATTAGGACCGGTATTTAGAGGTGTTGCATTACAATGTGATGTAGGGTCAGTAAAGATTATGTTCGAATACCCATCAACCGTATTCAAAATATTTTGACATTTTCGCGTTGTGGATTTTTGTGAGAACTAGCAAAACTGAAAAATTGATTATTTTTTCAAAAACATTTATATAATTTAAAAAAAAAAATATAGTTTTCAACATTTTACACAATAGCTGTCAAACAGTTGGGAGTTGAGTAAATGTTTGGTTTGCCAAAATCTCTAAAAACCCTTCTGTATGTATGTATGTATGTATGTAGGTATGTACTTCAAGACAACCAAAGACCAGACAATCGACTTTGCACCAAAAAATACAAGGGAGCAATCGATTTGGTCCAAACTTTGCACATCGTATTATTCTTTCGAGATATAGATCGTGTTTGAATATGGACTATATAGGTTCACTCCACACAAAATTCGAATAAAGTGAAGTTTAAGAGCATCTCTCTGATCATTTTATTTTTTTCAGCAGGTTGCGACTCCCTTTACGACGCTTCAATTTTTTTCGGGCGCACGTCATTACTTCCTAAGATATTGGCATAAAAACCAAAAGAAACCTTGATGGCACCAACTAAAATGGCAAATCCGCAAGATTACTCTCGGATGGTCCAAACTTTGCACATCGTATTATTTCATTTAGTCATGTATCAGGTCGGAATATGGACTGTATTGGACCCGT
This sequence comes from Musca autumnalis, assembly GCF_047663935.1. Taxonomy (NCBI): domain Eukaryota; kingdom Metazoa; phylum Arthropoda; class Insecta; order Diptera; family Muscidae; genus Musca; species Musca autumnalis. The sequence continues at coordinate 4,429,154 of NW_027411755.1, read as the reverse complement.
CTTATGGGTGCCTACCATACAAAAAAAGCCTGCCGGCACCAACTAATATGTTTAATATGTAAGATGACTCTCGAAGGGACAAAACGATATCGGCCAAACGTTGTACATCGTATTATTTCCTAAAGCCTCGAATTATGTCTGACTATTGACTGCATAGGACCACTTTTCGGGTACCTCCCACAAAAAAGTTTGGAAAGAGTGCAGTCTAAGGACTCGTCTGGTCGTCTTAAGATTTTTGGTAACATGTTCTGTATGCGGCCGTAGTTATGATGGTACAATTTTTTTCTGGAGCAAATCCATACTTCTTGAGAAATTGGTCCAAAAGCTCAAAAAATCCCTATATATGTCAGAAGTATTACGTTTGATTATTTTCTTTAGGTCCGTGGCTGAGGTTATATCTCAGTCGGCACATCTAACTGATACTTTCTTTCTTGTGTTTCACGGATGTTGTTCCCTATGATCTCCCTACCATAATAAAAAAATCTACTCTGAGCAAAAACAAAACGGACACTAGCTACCGGAATGAGTTACCCCTTAAGTTAGATCAAGTTTCAAGATGGACTATATCGGTTAAATCATTTCGGCGCGATATCTAATCAAAAAAATAGCCGTTACTTTCATGATGCACAGCGCCATTGCAGTCGAAGAAAAGAGTGAGCAAAATCTTCACATTTGACCAAACTTGACGTGCTTTTTTCGGTATTGAATCTGCTGGACGTTTCCGTTGGTATGATTGGGCTTCGCGATGCGCCTGAACTAACTTTAAATGAAAAGTGCTTACACCTGAAAAGTTTTTGCGGATTCTGAAACTATAAGGTTCATAGATGAGAAAAAAATCAAAAAACAAAAAAATTGCCGGAGGGATTTTTAAATAAATCGCTGTGAAAGGTCATATTTTTAAATTTTTTATGTTTTTTGTTTTTGGGACTAAAGAAAATGTTGTAGAGAGGTTTCACTGCTACATTTTCTTTAGTCTCACTTTGATAGGGCTTACGGTTTCCAAGCAAAATCCTAAAAACTTAAAAACCCCTAAAATGTGACCTTTGACCGCGATTTATTTAAAAAATTCTGCGGCAATTTTTTCGTTTTTTCATTTTTCTCATCTATGAATATTGTAGTTTCAGAATCCACAAAATCTTCCGTGGTGTAAGCTCCTTTCATTTAAGAGGTTATGGCCACTTACAAATTTTATAAAATCTAAAATTTTTTATTGGCTCATTTTAAAGTACATGTAGAATAGCTGAGCTATGAGCGCTAGAAAGAGAAAATTCATTGTGATTTGTATGTAACATCGAAGTTCGAAGCGCGATTTTCTCAAAATGGAATTTTGGAATGCGGTGCCCACTGTAGCTCGAGAACGGATGATCCGATCTTCATGTGCTTGTACTTAATCCAGAAATTTTTATGTCTAAAAAACTATAAATTTTTTATTTGAAAATTTTGCTTTTTTAAGGCGAAGATCATTTTTTTAATATTAATTTAATTAATTTCTCGTTGAAAGAAGAAAAGTTCGATGACAGAGAAGCCGCTCCACAGCCGATATGTCTGAAGAGCCTATGTCAAAGGCGAAACTTGCATGTACATGGTGGTGGTTGTGTGGGTTCGAATCTTCGGGTTTCCTTTGGTGCTTGGTGACCAGATTAAAAACCCCGAAGGACAGATTAGCCGGAAATCGAATTTTCGAGTTATGGCGTGATGACGTTTTTGCTGGAGACCCCATATGGCTTCATCAATTAGCGTTATATATTTGATCACTGTTGTTTTAGTTAATGAGGATTTTTTCTGGGAATATTTCGACCTTCTAACTCGCTTCCTTACATGTCCTTCCAGTAAGATTCTTCACCTTCGAACTGTTCTGTAAACATGTCACTCAGGTGTGGTTCCTAAAGACATGAAGTCGATGTAATCTTGTTTTAGCAGTCATTTTTTGTTTCTATGCCCTACACCAGCATCCGGCAAAAAGGGGCACACGTGCCCTTGATGAGAATAACAGCAGAACAACTACTATTCAGTCTTCGTTCAGAAGTCAAAGAAGAAGGTTCTGCTGTCGCTTGTTTCAATGATTTTTAATTTTAGCAATGCATTAACGCACACGCTGTTTGTGGAGAGAGCGAGAGAGAGTCGTATGCGTGAGACCGCAAACAATGCGTTTGTGTTAGTGCCGATACCTGCCCTACACCATAATGTGGGGAGGGCATTATAAATTGGTTTTGACCAAAAAGTTCATAACGCGTCGAAATAATGGTCGTAGACCCATACATATACATATTTACCAAAATGAATGTCTCGACGAGCTGAGTAGATCTGGCTATGTGTGTCCGTCCGTCGGTCCGTCCGTCCGTTTGTCTAAACCTTGTAATCACGCATCAGCTTGCAATTTTAATCCGATCATTTTGATGAAGGTCCCGGAGGGGAAGAAGCCTATTGCTTTTGCTGATAGTCGGATAATATTCAGGGGTAGTAATGGGCAATTTATTTAAAAGCAAATATCTCCGCTTGTCTAAGGGGCATAACAAAAGCATAACCTGCTGATGAAAGTAGAAAATATCACCTTTGCAACGATGTAACGTAGATTGTCGTAGGTTGTCAAAAAACGGAGATATCGCAATAGCCGCTAATAAAACACAACTTTTCATTTTTGCGATTTTAATAATAATGACGAATATCGCAGCTTTGGTTGGTGACTTTCCAAAAGCAAAGTATGACTATAAAAGCAGGTTGGCGTAGGTGGCCAAATAACGGAGATATCGCAATAGTCGGTAATAATTTATTTTTTATTTTTTTGGATTGGATAGTCACGAAAATTTGGGTGTTAACGGGGTCTCACAGAGGAAAAAACCTATTGAATTTTGGTAATGGTCGGATATTATTAAGGGGTCGGAATGAGAAAAAAAACTTATTTGGAGAAAAGGCCAACGTTTTATTTCAAAGCAAATATCTCTCTTCTGTAAGAGGTATAAAGCAAAACCTGGCAAGGAAAGTAGAAAGTATCGCCTTTACAACGATGTGAAGTATGTTGTCATAGGTGGTCAAACAACAGAGATATCGCAATAGTCGGTAATGCATCCCTTTTTCAATTTTTTGTGCAATCACACTACTGGGTGTCTCACAGAGAAGAGGAGAAGCCTATTGATGACTGGCGTACATTTCACTTTTCGATTTTTAATATTTCGAATTTTACCAATCAAAAACTTCTGTACAGTGGTAGTGGTGTAGGATATCACATAGTCGCCTCCGACCCGACTATAGCCTTGGCTCACTTGTTTTTTTTTTTTTTTTTTTTTTTTTTTGAAGAGAATCTGCTTATTCACATTTTGGAACCGGATATTCAGATATTAAACCCGAACTTTTAACTGGTTTTTATGAACCGATTCACTGATGTGAGATAAAACTAATTTGCATTATACATTTTAAGCGGTTATGCTTTAAAATCCCGGTTTTTAACCGTGAATTATCAAAGTGTGTGGAAAATTCCCTTTGGGGATAAGACGCCTTCTTGGGTATATTGAGAACCCGGATGAACATGTTCACCGTAAGTCTAACTTCTGAATTGATGTATTCTGGGTTGGTGACCCTTTGTTGCTAGATTAAAAAGTTATAGAACTCAATTTCCTAAGTCAAATCCGAAATTTACGTTGTATCAATAAAATTTCTCATTGATTTTGATCCAACCTAAGACGTAATTGTATTAATGAAGAAGTTTCATTGAGTTTCATAAAATAACTTTATTGTTTCATAGTAATAATGTAAAAGTTTCATAGCAATAATAGAATTGTAACATTGCATAATTGAGGAAATTTCATTGGAATGATTTTTTCAATGAAACTTTACGTTGGTTCAAAATCAATGAAACATTTTTCTTTCAGAGTATTTCAGTTCCGAAATTGCATCCTTCATTGTCAATTTTTCGTTCATTTTTCCAAAAATGGACAAAGGACGATAAGAGTTAGAGACATGAAATGTTCTACGAAAATAAAACTCAACGAATTTACAACGAAAACAAGTAAGAAAAGTCTATAGTCGGACGGAGCCGACCATGGGATACCCTATACCACTATCCCTGGACAATCGCTCTCCACGGAACTTCTTTTCAATGATTGTGAAAATTTAATTATCAAATATCAGAGCTGTAATGTATAATACTTATGACCAAAACCAAAAAGTTATCTAGCATGACAAAGACATTTTTGTAGCAGGAAAGGAAAATTTAGTTCACACAAACTAAAATGTAATGAAACCCACTTATGTAGTACTACTACTTCCGTTGTTTAACCGCTACGTTATTGAAATTTTTACCAATTTCACACAAAAGTTTTAGTCCATTTAACCCGCTAAGTATTATCTGATCTTCATGTTGGTTTGTACGCTTCTTCTTCATCATAAACTCAAACTTTGTTTACAATTTTGCGGGTTATTATTTTGACCTACAGAGCCGCTACAAAATTGGTTAAAATTTTGTTTTTGGTCCATTTCATTCCCTGAACATTTCACGATCATCACCAAAAACTTATCATTTCTATTCTGGGCCGAACCCAACCTCCTTAAAAAATTCGTTATAATCGGTCCATAATTGCGGCCTTAAGCTTGTTTACAATCGCACAAACATTACAACATAAAATCTTGTTTACAATTTTTAATGGACGGACACACATCGCTAAATCGCTTTACCTCGTCGCGATACGAATTTTGGCATACCAAATAAGGGGTCTAGGACGAATATTTCGTGGTGTTACATAAACTTTTCGAGAGACAATAAGTAGCATGGGATAAAAATGTGGTTCTCTACACAGAACCCATTATATATTAGACAGTAGGCCCGTTATCTAGCAAACACTTTATTGCAATTTACATCAGAGGAAAGGTCAGTAGTTTTTTTCATATGTAGGCTACTTTGAGGCATATATATTGTCCTGAAGGAATTAAAATATCGACCAAAAATAAAATTTTTATATTTTCATACAAAAGTAATGGTCCATTTCACCCGCTAAAGAATATCAGATCATCATTCAAAATTGTAGGCATCTTTTTCGACCTATACTCTTACCCGGTGCAAAATTTCGTGACTATTAATGTATAATTGCGACTTCTAGCGAGTTTATTATTACACTACAAACAAATAACGGAATATATTAGGCTGTAACTCTGTTATCTGATCATGCACACCAACATAATTGGCATCAATTGAAAGGTCAAGCGTTCCACTTTCAAGTATATCTCACTTGTCCGGAATGTCTCTTCCAGGAATAAAGATATAAGCTGTATACTTAAAATTTTCACAATTTTCACACAAAAGTGTTGGTCCATTTAACCCTCTAAATATTATCTGATCACCATCTCAAATTGCAAGCTTCTTCTTCGTCATATACTCTTACCTTATTTAAAATTTCGCGTTGATCGGACTATTATTGAGACCTACAGAGCCGCTAGAAAATTGGATAAATATTATGTTTTTGGTCCATTTCACCCGCTAAATATTTCATGATCATCACCAATAAGAATAGGGATCTATTCTGATCTGAACCCGACCTCCATACAAAATTTCGTGACGATCGGTCCATAATTGCGGCCTGGCGTGTTTACAATTTGTAATGGACAGACGGACGGACGGACAGACACACATCCCAAAATCGCTTTATCTCGTCGAGATATGAAGATTGGTATACCACATTGGGGGTCTCCGACGAATATTTCGCGGTGTTACATGAATTTTTACCAAAACAAACTTATAATACCCTTTTCCACATTGTGGTATAGGGTATAACAATATAAATTCAAAAACTCAAGTAAAGAATTGTGTCATTTGAATAGCATCCGAATAAAAATGTGAGATCATATATTAGGGTTATAACTTTTTTGCATTTTTTGCAAATGTCAAAAATACTACAAACCAGCCAATCCCATATATTTTCAATAATGATTATGATATTAGGGTTCGTGTCTGGAATCAGGTATAATAGAAAGCAACATTAAACATATGTATGTGAAATAGTCCTTGTTTCCGTTTAACAAAATTTCAATTGTTGTGTATGGTTGTAGTGAAATCTAGTTATATTTTCATTTGTGTATGTCGTATTATGTTGATGTGTTGGTATTTTTCTTTGCATTTCCCTCAAGTGCAAGTTGATTTTCACAAAAATTTAATTGAAAAACTTTTCTTTAACCAAAACAACAAACTATGCAGGTAGGTAGGTAGGTGGTGTACAAGTACACCTACGCAGTTAGTTTTGTTTTGTTGCTAATTGAAATGTTGTTGCTGTTGATGTTAATGTTTATGACAAAGTTTGAAGTTTTTGTATTTAAAAGTTCATAATGTGATATATGAGAGGTGAGAGGTCATGTTTGTTAATTATAAATTCAAATAAATAGATCAAAAAGCTTGACAAATAAGAAATGGGAAATTTCTGCAATAAATTAAGTGTTTTTTCTGCAAAATTTTTCAATTGTTAAAAAGTACTAATTTCAAGTTTTCAAACTTTTCAATTATAAAATTGTGAAAATTGTAGAAAAACTCCTATTCTACGATTAACGGTAAGAATAGAACTTCCCGAAACTGGTCTCCCTTTAACCACTAAACAGCACCTAATATACCTGAAGATCTGCTTAACTTATAGTGAATCGTTCCTAGCATGCTCGTTTGATATGTGGGACATCGCTAGTCACTTTGGAACGACAGACTATTGTCCTTTAGATATAACTTCCTCTTTACTTCCCCACTCCGTTAGCATTTTTGTAATTTTTGTTAAATGTCTATCCTTCCATATGTCCTTTTTAAGATAACTACCATTTAAGTTGTTTTTATAAGATTTATGTAAATCATGATGTCAGAGAGAAAAATGTAGACAATGTGACTTTTTCTACTCTACAAATCAACGTCATCGATAAGTTTTGTGACCTTGTGAACCATTAATATACATGTGTATGGTGCCCCTTCAACCCTACCCAACTGCATGCAAAATACAGAAAACAAAAACAACAAAGATTTGTGAACCCTCTAAAAAATAGTAAAGTTCATTGATTTTATCTTTGAACCATTTTTTTTTTTTTTTTTTTTTTTTGTTCCAAACATTTCAGCTTCCAAAAAGTTGTCTGTGGCTTATGTCTTGTTATCAGGATGTAAAATAGCTAACATAGTGTTAAGATGAGGGGGCATCAACAACATTTACAACTACAACAATAACAATAACACCAACAAGTAAGATTCAACGGTTCAACCTACAAGATTAAGTTTCATTTTCCTTGTTTTTGTGGGTTAGAGAGAAAATGTTTTTTGTTGTTTCTATTTTTGCATGATTTCTATTTTCTTCTTCTTCTGCTGCTGTTTCTCTTGTAATTCTTAGTAACATTTCATTCTGTTTTTTTTTTGTTTTTCCTGTAGAATAAAAGTAATGCCAAATGGATAGGAAATCTGCCAACTTTATCCATTGTCGGTAATCGTTTCAGTTCACACAACTTTTTCTTGAGTTAAAATGTTCAGATTTCATTTGAAGATTAAAACAATTCTAAGGCAAACCAACGAGACACATACATGGACATACTACATTTGAGACACGCACACACACACACTCATTTGTATATCCTTGTGTGGTCCTCCGCCGTCTTCATTGTTGGAGCATAGGAGACTAGGAAACAAACTTTGGCGGTTTAGTAAAGAATTCAAAGAAAAGTAGAAGGAGAAGCAGAAAATAATCATCCAATAGCTTTGTTTAAAAACGTCCTTCTTTTCATTTGCTTCCTATGTTGAGATTTTCTTGTTCCACATTTTTTGTTATTTTTTTCTTTTCGTCGACTTTTCTCTCTCTGTCGAATTCTTTGTTGGCTTATAAAAATTTAATTTTTTCAATTTATTGCCGCCCTTGTGTCGCCAAGCTTAACAATGAAAAATGTGTGTTTTTAGCGGGAAATTCCAACGGATGTACGTTTGACATTTTAAGGAAATAGTAGGAAATGAGAGAAAATGTATGATATTTGGGGATCGGCAACAATGACTTTTAAGTGCTTTAATTGTGATATTCCTTTTAAGTTATTTTTCAAAAAAAAAAAATAAATAAATAAACGCTTGATGGCTCAGATAGTCCTTGGAAAATATATAAAAATCGTAAAGTCGAACAAATTTAAAAAAATCCATAACTATTCTTGAATTCTTGAAATCTACGCCAACGGCTGTGACTGTCACCAATTATGCTTATTTTTCAGGTTTTTTCGACATAAAATAGGTAAATAGTTTAATACCAGAAACTAAAAGAAACTGAGGAGGAATTGTGGCGAAATCCGAAACTATGGTCTGCTCTGCCTTGAAAATATTATTTAAAAATCTCCACCTGATGACTCAGAAGACCTTACAGTTATTATTTAAAAATTTTGACTTAATGGCTCAAAAATCCTTACAAATATTATTTAAACATCTTAAATCCTACTATTTTTAAATATAGCTCAGATAGTCCTTAAAAATACTATTTAAAGATAGTCCTTAAAAATATGATATAAAAAACCTTAAAATATTATTTAAAAATCCTTAAAAATTGGCTCAGATGGTCTTTAAATTTTTTTTTTTTTTGAAATCCTTAAAAATATCTAAAAATCCTTACAAATATTATTTAGTAATCCTTAAAAATATTGTTTAAAATCCTTTAAAAATATAATTTAAAAATCTTCTCTCCTCTCTCCGTCTTCAAAATATTACTTAAAAATCCTTAAATATATTGTTTAAATATCCTTAAAAATATTGTTTAAAAATCATTGAAAATGTTATTAAAAGAGTACGCCTGATGGCTTAGATAGTTCTTACAAATATCCTTAAACATATTGTTTAAATTCCTTTAAAATATTATTTAAAAATTTATATGGCAAATAACAAAATTCCTTTGCAATTCCATTTGAAAAAAATTAAAAATTTTTTTCGCGAGCACATCTACGATTTTTGGTATAGAGTTAAAGGAAAAAAATCTGGTTTCAAATCTGCTCGCGTTCACGAAATTGGCCGATGCGCGCATCAGTTATAGCGGTTTTTATCCTCTTATAAAGAAAAAATATTTTAAAATTTCTTATTTTTTGTATTGAGAAAATGTAAGCATATATCAGTAACAGCATTTGATATTCATCCGTAGATGCACCAAAATTTCCAAAATGTGTTTTTATTTTCGCGGAAAATCAAAAAAATTAAAAAAATCTGGCAATAAATTTAAATTATACTAACTCAGATTCCGTATAAATCTCTAAAAACTAAATTAAAAATACGTACAGAAACTAGACAACGCGTAAAAAAATGTAAAACCAAAATTATAAACATTGGCTTTATAAATTGCATATTATAACAACAACAAAAGAGAAACAACTCATTGTTGGAAAATATTGTTACAAATATATTTTTTGGTTTGTTTCGAAAAATTAGAAAAAAATATTTGAGAGTTATACAACTATTTCGCTAAAATCTACTACATAAATTAAAGTATTCTGCTAAAACTTTATCAAAATATATGGTTTACCATCGTGAAAATTTAACTGCTTACTGTGATAACTTATAAGGATAGGAAATTAAGAGTAATATTGAAATTACTATCATTTAAAAGATATGAAAATTAAAAAGCCTGTAATTCGCGAACTAGTTAAAATCACTTGATGCGCATCCGATTTTGGATAAAGCGAATCAATCTCTTTCAATATTTATGCATATTTCGATGTTTTACTCAGCGGCCATTGTGTGCCGCCAGTTGCATCATGCACTGCAAAAAACCTTAAAGTAGGTAAAAGTCGCGCAATGTGCATACGATTTTGATGCGCATCCGGTTTCATCAGCGCCCATCAAAAATACGTCAATATACACCTATTTCAAATAGATTCTTCAAAAACCGCGGATGTGCCTCCACATTCAATTTTTGGCGAAATACCCACATTACTCGCGTATCTCTGTTTTTTTATGACACGAGTTTTCGCAAATATTATAATCGCGAGTAAAGGATTCCATTTATGTAAACAATTTTAAAGAAAATCGCGGTTTAGTATGCGGATTTGTCAAAATATATTTTTGCTGATTTTCCGATTTTCAAGGTATCTATATCCGCGGTTTTAGTAGATGAATTCGATCGCGGAAGGCTTCATTAGAACCGTCGCGTAAAAAAACTAAATTCACGCGGGATTCAAAGGAAATTGAATGACAGTTTCAAAATTTGCACGCAAAAAATATGTTTTGTAAGAAAATTCACGTATGAAATTTTGGCCTTTCGACTCCAATTACTAGGATGCTGTAAGGAGCACACTCATGAGATATGCACCAAACGACGTAAAATCACGAGTTCTATAATCGTGTTATCAGTTTGGAATATTATCTTCTTGCGCGTCCGGATTATTAAAAAAATTCAAAAAACCCCGAAATTCCGGCTTCAAAATGTCAGCATCAATTTTAGGTGGATGCAGTGAATATATGACAAATCATACACTGCTATCTTATTGTCCATGGAGTATTCTGTGATTCATTCTTTGGGAATAGGTCTATAAAATGTAAGATTAAGTCAGAAATCGCATGGGAACATAAAAAAACTTGTTGGCTTCAACCCATTTTTACCCATTTTTCTACATTGATGCCAACACAGCTTCCACGAAAATTAATTTTAATGGTCGACATTATGGGATCCCTCCTAAAACACTTCATTTTAGATAATTGTAGTCATACTTTATAGAATATGTTAACAGTTCGCGAATTCTGAAAGGGTAAAACTCGGATTCATCGATTGCAAAACATTTTTGTTTTTCGCCATATAAAAATCCTTATTATATAAAAATTCTTAATAATATTATTTAAAAGTCATTAAAAATATGATTAACTCCCCAAAAAATATTATTTAAAAATCCTTAAAAATATTCATAAAAAAAGCCTTAAAAATATTATTTAAAAATCTACACCTGAAGGTAGTCCTTGAAAAATAGTTATAAAAATCCCTAAAAATATTATTAAAAAATCTACGCCTGAAGGATTTGATAGTCCTTGAAAAATGTTTATAAAAAAGCTTTACTGCAGGATTTGATAGTCCTTGAAAAATTTTTACAAAAAATCCTTCAAAATTTAATTTAAAAATCTACGACTGAAGGATTTGATAGTCCTTGAAAAATATTTCTAAAAAATCTTTAAAAATTTAATTTAAAAATCTACGCCCGAATGCTTTGATAGTCTTTGAAAAATATTTATAAAAAAATCCTTAAAAATATTATTAAAAAATTAAGGCTTTAATAGTCCTTGAAAAAATATTTATGAAGAATCTTTCAAAATATTATTTAATCATCCACACATGATGGCTTTGAAAGTCCTTTAAAAAACTTTATTAAAAATCTAGGCCTGATGGCTTTGAAAGTCCTTTAAAAAATGTATTACAAATCCACGCCTGATGGCTTTGATAGTCCTTAAAAATATTTATTAAAATCCACGCCTGATGGCTTTGATAGTCCTTAAAAATGTTTATTAAAAATCCACGCCTGATGGCTTTGATAGTCCTTAAAAATGTTTATTAAAAATCCACGCCTGATGGCTTTGATAGTCCTTGAAAAATATTTATTAAAAATCCACGCCTGATGGCTTTGATAGTCCTTGAAAAATATTTATTAAAATCCACGCCTGATGGCTTTGATAGTCCTTAAAAATATTTATTAAAAATCCACGCCTGAAGGCTTTGATAGTCCTTAAAAATATTTATTAAAAATCCACGCCTGATGGCTTTGATAGTCCTTAAAAATATTTATTAAAATCCACGCCTGATGGCTTTGATAGTCCTTAAAAATGTTTATTAAAAATCCACGCCTGATGGCTTTGATAGTCCTTGAAAAATATTTATTTAAAATCCACGCCTGATGGCTTTGATAGTCCTTAAAAATATTTATTAAAATCCACGCCTGAAGGCTTTGATAGTCCTTAAAAATATTTATTAAAAATCCACGCCTGATGGCTTTGATAGTCCTTGAAAAATATTTATTAAAAATCCACGCCTGAAGGCTTTGATAGTCCTTAAAAATATTTATTAAAAATCCACGCCTGATGGCTTTGATAGTCTTAAAAATATTTATTAAAAATCCACGCCTGGTGGTTTTGATAGTCCTTAAAAATATTTATTAAAAATCCACGCCTGGTGGCTTTGATAGTCCTTAAAAATATTTATTAAAAATCCACGCCTGATGGCTTTGATAGTCTTAAAAATATTTATTAAAAATCCACGCCTGGTGGTTTTGATAGTCCTTAAAAATATTTATTAAAAATCCACGCCTGGTGGCTTTGATAGTCCTTAAAAATATTTATTAAAAATCCACGCCTGGTGGCTTTGATAGTCCTTAAAAATATTTATTAAAAATCCAGAACTGATGGCTTTGACAGTCCTTGAAAAATATTTATTAAAAATCCACGCCTGATGGCTTTGATAGTCCTTGAAAAATATTTATTAAAAATCCACGCCTGATGGCTTTGATAGTCCTTGAAAAATATTTATTAAAAATCCACGCCTGATGGCTTTGATAGTCCTTGAAAAATATTTATTAAAAATCCACGCCTGATGGCTTTGATAGTCCTTGAAAAATATTTATTAAAAATCCACGCCTGATGGCTTTGATAGTCCTTGAAAAATATTTATTAAAAATCCACGCCTGATGGCTTTGATAGTCCTTGAAAAATATTTATTAAAAATCCACGCCTGAAGGCTTTGATAGTCCTTGAAAAATATTTATTAAAAATCCACGCCTGATGGCTTTGATAGTCCTTGAAAAATATTTATTAAAAATCCACGCCTGATGGCTTTGATAGTCCTTGAAAAATATTTATTAAAAATCCACGCCTGATGGCTTTGATAGTCCTTGAAAAATATTTATTAAAAATCCACGCCTGATGGCTTTGATAGTCCTTGAAAAATATTTATTAAAAATCCACGCCTGATGGCTTTGATAGTCCTTGAAAAATATTTATTAAAAATCCACGCCTGATGGCTTTGATAGTCCTTGAAAAATATTTATTAAAAATCCACGCCTGATGGCTTTGATAGTCCTTGAAAAATATTTATTAAAAATCCACGCCTGATGGCTTTGATAGTCCTTGAAAAATATTTATTAAAAATCCACGCCTGATGGCTTTGATAGTCCTTGAAAAATATTTATTAAAAATCCACGCCTGATGGCTTTGATAGTCCTTGAAAAATATTTATTAAAAATCCACGCCTGATGGCTTTGATAGTCCTTGAAAAATATTTATTAAAAATCCACGCCTGATGGCTTTGATAGTCCTTGAAAAATATTTATTAAAAATCCACGCCTGATGGCTTTGATAGTCCTTGAAAAATATTTATTAAAAATCCACGCCTGATGGCTTTGATAGTCCTTGAAAAATATTTATTAAAAATCCACGCCTGATGGCTTTGATAGTCCTTGAAAAATATTTATTAAAAATCCACGCCTGATGGCTTTGATAGTCCTTGAAAAATATTTATTAAAAATCCACGCCTGATGGCTTTGATAGTCCTTGAAAAATATTTATTAAAAATCCACGCCTGATGGCTTTGATAGTCCTTGAAAAATATTTATTAAAAATCCACGCCTGATGGCTTTGATAGTCCTTGAAAAATATTTATTAAAAATCCACGCCTGATGGCTTTGATAGTCCTTGAAAAATATTTATTAAAAATCCACGCCTGATGGCTTTGATAGTCCTTGAAAAATATTTATTAAAAATCCACGCCTGATGGCTTTGATAGTCCTTGAAAAATATTTATTAAAAATCCACGCCTGATGGCTTTGATAGTCCTTGAAAAATATTTATTAAAAATCCACGCCTGATGGCTTTGATAGTCCTTGAAAAATATTTATTAAAAATCCACGCCTGATGGCTTTGATAGTCCTTGAAAAATATTTATTAAAAATCCACGCCTGATGGCTTTGATAGTCCTTGAAAAATATTTATTAAAAATCCACGCCTGATGGCTTTGATAGTCCTTGAAAAATATTTATTAAAAATCCACGCCTGATGGCTTTGATAGTCCTTGAAAAATATTTATTAAAAATCCACGCCTGATGGCTTTGATAGTCCTTGAAAAATATTTATTAAAAATCCACGCCTGATGGCTTTGATAGTCCTTGAAAAATATTTATTAAAAATCCACGCCTGATGGCTTTGATAGTCCTTGAAAAATATTTATTAAAAATCCACGCCTGATGGCTTTGATAGTCCTTGAAAAATATTTATTAAAAATCCACGCCTGATGGCTTTGATAGTCCTTGAAAAATATTTATTAAAAATCCACGCCTGATGGCTTTGATAGTCCTTGAAAAATATTTATTAAAAATCCACGCCTGATGGCTTTGATAGTCCTTGAAAAATATTTATTAAAAATCCACGCCTGATGGCTTTGATAGTCCTTGAAAAATATTTATTAAAAATCCACGCCTGATGGCTTTTAAAGTCCTTGAAAAATATTTATTAAAAATCCACGCCTGATGGCTTTGATAGTCCTTGAAAAATATTTATTAAAAATCCACGCCTGATGGCTTTGATAGTCCTTGAAAAATATTTATTAAAAATCCACGCCTGATGGCTTTGATAGTCCTTGAAAAATATTTATTAAAAATCCACGCCTGATGGCTTTGATAGTCCTTGAAAAATATTTATTAAAAATCCACGCCTGATGGCTTTGATAGTCCTTGAAAAATATTTATTAAAAATCCACGCCTGATGGCTTTGATAGTCCTTGAAAAATATTTATTAAAAATCCACGCCTGATGGCTTTGATAGTCCTTGAAAAATATTTATTAAAAATCCACGCCTGATGGCTTTGATAGTCCTTAAAAATATTTATTAAAAATCCACGCCTGATGGCTTTGATAGTCCTTAAAAATATTTATTAAAAATCCACGCCTGATGGCTTTGATAGTCCTTAAAAATATTTATTAAAAATCCACGCCTGATGGCTTTGATAGTCCTTAAAAATATTTATTAAAAATCCACGCCTGATGGCTTTGATAGTCCTTGAAAAATATTTATTAAAAATCCACGCCTGATGGCTTTGATAGTCCTTGAAAAATATTTATTAAAAATCCACGCCTGATGGCTTTGATAGTCCTTGAAAAATATTTATTAAAAATCCACGCCTGATGGCTTTGATAGTCCTTGAAAAATATTTATTAAAAATCCACGCCTGATGGCTTTGATAGTCCTTGAAAAATATTTATTAAAAATCCACGCCTGATGGCTTTGATAGTCCTTAAAAATATTTATTAAAAATCCACGCCTGATGGCTTTGATAGTCCTTAAAAATATTTATTAAAAATCCACGCCTGATGGCTTTGATAGTCCTTAAAAATATTTATTAAAAATCCACGCCTGATGGCTTTGATAGTCCTTAAAAATATTTATTAAAAATCCACGCCTGATGGCTTTGATAGTCCTTAAAAATATTTATTAAAAATCCACGCCTGATGGCTTTGATAGTCCTTAAAAATATTTATTAAAAATCCACGCCTGATGGCTTTGATAGTCCTTAAAAATATTTATTAAAAATCCACGCCTGATGACTTTGATAGTCCTTAAAAATATTTATTAAAAATCCACGCCTGATGGCTTTGATAGTCCTTAAAAATATTTATTAAAAATCCACGCCTGATGGCTTTGATAGTCCTTAAAAATATTTATTAAAAATCCACGCCTGATGGCTTTGATAGTCCTTAAAAATATTTATTAAAAATCCACGCCTGATGGCTTTGATAGTCCTTAAAAATATTTATTAAAAATCCACGCCTGATGGCTTTGATAGTCCTTAAAAATATTTATTAAAAATCCACGCCTGATGGCTTTGATAGTCCTTAAAAATATTTATTAAAATCCACGCCTGATGGCTTTGATAGTCCTTAAAAATATTTATTAAAAATCCACGCCTGATGGCTTTGATAGTCCTTAAAAATATTTATTAAAAATCCACGCCTGATGGCTTTGATAGTCCTTAAAAATATTTATTAAAAATCCACGCCTGATGGCTTTGATAGTCCTTAAAAATATTTATTAAAAATCCACGCCTGATGGCTTTGATAGTCCTTAAAAATATTTATTAAAAATCCACGCCTGATGGCTTTGATAGTCCTTAAAAATATTTATTAAAAATCCACGACATGCCTGCTCAGTAGTCCTAGAAAAAAATTAAACCAAATCTACGCCTGATGGCTCAAATTGTCGTTGAAAAATATGTAAACAAAATTCACGTCTGATGGCTCAGGAAGTCGTTGAAAAATGTTACTAAAATCCCATGATTGTGGGCTAAGATTGCCCTTGAAAATTTTATTTATAAATCCACGTTTGATGGCTCCGATAGTCCTTGATAATATTGTCTATAAATCCACGATTGATGGCTCCGATAGTACTTAGAAAAAATATTTTAAAAAATATACGCTTGATGGCTCAGATAGTCCTTGAAAAATATTCGTCAAAAATTCACGCTTGCAAAAATATTCTTGCAAAATCCATGGCTGATGGCTCTGAAAAAATATTCTTGATGGTTCGGATAGTACATGCTGTTACCTGCATATTCTCTAACCGACTTCTTACTACCTTGTCTTCATTCTGGCTAGAAGAGACTTTCATGCAATATCATTTTCTAAAATAGATTCTTTGGCTATATAGTCATATATTTCCTTAAGTCAGTGAACAGTTCCTGCCCGTGTAACAAACGCAAGACCAAACGAAGTAGACTTACCCTTTCACCATGTAGTTTAGTAATAGATCCAAGTGTTGAAATGAAATTTTAAGAAAACATGCAATTCCAGGAAGAAGAAGAAAATGTTCCCAGCAAAGCTTATTTTCTATTAATAATTAAAAAATTGAAAAGAAAGGTCTTGTTGTCCTAACAAAATAAAAGCAAATGTCAAGGAATTCTTTATTTCTTGCTTGAACTCTCCCACACATTGAAAATCATTGTTAAAACGGCAATACAATGGAAATTGAGGGAATAAAGAATAGGCAAGCACATGCTAGACGGCAACAATAAACAGATGGAATCCACGCACACCCACGAACACACATTGCAAAAAAGGGACATGTTTCATACTTTGTTTACATTTAGACGCCATAAAACACAGTGGCGGGAGACGATGGGAACAGCTTACAAGACATGACAGCATTGGCGGTTATTTTTGTTGTATTCCATTTTTTTATTATTATAGCGTTGGCTGTTGAATAAACTTAGCCAACCCAACCCAAAGCTGTAAGGCTTTTGTCGAGAGAGTACTACATGAGATTGAGAGGGGGAGAGCACCCCCTCAAACAATGGCATCATACAATTGCCAGGACCACGACCCCTCAAAGGAATGCACCATGGCTGCAAGTGAATGCCACTTTGCAGCTCTTAAAATGTTGTTGCACACACTCTGGCGCGCTTTTCAAAACACTTAACACACATTTACTGGCTGCTAGACAGTTACAGTTGCAGTTACAACCATCACCCGGCATTTTCTTTACTACATCATTCAAAAACTTCATTTTATCACTTAGACATCCAGATTCCTCCAGCGAGTCGCTTTCTAAAAATAAACATTTTTTCCTTTTGGATTATTTTACAGCTTTGCTGCAGCAAACAAAGAAACAAAAAAATGGAACTTCCTTTTAAAGATATGTCAGCTGTTAAAGACATTATAAGGTGTTCTTTTTATTGGTGTTCAACATTGCATTACTGCTGCTGCATTGCATTGAACGTAAATCGATTTTATTGCTGCTGCTACTTTTATAGATGCTGAATTTTTTGTTCGACATTTTCCCAAGATTTATGCATTCTAAACAGAAGGATCAAATGCTAATCAATATATCAATGTATGTGGTTGTAACTTTATCATTGTTTGTTACATCCTTTAAGTATTTTCGAGGAATATGGAGGACGTTTTAAATAATAAATAATTCCGTTTCGATTTACATGTGTAGATGCTTACTAGAGCACCCATGTCTTAGGGATAAATCACATATGTATATATATTTTTGATTGAAATTCTAAACCCTTGTTAAAGACTCCAGCACCATTGTACAACTTTAACATATTTTGGATAATTTTTGCATTAAGTTGACAGCCATTACACTGTAACTTTTTAAGGAAATGTATCTCAGTTTTTTTTATTTTATCTCTCAATAAGCTCATATACCTCCTACTCTATATATAATACAGAAATAAAATAACATATATTACCATCTCTTATATAACTTCATCAAAAATATATGTCATATTTCCTCTCACAATTGTGTAGCTATTTTATGAGACTAGGAAGTGCCAGGAAAGTCATAGGAAACTCCTGAAGTAATAATAAACATTGTAATGCATTAAAATTTTATTGCTGTTCGTCGTATCTATGCCATTGTTAGAATAGCGTGAAAGGGGAGTTTCGTAGAATTGAAATATGGTGTTACATTCACACAGCATAGCATACAAATTCGCATTATAAGTACTTGTATACAAGTATGTGTTACAAGTTTCTATGAATGTATGTTACTAGTGGTGCAATTTCCGAGCTTTTTGGGTTGACAATGGAATACAATTTACCATAGTTGTATGCTCTTTAAATAGGAAGGACAAAATTATTTGATATTGCTTTAAAACATCATATTATTCTTATGAGTTTTAAATAGCGTTTTTGTACCCTACACCACTATGTGGGGAGGGTATTATAAGTTGGTTTTGGCCAAAAAGTTTGTAACGCATCGAAATAATGGTCGTAGACCCATACATATATATACCAAAATGAATGTCTCGACGTGCTGAGTCGATCTGGCTATGTCCATCTAAACCTTGTAATCACGCTACAGGTCGCAATTTTGATCGGATCGTCACCAAATTTTGGGTGTTGATGTGGGTCCCGGACGGGAAGAAGCCTATTGAACTAGTTCGTTCATGGTCGGATAATATTCAGGGGTCGGAATGGACAAAAAAACTTATTTGGAGAAAAAGCCAACGTTTTATTTCAAAGCGAACATCTCCGCATCTATAAGGGGTATATCAAAAGCAAATCCTGCTAATGAAAGTAGAAAATATCACCTTTACAACGATGTATAGTTTGTTGATATCTTGTAGATATCGCAATAGTCGCAAATACAACCCAACTTTTCTTTTTTGCGGTATTAATTATAATGACGAATATCACAGCTTTGGTTGGGCAGCTTCCAAAAGCAAAGCCTGACTATGAAAGAAAAATATCTCACCTTTACAATAATGCAAAGTAGGTTGACGTAGGTGGCCAAATAACGGAGATATCGAAATAGTCGGTAATGCATCCCATTTTCCGATTTTTCTGTAATCATACTACAGGTCGCAATTTTGATCGGATCGTCACGAATTTGTTGGGAGTTGATGCGGGTCACTCAGAAGAAGAATCCTATTAAGTTTGGTGATGGTCGGATATTATTCAGGAGTCGGAATAAGCAAAAAGATTATTATATCTTCGCTTCTGGTAGGAGTATTCCAAAAGCCAATGGAAGAAGAAAATATCACCTTTATATTGGTGCAAAGTATGTTGGCGTAAGTGGGCAAAAAACCGAGATATCGCAAAAGTCAGTAATATATCCAATTTTTCCATTTTTTGTAATCACGATACAGGTTGAAATGTTGATCGGATAGTCACGAAATTTTGGGGGTTGATGGAAAAAGCGTATTGATTTTGGTGAGAGTCGGATAATATTTAAAGGTCTAAATGGGGAAAAAACTCATGTGGAGACAAATTCAAAGTTTTATTCTTTGTGAATATATCGGCTTCTAGTAGGGGTATTCCAACGGCAAAGCCTGTCAATGGAAGAAGAAAATATTACCTTTACACTGGTGTAAAGTAGGTTGGCGAAGGTGGTCAAACAAGGGAGATACCACAATAGTTGGTAATGCATTCAATTCTTGTTTTTTTGCAATCACGCAACAGGTCGCAATTTTGATCGGATGGTCACGAAATTTGGTTGCTTATGGGGGTCCCAGAGAGAAAGAGGCATATTATGTTTGGCGTTAGTCGGATTATATCCCTAAAAGAAATGTTTAACAGTGAAAAGCCTATGCACAGGGGTAGTGGTGTATGGTATCACATGGTCGGCCCCATCCCGACGATAGCCTTTGCTTAATTGTTTCCATTACTTTACATTACTTGGGGAGCCATAAATATGTAGTTTATAGTTACCCTACAGTTCAATTAAAGCACTTTCAATGTCTAGTTATATAGTTTACTCTAGAGTTGTGTTGTTTATGAACGAAGTAGTTCAAAAAACGATTCAGTGAACGAACGGAACCATATCTAGCTCATGCATTTATATCGTCCATGTAGATTATCTCGTTCATTTACACTCACTTATATAGCTCGTTAGTTTATTAAGTATTTAATCTCTCTCTCGCTCTCTCTCTTACTTTAAAAGAATAAGAGATGCGTGTTAGCTTTCAAAGCCATAACTAACTCATAACTTCAAAGGCAGCGCAAAGCGTTTGTCATGAAGAAATACAATTCAACGGCCAAATATCCGTGGTTGAATAAAAACATATTTGCATTTGAAAACCCAAAAAGTTCTAGGGCAGAGAAGCCATCCCACAGTCGAAACGTCTGAAGAGCTACTCAACTAACAGCGAAACCAGGTCACGTAATTTGGTGACTCTGTGGGTTCGAGTCCCTGGCTTTCTTTTTACTTGCAAAAAATTTTCGATCATCAAGCTTAACTCAAAAAGAGAATATTTTTAATTATATGTCTGTTCCAGAACCTGCAAGAATCTTGTACTACGATAACAGTTTTTATCATTATGATATCAAAGAAAATAGTGAACATGAGTAGATTCTTGCAGTTCTGGAACAGAGCATATTTGACTAAATATGATGAGAGAGAAGAGGGGGCATGAAAGATATTCCCATGAAAATGATAGAGTAAAAAGTATTTATTTATTTATTTTATTTAAATATATTTATTATAATTATAAATTATAATAAAGAAAAATTACAAAAAGCACTAGCAATAAAAGCTATCGGCTAGTAAAAAGTAATATTGAATGAAAATGGGCCAACGAACGAAAAGAACGAGCTGGTTCACTTTTATGAACGGAATGAAAAAGCTAGAAAATATCAAACACAAAATATTTCACTATGATAAATTTTCATATAAAACTTATTAACAATTGAACTTATTCTAAGCGACTCCCTGATCGTTATGTGACGATGCTCACATAAGTTTTTATGACGTTCATTTTTCTCTTGATTTAGAACAGCTTTGTTTGCAGACACATTTATTTAATATTTTTAGTTAATACGATACTGTATATTGCCACGTTTTTCTGAGATCAGGATAAACTTGAAGGTTCCACTATTATATACTTCAAAATATGCTGTTTCAACTTTTTTCGATTTTAGGGACAATGTTCACTTCCGCCATTTTTAGATTCTAGTACCCCGTTTGCACTTAACGGGATTTAAAAAACCCACTGGGTTTCTACTGACAATTCCATTAAGAAGGTTAATACGGCAAGAAGCTCTAAACGTCTTTTATGATCAATTCCAAAAATCTGAACTTAAAATTGATTTTGCCAAAAATTACCGCAATTGTGGCGGGACATTCAACTTGGCCTCGAAATGTTACTAAATATAAAAAAATATTTTATTTTCCACACCAATTTATCGTAAATCAACAGTAACAGTAACATTCACATTTACTTTTATTTTATGCGACCCCAGCACAATGCTAGCTACAATTAAATGCATTATCACCGGATTCAAGTCGATCAATAACCTTTCGCAAAGATTATAACTTTAATCAAACTTGCATTTTAAGCTACTGTATAAAGCACAAAAACTCAGGGTCATATCAATAACACTTTATATGAATGTTGCAAAAAAATTATTTGGGTGACATTAACCTCAGTCGACTGTCGCATTTTTAGAACGATAAAATGATTCATAGCACCACACAAGTAGGTGATAACCCAAACTCGCATTTAAGGCGAGTTCAGCAACTTCAAGGTCAATGATTTTAAATTGAAATATCTGAAATTTTGTGATATTTTTCAATTTAATTATTTTTTGTATAGTAATTCAGCTAAATATCGATTTTGTTGTTGTAAATTTAAAATAACTAGTCAAATTGATTTGGTTTCAGCAAAGGAAGAAAATATCTCATCTGTGATATTCCTTTTTTTGTTTTTTATCACACCAAAAAATTCCTTCCCAATTTTAAATTTCTTAAGGCCTGCGTACATAAGCTGCTTTGCCTGATTGCCTTGCTTTGCTGCTTCAATAAAAAATAAAAGAACAAAGAAGGCCGACCCAATTCCCATTGATGGCAACCCAGTTCAAAATTTCGTCTTTATTCTATTATTTTTATTACGTCAGAAATGAAGCAGGAAAGCAAGGCAATCAGGCAGAGCGGCTTATGTACGCAGGCCTTTAGCAATTTGTTGTAGCAAATGTAACCACACTAATATTCACAAAATATATAATTACATATACATATGTATGTACCATCATGTAATTTTGCTTCATTCTCTTGCTCCAATTTGGCTGACAGCAAACGAAATATGTTTGTAATATAAAAATGGAAACGTGCTATAACATATTATTAGTTACAGATGAATATGCATATCTTATTCCTCAGGAAATATTTGCATATTTTCATATCAGTAGTCACTAATGGCTATATCACACCATATGCTTTTTCACATGTATGTTGTCACTTTGGGTATACTAATATACAGACCAGCTGATGTCATACATGTGCAAAAGCACATTTTTCTTATACATATGTACATCACACCTTCCTCCAATAAAATGTATAGAATATTGAATTGTTACTAGAGTTGTGTCGTTTATGATCGAAATAGTTCAAAGGAACGATTCCATGAAATTACCAAACCGAACCATGTACAGCTCATTCGTTTATACTGTTCATTTAGATCAGCTCGTGCATTTAGTTCTAGTGTATTACATTGAACAAGCGAATATAGTTACGTTAATGTCATAGTTAAGTTAATGTCATTCTTCATTGTTGGATTCCAAAGAATTCCTTCTGAAACAAAAAAAGCAAGACCATAAAATCATATACTCCTTTTTGGCCATACACATTAACGAAATTCACATGTAAGTGATAGACTGAAATGCAATATTGAACGAAAATGAACCAACGAACAATTGGTTCATTTTGATGAACGAAATGTGCTATCTCCTAATTTTGAATTAATTTGCAACAACAATTGTATTCTATAATCGAATTTATTAATTTTCATAGCCGATACCCTTAGATGCTAGTGCTATTTTTTATATAATTTTATTGTAATTTTTTATTATAATAAATATTTGAAATAAATAAATAAAAATTAATTTTCAATATGTTTTGCTATTGTTATTGTTGTACTTTACCACATTTGTTTTGATGTTTGTGTATCATTTTATCCTTATGAGCGCCAATGTGTAATTGCTAATGGACCTGGTCGTCATTTCTTTGGAATATTTTAGAAAATGCTGGACTAGGTTTCTTGAAATATCGATATACATAAAGACGGCGACCTATAAATACGATAGGAAAGCAAGCAGTCATTTGCTTTAGGCTGTGAATTGTAAACAGGAGTTAGACAAGTAAAAAAGTATCAGTCGGCTTTGCCGACAGAGATATACCTTCAGTCTGTGTGGATTGAAATCTTTTTTTTTCCAAAAAAAGCTTATGTATTTTGGGGGATTTTGAAAATGTTTGGCGTATGAACCAACAAAAATATGAATTGGTATAAAGCTCAAAAATTTGAGGGGGATATCGATAGATAGAGCTTTTGTACCATACTAGCCTACAAAAAACATAATATCGCTGTAAAGAGGGTTCCTAGTAACCCCCGGTAAAATATTCAAAGGATTCTCGATACCAAACAAAAATGTTGAATATTTGTGTGGTTGGTACCCCAAGGATTGGACCGATAAGGCCCAAATTAGAACATGAACTAAGTTTGGACAAAATATTTCGATATTCAAAGTTTGGACCAAACCGGTTGCTCCGTTTGTGAGATATTGCGAATATTTTCGAACTTTTGTGGGGGAGATACGGGTAGGAGTGGACCTATAAGCACCGCCTTCGAATTTCATCTAATATTCGAAGAAATATTACGATATCCAATGTGTGGACGAACGCAGTATTCGGTACAAGCTAGAGATGGGCGCGTGCCTAAAAAAATAGGCACAAACATGCACAAACACGAACCAAAATTTTTATGCACATTCACGCACAAACACGGCGTTTTTCGAAAAGGCACGAACACGCACACTCACGCACGAAATTACAAAACCAGTAAGGAAAGGATCAAAGTCGGGCGGGGCCGACTATATAATACCCTACACCACTGTGAATATGTAAAATATGAATGGGAGCTAAATCCAAATCAGAACAGATTTCGATATAATTTTTCACATTTATTTTTAGACCAAATTCCGTCACATAGTCCAAATTTCATCAAAATATATTCAAATCTGAACCGATTTCGATATAATTTGGCACACTTGACACACTAGGCCAAATCCCGGCAAACATTCCAAATTTAATTGAAATCGGACATATATAGCTCGTTTGGTGCATCAAATACCTAAAATCGTACGAGAATATATATGGGAGGTATATCCAAATCTGAACCGATATCTATATAATTTAGCACACTTATTTCTAGGCCAAATCCCGGAACACATCCCAAATTTTATTGAAATCGTACATATATAGCGAGTTTCGTGCATCAAATGACTTAAATCGGGCAAATATATATATGGGGTCTATATCCAAATCTGAACCGATTTTTACCAAAATAAATAGCGTTCGTCCTTTTGCCAAAAAAACTATCTTGCCCAATTTTCATGCGAATCGGACAATGCAGACGGACATGCGTAAATCGACTCAGAAAGTGATTCTATGTATAATATACATTGTATATCCCTAAAAGGAACTATGGGTCTATCTCGTTTCCTTTTGCATGTTACAAACTAATGCACAAAGACATAATACCCCTTACCACAAGGTGGTGTAGGGTATAAAATAAATCGATATAGGTGTACATTTGTTTTTAAAAAATATTCATATGTACTTCTAATTTTTCTATTCTTATTTCAAAACCATTATTTTGTCCAAGTTAGAACTCAAAAGTCTAGTACGCCTTTCGTTGAGAATATTTCCAGATGTGGAAAAAATCTCTCGCTCGTTGCTAAGCTGACGGGTATAGGCAAAAATTTCCTGCCTAATTGTTCTAAATATTTTAGATTAGGCTGTTTCCAAAAGTTTAAAACATCTGTCGGGCTAGATTCGGCACTCGATAATATGTATCAATTTCTGTATCAACTTTTTCATTTTTCGTCATTTTGCCATTTTGATCCAAAAACTCTGATAATTAGTGTAAATGTGGCATTGTAATTTCCTGCTCATCATATGTTCTCACTTTGTATATCAAGTAACATTGCTTTTACATTAGCTAATAAAAAATCATCTTCTTATAGGTCATTTAGATATGACTTCATTAGCCGGATTTAGTGCATTATCAGGTTTCATTTGCTAAATCCGGTCAAAATCTACCAGATTTCCCACACAAAAATAAATCCTCTTATTGGGTGGATTTATTTTAAATCCGGCATAAATCCTCGTATACAACTCTATTTTTTGCAACATGTTGCTAGAAAATACAAAAAGTTGCAACCTGGGACAAGAAACAAGGTAGATTCATCGGTGAATTGCCATTACAAAAATAATTTAAAATGTCAAAATTTGTAAACGATACGAAAAAAATTAATTTGATTTAATATACAAATTTGATTTGATACCAAGACAAATATTTGCAATGTTTAAACGATAAAATAATTCTTTATTTGCTCATTAGCTAGCATTAGTATCATAATAAGCTAACATTTTCAATATTTAACAATAAATTTGTAATTTGCCGTATGTTTTTTGAGACGAGTTCAATTTACAACAGCTTCTTCTGACGTTTCAAATTCGATCGGATGGGCTGATGCATCTACCTTGGTAATTGTGCTATGAACAAAAATCGGCTGATTGAAATTTAAATCCTCGAAAAGGTATATCTAAATGCAATGAGATTTGTACTGGATTTATTAAATCCAGATGAGGATTTATGGCTAGTCTTAATGAGCTGTTAAACGGCGGAAATAAAAACGCCCCTATAAAATGTGTCATTGTTGGTACAAAGCATTTAAGCAATGATTGTTTATTTTTAGCTTTCAAATCTTTCAATTGAGCAGACTTTCAAAAGTTTTTTAGACCAAAGGGCAAATATGTGCATAGTAGGGTACTTTTCCGAGAATATTTTATGAAAACCCAATAGAAGTTCTAGCAATGAAAACTTTAAGTCAGATATACGACCCAACTCATGCTTTTGTAGCAAAATACTCTTACAGCCTGTTTCTGTATGTGGAAAGAAGAATGTGTGCGAATGAAACACGTCCAAACTCTTGTGTGTTTTTAACTTTTTTTGTTTTGAAGCAAAAGCAAAGGTAAAATTATTTCAAAAACTAAAGTTTGGGCGTGTTTCATTCGCACACATTCTTCTTTCCACATACAGAAACAGGCTGTTAATCTGACTCTGGACTTGGTATATGCTCTCAAGTATATATGTTGAATTCCAACGTGTTCTTATATTTTGTTTTAACATTTTCGACAATTTGTTATTTAGCTCCGAGTGTTTAAAATATTTCACAACGTTTTTTGGGCAGTCAATCAGTTTTCTCAATTCAGGAAGAGGATGGTTTTCAATAACATCATCCATAACAAATAATACAGTCAGATAAACATGTGATTTGCAAAGAGAGTATATTGCGTTAACCCTCATAGTAGTTTTTGTATTTGCTTCTCAAATGAACAAAACAAATGGCAAACAAACATCATCTTTTTTCATTCATACTCTGGCCTCTCCATAACAAAACGGCAATAAGTACCAGACTGCAAAAACGAAGCAAATAATTTTAGGAATATTTTGGTCGGTTTCTTGTTCGATGTTCGTGTTTAGTAAGGTATCTTGCACGACTTCTAAAGGGAGACCAAAAATTTAGCACGATCGTGTCACATAGTGTAGATCGTGTTTAGTCGTGTCGTGCAAGACCGTGTCGAACAAAAAAACACGAGCACGCACGGCCGAAAATGCATTCCGGCACGACACGCACAAACACGGCGTTTTTCGAGAAGGCACGAACACGCACTACTCACGGCACGACACGCGCCCACCTCTAGTACAAGCCACAACATATGGTGCATAGTGGTTTTTTACACCTTTCGGACTGTTTTCCTAAGAAGTATGAACTTGCACTAGAAAAAACTTTTAATTTCGTAATTGAGGCGGGGAATTCAAGTTGCTTAAACAGAAATCAAAGGGATTCAAGAGCAGGTCCTAAAGTGAATTTATCCAAAATTTTCTGTGAGGGGCACCCGAAGGAGTGGACAAATACAGTCCATATTCGAACCTGATCTATATCTTGTAGATATATTAGGATGTGTAAAGCATGGACCAAATCGGTCCCTTCCATTCAAGAGTTAAAGTTTGCACAAAATATTACGAAGGCCATATTTTGGACCGAATCGGTAGATCCGTTCGAGTGTAATATTGCGTTCCAACCACTACACACTGTGTCATAGAGGTTTTTTTTTGAAACTTTCAGGTTTATTTCTCAGGAAGTATGGACTTGCCCCTGATGAAACTTGTACCGCCATATGGGGGGCGTGAATACAAGTTGTTACAACAAAAATCAAAACGATTCGAGAGCAGGTACTAAACTGAACTTTTCCAAAATTTTATGTGGGAGGTACCCGAAGGCGTGGACCGATTGAGTCCATATTGAAACCTCTTCTAAGTTTGGTGGAAATTTTACGATGTGCAAAGTATGGACCAAATCGGTTACTCCCTTCAAGAGTTATCGTGCGCACACAGTTTCCGAACATTTTCGAACTTTTGTGGGGGAGGTACCGGAAGGAGTGGACCGATATAACCTATCTTCAAACTTAAACTAAGTTTCGACAAAATATTACGAAAGCCACATTTTGAACCAAATCGGTTCATCCGTTCGAGAGTTATCGTCCGCACCAGCCAGACAGACAGACGGACGGACATTGCTAAATCGACTCCAAATTGTCTGAAACACATTTCGTCCAAACATACTTAGGGTCTAAAAACAATTATTTCGATAAGGCACACTTTGCCCATATGAAAGTGTATATACCCTCGTTAGCATAAATGCAGAGGGTAGAAAAACTCGTTTCCTTCAACGATTTTTTCCGATTTTTTACGCTAGTACGACCAATGCTTCCGCTTAAATTGTTATTTTTAAAAATCCATCGGTGAATCGAGCTAAAACAAGTAAAAAAGCATTAAGTTCGGCCGGGCCGAACTTTTCATACCCTCCACCATAAAATATTCATTCATATCCCCAACTTTAAGTGAGTACGTTAAAATGTCAGATAATGTACATAAAATGCTTCATTCGGGAGGCCCTTTTTTATGGTGCCTATATCTAACTGTTGACAATTTTTGGTGTGCTAGAAATTGGGAGGTACTGTTATATAGGAGTTATAATAAAACATGGGCCTATGTTGACAGTTTTTGATGGGAGCCTTTAATGTCAAATAACTCCTAATTCGGTTAAAAGTCCTCAAAATATCGAAAATCGGTACATAACGTGGGAACTTCAAATGTCATTAACAGCTAGTTCGGAGGTATCTGGGCTATACGAAAATATGAACTTAAATAAACAATTTTTGTTGCAGAATTTTTGTTGACTTTTAAATTTCACATTACTGAAAGTTCGTCCAAAAAATAAAGCTAAGGTACGGATAATCGGGAGGTTTCTTTTGGGGCTATACAAAAACATGGACCTACGTTCGGTTAAACATTGATTAACTGCCACGAACTTTATAAACAGGATTTTAAACATAAGTGACCCACAATTTCATCCAGAGAACGAGTTAAAAATACAAAACATCTTAACCATGAATGATTTCCCTCAAAAAACGATTGATGATTTAATAAAACGCACAAAAAGAATTAAGCAGCAACAAAACAGAGACGATACGCAAAAATTATACAAGGCAGTTACATACATTCCCGGTTTTTCTGAGAGGTTCTGTAAATCGAATATTTATGATAAAGATAAATATAACATAGCTTTAAATACCAAAAATAATGTCAACATTATGTTTAGTAAAACTAAATCAAAAATTAAAAAAGAGGACAAAAGCAATGTAGTATATAAGATCACATGTAACGGGGACGACACCAACGTATGCCAGAAGGTATATGTTGGTACGACAAAAACCAAACTGAAAACTAGACTATCCGGACACAAGTCGGATCAAAAAACAGACAAATCATTGGAACAGAAAACAGCGTTGGCGGCCCATTGTGCACTTACTGGGCATAAACCGAACTTTAAGAATGTAGACATATTATCACAGGAAACTAATTATAAACGACGATTCACTTTGGAGATGCTTCATATAATAGACGTACCTAATGAAAAAAGAATTAATTATAAGACCGATACAGACCACTGTGCACATATGTATAGGAATTTAGTACAAAAACATAGACGTAAAAAAGTTTAGTTTGATGGTGACATTAAACCAGCACAGGTGATCTTCGCTAAGAAAATGTAATAATTTGTGTTATATTTAGTTGTTTATCAATTTGTAATATGTGTTTTATTATTTGTGAAATAGATCCCTGAAGATGATTGTCGATGACAATCGAAATATTGGAGAAATAAAAGAATAATAAAAAACAAAAACCAAACATCTTTTTATTTTCTATGACCTAAAGCCGAACCAACAATCAAAATAAACATTTTAAGTAAAATCCTCAAAGTACCGAAAACCGAGAAGTATCGTTATATTGGAGCTATGTTGGTGACCACTACAACCTTCAAATGTCAAATTGCAGTTAGTTCTGTTAAAAATTGTAGCTAAAATTGACAAATTACTGAAAATTGGGAGGTACCGTTACATAGGAGCTATATCCGAACATGGACCTATGTTGACAATTTTTGATGGAGAGATGTTGTGACCACTAAGAACTTCAAATGTCAAATTACTGCTACTTCGGTTTAATATTGTAGTTAAAATCATCAAATTACTGAAAATCGGAAGGTACCGTTATATGGGGGCTTTCTTGACAATTTTTTGTGGAGAGGTGCGGTGACCTCTAAGAATTTCAAATGCCAAATGTTCAAATTACGGATAATTCGGTTAAAACTTGTTGGTAAAATTCCCAAAATACCTGAAATCGGGCGGTAACTTTATATGGGGGCTATTTCAAAACATGGACCTATGTCCACTAGTTATATAAGTTTATTGACATTTAAGAACCCTAAATGTCAATTGATAGCTAAATCGGTCTGAAAATGTAGATAAAAACGTCAAAATGCCGTAAATCGGGGGTACCGTTATATGGGGGCTATACCAAAAAGTGGACCTAGTTATATAAGTTTAGTTACACTTAAGAACCCTAAATGTCAAATTATAGGTATATCGGTCTGAAAATGTAGCTAAAAACGTCAAAATACCGTAAATCTCGGGGTACCGTTATATGGGGGCTATACCAAAACGTGGACCTATGTCCACAAGTTTTGTCACATAAGTTCATTGACATTTACGAACTTCAAATGTCAAATTATAGCTTCATCGGTCTGAAAATGTAGCTAAAAACGTCAAAATACCGTAAATCGGGGGGTACCGTTATATGGGGGCTATACCAAACCGTGGACCTATGTCCACAACTTTTGTTATATATGTTTATTGACACTTAAGAACCCTAAATGTCAAATTATAGCCAAATCGGTCTGAAAATGTAGCTAAAACCGTAAATCGGGGGGTACCGTTATATGGGGGCTATACCAAAACGTGGACCTATGTCCACAACTTTTGTTATATAAGTTTATTGACTTTTAAGAACCCTAAATGTCAAATTATAGCTACATCGGTCTGAAAATGTAGCTAAAAACGTCAAAATACCGTATATCGGGGGGTACCGTTATATGGGGGCTATACCAAAACGTGGACCTATGTCCACAACTTTTGTTATAAATGTTTATTGATACTGAGGAACCCTAAATGTCAAATTATAGCTAAATCGGTCTGAAAATGTAGCTAAAAACGTGAAAATACCGTAAATCGGGGGGTACCGTTATATGGGGCTATACCAAAACGTGGACCTATGTCCACAAGTTTTGTTATATATGTTTATTGACACTTAGGAACCCTAAATGTCAAATTATAGCTACATCGATCTGATAATGTAGCTAAAAACGTCAAAATACCGTATATCGGGGGGTACCGTTATATGGGGGCTATATCACAGCGTGGACCTATGTCCACAACTTTTGTTATATAAGTTTATTGATACTTAAGAACCCTAAATATCAAATTATAGCTAAATCGGTCTAAAAATTTAGCTAAAAACGTCAAAGTACCGCAAATCGGGGGGTACCGTTATATGGGGGCTATACCAAAACGTGGACCGATATAGCCCATCATCGAACTTGACCTGCCTGCAAACAAAAGACGCATTTTCCCAAAATTTCAGCGTCCTATCTCAATTTTTGTGGATGCTAGAGTGATTACCACAGACGGACGGACGGACGGACGTGCTCAGATCGACTTAGAATTTTACCCTGATCAAGAATATATATACTTTGTAGGGTCGCAAATGAGTATTTCAATGCGTTACAAACGGAAAAACAAACTTAATATACCCTCCATACTATGGTGGAGGGTATAAAAACTTTAGTTTACCCAAGTATGTTCAAAGGTCATGGCATATTACAACTGTTCGCAAGTTATAATACCCCATAGCTCAGTTTCAACATAAGTTAATTTTCTACAAAAAGCTTGATATGCATTTTCCAAATTACTTGGTTTTTTATGCTACATGTTAAATACACACACATATTTCTGTCTCCCCATCAAGATTTTTAATAAAAATTCTTTTCCTATATTCTGTTATAAAACTTGATTCTGATCGCAAAATAAAAATATTAATAGGCGTGAAACCCCGCTAGGTGATACGTTATTACGTAGAATATAAAATTGAAATGAAAACCATTAACACCACGCACAATAAACCTTCTTCCTTATATTGCCTGCTACTAAGTATTTCCTTCTATATGACCATACAAAATGTATTTTTTCGACATAAACAGATATCATAATTTCTCTACGATGTGTATATTACTTCAATGTCATATTCATCATTATACATCATCCTACTTCCTGTTATGTTTGTTATGTCTTTATGACATGAAATTGGAAAACAAATCAAAAATTTTAATACCCAGAGATTGATGGACACATGTAGAGGCTGACATAAATATGCATGTACATATGTACGAATGTTGTAACTCCATGTGTTAAGGTGCTTATTAACACATCATTAACAATGAAATGTGATGGTTGTTGTTGTTATAATTGTTGTCGTTGCTCTTGTTATGGGTGGAATTATCTGTTGTGCCCTAATGCATTCAATGTTGAGACTGTTGCATGCCTCCTCCATTGTTCTTCATTCAACGTTTACTTTATGCGTTTGTTTGTCTGCTTAGCTAGCTAGCTGCCCGATGTAACGTAGGTGGTGGCATCATTATCTAGTTTGGGGTCATATTTGTTGTCATCGCTGGCTTGTTTATGTTTTTCCATGTGTGGTACTCGCCCTCTAGATGTTGTTTGTTGTTGATGTTGGGCACACCTCTTTTGTTATCGGTTCTGTTTCTGTTGGGAGGCTCAACAGCATTGTTGGCCTTCAATTTCCATAATACTTAACCTAACCGACCAGGCAGTAAACTAAGCTAACCAACCATTTCTAATGGTAACTAAACATTTGTAATTATTTGTCATGCCTTGTTGGCATTTGACATGTTAAGGTTGTAAATTTCTTTCTAAATATATGTACGTAACGCAGCAATGATCTGCTGGGTGGGCCAGGAATCACATAAAGCTACTGAAATTTATTACGATTTTCGCTTTTTGATAGAAAATTCAAATAAATTTGTTATGCTTCCGTGTGGCGGCGTTTTATGCGTTAAGGTGTGGAAAATTTGAAGTGTGAAATAATATTACAAGATATTGGGTATTTTGGAGACACATTAATTGAACATGTAATAGTCGGTTCTGGCGACAGACTGAGAGACAACAGAGGGATGGCTATGGCTAAATCGGTTGGAAATTGTCTGAAACGTATTTGGTCTTAATTTATGTGAGGTCGAAAACCATTATAATAATTGTTCCACAAACATCCCAGACGGGACAAGGGAGACTTCTCCCATATAAAGGAGTGCACCCCTGTTCATATTAGCTCAATTATATGGGACCTACTGTTTGTTGCCGAGTCCGAAGGAAGTGTCTTAAGACACCACTTGTAGAGAAGTTTTAAATGGCTGAAATACAGCAACATTTTAAGCTCCTTCTGGGTTTCCTCATGGACCGTAATTCTAATCCTTTATATATAAAAATTCTTCAGAATTTTGAATTAAAAACAAATTCAACTTTAAATATACAATTTAAATATTTTTTTTTATATCCTCCACCATAGTATGGAGGGTATATTAAGTTTGTGTATACCCTCAGCCTTTAGGCTATGAAGGGTATATACACTTTCATACGGGCAAAATGTGCCTCATCGAAATAATGGTTTTAGACCCCAAGTATGTTTGGACGAAATGTGTTTCAGACAATTTGGAGTCGATTGAGCAATGTCCGTCCGTCTGTCTGTCTGCCTGTCTGGATGGAGCGCACGATAACTCTCGAACGGATGAACCGATTTGGTTCAAATTTTGGCTTTCGTAATATTTTGCCCAAACTTAGTTTAAGTTCGAAGATGGGCACAAAAGTTCGAAAATGTTCGGAAAATTTGTGCGCACGATAACTCTTGAAGGGAGTAATCGATTTGGTCCACACTTTGTACATCGTGAAAGTTCTACCAGACGTAGATGAAGTTTAAATATGGACTCGATCGGTATACTCCTTCGGGTACCTCCCACACAAAATTTCGGAAAAGTTCAGTTTTGGACCTGCTCTTGAATCGCTTTGATTTTTGTTGTAACAACTTGTATTCACTGTCCCCCATACGACGGTACAAGTTTCATAAGGGGCAAGTCTATACTTCCTGAGAAAATAGCCTGAAAGGTGCAAAAAACCCCTATGACACCGTGTGTAGTGGTTGGAGTGCAAGGTAAATCTCGGTTGGAGCGCAAGGTAAATCTGCAAATTCGGTCCAAAATTTGCCCTTCGTAATATTTTGTCCAAACATAGTTTAAGTTCGAAGATAAACCATGTCGGTCCACCCCTTCATGTACCTCCCTCACAAAAATTCAAAAATCTTCGAAAAAATATGCGTACGATAACTTTTGAAGGGAGTGACTGATGTAATCCATACTCTGCACATCCTAATATATCTACCAGATATAGATCAGGTTCGAATATGAACTATATTTGTGCACTCCTTTGGGTACCTCCCACACAAAATTTCGGATAAGTTCACTTTAAGACCTGCTCTCGAATCACTTTGATTTTTGTTGAAGCGATAGGCATTCGCTACCTCCATTACAACGGTAAAAGTTTTTTCAGGGGCAGGTCCATATTTCTTGGGAAAACATTCCGAAAGGTGTAAAAAGCCCTATGTCACCATATGTGGCTCTCGATTTGGTGCAACATATGGTCTTCGTCATATTTTATCCAAACTTAGTTTCATGGGGCAATACCGGTCCCCAACTTCCGGTACTTCTCCCCAATATTTAAAAAATGCCGCTAAAATGTTAGGACGATATCACTTGAATGGGACAACCAGTTTGGTCCAAACTTTGGATCTCCTAATATTTTGTCAAAATTTAGTTTAACTTCTAAAATGGCCCATATCGGTCCTACCTAAGGGTACCTCCCCCACAAAAGTTCAACATTTGTGTTAATTCCTAATCCACATTTTGTCGGCAGTTCAAATGTTGAAAAAGGACCACAAAATTCTGAAGAGTCGCTTAATATATTTTATCTGTCCGTAGATGAAAATTTCAATTCACATTGGCTGAGGGTATACCTCTGTCGGCACAGCCGACTGACACTTTTTTACTTGTTTTTTTTTTTCATTTGTAACGCATTGAAATAATCATTTGCGACCCTATAAAGTATATATATATTCTTGATCTGGATACAATTCTAAGGCGATCTAGCCATGTCCGTCCGTCCTTCTGTTGTAATCACTCTAGCGTCCGCAATAATTGAGATAGGACGCTGACATTTTGGGAAGATGCGTCTTTTGTTTGCAAGCAGGTCAAGTTCGATGATGGGCTATATCGGTCCACGTTTTGGTATAGCCCCCATATAACGGTACCATCCGATTTCAGGTATTTTGGCGTTATTAGTCACATTTTCAAGCCAAATTAGCTATAGTTTAACATTTAGGGTTCCTAGTGATCAACAAACTTATATTCCAAAAATTATGGGCATAGGTCCATGTTTCGGTATAACCCCAATTCAACGGTATCACCCGATTTTCGGTGTTTTGAAAATTCAAGCTACAATTTAGCTGTAATTTGACATTTGATCAGTGGTCACGAAACTTCTCCACCAAAAATCGTCAACATAGGTCTATGTTTTGGTTTAGCCCCCCCTATAACGGTACCTCCCGATTTTCGGTATTTTGAGGATTTTAGCTACAATTTTCAACCGAACTAGCTGTAATTTGACATTTGAGGTTATTAGTGGTCAAAAAGGTTTTCCATCAAAAATCGTCAACATAGGTCCATGTTTTGATTGTTAGCCCCCATATAACGTATCTCCCGATTTTCGGTATTTTGAGGATTTTAGCTACAATTTTTAACCGAACTAGCTGTAATTGGACATTTGAGGTTCCCAGTGGTCACAAAATATCTCCACTAAAAACCGTCAACATAGGTCCATATTTTGGTATATATATAACGGTACCTCAGGATTTTCGGTATTTTGAGGGTTTCAGCTATAATTTTTAACCGTACTTACTGTAATTTGACATTTGAGGTTCTTAGAGGTCACAACACATCTTCACCAAAAATTTTCAACATAGGTCCATGTTAAAGTCTAGCACCATATAAAACCAGTAACGAAAGGGTCATAGTCGGGCGGGGCCGACTAGATGATACCCTACACCACTGTGAATATGTAAACTATAGGAGATATATATCAATTTGAACTAATTTCTATATAATATGGTACACTTATTACTAGACAAAATTCCGCAACACATTCCAAATTTCATCAAAATTGGATAGATCGGGCGAAAATATATATGGGAGCTATATCCAAATCTGAACCGATTTCGATATAATTTGGCACACTTATTTCTAGACCGAATTCAGCCACACATTCCAAATTTCATAAAAATCGGACGTATATAGCGTGTTTCGTGCAGCAAATACGTCAAATCGGCCGAAAATATATATGGGAGCTATATCCAAATCTGAACCGATTTCCATGTAGTTTGGCACATTTGTTTTTAGACCAAATTCAGTCACCCATTCCAAATTTCATCAAAATCGGACGTATATAGCGTGTTTGGTGCATCAAATACGCCAAATCGGCCGAAAATATATTTGGGAGCTATATCCAAATCTAAACCGATTTCTATGTAGTTTGGCACATTTATTTTTAGACCGAATTCAGTCACACATTCCAAATGTCATCAAAATCGGGCAGATATGGCGTGTTTGCATGCAGCAAATACGTCAAATCGGCCGAAAATATATATGGGAGCTATTTGGCACATTTATTTTTAGACCGAATTCAGTCACACATTCCAAATGTCATCAAAATCGGGCAGATATGGCGTGTTTGCATGCAGCAAATACGTCAAATCGGCCGAAAATATATATGGGAGCTATATCAATCTGAACCGATTTCGATATAATTTGGCACACTTATTTCTAGACCGAATTCAGTCACACATTCCAAATTTCATTAAAATCGGACGTATATAGCGTGTTTGGTGCAGCAAATACGTCAAATCGGCCGAAAATATATATGGGACCTATATCCAAATCTGAACCGATTTTCACCAAAAGCAATAGCGTTCTTTCTATGGCTAAAAAAATTATATTACAAATTTTCAGCTGAATCGGACCAGAAATGCGACCTGTACGTTGCGAACAAAAATACATGGACAGACGGACGGACGGACATGCATAAATCGACTCAGAAAGTGATTATATGTATATCCCCAAAAGGAACTATGGGTCTATTTCGTTTCCTTTTGTATGTTACATACAAATGCACAAAGACATAACACCCCTTACTAGAGTTGTGTCGTTCATGAACGAATCGGTTCCAATGAACGATTCCGTGAAAAGAACGAACGGATCCGTATCCAGCACATTGATTTATGTCGTTCATTTAGATCCCTGATGGCCAAGACATTGCTACTTACAAAATTAGCAGCAGAACCACCATAATTAGTTTTACACACAAAATCTACTTACACAAGTTGCGTTAGCGCAAGCATCACAAATTTGCACATACAAAACAATCAATGATTCAGTTAGCTCATATCGTTCATCTCGTTCTTTTAGCTTCCTTCGTTCATATTCAAAACCACCACCACGTTCAGAAAACCAACTCCATTTTTAAGCACACAAACTCACACACGCTGCGTTAGCGAAAGCATCACAAATTATCACACACAACACAATCAATGGTTCAGTTAGCTGATATCGTTCAATAGGTCATATCGTTCAGTAGCTCATGTCGTTCAGTAGATCATATCGTTCATCTCGTTATTTTAGCTTCTCTGGTTCTTTTTGCTTCTTTCGTTCATATTCAAAATCACCACCACCACGCTGAGAACCACTAAAATTTTTTGCACACAAACTCACACAAGCTGCGTTAACGCAAGCATCACAAACTGACACACACAAAACAATCAATGTAGAGAAGAGGAACCATGAACGATTTTTGAAAGAGAATTATGGACTAAATATTTTATTGAATAAAAAAGAGCCAACGAACGAAGTGAAAGACCCGGATCTTTTTGGTGAACGGAATGAAAAAGATCGATCCGCTCTATGAACGAGATTGCCCAACACTACCCCTTACCACAGTGTGGTGTAGGGTATAAAAATCACATAAAATTGTCAATATAGTTCTACTTTTATATACAGGCCCCATTTAAACATACCTCCCGGTTTTCGGTATTTTGAGCATTTAAGCTATTTTAGCCCCACCAAAAGTTATCAATATAGGTCCATGTTTTGGTATTGGCCCCATAAAACGGTTTTGGCAACATGAGTTTTCAGGATTTTGGCAACCTTTTTTGAGGGAACTACCAGAAATGTGACCTTTGAGGTTCTCTGCGAAACTTCCCAACAAAAAATTGTAACCATAGGTCCATGTTTTGGTGGTATAGTGCCCATATTACAGTATCTCCCAGTTTTCGGTATCTTGAGTTTTCGGTATCTTTTAGGCACATTGTTTGACGAAACTACCCGTAATTTGACATTTTAGGTTCCCTGCAGTCACAGAACTTGTTTACCACAAATTGTCAATATAGGTCCACACTTCGATATAGCCCCCATCATCGGGGGGATTGAATACCTCTTTTAGATTAGACAAATTTAGGCATTTGGGTTATCCGTGGTTGAAAATTGTTTGCGCCTAAAATTGTAGACAGGAAAAAAAACTATTCCATTTTAGTTCAGAATATTTTATGGTAGAGGGTATAAACTTAACGACCTTTTACTTGTTTTTTATATATTGGCGCCATAAATGCCCGAAGATGTAACCCACAAAACCAAAATTTTACTGGAGAAGCAAAAAACGTTATAAAACAAAAAAAACTGTTTTATAGAATGGGATCCGTCATTACAATAACATCTGCAATGTAATGCATGTAGAAGCTTGAAATTTTGCCAGAGATTTATGTATCAGATTTCATCAAAAAACGAATTTCACGAATTTTCATGTGGTTTACGTCTTTGGGCATTTATGGTGGCGATATATTTTCAATGAAATACTTTTCGCAATCCATTAACGTACTCGAAACATAAACATCAACAAATATTATGAGTTGTTGGCGTTTAATTAAATGCAATAACTTAAACTGTAACCAATCAATCTAAATTAAAAAGTTGCAAGTTTCTGCAGATTTTTGTGTTCGTTTTTTTTTTTAACCAAAAATTGGCAAGCGAAAAAATCTTCAAACAACAAATTGAAATTCCTGGTACACTTCAGTTTCAATAACTTTGAGTCTGAAATTGTTGTTTGTAAATTAATGGATGTTGAAGTTGTAGCAGTTGCTACTGTGCTATATGGAAGACCGGAATGAATTGCTTGAACCATTCGTTTCCTTCCGTATCCAACGACAACAACAATATTGCAAAAATGACTTTTCCCAAAATCACACTTATTGAGCTGAGAGCTGCCAAGTGCAAGGAGGTAAAACTGCAAGTAACTAATGGACATTAAAATCACATCCCATACTCTTTCCTCCAAGCAAACAATCATTGGTAGCTACTGGTTATGTGGCAATTTCAAACCAATTCGTTTTTAAATGGAAACTGTCATACCATTTTATGGCATCCCTGTATAAATTGCTTAGTGTGTATGTGTTCACAACTGTTGTCATCAGCAAGAAATTTCATTTGGAAAATTATCCAAAAATCAATGGCATTGTTAACTATTATGGCTGGCAGATAATGAATGATACACATAATGTTAAAGCGGCAAATGGCAAACGAAATTAAAGTTGAAACAATATTGAACATTTAAAAAGCTACAGCCCCACACCCATCCGATCGTAGCTTATAGTTCTATGTGAAACTATAATCACGGGTTATGGAAATCCAAATTTGCCCTATTAAATTGTTTTGTTTAATTAAAACAATTTCATGTCTTTCCATAAAACCCAACAAATTATTTTGCCTTAATTTTCCCGACACAAAAGTGAAACTATAAAAAGCCGCAAAATGCAAATGTCACACACGCAAAAAAAACAACGACAAATTTTGGCTCTTCATTAAAACTAAACATATTGTGTGGTGGTACTGTTGACCCATATTAGCATCCCTTTTTTAGTTAATTTTCTAAATAAAAAGTTGTAAATGTTGTTGCTATTTAGTCGTGTGTGTATGGAAACAGCCCGAAAAAAAAAACAGAAAACATTTGCTCTCATTTCCTGGCTTCATGTGTTTCTGTATCGTTGTGTTCTTGTTTTCGGAGCATTTGGTCCAGTGTGTCATAAAATCACAACTTAATTAATTAATTAAGTGCCAGTCATGGTGTAACACAACAGCAGCAGTAATGGGTTATAATAAAACTATAACAATATGAATGTAAACAAACAAACAAGACACACACAAACACCACATATGCAAATGGACGCCCAACTGCTTACCTCCCCAATGGGGTCTAGGGGCGGCAAAATGCATGTGCCGGGGTGGTATGTGTGCAAATTAATTCCGCTTGTGTACATTTAATATGGTGGTATTGTTGTATAACAAAATCTAAGGGGTCCAATGGGGAGGGAAGGGAGGGTGCTATACATCCACCAAAAAACAACAAGAAACACATATACACATTCATATTTACCATTCGACAACATCGGGCAAAACAAACGAAAATTTTTCAAAATTACCAGCAAACAAAAAAAAACATAACCGCCAAACGAAATCAGCAAGCAACCAACCAACACAAATGAAGGCAGCAACAAACAAGGAGAAGTAAAAAACAGCAACATTGCGCCAAAAAACTAACAACAGCAACAATAATAGCAACTATGGGAAATGTTGTTGGCAGCATATGGGCTAAAAACAATTTCAAAGTTATACAAACATTGCTGCCATATAACAATATATCGGTACACATACATACTCGTTCGTACATGTCCAGCAAACCAAATGTCAGATGTCCGACACATCTGAACAATTTCGAAAGCAAAATCTCTTCAGATTTCTATACGATTTTTCGTAAAGGAATTCGTTTAGATGTTGTTGCGATTTCAGAGAGAATGTCTGAAGTAAATTTCCCTTCGAATATATCAATGTTTTTTTTTCGATTTCAGTACAAATTCGGTGCGAAATGTCGGAAACAAATTTTCCTTCGCATAGCAACCACCTTTTGTATGTCTCTAACAGCAAGGGGTAGGTTTCATTTTAGTTTGTTGTCGAAAAAACAAAGTGGTTGGTTATAAAATTCGCATATATAATTTTTAAATATAATAACACCGTGTGTAATATTTTGAGTCATGGAAAATTAACCATATTCTGACACTGCAGCATGATAGAAGACCAAAAATAAGAAGACACGTGTCTCGGCGTTTTTCCCTATCACTTCGAGTTTCGCGGTTATGGGCCCTCAAAGACCTGAGGCCATGATGCCAAAAGGACTCATTTTACCAGGCTCATATCTTCTAAACCGCTAAGAATTTTGGTTTACACGTCGAAGCAAAGTTGTAGCTCTAGTCTTAAAGAATAATAATTGTGAACACATCAAATCCATTTAACCTCATCTTCTAGGTCAAAATCGTCAAGGTCAAGTTTCCGTCATAATTTGTTCTCGGATTTTGGTCTTCAGATATCAAACCGATCAAAATTGAAGCAAACAACCAACTTCAGAAATGTACCTTATATATCAATAAACAACTTTCTAGGATATGTGAACTCTGTAGAAACGGTTCTTAATATCCAAAATAGCAAAACAAATGCTATTTTTATCCTCTTTTCTCCGATTCCGGTTCATAGCTACCAAACCGTTCAAAATTCAAGAACACAATCAACTACAATAATGTAACAAAGATATCAGTAAACAACTTTTTGGAACATACGAACTGTCTATGATCGATCCTTAAAGGTGAAATTAGCAAAAAAAATTGAAAATATTACATTTGTATACTATTTTCTCCGACTTTGGTCCACAGATACCGAACCGCTCACAAATTACGTATACTTCCAACTACTAAAATCTACCTAAGATTTCAATAAACAACTTTCTAGAACATATAAACATTCTAGGAATGATATCAAGGCGTCAGAGAAAAAATTTTTTCCTTCGCTATTTATACGACATTATTCCGAAATTGTTCAGAAATCTTCAGAAAATCTGTTCGAAAATTCGAAGAAAAAATTCGCTTTCCGAATTTCCCAAGGATTTTTCTTCGGAATTCGTGCGGAATTTTGACCGAATTCCATCCAATTTCGCCCCAACCGTTTCGTTCCGAACTTATGTCAACCACTTCATACAACGTTACGATTGCGGATCCGACATCGGACGAAGCGCCCGAATTTTGTTCCGATGTCGGTACGATTGGTTTGCTGGGTGTGTTGCTGCGTGTGTGCGTGTGCATGTTGCTGTATTGTAACATTTGTGTTAGTAAGCCGGATTCTATTATCGCACAGTGATTCTCATAATGTAATCTTGGTTTCTCTTCCGTTTCCTCTTCCTTTAATTTCGGTAAGATTTCAACGTGTTGCAAACAAAACTTTATAATAGTTTGTTTTTTAATTGTGTTAAACAAATACGTTTTTTTTATAATTATAAAAATTAAATGGGAATTTAATTGGCATTTTCCTTCTCAGATTT
This sequence comes from Musca autumnalis, assembly GCF_047663935.1. Classification (NCBI taxonomy): domain Eukaryota; kingdom Metazoa; phylum Arthropoda; class Insecta; order Diptera; family Muscidae; genus Musca; species Musca autumnalis. The sequence goes on along the minus strand of NW_027411755.1, from coordinate 4,386,625 downwards.
GAAATAATATTTTGTGTTACCTAAACATTTGTCATATTCCCTACAATCAGGGGAAATTCTTAAAAGTCAACACAAAAGGCTATACGGGGGAATATTGATTGGCCTATATTTAAAAGGTTGGTACAACAAAGTCTATGGAAAAAGTGGCTAAAAAACATTCAAAAGAGTTATCATTAGATGCACTGGTTCATTGTATTGCAATGCCCGGACGTCATTGCTCAACTTTGCGGTGTTAACATTCACTCACAAAGACCCCAGGAAGATCTGGTTATAACACTGTGTGTAATTTTTTGAGTCTTTTTTTTAACCATATTCTGACTCCACAGAGTGATAGAACACCAAAAATGAGAAGACTTGCGTCTCGCCGTTTTTCCCTATCTCATCAACTTTTGCGATTATAGGCCTCCAAAGGTTTGAGGCTTTGATGTAAAAAGGGACATTTAGCCAGGACTATATCTTCCAAACCGTTAGGAAATTTGAATTTATCTAAAAGGCAAAGTTGTAGCACTTGTCGTATAGAACAAATATTGTGAACACATATAACCCATCAAACTTCATCTGCAAGGTAAAAATCGCCATGGTCAAATTTCTTTTAAAATTTTTCTCAAGTTTTGTTATACAGCTATTAAACCGGTCAAATTTGAAGCAAACAACCAACCACAAAAATTTACCTCAGATCTCAATAAACATCTTTCTAGAATATATGAACCCTGAAGGAACAGGTCTTAATGGTCAAAATATCAAAACAATTGCGATTTGTATCCTCTTTTGTCGGCTTCTGCTCCATAGATATTAAACAGTTCAAAATTCAAGAAAATAATCAACCACAATAGTGTAGCAAAGGCTTCAATAAACAACTTTCTGGAGTATGCGAAATATCTATTAACGGATCTTAATGGTAAAAATAGCAAAAATCTTTTAAAAATATCTAATTTTTATACTTTTTTCTCCGACTCTGGTCCAAAGATACACAACCGCCCAAAAATTAAGGATACAGTCAACTAAAAAATGTACCTTAGGTTTCAACAAACAAGTTTCTAGAACAACTGAAGATTCTAGGAATGATTCTTCAAGTTCGAAAGTCGATTAGTTTAGATCGTTCTTTCCTGTTCAGGTCGTAAATAACAAACCTTTCAAATTTCCTTGAGTTTTTAACAGTTTATTTCCAAACCTGAGCAGGGGGAATGTTAAAAAATGTAATTGTTCGAGAATTTCAGCCCTAAGAATCATTCCTAGAATCTTCGTATGTTCTAAAAAGTTGTTTATTGAAATCTTAGGTACATTTTTGTGGTTGACGGTATCCTTAATTTTTGGGCGGTTGCCGTGTCAGAATATGGTTAATAATTTTCACACACACAGTGTAATAGTCCCCATATATATGCTGAACGAATATTTTTCCAGGAGCGAATATTTTTCTATTGCTTCCAATCAGTATATCGTCTTATAATAGGTCAACAAAGTTTTATCTAAACTGCTGTAAACAATTGGTGTCACTGTGATACAATTGGTAGCATAATCGATTTACACGCTAAATTCCTTAGATCGATCATAGGCATCAACGATATTCAATAGCTACTAGAAACCCTCAGGGTTATCAACCATCACAGTTGGTCCGAATTCAATGAACACATTACCCTGGTCTTGTCTTCGTTTACTGCCGGAACCAACTCTTGGGAGTAGACTGTAATTAAAACATACAGTCATATCTCATTTGTGTGGGCAGGACCGAGGATTGTTAAGTTTCAAACATCGGGTATGCATTTCTACTCGTATTGCCTGATGGTGATAACTAGCTGGTAAATATGTCTTATCAGTAAGACTCGTCCGGCTACCCATCGGTTCATGCTGCCTAACTTTTTCATATTTTTCACAGTGTTCTAAAATATTTTCCCACGAACAACATCAAAAGTGACAAGGGCACCTGCCACCTGTTTGGTTGAAAAATGTCGTACACGATGTACATATCGCTCATTTACTCAAAGAGTGTCATATATTTTCTACGACTTCTATTTTAGCTTGTGTCAAATTTTCATGTTTATATCTCTAAAACTCAACGAGTTACAGCTTGTTTTCTAGGAGTTTGGCATAAATCAACAAAAAAGTTTTTTGCAGGTTTGAAGCACTAAAACATTTCGAATCATGCTTGATCTTGCACAGAAATTTAGCATGGAGATCTGAGGTGCCCGGACATAACTCCCACGGACATAACTCCCAAAATGATTTTGGGCGTTATGTCCGCTGCCCTTTGCGGACATAACTCCCAAAATTCGTTGGGAGTTATGTCCCTGAACCAAAGCGGACATAACACCCAAAAAAATCGCGGACATAACTCCCAACTATTTTTTCTTAATTTATAAATTATTTCTTTGGTTAATTTTGAAATTTATAGTTATAAATTTTTTTTAATTTAGAGTAGAAGTTAGAATGTAAGCGGAATTATACATTTGCGAAGGCCTAAGTGCCAACCAATACCGAAGTATCCACAAAATCCTCCTGATTTCATAAAATTAGTTAAAAACGAAATTATGCTCGAAATGATGTAAGTAGCAGTTAGGAGAAGTTATTTATTCAAAAATATTTTCGTTTTTCAGAAAGTATTTGAATATTTGTACAAACACTTTTTATCTTCTTAAATTACTTTTACAAAAACTTTTTATTTTCTTAAATTGTGAAAAATTTTTGTAAAAAATCGCGAATATTTTTACAAAAACTTTTTATCTTCTTTAATTGTGAAAATATTTTTGTAAAAAATCGCGCGATTTTTTTTAAATTTTTGCCTGCGGCGCTTTTCGTTTTTCAGAAAGTATTTGAATATTTTTTACAAAAAATTTTTATCTTCTTAAATTGTGAAAATATTTTTGTAAAAATCGCGCGATTTTTTCAAAAATATTTTCGCCTGCGGCGCTTTTCGTTTTTCAGAAAGTATTTGAATATTTTTTACAAAAAATTTTTATCTTCTTAAATTTTGAAAATATTTTTGAAAAAATCGCGCGATTTTCTCAAAAATATTTTCGCCTGCGACGCTTTTCGTTTTTCAGAAAGTATTTCAATATTTTTACAAAAACTTTTTATTTTCTTAAATTGTGAAAATATTTTTGTAAAAAATCGCGCGATTTTTTTCAAAAATATTTTCGCCTGCGGCGCTTTTCGTTTTTCAGAAAGTATTTGAACATTTTTTACAAACAATTTTTATCTTCTTAAATTGTGAAAATATTTTTGTAAAAATCGCGCGATTTTTTCAAAAATATTTTCGCCTGCGGCGCTTTTCGTTTTTCAGAAAGTATTTCAATATTTTTACAAAAACTTTTTATTTTCTTAAATTGTGAAAATATTTTTCTAAAAAATTGCGAATATTTTTACAAAAACTTTTTATCTTCTTTAATTGTGAAAATATTTTTGTAAAAAATCGCGCTTTTCGTTTTACAGAAAGTATTTGAATATATCTACAAAAACTTTTTATCTTCTTCAATTGTGAAATTATGTAAAAACTCGCCCGATTTTTTAAAAATATTTTCGCCAGCGGCGCTTACCTTCTTTCAGAAAGTATATGCGAATTTTAACAAAACCTTTTTATCTTCCTGTAGTGAGCATTTTTCGTTTAAGTTGGAAGGCAAATTTTGAATATAGTTAGATTTGAGATGGCCACTACTTATTTTGTACTTAATTTTCTTAAAAATTTTAAATCAATTATAAATTATTTTATGAAATGAAAAATGCATATGAACTTAAAGTTAATTTTTAATTTTTTTCTTATACATTTGAAATAAAATTTGTATTTAAATAAAAATCACTTAAATTTTAAAAACGGACATAACTTCCATTGGGACTTATGTCCGCTAAGGGGGGTCGGACATAGCTCCCAAAAAATTTGGGAATTATGTCCACAAACCAAGGCGGACATAACTCCCAAAATCGTTTTGGGAGTTATGTCCGTTGGGAGTTATGTCACGGCACCGAGATCTGACAAGATATTTACAAAAGATGATCCCAATAGTTGTTTTATTTTTTGTGTAATAACCTTTTTAAGTTGGGAAGTCTAATTTCATTGCTCAACTTAAAACGCGTTGTTCTCGAAACTCGATTTTTTGAAATGTGTCACTCTTTGAGTAAATGAGCGATATATAGTAGTAACCTCTTCGTCCAACCCCTCTCGAAGTGTGGTATAAAATATGTAGCTCAGTCTTTTGGATTTTTAACATCCACACCATAAACTAAAACAGGAGTCCAACTATTTCGTACAAGGATACAGGATTGACTTAACAGTTACCCACAAATTCCATGATACACTGTTTTTTTAAAGAGTTCAAAAGAACTCATTCCAAGGATTGAAAGTGATTGCCACTTTTGTGTCATAAGTACTTCTTTTGGAATCAGTTTAGATAAACTCATGAAAATGTGATTCCAACGAATAGATAGAATGTCAATTCAAGAATCTGATATAACAGTTTTTTTCAAGAATTCAAAACGCTTACGTCACGTAGATGTAGCTTTCGAGACCTGGGACGGTCCTCGTGTTGACTGATGCTATTCTCTGTCACGACGGATTTTATCGTGGTAGCTCGATTTGTCCGTCCGTTGACCAGTGGCGTTGGACAACTCACTGGCCGTATGAACACACGGGCGGCTTTCCAATCTCGCTCTGCGGCGTCGTGCTCCTGGACAATGATTCCCTGGTGGCGTGTGACAAATCACCAGGCTTATCGCTCGTAAGGAAAGCCTCAAGGGTATTTTTTTAAAGAAGGGTTATCCCGCTTTATTTAGGGTATTTTATTCCGTCACATCGAAATAGTTTTCGAGACCTGGGACGGTCCTCGTGTTGACTGATGCTATTCTCAGTCACGGCGGAGTTTATAGTGGTAGCTCGATTTGTCCGTCCGTCGTTAGAGCTACGCAGAATCTGGACGGACTTGTATACCAGTGGCATTGGACAACTCACTGGCCGTATGAACACACTGGCGGCTTCCCAATCTCGCTCTGCTGCGTCGTGCTCCTGGACAATGATTCCCTGGTGGCGTGTGACAACTCACCAGGCTTATCGCTCGTTGCTTTTGTGTGTTACGAGGATTTCCATGTGGACAATGATTTCCCGGTGGCGTGTGACAACTCACCAGGCTTCCTGAACCCAGAATCGGGACGGGTATGTGTATCAGTGGCGTGGGACAACTCACTGGGCTTGCAACCGGCTATTCGATGTGGTTGTAGGTGGCGTTTCAACTCACACTTCGATCCTAGTGGCCTAACCAAACTCACTTGGATGTACTAATTTGTGGTGTCCCGTGCAGCGGGAATGCACAAAGGTTCTCCGTGCATGCATCGTGTTGTTGGTTGTTTACAACCAAGTGGAGTCGTTAAGCACCATCCGCAGGCGCATTGTTGGTACATGTTTACGCGCATAAACCGAGTTTTTTACTTGCAGGTGCATTCGTTTTCAATGCAGTCGCCACTTTTGTTGCTAGTTGTTTACTTAGTAGCCACCGCATTGCGAATTCAGAGTCCTGCATTTTGTTGTTGCATCTTTACAACGATCAACTCATTTGAATATCGTTGGACGTTGTTTTTGAAAACCTACGCAACGGTAAGTTGCTTGATCCTTAGAGGACGAAAACATATTCGAGGGCCATTTGAACAATTAGAGAAACATAGCATTTCGTTAATTCAATATATGTGCACTTGTATTCTAAAATATTCATTTGAAATTCAACATTTAAGTCTCCTACAATATTAAGAAAGTACCACCCCGTAGTACCAGTTTGTGTGGGCGGAAACGCCAGCGACTTCCGGCGTCACAGCATTTAACGTCTTATGTACAAGTTCTACAAGTCTTCTGTCAGAAGACCTACTGGTCTTCTCACATAGGTCTATTTTGAAGAGATTTTACAAAAAATTAGATCAATTATTAGATGATTCTATAAAAATCTAGAGAGAACAAGTGAATCTAAAAATTCATCGATCGATTTTATTTGTCATATTTCGTTGGCCCGTTTTATGACAAAAACGTCAGTGTTTTGAGCCAAACATTAAGATTTTGACTTTTTCTGTGCACCATTTGCGACTCCGAAACCCTGATTTAAATACTAAGATGGGCTATATTGGTTCACGTTTTTGTATAGCTTCCACATGAATGTAATTTGTAATTTTAACTTCTCTATGAACTAGAAGAAGGTTGCCATCGTGGTGCAATGGTATGCACACCCGCCTTGCACGATGAAGGTCGTGGGTTCGATGCCCCGGCATGGCAACATCAAAACACTTTTCAACAGTGGCAAAATACCCCTCAGTAATGTTGGCGACAGCCGTTCGGACTCTGCGATAAACCATATCATTGTGCTAATATGAATCGGGGTGCACTCATTGATATGAGAGAAGTCTCCCTAGTCCCGTATGGGATGTTTGTGGAACAATTATTATTAATATGAATTAGAAGTCTCATCAACAAAAACTGCTGACATATGTCAGTTTTTTGCTATAGCATATAACGGTACATAACGAAGTTACGTATTCTGGGTTTTAGACATATTTTCACTCTGAACTTTGTAATTTGGAAAATACCTGTCAAATTTAGACATTTGTTCGCAAGGTTTACAATTGTCAAGATAAGGAAAAAACAAGTTTCAAACTGGCGTATATGTTTTTTTGCAAGTTCATACTTTCTGAAAAAAGCCACAAAATTCCATAAATAAGTTATTTTTCAAGAAAAGTTTTTCATTGTCTGGCTTATACGAAAGCTGTGATTTCAGGATCAAATTTCGAAAAATGTGTAATGGTGAATAACTCATGAATCTTCTCGGACAATGTCTATAAAAATATGAAAATTGGTACTTTTTTAAATGAAATTATGGATAAGAAATTACATAGCAGAAAGAACAAGAAAATAAATAGCAGAAAGGATTAAAAACTTGTTTAGGAAAACAACCGGAACTAGGTTTGCTTAATTTATTGAAGTCACATACATATGACATATCTCTGTCAGCAAAACTACTAATGATTGTTCTTCTATTGTTTTATACAATTTTTATTCATCCAATAATTCGGTTGTCATCAACATTTCATTGTTTGACATCAAATCTATACTAGATACGAGTAAACTTTAAATTCCAATAGGAGTTTTCCTTCTAAAATACATTTCATTTAATCACAGTGTTTAACAACTAAACAACACATTAACGTTCAGTCTCAATTATTTTAAGGCTTTTCTGTAGTATTTGTCTTTAAACTATCCCCAAATCTATTTTATGGCATTCACCTAATTTATATGTAATTCAAACATTGAAGAACAAGCAAACTAATTTAAATGTTCCCTAATTTTACCGTACGGATACAAGAAAATTTTCATTTTTAATTTGATGCACTCGCTCATTACTGTGTGAAAGCTGATTTCCATGTGGCTTTGTTGAGTGTTCCAGACCATTCAATAAAGACATAATTTATTTGTTCTTTCCATCAACTGTCGTGTTAAACAATTAAAAAAATGTTTGGAGGTGATCCCCGCGACGGACGGACATGCAGCAACCTTGAATAATGTTTACACTTCCTGCAAACATTTACAAAGAACATTATCGTCTATGTTTTTTTTCATCGCTCTCTCTCCCTCTGTTTGGTTTGGTTACGAAACACCACGGCACATTTATTTATTTTCACTCATTAGCACATATACCAGAAAAATATATTAGTGTGTGGTTTAAAAAAGTGATATCTTCTACAAAGAAGAACTTTTCTGCAGGTCTGCATGTTGTTTTTTGAACCAATATATGGTCATCTGCCCAGCTTCTACTAATCCATTAAATTGTTGTTTATTTTTTTGTTACAGTCATTGCGCTTGTAATTGCTTTTTGTTCTTGCTATGGGTGACCACCCAACCTGCTGGCACCCCATATGTCACAATAATAGTTTTTTTTTCATTTTGTTGTTGTTATTGTCCATTGTGTTGGTGTATTTAATGCATCGTATTTACATATACTCGTACTCGTCTCTCATCAAGTGGGATTGTCAACTTAATAAATCACTTAATACCTTTTTGTTCAACGTAGCACTCAATAAATAAAGGAGGCTTTATGCGATCTGTTTGAGCTTTTGCGGAATTGAATTGGTTTGATTGTATCAATTAATGTATGTGGTCGCTGCATGGTCCACCGTCATGGCGGCGGCGATGGTGATGGCAGCGGCAGCATTGGCAACCATCACCACCTCATGTTGAGTGGTATTATTATGGGGCTTTTGTTGAATATTTCAATGGCTTGATTAACATTCCACACATATGGACACTTTTTACAAAAAGCGACATTTCCATAATAAAAACAGAATAAAACAAATGCATGAGAGATTATAGTTAAATGAACTTGGAGCTGTGAAAAAATTGCTGTAGAAATGTCACAAGTGAAATGGCAAATATTTGTTTGTAAATAAAATAATTCAAAGATGTTTGTTGCCCCTTTTTTGTAACCGACATAAATAGTATTGATTAGACTGACCAAAAAAAAAATTTTTTTGGAACTCCTACCCCTAAATTTTTGCCATTTGATTCAAAAACTTTATAAATGAAATTTTTGGGCGATCGGTCTTTGTTTCAGTAATGTGTATGGGACCAGACAGGATTTTCGTGAATATGCACCTTTGGCGGCATACAAATTACTATGGAAACAAAGACCACTAGGTTGGCACGAGTTAATGTTAACCGATCGCCAAAAATTTACATGTATAAAGTTTTTGGATTGTAGCGACAAGTTCCCTCCGGTTGCTGGGATAGCTCGCGGGAGTCCAGAGTCTGCCACAGAAATTTGTAAGTGGAAGGACCGAGAGAGTGATAACACGGATTTCTTGTTGGTTTTTAATCAACGCTGTGTTTTATTATTTCGTTTTTCTTTTAAGGAGTAGACAAGTATAAATTACACTGTGCAGCAGCATTTTTGGGGGGTGGAAAATTTCTTTTGAATATGAAAGCACTTGATGAGTATACTAAGAACCCAAAAGAAAATTTTCGCCATAGGTCAAGTTTCTGAGATATCGCGCGATGAAGTTTTTGTTTTTTTCCCTATAATACTTGGTAAAATAGCTCCATATCTCTATTTGGCGTTGTTGTAGCTTCATTTTGAGCTGACATGTCTTCAGTCAAATTGATTGGCGAATCTTTTTGTAGAACATTTCATTCTTCTAACTCAATGCCTTTCATGTCCTTTTCGTCCTTTATTTCTTGAACCGTAGTGAAAGTACCACAAGATGAAATTTTTCAGCATCCAAATATTCTACAAAAATGTTGCTCAGAAGATTTTAGCTACGGTTCTCTTTGACAGCTAATCGATTTTGTCACATTTTCATTGTCCTTTTTGACATTTAATCGGTTTGGGTTCAGAAATAAACTATGTTTTGTTTTTCTGTATATTCGGCATTGGTTATTTTTTGGTATGTAGACATAACAATTGGTTATTGCTTATGTAGACATCTGGGGTGCTTCTGAAATTTTTACCTCAAATAGCTCTTGAAATGACGAACACGTTAATAACAAATTTTCTTGGGGGATAGATGTGGTTATCTCAATTTTTGAACCGGATATTCCGACATTAAAACCGATTTTTGAACCGGTTTTAATTAACCGATTAAACTTATATGTATACCATTAAAAAGCTTATAGAGTTGTCAATCAGAATAAATTAATTCGCTTATGAAAACTTTGTTAGTTGCAGTTCTACAACAAAAAAACCGTTTTCTTAAACCGTTTTTAAGGAAAAATATCAGTACGCGGAAATATGGAGATCAAAGGCTGGAGGGCGAACAATTCTTTTTGGCGATGAAAGTCGATGAAGATAATATAACGAACCCGGGAGGACAGTTTTGCCATAGGTCAAACTTCTGAGTTATAGCGAAATGAATTCTTTCTTGACAAACTATACATACCTACATGACAAAAACCCCAACGAAATTTGATCACGCCATAACTCAGAAGTTTGACCTATGGCAAAACTGTCCTCCCGGGTTCGTTATATTATCTTCATCTACTTTCATCGCCAAAAAGAATTGTTCGCCCCCCAGCCTTTGATCTCCATATTTCCGCGTACTGATATTTTTCCTTAAAAACGGTTTAAGAAAACGGTTTTTTGTTGTAGAACTGCAACTAACAAAGTTTTCATAAGCGAATTAATTTATTCTGATTGACAACTCTATAAGCTTTTTAATTGTATACATATAAGTTTAATCGGTTAATTAAAACCGGTTCAAAAATCGGTTTTAATGTCGGAATATCCGGTTCAAAAATTGAGATAACCGGATCTATCCTCCAAGAAAATTTGTTATTAACGTGTTCGTCATTTCAAGAGCTATTTGAGGTAAAAATTTCAGAAGCACCCCACATGTCTACATAGGCAATAATCAATTGTTATGTCTACATACCTATACATAACCAAAAACGAATATACAGAAAAACAAAACATAGTTTAATTCTGAACCAAGTCCGAATAAATGTCGAAAATGACAATGAAAACGGGACAAAATCGATTAGTTGTCAAAGAGAACCGCACCTGAAATCTTCTGAGCAACAAGTTTGTAGAATACTTGGATGCTGAAAAATCTCATCTTGTGGTACTTTCACTACGGTTCAAGAAATAACGGACGAAAAGGACATGAAAGGCATTGAGTTAGAAGAATGAAATGTTCTACAAAAAGATCCGCCAATCGATTTGACTGAAGACATGTCACCTCAAAACGAAGCTACAACAACGCCAAACAGAGACATAGAGCTATATTCCCAGGTATTATAGGGAAAAAATCAAAAACTTCAACGCACGATATCTCAGAAACTTGACCTATGGCGAAAATTTCCTTTTGGGTTCTTAGTATACTCATCAAGGGCTTTCATCTCCAAAAGAAATTTTCCACCCCCCAGACTTTGAGTTCCATTTTGTGTCACAGTGTTATTAAGCATATACAAAGGTAGAGTTCCGGCCGCTCTTTCGGGGTGACCTGGATAAGTTCACCTCTCTGCTCGTCGTCGACAGTCCAGTCTCGACGGGAGACCCGAGTAGATTCTGGATATGGGCTGTGTGGGAGACCTGGATAAGTTCTCCGTCTATTCCGGCCTGTTGGGTGACCAGGATAAGTTCGCCCTCCGTCCGGGTTCACATAAGTTACCGTGGAAAGGTCGGCTAAACGGTAGACCTGAACAAGATTTCCGTAGGTGTCGCGAGAGATCTGGATAAGTTTCCCGAACTGATTGGCTAACTGGACGAGTGTACGCGGAAGGGAGGACTCAGGAGTTGCAGCTACCTCAAGGAATTCGGACAATGATACGCGAAGGGGTGTTCCAAGATTTACGAACACGTCAAGGAATCTGGGTAAGAGTACACGAAGGAGTTCCAAGAGTTGCGAACACTTCAAGGAATCTGGGCAAGAGTACGCGAAGGAGTTGCAAGAGTTGCGAACACTTCAAGGAATCTGTGCATGAGTACCCGAAGGAGTTCCAAGAGTTGCGAACACTTCAAGGAATCTGGGCAAGAACACGCGAGGGAGTTGCAAGAGTTGCGAACACTTCAAGGAATCTGGGCAAGAGTACGCGAGGGAGTTCCAAGAGTTGCAAACACTTCAAGGAATCTGGGCAAGAACACGCGAGGGAGTTCCAAGAGTTGCGAACACTTCAAGGAATCTGGGCAAGAGTACGAGAGGGAGTTCACAGAGTTGCGAACACTTCAAGGAATCTGGACAAGAATACGCGAGGTAGTTCCAAGAACGCTTCAAGGAATCTGGGCAAGAGTACGCGAAGGAGTTCCAAGAGTTACGAACACTTCAAGGAATCCGGACAAGAAATTGAATATCACCACTCTGACTCACCTGGTTATGTGCGATTGTTTAATCCACTCGATTAAATTCGCGCACTAGTTGACTTGACTTCCTTTGAACACTGACTGACCCCCTTTCAATTTCCTCTGGTTCTTTTATAGGAAAACAATTGGTACATATTACCCATTAAACAAATGTAATTCAGACATTTCTTGGTAGGACCAGTGTGTCCCTGCAGCCGACTATAGTAAGGGTTTCAAAGAGTTGTAGCATATCTAAAAGACTATTATGCCTTTAGGTATTTTATTACCTTTTCTAAAAGGCTCCTATATGGTATTTTCACATCCCAATATTTGATCCTGAAACCTGTCCGGTTAGATAACACCCTATATCGGTCCTACAAAATCATAACCAACTTTTCGCTATTTTTCAATTTTCGCTGGCGATTCTCTTCATTGTACAATGCATAGCGGAGGTATCCATATGCTTTTATCGAGTGAACTTTGTTTTTAAATATCCACACCAAGCCAATTTAATCTCACTTTTAATGTAAATGAAGCACCGGCTTTACTATGATTCCCTTGATATTCATATACTAAAATCCATGTAATATACACATATTTATTTTTAAATCACACACACCCACATATACATACTAAAATTTATACATGAAATCGTTTCATACATACAATACTTCATTAATTTATATTGGGGTGATTTCTGATACAATCTATTTTCAATTGAATGGCTGAACAATTGCCCTTTTTCTTTTCAAAATATGAGGAACCTTAAGTTCAGGTAGGCTTTACTTGGAATCCTAGGGATATTTTCGTCCTATGACCCTCTTTTATACATCATTTAACCTTTGAGTATATTTTTTTATTTCTTCTTATTTTTTTGCAATCTTTTCCAAATGCCTACTAAAACCGTCCATTCAATTTCAATTTGTATTCCACGTGACAATATCTCTTGTTCATTTTTAAATAATAAATCTGCATCTCTATAGAGACTTGTATTGTATCGATAACGCTGCTCCACTAATTAAACAATTGTGGTTTAGTTACAAAATATTCGTTAGTTTATGAATATACATAAGGGAAATTCAAAACGCCAGGCTCTTCTAATATAAACCATTATTTTTTGTCGATTTATTTTTAAACAATAAACTGTTATATAACCTAATTACAAGCTGTTGTTAGATAATGTTACATAACAAAATCTATATCTACTTTATGAATATAAGCTGAATTATGCAAAAATAATAATGTTGGATATGGGAATTGTTAACAAGCATCGATGTGATAATAGCCTGTAATTATTTACATTGTCATCAATTTCACTACGAATATTTGCATTGCCAACAATCAATTGGGAAGGATATGGGGAATATTTGATGGCATATTTATCCCCTTTTAGAAAATTATGTTTTGGTGTTTTATATAAACAACAATTTTAAATATTAAAACTTAAAGCCATGTATGATTGTTTTGTAGTTAAGAAATAAAATTAAAGAAAAGTGGTTTTAAATTACCCATTGGTATTATGTCAAAGAAGAAAAGCCTCTGTTCTTAGTGCCAGAATATGAACATTTTTATTCCAACCTGAAATCACTCATTTTAATGCTTTACCTAAATCATCCTTCAAGGTCCACCTTCTTTGACAAATCTCATTGCCTTTAAAGTAACGGAAATCTTTAATTACTATTTTCAATAAAATCCTTATCCACTTAATTCCCATTAGTCAATGCAGTTATTTTAAAAATTAATTCAACACTATTTTTTATTTTCTCCCCCAAAAAAGTATTAAATTCCCTAATGAATGAAATGAAATACCATATACATAATTGATTTAGCTATCACATTTATTATTTGGTTTTATTTATAATTTTTTCAATGTATATAATGGCTTATACTACTAGCTCACAATGTTTCAATTATCAATAGATGGCAATGCAATTTACATAAATGTTAAATTAGTGAAAAAATAAAACAACAGTTTTGCAATTGGGATTTGAAATTTATTAAAAAATAAATAACAAAATATTACACCATATTCTGATACCGCAATGTGATAAAAGATCCCCAAAGATTTGAGAACTTGATAATAAAAAGGAATCATTTTATCAGCTTCACATCTTCCAAACCGTTAAGAACGAATGTTGCGAAAACATAAGATCCGATAAAGTTCACAAAATCCGATAAAGTTCAGCGCCAAAACGGCCTAACCCACATACCTAAAAAAATCAAACTGACTATAAAGATTTAACTGGAACCTTTTGAAATAAATTCTAAAAAATTCCATATTGCATTATTTTAGAAGGTATATAGTGTTGCATAATGCAATAGGTAGTTGTTTTAGTATTTATTTCAAAAGGTTCTGGTTAGATCTTTATAGTCTATTTGATTTTTTTGGGCATGTGGGTTAGGCCGTTTTGACCCTGAGCGCCTCATATGTAAATTCAAGGACACAATCAACCAAAAAATCGACCTACAATCTCAGTTAACAATTTTAGGGAACATATGAACTTTCTAACGGTTTTCCAAGGTCAAAACTCGATTATTATTATTTTTTGTTTGTTCAGGTCGTAAATACCAATACATTAAAAATTCTTGACGATGTTTTGAAAGTGAGCAGGAGACGACCCCACTATTTTAAGTATGTAATTAGGCTGTTCCAGAACTGCAAGAATCTAAAAATTTTTACACGATAACAATTTTCCTTTATGATAACGAAAATATAAAATTAGTAGACTCTTGCAGTACTGGAACAGACCAAATATGTATAGCATAGAATTTTCAAGTCAAATGGACCAATATTGCCTGAGATATAATCGTTGGAAGGGAAAAAATATTGTGTTTTGTATGTAGATTAGAAACTACAAGCGTGTTGTTTGAGAGTTGATTTGTAATTCAGACCGCTAATAAAAACCATCACTAAGTACAGAAGTAAAGAGTAAACTTAGAAGAGTAAAGCTGTGTGCAAAGTAGAGCTAAGTTGTGTGCTTAGTAAAGTCTTATGTGAATAAGTGAATAACGTTAATAAAGCATTGTAGAGCACGGTGCGCCTTAACTAAATTTAAATGAAAGGTGCTTATACCTGGGAAGTTTTTGCGGTTTCTGAAACTACAATGTCCATAGATGAGAAAAATTAAAAAAAAAAACAAAAGAAATCGCCGGAGGGATTTTCAAATAAATCGCTGTCAAAGTTCACATTTTAGGGCTTTTTTAGATTTTCACGATTTTGCTTGGAAACCACAAGCCCTATCGAAATGAAATGAAAAAAAAAATTTGTAGCAATGAAAATTCTCAGCAAGATTGGCCTCAATGGTATTTTTTAGGTTTTACCATTTTTGAGATATAGAAGTTCAAATTGCGACAATGTACTGACGGTATGGCCCCTATAAAACAATGTCATGAAGGGCGCACCTTAACTAACTTTGAATGAAAACCGCTTACACCTGGGAAGTTTTCGCGGATTCGCAATGTTCATAGATGAGAAAAATCCAAAAATAAGTAAAAATAGCTGGAGGGATTTTTAAATAAAGTTCAAATTTTTAGGTTTATTTTATGTTTTCACGATTTTGTTTGGAAACCGTAAGTTCCATCGAAATGGAGCTAAAAAATGTTTGTAGCTTTGAAAATTCTGCAGAGAATTACGATTTGTTCCTAGGTTTTACCATTTTTGAGATATAGAAGTTCTGGTCACATTTTTAGGTTTTGTTTGTTAGGTTTTCACGATTTGCTTGAAAATGGTAAGCCTTATCGAAATGCGACTAGGGAAAATCTTATAGCTGTACAAATGACAAAACCGCACGAAATAACCATAATACAAGGTGATTTCAATGCAAAAGTCGGAAATGATGAAATACGTGGCATTACAGGAAGATATGGACTGGGAACAAGAAACGATAGAGGGGACAGACTAGTTGAATTCTGCCAAGCACACAAAATGACAGTAACAAATACCCTTTTTCACCTACATCCAAGAAGGCTATATACTTGGAAATCTCCAAGAGACAATAAGGACAACATTATACGGAATCAAATCGATTATATAATAATAAACAGCCGATATTGCACAAGTGTAACAAAATGCTCGACGTTCCCAGGAGCAGACGTTCCGTCTGACCATAACCTATTGTTGGCCAATTTAAAAATTAAAATCTCTGCCGTCCGAAAGACGAGAAAAAATCGAAGGCCAAAAATTAACGTAGAAAAACTTAAAGACCCCTTAGTAAAAAGAGATATAAAAGAGCGGGTAAATTCCACACTGGAGAACATCGATAGAGGCGACCTTGAAAATATTTGGAATAATATAAAATGCAAAATTAATTCAATTACAAGAAATAATTTAGGAAATCAACCCCAACAAAAACAAGAAGAATGGATTACTGACGAAATTAGGGAGCTTCGTCTAGAACGTAGTAAATATCGAAACACTAATTTTGAAAGATACTGGGAAATTAATAAGGAAATTCGCAATGCAACCAGAACAGCAAAAAATGCAATCTTACAACAGAAATGCCAAGAGATTGAAATGCTACAAAACATGCACGCTGACTTTAACTTACACAAAAAGTTAAAAGAAGCTGCTGGAATACACAGGAATTCATCATCAGGAGTATTATTAGATGAAAATAATGAAGCTGTATTTGAAATATCCGACAGAAAACGAATTTGGAAAGATTACGTCACTAGGATGTTTACAGATGACGAGAGGTCAACATATGATTTTAATCAACCCGCTCTGAACGGAACTCATATAGAAAAGAACGAGGTCGAATACGCAATTGCTTCACTTAAAGATAGAAAAGCAGTTGGTCCCGACGAAATTCCCTCAGAAATTTTAAAGTTAATAGATGGAGAAAACATAGACATGTTAGTCACACTTTTTAACCACATATATGACAGTGGTCAATATCCACAAGACTGGCTAAAATCGATTTTCATAACCATACCAAAGAAAAAGAATGCAAAGAAATGCGATGAATATAGGCTTATAAGTCTAATGAACCACGCCCTAAAAATTTTCCTGAGAATTATCCATAGAAGAATTTATGCAAAATGCGAACTTCATATGGGCAAGTCACAATTTGGTTTCAAAGAAGGAATGGGTACCAGAGAAGCGCTACTAAGCATACATTCGCTGATCCAAAACTGTCGTGAAGTGCAAAAAGACGTTTTTATATGTTTCATAGATTATGCGAAAGCTTTCGATACTGTCCAGCACCACAAGTTAATCGATATACTACTATCAATTGGGATAGATGGGAAAGAAATTCAATGTATAAAAAATCTATACTGGAACCAAAATGCATGCATTGATGTTAACGGCGAACTCACCGACGAAATCGCAATATCAATGGGCGTCAGGCAGGGCTGTATATTATCGCCTCTTTTATTCAATATTTACTCCCAAAAAATATTCACGGAGGCCTTGCAAAATGAGAAAATGGGAATACGAACCAATGGTGTTCTTATAAATAACATACGATATGCAGACGATACGACAATTCTAGCAAGCAGTCTAAATGGCCTACAAAAAGCAATAGACAAACTTACAACGGTAAGCGAATTATATGGGCTTAAAATTAACATCACAAAAACAAAATACATGATTATCAGTAGAAAGAACACATATAACAACACATCGCTGATAATCCATAACACAGAAATTGAAAAAGTAACTACATTCAAATATTTGGGAGTATTGATAAATGACAAATGGGACATATCACATGAAATTCGATGTCGAATAGAGATGGCCAGAGGAGCATTTTATAAATACAATAAATTACTAACAAGTCATGATATCGGTCTTCAAACAAAAGTTAGATTTGTGAAATGTTACGTATGGTCTGTACTACTATATGCAGCAGAGACATGGACAATTAAAGCCAAAGATGAAAAAAAACTAGAGGCATTTGAACTATGGATCTATAGAAGAATCTTAAAAATACCCTGGACCGATCGAGTAACTAACAATGAAGTTTTAAGAAGAATGAACGTGGATCGACAATTGATTAAAACGATAAAAAATAGGAAAATCTCATATTTCGGCCACATAATGAGAAATGATAAATACCAACTCATCCAAACAATTCTCAAAGGGAAAATTGAAGGAAGACCCAGTAGAGGAAGAAGAGAACTCTCCTGGCTTAAAAATATTCAAGATTGGACTGGCTACGATGACGAAAGGAACTTGTTTAGAGCGGCCAAAAATAGAGAACTGCCGACAATATAAATAACAAAAATATATACAAGAAAATATTTATATATTCTGAAATGTAATATAATTATTGTAAAACGATTTAATGTATGATCGCTTATATCCGAACAACGGATGGGCAAATAAAAGAAGAAGAAGAAGTACAAATTTTCTATAAGGTTGTTTTTCGTAATTTTTTCCTAGGTTGTACCATTTTGGACATATATAAGTTTAAGTTGGGAAATTGCAGTCATGACTTTGTTTTATAAGGAGGCGATACAGTCAGTAAATTGTCAAAATTTGAACTTCTTTCTCTAAAAAATGGTAATACCTACGAAAACATCATAGAGGACAATCTTATAGAGAATTTCCACTACTACAAAATTTTCTTTAATCCCATTTCGATAGGGCCTGCGGTTTCCAAGCCTAACAAAGCCCTAAAAATGTGAAATTTGACCGCGAATTATTTAAATATCCCTCCGTCGATTTTTTTATTTTTCTCATCTTTGAACACTGTATTTTCAGAAACCGCAAAAACTTCCCAGGTGTAAGCACATTTCATTTAAATTTAGTTAAGGCGCACCGTGAGAATCGTAATCCAAACTCACCCTTGCTTAAATTAAAAACTCTTCCACTTAAATATGTGCGAAAATTTTCCAAAAGTGCCATGATTTTTGAAATCCCTCATTGAATGTAAAGCCTTTGACTGAATTGATATTATATGACCATACGATACTTAATTTAATTGCTGGAAAGGCAACTCTTTTTTTGTGGTACTTGTTAAAATTTGACGTAAAAAGGTCGAAATTTGTTTAGACCTTTCGTTAGACGTCAATTGAAATTATTTTGTAAAGAATTCAAAAGTAAATTAATGTTTAGAAATTTTAATATTAAGAAATTTATTAAACCACAAACACTTAAGGACGACCCCACTCGTAAATTTCAGAAAATCGAATAATTTTTTATTGGCTCATTTTAAAGTATAGAATAAGTGGTAAAATGTTCAAGTCGATCGGAACAATATTGCCTGAGATATGAGTGTTGGAAGGATACAATTCATTGTGTTTTCTCATATATATTGTTGGCTTATCAAGAACATCGATCGATTTCTTAGAAAATAATAAAAAATTACCTTTATTAGGCTTTACAACTAGTGGTCACGCCTTAAAGGATGCTTCTAAAAATGGAACACTATCATCAAATTCGCCAATGTCAATAGAGCGGAATTCTTTTAGGTGGACGAGCGTGGTATAATTGATTTTTAAACGTGGAACGGGGTTTCAGAATTTAATCTTATCTGAACTCTAATAAAAAATGTAAAGTTTTGTAAAATTCAGTATGATTTAAAAATTACCAATAAACAATTAGACAACAGCAATATTCAACACCTCAATAAAATTTACTAAAATTAAAACAATTACCCATATTTCGTATTTTAGGTGTACTATAATATTATGCCTTTTTAAGAGCTACATATGTTGACTTGTCCCTTATACATTCATTAATGTTCTGTGAGAAATTCCAAAGAATTTCCAACTCATCGTCAACCAATTAAGTTCTAAGAAATAATTGTTTTAAAACGTGTCCTGCCAAATCCAAAAATCCTTTGGGAATTGCTATTTAAATTCGTGAAAACATAATTTACTAAAACATAAACAAATAATTTATCAACTGACAAGTCATGAAAACGTGCGCATAGTTTTGAGAAATAAGCGATGAAAATATATTAATTGTTCCCTCACTCTTTCAACAAACACAACAAACATTTAAAGCAATAATAACAAGCGGAGTATGCTTTTGGTGTTCCTAGAGCAACAACAACAACATAGACTTGGGGAGAAAAATATTCGACTAAAAACCCCAAATAATATTTGTGTTGCTTATTTGTGGAAAATTATTCCAAAGCGTTATGTCTGTGCTTAGAGGCAAGCAACGTTTTTCCTCGTGTGGCCTGATTCCATTGGGAGAGACACTCAAACCAATCTTTTGGGATGTTTTATCACTGAAGATTTACATTTTGTATTATGTTGTTGTTCTTGTTTTCGGTTGTTGTTGTTGTTGGAAATTTGTATGAGTTATGTTGCCAAGAATAAGTTCTGAAATTAGAATAACATTTACTTAACTAGAAATTCGTGCATAATAATTCAAGATTTAAAGAAATGTTTTATATTAACTTCACAAATATTATAATGACGTTTCCACTTTTCAATAAATTTTCATAGAAATTAAAACATAATGAACATTATAATGAATTTATCACTAATGAATATGTTTCAAAGAATTGTTTGCTGAGAGATGATTGTTGAAAATTTTAAATAACAAATAGAAATGCCGAAGAAACAAAATTCATCATTAGAAAGAAGAGAAGAACTTTTGGGTAGGAAAGGGGAGTCAGCGGTATTTGATAAATGGGTTGGAACTTATGCAACATGGATATCTTTTTACAAGATTAAAACTCGATCCCAGTATCTGAAATCTGCGGATTTAGATGCTGATGATGATCCTGATGTCATCAGATTTAGGATAGCTTTTACAAATTATAATAGAAAAATTGATGAATTGAAATTGAAGAATTGAATACCGTGTATAAATACCGTTGTATAAATATAATTTACCATGTCCTCAATATTCCTTCATTTGATCAGTGACATTTTACTTATTTAATTATGACTTTAAATGAATAGTAGATAATCATACTAACCCTATGTTAACTAAGATGTTTTTTCATGGACACCAGACAAAGTTGTTATTCCTCCCTCTCTTATTACCCCAGTTATCTCTCCACTTTCGCCTGTCAGAATAATTGCATTATAAATTATTGAAAAGCCATTGTTTTGCTATTTAAACTTTATGCAGACCTGCCTGCCACATAAACTAGCTGAACTAAAAAGGGGAAAAAATATATCCCTTTCCGGTGCAATCAGACAGAGAGAAATGTTTAAATGAAATACAATAGCATTATTAAAGCTATCCAATAACAAAAGAAATAAAAAAGGGGAAAAAGAAAAAAAATAAGCAAATGAAAACTGTTGAATTATCTTTCACCAAGTTCTCTCGTTCACCCTTACATCCTTCGAATGGCATTCTCTTGCTTAAAATGTCGAATCCAGTGCTACTTTTATTCTATAATGACATCTTGAATGATGTGAAGCAACAAAAGGATATTTTTTTTGCAAAAGTTTGTCTAGAAAGACTAAGAAGGAGAAACAGAAGCCTAGCATGACAGACAACAAATTTAATAAAATAAACAATGAAATTCTTTAAATGAAACCAGAACAAACAAGCGAACCAAAATTAAACAGAGAGAGATACAGAGAAAAAAAGGCAAAACAATGTCTTCTTTTTGTGTAATTCCATCACATTGAATTCATTGTCAGCCTAGGGTTGTAAACAAATTAGAAACTACCAATACATAAATAAAGGAGCCCTAAAATCCTTTTAAAAACAAAAGAAAGACAAGCACAAGTTCAACAAACAATTATTAAAAAATAAATACAAACAAAACGTCTGTAATGTTGTGTTATTTTAGTTAAGAATAATAATCAATTAGTGGGACTTGTTAAAATTTGGCATAAAAAAGGCCAAAACTTGTTTAGACCTTTCTTTAGACGTCAATTGAAATTATTTTGTAAAAAAAATCAAAAGGACAATCGATGATGACCTTTTCAATGAATGTTTAGAAAAAATTTTATATTAAGAAATTTATGGAGGCAGAAGGTTAAACAAACACTAAAAGGTTTTTTTCTAAAAAAAAGGAAACACGGTCATCAAACTAGTCAAATTTGTCTGTCACGCTTTTTCGAGGTTAATATGTATGTATAATGGAATCTTTCTTTTCTGTAGGCGAGCATGTAATACATTTGTAAACGTTGCACAGTGATTCAAAATATGATTTATGTTCTTACTTTTTCTTAACCGAATTATTAAAACATATTTGAAATTTAATTTAGTATAAAACAAGTAACAAAGTTTCAGTCGGCTTTGCCGAAAGATATAGGGTATATCTATGCCTATGTGAATTAAAACTTTCATATATGGACAGATCGACACAATTGTTGAACTTTTGTGGGGGAGGTAACATTAAGAGAAGATCGATATCGGCAATTTTAGAAGTTAAACTAAATTTGGACAAAATATTAGGAGATCCAACGTTTGGATAAATTTTGTCGCCACGTTCAAGGGATATCGTGCATACCATTTTAGTGACATTTTTTAAATATTGGAGGGAAGTACAGGAAGTTGTTGTCAATATTCGAACTGAAACTAAGTTTGTTTTTGTTTTCTCAAGAAGTGTGGACTTGCCCCTGAAAAAGCATTTACCGTCGTAATTGAGGCAGCGAATACAAGTTGCTTCAACATAAATCAAAGTGATTGGAGAGCAGGTCTTAAGGTAAATTTATCCAAAATTTGTGTAGGAGGTTCCCGAGTGAGCGGAAAAATATAGTCCATATTCAAACCTGATATACATATGGCAGATGTTTTAGGATGTGTAAAATATTGACCAAATCGGTCACTCCCTTCAAGAGTTATCGTGCGCACAATTTTTCCAAAAATTGTTTAACTTTTGTGGGGGAGGTACCTGAAGGTGTGGACCGATCTGGTTTATCCTCGAACTTATACTAAGTTTGGACAAAATATTACTTACTTACTTAACTGGTCCAATATAGAATATTTGTTCCATAGACCGAACTAAGAAAAGATCTCCAATTCTCTTTGTTTAGTGCTTCGCTTTCTGGAATACCTCGCCTTGACATCTCTTCATCCAGTTGTTTGTGCCATCTATTCTTTGGCCTGCCAATTCTGCGTGCACCGCCATGTGGCTCGAATTTATACGCCTTTTTAGCGGGTTCATCATCGCTCATTCGTATAATATGGCCTAGCCAACGCAATCGTTGCATCTCGATACATTTATATATATTGATGTCGTTGTATAGCAGATACAGCTCGTGGTTCATGCGACGTCGATATTCACCGTCAACTCAGATTGGTCCGTAGATCTTTCGAAGAATTTTTCTCTCAAACACACCAAGCACTGCCTTATCTGTTTGCGCAAGTATCCAGGCTTCGGAACCATACATCAGCACGGGTAGTATCAGTGTTTTGTAGAGCGTTATTTTTGTTTGACGAGATGTGGATTTGTTTTTAAAGTGCTTACTTAAGCCAAAGTAGCATCTGTTGGCCAATACAATTCTTCTTTTTATTTCACATTTTATTTCACAATTTCGTTTGTTGTGTTTACGGCGGTGCCGAGGTATACGAAGTCTTTTAACCAACTTCAACAGTTGATCCTATCTGAATGGACTCATTGCGCTTCGACACCATCAACATGGTCTTCTCGCCGTTTACCGCCTTCATAAAGGTATCGGCTACTTCCTTTACTGATCGTCCCATGATGTCTATATCATCAGCATAAGCAAGTAACATGTGGCTATTGGTGTAGATTGTGCTACTTCTTTTGACGTTTGCCTCTCGTATAACCTTTTCTAGCAGGATGTTGAAAAAATCACACCAAAGGTTGTCTCCTTGCCTGAAACCTCTTTTGGTACAAAACTCTTCGGAGAGGTTCTTTCCTATTTTAACTGAAGATCTTGTGTCAGTTACAGTCATTTTACAAAGCCGAATGAACGTTGCGGGGATACCAAATTCAGACATGGCATGGAATACCTTCGAAAGAAGCGGGCTGTTGAAGGCTGTTTTATAATCGACAAAAAGGTGGTACGTGTCGATCTGCATCTCTTGGGCCTTGGTGGACTTGCCAGGTCTAAAGCCGCATTGGTATAGTCAAATTATTTCGTTGAACATGGGCTTTAGTCGTTGGCACAATACCCCTGACACTATCTTGTAGGCGGGAGAAGACTTATGCCCCTATAGTTGAAGCATAAAGTCTTATCTCCTTTCTTATGGACGGGACACAGGATGCTCAGGTGCCAATCGTGGGGTACGCGTTCTTCCTGCGAGATGGAGCTAACTAGCTGATGCTCGGCTGGTAGGCCATCAGCTCCTGCTGCCTTATTATTCTTCAGCCGGTTTATTGCTGTCTATAACTCATCTTGGCTGGGTGGTATACATTCAATACCATCTTCTGGGATTGGATCTGTGGTATCTTCGTCGACTTCGCTACTATTGGATACCAACATTTTGGAAAAATGCTCTTTCCATATCCTTAGCACACTATCTGTATCAGTTACCAGATTATCTTGGTGGTCTCTACAGGAGGATGTGCCATTTCCAAAGCCATCTGTTTGATGTTTCACTCTTTGGTAGAATTTTCGGACTTCATTCTGGCTCCTGTACATCTCGATTTTTTCACACTCCTGCTTTTCCATCTCTCTCTTTTTCCTGCGGAAAAGACGTTTCTCCTCTCTCCTTTTCTCCCGATACCACTCTCGTGCGCTACGCGTTGCTACTGATTGTAAAGTAGCCCTATTATGCCGCATTTTTCTCTTCGGTAGCAGCACCACACTCCTGGTCATACAATGGATTCCTTGGTGGAAGTCTCTGGTATCCAAGTACTGATTTTGCTGCTGTTTGCATGGAGTGGGAAATGTTTTACCATTTTCCTGATATGTTATCGGGGCGAGAAGTGCTTTGATTAATCAGTTGAGCCAATTGAGTGGAATATGCTGTGGCTAACTGTTCTGATTGCAGCTTACCGACAGCTTCCGTGCTGTGTCTGTTCGCACTTTGTTTGCTACGTTTAATCTGGTATGTACCTATGCTGCAACAAGGTAGTGGTCCGAGTCTATGTTTGCATCTCGGAACGATCGCACATCCAACACGCTTGATGCATCTTCCATCTATCACAACGTGATCAATTTGATTTCTTGTTCGTTGATCTGGCGACAGCCAGGTGCCCTTATGAGATGCTTAAATCTGGTACTGCTAACTACCATGTTTCTTGCAGCTGCAAAGTCTATCAGCCTCATACCACTACCTCAGATGTTTCCCTGTGGAGACTGAATTTCCCGACTGTTGGGCCAAAGACATTCTCTTTCCAATTTTGGCATTAAAATCGCCTAGTATAATTTTAATGTCATGGGCAGGACAACGGTCATAAGTTTCTTCTAAGCGCTCGCAAAATATATTTTTGGTCTGTTCGTCATTGTCTTCAGTGGGAGCATGAGCGCAAATAAAGCTGATGTTGAAGAATTTTGCTTTTAATCGAATTGCAGCGAGTCTTTCATTCACTGGAGTGAAGCTAGATACCAGATGTTTTAGTCTCCGACTAACTACAAATCCACAAACAAACTCATGCTTTACATCATGGCATCTATAATACAGTGCGTCACCTTTAGGTGTTGTTGTGACGCCTTTCCCAATCCATCGTATTTCCTGTATGGCAGTAATATCGGCCTTGTACTTTTCAAGTACGTCTGCCAATGCGAAGACTGCACCTTTTCTATAAAGAGTGCGAACATTCCAGGTGCAGATTCGCAGATCATGGTCCGTAAAACGTTTGCGGGGTTCGTCAACTTTAGAGGGGTTTGTTTTTCTTTTCTTTCGCTTTTTCATAGTATACTGTTTTTTCTAGGGGAGGTTACTAACCCAACGCCCAAACCCACTACCTTTAACGGGTGTTAAAGGCAGTTCCCCAGGTGAACCCACGGGAGGTCAGTGTCCACTTGAGATAAAAGAGGGACCAAGATAAATCCTGAGCTTTGCCATGTTAAAGCCGGTCAGGACCGTTCCTTGGTATCTTCCATCCCCTACGTCACCCAAATATTACGAAGGCCAAATTTTGAACCGAGTCTGCAGAGTTATCTTGCTCTCCAACCACTTAACACGGCGTCATAGGGGGTTTTTGCACTTTTCAGGCTGTTTGCTCAGGAAGTATGGACCTGTCCCAGATGAAACTTGTACCGTCGTATGGGGGGCAGTTAATACAAGTTGTTACAACAAAAATCAAAACGATTCGAGAGCAGGCCCTAAACTGAACTTTTCCGAACTTTTGTGTACCTGCAGAAGTGGTCCGATTGATTCCATATTGGAACCTCATCTAGGTCTGGTAGAAATTTCACGATGTGCAAAGTATGGGCCAAATCGGTAACTCCCTTCAAGAGTTTTCGTGCCCACAAATTTTCCGAACATTTTCGAACTTTTGTGGGGGGAGGTACCGGAAGGAGTGGACCGATATAACTCATCTTCGAACTTAAACTAAGTTTGGACAAAATATTATGAAAGCCAAATTTTGAACCGAATCGGTTGATTCGTTCGAGTGTTATACCAACCAGACAGACGGACGGACATGGCTAAATCAACTCCAAATTGTCTGAAATTGATTTCGTACAAACATACTTGGGGTCTAAACCCCACACACATTTTGCCCGTATGAAAGTCTATATTCCCTCGTTAGCATAAATGCTGAGGGTATAAAAACGTTCTGATCTGCAATGGGAAACAACACACATGCACACACACTTTCCTATGATCATGAGCATCATGTGCCTTCGTTCGATTGAAGGGTTTTGTTGTTGTTTAACACAATACAAGCGCAATTGGTAGCCTTTAATTGTGATGGTATCCGATGCTGCTTCTTAGGGAAAAACACAAAATTAAACAGGTAAACATAAAACAAATTGAATTATGTTTTTTTATTCAAGTTGTCTTATTTTTATTATTTTCTAGCAAAGAACTCATCAAATTTCAGAAATGTTGTGCATTTGATCTCATCTTGTAGAGTTAATTCCTTTACAGATTTTCTACAATGTGTTATGTGAACTTTCATAATCAAGATATTTCTCATAGCTTCTGGTTTTATGAATAAAATATTTAAAAAAATCTCCTTAAATCCCTTCTGACAGATATTCTGATAAACTCAAAATACACTCCCACCTTCCAAAAATAAAAATTCTTTTTCAACTCGCAAGTTAATTTGCATTTGACGTTGCCCACAGTCAAAGAGTTATTTATTCCAGAATTTCCAATTCCACTTTTAGATGCAACATTTTCTGTTTTTATTCTTCGACATATTTTTATCAATCAGCGTGACATAACACCTTCCTTTTCAGTTCATGACGGCACGAGAGAGGCACACTTCTTCAGTTCAGTGTTATACACGAAAACATTGATTCTTGTTTTATGGCTCATAAATTTACAAGGTCTTGCAGTACTCAAGAATGATGTTGCAGACTTCAATGATCCATATATTTGTTGTTGTTGTGGTTGCCCCGAACACTCCATGTTCTTAAGGGAATTGTTTTAAAGGGCTAATATACGATGATTGTGTCACTTTAGTGGTTTTTGATGGGTGGCGGCGTAGAATTTTATTACATGGCATTTGAGTGAGTGTCGCATTGTCAGCCAGTGTCAGCGTGTGTGCGGTTGTGTGTGTTTTTTGTTTATTTACATGTTGTGGTCGTTGTGGCCTGCTACTTGTTCCCTTTTTCCTCTCCTTATTGCCTGCCTTCTCTTTGGTTTTCCATTTAGCTCCCTTTTTTACGATTCGATAATGCTTGTTTAGAATTTCAAATTATTTCATTGGGATAAATAAGGGAACAATCACAAGAAAATTAAAAAACCGAACAACAATATTATCTCAAATTACTCGAGATTTAAAATTGAAAATGTTTTTCCAATAACAATAAAATTAAAGTTAAAGGCTTTTATGATAGCTGCGATTGACAGAGTGTGGCAAGACATTGAGTGAAGCTGTTATGGCGCCCACAGCAGATTAAAAGAAAAAGTTCTTAGGAGGAAATGTATTAAAACGATTATTTTTTGTATTTAACTTGCTTGCACTTGTTTTTGTAATATTAGAACATTAAAAGCACTTACATTTTGCATTTCTTTTTGGGTTTTGTTATTGAAATTGATTTTTGAAAGATCTATAATTTAATTTTTATAGATACAGATTAACTGCGGTGGTTGTGCTATACAACCCATAAAGTATGAATTTCTAAAAATATAAATCATGGCTTTTAATCCTTTATAGAATAATCCTTCAAATTTAACGATTCCTGCCTAAATTCGGCTTCTAATAGCATTTTCTGGCTGTCAAAAATATCAGGGTCATCAAACTTCTTCAAAGACTTGCATGCTTAGGTGCTTGAAACTGAATATCTGTTCTTAAAGTCGAACGTAGAAGAGATTTGTTTTGAGATGGTCTACTCCATAGAAATTGTTGGCCTTCTCTTAATGTTTGCATATTTTCAGCTTAAGTACATTCACATACTCTCACAGCATGACCTAGCCATGGTAACATTTGTAATATGATACGTATTAATATAAAATTGTCAACGTTCAGTTCGGGCTTCATATAACGAAGATATTCTCCGTCTACACAAATTGGTCCATTAATTTTGGAGAAAACTATAAAACCGTAAGCGTGGAGAGCTGAGCACCTTTTGATATGAGATAATGGGACATAAAGTGGTCCTCCTTACAATAATTCGATGACCATGACCCCTACGTCTTAGATACGTTGTTATTTAATATACGTTTGTTTTTCTTCCCACTGACATTTATAATTATCATCTGATACCCGATCTCTCCCCCGCAATGTCATTAAACTATAAATTACACAAAAATAACTTACTAAACAGCAATTACAACATTTTATTACTTTGTTGTTTTGTTTATCTTTAGAAGAACAAAGTTACATATGTCAACTAACGTCCTTCACATTAAATATTTAACAGTCACGAGACTTGAAGACATTTTATTAGCTTTTGGCATCCAATCAAATGTCGTCTGGTATCCTGCATAAAACATTGTATCCAATTTCAATTGGTCGTTCGGTATCATTGAACTTGCTCCGAGGAAGGCACGTACATCCATATACACATTCCAATGCTAAATAATATTATACAAACACATGTGTATTATTGTTCGCCAATGTTTCTATTATAGATTTCATTCATGATGTTATAAAATCGTGAATTCCATTTACTACGTGACACATGATTATTGACGCAACACAACGCACACATTTTTATCACTAATTACATTCATTAACACCAGTCACCAGACAA
Source organism: Musca autumnalis (assembly GCF_047663935.1). Classification (NCBI taxonomy): domain Eukaryota; kingdom Metazoa; phylum Arthropoda; class Insecta; order Diptera; family Muscidae; genus Musca; species Musca autumnalis. Next base: position 4,357,685 of record NW_027411755.1, on the reverse strand, counting down.
GGACTATCAAACACCACAAGCAGCATTGGCGCACGCATACACACTTACACATACGACACAAAAGGTGAGGAAGCCACTCAGCCAGTCACTGAAAGTCCTGTTATGATATCCAAAAAAAAGCAAAGAACTTTTGTGACGATAACATTGTTGTTGTAATGACATGTGATCAACGTGAAACGAAAAGGAACTATGCTTATGTTAAAGTTTAAATGTGTGCTCCCCAGGGAGGTCAATGATTTTGCTTCGGGAAATATACAAAAATAAAGATACATTTTTATTTTGCCATTTGATTTGCATATAAATTTGAATACCGTTCTAAACTTTTTTCCAATTGATGTATTTATTAAAGTTTTCTATTGTATTTTTTTTTTCATTCCAGCTCAAGACATGTTACGAGGACTACAATGCTTCAAAACAATATGGCCCAGGAACATCAAATATCAACAACATTTTTTCAGCACAATCCAATGTCAGTGACAACAGAAAAACATTGGAAAAATCGCTGCAGAATTAATAGAATCAATCGAGTTTCAATCGCATCCATATGGACGATAGTCTTTGTGGTAAGTATTATAACTATTTATACCCTACACCACTATGTGGTAAGGGGTATTATGTGTTAGTGCATTTGTATGTAACATACAAAAGGAAGCGAGATAGACCCATAGTTCCTTCTAGAGATATACATAGAATCACTTTCTGAGTCGATTTATGCATGTCCGTCCGTCCGTCCGTCCGTCCGTTCGCAACATACAGGTCGCATTTGTTGACCGATTTCGCTGAAAATTGGGGAATACCATTTTTTTAGCCGTCGGAAGATCAAGTTCGAAGATGGGCTATATCGGTCCAAGTTTTGGTATAGCCCCCATATATATTTTCGGCCGATTTCACGTATTTTCTGTCACACACACGCTATATATGTCCGATTTCGATGAAATTTGGAATGTGTGACTGAATTTGGTCTAAAAATAAGTGTGCCAAATTATATCGAAATTGGTTCAGATTTGGATATAGCTCCCATATATATGTTCGCCCGATTTCACGTATGCGATGTACCAATCACGCTATATACGTCCGATTTTAATGAAATTTGGTATGTTTGACTGAATTTGGTATAGAAATAAGTGTGCCAAATTATATAGAAATCGGTTCAGATTTGGATATAGCTCCCATATATATTTTCGGCCGATTTCACGTATTTTCTGTACCAAACACGCTATATATTTCCGATTTCGATGAAATTTGGAATGTGTGACTGAATTCAGTCTAGAAATAAATGTGCCAAATTATATCGAAATCGGTTCAGATTTGGATATAGCACCCATATATATTTTCGGCCGATTTCGCGTATTTGCTGCTCCAAACACGCTATATAAGTCGGATTTCAATGATATTTGGAATGTGTGACTGAATTCGGTCTGGAAATAAATGTGCCAAATTATATCAAAATAGGTTTAGATCTGGATATAGCTCCGATTTATATTTTACATATTCACAGTGGTGTAGGGTATCATATAGTCGGCCCCGCCCGACTTTGATCCTTTCCTTACTGGTTTTCAAATAGAGTCATGAGTCACGCTTCGTTGGGAACAAATGTATTATGGGTCAGATTTGCCAATAAAAATATTAACTCTTTTTCGCGAACAATATACTCTTTTAACGCATTTTTTCACACCATCTTTCCGAAAATATAGCCAGTTTCTCAGAATTCAAATTCGAAAATTTTTTTTGTTTGAATACAAAAATTAATCAAATATTTTTCAGAAAACGGAAGTTTGGTAGCAATGTTTGAATTCGAATCGTCTTAGTGAAACAGGTCAATAGTAAAACAATACTCAAATAAGTATACTCAATATAATTATGTACTCAATAATATACTTAATACTCAAATGTAGCCTTTAGAATATAATACTCGTTCTTATTTGGCACTATTCCTGCTAAAATGTCTTTAGGAGACGCATAGGGACTTATTTTACGGGTTTATTTCGTTCTCTCCTTGGATATGTCCAACAGAAGCAGACATATCCAACAGGAAATAAAATTCCACAAATTGCAAATTAGGATACCTGAGAGTCTTCTTTATGACTCTAGTAATTGACTACTTTAAAACTCAGAATGCCTTCCCTAATATTGGCCACTGTTGTTTAAATACCACCAACAAAAGCTGGGATATTCGTCATTCAATTTAACCCACTAAAAGCCACTGGTCGTTTAAACGCCACAAAAATGGTTGCACAAAATTACGTAAAACTCAGGTATTTTCGCATATTTTAGTGTTTTTTTTGCATTTTGTTATAGTATTATCGGTTATCAATCATTCCCAGCTTATAAAGTTTCATTTGGTCTATATATTTTCCCGCATTTGGCCTAGAACGGAAGCATTTCAAAAAATCGACTTTTCATATAAAATTTTAAGTCCGTGGAATAACCGCAATAAAAGCGGAGGTATTCGCATAAGAATGATACGTCGACTTTTTCTCCACATAGGTTTTTTATCCACTCCGACAGCTTCATATTATCCAAAAGGCTTCTTCCTGGAGGTCTCAATCCAGATGATTTAATCAAAATTGCGATCTATAGCGTGATTACAAGGATTAGATGGACGATTGACTATCTGTGTGTAGCCAAATCGACTCAGTTCGTCGAGACAGTCATTTTGGTATCCACCACCACTTATAATATCCTCCCCACATAGTGGTGTAGGGTGTAACAAGTTGGAATATGGAGATGCATACTCAATTGGGTATCGGAGCCGTTTTAAATGAGCTCCGCTCCAAACCAAGGTATGCGACCACGTCCAAGCGGAAAGATAAAAACAATAAATAGTATTTTTTCACGATATAGAAAAAGCATTTCTTAATATTTTTTATGGTTTATATTACTGCTCAGTGGTATTTTTAATATTTGCAAAACTTTCATCAAAAAAATATAACTGCTTTTCAAAATAGTCAGGCTTAATCCCATAGTCGTTGTTTTAGTATTTTAATAAAACAACTTTAATTTATTAGGGGGAACATTTGGGAATGTTTACCAAGGAGTACGGCAGGGAAGACTTAGTTTCGGATCTCGTCAGAGATCCTCATCAGTTCCCTTGTGTCTTGTTTTTCAACAAGAAACTTTTTATACCCTCAGCATTTATGGTTTAAGACCCCAAGTATGTTTGGACGAAATGTGTTCGATAATTTGGAGTCGATTGAGAATGTCCGTCCGTCTGTCTGTCTGGCTGGCTGGAGCGCACGATAACTCTCGAACGGATCAACCGATTCGGTCCAAAATTTGGCTTTTGTAATATTTTGTCCAAATTTAGTTTAAGTTCGAAGATGGGTTAATCGGTCCACTCCTTCCGGTACCTCCCCCACAAAAGTTCAAAAATGTTGGGAAAATTTGTACGTACGATAACTCTTGAAGGAAGTAACCGATTTCGTCCATAATTTGCAACTCGTGAAATGTCTACCAGACTTAGATGAGGTTCTAATATGGACTTAATCGGTCCACTCCTTCGGGTAACTCCCACACAAAATTTCGGATAAGTTCAGTTTAGGACCTGCTCTCGAATCGCTTTGATTTTTGTTTTAGCAACTTGTATTCACTGCCCCCCATACGACGGTACAAGTTTGATCAGGTGCAAGTCCATACTTCCTGAGAAAATAGCCTGAAAGTTGCACAAAACCCGTAAGGTGGTTGGAGTGCAAGATAACTATCGAACGGATCTGCCGAGTGGGTCCAAAATTTGGCCTTGGTAATATGTTGTCCAAACATAGTTTAAGTTCAAAGATAAGCCATATCGGTCCACTCCTTCAGGTACCTCCCCCACAAAATGTCAAAAATGTTCGGAAAAATTGTTCGTACGGTAACTTTTGAAGGGAGTGGCCGAATTGGTCCATACTTTACACATCCTAATATATCTACCAGATATAGATCAGGTTCAAATATGGACTATATTTGTCCACTTCATCCAGTATCTCCCAAACAAAATTTCGGATAAGTTCACTGTAAGACCTGCTATCGAATCACTTTGATTTTTGTTGAAGCAACTTGCATTCGCTGACTCAATTACGATGGTAAAAGTTTTCTCAGGGGCAAATCTACACTTCTTGACAAACAGCCCAAGGGTGTAAAAACCCACTATGGCACCATAGTAGTGGCTGGAGATCCACTTCCGTTATGGTCAATGTCGATCAATTCCTTTAAGTATTTCCTCCGCAAAACTTTTGCTCTTTAATCCTAATCAACATTTTTGTCGGTTCATATGCCCAAAATTTTTAAAACCCTCTAAATACATACATTTTTTGGGAAAAAATTGTTTCAATATACACAGGCTGAGGGTATATCTCTGTCGGTCAAGCCGACTGATACTTTTTTACTTGTTATACTATAACTATATGTACAATAAGTTCGAAAATATAAAATTAAACAAATGTTCAGAAAATTGCACCTGTCGGCACCACCTAAAATTATTGATGAGCACGATAATTTTCGAACGTTTCAGATCTTAAAATTCCTTCCAAATATCAAGTTTCAATCGGACAAAATTTTTGGTTACCTCTGTTACAAAAGTTCAACTATATTACTTAATTGCATTCTTTTGGAATTTTTCTATGAAAGTACTTCTTGTGATCCTGTTTACAGCGATATTATGTTTTTTCGTGAGATAGTCCATATTTCCTGATATAATGGTCTAAAATAGAGCTGCTCATACAAATACTAAGACATTTTGTGATTGTGTTGATTTTGAAACACAAACATTTTGATAGTTTCCCAACATACCATTCAGTCTGATTTTATAAAATTTACGAAAAATAATTCATATAAATACATTCTACAATTACATGGATAAGCTAATAATTAGCATACACATTCATTATTTTCAAGAGAATCAAGGTTCGTTTATTCTCCAGTGCACGATGGGGCCAATGACAGGTTTTCGAGGCAACAAATCACTGTGGCAAGCTAGACCTTCCAAATTTTGTACAGATGTTTATAATGGGCTTAGAAACTAATATGCCAAATTTGGTTCATATCGGTTCATATATACATATAGCTCCCGTATATATGTTCGCCCGATTTCAAGCAATTGATGAACCAAACACGGAAATTCTGCCCAATTTTTATGCGATTTGGAAAATACCACGGAATTAGGACTACAAATAAGTTTGCCAAGTTATATTGAAATCGGTTCAGATTTTGATATTGCTCCCATATATATTTTCGCCCGATTTTAGGTATTTGGTGCACCCATCCCGCTATGTATGTCCAATCTTGATGAAATTTGAAATGTGTGACGGATTTTGGTCTAGAAACATTTTTGGCAAATCATACTGAAATCGGTTCAGAATTGGATATAGCTCCCATTATATGTTCGCCCGATTTCAGGCAAATGATGGACCAATCATGCAAATTCCATCAAATTACAATAAAATTTGAAAAATATTACAGAATTCGGACTACAAATCTACAAATAACTTTGTCAAGTTATATTGAAATCGGTTCAGATATAGCTCCCCTATATACATATGTTCAAATTTCGTGGTTTTGCCTGTGGTTTGTTATAAGTTAATAAAAAGAGGTTCCAAATTTAGTAAAAATCGGCTAAGATTCCACCACAAAAGCCAACTATTATTATATATATTATTATTATATACGTCTATTAAATTTGTCCGAAATCCAAATGATAATATTAATGGGTTTCCGATTATTCTCCAACCAAAACATAAAAATGTCCATATTTTTAAGTATTACGACATCTGAAATCAGATTTTTATGAAAAGGCGCAGATAGGCGCAGCTAATTTTTTCACAAAATGATAGTACACATTAATACCTTTCACCACATATATATAATATCCTAGATCTACCTAGATCTCAAAAGTTATACTCCAGAGAACACATGGATAACAAAGCAAAATACTCCAAAAAAGACATAACATCTTAACCCAAAAATACATTTACCACACATAACATTTTTATTATTTGTTAACACTATCTTATTTTACATAACCATTGAAGAGCTTTCCATGTTTAAAAAATATAAAAATGTTGAAATGTTCTTTTTGGCGCCCAAAATGCATTCACTACTTATTTATAATGAATGTCGGAAAATTATGCATAAGAAAATATGTCACCATTGCCAGATCAGTATGTCGCTATGTGGTGTTACCAGATTGATTTATTTTCTTATTTTTAGTGATTCAGACTGTTGGCAATCGAAATGCGTTATTATTTTTTTCAAATTGTTCACTTCAAAAATTGATTTTTTGCCTCAAAAACCTGCTATTGGCCCCATCGTGCAGTGGCTACACAACAATATATGATTTAAATATGATGTTTTTTTTTTTGAGTAATGCTGGTTTGTTGGGTTGTCTTGTGTAATGGAAAAAATTGTGTATTGAAAATTGTCATTTCAAAAACAAAAGATCTCTTTTTTTAATTGTGTGAATGAGCAAATTGACACACACCGACAGCAGAAGGGCGCCCTAGTCTAAAACATTACTTGAGAGAAAATGAGACATTCAATTCTATGCACGCGAGTCTAGGCTGCTAATTGCGTTAGCAGCAATGTCTTGGACATCAGTCAGGGGTTTAAAATCTCTAAATGAAATCACTGGTGGGTGCAATATCTATCAAAATTAACTATGTCGATCCATTCCTTCAGGTTCCTCCTCCGCAACACCTTTGTACTTTAATCCAAATCAAACAGACCTTAAGAATTTATTTGGAACGTCCACAATCGTTAATACACGAAAAGTTTCGGTTTCTTTTTTTGTCGACAAGTTCATGCTTCTAAAAAGGGCCACAAAAATCTGAATGCCCCTAAAAACAGAAATCTCGCGAAAAACACTTTTGATTCTGTAGCTGAGAATCGATCTATTCATAGATGAAAGTTGCAATTCAAACAGGCTAAGAGTATATCTCTGTCGGGAAAGCTTGCTGTTACTTTTTACTTATTCTGAATTTATATGTTGTTTATATGTTTTTCTATGTCACGGTCGTATAGCTTCATATTGCAGAGTAGATCTCCTGATCGTACCATGGATTTTCTAGTGAGGACCTCTGGTATAGAAGTTCGGATTTAGTGCCTGTTTGCATGGACTTGCAATATTTTGCCTTTGGAATGATTTTTAACGGCACAAGGTGTGTTTACATGAAATAATTGTGTAAATTTCAGTGCAGTGAGGTTTCCGTGATGTGTCAATTCAGTTACTACAGCCCAACGTTAAATCTGGTCGACATTATGGGGTTTGTTCATCTTATTCTACGGGATTTCATAATAATGTTTGTTTTTGTAGGGTGGGTTCTCAACCAGCGCACAGTGGTGCAAAATGGACTTTACTCGGCAAAATCTGAATAAACCATTACATAGTAATGTAACCCTGAAAAATAATGGGTTATTTCTTCAAAACTTCACAGGAAAACCCCAATTATTTCAAACATTGCTGGGTAGTAAATAATGGTGTCACAGAGTACTTTCACACAAAAGTTTCGATCCATTTATATTATCTGATAATCATCATGATAATTTCGAGCTATTTTTCTAAACCTATTCTTTATTTAAAATTTCACGCCGATCGGACTATTATCACGACCTACATTGCATTTACGAAATCGGGTAAATATTTAGTTTTTATTAAATTTCACCCCTAAATATTTTATGATCATAACCAATAATTAATGAGGTCTATTCTGGTAGGAGCCCGTCCTCCATACAAAATTTCATAAAGATAACTCCACAATTGCGACATAGGTTTGAAAAAAATTCTGTTGACGGACAGAAAATATATTCTACTAAAATAAGGATCCAAGTACAGAGGAATCACATTGTACAATTAATTCTAATTCTTCTAAAAAATAAATATGACTTTCTTAAAAAAATTTACAAAAATTGCATTCTTTTTGGATAAACATTAATTATTTTCTTTCGAGAGCCTACTCGACCGCAATTTCAAATAGATGATCTTATTTTTGTCTAACTTAGTACAATATTGTTACGGAATTAGGTTTAACATAATCCCGTATAGACGATGTTTTATTCTCCGATACGATTTTTATCATATAAAATGCGAGTTCTTTTAGATTACGATTCTACACTTGACTTTACTTTAACTATTCGTTAACAACATTAAATTACTAAGCACACAGCTTAACTCTAGTGAGCACACAGCTTTCCTTTATTTTTTTTTTTTTTTTGTAAAAAAGTCGATTTCAGTTCGCGGTCTGAATTACAACTGACCCACCGCCTCACAGTTCTCTGGTATTTATGCACAATCTCTTTATCGCTACCGATGTTTCTAGAAGGACGACCTGGTAACATCTCGAATATCAACAATTCAACACTGCAACCGACACACAACTCGCACTAAGCTAACAATAACACATGCATATATCAGCGAAAGGGTGACAAATGCGAGAGAATTGAAAGAGCAACAATGTTGTTACTGAATAATAAAAACGAAAATAAACATGAAAAGTAAGAACCTGAAGGATTGAGAAAATTCTATACAGTTGTTGTAAACCTTTATTTGGGTTAGGTTAACTGCTTAATAAAAATTTACATTACAATTAAAATAATCAAATTAACGGAAATTAACTTAAACGTGTCAACTCGTAACAATTTTTTGCTGTTAAATTCCATATATTTTAGAACTCAGTGATGACAAGGATCTCAAACACTTGGATTTAGTTTGTGCCCTTATGTAAAGTGGGCGTTCCATTTTCAGTAGATTTCAGTAGCACTCAGTGGCACCCTTAGACCGCTATAGTTTTGCAGCCAAAGCGTACCCTCGTGAAGACTTAAATTTTGCCCATGAGGACAAAGATATTCTCTCTTCCTGTAGATTTTGAATATCTTTATATAACAAGGCCACAAATATATAATTCAGTACATGCTTAAGTTTTTCATTTTTTGAAGTTGTTAAATAAAAAAAAGTTCCTTGATACTGCAATATTTACATAGATTCTGAATTGAACCAATTCCCACATACAAGTACATACATATGTATGTAGTATATGACGCGTTCACACAATCAAAAACTTTAACTCTTGTTTTAAGCTTCAATTTGTTTTTCTTTGAAACACCTCAAATTTTCTGGTGCTTTCATTTCTTTCCAACCTCCACCACACTTTGTAGTATGACAATTGTATAGTTTTTTTTTCTGGGTATACCACCACACTATTGGGGTATTTGGTCAACATTATTTCCGCTCTAATTCATAAAGACTGCATCAATGGCATGACATGGCTGTAGGATGTCAACTTTTTGCTGTGCTCTACTGGTCCTTTTGTCCATTTTGTCAGAAACAATGTTCCCCTTTTTATTGAACGAAACGAGGCAATTCTTCTTCCATTTGCAGCAGTCGGAACAATAATTGGAAAGTGCGTTTCGTAGTTGGTGTTTTTTTCGACTTCTTCTGCATTGTGAGTGAGTGAACAAACGAACGAGTGAGTGTGGTCAGGGTTTTTTTCTTTACAACAATACCGTAGCATGAAAAGGTTTCTGCTGTCAGTTGTTATTGCCATTGTTATTGTTATTTTGGATGGAAAGTGATATTAAAAATGGAACGGGCCATTTTTTTGAAGGCCGGAAAATCGGTTTGACAAAAATATATGGAACACTGAAATATAACCATCAGCCATCACAATGGATTGGAGTGAGATGGTAGAAAATGTTGCATAAAATGGATCACGTACTTGTTGATGCGTTCGAAATAAGATTTTTCAGGTCGAAGGGGAAAATATGGTGGTTTTATTTTGACAGTTTCGTATTCCTATGAATTAACTATGGCTGTTTGGGAGAGATGACTTGCCTTAAAAAAGGACGCATCAATTTACCATTTGAAATGACAGTCTATGGCAAGTACAATCTTGAACCTGTAGATTACACAATTTGACTTAAATAACTTTTAATATATCACATGAACTACAACCTAAAAAATTGATGCAAAATTTTTGAACCACAGAAAAAATTGAATAAACAAAAATTCCCATCCACCACAATACTTTGTTTTAGCGGGTTATTACAACAATAGCTTCCAATACATCAGTGTGACCCAGTTGGGGCAACAAATTTCATTACCATTCCCCATTGTCCATATTTCCCCCAACCATTTGCACACCAGTAAAAGGGTTTAAAAACCACTTCACTCATGCATCAGCTACAAGAAAACTTACTGAAATAAAAAATTCAAAATTTCTACCAAACTTCCTAATACCAACAATATACAAATACAGCAGTATACAGAATACAAATTAAAATTTCAAACCTTTTTTATTTCCTTGTTCTGAGTCTTAAAAACTTTTTTATTCCTGCTCATCTTTCTGCTTATCCCATCTTCTTGTTGGTGTTTTTGTTGTTTTCGGTTTCTTGGTTTTATGCTTCTTATTCATGTTAACATTCAGATTTCTTTAGAAATGCGTGTGTAAAGATTGATGGGTCGAGGTTAGACAATACCGAGTTGTGAAGGTCTGGGACTCTTGGGTGGGTGTGTGTGTGCGTGTGACACTCGACACTCATTTTTATTAAGAGCAACACTTGCACAAATTGATTTTCAGATTAAATCTTGACAAAGCAAAGGCATAACTTTGTTTTCCAGTTGTCGTTGTTGCTGCTGTTGTTTTTTCTTCTTCTTTTTCTCTTGTTTGGCATGCGTAAATAATAAATGTGTGCTAAGGGAGATTTGCCTTGCATTAACTTGAGTACTTTTGGGGTTTCGGGCCAAACCAAACCTTTCACCATTACAGCTTCATCAGCCAAATAATTTCTTTATAAAGCATAACTTTTAAGAGGTCGTAAGCCCTTTGGCAAACACAGAAACCAAAAACATCAACAAGATTATGCCATTCTCGTTTTTGTTGTTTTTGTCATGAACAGGTATTAGATTTATTGATTTGCTTAAAAGTTTTGCCTACCAAAAAAGGATGTTAAAATACAAATCATGGTGTTGGGTTTATTGTCCCAGGAGTTTGTGACACAAAAGGTAACAACTGTATTTGACCCTTTTTGCCTTGGTCATTGCCACGAAAAAGGTGCCAACGAAAATAATCATAAATAATTATTGAACAAATTACTTTTGAAAGTTCAATCAAAATAATTAATGGTGTTGCCTTTCTGAATGGCAAAGGACTGCAACAACAATAACAAAAACGTAAAACATAAAGAAAAAGGCATATTTCATGAGGATTTTTCAAAATGGCACTTTGGACAGTTGTTGAAAAATATAAAATGAAACAAATTGTAATTTTCTTTAATGGACTTTTCTCAGGATTTTTAGCTCTAATTGTTGCCGCGAAAGAAGAAATGAACAATTATTCAAATCAGCAGGCTCAATGATACTCGAATTGTAAGATGAAGCAGGACATCATTCATCAAGTCATTCGACAAACATTAATTTTTTTACAATAAGTTTGTGTTCATAAAATATCAAAAAAAGTTGAGGTCCTCTAGCACTTGAGAGGTTTATGAAGATATTCTGACGGTGGTGATGCTGAATACAAATCAGGAGTCAATTATAAAAATATTACCTTTCAGTTTCTGTAAAACGGAATAAGGAACAGATTTAGTGCGGAAAGACGCTTATTTGTGTATTAATCTCCCATAGCCTTAATATTTGTCATTGTCCTTTTTCACATTTATATCGATTGTGTGTGTGTTTTGTTCAGTATTTTGTATACCCTCAGCCTTTAGGCTAAGATGTGTCTCATGGAAATAATTGTTTGGACTCAATCTGTTTCAGGCTATTTGGAGTCGATTTAGCCTTGTCCGGCTGGCTGGAGCGCACGATAACTCTCAAAAGGTTTAACCCATTTGCTCAAAGTTTTTAATGTCGTAATATTTCAAGTTCACAGATCGTTAACATAGGTTCACAAAAGTTCAAAATTTATCGCTAAAATGGTGCCCCCAATAACTCTGGAGGAGGGTAACCGATTTGGTCTAAACAATGAACATCGTAATATTTCTACTAGGCATAGTTTCGAATATGGACTATATCCACTCTCTCGTGTAGCTCCCATACAAAACTTCATCATTTTTCTCTCAAAGTGCAGTCTAAGACCATTTATTTCCCACGGCCCCTTTTACAACAGTAAATTTTTTTTGGGGGTAAGCCAATAATTGCCTAGTCTCTAAAAAACGCTGCCGGCACCATCTAAATGGCCAATGAGCACGTTCACTTTCATGTTGAGTACCAGACGAACTATATCGGATAACACCTTCGGAATATACAGAATAAGTCCAGCCTTCGGTTCATTTTGATTTTTTTTTTTGCAACAGGTTGTTCCTGTGGTCCCTATTACGAATTGAGTATCTGATGGTATATATCGGATAACACCTTCGGGTATCTCCCTCACAAACTTCAACACTATCCTGATATAATGCCCCAATATCACAAAAAATCTACGGAACCAAGGGAAATTACTGTTTGACATTTCCTGAGTATATTTTAACCATGTAATACTTCTCTACACACCGTTTAGACTCGACGGTAATATTCGAGCTGCATTATTTTGCATGAATAGAAGTCTCTGCTTGACAGATATTTTTTACCACCAGAAGATGATCTCATTGTTCTGTGTTCCGATGTTTTAATATCCGTTTCTTCTTATCCCCTGTGTGGGATCCTCTGACTTCTACACTTCCTAACTAAATATCAATAAAAAATTGTGCTGGTGTCCAAATTTGTTAGAGGTCATTGATGACAGTGGATACATCAGTTAAGAGTACTGGGAAGAACGCATTTTCTGTACGAGTTGAGACTCCGAAGTAATTACTCTGAAAATTTCGACTGCTACTATATACTACTCTTCATTTTATCGCCGTTTTATTTTAAAGTAAAAAAGTATCCGTCGGCTTTGCCGACAGAGATATACCCTCAGCCTATGTCTGGGGTCTTTTCAGAATTTTGTGGCCCTTTTTGGACATTTGAATTTGTCGAGAAAAATGCTGATTAGGACTAAAGTTAAAAAGTGCTGCGGAGGGGGTACTTGAAGAAATGGGCCGACATAGTCCATTATGGAAGTGGTACTTATTTAGAGAGTCATATCTTTTCGATAGTTATCGCGCCCACTAGTCCTTTCAGTGGGTCATCGTATAATTTTTGGACCAGAAAGCCAGGAAGCATGGACTTGTCCACGGAACACATAATATCGTTCTAAACAGGACCATTACGTTCGTATTTTACGAAGAGAGCCTTAACTGCACATTGGCACAAACGTTGAACCTTTGGGGGAGAGGTACCCTAAGAAAAGAACCTATATGGGCCATTTTAGAAGTTAAACTAAATTTGGAGAAAATATTTGGAGATCCAAAGTTTGGACCAAATTGGTTGATCGGTTGGGAAGTTATCGTGCTCTCCAGCCACTACATATGGTGCCACAGGGGTTTTTACCCCTTTCGGGCTGTTTTCTAAAGAAGTATGGACTTGACTCTGAAAAAAAACCTTTTACCGTCGTAATTAAGGCAGCAAATTCAAGTTGCTTCAAAAGAAATCCAAGTTATTCAAGAGTAGGTCTTAAAGTGAACTTATCCGAAATTTTGTGTGGGAGGTATCCGAAGGAGTGGACAAATATAGTCCATATTCAAACCTGATCTATATCTGTTAAATATATATTAGGATGTGTAAAGTATGGACCAAATACGTCACTCCCTTTAAGAGATATGGTGACCACAATTTTCCGAACATTTTTGAACTTTTGTGGGGGAGGAACCTGAAGGAGTGGACCGATAAGGCTCATCTTCGAACTTAAACTTAGTTTGAACAAACTATTACAAAGGTCACATTTTGCACCGAATCGGCAAATCCATTGGAGAGTTATCTTGTGCTCCAACCACTGTACACGGTGTCACAGGGCCTTTTTGCACCTTTCAGGCTATTTTCTCAGGAAGTATGGACTTGCCCCTGATGAAACTTATACCGTCGTATGGGGGACAGTGAATACAAGTTGTTGCAACAAAAACCAAGGCGATTGGACCGATTGAGTCCATATTTGAACCTCATCTACGCCTTGTAGAGATTTCATAATGTCCACAGTTTGGACCAAATCGGTTACTCCTTGCAAGAGCTATCGTGCGCACAAATTTTCCGAACATTTTCTAACTTAAACTAAGTTTTGACAAAATATTGCGAAAGCCAAATTTTGGACCGAATCGGTGGATCCGTTCGAGAGTTATCGTGCGCTTCAGCCAGCCAGACAGATGGGCGGACATGACTAAATCAACTCCAAATTTCGTCCAAACATAGTTGGGGTCTAAAACCATTATTTCGATGAGGCACATTTTGCCCGTATGAAAGCGTATACACCCCCGTTAGCATAAATGCTGGGGTATAAAAATTCGTTAAGTTCCGGTAAAAGGCGTTAAGTTCCTGGACCTATGTCTAAACATTTTGGTGGAGACGTTTTTTGACCGCTGGGAAACCTAAATGCCAAAATACTGCTAAGTCGAAGACAAGAACTGTAAAATACCTAAAATCGGATAGTACCTATATATGGGGGTACACCAAAACGTGGATTTACGTCCTATTTTTTTTTTTTTTATACCCTCCGCCATAGTATGGAGGGTATATGAAGTTTGTCATTCCGTTTGTAACACATCGAACTAATCATTTGCGACCCCATAAGATATATATATTCTTGATCAGGATAAAATTCTAAGACGATCTAGCCATGTCCGTCTGTCTGTCCGTCTGTTGTAATCACTCTAGCGTCCGCAATAATTGAGATAGAGTGCTGAAGTTTTGCACCCGAGGGTATTTTTTCCATAGGCAGGTCAAGTTCGAAGATGGGCTATATCGGTCCATGTTTTGGTATAGCCCCCATATATCGGTACCTCCCGATTTTCGGTATTTTGAGAATTTTAGATACAAATTTTAACCGAACTAGCTGTTATTTGCCATTTGAGGTTCTCAGTGGTCATGAAACATCTCCACCAAACATCGTGAACATAGGTCCATGTTTTGGTATAGCCCCCATATAACGGTACCTCCCGATTTTCGGTATTTTGAGCATTTTAGCTACAAATATTAACCGAACTAGCTGTAATTTGCCATCTGAGGTTCTCAGTGGTCAGAAAACATCCTTGCCAAACATCGTCAACATAGGTCCATGTTTTGGTATAGCCCCCATATAACGGTACCTCCCGATTTTCGGTATTTTGAGCATTTTAGCTACAAATTTTAACCGAACTAGCTGTAATTTGTCATCTGAGGTTCTCAGTGGTCAGAAAACATCCCCACCAAACATCGTCAACATAGGTCCATGTTTTGGTATAGCCCCCATATAAGTGTACCTCCCAATTTTCGGTATTTTGAGAACATTAGCTAAAGTTTTTAACCGAAATAGCTGTAATTTGACATTTGAAGTTCTTAGTGGTCATAAAACGTCTCCAGCGAAACATCGTCAACATAGGACCATGTTTTGGTATAGCCCCCATATAACGGTATCTCCTGATTTTCGGTATTTTGAGAATTTTAGCTGCAATTTTTAACCGAACTAGCTGTAATGATCGGTATTTTGAGAATTTTAGCTACAATTTTGTCTATTCAAAAATAATCGTCAATATAGGTCCATGTTTTGGTATATCCCCCCATATAACTGTACCTCCCGATTTTCGGGAATTTTCAGTGATCACGAAATTTCTTAACTAAAATTCGTAAACATGGGTCCATTTTTGAGGGTCTCAATTTGACTCTTGAAGTTCCCTGCAGCTATAAAACTTTTCCGCCAAAAAATTTAAAGATAGGTTGACTCTTTGAGTCAAGGTACCGTACGTGGTACCTTTCACCTCCCTGAACACATTTTTTTAGATTAGATAACACTGTGCAACAACACGGAGGTGAAAGTCTGGGGCACGGAAAATTCCTCTTGGGGAAGAAAGGCCTTGGTGAGTATATTATGAATCCCGAAAGACAGATCCGCCGTGAGTCGAACTTCCGCGTTATGGTGTGATGAAATTTTTGTTAGAGACCCTGTGGGCCATCAGGAATTAGCGTTATATCTTTGTTCACTGTTGCTTAAGTGCTCTACAAAAACAACAAACAAAGATATAATGCTAATTCAGGATGACTTACACGGTCTCTTGCAAAAACTTCATCACACCATAACGCTGAAGTTCGACGGCGCATCTGTCCTTCGGGGTTTTTAATATACACGCACTCTGCCCCAACATTTGTGTTCACAGTGTAATTTAAGCAATAGTGGGAAGCAGTAGGAGTCTATCATTTGTCGAAAAGTTGTTCCGCCTAAAATTGTAAAAGGACACTAATTATTCCATTTTAATTAAGACTATTTTATGGTGGAGGGTATAAAAAGTTCGACCCGGCCGAACTTAACGACTTTTTACTTGTTTTTTTTTTTTTTTTTTTTTTTGTAGAGCCTATATGAATCGGGATATCGAATATAGGGGGCCATATACCTGGCCACGCCCTTGAACCTACTGCTCCCAATTTGTTTAGCACTATCATATATATGCCTTCAGCATCAAGTGCTTTGTTCCGACTTGTAGATAATTCGCTCAACTTTACTTAATGTGAAGGATAGGGCTTACGATAAATTAGCGGTGTTGCACATTTTTTTGCATCTGAATGGTGAATGTCATTTAAGGCAATATTTAGGAGATTTTTTCCCCTATTGGAACCAAATTGACTTTTTATTGCGGATCAAAGTTGATCAGGGTTCGAGATATTGTAGCCACTTGGAACGCCTGTACGAGAAAACAATTCTCTATTTCTGCGATGAGTTTAGAATTCTTTCGTCGGTACGTATTTGGTAGCGCTGTTGTGCCAAATTTTATTATCGGAATAAATATTAAGGTCTCTTGCTTTGCGGCTTTGAATATTATTTCCCTGAATATCTGTCCATTCCTCCGCCATATAAAGCGGTCGTGCTTTGCTTTGTTTCTCCACCGTGAACGTGGTCAAAATTTAATGTGACCTTTGTTTGCCATGATGTGGATGGAAGGAGTGGGGGAGTGGCGATGAAAATGTGCGATTCGTTTATCTGGTTTACGATAAGAATCATTTAGTAGTTGAGAGTGCAATACCTCGTGGTAAGCATTGAAATCGCCAAGAACAATTCTTGCAACTGAAAGCTTATGCCTTGGTGATGACTTGCCCCAATGCTGTTGACGGCCAATTCACTTCAGGAAACTCTTCGATCTTTACACCGCTTCTCCAATTTTAAACCCCATTTTGTGAGATATTTTTACTCCGATGGAAATATATGCGATTCTCAAATATTGCTTCGCATATATTGCTTCCAATAGCGTTACCAAGCCAGATCGTAATAATTACAAATGTCGATACCGCTGGTACAACTTACGCTTCCCTCAAACCATCATGTTTTGCTCAATTCAGAAAAAAATCTAGAAGCAAATTCGTTCCGAATTCAGTTCGACTGAATTAATTAAAACTGAATTTTGGAACAATGTGTCAGCAGCAACATTTCTCTTTCACAGCTTTTTTCTTTCAAGTACCCTACTTTGCATTGCATTAGCATATTTTTTTATGTGAGAACCTTTCCATAGCTTGGGCACGACGTTAGTTCGTCTTTACGTTGTCCCCAAGCTATGATGTGACAATATTTTGTTCGCAAACGGTGGTCAAAGATGCATCTATAATATATCTTATTTCCCAAAATATTTCCTGAAGCCTCGGTAACCATAAAAAATACCCTTCCTCTCTACAGTTTTAACACAAACCTCACTTTGAGACGTATAGAATTTCTGTCACCGTTATTGTTTTACAACACTGGTATTGATGTTGCTTGCATTCGTGGGTGATGGTGTTTGAGATTTGTTTATTTTATCCGTGTTGCGACTGTGAAGTTTGAATATTGAAATCAAAACAAAACACCAACAACACTAAAAGAAACAGAAACACGAAATCCATGCAATGAATTCTTGTCGTTTCTCATTTCGATTTTGAACTTAATGACACTCCAACATGCAAAGGTCCTTAAAGCCAAGCACTCCAACTTCAACACCCAGTCAGTCAGCAGCAATTGCAATCTTGCCGCGTTAGCAAAGCAAATAGTTTTCTACAATGCTGGGATTCAGCGCTTTTTGTTTTGTTTTAAGTAGAACCAGGGTAGGTTTTCACAAAAAATTTTCCACCTCCAAGTGCAGAAGTGGCATTACTGGAAAAAAGACGAAAAAGGAAAATAATATAACAAACGATTTGGGAATCTTATTTCGTTATAACTATCGCTTGGTTTTTCTTACAACCAAAAATAATTTGATGTTGTTAAGGTATCTTTTATTTTTTTTTAAGAGGGGAAGTGAGGGACAACTTAAATTCTCGAGACAAGAAAAGAAATATATGGAAAACAAAAAGATTTTTGCTCTTTGTATGTCATCCACTTACAATACTCTTCCTCCCCAAAATCTCATTTGTTGTTCTTTTGCTTTGCTTTCTTGATGACATTTTGAAAATAAATGAGATCTAATTGAATCCTTTTTTTAATTTCCACATTCGTTTTGTGTTCATATTTCTTTAGCAATTTTATAATTGCTTTTTAGTTAAATTTTAAATTTATCAATTTTCTATTTGAAGAGATCAAATAGGGTAAATATATATTAACAAATATATTTAGTATATTTTATTTAATAAAATTGATAAATGTACAAAAATTTTATTTTATCACATTATCAGTAATACGCTATTTTTATATACAGAACTTTTGTTTCCGTTGCAAACAGTTTAATAGAATCCTCAATCAAGATGGTCTAACTAATGTCTTTTTCCTATCCCTATATTTAAGTGATAGGCAAGAATAGCAATCATAATTTTACCACTCGCTTATACACTTATGTATATACATATACGAATAAACATACAAAGAACTTTCCGCGAACCTGAAACAGCGTAACATAATAAAGTCAAATGCCTATGTCCGCAAACATTGAAACACTGCGTCGTTTGTTGTCCTCCATGTACCCCATAATCCATTATCAACAAATTTTCATATAATTTTTCCATGTTTCTGCCATCTCCATATGTTCTGCGACATTTTTCATTTCACTTAGTACTAACACATTAACACAAAACAGAAGACGTACGCTATAAGTGATTTGGAATTGTTTTAAATAGGCTAACTATGACCCAAAAATCTCCATTGTGTGTGTGTTTGTGTGCTACACTCTCATTGCTCAATTAAATATTCTAAACTATGCAGTGACATGTCGCCTTCCTTGCATTCGCTTTTCTTACCAAATGTGGCGACTTCTGCTTACTTACCTGTCTGGTAGGCGTCGAATGTACAAGTCAAGGCAATTAAATTAAATATTCATGAAAATGTCCTGAATTTCATTAACTACCTAAAGCCGGGTGGAATGGACGTCTGATTGCTGGCTGCTATTTTAATTTGTAAGCTTACGGACGGGAGCACAATTTGCTAGAGAAAGTTTTGTGAGTGAAAGCCAAATACTTATGGAATACACCAGGCATTTTGGAGGAAAATAATATTGCTGCTCGGAAAAGTCCAAGTAAATAATCAATAAAAATATTGTTAATTAATAACACCATTAGCGTATCAATAACGCTTTCTTATGGGGGACTTGCAATATTGATGAGTTTAACTCGCAACATTTATTGTTGACCAGTTTTATTAAAAAAATTACTCATACAGCAGACACAGTGTTGAGACCCTTGAACGGCGTTAAGTTCTGCCGGGCTGATCTTTTTATACCCTCCACCACGAATGTATTGAAGTAAACAGGAACAATTATTTTAATATCGTTTATGAGAGTACAAAACTCTTCATTTTATTGCAGGAGTAGGCAATATCGGCTAGACCCATACCTGGAATTTTTGGATTTGAATAGTTGACGAACATCGTGAGCAGTGTTCTATACAGGCTTTATAAAATGTTGACCTCTACCGATAAATTTCTGGAGGAAAGTTTTGTAACTCCGATCTCAGGGGGCTATATAAAAGCCTTGACATATACCGATAAATTTCAGGTAGAATCTTTATACCGATATCAAAGACTTAATTCCAAATATCAGACATTTCGGTTTGAAATTGGGCACAACCTTCAAAATACGGAAACTCGGGAGGTATCGTTCTATGGCGGTTATATGAAGGCATAGACCTATACCGACAAATTTCAGGTGGAAAGTTGTATACCCTCAACGAAGACTATGTACCAAATTTAAGCCATTTCGGTGGGATATTGAGGCCACAACCTTAAAAATACTGAAAATCAGGAGGTACTGTTCTATGGGGTGTACCTATACTTTAAAGTGAAAAGTTCTATACCCCCAACGAATACTAGCAACAAAATGTCCGTAATTTTGGAGAGATATTGAGGACACGACCTTCAAAATACCGAAAATCTATAAGTAACGTTCTATGGGGGATATATGAAGACATGGACCTATACCGACAAATTCCCTTGTACCCCCAACGAAGACCATATACCACATTTCAACCATTTCTGTCTAAAACCCTCAAAATATCGAAAATCGGGAGGTACTATGGGGGCTATATCCAAACGTGGATCGATACCGACAAATTTCTGGAAGAAAGTTTTGTAGTCCCCCACAAGAATACCAAACTTCAGCGATTTCGGTGCGATAATGAGGTTAAACCTTCAAAATACCGAACATTGGGATGTACCGTTCTTAAGGGGGCACATCAAAACTTGGACCGATAACGATAAATTTCCGGGGGAAAGTTTTTTAGCCCCACACGAGAATACCAAATTTCAGTCATTTCGGTGTGATAATGCGGCTAAAACCTTCGAAATACCGTAAATCGGGATGTACCGTTTTCTTCGGGGTATATTGAAAAGTGCACCTATACCAAATTACAACCGATTCTGTGGTCAAATGGGACTAATAGATGCAAAATATCTTAAACTGACGCGTACTATAAGGTGGCTATGGGACATGGCGTTATAAGGTGGCTATGGGACATGGACATATCGCTCATTTACTCAAAAAGTGACACATCTCGAAAAATCCAATTCCGAGAAAAACGCGTTTTAAGTTGCCGACTAAAATTTGACTTCCCAACTTAAAAAGATTATTATATTAAAACTAAAAAAACCTACTTGGACCATCATTTGTAAAGAGCTAGCCAGATATCAGTGCTAAATTTCTGTGCAAGTTCAAGCTTGATTTGAAGTGCTTTAGTGCTTCATAACCTCAAAAAACATTCTAGATGATTTATGCCAAATTCCTAGAAAATAATCTGTAACTCGTTGAGTTTTAGAGATATCAACTTGAAAATGTGACACAATATAAAGTAAAAGTCGTAGAAAAAATAGAAATTGCTAACTCAGAAAAGGCATTTTTTTAGATATGTCACTCTTTGAGTAAATGAGCGATATATAAACTTATTTCGTTCGACATGCCCTTGTAAAAATAATGGGTTAGTAGGGGATTTTGTAATGAGTATTTTCGCTGGGAATATTCCGCACATGGTACTGGCGTGGTATTTTTTGGTTATAGCCTTACTTACTTACTTACTTAGCTGGCCCATTACAGAACATTTGTTCTATAGGCCGAACTAAGAAGAGATCTCCATTCCTCTCTATTTGTTGCTTTGCACTCTGGAATACCGCGCCTTTTCATCTCATCATCCACTTGTTTGCGCCATCTATTCCTTGGCCTGCCAATTCTGCGTGCACCGCCATGTGGCATGTATTCATACGCCTTTTTAGCGGGTTCATCATCGCTCATTCTTATGATATGGCCTAGCCAACGCAATCGCTGCATCTCGATACGTTTAACAATATTGATGTCGTTGTATAGCAGATACAGCTCGTGGTTCATGCGACGTCGATATTCACCGTCAACGCAGATTGGTCCGTAGATCTTTCGAAGAATTTTTTTCTCAAACACACCAAGCACTGCCATGTCTGCTTGCTCAAGTACCCAGGCTTCGGAGCCATACATCAGCACGGGTAGTATCAGTGTTTTGTAGAGCGTTATTTTTGTTTGACGAGATGTGGCTTTGTTTTTAAACTGCTTACTTAATCCAAAGTAGCATCTGTTGGCCAATACAATTCTTCTTTTTATTTTACAACTGATGTCGTTTGTTGTGTTGACGGAGGTGCCGAGGTAGACGAAGTCTTTTACTACCTCAATATTATAGGAACCAACTTCCACAGTCGGTCCGAGCTCAATGGACGCATTGCGCGTCGACACCATCAACTTGGTCTTCTCACCGTTTACCGCCAGACCCACTTTAGCAGATTCTCCTTCGACCTTTATAAAGGTATCAGTTACTTCTTTTACTGATCGACCCATGATGTCTATATCATCAGCATAAGCAAGTAACATGTGACTATTGGTGTAGATTGTGCCACTTCTTTTGACGTTTGCCTCTCGTATAACCTTTTCTAGCAGGATGTTGAAGAGGTCACACGAAAGGCTGTCTCCTTGTCTGAAACCTCTTTTGGTACCAAACTCTTCGGAGAGGTTCTTTCCTATTTTAACTGAGGACCTCGTGTCAGTTAAAGTCATTTTACAAAGCCGGATGAGCTTTGCGGGAATACCAAATTCAGACATGGCTTGGAATACCTTTGAGCGCAGCGGGCTGTCGAAGGCTGCTTTATAATCGACAAAAAGGTGGTAGGTGTCGATCTGCATCTCTTGGGTCTTCTCCAGGATTTGCCGCAGGGTAAATATCTGGTCAATGGTGGACTTGCCAGGTCTAAAGCCGCATTGGTATGGTCCAATAATCTCGTTGACCATTGGCTTTAGTCGTTCGCACAATATCCCTGACACGATCTTGTAGGCAATAGGGAGTAGACTTATGCCCCTATAGTTAGAGCATACAGTCTTATCTCCCTTCTTGTGGACGGGGCACAGGATACTCAGGTTCCAATCGTCGGGTACTCGTTCTTCCTGCCAGATGGTGCTAACTAGCTGATGAATACACCTTATCAGCGTGTCGCCTCCGGTTTTGAACAGCTCGGCTGGTAAGCCATCGGCCCCTGCTGCCTTATTATTCTTCAGCCGATTTATTGCTGTCTTTACCTCATCTTGGCTGGGCGGTATACATTCAATACCATCTTCTGGGATTGGGACTGTGGTATCTTCGTCGTCTTCGCTGCTATTGGATACCAACAGATTTGAAAAATGTTCTTTCCATATCCTGAGTACACTATCTGTATCAGTTACCAAATTACCTTGCTGGTCTCTACAGGAGGATGTGCCTGTACCAAAGCCATCAGTTTGATGCTTGACTCTTTGGTAGAATTTTCGGACTTCATTCTGGCTCCTGTACATCTCGATTTTTTCACACTCCCGCTTTTCCATCTCTCTCTTTTTCCTGCGGAAAAGACGTTTCTCCTCTCTCCTTTTCTCCCTGTATCTCTCTCGTGCGCTACGCGTTGCTACGGATTGTAAAGTAGCCTTATATGCCGCATTTTTCTCTTCGGTGGCAGCACGACACTCCTCATCATACCATGGATTCCTTGGTGGAGGTCTCTGGTATCCAAGTATGGATTTTGCGGCTGTTTGCATGGAGTGGGCAATGCTTTGCCATTGCGCTGATATGTTATCGGGATGAGGAGGGCTTTGATTAAGCAATTGGGCTAGTTGAGTGGAATATGCTGTGGCTATCTGTTGTGATTGCAGCTTACCGATGTCTAACTTTCGTGTTGTGTCTGTTCGTACTTTGTTTGCTACGTTTAAGCGGGTGCGTACCTTTGCTGCAACAAGGTAGTGGTCCGAATCAATGTTTGCGCCTCGGAACGATCGTACATCCAACACGCTCGATGAATGTCTTCCATCTATCACAACATGATCAATTTGGTTTCTTGTTTTCTGATCTGGAGACAGCCAGGTGCCCTTATGAATATCGAGATGATTAAATCTGGTACTGCTAACTACCATGTTTTTTGCAGCTGCAAAGTCTATCAGTCTCATACCATTGTCAGATGTTTCACTGTGGAGACTGAATTTCCCGACTGTTGGGCCAAAGATATTCTCCTTTCCAATTTTGGCATTAAAATCGCCTAGAATGATTTTAATGTCATGGGCAGGGCAACGGTCATATGTTTCTTCTAAGCGCTCGTAAAATATATCTTTGGTCTGTTCGTCCTTTTCTTCAGTGGGAGCATGAGCGCAAATAAAGCTGATGTTGAAGAATTTAGCTTTTATTCGAATTGCAGCAAGTTTTTCATTCACTGGGGTGAAGCTGGATACAAGATGTTTTAGTCTCCGACTAACTACGAATCCACAACCAAACTCATGCTTTACGTCATGGCAGCTATAATACAGTGCGTCACCTTTAGGTGTTGTTGTGACGCCTTTTCCAATCCATCGTATTTCCTGTATGGCAGTAATATCGGTCTTGTACTTTTCAAGTACGTCCGCCAATGCGAAGACTGCACCTTCTCTATAAAGAGTGCGAACATTCCAGGTGCATATTCGCAGATCATGGTCCTTAAAACGTTTGCGGGGTTCGTCAACTTTAGAGGGGTTTGTTTTTCTTTTCTTTCGTTTTTTCATAGTAGGATGTTTTTTCTAGGGGAGGGTTACTAACCCGACGCCCAAACCCAAGTTTTTAACGTTCTTATGGGTGAACGCGCGGCACATGTTAGCTCACTACCTTTAACGGGTGTTAAAGGCAGTTCCCCAGGTGACACCACGGGGAGGTCAGTGTCCACTTGGTATGAAAGAGGGACCAAGATAAATCCTGGGCTTTGCCATGTTAAAACCGGTCAGGACCGTTCCTTGGTATCTTCCATCCCCTAAGGCTACGTATAGCCTTAGTGTACATATATTTGTAGTTGTATCGTTTTTCTTAGTTGGGAGCAGCATATCCCAGAATGCCTGCTCGGGATTCTCATAGAGATGGATCTCGGTATGTTGGAGGATGTCCAGTACCAATTTCATTTGCTCGGTTTGTCTCATTGCATCCACCACACTCAAACTTCGGTTAGATACAATAGATGCCGGTATTGGGTGCATCTCAGAGGGTTGATCTGGACTATTCCATTTGAGAGACTACGTCCCTGTCGTGTGTTGCGGTATGATGATGAACATTGTCCCCAGTGTGTCCCCGTTTTCATCATCATCAGTTCCCTCAACAGGTAGCACCTAACACCAGTCGTTGCTGTTCCCGTCCCTGCAAATGCATCATTTTTGCAATTTAATAGCAATGGACTAAAGGGAAGATCGAGAATATAGTGGATTTTATGAGTCGGAAGAATATCAGGATCGCGGAGGTGTAGGAAACTAAACTCAACAATATCAGCACACATATTAGTCGAGCTCCTTATTGGTTTTAGTTTTTTATTGGTTTTGTGTAATTATCTCAAGTATTATGGACTTGCCTTCGAAAAAAATGTACCATCGTAATAGGCACCGTAATGCACTTTTAGGAAAAAAGTGGATCTATGCCTGGAAGAAATATGACGATGTACATAGTTTGGGTGAAAAATGTTGGGATTTTGTAGAAGAGATACCCCGAGGAGTGGGCCAAGATGGCCCATCATTGAATTTAAGCTAAGTTTGCATACACAAATACAAGATCCAAAGACAGTTGTTAAGTAGGGTTTGATTCATGACATTGTCCACCGTGCCAAACATATGGCGTAATATTTTAGTCAAATAGTCTCTTATTATCAATGTAATTTGGAAAACTTAACCCGATCTCTTTTTAAAGATAACCTATTTGTAGTCAAATTTCTAACTTTGTCAATGAAGAAAATCACTTTTCCTCTATCGTTTCGAAGAATTCAATTATTTTGACTTGAACAGCTTTATTAAAGTCATGGCATTTTCTAGGAAACTACTTCTTAAATAAATATTGAATAACACTTCACCATAAATTCTCACACATGCATGATACATGTATTAAATTTATGTATACATGTCAAAAAATGACATTCGACCTTTGCTCGTGTGTATTATTATTTAACCAACATACACTCCGCCTTCCCACCGATATTTTCCACGCCTCTCAAATTATATGTTATTCAAAAACAAAAGTCTACCTTCTACTACACCTATCCGCTCATATCAACAAATTAATCCTGCAATATGTCAGAAAATCGTTGTCAATCAAGACAATTACCAAAGTATTGATTTTTTGTTGTTCTCTGCTTTTTTGTTTTCTTCTTCTTTTTTCGGCACAAAAAGAATGAATGATGTGTTGTTGTTCTGTGAGTTAGTTTAGTTCTTGCACTACAGATAATGGAAATAGGTACAAGAAATATTTTTTTGTTCAAAAATTGCAACTTTGGAATTAACTTAAATAATAAAGAAGTATTGGAATTAAAATAATTAACTTTCACTAGTATCAATAGACCACCCATTTCTAGTGCTAATTATACCTTTGCAATGTAAAGGTCCTAATTAAAGTCGCAGTTGATAACCTTTATTGACTACATAAATAAGAAATGAAAATTGAAGAATTACCAATTCAATTGTAGCTATGTATTATTTTTCAATTACATGTCTGTTCATGTACGTCACGTATAATTGTATAGTAACTTAAAACGTGTGTGTAATAGCCACAGAAAAAGCCACTATAACAACAAATATTAATAGCAAAATAATGTTTTCCATTAGAAATGTGTGTATTCAAGTTGTAACCACAATTTATAAAATATTATTTGAAAGGAATACCCTTATAATTTTACTTCATTATAGTATTTTGATCTGATATTGGGGTGGCACGACTACTATAAAAACGTGTATACGGGTCAATTGTTTAGAAGACCTGATTGATGTCGTCGTAAAGTATACTAAGACGTCCAAGGGAAAGATGCGCCACAAGCCCCCTTTAGGACTTCTAGTATAATTTACAGCATATTAGGATATACTGAAAAACAAAAAATGGACAATGCAAATATAAAGATATTGTTCTCCTTCCTTTGATGATGTACTGAGCTATATTTTTGTAGAATAAGAGAACGTCAATATTTCGAACATTGTTGTAATTCTCTTCGGTTCAAGGACATTGATGAAACTTCATGTTTAGTAGGAGTTTTCCGCTATCCTCCACCTTTAAAAATCCAGTCCATAAAAAAATATTCTTCCAAAATTCAAGCCTAAGAAGTTCCGAGAGTCCATGAAAAATATTCTGTAAAAACCAACGCCTAAGAAGGTCTGAGTGTTCATGAAAAAATATTCTTTAAAAATCTACGCTTAAGAAGGTCTGATTGTCCTTGAACAACATATTCTTTAATTAAAAAGGTCTGATTGTCCATGAACAAAATATTTTTTAAAAATCCACGCCTAAGATGGTCTGAGTGTCCATGAAAGAAAAATATTCTTTAAAAATCCACGGTTACGAAAGATTGATTGTCCATTTCCACGAAAAAAGTATTCTTTAAAAATCCACGCCTAAGAAGGCCTGAGTGTCCATGAAAAAAAATATTCTTCCAAAATTCACGCCTAAGAAGGTCCGAGTGTCCATGAAAAAATATTCTGTAAAAATCAACGCCTAACAAGGTCTGATTGTCCATGAGAAAAATGTTCTTTAAAAATCCACTACTAAGAAACTCTGATTGTCCACGAAAAATATTTTTAACAAATCCATGCCTAAAAAGGTCTGAGTGGCCATGAAAAAATATTCTTAAAAAATCCACTAAGGTGTGATTGTCAATGAACAAAATATTCTTTAAAAATCCACGCTTAAGAAGGTCTGATTGTCCTTGAACAAAATATTCTTTAAAACGGTCTGATTGTTCATGAAAAAATATTCTTTAAAAATCCACGGTTACGAAGAAGTGATTGTTCATGAAAAAATATTCATTAAAAATCCACCCTTAAGAGGGTCTCATTTTATATGAAAAAAATATTTTTAAAAATTCCAAGCCTATGAAGGTCTAATTGTCCTTGAACAAAATATTCTTTAAAAAGGTCTGATTGTCAATGAACAAAATATTCTTAACAAATCCACGTCTAAAAAGGTCTGAGTGTCCATGAAAGAAAAATATTCTTTAAAAATCCACACTTAAGAAGGTTTGATTATTCATGAAAAAATATTTTTTAAAAATCCACGGTTACGAAGGTCTGATTGTCCTTGAACAAAATATTCTTTAAAAAGGTCTGATTGATTGTCCATGAACAAAATATTTTTTTTTTTTTAAATCCACGCCTAAGAATGTCTGAGTGTCCACGAAAGAAAAATATTCTTTAAAAATCCACGCTTAAGAAGGTCTGATTGTATATGAAAAAAATATTTTTAACAAATCCATGCCTGAGTGTCCATGAAAAAATATTCTTTAAAAATTCTTGCCTTAGAAGGTCTAAGTGTCCATCCTGATATCCATGAAAAAAACATATTCTTTATTCTGATGGTCCAAGAAAACAATATTCTTAAAAAATCCACTCATAAGAAGACCTGATTTGATTGTCCGTGAAAAAATTATTCCCTAAAAATCGACGCCTAAGAAGGTCTGATTGTCCATGAAAAAATATTCCTTGAAAATCCACATCTAAGATCTGATTATCCATGGAAAAAATATTCTTTAAAAATCCACGCCTAAAAAGTCTGATTGTCCATGGAAAATAATATTCTTTAAAAATCCACGGCTAAGTGTCTGATATCCATGGAAAAATATTCTTTATTCTGATCGTCCAAGAAAAAAATATTCTTTAAAAATCAATGGCTAAGAAGGTCTGATTGCCCATGAAAAAACATTCTTTAAAAATCCACGGCTAAGAGTCTGATTGTCCATGAAAAAAATATTCTTTAAAAATTCACTGCTAATAAGGTCTGATTGTCCAAGAAAAAATATTCTTTAAAAATCCACGCCTAAGATGGTCTGATTGTCCATGAAAAAAAATCTTATTGCACTATGTATTCCATGTCCACACATAGGTTTAGATAATGTCAGACTTTTTTAGGCGTGGATATTTAAAGAATATTTTTTCTCATATATAGTTGTTCCATAACCGACGAGGATTGCTTCTGAATCACAAGAAAATATTTATTAGCCTTGTGGCTAACGATAATTTATACACATCGATACAGTAAAGAAACGTGATCATAAAAAATTGTATCTTTAGACAAATCTGGTTAAGGCTGAGTTCTTACCTTAAACAGCCTACTGAGGACTTTAGCCAGTGAAGAGCTTAAACCAGTCTGCTATAGTTAGCATGTCAGCCTTGTACACTGCATTGCTAAATTCGAGCCCCTCAGCGTTTTTTTTCATGAGTATTTCGGTCAGGTTAAATTTCTTTCTGTTAAATATGAGACCCCTATATAATAGAAGTCTACCATTGTCTCTTCGTTATCTTCATGGAAATATTTTTCTATCGTTCTTATTACACCCTATTATTTTCTTTACTTCCCCTTTGCCACATAACAATGTCATTACTTTGCCTAGTTCCTTGATCTCCTGTCAAGGCTGTACATTAAATCCTGTCAAATTGATAGAGATGATGTACGATTTGTTTTATGTCTAATGGAAGGTAGAGTACAAAAGGTAAGCTGCTATTGCAAAACAAAAGCATAGCTGTGTGAGTCTGTCTGCCTAGCTCTCTATTTGTGCTTTGTTATGCATGTATGTCTGCGCCATACCTTACCTTTTGTTTTCACATGCTAAAGTGTTCGAAAGCGCTCTCTCACCTAACCGAAAATGTGGAACAAGCAAGGCTTTGAGTATTTCAAAGGCATTGCTTGCTAATGGTTGTGGAAGAGGAGGCAAAACAAAAAATGCCGGATATTTTCCTCATCTTTTCCTTATTAAAAGTTATGGCGGCAAAAATAAGAAATGAAAATAAGTTGGACAAGGTTTCCATTTCCACAACAACAACAAGGCAGCAGCGATATTTGTAGACCGGTGTATGAGTGTATAAGTGAATTGACGTTTTTGCTGTCATTTTTAATAGACAACTGACAAGCAGCTACACGAAAAAGACACATTGTAGTCGTTTTTCGTTCATCTTTTCTTCCTCTTTTTGCTCTGCATTCATCCCCATATGTAGTTATAAAGAAAATAAGGTTGAATGTATTTTTAAACTTTGTTTTAACAAGTAAAGGAAATAGTCGGATGTCACAACGGTATTGCAGCTTCAGGGGCAGCTCGACAGGATACCGTGTTGCTATGCCGCACATTTTCGTCTCTTTTTTCTTGTTGTTGTTTACAACAGTTAAGAGTAGGTTTTATTTTATTTCTATTGTGTCGGCTTGCTAGTATATAATTGGTTTACATGTACATATGCGTATATGGCTGGTATGTACGAGTATGTCTAGGTATTTTTATATCACATAATCAAAATGTCTATTGCCATGGAAGTGTTATGTAAATATAACCATGAAATTATAACAAGCATTGTGCCTTCTTTAATATTTTCTCTACACCTCTCCGCCATCCAAATATTAAAATTCAATTTATATGCATAATTTTTTCCACAAAATAAAGAGTGGGTTTTCATGACATGTTGAAAATGTTTGAATTTGTTAACCATAAATAGGGACTAAGAGGAAAAATAATAATGGGAAATTTTTTAATCGATGTAATAGATACACATTTCTCGATATCATGTCAGAAGGGTCACGGAGGGTATTTGTGACATCTAAAAGTGCAGTAAGGTATGGAATCGACCACTAATAATTATAACAGATATTGTGTTCATAGTTTTCTACTAGGTAGGTAGGATTGTTGCTTTATGAAACGATTTGATAAATTACCGTAGCGTTTACACGAAATGACTACTTTATTTTTCCTAAGGTACTAAATTTTAAAGAAATTCCGACTTTAGTGGAGTAGAACTTTTATGGAACAAAATGGAACAATGTGTGGTATCTGCAGAAAAATGGCCCAAAGTGTCTTCTTTCATCCAATATATACTTTTGCACCAGGAACAAGGTGTAGTATCCGCAGCAAAATGGCCCAAAGTGTCTTCTTTCATCCAATATATACTTTTGTACCCGTCCCGTTCCGTCCGTTTAACGCTTTTTCAAATTTATTGGAATTACATGGCTCCCATATTAATTACAGCTTTTTACATTTTTATATGAGTTCTATGAAACCCCAGGGTATATTTAATTTTAATTTTTAAAACAATTTACATTTTGGATAAATTATTTAAAAAGTTTTTGAAACCTTTTTTGTTTGAATTTTTTATTAGTTTTTTTTGTATATTTATTAGGCCGGGGCGATTTGAAACCCTTAATGGGCCCTTCGCGTTTCTTATTCCTGGGATTGAACTGAGCAAAAAAGTCCACTAGAGCATAGGTCTACGGTGAAAATCGAGCCTCCCGATTTTGACTTTAAGTTTTTTATCCATGTTTTTTAGACATTTTGGCATATAACAGCCAAACCATTGAGATTTTCGTCTGTGTCTGTGTGTTGGGTATTCTGAATTTTGGGCGTGTGAACTTGTAGGTACCTAACGGAATGACCGACATAGTCCATTTTGGACGTGTGTCTTATTTTGGGAGTAATTTTTTTGTTTGTAGGAATATCATATCAGGAAACATGGACTTTCTCATATCGCTGTAAACAGGGCTACGAAGAGTACCTTCGGTAAAAATTTCCAAAGGATTCTCGCACAGACCCTTAACCGCACTTAAACAAAAATGTTGATCATTTGTGTGGTTGGTACCCTAAGGAATGGACCAATAGGGGCCACTTTTGAACATAAACTAAGTTTGAGATCCAAAGATTGCACCAAAACGGTTGTTCCGTTTATGAGATAATGCGCTTACTATTTTAGCGAATATTTTCGAACTGTTGTGGGGGAGGTACCGGAAGGAGTGGACCTATAAGCACCATCTTCGAATTTCATATTATATTCGAAGAAATAATACGATATGCAAAGTGTGGACCATCGCAGTATTCGGTTCGGGAGTCGTCGTGCGCACCAACCAATAAACATGCTGGTCGTAGGGGATTTTACAGTTTTCGGGGCATTTTCTCAGGAAGTATGGACTTTAGGGTGACACAAAAAACAAAATTTATTTTTTTCTCAGATGGACCTTATCAAAATCTGATTTCCAAATTTTTCGTTTAAATCGTTTTTTTAGGCACAAAAATGAACTTGTAAAGTTTTTTCATCGATCGGACCGTAATTGTGCCATTTAGAGAATTTTGGTGAAACTGTGCCTTTAGCACCATACAAATTACTATGGAAACAAAGATTGTTTAGGTTGACACGGGTTAACGTTAACCGATTTCCATAAAATTTCATATATAAGGTTTTTTGGGCCCATCCTAACAGGGGCTTTGAGTACAACCTGTTGCAAGAAAAATCAAAACGATTTGAGGTCCTATCCTGCTCTTTTCTACAATTTTGTGTAGGAGGTATCCGAAGGTGCTGACATATATAGTCCATATTCTAACCTGATCTATGTCTCGTAGAAATATTACGATGTCCAAAGTATGGATCAAATCGGTTACTGCCTTCGAGTTATCGTTCGCACCATTCCAGCGAAAAGTTTTCAACTCATGTGGGGGAGGTACCCAAAGGAGCGGACCGATAAGGTCCATCTTGAAACATGATTTAACTTTGGGCAAAATATTATATAATATAATAATTTATTTTGATATTATAGTTGACCTTTGGAGTTTATCTTCTTTGATTATTAGTTTGGCTTGAGGTCATCGGAAAATATAATAATAATTGTTCCGCGAACATCCCGATTCATATAAGCTCAGTCATATGGGACCTACTGTTTATCGCTGAGTCCGAACGGCGTGTCATAAGACACCGCTTGTTGAGAAGTTTTACATGGCTGAAATACTCAGGAAATATCGCCAACAATACTGAGGGGTATTTGGCCACCGTTGAAAATTCTTGATGTTGCCTGGCCGGGGAATCGAACCTACGATCTTCAGCGTGCAAGGCGGTTGTGCATACCATTGCACACGGTAGCACCCATGAAATATTAAGATTTCCAAATCGAATCGGTTTTCCGTTCAAGAGTTACCGCTCGCTTTTACAGCTTTCAGGCCATTTTCTCAGAAAGTGTGGACTTGACCCTGAGAAAACTTTCACCGCCTTAATGGGGACAGCGAATACAAGTTGCTACAACAAAAATCAAAGCGATTGGAGAGTAGGTCATAAACTAAACTTTCCCGAAATTTTGTGACCGATAGAGTCCATATTGTAACCTCGCCTATGTCTGGAAGAATTTTTACAATGTGCATATTACAAATCGGTTACTCCATTCAAGAGTTAACGTGCGCACAATTTTTCCGATCATTTTCGAACTTTTGTGGTGGAGGTACCTGAAGGAGTTATCCGATATGGCACATATTCGACCTTAAACTAAGTTTGGAGAAAATATTACGAAGGACAGATTCTGGACAAAATTGGTTCATCCCTTCTAGAGTTATTGTGCGATCAAGCTACACAGACAGGCGGACACTGCTAAATCGACTCCAAATTGTCTGACACAGATTTCGCCAAACATATTCTGGTCTAAAACCATTATTTCAATGAGGCACATTTTGGGAAATTTAAATTAAAATAATCGGTGCATACACATATTTCTCTGGAACATATCAGAAGTGCAGGGAGGACATTTCTTATATATAACAATGCAGTAAGATGTTCTTTAGAAGTCTGAACGGCGTACAGAATAGATCCTGCTAACAGAGAAGTTTAATGGTCTCTTTCCAACCACACACTTCCTTGAGTCTTATGGTTGCAATGTCTGCTTCATACATTACCTGAAGTTCTACGGAGTGCTCAAACATAATAGTTTCTATTAATTTTCTCGTTTGGAGTTAAGCTTGATGATCGGATTTGAACCCACGTCCTTGAAAACATATCAAAAATGTTGTCACGGCGTGTTAGCTTTCAAAGCCAAAACTCAAAGGCAGCGCAAAATAGCGGTTGTCATGATGAAATACATTTCAACGGCCGAATAACCGTTTATTTATAAAAACACATTTTAAAAACGAAAAGTTCTAGGACAGAGAAGCTATTCCACCGTCGATACGTCTGAAGAGCTGCTCAACTAACAGCGAAACCAGGTCACGTAATTTGGTGACTGTGTGGGTTCGAGTACTAGACTTTCCTTTTGCTCTTCCAAAAAAAATTAATAAATAAATAAAGAAATAAATAAAAAATTCCGATCATCAAGCTTAACTCTAAACGAGAAAATTAATAAAAATCATTAAAAATGATCTTCCCCTTAACAGGCAAAATTTCAAAAATAGTTTCTAATGTCCTGGAAGGTTTAAACCTTTTTGACCCA
The DNA here is from genome assembly GCF_047663935.1 of Musca autumnalis. NCBI lineage: Eukaryota > Metazoa > Arthropoda > Insecta > Diptera > Muscidae > Musca > Musca autumnalis. Next base: position 4,323,577 of record NW_027411755.1, on the reverse strand, counting down.
CATAAGTTCTTTGTACATGTTGTAGTATTTTATTACACGTCAGCTATTGAATAGCCAGTGTATCATTATGGGATTAACATCCTATGTTGAACCTGTAACCCTATTACACGTTTCCTAAAATCTGTGAGCCTTATTTGCCCTTTACTGTCTACGATCGTTTAGTTTCCCATATAGACAGTAATCCACAAGATATGTGGCCCTGTGGCTTATTTAACCAACTTTGTCCCCTTTTGGTTACGTCATGTAGCAGCAGCCTATCCTCCCATTCCTTGGTATCAAAGAAGTATCGAATGAATTTTCATAAAAACGAATTTCGATCAAACAGATTTTTTTCTGAAATATGCAAAATCCGAACGATGTCTTGTCGTCACTAACATATATGGTTTCCTAATTTATCCTTAGAACTAACAAAGAAACGCGAAGCAACGGAAACCCAAATTTTCCTCACATTGATGCTGTCTTTAATAATATCAGTTAATTTATATTGCTGCCGCTTTGATTGCTAACCAAATTAAGGGTAAATTGATGGCAATAGAATAACAAATCACCTAAAGGGAAGACGATTATAAAAACAATACGAAAGCAAATTATGGTAATTGAAGGAAGAAACACAAGCAAACACGCACACACTTACTTACTAACGGCATACACACACCCAATCAATTTGTCAATCCTTGCATAAGTGATTGCTTCCTCAAGTGGTCTCATTAAAATACATGACTCTCATTTAGCTAGAATAATTGATTAAAACGCCAATGAAAGATAATCATAATTAAGATGGTAATGAAACGCATCTCTTTCTCCTTTCCTTTTCGCTTCTTTTTAGTTAATTGTCTGCCTTTCGAAGACAGTGCAGTCAGCAAAAATACTCAATGCCAGTGAAGCCTTTGATAATACCTGGAGTACAGCCACCGATTTAGAAAATGAACTGGAAGTTAGTATAAAAAAAATCACATCAAATATAACTGTAGATTTGTATTTTCCATACTTATCCCTTAGTGTGTTTCATCACAGCAAAAGCGTTCGGTAAAAGGTAGCAGCAGCAGCTCGTCGAGTAGCAGCAGTAACTCTGGTGCTGGCGGTTGGACCGCCTGGTCTGAGTGGTCAACATGTTCGCGCACCTGTGATGGTGGTGTTATGCAACAAATACGTCGCTGTCAAAGTGCCAATGTCTGCAAGGGCGACAGCGTCCGCTATCGTATTTGCAACATGCAACCTTGTCCAGAGAAAATTGATTTTCGAGCACAACAGTGTGCCGCCAACAATGATGTGCCCTACGATGGAACTTTGTATAAATGGACACCACACTACGATTATGTGGAACCTTGTGCTCTGACGTGCAGGTAAGTGTGTTTTTTCTTGTCAACTGTTTTAATGAATAAAAACAATAGCATGTTATTGTTTTATCATAAAATTATTGTGGTAAAATTCAATTAGTGTTTGTGAAATATTGAGTATACGTTATATTCTGTATACTTAGTACTTATACGCCAACATATGCAGCATAATGAACAGATTTTAACGAAGAATAACTGCTTAAAGGTACTGTCACATTGACAAATATAAACACACAAATGTCAAATATTTCTTTGCCACAATATGGTCACCAAGTATTATTCAAAGAAAAAAAAGAAACTGATTTTAAGAAATCAAAAATATATGCCGGCAAATATTTGACCAATGCACATTCGCAATCAGGGTTCACACTTGTTTGGGCAAATATGGGAAAACAATTTTGGATCAAATATTTGCCTTATGTGATCTTACATTAGCAAGAGTAAACATTTTAATTAATAAAAGAAATTTAAATAAGAGTGAACAAGTAGTTTGATACTGTATACCCCGTATAACTTTTTGACAATAGCGTGATTATTGATATCCACCACTTTTATCCAAAGCGAAACATTAAAATTGTTTTACTGCTCATAGTCATATGGCTGTGTTCAGCAATTATTATTATTTTGTAGTGTAATTTTTTATCAACTGTCAACATTAAATGATAAATCTTCTGATAGGTCATAAGTCCGTTATTGTCATACCACGAAAACATATTTCATAACCATATTTAAAAAAGTGTCACATCCGTGATTTTTTTCGCACAGAAAATTAATCCTTATTTATGCATTAAATATCATTGAAAGAAATTGAAAATTTTCAATTACTGCATTTAAAAAAATAAAATGCGTGTATTAAAATCTGTGACAAACCAATGAACTTTAAGTAAAAATGTCATAAAAGGTTGTAATTGGCTAAACAATGTGACTTAACATATTCCAGGAATGTCGATGGGAGAAATGAAACTATAACCTTAAATCTCGTCAATGGGTAATACTTATATTTTTCGTGAAAATATTGATAATTTACTAAAAGAGCGTTCCAATGATTTTGCTATATACATCAGTGTTCCTAAATATTGTCTTGGCTACAATTTTTGTCTAACTATTGGATCGAAAATCCTAATGGTTTGGCTGTTATAGGTTAAAATATTAAAACAAAAAACGTTAAAAAAAATTGTCCATTTTCGACTTTGACTTTGAAAATGATGAAATGGTGAAAACAACCCAGACGAGTCCTCCAACTGCACTTTTGTCAAATTTTGTGTGGGAGGTACCCGAAGGACGGGACCGATATTAACCATATTCCAACGTGATATATGGCTGCATACTTTGGACCTATCAGAAACTTCCTGCGATTGTTATCTTTCGTATTTGCCATTTTAGTTGTTTCCGATAGAGCTTCTTGCAACTTTGAGACCATATCTCAGCAAGTCTGGACTTGCCCCAGAAAAAAGTTGTATGTTGTAAAGGGGCCACAAGGACTAGATGCTGAAACAAAATTCAAAAGAATCCGGGAGGTGCTCTCAATCTTTACTTTGTTCGAACTTTGTGTGGGAGTTTCCCGAAGGCGTGGCCTAATATAGTACATATTCAAACCCGATTTTTATCTGGAAAAAATACGATGTGTAAAGTTTGGACCAAATCGTTAGCTCCCTTCTTGAGTTATCGTTCACAGCATTTTACAGAAACATTTTGAAGTGCAAAATTTAGTTTGAATCGGTTGATCCGTTCGAGAGTTATCGGGCGCACCAGCCAGACAGACAGGCGGACGGACATGGCTAAATTGGCTCGAAATTTTCCAAAACGAATTTCATCCAAACTTATTTTGGGTCTAAAACCATTATTTCGACGAGGCTCATTATTGATCGTATCAAAGTCAAAAACTGGAAGCTCGATTTTCACCGTAGACCTATAGTTTAGTGTACTTTTTTGCTAAGTACAATCCCCAGAATAAGAAACGCGAACCGCCTCTTAAGGTGTTCAAATCGCCCCAGCATAATTTAGGGGCGTTTTTAGAATGTTTTGGCCTTTTGGACGTATGCACTTGTCGATGAAAATATAGAAACCTTTGTGGTATCGACCTCCGAATACATGCGGGCATTTTGCAAATGAATTTGATCTGGAGTAAAACGCAAAAGTGTTGGACTTTTTAGGAAGAAGTAAATTAACGAATGATCCGATATAATTTTGGGTGTCATTTAATTCCATTCAGTAGTTAGCATGCCTGTCACTTTATTTGGACACCGTAGGGTTTTCTGAACTTTTCATCATTATGTTCTGAAGTATGGATTTCTTTGTAATCAAAACCGCAGAGCTACTTTCGATGAACATTTCAAAACCTCTAATATTTCTTAAACTTCCCTTAAGCAAAAATATTGAGCTTTTGTGAGGAAGGTACCCGCAGATGTTGTCCGATACAGTGCTTATTGGAACCTGATGTACGCCTGGAAGAAATTTTACGATGTGCAAAGTTTCGACCAAATCGGATACTCAATTCGTTATCGTGCGCATCAGTTATTTAGTTGGTATCGACAGGGGTTTTTATGCTCATGAGTAGACTGCGGAATTCTATACAAATGCATATATGGTTAGGATGGTCGTAGAAAAAATCTGATTAGACAGAAACTCGTTTTATTACAAAATAAAACGAATTAGAATTAGAAATTTTTGCATATTTTGCATATCGCGCAAATTTTGAAATATTTTGACATATCTGCATAAAATGAGCATATGCAAAACCATATGCAAAAATATATTCAAGGATTTGTGGTCTACATATCCCACCGAAATGGTTGAAATTTGGTATTAAGTCTTCATTAGGGGTATGCAAATTTGCAACTGAAATTTGTCCGCATAGGTAGAGATGGACAGTGGGTAAATACCCAATGGGTAAATACCCGGTAAATTGGGTAAATTGGGTAAATACCGGGTAAATACCCATTTATGGATATTTATTTGGGTATTTACTATATTGAATCGCTAATACAACATCTTAGACCCTATTTCTGGGTTTAGGTTATGAAATCGATTCAAAATGGATAGTTTTACAATACTTTAAACAAGTGGGTAAATACTTGGGTAAATACCCGAGTATTTACCCAAGTGTTGGGTAAAAACTCATTAACTGCCGAACCACTTGAAGTAGGCTGACAAAATTTGGCTCAAATCTTACTTATGTCAAGAGAATATAGAGCATTGAAAATGGGGTCTCTGGGTCCATGTTTTGATATAGCCCCCATATAACCGTACCTCCCGATTTAAGGTTTTTTTTGTCTATTTGCCTTATTGTACAATCATAGTGGCTGAAATTTGGCATAGTGAGTTCTCAATATGTAGAAAATACCCTTGCAAAAACTTGTCAACATAGGTCCACGTTTTCTAATAGCCCCCATATAAGTGTACCCCGATTTCGAGTATTTACCCACATTTTGGGTAAAATCTCTTTAACTGCCGAACCACTTGACGTAGGCTGACAAAACTTGGCATAAATCTTTCTTATGTCAAAAGAACTTCTGGTACTGGAAGGTCCATGTTTTAATATAGCCCCCATATAGCCGTACCTCCCGATTTAAGGTAGTTTTCATCTATTAGCCACATTTTACAGCCAAATTGGCTGTAAAATAGCACAGTGAGTCCTCAAGGAGTAGAAAATATCCTTGCAAAAATTTGTCAATATAGGTCCACGTTTTCTAATAGCCCCCATATAAGGGTACCCCGATTTCGAGTATTTACGCAAATTTTGGGTAAAAACGCCTTAACTGCCGAACCACTTGACGTAGGCTGACAAAATTTGGCTCAAATCTTACTTATATCAAGAGAACGTGTAGTATTGAAAATGGGGTCTCTAGGTCCATGTTTTAATATAGACCCCATATAGCCGTACCTCCCGATTTAAGGTATTTTTTACCTATTAGCCTCATTGTACAATCATAGTGGCTGAAATTTGGCATAGTGAGTTCTCAATATGTAGAAAATACCCTCGCAAAAAGTTGTCAACATAGGTCCACGTTTTCTAATAGCCCCCATATAAGGGTACCCCGACTTCGAGTATTTACCTAAATTTTGGGTAAAAACTCATTAACTGCCGAACCACTTGACGTAGGCTGACAAAATTTTGCTCAAATCTTACTTATGTCAAAAAAACTTCTGGTACTGAACATGGGGTCTCTGGGTCCACTTTTTGATATAGCCGTACCTCCCGATGTCAGAAACCCATATTGGGGCCACAAGAAAACGTGGACCTACGTCGACAATTTTTGCAAGGATATTTTATACATATTGGGAACCCACTGTACCAAATTACAGTCAGTATGATTGTAAAATGTGGCTAATAGTTAAAAATATCTTAAATCGGGAGGTACGGCTATATGGGGCCTATATCAAAACATGGACCCAGGGACTCCATTTTCAATACCCTTATTACTATTGATATAAGAAAGTTTTTAGCCAAATTTTGTCAGCCAACGTCAACTGGTTCGACAGTTAATGAGTTTTTACCCAATTTTGGGTAAATACTCGAAATCGGGGTACCCTTATATGGGGGCTATTAGAAAACGTGGACCTATGTTGACAAGTTTTTGCAAGGGTATTTTCTACATATTGAGAACTCACTATGCCAAATTTCAGCCACTATGATTGTACAATGAGGCTAATAGGTAAAAAATACCTTAAATCGGGAGGTACGGCTATATGGGGTCTATATTAAAACATGGACCTAGAGACCCCATTTTCAATACTACACATTCTCTTGATATAAGTAAGATTTGAGCCAAATTTTGTCAGCCTACGTCAAGTGGTTCGGCAGTTAAGGCGTTTTTACCCAAAATTTGCGTAAATACTCGAAATCGGGGTACCCTTATATGGGGGCTATTAGAAAACGTGGACCTATATTGACAAATTTTTGCAAGGATATTTGAGGACTCACTGTGCCAAATTTCAGCCAATTTGGTTGTAAAATGTGGCTAATAGATGAAAAATACCTTAAATCGGGAGGTACGGCTATATGGGGGCTATATCAAAACATGGACCCAGAGACCCCATGTTCAGTACCAGAAGTTCTGTTGACATAAGAAAGATGTAAGCCAAATTTTGTCAGCCTACGTCAAGTTGTTCGGCAGTTAATGAGTTTTTACCCAACACTTGGGTAAATACTCGGGTATTTACCCAAGTATTTACCCACTAGTCTAAAGTATTGTAAAACTATCCATTTCAAACGAATTTACAACCTAAACCCAGGAATAGGGTGTAAAATGTTGTATTTGCCATTCAATATAGTAAATACCCAAATAAATACCCGGTAAAAACCATCTCTACGCATAGGTCCACGTCTTCATATAGCCCCCATAGAACGGTACCTACCGATATTAGGTATTTTGAAAGTTGTAGCCTCAATATCCCACGGAAATGACTGAAAATTGGTATTTAGTCTTCGTTGGGGGTATAAAACATTACACCTGAAATTTGTCGGCATAGGTCCACGTCTTCATATAGCCCCCCTAGAACGGTACCTCACGATTTTCGGTATGTTGAAGGTTGTGGCCTCAGTATCCCACCGAAATGTCTGCAATTTGGCATGTTGTCTTCGTTGTGGGTATTAAACTTTCAACCTGAAATTTGTCGGTATAGGTCCACGTCTTCATATAGCCCCCATAGAACGGTACCTCCCGATTTTCGGTATTTTGAAGGTTGTGGCCTCAATATCCCACCGAAATGACTGTAATTTGGCATTTTGTTTTCGTTGTGGGTATTAAACTTTAAACCTAAAATTTGTCGGTATAGATCCACGTCTTTATATAGCCCCCATACATACATATAGCCTCCAAAGAATGGTACCTCCCGATTTTCGGTATTTTGAAGGCTGTGGCCTCAATATCCCACCGAAATGACTGAAATTTGGCATTTTGTCTTCGTTGTGGGTATAATACTTTCCACCTAAAATTTGTTGGTTTATACCCTAGACAGACGGCAGAGTTAATTTGCATTAAAAATGTCCTAATTTGAATTAATTTTTCACCCTGACAGACGATAGTTTCTGCATTTATGAAGCAGCTGTTTGTGTTGTTTGTTTGTACCCAGCAGACCATTTCATAAAGTTTTACAAAAGTTCGACAAAATATGCGGATCAAATACACTATCTACCATTGACCCTTTCACCACGGTAATGCAAAAATAAATTTAATTTATTCGCGATATTTTTGAGTCCTTTTAATATTAAAAAATGTTGCAAAACTCTAAAGGGACATTTGAGGAAGATATTATTTTCGATAGAATTGGTATGGTGGGTAATGAAAATTTTTGTGAAAATAAAAATTTTAAAAACAGATTTGTTAGAAGGCTTTAAAAACGATTAGCTGCTTTCTACTCGCGAAAGACCACTACTTATTTTGAAGACAATTGATTTTCAACAGCATTGCCATATTGAAATTGCTAAATTCAGTTTAAATTTCCTTTGATTTTGTGCATTAAGAATGTGGATAATGCTCGAATTAATTTAAGGCAGTTAATGCAAATTAACGCTGCCATCTGTCTAGGGTATTAGGTTCAGGCCTTTATATAGCCCCCATAGAGCGATGCCTCCCGATTTTCGGTATTTTGAAGGTTGTGGCTGTGGTTATACATTTCTCTATTTTATTGACATGTCTGAAGAGAATTTTAAACAGAAAAATTGTACACACAAACATTTTTGTCCCTATTATTGAAATATTTGTTGCATAATTTTGCATATGTCATATGTTTCGATTGCAATGTAATCAGAAGCCAAAAATATGCCTAGTCCCAAAATTTGACATGAATCGGACCAAAAATTCCCTCCGTGAGTTGTCATGCGCATCATTCTAGTTAACCCAGATATGCCCATTGCTTGATCGTGATCATTTTAAAAGTATTTTTATATTATTTTAGAAGCAAATGTGAAATAATAACAGTATGTTTATATGTTTTTAAAAAATTTTTTTGAAAAAAGTGGTTTTTGAGGCCACTTTTGGACACAGGGTTTTATCTTATAACTGGGAGTTATGGGACACAAAACATTTGACATATAGTCCAAAGACACCTTTTCGGCATCTAGTTAACGTTTTTTCGTAGTAGGCTCCACATCGTGTATGTTTTCGTTATAAAACTACCCAATAATTAATCGGTCATAACGCAAATTATTGTAAAAACTAAGCGATAGGTGGCAACTTCGATGAACTAGACCTCAAAACTCAAAAATAGTAGCTCAAAATAATGGAATCACATAATATCCCAAGAGCTACAGATGTGTACTGAATATATCACCGAAATAAACGGTACTTTGATAAACATTACATATCAAATTAGCAAGAATTTTGTGTGTCCTATATATAGGACGTTGGGCATATCTGGGTTAAAATGTTTACACTTTTGTGGAAAGGAGGACACCGATATGGCCTACCTGTGAACATAAACTAAGTTTGAACGGTGTATATGCCCTCATTAGACTAAAGGCTGCTACAATATTTCTTTAATCTCATTTCGATAGGACTTGCGGTTTCCAAGCAAAATCGTGAAAATCTAAACAAAACCCTAAACATGTGAACTTTGAACGCGATTTATTTAAAAGCGCTCCGGTTTTTTTGTTTTTTTTTCTCATCTATGAACATTGTAGTTTCAGAATTCGCCGAAACTTCCCAACTTTCATTTAAAGTTGGTTCAAGAGCACCGTGATTCTCTAGGCGCATCAACAACAGTCTATAAAAATTGTATTTTACTACATAATTTACATTATTTGCAATAATCTGAAATGTTTGAGTTGATAATTTTTGTACGCTATTCTTTTTACTTAGTTCACTTTGTATCAGCTTTATAATTACACAGTCAAATTTCGTAGAAATCGGTATACATACATAATGTTTTACCTTCGTCATGTTGTCTGATGTGATTCACCTTTTAGATTTTCATCTCTCATTTTGGGGTCATTAGTATAACAATGTGGAATTGTGATCCTAATTCTACTGCAGCCTTTTTGATATTTTACCGTTTAAATAATAAGTTCATTGTTTTCCCACATTTGTTTTGTTTCTTTCTCACAGAGGCCGTCCAGCCCATTTAGCTGATGATGAATCGCCAGAACCCACCGCCGATGATAGTGAACATTACGATGAATTAAGTGTGGTGGTGCAATTAAGTCCACGTGTATTGGATGGAACACGTTGTCGTTCGGGTAGCCTAGACATGTGTATACAGGGTAAATGTCAGGTAAGTAGTGTTGCAAACTGGCAAATAAATTTAGCATAAGCATGAGCCCCGGTAATTTATGTCACTATGAGGCATTTGCTGTTCGTGACATTTTAGACAAATCACCAATGGCAAACAATTTGCATTTTTCATTTGATAAATAATGGAGGGGAACAGCAAAATAGCAAAATGGATAGTCTTACAAAACTGTTTGGTTCAAAATACCCCAAATTATAACGAGTTTGGTAAAGTTTTATTTCAACATGTCATTTTTCATTTTATGTCTATTTTGCTGTGATTTTACTTTTTTTTTTAAATATATTCTATGGTTTTGTTTTGTCTTTTTGTGTGGCTTAAGGATCCTTGTCTGCCCCTCTACTTTTTTACGGAGCCATTTGTTTATTGCCTTATTTGTTTTATTACAAATCACTTCCTTTTACGAGTGTGTGTGTGAGTATCAGTGTGTTCCATTTCAAAGTAATAAATGCCAATATGCCGTTTTGTGGTTTTACTGAAACACTTATGTCTGGCAATGAGTTGCCATGTTCGCTGGTATCCTAGTTAACATTTGTTTTTATGATATTTCAAAGCGTTCGGTAATGTGGTGACGAGAGTTAAAAAGTCTCCCCCCATAGGTTTTATGCTCAATTGTTTTTCGCCCCTAGGCAAAAACGAAACACAACAACAACAGTAGACAGACAACTCAGAGGGGTGCTCTTGGAATGATTATCATCGCTGTTGTTTGAGCTTAGTGGCAATGACATAACGTGCGCTTCATCACAGATATTTGTAGTTGTGTGCACATAAAACGACACGTAACATTTTATACAAATATCGTAAATAAATAATTTTAAAAAAGCATAATTTTCAAAAAAGACATAATTTTCAAAGCAGATTCTCATTTGAGGAATAATATTATTTACCCTTTAGGTTAAAAGGAACATTTGTATTTCTATTTTCTGTCATGTCTAAACAATTTCGGTAGCAACTTCTGAAAATTTGTACCGATTTCTGTTTGATATTTCGTTCTGATTTGGGACCTAATTCCGACCGAAATGTCGGAAATAAATGTTCCCTTTAATATCCCAATGTTTTTCTTCTGATTCCTATACTAATTCGGAACGAAATCGATCCCATTTCTCTCCCTATTCTTCTCTCGTTCCGAAATTATGTTAATATGTCCCAGGCTTTTCAGTCCTACTGTTTGTAGTATGTTGCTAAGATGTCAGCGGAGACTTTAGTCTTTGGGTTACCAATCCCGGAGTCCTGTATCCAACTGGTAGTAATCTTTGGCTACTGTAAGCCGCCAGTCCCGGACTCCTGAGTCGAACTGGTAGTAGTCTTGGGTACGAAGACGGCAGCGGTTTTTCTCTGTGGTTTGCCAGTCCCGAACTATTTGGAGTTCAACTGGTAGTAATTTTTATGCTACGGAGCTTGACCGGAGGCTATATTCAGGAGCCCCTAGATCTGTGCGATCTAGCCTGGTTGTGGTTTAAATCTAAATCTTAAGTTGAGTTTTGGTTCGAATGTGGAGTTACATTATCAACCGGGTTTCTGATCCACAGAAAGGCAGGAATGTGAATGCGACCAAATGCGTAGGAACAAATTGGTACTTATATTTCGGTGTTAGGGAAGCTGATGGACGCATTGTTTCCGTCCGGTGATGAGAGCACCGTGGGGTTAGACCGGAAGTTAGGTACGTTAATCCCGACAGGTCTGTACTTTTTGTTTAATGGTTTCAGTAGTTGCATCCTTGTGAATACTTTCCAATTGATGGCCTGAAATTCGTTCAAAGTTACAATGGCGCTGAATATGAGCTTTTGGGAGCAAATATACAACAACTACTGGCTTGAAAGACTTCGATGGTAACGTCCAAGCAGAAGCCGTGCAATGGGAAAGTGTTGGGGCGATCAACTTATCAAAAGCCTGTGAAACAGTCTCACTGTTTGAGCACATCGAACTGGGAACTAGAAGTCTACGTCCCCTTGAGTAAAATAGGGTGTTCTCTACGCTTGGATGATATCTCCGGAACTGTTCAACCTCTACCTTTCGTGTATTTCTTAACCCCCTGCTGACGGGATTGAGAACGTAACGTATGTGGATGATTGTACGATCTTGGAATCGGGTACCCTAATGTCGTTTGCGGAAGACTTAATCCCTATTTGATCGAACTTACCACCATTTTCAACTCTATGAATATGCGAATATCGACCTCAAAATTAACGGCCATTCTGTTCCCCGCATGTACCGCGGAGATGAGCACTGAGCTGAATATCCTGGTCGAAGTTAGGTGTAGCAAGATTCTAGGTGTAGAATTCGACAGTATGTTCACATCGTCCGGGCATGCATCAACTATCTGCGACAATCTGAGATGTAGGAGCTAGGTCTCTAGACGGCAGCACTTGGGATGCAGATAAAGAAATCTTGTTAACCGCATGTAACGCGTTAGCCCGATATGTGATAAACTATGCGCCAACCGTATGGTCCACGAATATAAGCACAAAGAAAGGAAAAATTAAAATTACTAGAACGCCGCACTGAGAATTGCAACAAGTTGCCTCCTTATGTCATAAAGGGGACCATCTGCATGAGGAGGCTAACATTCTTCCAATACAGCAACCCAATTGCATGTACTTGCTCAGTTTCTAACGTGAGGGTCATCCTAATCACCATATGGTAGACTTGGGTCTGTGGTAAACTATTCAGCGCCAGTGTGGTCAGGGAATAAAGGCGCAACACGATGGAAAAATATTCAATCCTGGTAGAACGCCGGCCTGAGATTGCCTCCTCATGTCATGAGTAGACCATCTACATGAATGACGAATATGTTTCCAGTAGTTTTTAGCGTGGGAGTCATCCTAGTCACCATATGGTGGATAGGACCCCCCACAAATATGTCAGGAGGATATTAATGATCTAGAGAGAGAGTTCTAAAGTGGCAAGAGAGAACTCCTAGATCAGCAAAACTATCAAGCAGGTTTGAATAGCATTCACACAGATGCAGTGACAGCTGTCATAAACAAACACGTGTGACTGTGGTCCTCTGTCTACATTTCCCATTTATCGCAGCAGAAGAACGTCAGCTGCCACGACAAACCAGAGTAGTATTGGCTCTACAACGTTACGGTAAGGATTGATGATACCGTGCAAAACATCGGCCTAGAATGCGATACAGGCCCGCACGACACACTGCCCCTTTTTCAACTGCCCTGTCAAACCTACTCAACTGACTCAAACAGCTTTGATGTTACAACCCATTGCATCAGCCTCATTCTTAGACCTGGAAATGGGTCCAGAGCCAGATTAAGCAGGAATACGAGTAAACAAACCAGAGATAATAAGTAAAAAAGTATCAGTCGGATTTGCCGACAGAGATATACCCTCAACCAGGGATGTCAACTGTTCCGAGGTAAAACTCGCTACAGGCCATAGATTTGTATAGTTCTGTAGCAATTTTTACCTCGGAACAATTGAGTGGAGCTATAAGCATAAGCTTTCAATTTCTTCTAATATTCTAAGAAATATTATGGACCAACGCAATATTCCGTTCCGGAGTTGTCGTGTGCACCAGCCACTACACATACTGGCCGTAGGGGATTTTTAAGATAAGAAAAATCAAAACGATTCAAGAGGAAGTTCTAACCTGCAATTTTCCGAAATTTGGTGAGGGAGGTACCAGAAGGAGTTGACATATATAGCCCATATTCTCACCGGATATATGTTTCGTAGAAATATTACGATGTCCAAAGTATGGACCAAATCGGTTACTGCCTTCGAGAGTTATCGTGCGCACAATTTTAGCGAAACGTTTTGAACTATTGTTGGCAAGGTACTCCAAGGAGTGGACCGATAAGGCCCATCTTCGAACTTAAAATAAGTTCGTACAAAATATTACGAGGGCCAAATTTTCGACCGACTCAGCAGATCCGTTGGAGAGCTATCGTGCGCTCCAACCACAAGACATGGTACCATATGGGGTATTTTACACCTTTCGGCCTATTTTCTCAGGAAGTATGAACTTGCCCCTGATAAAACGTGTATCGTCGCAGTACCGTCAGTGAATACAAGTTGTTACAACAAAACAAAGGGATTCAAGTGCAGGTCCTAAACTGAACTTTTTCGAAATTTTGTGTGAGAGGTACCCGAAGGAGTGGACCGATAGAGTCCATATTGGAACCTCAGCTATGCCTGGAACAAATTTCACGATGTTCAAAATATAGACCAAATCGTTTACTTCCTGCAAAAGTTATCGTACGCACAATTTTTCCGAACATTTTCGAACTTTTGTAGGGAAGGTATCTGAAGGAGTGGACCTATGGCTCATCTTCGAACATAAACTAAGTTTGGATTTCTAAGTTCGAGGGTTGTAGTGCGCTCCAGCCAGACGGACGGACGGACATTGCTGAATCGACTCCAAAGTTTGTTTTTTTTTTTTAATTTGTTGCTGAAGTGGACCGATATGGCTCATCTTAGAAACTGTTTTAATTTAAATTAAATATTACGACTGTCACATTTTTGGTCGAAAAGGTTTATCCATTCGAGAGTTATCGTGCTCCTCATCCACAACACATGGTGCCACAGCGTTTTTGTACAGCTTTCGGGCCACTTTCGCAGGAAGTATGGACTTTCCCCTGAACAAACTTGTATCGTCATAAATAGACAGCGGAATCCTATGCAAATGGTCGTAGAGAAAATCTGATTAGACAGAAACTGGTTTTATCACAAAATACAACGAATTAGGCCCAAAATTTGCATATTTTAACATATTTGCATAAAATGAGCATATGCAAAAATATATACAAGTATTTGTGGTCAAAAGTCCCACTGAAATGGATGAAATGTGGTATTAAGTCTTCTAAGGTAAACTTTACACCTGAAATTTGTCCGCATGGCTCCACGACTTCATTTTGAAGGTTGTGGCCTTAACATCCCACTTAAATGGCTGACATTTTGTATAAAGTCTTCGTTGGGAGTATAAAACTTTCCACCTGAAGTTTGTCAGTATAGGTCCACGTCTTCATAGCCCCCATAGAACGATTTTCGGTATTTTAAAAGTTGTAGCCTCAATATCCCACCGATATGACTGAAATTTGGTATTTAGTCTTCGTGGGGTGTATAAAACTTTCCAACTAAAATTTCTCGGTATAGGTCCACTTCTTCATATAGCCTCCATACCTCCCGATTTCCGGTATTTTGAAGGTTGTGGCCTCAATATCCCGCCAAAATGGCTGAAATTTGGTATTAAGTCTTCCTTGGTGGTAAACAACTTTCCACCTAAACTTTGTATAGGTTCAGACCTTCATATAGCCCTCATAGAACGAAACCTCCCGATTTTCGGTATTTTTAAGGTTGAGGCTGTGGTAATACATTTCTCTATTTTATTGACTTCTCTGAAAACAATTTTAAACAGAAAAATTTTACACACAAACATGTTTGAACCTATTATTGAAATATTTATGCATTTTGCATAATTTTGCATATATCATATGTTTCGATTGCAATTTAATCAGAAGCCAAAAATATGCCCAGTCCCAAATTTTGACATAAATCGGACCAAAAATAGGGGTTGCATAAAATTCCGCTGTGTAGTCATAAAGGAAGCGGGGGAAAAAGTTGTTACAAGAAAAATAAAAACTATTTGAGAGTAGGTCTTAAACTGCACTTTTCCGAAGTATTATGTGGGTGTATCCGAAGGAGTGGATAGATATAGTCCATATTGGAAATTGATCTATGTCTGGTAGAAATATTATGATGTGCATTTTGCAAACAATTTTGAACTTTTGTGGGGAAGGTATTAGAGGGAATGGACAGATATGGCCCATCTTTACACTCAAACTAAGTTTGCGCAAAGCCAAAATTTTTACCAAATCGTTTCATCCGTTCGAGAGTTGTCGTGCGCTCCAGCCAGATAGATAGAAAGACGGACATTGTTAAATCGACTCCAAATTGTCTGAAACGGCTTTCGTCCAAACATATTTGGGGTCTAGAACCATTGATTCGATGAGGCACATTTTGGCCGTATAAAAGTATATATACCCTCGTTAGCATAAATGCTGAGGGCTTAAAAATGGAGAGCACGAGCCTTTGATGCGATTCTCAATACAAATTCTCCCCCCTGTTTATCTGAGATATAAACCATTCATATGCTACTGTTACAACAACAACGCCGACAAACAGTTGTTTTTGGCCCCCCTTCTCCAGGGTTTCTACATACACCACTGCCCTACGTATTGAAACCATCCTTCTCTATGTGAGTCTAAATTGAAGCTTGTTATTTGTCTAATCATTCGAAATCTTGTAAGGTCAATCGGGATTTGTATTATGATCGGTTTTATGAAAAAAAAGCTTAGAAGGCTTTAAATCAGCAAGCGCACGCTGCCTATCGCTGTTCTAAATATGTACGTGTTCATTACAGCATGAATTCGTTTACATTACCTACATACATATAGGGGCTCAGTAACATTTCCTATTGAAATGTGGCACATATTCCTTTTCTTCCCATTGGTTCGAATACTTAAACTGTAGCATACTTTTTGGCTGTTTTTATCGTGTCACTAATACTGTGATTATCATTTTAGATTTATTGCATCAAAGATGTCACCATTTGCTAAGGAAATCGTTTTTATGGTTGTTTGTTTATTTTTCTTGTTGTTGTTCTTATTCTTCTTCTTCTTTGCATTGTGTCTGCTTCTGTTGGTTAGGCCGATTTTTTTTTTTTTTTTTGGCAGTAACAGTACGGATTATTTGTTTATTTGAGGTTTTTTGTTATCACAAGACGGAAACCAAGAACAACAACAACAAAACCACACAATACAAACAAGTCAAGCTGTCAGTTTTGTGGGTTCGCGTTCGCGTGAGGGGTTAGTCGCCACATTGTTTGACTTTGATTATAAGAAGACATAAATAAATTGTTTGCCTACCTGTTTTGTTGTAATACTTGAAGCCAATTTACATATTTATGTTTTTATTTGGCTTATTTGTTATTTTGCATATGTCCCCTCACTCGATTCCCTTCTTCACCTTTCCGCGCTAAATTACATCAAGGTTGTTTCTGTAATTCGCATTTTTTTATTCTTTCATTTCAGCGCGTTGGCTGTGATTTAAAAATTGGCTCAGCCAAGAAGGTTGACATTTGTGGCGTTTGCGGTGGCAATGGCAGCTCCTGTTCCCAATCCCTCTATCAATGGGAAACGGTACCGATGTCCCTGTGTTCCGTATCATGCGGCGGAGGTAAGTGGCTTATGTGTGTAAATCATTTATATTGACTTGGGCCTGACTGATTTGATTTGTTTCTCGTTGAAATTGAGAAATGTAAATGAAACGGAATTTCTTTTTTTTGCTCCTCTCCTAATTTGAAGCAAGGTGTGCAAGATTACATTGTCTTAGAGTTTCCTTGAATAAATAAAATTTAAAGCGATAAGGCTTTAAGAAAATTTTTTAACATAAATTCTTTCCAGCAACTTCCTTCATCAACATTGTCGTCCCGAGACTTAACCAACACCAATATCCTTCTTTGCTCATCTCTTTAGTATTTGCACTTGTCTTTTTCTTGAGTTTCCTTTTCAAGTTTCTTTGAACAAACACATCCTCAAAGGAACTTTAACACGCATTCAGACACACAATCGCACAATATTTATTTAGTAATTGAGTGGAAGAAATAAAAGGAAAAGAAAATGCAGCTTGTAAAAAAAAATACATAAATTGCTCACATACTCTTAGTTTATCTCACTGCCAAGCCAAGCATGTTGTTTGAGGGACGGACATTTTTGCACGGTAGCAGGTATAAATGAATGTGTTCATGTGCGGTGAACAGGTGATTGATTTTGTTGGAATGATGACATATTCAGTAAAGAGGATATGTTGGGCAAATAAAGACACTCGTCGTATACAAATAAATATTTGCAGAATACGTGCGGAAATAATTTTCTCACTGATTATGTGAATACGATTGGGTTGTGGAAGATGCCGAAGGGCAGGGAGTCTTTTAAAGAGTTGTGATTATGCTTACTTTAAAAGCAAAAGTGAATACATTTTTGCGGTATTGCAGGTGTCTAATCAGAATTTGACATGTTATAAAATGAAATTTCTTAGTATTCTATAAAAATTTCCACCTATTTTGTTTATCAAAATAGTCAGGCTTAATCCCATAGTCCTTTTTTTAAATATTTTATTAAGACAACTTTAATTTAATAGTGGGAAAAAATTGGCGATGTTTACCAAGGGGTAAGGCAGGGAAGACTACAGTTTCAGATCTCACCACAGATCTTCATCAGTTCCCTTGTTTCTTGCATTTCAAAAAGAAACTTTTTATACCCAAATGCCAATTGCTCGCTCAAATAGATACGTATTTAAAAAACAGTCTGATCTAGAATTTATTTGGCATGACCTAAACTCGAACAACTGCACTTGTAAACAACCCTCCTAATTCTGAGACCAGGCACCGTCGAAAGTTTGGTTTATTGCTGTTGTTAGCAATACCTACAAATTACTTATGTTTTTTTTCGTTGAGACTCAATGAACGCATTAGTGAATTCTGATTTTAATATAATTTTCTGTGTATTATATAAAAATTCGGGCCCGACCGAACTTAACAACTTTTTTACATTTGTATAGACCCTCAGAGATTTTGTCTGAGACAGAGAGATTTCGGGCCAGAAATTGAGACTTTTTGGAAATTTGGGACCTTTATTTTGGCAAATGAGGACGTTTTGAGTAAATATGGACCGTTGCCAATAATTTCAGGAACCTTGTCTTTCCACACAGACCCGATATATGGAAATTTTGGCTAATGGTAATGCTACTTCCATTACATCGACAGTTTGAAATGGCGAGTTAAAGAAAAATCGGCTGGAAAATGTTACTAGAACCTTCAAGATACTTCAAATCGTAGGGAACTTTATATGGGGTCTATATTAACACAATGTCCTACGTCAGCAAGTTTCGGTAAGGACACTCTTGGTTCATAAGGAACTAGAAATGTCTACTTACAGCTTATTTGGATCTAAAATATGGTTCAAATCTGAAGTTACTGGTAGGTGCGAGCTATTCTCCAGGATGTATAGACTTGGTGCCGCGAAACAAAAATCGAGACAATCCGATACCGGGCCCTAAAATGCACTTGCGCAAGGTGTGGATAAAAGCCATTGATTTGTCCGAGAGTTATTGTGCGCATTCTGGTCTTAAACTGATTTTGTGAAAACCTGTTTGGGGTTTAAAACCATTATTTCGAGGAGACACATATTTGTTCGTAACCGTAAGGCTGAGAGGATAAATAATATTTTAGGTAACTATAACAAAACATTGTTATTGTTGTAACAGTATGTCTCTGGAGTCAGTTTAGTAGGTGTGGCAGTGCAGCTGAAAATGTGGAGCGTGTCGTGCGGTCCAGTACTTTATGCTGGGCATATATTTTGTGTTGTTTCATCAATTCTTGCCCTATAGGAGCTTGAGCCAAAACTACTCTGGTCTGTCGTGGCAGCTGATATTCTTTAGCTGCGATTGGTGGGGGAATATACTCTGAGGACCGCATTCATACGATAGTTGTTTATGACATCTGCGACAGCATCTATGTGATTGCTATCCAAACATTCTTATTAGACTTTCTGCTATGAAGATCCCTACTGGCATGCCTGTGTGAGGGAATCCTATCCACCATACTAACTTTAACACCCGAGCAAATACAGCAACGAGAGCATGCCACATACAGATGACCCACTGATGACATGAGGAGGCACCATGTTGCAGTTCTCAGGATGCCGCTCTGACAGGTTTGAATTAGTTCGATGACTTTTCTCTTATGTTCGCTGACCACACAGACCGACCTGAGACGTTATATGGGGCCAACAAAGTTTCTATGACTGCACCCCAACTGAGGGCCTAGTTCCTACACATCAGCTTGCGGACGACGTCAGCATACTGTGAATGCTACCCCAAGAATCTTGCGTTAGTTTGTTGCTTGACCAACACTGTCCTATCGTAAAACTTGTTTTGGTTGAATCCCCTACTAATATGTGTGGAGATGGCGTGTTGCCCTGTGTTAGTGCTGTGTTGCTTAAGGAACCCATGCTGATGATCGGCAAATGGAGAACGATTTTTGGTGCCTCAAGAGTCTTGTTACGGGAGACAAAAGCGAAATAGGTTTGTACAATTCTCACAGGTTTAGAACTTTCGTAAGATGTAGTGCTCATCGTTTCGCCCTGTCCCTCAGGGGTTGTTCGACAAACTGTCGATTAAAATAATTTGCGTACCTCTTCGGATTAATCAACGTAACGTTGATTGCCTTCTTACCAGGCTTCGAGAGTGACTTAACCATTACCTCAATTCACTAATTCCGCCTCTTATGTTGCAACTCCTCTGATTATCGCAATTAGCTTGTGCTCACCGATCAACCTATTAACTCTAGTTTCAGCTGTAGGTTAACTAGGCTTGGATCGGCCCCACTGTTGGGAAATTTGGTGTCACTTTGGGTATTCGCCCAGCAGGTATGTAGCGATAGGATGCAGTTGTTGTCGATGTCACGGAAAAAACTTTCTGCTACCTCAACATCAGAAGGGCTAGGAAGTGATGATTGGTAAACTCTCTGTAACCTGTCCAATTAGCTTCCCTTTTATTAAGGAAAGGGTGATAAAGTCGTACGGTCTGCTGATGGATAGAATTATAGGGAGAAGATCTGACCCAAGATAAACGACGGGTTAACAGGTAACGTCATTTGTCAGACCAGTTGACATAACCATGGGTTATGTCTGGCGAACTATGGCACTCTCCGCTATTTCTGGTTGAGACATTGTACGTTCAAAATATAAAGCTGATCAGATTGATATCCAGCGCAACACAATGGTTCAGGAATCGATTTTCCTGGCCAAAAATAAAAATTTTGTTTTGTCAAAGATATTTAATTTCTATATGGGATTCGATAGTAAACATATTGAAACTAAGGAAACCAAAAAATTAGGTCAAAATAATGAAAGGTGTGAGCGTGGTGTGCCCTTAAAGACGAACATTTTCCCCATTTTTGGGAAATAACTAATTTTTGCAAATTTCTGGAGAAAGACGTAGCTATTTCTCGGAAATTATAACAGATACTGGTGTTCACTGTTTGTTTGTATGGTAGGTAGGATTGTGGCCTTTAAAAATAGTTTTAGTAAGTTTATACAACATGAGCTATTTTATTTTCCCTCAGGTACTAAATTGTATGAAATTCCAAATTTAGTGGACTATAACTTTTGTGGAACAACATGGAACAAAGTTCCGTTTCAACAGAAAGATCCTCGAGAGTCTCCTCTTTCAGTCCATATATACTTTTGTATCCGTCCCGTTCCGCCCGTTTAACACTTTTTTCAATTTATTGAAATTACGTGGGTAAAAATGTGTGTTTTTCTATACTGTTTCCATATGAATTACAGCTTTTTGACACAAATTCACATTTTTTTGAGTTATTATTGTTATTATTTCAAAATTTTTTTTGAGTATATGAGTTTTTATACGAGTTATATAAGTTTTATGAAAATCCAAAAAGTAATTTTTTTAATTTTTGAAAAAAATTAAATTTTTGTGTACATTCTTTTTTAAATTTTTGAAAAAAAAATCGACATTTTTTTCGATTTTTTTTTTTTAGTTTTTTGGTAATTTTATTGTTTATTTGTTGGTGTTTGACCACACTCATATCTTGATGAAAAATATTTAAAAAACTCACAAGTTTAACTTTGATCTGAAAGCTGATTGTGTTATCTGTCTAACAAAAAAAATATGAAAATATCTCTATCCGTTCAAAAGTTACAGAATTTTTACCGGGAAAAAACTATTCTGAACCACTGTGCCTAGGGCCGAATACAACAACATTTATACGTTAAGCAACTCTTCTTTGGCAGTTCCACATTTGAATGCAACCCCCACACATGTATGGACTCAAGCGAGATAAACAGACTCGTGAATGCAGGAAAGCTGCAGTTTTTTATTTTTGAGCTCGATTTCCTGAGACGCCGCCATCATGATGTTTTGTCTCTTTGACTTTTTAACTTAATTTACTTTCCCCGTTCAGAATAATCCCTCCAGAGTCAGTCCACTATTTCTTCGATCTTACCTCGGAGACTATTGCACTTAAATTGCAAAAATGTTTCATTTTTATTGATCGGAAGAGCAACGATGATGTTAAGTGCTGCGTGTGAGGTTTGTGTTGAGGGACTGCGGAGGAGTCTCTTATTCTGATAACGATGACTCACTGGAACGAGTCCAGATCATTTCCGACATCTATTGCATACCACCAAGTTTGATTGTGGTGGATGCGGATGTGACAAACCGAGCACATCCAAATTGATCCTGGGGTTTCCTCCGCCCAGGCACGGACCAAAAGAATCCGTAGCAAGCATTCCATTATATGCTGCTGCCAACACAGAAAAACGATACAAATACCAACATATGACGAAATATTCGCTTCTACAGTCGAATTATAGACAAAATTCCAGATGTATTCATCTTCGTCACTAATCTAAGTAACACAAAGTTTTTAAAGCTCTCATTTAAAAGTTTAAGGTTTTCTCAGGGTGATCGAAACTAACAGTTACACCGAGCCGACTACATCTGTTTTTCTTTAATTGTAAAACGTCGGTGTCGTCCCTGGGATTTGTAAGTATATACGCCAGTGTTTAAACTACTCCATTTCTGTTTTCGGGTATTCCAAGTTTCGCTCATAACCATTGCAATGTTTGTAGTGGTAATCAACAATATGTTATTGATACACCAAGTGACATCGCGGGTATGTGTTTTCAAATATTTTCCAACTTCCCTTATCCAATTGGCACCACCTATGACTGAGGCAGGATATAAAATAACCAT
Source organism: Musca autumnalis (assembly GCF_047663935.1). Taxonomy (NCBI): domain Eukaryota; kingdom Metazoa; phylum Arthropoda; class Insecta; order Diptera; family Muscidae; genus Musca; species Musca autumnalis. The sequence goes on along the minus strand of NW_027411755.1, from coordinate 4,301,216 downwards.
TTTCCTCCATAACATGGCTAGATTTCGTAATTTCAATACCACATGGTGGTGAAAGTGACCATTTGCTGTTGTTAATTTGAGCTTTGGGGCATTGTAACATCCAGTCGTCGTTAATGCATTGTTATTAAAGAGACCCAATTGGCATTTGACCTTAATGAGAAATAAATTGATTTAAATAAGTTAATAGCATTTATGCCGCCCTGACCAATGTCGACAAATAAAAACCTATGAAATTGTTACTATCAATATGACAGACGTCCGTCCGTCCAATCGAAGCAAGTGGTAATTTAGTTATAATTCCAAAATAATTTTACATTTACAAAGTTTGGTTTGGGGTCACGGGGACAATTGATGTTGGCTGTTAAAGGTTAACACAGGTAATTACGACTTAAATCGTTTCAGGAGAGAGAGAGAGAGAGCAAAATAGGTCATCTTAGGTTAGGGTGGTGGAGTTGAGGAAGAAGAAGGTGGTAATAACTCGATAAGTAAATCGTTGACAGTAATTGTCACGCTATGGTGTTCAGCCATATTATTTTGGGATAACTGCGCCGTGGTACGTCTTGGTCATTAGGAGGTTTACGAAAACTGAAAGTATATCGTCTATCAAAAATGAAATATTTGTTTATTGAACATTTGCGTCTCTTCTCTTTCATACTCTCTCCGTTATCTTCATTTTGTTATTTTTTGTCAATCATTGATTGTTTAATGTATAAATTTTTATTATTTATTAACCAACTATCCTCTATCTCTGCTGTTATTTCCAAGTACTACTTAACTCGGAATTTGTGGCCATGCTACTGTTGTTGTTTCTTCGTTTTGTTTATTTTTATTTTATGTTGCGTGCCAAACGAATATTTTTTCCATATTCAAAGAATGCAAGAACATGGCAACAACAACGCCAACGTCAAGATTATCGAATGTTCGTTCTATAAATTGCCATTAAATGCAAAAATATTTGAATGTCACTCGAAATCGATTTGAGTCACAACAGCCAGAGTCAACATTACTACATCAAATGACAGATAGTGTGAGTGTCACAGACAGTTTAGTTACGTTCCTTGTTTATTATTCTCGATCATTAAACACTTTATTGTTTGCTTCGTTCTTGTTGTTGTTGTTTTTGCAAAAGTTACTATTTCGTGTCATTGTATTATTATTTGAAGTGTCTATTTTGAAAGGGGATTAGTCAACTCTTCAAAAAAATAAACAACAACAAAGAAAGTCAATAAACGACGTTAATGAAATGGTTGCAACCTTCAACTAACATTCGAATGGAAAATAGTATTTGAAGCATGTTTGGATTTCGAATAGTAGTAATGCTTAAGGGATGTAGCAATATTTAATAAATCTAAATCCAAAGGTCTTTTGGGTCACTGTGGTTCAGGAATCGCTTTTCCTGGCCAAAACCCCAATATTTTGTCGTCACCGATTGTTAATTTCTATATGGGATTCGATAGTAAACATATTGAAACTAAGGAAACCCAAAAATTAGGTCAAAATTTTGGAAGGTGTGGGCGTGGCGTGCTCCTAAAATGACAACTTTTTTGCAATTTTGGAAAATATGTCATTGTTGCAAAATTCTGAAGACAAAAAAAGATATTTCTCTGAGACTATAGATATTGTGTTTTTTTTTTTTGTTAGGTACATAGAATTATTGTCTTTAAGAACTGTTTCAATATATTAACGTATCGTTTACAGGAAGTGAGCTATTCTATTTTTCCTCAGGTACTAAATGTTAGTGAAATTCAAATTTTAATGGACAATTACTTTTAGGGAACAGCTTGGAACAAAGTTCAGTTTACTCAGAATGATACTCAAGAGTTTCCTTTTTCAGACCATATACTTTTGCACCCATTCCGACCAGACCTTTTAACACTTTTTTTAATTTTTTTAAATTACATGGGTAAAATTGTGTGTCATACCGTTCCCATATCAATTATAGGTTTTTTACACAAATAGATTTTGTATTATAATATATCAGTTTTTATAAGAGTTTTACGAAAACCCAAGGAGCTTATTTTTTTTTAATATAGGAAAAAAATTTGAAAATATTTTTAAAAAAATTTTCCAGATTTTTTTTTTGTGTTTTTTATTGGTGTTTGACCTTTTCTAAATAGTTATAAAATATGAAAAACGCAAAATAATAAAAACTTAAATTTTTAACTTTGACCTAGAATTCCTCTGCAACTACTAGACCGAATTCGAATATTTTAAAGCATTAGAAAGCAGATATCAGCTGAACAAAAAGAAAAAATAATTAAATATCTCTATTCGTTCAAAGATTACAGAGTTTTGACCAAGAAATGACGATTCTGAACCACTGTGTGGCTATAAGGACGTTTAAAAAATTCCATGGAACCTAAGAAAAAATAGTTTAAGGTCACACTTTGAACTACTACCGTTTTTTTAAATATATTGCACAGTTTTCTGACAAATGGCCTACTACGAAACACTGATTTTACGAAGGTCAATAAACCGATCAGCATATGTGTTTGTGAGATCATTAAGAACCTAAATAAAATATCTTTACCCGTTCAAAGATTGCAGAGTTTTGACCAAAAATAACGATTCACTGTGCGGTTATAAGGACGCTTAAAAAATTCCATGGAACCTAAGAAAAAAATAGCTTAAGGTCACACTTTGTACTACTACCGGATTATTACTATATATATATATTTTTTTTTTTGAAAAATATTGCGCAGTTTTCTGACAAATAGCCGACTACGAAACACTGTTTTTACTAAGGTCAGTAAACCGATCAGCATATGTGTTTGTGAGATCATTAAGAATCTAATAATATTGTCCTTAAGCGAAACGAAATTTCGAAAATTTCGATTTTAACAAAAAAATTTATAGTTTTTTCGCCATAAATCAAAAGTCAAAACATTTTTTGTTCGATCGACTCCAAATTTTTTGCAACATGTTTTGTTCTACGTGTACTTTAAAATGAACCAATAAAAAATAGTATTTTCGACAGTAAATCGTATCGAACGCAAGGACAACGTGCTGAAAAAATTGTAAACGATCCAAGAGGAGCTCCTAAACTTCACTTTTTCCGAATTTTGTGTGGGTGGTAACCGAAGCAGTGGACCGATATAGTCAATATTCGAACCCGATCCATATCTGGAAGGAACAATACGATGTGCAAATTTTGGACCAAATAGAATTCTCCCTTCGAGAGTAATCGTTCACACCATTTTACAGAAAAATGTTTAACTTTTGTGGGGGAGGTAACAGGGGTGGACATATCGGTCCACCCATATTCGAACTTTTTTAGGTTTTCACGATTTTGCTTGGAAATCGCAAGTCCTATCTAAATGGAACTAAAGATTCTGTTGTGGAGAATTTTCAGTGCTACAGTTTCTTTAGTCCTATTTCGATAGGAGTTGCGGTTTCCAAGTAAAATTGTGAAAACCTAAAAAAACCCTACAAATTTAAACTTTGACCGCGATTTATTTAAAAAGCGCTCCGGAGATTTTTTTATTTTTCTCATCTTTGAACGCCGTAGTTTCAGAGTCCGCCAAAACTTCCTAGGTGTAAGCACCATGTACTTCTATGGTCGTATCAAAGTGTATATGGCAAATTTCAAATTTCCTTTACAATTCCATCAAAAAAAAATTAAAAATTTTTTTTGCTAGCACATTCACGATTTTTTGTACATGGGTTAAGAAAAAAATCGTGGTTTCAAATCTGGTCGCGTTCACAAAATTAGATGCTGCACCCAAAAGTTATGGGGCGTTTTGTTCCCTTATAAAGAAAAAATATTTAAAAATACCCTTTGTGTTGTAATACCAAAATGTACATATAAATCGGTAACAGCATTTAATATCTATCCGTAGACGTCTAAATATTTGCTAAATTTATTTTTGTTTTCGCGGAAAATTAGCTAATAATGAAGGAATCTTTGAGTATTTTTTTACTCTAACTCAGAGTCAATAAAAATCTCTAAAAAAAATAAATTAAAAATACGTACAGAATCTAGACAACGCCCAGAAAAATGTGAAACCAACATTTTAAAGATTGGGTTTATAACTTGCAAATTACAGCAACAACAAAAGACAAAAGCTTATTGTTGGAATATTATTTCAAAAATATATTTTTTGGTTTAATATGAAAAATTGGAGACACATTTTTAGGAGTTCTTCTACTATTTCGCTAAATTTCCATACAAAGCCTGAAGTATTTTTCTAAAACTTCTTCAAAGAAAGTAGTTTGTCATCGTGAAAGTATATTTGTGTGATTAGCAATAGAATTAAGAAGTAGAGAGTAATATTGAAATTACAATCAAAGAAAAAACAATAGAAGTTAAAAACCGTATAATTCGCGAATCCGTTTAAATCAGTTGAGGTGCGTGTGCTTTTCGGATGCAGGGAGTCCATGTCTATCAATATGCATGGATTTTCCGATGTTTCATTCAGCGGCCAAAGTGTGCCATCAGTTGCATCTTACTATTCAAAAAACCTTCAAGTGGGCAAAAATTACCCGATGTGCTTATAAGGTGCATCCGATTTCAATGGCTGCCTATTAGAAATACGTCAATAATTTGTGACACACCTTTTGGCAAATATTATAATCGCGTATAAAGGATTACATTTATGTAAAGATAATCAAAGAAAATCGCGGTTCAATTCGCGGAATTGTCAAAATATATTTTTGCAGATTTTCCTACTTTCAAGGTATCTACATCCGACGTTTTGGATTCGAACGCGGAATGGCTTATTAGATCCGGCACGTAAAAAAACTAAAATCACGTGGGGTTCAGGGGTACCAGTACGACAATTGTAAATTTTAAAGCCAAAAAATAGGTTTTTTCAGAAAGTGTACGCACCAAATACGCACACTCATGAGATATAAATCGAACGACGTGGAATCGCGAGTTCTAAACTCCTATAACTAGTTTGGATTATTATCTAGTTGCACACTCTAATTATAAGAAAAATTCGAAAAACCCTGAAATCAAAACTTCAAAATGTCAGCATCGATTTTAGGGGGATGCAGTGTATATATCGAAAAGTCATACACTAGACCCATGTTGCCCAAGGGGTATTCTTTAGTTCTTTCTTTGAGCACAGGTTTGAGTTTTGCGTGGTTTGGCCAGAAATCAAGAGAGAACACAAAAAAACTTGTTTACTTCAACACATTTTTCCCATTTTTTTATATTACCACCAACGCAGCTTCCACGAAAATTATTTGTTATGGTCCATATAATGAGATCGTGGCTAAAACACTTCAATTAATATAAATATATTCATATTTTATAAAATATATTAACAGTTTGCGACTTATTAACTGGTGAACCTCAACTTCAACGACTTTAAAACTTTTTTGAATATTACCATATACCCTCTTTAGCCTAAAAGTTAAGGGTATAAAAAGTCCTTGGATAAACCAGAACTTAAGCTATATTCTTTTACCAAAAGGACTTTTCTCTGTCAATATTGACGCCCACCCATAGGCAATTGTATCTTACTCAAGAAAAATTGTCGCACTTCGCTTATTCTCTGAGATGTCATTATAGGAAATAGTTGCTACTACTTTCTCGTTTAGTATGTATCGGCATGGAAATATAACAATATAAATACATATTGTTATATTCTACTTTAAGCCACTCTCCACTTAGCCTTAATTGGTAAAATTTTAAATCGTTAGATTTACAGTAGCAAACTAACAACATTAGTCGTACAAATGATTCATAACAAATTATCCCGTTCTCCCAGTATCTTGACAAATACCCAAGCCTCATTTTTCTGTCAATGGTACTAATCAAATCAAACACAATTTGCCTTAGCCATTCAACTCCATCCATTATTTGATAAATAAGTTTCTATTCTGCCTTTAGACTCCCTTTCATATTTTCTCCAGAAATCGTTGAATGCCTTTCAAATTTTTGGAAATATTGTAAACTTTTCAACAAATTTCCTCAGGACATCAAACATTTTACTTTTTATGGCTAAAAGCGAAAACATTTCATAATTTGCAAGTAAACTAGATATGGTAATTTTACAACAAAAACACGGCGAAGAGGATAGGAAAAAATGCTGGTCAAAGTTTATTGACATTGTCAGTGTACTCGTACAACTTGTTGGTTGGTATGTTGGTTGGTTCTTTGGACAAAACTTTGCCAAAAAGTTGGACAGATGTTTATGCAGGCTTTCTTGTAAAACTTCATGACAACACAGAAAGTAGCCAACAGCTAGAGGGTCCAACAAAATCATTTTCCTGCGAAGTCGTATTTAAATGTTTATTTGCTTTTTAAAACATTTAAACAAATAATGACAACGTTTAGTAAATCCATCATCCAATTACGCCATAGATTCTCCTTGCCGTGAGTATTGAAGTTAACTTTACAGTTTATGGCTAAGTGGGATATATGTAATATACTGCAAACATTATTAAAGATTAAACCTTAATGCAACACTAGCTAGACCATAAGGTTTCAAGTCTTCCTATGTCAAATATCAAAAGTTCTTCTAACAAGTATAAAAATATCAGTCGGCTTTGCCGATGGATATATACCCTCAGCCCATGTGAATTGAAACACTTTTTGCACATTTGAACTTGCCGACAAAAGTGTGGTTTATGATTAAAGTTCAAAAGTGTTGCGGAGGAGGTACTTAAAGGAATGGACCGACATCGTCCATTATCGAAGTAGATCTTATTTTGGGAGTCATATCTTTTCGATAGATATCGCGGCCAGTTGTCATTTCAGTGGGTCATCGTATAAATTTTGGACCAGTATGCCAGGAAGCATGGACTTGTCCACGGAAAACTTAATATCGCTGTAAACAGGACCATATCGAACAGAATGATTTTCTAAAAGACCCTATACTGTACTTGGACACAAATGTTGAACTTTAGTGGGGGAGGTATCCTAAGGAGAGGACCGATATGGGCCATTTTAGAAGTTTAACTAAATTTGGACAAAATGTTAGGAGATCCAAAGTTTGTACCAAATTGGTTGACCCCTTCAAGAGACATAGTGCATACCATTTTAGTGACATTCTTTAAATATTGGGGGAAGTAACTGCGGAAGCTGTGGACCGGTATTGCCCATCTTCGAACTGAAACTGAAGTTTGGACAAAGGCCTAATTTGGACCAAATCGGTTGATCAGTTCGAGAGTTATCGTGGGCTCCAGCTGGTGTTCTTTTGTACTTTCCTTTGCACTGCCTGTGCAATTCCATCAGTGTAAATGCTATTCAGTCCTGCCTGATAGGCTCGTTGATCTGCAGGTTCTCGCTTGTACTTTTGGACACCTCTATCTAGATCATGAAGATCTCTTCTGACGTACCTGAGTGCGGGAAACCTGTCCACTAGATATCAGGGATGCTCACGGTCATGACACACAAGCAGGTACTGCATCGACTACATCTTTTTGTACTGATTCACCGGTAAAATATTCGTCTCATGAAGATGGTCCACTGGTGTCATAAGAAAGCACCCTGTTGCAGTCCTGTGCTTCCAGCCAGCGACTTGAGGACGAACTTAAACATGATATTGAATTTTTCACCCAATATTTTGGAAGGTAGTTTATGAGAAGCTTCATTTCAGGCTTTCTTGAGGTTAACAATGTGGCAGTGGATTTAGCGACGGATATTTTCATCTTCCTCAGATGGAAGACCTGTACTAAGTCAGCTATGTGGTTATTTAACATAGGTCATGTCCCGATGCCAAGATCGTATAATCTCGCAGGGAAAACTACTCAATATCGTCGAACAGCTTGGAATTGTTTGCGATATCGAAGGACTTCGATAAGTCAAAATCCACCATGACTGTTCGGTCGCACGGCCTGTTCTGGTTCAGTCCTCGACTGATATGTGTAAATATGACGTATAATGCTGTTGTTGGTAATGAATAGCAAATTTCTCGGAAAACATGCAGATTGGAAACTGTTTTTCATTTTGGGGAGGAGTAATGTCCCTAAAATCTTGGCTACTAGCGACAGTTGGGAGACCGGCCTGTACGATTCGCCTCTGCTGGCATCCTTGTCAGGATTAAGTAGCAGGACCACCTGCCAACTTTCCAGACTTTGATACAATATTTGGTGGCTAACGATAGATTGAGGATATTTGTCAAATACTCAACTCCGGGGTGACACGTTTCGGATGACATCTGCAACACTGTTCATCGTAAGTTATGGTGGTGCCTCATCGGATAAGAGAGCTCTTGTACGGCGTAGCACGTCCCATTCATTACTCTCGCCGGTTAAAATAACACGCGGATCTGTCACGCCCAGAGAGTAAAAACCGTTGCCACAATTTACTCGATCTTGTATCAACGATGCATTGCTTCAGGTGGTCTAGCAACTTAATCCGCTTATGCTCGTCCACTAACCAGTTAACTTCGAGAGCAAGTTCCAAAACTTGTGGAACTAGTGGCTACAGCTGTGATTATGTTGCGGAGAACTATCTTAGCTGCCCGAAAATCTGAGGGAATGGGCAGCTCTCTGAAGCGTTAATTGTTAAATTATCTGAACTCTTGGCAATCAGTTTGTCCATGGTTCAGAAAAGTACGGTGGTCAGAGGTTCTGAAGTCAAGTGGTCTGTTAACAGAGACGATGATCGGAAGATGGTATGAGCCAAAGGAAATAACCGATTGTCAGGGCACGTCATTTATCAGACCGAGTGCCATAATGTGATGTCTGGCGAGCTGTTGCTTGGCTATTCGTCGTTTCTTTTGGTTTAGAATCGTTTCCATCAGCAGAACTGTCGATATCAACACCTCTGAGCGCCGCACTTTCATGAATCATGAGAACAAACAAGAAGTCTGTCTTCCTTTAGAATCTCAAAGGCTTTCTCAGAAAATACGACGGACATCTCGTAGGAAACCAACAAATCTTTACACAGAGCACCAGAAGGACTTCTCTCAAAAGGCGAAGAGCTTTTTTTCCACAAAAACAATTTCTCGTATAGAACAAATAGTAAAAAAGCATTCCCACAGGAAGCCATCCAACTATTTTGTATTCCCCCTCTGCTCTAAAATTCACCAGAATCTTCTTTATCTCTCCCATTCAAACAAATTTAAATATTTGTAACTACCAATTTTTTAAATTTCCTCTAATGAAATCTGCTACGTTACTTTTTTTCCTCGTTTTTCCTGTAACAAATAAAATTTGAAGATTTACAGTTTCCTTATGTCACTAACTTATTTGCTTTCTTTTGTGAACACATTCTTTTCATGTTTCACTTCTTCTTTTGGTGTGCTTTCAGGCTATAAAATGTCTCGTGTTGTGTGTCGCAGTCGTGTCTCTGGCACCGAGGTGGAGGATGCCTTGTGCAATGCAGCTAATCGCCCTGAACCATCTGTGGAGCTGTGTAACACCCATACCTGTCCGCCCAGGTAAGTGAAGTAAAACTTTTGTTCCACTTGTTATGCTGTGGTCTGTGGTGTGGTGGGTAGTGGTAGCTGTCGTAGAAACGAAAGATTTAGTAGAATTTGTTTTTTTTTATTTTTTGGTGGGGAAGCAGTAGGAGGCAAACATGTCAAGATATGGTAGTGAAGGTTTCACTGGAACGTATTTCATGGAGACATTTTTTTCTTCTCCCTGATTGAGCTTGCTGAGCTGTTCCATGGAAAGGGGTAGAGACTTGTCATTACTCCTCCAAACCTATATTCATTGCATTTCACTTTTTCCACTTGCAATTGCTTGTTTGCTCGTTCTATGCTACCATTGTAAATGTGGTAGTTTTGTTACTGATCTTGTTGTTGTTGTTGTTTAGCTACCGCAAAATGTAATTTAACGTTTCGCAGGAGGTTTAAACTGTAATTGAAGTTTTAACATTTCGTTCGTTTGCAACATGCAAACCCAAATGTTTAGCATAGGAAAATTAAATATTTCATGGCAAAACAACTAATTGGAAATTGGGCCACGAATGAAAACTTAAACAGGACGAAATTTCAAGTTAAACATCTTCCGGAAATGCAATATAATTGCAAAACAGGAAATCAATTGTAAGTAAATAATTAAGGGGCAAAAGGAAGAAGGAACATATATAAAATAGATCATTAGAGAAGCCTTGTCCCTTTGGGGATGTTGTGGGAACAGGGGGAACCTTCGAGGACCATAAAAAAAATTCTTCGAAAATATAGATTTAACGCCTTGGCTTCCTCAACTAACTCTCTTAAAACTGTAAGTAAATAATTATAGAGCAAAAGGAAGAATTACATATAAAATAGATATTTAGAGAAGCCCTGTCCCTTTGGGGATATGGTGGGAACATAGGTATGTATATATGTATGCAGAGAAGCCTAACGTCAGGTGGAACTTTCGAGGACCATAAAACAAACACTTATATATACTTATATACATATTTGCAGCGTTGGCTTTAGTTTTGGTGACTTATCCTCAACTAATTTCAAATCTGATAGTTCTGTAACATTTCCTTAAACATTTTATTTTAATTTCAAAAATTGCACTAACCACTTGAAAATTTAAATTAACTTTAATTTTAGCCAAATTAACTTCCAGTTAACCCTTTTTAATTTGTTTCGCAAAAATATTAACTTGTGACTAATGGAACCGTATTTGTTGTTGTTTCGTTTTTCGAAAAACTTTGTCTTTTCCAGATGGATAGCGGACGATTGGAGTCCTTGTCATCGTCCCTGTGGTCCAGGAATACGCACCCGTATGGTTGTGTGTGCCGAGGAAAACAATGGCCTAAAGACAAGAGTAAGTTTAGAATGCAGTTCGTTTTTTTAGTTTTATTACGACCAGCAAGTCTTTTGTGCTACAACATCCAAAAAAACAAAGGGAGAACAATAAAAAAGTTAAAATTAGACATTGTCCTGAATTTACCAAGATGTCGAGCCAACTAGAGAACACCACTGCAAAGCCAGGCAAGCAATATTAATGTTTTTGGAAGTTTCCTTAAGGGCATTTAGCGCCCTAACTAGTTTTGGGTTTATTTTTTGTTTCGCCAAACTCTTTGCTGTAACCGGTGGCGACTTTGGGGACAAAATAAAAATTAGAAACTCTTTGCTGTCTGTGCTCATGTGCCTGTGTGTGTCCTGTTGGCCTAAAACTAAAAACAGGATACTTTGCCATAAAGAAGATGATGATGATGACATTTTCTAAATGTCTTGTAAATGCTGCTGTAAAACAACCACTAAAATTAGCCAGCTAATTTTGCAGCAAATCCTTGTGTTTTTTGTTCTTCCTTTCGTTTTTTGTGCTATTTAAGCCTAACACTTGATGTTGGTCATCAACAGATCCTTTAACTGAGGGGAAAGAAAAAATTTCTAAATATATTTTTACTTACACTTTACTTTTTCCAGGTTGCCGACTCTCTATGCCCTTTACCGAAACCACCAACTCAAGAGCAGTGCATAATAGCGGAATGTCCAAAGTGGGAAGTTGAAAAGTGGTCTAGTGTAAGTACTTTTTTTATATTTTTTATCCATCATCATAGTCGTCATGGTGCTTATAATCTCCTGCAAGAAGTATTCATGCGGGCATTTAAATTTAAAATATTTTGGATTTTATTTTTTGCTCTCTGGTCTTGTGGGGCTTGTCTAGTCAAGAGACCGACCGTCCATAAGGTAAAGCTAATATGAAAGTGAGGTTTTATGGTAAAAAGTAATTTTTTAGTTCTTTTTATTCCTTGAGTGTTTCTGAGAAGCGTTATTGGTTTGTGGCAGACTGCTTGCTTAGTTGATGTAAGCTAAGTACTGCTGCAGTATTTAAACATAAATTTAGTAAAAGGTTAACCAAAAATCTACTATAATATCTTACTTGCCTGACGTACTACGCCATCCAACATAGGCATGTCGAACAACATAATTTGTATTATAAGGGCAATAAGTTTTGCCTGGTTGTGAAGATTGTGGCACTTTAAAAGGGAGTTTCAGGAAAGAAGATAAAACCCCAGGGCTAATTTCGGTTATAGAGGGTCTCACATACAGGTGAGGAAGATGTACTTAAAATCAATTGGGACTTTTAACAAGATTCATATTGACATATTTTCCAGGCCGATAATCTGAAAACCAAAAATTTTGTAATAATTTATAATGGACTTAAAATTTTATTTCACAATGTTAAAATGAAAAAAAAATTGTTTTTAAATGTTTTACATTTTTAAATTACATGCACGCACCCACACACACCAAAATGAACAACAACAATAATTTTCTGCAATTGTATTCACTCAACACCAGCCGACAAACAAAAAACACACAACAATAACTGGAATAACAATAACAATAAATGCCTGCCTGCCCGGCTACTGCATCGATGAACATCAACCACGAACCACAAACCGAGGAAAATTTACATTAAGATCAACATTAACATTATTTTTTCAACACATTTCTTTTCCAATTTTCTCTGAAATCATAATAAAGTTGTCCTGCCACAACATCATCGCATATTCACATGAGGTTGTATAAACATCCATATATTGTGTATGTGAATGTCTCAACGTACGTGAGAGTGTGTAATAAAATATCAACTGACATGTTCAAGTTCTGTAATGTGGCAAAAAATTGAGGTAAAGAAATGCTTAAAAATCGAAATCGGTTCTTCTTTATTCCCCTATCAATCGTTAAACTGCACTTAAGCAAAAATTTTTAAGATTTGTGGAGAAGGAACCAAGACCTTCTTGGAACTTAAAGGACGTTTGGGAATACATATTGCATCCTCTGCTGCAATGGACACATCTCCGAGAGCGGCTTTCTCATATTATCTTTGTACTGTCCTCGCAATGCTATTCAAGCCTTCCTAATAGCCTCCTTGATCTAGAGGTTCTCGTTTGTACCTTTGGACTTCTTTCTCCAGATCATGAAGATCGCTCCTGATGTGCCTATGTGGGGAATTTTATCCATTAGGTTGTGACAGGAATGCTCACCACGATAAAACCAAAGAAGGTACTGCATCGACAACATCATGGTGTGCTGATGCACCCCTAAAAATGCGTCTCTTCATGAAGATGGGCCACTAGTGTCATGTGGAATTACCATGATACATTCCTAAGGTCTACATTGCGATATATTTGAATAATTTTCAACTTCGTAGCTCTAACATTATTTGTCTGGATCCCAAGAGCTGAAGGGCAGAGACCTGAGGATCATGGTAGTACCTCCAATTTTGACGCAGAATTAGAGTGACTGACTACTTAAACATGCTGTCAAATGTCACACCCAATTGGGTAGTTAGTGGTCGGAATCAGGTTAATATGTTCAAGGGTTGCCTCATTTGTGGCGTCCATCTTGTTGGCAGGGTGGCACTGGATTTTGGAAATTCGTTACATAGAATAACTGTACTAAATCTGCTATGTAGACATTTAACCTATCACATATGTTATCAGCGATGGTACCCAACGCCAAAAACGTACAATCGTCCGCATATATTACTATTTCTTTGCGGTGTGGAAGATGTGAAATTTCAGAAAGGTAGAGATTAAACATTTCCGGAGATATGACTCGCTATGGGGAACTCAATGATTCACTCAATGGGTATTCTGAATTCCACCAACGACTGGTGTCCACATATATTTTTGATTATCAATATTCTAAACCTTCCTGCCTATGTCCACGAACAGATCGACATTCGATAGGTCAAGAAACACAATGATTGATTCAGTCCTCGACTGATATATGTGGATATGGCGTACATTTTCCGGAATCCATGCTAATGTTGGGCGACTTGGAAACTGCTTCTCGTCATGTGAAGACTAGTGCCTTCAGGATGAGGAAGGAAATCTGCCTAAACGCTTCCGCGGGCATTCTTTCCTGTCTTAAGTATCATTCTTTCCACTCTGCGAACTTGGCTCCTGGTGCAATATGGGTGGCTATGGACAAATTGAGGACACTTGAAAAATACTCAACCCCGGATTCATCCAGCAGCTTAAGCATTCCCATTGAGATTCCGTGTGGGCTTTCCATAATTTCGCGTGTCGGATGGAATCTGCAACATCGCACCTTCTAAGCTTAGAGGGCTCCTTTATGGTGTAGCACGCTGCTCTTCACCCTATCACTCTCGGACTACTCTATAAATTGCCGGTTAAAATATAACGGGCACCTGTCTGGATTTGTCACTGTCACGGTGTTGAAAGCCGTTCTACTATCCTTCTTTCCCGGATTCGAGAGCAGATAATTTCGTGTTTCGGATGATATCTGCAACACCGCTCATCGTAGAACAGAGAGGGCTCTTATATGGCGTGGAACACTGCTCTTCGCCTTATCACTCTCGGGGTTCTCTATAATTTGTCGGTTAATATAACACTCGCATCACTTCGGATTTGTTGCTGTTAAAAACTGTCCTTCTTTCCCGGATTGGAGAGTAATTGAACAAGAGATGCGCGTGTGCTGCCCATAATTTTGTTAAGGTAATAACAATGTTACATTGCTTCAAGTGGTCTAACAACTTATTCCGCTTATCCTCGCCGTTTGGTATCTTCAGGGTTCGTTTGACGAAGCTGATCACGTTCATTTTCTAATCCCGTCGATTTGCTGGGAAAATTCGTAAAATTTTGGGTATTCGACCACCAGGTATGTAGCGAGCGGCTGCAGCTCTGATGATGCCCCGGAAAATTCTCTCACCTACCCGGGAATCTGAGGGAATGGGCAGCTTTTTATACCCTCAGCATTTATGCTAACGAGGGTATATACACTTTCATACGGGCAAACTGTGCCTCATCGAAATAATGGTTTTAGACCCCATGTATGTTTGGACGAAATGTGTTTCAGAAAAGTTGGAGTCGATTGAGCAATGTCCGTCCGTCTGTCTGGCTGGAGCGCACGATAACTCTCGAACGGATCAATCGATTCAATCCAAATTTTGGCTTTCATAATATTTTCTCCAAACTTAGTTTAAGTTCGAAGATGGGTTATATCGGCCCACTCCTTCCGGTACCTCCCCCACAAAAGTTCGAAAATGTTCGGAAAATTTGTACGTACGATAACTCTTGAAGGGAGTAACCGATTTGGTCCATACTTTGCAAATCGTGAAATGTCTACCACACTTAGACGAGTTTCCAATATGGACTCAATCGGTCCACTCCTTCGGGTACCTCACACACAAAATTTGGAATAAGTTCAGTTTAGGACCTGCTCTCGAATCGCTTTGATTTTTATTTTAGCAACTTGTATTCGCTGCCCCCTATACGACGGTAAAAGTTTCATTAGGGGCAAGTCCACACTTCCTGGAAAATAGCCCCAAAGTTGCAAAAAAAACACCCCTATGACACCGTGTGAGGTGGTTGGAGCGCAGGGTAACTCTTGAATGGATCTGCCGATTCGGTCCAAAATTTGGCCTTAGTAATATTTTGTCCAAACATAGTTTAAGTTCGAAGATAAGCCATATCGGTTCCCTCCTTCAGGTACCTCCCCCACAAAAGTTGAAAATGGTCGGAAAAATTTTTCGTACGGTAACTCTTGAAGGGAGCGGCCGAATTGGCCTACTTTACACATCCTAATATATCTACCAGATATAGATCAGGTTCAAATATGGACTATATTTGTCCACTCCATCCGGTACCTCCCACACAAAATTTCGGATAAGTTCACTTTAAGACCTGCAATCGAATCACATTTGATTTTTGTTCCATTCGCTGCCTCAATTACGATGGTAAAATTTTTTTCAGGGGCAAGTCCACACTTCTTGAGCGAACAGCCCGAAGGGTGTAAAAACCCTCTATGGCATCATATGTAGTGGCTGGTGATCCACTTCCATAATGGTCAATGTCGATCCATAATTTTTTACTTGGTAAATTCTCAGAACCTTGAAAACCATGCCCATGGTTCAAAAAAATACGACTGTCGGATGACGGAAAGACGGGTGGGTGTTAACGGAGACAATGATAGGGATATGGTCTGCCAAAAACGTCATTTAATAGACCAAGTGCCCCAATAGTTGTCTGGCGAGCTGTGGCAATCTCCTCTTATCCTTGCAGGTCATGCAAAATGTGCTCGGCCAGCGATGTACAACTCTAGTCGTTGCCTAGGACGGAATGCCAAAGGTCATGATGATCATTGAACTCACTTAGCACTTTCCACAAGGGGACTAATATCAGGCATATAACGCACGGCGCAACTATACACCGGCGCACTGTGGCCGAAATCTAAATCTAGCGGGGAAAAATTAATAACTTCTAAACTAATTGAGGTAAACGGCTATAATTTGGTACAGATATGGTTATGTTTTGGTACAGGTATGGTTACACTGAGTATGGCGAATATAGCTCACAGTTAAAGCATATCGTCCTCGTAACGGTATCTCCGCATATAAGGTATTTTGGGTATGTGGACCACATTTCACTGTTAATTTTGCTGTATTTTGGTATTTAGGGTCTTCAGGGGGTATATAATATTATTTCCAATTATAGGGTTCATAGGTCCACGTTTTGGCCTAACACCGAGATTTTAGTTATTTTGAAGATATTCTTCACATTCTCCAATCAAATTGGCTGTACTGTGGTATTTCGGGTTCTAAGTACACACAAAACCTTCGTACCAAAAATGTTCGACTTTTTGATATAGTGCCCGATTTCCAGAATTAAGAAGGTTTTAGCAATATTTTCAACAGAAATGGCTGTGAATTTGGCTTTCGGGTTTTTAATTGAGAAACATTATTCACTGAAGTTCACGTTTTGATATATCCCCCATACAAATGTCCTCCTTTAAATTACGTATTTTCATGTAAAAATGATTTATAAAATTGTTGATAACATGAAAAAATGAGTATGTAGCAAAATACCTCGGGGTATGTAATTTAATATTAAAAAAGTCCGACAGTATTTCCGTATGTTTCCCATAAGTTGCAATTTACTCAAAATGCTCTAAGCAAAAAAAAATTATATAAATGTTCAAATATTTTCTCAGAATATTTACAACAGAATATTTATCAAAAAAGTCAACTTTATCACTTGCAAAAACCTCCTAATAAATGTACCGTTATAACGGCCAATAACCATTAAATGCAATTATCTAATTTCGGACAAGATATTGCAATGTGCAGAGTTATGACCAGTTGATCAACTCGAAAGTTATCGTGCGTCCCACAACCACACAAACAGGGATAAATCGACTACGAACTACATAAAATAAAGGCAATTGAAGGAAGCGAATTGGAAGGTCGAGCAAAAACTTAATGATAATTCCGGATGCCTTAAGAGTCAATAAATTATCACGTCAACAATTCTACTATTCTTCTAGTCACCATTATTTTATAGTAACCATGTTTCGGTTCTCAGATTATTATTTCTCGGACCAATACACTGATTATACTGATTATATGTACTGGCAGGTCTAAAGCTTTGAATAATTTACTAAAAAACGCTTAGAACGTTAATTTTAATTTCAGTTTCAATTTTTCAAACACGCCACTTCAGGCCGCTTTACCTTGATATCTTTATGATAAAGCAAACAAGAAAATTACGCAAAATTTTTTTAATGTTGTTCATGGCAGGCAGGACGTAACATTAATATGTAATTTTTCAGACTTCCTTGCCACTCTACGACGTCGTCCTATGCTTACCAAGTCTTCGTCTGTTTTACAATTTACATATGTATCTCTTTATGCAGATTATCTCACAAGACTGGGCGCGCATAGCAATTCCGTGTACGTGAACAACTATGAAGTCGTACAATGTAAATTTGCCACAAGTATTACAAGCCATCTAAAGCAGGAAACCACGGGAAAAAACAACAACAACCTCACAGTTAAATGCCTAACTTGATGACTGGCACCCTTCAGGCATAACCACACAACTAAATGTGGCTGCAATGAAAAGAAAAAACGAAATATCAAAATTGATGCCGACAATGAATAAAAGCAAATGAAGATTGTTGGTTATCTGACTGGCGGTGGGTCTCTTGTCTGTGTGTATGTCAGTCAGCCTTACACACATTTATGGTGTAAACGTCAGCGCCATAAACTAAGTCACTTACTCGTGGTTTTTAGTTAATATTGCTAACATGTACCTCCCTCCCACTCTATATCGCAGACAAAGTGCTCCTCACGTAAAATATGTTTGGGTGTTTACTTGATATCTCGTTTTTCTTTTCTTTTCTTTTTTACATTTCGTTCTCTCCCTCTTTTCATATTTCATGCAAACACCATACGAATTGTAACAAAAGTGTTCAGAGTCCTGCGGCCAAGGAATACAGATGCGTAATGTCGAATGTAAATCAGCCGATGGCGGTTTAAGCGCCAAATGTGATCCTCTGACAAAACCCTCCAGCGTGCAGCAGTGTACCACGGGTATACCATGTGAAACCTCCTCAGTGAATGTGGGTGGCGGTGGCGGCGGCACAATTATTGTGGGTAGCAGTGGTCCTCGGGTGAGTATTAAAATCCTAAGAGACTTGCACATACATAAATAACAAAAACAACAACACTCCCTCAAAAAACAAGAAACTGATTGAAAATGAAAATATTTCAGATGAAAATATTAAAGTGGACATATAAATACATTTGTACAAGAATTTCAATGTGGCTTATCTGTATGTCTTCTCTATCACTTTCATTTAGGATCCATTAAACGTGGATGAAGAAGATGAAGACTTGGTCGATGAAGATGAGGATGATGACGATGATACCTCAGAAATGGAAGATGACACAGATGATGCCTCGTACAATGATCAACCTGTCTATTCTCATCACACCATGAGTCGTTTGCATCAGGAAGAGCCAGATGGACCGCGCATGATGCGTTTGCAGTCTTCATCACGTTATCGCTCAGCTGAGGCGAGACCATCGGAGCCAACGTAAGTACTAGATACTTTATGAGATTATATAATTTTTATAAAAATATTGACAGAAACCTATATAAATATGCACATTAGGGTGGGGCGAGTAGTATGGAAGAAAAAACCTTAAAAGACACTTCGCGTTTCTGATTTTTGGGATTGTACTGAGCAACAAGTAAACAAATATCAGTCTACTTTGTCGACATACATATACCTTCATCCTGTGTGAATTGAAGCGCTTTTTATGTAAAAAATATCATTCGACTTTGTCAACATACATATACCCTCATCCTGTGTGAACTGAAACACTTTTTTATGTATTTAGGGGGTTTTCAGAATTACGGGCGTAGAACTATATATTTAGATTAAAGCTAAAAAGTTTTGCGGGGCAGGTACCTAAAGGAATGGACCGGCATAGTCCATTTTGGAAGTGGGTCTTATTTTAAGAGTCATTTCTATCGCCCCCACCAGTCATTTCAATTGGTCACCATATAATTTAGAAAATTTGGACTATCATATCAGGAAACATGAACCTGCCCACGAAAAACATAATATCGGTGTAAACAGGGCCACTTCGGTACAAATTTCTAAAGGATCCCCGAACAGACCCTTAACCGCCCTTAAACAAAAATGTGTAACATTTGTGTGGGTGGTACCCTAAGGAGTGGACCGACAGGACCCACTTTTAAACATTAACTAAGTTTAAACAAAATATTTCGAAATCCAAAGTTTGGACCAAATCGACTGCTCTGTTTATGAGATATCACGCGCCCAATTTTAGCGAATGTTTTAGAACTTTTGTGGGGGAGGTACAGAAATGAGCACCACCTTCGAATTTTATCTAATATTCAAAGAAATATTACGACATGCAAAGTGTGGACCAACCCAGCAAACCAAATGTCTGATGTCCGACACGTCTGAACAATTTCGAAAGCAAAGTCGTTCAGATTTCGTTCCGATTTCTAAACAATTTTTCGGTGAGGAAATAGTTCAGATTTTGTACCGATTTCGTTCCGATTTCGGAAAGAAATTTCCTTTTCGAATTTCCCAAGGATTTTCTTCAGATTTCGTTACGAAATCGGATCGAAATCGATCCGATGTCGCTCCGACATTTCGTTCCGAAATTATGTCAACCTCTTCATACAACTTTCGTTAAGATATCGTTACGATTTCGGATCAGATATCGGACGTATCGTCCGAATTTTGTTCGGATTTCGTTACGATGTCGGTACGATTGGTTTTTTATTGAGTACCTCTATCAATCTTACATTTAAAAATTTTTATAAATATATCAATTTTTTTGAGATTTTAATTATAAATATTGCAGCAAATAAAAGTATTTTATGTTTCAATTTACAAACTATTTCAAATAATGATTTTCAACAATTTAAGGTAAAAGATAGGAGAAAAGCCATTTTGAAAAACAAAACAAAAATTTAGTATATTTTTTTATACTGATAGACAACAGTTTAATATTATGATAATATTACTGAAGAGTTCGAAGCAATCTGAACGTAGAAGTTCTATTTCGTGACTCAAATCTTTCATTTATGTTTTCCATGAATGTCGAAATCATTTTCTCATTGAACCGTTGGGAGTTGAGATGTCGGATACCGCATGTTTAGACCAAATATATTTTTAAGATTTTTATTTTGAATAACTTGAAGTTTTTTCAGATGTGTTTTAGCACAAATATTCGACCAAATTTGACAGCCATATGTCATTATTGGCCTTAAACACATTTTGTATATGAGCAGCTTATTTTTAATGTTTAACATTGATTTCCTGTTCAATAAAGGAAATAGAGCTCGGCCACATTTTGCTGCTTTGTCAGCTGTATTTAGTACGTGTTCTTTAAAGTTCAGAGACTTGTCGAGTGTAATTCCAAGATATTTTATGGAAGTTTGTATAGGGATATTACATCCCGACACTATTAAATTAACACTGGGAATTCTTTTTGGGGATTTGTTAAATGGGAAAATAATGGCTTGCGTTTTGCCTTCATTTATTTTTATTTTCCATTTCTCGAAGTATTTACCCAGATGTACTAAGGAGTTCTTCATCCTTCTTATGATGGCGGCTGGGAACGCAGCCTTCGGTTCAAATGTTATGGTGCGCACCAGCCACTACATATGCTGGGGTTTTATACAGCTTTCGGGTAATTTTCTCAAGAATTATACGGGTATGTTCTGAGACACACTTCACCTCTCACCTAAAGCATTTTGTTCATCCCATTTGGGGCTAAGATTCATTAGTGTATTTAAAAAGAAGAAGAAGTCCGTTCATAAAATACACGAAAAATAAGTGCAAATGGTGTGAGCAAAATGTTTGAGGCGTGAAGTGAGAGGAGAAGTGTGTCTCAGAACATACCCGATAGACTTGCCACTCAAAAAACTTGTGCCATCGTAATAGGCGTCTTGAGTGCAACCTGTTGCAAGAAAAATCAAAACGCTGCGAGAGGACGTCCTAAACTGCATTTTTCCGAAATTTTGTGTTGAAGGTACCGGAAGGAGTTGACATATATTGTCCATATTCGAACTTGATCTATGTCTCGTAAAAATATTACGATGTGCGAAGTATGAACCAAATCGGTTACTGCCTTCGAGAGTTATCGTTCGCACCATTTTAGCGAAAAGTTTTGAACTTATGTTGAGGAGGTATCCAAAGAAGTTGAACGATATGGCCCATCTTAGAACTC
The DNA here is from genome assembly GCF_047663935.1 of Musca autumnalis. Lineage (NCBI taxonomy): Eukaryota > Metazoa > Arthropoda > Insecta > Diptera > Muscidae > Musca > Musca autumnalis. Next base: position 4,279,835 of record NW_027411755.1, on the reverse strand, counting down.
AATTGAGGTTACCCAAAATATTACGACTGCCAAATTTTGTACCGAAGCGGTTTGTTCGTTCGAGAGATATCGTGCGCTCCATCTACTACACATGGTACCATAGCGGGCTTTTACAGCTTTCAGGCCATTTTCTCAGGAAGCATGGACTTGCCGCTGAAAAAAAAAACTTTACCGCCGTAATGGGGCGGCGAATACAATTTGCTACAACAAAAATCAAAACGATTCGAGAGGAGGTCTTTAACTGCACTTTTCCGAAATTTTGTGTGGGGGGATACCCAAAGGAATGGACCGATATAGTCCATATTCGAATTTTATGTATGTTTGGTAGAAATATAACGATGTGCAAAGTATGGACCAATTGGGTAAGGCCCTTCGAAAGTTATCATGCGCATAATCTTTGCGATACAATTTGAACTTTTGTGGGGGAGGTACCCGATTGAGTGGACCGATATGGTCCATCTTCGAACTTAAACTAAGTTTGGACAAAATATTAAATCAACGTATTTCGTCTACGTATTTCGTCTAAAGATACTTGGGGTATAAAACCATTATTTCGATGACACACATTTTACCCGTATGAAAGTGTATATACCCTCGTTAGCATAAATGCTGAGGGTATAAAAACGTCCACTAGACAATACGACTATGGTGAAAATCGAGCTTCCACATTTTGACTTGCAGTTTGTTTCTTTTTTGGAAAATTTGCAAATTTTCTTGGGCTCATATTCCGTACATTTTTAAAATTTTGGCACCAAAGTAAAGTGGTAGCTGTTGCCTCGGGCTACAATTTCTGTAAACATTTTTCTAAGAAAAACTTCGTTTTATGGTCAGAATGTCGAAAATGTAGAAAATTCACAAAAATTTTTGGTATTTCGGCCTATATCAGCCAAACCATTGAGATTTTCGATCGAATATAAGAACAAAAGTTATAGCCAATACCCATTTTTTCCCGAATTATTTTTGAATACGGACAGAATTTCTAAAAAAAATACCGATTCTGATTCGGTATGAAAGTTGTATGAAAGTTGTATGAACGTGGTCACCGAGTTCGTAAAGAATTTTCTAAAAAATTCTAAAAAAATATTAGAGTTTCGCGACGAATTCGAAATAAATTCTTGGAAAATTCGGATAAAAATTTAGATTTCCTGGAAAATTGGGTAGAAAATTTTGATTTTGTGAAGAAATTCGGTTCGAATTCGGAAAGAAATTCTGGAAAAAATCGAAGAAAAGTTTAGATTTTCCGAAAAAAATCGGAAAAAATCTTTGGAGCTGATAACTTTGATATTGACACAACACAGAACACACCCCACTCATAGACAAATTTCTTTCAATGCGCTATTTATGGATGATTCTAATTTCAAACTTTCTAATGATTTTCCTTGTTATTATCATTTGTGATTAATAGTAGAACAATAAGCACAAGTATGTTGAAGCTATCAACACTAGCTTGAATTTTTATATGTTGCGTTTTTATTAAAAACATTTAAAAATTGTATATGCGAATTTTATAACCAGTAACTTTGTTTTTCGAGAACAACAAAACAAAAAAATCTTCCGAAAATGTGCAGAGATTCCTAAAAAAACTTTTAGAAAATCGGCACAATTTCTAGGAAAATATTAGAAAAATCGGCAAATTTCTAAAGAATATTCAGAAAATCTCGGAAAAAAATCGGAAACCAGAGCCCTCGGAAAAAATTGTTAGCTTGGTAGTTAAGATCTCTCTTGTACATCGCAAAAGCAAAAATCCTCATTACAAACCTCCTTTCCCACCCATTATTTTAACAAGGGCATGTCGCGCGAAATATCTGGCTATTTTGTAACCACTGAAATAGGTAGATTGCAACCACTGAAATAAGTAGGTACTGAGTAGCATCTGACTACTTATTTCAGTGGTTACAAAATAACCAGATATTTCGCGCGACATGCCCTTGTTAAAATAATGGGTGGGAAAGAAGGTTTGTAATGAGGATTTTTAGCTGGGAACGCTTCTTCAGGCATTTTTGGCCTTGTAAAAGTGCAAACGTTTCACAAAGAAAAAACCTTCCTGACGGGATAATATTTTATAAGTAATACCCTCCCCGAACCATACTCTTAATATTTATACCCTCAGCATTTATGCTAACGAGAGTATATACACTTTCATACGGGCAAAATGTGCCTCATCGAAATAATGGTTTTAGACCCCAAGTATGTTTGGACGAAATCCCTTTCGGACAATTTGGAGTCGATTTAGCAATGTCCGTCTGTCTGTCTGGCTGGCTGGAGCGCACAATAACTCTCGAATGGATCAACTGATTCGGTCCAAATCCGGCTTTCGTAATATTTTGTCCAAACATCGTTTAAGTTCTAAGATGGGCCATATCGGTCCACTCTTTCCGGTACCTCCCCCACAAAAGTTTGAAAATGTTCGGAAAATATGTGCGCACGATAACTCTTGAAGGAGATTTTCTACCAGACTTGCATTCACTGCCCCCATACGTCGGTACAAGTTTCATCAGGGGCATGTCCATACTTCCTGAGAAAATAGCCTGAAAGATGCAAAAAGCCCCTATGACACCATGTGTAGTGGTTGGAGCGCAAGATAACTCTTGGACGTATCTGCCGATTCAGTCCAACATTTGGCATTCGTAATATTTTGTCCAAACATAGTTTAAATTCGAAGGTATGTCTTATCGATCCACTCCTTCAACTACTTCCCCCACAAAAGTTCAAAAATGTTCTGAAACATTGTGCGCACGATAACTCTTGAAGGGAGTGACCGATGTAATCCATACTTTGCACTCCCTAATCTATCTACCAGATATAGATCAGGTTCGAATATGCACTATATTTGTCTACTCCTTCTGGTACCTCTCACACAACATTTCGGATAAGTTCACTTTAAGGCCTGCTCTCGACTCAATTTGAATTTTGTTGAAGCTACCTCCATTACGACGGTAAACGTTTTTTCAGGGGCAAGTGCATATTTCTTGGGAAAATAGCCCGAAAGGTGAAAAAACCCCTATTATACCATATATGGCGGTCGGAGAAAACGATAACTCTCGAACTGTTCAACCGATTCTGTCCAACATTTGGTCTTCTTCATATTATATCCAAACTTAGTTTCATGGGACAATACCGGTACAAAACTTCCGGTACTTCTCCCCAATATTTAAAAAATGTCTTAAAATGATAAGATTTTAAAATGATAAGATTTTTTGAGCTTGAGGTCTGTATTGTTGTTTTTATTTTATTTTTTCCCAATATTTCGCAATTGTTAAAATTGCATCTTCAGGGGTATCTACAAATATATAAAAATATCACAGCGCAAGTTATTTTTAAATATAAACATTTTTCCAAAATGTCACTAAAATGTTAGAACGATATCACTTGAATGGGGCAACCAATTTGGTCCAAACTTTGGATCTCCTAATATTTTGTCAAAATTTAGTTTAACTTCTAAAATGGCCCATATCGGTCCTCCCTAGGGTTACCTCCCCCACAATAGTTCAACACTTGTGTCTTAGTGCAGTAATTCCTAATCCACATTTTTGTCGGCAAGTTTAAATGTCCAAAAAGGGTCACAAAATTCTGAAGAGACCTTAAATACATTCGATCTGTCCGTAGGTGAAATTTTCATTTCACATTGGCTGAGGGTATACATATATTTGTCGGCAACGCTGACTGACACTTTTTTAATTGTCTCAATTCAATTTCAAAAATGCTTTAAATTCTTAAATATGCCTTCCCAATAAAGTTATTAAAGCCGAGTAATTAAATGAGAAATTAATTTTTTGAGGTTTATTTACATTGTCCATAAATTCCCAGCTGTTGATTGATAATGTCGGTGTTATAATTAAAAAAACCACAAAACTGCTTTTGTGGTTTCCAACAAATGAAAGAGAGAGTATAGTGACAAAGACAAATATGAAATGATAGTTAATAAAAATTAAACAAATTTATTTAAAATAATGAGTTGGGAAAAAAGTTGATAAATTGTAAAGTAAAATATAAATTTACAACTCAAACCCACACATACAACTCAACACATCTTGCAGGATAAAATAAAATGTTCATGGTGTGCGCGACTTCACCCATAGGGAGTAAAATCAGCATATGAGAATGTTTGGAAGACATCAGTCAAAGTCCGGATGTCAGATCTAGTAGGAAAGGCATTGCCTAGATTAGCCTACAAAAACTAAATGTTTATAGCCTTAACAATGGCTGTTCTTTCAATTGAATATATTTCTTCTATCTTATTAAAAGCGTCTCCTCTATCACCCCCTAAAAAAACATATTAATATGTAAATATCTACGAACACAATGAAAGGCAAAACCAATGCCATCCATTTTTTATACTCCTTACTTTCCATATATTCCTTAAGAACATAATCCTAGTATACATGTAATATATGTAAAAGAGAGAAAAAACTCCAAAAAACAAAAATTAATTTCCAGACTGTATGCTAAACTAATTAAAAGATCCAAATAAAAATACATTACAAACAACCAAAATTAGGCTTATTGGGAGCAAAACCACAGGGGTAAACATAAAATAAGTAAAAAGAAGAAGAAAAAACACAACATGAAACAAATTCATGGAAAGTTATAAACATTTGCCACTTAACTTACGACTACTGCTTAAATCCATTAAAAGTACTTGGTTCGGGTGTTTTTTTTTTTTTTTTTTTTTTGAAAGACTTTCAATGATTTGTTGTTTTGGTGTTGCTACTACAGCTACTTCTGATACTCATTAAAGCCTTATGAAGTCATCAAGGACTGCTGTCATTTGGACTCCTGTAAGGAATAATTTGTAGTCAGCCAACTACAGCAACAACATCAAACATTAGGCAAACCTCAAGTGGTCATTAACAGCAGCAACAACAGCGGAGTGAAGTAAAGTGAGCGGTTTGGAAGGAAATTGAAATCATACTAAAGTTGAGTCATTAAGACTGTCATTTGCCTTGAACAAGGTGACATTTAATTTGTCGTAGTCTCTTTTTTTTTTGATAAATACCAAAAAACATTTCATTTTATTTTCATGTGGTTTTTGTTGTTGTTGCTCTGTTTGATATTAATGATATCAATTTGTTTGTCAAATGTTTCCTTTTTTATTGGTGACAGAAATAATCATAAAACCTACCGACCACATACACACACACACCATTTCTATGGAGTTGCTTTGAATAATATAAATGTATAGATTTCGAAGAGAATGAGATAGATGGCTAATTACTATAACTTAACTATCCTGGACATTGGGAACTTAATTACAATATTCAGGGTGTGCGTATGATTGTTATACAAAACCAAAATACGTATACGCATAAATTACCACAAAACTGAAGCTTTATTTGGCATGGGGATCAATTCATTGCAAATATTACCAGACGAACTTCCTTCTTCGAACTTAACGCAGTAGTTAATATTACAGCTTTATATAGAGTATATGTGATTTATAAAAATATTGCAAAACAAGTTTTACTTCCAAAAGACAAAACAAAAACACATTTATAAGTTTAAAGGTGCCTCAATGCTGTGGTTTGAAAGTGCGATATGTATAAAGTAGCTCCTGAACTCGAGTATTCAGCACCACAACGATAATTAATCCCACTCATCGTAGTATTGGCTTATATTTGCTGAGTATTTTTGAGCCCAAAAAAACGTCTCTAAAAGTGCCAGTAGTCTGTAATTCTTGAACTGATAGAAATTTAATTTGATTTGTTCGACAGATCAAACTTTAAGCGGTTATCCATAGTTGCAGAGTCCAATAAAAACCATTTTCATGATTTTTCTTAAAAAAAATACCAAACTTTTTTTGTAATTTGTATTCCTCTGAAAGAGCACAGTATTAATATTACGTAGTTTTGTGCCAAATGACCGTCTACAAAACATTTTATTAAAGCGGGTTTCGGTGACCATTCCGTCTAAAAACCGAATAAACGCATCCTTCTATACTTTTGTGGGATTATTTGGATAAAAATCTAGTCATTCATTGATGGATTTTTATAGCCTACACCACTATGTGGGGAGATTATTATATGTTGCTTTTGGCCAAAAGGTTGATAACGCATCGAAATAATGGTCTTGGACTTATTCTTACATCTTCTTCTTCTTCTTTATTGCATATTCGATATTCGAATGTTAGCGACCATATTACATTTCATGTATAATATTTTATATATCATTGACAAAATAAGAAAATAATTCTCTATTTCTTGCGACACTTATTAAATTTTCTGCTTTTCGGAATTCTGTCCATTGTTGAATATTTTGGAGCCAGGACATCTTTTGTCTTCCTCTGGTACGTTTTCCTTCTATACTGGCTTGTAGAATTGATTGTAGAATGCGGTATTTTGAGTTTCGCATTATATGCCAAAGATATGCAATCCATTTTATATGAATAAAGAGTTCTCTTGTTCTGTTTAATCTTCGTAGAACCTCGTCAATTGACACGTGAGCTATCCATGGGATTTTAAGAATTCTCCGATATATCCACTTTTCGAATGCTTCTAATCGCTTGACATCTAATGCTTTTAGAGTCCATACTTCCGTTGCGTATAACAGTACTGGCCATATGTAGGCTTTTATGAACCTTGTCTTTGTTGTGATGTTAATATCATGACTTGTCAAAATTTTTCTATATTTGTGAAAGGAGTCTCTTGCCATTTCTATCCGGCATTTAATTTCGTTGGAATTATCCCACTGATAATTTATTGAGAACCCGAGATATTTGAAGCTCGACACTCTCTAGAGTGAAGTGTTGTGAATTATTATATTCATGTTTTAATAATTGTTTTTTCTGCTTATTATCATATTTTTAGTTTTCTTTATGTTTAATCTTAATCCATAGATAATCTTAATCCTTAGATTTTGTAGAACTGATAGGCTGTCTGCTATTAGTGTAGTATCGTCAGCGTATCTGATATTGTTTATATAAGCATTATTTATGAGCACTCCTTCTTTAACCTTATTTAGTACTTCTTTGAAATATTGAGCAAAACAAAAAAACATTATATTTTTGAAAATTATGAGAAATTCCTTTATAGGTTTTTTGTGGGGTTTTTCAGACATAAACCACTATAACTTAGCCATTTGTTAACCGATTTAAAACAATAATAGCTTATTCAAAAGACATTATTCACCCCTTTAAAAGGAAGAAGGATCAAAAGAAATCCGTTGTGGAAAAAATAAGATATGCCCGTTTAAATTTGAAAATGTAAGAAATCCAGATTTTCACTACTTTTACCGTTATAAAAAAATAAAACGAAGTGACCCAACCGAAATAAAGGCATTGTCGTTGTCCATGGATCCCAACACGATATAATTTTGCATCAGAACACTTGAATATTTTTCGGGTCAAATTTTGTAGCACAATGTCATTTATCGACATTTTCCGAAAAGTTTGCACATTCTTAAGGCCAAAACTGCCTGAAGGAGCGTTCCAATGCTTTTGCGATGTATTAGAGAGTTTTCAATTACTGTCTTGGCTACAATGTTTGTCTTTGTGTTGGATCGAAAATCTCAATGGTTTGGTTGTTATATGCCAAAATATCCAAAAAACGTCAATAAAAAACTTAAAGTCAAAATCGGGAGGCTCGATTTTCACGGTAGATATATGGTCCAGTAGACTTTTTTGCTCAGTTCAACCCCAGGAATCAGAAACGCGAAGGGCCCATTAAGGTTTTCAAATCGCCCCGGCCTACCCCATATAGCGGTACCACCCGATTTCAGGTATTTTAAGGATTTTGTCTTCATTTTTAGCCTGAATTGGCATAACTTGCCATTTGGAGTTCTCAATGGTACAGAAACTTCCCCACCAAAAATTGTGACCTTAGGTAAACATTCGATTTGAAGTATCTTGAGGATTTTATCTTAATTTTTACACCGAATTGGTTGTAACTTGGCATATGAAGTTCCTAATGGTACAGGAACATGCCCACCAAAAATTTTGGACATGGGTCAAGGTTTTGGTATAGCCTTCACATAGCGGTATAACCCGATTTCGAGTATTTTGAGGTTTTTATCAACCTTTTCGGCCTAGATTGGCTGTAATTTGGTTATGGGATTCTGTTGAAGGTGGAAATGGCAAGTTGAAAGGGAGGTTCAGAGAAAGAAAGAGAAAGGAATAGTAAAATATATTTACTACACCTTTTTCACATGTAATTCGAAATATTCCAGTTGTAATTCGTAACATTTCATTTGTAATTCGATTCTTCTATTTGTAATTCATAACATTTTATTTGTAATGCCAGAATTCCAATTGTAATTCGAATTATTCCATTTATAAATCGAATTATTCCATTTGTAATTCGAATTATTTTATTTGTAATTCGAATTGTTTTATTTGTAATTCGAATTATTCCATTTGTAATTCGAATTATTCCATTCGACATTCGAATGATTCAATTTGTAATTCGAATTATTTTATTTGAAATTACAAATGAAATCTTTCGAATTACAAATGAGACCATATTAAACTGTATTGAAAAATTGAAAAATTAAATAAATGTGTATTTTGATATGTCGATTTTATTACTCGGTAAAATTGATACTCATATTATAGCAATATTTTATGACGAACAATTTTGAATTTTAACGAGTTTTGAAAAAAGAACCAAAGAGACCCCAGATATGGGTGGGTTAATTGTTTTAACAATAATATTCGCCCACATTCTTCTCAGTAAAGTTGCCAAAAATACTATATTAGGCCGAGGAGATTTGACAACCTTAATGGGCGTGTCGCGTTTCTGATTCCTGGGATTTTACTGAGCCAAAAAGTCTTCTATATCATATGTCTACGGTGAAAATCGAATTTTAGACATGTTTGCATAGCTCCAATAGTAGATTTCCCAATTTTTATACCCTCACCCTTTAGGCTAAAGAGAGTACATATATATATTTTCATACGAGCAAAATGTGTCTCATTGGAATAATAATTTTAGACTAAAGTATGTTTGGACGAAATCTATGTTGACTATATCAGTCCACTACTTCGGTACCTCCCACACAAAATTTCCGAAAAGTACAGCTTATGACTTGCGTAGTTTTTTTTTTTTGCAAAAAACTTGTATTCGCTCCCCCTATTATGACGGTGTAAGTTTATGTGGTAAGTCCATACTTTATAATAAAATGATGAAAAGCTTTAAAAGGCCCATACGGCCACCATATGTAGTGACTGGTGCACACGACAACATTCGCAAACATGGTACGCGCCATGTCTCATAAACAATTTGGTCCAAACTTTGGATCTCGTAACATTTTGTCCAAAATGGGCCATATCTGGCCACTCTTTAGGATACCTCCCTAAAAAAAAGTTCAAAATGTTTGTTTAAGTGCAGTTTAAGGTCCTTTCGAAGATCCTTTGGAAATGTTAAGTGATATTATATTTTTCGTGGACAAGTACATGTTTCCTGATATAATGGTCCAAACGCCGTAAATTACACGGTGACAATGACTCCTAAAATCCAAAAGAATGACTCCTAAAATGAGTCTCACTTCCAAAATTGACTATTTCTGTTCATTCCTTCAGGTACCTCCTCCGCAACCTTTTTGAGCTTTAATCCACGTTCATAATCCATCTTTTCGCCCAGAATCTATGTCCACAATTCTCAAAAGTTTACATAATTTTTAGGAAAAAAAGAGTTCAATTCACACCGACTGAGGGTATATATATTTCTGTTCGATAGTTTTTTACTTGTTTATGTATAATTGGCTGCAATTTAGTGTTTATTGTGTCCATTCAAACTTCGTGCAACGATTTCCATTATTTTCAAAGATATTTGGGTTGGTACAATATTTTATTCAAAGATATTTTAATTTTTCCTTCGGTTTCAATTGTCTCTATCCTCAATTTTAGTTTTCTATTGTTTTTTAATTTTCATCGACAATTTCTAATATAAAACAGCTTTAAGGAAAGAACATGTAAAATCGAAGAGACACATTTACATTTTCCATTTCAATCTTTTTTTAATTGAGAAAATAGAAAATTACCCTAAAAACGGAAAATGTTATTAAACCCTATCCGTTTCATAAAAGTCTTTCGTGTCCTTGTGACTTTTTTACATGTGCAAATGCACCAAGAAAATTGTATTTAAAAGAACATGAAATTGCACATCAACAACTATTGCAGGCAATAATAGTTTATTGTTTTCATTCTCCCTCACACACACAAACTAAGTACAATGTCCTTGACAATAACTGACCCAAAATGTCCATCACAAGCTATTTAAGGCTCATACCCCCTCTCAAAATTACCAATCCACTTTTCTTTATTGTTCTGACAATTTTTGCTTTGCCTTGAAGCAATTCTTTTGGTTTGTTCTAGATTTTTGTAGGATTTACAAATTGTCCTTTCTCCGTTCGAGTGGGTATCCTTGTATTGTCTTGTTTTTTATTTCATTTTTTCTTTTCTGTTTATTGATTGTCGATAAGTGAGTTGGCATTGTCGTAGAGAGTGTGGCAAAATAATATTCTTTCTGCCCTAAGCTGCCCCACTCAATTTGTTTTGGACCAAAAATCACTAGTTTGATTTTTGGAATTTCCTTCACCTCTCTCACCCCAACTCTGGTGATAAAACCAAAGTTTTATGTACAAATCATTTTTCATAATAACTTTATGTTATTCTGCTTTTGGTGTTTTCTTTTATGACCCAGGCAAAGAAGATTGGAAATGGTTTGAATAGATTTATTTTGATTTTATTAGAGAAACGCGTTGCTGTGGAGGCCAATGGCTCAGCCATCTCAGTAGAGGCTGATGCCAACTATTGTAACACCACCCTCTTGCCTAGTTTGCCCCTAAGCCCTTTGGCTGAGAGGGAGTTTTTCCGACTTTTTTTCGACTAGCAAAAATTTTTTATAGCCTTGTGCCAAGCGGCGGACATAAAATGCTGCCATGGAGACGCGTCTGCTTGGCGTCTCCATAAGATAAGGCCTTTTATTTGATGCCAGCATTCATTGTTTGTAAGCAGCCAAAAAGACACGAGACATTTAAACAAATAAATTGTAATTGTGTGAATGAGTGTGTGTGCGAGCTGTTTGTCCACAGCAGAAAAATAATGACAATAACCTCCACAACTCACCAAGAAACTAAGAATTTAAGAACTTGCAAATTGGCTCAAACATTGTAAAACAAATATTGATTTTTATGGATAGTTTCCAGAATTCTTTGTCTACTTCTTCTTCTCCAATATTTTATTAATTTTATTTGCAACTCTCCTCTTTTTTCACCAATACACAGTTACATCAAGGACACCGAATGGTCGCCATGCAGTGTCACATGTGGTGAGGGCATCAGGCGTCGCTCTTATAGATGTAAAATTTTCTTGGAATTTTCCCGTACATTGGCAACCATAAACGACACCATGTGTGAGGGTGTCAAACCACACGATGAGGTCGAACGTTGTGTAGAGGAGCCCTGCATGTTGCCATCACATGGCTATGACGATCAATATCCTCGTGATTCAATAAAAGTTGGCGTCTCTGAACCAGGCAAAACATATGTGTGGCGTGAACAGGGCTACACTTCATGTAGTGCCAGTTGTTTGGGTGGTGTGGAGGAGCTCATCATCAATTGTGTAAGAGAAGATAATGGTCGAGTGGTTTCACCCTTCTTGTGTGCACCTGAGACAAAACCTGAGGCGCGAGTTAGAACTTGCAATGATAGACCATGTCCGCCCAGATGGAATTACTCAGACTACACACCCTGCTCCAAATCCTGTGGTATTGGTATTAAAACACGAGAGGTACAGTGTATCCACGAAGTCACTAGGGGTGGTGAAAATACCATGGTGGTGCCGAATAGTATGTGTCCCCAACCACCACCCGCCGATCGGCAATATTGTAATGTCCTCGACTGTCCAGTACGTTGGGAGGTGGGAGAATGGTCAAAATGTTCTCATACCTGCGGTTATGGCTATAAGGAACGTAAAGTGGAATGCAAGCAGATTATGGCCCAGGAGCATAAAATCGAAAGACCCGAATCAATGTGTCCCAGTGCCAAGCCACCAGATAAGAAGCCATGTAATATAAAACCATGCCCACCGGAAGACCCCAAACCGATTATACAAATAAGTAATACCACGCACATACAACATGATCCCAAGAAATCAAAAATCACCCTAAAAGTTGGAGGGGCGGGTGTTGTGTTCTTTGGTACCCAGGTTAAAATTAAGTGTCCCGTCAAGAGATATAATCGTACGAAAATAAAGTGGAATAAAGACCACAAGCCGTTGGTAAAGTCAAGGAAATTCAAAGTTTCGAAAAAGGGTGCGCTGCGGATTTTGGATATAACATTCCGTGATGCGGGAGTATATTCCTGCCATGCGGGCCTTAGTAGTGCAGAAATAACAATTGATGTCAAGGCCAAGCCGGGTCAAAGGCCAGAGGATTTGGAGAGACATGACCTAGGTGAGAGTTGTAAAGAAACAATCTCTAACATATTGGGATACAAATAGAGCTAATTACCTTTTATTTCAGATCGTCTGGTACGCGAGAAGAGTGGCACAGAACCTTTGACGGCCGCCGATATGACAGCAGCGGAAAATAAGTAAGTATAAATATATGTATTAGTCTTAGATCACGAAGTTCAGTTGGTAGGTCACGAAGTTCACTAAAAGGAATGACTTAAGCAGACATTTAGATCATGAAGATAACGTAGGAAGTTAATGCAACGCAAGCGAATGAACTTAAATAGCAAAAACTCCAGGAAACTGAAACGATAAGAGAGCTCTTCGACTTGAACTTCATTTCTCAAGTCCGACATTAACTTGAACATTGTAGCTTTTCCCACCCATACTTCGTTAACTGAGTACTTGTCAAAATTCTTACTTTAGCTTGACAGCATGGGTGTCTCCTATTCCTTTCTCTTGGGTACTTTTAATATTTTAATCTTCTTGGCAATCTTATAAATAGGTCATTCCATTTACCAACATTAAATACAAAATAAAACAAGAACTTTAATAACTTTTTTAAAGCCAATAAAGCAATGAGTTAATAGCTAACCACTTGACCATATGTACCTCATCCTCATTGTTGGTCAGTTGTTGTAGATGTGTGTGCATTCACTGCAGACATGATTTAAATCCTGCAGAACTAGATGTTGTTGGTAAACACAAGCAGACTAAAATTTCATCATACATCATTTATTAGTTCTTGTTTTCTGTCCTTTCAATGTGTGTGAGGACGAAGATCTACTCAAGCTTTTCATTTAATTGCAAACACACACATAGATGTGTACATGTATCTATGTTAGTTTATATTTATACTTCCCATCTGTATTGGTGTAAACTACATTTTTCACATTACATTTCATTTGATTTGATATTTTCATACGGTTTGTGATTTTCATTGCATTTCTCTATTTTTTCCATTTCCAGCACACAAACAACACGTCGCAAACAGCAACAGAATGCCAGAGAACGTAATCGTCGTCCAAAGTCTGATGGCATACAACAGCATGCGGATAGCAGTATTATGGGGGATGAGGTAAGTCCTTTAATTCTTTCAATTTTTTTATTTCTATTTTAAATCTATTGTTCTCAGCAAGAAAACTTAAGTCCGGAGTAAATATTATCCACGTGGATAAGCAACAAAAAGATTTTTCACGAGAAGCGTGAAAGATTATGTGTCGGTATACACATATGACTTATTCTCAAACTTATTTTAACAACAAGCGTGGAAATTATATGAAAAAGTGGATATTTTTATCAACAAGCGTGAATATTAATATCCACAAGCGTGGATAGTATTATCCACATGGGTGGATATTATTATCTACAAGCGTAGATAGAAATATCCACAAGCGTGGATATTATTATCCACCAACGTAAATATTATTATCCACCAACATATATATTATTATCCACAATCGTGGATATTATTATCCACCAACGAGGATATTATTATCCACTAACGTGGATATTATTATCCACCAACGTGAATATAATTATCCAACAACGTGGATATTACTATCTACCAGTGTAGATATTATTATCCACCAACGTGGATATTATTATCCACCAACGTGGATATTATTATCCACCAACGTGGATATTATTATCCACCAACGTGGATATTATTATCCACCAACGTGGATATTATTATCCACAAGCGTGGATATTATTATCCACCAACGTGGATATTATTATCCACCAACGTGGATATTATTATCCAACAACGTGGATATTTTTATCCACCAACGTGTATAAAATTATCCACCAACGTGGATATTATTATCCACAATCGTGGATTTTATTATCCACCAACGTGAATATAATTATCCACCAACGTGGATTTTATTATCCACCAACGTGAATATAATTATCCACCAACGTGGATATTATTATCCACAATCGTGGATTTTATTATCCACCAACGTGAATATAATTATCCACCAACGTGGATATTATTATCCACCAACGTGGATATTACCCACCAACGTGGATATTATTATCCACCAACGTGGACATTATTATCCACCAACGTGGATATTATTATCCACCAACGAGGATATCCACCAGCGTGGATAATATTATCCACCAGCGTGGATATTATTATTACCAACGTGGATATTATTATCCACAAGCGTGGATATTATTATCCACCAACGTGGATATTATTATCCACCAACGTGGATATTATTATCCACCAACGTGGATATTTTTATCCACCAACGTGTATAAAATTATCCAACAACGTGGATATTATTATCCACCAACGTGGATATTATTATCCACCAACGTTGATATTATTATCCACCAACGTGGATATTATTATCCACCAACGTGGATATTTTTATCCACCAACGTGTATAAAATTATCCACCAACGTGCATATTATTATCCACAATCGTGGATTTTATTATCCACCAACGTGAATATAATTATCCACCAACGTGGATATTATTATCCACCAACGTGGATATTATTATCCACCAACGTGGATATTATCCACCACCAACGTGGATAGTATTATCCACCAACATGGATATTATAATCCACCAACGTGGATATTACACTATGCAGCACTGAAAATGCAAACAACTTCTAGTATGGATTTTTTGAAAGTACATATTTAGACTACAAAAACCCTAGTAGGGTTTTGTCCTGTCAGATCCAGTTCGGATTTTATGGCCTCTAAACCGGGCTAAAACTGCAGATTTTTGCATTTATCGGGCCTTTATCTCAGAAACGATTAGGAATTTCGCCTTGCTGTCTTTGGCAATATTGTAACCCTTAACTAGTTTAATTTATCTTTTGAACACACCATATAAGAAAACCTCCATCTAGGGTATCAAAATATATAAAATATAGCAAATTTTACATAATTGCTGAAATTCTGGTCAGTATCGGCTAAACTATTGGGTGTTGAACCAAGTAACCTTTACCAAAAATCTTCCAAATAAAGTTCTCAACAATTCTTTAGAACATTCTGAAACTCTAAAATGCTTACTTCATGTTGTTTCAGCGGTATTTTGCATCACATCTTTTACAACACGTATTTCAAACACAGTTCACACCAACAGTTTATTCTCACATTTCGGATTTCACTACATTATTGACATTTTGATTAAATCGTCGTTGAAAAATTTACTGAAAACAACGGCATAGAGGCATTTTACAACAATGACATGTTCTGAAGAGTTGTGTGTTACATTCCAGGGAATATTTTTCCAAAAGAAAATATTCAGAAAAAATTAACGGTTTTGGAGATACGGTGCGAAATGTATAAAAATTGTGGAATTTTTGCAAATATTTTGAAATTTGAGGCAATAAATGTAGTTTTTCGAGTTCATTATTTCTACAAATATTTTATTCTTGTCCTTATCTACAAATTTGCTTCAGAGGTCGGAAGAAGATTCGCATTGGTTTCAGAGATATAGCCCCGAATTTCTTTAAAAACTCAATATTTAACCATGTTTAGATGGGGCCATAATATCCGAGCTGGATCTGACACAACAAAACCTAACTAGGGTTTCTTATCGTTTGGGTCTGTACTTTCAAAAAATCCTCAGTTCGAATTGTTTGCACAAGATCACCATAAAAATGTTGCACAGTGTTATTATCCACCAACGTAGATATTATCCACCAACGTGGATGTTATTTTCCACCAAAGTGAATATTATTATCCACCAAAGTGGATATTATTATCCACCAACGTGTGATATCCATCAACATTGATATCTTTTTCACAATTTTCAACGTTGTCACTACTCTGTCATTTGTTTGTATCCTTTCCAATAATAATTTTTATGACATATTCCGCTATAACCTTCTGATATAGAAAAGTAATTTCAAGTATATATGCAACAAAAACAACAACATTTTGGTACAATTCCTTTATAGACCAATAAAAACAAGACTATCAATTTATTTTATACCATTTTAGGCATGAGTCAACGAAATATTGAGCATTGGAATGTGATCCCTTATAAAATATCCCAATGTCATTCTGTCTATCTATGTGTACTAGAGTGGCATAATTTTGTGTGAAAAGAAATTCCCTCAAGTCCTGTTTAGGTTTCCAGTTTTATTGCAATTGAAAAACAACACATATGGACTATCAAATCCTCTTTTAGCATTGCAACTGACCAGAGATATTTTTCTCCTATACTTATGTTATGTTATTACTTGTTGTTGTTTCTCAACTGTTGTTTTCGTTTCACTCTTTACTTCTCCCATTTCATTGTATGTGATATCGTGTTGTTTTTTTTTCACTCATTTCAACAACTATCAACAAATATGAAATAAGGCAATATTACTCCACCATACATACACCAACATGAAGTTCTGGCATTTTCTTAGAATTGCATTTTATGCCCTCAAAAAGTAACCATTTTTGGGTTGCACGTAAAAAGTTCCTTTTATCGCACACAACAAGCAAGCGTCGTATATGACAACAATATTTTTCCTGTTTCTCTTTAGTCACCATAGTGGTGGTGGTAGTAATCCTCTTAGTCTTCCATATAAATATAATGTGGATATGCTTGAAGGTTTTGCTTTTTTACTTATAAATGTTTAAAATAGGGATGCCGTTTTCTTTGGATCCAGACCAATGAACCACTCAAAAAATGATTTTCTTATTTTGTTTGTTAATTCACATTGCAATCTGCAATATTCTCTTTGTGCCATTTTAAGGCTTAAACACATACATACGTACGTACGAATGTGTATAAATGAAAAACTCATTTTTATTAGAATTTTCCACAAAATTAACATGGTTATCTCGATTATATATTTCCCACAAAACAAACTTCGTCACATCCCCATTTTTCGTTTCAAAAATTTCTAGTTTTTTTTTCTGCTGACAAAGCGAATTTGACCAAACATACTATCTGTCCTAATATGGCTTGTTAAATATAATTGTATTAAACGAGTTTGAACGAGAAAGAGTAAAAAATGATGGTAATTTTGTTATGTTTAAAGTTTTAAACAAAAAATTTAAAACCAACATTCGTTGAACTCTCAAAAAAGATAATTTTCTTGAATTAGTATTGAAATCATAACTGTCAGTATTTATGATTTTAATTGTCAAATTCAATTAAGTTAAATATAATTAAATTCTAAAATTATTAAAATTAGTCGACGCCACTGTCAATCCCATCTAAAAAAGATCAGATTGCTTTGGATATCCTGCTTTCAGGTTCAGTAAGCCACGCTTTTTAATTCTGCCCACCGGAATAATCAAAAGCACGCCTCAGGCTGCTTTGAAGGTGATTCTGGGTCTCCAACCTATGGATATCCAAGCGGCGAGGGCGGTTTTTAGATTTCACAAACAGATTCATCAATTGGAAAATCGATCGACTTAGAATAACCTATTATTATGTCCTGGAACCCAAAAAAAGCTTAACGATATTTTATTTATTCTGAAGAAGCTTTTTGCAAGACAGGATAGCTCGCAAGTTTATGGTTCATGAGAGTTTGGCGCCTGTGAGACGGGTTTCAAGTCCTCTAGTCAATTCTGTTGCGTTCTTGATAGCAAGAATATCTACTTGAAAAACGCTACAGCTATCGTTAAGTCCAAGTATCCCTCATTGGAATAATAACTGAGGGTGAATAATAACTTCTGATTGCCACAGTGATCAGAATTAAGGCAGCCCTTTGCACACTTCATATTTCGGACAGTAGGGAGCCAAGTGCTTGTCGCCAGAAACGTCCACCATAGGTTAAGATGGGCAGAAGTACGTTTACATAAAGCCAGTATATGACTGGTCCTTTCGAACTGCCTCACGAAATTGAGGTTCATTCTAATGAGCTGAAGTTACCCTACGCTGATGATGGTTTTCAGATCGTTATTGATGTACCGACTGCAGTATGTAACTGCCCTTCGAAACGATTTTTTCCTTTTTAGTTTCGGCATTCTCGTAGGTCAAAGGTACCGGCAAACCACTTGTTTTTTGGAGGACTATTCTTCTTTGCCAATTTTCTCCACCAATGCTCCTGTCTAAGAAGTAATGGTTTGTCGGATTTGTCCGACGCTAACAAGTCTGGTCCAATGAAATAGGTTGGTTCAGCATCGTTTTCAACGGATTGGGGTGAAATATCTTAACTAATTGTGGAGACCTCGATCTTACTTACTTACTTAGCTGGCCCATTACAGAACATTTGTTCCATAGAGCGAACTAAGAAAAGATCTAGCATTCTCTCTGTTTTTCGCTTGACTTTTTTGAATACCGCGCCTTTTCATTTCTTCATCCACTTATATGCTCCATCGAAGCTTAGGCCTGCCGATTCTGCCACCACCGTCATGTGGCATGTATTCATACGCCCTTTAGCGGGTTCATCATCGCTCATTCTTATGATATGGCCTAGCCAACGCAATCGTTGCATCTCGATACGTTTAACTATATTCATGTATTTGTATAGCTTATATAGCTCGTGGTTCATACGACGTCGATATTCACCGTCAACGCAAATCGGTCCGTAGATCATTCAAAGAATTTTCCTCTCAAACACACCAAGCACTGCCTTATCTGCTTGCGCAAGTACCCATGCTTCGGAGCCATACATTAGCACGGGTAGTATCAGCGTTTTGTATAGTGTTATTTTTGTTTGACGAGATGTGGCTTTGTTTTTAAATTGCTTACTTAAACCATAATAGCATCTGTTGACCAATACAATTCTTCTTCTTATTTTACAACTGATGTTGTTTGCTGTGTTATGGCAGTGCCAAGGTAGACGAAGTCTTTAACTACCTCAAAATTGTAGGTACCAACTTCCACAGTTGGTTCGAGCTCTATGGACGCTTTGCGCGTCGACAGCATCAATTTGGTCTTTTCGCCGTTTACCGCCAGACCCACTTTCGCAGATTCTGCTTCGACCTTCCTAAAGGTATCAGTTACTTCCTTTACTGATCATCCCATGATGTCTATGTCGTGAGCATAAGCAAGTAACATGAGGCTATTGGTGTAAATTGTGCCATTTCTTTTGACATTTGCATCTCGTATTACCTTTTCCAGCAAAATGTTGAATAGGTCACACGAAAGGCTGTCTCCTTGTCTGAAAATTTTTTTGGTAAAATTCTTCGGAGAGGTTCTTTCCAATTTCAACTGAGGACCTAGTATCAGTTAAAGCCATCTTACAAAGCCGGATGAGCTTTGCGGGGATACCAAATTCAGACATTGCATGGAATAACTTTGATCGGAGGGGACTGTCGAATGCTGCTTTATAATCGACAAAAAGGTGATATGTGTCGATCTGCATCTCTTGGGTCTTCTCTAGGATTTGCCGCAGGGTAAATATCTGATCAATGGTGGACTTCTCAGGTCTAAAGCCACATTGGTATGGTCTAATTATTTCCTTGACCATTGGCTTTAGTCGTTCGCACAATATCCCTGAGACTATCTTATAGGCAATAGGGAGAAGACCTATGCCCCTATAGTTGGAGCATACAGTCTTATCTCCTTTCTTGTGGACGGGGCATAGGATGCTCAGGTTCACATGGCGCTGACTAGCTGATGCATACACCTTATAAGCGCGTCGCCTCCGGTTTTAAACAGCTCGGCTAGTAAGCCATCGGCTCCTGCTGCTTTATTATTCTTTAGCCGGTTGATTGCTGTTTTTACCTCATCTTGGCCGGGCGGTATACATTCTATACCATCTTCTGGGATTGGATCTGTGTTATCATCGTCTTCGCTACTATTGGATACCAACAGATTGGAGAAATGTTCCTTCCATATCCTGAGCACGCTATCTGTATCTGTTACCAGATTACCTTGCTGGTCTCTACAGGAGGATGTGCCTGTACCAAAACCATCTATTTGATGTTTCACTCTTTGGTAGAATTTTCGGACTTCATTCTAGCTCCTGTACATCTCGATTTTTTCACACTTTCTTGCGGAAAAGACGTTTCTCTTCTCTCCTTTTCTCCCGATATCTCCCTCGTGCGCTACGCGTTGCTACTGATTGTAAAGTAGCCCTATATGCCGCATTTTTCTCTTCGGTAGCCGCACGACACTCCTGTCATACCATGAGTTCCTTTGTGAAGGTCTCTGGAATCCAAGTATGGATTTTGCGGCTGTTTACATGGAGTAGGCAATATTTTGCCATTGTGTTGTTATGTTATCGGGACAAGGAGTGCTCGCGTTAAGCAATTGGGCTAGTTTAGTGGAATATGCTGTGGCTATCTGTTGTGTTTGCAGCCTATCGCTGTCCAACTTCCGCGTTGTGTCTGTTCGTGCTTTATTTGCAACGTTTAGACGGGTACGTACATTTGCTGCAACAAGGTAGTGGTCCGAATCAATGTTTGCGCCTCGGAATGATCGTGCATCCAACACGCTGGATGAATGTCTTCCATCTATCACAACATGATCAATTCGATTTCTTTTTTTCTGATCTGGAGACAGCCAGGTGCCCTTATGAATATCGAGATGATTAAATCTGGTACTGCTAACTACCATGTTTTCTGCAGCTGCAAAGTCTATCAGCCTCATACCATTGTCAGATGTTTCACTGTGGAGACTGCATTTCCCGACTGTTGGGCCAAAGATATTCTCCTATCCAATTTTGGTATTAAAATCGCCTAGAATAATTTTAATGTCATGGGCAGGGCAACGGTCATATGTTTCTTCTAAGCGCTCGTAAAATATATCTTTGGTCTGTTCGTCCTTTTCTTCAGTGGGAGCGTGAGCGCAAATAAAGCTGATGTTGAAGAATTTAGCTTTTATTCGAATTACAGCAAGTCTTTCATTCACTGGGGTGAAGCTGGATACCAGATGTTTTAGTCTCTGACTAACTTCGAATCCGCAACCAAACTCATGCTTTACGTCATGGCAGCTATAATACAGTGCGTCACCTTTAGGTGTTGTTGTGACGCTTTTCCCAATCCATCGTATTTCCTGTATGGCAGTAATATCGGCCTTGTACTTTTCAAGTACGTTTGCCAATGCGAAGACTGCACCTTCTCTATAAAGAGTGCGAAAATTCCAGGTGCAGATTCGCAGATCATGGTCTTTAAAACTTTTGCGGGGTTCGTCAACTTTAGAGGGGTTTGTTTTTCCTTTCTTTCATTTTTTTCATAGTAGGCTGTTTTTTCTAGGGGAAGGTTACTAACCCGACGCCCAAACCCAAGTTTTTAACGTTCTTATGGGTGAACGCGCGGCACATGTTAGCTCACTACCTTTAACGGGTGTTAAAGGCAGTTCCCCAGGTGACCCCACGAGGAGGTCAGTGTCCACTTGAGATGAAAGAGGGACCAAGATAAATCCTGGGCTTTGCCATGATAAAACCGGTCAGGACCGTTCCTTGGTATCTTCCACCCCCTACGTCACCCTCGATCACTGTCGTGTTCATAGATTCCTCCTCTTCCGTCAATCAAAAATTATTCCAAATATCGGCTGGCATACTATCTGCTCTGGGGGACATTCTCCTCGATGAAGTTGAGTAGAAGCTAGCTCTGTCTGTTAAAGCTGTAATTTATGTCGTCGGGTTCCGACATGATCTCCTATCTATAGACCGTTTTTGTCAAGCAGGTTCTTAAGCTGCTGGCGATATTAGTGAGGGAATCGCTGTTATTGTCCATGTTTGTAATAGTCAGTGAGGTTGATGTGATTAAGGAAGTGAAGACGGGAGTTAGATACCTTATTGACCTCTTATAAAGCAAGAGTCTATGGTAGGATATGTGGTGCATGAGTGGTATGAGGACTGCAACAGTGGTCCATCTTCATGAGGAGACGAAGATTTTACCGGCACAACAACATGTTGTTGATGCAGTACCTGCTTCGATGTTAGTGCCGTGAGCATCCCTGTCACGATAGGGGACAGGCATGCCATGCATGCTACATCTTCAGGATCTCATAAGAGTGAGGCCCAAACTTACAAGGGAGAACCTCTAGGTCAGTTAGCCTATCAGGCATACTTGAATAGCATTTACACTGATGCAGTTGTGCAGGCAGTTCACAGGTACAGTGTACTAGGAGAACACCTCCATCCATTTAAGCAGAAAAAAATATTGAACGAATTGATGGCACGATACCCAACAAATGCCCTGTATATAGATTGAGACTACACGGCACTCTGCAAGTGCTAAATTGCTCAGCTAAAACGACTCACCTGTCTCCTGATTTTTTGTTGACGCTGCCAGTCTATGTTGCAGAATTTTTGAACCTGGACACCGAGGAAGCAGAACCAAATAACTAAAAAAATATACGAACGAACATATTTGCACTGCTACAGCAACGACAAGATTGAGGGTTCCAAGGCATCAACATCTACATCAGTCAAAGTTTATTTACTTTCTTACCAGGACAGGTTCAAATAGAATTGGTACCCTACAGCAAATCTTGAAGGACACCGTTAGGCAAGTAGTCGCTTGACATTCCAGCGGGTCCTTCACAATTTTCTAAATCCAAGACAAGCAAAAGTACACAATTTTAAATGAACAAACTTGTGAGCTTAAGTCCTCACATCGACGTCAAGATTTTGCCCCTGTTGAGGGGAATGAAGGTACCGTTTTATTGCATTTCTAGTGTTGGGGAAGCTCTCATAGTGTAAAGGTTACCAAAACCACTTGCACACTAAGTCATTTGGTTCAAACGAACAATTCGAGGAGCAAGGGGAGACATATCAATCAATGCAGCTCAATTCAAGGTCAATCACAATGGACCTCTTTTTTCTCGCATTATAGTATACTGATTGAAAGTGTGTGAGAATTCACTGGTATTCATTTTTCGTAGCCCTCCTTAGAGAGAAATTAATTTCAACTTTCCATATATTTCCATATATATTTGTAGTCGAATCCCAGTGTACTTCTAATTAAAATTAAAACGCATGCACCTACTTATAATTAATTTATTTATATAACTCTGCAATTGAGTATCCTTTTGACCACCAAGAATGGCAACAAGTGCCGCTTTTGGCTAACAAAAACAACACATTTAGTCAATTAACATTTTAAGTGGTTAGCTAAACTGTTTTTGGTGGCTATTAGTGGTTGACTTGGACCTTAATGGTTAGAGCATAACAAGTGCGATTACAAGGGTCCTACAAAAATCAAGTTGTTTAACAACAACAACGACAAAAAAACCAACAAGGTGTAAAAATCGCCAACATGGCATTTTAATTTATATTCTTGGCGGCGTATTAAAACAAAAAAGCAAAAAACAACAAGAATTGTATACTACCTAGGCTAAGCTAATAGCTAACAGTTGGCAAACAATTACAATATAAATATTCAAAAGATACTTATGTTTGTTTTGTTCTCTTTTTTCTTCTTCTTCTTATGCTTCTATTTTTTCTTCTTATTCTCCGCTACCACTTTTTGGCGGCATTTGACAATCAACCTTACCAACACGCTCGCTCGCCAATCTCGTTTTTTAGCATTCACATTTAGTCCAACAGGCCCAGGATGGTTTGCCTCAACCGAGTGCCAGCAGTGGTAGCAGTCGTCGCACCAATGCCTTGTTGGCCATGCCATATTTCCAGGCTTTACTCAGTAATCTACAGGTGAGGTATTCCGCAATGCTGTAATACAAAATACACAAACATACCAGACAGGCCGTGTCGTGAGCCAGGGCACAGGACATGCTGCCTGTGTTAAATAGTCATGTGGTTTTTTGTGTTTTCAGCGTTGTTTCCTTTTGTTTGTTTATTTAGAACATTCATCGTGTTGTTGGTTTTATTTTTCCTGGTTTGTTTTTTTTTTTTTTTTGTAAACTATCAGCCTTTTTACCTACCGGCCTCTTCTGGATTTTTTTCTGTTCGAGTTCCTTAATCCTGTGGCTGATGATAATGTTAATGTTATATTATGGCAGCTTTTGTTAGTTTGTAACTTATTCATTTGTGTGTTGTTGCTGTTACATCCTTTCATCCTTGTTTTGCTTTATTTGAATATGAATGGCGTAAAATAGTGATTCCTTTACAACAGAGTGGATGTGTTTTTGTTTGTTTGCGCCTCTTTGTCTTGTGGGTGTAAAATTTCAGTTTCCTTTTCTTTTTTAAGCTGTTACTGTGTGCTGTCTTTTGTTGTATGTGTGACTGCTAGTGTGCTTACTTTTTTGTCATATTCGTTGCACTTTTGTTCTGTTATTGTTCCTTGTTCCTTTATTCGGCAACTGAAGTATCATTCTTTGTGTCCTGGTGCAAAAAAAAAAAAACACCCCGCCATGCAAACGTTTGTTTTAGTCTCCTTTGTCATTCATATCATTTGTCATTCATGTTTTTTGTTTTTGATTTCATTCGTGTATTGTTGTAAACGATAACAACACATCATTATCGTTTTGTTGGTTGTCTTCACTTTAGATTAGTTGTTTCCTATGATCCTACATCATCTAACCATCTAAATCGTGGAGGAAGAAGTCATTCGTCGGGTCGTCGGAAATAAAGTAAATGGTCATATCGAATTTTGTGTACTCTTTTCCAAGGAAATTGGAGCGATGAAGATATGATAAATTGAAGAGTTATATGGAAGTACATAAATAAAGTGTCTTCTACAAATAGAATACCCAATTATGTCTAATTACACTGTGAACCGAAATTTTGGGGGGTGGAAAATTCCTTTTGGGGATGAAAGCTCTTGGTGAGTATATACAGAACCCAGAAGGACAGATCCGCCGTGAGTCGAACTTTTGAGATATGGCGTGATGAATATTTTGCTGGATACCCTATAAGCCCTCAGATATTAGCGTTATATCTTTGTCCGCTGTTGTTTTAGCTTATTTTTGAGATCACATTTCTTCAGCCAAATCAAATGAGGATTATTTTCGTAGAGCATTTTGACCTTCTATCTCGCTTCCTTCAATGTCCTTTTCGTCCTTTATTTTAAGAGCCGCTATAAAAGTACCACAAGATGACGTTTTTTAGCTTCGATATGTTCTGCAAAAATGTCGGCCAAAAATTTTTAGGTACGGCTCTCATCGACAACAAATCGATTTTATCGCGTTTTGGGGTCGTTTTGTGTATTTACCCTGTTTTTGTTCAGAAAAAGACAATATTTTGTTTTTTGTATATTCGTTACAGAACATACAAAAACACAAACACAGTTTTTTTTAGCAAACAGGAGTAAATGTAAAAAATGACTATTAAACGCGACAAAATCGATTTGTTGTCAATGAGAGCCGTACCTAAAATTTTCTGAGCGACATTTTTGCAGAACATTTCGAAGCTGAATAACGGCATCTTGTGGTACTTTTATAGCGGCTCTTAAAATAAAGGACGAAAAGGACATTGAAGGAAGCGAGATAGAAGGTCAAAATGCTCTACGAAAATAATCCTCGTTTGATTTGGCTGAAGAAATGTGATCTCAAAAATAAGCTAAAACAACAGCGGACAATGATATAACGCAAATATCTGAGGGCTTATAGGGTATCCAGCAAAATATTCATCACGCCATATCTCAAAAGTTCGACTCACGGCGGATCTGTCCTTCTAGGTTCTGTATATACTCACCAAGAGCTTTCATCCCCAAAAGGAATTTTCCACCCCCCAGACTTCGAGCTCCATTTTGTTGCACAGTGTTATAGACAGTTTACTATTGAAAAATAAAACCTTCGGATTTTTACAAAGCTATAATAGGGATTTCTGAGTGAAATCGGACACCTTTTTAAAATTAGGTTTTTGATTTCCTTTATTTTTGCTGTGGTGATGCTGCTCATCAGCAAAACATTTGAGTATACGGTTCCAGAGTTACCGCTCCTTGAAAAAGACGAATTCTGTAAAAACAATATGTAAAGAAACACTCACTCAAAAAACAAACCCCTCTAAAGTTGACGAACCCCGCAAACGTTTTAAGGACCATAATATGCGAATCTGCACCTGGAATGTTCGCACTCTTTATAGAGAATGTGCAGTCTTCGCATTGGAAGACGTATTTGAAAAGTACAAGGCCGATATTACTGCCATACAGGAAATACGATGAATTGGGAAAGGCGTCACAACAACACCTAAAGGTGACGCACTGCATTATAGCTGTTATGACGTAAAGCATGAGTTTGGCTGCGGATTCGTAGTTAGTCGGAGGCTAAAACATCTAGTATCAACCTTCACCCCAGTGAATGAAAGACTTGCTGCAATCAAAACACCCCTCATCCCGATAACATATCAGCGCAATGGTAAAGCATTGCCAACTCCATGCAAACAGCCGCAAAATCCATACTTGGATACCAGAGACCTCCACCAAGGAATCCATGGTATGATCAGGAGAGTCGTGCTGCCACCGAAGAGAAAAATGCGGCATATAGGGGTACTTTACAATCCCTAGCAACGCGTAGCGCACGAGAGAGATACAGGGAGAAAAGAAGAGAGAAGAAACGTCTTTCCGCAGGAAAAAGAGAGTGATGGAAAAGCGGGAGTGTGAAAAAATCGAGATGTACAGGAGCCAGAATGAAGTCCGAAAATTCTACCAAAGAATTAAGGATCAAACTGATGGCTTTGGTACAGGCACATCCTCCTGTAGAGACCAGCAAGGTAATTTGGTAACCGATACTGATAGTGTACTCAGGATATGGAAAGAACATTTTTCAAAACTGTTGGTATCCAATAGCAGCGAAGACGACGAAGATACCACAGTCCCAATCCCAGAAGATGGTATTGAATGTATACCGCCCAACCAAGATGAGGTAATGACAGCAATAAATCGGCTGAAAAATAATAAGGCAGCAGGAGCCGATGGCTTACCAGTCGAGCTGTTCAAAACCGGAGGCGACACGCTGAGAGGGTGTATTCATCAGCTAGTTAGCACCATCTGGCAGGAAGAACGAGTACCCGACGATTGGAACCTGAGTTTCCTGTGCCCCGTCCACAAGAAGGGAGATAAGACTGTATGCTCTAACTATAGGGGCATAAGTCTACTCCCTATTGCCTACAAGATCGTGTCAGGAATATTGTGCGAACGACTAAAGCCTATGGTCAACGAGATAATTGGACCATACCAATGAGGCTTTAGACCTGGCAAGTCCACCATTGACCAGATATTTACCCTGCGGCAACTCCTGGAGAAGACCCAAGAAATGCAGATCGACACCTACCACTTTTTGTCGATTATAAAGCAGCCTTCGACAGTCCGCTGCGTTCAAAGGTATTCCAAGCCATGTCTGAATTTGGTATCCCCGCAAAGCTCATCCGGCTTTGTAAAATGACTTTAACTGACACGAAGTCCTCAGTTAAAATAGGAAATAACCTCTCCGAAGAGTTTGGTACCAAAAGAGGTTTCAGACAAGGAGACAGCCTTTCGTGTGACCTCTTCAACATCCTGCTAGAAAAGGTTATACGAGAGGCAAACGTCAAAAGAAGTGGCACAATCTACACCAATAGCCACATGTTACTTGCTTATGCTGATGATATAGACATCATGGGCCGATCAGTAAAAGAAATAACTGATACCTTTATGAAGGTCGAAGGAGAATCTGTTAAAGTGGGTCTGGCGGTAAACGGTGAGAAGACCAAGTTGATGGTGTCGACGCGCAATGCGCCCATTGAGCTCGCACCGACTGTGGAAGTTGGTTCCTATAATATTGAGGTAGTAAAAGACTTCGTCTACCTCGGCACCTCCGTAAACACAACAAACGACATCAGTTGTGAAATAAAAAGAAGAATTGTATTGGCCAACAGATGCTACTTTGGTTTAAGTAAGCAGTTTAAAAACAAAGCCACATCTAGTCAAACAAAAATAACGCTCTACAAAACACTGATACTACCCGTATCAGTATAAATACGGACCGCTTGGCGGTGCACGCAGAATTGGCAGGCCAAGGAATAGATGGCGCAAACAAGTGGATGATGAGATGAAAAAGCGCGGTATTCCAGAGTGCGAAGCAACAAATAGGGAGAAATAGAGATATTTTCTTAGTTCGGCCTATGGAACAAATGTCCTGTAATGGGCCAGCTGAGTAAGTAAAGAAAAACTCATAAATTCTTTAATATTGGTCCAATTTGAAAAACAAAATCGTTGTTTGTATATTTTGTTGTTTTATCAGCTATATAACAAAAAAAAAAAAAAAAATAAAAAATGCACAGTGGGCTTGGACGCAATTTTCACCAATTTATATTTAAAATCAATTTTTAACAAAGATTCTACTCTTCGATTTTCTTCAATTTTTTTGTGTTAAACTACCACCAATTACAAAAATGGTAAGTCTTATTTGGTAGTGGTTCAAATCCCACTACAAATTAAGATTACTATTTTTCTTAATTTTTTAAAATTGTTCTATACAATTTACCTATATAATTGCTAATCCATGTTCAAAATCGAAAAATGTTTAAGATAAGTTCATAAATAAAACAACAAAACAAATGTTAAAAAAAATAATTTTTTTTTTTTTTTTTTTTTTTGGTAAAATAACAAATGCTTCACACTGGTGTAAAGAAAAAATTGTACTGACAAATTAAAAAAAATAAGAAAAAATAGTAATTATTCGAATCCCACTACCAAATAGGACTTAAAATTTTTGTAATTGATCGTAGTTTAATACAAAAAAATCTGGAAAATCGAAGAGTACAATCATTGATAAAAACTGGTTTTTTGTTAGATAACTAAAAAAATACAACAATTTTTTTCCACTTGGACCAATATTACAGAAGTTATGAGTATTTCTTTGCATGTAGTTTTTACAGATTTCAGTAATTTGCTGAGGAGCAGCATCAACACAGCAAAAAATAAAGGAAATCAAGAATCACTTGTTTTAAAAGTATCCGATTTCAATCAAAATTCCCCATATACATTAATGTCATAAATATGACGAGATCGCAATGGGTATACAGTTCATTACCTATGAACCTTAAGAATATATTCATCACTTCTTCTTCACATAACGGCGTAGGGTAAAATAACTCTACCTTGAAACTCCTAGCAAAAAACCTCCATGCCATTCATTGTTTGGTTTACAATCATTTCTCATTTATTATCATTATCGAGTGAACAATGACGTCGTCTGCCGTCGGTCTTAGTTTTACACTTTCTTATTTAGTATCCTTTGTTATGATTGTTTTGTTCCCTCTTTTTTATAGAATATTTTCAGTTTTTAAACACTCATGCCACACTGTTTTTGTTTTGTTCCCTTTCACATAGGTTGGCTTATAAAAATGTAACAATACCATCACCCCCTCTTTATGACTTATTTTTGTCTCCCTCCATTTTTTGCAAAACCCCAAACCTTTTTATGCTATTTGGCACTAATAACACAATGCAGCACTTTATGACACCCGCACTTCCGTACTTTGTTCTTGTTGTTGTTGTTGTCACTATGCCTTTTGTTCGAGGTGAGAGCTTTTTTCATAGTTTTTGATTTAGCTAATTTTAAAGCATTTTTTCTAGTGTTTGTATGAATTATTTATCATCATTCAGTTTTTTAATCATTTTAAAGTTTTTTTAAATCATTTAAAAAGTCATTAATTACTTGACTTAGAATAATTACAAGCATTTATTTTATTATAACAGTTTGGTTGTAATTTTTTAGATTTATAAAATTGCAACAATATGTTTTTTTACAAAACCATAATGAATGACTCATGTTGTTTTAATTTGTTTTCATATTTTATTTAAAAATTGCAACACACATACACATTCAAACTCCAATACAATCATCATCATTCAATTATTTAAATATCCATTGTTTTGTTATTGTAGTCCATTTTTATCCATGGAATTATTTCAATAACCATTTTTCATTGAATTCATTTATTATTACAAAAACAAAATAAAACTCGCGAAAATTCAACTCTAAATATTATTGGTAAAACGCTGTATGCGGCATTATCCTGGATTTACAGTGTGTTTCATAAATCGTACAAATAGGGATTATGTATTTAAAATATTAAAACATTATAGGGTGTTACAACATTAAGGTACATACATATTTTTACATAAGTTTTTCTATGAACGTTGAAGTGGCAAATAGTCGGCGAAATTTATGTGTGTCATTCTTACAATTCTGGGAAAACAATGGGGATCAAAATGAGGTATATAGACATGTTGAGTAATAATTAAATTTCCTCACTTTTTTCCCTTAGTTCTAAAAGTCACCACAACAAAATTATTAAATTAAAAAAATAATAATATATAAAATGTAATGAAACCATTGGTCATACGTCCAACCCTATAATGAAACTTTTTAGATCTATCAAATAATTATATGTACATACTAATATTAATTAAGTTAATATGAATATTAGGGTGATGATTTTTTATTTTTTTATTTACACCACCTGTCCGAAAGTTATGGCCCTACATTAGGAGGACCAAAAAAAAATATATTTTTTAACTCCTATCCCCTACACTTGTTCCATTTTATCCAAAGACCTTATACATCTACGAAATTTCATGGCGAGCGGTTAACATTATCCCGTGCCACCTGAGCGATCTTTGTTTCCATAGTAATTTGTATGGGGCTAAAGGTGAATTTTAACGAAAGTTCTCTAAAGGCCGAAATTATGATTCAATCCAAGAAAAGAATTACCAGTTCATTGTTGTGGCTAAAACACGAATCCTACAAAAATTTGTGAAAATCGGATCGGATTTTTTTATAGAGAGCCCAAAAGCGGCCAAAAATGCATATTAGAGCTATATCAAAATCCGATCGGATTTTCACAAAGTTTTGTAGGCTTCGTTTTTTAACCACAACAATGAACTGAAGTTTTTTCCATCGATTGGATCCTATTTACGCCTTTAACTTCGTGAAAATGCAGCTGTGGCCCAATACAAATTATTGTGGAAGCAAAGATCGTACACGGGGTAGAGTTTGCAGTGGTAGTCGTGTAGTAAAAACGTATTAATGTAACCATGTTACAAAGATCTAAATCGTTAGATGGAAGAGTCAAAGATCTACCAATATCACTACTTTGTTACACCAAGAGTTCTCACCAATTAAACGTAGCAAGAACGAACCAACACAAAAATTAGCACTAATAGTTTAAACAACAAGCTTCAGTACGAAACTTCCTCTAAATAGTGAAATATCAAACCGGTGACTTCATTGCATGCTAGTGGTATTCAGTGGAATGAACTCCAACTCTGTTACTCTGGCAACTGCAACAGAGTTGTTGTTTTGACAGCATATAATATGTTGCTACGGGCGACAACAGCGAAATCGGTCTGTTCAATTCACCCTTCCTAGTATCCTTGTCTGCAGTAGCGAACCACACTGTAAATACCATGGAGTTTCCTTGTGGTATTTGCAACATCATCCATTGTAAATTGTGGTGGCTCTTCCTCGGCAGTAAGATATCTAATGCGACGCAGTACTCTTCTCTTCGCCCTGTCACTCTAGGGTGCTCGACAAATTGCCGATTAAAATAACTTGAACCCCTCTTCGGGGCAGTCAGTCAGCGTACCATCGGCAAACGTGACTATCTTCACAATTCACTTATGTCGGCTGCAATGTTTCAACTCTTCGGATGATCTAGCTACATGTTCCGCTTATGCTCATCGTCCAACCTGTTAAGGGCAAGTGTCAGTTCCCCGATTCTGTGGTCAATGGGGTTTGCTCGACGAAGCTCATTACGCTCATTTGGCATCCCCAGCAGGTATATAACGAGCGACTGCATCAGTAATGATGTCTCGGGTCGTCCTTTATGCTATCTGAACATCAGAAGCGTTGAGCAGATATCTGAAGCCGTTATTAGTGAAATCTCAGAAACTAGACCAATTAGCTTTCCCATGTTTGATTAAAGTGTGGCATTCAGAGGTGATGAAATCATAGGCAATAAGGGGGGGGGGGGGGGGATAATCCGAACCAAGGAAAGCGTCTGGTTGCCAGGTGATGTCATTTCTCAGACCAGATGACACAATAGTTATAACTGCCGCACTGTAAAACTCTCCGCTATTTTTGGTAGGGGTGTCCTTATTGAGCGTGCAAAACGCAGACCTGTCAATCTGTCACCGCGTTGCAATGATATGGACATCCGCTATTGCACGTTGAAGGTTGTGGGTTCGATTCCCCGTTTCGATTCCAACGGTGGCAAAATACTCCTACATTTCCTGAGTATTTTAGCCATGTAAAACGTATCTGGTGGTGGTAACGCGGTGTCTTTAGACACGCCGTTCGGACTCGGTGATAAACAGTAGGTCCCATATAATTGAGCTAATATGAATCTGGGTGCACTCTTTGATATGCGAGAAGTCTTCCTTTTCCCGTCTGGGATGTTTGTGGAAAAATTATCAATCTGCTCTGCCAGCGCTATATCCCTGTTATCATTGCCGAGGACCGAATGCCATAACTCATTATGAGCATTAAAATTCTCTAAAACTTATGACAAAAACGGGCTAATGCTTTATTTCGGAAGTTCCACACCTAACTTGTAGCTATATACAGTTCATGTACTCAGGGACGTACGCAAGGAGGGGGGATAGGCCATGGGCTAGGTGACCTTCTATCATCCATTCCATCCGAGGATAAAATAATGGATTTGGATTAAAGCTCAAAAATCAATATCCTGGCCGTAGGGGTTTTTTACAGCTTTCCGGTCATTTTCTCAAGAAGTATGGACTTGCCACAAAAAAAAACTTGCTCCATCGCAATAGGGGCTTTGAGCGCCGTATGTTGCAAGAACAATAAAAACGATTCGAGAGGAGGTCTTAAACTGCACTTTTGTAAAATTTTGTGTGAGAGGGACCGAAGGAGTTGACATATATAGTCCCGGATCTATGTCTCGTAGAAATATTACGATGTACAAAGTATGGATCAAATCGGTAAGTCCCTGCGGAGTTATCGTGCGCATAATTTTTGCGAACAATTTTGAATTTTTTTGGGGATGGTACCCTAGGGAGTGGACCGACATGGCCCATCTTCGAAATTAAACTAAGTTTGGACAAAATATTACGAAATTCAAATTTTTCGGTTAATCCGCTCAAGGGAAAACAAACTTGTATTGTCGTAATGGGGGCGGTGAATACAAGTTACTATAATAAAAACCAAACGATTCGAGAGGCGGTCTTAAACTGCACTTTTCCAAAATTTTATGTGGAGTGTACCCGAAGTAGTGGACCAATATAGTCCATATTCGAACTTGACCTATGTCTGGTAGAAATATTGCGATGTGCAAAGTATGGATGAAATTTGTAAGTCCTTTCGAGAGTTATTGTGTGCATAATTTTTGCGAACAATTTTGAATTTTTACGCGGGAGGTACCCGAGGGAGTGGACCGAGGTACTTCGAACTTAAACTATGTTTGGACAAAATATTACGAAAGTCAAATGTTGGACCAATTCGGTTGATCCGTTCGATATGTACCGTGCGCTCCAGGCTCAGGCAGACAGACGAACGGACGGACATTTTTAAATCGACTCCAAATTGTCTGAAACTGATTTCGTCCAAACATATTTGGGGTCTAAAACCATTATTTCGATGAGGCACATTTTGCCCGTATAAAAGTGTACATACCCTCGTTAGCATAAATGCTGAGGGTATAAAAATTCTGAATGAGATGTTCAAATAAACGCTGACAACACTGTTGCTTTCGGTAGAACTTTACGACTACTTTCTATTTGTCGCTAATTTATCGAATAAAATCGTTAACCGAAATTATAAACATTTTAATTTTACCGATTTTTTCGGTAACTCAAAAAATGAGTTGAGAATCGCACTACATAGAGATACCGGTTGCGTATACACCATATTCATATAATTCATACGCCCCAATGCAATGTGGATTTCTAGAAACAACGTATGTGAAGCCACCAATTAATTATATTTCCGATAATTCCTCTGCACATTTAATATAATACTTGAGACAAACGTCGGCCGTTAAACGGAAGCACACTGTACTTTTTAGAGCATTTAACCGAAATTTCAAATAAATCAACTAAATTAAGTTTATTTCATTTGTACACACAGCTTGTTGTTTTTTTTTAATTATTAGCATTAATATATTCATATGCATATGTAAATGTCAAGTGAAATCGAATAGAATAATGTGCGTCATTTATGCAATGATTAATTTTTTCATTGAAACAGAATTTTATACTCTATTCTGTCTGCAATTGAATTTATTGCAACATACGGTTTGTTAACACATACACACGCACGTACACTACTACATACCTACCTCAACAAACATATTTTGTGAAATTATTGCAAACAATTATTCATAGCATATTTTTATTGATATTATTTGTTTACTTGCAATTTTTTGGTTTGAATGTGGTTGATGTTGAAAATTTGTGATTGCACCAATAACAACAGCAGCAGTAAGAGTGAGCGGGTGTGGTCGGCCAGTCCGTGGAATTTTTTGCTTATGTGAATTTTTTATTTGATTTGACAATTGTTGGGAATATTTTTTCCTTTTTTCTACAAATTTCGCTTGAGGTCAACCACACGCCCACCAATATGCCATGTCGAATGATTAATGTTTGCATATGTTTTAAAGCGGAAATAAGTTTTTGCTTTAGTTTTTATTTTTGGTTGCTGCCGGCTGCTAGAATTGTTAAATAAAGAAGAAGTGAAAAGAAAATTTCTTTAGTGAGTGGTTGCGGACTTGTGGAACCTTCTATGCCTCTAGATGGGTACTATGATAACATATGTTATTACTCTAAGTCAAGGAGATGATTTTTTTATTCTAATCTGTACGACAAAATTCAGTAAATTTTGCCCAAGGATAAAAATATGAGATATTTGTAGTACATTACTTTTTGTAGAAGTTTTCATTTAAATATGTATAGAATCTGTGAAATTGTTTCACGCCAATAACAGAACGTTTGTTTCAGTATACAAATCAAACAATATTCAAAATAATACATTTTCAATCCACTACTTTGTGCGACAGTTTAGAAATTTGTTCACCTGGGTATGGTCAAATATTTATAGTCTCCCGTAGAAACACACTGTCTTCCATTTCAAAACTATTCCTTCCCTGGCTACAGGGTCTTAAAACAACTGCTTTTATCGCTTACATTCTTTGCTAACTTGCTTTATATTGAACATAATATTTATGGTTACCATATTTTCCTTCTTTTAAGTAAATTTTTCATTAAGTATTTATTTAGTAGTATTTAATCAGTGACCCTTTTTAATCTCTCTGCTTGTTACATTCATATTTTTCTCCCATTAAGCGCTATATGAAATATGTAGTTCACCCAGACTAAAATTGCATTACTTTTTTTTACATTTTCACTTGGCCTTATACAATTTTTAATATAGATTTTAATATTACAATTTCATGTTGCTGTAGTTGTTGTTATCACAACAACAATTACTGGTATTACTTTATTCTTCTTCTACTATTACTTCATCTTCTTTTTATTCATTCCAATGCAATTGTTGTTCATTTTTTCTTTCTTTCTATCTTTTTTTATTTATTTTTATTTTCTTTTTTTTCTTTTTGGTATTTTAATGGAATCAACCAACCAACCAACAACTCTACTCAACCAACACAAATACATTACAACACAAACAAATCAACTACAACCAACCAACGAAACAAAAAAAAAACAAAACTCTATCAACAATCCCTACCAAAAAACTGCAATCAATGGAACATTCTGCAAAATGTTTATATTTCTTCTTTTTTGTGTTTTTTGTTGCTGGTTTCCTTCCTACAACTACAAATTTCTTGTTAATTCGTTTGTTCGTTCCATCGTTTTGCTCCTGCCAAACATACTATATATACAAATAAAACCGGACAAATCGTGTACAACACCAACATCACATGTATAAAATAAAATCCACTTTAAAACAAACTCCCCGCAATACCCACACCACAATTTAAACCAAAAAATATACAACATTTCAACAACAATTTTCACTAGGTAACAATCAAACCAAGTATTATTTTTTAAAACAAATTCCTCTTTTCATGTATGAACTGTTTCCTTACTTGCTCTCTGGCATTAGTTCATGGAAATGTGGCTAGCTCCAACCTTTAGCTGGGTTTTGTTCACGAAATTTATAAAAGGAACTAAAACTAATGCAGATGGGTTTCTTGGTCACATTGGCTATGGCAGGAACAAAGCTACAACTAAAGTCAATCTATGCTTAAATGTGCAAATGTCTCCCTCCTCATTAAAAACACACAATTGGCAAATGCATGTCAGTGAAAAAAAAACCAAAAAAATATTAAATTAAAAGTAAACAGCTTTAAATATCCATTAAGCTTTAAATTTAAGTTTTCGTTTTTTTTTTCTCCACTTTTTTTCGTTATAGATTATCATTATAAAATGGCTCTCACATTTTTAATCACCTACTTGTAATAACCACAACAAAGAAAACCCTTCCTTCTGTAACAATCTTCCTCTTTATCGCCTCTATCTGTGAATAGCCTTAACTCCTTCCATGCGGTTGCCATCAATATTATATGGAAACACCACAGTAGTTGGCTATGAATAGAAAACTGTCTATAAAAACTATACACATGACGCTGATGATGTTGACAAGTTTCCTCATTATTAACAAACCAGTCTCTAGAGGCACTTAAGTGCGACCTCCTTTTCCTTGTTGTTATTTTTTATCCATTTTTTTCTTCTTGCTGTTCAAGATGTAGTACACGCCAGTTGATATGCAACACGATAAAAAAAAACGGTGTGTACCATAACAAACAAGTGACATTTGAACAACAAGAACAACTAGAATGAATATATCAACTGCTAAATGGGGTTAAGGGATAAGAGGGCCTTTTATTTGGATAACACTTGAATATTTATTTTTGTTTGCAATTATTTTATTTAAAACGAGGGATTCAAATCTAAGAATATTTAAAAAGTCTTGTATGGATTAAAGCTCGTCTATAAATATAAATTCTAAATTATTGTCTGTAAATAAAATGCTTTTATATATGTTTTTCCACACATAAAAGAACTTTAATGCTCTTCTATACATAGAAAAGCTTTAATGTTTATATAGGCCTAGGAGAGATTTAATGCACTTCCATACATTAAAAAAGCTGTTATGTTTCTCTATACATAGAAGAGCTTTGATGTTTTTCATGCAGGGAACAGATTATAGATCTTAAATGTCCTTCTATACAAAGCGGATCAATAATTAAAAAAACTTCTTAAATTATATTCTATACATAGAAGAACTTTAATGCTTTAATGTTATTCTATACATAGAAGAGCTTTAATGCTCTTGCAGACGTAGAAAAACTTTAATGCTCTTCTATACATAACAGAGCTTTAACGCTCTTATATACCATTGGTGCTCGCTTCCTTACTGTAGCGTAAAAACAAAGCACACGTATTCTCTCTTTATTTCTGATTTGCCATTGCTTAGTAATGGGGAGAGTCTCGTACCACTACTAATACACCAACTATTCTGAGCCCCCCTATTCTATACATAGTAGAGCTTTAACTCTCTTCTTTGCATAGAAGAGACTTAACGCTCTTCTATACATATAAGAGCTTTAACGCTCTTCTATACATATAAGAGCTTTAACGCTCTTCTATACATATAAGAGCTTTAACGCTCTTCTATACATATAAGAGCTTTAACGCTCTTCTATACATAGAAGAGCTTTAACGCTCTTCTATACATAGAAGAGCTTTAACGCTCTTCTATACATAGAAGAGCTTTAACGCTCTTCTATACATAGAAGAGCTTTAACGCTCTTCTATACATAGAAGAGCTTTAACGCTCTTATATACATATAAGAGCTTTAACGCTCTTATATACATATAAGAGCTTTAACGCTCTTCTATACATAGAAGAGCTTTATTGTTATTCTATACATAGAATAGTTTTTATGTTTTTACAGACATAAAAGAGCTTTAGTGCTTTTCTATACATAGAAAAGCTATAACGATTTTCTATACATAGAATAGCTTTAACGCTATTCTACACATAGGAAAGCTTTAACGCTGTTCTACACATAGAAGAGCTTTAACGCTCTTCTACACATAGAAGAGCTTTAACGCTCTTCTACACATAGAAGAGCTTTAACGCTCTTCTACACATAGAAGAGCTTTAACGCTCTTCTATACATAGAAGAGCTCTTCTATACATAGAAGAGCTTTATTGTTATTCTATACATAGAATAGTTTTTATGTTTTTACAGACATAAAAGAGCTTTAGCGCTTTTCTATACATAGAAAAGCTATAACGATCTTCTATACATAGAATAGCTTTAACGCTATTCTACACATAGGAAAGCTTTAACGCTGTTCTACACATAGAAGAGCTTTAACGCTCTTCTACACACAGAAGAGCTTTAACGCTCTTCTACACATAGAAGAGCTTTAACGCTCTTCTATACATAGAAGAGCTTTAACGCTCTTATATACATAGAAGAGCTTTAATGTTCTTCTATACATAGAAGGACTTTAATGCTCCTCTATACCTAAAACAGATTCAATGATCTTCTATATTTAATAGAGGTTTATGCTCTTCTACATACAAGAGCTTTAATGATTTTTGCTTTAGAACTCTTTTTATACAAAGGAGAGGTCACGTGTTTTCAGAAAAACGTTTTAAAAACATTTTCTCTTCTACGTATAGAAAAGGTTGAATGCCCTTTAACACATCGAAGAACTTTATACATAGAAGAGCTTTAACGCTCTTCTATACATAGAAGAGCTTTAATGTTCTTCTATACATAGAAGGACTTTAATGCTCCTCTATACCTAAAACAGATTCAATGATCTTCTATATTTAATAGAGGTTTATGCTCTTCTACATACAAGAGCTTTAATGATTTTCGCTTTAGAACTCTTTTTATACAAAGGAGAGGTTACGTGTTTTCAGAAAAACGTTTTAAAAACATTTTCTCTTCTACGTATAGAAAAGGTTGAATGCCCTTTAACACATCGAAGAACTTTATATTATTATCCATTTTCTTTAAAGAAAAAATCACAGAAAAATCAATTTGACATTTATTTTTTCAGATTACTTCTAACAAATATTAGCCGAGGCTACGTCTTAGACGGTCCATCAGTTGAGTACAATTTTCAATGACTCGTTCAAGCATTTCGACTGGTAACTGGCGAATGGCACGATGTTTTCCCCCAAGACCGGAATCGAAGCGACTTTATCCGCATACAATTGTGACTTTACATATTCTCACAGGAAAAAGTCTAACGGAGTGATACGAGACGATATTGGTGGCAAATCGACTGGTCAAAAACGTGCTCACCGAAGTGTTCATTCAATAAGTCCATTGATTGATGCGATGTGTGAGAAGTGGCGCCGTTTTATTGAAACCAAATGTCGCCGAGATTACGAGCTTCAATTTCAGACATCAAATAGTCGGTTATTACGGCACAAGAACGGTCGTCATTCACCGGCATCATTTTGAAGAAATAGGCTCCGACGATTGCACCGACCCACAAACCGTTACTTTTTCTGGATGAAGTGGCAGCTCTTGACTCTCTTTAAGTTGCTCTTCTTCCCAAATGTGGCAATTTTTACATACCTATAAAGCCAGAAATGTGCCTCATCACTGAACAAAATTAGGCTAGAAACACACTCCCCACATAATGCAAATTTTCGTAATAAAGTTGAACGATTTGTAAACGTTGTAAAGGCTTAAGCTTTTCAATGATAAAATGTCAAACAGTACTACACAAAAACAACATAAACACGTGACACGAATCACGCGTGATCTGCCAAAAAAGGCTGTTGAAAAAAGAAAATGTTTTTAAAAGATTTTCTGAAAGTAAGTGATCTCTTGAAGTTCAGCTATTTATAGAAAATCCATCATATCTCTTCTATAATGGTGGACTTTAAAGCTATTTATAGAAGAAGACTTGGCCTGCAATAGGGTACCTTCCACCACCTTCCCAAAAATTAAAAACCGTGCAGTTTAAGACCTCCTCTCGAATAGTTTTGTTTTTTTTTGCAACAGGTTGTCCTCGGACCCCATTTACGATGGTACAAAATTTTTCAGGGACAAGTCCGTGGTTCCTTAAAAAATGGCCCGAACGCTGTAAACAACCTCCACCATATTTTGTGACTGGTGCGCACTACAACTTTCGAACCAGATACTGGGTTGGTCGAAACTTTACATATAGTAATATTTCTGTGAATCTTAGGTAATGTTCGAAAATGGTGCTTATCAGACCACTTCTTCCGGTACATTCCTCACAAAAGTACAAAATATTCCCTAAAATAGTATGAGCGATTGGACCTCGTAATATTTTATCGAACCCCAGATAGAAAATGAGCCATATCGGTCCACTCTTTAGCGTACCTCCCTAGCAAAAAGATTAACATTTTTGTTCTAGCGCAGTTAAAGGCCTTTTCGAGGATCCTTTAGAAAATTTTCCTTCTGTATGTTATGTGTTTCGTGGGCAAGTTCATGCTTCTTGATATAATGGTCCAATAGCATTAAATTATACGGGGAACAACTGAAAATACTGGTTGTTGCGATATTTATTGAAAGAAATGACTCCCAAAATATGATCGATTCCCAAAATTCGGAAGTGTTGCAAAAGAGCTCCACGTACCTCTTCTGCAACACTTTTGAACTTCAGTCCAAATCCATATTTTTGTTAGCAAGTTCATACGTTCAAAGAAGGCCATAGAATTCTGAAAACCCTTTAATACATATAATTTGGGGGAAAAATGATTTTGGTCGTGTATCCGTTATTTGATCTGTAAGTGGATGACATTTTCAATTCACCCAGGTTGAGGGTATAACTCCGTTGGCAAAGTCGACTGATACTTATTCTGAAATTTTGCTTCGAAATAAAATAATGTTATATTTCTCTTAAAAATATATTTCCTTTGGAACGTTTCCTGACTTATATAAATTTCCATTATTGAGGATTCTACCTTATAGAGGACTTTCAAGTTCGATCTACCATAGAACGGACTCCTTAATAGGTAAATCGAAAGAGTTAGGGATCTTCTTGTCTTGAGAGTTCTTCCTTTATAGTTAAGTAGATAATTTCTAAGGGCCCTCCCGTTAGGCCCTTTTATCCATTTGGAAGAAACGTAAACATTTACACTCTTTAACACTTTGCACTAGTTTTCGTGTGCAATGCACTTTTAGGCTGCACCTGGAAAAAATGCCCAATGTGTGTGTGTGTGAGTGTACGAGTAATCGCACGCATTGGTGAAATTGCAGGAAAATTATGATGTACTTGCTTTCACCAAGCGGACATTATGTTCTTCTGTATTACTGTGTCACACAAGAAAATGCAATCATTATTTTGAATTTTAGTAGATAATGAAACAGAAGATTGCACAGATTTTGCTATTCACGATAATGGATGGGGGGATAATGGCAATGAAAGAAAAAGTAAAATATTAATCCAACTAAAATGTGTTGCATTTAAGGATTCTTTAAAAAAAATGTGCTTATTAGGATAGTGATGGTAGTTCTGCAAAATACCACTTTATAAAGAGAACACATTTTTACTTTAGCTATTTCTTTATATATAAACAAGCTATATATTTTTCATTT
The DNA here is from genome assembly GCF_047663935.1 of Musca autumnalis. Taxonomy (NCBI): domain Eukaryota; kingdom Metazoa; phylum Arthropoda; class Insecta; order Diptera; family Muscidae; genus Musca; species Musca autumnalis. The sequence goes on along the minus strand of NW_027411755.1, from coordinate 4,238,101 downwards.
AATAAACAAAATCCGAAAGTGATATGTAAATTGACTTCATATTCTGCTAAATGGAGATACACCATAACAATTTATATACTCCCTTCATTTTTATGCATACAGCAGTAATAGTAACCCCATTTTAAGTATATATGACTGTAAAATATGAATCATAAAAAAGCGAAACACTGAACTGCTGCACTTGGACAACCTGCAGATTAGTTGCAAAATTTATTGATGCTGCTGCATCAGTGCCCGTTCGCAAAGGAACGGCAACAACAGCGGCAGTAGCATGTTATTCATAGTGTTGATGCCACATTAGTTCACACACCACCAAACAGAGACCTCCTAAAATAGAGGGAAAACTGGCAACTGGAAAACATATGAAAATGGTTATGCAAATTCTCAAATGGTTGTAAACAATTGCTATTTTTGTTTTTCTGGGTAAAGCTTTTACAAACGAAACGAAAAAAAAAACACCGAAATATACATAGCTCTTTACTAACACTCATAAAGCCATAAATTTATTACCCACACCACATGAGATACAAAGCTACATGCAAATTCTAGGAACTTTATAAAAAATATGGTTAATAAGAATGCCAAGGCCGAGTTGAAGGCCTTTATGGAAGGCAGAGGATTTTTAATTGCAACTAATAGCAAGTAACAAGTAAAAAGATATGGGAAACAAGAATATTGGAACTGTTTAGGAAAATTTATTATTTTGGACCTGACATTTTATAAAACGTCCCTTTAAAAAAACACATGCATTTCCTGCCATGTCTTCATTTAGTGCTAAGTCTGACATTTTCAAATGAATTGTGATTTAAGTCTATCTCTAATGTCCGAACATTCCTACCGTTGTTTTTCGCAGTGCATTTACTGTAGGTACAATTTTAGTTTAAATTCCTGCAACTGACTCTAACTGCGGTTATCTACGTTTCGTTTAAATGGCGTCACAGGTGAAATTATTATGTTGCTTCTAGGTAACAGTGATAGTGGTTGGATTCATGTATGTGTAACACTTTTAACTATGTTTACAATCAGATCTTTCATAAACAAACACACATATTTCTACATAAAAATTGTACACATATCTATGTGAAATAATAATACCGGCAATGTGGGTGTGCAAAAAAAACTTCACTTCTATGAATATGTCTACATTGTTGTCGGTATATAAATAGCTATACACCCACACTCCTATATGCAGGCATATAAATATATTTATTAAGCGCGCATTGTTTGCAAACATTCCTACATATATCATATGTATTTTTGGTGTATAATTTACTGTCTGCATTTTTATTTCTTCGTGTTGTGGTCACAAATTTATGCATTTATGGAGGTTGTTTAAATAAAGAATGTTCGTCCTTTATTTCAAGAACCGCATTGAAAGTCCCACAAGATGACATTTTTCAGCTTCGGAATATTCTGCAAAAATGTCGCTCAGAAAATTTTAGGTACGGCTCTCATTGACAACTAATCAATTTTGCCGCGTTTTCATAGTCATGTGTTTTGTGTTTTTGTATGTTCTGTAACGAATATACAAAAAAAAAAAAAAAACAAAATATAGTCTTTTTCTGAGCAAAAACAGGGTAAATGCACAAAACGACCGTGAAAACGCGACAAAATCGATTAGTTGTCAATGAGAGCCGTACCTAAAATTTTCTGAGCGACATTTTTGCAGAACATTTCGAAGCTGAAAAATGTCATCTTGTGGGACTTTCAATGCGGTTCTTGAAATAAAGGACGAAAAGGACATTGAAAGAACCAAGTTAGAAGATCGAAGTGCTATACGAAAGTAATCCTCATTCGATTTGACTGAAGAAATGTCATCTCATAAATAAGCTAAAACAACAGTTAACAAAGATATAACGCTAAATTCTGATGCCTTACAGGGCCTCTAGCAAAAACTTCATCACGCCATAACGCGGAAGTTCGACTCACGTCGGATCTGTCCTTCGGAGTTCTTAATATACTCACCAAGGACATCCATCCCCAAAAGGAATTATCTCTTCCCCAGACTTCAACCCACATTCTGCTGCATAGTGTAATATATTAATAAAATAATTAATAAATGACGGAATCGCAATATTTTTAGGGTTTTTCGACAAAAAATCGAACAAACTTTGACCAACTGACCATCAACAGATGATTGAAAAACAACTGATCGAACTTGCTAAATTTTGCTGGGAAAAATTCTTCTAGCAACCTTTAGCAAGTTCGCAGCAAACCGCTGTAAAAATTGTTTTGTTATTTCGGTCTCTTTTACTGAACTTTTGTGTAAAAAGACAACATTTCGTCAACAGGATAATAAGCGATCACGAACCACCTGAAGCAAAGACAATTTGGTACAGAATTAAGTTAATTGTGAGCAACAGTTAAATCTGTCTCGCTGATGGAACACCTGACAGTGACAGACAGGTACTAGAGTTGGGCAATCTCGTTCAATTGAACGATCCGGATCACTATCTCGTTCAATGGATACCGGTAATTTCTTTGACAAAACTGCGTATACTTAATGTCACACGTTGGTTTTTATGATCTTACTCATTCGTTTTTAAACGAAGACAGTGATCCGGATCATTCAATTGAACGGGATTGCCCAACTCTAACAGGTGCGCGTGGTTATTTTAACTGGCAATTTTTAGAGTACCCCAAGATTGATAGGAAAAAGAGGAGTGTACTACGCCGTATAAGGGCCCTCTCAATCGAGGAGCTAGCATCACAATTTACAATAGGCGATGTTGCAGGTTTCAACCGAAATGTCCTTTAACGGAATGCTTAAACAACATGATAACCTGGAATTGAGTATTTGCGAAGTGCCCTCAATGTATCGCTGGCTACCAATATTGTAGCAGAAGGCTGGAAAATTGGCCGCTACTGAAGCCAGACAAGGTTGCCATCAGAGTAGATACAGGCGATTTTCGATTTTCCTCCTGGCGCCAGTAACGAAGATTTTAGAGACACAACTCCCCCCATGATGACAAGCAGATTCCCAGTTGTTGGGCAACATAGCAGCACAGATTCTGGAAAATGCACAGTATAACAACAGCACGCCATATCCACACAGGTGAACCAGAACAGGCCGTGCGATAGTACAGTCATGGCGCCTTGATACCGTCAACCAAGCCAAGCTGATCGAGGACATAGATAAGACTTTCCTCGAGCTGTGTTTGAAACGGTGGATAATCAGCTACATGTGTGGGCCCCAGTCATTTGTGGAATTGATAAATAAGAAGTCTAAGACCTGAAGAGTGAAAAGAGAGTTCCCCAAAGCAGTGTGATACCTTCAGAACTGTTTAACCCTTACCTTTCTGAATTTCCACACACTCTAGACGGCATAGAGATAGTAATGTATGCGGTTGAATGCACGATCTTGGCGTCTGGTCCTATCGTCTACCTTTCTGAATTTCCACACCCTTTAGACGGCATAGAGATAGTAATGTATGCGGTTGAATGCAAGATCTTGGCCTTGGTCGGGCCCTATCGTCGATGACATATGGTAAAATTCAAATTTCCTTTACAATTCCATCGAGAAAAAAATTAAAAAATTTTTGACAAGCACATTCACGATTTTTGTTACATGGGTTAAGAAAAAAATCGTGGTTTCAAATATGTTCGCGTTCACAAAATTGGATGCTGCGCCCAAAAGTTATGGGGGGTTTTATTCCCTTATAAAGAAAAAATATTTAAAAATTCCCTTTGTGTTGCAATACCAAAATGTATATATAAATCGGTAACAACATTTAATATCTATCCGTAGACGCCTAAATATTAGCTAAATTTATTTTCATTTTCGCGGAAAATCAAAAAATAATGAAGGAATCTTGGAGTAAATTTTATTTATTCTTACTCAGAGTCCATAAAAATCTCTAAAAAAAACTAAAAATACGTACAGAATCTTGACAATGTCCAGAAAAATGTGAGACCAAAATTTTATTGATTAGGATTTTAAATTGCATATTGCAGCTACAACAAAAGACAAAAGTTTATTGTTGGAACATTATTTCAAGAATATATTTTTTGGTTTAATTCGAAAAATTTGAGAAAATTTTTTGGAGTTATTCTACTATTTCGCTAAATTTCCTAACAAAACCTGAATTATTTTGCTAAAACCTCTTCAAGGAAAATAGTTTATCATCGTGAAAGTATATTTGCATAGTGTGATAAGCAATAGAATTAGGAAATAAAGAGTGATATTGATATAACAATCAAAGAAAAAACATAAAAGTTAAAAACCGTATAACGCGCGAAATAGTTAAAATCAGTTGAGGCGCATGTGCTTTTCGCATAGAGCGAGTGCATCTCTGTCAATATGTTTGCATTTTTCCATGTTTCATTTAACCGCAAAAGTGTGCCATCAGTTGCATCTTACTACACCAAAATGCTTCATGTGGGTAAAAATAACGCGATGTTCATATGATTATAAGGCGCATCCGATTTCAGTGACCCCCTGTTAAAAATACGTCAATAAGACAAATTTTATACAGATTCGTCAAGAACCGCGGATGTGCTACCTGATTCTATTTTTGGTTAAATACGAATACTACTCCCGAATCTCTGAAATTCATGACACACCTTTTTGACAAATATTATAACCGTGTATAAAGGCTTCCATTTATGTAAAAAAATTTAAGGACAATCGCGGTTAAGTATGCGGATTAGTCAAAATACAATTTTGCTTATTTTCCTATTTTCAGGGTATCTATATCAGCGGTTTTAGTGGATGGATTCGATCGCGGTAGGGCTCAGTGAATCCGGCGCGGAAAAAAACTAAAATCACGCGGGGTTCAAGGGTACATGAGTCATACTTGTAAATTTTGAAGCCAAAAAATAGGTTTTTAAAGAAAAATTACGCACCAAAAATTCGACTTTGGACTCCTATTACTAGGGAGCTGTGGGGAGCACACTCATGAGATATACATCAAACGACGTGGAATCACGAGTTCTACAATCCAATAAATAGATTAGGTCATTATCTGGTTGCGCCCTCCAATTATAAGAAAAATTCAAAAAACCCCGATTTCAAAACTTCAAAATGTCAGCATCGATTTAAGAGGGATGCACTGTATATATCGAGAAGTCACACATTAGCATCATGTTGCCCAAGGGGTATTCTTCAATCCTTTCTTTGAGCTCAGGTCTGAATTTTCCCTCGTTTGACCAGAAATCAAGAAAAAACACAAAAAAGCTTGCTAACTTCAACACATTTTACCCATTTTTTTATATTACCACCAACGCAGCTTCCACGAAAATTATTTGCTATGGTCCATATTATAAGATCGTGGCTAAAACACTTCAGTTCATGTAAATATATTCATATTTTATAAAATATATTAACAGTTCGCGACTTATTAAATGGTGAACCTCAACTTCAACGATTGTAAAACATTTTTGAATATTACCATATGTATGTATGTAATAGGTCTAATGTCGACATAGCTGAGTTGGTGCAGTTCTTCCATCTGAAGAATATGAAAATATCCGCAGCTAAATCCACTGCCACACTGATCACCACATGGAAGGCTGAAATGAGGCTCGCCCTGAAGATATTGGTCGATGGTGTCCTGACTCCGACCACTTACTACCCCTAGATATTACGTGTTATTTTCGACAGCAGGCAAGCCACTGCTAGTTGCGACAATGTGAGAGGTACCAACAAGGTCCTCAAGTTGCAAACCGGCAGCACTTGCGGTTCTGACAAAGAAACCATGTTGAATTCTTACAAAGCAATAGACCGTTGTGTATAGGCAATGCGGCCCATTATTGTATGTATGTGGTACGTAGTGGAAAAATATTCAAACTTGCAAGAATGCCGCTCTAAAGACTGCTGTTCTCTAGACACCAGTGGACCATCTTCATGAGAAGACGTAGATTTTACCGATGCCTCAGCACAACAAGATGTTGTCGATGAAGTACCTGCTTGGTGTGGTATCGTCATAAGCACGTCTGCCACAATCCAGAGGACAGACTTCCCCACCCAGGAACGTCAGGGGAGATCTTCATGATCTAGAGAGAGATCTAAAGGTACAAACCAAAATCCCTTGATCAGATAAACCCCCTGACTAAAGCTTTTCTGTACTCCTTAAGATGACGTTGGAGATCCTGAGAATTTTTGAATAATGGATACAGCTTTTTTGGGAAGATTATCTTTCAAAACCTTTTTGAATTTTTCCCAGTTCGTTGTTTTTCCAGATATGTTGAATAGTATATATCCAATTATCATCTGAGAAAGACTTCTTATCGGATACAATCCAGTTATTATATTTCGCTTTTGTCGTATGTCAGAGAAAAGTGTGACGTCAGAGACCTCCTGCCACCCCCTATAGTTTTCCGAGATTGGAAATACAAAATAAGGGTTATTACTCCTGTTGCATATTGTGAGGATGTTAGTATTTATGAAATCTAATTGCCTGTTTCACTAAGACGATTCGAATTCAAATTCGTTCGAAGTATTACCAAAGTTCCGTTGTTTGTAAAAATATTTGATTAATTTTTGTTTTCAATCAAATAAAAATTCTACCATGACAGGAGTTTGGTAGTAATTCGAACGGCATTGAATTTGAATCGTCTTAGAGAAACTGGCCATAAATGAGAGTCACCTCTGTCGTTTATTAAAGTGCTGTCCCACAGGTCATATCTTGTGTTAATGTTGCAGCCAATAATGATGGTGTCGTGTGGTTGAATGGCCCTCGTGATGCTCGAGAACTCGCATAGTGGAACTTCTCTTAAGTAAGCCATCTAGGAAGAGGCAATAAGAAAGTGCTTAATGTTTTCCACTTCAACTCATGCCCTATACTTCGTATTCGTAAACGTATTGCATCTGTGTGATGAGTATGTTTAGATCTTCCTCAACCAGAAGGATCAGCGACCCTAGAGTGCTTTAAATTGATCTGCGCAATCATAAGCTGAAGATTTGGATGACCCTTCTAACTGCATTGTTAGGCCAGGCGGGCGTAGGATCTCGACTTTGCTTTCCCTCATACCAATGTTCTCCAATATTTCAAGTTGCCCCATTCCGGCCTGAATTATTGAGAGAACTAAGCATATACTGTTATAGTTAGGTTGCTCAGTGGCCAATTTGTCTATTGGAAACTTCTTTGTTCATTTTCTCCAGACATTTCAGAAATTTTGGACCGACACACTCTATTTTGGGCAATCAAACTTTGGCACGGAGTCTCATTGTGATTTCTTGGTTCGGATTCGGTTTCAAGCAGCTGTTCTAAGCTTAGTTATGCTCTTTTGCAGGAACCCCTTTGAGCACTCATCCCTATATATGGAACCACTGTGCAACTCGCTAGAGACGAAATGGGGTACCGGAGAATCGTCGTTTGTAAAACGTGTTCCATAACAAGTTCAGACTATTCGGTTCCTACTTTTTAGCAACAGCAACCATCAGGTTATTATCCACACGGCAGCGGGTTCATTGTACCCTAAGATATTCGTTTTAAAGTTACGAGACCGGTAAAAACTTTTTTTAAATTTAGAAGTCCTATAGCAGATCTTATATCTTTAGGGGATCATTAAAATATATGTATAGAAGTACCTATAGAAAGTCCTCTAACCACAAAACATCCAGTAGTCAAAAAAATTTCCATAAAATTCTAACATTTGTTTGGAATTCGCTGTTGTACAGGATAATCTGTATTATTTTATATGCTACAATAATTTGCCAATATTTATGTCAATAGAAGTATTGTTGTGTACTTCCGTTTCCTCTACAATGTTCACACAGTGAATGAAACATTATGACCGTTATAACAACACTCTCATCATGTAATTCAAATCTTTAGCAACAACATTCATTCAATCATGAAGCATATGTCGCCTTTTGTCCGGTATTCAATTTATTATCAACACCATTATCAACGAATTTTGCACTAATGGTGACTCTGATATTGACCGACTATCTGTCTGGCGGCATGACTTTTGGGTTGTTATCTCTCATTGTCAATGGCGTTTTTCATTTCATTTTTATGTGCAGACTGTTGCACACAAATTCTTTAACCAAGTACCCTAGCGCCTAGCACTCTCGCATCACTCCAAACATTCATTCATCTCTATTTGTGAGGGGATTCACATTATGGATGGATAAGTTGATATATGTACATATGTATGTATATATTATTAAATAAAATGGACAACAGGATACTACAAGTAGATGTATAACGATTATCACACGAATACACATACATGATCTGTTTGAGAGTACATATGTATGTGTTTCTGTGTGTTTCCCATGATATGTGATTGTTTGTCAATGATTTTTTACATTTAAAACGCATCAATGATTTAAATGATGCATTCTCCTGATTCAATGTAGTTGCCCGGTTGGTGCCTGGCATCCAGAATGGGGAAAAATATTCAATTTATGCATCGCTGATTTTTATGTTACAAAACAGCTCTCCAGCTTCGGACATGAACATATTTAATTAGTTCGATTTCCATGCAACTACAGACTGACCAAAGTAAAATACAGTCTGTGTGCAATGGGAATACCATCCGGATTCGAACAGCTGCCACAGCCGCAATAAATTCATGAAGAATTGCTGGTGTTGTTAAATTTATTGGAAATCTGCTGTCATTGCTTATAAATGAGCGTAATTTAATTAGTAACAAATGATTTCTGTTTATTCTCACAAGTGTGAAACCCTCGTATTGAATATGGAATGGAGGTTTTCTGGAAAGAAAAAAATATATTTTTACAGGCACCAAAATAAAAAAAAATAGTTTAAGAATTTAAAAGAAAAATTGATAGACTTTTTGTTGACATTTTACACCAATCAGGAAATAATAATAGAATAGATAATAACATTAAATTCCATTTTATCAGTTGACAAAATAATGTCCCTTTGAATTGTGAACATGTTAATGTAATTTCGATTTGCAATTACAAATGGCCGGACTGCCATAAGCTGCGAGTTGATCTAAGCAGAAGAAGAGGAGAGTAGTGAATGTCTGAGTATTGTGTGATAAAAGTCATTTGGCAATACAAGCAAAAACTTTGACACATCACACAGCAACCATAACGACATACAAATGCAGCGACATGCATTTGTATTTAAAGTCCTCTCCATAACCAGTCCTTTTTTGAAAGTGGCCGTGGCAACGCTACATTGGCAATGCAATGACGGTGACATGCTACGCCGAAAAAAAACCAAGTGACTCTACTAATGTTTATCTACCCACAGATTTCAATCAGTAAAGGCTAAAAGCAATACAAATGCAAATGGTTATAAGCATGTTAATGTGTGTGTGTGTTCAATGTGATTTTTCTATCGTGGCTTCCAATGCAAATATAGATTTGTCTGTATTGGAAAAAATGACAAATACCAATGCCCCCGACCAACATGTGTATCAAATGACTAGGCTTTTAAGAGAGATACACACATGCATACATCGAAAATGGTCATTCATGGTCTTAAAAAATCCGTTAAGTTCAGTCAGCCAGAATCTCACACACTGCACACCATAAAGGGGTCAAATTTGATTCTGGCCAGAAAAAAATTACATTGGCATGTTCACATCGATGTATTATCTCCACCCAAAGAGAAAATATCGATTTGAATCATCATTAGGATCAATTTCAACATTCCTTAAAATCCACGCCTATATCCATGAAAGTCTCTCAAGAACTATCCACGAAAATCCACGCCTATATCCGCGATAGTCTCTCAAGAGATATTCCTTAAAAAAATCCAAGCCTATATAAGTGATAGTCTCTCAAAAAATATTCCTAAAAAATCCACGCCTATAACTGAAAAAGTCTCTGAAAAAATATTCCTTAAAAATCCACGCATATATCCGTGATAGTCTTTGAAAAAATATTCCTTAAAAATCCACGCCTATATCCATGATAGTCTCTGAAGAAATATTACTTAAAAACCCACGCCAATGTCGGTGATAGTCTCTCAATAAATATTTCTAAAAATTCCTAAAAATATTCCGGATAGTCTCTCAAGAAATATTCCTTAAAAATCCACGCATATATCCGTGATAGTCTTTGAAAAAATATTCCTTAAAAATCCACGCCTATATCCATGATAGTCTCTGAAGAAATATTACTTAAAAACCCACGCCAATGTCGGTGATAGTCTCTCAATAAATATTTCTAAAAATTCCTAAAAATATTCCGGATAGTCTCTCAAGAAATATTCCTTTAAAATCCACGCCTATATCCGTAATAGTCTCTCAAGAAATATTCGTTAAAAATCCACCCCTATATTGGTGATGATTTCTCAATAAATATTCCTTAAAAATCCACGCCTACATTGATAAACTGTCGTTGTCCAGGCGACAAATGGTGAGTATTTAAGGGAACTAAAAATTCTATTATCTTTTTCATTACCTTCGAAAATCGTCTATACCCAAACATTTGCTCCCGAAAAAGCAACCCAAAGACCCATGGCAAACATTAGAGTGATGCAAATTTGTGCTTAAATACAAACCATAGTGGGTCATACATTATTCAATATTGACGAAGCAAATAGCAGTCGAACACCGTCATTCTAAGGCTAGCAGAATCCATCTATCGCCTTACACTAAACATGAGGATGGTGGTGGGTACAACATCCACAGAAAACTGATACCCAGTAGTAACATGCAGTTCCTTATTGTTATTGTTACTATTGCACTCACTGAGTCTGCACACACATTCACATGTGCTTGCGATGCAATACTCATGAATATGGAACATATTCAAGGGACACTTACACTCCAACACTCTAGCAGCATTGTGCTAGCTAGTGCCATACACTTAAATTCATCTGCTGTGAATGTTTCATTTTTTTTCGAGAAACAATACAACAACAGAATGAACGAAATACAAGACAAACGGAAACGGATATAAAGGCTGGGAATGGTCATGTATTTTTACATAGACACAAATACATATGAATGTACCTATGTGGAGATTCCACATAGCCGTTTTTTTGTTTCTCATAGGTAGGGAATTTTAAGTGGCACTTGGGAAATCAATGTTCCACTGTTCTCCGCTCTGTTTTGTTTTGTAGCTCATACACAGCGATCGGCTTTTCTAGGCAAATTGACTGAAATTTTAGGGTTCTGTTAAATTTTGGGCACTTTCCATGGTCGCCAACAATGTTTGTTCATATACAGTTCTTAAATTGCACCGTGTTTCCTATGTTTGTATGTGTATGTCAATGTTATATATGGTATGTACGATAGATATGTATGTATGTACGACGTGGCAATTGCAAGTTTTGTGTGTCTGTTGTAGTAGCTGTGCTGCATTAGCATAAAATGAAAGCGAAATGTGTTAAGCATTGCCACAACAACGTTGAGGCTTTTATGCAAAGTATCCTCAGACATGGTGGTGGCTACATTTGAACTCGACTCTCACACACTTTTCTTGGCCATTCACATTCACATTGCACTGCACAAACTGCATTTTTCATTGCCGTACCATTTGATGGCGAGACTGTTAAATGTCCTTTTAAAAAAATCTCTTTGAGTGCGGGGGGCTGGGGGAGCACTTTTGTGTATTTGACGGTCTAGATGTTAATGTTTAGAATGAGTTAAATTCTTGTTTGCCTGAAATTTTTTACTATTTAAATTTTGCAAGTTTTAATGTTGTGAAAAACCGAGTTGAAATAAATTCTTTGCAGAAATCATGAAGTTCAAATAGTTAAACAACAGACAAAGTTGAAGTAATCAACGTCCTTCTATGTTTAGAGGAGTAAGGGGTTAAGCCTTAAGTTAATTCCCTTAAACTGGCTTTAAAAGGGTCATACCTAAGTTAACGAAGGGCAACTTGATTGTTTCAGCCATGTAAACTTCTCTACAAGTGCTATCTTAAGGCACGCCGCACAGTGTTGCCGCGTGGACAAAAATCAAAAAATGTGATATTAACTTTTACATATGTTTATGTTTTTTTCTTACAGTAAACACATCTGATACATCGAATCTGAAAGAATTTTGTCGATATGTGCATCCATAATGAAGTTATAGCTCTTTAAATATGAAAAATATTTCCCAGATAATCTAAAGCGATAATCGTATGAAAATTGGACGACATTTAAAATAACATTTTCTGAAAAGTTTGTTGATAATATTAAAAGTTTTGGATGGGGATTTGATGGGAGGGCAATAAATAAAAAATTATAGTACAAAAAGTTGACATCAACTGCACATAAGCAAAGTACTGTTATCAAGAAGTAAAAATTTATATTTGATAAAAAAGTATAAATTCTTAATATTTCGTAGAGTATATCTTTTGAATGCCACCTATTGCCACCTTGGCTCTTGGTTTCCGTTAATTGGACATCTCTTCCGAAGCGAAATGTGTAAAAACATTCTGCCCATCCCTGCAACCTTCTGAGATATATCGGTACAGATTTTATATAGCCCCTATATATATCTTTTCCCGATTTTGCTACAGCTTGTTCAATTTTGATCGAATAGCCTTGAAATTTAATATTTTCTTATTTTCTTAAGCCCCTAAATAGCCACACCGATTTTCACAAAAATCGGTTCAGATTTGGGTATAGCCCTCATATATATCTTTCCCCGATTTTGCTATAACTCAGTTAAGTTTGATCGAATAGCCTTCAAATTTAATATGTAATATTTGCTTAAGCCCCTGAGTACCTCTACCGATTTTCACAAAAATAGGTTCAGATTTTTATATATTTAATATGTAATATTTTCTTAGGTCCCTGAATAGGTTACATATTAAATATTACATATTAAATTCGAAGGCTATTCGATCAAAATTGACAGAGTTATAGCAAAATCGGGGAAGATATATATGGGGGCTATATCCAAATCTGAACCGATATGGACCAAAGTTGAAATTTTTCATTCCTATGCCCTTACAAGTACTTGTGCAAAAATTTGTCAACCTAGGTCAACTCCTTCTATTTTTGTCCACTTTTGTATGGAAGCGGCAACACTGTGCGCCGTTCGGACTCGGCGATAAACAGTAGGTCCCATATCATTGAGCTAATATGAATCGGGGTGCACTCATTGATATGAGAGAAGTCTCCCTTGTCCCGCCTGGGATGTTTGTGGAACAATTATTATTATGTATGGTTATTTTCATGTGAAGATCCGTACTTCCTGAGATATCTATCCTAATTTGGTTAATTCCATTAGCTATTGAGTTAATATCCGATTAAACTATTTCCCACGAATATCCTTGAGGAGAAAAAAGGAGACTTATTTCCTCGCCTTTTATTGAACTCAATGATTTGGGACATCTTTTTATCACCGGGTCCGAAGATTATTACACTGAGGGGTTTCTGCCACCGTCGAAAAAGTGACGCAATTTATTCCAGAAAAAAATTTGCCAAATTATATAGGCCCCGCCCAACTTTGATAATTTTCTTACTGGTTTATTCATCAATATTTAGTAATAGAAATTTAAGGTTACTTTATCATCGCAGGTAATTTCCATACACCATGTAAATTGCATGGAGAGCCATTGTATTTTGTAAAAAGCATGGATTTTAATATTTTTAATTTCAAAATTATGATTTGGCAAATCACACATCAGCATGTCGAAACTCCTTAGAACAATTGGACACTAATTTCATTTAGTTTCATATATGTAGTTAAAAAACACTGTAAAAACAACATTTTTGTAAAAACTTCTTGTCAACCATTTATGATTTGTTATCAAAAAAGAAAAATTACATCGCGCCAAAACATTTAGTAACTGTCATTGCATTTTACGTTCTCTTCATATGTCATATGTTATGCAAAATTACAAAGACCTTTTCATACCGGCCTTTTACTAATTGTGTTTACTCTATTTCCAATGTTTTTTTTTTTTTATTCTTCGACTGCTGTATCTGCTGTCTGTTTTGTCCGTGCAGTATTTTTGGTCATCATTCCAGAAATTTGGCAATTCACGTGGCCATCACATGCTATCAGATAGAGGACTACAATATGGCTTGGATGTTGATCAAGAGGATGAACCATTGAAAATAGTATCGCATATAACGACCAAAGACTTGCAAACTTCGCTAAACGCTAACAAGGCTTACACAAAACCAGGCAACCGAAACAATGGCAACGAAGTTGGAGCCCATAATCATGATGACGAGGATGAGGATGGCGGTGATGATGTTGATGGTGTTGACAATGTTGATGATATGGCTGGCCAAACGACTACAGCGACAAATGCCACCGATAACGAGAGACAATCAACTTTACATTTACCCCATGCCAGATGGCCGAATCATTGGTCAGATATACCACCGTCACACATGACTTCCACCAATACAGTCACGTATAAATGGCTAACAAGCCCATGGACGCCATGTTCACAGAAATGTGGGGCAGCTGGCTCGGGTTTAAGGGTAAGTACAGTAATCCTAGCAACCAAGCACTAAAGGGAGGGAGATGCTTTGAAAGAAGAAAAAAAATATACAATTTATTTAATGTAATTGTCTTTTTCGCTTTATTTAAAACATTTTATTTATCCATTCATTAGAGACGCACCATTACCTGTATTCGCATCCATTTAACGACTAGTATCCCCACCATCCCCAATGGTGATTACAATAGCAACAATGACGATGAAAATGCTCTTAATATGGAACAAACCACTGAAGTAACCAACCAACAACAACAACTACCGCTGGAACAGGAACAGGAGGAAGTTGTGGACAATGCATTTTGTGAAGATTATGGCCTGGACATACCCGATACCTTTGAGACATGCGGCAGTGAAGAATGCCCCCGCTGGATCAAGGGTGAATGGTCATTGTGTCATCAGTCACGTTGTTTTGGTCGCAACACAGCCATACAAAGACGTGAAGTCTCCTGCCGTTTTGCTAATGATACCATATCTCGTCTATGCCCAGAATATGAAAAGCCCATCAGTCGCCAGGAATGCTACAATGAACGTTGCAAAGGTGTATGGAGGGTAGAGCCCTGGTCAGAGGTAAATAAAACAACTTTTGGTTATGCATGTCTGTTTGTTTTTTTTTTTTTTTGTACACCCTCCACCATGAGATGGATGGTACATTATTTTGTCTTTTCGTTTGCAACTTCTCTTTAGATATCATAATATTTTGTCCAAACTTAATTTAAGTTCAAAAATGGTCATATCGGTTCAATCCTTCGGGTTCGTCCCTCACAAAAGTTCAAAATTTTTCTCTAAAATGGTGCTGACGAATTGAATTGAGTAACCGATTTCATCCAAACTTTACACCAGACATACACAGATCAGTTTCGGATATGATCTGTCTACTCTTTCAGGTGTCTACCATACAAAATTTCACAATTTTTCGAAAAATGCAGGTTAAGAAGATGTTTTTTTTATATTTTTTTATTTCAATACTCATGTCTCGGATCATTTTGAATTTATTCGTGGTATGTTGTTGTCAATTTCCATACAATTTTTCCATCAGGTTCCAAGAGGGTCTATATCGTACAACACCTTTGGGTATTTCCCTATGTTCAGTTTGTGGTACTTTTTGTGGTCCTGTTTATCATGGACAGCTTTTAGGCTCAGATCGTGGATTTATTTTAAGTCAATTCTAGGACTAATGTAGGTTCAGATCGTGGACTATATTTAGTCTCAAATCATGGACTACTGGGGGACTATTGTGAGGCTCATGATTGTGTTCATTTATTTAATGGCAATTGGAGGGCTTTTTTCGAGGCTCATGATCGTTCACTTATTTTATGACAATTTAATGACTATTTTTAGGCTCATATTGTCGATATATTTTACGACAATTTGAGGACTATTTTAGGCTCAAATCGTGTATTTATTTTACGGCAATCTGAGGACGGTATTTAGGCTTAAATCGTAGATTTATTTTACTACAATTTGAGGACTATCTTTAGGCTCAAATCGTGGATTTATTTTACGACATTTTGAGGACTATTTTAGAATCAAATTGTGTATTTATTTTACGACATTTTGAGGACTATTTTTAGGCTCAAATCGTGGGCTTATTTTGCGACAATTTGAGGACTATTTTAGGCTCAAATCGTGGATCTATTTTACGATAATGTGAGGAATATATTTAGGCTCAAATCGTATATTTATTTTACTACAATTTAAGGACTATTTTTAGGCTCATATCGTGGATTTATTTTACGACAATTTGAGAACTATTTTAGAATCAAATTGTGTATTTATTTTACGACAATTTGAGGACTATTTTTAGGCTCAAATCATGGATTTATTTTACGACAATTTGAGGAATATACTTAGGCTCAAATCGTATATTTATTTTACTACAATTTAAGGACTATTTTTAGGCTCATATCGTGGATTTATTTAAAGACAATTTGAGGACTATTTTAAGGCTCAAATCTTGGATTTATTTTAAGACAATTTGAGGACTATTTTTAGGCTCATATCGTGGATTTATTTTACGACAATTTGAGAACTATTTTAGAGTCAAATTGTGTATTTATTTTACGACAATTTGAGGACTATTTTTAGGCTCAAATCATGGATTTATTTTACGACAATTTGAGGAATATATTTAGGCTCAAATCTTATATTTATTTTACTACAATTTAAGGACTATTTTTAGGCTCATATCGTGGATTTATTTAAAGACAATTTGAGGACTATTTTAAGGCTCAAATCATGGATTTATTTTAAGACAATTTGAGGACTATTTTTAGGCTCAAATCGTTGATTTATTTTACGACAATTTGAGGACTATTTTTAGGCTCAAAACGTGGATTTATTTAACGACATTTTGAGAAATATTTGTAGTCTCTAAACGTGGATTTATTTTACGACATTTTGAGAACTATTTGTAGGCTCAATACGTGGATTTATTTACGACAATTTAAGGACTATTTTAGCATCAAATTGTGGATTTATTTTACGATAATTTGAGAACTATCTGTAGGCTCAAATCGTGGATTTATTTTACGACAATTTAAGGACTATTTTTAGGCTTAAATCGTGGATTTATTTTAAGACAATTTGAGGACTATTTTTAGGCTTAAATCGTGGATTTATTTTAAGACAATTTGAGGACTATTTTTAGGCTCAAATCGTGGATTTATTTTAAGACAATTTGAGGACTATTTTTAGGCTCAAATCGTGGATTTATTTTAAGACAATTTGAGGACTATTTTTAGGCTCAAATCGTGGATTTATGTTAAAACAATTTGAGGACTATTTTTAGGCTCAAATCGTGGATTTATGTTAAAACAATTTGAGGACTATTTTTAGGCTCAAAACGTGGATTTATTTTACTACCATTTGAGGACCATTTGTAGGCTCAAATCGTCGATTTATTTTACTACCATTTGAGGACTATTTTTAGGCTCAAATCGTGGATTTATTTTAAGACAATTTGAGGACTATTTTTAGGCTCAAATCGTGGAATTATTGTACAACATTTCGAGGACAATCGTGAAAAAATGCTGACTAGCCTAAGCCTATGCTGACGATTTAGTACATTTTAAAGTCGACTTTGCACAATACCAACCATCCTATTAATCTATATATATAAAAGAGTAGTGAGGTGAGTGACTGACTGACTGATTGACTGACTGATTCATCAGCGCCCAGACGAAACCGCTGAAGCTAGAAAGTTGAAATTTTGGGTGTAGGTTGCTGTTGGTGTGTAGGGGTGAGATAAGGTTGGGTTTTTGGAAATTCGACCTAGAAGTGTACGAAAAGTACTAAAAGGTACTAAATATGGTACCCTTTGTGTTAGGCAAACGGTAAGAGCTAGAATTCTGAAATTTGGAATGAGGGTAACTGATGGAGAGCTAGAAAGATGTACCAAAGGGTTTTTGGAAATTCGAACTACAAGGATACGGAAAATACTAAATGGTACTAAATTTAGTACAATTTAGATTTGTGTGAACGGATAGAGCTGGAATCCTGAAATTTGAAATTAGGGTAACTTGTGGAGAGTAACAAAGAAAGGTTTTTGGAAATTTGAACTATAAGTGCACGAATAGTACTAAATGGTACTAAATTTAGTACAATTTTGATTTGGGTGAACGGATAGAGCTGGAATACATGCATTTGGAATGAGGGTCACTGATGAAGAGAAAGTATGAAAGGTTTTTGGAAATTCGAACTGTAGGGGTACGAAAAGTACTAAATGGTACTAAATTTAGTACAATTTTGATTTGGGCGAACGGATTGAGCTGGAATACAGACATTTGGAATGAGGGTCACTGATGAAGAGTAACATTGAAAGGTTTTTGTAAATTCGAACTATAAAGGTACGAAAAGTACTAAATGGTACTAAATTTAGTACAATTTGGGTTTGGGTGAATGAATAGAGCTGGAATCCTGAAATTTGGAATGAAGGTCACTGATGGAGAGTAAAAAAGAAAGGTTTTTGGAAATTCTAACCATAAGTGCACGCAAAGTATTAAATGGTACTAAATTTAGTACAATTCGGATTTGGGTGAACGGATAGAGCTGGAATCCTGAAATTTGGAATGAGGATCACTGATGAAGAGTAAAAATGAAAGGTTTTTGGAATTCGAACTATAAGTATACGAAAAGTAATAAATGGTACTAAATTTAGTACAATTTGGGTTTGGGTGAACGAATAGAGCTGGAATCCTGAAATTTGGAATGAATGTCACTGATGAAGAGTAAAAAAGAAAGGTTTTTGGAAATTCGAATTACAGGGGTACGAAAAGTACTAAATGGTACTAAATTTAGTACAATTTTGATTTGGGTGAACGGATTGAGCAGGAATACAGATATTTGGAATGAGGGTCACTGATTAAGAGTAACAATGAAAGGTTTTTGGAAATTCGAACTATAAGGGTACGAAAAGTACTAAATGGTACTAAATTTAGTACAAATTGGATTTGGGTGAACGGATGGAGCTAGAATCCTGAAATTTGAAATTAGGGTCACTGGTGGAGAGTAACAAAGAAAGGTTTTTGGAAATTCGAATTATAAGTGCACGAAAAGTTCTAAATGGAACTAAATTTAGTACAATTTGGATTTGGGTGAACGGATTGAGCTGGAATCCTAAAATTTGTAATGAGGGTCACTGATGGAGAGTAACAAAGAAAGGTTTTTAGAAATTAGAACTAAAAGTGCACGAAAAGTACTAAATGGTACTAAATTTAGTACAATTTGGATTTGGGTGAACGGATAGAGCTGGAATCCTGAAATTTGGAATGAGGATCACTGATGAAGAGTAAAAATGAAAGGTTTTTGGAATTCGAACTATAAGTGTACGAAAAGTAATAAATGGTAGTAAATTTAGTACAATTTGGGTTTGGGTGAACGGATAGAGCTGGAATCTTAAAATTTGGAATGAAGGTCACTGATGGAGAGTAAAAAAGAAAGGTTTTTGGAAATTCGAATTAAAATTATACGAAAAATACTAAATGGTACTAAATATAGCACAATTTGGGTATAGGTTAACGAAAAGCGCCGGAATCCTGAAATTTGGAATGGGGGTCACTGATGAAGAGTAAGACAGATGTACCAAAGGTCGAAAAGTCCTAAATGGTAGTGAGTTTAGTATGATTTGGATTTGAAGAGCTGGAATCCTGAAATTTGGAATTAAGATTACTGTTGGAATATAGAATTGAGATATGGAGGTAGCTTTGGAAAATCGTACTAATGTGCACGAAGTAGTACTAAATGGTACGAAATTCGCTATAATTTGTATTTGAGTGAACAGATTATTGTTGGAGTGTAGGATTGAGGTAGTTTTGGAAATTCGTACTTATGGAAAAGTGCTAAATGGAACTACATTGGCTATAATTTGGGTTTAGGTGAACGGATAGAGCTGAGATATGAAAGTACATTTTGGAAAATCGTGTACGAAAAGTGCTAAATGGTACAAAATTTGGTATTTGCTATATGGTATAGAATTTTGTACAATTTGTGATTTTGTAAAGGGTAGAACTGGAATTTTGAAATTTGGTACTAGATTAGCAATTGGTGTTTAGAGTGGAGGTAGGGAGGAGGTTTTGAATATTCGTACTTATTTATAAAAAAAACTACTAAATAGTCCTCAAATGGGTTTCAGAGGAACTGGTAAAACTGGAAAACTGAATTGTTGAATATAAGGAAGTAATTTTGGAAATTTTAAATAGTTAAGGTTGGGTGTAGGAACAAAGCTGGGATTATATAATTTAAAAATACGCTATTTGTACAAAAAATACGAAATGAAAAAATATTTGTTATGAAGATCGCTCTAAAGTTTGAGACAAAGTTCTAAGTTTGAAAAATTGTACTGCATATTGTCCCATTGATTTGATGTTAACGCCAAGGAGTTTCTAAATAATGTACTGAAATTAAATAGTCAAACGTGAAATATCTTTTCAAAAAATGTTTTTGTTCTGACCGCTTTGGTATGTAAATTTGAAAACGTGGTCCAATGCGACAATTTTGTTAACTAGAAGGTATTTACCCCCTGATATTAAAAAATCCTAAATTGAAATGTCTTCACAACATTTCCACATTAAGTACAATTTTTTGTAAAGAAGTTTTCTAACCTTTCATGCCACAAATTCTGAATTTCGGTTGGAAAATGTGCAGAAGATCTTCAAAATACTCTAAATCTTCAAACTATCTCTTCTAATAAACGTGGATTGAAGTGGAGATTTTTTAAATTAAATTTCTATATCCTCTGAGTATTCAAGGTCCAAATTTAAAGAAAATTGGACAATATACATTTGTTCTTCTTTAAAAATACACTAAGTCGAGAGGTACCGTTATATGGGGATATACGAAAACGTGGCCGAAAATTTAAGGGACCTATTCGGGTTCTGGGCGAAACTGCTAAAGCAAGAACCTTGAATTGTGAATGTGCGTGATTGTTGTTGTGAAGGGGTGAGATAAAGTTTAGTGGTTGGAAATTCGTACTGGAAGAGAATGCTGTGTTAGTGAAGAGGTAAAACCAGGAGTCAAATCTGAAATTTGCAATATGATACGTAGTTTTGGAAATTCGAAATAAAAAATATGGTAGCTGTGTAGGGATGCGATACGGCAAATTGATTTCCTTTCCGCATACGAAGTAGCGGGCATTTGCTAGTTTCATGTATTTCTTCTCGGATGACACATTTTTGTCGGTTTTGTCAATATTTTTTCTCCACTTGTAAAAAATTGCTGAGATCCGTTTTCATTTTTTATTTATTTTCTTTGTTGATGATATTTACAGTGCAATGCTCCTTGTGGCCGCCAGGGCATCAAATATCGCATACTGCAGTGTGTTTGGTACGGTACACGAAGACCAGCGGGTAATGCTTGCAAACATCAGAACCGACCTGCAGTAATGAAAGTCTGCAAAAGTCCACCCTGTTATGCAAAAGGTAAATAAAGCAATGCTCAATGACCATCCCCCAAATGGGACGGAAAAAATGAAAGGCACATCTAATTGCTATTGTTTTTCTCTTCTTCTCGCTTTCTTCCTCCGCAGCCATTGAGCGTTGCAAAGATACTTCACGCTATTGTCGCAATGTACGCTCCATGGGATTGTGTCGTTTACAACGTTATCAGGAGAAATGCTGCAAGTCCTGCAAATACAATAGCATTCCAAATTAGCATTTACTATTTAATAATAATCTACACCTGCCATATAATTCGTATTACCATCATCATTATCTGCAGCAGCTAGAGCAGCAGCATCGGCATCAGCTTCCTATACTTCGTTATCATGGTCATCAATCTCCTCCACCTTCAGATCTCACAGACGCCGGCACATTTTATGGTAAACCAAGGTATGTAGCAACGTTATGGCCAGAAGACCAAGTCATCACATAACCAATATTCATTCTTGGCTAAAACACCGGAAGGCATGTGAGACAATGCAAGACAAAATGTCACATACACACACACACAAAGAAGCAATTATAGTTAATGAAATAATATTACAAAAAGAAAAAAGAAAAACAAAAAAAAAACAAATGTTTAAATTATACAACAGTTTATTATAATTTTTGATAATATTTTTAAAGCAAAACAAAAAAGAAACAATTGCAAAAACCTAATTACGAAAAACAAAGGAAAATCCCCAAAAACTCTTCAATGGAAAGTAAATAGTAAATAAACGGAACAAATTTCCTATAAAAGAGAAAAAAACTAAACATTTAAGATAACAACAACAATTATTGTTACAAATTAAGGCTTATTATACATATATACGACGAGACATGCATAAAACAATAGCAACAACAACAAAATAATATAATTAACCTCTATCATTATACTAAGATTTCAAAAATCGCCGCCCTTTCATTTCAAAAAACACACAAAAATTAAATTATGTGTCTCCTTACTGTCTAAAAAGAAAGCCCAACAACAAAGATTGCCTTTGGCTTCAGCAAAAACGAAAAACATTCAAATGAAGACAAAATACGAAAATCATAATGTCAAATTATTAAGCTTTATGTTGATATACACAAATATTGTCCTAATATGTATTAATTTTATACAACATACTCTATTATTATTTTGAATTTGTAAGTTATTTTTTAAGATTTTGTGAAATGTTGTTTATTGGGTGATATTTATGTGATGTATGTTGTATGTTTGCTAAGAAACGGCAAGACCTATCGAAATGGGAATAAAGAAGATGTTGTAGATGATTTTCACTGTTACAATATTTTCTTTAGTTCCATTTCGTTACGACTTGCCGGTTCCAAGTAAAATCCTGAAAACCTAAAAAGATCGATCCAGCGATTTTTTCTTGTTTTTGAATTTTTCTCATCTATAAACATAGCTGTTTCAAAATCCGCAAAAACTTTCCTGGTGTAAGCGGGTTTTATTTAAAGTTAGTTAAGGTGCACTGTGTATAACATTGTTTTATAAGGAGGCGATAAAGTCAATCCATTGTCCTAATTTTAACTTCTATATCTCAAACATGGTAAAACCTAGGAACAGCTACAAAATTTTCTTTAGTCCCATTAAGATAGGACTTGCCGCTTCCAAGTAAAATCCTGAAAACCTAAGAAAATCCTTTGACCGCGATTTATTTGAAAATCCCTCCGGCCTTTTTTGTTTTTTTTTTTTTTTATTTTTCTCATCTACGAACATTGTAGTTTCAGAATCCGCCAGAACTTCCCAGGTGTAGGCACCTTTCATTTAAAGTTAGCTAAGGCGCAACGTGAAAAAGCTGCGCTATGTTTTTCATCATACATATAACTAAAGAAATAAGTTCACATTCAGTTTGAAGATTTTATCAAAGGTATTTTGTTTTTAATGACACTGAGCAATAAGCAAATTCTATACGAAGTTGAAGAAGTTCAAGGTTTGTAACATTGTTGAACACTTGGACAGAAATATGTGAAATGGTAGTCCAAAATCACTGATTTGAATAGTGATTGTGTGGTCATTCAACAGCGATCTAAAGCGATTAAGGGCAGAAAGTTTAAGTTTCTGATAAGTGTGCCGTTTTATATTACCGAGTACCCAGCAAATAGAAGTGGTTCGACGTGTAGTGAGACTTTTGGTGAAAATATAATTTAATTTAAATGCCATTCGAAAATATTTGGAGGATCTTCTAGTGTTATAAATTCTGCTTTCACGTTTTTTTGGAGTGTCGGAGCCGATAGAACCAGCGTTCCGAGCAGGACACTGTTAAGGACTATCTCAATTAGTGTCTTAAATTGGTTTCCTAAGCAGACAAGCGTATCCGTAGGTCCATGCATTATCTTAGGGAACACTCGTCCATCTCGATGATATAGCGCAGGTTGATGGAGATCAATCTCAAAATGGTGAGCAGATTCACATATCCAAAGAAAATCTGATAATAAAAATTTAATTTAAATATCATTCGAAAATAATTGGAGAATCTTCTAGTGTTATAAATTCTGCTTTCACCTTTTTTTGGAGTGTCGGAGCCGATAGAACCAGTGTTCCGAGGCACGACACTATTAAGGACTATTTCTATTAACGTCTTAAATTGGTTTCCTAAGGAGAAGAGCGCATACCGTAGGTCCATGCATTATCCTAGGAAATTAGTCGGCAGAGAACACGCGTCCGTCTTGATGATATAGTGCAGGTTGATTGAGATCAATCTCAAGATGGTTGTTGTTATTGTAGCAGCATAAAAACCTACATAGAACCGTAGGTTTGATGCTGGGTTGGCAGCCGCTGGCCGAAATACTATGGTTTCGGGTCAATCTGGTACGAAAGAACCCGCTGCCGTAGGATTGTCTCAAGATGGTGAGCAGATTCACCTATCGAAAGAAAATCAGATAATAAAAATCGGTCTTTCTCTCTTACATACCGATGTCCATTGAGGACAAGTTGAGTTCAACGGTAAACATCGATCCCAAACACACCTAAAGTCCACATCGTGCGCAATATTAACTTGAGTTAATCTCCCTCCCATATGTATTACCTCGAAACCTACTTCTAAAAGAGGCTCTGTCATCACACCGGCAGGGCAACCCTCGAAGTTAAAGGGTGTGAAGTCAAAGAAGATAAATTAATTTTAAAAAAATCCATGATGCTGAAGGCTGGACCGGACTCAATACATGGGCATATGGTTGCAACCAAAACCAGCAAATAGAAGTGATTCGAAGACCAAAGGTAAAAATATGATTTAAAAAAAATTTTAAAATTTCATTCGAAAATATTTGGAGTAGCTTCCATTGTTATAAATCATGTTTTCACCTCCTATTTTGAATGTAGGAGACGATAGAACTGTCTTTCCGGGGCAGTAAACTATTAAGGAAGGAATCTTGAACAAGGAATTGGCCGAGAATTTTCCCACTACCTCAGTTAGTGCCGTAAATCGATTGCCTAAGAAAAAGAGGACATACCGTATGTCGATTACGCTAGGAAATTCATTAAGAGGGAACGGTGGTTAATTTCGATGAGAAAAAGTGCAGGTTGATCAAGATCAATCTCGGGCATTGTGACACCCTTAAGGTGTTGAGCAAATTCGAAAGATTCAAGTACCCAAGAGAAACTTCAATCTCCCATATGTATGTTGACCATCTTCTTCAAAGGGAGGCTCTGACACGACGCCGGCAGGACAATCCTCGAATTTAAAGGATGTGGGGTCAACGGATATAGATTAACCCTAAAACATATGAAGGATGCAGAAGGCAGGGAAGACTAACTCAGAACTACAAGAGCTTGTGGTTTCAACCAAAACCAACCCTTCTACACCAAATAACAAGGTGAAGAGAGGTAGATCAACGGATAAACCACAGCCGAAGTCTAAGAAACCCAAAGCGAGACAAGACTCCAAGCCCTCTACATCCTCTACTCGCCACCACTTTGAAGGTTGGTAGCCTAATCAAAGCCACAAGATATCTTCCGGATCTCTTCTCACGGGTGGCAGTGCTGGAAAGAAAACCAGACGAACAATGAGTTGCGGCCATCGATAAAGTTTACCCTGTATGTGAAATCAATGACTATCGATGGCTGCTTACCTGCGAAACATTGTGTTCTCGGACAGTTGGGATTCCCCCAAGTATACTCAATTGGGAAATACCACCCACTATAGAGGAATAAAGGTTATCTGCTGGAGTACTTGGATTTTATTTGTAGTACATTAGATTGTCTAGGCAAACTCTGAGAATGGCCTTGACAAACTCTGCCTGTAGTGGAATTCTGTAACTCATTTTTCGAGTTACCGACAAATATCGGTAAAATTAAAATGATTATAATTTCGGCAATTAACGAACTTTTTCGGTAAGTTAACAACCAAAATAAAGCTGTTGCTAAATTCTACCGATATCACAGTGCTGCCAACTTTTACTGATACTTTTCATTCATAATTTTGCGTTTTAAAGTTAACGATTTTTGTCGGCAACTCAAAAAATGAGTTAGAGAATCGCACTACTGATTTCATGATTCCATGTTCCCCTGTAGAAGGGTCAGCGTGGGTGTGGGATGACTGAAGACTGGCGGCATATACTGACGGAATGTCGGTACTATATTAGACATTAGAGATTTAGTCAATATGGGTATCACGTATGGAGGGGCGGGGTGGGATTTCAGTAGGGCACTTGGAGACAGTCGGACTTTTAGTTTAAGTAGGTTTGCACGTGAAGTGTTTGTTAGGAGAAGGACTAGACTTAGTGGAGGTAATTCGTCCACATAGTCACCTCTACAATTTGGGCGTGTTGGTGTTGGAGGAGAGTTGGTGTTGGTGCGGCGTCGTTTTTCCTGGTGCGGATGTCGTGCCAACGATCCGTGAGGGTGGTCTCGTACATTGTTTGTGTTGTGTTTTCCGTTGCCGAGGTCCCAGTGGGCCCATTGTGCAGTCCGTGAGGACAACATGTTAATTGTTTGTGGTCCTGTCTTGTATGTTTGTTCCGGTGGCTTATATGGAGGAGGTCACCAGTCCGGGACTGTTTGGAATCCAACTGGTAGTGGTCATTGGCCACGAAGCCTGACCGGAGGCTATATTCTGGTACCGCTGGTGCCAGGTGCCCCCTGATCCTCGGATCTGGCCTGGCAGTTGGTGTTGGCCCCCTTGTGGGAGCATTGCGGTGGCTGTAGTTTGGACCCAAATCGCGGGTAGAGTTTCGGCTCAAATGTGGAGTTGCATAGCAACCGGGTGCCTGACCCATAGAAAGGCAGGAGTTTAGATAGGCTCCGCTCCTAACCAAGGTGACGCTCACGTCCAAATACGTGTTAGCGAATTGGTACTCGTTTTTCTGTGCAGGGGCGTTGGTAGACGCATTATATTCACCCGGTGTTAAGAGCACTGTGAGGTAGACCGCAAGGTAGGTACTCACATAAAGCACCACGACGTAGCCCCCTGTGGACCATGCGCATATACTGACAATATTCGACATTCAGAATCCCAACCTTCATATACATAGTAGTTCGAACAAATTTGAATTCCAATCGTCTTAGTGAAACAGGCCATTATTTTTCAACAAGCATAACTTTCGAGCGCTGCCACATAAAACAAAAGAGTAGAGATTTAACATCTCTCGAAAAACTCGTACTCTTCAAGTCTGCCACTCGAGAGTAAAATCTAGCAAATCTTAACTGTGGTCAATAGACACTCAGGGACAAGATGCGTAAGGGTAAGCTGCTATTTGGACTTGGTTGGAAAAGACTTTAGAAGATACCAGGACGTTAGGTAGTTTACTTTGTGAGGCCCTTATTTTGCTATAGCTAATGATGTAGATGTTGGGAAGTACGTAGTTTGTGTTCCTGCCTGTCTTTGAGTCGACAACTCTTTTAGGTTTTTGGTATGCATATGCCATCGACAACACATTCCAAAGCACCCACGTCTGCATGCGATTGCTTTTCCTTCCAACGAAATCATCAAGGCAGTTCACCACAGGTATTGGGTTATTTAGGGCCTCTAACGCAAGTTGTTTTAATTTTCCTTAAATTCTCCAGGAACTTTGTCATCGTTTTTAGAAAACACATCTATGATAAATTTTCAGCCAGTGAGGAAAATATGATTTCCGATTTCCAATCGACAGAAAATATATCTGCTGTGTATGGATGAGCTCGGTGGAAGTCTAATCACAGACGTGAACTAAGTCAATGCTGTTACACATAGGCTTTTCAAACGGACTATTGATACTTTGACGTTTCAAATTTTATGTTTCTATGCCTACCTAAATTATACATTTGTTTACATCATTCAGTGGACAACACTTCCAACATCACAACGTATTATAAAATAATAGATAAATTAAACATTAATAAAAAATAAAAGTAAATATTATTAATAATGTTATATAAATAATTTTGTAGTTAAATGCCTATAAGCACTGTTAACATAATAACAAACAAACAAAAGCAAAATTGTAAATACAATTAATTTATACGTACATAAGTTAAACAAATAACTCATAAACGATATAAGAAGAAAAAAACAGAATTAATATAAAATAAACAAAATGAAACGATTAAAGTAAATGCAATGCCAAAAACAGTTCATACCAAATGAATAAACTACAAAACAAACAAACAAAAAACAAACGATTACCGAATACTCGTATATTAATGCCACCAAAAGCAGCTAAACAAAAAAAGAAAAAAACACACATTATAAATATTCAACCAAACACAACAACAAGAAGAAAGACTACAAATTTTTCAATTATTCAAACGCCATTTTTGAAAATTACAAAAGAAAAATCCAAAACGAACTTGCTTTGACTTACAAATTATAACCACTTCCCTCTGCTCTTCTTTTAGTTTGAAATATGTACCTGTTTAAGAATTGATATGAAAAAAGAGAAATTTAACAAGAAAACACAACAAAAAAAGCGTTTAAAAATTATTTGTACTTTATTCGTTTCATGCATTAAAACTAACCAAACAATGGCTTATTGTTAATTTATCCTTAAGTGAAAATTCTCTCCGTTTTCTAGAACTCTATTTCTACAAATCTTTGCTTTCCCAAATAACAGAATTAATTTTTCCCCCAAAAAAATTAATTTCTTTGTAAATATACCTACCCCCTATAAATCTCTCTAACCCTTAACCTCTCATTTTTCCTAAAATAAACAATATTTACCCTAATGTTAGTTAAAAACGAAACAAAGCTATACTTTAAATATACACAAAAACAAAACTAAAACAAAGATAATTTAAAATAATATAAATTAATTAATTTAAAATATATATAACTAAGTGTTTTATAAGGAAACAAAATATTTTTTAGTTAAATGAATAAAATAATAATAATAAAAACAATAAGACATTAAGGAAACATAAATTAAGTCATGAATAAAATTGGAAATAGACCTAAAGAAAATATATAAACAAGTCTAAGAAATTTTCAAAAACAAAAATTAAAATCATCTAATTTACAAATTTATTTATGGTTTAAATTATGTTTTCATAAAGAATTTGTAAAAAATTAATACATTACGTTTTATTATTATTATTTTCACGTAATAAAATTGCTCATAGTATTGTAAAGATAATTACATGACCATACAAAGACAATTCTTTTTTATTTTAAATTACTTGATTTTATATAGGCGTCCTTATTATTTCTATTAAAATATTTCATAATGAATTATGTTTTGACAAAAGTTATTAAAAAATAAAGGAAAAATAATACAAAACAGAAAAGAAGTTGTAACACCACAATTAACAACTGCTTTGTTTTTTTATTTTCTCGGGGGAGATGAATATTAATAAAGAAGAGGTCAATTATTTGCAAAATGATTGACTTTAAATACTTATATTTTTTTGTAATTATGTCTGATATAAGGACAATAATGAAATCGGAGCCATCCCTTTTGCTAATAAATAACCAAAGTATTAAATACTGTTTTCTTTATTCAAGATTTTTCTGTGCAATGTATAATTGTTTTTTTTTTTTTTTTTAATTTAAATTAATAGGGACTGCACAAAATTTACTGGTGGAAATAATTACCCTTTAAATTTGTTATTTGAATTATCCCTTTATCAATAATAAAGTAGTAAAAAATTCCCTTTTTGTGACACCATGTGTCTATTTTCTCTATGTTGTGTTGTGATTACAGGGTGTGCATGGAATATAGGATTAAGTCTTTGCTAAACAGTATTTGTGGCTAACTAGGTTTGAGTCAAGTCTTTACAAATATTTTGGGAGTATTGGCACCATTGTTGGCAGTGACAAATACTGTTCCCGTACTTTATAAAGTGGTAAAACTCGTAAAAGTTGTAAAAGTGGTAAAAATTTTAAAAACTTTTTAGTTCTGGAACATAGCTATAATGGAAAGAAAATTCATGTTGTTTTTGTACCATCAGCCTTTAGGCTAAAGAGGGTGTATACACTTTGATACGATGAAAATGTGCCTAATCGAAATACTGGTTTTAGACCCCAAGTATGTTTGTACGAAATGTGTTTCAGACAATTTGGAGTCCATCTAGTCATGTCCGTCCGTCTGTCTGTCTGTCCTGCTGGCTGGAGCGCACGATAACTCTCGAACGGATGAACCGATTCGGTTCAAATTTTGGCTTTCGTAATATTTTGCCCAAATTTAGTTTAAGTTCGAAGATGAGCTACATCGATCCACTCCTTCCGGTACCTCCCCCACAAAAGATCGAAAATGTTCGTAAAGTTTGTGTGCAGGATAACTCTTGAAGGAAGTAACCGATTTGGTCCATACTTAGAACATTGTGAAATTTCTACCAGACTTAGATAAGGTTCCAATATGGACTCAATCGGTCCACTCCTTCGGGTACCTCCCACACAAAATTTCGGATAAGTTCAGTTTAGGGCCTGCTCTCGAATCGCTTTTATTAATTTTTTTTTTTTTGTAACAATTTGTATTCACTGCCCCCCATACGACGGTACAAGTTTCATCACGGACAAGTCCACACTTCCTGAGAAAATATCCTGAAAGTTGCAAAAAAAACCCCTATGACACCGTGTGAGGTGTTTGGAGCACAAGATAACTCTCGAACGGATCTGCCGATTCGGTCCAAAATTTGGCCTTAGTAATATTTTGTCCAAACATAGTTTAAGTTCGAAGATAAGCCATATCGGTCCACTCCCCACAAAAATTCAAAAATGTTTGTCTTGAGGGGAGTGGCCGAATTAGTCCATACTTTACACATCCTAATATATGTACCAGATATAGATCAGGTTCAAATATGGACTATATTTGTCCACTCCATCCGGTGCCTCCCACACAAAATTTCGGATAAGTTCACTTTAAGGCCTACAATCGAATGACTTTGATTTTTGTTGAAGCAACTTGCATTCGCTGCCTCAATTACGATGGTAACATTTTTTCAGGGGCAAGTCAATACTTTTTGAGCAAACAGCCCGAAGGGTGTAAAAACCCCCTATGGCACCATATGTAGTGCTTGGACATCCACTTCCATAATGGTCAATGTCGATCCATTCCTTTAAGAGTCTCCTCCGCAAAACTTTTGATCATTAATCCTATTCAACATTTTTGTCGGTTCATACATCCTAAATTTTTAAAACCCCCTAAATACATACGTTTTTGGGTGTATATCTCTGTCGGCAAAGCTGACTGATACTTTTTTACTTGTTTGTGACACCATGTGTTTATTTTCTCCTCTATCTTATGTTGTGATTACAGGGTGTGCATGCAATATATAATTGTGTCTTCGCTAATAAAGTATTTATGGCAACTTGGTTTGAGTCAAGTCTTTACTGTTTACAATATTTTGTGAGTATTGGCACCATTGTTAGCAGTGAAAATTATAATGGGAAGAAAATACATGTTGTTTTTTCCATTATGTTTTAAATGGGATATGAATAAGAATAAATTACTACGTGTCTTAAGACACCACTTGTATAGAAATTGTTCATGACTGAAATACTTAGGAAATATAATCCATCATTACGCTGAGGGGTTTGGCAACAGCGAAAATTTTGAGGGATTGAAATGTGTATATCGTCAAAGTAATCTATATCTGTTTACTTATTGTGACGAATGAAGCATTTTTATACCCTCAGCCCTTAGGCTAACGAATGTATATACACAACAGTAAAATTTTTTCGAGGGCAAGTCCATCCTTCCGTAGTTAATGTCCCAAAAAGGTCTAAATAAAACATATTATTTTGAATTAATTTCTCGTTTGAGGCGAACTTAATGACATATTATGTTTGCTTTTTTCCTTTATGTCACAGATTGAGGGTATATCTCTGTCTAAAACTACTTCATTGTTAGATATAGAGATTGAACCACAGCCCGATAAAACAGAAACCAACACACAAACGCATCGCATACTGCCTCAACGACAAAAAATACATTAAAGGGCGTACTAGTGTGCTCGAATCTTTTAGGTTGACAGTAAAACAGTTTGGAGCCCTTTAATATCCCCGAAAACGTTCATTAAGGTTACTAGTCTAAACGGGAATGTTTAAGCTACATAAATCCATTAGAATTTTTCAAATATCTTTACGCGTTCCAAAGTTATGAACGATCCAACAAACACTTGATTTTTTAAAACATGGCAACACTGCCAATTACCCTACGCGAACGCCATCTATTGCTTGGGTAGATTCAAAAATCGCATTTGAAAAATTTAAGGCAGTTTTCTTTAGGCCATAACTTCTAAACTAGTAAAGATATTTAAATGAATTTGGTGTCATTCAAAAGGTGAGAGGTTGTAGTTTCTTCCAATATAAATGGAATTCTAAGAAAAGTTACGGACATATGTTTTTAAATTTGTTTTATATTTTTTTTGCTACTTTATTTTATTTTAATAGAGCTTTTAACTATTTCCTAATAAAGAAGAACTTCTAGCATTTCATATGGCCTCTTGTTTCGGTTGGTAGGCCCAGTCGTTCAAAAGTTATAAGCTTTTAAAAATGGGTCTGAAAAAATAAATGGCGAATTTCAATCATGTGTGTCACTATATGGTGTTCAGGTAAATACCTAACCAGTGTTGTAAAGTGATAAATTTTTCGTATGTTATTTTCCTCATGCCTTAAGATATGCTTTGGATTTTATACTAACCAGCATTCTGTTTGGATTTTTTGAAAGAAGATTATGAAAAATCTCAATAGATTTTTAATTTAATTACCATAAAATATCAGTCAACATTGAAATAAAGAAATTAACAAACACGTTTTTAGTTGAGTTTTATTTGATTATCCAACCAAATGAAAACATTTGCCATGCAAACAAATTCACCGTATATTCAAAAATTCAAATTCTGTGGATACAGACGATCTGCTGCCGAAAAGTCGGGATTTCGGGATTTTAATGCGGCAGGGCGTGTATAAATAAACTCTAGAGTGCAGCGTGTGTTTCTTGTCTCTCAAACAGTCGGAAGACGACTAACTGGGAAAAAGCAAATGTTTTCATTTTAAGTGGATAATAAAATAAAACTCAAATAAAAACTTGTTTGTTCATTTCTTTATTTCAATATCGATTGACATTTTATGGCAATTAAAAATCAGTGAAATGATTTTTATACCCTCAGCCTTAGGCTTATTTACACTTTGATACGACCAAAAATGTGCCTCATCGAAATAATGGTTTTAGACCCCAAGTATGTTTGTAAGATATCCGTTTTAGACAATTTTGAGTAGATCTAGCAATGTCCGTCCGTCTGTCTGTCTGTCTGTCTGTCTGTCTGGCAGGCTGGTGCGCACGATAACTCTCGAACGGATCAATCGATTCGGTCCAGGTTCGATTTAAGTTCAAAGATGGGCCATATAGGTCCACTCCTTAAGGTACCTCCCCCACAAATGTTCAGAAATTGTCGCAAAACTTGTGCGCACGATAACTCTTGTAGGGAATAACCGATTTGGTCCATACTTTGCACATCATGTAATTTCTACCAAACTTAGATTAGGTTTCAATATGGACTCAATCGGTCCACTCCTTCGGGTACCTCCCACACAAAATTTCGGAAAAGTTCAGATTAGGACCTGGTCTCGAATCGCTTTGATTTTTGTTTACGCAAGTTGTATTCTCTGTCCTCTATACGACGCTGTAAGTTTCATTAGGGGCAAGTCCACAATTCCTGAGAAAATAGCCTGAAAGTTACAAAAAACCCTGTGACACCGTGTCTAGTGGTTGGAGCGCAAGATAATTCTCGAACGGAAATGCCGATTCCGGCCAAAATTTGGCCTTCGTAATATTGTTTCCAAACTTAGTTTAAGTTCGTAGATAAGCCATATCGGTCCACTCATTCAGGTACCTAGCCACAAAAGTTCAAAAATATTCGGAAAAATTGTGCGCACGATAACTCTTGATGGGAGTGACCGATTTGGTCCATACTTTACACATTCTCATAATATCCACCAGATATAGATCAGGTTCGAATATGGACTATATTTGTCCACTCCATCCCGTACCACCCACACAAAATTTTGGATAAGTTCACTTTAAGACCTCCTATTGAATCACTTTGATTTTTGTTGAAGCAACTTACATTCGCTGCCTCAATTACGATTGCAAAAGTTGTTTCAGGGGCAAGTCCATACTTCTTGAGAAAACATCCCGAAGGGTGTAAAAACCCCCTATGGCACCCCCATGGTCTATGTCGGTCCATTCCTTTATGTTTCCTTAAAATTTTGCAACCCTCTAAATGCATACGTTTTTTGTGAAAAAAGTGTTTCAATTTGCACAGGCTGAGGGTATATCTCTGTCGGCAAAGCCGACTGATACTTTTTACTTGTTTTTTTTTTTTTTTTTGCAAAAACTCCAAGCAGAACGCATGTTAATAAATTCAATTCATATCATATCTTAAGACATAAAAAATAATCGCATAAATTAAATTCTGTTTCTGTTTTATCTGGCTGTGGTTCAATCTTTAAAGAATTTTTAGACAGAGATATACCCTCAATCTGTGACATAAAGGAGAAAAGCAAACATAATATGTCATTAAGTTCTACTCAAACGACAAATTAATTCAAAATAATATGTTTTATTTAGACCTTTTTGGGACATTAACTACGGAAGGATGGACTTGCCCTCAAAAAAATTGTACTGTCGTGTATATACCTTCATTAACCTAAGGGCTGAGGGTATAAAAATGCTTCACTAGTCACAATAAGTAAACAGATATAGATTATACGCTCAGTCTTCAGGCTAACGAGGGTATACACATTTTGATACGACGAAAATGTGATTCATCTAAAAAATTGTTTTAGACACAAAGTATGTTTGGACCAAGTCGGTTTCAGGCAATTTGAAGTCGATTTATCGATGTCCGTCCGTCTATCTGTCTGGCTGGAACGCACGTTAACCCTCGAACGGATTAACCGTTTTGATCCAAATGATGTCCAATATAATATTTTGCCCACTCTTATATTAAGTTTTCGTGTACCTCCCCAACAAAAGCTCCAAGAAATGTCAATAAAATTATGAGCATGATATCTCCTGAAGGAAGTATAGGATTAGGTCCATCAATTGGTGCAGTGGGAAGCACGTCCCCCTTGAACTTAATCGGCCGTGGCCAACCCCCTTTGCGAAATGGTGGGTTACATTACCTGAGTATTTCAGCCATGAACAATTTGTATATAGGTGGTGTCGTAAGACACACTGTTAGGACTCGGCAATAAAAAATAGGTCCCATATCATTGAACTAATATTAACCTGTTTGCACACATTGATATGAGAGAAGTATCCTTTGTTTCTTCGGGGATGTGTATATTTCTACCGGTACATTTCTTCCGGTACCTTCCACTCAAAATTTTAAAAGAAGGCAGTTAAAGGACTTGCATCGGATTGTTTCGAAAATTTTCACAGCATGTTTTGCTCGTGGCCCCTAATAAAACGGTATATTTTTTTGGGGAGCAAGTCCATACTGCTTGAGATAACGACCCAAAGTATCTAAGATACGCTGTCGGCATTAACTCAAATGACTGAAGAGCACGAAAAATATACGAATTGAGTATCCGACTTGGCTTAACACGTCGTAAAATTTCTTTTAAATGTACAAGTTCTAAAAAGGGGTATATTGGAAAATATCTTCGGGTATCTCCTTCACAAAAGGTCAAAATGTTCGCATAAGTTCAGTTTAAGGGCGGTTCGGGGACACTTAGACATTTTTAACGAAAGTCTTGTGGTCTTTGTGCTTCTGTTTACAGCGATATAACGGTTTTTGTGGGTAAGTCCACGCTTTCTTAAATAATGGCATAAAAACGCTCTAAATAACCCACGTTCACCAACTGAAATGCGTGTGAAATTTTTCAGCAGGTAGTCATTTACAACCTCGTATCCCTGTATGATATTTTGATGAGTTTTTACCTAAGATTACATACAATCTTAATTATAAAGTGATTCGATTAAAAAAAGCTCCGCACAAAATGCTTTTAAAGTTTTTATTTTTCAGAACTTTTGAAGATTTTTTGAAGTCACTGTAAACAGATATTTGACTGAAAACAAGGTATAGGGGCACACGACATAACCGTTTGTTTCCCACAAATGTTATCGTCATATTATTACATAATTGATAATTGTTCCACAAACATCCCAGGCGGGAGAAGGGAGACTTCTATAATATCAATGAGTACACCCCGATTGATATTAGCTCAATGATATGGGAACAACAGTTTATCGCCGAGTCCGAACGGCGTGTCCTAAGACACCACTTGTAGAGAAGTTTTATATGGCTGAAATACTCAGGAAATGTCGCCAACATTACTAAGGGGTATTTTGCCGCCGTTGAAAATTTGATGTTGCCTGGCCTGGTAATAGAACCATCGACCTTCTGCGTGCAAGGCGGGTGTGCATACCATTGCACCACGGTGGCACCCAATATTACATATAAATGACTTTATATTATTTTATATTAATTTTCTCGTTTATAGTTAAGCTTGATGATCGGAAATTATTTGCAAGTGAAAAAGGAAAGCCAAGGACTCGAACCCACATAGTCACCAAATTACGTTACCTGTTTTCACTGGTGGTAAAGCAGATTTTCGGACGTATCGACTATGTAGTGGCTTCTCTGTCCTATTATATATCTATATATATAAAAGAGCTTAGTGATGAGTGAGTGAGTGAGCGAGTGACTGACTGACTGACATATCATCGCCCAGACGAGACCGCTGAAGCTAGAATCTTGAAATTTTGGGTGTGGGTTGCTGTTGGTGTGTAGGGGTGAGATAAGGCTGGGTTTTTGGAAATTCGACCTAGAAGGGTACGAAAAGTACTAAAAGGTACTAAATATGGTACCCTTTGTATTAGGCAAACGGGAAGAGCTAGAATTCTGAAATTTGGAATGAAGGTAACTGATTGAGATTTAGAAAGATGTACCAAAGGGTTTTTGGAAATTCGATCTCTAAGTGTACGAAAATTACTAAAATTTAGTACCAATTGTATATTTTGAACGGATATTGCTAGAATCATGGAATTTGGTAGGGAAATCAAGGTTGGAAAGTGGTGCTTCTAAAAGGAGATGGTTTGGAAAATTCATACTTATGTGTACGAAAAGTACTAAATTTGGTACAATGGGATTTGGGTGAACGGATAGAGCTGGAATCTCGAAATTTGGAATTGAGATTACTGGTGGAGTGCAGGATTGAGGTAGTTTCGTACTTATGGGAACGAGAAGTACTAAATGGTACTAAATTTAGTACAATATGGATTTGGGTGAACGGATAGAGCTGGAAACCTGAAATTTGGAATAAAAATTACTGTTAAAGTGTAGGATTGAGATATGAGGGTAGTTTTGTAAATTCCTACTTATGTGTAAGAAAAGTACTAAATGGTACTAAATTTGGTACAATAGGGAT
The DNA here is from genome assembly GCF_047663935.1 of Musca autumnalis. Lineage (NCBI taxonomy): Eukaryota > Metazoa > Arthropoda > Insecta > Diptera > Muscidae > Musca > Musca autumnalis. The sequence continues at coordinate 4,201,064 of NW_027411755.1, read as the reverse complement.
TTGGGTGAACGGATAGAGCTGGAATACTGAAATTTGGAATTGAGATTACTGTCGGAGTGTACGATTGGGGAAGTTTGGAAATTCGTACATATGTGTATGAAAAGTACTAAATGGTACTAAATTTAGTACAATGGGGATTTGGGTGAACGGATAGAGCTGGAATCTCGAAATTTGGAATTGGGATTACTGGTGGAATTTAGGATTGTGGAAGTTTTGGAAATTCGTACTTATGGGTACGAAAAGTACTAAATGGTACTAAATTTAGTACAATGGGGATTTGGGTGAATGCATAGAACTCGATTCCTCAAATTTGGACTGAGAGTCACTGATGAAGAGTAAGAGAGATGTACTAAAAGGTTTTTGGAAACTATGAGTGTACGAAAAGTACTACATGTTACTAAATTTGGTACAATGGTGATTTGGGTGAACGGATAAAGCTGGAATCCTGAAATGTGGAATTGAGATTTATGTTGGAGTGTGTGATTGAAGTAGTTGTGGAAAATCGTACTTCTGGGAACGGAAAGTTATAAATGGTACTAAATTTGGTACAATGGAGATTTGGGTGAACGGATAGAGCTGGAATCTCGAAATATGGAATTGAGATTGCGGTTGGAGTGTAGGATTAAGGTATTTTTGGAAATTACTTATGGATATGAAAAGTACTAAATGGAATTACGATTACAGTCGAAGAGTAGGATTCAGATAGTTATGAAAAATCGTACTTATGGGTACGAAAAGTACTACATTTGGTACAATTTGGATTTAGGTGAACAGATAGCGGTGGAACCCTGCAATTTGAAATTATGATTATTGTAGCCGTGTTTCATTGAGGAAGTTTTAAAAATTCGTACTTATGGGTACGAAAGTTCTAAATTGTTCTAAATTTGGTACAATTTGGATTTGGTTTAACGGATAGAGCTGGAATCCTGAAATTTGAAATTAAGATTACTGTTAAAGTAAACAATTGAGGTAGTTTTTTTTTTTTTTTGAAGTAGTTAGTTTTTGAAAATCGAACTAAAGGGGTACGTACAGTACTAAAGTAAAAATAAATATTGATTAAAATTGGTATTAGTGCAACAAAATTTTCAGTGTTTGCAATTTCCATATTATATATTGGTTTTTTTATACCCTTTTCGCATACGTAGTTGCGGGCACTTTGCTAGTAACTTTATATAACTTTATTTCATGTGATATATGAAAAATTAAAAGTGGTTTGTGCGGGACCATTTTTAATATTTAAATGGAATACAAGTTATTTTAGCCATTAAGGGGTTATCCCCAGTTGTGGACCAAAAAAAAACTAATTTTTCATAATTTTTTCAAAGAAACTACCAATACTTTTTAGTCGTTCTTTCTTTCATCTGAAAGAGAACATGTTGTACTACTTTTGGATTTTTTCTTGTTGAAAAATATTGCATTTTTATTGTGCGAAACCTGCGAAACCATTTTCTGTAAAAGCGTTTTGCGATGCCAACGATAGAAAACGGATGAGCCGATCTTGGTATATTTTTGTGGGCGTTTTAAGAGCCTAATAATCGTGTCTTTAAGCGAAACAGAATTCTAAAAAATCGATTTTAAAAGAAATTGTGGGCTGTCAAAGTAAAAATTTCGATTTTAAGGTAAAACAAATTTACCCTTTTTTGTCCAAAAATCGGGCAATTAAAGCAATTTTATGTACACATATGGCCAAAATAATAAGTACATCATAGTTTATGTTTGATTGTGTGCTCCACAATCAGTTTTTTCTCAAAAAAGATGTGAACTGCTTTACATTTCGAAACTTCTATTCGTAATCAATGATGCAACAAGCATAAAAACGCAAAAAATTGGTAATATTTTGTTTTTGTGCCACTTTTTTCTAAAAGTTCAAAATTTTGTTGGCCAAAAAAATAAGTACATTTTGGATTTTTTATTATTTACCAATAACCGAGTAAATTTTAATAAAGGTTGGTTAGTAATTTAGCTGTGCTAATAATATTAGACAAAAATAAAATAAAAATTAATTAGTGGATGGGATGAAATGAGCACTATTACACTGGAGAGTGGAGATTGGCGTCAAAATTAAGAAATGAGGGAAAAAATTTTCGATAATAGCCAAATCCCTGGAAAAGCCGGTGGGTTTTTTCTAAAACACATTGAAACCAAAATGAAACTGAAGAAACACGGTGTAGGCCTAAAAAGGCAACAATAAACAGTTGATAGACCCATTGCTGCTCTCGCTATAGAGACCTATTAAACTCATCTTGGGTAATTACTGTTGGCATAGGTAATGTTATATTCACCCGAATAGCTCGGAGAATACTAGGGGCTACCAAATTACCAGAATAATTAACAAAAGGCGTTCAAATGTTTCGGAAAAAAATTTTGTTGACGAGGTCTTCCTTAGCTAACAATGATATGGGTTGGTCGGGAAAAACTTACATGGACAAAATTGGCGAAATTTTCTCTAGAGCATTGAAATAAATTTGAATAAAATAAATTTATTCGGTAACAATTACGGCAAGATGAATTTCAATCTCAAGGGACAGGAATTTCATACAATAGTTACAAAAATCCAATTAAACACGGAGATAGCCACCTAATGGTGTGAGACTGATTATTTTTTCCTGGTTTGGTCTTTATCCAATATATCACATTACAGATGCTGGGACCCATTTCCAATACAAAAACATATTGGTCAACACATTGTTGCTACTAACAGAAAAAAATTTGTTTTTTATATGGATTTTTCAACAGAACTACGGTCCAAAAAATGCATCCCTATATGTCAAGGATGGGTTCCAGGACAATATAATGAAGTAACTTGACTCGCCTATGCAGTAATCGGACATGAATGCAATAGTAAACCTTTGCGGACACTGAAAATAGCGCATTGGTACACAATCGTTCCAAAATAAACATCAAATTTGGAATTTTATTCAAAAAGTTTGGTATTAAATAACTTTTGAAAATTACAGCAAACTTCTAAGCAATATGCCAAAAAGAATACAAAAAGTAGGTCAAAATAAAGGTGGAAGCAACAAATATTAATAATATAAACATCCCTAATTACAATCTATCCTCAATTGTTCACTTTAACAGTAATCTTAATTTCAAATTTCAGGATTCCAGCTCTATCCGTTAAACCAAATCCAAATTGTACCAAATTTAGAACAATTTAGAACTTTCGTACCCATAAGTACGAATTTTTAAAACTTCCTCAATGAAACACGGCTACAATAATCATAATTTCAAATTGCAGGGTTCCACCGCTATCTGTTCACCTAAATCCAAATTGTACCAAATTTAGTACTTTTCGTACCCATAAGTACGATTTTTCATAACTATCTGAATCCTACTCTTCGACTGTAATCGTAATTCCATTTAGTACTTTTCATATCCATAAGTAATTTCCAAAAATACCTTAATCCTACACTCCAACCGCAATCTCAATTCCATATTTCGAGATTCCAGCTCTATCCGTTCACCCAAATCTCCATTGTACCAAATTTAGTACCATTTATAACTTTCCGTTCCCAGAAGTACGATTTTCCACAACTACTTCAATCACACACTCCAACATAAATCTCAATTCCACATTTCAGGATTCCAGCTTTATCCGTTCACCCAAATCACCATTGTACCAAATTTAGTAACATGTAGTACTTTTCGTACACTCATAGTTTCCAAAAACCTTTTAGTACATCTCTCTTACTCTTCATCAGTGACTCTCAGTCCAAATTTGAGGAATCGAGTTCTATGCATTCACCCAAATCCAAATTGTACTAAATTTAGTACCATTTAGTACTTTTCGTACCCATAAGTACGAATTTCCAAAACTTCCACAATCCTAAATTCCACCAGTAATCCCAATTCCAAATTTCGAGATTCCAGCTCTATCCGTTCACCCAAATCCCCATTGTACTAAATTTAGTACCATTTAGTACTTTTCATACACATATGTACGAATTTCCAAACTTCCCAATCGTACACTCCAACAGTAATCTCAATTCCAAATTTCAGGATTCCAGCTCTATCCGTTCACCCAAATCCCTATTGTACCAAATTTAGTACCATTTAGTACTTTTCTTACACATAAGTAGGAATTTACAAAACTACCCTCATATCTCAATCCTACACTTTAACAGTAATTTTTATTCCAAATTTCAGGTTTCCAGCTCTATCCGTTCACCCAAATCCACATTGTACTAAATTTAGTACCATTTAGTACTTCTCGTTCCCATAAGTACGAAACTACCTCAATCCTGCACTCCACCAGTAATCTCAATTCCAAATTTCGAGATTCCAGCTCTATCCGTTCACCCAAATCCCATTGTACCAAATTTAGTACTTTTCGTACACATAAGTATGAATTTTCCAAACCATCTCCTTTTAGAAGCACCACTTTCCAACCTTGATTTCCCTACCAAATTCCATGATTCTAGCAATATCCGTTCAAAATATACAATTGGTACTAAATTTTAGTAATTTTCGTACACTTAGAGATCGAATTTCCAAAAACCCTTTGGTACATCTTTCTAAATCTCAATCAGTTACCTTCATTCCAAATTTCAGAATTCTAGCTCTTCCCGTTTGCCTAATACAAAGGGTACCATATTTAGTACCTTTTAGTACTTTTCGTACCCTTCTAGGTCGAATTTCCAAAAACCCAGCCTTATCTCACCCCTACACACCAACAGCAACCCACACCCAAAATTTCAAGATTCTAGCTTCAGCGGTCTCGTCTGGGCGATGATATGTCAGTCAGTCACTCACTCACTCACTCTAGAGTTGAGTCGTTCATGAACGAACCGGCTCAAAGGAACGATTCCGTGAAAAGAACGAACGGATCCGTATCCAGCCCATTCTTTTATATCGTTCATTTAGATCCCCGATGGACGAGTCATTGCTGCTTACAAAATTAGCAGCATTGGTTTTGCAGTCAAACTCTAAACAAACGCTGCGTTAGCGCAAACAGCACAATTTCCACACAAAACAAACAATGATTCAGAGAGCTACTCTCGCTCAGTAACTCACCTCGTTCAGTAGCACATATCGGTCATATCTTTCTTTTGCATCATTCGTTCATCTGCTTCTTTCATGTCAAAACCAGCACCACTACGTTCAGAAACAAAACCACCCCCATTAGCACACAATGTGTCATTCGTGAACGAACATTTTCAAAAGAACGATTCGGTGAAAAGAACGACAGAGTCATATGCAGCAGAGAACGAACGACTTCAAAAGAAAATAATAAAGTCAAATGTATTGTTGAACGAAAAAGAGCCAACGAACGAAGTAAACGACCCGGATCTTTTTGGTGAACGGAATGAAAAAGATCGATCCCCTCAATGAACGAGATTGCCCAACACTAACTCACTCATCACTAAGCTCTTTTATATATATAGAGAAGCTCACAAAACCGTATGAACATCGGTCAATTCGTTTTCGAGCTATCGTTGGCACCGCTATTATGCTATTTCGAGAAACACGCGTCTACAGTTTCCATGCTACATAGAAATCACAATAAATTGTTCCCTTCCAATGCTCATATCTCAGGCAATTTTGCTCCGATCGAGTACTTCAAATAAGCCAATAAAATATTTTTCGATTTTTTGAAAGTGACAAGTAGAGGTTACCCCTTAGTAGGCAAAAGGTCATTCATTCCTGCAACAGGAAATAATTTTTTGATTTTTTTTTTTCATTTCATAGTATTTTTTCAAAAAAAATTTCAAAGTGTTTTGTGCGGAACCGTTTTTTTATGATAAAACAGATTGAATGTTATTTTAGACATTAATAGGCAAAAGTTCATTCCTTCTCACTACAGGAAATCGTTTTTATAAGAAAATGCCAAAAAGTCATAACCCTTGTAGTCATCCCGGTTCATATACAGTATACGGCAGTATACTTTTTTCGGGGCTGTATCCATACTTACCTTATATAAACATCCTACGGCCACCAAATAAAATAAAGTAACAAACAGCTTAGTATTTCTTTCAAGCATAGCTTAAGTTCGAAGAGGGCCATATTAAGCTATATACAAATATTTTGGTATAACCTCCATATAACGTTTACTTGGTTTAAATTCAGATTTAATAGAAACACATCACATACTGTTTCAACAACAAAAACGTCATTAATCGTGTATAAGAAACCCTTATGTTGACAATAAAGCCAGCAGTTCACCAAGGTTACTGGTGTAAACGGGAATGTTTAAGCTACAGAAATCCGTTGGAATTTTCCAAATATCTTTACGCGTTCCAAAGTTATGAACAATCCAGTAAACACTTGATTTGCTGAAGCATAGCAACACTGCCAATTACCCTACGCGAACGCCATCTATTGCTTGGGTAGATTCAAAAATCGCATTTGAAAAATTTAAGGCATTTTTCTTTCGACCATAACTTTTAAACAACGAAAGCTATTTTGATGAAATTGGTGCCATTCGAAAGGTAAGAGGTTTTAGTTTCTTAAAATATAAATGAAATTCTAAGAAAAGTTACGGACATACGTTTTAAAAGTTATTTTACATTCTATTCTTATCTTAATTAATTTTTATAGAGTTTTAAACTGTTTCCTAAAAAAGAAGAACTTCTAACCTTCCACATGAGCTCTTGTTTCGGTTGATAGGCCAAGTCGTTCAAAAGTTATAAGCTTTTAAAAATGGATCTGAAAAAAATAAATGGCGAATTTCAATCCTGTGTGTCACTAGATGGTGTTCGGGTCGATGCTTAACCAGTGTTGTAAAGCGATAAATTTTAAGTATCCCAGCAAAATTTGACGGAAGGGGTTCTTTGCGATGACGTGATTTCATGTCATCTTTTGCATTGGTTCAAAGGAAGTCGTGAAAGATCCGATCTTTTCATTAGGATTTGAACCAATGCCAAGGAAGTCGTGAAAGATCCGATCATTTCATCAGCATTTGTACCCATTCCATCGATCCAATAGAGATGATGTTTGTGTTTTTATTTACACACCTGTTTATTTTCATTTTGGTATGTTTCAGTACTGCAAAAATCTACTAATTTTTACTATTTTTTCCGATAACATAAAGGAAAAATTGTTATCGTAGTAAAAATAAGTAGATTCTTGCAGTTTCTGGAACAGACCAATGTTGTTAGAACTGTCGTCGTGATGTTGTCTTACATTTCCTGCATATCAAACAACTAAAATTTCTAAACAATTGGTATTATATGAAGTCCCAACCATCGAGCTAAAAATAGAATCGGACTGCACACATTGCTATTTTAAAAGTTCCCTTGGTGTGTTCTAAATCTGACATAGAATGAAATCAATCAAATCTCGCTTCTTGGAATTTGAAAAAAAAAGTCCGAAACGAAAAGGAACAAGACTCTGAAAATAAAGAAGAAACTACTTTTGGAAAGAAACAATTAAAAATAATTTAATTAAGCATAAATGGTATTTTCCATAAAAAGTCTCTCCTCCCCGTTCGTTACATTTTGTTCATAGAGATCCCTAAAGCAAGCCGGGTTGTAGATCCCTACATATTTCCGTCACTAAACAAAAGAATATAAATTACCAAAATGTTGTTATAAAATAACAAAATTATAAAATAAAAGTAATTTACGAAATAAAAATACTTAAAGGAGTACATTTGGAGTCCATGTTGAAATCTGAACTGGTGATGGGAAGATAATTGAAAAAACCTTTTGTAAGATGAAAGAATATCAGTTGCGGAGAACGGAGGAAGTAATCTTTTGCGTTGCAGCGGTGGTGATTACATTGCAATTTTGGATGTAAACTTTTGAAAAACTAAACTGATAAATTAATTGTAGCTATTTCATGAATTCGTTTGAATTAATAAAGAGTTTTGTTTTTCATGAAAACCATATTTCAATACAGCATTTCCATTTTCCAAACAAGACATGAAAATTTCATGCCAAGGGGTTGGTGAAAATGACATGTCAACGCATTGGTTAAAATGACATGCTTAAGATCCAGAAAAGAACGTCATTCTTTGGGGTCCACGCTCATATAAAATTCATCGATGAAGATGCTAAAAAGATGACATGCTAGATCACTTGCACCCATGATTGAATGTCATCTTTGGCATCGAACATTTTGCTGGGTATGCAATTATTCTTTATGGAAAATCTCGGGGATTTCTATTCGAATTACCACAAAATATCAATCAAATTGAAATAAAGAAATTAAAAAACACGTTTTTAGTTGAGTTTTATTTTATTAACCACTCAAAATTAAAACATTTGCTTAACAAATAAATACTTTATCGATGTTGGCATGCATACTATTTAAGCATACTTTCCAAAACTGTGTGGATCAATGGATGCTGTCGAGATGTCGGCATTTATTGTAGACTGTAGCTTATTTGTATTGCACTGTGTTACAGGGTAATTTCACAATTAATAACTACAGCAATGCTGCCAAATCGCAATGTGGTGCAATAGTTAGCATGTCGCCTTGCAAACAGAAGATCGTCAGTTTGATACCCTCCAAGACAACATTACATTTTCTTAATACTGCGGCTATGAAGATTTTATATAGATGGAGTAGTATTAACGGACTGAATTCATTGATAAGAAAGTAGTTTTCCCAAATCATTGCTGGAATGTTGGCTGGATAGTATGTATGAAAAGCTGCTGCTGTATCATCAATGTTCTTTCTTCTTTCTTTCAACTAAAGGAAGCTCGCCGATTTAAATCTGTAAAAAAGAGGAACAAGAAAAAATAAATTTTAATGGTAGACTATTTAAAGTTTTAAGGACTAGATAACTCTAAACTAATGAATACTAATAACTAGACATCGGATTTTAGCATGTTTTTTATTTCTTATCCGATTGGACTCAAATTTTGGATCTAGGCGTTTTGAGGGTCAATTTTTCGATATTTGGGGTCATATCAAAAATATGCAAAAAATATGCAAAAAATATGCAAAATATATGCAAAAAATATGCAAAATATATGCAAAATATGCAAAAAAATATGCTAAATATGCAAGTGTTTTTTCGACGAAAATCGTCAATTAATTTTGGAGAATCATCAAAAAGCATTCTAAATTCAGTTTTTTGCCGTTTAACATAATTTTTTTTGCAGATTATTATGTTATTGAGACTCTCCAGATATTCCGCCACAGCAAAAAATCTAGACTAACAAATAACCCAGCATTCCTATTACAACATAAGTTGCTTCCTGTACAAATGTAGATAGACAATGGAAAATTTGAAAACCCAATCAGAAATGTCAAAATCAACGTGTCCAAATATGGTGATAGTTTCTAATCGGCCAAAATTGTCTAGCAGAAAAACAAAGGAGCTAGAGTTAGTTATCGCTATTTTTGGTATTAAAGTACCATTTACGACTCCAGGTTCTGGAATATAACTATAATTAGAAGTATACATTTCTAATATCCACATATTAGATTTGAATATATTTTATAGTGTTTAGTCTTTTATTCAGTATATACAGACATAAATTGGCAATTTTTGTTCTTTGTGGTCAAAAAGCTTCTTTGGAAAAATGCTCTAACTGCCGCTTTAATTGTGATGACATGGTTTTAGTTTAATGCACTAAAACTACATAATTTATAATATCGATATATATTGTACGCATATAACCGCTTAATGCAGAATTGGAAAATGTTCACTCCTCGGCGAAAAGTAATGCATTATTGTTATACCCATTCACGATTAATAATAAGCAAAATTAAGTACACCCAATGATTAGTGCAAACATCACTTAAAAAACCACACAATAGAGTAGTAGTGGTAAAATAAGTCAAAAACCTTGGAATTGTCTTTAAAATGGCAAAACCACTCACATATTTCTGCTAGAAAAGTATTTAAAATGTTGATAACATAGTCGAAAAGTCATAACCCTTTTGTATACACAATTGTTTAATTTATACCTATCCGTGTACTCGATAATTTGTACTAATTATTACCAATGCTTCGAATTTTGATAGTTGTTTAATGGAGAAGTTGGTGCAAAAATTGCAAGGACAAACCTTTCATGACACATTAGTTTTGTTGTATAGGATATACATAAATATATTAGGAAAATATTCGCCGCCATACTGTCATTAAAATTGCCAAATGCACTATACACCTAAAAGGCAAAGATTTCAAGGAATATTAATTTACAAAACGATGAAATTCCAGATCTGTCTCTTGGTTTTCTTACATCCTGATGTAAATTTTAAAAACGTCATATTTCTAGCACTACTTTTACAATCTGATTGGCTTTTTCTGGAACAAATACGGGCAATGTCAATAAAAATGTCCGGATTGTCGAGTAGAAAAATCTCACTATTTTTTACACGTACAGCACTTTCATTTAGGTGTTCGGTATTAGTAATTACAATTTAAAAAATATTATTATATAACTTCCACGAGTGATTTAATCATATACAATAATTTATTTTCCTTACAATTCGTTAATCCGAACAATTTGATAATTCGGATACCGCCGAAACCTGTGGTGTAGGGATTATCGTACTGTACTGTATATATGGGGTTAATATCCAAATCTGAATCGATTCTTACCAAAATAGGTATCGCCCTGGGGCCAAATAATCCCCAATTTTTATGCGAATTTGTCTATAAATGTGACCTGTGCTTTGTTTTCAAAAACACATGTCCAGATGGATAATTGCGAATCTATGCAGATCATCAAAAGGAACTGTGGGTCTATTTCGTTTCATTTTGCATGTTGCAAACTCATTCACTAAGACATAATACGGTTAGGGTATTAAATATAGTTAAGAGTGCAATCATGAATAAAAATTCCGTGCAGAATTTGTTTCCTTTCCCCAATTTCACAATTTTTATTTCCATATTTATGCCCCAAAAGGGAATATTTTTGTCGATTCGACTAGAAAACGCCATAATGAAGCGAATCAAGTAGTTTTCAACTTTTAACAAAAATTGATTTTAAAAGAATATCACTTTTTAAAATTATTTTCCGTGTGGAAAGTTCAGAGGGAAATATTCATGATGGCACCGTGTATATTTTTATATGTTATATGTTTTTAGTAAAATATGAAAAATTTTTGTAATATTCAATATTTTCCTAGACTTAATAGTGTTTGTTATTCTGTCAGACAATTTTGGCCGAGCAGAAACTATCAACAAATTTGGATACGTACATTTTGACATTTCTGATTGAGTTTTTGAACAAATTTGTATTAGAAAGCAACTTATGTTGTAATAAGAAGGCTGGGTTATAGGAAATTTTCTAAGTCTTTTAGTCCAAATTTATTGCTGTGGCGGAATAATAATTAATAACATGATAATCTGCTAAGAAATCGACGTTTTACAGCAATAAACTTAATTTAGAACACTTTCTGATGACTTTCCAAATTTGATGATATTGGTCAAAAAAATAACTTGCATATTTTGCATATTTTTTGCATATTTTGCATATTTTTTGCATATTTTGTGCATATGCAAAATATGCAAATATGCAAAAAAAATAAAAAATATGAGGCTGTCAGTGCATTCAGTTTTCTTCAAAACGAATTTTGGTCCAATCAGAATTTTCGTATCTTTATTAATAAAAAATATGCAAATATGCAAAATCCGATGTCTACTAATAACAAAGAAATGGAGGTTATTGGAGCATTTACTGCAGTTCTCTGTGGCACATGGTTACAGTATCGGGACCATCTACATGAGGAGGCGAAGATTCTTCCAGTAAAGCAATACAATAAGATGCTTTCGTTGCAGTACTTGCTTGGGTATTACCGTGAAAGCCATCCCAATCAGCATTTACTGGCTGGCACATCAGGAAGGCTATCCACGCTCTAGAGGAAGAGGTCCAACGATACAGAAGAGAACCCCTAGATCAACAAGTATATCAATCAGGTTTGAATAGCATTTACACGGACGCAGTTGCCAAGGCCTTAAGCAAATATAGTGTGAATAAAGTCCTCGGAGTATATCCCCCATATATCGCAGCTGAGGAGCGTCAGTTGCCACGATAAAGCAGAGTCGTTTTGGGCGGAAATCGACCGCGCCGTGCAAGACATCTGCCCAGTATGCAGCATGGACCCGAACGATACAAAACATCCCATCGAATCAGCCACTTTACAGGAACTGGAGATAGACCCAGAGCCAGATTGAACAGAAGAACGAACAAACAAAATAATAAACACTGTTACAACAACAACAGTTTCGAGGAAAATATGTTCTAGGATTTAAGAATGCCATTGTGACCGGATCTTGGTTGTGCCAACATAGAACGAGCTTGTCCGAAATTGCAGTAGGGTTTTGGTTTATGACTTTATTATATCTGTAGCCATTTGTGTAGCCACCGTGGTGCAGAGAAAAGCACATCCGCCTTGCACTCAAATGGTGCGATGACAAATCCTCTCAATGTAATGTTGGATTACATTTCCTTAGTATTTCAGTCATGAAAAACTTCTATACAAGTGGTGTCGTGAGACATGCATATATTTGAGCTAATATGAATCGGCGTGAACGTATTGATATGATAGAATTCTCCTTTGTCCCTTCGGGGATGTTGTGGGAACATATGTATGTAGCCATTTATGGCTTAAAATACCGCCTGTTGATGATGCATGGTGTTGAAGGAGTTCGCTGTAAACAGTTGCTTGATGTTTGATGGAATGATGTCTTGGCAATTAAAGGCCTTAAGAATCCATCTGGATGGTGAATCTTCCATCACGCCAGCAGGAAATGTCCGAGGTTCTTGTTTGTACCTTGGTCCTCTCTCTCTCTCTCGAGATCATGAAAGTCTCTCTTGAGGTGGCTAGTTTGGTGATACCTGTTTAGGTTGTGGCAGGGATGCTCATTGTGTTGTTGACTTTTTTTATAATTTTATGATTCGTTTTTTTAAGACCCTGCAGGACAATCCTGAAAGAATTTGGTCGATATATGGTGTTACTATAGCTCCTTACTCCTTACTGTTATAGCTCCTTAAATTTATATAAAGAGGACGATAAACGTTTCATAGTCAAATGTTCACACATCGATTAACTCCCTTGCCTAAAACGAAAAATTGAGGAACGCGATGATGAAATGTAGGTTTGCCATTGCATATTTGTATATTTGCCATTTAACTGTGCAAAACTTTATTATTCAGGAAAGTTATTATAAATATAAAAGTTACGACTATATCATAGATTGATTTTACAAAAAATGGAGTTAATCGATGTGTGCACTGGGCGGATCAACTATCTGTTATACCATTCCGAGGATTCCAACATGTGAATTAGATATAATGTATCATTATTACCTGTATTTGAGGGCCATGGTATCTTGAAGTTTACCTACAATAATTGTAAACGGCAATCCTATTCCATCAAACACATTGCAAAAAATCATATCACATTTCATAACAATTGTTCAATTTGAATAAAATAAATTCAATATATGTAACTACTCGTAAGTCTACTAAAGTCCACCCTTAAACAGATAGGACAATAGAACAAATAATTGAAACGATGACGCCATATAATGGGAATTTTGAATTTGTTTCAAAGCGAATTCGACCAGGAAACAAGTAAATCACCTCCATTGTTGTTGTTACTAGGCATATCACTTCTCGTGCATACATCCAAATTATAATGAAAATCATCTTCTTTCGCCATACAAATGAATTTTATTATTACAAAAACACTTAAATGTCTAAAACTAAATTTGCTTCATTCAAACGATGCAATAAAATAAAATGGAATAAAATATGAAATGAAAATCGCCAACCTTAGGCAGCAGCAGCTGTTAGTGTTCGGTAAGTGTGATGATGATGGTGATGAATAAATTTGGTTACTGGGTCGCAACGATGTCGGTGCTACTTTCAACGAACAGCAGAGGCGCGGCGGCGGCAGAGCGTTTAACGGAGAACAATCCAATCAAATTCATCATTGGTGGGATGGATGGATGGATGGATGGATGACTGGATGCATTATCACTGTGGTTTTGCTGTTGTGTGGCAAATTTCCATGGGGGAGGGATGGCAGATATTGCCGCTCGTGAATGTCGTGGACATTCATGGGGTTGGGGTTGGTTTCAAATGGACATTAAATATAAATTCAGTGTCAACGGAAGTAATATTTCTTACAAACAATTACCGCTAAAGATGTGAAAAGACGACATGCAAACTGCTTGTTAGATCAGCCAGTAAGAAGCAGCAGCAACAGCCTCTGTCTTAGGAAAGTCTAAATGTAGGATGCTGATGAGGTCTAGTTCAGATGCATATGAATTAAATGGAGATAACAACAACAAAAAATACAACAAAGAATATAAAACTAAATTTCTCCGACAATGCCAACTAACTAATTAATGTATGTGTAAAGAAGTAGAAAAAGTCGAGACTAAGTCTAAATGAAGAACGCGTGCGGGGATATGTCTAGTCATATCCAGCATAAACTTGAATCAATTTGAATTTGAAACTTAGATAGCTGGAGGTAGCAGCATAATACACATATTTGTTCATTTACTGTCTGCCCTCTACATAATATGCCCATCCTCCTACGCACTCAGCCCCAAAGAAAACTACTTTCAATTTGTGAAGGAAATTAATGGAAGATTACTTGAGCCAAATGCCAAACAAACAACAACAACAACACCATATGAAGTTCATCCAAATCATAATCATCATTGAAAAACCTCCAAAAATTACACAACAATTTGTGTTTGTTGTTTGTTTCGATATCAGTACCAGTGCAAAATCTAATGTATATTACAGGGTTTAATGAGAGGGTTCAAAATCATATGTTGTGAAGGCCTTAAATATATTGCAGCTTATGGACAATAAAAATTTGATTTATGGTGCAAATTTATAGGCCTATAGATGTTCAAGTTATGAAAGACGTGTGGAAAATCTTCTTTCTATATAATACATGAGAGGATTATAGAAGTAGTAAGAGATCATTTGTCATGACCGGCCACATGACCGGAATACTTGGCAACCCTATGGCTGAGTAAACGTTTGTTTATATCGCAGCTGATCGTGTGCTGATTTATTTACTTTTTCGCTGTTGTCTTGTGAAAATTTTTGCTGTAGTACATTCGGAAGTAAAATTTATGCTGTATAAAATTGGAGATTTGCTGAAACCTAGTTTATTTCTCGGATAAATCGGAAAAAACTTTTTGGCGTGGTGTTGCATCATCTTTTGCATTCTTTTTTTGACATTTGGTAAAGAATACCGTTGATATGAATATTTTGTTGGTGCCGCCTGTAAATTGCTGTTGTTGTTGTTGTTGTTGAAAATGCCGGCTTCTAAAGCTAATAAAACGAATGATAAATGTGGATTGTGCTCAAATCCTATAACCAAACAAGGGAGCATAGAATGTAGAATATGCGCCAAGTGGATCCATGTATCTTGCGCGAAACTTACAGAAAAAGATCTGTCATACTTTAAATCATCTAGTGCAGCCTCTTTTATCTGTTCAGCTTGCGAATGTAATCTCGGGAATATACATACGTGATAACAATGCAGTTGCCCGGGATATTCGAGATGTTAAAAAGCAAATAGAATCATTTGTTGGAGTCCATCAATCTGAACTCAATACTATTACCAGTGCAATTCAGTGTATGAAAGCAGATTTGAGTTCTTGTTTGGCGATCGACCGTGTTCATGATGTTGAAGAGATGGCGAATTCCAAGATATCAAAATTGGAAGTTGAAAATAATATCCTGCATAGACGTATTAATCGTGGTGATTTTGTTATTGGTGGTTTACCGGATGGTCTTCAGGATCTTATTTTGCCTGTTCTTTCGCTGGCTACATTCTACAAGGTCAGCTTAAATAGAAGTGATGTAAACCATGTTTGTTATATCCATGGAAGGAAGCAAATTCTGGTCAAACTAAATAATGTAGCACTGCGAGATGAATTAATGAAACAATATTTCAAAACCCGTTCCTTGCGTGTGTGTGATATCATTACTGATGGTCCTGGCAGTGACGTTATAAGCCGCGTGTATCTTAATGACCATTACACTCCAGCTGCTGCTAATCTGAGTGTGATATGCAGTAAACTTCGCAAGTTAAATATTATATCAAAGTTTAAAATTTTGAATAGAGACAATGTACTGGTTGAGATAACGGATCCTAGTGGTGTAAAGTCTAAGAGAGATACGAACTACTGTAATTCATTGTTGCAGCAATCCGAAATTTCACCTGCTCAGTAGCATTTGCCATCACGTTAATTTCTTTATGAATATAATTACTTTTATGATCTCAATAATCTCATGATCAGCTGTAAAGCAGTAAACAGTATTATAGATTGATTATATGTTTTTGTATACATTTTTATTGAATTTCTTACTAATAATACGTTTTCTTTGGTTCCCCATCAAATATTTTTTTAAACATTTTGATGTCTTTTAATGACAACTTAGGTCCTATAGTTAGCAGCAGCACATATCTGAAATCGGCTTTAATGCCTTTCCAGAACCAATTAAAAATAGGGCACTGGAACTGCAGGAGTGTTAAACCATCCATGAAAATGGATGAGATAAGGTCTATTATAAATGACAATGTTTTAGATTTTTTTGCTGTATCTGAAACCTGGCTTACGGATGATATTCCTGACTCTGCTGTATCAATTCCAGGCTACAGACTAATTCGTAATGATCGTTCTACCTCTAGGAGAGGAGGCGGTGTGGCCATTTATGTTTCGAATGGACTTCGATTTGAGCGTAGTTTTGCCGTCTCTGTTGCAAGTTGTGAGTCTCTTTTTGTGAAATTAGATCTGAATAATACTAAGATTATATTCGGTGTTGTCTACCTGCCTTTCGGCAGTATAGGTGATTTTGAGTCTTATCACCGGAATTATTTTTCACTTGAACCAAACATAATTACTGTGGGCGACTTCAATTACAATTTGTTTAACGTAGCAAGATCTGACACGTTTCGTTCTCTTTGCTCTCGATTCAATCTATCTGTTGTGCATAATTCCAAACCAACGCATTTTAACTTCACTGAACTGAAGAACTAAACAACTACTTTCATAAATCAGTTACTGACTTAAAATCATTAATATGTTCCTTTCCTGGAGAAAGTTGGAATGATTTTAGATCCCTATGTCGTAATCGCGATGTCTTTCGATTCGAACGAGTAAATGATATTGATGTAACGCAGATTATAAAAACCATGGAACCGAACAAGGCTCCAGGTTCTGATCAAATAACCGTTAAGGTAATAATGGAATGTTGTAATTTGCTGGTTCCAAGGATTGTTAGCATTGTTAACAATGCATTAAATACAGGTGTTTATCCTGATTTATTGAAAATACAAAAGATCGTACCAATTCCAAAAGAAAAACATGCTACTGTAGCTTCAAAGTATCGGCCGATAGCTCTGTTATCTGTATTGGATAAGATTTTTGAAAAATTGTTATATAAACAGTTGGATTCATTCTTAGAGCGGAAGCAGCTTTTATCAGCGAACCAATATGGTTTTAGAAAGGGGAGTGGAACTGAAGAAGCAGTGGCCAATGTTGTGAACTATGTCTGCAAAAGTCTAGATAGTGGTTACTCTGGAGTTGGTGCAATGTTTTATGACTTCAGTAAAGCATTTGATTTAGTTGACCATACAGTTTTAATTGAAAAATTATGGTTCTACGGAGTTGTGGACAAAAGTCTAGCCTTAATTAGAAGCTACCTTAGTAACAGAAAGCAATTTGTCGAAGTAAGTGGAAGCAGAAGCTCAATGAAGAATGTAATGT
Organism: Musca autumnalis; assembly: GCF_047663935.1. Classification (NCBI taxonomy): domain Eukaryota; kingdom Metazoa; phylum Arthropoda; class Insecta; order Diptera; family Muscidae; genus Musca; species Musca autumnalis. The sequence goes on along the minus strand of NW_027411755.1, from coordinate 4,183,414 downwards.
ATGGAGTGCCACAGGGTAGTATACTCGGTCCCCTACTGTTTAAGCTATATCTGAATGACATAAACAATATTGGTCTTATTGGTAAAATATTTATGTATGCCGATTATTTGGCAATGTTTTATCCATACAATCAAGATTACACCATCAAGTCAGACATTGAATACGATTCCGACCTGCTTTGTAAATATGTACGAACTAGCAAATGCCCGCTACTTCGTATGCGGAAAGGGCATAAAATATATATGAACAATATTTAATGTGGATGTGGTGAACACTGACGATTCTGTTGTATTAAAACCTATTTTTAATACCAACATTTAATCGATTACATTCCTTTAATTCCAAAAAACATATCTGCCGTATCGCACTCCTACACAGCTACCATATTTTTTATTTCGGATTTCCAAAACTACGACCTCATATCACAGACATACACCAACATCGACTCATATTGCAAATTTCAGACTTGACTTCTGGTTTTACTCCTTCACTTACACAGCATTCCCTCCCAATACGGATTTCCAAACACTGAACTTTATCTCACCCCTTCACAACAACAATAACGCACATTCACAATTCAAGGTTCTAGCTTCAGCGGTTTTGCCAAGAACCCGAATAGGTTCGTAAAATTTTCGGAATATATCCCCATATAACGGTACCCCACGACTTAGAGTTTTTTAAAAATAGAACAAATCTATACTGTCCAATTTTCTTTACATTTGGACCTTGAATACTCAGAGGATATAAAAGCTTAATTTAAGAAATGTCTACTTTAATCCACTTTTATTGGAAGAGGTATTTTGAAGACTTAGAGTATTATGAAGATTTTATGCACATTTTCCAACCGAACTCCGAACTTTATCTCAAAGTTCAGAGTGATCTTCATAACAAATATTTTTCCATTTCGTATTTTTTGTCCAAATTATATAATCCAAGCTTTGTTCCTACACCCAACACCAAATTTAGTACCATTTAGTACTTATCGTTCACCTATAGTATGTATTTCTCACTTTAACCGTTTACACAATACCAAAATGGTTTTGGTACTAATTTCTTACCAAATTTTTCGTACCCATAATTAAACGATTCAAAGCTTACTTCCATATACTCAACATATATCCCGACCGCAATTCACTTTTCCAGCTTTATATGTTCCGCTGAAAGCAATTATATTACTATTTAGTACTTTTTGTGTAAATAAGTGCGAATTTTCAAAACTTCATCCCTACCTCCACTCTAAACAACAATTGCTAATCTAATACCGAATTTCAAATCTAAAAATTCCAGTTCTACCCCTTTACAAAATGACAAATTGTACAAAATTCTGTACCATATAGCAAATACAAAAAGGTATCAAATTTTGTACCATTTACCACTTATCGTACACGACTTTCCAAAAACTACTTGCATAATTCAGTTCTTTCGTTCACATTAATCCAAATTATAGCCAATGTACTTTCATTTAGCACTTTTTCATAAGTACGAATTTCCAAAGTAACCGCAATCCTACACTCCAACAGTAATTTAGTACCATTTAGTACTGCTTAGTGCACATTAGTATGATTTTCAATTCTACATTCTAACAGTAATCTTAATTCCAAGTTTCACGATTCCAGCTCTATCTTCACCCAAATACAAATCATACTAAAGTCACTACCATTTAGGACTTTTCGACCTTTCTTACTCTTTATCTGTGACCCTTATTCCAAATTTTAGCACTATTCGTTAATTAAAATCCAAAGAGTACTATATTTAGTACTTTTCGTACACTTTTAGTTCAAATTTCCAAAAACCTTTCTTTGTTACTCTCCGTCAGTGACCCCTCATTCCAAATTTCAGGATTCCAGCTCTATCCGTTCACCCGAATCCAAATTGTACTAAATTTAGTACCATTTAGTACTTTTGTTAATCCCCATCAGTGACCCCTCATTCCAAATTTCAGGATTCCAGCTCAATACGTTCACCCAAATCCAAATTGTACTAAATGTAGTACTTTTCGTGCACTTACAGTTCGAATTTCCAAAAACTTTTCTTTGTTACTCTCCACCAGTGACCCTCATTCCAAATTTCAGGATTCCAGCTCTATCCGTTCACCCGAATCCAAATTGTACTAAATTTAGTACCATTTAGTACTTTTGTTAATCCCGAATCCAAATTGTACTAAATTTAGTACCATTTAGTACTTTTGTTAATCTCCATCAGTGACCCCCCATTCCAAATTTCAGGATTCCAGCTCAATCCGTTCACCCAAATCCAAATTGTACTAAATTTAGTACTTTTCGTACACTAATAGATCGACTTTCCAAAAACCTTTCATTGTTACTTTTCATCAGTGACCTTCATTCCAAATTTTAGGATTCCAGCTCAATCCGTTCACCCAAATCCAAATTGTACTAAATTTAGTACTTTTCGTGAACTTACAGTTCGAATTTCCAAAAACTTTTCTTTGTTACTCTCCACCAGTGACCCTCATTCCAAATTTTAGGATTCCAGCTCAGTCCGATCACCCAAATCCAAATTGTACTAAATTTATTACCATTTAGTACTTTTCGTACACTAATAGGTAGACTTTCCAAAAACCTTTGATTGTTACTTTTCATCAGTGACCTTCATTCCAAATTTCAATATTCCATCTCTATCCGTTTACCGAAATCCAAATTGTACTAAATTTAGTACCATTTAATACTTTTCGTACCCTTATAGTTCGAATTTCCAAAAACCTTTCATCGTTATTCTTCATCAGCGACTCTCATTTCGAATTTCAGGATTCCACCTCTATCCATTAACCCAAATCCAAATTGTACTATATTTAGTACTTTTCGTGCACATACAGTTCGAATTTCCAAAAACTTTTCTTTGTTACTCTCCATCAGTGGTCCTCATTCAAAATTTCAGGATTCCAGCTCAATCCGTTCACCGAAATCCAAATTGTACTAAATTTAGTACCATTTAGTACTTTTCGTACCCTTATAGTTTGAATTTCCAAAAACCTTTCATCGATTCTCTCCATCAGTGACCCGCATTCCAAATTTCAAGATTCTAGCTCTATCCGTTCACCTAAATCCAAATAGTACTAAATTGAGTACAATTTAGTACTTTTCGTACACTAATAGGTAGAATTTCCAAAAACCTTTCTTTGTTACTCTCCATTAGTAACTCCATTTCAAATTTCAGGATTCCAGCTCTATCCGTTCACCCAAGTACAAATTGTACTAAATTTAGTACCATTTAGTACTTTTCGTACCCTTATAGTTCGAATTTTCAAAAACCTTTCATCGTTATTCTTCATCAGCGACTCTCATATCAAATTTCAGGATTCCATCTCTATCCGTTTACCGAAATCCAAATTGTACTAAATTTAGTACCATTTAGTACTTTTCGTACCCTTATAGTTCGAATTTCCAAAAACCTTTCATCATTACTCTTCATCAGTGACCTTCATTCCAAATTTCAGGATTCCTGCTCTATCTGTTCACCCAAATCTCAATTGTACTAAATTTAGTACCCCTTTGTACTTTTCGTACACTTATAGTTCGAATTCCCAAAAACCCTTTGGTACATCTTTCTAGCTCTCCATCAGTTACCCTCATTCCAAATTTCAGAATTCTAGCTCTTACCGTTTGCCTAATACAAAGGGTACCATATTTAGTACCTTTTAGTACTTTTCGTACACTTCTAGGTCGAATTTCCAAAAACCCAGCCTTATCTCACCCCTACACCCCAACAGCAATCTACACCCAAAATTTCAACTTTCTAGCTTCAGCGGTTTCGTCTGGGCGCTGATGAATCAGTAAGTCAGGCAGTCAGTCAGTCACTCACCTCACTACCCTTTTATATATATAGATTAATAAATTGGTTCTAAACGGTGACAAAACGAGGTTTATAAAATTTGCACCACGTCACAACACGACTAATGATTCAGTTACTCTTTCTAATGGTACATTGGTGAATGAAGTAACAGTAGTGAAGTACTTGGGGATATTCATGCAGAATAATCTTCAATGGAAAACACAAATTGATTGTCTGAAATCTAAAATATCTCCTGTTGTTGGAATTTTGTACAAGGTGCGGAATAAATTTGACTCAAAAACAAAACTAATGATCTTTGAATCGTTAATTCAGAATAATTTGAACTACTTATCATTTATTTATGGAAACAGAAAAAATGCAGATTTAAAATCTTTACAAATATTGCAGAATAAGGCGCTTAAAAATGTATACAGGCTACCTAACATGTATCCCACTTTAACATTATATCGTGATATCGCAAAAACTGTCCTTCCAATATATGGTCTATATAAAAATCAGCTCCTGTTATATGTGTACAAAATCTTGAATAATATTGGATATCATACGATTAATATTGAAAGAATGGTAACTAATACTCGGCAAAATTCTGATCTATCAGTTGTCAGGTGTAGACTGGAACTGACAAAACAACGTGTTGAATATAGCGGCAGTTTGGAGTTTAATAATCTACCTTCTTATTTAAAAGAATCGCAATCAATTTCGATATTTAAAACAAAATTAAAAGAATATTTATTGCAGAATTTAGAAATGCTCTTAATATAAAATAATATATATATATATAAATTTTTTTTTAATATATATTGTAAATATGTTTGGTAATGTAAATCGAGTATTATGTACGTTGCCAGATCGCCTCTATAATGCCATTTGGTGCAGAGGCATTTTGTAAATTGAAATACTACAAATTTGAATAAAGATATAAATACAAAAAAAAAAAACTTGAGAAGAAGGAGTACATCATTAATTGACTTTATACTCTGTAGTGATTTGTTATTTGTTAAATTTTCCGATCAAGTCCAAAGTCCTACAATTTCGGATCATTCTTTGATATTTGCTTCTCTTTCTTTTAACTATGAATCGCAAGAAAAATTCGTTGAGTATCGAAATTATGCTGAGATAGATTGGATGGGCATATTTTCCCTCTTAAATGAGTATGACTTTGGCAATGTGTTTAACTCCACTACTATTGATTCAAAGTGTTTTCACATTTCTAGTTTGTTAGGCAGACTATATGCACATGTTCCCATTGTTAGGGAAACAGTTAGACCTTGTGCTGAAAATTGGATGAAAGCGCAGGAGATTCGTTTTGCTAGGTCGATAAGGGATTTGTCATGCTCAGCATTTTTGAATAACAGGTCTGACCAGAATTGGAAAACATACTGTCGTTATCGCAACAAGGCTAAGAGCGTAATGAGAAGGGTGCGTAGGAAACATTTTTCAAAAATATTTAATGGTGTTGACCCATCTGACATGTGGAGAATTCTAAGGAGCTCTGGGTGTATTGGTAGTGTTTCTAGTGATTTTGAAATTGACCCGAATGAGTTAAATGAATCGTTTGCAGGTGTTTATGGTTCTTCTGATGAGATGAGTAGTCTTGAAAACTTTTTGGTATCTGAAAATCAGTTCTCCTTTTCTTGTGTTAATGAGGTTGATGTTTTTGCGGCATTGCAAAAAGTGAAGTCAAAATCTTTGGGAGTAGACTGTATTCCGATTACCTTCATCAAAATAATTTTTCCTTATTTGTCAAATGTTATAACAGATTTGGTTAATGGTATTCTAATGACGTCATCTTTTCCTCAGGCTTGGAAGATAGGTCGGGTTGTTCCCATTCCAAAAACCAAGAACGTAAGTGGACCTGATGATTTTCGGCCGATTTCGATTCTTCCGGCTATCTCTAAAATTATTGAGCACGTTATGAGAAATCAAATAGTTCAACACTGTTCTAGTTTGATTTGTCATTCACAATATGCTTTTAGAGCTGGGCACAGCACAACACATTTGCTACTGAGTCTTACTGACAAAATTCGGGAAAATGCCAATGTTGGAAAACTAAGCATGCTGATTTCTCTGGACTTATCCAAAGCGTTTAATTCAATTAACTATAATCGATTGATTGCTAAGTTGAACCAACAGTTTGGGTTTTGCTATACTGCTTGTAAACTTATATATTCTTACCTGTCTGGAAGGACTCAATATGTGACTTATAATGGACTTCAATCGGATTTTGTATCCATTTTCTCGGGAGTTCCCCAAGGATCAGTTTTGGGGCCCTTATTGTTTATATTATATGTAAATGGCTTGCCAATTCACACAAGTTCTAATGATTGTGATACCTTTATGTTCGCAGATGACATGTTTCTGCTCTTTAGTGGTTGTCCGGATTTACCTGATGTATGTCAAACCAACATTAATGACTGCCTGAGGAATGTTGTTAGTTGGACCAGCTGCAACTCATTGTCTATTAATTCTGCTAAGAGCAAAGCCATTTTGTTTCCTGCATCAAATCGCGTTATTCCACAGTTTGATATTTTTATACAGCATGACAGGGTGCAGGTTCAAGACCGACACAAATGTCTAGGTATAATAATCGACAGTGAACTTTCTTTCAAACATCACATTGATGCGTTATCAGGTAAAGTTGTTTCTTCGTTGCGTAGGATTTATGGTTGCAACATGCACTTACCTTTCCATATAAAGTATAAGATTGGCCATGCTTTACTTATGTCACACATTAACTATGGATTTGAAGTTTTTACTGGTACTGTGGGTATCCACCTGAATAGAATAAAGCGGCTAGTAAATGCAATAACCCGGTTCGTCTACAACATTCCTAGAAGAAATCATGTGTCAAGTTACGTCATAAGATTTCTTGGATGTACGTTCAACAGATACATATGTGCATTTTAGGAATTTGATTTCATTCCATAAAATAATAAAGGCTGCTGAACCAGTCTTTTTATATAGTGGTTTTAGCTTTGGTCGCTCGTTCAGAAACCCGCAAATTCCTATCCCAAGAATATGGAAAAACGTATTTAGAAGATCATTTTTAGTACGAATAGCTCGAAGCTGGAATCGTTTACCGTCAGAGTTACGGATTTTCTCTCATTCTAACAATCTTTTTAAGTTAAAACTTCTCCAGTTCTTTTGTGGCCAAACTAGCCGGGCTAGGCACTTTGATTTTTATGGCTACTGCTGACTAGGACTTATTATTTGATTAATAAATTCTTTCTCAAATTTTATGGTTGGGGAACCATATTTACTTATATTCTTTGATGTTTAATTTTATTATCTTACTCTTTTATTTTATTATCTTACTCAGTTGAATTATACTTTGTAATGTTTTTGGCCTTGATGGCTTGTATTACAAAATGAATTGAATAAATAAAATAAAATAAATAAGGTCCATTCGTTCTAGTCAGCACTAAAAACTTTAAAAAAGATATATCCCACAAACATCCTGAATAACCCACAGCATTTATGCTAACGAGGGTATATACACATACGGGCAAAATGTGCCTCATCGAAATAATGGTTTTAGACCCCAAGTATGTTTGGACGAAATGTGTCTAGACAATTTGGAGTCGATTGAGTAATGTCCGTCCGTCTGTCTGTCTGGCTGGAGCGCACGATAACTCTCGAACGGATGAACCAATTCGGTTCAAATTTTGGCTTTCGTAATATTTTGCCCAAGCTTAGTTTAAGTTCGAAGATGGGCTATATCGGTCCACTCCTTCCGGTACCTCCCCCACAAAAGTTTGAAAATATTCGGAAAATTTGTGCGCACGATAAATCTTGAAGGGAGTAACCGATTTGGTCCGTACTTTGCCCATCATAAAATGTGTACCAGACTTAGATAATGATTCAATATAGACTCAATCGGCCCACTCCTTCGGGTACCTCCCACACAAAATTTCGGAAAAGTTCAGTTTAGGGCCATCTCTCGAATCGCTCTGATTTATTCTTATTTTAGCAACTTGTATTCACTGCCCTCCATACGACGGTACAAGTTTCATTAGGAGGAAGTCCATACTTCCTGAGAAAATAGCCTGAAAGTTGCAAAAAAAACCCCTATGACACCATGTGTGATGGTTGGACCGCAAAATAACTCTAGAACGGATCTGCCGATTCGGTCCAAAATTTGGCCTTAGTAATATTTTGTCCAAACATAGTTTAAGTTTGAAGATAAGCCATATCGGTACACTCCTTCAGGTACCTTCCCCACAAAAGTTCAAAAATATTCGGACAATTTGTTAATACGGTAACTCTTGAAGGGAGTGGCCGAATTGGTCCATACTTTACACATCCTAATATATCTACTAGATATAGATCAGGTTCAAATATGGACTATATTTGTCCACACCATTCGGTACCTCCCACACAAAATTTCGGATAAGTTCACTTTAAGACCTGCTATCGAATCACTTTGATTTTTGTTGAAGCAACTTCCATTCGCTGCCTCAATTACGATGGTAAACGTTTTTTCAGGGGCAAGTCCATACTTCTTGAGCAAACATCCCGAAGGGTGTAATAACCCCCTATGACACAATATTTAGTGGCTGGAGATCCACTTCCATAATGGTCGATGTAGATCCATTCCTTTTAGTATCTCCTCCGCAAAACTTTTGATCTTTGATCCTAATCAACATTTTTGTCGGTTCAAACGCACAAAATTTTTAAAAACCCCTAAATACATACGTATTTTGGGAAAAAATTGTTTCAATATACACAGGCTGAGGGTATATCTCTGTCGGCAAAGCCGACTGATACTTTTTTACTTGTATATCGCCTACATTACACTGAGGAATTTTGGTTAACGTTGTAAATTGTGATGTACAGCCTGGAAGTCAAACTCTGACATTGAGTGTGCAAAATTACGGATTTAGATATTATTTTCAAAAATTTCCTTCATAATTTCGAGAATATGGATGGCGCCAAACCTGGAATTTGTGATCGATAGACAATGAATAGAGCTGTCAATGTGTCTCCTATTGTGTCTCCCTATTTTCAGGAGAGGGAGAGAAGAGGACTCAAGGTTAAATTATTCCATTCTAGAAGTATAATCTAGAAGTATAAGTTAAACAAACCACTCTTACTTACTTACTTAGCTGGCCCATTACAGAACATTTGTTCTATAGGCCGAACTAAGAAGAGATCTCCATTCCTCTCTATTTGTTGCTTTGCACACTGGAATACCGCGCCTTGTCATCTCATCATCCACTTGTTTGCGCCATCTATTCCTTGGCCTGCCAATTCTGCGTGCACCGCCATGTGGCATGTATTCATACGCCTTTTTAGCGGGTTCATCATCGCTCATTCTTATGATATGGCCTAGCCAACGCAATCGCTGCATCTCGATACGTTTAACAATATTCATGTCGTTGTATAGCAGATACAGCTCGTGGTTCATGCGACGTCGATATTCACCGTCAACGCAGATTGGTCCATAGATCTTTCGAAGAATTTTTCTCTCAAACACACCAAGCACTGCCATGTCTGCTTGCGCAAGTACCCAGGCTTCGGAGCCATACATCAGCACGGGTAGTATCAGTGTTTTGTAGAGCGTTATTTTTGTTTGACGAGATGTGGCTTTGTTTTTAAACTGCTTACTTAATCCAAAGTAGCATCTGTTGGCCAATACAATTCTTCTTTTTATTTCACAACTGATGTCGTTTGTTGTGTTGACGGAGGTGCCGAGGTAGACGAAGTCTTTTACTACCTCAATATTATAGGAACCAACTTCCACAGTCGGTCCGAGCTCAATGGACGCATTGCGCGTCGACACCATCAACTTGGTCTTCTCACCGTTTACCGCCAGACCCACTTTAGCAGATTCTCCTTCGACCTTTATAAAGGTATCAGTTACTTCTTTTACTGATCGACCCATGATGTCTATATCATCAGCATAAGCAAGTAACATGTGACTGTTGGTGTAGATTGTGCCACTTCTTTTGACGTTTGCCTCTCGTATAACCTTTTCTAGCAGGATGTTGAAGAGGTCACACGAAAGGCTGTCTCCTTGTCTGAAACCTCTTTTGGTACCAAACTCTTCGGAGAGGTTCTTTCCTATTTTAACTGAGGACCTCGTGTCAGTTAAAGTCATTTTACAAAGCCGGATGAGCTTTGCGGGAATACCAAATTCAGACATGGCTTGGAATACCTTTGAGCGCAGCGGACTGTCGAAGGCTGCTTTATAATCGACAAAAAGGTGGTAGGTGTCGATCTGCATCTCTTGGGTCTTCTCCAGGATTTGCCGCAGGGTAAATATCTGGTCAATGGTGGACTTGCCAGGTCTAAAGCCGCATTGGTATGGTCCAATAATCTCGTTGACCATTGGCTTTAGTCGTTCGCACAATATCCCTGACACGATCTTGTAGGCAATAGGGAGTAGACTTATGCCCCTATAGTTAGAGCATACAGTCTTATCTCCCTTCTTGTGGACGGGGCACAGGATACTCAGGTTCCAATCGTCGGGTACTCGTTCTTCCTGCCAGATGGTGCTAACTAGCTGATGAATACACCTTATCAGCGTGTCGCCTCCGGTTTTGAACAGCTCGGCTGGTAAGCCATCGGCCCCTGCTGCCTTATTATTCTTCAGCCGATTTATTGCTGTCTTTACCTCATCTTGGCTGGGCGGTATACATTCAATACCATCTTCTGGGATTGGGACTGTTGTATCTTCGTCGTCTTCGCTGCTATTGGATACCAACAGATTTGAAAAATGTTCTTTCCATATCCTGAGTACACTATCTGTATCAGTTACCAAATTACCTTGCTGGTCTCTACAGGAGGATGTGCCTGTACCAAAGCCATCAGTTTGATGCTTGACTCTTTGGTAGAATTTTCGGACTTCATTCTGGCTCCTGTACATCTCACATTATGAAATTGTGCAAATAAAATTAATAGAAATTCCTCTTTTCCTTAAAACAAACAATTGTTAAAGATTTTCACAGTACAATGGCGCCCAACGTGGGGCCCTCAATTTAACCTCAACCCTGGTTTATCCTAAAATGGATAGGGACGACGATGTTTATGATGTTGGTGTGATAATAGAAATTTACACTTGCACATACAAAGTAACAGACATGCGGACGGACAAACAGACAGACATACATATACTGGCAAACAAGTAACACAAAATATCATTGCGACAATTGAACGATATTTGAGCGTTGACGCCATCTAAACAATCACCACACCACACCGTAGCTTAAACAGGAGGAATTATCTTTGATTAAGAACGACGCATGGTTACAGTTCAGCGGCTAAAAATTCTGTGGCAGCGATGCGAACGAAGCGTTAGCTTTTGCTATGGTCATTCAGATTTGTGTTATTCAAAATTCATTTATTTAAAAGAATATTAAATTTGTGTGTGTGTGTGCACGAATCTCCTAAGCAGGGATTAGAAGCTTGGCTGTGTCGTCAACTGATGCAAATGCTTACATGCTACGGTGTATTAGGCTAACTTTCAGCTTAGCTGCCGCTGATTAGCGTCAAGCGATCTGAAAAGTAGCAGCAGCAAAATCTTGAATTAGAAGCTCACAGACAACGAACAGCATTCATAGATTTGAAATCGGGAAGTGTTGGTCATTCGTTTGTGTGTGGAGTCCTGAGTAGCACGCGGGTCTCGGTTTCATCTCTTGATACTAAAAAGACGGATATCTTGGATTAAATAAAGAAAAATTCATCTTTAAATTAGTTACTTAAAGACGCTGTAGAAAGAAAGCCACCAAAAAAACGAACGAAAATTCTAAAAAAATATTTATAAATTTATAATAATTACTACATAATCGTTAAGCACTGAATTAAATTCATTGTGTCTATCCTTTTCGAATCTAAACACGCGTCATAAATCCACGAAACTTTTTACGTTTGACGGATTATCGTCCTCAACGGGGTAGTCACCACAATCGTTTACGTGTAAAGGATTTATTCCTAAATTTCGTCATGCCGACCGTTGCCGAAGAGTCCATTGACGCCTTCCAGAATTACTATGCCCGTCCACCAGAGAGGCCAAAGAAGAAGTCGATCAAGCAGATGATCTATGATAATGAGACGCAGCAATATTTTGGTAGAACTGTTGAAAGTTGGGGTAAGTAAAGGACAAAAACTGAAAGAAAAGACAACCGCCAAGGATTTTAGTGGAAGGGGAAACTCCCTCACACACACAAGGGATATCAGTTATTGAGAATGATGCTGGGGTTTTTTCTAAATTTACGAATTTTGATTACTATCAATTCAATATGCTAAAATTTTAAGTAGCTTTCAACTGAAATTTTCATTCAAAGAGGTTTCCGCCGATCATCCATTCAAATTTAAATTCGCGCTGACATTTTTATTTGCCATAAAGAAACAACAACAAAACTATAGAAACCACACACAACGAGATCATCGAAAACAACAAAGATTTACAATCTTTCTGCCTTTGGCTGCTGCTGCGGCTGATGGATGATTCCTAAAACCTGACAGCTGTTAGACTGACTACTAGTGTGTGTGTGTAAATGTGTGTATAGGAGTACATTTAGATTTGTAGAACGATATCAATTAGATAATTGCCTCTAGCTGAGATTTAAGTGTGATTTTCCATTATGTCTGTGACACTGTGACCTCTGTATTCGAAATTTCTATGTGTGTTTTTGATGGCATGTGTGAGTGACTGTATGGGGCTTTCAGCTATGATTTTCAATTTTAGTAGTTCCACAGAATTGTCCATAGATCCTAAGGAATGGTTACGTAATATTTTGATTGAAATACATATTTTAAACAGACCCAGAATGTTGAATCAAATATTTTGAAGTTTCTTATTGAGATATAGAAACACCGTCATTAGTATGATTTGAATAGTTGATTCATCGTATGTAGTCAGAGTAATTAGTTTTTTTACAGAGCCAATATACTATTACAGTCTATAACGTAGCACCTGCGGATTGGCGAATTACTACGTTGTATAGAGATTATTTTGTATAAGAATTTGATCTTGTGCCTAAAAAACACAAAAATATAAAGAATTGATGTTAACAGCATTGTAGTGATGATTGTATAAGTGGGCAGTAACCGAAATTTTCGGCCCTTGAAACAGCAAATATGCTTTCAGAAATGTTTCAAATAAACCAGAGATTCTTCGCTTTTCAATATTTTGTTCATTTTTTAAACACCTTTGACAAATCTGGCTAACATTTGTACATTTGGATTAGTCATCTAATAATCTTGAATGTATGATCAAATAGTATGTGGTTAGACTATAGATTTAATATGAGTTAACGTTTATTTGTATTCATTTTTAAATTTAACCCATTTCGTACTTGGTGTTCGATTTTTCAAAAAAAAAATATTTATGGATGAAAAGGTTAAATTTTTAACAAAAATTGTTCCCTTGAAAACCCCCCCTCCCCCTCGATGTTAAGCGTAGATTTTTGAAACCTATATTTTTGGATACTTTTTAAATTAATTTTAAAAAATTATAAAAAAAATTAAATTAAAAAAGTAATCTGGGGAATTATTGCCAATATATGTAGCCATTTCACAAAATATAGAGAACATGATTTTCATGCGCGACATTACATATGTGCAAAGTTGACTGTTCGAAATTTCGAACGCTGGTACTTTACCTACATATCAGTGGGTATATCAAAACGTGGAAATTTACTGACAAATTGCGGGGAAAAGTTATTATAGCACCATATAAAACTTAATACAAAATTTCAGCCATTTCTAAAGGATAGTGCGGCTAAAATCCTGAAATACCCTAGAATCGTTAGGTACCATTCAACGGAGGCTATATAAAACGTGGACCTATGCTGACAAATTTCTGGAGGAAAGTGAAGTAGCCTCAAAAACGACTAAATATGTATTAAGTTATAGCCATTTCTGTAGGTTAATGCAGCTAAATCCTTGAAATCTCCCGAAAATCGGGCTGTACCGTTCTATGGGGGGCAACGTGGACCAGTGCTGACACATTTCGGGAAAAAGTTTTGTAGGTCCAAAGAAGTCTCAATACCAATCTTCAACCATTTTTTCATACAAAAATGGTGAAATAAATCAATAAAACGGCAAATAAATCAATTTTATGTTACTTCTATACATATAGCTAAGCGCCAGTGTTCGAAATTTCGAACACCACTTTCCGGGAAAATGAAAAATCGGAAAATATTTTTGAGTTGATTTTTGACATCAGTGGGTCCTAATTACCCTAAAAAGTGATTTGTTTAAAAAATAAATAAATAATTTGTCTCGGTACGATATGGGTTAATGCCAACAACAGCGTCTCAAAAAATATGTATTTAAAATTTGTATTATTGTGTACACAAACTTCTTACAACTAGTGTAAATTGTTTGCTACGCAAATATCTATGCTACATGACTTGTGCTAACACTCGCATAACGCCTTATTTGCCTTTTTCTATTTCCATTACCTGTGTGTTTGTGTCACATTTGGAGGGAAAATACCAACCATCAGCTACCTGTTTTCTTAATGAAGGGCGAATTCATTGGTTTCAACCCCTATTTTGCAGATCGACTAATCTGTGAGTAACATTGTGTTGTACAATTTTGGCATACACACATATACGCATACTAAAATTGGTTGATAAAAACTAGTTTGAGTGATTTAAACAGTATTGACATTTTAGCGTTTTATTAGCTGTTGCTAAAATGTCTTTTTATCCGAATAAAACCCCGCATCTTGGATTTATGAAATTATTACAAGAAACAGAAATCCATCACTAACAAATTTAATAACAAGTTGTAAAAAACTATGAAACGAGGGACCAGATGTACAAAGACCATAAGATTCATTTTTATACACTCCAAATAAAATTGAATGTTATTTAAATTTGTCATTTCGTTTTTAGTACCTCGAAATATTCTCCTAAGTCCGTTTGTTGACGTCAAAATACAGCTCATAATATTCCTAGATTATTTGGTATAAAAATTGGATATATCGGCACGAGGTTTAAAATACCCCCACAAAACGGTACCACCAGATTTTTGATATATATTTTACATTAAATCGAATTTGTTGAAAGTTTGAAATTTGCGGAAAAGAATGGACATTTTTGTATTTTTTACTGTTCAACTATTTTTTTTTCCTATGGACAATTGCCACAAATCTCTGAAATCTCCAGTATGTGGCCGGTCCTTGGCTGGGACTTCAAACTTTCGACTATGGACAGATACTACTTTTTTAAGGCCTTCTTAAAAATAAATTATGAAAACTTGATACATTTTTAAAAACAAATATCTCAAAAACATAGAATCCAACAAACACACCGCTGCACTTAAGTCAGCATAAATCAAGAACTTTTAGCAGCCATCACACTGAAAAAATAAAAGTTTCCATTAAAATCGGAATAACAACCCAGCAAAATGTTCGATGCCACAGATGCGATTCAATCATGGGTGCAAGTGATCTGGCATGTCATCTTTTTAGCATCTTCATCCATGAATTTTATATGAGCGTGGACTCCAAAAGATGCTAAAAAATCGGATCTTTCACGACTTCCTTTGCATTGATTCAAATGCTAATGAAAATATCGGATCTTTCAAGACTTCGTTTGAACCAATGCAAAAGATGCCATGAAATCAGGTCATCGCATGGAACCCCTTCCTTCAAATTTTGCTGGGAACGGTCTACCTGTTGCAAAAATATCGATTTCTCCAAACTATTTTACATTAGGTTTTTTCCCAATACACCGTTTCTTTTTTTTTGCTTTTTTAAGGAGTTTTGGTTTTGGAAAATGTTGTTCACTCTGTTCCCCTACAGTTTATAGCTTTTCTTTTTAAAATTTGTAGCAACTAATATAATATTTTAAGTCAAGACGTTGACACTTTTCACGATAAAGTTCACGAATATTCCAAAAAGCCCTTTATTTTTCCATAAGTTTATACTTTCCGAAAGAAGGATTACAAAATTCCGAAATCCACTTAAATAAAAAATTTCTTAGAAATATGAATTCGGTTGTGTATCCGGCATTTTCTCTGACCATAGAGAAATATCTCTATTTCTGTCCTCAATATATATACCTCATAGGAATACTGTGATTACAGGTGAATGAAATATACATATTGAAGTGGTTTAAACTCAAAGGGAAAATCGATGTCGGATTTTAAGATTGTCAATGTAAGAGCATTGTCTCAAAGTTTCCATAGTAATTTGTATGGGGCCAAAGGCGAATTTTCACGAAATCGCTCTACAGACCACATATATTATCCAATCGATGAACAAATTTTACCAGTTCTTTTCTGTGGCTATAAAACTAATCCTAAAAAAAATTTTGAAAATCGGCTCGGATTTTAATATTAGCTATATATAGGGCCCATAGAAACTTTGAGGCCCCAGTGACACATGTTAACATATTCCAATTGTGCTCAAATTTTGGCAATCTTAAAATCTAACAAATTCCGACAACGATTTTTTAAAACCACCCTAATAGATAGATTCATTCACTCCATCTGACAAAGTTCGTTCTGAGTTTGATATTATTAAAAGATCAAGAAAAAACCCAGCAAATTTTGGACCAAATTTTTAGAACAACCGTAATTTTAAATTTTTAATTTGTGTTGAAGAAAACTGTCAATATCGGGTTTGGTTATTTTCCTCATATCAAATGCTCAAGGAATATCTCTGTTGGCAAAGTGCAAAAATCTCCGATCATAAAGCTCAATTCGAACGAGTAATTAATTAAAAGAAGATTGATAGTTGTGATGCCCTCCGCATTTAGGCTATACATTTTGATACCATAAAATGTACCTCATCGAAAATATACTTTTAGACTCAACTGTCTGGCTAAGGCACACGTTAACTCTCAAACGGATCAAGCATCTTGGTCCAAAATTTGGTCTTCGTAATACTTGGTCTAAACTTTAATCATGTTCGAATAAATCATAATATGGTCGGGTGCCACCGTGGTGCAATGGTATGCACACCCGCCTTGCATAGAAATAGTCGTGGGTTCGATTCCCCGGTCAGGCAACATCAAAACACTTTTCAACGGTGGCAAAATACCCCTCAGTAATGTTGGCGACATTTCCTGAGTATTTCAGCCATGTAAAACTTCTCTACAAAAGTGGTGTCTTAGACACACCGTTCGGACTCGGCGATAAACTGTAGGTCATTGAGCTAATATTAATCGGGGTGCACTGATTGATATGAGAGAAGTCTCCCTTGTCTTTTATGGGATGTTTGTGGAACAATTATTATAATATGTTTTACAGACGTAGATCTGATTAAGGTCGGTCGACTCCTTCCGGGTACATTAAATATAATATTTCAAAATATTTCTCGCAAGTTCAGTTTAAGAACGCTTCTCGAATCACTTTCAAAAAAAATTGTAGCAAGTTTTCCTCGCTGTTCCTATTGCAACGGTACATGTTTTCAGAGGCAAGTCCATACTTCTTGAGATAGTGGCCAAAAAGCTCAAATAAACCCTGCCGGAACCAACTAAAATGACTGATGAGCACGATTAATTAAGAATTGAATATCCGATTTGGGCGAAAGTTTACACAAAAAGTTCCAAAACCAAAAATCTTCGGGTGTCTCCCTCACAAATTTTTAAAACTTTTCTTATGTGCAGTTTAAGAACGGTTCGAGGATTGTTTTGAAATCCTTGTGATCTTGTTTACAACAATATAATTTTATTCGTGGGCAAGTCCATGCTTCCTGAAATTATGACCCAAAAAGTTAAAAAAATCGTACGGTAAGTAACTAAAATTACTGTTTCCAAGTGTATGCAATGCATTCTATGAAATGGGCTCCGAATTCACCCAATATTTAGGGCCACTCCTTCGTCTGTCGTATCAAAGTTTTTAGCAGTGTTTGTTAGAATGCTATAATTATATTCTGTGTAAACTATGTTGATTAGGTCTGTCATTGGGGAAGATAGGTCCACTATGATAGCTGCCTCACAAATGCCAAAAAATTATTCTGAAAACTTTTAAAAGAATTGATCTGATCCTGATATTGTTTTATGTTCAGTCACATGCTGTGAGTATATCTCTGTCGGTAAAGCTGACTGTTCATTTTGACTTGTAACTAATCCGTACGGCTCTTCAGCTGCATTCTTTTTCAAGACATGATTCAGTCATCAAAATCTTGGTAAACAAAATTATTTCAAACGTTTCCTTCAACGCAGATAGATGCTTGTGTAAGTATATAAAATTCATGATATGTAGTGTCACTTATAGTATAACATGCAATTAAAATTGAAGACTTGCTCGGAATGTTGGACATAAGATAACACTGTGCGACAAAAAAATTAGAAGGAAAACTGAGTAGAATATGAAAGTAGAGCTAAAAATATGAGATACATGTATCGGCGTTTTTAAAGTTTACATCGAAAAGTAACCAAAGTCGGCGGGACAAGGTCCGTCCATTTCTAGTTTTTTTTCGAAATATTCGAGTTAAGATATCTTGGAATTCTTGAATTTTAGGTATATAGTGTCTTTGGCAACTTTACAGAGGAGGATGTGCGGAATATTTTTGTTAAAAATTTTAACCATCATGAGGGTCATCAAAGTGGTCTTTTTGGTCCTGTTTTCGAAAATCTTTCAAAAACTCCTTTAAAATGTGGTCATATCAAATTCAAATATTCTGTATCATGAATGACCATAACGAACCCAGTTATGATATATGTCACTTTCTAGATTTATTCCGTAAATGCCACCAAAGTAGGAGTGAGTCCCATCATTGTAGTTTTTTGGACCACACCAAATTGTGCATGTGAGAGCCCATATTACTCCTATATTTTCACTGGACTATAGCCGTAGACCTCTAATGTATTTTTGCATGCAATATAAGTAACCAATGGCTTATCCTAACTACGGAATTTAAGTTGAAAGTATTAAAAATACGCAATTTTGGCAGGTCCGATCTGGGTTTTTTTATATTTTTCAAATATATATTAACCACAAATGTTTTTAAAGCTGTTTAAATTAAAGCTGTTAAAATATGGCCCTAAAACCTATATATCAAAAACAAGTGCTGCTAAGAATGTTATATGTTATGGCTACAGATTTCTTTTATTCAGAGACTCAAAATGAAATTTCATTTGGAACATTTCTCTCTTTAACAATATTCCCAAAAAGTAGAGGATTTTGCTAGATTTTGATCCAGTATGGAATTGTGTAAAATTAACAGCCCAAAATAAAAACATATAATTTCATCCTAATATATATAAATTTGAAATCTAATTTTTTTAAGGAAATAGTGTACAGGGATTTATGGTTTATTTTGAATCTCATAGTGAAATTTTGTGTAGAATTTTTATCCTTTGACACTTTTCACCCATAACCAAGTTTTATTTTACTTCCATGTATCAACTAGAAAAAAGAAGGAACATTTCTTCATCAAAAAATTGGGAAATATTTGTATGTTTCTTTCAGCAAAATTGATACTGATATTTTCATGCTATAGAATGTAAATAGACATTTCATTTCTTTAGTGACCTATGGTGAAATTTTACGGAGAATATTTTCGTCTCCGACATCATCTCTCTCCGACTTTAACCCTAAAACGTGTTTTTCATTTTTAGAGATTCCTGGCGACTAGACAAGAGTTACAGATTTGGTGTATTCTAAGACCTATAGTAAAATTTTATGGCGAACAATTTTGTAGAATACTCGGATTTGATACAAATACATTTTTAATGAGTTTTTGAAAGATTTTCGAAAAAAGGACAAAAAAGACCCCTTAAATGAACCGCATGAGGGTTCAAATTTTTAACAAAAATATTTCCCACACCCTCCTAAGTAAAGTTGCCAAAGACACTATATACCTGAAATGTAAGGATTCCAAGATATCGAAACTCGAATATTTCAAAAAATTTTAAAATGGTCGGAAATTGCCCCGCCTATTTTGGTTACTTTCCGACGTAAACTTTAAAAACGCCGACATACGTGTCTCATATTTTTAGCTCTACTTTCAGAATGCACTCGGTTTTTCCTATCATTTTGAAAAAAATTGAATTTTTTTGCACAGTGTAATCACAAGCAAATTCTTCAGGATTGTATGAAGGATATTTTGTCCCAACACCATAAGCAGCATAGATCAGATTAAATAAAGGAAATGGAATGGCCAGGAGGCATTTGAGTGAAATGTCCAAATATCACGGAACCGAGGTAAACCGAAGAAACATATAGCGTCGAACCAAGTACTAAATAAATACAACAAATCAAAGCCACTTGGGAAGATCCACAAAATAACGACAATCAATCAACCAACCGTCCGTTATTATTATATTATTATATACAAATTCCATCAATATTTTAAATATTTCTATGATAAATATTATCAGTGGTTAATACTGTCTATGGGTACAATTCTCTCCTTTTGTAAGTATAGTTAAAGAGTTTTATTGAAAATACTTGGTACTTTTTTTAGCCGATAACGCATTTAACCTTATCGAGTTATTCTCCAGCTAATGTTTATAATTATTGATCTAAAAACCTCATAAAATCTTACTTTTTGAGATATTTCCAGTTTGAGGCATACTGGACCTTGTTCACCTCTAATGTGGTCCAAATGGGTGACCGTTTTCATTAAAAGTAATTATTGGTTTTGGTTTTTATTCTTGTACTACATGGGTTAATCATTTATTGGCTCATCCAAAATTGTTTTCAAAAAAATCTTGATTGGAAAACATTACCTTCCCTTATCTAAGTACACTTACCTGTATCTAAGTACACTTCTAAAAGATTTCGAAAAAAGTACAACAGCAGATAGTTTTCCATCCCTGCCTAAACTGGAATAATAAGCGGTGAGTAGTTTTTAGAAGAAAAGTGTTATAACACAACGTGGTTAAAAACAATAACAACTACAAACATTTTACAAATGTATCTTATGGATGAATGAATGGTGGATGAATGTATACAAAGAAAACGGGGATAAATGCGATCTCAGCGTTTAACAAGAGCGTTGAGTGAAGATACTTTGCCATGAGACGAAACTAAAGGGTGCGGCGAGACATTGCCTATTAATCAATACCAGCTTGAAAACAGTTGAGTTGTTTAACATTTTTCCAAGCAAAAAATGAGTTAATTTTTTTTTGTTTATAATCTAAACATTACTCGACTCTCTCACATGGTGAGTTCTCTTGTGCCCAATTAACCCGTCGTCTTTGTTAAAATTGACAAACTGTCGATCATGGCTTTGAATGGGTTTTGTTTACGAGCGCACCCAAACTAACCAGCAGCAGATACATTTTTTGGGATTCGCCTCTCTCGCTTTAACTCTTCTTCTTTGAGTCATTTGAGTTGGTTCGAATGAATGTTGCTGTTGCTGGTTTAATGGTGGCGGTTTTTTGAGACTATTTGGCCGTTATCCAAGCCATGTCTCAGCAACTTAGATACTGGTTTTCAGTATGGTACGAGTGTTTGTTTTGCAATGCGCTAACTAAGCAGTCCGAAAACGAATAACAGAAGAAGAAGAAAAAACCGTAGTCTCCTGATTGAGTCAGCAGAAAAAAAATTGTGTTGTGGAGTGTCATCTTTTCATAGAAAAGCCTTGTGAATTAAATAAAATTGTAAACACAGATTTCTTAATTTACAAAAATAACAAATTAAGCAAATATTTAAAGAAAAAATTAACCCGAAAAAATTCCAAATTAGTTTAAACAACAAAATTATCAACTATTGAATACACGTTGTGTGCTTGAAATATACTTGAGTCTATCTTAAACTCACCTTAGAAGAGTTATTGTTAAAAAAACTCTCTTCGAACAAGGTGTGGCTGAATTCTCAAATTTAATGAATTAACAATTTCTTTAACTTATTTTATAAAACAACAAAAAAAAACGTGTGCATTGCTTCTAAAAACGAACATAAATAATCGGACTTCTATGGCCTTTGAGAAGCGAAAAACTGAATGAAATAAAACCAAAATAAAGAAAAAATTGATATTGCCAATGACGCTATACGCTGCTTTTATGCGTGCTCAAAATGTTTTCAGACACCAACAGCAAAATAAAATAATGTGCGGTTAATGAAGATTTTCCTCATGACGACGTCCGACCATCATCATTATTAGCATTTTATGATGATCCACATTTGCAAAATGTATTTATTTGTTTAGTGCATTGACTTGATTCTGGCTGTGTATTGGCCAAAATATTGCCATAGAGGAGATAAAAAAGAAGATAAACAAAATGCCCAAAAAGAAATGAAATCACAGCCAGCCTTCTTTACATTTATTTGGCCATGACTGCAATACAATTTTTCCGTGTAAAATTTTTCAAAGAAAATTATGGCTAAGAGTAGTTGCAGCTGCACGGGCGATCGTGTGTGATCGTAGATTTTTCGTATTATCGGAAAACGGTTTTGAAATTTTCACAACTTTTTTTCGTTTGGTTTCATTTTGGGCATTTTGTTTAATTAGTTTAATACTTCTTTATACGGTGATTTAAGCTAAGCCTAACGTAAACAAAGAGCGTAACTTGAACAAAACTCCCTTAGTCTCTCTCGCAATAAAAGTACAGTGTCTACCAAGTAAAAAAATAATAACTGTGTCTTTGAATTGTATTGTGAAGGAGAACCGAATAAGTGATTACATAATATCTTATTTTATTATTTTTTTTTTTTTAATTTAATAGAGAGAAATCCTAAAATAAAAAGAGCAAGACAAAACCAAATATTAAGTAATAAATAAATTATTTATCTCATATTGCCACAAAGGACTAATTAAGTCCTGAAGTTTGTATTATTTAATAAAGTGAAATAACAACAAAAAACACAAAATGTCGAAACCGCGACCTATGCAGCATCCGTCTCACCATTCTAGCCTTGAGCCTCAAGAATTCCAAATACGTCGCAAGGAATCCTTTCACTGGGGCACATTTCTCTACAATACCGAAAAGGGTACTGTTATGGGCAGAGACAAAGTCTCCTGGGGTAAGTTTCACAACAAAAATAAGACAAATTTTTAAAGCAGTCGTGGGTAAGGAGGCGATAACTTTAAAACAGAGATTAATAAGGATAATTCGCGACTTTGAATTACGATTATGCATACAAATGATCTCACCGTGTTCATCTCTGGATTAAAAATACAAATGACATAGAAAATCCTGTGTCTCATGGGTTCCAGAAATTTATATGATAAAGTTAAAAAATATCTTTTTTCAGAAGTCTTAACATGTGTTGGCTGATGTTAATTGGCAGTTCATTGGAAAGAAATTCAGACCTGTTGTAGGACGGAAACTGAATTGCGTGACGAGAATGAAGGGACTAAAGGACACTGTCATTTTGTTGAGACTGAAAAGGTTTAAGAGTACAAGTCGTTTTATTAGTCATGTGTGGTAAAAATGTATATTTTCCCCTTGTAGCATTGAGGATTAGGGATATATTTTTGCCCCCTACACCACTGTGAATATGTAAAATATATGTATATAGGATCTATATCTAAATCTAAATTTCGATTTCGTATGGCACACTTATTTCCAGACCAAATTCCGTCACACATTGCAAATTTCGTCAAAATTGGACAGATATAGATAGTTGTTTTGTACATCAAATACCTCAAATCGGCCGAACATATATATTGGAGCTATATCTATATTTGAAACATTTATTTCTAGACCTAATTCAGTCACACTTTCCAAATTTCATCAAAATCGGACATATATAGCGGGTTTGGTGAGGCATATACGTGAAATCTGCCGAAAATATATATGGGAGCGAAGTCCAAATCTGAACCGATTTTCACCAAAAGCAATAGCGTTCTTCCTATGGCTAAACAAATGATTTTGTCCAATTTTAAGCTCAATCGGACAATAAATGGGACCTGTACGTTGCGAACGGAGGGACGGACATGCATAGATCGACTCAGAAAGTGATTCTATGTACATTCGCAAAATGAACTATGGGTCTATCTCGTTTCCTTATGCATGTTACATACAAATGCACAAAGACATAATACCCTTTACCACAGTGTGGTGTAGGGTATAAAAAACAACAAATATTTATTTTAAGCTACATGACCTAAACTTTTGACAAATTGTGTTGTCGTCTTAGAAAACCGGTTGCTGAAGTTTTTGGTTTTGATTGTTATAATTCTCATATACATTTTACAAACAACTTTTCAACAAGTGCTGATGGAAAACAATAACAGGACCGGTGAATCAAATCCAAGATCCAGTATATAAGGCAGATCTAAATCCAGATCTAGAATCCAAAACAGATCCCTAGTTTTAAATATAACGGAAAATTTCGGAGGTTACTAAATAATTATTAAACGATTTCCAGGTAAATATTTATGAAATTATGGGGTTGCACAGTGTAATATTTTGCGAAAAATCTGGCCAAACCCCAAAAATGAATGGATTTTGACCTAACCTTTGGTTCTTATGTTTTTCGGGCCGCTGATTACATTTTTGACATTATTTAACCCTCAGGCGGTCATTTAAGGGGTCTTTTTGGTCCCTCCTCCTATAAAATGTGATCTTATCGGATCAAAATATTCTACAAATTTGTTCGCCATCAATTTTTACTATGGGTCCTAGAATAAACCAAAACCCTATACCTTACCTAAACTCCAGAAATATGCAAAATTATAAACACATTTTAGGGTTAAGGGCGTACTTCATGCAAGTTTTGGCAAAATTGTCATACAAAGCATCATTTTAGAAGAATGCCGTCAAAGACAAAACTGTTCTCTGCTAAATTTCACTATAAATTGCCAAAGAAAAGAAATCTCTATTTGCATTACATACCAAGAAAATATCGGTATCAATTTTGCCAAAAAACCAAGAAACTAAAATAGGGTTGCAAGCTTCCACCATTTCTACAGTTTTGGAAATATTTGAGTTAAGATCACTTGGAATCCTTGCACTTTAGGTGTATAATGTCTTTGGTAACTATACTGACAAGAATGCGAGGAATATTTTTCTTAAAAAAATTAACCCTCGTGCGAGTCATACAAGGGGCCTTTTGTTCCCTTTTTCCACAAATCTTTAAAATCTCCTATAAAATGTGATCGGATCAGACCAAAATATTCTAGAAATTTGTTCGCCATAAAATTTTACTATAGGTCTTAGAATATACCAAAACTCCAAATTATACCCAAACGCCAGAAAGTGACCCTATACTATATTCTGACATTCTGAATGAAAGAAAATCTGTACATACCTGCAAGACAAAATATCACATAAAAACAAAAAGTGCAAATATGTGCAGGATGTTTCGATGGAAATTGGTAAAAAAACCCTTCCTTTTTTATGAAATGATAAATTACACGGCCCAACTCGATCTTACTCACAACTATTTTCATAATTTATTGTGAAAATTGATCTTGAAAAAAATTAACAAGTACGGACATCAATTATTAAAGGACGCACAATTCATTGGCGACACTGAACATCTTAAATACGTTTCACATACCTTTCATTACAATTACAAAAAGAAAATATTTTATAACCGTTGTTTATTTTGCATATTATCATAGATTTATAAACAACTTAAATATTGAAAAAAAAAATCCAAATAGGGTCACTTCGACCTGCATTTATACCCACTTATTAAACAAGAAATGTATATATTTTTTTCATAACTACACGCACTGGGATCCTATAAGCAATATCTGACCCTTTTTAGTGTCAATTGATAATTTTTTTTCGATTTTTGGCCA
Organism: Musca autumnalis; assembly: GCF_047663935.1. Classification (NCBI taxonomy): domain Eukaryota; kingdom Metazoa; phylum Arthropoda; class Insecta; order Diptera; family Muscidae; genus Musca; species Musca autumnalis. The sequence continues at coordinate 4,157,997 of NW_027411755.1, read as the reverse complement.
GGTTTTTTGGAAAATCGGACACTGTGGGTTGGTATGATATACATGGGATTGGTATCATACAATTGTTCCCCTGACAGAGCTAATCCAAACAGTCTACACAAAATAAACAGTCTCAGGAATCATGACCCTTCACTAGGAACAAAAGGTTCCAACATCATTTCAATAACTCCACGCTATTTATGTTTACACACCCTATAATCTATCTAGGAACTAAAACTAATTTTCGAAGTCATTCTACAAAAAATGATATCGTTGTAATCAGAATCACATAGACTACCTACAATGAAAATTTCAAAATAACCCTCGATCTGTTCTTAAACTGCACTTAAACAAAGTTTAGTCCGATATAGACCTTCTTGGAATATAATGTACTTTTGAGAGAAATATTACGATGTTCAAAGATGACATTGGTCTATCAGCCACTCCTTTCGATTATTGTAAGCACCAGCAATGTAAGTTGGTCACCTTAGGATTTTTTAGAGTGTTGGTCCATAATGTCTGGAAGAATGGACTGATGGCTGAACAAGGACCATAGGGTGTACCTTCGGTAAAAAATTTAAAACGATCCTCAAACAGCCCTTAAACTGATCTTAAGCTATAATGTTGAACTCTTGAGACGGAGGTACCCGAAAGAGCTGTTAGATATAGATCATCAAAGAACTTGATGTAAGTTTAAAAGAAATTTTACAATGTATAAAGTTTGGACTAAGTCCGACCCTCATTTCGTAATTTATCGTGCTCATCAGTAACTTTAGTTTGTACTGACATGGCTTTTTTAAAGCTTTTGGGCCATTATCGGGAAATCCAATACAACTTGACACAAAAATTTTCAAAACGACCCGATGCATGTACCTGAACTGCACTTTTGCTAAAACTTTTAAATTTTTTGTGGGTGATACCAGAAAGAGCCATGTCCCATATTCGAACCTGAACTATGTCTAGAAGAAATTTTACAAGAAATGAATTTTTTGACCAAACCAGTTAATTCGTTTGAGAATTGCCATGCGCACCATTTTAGCGGAAAATGTTGATTTGTTGTATCGAAAAGAATTGACAGATATTGCCCATCTTTGAACTTGATCTATGTTTGGACAATTATGAGAACCAGTTGTCCGGCTGAGGAAGGGCACAAATTGAAAATATGTATATTGATTTTGTATCATGAGTTTGCTTTAAAATCTGTAGGTACCGTAATGTGAGGCTATACCAAATCATTGACACATACCAAACATTTTAGTAACTAAACATCTTCATAAAGGACTCGAAATATTAAACAAAGTTTGGCAGAAATTTTTGAAAATTTTTTAGAGTTATCCTGCACAATAGCCATTTTAGTATGTGCGGGCAGGGTTTTGGAGCTTTTGGGCGATTATCTCAGGAAGTATTGACTTACTCCGGAAAAAATTTTACCGTTGTAAATGAGGCCGCTAGAAAAAACAACTGAAAAAACTTACTCCGGAAAAAATTGTACCGTTGTAAATGAGGCCGCTAGAAAAACCAACTGAAAAAAGAACCAGGCTGAGGTTATAATTAGTGACAGTCTGTGTCTGATATTGGCGATCCTACTAACGATGACTGCTGTTTTCTTCACCTTCAAACTAATATGGTGATCTTTACTACATGTTACTGTCCAAACATAACCCATTTTGGTTAGAAGAGACTGTTTTCATTTTACACCAATTATACTTAGGTAAACCTCCCATATCCTTTTTTGGAGATTTTCAACAATGTTTTTCTTCTTTTAATTTTGTTGCAAAAAGAAAGAAAAATCACAATATATTTTCTTCGATTACGAAAGCATCATCACCTTTCGGCATTTACACAAAATTTTTGCATAACACAGATGTCGAGTACTGAGCGAAAATAAATAATGATTTTTTTTCTTATTCTCCTTGTTGTTGTTTTTGCTGTTTCTATTTCATGAACAGAAAACATATTTAGAATAAATTTATGTGCAAATTCGTACACATAGGCACACACGTAAATAGGTACATTAATGTCTGAACTTTAAAATATGTATTGATGTATTAGGGTGGAGCGAGCTGTATTTTAGTTTTTGTTTAAAGATTAATATTTAAAATATTCGTTATTCTCACGCGTGGAAATAATAGGAATAAATGATCAAATGGCTTAAATACATTGCAGATATCTCAAAAATGACACGACCGAAAACTGTGTTCTTCTGGCCAGGGATGGAATCACAGAACTTCTGAGTGCCAGTCTTGCAAATAATGGTAAACTTTAAAACTTTTCTAATGTGAAATCTTGAAAAAAAATATATATTTACTTTCTTCTTTTTTACTGTTTTTTCCTAGTAGCGTCGGCTACGTGTTGTTTTTTTTAGAGATGGGCACGTGTCACAATCGTGACACTAACAAAAACAACTAAGGTGTTTAGTACTTAATCGTCACAAAAGTTGTTGGTTCTTTATGCGCTTAGTTGTGTTGTTTAGTGTCACGATCGTGACACGGACCTATCCAAGCAGGTGCTGTATGTCACGATCGTGACACGGGCCCAGCTCTAGTTTTTGTTTACTCAATCGAGTTGTGTTCCCAGGGGTGCAATCTCAACTGCTTGCGTTCAGAGAGACCTGACAATTGCTGGGCTATTGAAAATGTGAAGCGTGACATGTATGACTAGGTCGTTAACATATAAGCAGGTACTGCATGCATAACATTTTGTTGTGCAGAGGCATGTTAATGATCCTGACCTCATGTAGATGATTAATCCAGTTCCAGCAGGTTCTATGTACCGGAGATGTTTTGGCCAGTGGCTGCCGACATTCGTATTCGTGTTTGGATGCGAAACAGGTCCACGCTTTTTGCAAAGACACTACTACTACTACACTACTACAACACTTACTGTGCTGTTGTTTTTTCTCTCTCACTTACTTTGTACGTGAACAAAAAATATTGATAAACATAATTTGGTAGTTGTTTTATTCCACCCACACATACACACATGGTATTATTCTAGTAGGCATATTTCCCACGAACATACCCGAAGGGACTAGGGCGACTTCCCTGATATCAATGAGTGCACCCTATTCATATTGATTGAATGATAGGATATCGCCGAGTCCGAACGGCGTGCCTAACGACACTATTTGAAGAAAAGTTGTACATGGCTGAAATATTCAGGTCGCCTGAATTAGGTTTTTGTTCTATATCATAATTTTCTTTATACATAATATGCCACATAGAGGAATTTTTGAATTAAAATTTTACCCTGAAATAATTAGGAGAGTCTCCAGAATGGAATGAATGCATGGAATTAACCCTGACTAAACGTATTTATTTCGGCGAATGATTTGATTTAACACCCTTGGGGCATCTTAAGGTATGGGTTTCCTTAAGCATAATGGTTTACTAGACCCCCATCAAACCATTTAAAAATGTTCCCTACTTAATAAAAATATAAAGAATTTCAACATTCTCCTCCTCATTGACACACGTCCACAAGATGTTATGTCATTGGTCACTAATAAATCTGCACAAAATATTTGACAAACTTTTGACATTTAATTAGTGTAACGCCGCCATTGGCATTTGAAACGCCCACGCCATGGAAATGTGGAATTCATAATACCCTAATATCCCCATAATAAATTGTGGTTCCTTCCCATTTAAGAGGGAGGAAATTGTTAATGCATCAATGTGCAGCTAAAAAGCTTAACCTTGCTCGGTGACTACTACTGTGATCAGCAAAAGCAACAGAACAGCGGCAACAGCATCACTTCGTTGCACATATGAAAATGTCAAATAATTGGTCATAAATTGGGACATTTTTTTTGCATTCAAAATATATGCACACACACATAAAACCATGTTTGTTACATTATGACTTTTTGGTGCATTGTGCCTCCTGTCCCCTTTTCTTTTGCATACAACAACCACAACACCCCATAGACGACATTGGGCGTTTGAGGCAAAAAATAAAATCAAATAGAATTTTTTGTCAAATGGCGACGATGGTTGGTTGGTTGCTTTCTCACAGCTAATGCTAATTGTGGCAATTATAGCAAATATCCATCCATCCCCATTAAAATGACGTTCAGTTTTTCCTCTTTTTTGATACATACATATTTATGTACACACACATTTACTTGGGCATTATGGAGTGCTCTGATCCGCCAAAATAACAGACCAAATGAATTCTATCAAAACGTCATTAGATTCATTTGAATTCATGATATTGAAAATGTTTAAACATACAAGGTACATGTGTATATTAATCAAAAACAACAGCAAAAACACCAGCTTTTGGATGAACATCTTTTTTTCCAAATCTCACCCTGCTATAAAGTTTGTTTTTATGCATAATGTAATTAACAATCGATTTTATTGTTTATTTAATTGTCAATTGAAAGTAGGTATTTCCTTTACGAGTTCCTTAAATTACAATTTATTTGTTTATAATACAATTCAATATAATTGACATTGAAATTCCTATTAAAAATGTTGGAATTGCAAAAAAACCACTACCATACAGCGCACATTGGGGCAAGATTCCAAAAAACTGAGATTAATTCAAGGAAGCATTTGGGCGATAAATGTTAATATTTTTCGAATGTTTACACCTCAATCAATATAACGGAACACAGTTTTGGGATTGGAGATGTATATTCGAAGCCCTCATAAATGGGTACCATAAAAACTATGAAGTGTTTTTACGGTTTTGTCTACATTTCACATTAATCCAAAATTTTCCAATATGATTAAGCTAATATGTGGCAAAAAGTTATAAAGTTAGGTCAATATTTTCGTGTAGCCCCCATATAAGAGTATCTACCGATTTTATTTATTTCGAGGGTCTTGACCACATTTTTAGTATATTTATCTGTAAATTAGGATTTATAGTTCTGAATGCCTATGAAAATTGTCAATATAGGTCAAAGTTTTGGTATGTCCCCCATATAGAGGTACAGTCAAATCTGGGGTTTTTCGAACATTTTGCAACTGGCTCAAACTGTGAATTGTGCTTTTAGAAGGTATTGAAAATATTTTTATCACACATCATCTCAATATATTCTCGTTTTGGAATAACCTCCATATATTCCCCTACGTTTTCAACTGTAAATACTTTTCAAAAATAAGGAAAAATGGATACATTTTAAATTAATTTTTAATATGTTTCTAAACATCTTTTGCCGTAAATATATTTTCTAAGATTCTGATATCTACCTGAAGTTGACGATTCCATTCTAAAATGGCCACTTTTGATGGTTAAAAAAATATTACACCTTATACACCAAAAATTTGATATGATTCATGATACACATGTATGTCGGTTTCTAGGGTTAATTCCGTCAATTTTATCAGAGCAGGAGTAGCTGCCATCATTAGGGTATTTAGGACTATGCCAAAACCATGGATGTTAGAACTTGTATGTCAGATATATATTCACTGGACAATAGCCGTAGACTATCCCCGAATTTTCACATACAATATCAGGAACCTATGACTTATCCTGATGGCGTTATTTAAGTTTATAGTACTAAAATACATAATTTTACAAAGTCCGATCTGGGTTATCTATATTTTCCCTATAAATATTCACCATAGATATTTCAAAAACAGTTTGGATCGAGCACACATAATCTTCTGAAAGAATTTATTATGAAAAAAACATCAATAAAACATATTTTGTGACCGCAGATAACGAAAATGTGAATAAAAACGGTAGAATATGGTCCTAAATCATATATAAAAGCGAAAGCTTCTGGAGATGTTAAATGTTATAGCTACAAATTTCTTTTGTTCAGAGACTTATAATGAAATTTGATTTGGAACATTTCTTTTTTGGCACAACCCCCAAAAAGTGCAGTATTTTAAGAGATTTTGACTCAGTATGGAATAAATTTTTATTAAGAGTCTAAAAGTTTAACAAATAATTTCTACCTATAGCTATACCTATACCTACCTATACCTATGTATCTAGTTTGTTCTGTGGCTTACAGTGAAATTTTCTGTAGAATATTTCTTCTGTTAACACCTTTCGTCTAAAATTAAATTTCATGTTACTTTCATGCATGCATCAACTCGAAAAAAGAAAAAAAAAACAAATTTATTAAAAAAAATATTTGGGCGTTTTGTTGGCAAATTTTATGTATATATTTTCTTGATATATATTGCAAATACATATTTCATTTATTCGGCGACTTATATTGAAATTTGATGGAGATTATTTTTGTCTTTGACGTCTTCTATCTAGAATGAAGTTTTCTTTGACAAAACTTAATAAACTCAGATAAAGTACAACTTTAACCCTAAAACGTGATTTTACTTTTGGCAGATTCCTGGCGTTTAGCTACGATTTAGAGTTTTGGTGTATTCGGGGACCTATAGTAAAATTTTATGACAAATAATTTTGTAGAATATTTTGAGTTGATACGATCACATTTAAAATGAGTTTTTTAACGTTTTTGAAAAAAGGGGACAAATAGACCCCTTTGGTGACTCGCATGAGGGTTAATTTATTTCATAAAAAAGATACCCCGCATTGTTGTCAGTAACATTGCCAAAGACACTTTATACCAGCGACGACCACAGAAATACAACCAAAGCGAAGACATGTATGAACGTATGAGTGAAAAAAGCAACAACCACATTATGTTTTTGTTTGTTTTCATTAATTTACACTGTACGTGAGAGAGAGAAGCAAATGCAAAAACAACTCAGTGGGCGCCCTCACTATACGATCTAAGCAAAGAAGCTCGACCCTGCTTTATACCCAAAATGCAAAGATTCCAAGGAATCGGATGTCCAATATTTCAAAACATGTAGAAATGGGCGGAACTTGCCACGCCTATTTAGGTTACTTCCCGACGAAAACTTTCAAAACGCCGATACATGTGTCTTCTTTTTTTCGGTCCCGTTTCATAATCTGGCCGAATTATCTTGTAATTATTTTTTGTGTTGTACAGTGTTATGAAAAAAGTGTGCTTTGATTTTTCAATTAAGCGTCGTTTTTTTTAATTTGGCCCCTTTGTGCAGCGGTTTTGACGTTTTTACAGTCTTGAAAGTACTCCTGCTGGCTCTCCACATCTATGAATAGGAATATTAATGCCAGTATAAATATACATATCTAGACACAGAATATGTTCTGAAGGCCTTTAAAATATGACCAAAAATATTTGTCCCATGCAAATTGCAGATACACGATTTTTAATATTTTCAACATCTCGTAAAGAATATCCCATGCGTAATTTAAACATGTGTTAATTTCAGGTTTCTGTAAATGATTTTTTTAACAATTCAATTTACGTCAAAAAATATTTTGTTAATTATTTTTATTTATTTCACTTAGCCCTGTACAAGTAAATCACCTGCTTAAAGAATTTCCCACTCAGCATTTGTTTACAATTCCAAGAAAAATATGCTAAACAAAAAAATCTTGCAAGAGAGATAGAGAGAACAATTTGTCAGTTATAAAGTTTATAATATAAGCAAACTTCACTCTCAACAAAATTTACTCATTCCCTGATCTGGCAACACAGCCGCTTAATACTTTTTAAATCTGACTCAAACTCACTCACAATGAGATTCATTGAGGAACGTACATACAATGCACAACACCACTTCTTAAAATGTCAACTCAGCACATTTCTTATTTGTTATTCTCTGAGAGTTGAGAACATTCAGTCAGACATGCGCTTCTCCAATTACTAGAAGCGATTTTTTGTAATTAATTTATCTTTAACCTCCATAAATTAAACTGGCACAAGAAGTCAGACAAACAACAAGAACTTCTCACATTGTCCAGTCAGTCCTTCAATCTGTCTAGTTTTTTTTCTGCTTATCGCATGGCATGCCTCCACGATTCATCATGGTTTAAATGATGTCAATTAAATTACGCATCACTAACGGCCCCAACCTCCCTGCTATCCCATCCCACCAACCATCATCAGAAAGAAGCACATTTTTCCTGGAGAAGTCAACAACATGACAATGTTAATGTTGTGTTATTGTTTTTTAAAAGACTTTATTTAATTTGTGGCTGTAATTAAATAATTTCATTGTTTTCAATTTTGTTGTGGTTATTGACGATTGCGTTGAAAATGATCATTAGTTAATATGATTTATTGGATGAAATGGGATTGTAAGAGAAGCTTTATTCTGACACAACAAGATACATTTAATCCGAGTCTGGAATATAGTAATATGTAGTTCGAAAATGAGCTTAATAGAAACTGCCAAGTATTTAAAAAAAATACTCAAATAATGTAGTGCAAAGTATGGATTATTTTATAACGGCTTCAACTCGAAAGGATGATCGAATTTGTTATACCCCAGCAAAAATCCTCATTACAAACCTCCTTTCCCACCCATTCTTTTAACAAGTGCATGTCGCGCGAAATATCTGGTTATTTTGTAATCACTGAAATAAGTAGTCAGAATCTACTCAGTATCTACTTATTTCAGTGGTTACAAAATAACCAGATATTTCGCGCGACATGCCCTTGTTAAAATAATGGGTGGGAAAGGAGGTTTGTAATGAGGATTTTTGCTGGGACTATTTGCTAAAACAGAATCTTTTGATTGGAAACGGTGATCTTAAGGCGAATATATATTACCACAATTGAACTACGAGCTTATGCACTATCGAGATGGACACACAACTCATTCAACACAGAATTGGCTCTGTTCACGAAGAACAAAATTCAAACCATTCACCTTGCGAATTCTGGAGCCACCAAACAACCTGGAAAAGAAATGTCGGGAACGCTCAAGAGAGGTCTAATAGTTCCGTAATCCTGCAAGACTTTCATTGACAAGTGCTGGGGACTGAGAACTCAGGTCATCAATTGGATTTTCACGACCGTCTTGCATATGGGGCTCTGTTGTGGTGCAATGATTTGAGCGAGAAATTCGTAAATTTAACAAAATCCAAGGAACGGTGACACAAACAGAAGTCCTCAAGCGGCCCTCAATGTGTTAATTGATCTCCATCCACTAAATGTTGTAGTGCAGGAATTTCCACTTCGGCTGAAGAATCTAAATTCATGGAGCAGCTCCGAATACAAACATGCAATCGGCTCGGCGGAAATCAGTGACTATATACAGTCGAACCTCGATTATCCGTGATAGTCGGGACCGGAGGCATTACGGATAATCGATTTTCACGGATAATGGAGTCAATATTTTTTATACTGTTTTTAAACATATTTTATTACCAAAAATGACTTCGAGCCAAAAAATGCGCACATACCTCACATGGAAGCCTGGGACCACAACTCCCCGTCTCTAGATGGTATAAAAGTTTATACCGATGGGTCAAAGATGGAAAGTGGTATGAGAGCAGACGCTGAACGAGAATTGTAGTGCCTTCCAAGCCGAAATCTTTGCAATCAAAAAGGCTGCAGAACTGATAAGCAATGTGAAGAGGGACATAGTTGGACAGGTGGTTATCTACGTCGATAGCTCAGCGTCCCTTAAATCACTCAGTTCCAACACTATCAAGTCTGCGGCTGTTTTAGATTGCAAGAACGACTGGAGACGCTTAAATCAATTTTATCTTTCTTTTGGTTCATTGCAACATCGAAGAAAATGAAACAGCGGGAGAACTGGATCAAGCCACGTCTGTGTTACTCCATTCGGCAGATAGAAAAAAGGTATCAGGGTAAGACTATCCAGATTTGGCACAACGGACCCAACTGCAAGGTTTCCAAGGCAATCTGGCCATCCTCTCCAAACGAAGAACTACATCCGTACTTTCGCTAAATAAATCCGACATGAAACTAACGGTAGGAATAATTATGAGTCACTGCATAATTGAATTATATCTTGTAAATGGGAGAGAGAAGAAATTATTGTGTTGCCACGGTGGTCAATGGTAAGAATGTGCGAGTTCGATTCCCAAGATGGCCAGACAACATCACGTTTTGAACGGTGGCAAAATTCCTTTCAGCGTAATGTTGGTGTCATTTCCTGCATATTTCAGCCATGTAAAACTTCTCTGCAAGTGGTGTCTTAAAACATGATATGAGAGAAGTCACCCTAGTCCCATCTGGGATGTTTGTGGGAATATATATACATATGTATGATTATATTGCTGTCTGTTTCAGCTATTCGAAGATGAAGAAGAACCAGAGACAATCGATAACTTATTATGTCGTGAACACATGATCCAATCTCTGCCAGTCTTCCGCCAAATCGAGCCAATAAGTCTACTTCTCCGTGCCAAGGCTCTGAGATAGCTGCAGCGAGAAGAAAGTACCGCACCACAATACACGGCAAATACTACCTCTTCTTAAAACCAATCAATATTTTATTTAGAATTCTTTAATATCTTCTCTCTGTCTCTAGGATGAAAACAATATATTATAAGGTCTCCAAGTGAATTACGACCTATACTCCTTTAACCTAACCCAAGCTAAAGCATTGGGTGTCACCGTGGAGCAATGGTATGCACACCCGTCTTGCACGCTGAAGTTCGTGGCAACATCAAATATTTCCCCTTAGCAATATTGAATGCTAATATGAATCGGGGTCCACTCATTGATATGAGGGAAGTCTCCTTGTCCCTTCCGGGATCTTTGTGGAACAATTATTATAACCTAAGGCATTCTTCTTCTATAAAAGCCCTTCTAAATGTCCTTATTCAGATTATGGTGAATGGACCCTTTCTGCATACAAGTACTAAGGGTACTACACAGAAAAAAATGTTAGCCATTTGATAAGCAAATTCAAAGATTCAATCAAAAATTTATCGATTTTCCGGCGATAAAAAATTGTCATATTGACAAAATTCGATAAAATTATTTGATCACAAAGTAAAAATACAAGTGATAAAATAATTCACACATTGACAAAAATTATTATCAAAATATTTCACATTGTGCTTGATAAAACAAAATATTTTCTTGATGTAAAAAATTGTTGAATAAATTTTTTTCAATCGATAAAAAATGTTCATATTTACAATTATTTTGTTGTTTTTTTTTATTAAATACAACCCCAAAAGCCAAATAGGTCGAGAATGGTTCGATATTGATTTTAAATTAGATTAGAACTATTAATAAGTTATTACGTAAAGCGTATATGTCATTTAAACAAATAAAATTAAATAATGCATTACTGAACTTCAATGCATTTGGTGCGCAGAGAAAGAATTACACCGTATTTCATAGTAATGTTTATTGGTAGCTATTCTAACGACATTTTTGATACATATTTTTGTCAATATGTGAAATATTTTATCAGTTCAATATAAAAAATCGATAAATATTTTAGTCAATATGTAAAATATTTTATCAGTTGTATTTTAACTTTGTGATCAAATAATTTTATCGAATTTCGTCAATATGACAATTTTTTATCGCCGGATTTTTTTTCTGTGTAGAGTTCCCTGATGTATGCCATCAGGTGGTTCTTTGTTGAGGTAAAATCTGTAGCATTTCCTACATGCCTCTCTACGAGACACATGGAGTTTTCTGTATATAATATTTCTTTTCTTTCTACGAGAAGACTTCTGACCTGTAGTGGAATTCTGTAGATTTCTTGGTAACAGATAAAAATCCGTAAAATCAAAACGAAGATTTATGAATGAAAAGTACAAATGAAGGTTGATTTTATTTTGGTCGCCAACTTATCGACAAATTTTGTTATTTACCGAAATTATGACTTTAATTTTACATATTTTTGTCGGAAACGGGAAAATGAGTTAGAGAGCCCCTGGTCTCTACATCTTTCCAACTGAATAAAACCTTTCCAAATATATTTCAATGTCTCCATCGAAGTATAAATCAGAAAATATTCAATTCTATCTATGCTTTATCATATTATCTGCAATCTTGTTACCACATTTCACATTTGGAATACCTCAGTTTGACGGTACGTCTAATAAAGCCTCCACAATAAATATATATTTTAAACTATCAGTGAACCTTATCAATATTTTTATATTTCGGGAGGTTTAAAAATGAAATGACGTAGATATGGTTGCTAATGACGTCGTAATTATTTGAACGGGATAGATACGTCACTCTTCACGAAAATAAAAATTATTATTTTTTTTTTTGAAATCTTGCAATTTGTAATGATATTAATTTCATGCCTTTCTCTTTTTGTTTTTAGCAAAAATTGGCGTATTTTACACAGCATTTTATGGAGTCTTAGCGGCGCTGGTAGCCATTTGTATGTGGGCATTTTTCCAAACATTGGATCCACGCATACCAAAATGGACTCTAGATGGCTCGTTGATAGGAACAAATCCAGGTATGTTGTGAACTTAGTAATTAATATTTCCTCATTTATGAACTTTTATTTTCTATTTAATAGGTCTCGGCTTCCGACCACTACCAGAATCGGAAAATGTTGAAAGCACCTTGATTTGGTACAAGGGTACCCATCACGAAAACTACAAACAATGGACAGACTCATTAGATGAATTTTTAGCTGGTAAGTTATTTCAGATATGAACTAGCTAGCGGTAGTTGGTTTTGGTTATCGTGTCCCATGTCAAAGTAGACACTTTAATCGTCTAATAAAACGAAAACTATTAGGAATTGATTTTACTTTTTTTTCTGTAATTAAAATCTTATCACTCGAATGAATGGTAAGGGAAAAACTGTGATTCCTATCACGAACTACATGGTCAAGTGGTCTTGATAATTTTCTTGTTTATTCAAGTTGCTTAGATTCCCACTTATTGGTTGTCATTGGATTTCCTGGGTATTTCGTAACATAAAAAACAAAACAAAAATTGCGAAACATAAAAAATGAACCATTTTTATCTATATATATAAAAATGGTGTAAAAAATGTATAGTAATTCATAAAATGAGAACGGCTAGACCGATTTCTGTAAAATTTTTTGTCAGTTATTCGTATTTTCGAGGAGAAGGTCTTTACGGAAGAAAATTTTGGAAAATCTCTCTCGAAAAGTCGGAAAATTGGAAAAATCAAAAATTGAGTTTTTGTATGAAATTTTATTCCTTAATAGCGAGACGAAGTTCGCCGGGTCCGCTAGTTAACTATATTTTTTCAAAGCATGTTTGTGGGTTCATATTTAAACAAAGCTGAATAAAACACTGTGCAACACGAAAGATATTAACCATATTCTGACACCGCAGTGTGATAGAACACCAAAAATGAGAAGACAAGTGTCTCGCCGTTTTTTCCTATCTCATCAACTTTCGCGGTTATAGGCCTCCAAAGGTTTGAGGCTTTGATATAGAAAGGGTCATTTTATCAGGACTATATCTTACAAACCGTTAGGAAACTTGAATTTATCTCGGAGGAAAAATTGTAGCTCTTGTCTTAAAGAACAAAAATTGTGAACACATATAATCAATCAAGCTTCATCTGCAAGATCAAAGTCGCCAGGGTCAAATTTCTTTTAAAATGTTTTCTCAAGTTTTGTTTTATAGCTTTCAAACGGATCAAATTTGAAGCAAACAACCAACTAAAAAAATGTACCTCAGATTTCAATAAACATCTTTCTAGAATATACGAACTCTGTAGAAACGGATCTTAATGGTCAAAATAGCAAAACTATTGCGATTTTTATCCTCTTTTCCAGGATTCTGCTCCATAGATATTAAACCGTTCGAAATTCAAGAAGACAATCAACCACAATAGCGTAGCATAGGCATCAATAAACAACTTTCTGGAATATGCGAAATGTCTATGAACGGTTCTTAATGGTAAAAATAGCAAAAATCTTAATGATCGAAGAATTTTTGCATGTGAAAAAGGAAAGCGAAGACTCGAACCCACACAACCACCATTATGTGACCTGGTTTCGCTGTTGGTAGCAGTTGATCAGACATATCGCCTGTGGAGTGGCTTCTATGTTATCGAACTTTTTATTTCTCACATGCAATGTATTTTTTACAGTGGTAAAAAATGGATTCCACGAAAAACGCTTTTTAGCGCCGCCCTTCGGAAGTTATGAGTTTGGCTCTGAACTCTTACATGCCGTTATAACACTTTTCATATGTTTTTCAAGGACGTGGCTCAAGCTGATTTTTATTTATTAGAATATTTTGCCTATTAGGGCGAAGATCATTTTAATATTAATTTTTAATTAATTTCTCGTTGGAGACGAGCTTAAATTCTACAAAAAAGTACAAGTCAAAGATCATAGGTCCACGTTTTGGCAGCAAATCAAATTCAAAAATCTTTAAAATATCTCTAAATATGGTAGGAAAAATAGGATACAGATTTTAGCTGCTTTGGCAAAATTATATTTTCGATGTTCCGAAAAGATATCTTAATATATCCCCTTTATTTTAATAATTCTTTATTATCATAATTTATTAAATTCCTCTCTTTTTTGGTCATTTCAGTTTACAAAGTACCTGGTTTAACACCCGGCCGTGGTCAAAACATCTACAATTGTGATTACAATCAACCACCACCAAAGGGTCAGGTTTGTGATGTTGACATTAAAGCCTGGTCACCCTGTACCAAGGAAAACAATTACAGTTATCACAAGAGCTCACCATGTGTATTCTTGAAATTGAATAAAATCTATGGTTGGATACCCGAGTTCTATAACAGCTCAGGCGATTTACCCGAAAATATGCCAAAAAGTTTAAAAACCTATATTGCAGAAATTGAAAAGACACAGGCCCATAAGGTGAGTGGGGGGGGATTGGTGAAATTCTAAGCTCCCAAAATTTAACAAATATTTTTTTTCAGATGAACACTGTTTGGGTATCCTGTGAGGGTGAAAATCCTGCCGATCAAGAAAACATTGGTCCAGTGGATTATTTGCCCATACGAGGTTTCCCAGGATATTTCTATCCCTATCAAAATTCGGAGGGTTATTTAAGTCCTTTGGTAGCTGTACATTTCCAAAGACCAAAACGTAAGTATTGTGGAAAGCACTTAAGTGTGGTGTTTAGGGATACGTGATAGGATACTCAAGACACATGATGAAAAAAGTTTGGGAATTACGAAATACGTTTCTCTACATTAGTATGGAGGCGCTGTTAAGGTATTTAAAATTGGTTCGTACAGTACAGTAGTAGTTTATTTAAATGATTTACTGAAATTAGCATGGGAACAGTTGTAGTCCATGAAAAATGTCCTCACAGAAATCCACGGTTACGGGAATTTTGTTCCATTCAATTTAAAGTTTTGTGAACGAACTAGTACTAGAAAAAATTATATAAATCGGGCAATTTTTGAAGAGCCTACGCATTAGTATCTCTCTTGGTCCAAAATGTTTGACGAACTAGTAGTTCATTTAAAGGATTCACTGAAATAAGCATGGGAACCAGGAGAGTCAACGATTTTTTTTGTTGTTCATAACACGAAAGAACTAATTCCTTAACTGAGATATTCTGAAAGTCCCCGAATATACATCTACTAGTTCATGAAAAATATTCTTAAACATATCCAAAGTTGTGGGACTGTTAGCCAGGGTTTAAAAGCCAGCATCTAAAAACATTAGCATTAGTTGTACACTTCAACTGCTACACAATATTGACACACACGGCTAAATAAGCAACCGAACGCATATTTATTATTGTACATTTTTGCTTACTTCGTTTTTACTCCTAATCTTTTTTCGCTAGGCATAATCGACAACCACGCTACATATTTAGCAGTCGGCTGACCATTCGTCGCAGCGAATTAGCAACCGAGTGTGTTTTTGTGATTAGAGTTGCCAACGCAGTAATAAAAAAGATGTCATTTAATGTCAAAATGCCTCCATCATATGGTAGAACCTAAAGAATACTAATTATTATTGTTTAAAAATAAAAAAAATATATATTCACCAACAATTCACATGTCCTTTAAACGAAAAATTGGAATTAATTGCATCGTGATTTTTAATGAATTATACCCTAGACAGACGGCAACGGCAACCCTGACAGACGACAATTTCTGCATTTATGAAACAGCTGATTGCTGGTAGACAACTTGTTGGTTGCCCTGCAATTTGTTGTTTTCCCTGTGTCACAGAGCATGAATATGCTCTCTCTCCTACATATAATATGGGTTCTCTTTTACGGTATTGCCATATTGAAATACTTAAATGTACATTAAATCCAGTTCGATTTTGTGCTTTAAAAATGTGGATAATGCAGGAATTGATTTGAATTAAGGGAGTTAATGCAAATTAAAGCTGCCGTCTGTCTAGGGTAGGGGTGAGCACGCCTGTGTGCTAGCACAAATTGTGAAAACGTACTCTTAGTTTTTTGTGAACCATAAACAATTAAAAGTTTATGCAATTTTTTATTTATATTTTTTAATAATTTGGATTGTGGACGATTTCAGACAACATTAATGTTTAAAAAATGTTGATATAAGTAATGAAACATCAAGAAAAATTAAATATTAATTCTCTCTTAAATTTGCCTCTCTCTCTTTGCTCAGCTTTGGTCTAGGGTATTACTCTGGTAACAAACAATTGTTTGCTGAAAACCTGGCTAAGCCGTTGAAACTTTGTTGCTTATTCTCTTTTCTGATATGTTTTGATCATGTGTGCTACAAAATATCAGTTTGCGTGTACGATGCTATTTTATTATAGCGACAATATCTAATAGCATCAGCATCGCTAGCAATATTTTTGTGAAGTTTGGTGCTACATGTTGCCGTTGTTCATTGTTGCTAAACTTATTTCGAAGAAATTTTAGCAGACAAAGCTGCAAATATTCGTTGCTTTTGCTAAAATGGCGTTAGCATTTTAAACCCTGCTGTTAGCTCATGCAATATTATACTTTGAGGTATCTACGCTCATGTAGGGATGCCTGAACAATATTGTTTGATAAATTCTTAATAAAGCCTCTGCTAATCCATATATTTGTACGTACCATCGTTGATACGAACTAGTAGTTCATTTAAACGGTTCACTGAAAAATGAGAGTGAACTAGGAGAGTCAAAAACAGTTGTGTTTTTAGCAATTGACATATTTATTTGACAGATGTTCAAAGGAATTGATAAAATAAATGACGCGATTTGTTAAAACCCGTTTAATATCTAAAAAGATAAGGATATCCGTATGATGATATATTCTAATTCTCTGACCCCTTGCATTCCCATTTTCAAAATAATAAACAATTTATTTTCTTTATCTTTCAGGTGGCATCATCATCAATATTGAATGTAAAGCCTGGGCCCGAAACATCTTCCACGATCGCAAGGAGAGATTAGGCTCTGTACACTTTGAACTTTTAATAGATTAAAGCAAACTGCGTTTTTCGTCAACTACAACAACACCAAGAACAACAAAACAATTTCCCAAATCACACACACAAACAAATATTTAGTTAAAATTCAATTTTCAATCAACGACAAAAAACGTTTGCTTTTTTAATAATTTTCTCAAACAAAAACACAAAACAAGGGAAATATCATTTTTAAAATATTTCCACAGCATCTTCTCTAACTTCTCTATGTATTATTTGTGCTTTAATTAAGATTTTATTTTGTTTTGAAGTAAACTGCCATTTAACCAAAAAGAAAAAAATATTTCAAAGAAACAAAATCGAATACCACAACAGCAGGAGAAAAGGGAATATCCCTTGTCTCACATTTTTTTCTATTTCTTTGGGCATCAATTATATTTTTGTATTAGCATTAAAAAAGAACAACAACCAACTAAATGCATAGAAATGTTTATTGTAAAGTATAGTAAGTGTATATTTAACTACAAAATCAAATCACTAAGGAAGAAGAAGAAAACATTGCCGAGTTTCCCACAGTTTCCAACATCGACAAAGAAACCACCACGGCTGAAGGATGGAAAGAAAAAGAAGAATCTCTTCTAGAGAAAAAGTATTTTGTGAGTGTCATTTTTTTAGTTTCTAGCAATTGTACAAGTTAGTTTAATAACTCCGAAACCAAAATGATCCTGACCACTAACCCCAATCAAGCCCCCCCCGCAAAAAACCCACCATACCTTTAGCCTACGCCCATACTTTATATAGAAATGTATTTTATTGTAACGATTGAATTAATTTGCAAAAACAAAGCAGACAAACAAAAAAAGTTTTACTTTTAAATTGACATAAATTAATAATGTTTTTTAAGTTTTAAATTAATAAAAATTTACCAAAAACAACCAAAATGAAAAAAGTATAGTTTTTTATGCCCTACACCACTTAACATGGAAGGGTACTTGTTGACGAATGATTTTATAAGCAAATATTTATTTTATTTTTAAACTCACCTTTAAGCTTCATAATAACATTAATGTTGCACAGAACCATCAGCCATTGGTTAAAATATTTACTTGGCTCGAATTTAGGGCATATAGTAAAGATGACATTTAGAAACGCCTGAGATCGAAATTTGAGTTTTATTTCAGAAATTTTCCTTCCGTCGAGGCAAAGTTCGCACAATATTTAGCCATTAGTAATATATGAAAAAGCGCTGAAAAAGAAGAGGATATATCCTTAAATTCGAAATAAACTTTTGCAATATTAACGGGAAAAAAACTGTATTTATACAAATATAATATCAAACTTTTGAAGTAATTAATACACACAAATTCCTTTATGGTCTGTGTAACCTTTTCCACATCCATTAATTCCTTCTAACCCCAGTGATTAATCAGTATTTGACTTTCCTGCTATTCTACCTTTTTGTTTAAAGTTCCCTGTAGCTTGCAGCCTATGGACTAAGCTTTCTAGAAATGTAGTTCATTTTGAAGAACGTGCAGCTTGTTCTGTTATTCTGGGAACTTGCTGTTTCAAAATGTCTCATTCGTACCATTCGTTTGATCCTAGTAAAGTACGTCTCAATGTCAAATTGATACCCACTCAAAAGCTACGAATCATTACCTCGGTTTACCATTGATTCTTCCAGACCCTTTTAAACTGAAAGAACGACTTATTAGATTTGTTGAAATCTAGTTCGTTTGAACGACCTAGCTCAATACTAGTTCAATGGACCTGATAGTTTGTATGAAAAAATCATACCTACGTTCGATTGTATGAAATCACTCATACGCAAACGAAGTGTGTATTAAACTAGTTCAATAGATTTAACAACTCTACGGCTTAGATTGAACTAGTTCATTCGCTCCTTTCCGTGAATCAATTAATCCACTAAAGGTAGAATTAGACGTTACATAACCATAAAGCCATAAGGCCATATCAATCAGCTGATTGAATCAAACCAATGGAAATCAATGTATTCCATTAGTAGTAACATAACATAATGCCATAGCCATAACCATAAGAAACCAATTGGGTTTTGGTACTCTATGATTATGGCGTTATGTCTATGTTACGTCTAATTCCACCTTTAGCGAGAAAACTTAAAATTGTATATGAAAATGATATTTCTGACACTTTTTGAGCATTTATTAATAAGTAATCGAGCATTCTTTTAAAAATGCCGAAAACTTTTAAGGGTAATATGGTGCATTCTTACATGACAATCCCATGGTTTTTGAATGAGAAAATACTTTAGATTAACTTTGACAGTTTTGTTGAGATGTGTGTTTACTTATTATTTGCAAAGTAAGCCAGCTTATTAATTTAATTTCGGGAAAGACAAGACCTCATATGCGTCTTACTTACTTAGCTGGCCCCTTACAGAACATTTGTTCCATAGACCGAACTAAGAAAAGATCTGCAATTCTCTGTGTTTCGTGCTTCGCTTTTTGGAATACCGCGCCTTGTCATCTCTTCATCCACTTGTTTGCGCCATCTATTCTTTGGCCTGCCAATTCTGCGTGCACCGCCATGTGGCTCGAATTTATATGCCTTTTTAGCGGGTTCATCATCGCTCATTTTTATTATATGGCCTAGCCAACGCAATCGCTGCATCTCGATACGTTTAACAATATTGATGTCGTTGTATATCAGATACAGCTCGTGGTTCATACGACGTCGATATTCACCGTCAACGCAGATTGGTCTGTAGATCTTGCGAAGAATTTTTCTCTCAAACACGACAAGCACTGCCTTATCTGCTTGCGCAAGTACCCAGGCTTCGGAACCATACATCAGCACGGGTAGTATCAGTGTTTTGTAAAGCGTTATTTTTGTTTGAGGAGTTGTGGCTTTGTTTTTAAAGTGCTTACTTAAGCCAAAGTAGCATCTGTTGGCCAATACAATTCTTCTTTTTATTTCACAACTGATGTCGTTTGTTGTGCTTACGACGGTGCCGAGGTATACGAAGTCTTTTACTACCTCAAAATTATAGGAACCAACTTCGACTGTTGGTCCGAGCTCTATGGACGCATTGCGCGTCGACACCATCAACTTGGTCTTCTCACCGTTTACCGCCAGACCCACTTTAGCAGATTCTCCTTCGATCTTCATAAAAGTATCGGTTACTTATTTTACTGATCGTCCCATGATGTCTATATCATCAGCATAAGCAAGTAATATGTGGCTATTGGTGTAGATTGTGCCGCTTCTTTTGACGTCTGCCTCTCGTATAACCTTTTCTAGCAGGATGTTGAAGAGATCACACGAAAGGCTGACTCCTTGCTTGAAACCTCTTTTGGTACAAAACTCTTCGGAGAGGTTCTTTCCTATTTTAACTGAAGATCTTGTGTCAGTTAGAGTCATTTTACAAAGCCGAATGAGCTTTGCGCGGATACCAAATTCAGACATGGCTTGGAATACCTTTGAACGTAGCGGCCTGTTGAAGGGTGCTTTATAATCGAAAAAATGGTGGTAGGTGTCGATCTGCATCTCTTAGGTCTTCTCCAGGATTTGCCGCAGGGTAAATATCTGGTGAATGGTGGACTTGCCAGGTCTAAAGCCGCATTGGTATGGTCCAATTATTTCGTTGACCATGGGCTTTAGTCGTTCACACATTATCCCTGACACTATCTTGTAGGCGATAGGGAGAAGACTTATGCCCCTATAGTTGGAGCATAAAATTGTATCTCTTCAGGTTCCAATCGTCGGGTAAGCGTTCTTCCTGCCAGATCAGTTTGATGTTTCACTCTTTGGTAGACTTTTCGGACTTTATTCTGTCTCCTGTACATCTCGATTTGTTCACACTCCCGCTTTTCCATCTCTCTCATTTTCCTGTGGAAAAGACGTTTCTCCTCTCTCCTTTTCTCCCGATACATATCTCGTGCGCTACGCGTTGCTACTGATTGTAAAGTAGAACTATATGCCGCATTTTTCTCTTCGGTAGCAGCACGACTTTCCAAGTATCCAAGTACTGGTTTTGCAGCTGTTTGCATGGAGTGGGTAATGTTTTGCCATTGCCCTGATATGTTATCGGGACGAGGAGTGCTTTGATTAAGCAGTTGGGCCAGTTGAGTGGAATATGCTGTGGTTATCTGTTGTGATTGCAGCTTACCGATGTCCAACTTCCGTGTTGTGTCTGTTCGCACTTTGTTTGCTACGTTTAATCTGTTACGTATCTTTGCTGCAACAAGGTAGTGGTATGTGTATGTTTGCACCTCGGAATGATCGTTCATCCAACACGCTTGATGCATACTCATACCATTGTCAGATGTTTCACTGTGGAGACTGAATTTCCCGACTGCTGGGCCAAAGATATTCTCCTTTCCAATTTTGGCATTAAAATCGCCTAGTATAATTTTAATGTCATGGGCAGGGCAATGGTCATAAGTTTCTTCTAAGCGCTCATAAAATTTACCTTTGGTCTGTTCGTCCTTGTCTTCAGTGGGAGCATGAGCGCAAATAAAGCTGATGTTGAAGACTTTTGCTTTTAATCTGGGGTGAAGCTGGAGACCAGATGTTTTAACCTCCGACCAAATACAAATCCGCACCCAAACTCATAAATACATATCGACACCATAATTGCCCGAAGTCGTATCTACAAAAATGTCAAAATTAGTTTTTTTGATTGAATCTACAAAATTTCAAGCTTTTACGTTAAAAAATAACGATCCTATTCAAGAAAAGGCATTTCGGAAAATGGGATAACATTGCAGATTTTGTTGTAATGACGGATCCCAAAACCAAGCGTTTCCGCGGTTTTGGTTTCATAACTTACTCCCATTCGTATATGATTGATATGGGATATTATCGCATTCATAAGATTAATATTCCATAAAACAGTTTTTCATTTTATAACGTTTTTTGTTTCTCCTGTAAAATTATTATTTTGTTAGTTAGGACCTTTGGCATTTATGGTGACGATATATTGACAAATTATAAATTTCAATTTCATATAAAGTTTTATCTATCTTGTTTTTAAAAGATCAGTATCCTTTCTCTCTAATAGTCCTCCAAAAGGTATTCTCTTTCTTTAAGGCTATATCTTCAAAAAAATATACAGGAAGATCATCTTATAGGAAACCCTTGTTTTCCTCATTGCAATTCAGCAAGGAATCTAAAGTCTTTCACAAAAGTCCAATGGGCATTTCGTAGAAGACAAAAATTACTTCTTATATAATACAAAATAAGAAGACCACTGGACCTTCTATGAGATGACCAGTACATCTTCTGGCTGATCTCCGTTGAGAATATGTGGGGTCGGAAACCATTATGCCAAGGTGTATTCTAAACTTTTAATTGGACAAAACATGTTTTCAATATGTATTTCGAAGACCTTGTAGTCCAGGTTACAACCTTATAAATTCACTGCTGGTGAAGCCTTTACATCCCCAAATAAAGACTTCCGACAAACAAAGTTTAAAATGTTGAAATTAAATTCAGTTTATGGTCTACTTCGAAACCAAAAGGCACCAAAAAGCCCCACTATTTTATCTCCAACATCATGAGAAAAGTATTGAAACTAAAATAAAGATTTTTCAAAATAGTATGGCTTAATCCCATTGTTGTTGTTTTAATATTTAAAACAACTAATTAATATTTAAAACAACTAATTTACAGCTATCCCAATAAAAACGCCACCAATGTTCGAAAACAAATTACTTTTAAGAAGAAATTAGAAAATAAATGTTTTTATAACACCCAACAAACCACTTCAACTGAGGATTTTATGAAAGTAAAGACCCAATCGACAAAACCCATATTTGTGTTTTGTGGTATTAGTTCGGGTTTAGATTTTATGACCTCTTTTAAACATGGCTTTTTAGAGCAAATCGCGGCAATATCTCTGAAACCAATTCGAATTTTGCTTAAACCTCGGAAGCAAACTTATAGATAAGAGGATGGAGAATATATTTGGAGATACCAACAATTCGAAAAACTGCATTTATTTCCTCAAGATGAATAATATATGTAAACATTCCATTGTTTTGTATATTTCGCACGATATCACACTGGTTCCGCCCGCGGACAAAAATCGAAAAATTGATGGCGACAAATTTGATTGCGATTGAAATAAATATTCTCTAAACATATCAAATTTTTAACATCCAGCATTATTTTCGTAAATTTACAGCGGTTATATGCCAAGTTAAGCCGACGATGTTGTGATTTGTATGTGAGGCCTTAAAAACGAAAAATACATCCGCAAAGCATTCGTAGGTTATGAGTAGTGTAGGTTATGAGTGCAATTTTCAAAATGAAACTTATAGGTGATGGAATGACAATGTTTTAACGAAAAAACAAATACATAATTCGTTTTCTAACTTCATTAAAATAATTTCTTTATAAATGCATTTTTCTGCTATTTTTAATATAATTCCTATTAATTTATGTTGAGTTTTACTAAT
The DNA here is from genome assembly GCF_047663935.1 of Musca autumnalis. Taxonomy (NCBI): domain Eukaryota; kingdom Metazoa; phylum Arthropoda; class Insecta; order Diptera; family Muscidae; genus Musca; species Musca autumnalis. The sequence continues at coordinate 4,134,471 of NW_027411755.1, read as the reverse complement.
GTTGTGAGTATTTGTGAGTCTCGATTTTTTTTTAAATGCAGGGGATAGTCTCTAGTTTACGATTAAAAAAAGTCCAGCTGCCTCTTATACCACTCCTAAAAATCGTCAAAATTCCGAAAATCGGGAGGTACGTTTATATGGGAGCTATACCTAAACATGGGCCTATACTGAACATTTTCTTGCAAGGAGGTATTTTGCTCACTCAGAACTCAAAATGCAAAATTACAGCCAAATTTGTTGGAAAATGTGGGTAAAATCGTCAAAATTTCGAAAATCGGGAGGTACGTTTATATGGGGGCTATACCTAAACGTAGACCGATATTGACCATTTTTTGCATGGAGGTATTTGGTTCACTCAGAACTCAAAATACCAAATTACAGACACATCAGTTGGAAAATTACGCTAAAAGTGTCAAACTACCGAAAATCTGCGGGTACATTTATATGGGGGCTACACCTAAACCTGGACCTATATTGAATATTTTTTGGAAGGAGGTAGTTTATTCACTCAGAACTAAAAATGCAAAATAACATCCAAATCTGTTGGCAAATTTGGCCAAAATCGTAAAAATACCAAAAATCGGACGGTACCCTTCTATGGGAGCTATACCCAAATATGGACCTACATCCACTAAAAATGGTTTTCTATATTTTTTGCTTTTTATAATCCTACGTTTAATATTTGGAGGCGGTAGCTCGATTAGAACTATTTTTGGCAATCTTTTCCATACAAGTGGGACCACTGTGCATTAGGGCTATAACCAAAAAAATACCACCACATAGCCGTGTAGAGCATGGAAAACTATTATGAAATACGACGTCAATTTTTCTCTATCGCGAAAAAAGTTTCCGCACCAAATGCATTGAAGTTCAGTAATGCATTTTTTAATTTTAGCTGTTATGACAACATATTAGCTTTTAATTAAAATTTTTTATTTTTTTGTAATCTAATTTAAAATCATTACCAAAGCGTTCTGGACCAATTTGTTCTCAATTCGCGCCATTTCGGAGCATTTTAGGAATTTTTGACACTATTGCAATTTTTGGTTTTTCTTTATAAACTCGTGAATTTTATGTTTATATTTATTGTATCTATCGGACAAAAGAATATGGGGTCATTTGCAACGAAGTCGCGAAAGTTATAGGCTGTTTTTGTTGACTTTGCCTGTGAGAATCGTATATGTTTTTTACAAAAATACAACACCAGTACCACGTGGGGAATTTTGTCCTAATAACGAAAACGCGTTTCTAAGATCGATTCGGTGAAAAAAGGTTCCGCACCGACCGTGATTACTAAAACCCTTTTGATATTTTTTCTACTTAAAATTTTAAATTTGCTTTGTTTGAATAAATATTTATAGAAAATAAATACAATTCTCACAGGCAAAGTCATTAAAACGGTCTGTAACTTTCGCGAATTTGTTGCAAATGGCACCATATTCTCTTGTCCGATAGGTACAATAAATATAAACATAAAATTCACGAGTTTATAAAGAAAAACCAAAAATTTCAATAGTGTCAAAAATTCCTAAAATGCTCCGAAATGGCGCGATTTGAGAACAAATTGGTCCAGAACGCTTTGGTAATGATTTTAAATTAGATTACAAAAAAATAAAAAATGTAATTAAAAGCAAATATGTTGTCATAACAGCTAAAATTAAAAAATGCATTACTGAACTTCAATGCATTTGGTGCGGAAACTTTTTTCGCGATAGAGAAAAAATTACACTTTTTTCATAATAGTTTTTCATGCTCTACACGGCTATGTGGTGGTATTTTTGATATTTGCAAAAAAGTGCAAAAAGTTATATCCCTACTGTGCATATGTCGAAAACTTTTCCATTTTTCGTTGACTTTTCTTTAAAAAAAATATCCGTTGGAATGTAATTCACAACTCTTCAGGACATTTCATTCCTGTAAAACGTCTCTATCACGCTGTTTCTGACACATTTTTCACTGGCACGACGTGGGTTGTTTTTGCTGTAAAGCAGACCAACCAAATTTTGGTGTGTGCATTTGTCGAAATTCGACAACACACACAAGTGGAAGCGGTTTGAATTGTTTCGCAGACACTTTCGTCGGAGTTGTATGAGGTTGCCAAGGAAAAACTTCTCATTGAACTTTTTTCTTTGCTTACCTTTATACTTCGAGCTGACGATTGATGTTTGGGTATAAAACGTTTCTTGTTGAAGAAGTTATTGAAAAATAACTTCGGTGGAGAATATCCACAAACAAGAAACAAGGGAACTGATGAGATCCAGTGGCGTGGATCGAAACTATAGTATTCCCTGCCTTACCCCTTGGCGAACAATGCCAAATCTTTTCCACTAATAAAATAGTTGTTTTAAAATATTAAAACAACAACAATGGGATTAAGCCAGACTATTTTGAAAAAACAAAATTGCAAACGCTATCCCAATAAAAAAACGCCACAATGCTTCATATTTTAACAATGTATTGAAATCTCAAATATGAAAATAAACAGCCTGTGTGAACATTGTTTGAAATATGTTTTGTAGAAAGTGTGAAATGAAATACAGCCTAAACAACATGAAGTCAGTATTTTAGAGTTTCAGAATTTTTTGAAGTTTTGCTGAGCACATTATTTGGAAAGGTTATTTGGTTCAACTCCCAATAGTTTAGGTGCTAGTGAACATAATTCCAGAAATTAGGTAAACTTTCGTACATATATTTTCTTAAATTTGATGCGCTAAATGTAGTTTTTAAATTTTTGACACTTAAGTTATACTACTATAGGACAGAAGACCGCGAAGCAAAATTCTTTTTGGTTTCTTAGATAATGTCCCGACCAGTGGAAAAAGGGTCGTTTTAGCCCGGTTTAGTTGAGGCTATAAAATCCAAAACCGATCTAACAACACGAAACCCAACTAGGGTTTTTTAGTCTCAATATGTATTTTCAGAAAGTGTCCATTGTTTGCCCATTGTTGTTTTGCATTTTCGGTGTTGTACAGTGTAATTTTTACATGGTTCAGTTTTGTGAGATTCTACTGAATATTGTCCAAATGGCACATTTCTTACCAAAGTGCGCTATTGGTGGCGCCGGATTTAATATTGACAATTCCGCACAAATATTCCAGTTCATTTTTTCCACTTAATGTTGGTTGGTTGAAACAAAATTACGCAACACCCGCCGTAATCAGTTAACACCAACACCAACAAGTAATTTGCACTGATTCCAACTCCTATATGAAATAGTTTAAGAATAATGATAAGATATTGAAGCGACAAACAACAGAAGAGATACGATTCTGTGTTCTACAAAGTTAACAAAAAATCAGCTACAGGAAAAACACCTGCTACGTATGAACGGCGAAACAGATAAAAATCTATGGAATAAAATTTACGTAAATCTAGAAGTTCCACCTTTTTTTTACTGCCTTATCTTTTTCCATACCAGTGGTGATATTCTGACGACTTCTTGGGTTCGTACTATTATTTTGATGATGGTCACTTGTTTAGATTTCGTTTCTGTTGTTTTTTTATTTTTCTTGTGTTAAAAACACTTGTTATTGGCCTTTTGCAGTTTAATTTTCTTATAATAAATAACAAATACTTTATTGGCCTTAAGTTTGACTGATTTGACGTTGATGTGACGTCACTGACGATATGTCGAAATAAATTTCTTGTGCCGACATTTGTGTATCAAATCAAAGAAAAAAGATAAGCGCGAAAAACAATTTGTTTTTGCAATGACATCAGCATGAACACAAACCGATTACGTAGCCATGAAACGCAAATGCAAATTATTTTTAAATTTTAACAGGTCTCCTGAGATTGAGCAAGGGATATTAGAAAATGCAAAACTTAGGCCCAAAACATTAGAATGTTTATACATCCTTGGGTACAGCGAAGCTATCCCTTGACCATCATTAAGAAAAAGCAATGGCCTATTTTGTTGGCCATTCCACCCACCACAGCTCATCTCATATGCATTGTTTGTGAACTCACATGCCAGCTATTTACATAGTCATTTACATGCACTCACTTCCCACCTGTCATATTCAACGCAATTAAAGCGATATGACTAACAACAAAGCAAAACCAGAGCACCCTCCTTGCAACACCTTGACTTATTTTTTCGTCTGTTTATCCTAATTATTTATACCATTTGCCCGCCACACAAATACAAAATAGCAATTGCGATGATTTTAAGTGAGGGAATGTTGCATAAATATTATTCAAATATAAATATTTCAAAATTTAAATTGCATTCTTAAGTTTACCGATACGCGCCAAGCAACAGAGATATGCTTCCGATGAATGATATTCTTGTACAGTGGGTTAATATGAACACAAAAAAGATAATATTTTTTTTTTTTTTTTTTTTGAAATTTTATTTTGATCGTGTGTACCAATCAAATGGGTTGAGGCAATTTATTTTAAATGAGTAGAAATACATATGTACTCATATTTCATCAAAGAATCTTCATTTGGAGAGCGTTTCTCAATATAGACTTCACTATCTGAAGCTACATATTAAATTTAAATTTTTTCCGTTTTTCTTCCTTCGCTGAAAACTCCAGATACCAATAATCTGATTTTATTACTTCGTTTTTCCTCACAAAGTTTCCTAAAAGTAGATTTTACCGCTGCCAATGTTGGAACCAGGTTTATCTGATTGAATATGACCTGAACAATTCTGTTTTCAATCCATTTGGGAAGTAAAACTTATATAAGGGCTACAAAATTCAGACCGATCGAACTTAGCTTTTCTTACTTATTGAGGCACAATGCTAATATTTGCTATTCTTCACACTTTCATTGATGAAATGCAGAGATGGTGAAAGTTCGAAGAATACCATCTCAGAAAATATCAAAAATATCGCTTATGTGTAGTTTAATGGGAATTCTAGCATAGTTTGGAATTTTTGCGCGAACAGTTGGGTTATGTGCAGTTTAAGAGCTACCCAAATATTTATTTATATGGTTCCTCTGTCCTCCTCCAGATTCAAAAATGGTGCAGCCTGGACTGGCTGCGTCCATAAAGAATCGTAGGCAGGTGAGTGGTTTTAGCTGTGCAGTTAAACAAATGCAGCGAGTCTTGGGACAGCATTCGGGGCGTGTTTTGGATAACGTGCTGCGTCCATAAAGAATCGTGAGGCAGGTGAGTGGGTTTAGCTGTGCAGTTAAACAAATGCAGCGAGTCTTGGGACCACATTCGGGGCATGTGTTGGATAACGTGCTGCCAATTCGGGCCCAATACAAATTGAGTTGGCCGCATCGTTTGGATCCTAAAACCTAACTGAACTAAAACCATTGGTGTTTGCCTTGGGGTGGGTCTCCGAGTACGGCATTCATTCTGTATGTTTGTATTGCCTGCGCAACTCCATAAGTACGAATGATATCCAAGCCTTCCTGATAGGTTTGGTTGGGAAAAGCATGTCTACTAGAATGTGACAGCGATGCTAATAGGGATTAAATCCAAGCAGTTGATGCATCGACAGCATCTTATAGTGCTGATGCTCCGTTGAAATCTTCTTCTCCTCATAAAAACGGTTAAATGGTGTCACGGGGAGCCACAATATTGCAGCCCTCAGGTGGATATGTGTCGATATGGCGTGTAATGTTGTTGTGGTACTGTGCATTTTCCGTAATCTATGATGACGTTGGGCAACTGGTAACAGTCATTCTCCTCTGCTGGTATCCTTGCTGGCTTCAGTAGCCGGACCACCGTGCCTTCTTTAAAGACTTCTGTTACAATTGGGTGCCTGGCGATAAATTGAGGATACTCTAATACTCAACTCCGCCTTAATCCAGTTACTTAAGCATGACCACTGAGATTCCGTGACAACGCTTTGAATAATTTCGGATGACATTTGCAACATCGCCCATCGTAAATAGTGGTTGTACCTCTTCGGCGGAGATCGCACTTATACGTCTCAGCGCACTCCTCTTCGCCGTTTTACTCTTGAGATGCTCTATGAATAGCCGGTCAAAATAGCACACACACCGCTTCGGATCTGTCACTGTCACGCCGTTGAAAGTAACAGCCGTTTTATCATTCTTCATTCCGAATTCGAGACTAATTTAACCCTTGCCACAAGTTACTTAATCTTGTAGCAACGTTGCATTACGTTTTCCGCTGCATTAGGGCGAAGAAAAGATTGTTACGCCACATTAGATCTCTTCCTGCCGAGGATGAACCACCACAGTTTACAATGGATGATGTTGCGAATGCCATCAGTATCATGCAAAGCGTTGAGCCCTGACGGAATTTCCACGGTAATGTTGAAACAGCTAGATGAGCCGGGAGTGGAGTGTCTCACTAAAGTTCTCCACCTATCGCTAGCCACCCTTATTGTTCCCGAAGTGAATCGTACATGCCGATTAGGCTTTTGTCACCTGTAGCGAAGACCCTTGAGGCCTTAGTCCTCCCCCGCATTAGAAATATCTATCAAGTTGCCGATCATCAGCATGCATTCCGTAAGCAGCACATCACAACAACAGCGCTGCACGCCATCTCCACACATATTTGTCGAGGACTCAACCAGGAGCGACCGTGTGATAGAACAGTGATGGTGGCGCTTGACTTATCAAAAGCCTTTGATACTGTCAAGCACTCCACGCTATTCGAGGACATCGAGCAGACAACCCTCCGGCCAAGTCTGAAACGTTGGGTAATCAACAATATGTGTGGTCGCCAGTCGTATGTGGAATTCAGGAACAAGAAATCCAAGCCCCGCAGATATTCCGCCCCCTCTACTAAAGCCAAGCAAGGATCGTAACGTATGCGGATGATTGCACGATCCTGGCGTCAGGTACCTACCCTGATGACATCTGTGAAAGACTGAACTCCTATTTAACCGATCTTACCACCTTTTTCCACACGAGGAATATGCAGATATCCGCCACTAAATCGACGGTCACTATGTTCATCACATGGACGGCGCAGTATAGAAGAAAGTTGAATATTAGGGTCGATGGTAGCAGAATTCAACCACAAACTGCCCCAAAATTCTAGGGGTCACATTCGACACCACTTTCACGTCGTCCTCGCATGTCACAGCTATCTGCGATAAACTGAAATGTAGGAAGAAGGTCCTCAAGTCCCTAGCCGGCAGCACTTGGGGTGCAGATAAAGAAACCTTGTTGACCACGTGTAAAGCGATAGGTCGGTCTGTGGTAAGCTATGCGGCGCCAGTTTGGTCCCCGAATTTATGTGACACGCAGTGGGATAAGATTCAAATTTGTCAGAACGCCGCCCTCAGAACATCAACATGTTGCCTCCTCAAATCTACAGTGGACCATCTACACGGGAAGGCAAGGATTCTTCCAGTACGGCTCGGGTGTTACCGTGAGAACCATCCCAATCACCATCTGCTGGCCACCGATACACCCAGACATATCAGGAAGGATATTCATGCTCTAGAGACGGAGGTCCAACAATAATGGAGAGAACCTTTAGATCAACAGGCATATCAGGCAGGTTTGAGCAGCATTCACACAGACACAGTTGCCAAGGCCATATATTATTGTGTGAATGCAGTCATCGGAGTACCATCTATCGCAACTGAAGAGCGTCAGCTGCCACGACAAATCAGAGTAGTTTTGGCTCAATTACGCTCGGGATGTTGCAGTCGCCTGAATTCATATTGGGCGGGAATTGATCGCACCGTGCAAGACATCTACCCAGGATGCGGTACTAAGCAACTATTCAACTGCCCCGCCAAACCTACTCATCTAACTCCAGTGGATCTGTGGTTACATCCCATCGAAGTAGCCACTTTCCTGGAACTGGAGATAGACCCAGAGCCAGATTGAACCGGAGAACGAACATACAAACATAATAAAAAAACACTGTTACAACAACAAAGTTTTCCGCTTATGCTCGCCTGTTGACTTCTAGAGCAAGGTCAACGCTCATGTGATAGTCCCATTGCCTCTGCTGGGAAAATTGGTTCAATTTCGGGTATTCGACCAGCAGGAATGTAGCCAGCGGCAGCTGCAGTGATGATACACGACGATCTGAAGGTATGGGTAGATCTCTGAAGCGGTCATTTGTAAATTCTTCGTTCCAAACAACTTTACCATGCTTCATAAAAGTCAGAGGTTGTGAAGTCGGGTGGTCTGTTAAAGGAGATTATAGGAAGGTGTTCCGAGCCAGGGAAGTAACCGGTTGCCAGGACACGTCATTTATCAATTCAGTAGTGCAATTCTCTAACACATATTTGGAGTTACCGCTTATAATGCTTTTAATTTAGGTAATTAACGATATTATTCGGTAGTTTAGCGATAAATAAAAAGTAGTTGCAAAGTTCTACCGATAGCAACGGTATTATTATTTTTTTAACTTTTCATTCATAATTTTGCGTTTTAATGTTACCGATTTTTTGTCGATAAGTGAAAAAAATGTGATAGAGAATCGCACTACAGGTGCCACAATGGTGATATTTGGCGAGCTGAGTCAATCTCCTCTTAAATTCGTAGTATCGTCTTCGTTCAGCGTGCAAAATATGGACCCATCAATTTGCTCTGTACCCCACTGATCATTGCCCAGGAATGAAAAAGCTTATGATGAACATTGAAGTCCTCTAGCACAAGACGGTTATTGCCCTCCAAAAGCGAACTAACTTCAAGCATATAACGCAGGGCACAACCATTCATCGGCCGTATGTACACATAAAGCCATGCTTAGGTCACTAGAGTCAAGCGAGATACGTCTGTACTGGGTTTATACGGAAGGCAAGTGCTTCGGTATAGCTTTCTAAAATTTATTATAAGGGACTTCAACTGTTTTTGAAATAGTTTTGTAATCTTTCAGTTTTTATATGTTTCATTTAATTTTTAACCCACTGTACTTATTTGGAGATTCAATCTAAACAATACCCCACAATTAGATAAAAATATTTCCTACACATTCATACATAGATACAAACCTCCCATGAAAAGAAAGGTAAGTGTAAGATATTCTAAAATAATAAAAAAAACAACAACATTCATGATATACAAACGTAACCGAACTGAATAAATGAAAACTTATTTATTTTATGCAAATTTGAAACGAAAAACTTGAACTGCCAAGGGCATCATCATCTTCGCAAAACAAAACAAAAACTGGGGATGGGAGATAGTGGATAGTGGACACAAAAAAACTATGAACTATTTATTGTACTTAGCATAATTGTGAGGACATACATAGATATGAGCATAGGTATGTCTGACACACAAGAAAACAACAACTTTTTCACACAAATAATAATAAGCTAATGAATTATGAAAACGAAAATCATAAAAGATAAAAATGGCAATAATAGTAATGAAAAGTAATAACAATAAGTAATGCGCGTGCCAATCTTAATAGCGATAGTCGTCTCTGCCTACAAAAGTGATACAAAAATTAGGGAAATTATCATGTGGGTGATGATGCCACACGCCTGTTTTAGATATGAAAAAAATCACAATTGCAAATATGTATGTAGGAAGAACAAGAAAGCAAATGGAAAAATAGTTAAAACATTTAAACTGTGGCCTCTATCTACAGAGACTGGAATCAACAACGCCAGTTATAAGTAACCTTTTGCTTTTGTATGAATTTTAGATGATAAACAAAAACAAATTTTTAAATTTAAAAACATAATTTTTGCATTAAAATTTGAAAATAGAAAGGTCCATATTTTAATTTTATTACTACTTATGACTTTAAGATTATCTAAAGGCTACAAATCTAAAAAAGAAAACACAAAAAGACACTTGTAAAATTCAATAAGTAAAAAACGACGTAAGCTTCGGCCTGACCGAACTTTTTTATACCCTACAACATAAATTATATTGAAACCTGATTTCAGACATTTCTCCTGTATAATAAAATACCGAAAATCGGTACAGCCCCCATTCCATGGGATCTATATAAAAAAGATTGACTTTTAATGACTATTCTTTGCCTGGATATTGTTTACCACCCACGAAGACTAAAAACCTTTCGGAGTAAAACCTTCAAAATGCGGAAAATCATAAGGGTAGCATTCTATGGGGACCTAAACAGACAAATTTCTAGGGTGAATTTGTTGCCCCAAGGAAGACTTAGACCAAATTTCAGCAATTTCGGTGTGATAATGTGGCTAAACCTTGAAAATATCGGGCGGTACTATCCTATGGGGGATATATCAAACCGTGGACCTATACTGACACATTTCTCTGGGAACGTTTTGTAGCCCTAAAGAAGATTAAAAACTAAATTGCAGCCATTTATACAGTATAATCCGGCTAAAGTCTTGAAAATAATGAAAATCTGGCGGCAACATACTATAGGGGCTTTATCAAAACGTGAACCTGTACTGACAAATCGTTGGGGGGAAATGGTTTGCCCCAAAGATGACTACATACCAAATTTCAGTAATTTCGGTGTGATAGTGGAGCTAAAACCTTCAAAATACAGAAAATCGGGAAGTGCCGTTTTATGGGGGCTATATCAAAACGTATACCCACACAGTCCATTTTCAGTACAAAACATTCAAGGAGTAACAGAAATTTCTGTACTATATTGGGAAGGTATATCTTAAATATGGCGAGATGTACCTATTTCAACAGACAGACGGGCATCGTTATATCGACTTCGAAATTTATGCTAATCATGGAACGAATATTTCGATGTGTTACAAACAGAATGCGAAAGTTAATGTACCCTCCATCTTATGCTGGAGGGTAGAAGGTAGTGGTGAAAACAAAATCCAAGAAACATCAATCTGGGATTTTCCATAACAATCGGGAATTTTGGGACACAATATCTTCATAAACACAGGTTGAAATGTCCCGTCTTCAAAGTTCGAACTGAAACATGTGAAATATAATGAGGATCCACTAACAATATTATTCAACGGTAGGTAGAATTTTTTGCTTGTTACTCCTCTTGGGAGCATAGGGCTTCCAAAAAACATCACCAACTTACTCGCTTATTTGCCGTTGTCTTTGTTGTTTCCCATGTAAGGTTATTTTGTCATAGTTCTTGGGTTTTTGTTCGTAGCCAAGTGTTTTTTGGTCGACCTCGATTTCGTGATCCTTGGGGATTCTATTCAATCGCCATTCTTGTTATGATATTCACATTTTTTAAGGTGGCTACATCCATGTCCATTTCTTACGTTTAATATGCTTTGTAAGAGTTCCTGGTTCTTTAGGTTCTACAGCTCAATGTTACTTATGGTGTTGGGCCAGAATGTCCTGCATATGATCCTGAGGCATTCGTTTATCGATTTTATAAATGCTTCGAATATTGTAAGCTGGGATTTCCTGGATATATATATATATATATATATATATATATATATATATATATATATATATATATATAGCCCTAGAAATAATTATATGGTACAAATATAAAGATGTCCAAATTTTTCTTAAAAATGTACATAACCGGGATTTTTATAATTTATATTTTTAGTGTATTAGGTGCTTATTATAACCTATAACTGTTGACCTTGTGGCATTTATACATACACCGTTATATTAATAACAATATATTTTTAAAGACTTTTCTTGAGAAATATTTATGTGGTACAATGTAAAATCTTTATGTTCTTATTTTAATACAAAAAGATTAAGTACAGATATTGACATAAAATTAATTTTGGATTATGTGCAACGCAGTTGCATGAATTTTAAGTACAATCAGAATGCCTTGTATATCATTCCGTCTCTTAATATGTCCCCGGAAACAAGATGACAATTGCATATTGGCATATAGGCCGAAATTTTGGTAAACTGCAAGGTTTGAGGAATATTTTTGTACATTTTCACAAACATTTCAATTGAAACCAAATAACAGAAATAAATATGTTCAATATCAATTGTGTAATACATCCAAATGAGTAGTTTATAACCTGCCTGACGGCTATAATTTGGGTCAGGACCAAATAAGTGACCCCAAAACGTTACGTAATCAAACAATATGCAGATTTTTATATTTTAAATGATAGATAACTAACAGATGATTTAAAAAAATGCAAAAATTGGAAGTTTTCGTACTGTTAGAAAGGCCAAATTTAACACCAAACTTGTCCTTTATTGTGCCGAAGCATAATAAAACACATGTGCTTGTTAGACAGATACATATGCATAATATAACGGTGCAATATCATTTAAAGTGATATAAAACGAGATTTTTAGATTATATATACCCGTTTAGAGAACGTACAATAGGGTACTATATCGAACACCTGAGTAAGCAGCTGTAATGTTTTGTTCATTGATGTTTTCAGGGAATTCTGCTATTATTTTAGTATTTAACATCACTATAACTTGCCACTTTTAATTTTTATTTTATCATTTGTTTATTTTCTAAATTTAAAAGTTGTGAAAAGAGTGCCCCGTTTGATTACATAAGGTTTTGTTGGTCACTAATTTGATCCAGAACCAAATTGTAGTCGTAAGGCAGTTTACAAACACCTTGTGGGGGATGAGTTTCATCATTTGTATTGAAAGTAGTCGGTTCTATTGGATTTAAAATTGTAAGAAAAGTAAAAAATCATGATATAGCTTTTTTAGATTGCATGATTTCTGTCCATAAAGCAGTTTCCACGATTTTATTGTTTCCCAGGGCTGCAGCCAGGGACCGAACCCAATGGGAACCATTCCCTAAATTGTTCCTAAATTGGATGTTTCTTAATTGCACTTAATCCTAAATACATTCTATGTCAATAATTTTGTTCAGGTCCTTTGTAGTGAAATTATAACTTTAAATTTTTTCCCTATACCATATAATTATTTCCAAAGAAAAATTTATTTGAATAATATTACGGATATGTATATAAGACACACAAGGTCGGCAGTCATAGGTATGAACAAGCACACTTACCACTACTATCGTAAATAAATAACATCTGGATAATAGTCCTTAACTATAAGTTTAAAGATAATCATGGCTGTACCATATAATTATTTCTAGGGCTGTATATATATATATATATATATATATATATATATATATATATATATATATATATATATATGTGAGCTTCTCCATACACCTTGCACTCGTCCGAAAGCTGTTCTCGCTTTATTTAGCCTATTGATTACATCAGTTTCTGCACCACACCCGTTGTTACGGTGCTCCCTTGTAATATGATGTTTTCTGGTGTTCTTAATTCGTATGGCCTTAGTTTTCTTGATGTTAATCTCATGTCCAACATTGCGAACCAGTCTCTCCAGGTCTTCCAATTTTGACTGCAAGTCTTCGAGTTGTCGTGTGAAACTCCATGTTATACCTCTTCTCTGTGAGCAGACTTCATTTATTATTTCATCCAGTGGTGATAGAGGGCATCCTTTAATCCGAAAACACATCCAACGTTTCAGTAAAGTTGGACGTTAGTTCTGATAAAAGAACAAAAGAGCAAGGACAGCATAGACCGAATTTTTCTTTATTCTTTTATCTGAAATGACGCCCAACTTTACTGAAACGTTGAATGTGTTTTCGGCTTTAGTCTAGGGCTGCTCATACAACTACAAATATATTTTGTTATTGTGTTGGTTTTGAAACACAAACATTTTGATAGTTTCCCAACATACCATTCTGTCTGATTTTATAAAATTTACGAAAAACAATTCGTATAAATACATTCTACAATTAAACAGATAAGCTAATAATTAGCATACACATTCATTATTTTTAAGAGAATCAAGTTTCGTTTATTCTCCAGTAGCTACACAAGAATTTATAATTCAAATATGATGTTTTGTTGGAGTAATGTTGGTTTGTTGGGTTGTCTTGTGTAATGGAAAAAATGTGTGTATTGAAAATTTTCGTTTCAAAATTTGTAGTTGTATGAGTAGCCCTAGACCAGCACCCGGCAAAAAGGGGCACACGTGCCCTTGATGAGAATAACAACAGAACAACCACCACTCAGTCTTCGTTCAGAAGTCAATGAAGAAGGTTCTGTTGTCGCTTGTTTCAATGATTTTTAATTTTAGCAATGCATTAACGCACAAGCTTTTTGTGGAGAGAGAGAGTGGTATGCGTGAGGCCGCAAACAATGCGTTTGTATTGGTGCCGATACCTGCCCTAGACTAAAGCAAGGCTGCTCAAAGGGCGCACTTCTGGTGTCGGTGTGAGTGAGCAAATTGACACACACCGACAGCAGAAGTGCACCCTTTGAGTAGCCTTGCTTTAGTCCCACGTTGGTGAGAAGCGGTTGGCTTATGTTCCCGATGTGAATAACTAAGAGTCCTGCATCCTCGTGCATCGCTATTCTTATTCGGATTATTCTCTTGGGTTCTCCCTTTTTGTTCAATGCTTCCCATATAGCAATTCGTCTGCTGGTGCCGTAGGCTTTCTAAAAAATCGATGAACAATAGATACAGGAGGGGTGCACCATTCTACATTTTATGACTCGTAGGGTGTTGACCTGGTCTATACAGCTTCTATTTGCTCTGAAGCCAGCTTGGTCATCTTTCAGAATGTTTTCTGCTTGCCTTTAAATTCTTTCTTTTATTATGGCTGCTGTAGGGTAGAATACCGTAACAAAATTTCCACACCATTGAATTTCGTGTTCGAATCAGATTCTTCTTGCATATTTCAAATTACTCGCCATATATTTTTGGAGGGTATAATATGCCAAATTTGATGTTATTTCTACGGAACCAACACAAACTAGACACCGCGTAATAAATTCCATGTGTATGAAAATACGAATATCATCAATGTTTACATTTCTTATCAACTTTTGTTTACAATACTCTGGCGCTTTGTTGTTGTTTTTGGTTTTTAATTTACTCAGAGTGGCTGCTGCTAACTGCCGCCTGCCATCTTTGTCTGGTAAATCGGTTCGGTTGAGAACAGCAGCATTACTTTTGTTTCTGTTTTCTTTCCTTAACAGCCAGCAACAGATGTTTTTGGCACAGCAACACGAGTAACTAAGAGACTTTTGGGGGGGGGGCTATTAGTTCCCCCTCCCCCCAAAATCAGCTAAAATTCTCTTTGCATTTTCTCTACTTTAAAAGAAAAACTAAGAGATTTGTATTGAAATGAAATAAAACACATGATTTAAGGATTAATTTAAGAGTTCAACTTGATTTCTCATAATTGGCCCAGCTGTTTTGTTTTGTTCTCTTCTGAGGGGGAGGGTGTAACGCATGTTTTAAGCCATTGGCTCCAAACTAGTTTCAACTATTCCAAACAAGATTTATCCGAAGTGTTGTTGTATATATTTTATTACTTCTTTTAAGCGATAAATCACGACTTCGACTTCGTTTAGTTGGGGGGAATTTGTTTGTGCTTGGCTGCCTGTCGGTAATATTTATTTACTCCCGCATTTACGACGGCACACCAGACAAATAAACACCCTCCGGCAGAAATCATTTGTTAATAGTTTTTAATTTGCTTTTGTTGTTTATTTTAAATTTCTATTGATTAGTGTTAACTGAAGGAGATGCGATGGAAGAGATGATCACCTCAGGCATTCTGTCTGTTAGTTCTCAATCGAAGCAAATCTAATTTGAATTTTTTATCACACAAATTGGGGCAGAGATCATTACCAAGAAGGGAAGGTGGTAGAACAGGTTTTTTGTTGTAAACTTATTAACATAATTGATAAACATTTACGAGTACGAGGGATTGGAATCTGTGGATGTAATAAACGAAGTTTTATGTACATACATACAATTTGTGTTTCACTAAAGTATGAATATTAGGCACGATATAGCTTGGTCCTAACTGTTAACAATCTTAGCTAATTTTCGGTAAACTACAACAAGTTAAAAAGTATAAATGCTGATAAAGAAACCTTGTTGACCTCTTACAAAGCAATAGGCCGGTCTGTGGTAAGCGACGCCAGCGTGGTATGCAAATGTTAGCGCTACGCAGTGGAAGAATGGTAGGTTTTGAACCTGCCAGGATGCCGCCCTGAGGACTGCTACATGAGGCTCCCCCTCATGACACCAGTGGACCATCTTCATGAGGATATGAATGTTTCACCAGTGCATCAGCACAACAGTATGTTGTCGATACAGTGCCTACTTGGGTGCATCTTTGTCACGATTTAATTGTCATGCTTCCCCCACCCAGACACGTCAGGAGAGATTTTCATGATCTAGAGAGGAATGTCCAAAGGTATAAACCAGAACCTCTAGATCAACAAGCCTACCAGGCAGGCTTGGATATCATTCACACTAATGCGGTGGCGCAGGCAGTGCAGAGATACAGTGTGAATGCCTTACTGGAGACCACCCTCATCCATCGCAGCAGAAGAACGCCAGCTTCCAATGCAATCACGAGTGGTTTTAGCCCATTTAAGATCCGGGCGATCCAGTCGCCTCATTTCTTATTGGGCCCGAATTGATGCCACGATACCCAACACATGCCCGGCACGCTGCATTTGTTTAGCTACCGAGCTAACCCCACTCACCTGTTTGCTGATTCCTTATGGGCGCATCCAGTTCAGGTTGCAGGTTGTTTTTAAGTCTGGATACAGAGGAACCAGAACCTTATAACTAAAATAATACACGAACGAACATATTTACGTTGCTACAACAACAACATCATTACTTTCTACCCTCATTGGAATAACATGTTGAAGATTTTAATGTAATTTTACAACAGCAGTTGCTACTATCTACGACAAATACATATGTAATTCTCATTCACTTTATTCACTCTTTCTACCAACCAAACCGTCATAAACGCACCAGATCGGCCTCGAAATTTTTGATTTCGTTCTCGAGTCGTCAGAGCAAACATAGCCACCGATGAATCATGTAGAACAGAACCCTCTACATGGATTCCCCGGCTGCCGAGTTACCTTCACACCAACGATTGTTCCCAACCCATACTCATTATATCGGTCCACTCCTTCAGGTACCTCCCCCACAAAAGTTGAAAAATGTTCGAAAAAATTGTGCGCACGATAACTTTTGAAGGGAGTGACCGATGTAATCCATACTTTGCACATCGTAATATATCTACCACATATAGATCAGGTTCGAATATGGACTATATTTGTCTCCTCCTTCTAGTACCTCTCACACAAAATTTCGGATAAGTTCACTTTAAGACCTGCTCTCGAATCACTTTGATTTGTGTTGAAGCGATTTGTATTCGCTACCTCTATTAGACGGTAAAACAGCCCGAAAGGTGTAAAAACCCCCTATGTCACCATATGTGGCTGTCGGAGAGCACGATAATTCTCGAACTGTTCAACCGATTTGGTCCAACATTTAGTCTTCGTCTTATTATATCCAAACTTAGTTTCATGGGGCAATTCCGGTCCACAACTTCCGGCACTTCTCCCCAATATTTAAAAAATTTCACTAAAATGCTAGGACGATATCACTTGAATGGGACAACCAATTTGGTTCAAACGTTGGACCTCCTAATATTTTGTCAAAATTTAGTTTAACATCTAAAATGGGCCATATCCGTCCTCCCTAAGGGTACCTCCCCCACAAAAGTTCAACATTTGTGTCTTAGTGCAGTTAATTTCTAATCCATACTTTTGGTGGCAAGTTCAGATGTCCAAAAAGGGCCACAAAATGCACAAGAGACCTTAAATACATTCGATCTGTCCGTAGGTGAAAGTTTCACTTCACATTGGCTGAGGGTATATATCTGTCGGCAAAGCCGACTGACACTTTTTTACTTGTTGCATTTGCTTTTCTCCCTCACGTACACTATGCGTGAACAAAATCAAACAAAAAACATCATTTGGTTGTTGCTTTTTTCAATCATACATTCACACATGCATCCGTTTTGTTTGTATACCTATGGTCGGCGCTGTTTTAGTTAAACATGGCAAAGCCTGGGCATGTGTTTGTCAATACTGTAGAAAGTGTATATAAGACTTATATACAACTAAATCGAAAACGTCAGTATCAGTCATCTATTGGCAAATCTAAGAAAAAAATGTAAACAATCGTCTGCTCCGGTTTCAGAAGATTATTATCCCAACAAAATATTCGATGCCAAAGATGCCATTCAATCATGGGTGCAAGTGATCTGGCATGTAATCTTTTTAGCATCTTCATCGATGAATTTTATATGAGCGTGGACCCCAAAAGATGGTATTAAGTTTTGGATCCAAAACATGTCATTTACACCAATGCTTTGACATGCCATTATACCCTCAGCCTTTAGGCTGAAGAGGGTATATACACTTTGATACGATGAAAATGTCGAAATAATGGTTTTAGACCCCAAGTATGTTTCGACGAAATTTGTTTCAGACAATTT
The DNA here is from genome assembly GCF_047663935.1 of Musca autumnalis. NCBI lineage: Eukaryota > Metazoa > Arthropoda > Insecta > Diptera > Muscidae > Musca > Musca autumnalis. Next base: position 4,116,296 of record NW_027411755.1, on the reverse strand, counting down.
GGAGTCGATCTAGCCATGTCCGTCCGTCTGTCTGTCCTGCTGGCTAGAGCGCACGATAACTCTCGAAAGGATGAACCGATTCGGGTCAAATTTTGGCTTTCGTAATATTTTGCCCAAACCTAGTTTAAGTTCGAAGATGTGCTACATCGGTCCACTCCTTCCAGTACCTCCCCCACAAAAGTTCGAAAATGTTCGGAAAGTTTGTACGCACGATAACTCTTGAAGGGAGTGACCGATTTGGTCCATACTTTGTATAGCGTAAACTTTCTACCAAAGTAATATGAGGTTCCTATATGGTCTCAATAGGTCTACTCCTTCGGGTACCTCCCACACAAAATTTCGGAAAAGTTCGGTTTAGGGCATGGTCTCCAATCGCTTTGATTTTGGTTGTAGCAATTTATATTCACCGCCCTCTATAGGACGGTGCAAGTTTCATCTGGAGGAAGTTCATATTTCCTGAGAAAATAGCCTAAACCCTATGACAGTCAAAATTTTGGCTTTCGTAATATTTTGTCCAAACATAGTTTACGTTCGAAGATAATCCAAATCGGTCCATTCCTTCAGGTTCCTTCGCCACAGAAATTCAAAAATGTTCGGAAAAATTTAAGGGAGTGAACGATTTGGTCCATACTTTACCCTTCTTAATACATCTACCAGATATAGATCAGGTTTAAATATGTACTATATTTGTCCACTCCCTCAGGTACCTCCCACACAAAATTTCGGATAGGTTCTCGAGAAACTTTGATTTCTGTTGAAGCAACTTGCATTCGCTACCTCAATTACGACGATAAATGGTTTTTCAGGGGAAAGTCCGTACTTCTTGAGGAAACAGCCCGAAAGGTGTAAAAACCCCTATATGTAGTCGCTGGAGAGCACGAGAACTTCTTCTTCCCGTTAGGGCACCTCCCCCACAAAACGATATGCAGTTTAGGGTCTCTTCGAAGATGCTTTGGAAATGAATGCCGATGCTGTTCATTGCCGTCCTGCTGTTTACAGTCATATTATGTTTTCCGTGCACAAGTCCATGCTTCCTGCCATACTGGTCCAAAAGTTATAATATGAACCACTGAAATGACTAGTGTGCCCATATATATCAAAAAGATATCACTCTCAAAATCAGATCCACTTCCTATGTCGTCTGTTCTCTTTAAGTAGCCCCTCCGCAAAACTTTAATCCTAATCCACATTATTGTCGGCAAGTTCAAAGGTACAAAATGGCCACAAAATTCTGAAAGACCCGAAATACATTCGATCTGTCCGTAAATAAATATTTCAATTTACATAGGCTGAGGGTATATCTCTGTCGGCAAAGCCGACTGATACTTTTTTACTTGTTTTCACCAATGCTTGGAATGTCATTTCAACCAATGTTGTGGCATGTAATTTTTACCAATGCTTTGGCATGTCATTTCCACCAATGCTGTGGCATGTCATTTTCACCAACCCTTTTGCAATGACATTATCATTACAACGAGAGTTTTAACAATGTTGGTTGTGATTTCGAGTCTCCGAAAACATCAAGTCTATTGTAAATAATTAATCTTATATATTTAGAAAAATTTGTATAAATAAAAACACAAAATTAATCTCTATTGGATCGATGGAATGGGTTCAAATGCTGACGAAAAGATCGGATCTTTCACGGCTTCCTTTGCATGGGTTGAAATGCTGATGAAAAGATCGGATCTTTCACGACTTCGCTTGAACCAATGTAAAAGATGCCATGAAATCACGTCATCGCATGGAACCCATTCCTTCAAATTTTGCTGGGATATTATTCGCTAGGGAGATTGATAAGACAAAATGTAAACAATCGTCAAATTATCGCCTTTGGGAATAACATAAGATTCATACTTTTAAACAATCTTCCAAACATTCAAAAAATGTTGGCAGGGTGGGGGAATATCAAACTTAAACAAATTTTTCCAATAGTCAACTGATTATAATGTGTAAATATATGATTTGTTAAAGAACTGCAAGAATTTACTAATTTTTACTATTTTTTCCGATAACATAAAGGAAAAAATTTTCTCGTAGTAATAAATAGTAGATTCTTGCAGGTTCTGGAACAGAGCAATATTCTTCCGTAAACTTTTTTAAACCTATATTTTGTGAGAAATTTTTGCTTTCATAATCTATTGGCCTCCTTCTCTTCTTACGCGCATACATAACGCTCAGTTACTAAAGAGAGGCACAACTCAAAAAATGCGTTTTCTGAGTTAGCAATTTCTATTTTTTTCTACGGCTTCTATTTTATATTGTCTAAAATTTTCATGATTATATCTCTAAAACTCGACGAGCTACAGATCATTTACTACGAGCATCGCATAATTCAACACAAAAGTTTTTTGAGTTTATTAAGCTTTAAAACACTTCAAATCAAGCTTGATCTTGCACAGAAATTCAGCTCTGATATCTAGTCAAATTTCAATTACGAACTCGAAACTGGATTTTTTCTCGAAACTGGATTTCTTGAGATGTGTCACTCTTTGAGTAAATGAGCGATATGTATTTTTTTCAATAAGAGGGGGGAAATAAAGCGAAATTAATAAATCGGAACGTTCTTTTTTTCTTTGTTCTCGTTAAAATAATCGCTACAGTTTTTCTCTCTGTGTACCTTGATCATTATTACATTCTCAGTTTCGGTTACAAAGTGTTTTCACTAAGTTATACATATGTCATGCCGACCGGCCAGCCAACAAACAAACTTAATTAAAGAAAATTACATGCTCCGACAATGTCTATGAATCCCTGCCTTCAGCGGAGGACACATTTCAGATATAACCGGAATATAATTGAATTATAACACACATAAAAACAGACCAGAACAACAGAGAAATATAACTTCATTATAAAGAAAAAAATATATTACTACGTTATACAGTAAGAAGTAAATCATGGTTATTATATTAAGAAAAGAAATATGATGATGGATTTGTGGAAAGAACTGCAATTCCAATGAAGAATACAAGGCAAAAGAATGCCAAATGATGCACTGCACACAGCAGTCATTCAATTAGCCGGCCATACAATTGTGAAAGCAAAATAATACTTCTTAACTTCTTTGTTATGCAATGCACTTGTCGTGTCAAGTCAAATGTCATTGGCCTGGTTTGTGATGATGGAAATGATCTTTGGAGTGTGACGACAGCGTTTTTCAAAAGGGCAATTGTCAGATTTGATCAAATAAAGGAAAATTTTTGTATATTGTTTTACCTTTGCTGTGTGTTGTTGATCTTAAAAAGTCTTTGAATAACAACAAAACCTCCATAAAAGACCTAGTGTTAATTTAAAGAATTAATTTGCTACAAATTAAACAGTTCCGCCTTTAAAGGCTAACTGTTGAATCAATCTGTCAATGCTGCTGAATTGCCCCACAACGGCAAATGTGTTGGAAATTATTAGTCGTTTTGGTTTCCCCAAGTATTGAAATGACAAAAAAAATAGTCTCAATGAATGCATTTTAATTTATTTTGAAATTTGAGCAATTGCAAATGGAAATTTCAAAACTGGCAATGAATGCCAAACCCAGCCTCCATCTGGTTAGTGGCTTTTGTTGGGATTGTAACAAATCCCACATCTGTTACTTAATGATTGTGGTAATGATGAATGCAGATGATGATGATTCTGCTGGTGATAAAAAAAAAACAAAATTAGCGATAGCGATGATAAAGTGAAAATTACTTTTGTCATTTGTAGTAGCAAAAAGAAGAGACCTTTTTAAGAGTCTTATAGAAAATTTCCATTAATATTTTACAACTATTTCCCTTTGAGCTTTTGTTGTCTATGATTCATTTTATTTATGTTCACTAGACATACAGTCCGGCAATCAAAACTGATATTTCCGGATAGACAATGAACAGACAGTCTGTTTTTTATTGTTATTATTATTATTTTTTTCTTTTTTGACAAAAATTGTAACGTCCGGTCATTAGGTTACCAAACATAATCTGAACAGTTAGAATGCTAAATAATATTCTGGGTATCATCTATGAAAACGAATAATATATCCACGAATGAAAATTTAATAGAGTTGTGACATATACACGTTTTTTAGAGAAACTCTACACAAAATTTTGATATAGGAGCATTACAAGTATACGACAATATAACAACATCTTTATTTATAGGCTACCAGAAAACATTTTTCAAAATGAATACGAAATATTGCGAAGGTTTTTTAAATCAGGTTTTTTAAATCTTGTAATCAGGACCACAAGGACTACCTGCGATAAGTATTTAAAAAATATTCAAGAGAAACTTTCAACTGCAGTTAAGCGATCATTTTTAAAATTTTCTGTGGGTGGTAAATACCGTATTAAGACTATCTACCATAAAATTTTCTAATCTCAAAAATAAATTGTCCATTAAAATTTGCCATTCTATAGGGAAAAGGACCGATATACTTTGTATTTTCCTCAAATATTATGTCCTTTTGCACTAGTGAATGAACTTTCAGCAATTAATTATTAAAATAACGTCTACTCCATATAAATATTAACAAAATATCCACACAAACAACTTTGAAATTATTATTATTTTTTAAATAATTTTGGGCATATAGTTTTTATTGAAGATTTTATCAAAGCTAAAATAAAAATTTATCAAAATATGATAAAACAAAAACGGGTTTGTGTAAAAGTTATCATCCTAATTAGGACTCTAATACAAGTTGAAAATAATATTCAAATATATGTATATTGATGATTATTTATTAGGTATTAGATGCAATTTTACGTATAAGGTGATTTGATAAAAAATTTAAAGAAAAATAATCATTTTAATCAAAGTGGTTTGTGCGGCAGGTTTTTTTATAGAATCACCTTATATGTAAAATTGTATCTAATCCTAAAAAAATACTCATACAAATATGAGGTTAAAAAAGTCCAACATAAACAATATAAAACTACTAATGCGTTTTAACTGATTACACTACGCAACAAGAATATTATTTACCATATTCTGACACCGCAGCGTGAGAGAAGACCAAAAAAAAAAGAGAGCACACGGGTCTCGCCGTTTTTTCTTATCTCATTAACTTTCGCGGTTATAGGCCTCCAAACTTTGAGGCTTTGATGTAAAAAGGGTCATTTGGTCAGGATTATATCTTCCAAACCGTTAGGAAATTTGAATTTATTTCAGAGGCAAAGCTGTAGCTCTTGTCTTAAAGAACAAAAATTGTGAACACATATAATCCATCAAACTTCATCTGCAAGGTCAAAATGGCCAAGGTCAAATTTCTTTTAAATTTTTTCTCGGGTTTTGGTCTACGGCTGTCAAACCGATCAAATTTGAAACAAACAAGTAAAAAAGGATCAGTCGGCTTTGCCGACAGAGATATACCCTCAGCCAATATGAAGCGAAAATTTTACCTCCCGACAGATCGAATGTATTTAAGGTCTCCTCATAATTTTGTGACCCTTTTTGGACCATTGAACTTGCCGACAAAAATGTGGATTAGGAATTAACTGCACTAAGACACAAATGTTGAACTTTTGTGGGGCAGGTACCCTTAGGGAGGACTGATATGGGCCATTTTAGAAGTTCAACAAAATTTTGATAAAATATTAGGAGATCCAAAGTTTGGACCAAATAGGTTGCCCCATTCAAGTAATTCGTCCTAGCATTTTAGTGACATGTTTTAAATATTTGGGAGAAGTACCGAAAGTTGTGGACCGGTGTTGCCCATGAAACTAAGTTTGGATATAGTATGACGAAGACCAAATGTTGAACCAAATAGGTTGAACAGTTCAAGAGTTATCGTGTTCTTCGACCGCCATATATGGTGACACAGGGGTTTTTTTACACCTTTCGGGCTGTTTTTCCAAGAAATATGGACCTGCCCCTGAAAAAACTTTTACAGTCGTAATGGAGGTAGCAAATGCAAATCGCTTCAACAAAGGTCAAAGTGATTCAGGTCTTAAAGTGAACTTATCCGAAATTTTGTGTGAGACAAATATAGTCCATATTCGAACCTGATCTATATCTGGTAGATATATATTAGGATGTGCAAAGTATGGATTACATCGGTCACCCCCTTCAAGAGTTATCGTGCGCAAAATTTTTCCGAAAATTGTTGAAGTTTTGTGGGGAAGGTACCTGAAAGAGTGGACCTATATAGCCCATCTTCGAATTTAAACTATGTTTTGATAAAATATTACGAAAGCCAAATTTTGGACCGAATCGACAGATCCGTTCGAGAGTTATCTTGTGCTCCAACCACTACACAAGGTGTCATAGGGGCTTTTTGCAACTTTCTCATTTTCTCAGGAAGTATGGACTTGCCCCTGAAGAAACCGTCGTATGGGGGAAGTGAATACAAGTTGCTGCAACAAAAATCAAAGCGATTCGAGAGCAGGTCCTAAACTGAACTTATCTGAAATTTTGTGTGGGAGGTAACCGAAGGAACCTTATCCAAGTCTGGTAGAAATTTCACGGCGTGTAAAGTATGGACCAAATCTGTTACTCCCTTCAAGAGTTATCGTGTCTAGCAAAGCAAATGTGATTTGTATCCTGTTTTCTCTGGTTCTGATCCACAGATACTTAACCGTTCAATATTCAAGAAAACAACCAACTACAATAACGTAGCAAAGGCATCAATAAGCAACTTTCTGGAACATGCGAAATGTCTATGAACGGTTCTTATTGGTAAAAATAGCAAAAATCTTTTGAAAATATTCAGTTTTTATACTTTTTTCTCCGACTCTGGTCCAAAGATAACAAACCGCCCAAAAATTAAGAGTACCGTCAACAACAAAAATGTACCTAAGATTTCAATAAACATCTTTCTAGAACATAACATTTTGTTCAGACTTCAGGTTCCTCCGAACGAGTTAGCCGATTCGGTCCATGTATTGTTTTTCTTCATATCTCTTCCAGACATAGATTAGGCTCGAATATGGACTCTCTCTGTACAATCCTTTGAGTAACTCTCAACCAATATTTAAAAAAGGTGCAAAAGTCAAAGTCTAGTTTTGTATTGTTTTCAAATTTGTTTGCAGCAATTTATACTCGTTGTCCCTATAGCAGCATAGTCAAGTCAAATTAGACATTGAAGTAGCAAAACAGTCCCACAAAGCTAGGATTTGCCTATAAAAGCAACGTCCCAAAAGATCCCATCGATAGCATGTGTGCAAAAAAAGTTTTTTGGAACTTTTTTTTGTTTTTTGATCAGACCGAAAACAGTGGGATCGCCTGACACAAAGTCAAACAGAAAGTAGTGGATTACAAAATTTTCTTTAAATTATCGATCGGTTCTTGAGATATGAGTCACACAATTTTGATCCACCTGTGCTCAAGTTTACATGTCGCGATTTTTTACACATATTTCGAAAACCGTGATGTCTCTCTAAATGTTTCTTATCTGTGTGGTACAAGAGATCTACGTACATTCCAGGATTCTCAGAAAGGGTTTACAAATCTAATTTTGTATAATAACGACCAATACCAACTGGCATTTAGGAGCAATAACACCACTAATAAATTTTTCAGTCGAACAAAGGCAAAACTAATAAATGACGATAAATCCAATGTTGTGTATGAAATAGGGTGCAATGGAGATAAGTCCAACTCATGTAAAAAAGTATACGTTGGCACTATCAAAGCAAAACTTAAAACCGGGCTTAGTGGTCACAAGTCGGACCAAAAAGCTAAAAACAAACCAATAGAACAAAAAACAGCTCTCGCCGCACACTGCGCTCTATCGGGTCATACTCCAAACTTCAAAGAAGTAAAGATTCTTGCCCAAAAAAACAATTATAAACGTCGGTATATGCTCGAAATGTTGCACATTATCAATGTTCCTACGGAAAAAAGGATGCATTTCAAAAGTGACACGGAACACTGTGCACAGATTTACAGGAATGTAATACAAAAACATCAAAAGAGAAAAGAAAAATTTAGTTGGAAATCACCTGTCATGAAGGACAGAACATAAAGTTGCAATCCACGTAATGCTTAAAAGTAATTATAAATTGTTAATTTTTGTTTATATTTATGTAAAATGTTTGTTTTTGTTTTACTTAAAGACAAAAAATCCCTGATGATGATCGTCGGAGACGATCGAAATATCGGAAAATAAATAAAGATATAAAACAAAATCACCATTTGTTTTATTGAAATGACCTACAGCCGAACGAAAAACTTAAGAAGAAATTTAAAGATCAAAGGTCAACTAAAAATCATACAAAAGTTATTAAATTTCTTCCAAATGTAAATCGCATTCCAACAATGTCTATATCGCACAACACCTTCGGGAACTTGACTCACTGAAGTTCAAAATTTTCGCTTAAGTAGAGTTTAAGACCTGTTCGAGGAACGTTTCGATATTTTTACCGAAGGTACTTCTTGTGGTCTTGTTTAATGGTCCAAAAGCTTTAACAAATTCTACTGTTACCCACTTAAATGGCTGGTGGTCACGACAATGGAAAGGAGTGACTGATTAGTAGACATCGGAATTTTATGCAACCCCTATTTTTGGTCCGATTCATGTCAAATTTTGGGACTGGGCATATTTTTGGTTTCTGATTAAATTGCAATCGAAACATATGACATACGAAAAATTGTGCAAAATGCATAAATTTTTGCATATGCAAATTTTATGCATTTTACATATTTTCTTATACAACAAATATTTCAATAATAGGTACAAAAATGTGTTTAAAATTCTTTTCAGACAAGTCACTAAAATAGAGAAATGTATAACCACAGCCTCAACCTTCAAAATACCGAAAATAGGGAGGTATCGTTCTATGGGCCTGAACCTAAACCGACAAATTTTAGGTGGAAAGTTGTTTACCCCCAAGGAAGACTTAATACCAAATTTCAGCCATTTTGACGGGATATTGAGGCCACAACCTTCAAAATACCGGAAATGGGGAGGTACCGTACTATGGGGGCTATATGAAGACGTGAACTTATACCAACAAATTTCAGGTGCAATGTTTTATACACCCAAGAAAGACTTAATACCAAATTTCAGCCATTTTTAAGGGATATTGAGACCACAACCTTCAAAATACCAGAAATCCGGAGGTACCGTTCTATGGGGGCTATATGAAGACGTGGACCCATATCAAGAAATTTCAGGTGGAATGTTTTATACCACCAAGGAAGACTTAATACCACATTTCAACCATTTCGGAGGGATGTTGAGGCCACAACCTTCAAAATACCAGAAATACGGAGGTACCGTTCTATGGGAACTATATGAAGACGTGAACCTATACCGAGAAATTTCAGGTGGAAAGTTTTATACCCCCAACGAAGACTAAATACCAAATTTCAGTCATTTTGGAAGGATATTGAGGCTACAACCTTCAAAATACAAAAATCGGGAGGTACCGTTATATGGGGGCTATATGAAGACGTGGACGTATACTGACAAATTTCAGTTGGAACGTTGTATACTCCCAACGAAGACCTTATACAAAATGTCAGCCATTTAAGTGTGATGTTGAGGCCACAACCTTCAAAATATCGGAAATCGGGAGGTATCGTTCTATGGTGGCTATATGAAAACGTGGACCCATACGGACAAATTTCAGGTGTAAAGTGTGATGACCCTAACGAAGACTTAATACCACATTTCAACCATTTCGGTGGGATTTTTAGACCATAAATCATAAAATAAAGTAGACCAATTTCCAAGGTGAACTATGGCATGTGGACATTTTACTAGTGTGTAGTCATTGTAATCTTGACTTCAACATTATACGAGTATATATTTTCTTGGACAATATTTCCTGAGATATGGGCCCCGAAATGACCCATTATTTAGACCCACTCCTTCACACATATCTCTCACTAAAGTTCCCAGCAAAATTTGACGGAAGGGGTTCTTTGCGATGACGTGATTTCATGTCATCTTTTGCATTGGTTCAAAGGAAGTCGTGGAAGATCCGATCTTTTCATTAGGATTTGAACCAATGCAAAGGAAGTCGTGAAAGATCCGATCTTTTCATCAGCATTTGTACCCATTCCATCGATCCAATAGAGATGATGTTTGTGTTTTTATTTACACACCTGTTTATTTTCATTTTGGTATGTTCCAGTACTGCAAAAATCTACTAATTTTTACTATTTTTTCCGATAACATAAAGGAAAAATTGTTTTCGTAGTAAAAATAAGTAGATTCTTGCAGTTTCTGGAACTGACCAAAGTTGTTAGAACTGTCGTCGTGATGTTGTCTTACATTTCCTGCATATCAAACAACTAAAACTTCTAAACAATTGGTATTATATGAAGTCCCAACCATCGAGCTAAAAATAGAATCGGATTGCACACATTGCTATTTTAAAAGTTCCCTTGTCGGTTCTAAATCTTGCATAGAATGAAATCAATCAAATCTCGCTTCTTGGAATTTGAAAAAAAAGTCCGAAACGAAAAGAAACAAGAATCTGAAAATAAAGAAGAAACTACTTTTGGAAAGAAACAATTAAAAATAAATTAATTACGCATAAATGGTATTTTCCATAAAAAGTCTCTCCTCCCCGTTCGTTACATTTTGTTCTTAGAGATCCCTAAAGCAAGCCGGATTGTAGATCCCTACATATTTCCGTCACTAAACAAAAGAGTATAAATTACCAAAATGTTGTTATAAAATAACAAAATTATAAAATAAAAGTAATTTACGAAATAAAAATACTTAAAGGAGTGCATTTGGAGTCCATGTCGAAATCTGAACTGGTGATGGGAAGATAATTGAAAAAACCTTTTGTAAGATGAAAGAATATCAGTTGCGGAGAACGGAGGAAGTAATCTTTTGCGTTGCAGCGGTGGTGATTACATTGCAATTTTGGATGTAAACTTTTGAAAAACTAAACTGATAAATTAATTGTAGTTATTTCATGAATTCGTATGAATTAATAAAGAGTTTTGTTTTTCATGAAAACCATATTTCAATACAGCATTTCCATTTTCCAAACAATATGAAATGACATGCCAAAGCATTGGTTAGAATGACATGTCAAAGCATGGGCGAAAATGACGTGTCAAAGCATTGGTGAAAATGACATGTCAAATCATTGGTGGAAATGACATGCCAAAGCATTGTTGGAAATGACTTGTCAACGCATTCGTTAAAATGACATGCTTAGGATCCAGAAAAGAACTTCATCTTTTGGGGTCCACGCTCATATAAAATTCATCGATGAAGATGCTAAAAAGATGACATGCTAGATCACTTGCACCCATGATTGAATGTCATCTTTGGCATCGAACATTTTGCTGGGTTTATATTAGTCTTTGTTGCATTGTTAGTCCTGTCATTGGAATAATTAGATCCACTGTTTGAGATACCTACCCCAAAAACTCCTAAAATGTACGCTGGAAACTTTCAAAACTTCTTTGGTCACATACAAAAATTATATTTATGGTTTGTTCCTCTAAGACGTTTCGAATTCAATTTCTATCGAATTACTCCAAACCTCCTGTTGTTGTGCAAAATTTTTATTTGATTGAAAACAAAAATGAATCAAATATATATACAGAGGTTTAGTAGTAGTTCGAACTAATTTGTATTTGAATCTTATTAGTGAAACAGGCCATTATTTTTAAAACGATTGATCTGTTCTTGCACATTTAGATTCGCCGCTCCTCTTATTCGTTTTTGTACAATCGCAGGCTGACTAATATGGTTTTTACTTGTTTAAGTAACAATTTATCATACGTTATTATAGAAATATCATTCCACCATACCCTCGCATACTTCTATTTATGCATTTGCAGCAGCTTGTGTTGAAAATATAGCGAGATATTGCCACGTGTAATTATTTGCGTTCGTTCATCTGGAGGTTTCAAATTGGTTTTGCAATACGCTGAAACGCTGGGGAGAAAGGAAAGGGGGATTTTTTTATATACGAGAACCTGAAAACCTGTTTTCTCACGTCTTGCCGTTTTGTGGTTTTGTGTTACTGTGTGTGTGTGTTCCTTTTGTAACGCAAAGAATATTAATTCATTAAAGCATAAAAACGATCAAACAAGAGCCAATTGTTAATTACAAAAATTTATTTAGATTTTTTTTTTTAAATTAATTAATGCTGCTAAACACGAATTGGCCACTAGTTAATATTTTGGTGGGGGAATATTTTACAGTTTACTTGTTTACTGTTGTTGTGAATTTGGCATATATTTGAATTGTAGTGGATGGATGAAGTCTCCAACAAACAGAACTTTTTTAAATGTAGCATGAAATGAATTTTGAAAAAAAAGAACAACAAACATTCGCCATACACTTGAATTCAAAAACAGCCATACATCCATACGTACATACATATTAAAAATACAAACAAATGGCATGGTGTTGCGTATAGTTTGCGTAAAGAGTAGTAACACGTATTCCGTGCATGTCGCTGTTAAAAACTCAAAGAATATCCAGCTATATAACAGACACAACAATAACAACACTAAATAGCTTTTTATTTATACTCCCCCATATATTAAACACAACCCCCCCTTTGTAATACTTGTGTTCGGTGGCCCCAATGTCGTGAATAGTAACAGAATACTGTTAGATTCTAACAGTAAGAAGCAACAGTTCTTGGAGTTCTCTGGTGATTTACATTTGGGGAGGCAATTACTGGGGAGACCGAGAGAGAAAGAGTTTGATTAAATTGCAGAGAATACGCATTACTAACGACTCATACAACAATGCGTTTAATTGTCATGACTCATTTTGTTTTAATCGAAGAGCTTTAATTTCGTTCTCATTGCTATTTATAAACAAAAATATCATTTTTATTTTCTGTTTCAATTTAAAGAGTAACTATTTTAAAGAGAATATCTTATAAATATGTTATAATGGAGCACTTTGTAATGAAGTGTAGTGACAAAAGAATGAAACAATGGGTTCTTTACTTTAAAAAAGAGTTTATTTATAGCTAATAATATTATTCAGATACTTAAAGAAAATAAATTTTGAACTTTTATGAAACAAGGGAGTCAAATCCGTTTCCACACAACGATACGCCCATTTCCAATTCTAAATGGATTACACTGTACAACACAAAAAATAATTACAAGATAATTCGGCCAGATTATGAAAGAGGACCGAAAAAAAGAAGATACTTGTATCGGCGTTTTGAGAGTTTACGTCGGGAAGTAACCTAAATAGGCGTGGCAAGTTCCGCCTATTTCTACATGTTTTGAAATATTCGACATCAGGTTCCTTGGAATCCTTGCATTTTACGTATAAAGTGTCTTTGGCAATATTATTGACAACAATGCGGGGTATCTTCTTATGAAAAAATTAATCCTCATGCGAGTCACTAAACGGGTTTTTTTGGTCCATTTTTTCAAAAACGTTTAAAAACTGCCTTAAAATGTGATCGTATCAGATCAAAATATTCTACAAAATTATTTGTCATAAAATTTTACTATAGGTTCCCGAATACACCAAAACTCTAAATCGTACTTAAAAGCCAGGAATCTGCCAAAAGTAAAATCACGTTTTAGGGTTAATGTTGTACTTTATCTGAGTTTATTAAGTTTTGTCCTACAAAACTTCATTCTAGATAGAAGACGTCGAAGACAAAAATATTCTCCATAAAATTTCAATATAAGTTGCCGAATCAATGAAATATGCATTTGCAACATATATCAAGAAAATATATATCAAATTTGCCAATAAAACACCCAAATATTTTCTGAATAAATTAGTTTTGTTCTTTTTTCGAGTTGGTGCATGAAAGTAAAATGAAATTTAGTTCTAGACGAAAGGTGTTAAAAGAAGAAATATTCTACACAAAATTTCACTGTAAGTCCCAGAACAAGCTAGATATCTAAGTAAAATACTTTGTTTGGAAAATGACGTTACAAAATTAGATATTATATGTAGAAATTATTTGTTAAACTTTTAGGCTCTTATTTAAAATGTATTCCATACTGAGGCAAAATCTCCTAAAATACATAAATTCTTGGGGATTGTGTCAAAAGAAGAAATGTTCCAAATCAAAATTCTTTATGAGTCTCTGAACATAAGAAATTTGTAGCTATAATATTTAACATCTCCAGAAGCTTTCGCTTTTCATATATGATTTAGGACGATATTCTACCGTTTTTATTCATATTTTCGTTATCAGCGGTCACAAAATATATTTTATTGATGTTTTTCATAATAAATGTATCATAATATCATGTATCCCTAATTTATACAGAAGATGAGCAATATATATTTATTGTTTATTTTGCTTATAAAACCTCCAAATATGTGTTTTTTTTTCGTATTCAAAGAGCAAATGAAACAAACCTCAGCCGCTTAAAATTCTTTAGCGATCTAGATAGAACCGTATGTCATTCTGAATATATAAGGGAGACTTCAAATTCAGCACAAAAAGCCGTGAATTATGGGTCTACGATTATTGGGAATGAAAATAACTCAGTTCACGGTTTGGCATAGCCCTCATATGCTGCCTTCAAATTTAAGGTATTTTGAAGAATTTAGTTTAGGATAATTTGGACGACATATCGACGCCTCCAAACAATAGTATGCTAAGTCGACTTAGCATGTTTTCAAGTTCTTTACATTTTTACATTTTACGTCCTTTAACTTAAATTCTGTCAAATTTTGGTAATGATCGGTCAATCCGAACAGAAGTTATAAACAAATGTTTATTCAGAATAGTAGTGAAGGTCAAAGAAAACTGTAAACTTTGAGAGCTTCTCCTGCAAAACTCACTTTTCAGACTTAGCATACTATTATTTGGAGGTGTCGATATGACGGTCTACATTTTGATATAGCCTCCATTCAACGTTTTTGCCAACATTTTTAATATTTTGAATACACTTTCAATCGATTTTATTGTAGTTCTGAATTAGTGGCTCCCTGAGGATACCAAACACCTGCGCCAAATCATCTAGTTCCACATGTACAGAGCCCTTAGATGAATATTGCTACATCTCGCTTTAAACCCGATTGAGAGTTTTGGTCAGGTTTTCAACTTATTTGGCTGAAATATGACATCGTTTTCAGTTAAATGAAAGTTTACGAAAATATATTTCTATGTGAGGCCATTTCAGGCTGAACTTCTACAATAAAAGTTAAGACCTGTGTGAATAAGCTGCCTTGCTTGCTTCTGATAAAATAATAAGGAAGGTCGAACCAATTTCGAACTGGGTTGCGCTTTTATTCTTTTATTTTTATTATGTCAGAAATGTAGCAGGAATGCAGGGAAAGCAGCAGAGGCAGCATATGTACCCAGGCCTTTAGACCTGACTAAAGCTAACGTACTTTTTAATATAGTGTACCCTAGTTTCCGATAATTTTTGTAAAAAATGATCCTTGCATACATAAATGATTCATGCCTTGGGATTCATAACCTTGAATCGCGTCTATGGTTATTTCTTCAATCACCGATTTTCTCCCAATGCGGCCCTTTTACATACTTATTCCTACTATTTTTTACGAAGTATATTGTTTCCTTAGCAAGTTTTCATAAAGTAAACATTAGGGTTATGACTTTTTGACATTTTTCCTCAAAAATGATTTCCTGTAGCAGGGATGAATGAACTTTTGCCTATTAATCACTATGCTATCGTTTATTCCATTGAAATATAAAAAAGTTCACGCACAAATCGATTTTAAAAAAATAATTTTTTGAAAAAATACATGAAATGAAAAAAAAATTTCAAAATATTATTTTTTGTTGCACGTATGAATAAATATAAGCCTACTAATAACTATAATAACGTTTATTTCATTCAAATATTAAAAAATTCGTGAAAAAAGTCACTTTGAAAAAATTTTAAATTTTTTGTTTTTTGTTAAAAAATTATATTTTTGAATAAAAACGTTTACGATATTTTTACGATTCTCAGAATTGAAGAAAAATAGTGAGAAATAAATTTTATGTCATTTTAATTATCTCATGTGGCTCTAAAGTTTATTTTCAATTATATATCTGTTTTCAGTGACTTCAAAAATTTGTCCATAATTTTGATAAATTCAAAGTTTTTTTCACCGAATCACCTTATAATTATGATTTTATGTAATCTTATAGCAAAACTCATCACGCTTTGATACAGGGATATGAGGTTGTAAAAAAAGTCATAACCCTAGTAAACATATCAACAGGATTTGCCAAGTCGCCGTCTCTTCTATACATATAACTTTTTTTCATAAAAACAAATGTAATTTTATGCAAAGAGTAAAGATTGTTATTTTTTAAATTTATATCACATCAAGGACATTGTGGAAAAGTAATCCACAATGTCCTTGGACACTAGCTGTGTGGTCATAATGAACTCTTTTATAACACTGTGACACAAAATGGAGGTGAAAATCTGGGGCAGAGACAATTCCTTTTGGGGATGAAAGCCCTTGGACAGATCCGCCTTGAGTCGAACTTCCGAGTTATGGCGTGATGAAGTTTCTGCTGAAGACCCTGTAAGCCATCTGAAATTAGCGTTATATCTTGAAAATGAGACGAAATCGATTAGTGGTCAATGAGAGTCGTAGCTAAAATTTTCTGAGCTGAAAAACGTCACCTTGTGGTACTTTTATAGCGGTTCTTAAAATAAGGGACGAAAAGGACATTGAAGGAAGCGAGTTATAAGGTCGAAATGCTCTACGAAAATAATCCCCATTCGATTTGACTGAAGACATGCCATCTCATAATAAGCTAAAACAACAGTTAACAAAGATATAACGCTAATTTCAGATGCCTTACAGGGTCTTCAGCAGAAACTTCATCACGCCATGACTCGGAAATTCGACTCACGGCGGATCTGTCCTTCGGGATTCTTAATATACTCACCAAGGGTTTTCATCCCCAAAAGGAATTATCTCTGCCCCAAAATTTCTGTTCACAGTGTAATTCATTCTAAGATCCCGGAAGTTATTATTACATGTAATGGAGAATAACTTTATCACTCGACATAGAGTTGATTCTATCGGAATTTTTATCAAATTATTCACTTCGATTAAAAACCCGTCTAAAGTCGATAAAGTAAATTTGGCCCATAGTGCGGATTATATTCGTTAATTCTTAACCCACTTAGCGCCGAGAATTTTTTTGCGAAAAAACTTAAAATTTTTTATGAAAATTATATTTTTGAGACTTTTACAGCACTTTTTAAAAAATAACTTTTTTCTCTAAAACGTATAGTTTTCCTGCAATCGGGCCTTCTTTTAAAAGTTCCAAAAACTTTGGAGGGTAATATAGGTGTATCCTTACATGCCAATCCCTTGGTTTTTGATTGAGAAAATACTCTTAGTATATTCCTAACAAATCCTTGACTTTATATGACTCTAACATTTTTGATTAAATTTTTATCGCATATTTAAATTTTTCATCAAAAGTCGAAAATTACAAAAAAGTCGATTTTTTGGAATAGCTTGGGTTTTTGACCAATTGCGTGGAAATGCGTAGGTCAAATGAAGCGTTAAATTACAGATAACAGACAATACTATAACAAAATGCAAAAACTCACAAAAATATTCGAAAAAACCAGAGTTTTACGTCAATTTTTGCAACCCTTTCTTTGTGGCTTTTAAACGACCAGTGGCTTTATCTGGGTTAATAATTTTGTGTGTTTTTGGAGCCCATTGTTTTTTTCTAATGACTATTTATGGTCCTTTAAAAATACAGCATTGAATTGACTTCTGAAAACTATTTTTGTAGGACATTTTTCTATTTGAGGATTTGCCCACTGTGCCCACATATTTCAAGCAACGGCATTGGTTGCTTAAACTGCACAACTACTTCGTGTACGAAGGAACATGAAATGTACCTTTTGTTGCATTTTTTATTCGGAATAGTATAATATTTTCATATTTAAAAATTTCTCTGTATAAACGTTTTACTTACCTTACATTTTGTAAACTTATTTGAAATTCTATTGTTACACTTTATAAAAAATCACACAACCGCCACAAATTGTTTAAACAAACTGTCACGTCTTCGCGGTTATTGCATTTTCTAACTCTGATTGTTGGTGATGTTGAGATTCAATATTTTTTCCCATTGAGAATGGCATCATTTCACTACAAAACCACATTTTTAGAACTTTGTGATGATACTTTATTTCCGCTCTCTCTCGGTCTCATTAGCTCTCATTGTTTCAAGTGCCGTTGGCTAACAGAACACGTCGGCGGCACTCTTTGTACTCTGCATTACTAAGAGAATCAATTTCAATATAGAAAATGTTAGTGTCAATGCAGCCACAAGACCAAAGCAGCAGGCAACAAATAATTCTTGGGTTCTTATCACCAACACCACCACCACACCATCAAAGCGGCGAGGCGACAACATGTGTTTCCACTTGCTGTGTAATCTCATATCAAATGTTTCAACTTGAAACGGTGGGGAGATTATCGAAAGAGTATTACTTAACAGAGGCTGGCTAGGCAGGCACGCACACATACAGAAACACCCCCCAATATTTCAATGAATGTTGGGGTTTTGGGAGACGTCGTCTGTCTCCGAGAGTGCTAGAGAGAGTTTGACTCTGGCTACGAGTTAAGTGTTGCTGCTGTTTTGCTGCTACTTCTGGGACGACATACGGACAACGATTTGCGCCCAATAATAGCCCAAGTGACTGCTTCTACAAGAGTTTAGTCAGTGATCTTTAGCCGTGGACGTAACAACGCGTACTTGGGGCCTAACGGAAGTCAGTTAATTTCCCTATTTTTCTTTGTTGTTTTCTTTTTAAGACAATTCATTTTGTACTCTTTGTGAAACCAAAAAGTAAATAAAATACACTTCTATTTTGAGGCGAAAAAAAAAATAAATAAAATATCGAAAGAACACCTTAAAGAATTTACTCAGTTCTCAAGAAATAAAAAAAAAATTATGGTGTTTGTTTCATTTGCTCTTTGAATACGTAAAAAAAAACACAAATTATAAAATAAAGTAAATAACCTCAAAATATTGCAAAATAAAAAAAAAATCGAAATACAAGAACAAGTAAAACAAAACAAACAGCAATTACAAAAAAGAGAATAAAAGAAACGAGAACGGAATTTAATGCTTGAAAACAAAAGAATTAAAAAAATAAAACTCAAAATCGACCAAATGTTATATAGCGGATTCAATCCGTTTTTTGATGTATTTCAAAAGTGTTGAAAATTATATTCAAAATCAATTCAAAACATCAAACATTTGAGCCAAACGAAAAAGACAACAAAATATCAATGGACCAGACAAAAAAAATTATTTCATGCAGCAAATAGTCGACACAAAATATTTTGGCGTATTTTACTTAATAGAAGAAAAAACTAATTTCAACCCGAATTTTATGTTTTCGTATTTTAAAATAAACATTCATTTTGACGGCTAGACTCCCCCAAATTTTAATAGAAACAAAGCGTCACGCTGAAAATATTACATAAAAAAATCTTATAGAGCATAAATTCATTATAATTATACCCTACACCACGTTATTGAAGTAATATGCGAATATATATAAAGCAGTATTCACTTAACTTACTGTATGAACTAATTATATTAGTCCACTTAGTTCATGTGCTCATTTAAGCTTTCAGTTTCAGATATATAATAAAAAAATGTGGGAGGTAGGCAAAATAAATTGCAAACAATGATCCTTGACTAGGAGGGTTCGCGTTTTTTATTTGGGATGATGACTTCTATTTTGTTTTTCAAAATAGGCAAACTTAATCCCATAGTTGTTGTTTTAATATTTTATTAAAACAACTTTAATTTATTAGTGGGAAAAATTGGCGAGGGTAAGGCTTACATTTAAGCCAACATTATGCTGAGGGGATTTGACACCGCGGTAAATTTTGATGTTCTGGTTAAGGATTGAACGAACCGCAATAGACAGAGTGGACGTGCTTACTACCACTGCACCACGGTGGCTCCCATTCGTGTATTTGCCATGTCAGACTCTCGAAGATGGACAATTTTGGTCAACTTCTTCTCGTATATGCACTTTGATACGATCAGATATGTGGCTCATCGAAATAATGACCTTAGATCCCACAAATGTTTGAAAGAAACCCGTTACAGACTATTTAGAGTCGATTCATTCGTGACCGTCAGTTTGGCAGTGGGAACGATGGATAGATAACTCCCGAAATAATCTACCAATTTGGTCCAAAATTAACTCCTCTTGGTACAGTCGAACTTCTGTATTACGAACTTCCCTGTAGCGAACACATCTCTATAACACGAAGTTGTTTTTAAAGCACAAATGGAAATTCTCACACAAAATAATCTCCCAGCAACGAATAACGTGGTAATTCATTGGTCCCCAAGTGCTACGTTATAGAGAAGTTCGACGGTATTTCTCTTCTTCTTAGACATAAATCAAGTTCGAATATGGACTTTATCGGTCCACTCCTTCGGCTACACCCCACAAAAGTTCAAAAATATTCTTCCAAATGTTACGAAGGATGATTCTCAAAGGAAACAAATGATTTGGTCCAAAATTTAAGGATATGTCTCGGATTGTTTTGAATTTGTTTGTATCCGGTTGTGCTCGCGGCCCCTACTACAACGGTACAAGTTTTTTTCGAGGACAAGTCTATACTTTCTACGATATTGGCCCAAAAGTTTGAAAACCCCTGCCAGAAACAACTGAAATAATTGATGAGCACGATTACTTACGAATTGAAAGTTCGAATATGGACTTTATCGAACCTTTACTTCGGCCAACTCCCCTACAAAAGTTCAAAAAATGTTCATTCAAATGTTGCGAAGGAAACAATCGATTTGGTCTAAAATGTCGTTCTTCGCAATAAT
The DNA here is from genome assembly GCF_047663935.1 of Musca autumnalis. Classification (NCBI taxonomy): domain Eukaryota; kingdom Metazoa; phylum Arthropoda; class Insecta; order Diptera; family Muscidae; genus Musca; species Musca autumnalis. Next base: position 4,095,594 of record NW_027411755.1, on the reverse strand, counting down.
TCTTCCAGACATATGTAGATCAAGTTCGAATAAGGTATATAATGGTCCAAAACTTCGGGTACCTGCCACATAAAAATTTTCGCTCAAGTGCAATTTAAGGACATTTCTAGGATTGTTTTGATTTTTATTCCATCCGGTTGCCTCGCGTCCCCTTTTACAACGGTACCATTTTTTCCTAACCAACTAAAGTGATTGTTCAGTACTATTACTTACGAATTGAATATCCAATTTGACCAAATTTTGCGCATCGAAAAATGTCTTCTAAACACATGTCAAGTTCCCAAAGGACCATATCGGACAACACCTTTGGGTATACCTTCACAAAAGTTCAAAATTTTGGTTTTTGCACTTTGCAGTTTAAGTGATATTCGAGGATCGTTTTAAAATTGTTAACGAAATTTCATTATGTTCCTACCTACAGCGACATAATGGTTTTTTCTTTGGCAAGTCCATTCTTGCAGACATAATGGTTGGTTGTAACGATAATCGAAAGGAGTGACTGGTCCATCTTTGTACATCGTAATATCCCAGCAATCCAAATGTCGGATGTCCGACACGTCTGAACAATTTCGGAAACAAAATAGTTCAAATTTCGTTCTGATTTCTAGACGATTTTTCGGAGGGGCAATAGTTCAGATTTTGTACCGATTTCGTTCCCATATCGGAGCGAATGTCGGAAATAAATTTCCCTTCCAAATTTTCCAAAGATTTTCTTCAGATTTCGTCCCGAAATCGATCCGATTTCGCTCATAAAACTTTTGTAAGGATATCGTTACGATTTCGGATCCGACATCGAACGTAGCGTCCGAATTTTGCTTCGATTTCGTACGATGTCGGCATGATTGGTTTGCTGGGAATTCTCTCAAAGATAAACCAAAATCCAAGAAGGTCTACAGCAAAGCCTTCGAGTTCCTGCCTCACAAAAGTTCAGGATTTTGCTTAAGAGCAGTTCGAGGATTGCTTTGGAAATTTCATCGAAGGTAGACCCTGTAATTCTGATACTTCCCTTACAAAAGTTCATAATTTTCTTTTGTACAGTTTAAAGGCTGTTCGAGGATTGCTTTGAAATGTTGTCCCTGTGATTTTGATAACAACGAAATAATTATTCTGTCGGCTAGTCCACGCTTCCTGACATAATGACAAGAAAGGGTCAACTAAATTTGTGGTTTGTACGATAACTGTCGAAAGGAATTAGTCCCAAAATTAGATCCACTACCAAGATTGAAATCTTGACTACCGAGCGATAGTCAAGGCTGGAGAAGGCCGTACTTCCTGAGATATAGACCCCGAAGTGACCCACTATGTAGGGCAACTCCTTCATATACATATCGCATTAAAAGTGTTCTTTCTTACAATGCTATACTTATATTTTGTGTAGACGGCGTTATGGCTATGGCATTATGTTATGTTTCTAGTAATCGAATACATTGATTTCCAAGGGTTGGGTTGAATCAGCTGATTGATACGGCCTTATGGCTTTCTGGTTATGTCACGTCTAATTCTACCTTTAGGTCTGCCACTGTTTCCAACACTTACCCTAAGAAAGTGTTTTTATATTTTCTTACCACATTAAGATTTACGACTCCGTTTATGTCTGTCGCCAAAACTGACAGATATTTTTTACAAATAATTCTTTAATTTTGCAAGAGCAGACCTGAAATTTTGTCTTTTAATTTAAAGTATATATATTTTATGTGGTGTAGAGTACCTAAATGTCGGCTGTGACGACTACTAGCCCTTCATTTGGCAAAACAATTTTTTTAAGAGATACTATTATTTATTTAAATAAATTATTGTAATTCATTATGTTATTATTGTTGTTTTTAGTTTCCATCAGTTTTCTAATCTATCTTCTTCTCTTCACTATTCTATTTTTATAGGATCGTGCTCTTCTTCGTCGTCTTCTTTTTCTTATCTAGTCCAATTCTTGCTGTTTTTTTATTAGCAAGGAAACAAAAACAACAATATTACAAAGAAAACAGAAACGTACAACACATAACCCACGCATAAAAATACGCATCTCAGCTCCTTCTTTTTAAAAAAAGAAAGAACCAAACACCACCCACAAAAATCAAGAGAGATAGAGAGCACATCGATCTTTTCATCAAATTCTTCTTGCCTTCACTGAACACACAAAAGAAAAATTAATTTAAATTTTTGTTAAAGACAAAAAACAAACAAAAAGAACCAAGAAAAAAACAACACATTTTCGCAACAAGCAGAAGAAACAAACGAAAGAAAGTACAAACATGTCCAAAAAGAACGGTGAAACCAAATACGTCCCCACAGAATTTCAATTCTATTCGCCCAAGGAAAAGCAGACAATCGGTCAATTTTTACACAACTCAAAAGATGGCACCTATTTGGGTCGTACACCCAAAAGTTGGGGTAAGTTTATCAAAAACAATACTTTAAATTAAACTTTTAACTAATTAAAAAAAAATGGGGTAATGAGAACCAAAGTGAATTAAGTACAAAAAACATTCTTTTTAAGGAAAAAATAAAATAATAATTATTTTTTTCTTTTTCATTCAGAAATTTTGTTTTATATTTCGAATGTATTACGCCTACTTCAATCCGGCAAGTTTTGGGGTTTTGACAATCAATACATGAACTCAACTGTCCTGTCATGTCTAAACGCAGGGTATCCACCACCCCCCCTTAATTTATATTACAATTAAGTGTGGAAACTAACAATTACAAAGCTAATTAAATATGGTTATCTAAGCATCTCATTATCAGATTGTTTTTTGTATACGCGTTATCTTTGGATTTGGAAAATATAAAAAGATTTGCAATAGACGATAATTTATCCATGTTATTGGGGTAGGCATGACTTGCTAGATTGAAAAAGGCAAACTTTTTGTAGTTTTAACGTCTTTTTTTACAATACAACCTAATCTTTATAATAGGTGTGTAGGTAAATATTAGGTGTCTTATCTTAAGAAGCAAGAGGAAATAAAGAATTGGTTTCCGTGTGGAAAGTTTTTTGGCAATCCAAAAAAGTCATTGACCGCATAACAAAATTGCAAAAGGGAATTTCCGCTTTTTTTTGCAACTCCCTGCCGCACCTCCGAACGGACAAATAATATAATCGCCTTCCTTTTATAAGGCAAAAAATAAAATAATTTCAACACGATACCGAATTTGATTCTTAACGGGTGTGTCGAAATCAATAGAATGCAAAGTCAATATATTAGCTCTGTTCCTTTACGTACAAGAATCTTCTTTTCACTCGAAAAGCGTTCCTTTACTTCGGACATCATATAATTCATATGGGAACAGTTTACGACTTTTACTACTTTTGCGGGTTTTACCATTTTAAAACCAACAGACCAATTACTTCCCAGCAAAATTTGAGGGAAGGGGTTCCATGCGATGACGTGATGTCATGGCATCTTTTGCATTGGTTCAAAAGAAGTCGTGAAAGATCCGATCTTTTCATAAGCATTTGAACAAATGCAAAGGAAGTCGTGAAAGGTCCGATCTTTTCATCAGCATTTGAACCCATGCAAAGGAAGTCGTGAAAGATCCGATCTTTTCACCAGCATTTGATTCCATTCCATCCAATAGAGATGAATTTTGTGTTTTTACTTATACACATTTTTCTAAATATATAAGATTAATTATTTAAAATAGGCTTGATGTTGTCGGAGACTCGAAATCACAACCAACGTTGTTAAAACTCCCGTCGTAATGATAATTAATGCAAAGGGTTGGTGAAAATGCCATGCCAAAGCATTGGTGGAAATGACATGCCAAAACATTGGTGAAAATGACATGTCAATGCATTGGTGTAAATGACATGCTTTGGATCCAAAAATGAATAGCATCTTTTGGGGTCCACGCTCATATCAAATTCATCGATGAAGATGCTAAAAAGATGACATGCCAGATCACTTTCACCCATGATTGAATGACATCTTTGGCATCGAACATTTTGCTGGGTTTAATTCCGGTTCAATCCGATACAAAAAAACATATTTTTTCGTTTTGATTTTCGTCTCCATTCGAATACCAATAGAAAAATTAAAGGGCATACTTTTGGGCTTCGAATAATTATATTTTAAATACAGGACTACCGGAATAAAAATAATAATTTGCAACCTGTTTTTAATTTATATATTCAGACGGCTTTAATAAAAAATTTTAAATATTTTGTAGACATTTTCCAGTATTTATAAATTTTACGTTGTTAATGTTTTCTTGAAGGGGTTGGTTATTTGGTCAGATTATTCTTATGACAATAAAACCAAGTTTTATTTCATTTTTCGCTCAACGTTTCGTTGGCTTTTTTCAAACTTTTTCAAGAGCATTTATTTATTGGGAAAATTAAATATTAAAAAATTGGACACCACAACATTAATATAATAAATAATTAAAAGAAAATAAATAAAAGCACAGTTAAACTAAAAAGTTAAATCACAGAACCGTTTTATTATCATTGTGTTGCCGAAAGTTCTCAAATTTCTTTTCCTGAACTTGACATATTTTTCATTAAATTATTATATGCATTGAGATAAAAGTACGTTGCTTGTGAAAAAATCTCCTATATATGTTTTCTGAGGTTAAATAGCATAAATGTTCCCCTTTGCTTTGCAAATGTTGGCTATTTTGTCTACAATGTTTGGTCAAAAACGATTGATATATATTATCATATATTGTTGTGAATTTATATTGTTAAATATTTATCATATATCGTAAATGAATTTTAAATTTTAAAATGCTTGTTTTGGTGACACTTCTCAAATTTATTTTTTCTGAACTTGACATTTCTTCCTTTATCTCATTACATGTATTGTGATAAAAGTACATTGATTCTGAAAAATTCCTTAAACTGTTTTCTGAGCTCAAATATCATAATTTTCCAAATTGTTTGCAAATTTCGATCATCTTGTCTACAATGTTTGGCCAAAAGCGTCTGAAACTCTCCAACAACCCATTTGTTTAATTTTCAACCTTTAACTTGATGAATAATATATTTCTTTGGCAGTTTTGTTGTTTTTTATTTTAAATTGTTTGTTACTCGTAAAAAAGTATTGTAATATAAACAAAAAAAATACACATATTTTTCGCCTTATCAGTTGTTTCATTTGTTTGCATTTCATTAACTGTCTCTATTAAATTCAAAAGGGATGATGATGATGACACTACATATTTGTTCAATATTTGTTCTAGACTTTTTTTGTCGTGTTACTAAATAATCCACAATACACTTGTTAAAATAAAGAGGGGAATATTTTGTTTTTGTTTTAAGAAAATCAAGAAATATTCTTCATAAAGCAATCAGCTGTCAAAATATTTTGGTTTTATTTCTTTAATAACAATGCAATTGTTAATTTATTTATGTGATAGAGAGAGCTTTTTTAACATTTTGATTTTTTTATAAATTTTATTTATAATTTTTGTTTCCATTAGTGTAGGGTTGAGGGGGATGGTTCGCCACATACGCCAACAATAGATTATCTTAAAAAACTTTAACTTCTTTGTCAACATTATTAATAGATAAATTTAATAATTAATAATTAGTCAATAATCTTTCATCTGTCAAACTATGACAGGTCAAAAATCATCATCAATGTTATGTTGGCGACATTTCCTGAGTATTTCAGCCATGTGAAACTTCTCTACAAAAGTGGTGTCTTAGACACGCCGTTCGGACTCGGCGATAAACTGTAGGTCCCATATCATTGAGCTAATATGAATCGGGGTGCACTCATTGATATGAGAGAAGTCTCCCTTGTTCCTTATGGGATGTTTGTGGAACAATTATTATTATTATTTGTTTTAATTGCACAACATAAGAAATACGTCAATATAAATTCAATATACCTACACAATTATTTAAATACATAAAATAAACATTGCATTACTATATACGAGTATGATATATCCATTGCATATACATACATATTTGTAATTATACATTTGCATTATTTCACACTTTAGTACATTATATATGCAACCAAATAAACAGCTGTCTATTAAATCACTTTATTCTGTAATTTAACTAAAATACTTTGTATGCAATATTAATATCTGTAGAGGCAATATAATATACAGGGTGCACCCAAATATACAGTGGGTCGAAAAAGTGAAAAAAAGAAATATTTATGTCTTTGAGGAAAGAGGCATATAGGTTATGGATTGAATATTAATTAATTGATTTGTATTGTCCAATTTATGCTAAATTTTAGAAAAAATTACGTTTTTGCCTGAAATGAGTTCTTGTATATACATTAGGATTATGTTTTTTCCTCCCAATAATTATTTCCAGTTGCACAAAAAAATTCATTTTTGCCACATTTAAATAATTAAAAAGGCCCCGCACAAGCCAAAATAGTTTTCTGCGTGATTTTATTATTAGACAGCGGAATCCTATGCAAGTGCATATATGGTGGGATGGTCGTAGATAAAATCTGATTATGCAGAAACTCGTTTTATCACAAAATAAAACGAATTAGGCCCAGAAATTTTTGCATATTTTGCATATCGTGCATATTTTGACATATTTGCATAAAATGAGCATATGCAAAACAATATGCAAAAATATATAAAAGGATTTTTGATCTAAAAATCCCACCGAAATGGCTGAAATGTGGTATTAAGTCTTCGTTAGGGGTATGAAACTTTACACCTGAAATTTGTCCGCAGTTGTAGCCTCAATATCCCACCGAAATGACTGAAATTTGGTATTTAGTCTTCGTTGGGGGTATAAAACTTTCCACCTGAAATTCCTCGATATAGCTACGCCTTCATATAGCCCCCATAGAACGGTACCTCCCGATTTTTCGTATTTTGAAAGTTGTAGCCTCACCGAAATGGCTGAAATCTGGTATTTGATCTTGATTTAGGGTATTAAACGTTCCATATGTAATTGGTCGGTACAGGACCACGTCTTCATATAGCCCCCATAGGGTATTAAACGTTCCATATGTAATTGGTCGGTACAGGACCACGTCTTCATATAGCCCCCATAGGGTATTAAACGTTCCATATGTAATTGGTCGGTACAGGACCACGTCTTCATATAGCCCCCATAGAACGGTACCTCCGGATTTCTAGTATTTTGAAGGTTGTGGCCTCAATATCCCTCCGAAATGGCTGAAATTTGGTATTAAGTCTTCCTTGGAGGTATACAACTTTCCACCTGAAATTTTTGTCGGTATAGGTCCACGTCTTCATATAGGCCCCATAGAACGGTACCTCCGGATTTCTTGTATTTAAAAGGTTGTGGCCTCAATATCCCTCCGAAATGGGTGCAATTTGGTATTTAGCATTCCTTGAGGTGGGTGCCACAGTGGTGCAATGGTATGCAAAATACCCCTCAGTAATGTTGGCGACATTTCCTGAGTATTCCAGCCTTGAAAAACTTCTCCACAAGTGGTGTCTTATGACACGCCGTTCGGACTCGGCGATAAACAGCCAAAATGGCTGAAATTTGGTATTAAGTCTTCCTTGGGGGTAGACAACTGTCCACCTAAAATTTGTCGGTTTAGGTTCAGGCCTTCGTATAGCCCCCATAGAACGACACCTTCTCGATTTTCGGTATTTTCAAGGTTGAGGCTGTGGTTATTCACAATTTAGGTCATAAGAGCTCAACTCAACTTCATATAAGTTCGAAGGTGGTTTATATTGGTCCATTAATTCAGGTACCTCCCCCACAAAAGTTCAAAACTTTTTACTAAAATGGTACCGAATGGATCAACCGATTTGTTTCAACTTTTGTTTCACGTAATCAGGTGCGAATATGGATTATATCGGTCCTTTTCTACATTATTTCCACACAATTTTTTCGCACAAGTGCAGTTTAAGAACTTGTCTCGGATCGTTTTGAAAATGTTTGCAATAGGTTTTCCTCGCGGCCCCTATTCCCATGGTCAAATCCGTACTTCCTGTGATAACAGCGCAAAAGCTCTAAAACTTAACAGAAACAGAAACTGAACACATCGTACAATGTCTTCCAAACTCAGATCAAGTTCCAATAAGGCCTATATCTGACAACACCTAGGTGTGCCTTCCTTCCTCACAAAAGGTTTAAATCTTTCGCATAAGTGAAGTTTAAGGGCTGTCTGAGGATCATATTTTTACCGAATGAAGGTCCTGTTTATAGCGATGTAAGTCTAAAAACCCCACAAAAAAGCTATAACTGAATTTCTCACAATTTTCAAAATAAATATTGAACAAAACAAAGAAACATTATACGAGTACTTTTGAAAATTATGAGAAATTCAGTTATAGTTTTTTTCTGTGGGGGTTTTCAGACTTAAACCACCATAACCTAGCCATTTGTTAACCAATTTAAAAAATAATAACTTGTTCGAAAGATATAATTCACCCCTTTAAAAGGAAAAAGGATCAATAGAAATCCGTTTTGAAAAAAAGAAGATATGCCCGTTTAAATTTGAAAATGTAAGAAACCCAGATTTCACTACATTTACCGTTATAAAAAAAAATAAGTGACCCAAACGAACTAAAGGCATTTTCGTTGTTCATGGATACCAACACAAAAGAATTTTGCGTCAGAACGCTTGAATATTTTTCTGGTCAACTTTTGTAGCACAGTGCCATTTATCGACATTTTCCGAAAAGTTTGCACCTTCTCAAGGCCAAAACTGTCTGAAGGAGGTTTCCAATACTTTTGCAATGTATTAGAGAGTTCTTTATTATTGCCTTGGCTACAATTTTTGTCTTCATGTTGGATCGAAAATCTCAATGGTTTGGCCGTTATATGCCAAAAATTTCCAAAAAAAAAACCTGGATAAAAAACTTAAAGTCAAATCGGGAGGCTCGTTTTTCACCGTAGACTTTTTTGCTCAGTTCAATCCCAGGAATCAGAAACGCGATGGACCCATTAAGGTTTTTTTTCCTTCCATACAAATCACCCCGGCTTAATTTACATATGTATATGTGAAAATCAAAAAATTCAAAAAAATTCTTTTGGGAATAATGATCGAATGATCGAAAAGTCGACTTTTCAGTTCTGAGTGAAAATCGAAAAATCGATTTTTGATATCTAAAGCGGGGTACACACGATCAATTTTGACTGTCTGTTTTGCTCAAATTATCGGTTGCTTGCCAGTGTGGCCGTTCATTTTTGACAGTCATCAGTCAACCGCAAAATGTTTTGATGTTGCTGGACAGTTTGACAGTAATTGATATTTCCGAAAAATCGACAGTCAAACCTGATCGTGTGTACACCGCTTAGGTAAAAATAAAAAAATCGAAAGGTTGATTTTTGAGTTTTAACTAAAAATCAAAAGATCGAAAGAAGACTTTTGCTTTGTAATACGTATCGCTTCCTGACAATGGTCCAAATGCTTTAAAAAATCGTACGGTGACCAACAAAAACGGCTGGTTGGCACGATAACTTTCGAAAGGAATTACTCCCAAAAAAACTATCTGCTTTGACCTTTTACACCGAACTGAATTTTCAAAAAATTAAAAATAAACAAATTATTGACCTAATTTCCATGAAACAAAATCATGTACCATATGCTAAAAAATGCATGCCATATTTTTGAGCTTGATGGTAAGAAAAGAGTATCTATCCCATCTATCCCAAAAACTCAACAATTTTAACATCAGGCTGGGGCAAAAAAAAAAACACATTTCCAAAAATGTCATTTCATTCCATCCACAAAAATTTGCAGCCGGAAAAATACTGTATTTTCATTTTTAAATTTTGTGTTTTTTATAATATTTTCCTAGACAGTTTTGGTATTTATTGTTTTTGGCTCGTTTTTTTTTTTTTTTTTTGTTAAAGCATTTTTTCATTTGTATCGCCCAAGTTTGAGCTCAACGTTAAACAATTCACAAAGAAGCAAAAAAACAAACCGCTCACACATAAAAATGCTAAAAATATTTTTTATTATTCAATGTCATATTCTATATATTCAGTCACTTATTCGCTCACTCACTTGTTCACATTCAGAGTTAATTTTTTTCCTTGTTGCTGCGGCTTTTGTGTTTCGCTTTCGCTTGCTATACACCAAACAAGGGTAAATGTAAAGTATTTGTTTTATTATTTGCAATTATTCTACAGACTTGAAGATTTATTAACTGTTTTTTTTTTTTTTGTATTGGAAGTTAGTTAATAAATTCAATGAAAAATACACTAGACTGCAGAAATAGATCATTGGGAGATCTAGGAATAAAATTTCACTTAAAAAGATTCAATATAGATTTAAAATAGAAAACCTCTATTGAGAAAAGGCCCATAAAATGTATGAGAGAAAAGGTAGAGAACATTTTAAAATCCTTTTGAAATGTGTTTTCCACATTGAAAACCTCCTAAAACGAACCTACATTAGAAAACCTCCTTGCCGCGTTCTAAATATAGAAGACTTCTTAAAGGTCTTAAATGGGTTCATAGATAACAGACCTTGGGACTCTTTTATGTATTATACACATAGGAGGCAACTCAAGGAGATTTTATACAAAAATTATTTATTGTTTTGTAATGATAGCACTTCTAGGCCTTCAAGATTGTTCTATATATTGAAGTCCTCATAACTAACTCTTTTATTTGTGTAGAACTTGTAAGGTGCATTCCATACACCTGTAAATGATATGCCATATATTGGAGACCAATTAAAAGATCTCCTTTTCATCCTATAAGATTTTGCTAAAATATAATCGGCCTACATTCTTTGATATATAAGAAGTCCCTTCTTGTGCCTTCGGTGTATTCATCTCCAGTATTGTAATCAATCTTTTATATTTTTTCCAATTTTCCAATTCATTGTCAATTATAGTTTATTTTATCGCATTAACCCCTAAACCTATATCTATTCACATAATTTTATGATAACCACTTAGCCGAGAATTACATCAGATTTTTTTATGTTATAGTACACTTTCTAGAACCTTCCAGAACATACATAACTTACATATGTATGTAGTTGTAAACAAGTGCTTCAAAAAATTTACAGTAGTTTTTATTTGATTACGCTTTAATTGAAATCTATGTATGCTCATACTTCCCATATTTAGTTAATGTTGTTGTTTTTGTTGTTTGTTAAATAAATAGTTGTTGCATTTGTTGTTGAGTGATTAGAATTTTTATTATTGAATTTCCGATCGGAATGTTTTATCGACAAACCAAATATGACGTTGACAAACACATCAGTACATACATGCATACATTTGTTGCTACCTCGTACACATGTAATTCATGGAATACCTCTATTGACACACTTGATCTGCTTTTTTAAGACTTATTAACATATTACAAATACACATGTAAATAATTTAGAAATAATTTATTGTGAATTAGTTGGAAGTAAAAAAAAAATCATTCACATTCAACCTACAGAACTACATTGCAGTTGGAAACCGGTTAACTGATCCCCAATTCGAATTACAATTTCTAATTTATTTTCCTTTATGGCCTGTAATGAAATGTCTATAATTTCCAATTGATGTTTAATCTATCAGATGACAGGTGATATTGAAATGTGCGTTTGATGTCATGGGTTGGTCAGCTGGCATTCCATTAAAATGGAATTTTAATCTTTTGTTAAGGCAACAAAAACAATTTTTGGTTGTAAATTAGCTTTTATGCGTTATTTAATGGATTTTGTTTTCCTTTTATGTGTAACTGAAGCAACAGGCTGGACAACAATTGACATTAGGTTGGGATAGGGAAAGATATGTTAACTATATTTAACCCTTCATAATATCCATCAATGTAACTTCAATTTCAAATAGCATACAATCTTTCCCATTAATCAGATAATCATCATCATGTTAAGATTCTAAAACCTCTCATACATGTTTGCTACATGTCAATATCTCCGACCAACAACTACCTGGTTTTTAAACTCTTAAATACAAGTAGACACACAAATGTATAAGGCATTGTTAAACCCTTTTTTCACGGGATGTTCATTCTATTCTCCACAAAATAGGTAACATAGACAGCTAGACATTCCTTTTTTCCTTTTTGTTATAGCTTGTCGTTTTTATACCCTCAGCCTTTAGGCTAAAGAGGGTATTTACACTTTGATAAGACCAAAAATGTGCCTCATCGAAATAATGGTTTTAGACCCCAAGTATGTTTGTACGATATCCGTTTCAGACAATTTTGAGTAGATCTAGCAATGTCCGTCCGTCTGTCTGTCTGTCTGTCTGTCTGTCCGTCTGTCTGGCTGGTGCGCACGATAACTCTCGAACGGATCAATCGATTCGGTTCAAATTTTGGGTATCGAAATATTTTGTCCAGATTCGATTTAAGTTCGAAGATGGGCCATATAGGTCCACTCCTTCAGGTACCTCCCCCACAAATGTACAAAAATTGTCACAAAATTTGTGCGCACGATAACTCTTGTATGGAATAATCGATTTGGTCCATACTTTGCACATCGTGTAATTTCTACCAAACTTAGATGAGGTTCCAATATGGACTCAATCGGTCCACCCCTTCGGGTACCTCCCACACAAAATTTCGGAAAAGTTCAGTTTAGGAACTGGTGTCGAATCGCTTTGATTTTTGTTTACGCAAGTTGTATTCGCTGTCCTCTATACGACGCTGTAAGTTTTATTAGGGGCAAGTCCATACTTCCTGAGAAAATAGCCTGAAAAAATTACAAAAAAACCCTATGACACCGTGTGTAGTGGTTGGAGCGCAAGATAACTCTGGAAGGGATATGCCGATTCGGTCCAAAATTTGGCTTTCGTAATATTTTGTCCAAACTTAGTTCAAGTTCAAAGATGGATTATATCGGTCCACACCTTCCGGTACCTCCCCCACAAAAGTTCAAAAATGTTCGGAAAATTTGTGCGTACGATAACTCTTGAAGGGAGTAACCGATTTGGTCCATGCTTTGCACATTATGAAATTTCTACCAGACTTAGATGAGGTTCCAATATGGACTCAACCGGTAAACTCCTTCTGGTACCTCCCACACAAAATTTCGGAAAAGTTCAGTGTAGGACCTGCTCTCGAATGGCCTTGGTTTTTGTTGTAACATCTTGTATTCACTGTCCCCTATACGAAAGTACAAGTTTCCTCAGGGCCAAGTCCATACTTCCTGAAAAAATAGCCTGAAAGTTGAAAAACAAACCCTATGACACCATGTTTATGGGTGGAACCGCAAGATAATTCTCGAACGGATATGCCGATTCCGGCCAAAATTTGGCCTTCGTAATATTGTTTCCAAACTTAGTTTAAGTTCGTAGATGAGCCATATCGGTCCACTGCTTCAGGTACTTACCCCACAAAAGTTCAAAAATATTCGGAAAAATTGTGCGCACGATAACTATTGATGGGAGTGACCGATTTGGTCCATACACATTCTCATAATATCTACCAGATATAGATCAGGTTCGAATATAGACTATATTTGTCCACTCCATCCCGTACCTCCCACACAAAATTTTGGATAAGTTCACTTTAAGACCTGCTATTGCATCACTTTGATTTTTGTTGAAGCAACTTACATTCGCTGCCTCAATTGCAATGGTAAAAGTTGTTTCAGGGGCAAGTCCATACTTCTTGAGTAAACAGCCGTAAGGGTGTAAAAACCCCATATGGCACCCCCATGGTCTATGTCGGTCCATTCCTTTATGTACCTTTTCCACAAAATTTTTGAACTTTCATCCTAATCAACATTTTTGTCGGTTCAAACGCCCAAAATTTTTAAACCCTCCTAAATACATACGTTTTTTGGGGAAAATTGTTTTCAATATACAAAGGCTGAGGGTATATCTCTGTCGGCAAAGCCGACTGATACTTTTTTACTTGTTTATTGTTATTCTTGTTGTTTTATGTAATTTCGCTCTCTTTTTTTAAATGCCGCATCGAAGGTTAATAACTTTTGTTGTGTGGTGGTGATGGCTGTGATAGGTGTGTTCGTTCTTTCCTTTCCTTCTTTACGTTTCTGTCGACCTGCCTGTCCAATATTGATGATCATTCATTATTTATTTCATTTCAATACAATGAATGAAAACTCAACGAATTGTAATTTAACTAATTGAAATTAAAAAAAAAAACAGAAACAGAAACATACACACAAAATAAAATGAAGGTGAAAATGGGAAAACAAATTATTCAATGGATTTTAGATTAGAAATGAGGTAATTTAAATAGGAAAAATTTGTTTACTAATGAAAGGGAGTGTTGCAAAACAAAATATGTGCTATTTTGATAGTTATCCATAAAATTGTAATTGAAGAAAATTTCGTTAAAATTTTTTCAAACGAATAATAAAATTTTACGAATTTAATTTCTCCATAATTTTGTTTTGGTATGACAAACTATCTCTATACCAGATAAGCCAAAATAACTACACCCTAAAATAAAAGTATATGACATTGATCTAATTTTATTTGTTGACACTAGATAATAATGTTTACTTAATTTAATAGATACAGTTATAATGACAAGGGCGTACATGTCTATCGACATGATTTTGTATATCGACATGATTTTGTTATATAATATTCTCGAAAAGCTCTCATCAAAGTAGAATTGAAGCCTTTTACGAATTTAATACAATATATGGCATGCGTAAAACCAATATTGACAATTCACCTATAACTATGCACCAAAATTGTAAAATTCACAATTCACCTAAAACTATGCATCAAAATTATACAACTTTTCTGCTGTCTACTTTCATCGATCATCATGGATATGTGTGATATTTTCAAATCTTTCAAGGTGAGAAGGGAGACTTTTCTCACATAAATGAGTGCACGCCGATCCATATTAGCTCAGTAAAATGGGTCTTAAGACACCACTTGTAAACAAGTTTTTTTTTCAATTCTAATTTAATTTAATTCTCAGAGTCGAAGTTCTTATAGGGGTCCACCTATCCTGGGGTCGGACACAAACACTAGCAATGTATCAAAAAATTGTCCAAATCTTGCAATATTTTCATCTGACTATCTCACCCGGCCCAATCATACATCGGGTTCATTCATTGATGTGTCCAAGTATGGCCTTTTTTGGAGTACATCAATAGACTTCAAATCATATCACAGAGTTTTGAAACTAGTTATCGACATGGGTTACTTTAGAGAAAGGGTAACAAGTGCCTTCCCCAATTTTGCTAAAATCAATTTAGTTCGCCTTCAGGGCAAAATAAGACTGGGAGTTACAGAAATTTGTCCGGGACAGAAATGTGTTACTTGAAGAGATAGACTTAACTGTTAGTAATTTAGAATCAGTCTTTAGTAATGCTATCGACTCCTTAGTTCCCAAAGAAAGTGCTAAAAACGTGTCCCTAGATGAGCTTCCACCAAAACATGGATTTTTTAATAAATATTTTTTTGTGAGGCCTTCAAACCAACTTCAGTCAAAAAACGTAATTTTTTTTAAAGAATATTTTTTGATCCCCCTTCATTCACAAAACGTGGATATTTTAAAAAATATTTTTTGGCCCAACATCTTCACAAAACGCGAATTTTTTAAAAAAATATTTGTTGACACACCTTTTGTCACAAAACGTGGATTTTTTAACGAATATTGTTTGACCCCCCTTCTGTCACAAAACGTGGATTTTTTAAAGAATATTGTTTGACCCACCTTCACTCACAAAACGTGGATTTTTTAAAGAATATTGTTTGACCCACCTTCACTCACAAAACGTGGATTTTTTAAAGACTATATTTGACCCACTTTCTGTCACAAAACGTAGATTTTTTAAAGAATATTTTTTGATCCGCCTTCTGTCACAAACCGGGGATTTTTTAAAGAATATTTTTTGACCCACCTTCACTCACAAAACGTGGATTTTTTAAAGAATATTTTTTGACCCACCTTCACTTACAAAACGCGGATTTTTTAAAGAATATTTTTTGACCCACCTTCACTTACAAAACGTGGATTTTTTAAAGAATATTTTTTGACCCACCTTCACTTACAAAACGTGGATTTTTTAAAGAATATTTTTTGACCCACCTTCACTTACAAAACGTGGATTTTTTAAAGAATATTTTTTGACCCACCTTCACTTACAAAACGTGGATTTTTTAAAGAATATTTTTTGACCCACCTTCACTTACAAAACGTGGATTTTTTAAAGAATATTTTTTGACCCACCTTCACTTACAAAACGTGGATTTTTTAAAGAATATTTTTTGACCCACCTTCACTTACAAAACGTGGATTTTTTAAAGAATATTTTTTGACCCACCTTCACTTACAAAACGTGGATTTTTTAAAGAATATTTTTTGACCCACCTTCACTTACAAAACGTGGATTTTTTTAAAGAATATTTTTTGACCCACCTTCACTTACAAAACGTGGATTTTTTAAAGAATTTTTTTCAAAAACAGTGGGTTTTTTTAAGAATTTTTTCAAAAACAGTGGGTTTTTTAAAAAATATTTTTTGACCCACCTTCACTTACAAAACCTGAATTTTTAAAGAATATTTTTTGACCCACCTTCAGTTACAACACCTGGATTTTTTAAAGAATATTTTTTGACCCACCTTCACTCACAAAACATGGATTTTTTAAAGAATATTTTTGACCCACATTCAGTTACAAAACGTAGATTTAAAAAAAAAAAAAATTTTGACCAATCTTCACTCACAAAACGTGGGTTTTTTAAAGAATTTTTTTTTTACAAGGGCAAGAACTTAAAAGTTAAAGTTGCATAACGTCTTTCTACAGAAGAACCAGTTCGAGCTGGGTTTTTGTGAGTGATATGCCTGCCCGGAAGCCACTGTGGTGCAGTGATGTACGTCCAGCTTACAGTTAGAAGTTCCGCGGTTCAATCCCTGACCAGTACATCAAAATTTTTGGATGTGACAAATCCCCTCAGTTTAATGCTGGCTTACATTTCCTCAGTATGTCAGCCATGAAATACTTCTCTACAAGTGGTGTTGTAAGACACGCCATTCGGAATCGGCGATAAACAGTAGGTCCCATATAATTGCACAAGATGAATCCGTGTGCACTCATTGATATGAAAGAAGTCTCCCTTGTCCCTTCGGAGATGTTGTGGGAACATATGCCTGAACTTTTTCGAGAAGACCTGCCTCTTCTATACGCCAACGCTGAGATATTGGCGATATCTGGCCCAAGAGCAAACACTATGGCTTCTCGCTTTAACGCTTGGCTTGAGGACTTCCATAGATATTTTACTAGGTTGGGCCTTAAGCAAATGCTCATTTATCGTGTTTAGGGGCAAACTTCAGGTCGTATATCCGACTTTTTTCTCATTCTACCCAATATTAAAAAAGGCGGTGAAATTAACCTAGTCAATGACAAAATCCGGTACTTGGCAGTAGTTTTTCTGCGAAAATTGTGAGTTTATTATTATTTCTTTGCATACCAAGGTGCACTTCGGCACAATGGTGATCTTCCTAATGGAATAAAGCCCCTGATCTACAAACAGGTGATCTTCTACGCCTTCCTGTGGGCATCTTATGATGAAGCAAGTTTGGAACGAATCGAATTTTAGAGCACAAAGTCTAAATAACAATCTGGTTGAAGATTCCTTCCCTGCATTGTCCGTACGGCGTAGTAGATAACCTACGAACCATTTTACAAATAGGTCTAAAGAGGAGATAAAAAACCAACATGGGATAAATAATTTCTGAGGTCGGATATGGGGAATATGTATGTATCCACACATACACATCACAGCAATTTCTATGTTATTTCTATTACAGTCTGTTGACACTTTTACTAATGACATTATTCTTATCAATAGTTTGGCTAAATGCCAATAACGTAATGCCTGGGACGTCAATGTTGATGGTGCTATATTTTATTTATTTCTGACCTCATATGGCATATGGTTAAATTTGTTTTTAGCAAAAAAAAAATATTATTAAAAAGAATGGCAAGTTGCTAAAAGCAATAACCAATATTTGTGGTTCAATCTTTATCACAGTCTTTTTGTTGTCACTCAGTGTAAATGCGTCAATACTAATTTTGTTTTTATTTAAAATAAAAATAAAACGTCACAGTTTCCAGGTATTTTATCTAAAAATTAAATTTTATTCACAAAATACACACATGTCTGAGAATTTTTTGGTGGCATGGCCGTTCAAGACGTCATAAATGTCGTCAAACTACTTGAACAAACTTCAAGTGTGATCAGCTAAGATTAATATTTTGGTTTTTTATTTATTATTAAAATAAAAAAACTGATTTGCCTGGCTGTCATTTACTTCAGCCAGCCAATCAATCAACAACAACGTAACACCTATGATTTTTGAAAAGCATTGACAAAAAAACGGTTGGGTGTGATAAGTTATCTTGCCAAAAACCGAACACTTAACTTAAATTATCAACAACTGATTTTGCTGGGCTAAAATGAAAATAAAAACAAAACCCAACCAAGCGACCAACCTCGTTATTATCACAGCCATGATCGTAAGAGCCCAGTTGTTCTTGATGGTCGAAAATTGATAAGACAAATACTACTTGAGCTGTTATATATGCCCATTTTATTACACTCAAGAGCATTTATGGGGCCCCGGCGGGCTAAAAACTACGTGCGTGTGAAGAATATGGCCTTAAGACAAACAAGCAAGCAACAAAAAGAATATTTTTAAACAACAACAGAAAAATAACAAATCTGAAAAGCAAAAAAATAATAAAAACAATATTCAAAAGCGTGTATCTATGGCCACATGCGGAATTTTTTTTTTTTTTTTTTTTGTAAAACAAAAAAATGCACAAACATTTAATGAACTCTTTCGCCTGCTTTGTTATATTACGCTTTCTAATCAGTTTGCAGCACACTTGAAGAATATTCAAGGCAACACGCTGTAGAATTTCCCATTCCTATATAGATTGTGGTGATTTTGATTTCTCCAATAGCGGTTAGTTGTTGTTGCTGCTGCTGGTGGTATTGACAAGTCATATTTTGAGGTTTTACCCGCGACTTGTGATTAGTAACAAATAATATTGTTCGTTCGCAGGCTATTTATCACGTTACAATAATTAGAACGGCTAATATGTAAATAATTGTGTGTATACCACCACCAACAACCACACTGTTGTGATAAATATAAATAAATAAATAAATTTTATATGATGCTCCGAGTATGTGTTAACACCTCATAATGGTGTATATTTATTTGTGGTCCCTTCTAATTAGTTTGATAAATATTGATTTATATTTTTTCATGTCTACGAACAAATAATAGACAAATTGTCCATAATAATATTTACATACATGAAATATTTTTAATGCTTATTTAGATGTTAATAATCGAACACATACTCATATTTACATACATCCAAATTTTAGGTGGGGATAACAAGGAATATACAATTATTGTTGAGGTTTAGCGTTTTGCTTCTAAGAATAATAATTAAAATTGTGATTAATAATTTTAATACTGACTTATTTGTAATCTAAATATATTCTCTTTTTTTGAGAATTGACGGTCATAAATCACTCAAAATTACAATAAGTACAAATGTGCTAGTTAAATGTTAACTGCGTGTATTCTCAAGACCATGCTAACCAAATAATTCCAATAATCTTTTTCATCAAAACCCACATTGGGCGCCAAAGTTACTTTTATGCAGCAATTGGCACACAACAACAACAATTTGAGCAAATACTGTTGTCAATGCATGGTTTCTTATATTATCTAAATTTCGTGAGTGGAGAGAAGCTCTCTTTGTTTCCTCGCGAGTAAAGAGCTGCCGAATGATGCTTTTATGGCTGTTCTAAGCAAAGTTCGATTACACTATGCAACACTGACAATGCAAACAACTTCTAGTATGCATTTTTTGAAAATACATATTTATACTACAAAAACCCTAGTAGGATTTTGTCCTATCAGATCCAGTTCGGATTTTATGGCCTCATCTAAACCGGGCTTAATCTACACTTTTTGCATTTATCAGACCTTTATCTCTGAACCGAATAGGAATTTGGCCTTGCTGTCTTTAGCAATATTGTAGCTTTAAAATAGTAGAACTTATCTTTTGAAAAAACCACATAAGAAAAACTCCATCTAGGGCATCAAAATCTATAAAATATAGAACATTTTCCATAATTCCTGAAATTCTGGTCAGTATCGGCTAAACTATTGGGAGTTGAACCACGTAACCTCTTGCAAAAATCTTCCTAATAAAGTTCTCAACAATTCTTTAGAACATTCTGAAACTCTAAAATGCTTACTTCATGTTGTTTCAGCGGTATTTTGCATCATATCTTTTACAAAACGTATTTCAAACACAGTTCACACCAACAGTGTATTCTCGCATTTCGGATTTCACTATATTATTGACATTTTTATTAAATCGTCGTTGAAAAATGTACTGAAAACAACGGCATTGAGGCATTTTACAACAATGACATGGTCTGAAGAGTTGTGTATTACGTTCCAGGGAATATTTTTCCAAAAGAAAATATTCAGAAAAAATTAAAGATTTTTTGCATATATTTTGAAATTTGAGGCAATAAATGTAGTTGTTCGAGTTCATTATTTGTCCAAATATTGTATTCTTGTCCTTATCTACAAATTTGCTGCAGAGGTCAGAAGAAGATTCGCATTGGTTTCAGAGATATAGCCCCGAATTTCTTTAAAAAAATCAATATTTAACCATGTTTAGATGGGGCCATAAAATCCGAGCTGGATCTGACACAACAAAACCCAACTAGGGTTTCTTGTCGTTTGGGTCTGTACTTTCAAAAAATCCTCAGTTCGAATTGTTTGCACAAGATCACCTTAAAAATGTTGCACAGTGTTATTACAATATATTAACGAAATTTTTTCAATGTCCTCTTCATTAAAAGAATGAAGGATATTTAGAGATCTAGTCCCTCAAAGTTATGTATTTCCGATACCCACACTGGGCGCTAAGGTCTGAAAAATTCAGCTTTAGATTTGTATTAGAATTATTCAGAATTTGAAGTATACAATAAGAGCTTTTTCGTAAAATTATTTTGAATATAGCAAAAACCAGCTCACATTGGGAGCCAAAATTTTAAAATATGAAGATGGTTAGTATAAAAAATATGACCTGAAATCTTGGCAATGGAGTAAGCGCAACACTTTGGGCGCCAATGTTATTTTTACGTCTGCTTTAAACTATGTTAAGACATTACAACACATTGACCATACTTTTCCATGTGCTCTTCATTGAGTAAAAACTGAAAAAAAAAAACTTAGAGAACTAGTTTCTCAAAGTTAATTTAAAATAGTTTACACACATCCACATTGGGCGCCAACGTTTTTCATTATGAGGCTAAAAAGGAAAATGTTCCGTAAAATTTAAGGAA
The DNA here is from genome assembly GCF_047663935.1 of Musca autumnalis. Lineage (NCBI taxonomy): Eukaryota > Metazoa > Arthropoda > Insecta > Diptera > Muscidae > Musca > Musca autumnalis. Next base: position 4,074,385 of record NW_027411755.1, on the reverse strand, counting down.
CGCACATTGGGCGTCAATGCCAATAAAATAGATTCTTTGGATAAGTAGTGAAAACCAAGATTTATTTGTGTTTGGTATATAAAAATATGACCTTAAATAATGGCAATGGAATACACAAATATCCTCTTTGGGCGCCAAATATCCTCTTTGGCTGCTCTAACTAATGTTCGTGCATTCATTTGGCAGAAACCGGAAAATACTTTGAACAAAACTAGTTACTCAAAGTATTTTTTTGTTAATAGAGTTTACACATACCCACATTGGGCGCCAACGTTGTTATATTATGAGACTAAAGAACTTAAAATTTCGTAATGAGATGCTTAAAGGCCTCGACACATAAGAAGCATGACATTCTTGCTGAAGTAATACCTCATAAAATACTAAAGACCAAGTTCGACCTAATAAAAAGATTTCAGAATCACATTTGAATTAGGTCGAACTTGGTCTTTAGGAATTTACCAGATATGACTTAAGCAAGAATGCCATGCTTCTTATGGGTCGAGTCCTTAAGAATTTGAACAATAATTTTCAAAAATTTATTTGAATAGAACTTAAACAAGCCCAGATTGGGCGTCATACATAGATGGTCTGTCGGAAATTATGACGTATATGACATACGTCAGAAACGTCGTAAACCTTCCCAAAAAACATGGTTTTTTACAGCATAACCAATAGAATTGTTTAACCTAAAAATCGTTGTATTTCATTACAACAAAACTCATTTTATAATTTCTTTTGTGATTCCGTTTATAAAAAAGGAACAAATGTAAAAAGAGGTCATTGAAAAAATATACATTTTATGTATATTTTTATATTATATGGACATTATTGTTTGTTTATTATTTCAGAAGCAAATACTTTGAATCACACATAGTGTTCAGAATGTATTGTAGATGGCTTGCTAAGTGCCTAATCCAATTTGTTCGTTCAATCATTTCAGTTATTTTATAAAATAAAATATTAAAAAAATGTCTTTAAATTTCCAAAAAAAGGTACGTTTACTCTTCAGAAACAAAGACAGGCTTTTCGAATTAGAATTAATTGAAAAATATGGTGGCAACATAATTTTTTTTGAGGTTTATGACGTTTACTACTTTTTATACGTTTTCTACGGGTATATGACGTTTTCGACGTTTACAACTTTCTGACCGTCGAAAACCTAAAAAATCATCATACAGACCATCTCTGGCGTCATATCAATTTTATTATGTAAATGGATCAAATATACAGTGAAAACGTTGGGCGCCAGATGTAAGATGTGATAATGGTCGATATTTAATCGGCATAACTACCATTATCACATCTTACAACGTAACAAAAAATAGTTATTTTTAATGAAAAGACAATTTAATATATAAAATTAATAGAGAAAAGAAAGGCGATTTCATATATATAAAATTAAATATATAAAAAAGTATTCTTAAAAGACATCAACAAACACTTCTATGATTTTCCGATGACCCTGCCAATAACATACTTCTATATATTGTTATATTTGTTTTCATTTTATCACCTTTTGGACACAAGTTCAATCTTTCCGAGAGTCTCTTATACATAATAATTTATAGTTGGTACTCTATACTCATTGATTTTATTCGGAAGTTAAAATTTTTCACATTTCTGATGGGGTCCTTGAAACATTTTGAGATATCAAATTTATTAATAAATTGATGATACTTTAACTCAAGTGAAATATATTTCAACAGATAGTAAAAGTAAATTAAAAAAAAAATATTGAAAGTATAAAATTAAAAGAAAATAACCTAGAACAATAAGTTCCCACATTGGATGTCAAAGCCGGCATTATGCTATTCTAAATAAGTTATTAATAAATAGAACATTTGTTTTTAATATTTGTTCATATACGCAAACCCACATTGGGCGCCAATGCTAAAAAATGCACTACTCCCACAAACATACCATCACGAATATGGAGAGATTCAATTACCACCAATACCACTTACAGAGAAACTGAAATACTCAGGATATGAAGCTAATTAGTTGAGACTTTCACTTTATATATAACCGGATTTAAAAAACCCACTGGGTTTTAAATGTCAATTCCATTGGGTATACGTCAAATAAATCCTCATAAAGAAGGTTAACCCTCCAAAAATCTATAATATAAACACGCTATTATATTGAAACATTACTTGAGGTTTTCAATGGTGAGGATCTTTGCTAATGAAAGTGTGGATATTTTCCTCGATAGGTGGCGTTTATTGAATTAGCACAGCTCTGTGGATATATAATGCAATATGTGAAATATTTTAGATAGAGTCCTATAGGTTTGATTTAAATACAGTTTCTAAAAATTTCAGAAAAAATCCTGTTTAGATTTATAATTAACTTAACTTTAACGACTAATTAGTTGAGTCTTTCACTGGTGAGGATCTCTGCTAAAGAAAGTGAGATTATTTTCCTCGATAGGTGGCGTTTACCGAATTAACAGAAATGTGGTGACATATTGCGATCTGTGAAATAGTTTAGACTGAGTTCTGCGGGTTATTTGCGGTCCTTGTAACAAGAATTTCAGAAATGTTAGAAAAGTATACCGTGAGTTGAATAAAAACCAAAAGTACTTTCCAAAATTACGTTCTAAACTGATTGGACTTGGGTGGGTTTATAGCCGATTTTATGTGAAATCATTTGCTCGTAAAAATGTTGCAAACTCGAGAAAGAAATCAGTGATATTTTCAATATTTAATTTTTTGTCATAATCAAAATCCAATATTGGTATCAGTAGTGGAATTCTCTAACTCCATTTTTGAGTTACCGACAAAAATCGACAGAATTAAAATGCTTATAATTTCGGCAATTAAGGTTTTTTTTTGGAGATGGCCAAAATGTAGTAGTCGTTAAGTCCTACCGATATCAAGAATTCTGTCAACTTTAGTTAAAACTTTTCATTCATAATTTTGTGTTTTAATTTTACTGATTTTTTCGGTAACTCAAAATTAGTTACAGAATTCCACTACAGAACTGCACATTACCGACATTAAAGTCCATTAACCAAAGGTCGATTTTATATTTCTCTTTAAAAATATTTTGAAGACGTTCACGAACGTGAATGGTATAACATGCTAAAATGACTGAACAGACGTTGAATTTGTTTGAGTCCGCGAACGTGTTAAAATAGAGTTTTATGAGGCCAGAATTTCCTACATTGCTTGAACAATTCAATTCCTCGCGGCAATGTCCTTTCTTTTTAGCCTCTTGCTATTAACTTTCTCGTCCACTCTAATTATATTTCCATAAACCATCCATCAGCAAATCAAGTTTTCAATCTTTTCCTTACGTTGTTTTTTTTTTATATCCTGTAACGCCAAATGAAATCAATACCTAATGTTTGCATTTCCAAATCAAATCATTAATTTTAAAATGCCAAACGCTACTTTAACAACCATTCAAAACAATTAACAAGTCATAACAATACAGTGTAAAGTTCAAGCAAATGTTGTTTATTGTGTGGATACATAGAATTTCCAGTGTCGAATAAAAATAGAAACAACAAAGCACAGGTGTCATCAACAATGTCCCCAAAGACCAAGGAAGTATAATGATGTGTCATAAAACCTGGTCGGTCATGGCAAGCAAACATATCAAAAAACTAAAGGATGACGTTTAAGAAGGCGTTGTCCTGTTTGTTTGTATTTCACGCTAACAGTTAAATAGCCAGCCCTAAGGGATATAAAAACGTTTCAATGTTAGGTTTCGGTGTTGATTTAATGTCCACCATAAGCGCAGCGAAGATAGCATAAAATTACCCATTCCCTTAAATATTTTTGGAATTTAGATAGTTGTTTATGATAGGTCAAACAGGCCAAAGCAATTAAAAAAGCTATGATGTCATAGCTCGACATTAAACAGCATATGCAAGGATACCATACAGAGCCAGGTGGGTTAGGGGCTTGGCTGCCGTCCTAGGTTAGTTAATTCCATCGTGTCTATGACAAAATATAAATGAAATCATCTTCCGTACATTTGTGTCTACATATCTACATATTTAAGTGGCATTGACAGGTTCGTTAGGGGAGAGTGAACCATAATTACTAGACATCGGATTTTGCATATTTTTCAAAAATTCAAATAGAAAAATTCTGATAATTTTGAATGATCTAAAATTTTTTTTGTTATATTTGTTCATAATATTATAAAATAGCTAAAATAATTGCAATTTTTTTATTTGAGTTTTTGAAAAATATGCAAAATCGGATGTCTAATAATTACGTACATGCATATACATAATACGCCAAGGAGATTTAGGTGTTTTACTTTATGTTAAACCTTTGACAAATTCAAATTTTTGGAAAAAAATATTTTTAGATTTGAGAATGTGTATTTCTCAGTATACTTTTGATGTTAGTTATTAAATTTGCCTTTCCAAAAAGGATGACGAATTCTGTTTTGGTTTTCAAAATATTCAGACTTACTCCCAGAGTCGCTTTTTTATTTTATTAATACAACTTTTATTTATTAGTAAGAAAAAATTGGCATTGTTCACCAAGTGGTAATATTAAGGACTTCAGATCCTTATAAATACCCTTGCTTTTTTTATTTGTCTCCTGGGTATAGACAACTGTTCACTCAAATAAGTAAGTGTCCAAAGAAACACTCTCATTGAAAATTGCTTTGGCAATTTCCTCCATTTTTGCTCGTATTATATTAGTCCCTGTTTCACGAACCAAATCTCCTTATTAAACAAAATCGTTCTTTCTACAAAGTCCTGTGATGTTGCTGCTTTGAAATCATTCGCTAACACTCTTTTGACTCTTTTGTTCACTTATTCACATGACTGTTAACTACTACCATTTTGTTATTGACAATTTCTAATTGGAAATTAATTCTAGTCGATATCATTTAGCATATTAAGGCCAAAACAAAAAAAACAGTTAATGATGTTCACACAATATTTTAATCATTCTCCGAAAAATAAAAACACAACAAACAAAAAATAGAACATCCATTATTAATTGTCGCTTAATCATTGAATAAATTAAAGCCCCAAACTAAAATTAAGCCGAAACAAAAAAACAAACATTTAATGCTTAACCAGTAGCAAAGGCCAAAAAATAATAGAGAAATGAGAGACAAACAATTAACCAACAATAATAGCCAGTTCAAGTAAACACCCAGCCAAGCTTGACGATTGCTCAAACTGTGATCGTCAGCAGAGATTAAATGTGGGAATTTGCACAAATTGAATGTGGATTCTATATGGCATGTTATCAGTGAAATCGAACTAGAATGGTTAAATACAAATCTAAGCAAATTGTTTATTTCCTTTGAAACGATTTCAATTAATTTACATATATTTTTTGAGAAATTATTTTTTGTTATTTCTTTAAGCCCTTTCTTCTGCCCGGCAGCAACGGGTTGGTTAGCTGCTTGTCTCATTTAAATTGGAATATTTAATCTTTGTTTTGAAGCTATCAAACCAGTTTTCTTTTGTGAATATGTAAACAAGCCTTTAGCGATTAACGATCAATAATTTCAAGTCAGTTTAATTTGATTTCAAACTAATGATGCTGCTTGGGATTTAGTTTGTTTGTTTTTTTCTGTTTTCTTTGTCACCGTTTCTAATTTGACAATCTCACAAACGACAAATGAAATAAACCTTTAGGGGATTTTTCGAAACAAATTTAAAAAAAAAAACTTTATAAAACATATTCATTTCATTTGGAGTCCACCATACAGCTGTTTTTTGTTTGGTGCAGACAAATTTTTGTTATTGTGGGGATTTTATGTGTTTTGTGTTGTTGTTGCCGCTGCAGCTATTGATATCACATTCAATTTGTTTACCTGATTTTAAGTACACAGTGGCTCCACCAAAGAGAAATGAAACGAAATAACAAGACTTGAATACACTGTACAACAAAATTGAATTTTTTTTTAATTACAAGAAACCCCGCACAGATTATGAAAGAGGACCGAAAAAAAGAAGACACGTGTATCGGCGTTTTGAAAGTTTACGTCGGGAAGTACCCTGAATAGGCATGGCAAGTTCCGCCCATTTCTACAGGTTTTGAAATATTCGACATCATATTCCTTGAAATCCTTGCATTTTAGGTATAAAGTGTCTTTGGCAATATTACTGACAACAATGCGGGTATCTTTTTATGAAAAAATTAACCCTCATGCGAGTCACTAAAGGGGTCTTTTTGGTCTATTTTTTCAAAAAAGTTTAAAAACTCCTTTAAAATGAGATCGTATCAAATCAAAAAATTCTACAAAATTATTTATCATAAAATTTTACTATAGGTGCCTGAATACACCAAAACTCTAAATCGTACCTAAACGCCAGGAATCTGCCAAAAGTAAAATCACGTTTTAGGGTTAATGTTGTACTTAATCTGAGTTTATTACGTTTTGTCCCACAAAACTTCATTCTAGATAGAAGATGCCAAAGACAAAAATATTCTCCATATAATTTCAATATAAGTCACCAAATAAATGAAATATGTATTTACAATATATATCAAGAAAATATATACATCAAATTTGCCAACAAAACACCCAAATATTTTTGAATAAATTTGTTTTGTACTTTTTTCGGGTTGATGCATGAAAGTATCATGAAATTTAGTTTCAGACGAAAGTTGTTAAAAGAAGAAATATTCTACACAAAATTTCACTATAAGTCCCAGAACAAACTATATATCTAAATAAAATACTTTGTTAAGAAAATTACGTTACAAAATTAGATATTATAGGAAGAAATTATTTGTTAAACTTTTAGAATCTTAATTGAAATTTATTCCATACTTAGTCAAAATCTCCTAAAGTAATTCACTGTTTTGGGATTGTGTCAAAAGAAGAAATGTTCCAAATCAAATTTTAATATGAGTGTTTGAACACAAGAAATTAGTAGCTATAATATTTAACATCTCCAGAAGCTTTCGCTTTTCATATATGATTTAGGACCATATTCTACCGTTTTTATTCACATTTTCGTTATCTGCGGTAACAAAATACATTTTATTGATGTTTTTCATAACAAATTCTTTCAGAAGATTATGTGTGCTCGATCCAAACTGTTTTTTAAATATTGTTGGTGAATATATATAGGGAAAATATTGATAACTCAGATCGGACTTTGAAAAATTACGTATTTAAGTACTATAAACTAATATAACGTCATCAGGATAAGTCATAGGTTCCTGATATTGTATGTGATTATATCCTAACATCGATGATTTTGGCATGGTCCTAAATACTATAATGGTGGCAGCTACTCATGTTCTGACAAATTTGAATGATAAAATAAATGTTTGAGATGATGAGGAAAATAATGAAAATTAACGAAATTTTCAGGAATCTTCCATATAGTCAAAATAAATTAATATTATCTTGGTTATAATCATTGATCTACATTTAAACTTCTCTAAAAGACAGCTGACAGCTGTTTTCGTCCATTGGACAATAAATGTGGTCTGAAGAGCGAATTCTTTAAAATTTGTATGGGACCAAAGGCGAATTTTTACAAAATCACTCTACAGACCACATTTATTGTCCAATCGATGAAAACAGTGTACCAGTTCTTTGTAGTGGCTAAACAAGTAATCTTACAAAAAATTTGTAAAATCGGGTCAGATTTTAATATTAGCTATATAAAGGGCCCATGGAAACTTTGAGGCCCCCAGTGGCACGTGTTAACATATTCCGATTGAGCTCAAACTTTGGCAATCTTAATTTTTAACAAAACTAAACATTTTAGGAGGGTGCCCCATAAAAAATCCGACATCGATTTTTTCCCCTTTGAGTTAAAACCAGTCTAATGTGTCACTCTTTGAGCGATATGTTCTCTATTTATATGTTGTCTATTTAATTTCAAGAAATTTTTGCAAAGAAGAGCCTTAAAAATTGTATCACCAGTTATGCCGTGTCTTTCAATTTTTGGATTTCCATTTTTAGCCACTGTCTCCATTAATATCTGTCTGGCTGTCTTGTTGTTTAGTATTCAGTTGAGTTCAATATTTTTTTGATATTCTATAGCTGCGTTGCCTTCAGCTACACACATAAATGCTGCATTAACAAACCTGGAGTAGAGCACACGACTTAAGCAATATAGACTACTGCCTTCAAAACAGACAGACAAACAACTGCTGCCGGTTGACTAGCTGACTGCTTTATATGAAAAAAAAACATTACTAACCTGGTGTGGTTATATCCAGATATGACTAAACCAATGCAGTTTAATACTTGTTTTAAATACAGAAAGATGATAATTGTATTTTCATTTCGTCAAAACGGAATAATGGCAGAGAGGAAGTGGAAGCTTTAACGCCAGACAAAAAACAAACCAACAAACATCTAAACGAAATGGTCAAGATCAAACACCTGTAGTCATTAAGAAGGACCATTTAGCTTTATTCATATTTAAATATCAGCTTTTTCGCATTGTAATGCGAAAAAATATCAAATTAATCAAATTAACAATTAGATTGGGCGGGCGGACGGACACCCACATACTTATTTTTTATTTTACATATTTGTGTTAACTTATTTATACATTACCATGGAACTGTTAATCTTGGTTAGCACCAATGCTAATTAAATAATTTAGATAAATGAAATGAAACAAATAAGAAAAAAAAAACATATACAAAATCCCAGAATCATTGATTTTTTCATAAAATTTTTGTTGTAATTCTCTTTGTTTTTTGGTTTGTTAGTCAAAGATGTTGTTGTTTGTGTTTGAGGTTGTTTCAATCTTTATGTTGTTATTTTTAAAATTAAATATACAGCTACCAAGAAAAATAAAAATATTCATAAATAAAATAGCTATATTTATATTAATGTGGGTAAAATAACAAAAAAAAAAGAAATTGTGGCAATAAATGTCTCAAAAAGAATTGTCAATTTATAATTATAGATATGTATATTTTTGGTAGACTTTGCTGTTTTACACCCCAGACTGTCTCGCCAGAATTAAATCGCTGATATCTGAAACAAATTAATTACTAATTATTTTATTGATAAAAGAATTAATGTTTCATTAAATGCGTCAGAGTTGCCGAAGCAAATAAAAATAGCTTCATTTATATCATTTAATTGTTGTGGTGATTCACAAGAAATATTTCATTGCTAAATGGAATGTTTACTAATATATATTTCCGTGATATGACATCAAAATACCGATATGTCGATCAACAATACATGAAATTAATATAGCAGAAATAAAAAAAAGGATTTTTTTTGTTATCTATTAGTCCTTCTAGGCCGAATTTTGCAAAGCCCCTGCAACAACAATAACAACAACCCCGCAAACAACAGTGACCCACTTCCAAAAATGTTAGATCCTAGCTACATGCGTTTTGCCTGGGCATTATTATATATACAGATAGATTGTGAAATCGACATAGTTGATATATACCACCGAAGTACCCGTATATAAACTGCTTTTATAAAATAACCATTTTATTATAATAATTCAAAAAAAAAAAAATGAATCATTCCTTCACAGAAAAACATTTTAGCCATTTCATAAAAAAATTCAAAGATTCAATAAAAAATTTATCGATTTTTCGGCGATAAAAAAATTGTCATATTGACAAAATTCGATAAAATTATTTGATCACAAAGTAAAAATACAACTGATAAAATATTTCACATATTGACAAAAATATTTATCAAAATATTCCAAATATTCCATTTTAAGTTCAATATAAAAAATCGATAAATATTTTAGTCAATATGTGAAATACTTTATCAGTTGTATTTTTACTTTGTGATCAAATAATTTTATCGAATTTTGTCAATATGATAATTTTCTTTATCGCCGGTTTTTTTTCTGTGTTTATTAGCCTACTGTTAGATTATGTTTAGATTACATATGTTAACGAAGAAAATTAGAGTGATCTGCATTTGAATAATTTTGTGTGACACCTCTTATGTGAAAATAAAATTAAAAAAATCAATTTACTTCAGTACGACATCTTTCGCTTGAGCTTTAAATTAGTCAAAATGTGCGATAAGAGGCGGATGTTTTGCATTCTTGAAAGATACGAACATTGCAAAAAAATGCTAGATATTGTAATATAACTTACAATGCCAATTATTATTTACACATAAACTAATTAAATATAGACAACGGAAGATGTTGTTGTCTTACTCCGCAAGATGCCATATCAGCATATTTTGCGGGTGGTACATACTCAAAGTGTTGGAAATTCGGGAGTCTATGAACTTGAAAAGTTTTAGAAAGCTCATCAGATGATATTTTAACACACAAATTTAGTATATAGACAGTTACGGGAAGAGCAGAGACAAAGACAATTCAAAAAATCAAACCAGTAAGGAAAGGATCACAGTCGGGCGGGCCGACTATATAATACCCTACACCACTGTGAATATGTTAAATATATATGGGAGCTAAATCCAAATCAGAACAGATTTCGATATAGTTTTTCACATTTATTTGTAGACCACATTCCGTCACATAGTCCAAATTTCATCAAAATTTGTGTATCAAATACCTCAAATCGGTCGAAAATATATATGGGAGCAATATCCAAATCTGAACCGATTTCGATATAATTTGGCACACTTATTTCTAGGCCAAATCCCGAAAACATTCAAAATTTGATTGAAATCGGACATATATAGCGCGTTTCGTGCATCAAATCCATAAAATCGGCCGAGAATATATATGGGAGCTATATCCAAATTTGAATCGATTTCTATATAATTTGGCACACTTATTTCTAGACTAAATACCGTCGCACGTTCCAAATTTAATTGAAATCGGACATATATAGCGTGTTTCGTGCACCAAATGCCTTGAATCGGGCGAACATATATATGGGGGCTACACCCAAATCTGAACCGATTTCTATATAATTTGGCACACTAATTTCTAGTCTAAATTCCGTCGCACATTCCAAATTTCATTGAAATCGGACATATATAGCGTGTTTCGTTCACTAATTGCATTAAATCGGGCGAAGATATATATGGGGCTATATCCAAATCTAAACCGATTTTTACCAAAATAAATAGCGTTCGTCCTTGGGCCAAAAAAAACCGTCTTCCCCAATTTTAAATATATTGTAAATATATTTTATACTACTATTTTAAGCAACTGTAAACTAATACCAAAATTTATCAAGCCATACTAGACGAGATCTCGCTTCTCAAAAGTAGTAACTAAGCAAAACTAAATTCAATAAAGTTCGTTCATTCCTGAAGAGTAACTTGAACACTACATACCAACTTCAATACATGAGACCGGTAATAGTGCATCATCCGCAATACAGAGAGTGAATCAAGAACCAATCTCCGAAAACCTTTTTGTTTTAGATGTCAGTAATGTGTGAAGTTAGAATATACACATTTTTCATAAATGTATATTGTGAAAATGTGCGAAAAACATGTTTAATATTACTCCGTCCGGACTCCATCATAAGGAAAGACAAGTTTTGTCTCATCCCTTTCTCTGATGTTCATGAGAATATTTGTTCATTCATTGTATGGCTTTCATGACAAGCGCTTAGCGTAGCCTTTAAAAGTTATGACTTTGGCTTTGAACGCTAACACACCGTGACAACACTTTTTTTCAGGTACTTTTCACTTGCCTCATTGATCAATAAGCTCGACTCGAACGAGAAAATAATTAAAATATAAATATTTTTATTTTTCTTCACCCACTCTATTACATTCATATTAGATATTCCTGCACCTGCTTTGTCTCTATTCGTTTGTATGTGTAAATTGTCTGTCTGCGTATGTCTGTGTGTATATCATTTAAAAGAATATAGAACAAATGGTTTGTGTTCTTTCGACATCTTTCACTCTATGACGTCATACGTTTATACTATTTGTGTGCCCCCTATGTCTGTCTGTCTGGTTAGCTGGCAATGGGATCGTAACCATGTCGATCAACAATACAACAATTTTATTTTTCAATTTAAAATTTGAAATGTGCAGATAGATTAGAAACAAAAAAAAAAACTGAAAAGGAAAATGTTTTTATATGGCCAATGATTTTCATTTATATTGTGAGTTTGTATGAAAAACAAAAAAAAAACAGAAACAAATTAACTGAAATTGTCTGTAATTAAAATTTTGCTACAATTAACGTCAAAATTGACAATAAACATATTCTAATTTCCAAGAATCTGACATAAGAGCAAAGTGGTCAATAGTTCTAAAAATTGTGAATATCATATGGAAATAATAAAACTTACACACAATACAATCCATGCGAAGGAACTTATATCACTCTTCTTGGTCGAAGGTCTGTGCTTGTAATGTTGAAGACAAAAAAAATTAAAAGCGAGCCTCCTTTTTCAAAAGCAAACGTAAAACTCCACCATTACAATTCAAACTTTAAAAATTGAACAATTTTGCTCATCATCCCCAGCAAAAACAATACTTACATAAATTAAAATGTTCAATCATGCCATCACAAAATGTGCCATTATCATTGTGGCCCCCATCCTCCACCCACATTTCATCCTACAAACAATAAATGCATGGAGTAGATAGATGCCAACCCTCTTCATTTTCATTACAACATACTTAGGACGGGGGGGAGTATATTCCCATTTCATGACCTCATATTATATGTAACAACAAGTTCATATAGAACAAATGCAGGAAATGGGTCAACTACTACAAGGAAATAGGTCAACGAACAATTCAAGCAGGCACGCACACATTGGTGCTTCTCACCCATCCCAGACATCTTCTCAAACATATATGAGGGTGGATTATACAAATAGAAATTAGACACAAAAGTTTATAACTCTAGAACAAATGTTGGGGGGCAAACTTGATGGGGCATTTATTTTGTTTTTCTTTTTTATTTATTTATTTAAGTGCAGAAGCAGAGAGTGTACCCCTATGACCAACAGCACAAATTTTGCAAAGCAATAACATTTTTGCTGAATATTCCCTTAGATATTTGTTTTGTTTCTTTTCTGTAAATAAATTGGCAACATAAAAATCCATCCATCCCAAAAAGATAAACATAAAAATAAACCTAATGATGCTTGAAAACAAAAAGAGAAGGGAAGAGATTAAATTAAGTTTGTTTACCAACAACAAAATTTTGAAAGACCTCTAAATCTTTATTTAAATATAAAAGTTTGTCACATCAAATCTTGTTGCTCTAAGACAAGCAAACTTCTAATGTTTACTTATTTATTCAGTTTTCAAAAGTTTTTTTTTCTATTTCGCCTCATATCATAATTTCGAATATCCAATAAAATATTACGTTTCTATGTAAATGCCTACAATTTCCATATAAATTCCTTGTTGGACATTTATGCTGGCAGAATATCTCTTCAACTGCTTAGTTTTCCTTTGCTTTCATTCATTGTTTACATTCGAATGCCAACAAGTCTCTGTATTTATTTGGCGCCAAAGAGGCCATTAACCAGCAACAACCACTCCTTGCATACGTCATATTTTTTTGGTGCCAAAGCAGTAAACCCATTATCACCAAACCTTCTCCGCAACATGGCCTCAATGTTCGCAGGCAAAATAAAAAACAAACCATATATTTAAGGATACTTGCATGATGAGAATGTCGTCATCTAGCCACATCGCATATAGTTATCACAGCTGGTCATTCATTAGATGCTATGAAATGTTGGCAACACACAGACACACACATTTAATCCTACAGGACATGAGGCATACAATCACATTTATATACATAGCATGCATAAAAAATATCTAAATTTAGCAAAAATATGAATGAAAATATTCTGAATAAAATTTAATAATATTCAAATTATAAAGGCATTTTTAGGGAAGGGACTCTTTCCATCACCTTTCCTATAATTATTCCCAATGGAAATTATTTAGTTTTGTGAATGTAATGAAAATAATATTTTAAACAAAGGACTACAGTTTTTCCCCTTCTAGAATATGGCGTTGCTTTACATGAAATCCCACCTACTGTGGAAATAACTTAAACGTCGATTTGACCCGCAAGTCAAACTATGGGAAAAGTTTGGAATTAAATAACTGGTATTAATTCGGTCCAAAAAACGAACTTACCACCAGAGAGATCATTGTTCATAGTAATTTGTATGGGGCCAAAGGTGCATTTTCACGAAAATTCTCTAAAATCCAAATTTATGGACCAATCGATAAATTTTTTACCAGTTCATTGTTGTGGCTAAACAACGAATCCTACGAATTGTGAAAATCAGATCAGATTTCGGTATATCTATACAGGGCCCATAATATCTAAAATTGGTCTATCGGAGCTATACCAAAATCAGATTGAATTTTCAAATTTTTTGTAGGATTCGTTTTTTATTCGTTTGGACCATAAATGCGGATTTTAGAGAGTTTTCGTGAAAATTCACTTTTGGCCCCATACAAGTGTCAACCACCATAAAATTTCATATATAAAGTTTTTGGATCAAATGGAAAAAATAGGGGTTTTAAAAAACTTTGTCGTTTTTTTGCGCCGACCTAATATACAAATTTCGAATGATTTATGTACGTATAAATGCTCGTTTCCAAACTTAGCCTTCGTTCACTCACAAAACTGGCATTCTAATATGCCTGATGATCGTACTTAAGCACCCATGAAACGTAGCATAATGGTTGAATGTGTGGTGAATTCCTAATTTTTTAATGCAGCTCTTAGGTCATAACAACTCAACTCGAAAGAGAATTAAATCAAATAAACTTTACGGTTATAAAATACCCTCTATTGGGGAAATATGATAAGTGAAGACACCAACCATAGTTTTTTATACCCTCAGCATTTATGCTAACGAGGGTATATACACTTTCATACGGGCAAAATGTGCCTCATCGAAATAATGGTTTTAGACCCCAAGTATGTTTGGACGAAATGTGTTTCAGACAATTTGGAGTCGATTGAGCAATGTCCGCCCGTCTGTCTGTCTGGCTGGCTGGAGCAATATTTTGCCCAAACTTAGTTTAAGTTCGAAGATGGGCCACTCCTTCCGGTACCTCCCACACAAAAGTTCGAAAATGTTCGGAAAATTTGTGCGCACGATAACTCTAGAAAGGAGTAACCGATTTGGTCCATACTTTGCACACCGTGAAATGTGTACCACACTTAGATAAGGTTAGATAAGGTTAGATACGACGGTAGAAGTTTCATTAGCGGCAAGTCCATACTTCCTGAGAAAATAGCATGAAAGTTGGAAAATAAACCCTATGACACCGTGTGAGGTGGTTGGAGCGCAAGATAACTCTAGAAAGGATTTGCCGATTCGGTCCAAAACTTGGCCTTAGTAATATTTTGTCCAAACATAGTTTAAGTTCGAAGATAAGCCATATCGGACCACTCCTTCCGGTACCTCCCCCACAAAAGTTCAAAAATGTTCGCAAAATTTTTTCGTACGGTAACTCTTGAAGGGAGTGGCCGAATTGGTCCATATTTTACACATCCTAATATATCTACCAAATATAGATCAGGTTCAAATATGGAGTATATTTGTCCACTCCATCCGGTACCTCCAACACAAAATTTCGGATAAGTTCACATTAAGACCTGATATCGACTCACTTTGATTTTTGTTGAAGCAACTGGCATTCGCTGCCTCAATTACGATGGTAAAAGTTGTTTTCAGGGGCAAGTCCAAACTTCTTGAGCAAACAGCCCGAAGGGTGTAAAAACCCCTTATGACACCATATGTGGCTATAGATTCACTTCCATAATGGTGAATGTCGATCCATTCCTTTTAGTATCTCCTCCGCAAAACTTTTGATCTTTAATCAATATTTTCGTCGGTTCATACGCCCAAGATTTTTAAAACCCTCTAAGTACATACGTTTTTTGGGAAAAAAAATTGTTTCAATATACACAGGCTGAGGGTATATCTCTGTCGGCCAAGCCGACTGATAGTTTTTTACTTGTTGAGACTTGAGATGGCACTGTTCCATGACTGTGCATTGGTTTCCAAATGCTATTGTGATCATTTTAGAAGAGAACAAAGTTTCATAATTGGTAATTATGGTGCCACCGCGGCTCCTGAACAATAATAATGTTCACTCACTGAATGTATATAGGAGTCACCATGCTACATCTTGTTCTCGTGAATTTCACCCTCAATGTGTCACTTTCATTTTACCATTCCAAATACATCCGACGTTTTCGGTAAAGGCTTCGCACAATCCAGATTCGCACAACCCAATGTATTTAAAGGTTACAAAGCACCCTCTATCGGGGAAATCAGATAAGTGAAGACACTAACCATCGTATTTGAGAATGTAGATGGCACTCTTCTATTTTAATAAATTTTATGAGAGCGCAAAGTTTTAAAATCAGTCTTTGTAGTGCCACCACGGCTTTTGAACTCGACACTTCTTTCCATGATTATTAATATTCATTTATATGAGATACACCTCACCAATTAGCTCACAACTTTTATTTGATATAAAAGATAGCTGCCCAGGTGATATTCCCGTGAACTCGAGATTGAACAATAAAATTAACTAACAGCGAAATTAGTCATATAATCTGGTGGCTGTGTGGGTTCAAATCTTGGGCTTTCCTTTTCACCTGCAAAAAATGTCCGGTCATTAAGCTGGACTCCAACGAGAAGTTAATTAAAATATACAAATTTCATTAAAATTACCATTTCGGAACCGGGCTAAATGGCCCCACATCTGTTAATTTAGCTACAAATAGATTCAAATAGCATTCGTTGATAAGAGGTAGGTAGGCCCCCACAATATTATCTGGGATGTTCGTACAAATATTTTTTCCATAAATGACTTATCAAGGGTATTTTTACAATTTTCGAATTTGTAGGATGGATTTCCAAAATTTATTTTTATTTTGTGTAATAAATAGCAACGCTCATGTAACATTTTAAAATCTTAGCTTTGGTGACTTCGCCTTGTCCTTCCTTGTCGGCCCATTTGCCAGTCAATCACCTATCATATAACTTATGCATATACATAAATATAAACAGATTTAATAAATATTGAAACAATATTTCTTCTATAAGATTGTCCAAATAAAAAACATGTGAGGCTTCTTAATATCCCTTTTAAAATTTCAAAGCAATTTAGAACACGCTTCCACCCTCATCTTTTTTTTTTTTTTTGTATTTTAAACATTACATGTGGCATTTGATTTAATGACAATTCAACAACCACCTATACCAATTCAAAGTCTAGAATCTCGCTTACTTACTACGGTTGATGCTGTGTTTGGCATTTCTATTACTACATCATCATTATCATCACCAGCATCCGTAAACTATCACTTGTCACTTAAAACACATGACTATTGTTTTTTATACCCTCCACCATAGGATGGGGGTATATTAAGTTTGTCACTACGTTTGTAACTACTCGAAATAACCATTGTAGACCCCACAAAGTATATATATTCTTGATCAGCGTGCAATTCTACATCGATATAGCCATGTCCGTCCGTCTGTCCGTCTGTCTGTCTGTCCGTCTGTCCGTCTGTGGAAATCACTCTAGCGTCCGAACGGATTGACGTAGGTTGATGCAATTTTGGGAAAATATGTTATATTTACGTAGGACTTTTGGTATTGAAAGCGGGCTATGTAGGTCCACGCTTTCGTATAGCCCCCATACAAAATGACGCGTGACGCGTCGTCGTTTTAAGGAATTTTTAAGATATTTGGCCCATTTTACCACCGAATTGGTTGTAATTTGGTACTTTGTGTCTACAGAGGCCAGAAAATATTCCTACCAAAGTTGGGTTATATAGGTCCACGTTTTGGTATAGCCCCCACATAAGGCCCCTTATAAAGTACGCGTCATTTTAATATATTTTGAATGTATTAGACCCATTTGACCACAGAATTGTTGGTAATTTGGTACTTTGTGTCTCCAGAGGCCAACAAATATTCCTACCAAAGTTGGGTTATATAGGTCCACGTTTTGGTATAGCCCCCATATAAGGACCCATATAAAGTACGCGTCACTTTAATATATTTTGAATGTATTAGACCCATTTGACCACAGAATTGTTTGTAATTTGGTATTTTGTGTCTTCAGAGGCCAGAAAACATTCCTACCAAAGTTGGGTTATATAGGTTCACGTTTTGGTATAGCCCCCACATAAGGCCCCTTATAAAGTACGCGTCATTTTAATATATTTTGAATGTATTAGACCCAGTTGACCAAAGAATCGGTTGTAACTTTGTATTTGTGTTTCCAGAGGCTAAGAAACAGTTCTACCATAAAATGTTTATATAGGCCCACGTGTTGATATAGCCCCCATAATACGATATCTCCCGATTTTCGATATTTTGAACGTTTTAGCCTCATTATCACACCGAGATGGCTGAAATTTGGTATTTAGTCTTCTTTAGGCGTATAAAACTTTCCGCCAGAAATTTGTAGGTATAGGTCCACGCCATCATATAGCCCCCATAGAACGGTACCTTCCGAATTTCGGTATTTTGAAGGTTGTGGCCACATTAATCCACCGAAATGGCTGAAATTTGTGGTGGAGGGTATAAAAAGTTCGGCCCGACCGAACTTAACGCTTTTCTTACTTGTTCTAGTTTTTTTGTGAACAACGACAAAAAAGGAAAAGTGTGCCCAGTTGTAATAGAAGAAAGCTTTAAAAAAGCAACAACAATAACAAAAAATCAAGCAGACGATACGTAACAACTACGTAAATATAAAATAGAAATTTATGTATGTCTGCGAAACTAATTTATACAATATATATTTTTTTATTTATTTTTTGTTGTAACACATACATTTGCAATTACAATGTGAAAAAAAAACCTTGGCATTGGAATTTTTTGTGTGCACAGCAACCGCAACAAAAATATAACACATTACAAATCAACCTAACAGTTTCCACAACTAACTGTTCAGACTGGATTTATTTAAACAAAATTGTTCAATTCAAAAGCCATAAAAACCCTACCTACTACATGCCCAGTCTAACCACAAACAACAAGAAAACATTGACCACTTACATATCTCATACATAAATAAATCAAATGTGTCACATAGCTGATTATAATTCACATTTATAATAAATCTTTTGCATCATTATGGAGAGAGAACAAATAATGTGCTGCTTATATAAATGTAAAACATGTGAATGTAAACGGGTCTACGGAGAACAAGTTAATTTTGTCAATGTTTAAAGAGAAATGTCACCGAAATGTTGTCATTTCCTTATTTGCCGTTACAATTCTCAGTGATCATGGCACATGTGCTAATTTTTTTGATGTTTTTATTACAAAATAATCAAAAGTTTTTTCGCCGTGCACTGTTGTCAAGCTATTTGAAAATTGTAGTTAAAATGCAAAACAAACTAAATAAAGGAAATTGAGGATTATAAAATAAGATGGAAGAGGACAAATATACTGATAATTAGGAAACTGATAGGTATACAGACTTCGCAAGAGATCCATAATTAAAAATATGATTTTTACAGAATTTTAAAAATAAAAAAATATTTTTTTCTAATTAGAATTATTTTTTATGTCTTAAATAAATTCTAATAATTTATTTTCTTTATTTCTATTTACAGCCCAATTGCTGACATTCTATGCAATTTTCTATGTGGTCTTAGCTGGTCTATTCACAATTTGCATGCAAGGCTTGTTCTCTTCATTGGATGAAAATCAACCCACATGGAAATTGGAGAAATCATTGATTGGTACAAATCCGGGTTTGGGCTTCCGTCCCATTAGTGATGACACACAACGCGGCTCCGTCATCCAATTCGATACAAAAATTGCCAAGGAGAAAGAATATTGGATTGATTTATTAAATAAATTTATGCAAAGTGAGTTAGTTCAAATAGTTGTTGTGAATTTCAAAAAATAATACCCTAAACTTTTATTCTAGGCTACAATGAAAGCCAACACACTGGCAAAGTATGTTCCTTCAATCAAACTCACAATCCCCAAGATGTCTGCTCCGTTGATATTGAACAATTTGGCAGCTGCTCACCCAGCAATTCCTATGGCTATAACAACTCCCGCCCCTGTGTATTCTTGAAATTGAACAAAATCTACGATTGGGTCCCAGAATACTATGACAATCCCGCTGAATTGCCAGAAGATATGCCAGCCCAATTGAAAGAACACATTAAATCTGTTCCAGAACATGAGGTAAATATTGGAAACGAGTACATACAGTTGTTTTGTTAGGCCGTGATTTTCATAACCTCCACCGTAGGGGAATCTAAACCTGTCGAACATACATAGATACACTTTAATGAATAAGATTTTCTTCTGTAGGAGGGCACATGTTGAGATATTCGAAAAAATCCATTCGGTTAAAAACGTACCAAAGATCTTCAAAATACCATAAATCCAACGGGAATGTTATACGATGATGGTTTGAGGACATAACTCCCAAAATTTGTAGGGAGTTATGCCCGCGAAGGGTCGATAGACTCTTTCTGAAAGAAAGGGTGCTTAAATAGGGCCTTTCTGATAGAAAGGGTGCTCCGATAAACCTTTTTTGATAGAAAGGGTGCTTCGACATACTCTTTTTGATAGAAAGGGTGCTTCGATCGACCCTTTCTGATAGAAAGGGTGTTTCGATAGACCTTTTCTGATAAAAGGGTGTTTCGATAGACCCTTTCTGATAGAAATGGTGCTCCGATAGACCCTTTCTGATAGAAAGCGTGTTTCGAAAGACCCTTTCTGATAGAAATGGTGCTTCGGTAGACCCTTTCTGATAGAAAGGGTGCTTCGATAGACCCTTACCAATAGAAAGGGTGTTTCGTTAGACCCTTACTGATAGAAAGGGTGCTTCGGTAGACCCTTTCTCATAGAAAGGGTGCTTCGGTAGACCCTTTCTGATAGAAAGGGTGCTTCGATAGACCCTTTCTGATAGAAAGGGAGCTTCGATAGACCCTTTCTGATAGAAAGGGTGCTTCGATAGACCCTTACTGATAGAAAGAGTGTTTAGTTAGACCCTTACTGCTTCGATAGACCCTTACCGATAGAAAAGGTGTTTCGATAGACCCTTTCTGATAAAAAGGGTGCTTCGATAGACCCTTTTTAATAGAAAGTGTGCTTCGATAGACCCTTTCTGATAAAAAAAGGTTGCTTCATTAGACCCTTTCTGATAGAAAAGGTGCTTCGATAGATCCTTTCTGATAGAAAGGGTACTTGGGTAGACCCTTTCTGATAGAAGGGTTGCTTCGATAGACCCCTTCTGATAGAAAGGGTGCTTCGATAGACCTTTTCTGATAAAAGGGTGTTTCGATAGACCCTTTCTGATAGAAATGGTGCTCCGATAGACCCTTTCTGATAGAAAGCGTGTTTCGAAAGACCCTTTCTGATAGAAATGGTGCTTCGGTAGACCCTTTCTGATAGAAAGGGTGCTTCGATAGACCCTTACCAATAGAAAGCGTGTTTCGAAAGACCCTTTCTGATAGAAATGGTGCTTCGGTAGACCCTTTCTGATAGAAAGGGTGCTTCGATAGACCCTTACCAATAGAAAGGGTGTTTCGTTAGACCCTTACTGATAGAAAGGGTGCTTCGGTAGACCCTTTCTCATAGAAAGGGTGCTTCGGTAGACCCTTTCTGATAGAAAGGGTGCTTCGATAGACCCTTTCTGATAGAAAGGGTGCTTCGATAGACCCTTTCTGATAGAAAGGGTACTTCGATAGACACTTTCTGATAAAAAGGGTGCTTCGATAGACCCTTTCTAATAGAAAGTGTGCTTCGATAGACCCTTTCTGATAAAAAAAGGTTGCTTCATTAGAGCCTTTCTGATAGAAAAGGTGCTTCGATAGATCCTTTCTGATAGAAAGGGTACTTGGGTAGACCCTTTCTGATAGAAGGGTTGCTTCGATAGACCCCTTCTGATAGAAAGGGTGCTTCGATAGACCCTTTCTGATAGAAAGGGTACTTCGATAGACCCTTTCTGATAAAAAAGGTTGCTTCGATAGACCCTTTCTGATAGAAAAGGTGCTTCGATAGACCCTTTCTGATAGAAAGTGTACTTGGATAGACCCTTTCTGATAGAAGGGTTGCTTCGATAGACCCTTTCTGATAGAAAGGGTGCTTCGATAGACCCTTTCTGATAGAAAAGGTGCTTCGAAAGACCCTTTCTGATAGAAAGGGTGCTTCGGTAGACCCTTTCTGATAGAAAGGGTGCTTCGATAGACCCTTTCTGATAGAAAGGGTACTTCGATAGACACTTTCTGATAAAAAAGGGTACTTCGATAGACACTTTCTGATAAAAAAGGTTACTTCGATAGACCCTTTCTGATAGAAAAGGTGCTTCGATAGACCCTTTCTGATAGAAAGGGTACTTGGATAAACCCTTTCTGATAGAAAGCGTGCTTCGATAGACCCTTTCTGATAGAAAGGGTGATTCGATAGACGCTTTCTGATAGAAAGCGTGCTTCAATAGACCCTTTCTGATAAAAAGCGTGCATTGATAGACCCTTTCTTATAGAAAGGGTGCTTTGATAGACCCATTCTGATGGAAAGGTTGTTTCGATTGGGTTTTGGATTAAAGCTCAGGTGTTGTGGAGAAGGTACATGGAGGAATGGACCACATTGTCCATTTTGGAAGTGGGTCTTATTTTGAGAATTATTCCTTTCAATAGAAATCGCTCATATTTTGGACCATTATATCAGGATATACAATGTTTGGTCCAATGCAGTATCCGGTTCAAGAGTTGTTACGATCGCCAACCGCTTTACACGGTCGTAATAGTGGCCGTGTAAAATATCTTAAACTGCACTTTTCCAAAATTTTGTGTGGAATGTACCCAAAGAACCGATATAGTCCATATTCGATCCTGATTTATGTCTGGTAGAAAGATTACTTATTGCAAAGTACGGTGAATCCGAAATTCCTATGAAACCCAATCCTAACCTCAAAACAAAACCCGTTAGAGAAAAGGCTAAATTTAGTATTTTTTTCCAAAATAGTCTGGCTTAATCCCATTGTTGTTGTTATAATATTTTAAAACAACTAATTTATTAGTGGTGAAAGTTTGGCATTGTTCGCCAAGGGGTTAGGCAGGGAAGACTAGTTTCGATAATCGCCACAGTATCTCTTCAGTTCCTTTGTTTCTTGTTTGTGGATATTCTCCACCGAAGTTATATGTCAATAAATTCTTCAACAAAAAAACTTTATTAGAGTCACCGAAAAATGAGAGTGGCTAACCAACTAAATTGTATATTAACTATCTTCTGCCACTTCTTCACACCTTAGAAAAGTATTGGAAATACCCTAAATATCATTATTTCCTTTTTACCCAACTTTATTCAAATTATTTATTAACGTTTTTTTTTTAATTTTTGCAGCGTCAACAAGTTTGGGTATCCTGCAATGGCAACAATGCTCAAGATCAAGAACAATTCGGCGCCGTTAAATACTATCCCTCTCAAGGTTTCCCCGCCTACTACTATCCCTATTTGAATCAAAAGAACTATTTGAGTCCTTTGATTGCCGTACAATTCGAACAATTGCCCGTCAATAAAATGATCAACATTGAATGTCGTGCCTGGGCCAAGAACATCATCTACAATGGCAGTCTACGCGATCGTCAAGGTTCAGTTACCTTCCAAATCTTCATCGATTAGAGATTGCGTTAATGGTAGCAATTATTGGTGTTTCCAATAAAAAACAAAAACCTTAAGGTGTTAAAAATGCAACAGCAGTAATAGCAATAACAAAAACAAAACACCGATTAGAAACAAAAACAAATTAAAACAATTTTATAAAAAAAACACTACAACAAATTGCCATTAACACCTCTTAGCTCTGACATTTTATTTCTTCAGCGAATTACATCTTAAAAACAACAACAACAAAAACACACACAAACAATTTAGGCGTCGTTGTATTAAAAAATTCAAGATATTTTTTTCTTCTAATTGAACCGTGTCGGTTCCGGTAGTTATACATTACATAATACATACACACATACATATAAACCACAAGTATGCCAATCTATGTAACAAATTAAATTTTAATGAAAATGTAAATTTTAGTAAAAAAGGAAAGAAAAAGTGTTAACCACCGCCACTAGGAATGTTTTGTCAAAGCGCATTACCACAACAAAAAACAAAACAACAACAACTCGAGCCTAATGTTAAAATGTGATTTATTTCTTATGTAAAAAAACCAATCAGTTTTGTCCTATACCCCTCCACCCTTTACCATTTTACTGTTAATATTTCTTATGTTTACTGGTCCCCCCACCCCTCTTAAATCATTTTAAAAATTCATAGTTTATGAAATGTTATTTGTTATTATTTTATTAATAGATCATGTAAAAGTTTTAAGTGTTGAATGCAAGAAAAAACAAAAACAAAAATCCACTTGTATGTACATTTTAAGAAAACTTGAAAATTTTATTAGAAAGAAAGAAACCATTTTCATTTTACACCTGTTTTATCCCCCAAAACCATTCAACCAACCACCCCCCACCAACTCCCTCTCAAGATAATGAATTGTAGAAAAAGATACCCTTGAGAACTGGCCATGGCAGTCACATCTATGGACAAACAATCTATGCAAAACTAAGTGAGGGTTTATCGTTGAACCCCCCATCAAAACAAGACAACGTTTGTATTTGTGACTACTGCGGTCGGTTCCTTTTCAGGGTGGTCTTGAAATACTGTATTTACTTACTTGCAAGTACTTTTTTGTTCATTGTTTGTTATTATTATGATTGTATAGTCTTTATTATGAAAGAAAACAACAACAAATTATTGTAATATTTCATTTCCCTTTTCTCCTCCTTCTACATCTTGTTCTTCTTCTATCTACCTGAAGTTCTTTAAAGAACTTTAATTTAAAAACAAACAAAAAATACATTTGCTATGAAACGACAGTGAACAAAACTAACTTGTTACTGTTGTTTTCTTCTTCTTTTATTTTAAATATTTAAAACAATTTAATAATACTAAATTAATATGTAATAATAATTTTAATAAAATAAAGAATTCAATTCTATAAAAAAAACAACACAATTAATTTGTTTTAATTTAATTACTAAAATTAAAGACGTTCTGTAAATAAAAAAAATAAAAATGGTAAATAAATATATTTTCGGAGAGTCCGTGAGGTTTGTGATCACAGAATACATTTATATATTATTTAATTTAGTCACGATTAAATTAAAATTGTTCATTACTTTGGGTTTTCGTATATTATGAGAGCAACAATGAGGATTATTTATGATTTTTTTTCTATATAGAATGTTTTTTGTACGGCACTCAAAACTGTTCTCCTGAATTTTGTAACCTTGTTTTTTTATCGTGATTTTTTTATGTTTTAAGATAACTATAATTGTGAATTTTTTGAATATGTTTTTTTTAAGGTTTGCAAATTTGTACTGGTTTTTCTTGGGAGAAACTACATTACCAATATTGATAAAAAAGAAATAATTAACAAAAAATGAACTCTGATGTACCTTCTTAATTCTATATAAGACCTCTTACCATTTAGTGGGGATTGGTATCACCAATG
Organism: Musca autumnalis; assembly: GCF_047663935.1. Lineage (NCBI taxonomy): Eukaryota > Metazoa > Arthropoda > Insecta > Diptera > Muscidae > Musca > Musca autumnalis. The sequence continues at coordinate 4,048,978 of NW_027411755.1, read as the reverse complement.
AAAAGAAACCACAACCATGATTTTATTAAATAAAACATTTTGATTTTATTGACTGGTCTTTAAAGAAGAAGTGGGGTATTTTGTTTTATTAGTCATTTTAGGTCATAGGTATTTTATTTGTTCATATTCTTTGGTTTTGTTAAATAGTTTTTTGTGTTTTTATTTTCCATTTTGGGTTTTTATTTTGTTAAGATGGGAATTTAAAAAATAAACAGTGCACATATTTTTTTACTTTATTTGAGGGAGGTGTTTATTTAAATCCTTGTATTTTAGGAATACTTAGGAAATTAGTTAATACTTTTCATTGGAAAAGAAACCTTGGGATTTTGGTTAATAATTATATTTGTGGTTTAGTAAAGTGGCTTCACTGGAAGAAACAAATGTTTTCAAGAAAAACAAATTCTCTTAATTCAAAAGCATATTGCAATTCTGAATTAACAATATAGTTTATTTTAATTGGGTTTAACAAAATATATAGAATGCATACATATATTCCTGAAAACAATATTTCTCTTTATTTATAATTTTTATTTTAAGAATTTGTTTTCTTGAAAACATTATTTTTTCGTATTTTGATTTTATAAGTTCTTTAATAATATTTATATGTAGTTGATTTCAATCTCTTTTACAATATCATGTCATAATATCATTGTTATTTTCGAATTGAATTCTCTGTTGAAGAATTTCACTCGTTCACACTTGCATAAGGTTCATTGCGACACAACCAAAAAGCAATCAAAAAAAAAACAAGTAACAAAGTATTTATTGCTTATGAATGAAGCACGTAGATATGTCCATGGAAAATAAGATTGATTTTGAAATTGTCACGTAAAACACAACAAAAATATAGTTACCGAATGTAATAAAAAAGGTATGTTTCAAATTGTTTGTAATTTCCTCTTGGTATAGATTTGTTTTTAAATATAGCTCTCATCAGTACCCACTCACCCTTCAGCTAAGTTAAAAACTAGTATGTCATTGATAAATTTTATAATGGGGTTCGATTTCGTAAGGGCAAGAAACATCGTCCTCAATTAGATTTTTTTTCAGTTTCAATTTTTTTTCTTATTTATATTTCATTAGCTGAACCGGTGCTCGAATAAGGTAAAATATATTTTGATACATTTATTTGTAGGTCAATTTTCGTCACACATTCCAACTTTCATTAAAATCGGGTCTATATGTAGCGTGCTATATCCAAATCTGAACCGATTTCAATTTGGCAAATTTATTTCTAGACCAAATTCCTTTACATATCCAAAATTTGAGAATAAATACTAGGTTTTGCCTAGCTAAATTCAATCACCTTTCTCCTGATTATTTATGCAAATAGCCAGTCCATAATTTTTATAGCCTCCACAATAATAGGGAGGGTATAATTAAAATTGTCATTCCGTTTGTAAGATATCGAATTATTCATCGTGTACCCTATAAAGTGAAATTCTAAGACGATATAATCATGTACGTCTGTCGAAATCAAGATAAGCCAGCAATTTTTAAGATAGAGTTTTGTAATTTGTTATAGAAGTTTTTATTACTCCTAGGATGTTTGGTATTGCAGATGGGCTATATCGGTTCACGTTTTAATATAGCCCCCGTAGAACGGTACCACCGGATTTTCGGTATTTCGAAGCTTTTAGCTTCATTATCACACCGAATTGGTTGAAATTTGGTACTTAGTCTTTGTTGGGGGTATTAAACTTTGCCCCAGAATTTTGTTGGTATAGGGTCACGCCTTAACACAGCCACCATAGAACGGTACATCCCAGTTTTCGGTATTTTGAAGGTTGTGGCCTTAATATTCCACAGAAATGACTGAAATTTGGTATTTAGTCTTTGGTATTTAGTCCCATAGAACTGACCTCCCGATTTTCGGTATTTTAAAGATTGTGGCTTCAATATCCCACGGAAATGGCTGGTGATATAAAACTTTCCCCCCGAAATTTGTCCGTACAGCTCCACACCTTCATATAGCGCCCATAGAACGGTACCGGGTTTTTTAAAGTTAGCCACACTGTTTTACCGATATTGCTGGAATTTGGTATTTAGTCTTCATAAACGAAAGGAAACTAATTGTTCAGTTTTACTTCAATACAACTCGAGATGGAGGGTATAACAAGTTCGGCCGGGCTGAACTTATCGCCGTTTAATCTGAAATCAGGGGTGCCACTGTGGTGCAATGGTATGCACATCCGCCTTGCACGCTGAAGGTAGTGGGTTCGATTCCCAGGCCAGACAACATCAACAATTTCAACGGTGGCAAAATACCCCTCAGTAATGTTGAGTACTTCAGCCATGTAAAAAACTTATATACAAGTGGTGTCTTAAGACACGCCGCACAGTGTTGCCTCGTGGACAAAAATCAAAAATTGTGATGTTTACTTTTACATATGTTCATGATTTTTTCTTACAGTAAACACATCCCGTACAACGAATCTGAAAGAATTTTGTCAATATGTCCATCCATAATGAAGTTATAGCCCTTGAAATATGAAAAATATTTCCCAAGTAATCTAAAGCGGTAATCATATGAAAATTAGACAATTTTTAAAATAACATTTTCTGAAAAGTTTGTTGATAAAATTAAAAGTTTTGGATGGGGATTTGATGGGTGGCCTATAAATATAAAATTTTAGTACAAAAAGTTGACATCAACTGCACGTGGGCAATGTACCGTTATCAAGAAATCAAAATTTAAATTTGATAAAAAAATCAAATTCTTATTATTTAGTAGAGCAGATCTTTTGATTGCCACCTATTTCCACCTCGGCTCTTGTTTTCCGTTAATTGGACATCTCCTCCAAATAAAAATGTGCAAAAACTTTCTGCCCATCCCTGCCCATCCCCTTCTGAGATACATCGGTTCAGATTTTATATAACCCCCATTATATCTTTTCCCGATTTAGCTACAACTTGTTCAATTTTGATCGGATAGCCTTCAAATTTAGTACGTGTTATTTTCTTAGGCCCCTGAATAGCTACACCGATTTTCACAAAAATCGGTTCAGATTTGGATATAGCCACCATATATATCTATCACCGATTTCACCGATGGACCAAAGTTGAAATTTTTCATTCCTATGCCCTTATAAGTACTTGTGCAAAAATTCATCAACCTAGGTCATTCTTTCTATTTTTGTCCACTTTTGTATGGAAGCGGCAACACTGTGCGCCGTTCGTACTCGGCAATAAACAGTAGATCCCATATCATTGAGCTAATATGAATCGGGGTGCACTCATTGATATGAGTGAAGTCTCCCTTGTCCCGTATGGGATGTTTGTGGAACAATTATTATTAATCTGAAATCAGAGGAACTAGAATCGGGCAACTGAAAAGATATACGGACAACTGATAAGGATATAACTTTTCTGCATTTTTTGTAATTATCAAAAATAGCACCACATAAGAAATGTATTATCCCTTTTTCCCTACCTTTAAAAAAGTTCCGCTCCGATTGCATAAAAGTTTTTCATAGCAGTTTTTTTATTGGTATTAAATAAGCTTTTTATTAGTGAAATCGAATATAATCTTCAATATGGGAAAATTCCACATATGTAAAATACATAAATTTCGTCAAATCGCGATATTTTAAGTGCTTATTTTAACATAAATAAAGCTTATGTATACAAATTCAGTCACATTTATTGTCCGATTCGCATAAAAATTGGGGAAGATAGTTTTTTGGCCAAAGGACGAACGTTATTTATTTTGGTAAAAAGTGGTTCATATGTGGATATAGCCCCCATATATATCTTCGCCCGATTTAAGGCATTTGGTGCACAAAACAACCTATATATGTTCAATTTCCATGAAATTTGGAATTTGCGACGGAATTTAGTCTAGAAACAAGTGTGCCAAATTATATAGAAATCGGTTCAGATTTGGATATAGCCCCCATATATATTTTCGCCCGATTTAAGGCATTTGGTGCACGAAACACGCTATATATGTCCGATTTCAATTAAATTTGAAATGTGCGACGGTATTTAGTCTAGAAATAAGTGTGCCAAGTTATATAGAAATCGGTTCAAATTTGTATATATAGCTCTCATATATATTTTAGGCAGATTTGAGGTATTTGATGCACGAAACAGAGAAATGCAATTTGCCACTCATGAGCCACTTGCTAAAAAACAAGCCTACGTATTGATTACCACCCAAAAAACAAGTTATCTTAAAATACATAGTCATAGACACTCGGGTATACTTTGCCATGTCGTTTTACGAACTCGGCAACATTTTATGGCATTTTATGCACAAAAAGTGACATTTGTCACTCAATCGATTGCCTTATGCTCTCTGAGAGATAGAGTGGCACAATTGGCTCAAGCACTTGTATGATCATGAGTTTACGCAAGTAACAAATAACATCCCCCAATGTACAGTATAAACAAAACCACGCACAATATATCAAACAAAACAAAAGCACGTGCAAAAAAACACAAAATACAAAGGCACACAAAACTCAATCCTCATACTTTTCACCTACATTCTTCGTGAGTATGTTGTGCCACTCATCTACGATCAGGAGAGCACTTGTGAGTTTTGCACACAAGTCAAAATTCGTTTTACACTCATTCCACTCTCTAATGTTCAATGTTGTGCGGTAAAAATACTAGAGTGGAGAACACACTCGCTATTAAAATTCTCGAGAACCAAAAACACTTGGGTGTACCTAAGTGGCTTCAATCCAGTTTAAGACCACTTCTCGGATCGTTTTAGGATATGGCAATATTTAGGACCAATTTTTCACTAAAGTTTTTAATAGCTTTAATAACACTGTGCAACACGAAAATTATTAACCACATATAATCCATCAAACTTCATCTGCATGGTAAAAATCGCCAAAGTCAAATTCCTTTTAAAATTTTTTCTCGGGTTTTGGTCTGCAGCTATCAAACCGATCAAATTTGAAGCAAACAACAAACTAAAAAAATTTACCTCTGTAGTGCGATTCTCTAACACATTTTTTTAGTTAACGACAAATGCCGGTAAAATTAAAACGCAAAATTATGAATAAATAGTCCAAATAAAAGTTAACAACACTGTTGCTATCGGTAGAACTTTACGACTACTCTCTTTTGTTCGCTAACTTACCGAAAAATATGGTTAATTACCGAATTTATAAACATTTTAATTTTAACAATTTTTGTCGGTAACTCAAAAAATGTTTTCGAGAATCGCACTACTGATCCCAATAAACATATTTCTAGAACATACGATCTCTGTATAGACGGTTACAAAGCAAATGGGATTTTTATCCTGTTTTCTCTAGTTAGTATCCACAGATACTAAACCGTTCAATATTCAAGAAAACAACCAACTGCAATAATGTAACCAAGACATCAGTGAACAACTTTCTGGAACATGCGAAATGTCTATGAACGGTTCCTAAAGGTGAAAATAGCAAAAAACTTTTGAAAATATTCAATTTTTACACTTTTTCTCCAATTTTGGTCCAAAGGTACCCAACGGCCCATAAATTAAGGATACCGTCAACTACAAAAATGTACCTAAGATTTCAATAAACAACTTTCTAGAACATATGAAGATTCTAGGAACGATTCTCCAAGCTAAAAATTCGAATATTTTAGATCATTTTTTGCTGTTCAAGTCCGTAAATACCAAACCTTTCAAATTTACTTGAGTTTTTAACAGTTTGTTATTCCCAAACCTGAGCAGGGGGAATGTCAAAAATAATTTAATTGTTCTTGAATTTCAGCCCCGAGAATCATTCCTATAATCCTCATATGTTTTAGAAAGTTGTTTACTGAAATCTTAGGTACACTTTTGTAGTTGACGGTATCCCTAATTTTTGGGCGGTTGGGTTTCTTTGGACCAGAATCGGATTGAAATTGGAAATTTTCAAATGTTTTTTCCTATTTTCACCTTTAAGAACCGTTCATAGACATTTCGCATGTTCCAGAAAGTTGTTCATTGATGTCTTTGCTACATTATTGCAGTTGGTTGTTTTCTTGAATATTGAACGGTTTAGTATCTGTGGTTCAGAACCAGAGAAAACAGGATAAAAATCCCATTTGCTTTGTTATTATGACCTTCAAGAACCGTCTATACAGAGATCGTATGTTGTAGAAAGATGTTTATTGGGATCTGAGGCACATTTTTGTAGTTGGTTGTTTGCTTCAAAATTGTCCGGTTTGATAGCTGCAGACCAAAAGCCGAGAAAAATTTTTAAAAGAAACTTGTCTTTGGCGATTTTGACCTTGCAGATGAAGTTTGATGGATTATATGTGTTCACAATTGTTTGTTCCTTAAGGCAAGATCTACAACTTTGCCTCTGAGATAAATTCAAAACTCCCAACGGTTTGGAAGATATAGTCTTAAAAAATGACCCCTTTTTACATCAAAGCCTCAAACCTTTGGAGGTCTATAACCGCGAAAGTTGATGAGATAGGGAAAAACGGCGGGACACGTGTCTTCTATTTTTTGGTCTTCTATCACGCTGCGGTGTCAGAATATGGTTAATAAACCATGACTCAAAAATGACACACAGTGTAATAATTTAATATATTGTTACGCTATAAAAAGGGATTTGTTGGTGTTGATCTGGATCTGTCAGTGTATTATGATAGGATAGATCATCCGGCTGCTCACGGCTAAAGGTTCATGGTCCTCAACCGTCAAATTTTAGCCCTCTGGGTGAAGACGAGTCTCAAATCTGGATAAAAACATACAAAAATTGTCGAACACAAAAAATGCTTCAATAAGGGAATGTAAATTAAAATTTTGAAAAAAAAATGAGTGCCGCCATTGAGTGTCGAATCGTAATATTAACAAGTTAGAGAAGCGTTAAGTTCGTCGGGCAGAACTTTTTATACCCTCCACCAAGAACTGTATTGGAGTGAATAGGAACAATTAGTTTTATTTCGTTTATGAAAGTACTAAACTCTTCCTTTTATTGCAGGAGTAGTACATACATATATCTCAACTGATAATACTCCCTTCAAAACAGTTAATATGGGGAGACTTTTTTGTTTTTTTTTTCAAAACATGGACCAATATTTACAAATTTCCGAATTGAGCGAAATACATAAAATTGGGCAAAACCGACTAGACCTAAACCTGGATATTCCGGATTTGGATAGTTAACAACATCGGTAGCGCCGTTCTATGGAGGCTGTATAAAACGTTAACCTGTACCAATAAATTTCTGGAGGAAAGTTTCGTAACTCCAGCCAAGACTAAATACCAAATTTCAGTTATTCCCATTGAATATTGTGGCTAAAACATTCAAGATACCGAAAATTGGGAGGGATCTTTCTACGGAGGATATATAAAAACATGGAACAATACCGGAAATTTTCGGGTGGGAAGTTTTATACCACCAACGGTGATTAAATATTAAATTTCACCCGTTTCGATGGGATATTGATGACACAACCTTAAAATACCGCAAATCGGAAAGTACACTTTTATGGGGTTATTTGAAGAAAAGGGCTTATACTGATAATTCTCTTCTGCAATATTTTATACACCCATGACATATTAAATACTAAATTTCAATCATATTGGTGGTATATTGAGGCCACAACTTTCAAAATACCGTAAATCAGAAGGTACGATCCTATGGGGGTATTTGAGGACGTCGACCTATACCGGCACATTTCGGCTGGAATGTTTCATACCTCTATCAAAAACTTAATATCAGCTATTTTTGTGGAGACGAGCTATATGTAGAAAATCGGGAGGTACCGTTCTATGGGGGCTATATGAACCATGAACCTATACCGACAAATTTCAGGTGGAAAGTTTTATACCCTCAACGAAGACTAAGTACCATCTTGCAGCCATTTCCGTGTTATAATGGGGCTAAAACCTTCAATATACCGAAAATTGGGATATACCGTTCTATGGGTACCCCCCCACCCCCCTCAAACATGCACGTATACCGACAAATTTCTGAGAGATATTTTTGTAGCCCAGAAAAAGACTGAATACCAAATTACAGCTACTTCGGTAAAATAATGAGACTACAAAATTCAAAATACCGATAATCGGGAGGTACCGTTCTTTCTGAGAGAAATTTTTGTAGCCCGGAAAAAGACTAAATACCAAATTTTAGCCACTTCGTTGGAATAATGAGGCTAAAACCTTCAAAGTACCGAAAATCGGGCGGTGCCGTTCTATGGGAGCTATATTAAGACGTTGACATATTAAGACTAATTTCAGGTGGAAAGTTTTATACCCACAACGAAGATTATGTACCAAATTTTAGCCATTTCGGTGTTATAATGAGGCTAAACCCTTCAAAACGCCGAAAATTGTAATGTACCGTTCCATGGGGTGTTCATTAAAGCGTGGACCGACACAGATAAATTTCTGGGAGAAAGTTTTGCATCCCAAAAGAGGACGCAATATCAAATTCCAAGCCTTTTGGTAGTATAGTATAGCTAAAACCTTCAAAAATACCGAAAATTGGGAGATATCGCCCTATGGGGACTATATGAGGGCGTAGATCTATACCGACAAATTTCATATGGAAGGTTTTATACCCCAAGTGAAGACTAAGCACCAAATTTCAGCCATTTCGGTGGAATATTGAGGCCACAACCTTCAAAATACCGAAAATCGGGAGGTGCCGTCCTATGGGGGCTATATGAAGTCGTGGACCTATACCTACAAATTTCCGGGGGAAAGTTTTATACGAAGACTAATTAACAAATTTCAAAAAAATACCGAAAACGCGAGATATTGTCCTATGGGGTCTATATCAAAACCTCGTCCTATATAAACCTTTTATGGTAGAAATACTTCTTAGCATGTGGAAAAACAAAATAAAAACTTACAACCGATTCTGTGGTCAAATGGGACTAATACATTCAAAATATCTTAAAATGACGCGTACTATATATGGGACCTTATATGGGGGCTATACCAAAACGTAGACCTAAATAAACAAAATTTAGAAGAAATATTTTTTAGCCTCTGGAGACACAAAATACAAAATTCGTAGGTCAAATGGGACAAATATCCTAAAATTTCCTTAAAACGACGACGCGTCGCGTCACTTTGTGTGGGGGCTATACGAAAACGTGGACCTACATAGCCCGCTTTCATTACCAAAATCCTACATACATCTAATAGAGGTACAGTTACAATGTATAAGATGGTCTACGTATTAGTAGACCTAATATATTGACAATTTTAGGAGTTCAGGTCCATCCATTTGAAATTTTTCTGCGATAATTTTGAGAACCTGGGGTAACCTATTTTGTTGTAGCCTATTTTGTTTGTTTTTATGTGGACAATTAACATAACTTTTTACTCAAAATGTATGAAATGTAAAATGTGACGTCGGTATTTAACAAAGAAACTCACACCATATTTGGAAAAAATTACGATATGTTTAAATATTTTCTTTTCGTGGATAACTTTTAAGGTTCCGATAATAACACATTGAATTTTATGATGAAAAGTTCGTCATTGATAAAAATTATAATACAAAGGACGATTATTAGAATTAAACAGATTCATATTTACATCTTTAAAAAAGGCATTAGTGCTATTTTGGAGGCATTGAAAACTTTAAATGTACTTTCACCTTAAGAAAAAATTTTGAAATTTGATAACTATGAATCTATGCATTAAATCCATCCAATATCAATACCTAACATATAATAATACCAAATTACTTGTTTTTTCGTAATGCTTTTCAGTTGATCCCATTCAACTTACTACCAGGAATATTTTTTAATAAATATAAATTTCCAAAAATAATGCATACCATTGGTGATGTTGTAAACTATTTTGTAGGTTTGTGTGTTTCATTGTTTTTGTTATCAAGAATCTAGTTTTTTTATAGACAGAATGTTATTGTTAACTTTTGTTTGAATATTTTTCTTTGGTTTTAGTTTTCAAAATGTACTTTTATAAAATAATGATAGTAGATTTGTTTGTTACTGTTATTTGTTTTTAATTTATACTATTTTTATTTGATGTTGTTATTCTTTGACGTTGACGGATTGTTAATGAGGCATTCTTTTATAGAGTTTAAACAAAAAAACGAGATGAGACATTATAAATGCCTTTATAGTTTGTGTGTCTTATATGTAAAGTGGAATATTTTAGGATGTTTTGAATAAATTTTGTAATAATTTGATTTTGTTTTTTATGTCTTTTTCTTGTATTGTTTTAAGATAATGAAAGTTCTTAGTTGGAAATAGAACATAGATAAATTGCTGTAGATATATTGTTTTTTATATTTAAACTATTTCATAAGTATTTTTTTCTTATTGTTTCATTAATATACTTTTTTATTATATAAAATTAGCTAAATTTTATTTATATATTTTTAATATTTATTTATTTAATTTAAATTCTAATTATAATATCTTTTAGTATTGTGGTTTTGTTCTTGTTGCTTTTGTTTTTTGGTTTTAGTTTCAATGAAATCACAAAGTAATTTATCACAAGTTTAAAAAACATACATTTAAAATTTTATATTTAAGAATTTTATTTAACTATTCTATGAGTTTTTTTATTGGTTAACCAGATTTTTTTAACTACGAAAATCTTTTTGTAACTTTGATTTAGTAACACTGTGCAACAACCGAATCCAATACAGTCCAAAAATTCAAGACAAATTCAAAACAGGCAACAGGAATATCTTCAAATTTCTAAGTATATTCTTAACAAGTTTCTTAAATTAAAGTATTAGCTTGTTTTTTTTAAGTTCCTGTCAAATATTTAGATTCTATAGAATCTGTTCCATTTTTATTCCTCACACGTGAATTTCGTTAGCAAAGCTCGTATTAATTACGTTCAGCCAAAAACTTGGTATAACCTCACTTATCATTGTCTAAAGTTGCAGACTAGAAATTTTGCATATTTTACCACTTTAAAGCACTCGAAATTCTCTCTTGTAGCACAGTGTAATTTCTCTTTTGTTTTATTTGCTCTTCTTACACTAAACTATAACAAAAAATAATAATAAATAACAACGAGAAAATTGTATCGTTGATACAAAATTTAAATTATCAGTTGCCACTACTACCAAAGGAAACAGTGTCGATATCCTACAGATCAAATAAATATTTCAGGATTGCTTGGAACCCCAGATTTCGGTTTCATAATAAATACGATGTACATTATCACGAATTAGTTTTGATTTCTCTTTATTCAAACCCATGGTGTTTTGGTGCTTTTTGAAAAATTCCAAACACAAATCTTGTGGAGCGCCCAGGGCATGTATGTTGCTGGTGAAGGTCCTGCAAGAAAAACAATTAATTATAAAATTGTTTAAATTAATTTGAATTTTAATTTACGCCAATTGTCGAAAAGCTATATTTTCCATTTCTTTCTCGAAATCCACTGCGGGGTCATTTGGGACTTTTGTTGATTTTTCCTTTTTCTTGCGATTATCTTTGCCATGTGATGAACTAGAGTCAGAGACATCCTGCTGCCTTGCCAAGGGGTGCTCTTCATTATCTTTTGTCTCACTATTGTGCGACTTCAATTTGCCAAATTCTTCCTTGGCCTTTTCCTTGGCTTTACGCCGCTCCTGCTTCTTTTGCCGAGACTTAAGGCGATTGTTTCTTTCCGTTTCCATGCACTCCACAAAGGCAGCGTTCCAAAATTTCAAATTCATCCAAATGGGTTGCTCTCTTATAAAAGTACACAAATACTCTCGATATGGATCACAACCGGGTACCTCAACTAAAATAAAAACAAGAATTACTCATTAAAATCTTCTTCTTTTACACACAACTTCTTCAATATCCTCCTTACTCTCTCTGTAAAACTGAAAACTCAAATTCATTATTATCATGGCCGGTCCAAAATCCGAACATTCACCACACTCAAACAACACAATGGCAAAATGTTGTATCAGCGAATGAAATGTTGCCTCTTCAACAAGTTTCCTTTTATTCTTCTGTTGCAATAGGAAGCGTACAAACCACTGTCGACCAATTTCCAGGCGGGCCATAGCACCAAATTCCGATTTCAGTTCCAAGTCGATAGCATTGGCATTCGTAAATAAAGTATCTGTGAAACGTTTCATAAACTCTTTGATGGGCTCCTCGCCAGTGCGACAGTCCAAGCTTATCGAAGAGGCCCACGAAGGCACAGAATTTTGCGATTCGGAACGTATAAAATGTCGCCAATCGGTGGACTCTCCACTTGGGCTAACCTGATAATCCAAATCATCTCGTAGACTAGTTAAAGTACTGCTGTTGGAATTTTTACGTCGAACCGGAGGCACACGTATGGAATGGCTTGAAACTGTTCCAGCCATATTGGCCATGGAAGTTTTACTAAGATCTCTGTCGTGTGGTGGTTGAACCTCAATATGAGGTGCAGCTGTTGGTGGTAATGTTAAATTCTCTCCTCCAGATCCCGTGACATTACCACCGGCTGCTGATACAGCAGCTGTATTGCCTGTTTTTGACATTTCATTAAGTCTCATTAAATCTCTTTGTACATCTAGTTCACTGCGCCGAGCCCCGGCAATGGCTCGTTTTCTTTCATAACCTCCCGAGTTTCGAGATTCTATTGAATCGGAACGGGTTGTACTGCTGACATGTGAACGATCTTGAGCCGGGGCATTGTTGTAAGACCTTGAAGAGGTTGAGGTCGAAGATGATGAAGAGGAGGAGGATGATGACGATCGGGATTTATCGGGTTTACGGTTACGTAAGGCATCTAAGCGAGGTCCTGCAGAAAACGAATCAATTTTATTCGTTATATTTGCAGTCAAAGCTTTTAACTTACTTGGTGCTAAATTTGGTTGTCTATAACGTCCTGATATGATTTCCTCATGGGCTCTTCTTGCCTTCACCCTTCTTGACTCATAATCGATTTTGGTATAATCAATTGATTCGTCATCTAACACGGGAAAAGGAACAAATTAATTTGTTTCTTAATGAAGTTTACAGCATTGTACTTACATTTGGGCACTTCTTCCTCGTCATCATCACAATAATCCGAATCACTGGAACTTATGTTTAAGGTCAACTGCAAAAAAGTCAAATTACAAACATATATTTATGTGTATGTATTATGTGTATCTACATATATTAGGATAAACTCAGGAAGTAACAAATTTGATAAAGAAGAAATTTTATCGTTAACTCCGTATGTTTTCTCAAAAAGTAATGAACTGCAAAATTTATTTAACTATCAAACTTTAGAATATTACGTCGGCTAAAAAACATTTTTTCAAATGTAATATAGACTGGCCAATATTTTCCCTTTAACATAGTGTGTAAACTTATTAACGTATATTAAAACTCAGCTTAAAAAACCGACAGACATTGGCCCCAAAACGTCAACTAAAAATGGGTCAACACAATGGTTGACTTTAGAGGTGGGCGCGATTCACGATGGTAACATTAAACAACAACAACTAAAGTGTTAAGTACTAAACACTAAACTGCTTAGTTGTTGTTCTTTATTATAACGATCGTGACACGAGCCCCTCTCTAGTTCGTTTGTATATCTTTTTCAGTTATCTGGTGCTGGTTCCTTTGCGTCCAAATTCAAAAATTCTGCTGCCTTGACTGGCTGCGTTCATAATGAACCAGGAGACAGGTAAGTGAGGTTAACTTGCAACTCAATAAATGGAACATGTCATGCGTTCCCAATCTACATGCAGTATATGTGTTGGGTATGGTGTCATCAAGTCAGGACTGCGTGGTAGACTGGTAGATCTAGAGGTATAGGCGATATACCTTTGAACCTCTCTTTCTACATCATAAAGATCTCTGCTGACATGCCTGGGATGGGGAAGCCTCGCACTACACGCAGAGAAGAGATCTTTTAGGAGCAATCGTATTCTAAAAACAAAATAGTGTATTGTAAAAATCTGAAAATATATATTGTTGGCCCAACAATATATTTTGTGTCATTATGGTTCAAGACACAAAATATATGGTTGAAACAATAATATATATTTTCAGATTTTTAAAATACACTATTTTGTTTTTAAAATATTATTGCTCCTACAATATCTCTTCTCTGCGTGTTGATTATGACTGGGATGTGCAAGGCAGAAACACCCAAGTAGGTACTGCACCGACAACATCTAGTTGTGCCGATGTACCGATAAATTGTTCGTCTCCTCATTGTTCACTAGTGTCATGAAGTCCTCAGGACGAAATTCTGGCAGGTTTGAATATTCTTCCCATGCGTAGCGTTAAAATTTCAAACATGCGCCGCATAGCATATCACAGATGTCAAAAAGGCTTCTTTGTCAGCTACCCAAATGCCGCCGTTCAGCGATTTGAAGATCTTGTTCCTAATTCTGATCTTGCCTAAAATAGAAATTGGTTGCATGGACGACTTTAACATGCCATCGAACGTTACACCCTATATCTTAGGGTAGTCAGTCTCAGCCTCCATGTGGTGTACAGTGTGACAATAGATTTAACGGCGGATATTTTCACTGTCGTCAAATGGATGACTTGTACTAAGTCAGTCATATCACCGACTATAGGACCCTACGCCAAGATAGCACAATCATCCTCATACATTACGATCTCTATGACGTCTGTAGGGTGTAGAATTTCAGAAAGCTAGATGTTTCACTCTACTACAGGACTTAGAGACGGCTAGAAGGACATCCTCTCAATGTCCTTAAACTGCTCGTCGGCATCGAAAACCTTCGATACATCAAGAACAACCATACCTGTTCGATCGCTCGTACTGTTCTGGTTCAGCCTTAGATTCATACAGTGTCCGAAATAAAAATAGGCTCACATGCAAATTTCTAATTTCTTCATAACTGGAATGATTTTTACTGGAATTTATAATTTTTTTATGGATTTGGGCACTCCCCATGATCTCAATATATAATATTTTTGGTTTTGATACAAAATAAAAAATAATAGTTCTGTTAAACTTGCATATGTTTTGTTCTTCCTAGGTCGATTTGAGCTTACTAATGTTTGTTTACATCACATTTTCGATTCCAGAAGATTACACTGACTGTTGTATTGAGATGCAAAACAAGCAAAAAAGTATCAGTCGGCATTGCCGACAGATATATACCCTCAGCCTGTGTGGATTGAAATACTTTTTTTCCAAAAAAACTTACGTATTTAGGGTTTTCAAAACATCTTTTAAACTGAGTTTCGACAATATTTAGAGTACCATTTTAGCGATTATTTTCGAACTTTTGTGGGGGAGGTATCGGAAGGTCCACTCCTTCCACCTTAGAATTTCATCTAATATTCGAAGAAATATAACTATATCCAAAGTGTGGACGAACGCAGTATTCGTTTCGAGCTCTCCAGTCACAACATATGGCGTCATAGGGGGTTTTTACAACTTTCGGGCTTTTTTCTCAAGAAGTATGGACTTGTCCTTGAAAAAACTTTTACTGTCGTAATTGAGACAGCGAATGCAAGTGGCTTCAACAAAAACCAAAGTGATATATTAAGATGTGTAAAGTATGGACCAAATCTGTCACTCCCATCAAGAGTTATCGTACGCACAATTTTTCCGACCATTTTTTAACTTTTGTGGGGGAGGTACCTGAAGGAGCGGACCGATATGTCTTATCTTCGAACTTAAACTAAGTTTGCACAAAATATTACGAAGGCCACATTTTGGACCCGAACGGCAGATCCGTTCGAGAGTTATCTTACGCTCACATCACTACACACGGTGTCATAGGGTTGCTACAACAAAAATAAAAGCGTTTCGAGAGCAGGCCCTAAACTGAACTTTTCCGAAATTTTATGTGGGAGGTACCTGAAGGAGGGTGCCGCTCCATATTGGAACCTCATCTATGCCTGGTAGAAATTTTACGATGTGCAAAGCGTGGACCAAATTGGTTGCTCACTTCAAGAGTTATCGTGCGCACAAATTTTCCGAACATTTTCGAACTTTTGTGAGGGAGTAGACCGATATGGCCCATCTTCGAACTTAAACTAAGTTTGAACAAAATATTACGATAGCCAAATTTTGGACCAAATCGGCTCATCCGTTTGAGAGTTATCGTGCGTACCAGCCAGACAGACAGATGACGGACATTGCTAAATCGACTCCAAATTGTCTGAAACACATTTCGTCCAAACATACTTGGGGTCTAAAACCATTATTTTGATGGGCCACATTTTGCCCGTATGAAAGTGTGTATACCCTTTCTAGCCTAAAGACTGAGGGTATAATTATTTTAACGCACATAAATAAGAATAATCAACGGTTTTTGCCGTCAAAGCAGTGTCGGATAACCCCCTAGGCTTTTTTGACACTTTATTGTGCGTCCAATTTATGAAACATTTTAACAAAGTAGATTTATTTTCTTAATTGCTACTCCTTTTGGGCAATTTGCAACGATCCTTGCTTCTAACAACTACAAAATTTACCTCATGTGCCCTGCTAAAAATGAGTTTCTCGAAAAAAGATGTAAAGTGCTGTATTAACCTGCAGTGTGAATATAAGTCGACCACAATTACGGAACTAAATTACTCGTTGGAAATTGACGATCCATGAAATCAACAATTTGTAAAAAGTTTTCCTCAAATTTATAAGTGTAAATCCCCCAAAATTGCACTGAACCTATCATTATTTCGCACCAAAAAGAAGAACACATTTATCCACAAAACAAAACATGGATATTTTATTTATCCACAAAACAAAACATGGATAATTTATTTATCCACAAAACAAAACATGGGTATTTTATTTATCCACATAACGTGGATAATTTGTTTGTCCACAAAGGGTAGATAACTTATTTATCCACAAACCAAAACATAGATCATTTATTTATCCATAAAACAAAACATGGATAATTTATTTATCCACAAAACAAAAAATGGATATTTTATTTATCCATAAAACAAAACATGGATAATTTATTGATCCACAAAACAAAACATGGATATTTTATTTATCCACATAACGTTGATAATATATTTATCCACAAATCGTAGATAACTTATTTACCTCAAAACGTGGATAATTTATTTATCCACAAAACAAAACATGGATAATTTATTTATCCACAAAACAAAACATGGATAATTTATTTATCCACAAAACAAAATATGGATAAGTCATTTATCCACAAAACAAAACATGGATATTTTATTTATCCTCATAACGTGGATAATTTATTTATCCACAAAACGTGGATATTTTATTTATCCACAAAACAAAACATGGATATTTTATTTATCCACATAACGTGGATAATTTATTTATCCACACAACGTAGAAAATTTGTTTATCCACAAAACGTGGATAATTTATTTATCCACAAAACGTGGATAATTTATTTATCCACAAAACGTGGATAATTTATTTATCCACAAAACGTGGATAATTTATTTATCCACCAAACAAAACGTGGATATTTTATTTATCCACAAAACGTGGATACTTTATTTATCCACAAAACGTGGATACTTTATTTATCCTTAAAACAAAACATGGATAATTAATTTATCCACAAAACGTGGATAATTTATTTATCCACAAAATGTGTATAATTTATTTATCCAGAAAACGTACATAATTTATTTATTTCTTCTCAAAACGCGGATAATTTATTTATCAACAAAATAAAACATTGATCATTTTTTTATCTACAAAACATGGATAATTTTTTTATCCACAAAACGTGGATAATTTGTTTATCCACAAAACAAAACATGGATCATTTTTTATCCACAAATTTATTTATCCACAAAACGTGGATAATTTATTTATCCACAAAAAGTGGATAATTTATTTATCCAAAAAAGTGGATAATTTAATTATTCACAAAACAAAACATTGATCATTTATTTATCCACAAAACAAAACACGGATATTTTTTTTATCCACAAATTTATCCATCCACAAAACGTGGATAATTTATTTATCCACAAAACGTGGATAATTTATTTATCCACAAAACGTGGATAATTTATTTATCCACAAAACGGATAATTTATTTATCCACAAAATGTGGATCATTTATTTATCCACAAAAACCCGTGTGGATAAAACAATAGTGACAAGACGTCTATAATTAAGTTAACCACAAAACGTGGATAATTAAGGTATTTAATGGATAGTTTATCCACAAAACTTTGATAATTTATTTATCCACAAAAGTGCATAATTTATTTATCCGCAAAACGTGGATAATTTTTTTATCCACAAACCGCGGATAATTTATCCATAAAACGTGGATAATTTATTTATCCACAAAATGTGGATAATTTATTTATCCCCAAAGCGTGGATAATTTATTTATCCACAAAACGTTGATCATTTATTTACCTACAAAACGTCTATAATTTATTTATCCACAAAGCGTGGCCAATTTATTTATCCACAAAACGTGGATAATTTATTTATCCACAAAACGTGGATAATTTATTTATCTAAAAAACGTCTACTATTTATTTATCTAAAAAACGTCTATAATTTATTTATCCACAAAGCGTGGATAATTTATTTATCTACAAAACGTCTATAATTTTTTTATCCACAAAGCGCGGATAATTCATTTATCCACAAAACGTGGATAATTTATTTATCAACAAAACATGGATAATTTATTTATCCACAAAACGTGGAAAATTTATTTATGCACAGAGGTGCATAATTTATTTATCCGCAAAACGTGGATAATTTATTTATCCACAAAAAAAACCTGGATATTTTATTTATCCACAAAACAAAACATGGATATTTTATTTATCAACAAAACGTGCATAATTTATTTACCTCAAAACGTGGATAATTTATTTATCCACAAAACGTGGATAATTTATTTACCTCAAAACGTGGATAATTTATTTATCCACAAAATGTGGACAATTTATTTAGCAACAAGACGTGGATAATTTATTTATCCACAAAATGTGGACAATTTATTTATCCACAAAATGTGTATAATTTATTTAGCCAGAAAACGTGGATAATTTATTTATCCACAAAATATATCATTTATTTAGCCAGAAAACGTGGATAATATATTTATCCACAAGATATATCATTTATTTATCCACAAAACGTGGGTAATTTATTTATCCACAAAACGTGGATAATTTATTTATCCACAAAACGTGGATAATTTATTTAACCACAAAACGTGGATAATTTATTTATCCACAAAACGTGGATAATTTATTTATCCACAAAACGTGGATCTTTTATTTATCCACAAAAACCCGTGTGTATAAAACAATAGTGACAAGACGTCTATAATTAAGTTAACCACAAACCGTGGATAATTTATTTATCCACAAAACAAAACGTGGATAATTTATTTATCCACAAAACGTGGATAATTTATTTATCCACAAAACGTGGATAATTTATTTATCCACAAAACGTGGATAATTTATTTATGCACAAAACGTGGATAATTTATTTATCTACAAAACGTGGATAATTTATTTATCCACAAAACAAAACGTGGATAATTTATTTATCCACAAAACGTGGATAATTTATTTATCCACAAAGCGTGGATAATTAAGGTAACCACAAAGCGTGGATAAATTATTTATCCACAAAACGTGGATAATTTATTTATCCACAAAACGTGGATAATTTATTTATCGACAAAATGTGGATAATTTATTTATCCACAAACCGCGGATAATTTATCCACAAAACGTGGATAATTTATTTATCCACAAAATGTGGATAATTTATTTATCCCCAAAGCGTGGCTAATTTATTTAACAACAAAACGTAGATAATTTATTTACCTACAAAACGTCTATAATTTATTTATCCACAAAACGTGGATAATTTATTTATTCACAATACGTTGATAATTTATTTATACACAAAACAAGGATAATTTATTTATCCACAAAAGTACATAACTTATTTATCCGCAAAACGTGGATAATTTATTTATCCACAAAACGCGGATAATTTATTTATCCACAAGACGTGGATAATTAAGTTAACCACAAAACGTGGATAATTTATTTTTCCGCAAAACGTGGATTATTAATTTATCCATAAAACGTGGATAATTTATTTATCCACAAAACGTGGATAATTTATTTATCCACAATACGTGAATAATTTATTTATTTATCCACAATACGTGGATAATTTATTTATCCACAAGGCGTGGATAATTTATTTATCCACAGAATGTGGATAATTTATTTATCCACAAAACGTGGATAATTTATTTATCCACAATACGTGAATAATTTATTTATTTATCCACAATACGTGGATAATTTATTTATCCACAAGGCGTGGATAATTTATTTATCCACAGAATGTGGATAATTTATTTATCCACAAAACGTGGATAATTTATTTATCCACAAAAAACATTGATAATTTTTCATCCACAAAACAAAACGTGGATAATTTATTTATCCACAGAACATGGATAATTTATTTATCCACAAAACGTCGATAATTTAATTTTCCACTAAACGTGGATAATTTATTTATCCACAAAGCGTTGATAATTGATTTATCTACAAAACGTCTATAATTTATTTATCCACAAAGCGTGGATAATTTATTTATCCACAAAACGTGGATAATTTATTTATCCGCAAAACGTGGATTATTTATTTATCCGCAAAACTTGGATTATTTATTTATCCATAAAACGTGGATAATTTATTTATCCACAAAACGTGCATAATTTATTTATTTATCCACAAAATGTGTATAATTTATTTATCCACAAAACGTGAATAATTTATTTATCCACAAAAACCGTGTGGATAATACAATAATGAAGTTGGACACAAAGCACTTAGACTTTTCCGTTCCATCGAACTTCCTGCATGACCTTTTCCACATGTTCCATATCGGATTATTATTACAATCGGATCTGTTTGTCTTCAATCTACTCTATGTGTGTTAACATGTTCATGTTAAAAACTAATTATATTGAATACAGAAATACCTGCAGGACCTCATTTGAATTTTCGAAATAATTGAGTGACACTATCTGCAAGTTAATGAATTAATACTTTTCCACCTCAACTGTTGAGTTTCCTGGCACTCACATTGAACAAACATTTTCCCCATTTGTTTTAACACGCAATGTATGGAGGCAGCTGAGATAAACGAGTCAAGATAACGACAAATTAAATAAGAACAACCATCCGGTTAAAATATCCTTCAACTGACAACAACAACAGCAATAACACCCATGTGATTATCCAAGAATGGAAATGTGGAAATATTCTTTGTGAGTTCCTATTTCTTTTTTTCCTTCTGCGAATATAAAGAAATTGCATTTTCAAGGTTCTATGACATGACACGACAGCCAGTCAGCCACAAAAACACATGTTTAGTTACGGAGGCATATTTGCTTTTTTTCCAATTAATTACTACGACTACTGTCGCTGCCATAGCTGCTGCTGGAGGCACACGACCGACTCACATATCCTTGCCATTCGCGCTAACACATATTTTTCCAAGTTTTTTTTTTCGTTGTTTGTTATGATTTGAGGAAAGCGTGTTGGCTAAATAAAAACCTTGAAACATATGCTAACATCGTCGATTCGCTTTGTATTTGATGTTGGTGGGCCTGGCCCTTGGCTATGGCAAAACTCTTCAAGTTTTATTTTGCTGGCTTGGCATTAATGCCAAGTATGAGTATGAGAATTTCAAACAAAATTCAAGGTTAATGACGATAGTAACTCAACCCATCACAAGCAAAAACATGCTCATTCACGTTGCAAATCAAAAAACGCATAAAAAACACTTCCTTCTCTTCTTCGAAATAGGGAAAAGGGAAACGGATATAATAGGAAATACATTGTTAATGCATGGCTGCCCGGATGAAAACTTACCTTTGATGAAATGCCATTTAATAATTCGTTGCTATTCCCAAGTACCGTTAGGAATTTCGATTTCAATATACCAATGGCTGGTGTACGGCCCATAAAGCTTTTGATACGAGATGTTTCACCCGTTGCTGGTGCCTCAGCTGCAGGGGGTGGTGATGAGGGAAACATTTTGTCATTTGTTTACACAGCTACCAAAATATCTATGTTACTGTGTTATCCAAGGAGCGAAGGGAGAAGGGTGCGAATTATCAACAATTATTACAAAAGCCTCTCACAATAAAGTATACGCAGTGATGTTGGTGGCAGCGACACAGCGATAGAGAGAGAGAGGAGAGTAAGTAACTGTTACTTACATTGACTGCAGTGTGGTCAACACTAACCGCAGTATAACCTGATGGATTTCTTTTCACTTGACAAATACCTTCTTACTGGTCCACATTTTAAGTTCAACGTAACTATTGAACCTATTTTTTTTTTGTTGTTCTTGTTTAATTTGGTATACTCAATTATACAACTTGGGCAAGCACATGGCCAGGCACAGCAATGCCAAGAACATATGTCATAATGGCACTTGACTGGTCACATAAGGCAGTCAGTTTTCTTCAGCAGCAGCAGCAGAAGCTAAAGACGCGTATACGCAGCAACACTTTCGTCTGCAGCAACTAACAACAACATTCCCACAATGTTGCAGGCCCATGAAAAAGACGGCGGCGGCGGCGCCGCTGTAAACGCTGCAGACTAGAAAACCCGCAATTTAACCGATTATAGTATATTACACTCTATTGTTTATCACTGATGTTGTTGTTATTTTTCGTTTTTTGTGGTTTTTTGTTGTTGCTGGGGTTTTGTTTTTCGTTCATCAACACACATTTCCTGACATACCCGTCATATGTTTATTTGCCACCACCACCAACCAGCTTGCAACATGGAAAAAGAACCAACAGTCGTTTGCCTGAGGCAACGAATAGTAAGGTATTCGAAGAGAAGGGCCGGGCCAGGTGGTGCTTGAATGATTATTGATTTTTACACATCACCTCCGTCGTTGTTCGTCGCCGTTGCCGACATCGTCTTGTGCAATGGGATTTTGAAAAATAATTCCTTGAACTTCACACTGCCATAAACAAACGGAAAAGCAGTAGCTGCAGCGCTGTCAATATTCTTTGATATTTGTTTTTCTGATTTTACAATTTTTTTCTTCTTCGTTGTTATGCTAACATTTGGTTTTTGCTGTTTTTTTTTTTTTCTTTTTCACTTTTCACTTCAACTCTATTTAGCAAACAACTAAAACTTAAATCTTCTTTAATCAGCTTTTATTTGTTAGGAAAAAGGCACTTTTTATTAGGAGTTTTGCAACATTCCACACACTTCTTCTTATTTTATTTAATTTTCTAAGTTATTGCTTAAATTATTGCATGCTTTTGTTAATACTTTGTTTTTGCTGCATTAAAAATCACAAGTTACAATTTTTCTTCTATTTCCTTGACTCTCTTAAAAATTCACTCCTATTTGTCCGTATATTTTCTAACTACTAAACCTTCATTTTCACCAAACAGCAAAGGAATAAAATACTCAGGCGAAGGGTGGAGCTTTCACTGTTATTTGCCAACAGCAGAGAACAGATGTTTTGTTTACATAGCGGATTTATATTGGTTTCCGTTGTATGTACAGCAAGAAATGAGCTTTATAGTTTACATTATTTTATTATTAACATTGTCTATGTTAAGTCACAGTGGCTGTTTAATAACCGTTACCGAGAAATGTTTTAAATAATAGTATTTTAACAAAGACTTCTAAAAAATTTAGTGAGAGAGTTGTGTGAAAGATTTGCCTTAAATATTGGATCAGAAATGGGGTCTTAAAGCACAAAAGTGTTAGGTTAGGTTATGTTACCCTGTCGGACTTTTATTAACCAGTTGATAAAATGATTGATAACACTGCTCAACAAAATTGAAAAAGTTGAATGTTTCAGACGAAGTTGCAGTTGTTTCTAGATGAAATCGGCGAGTTATTTTCAAATCCGGTCCCGGTTTTTCCCCATCAGCTCTTGTTTTTGAGATCTAGCTCAAAATCGGTTTTTACGAGTTTAACCCAGACTTTCGTTATTTTCGGATGCAAACAAATATTTTTTGTGGGTTTTTCGACATTAATATATTAAGGAGATGTTGTACGCTCGATACAAATCGGTTTTGAAATAGTTATGGTGAGTATATATCAAAAAAATATAGAAAATATACGACGGACCTTGTAAAAATTGCTCATTTTGAGTACTTTAAGCTGTAATTACGTCATCGGGGGAAGTCATAGGATCTTCATATGGCAATGCGGATATGCTTAGGGTGTCTACTATATAGTCCAGTATTCAAATATATAATATAAAGTTCATAGCGCCCATGATTCGGCCATAACCTAAAAATCATCATGAAGACTGCCATTGAAAAGTAAATGGCTTATGTGGTAATGATATCACTGGCAAATGATTTCCCTTTAGCAGTCTTCATGGCGATTTTTAGGTTATGGCCGAATCATGGGGGCTATGAACTTTATATTATACATTTGAATACTGGATTATATTGTAGACACCCTAAGCATATCCGGGGTACCATATGAAGATCCTATGACTTCCCCCGATGACGTAATTACAGCTTAAAGTACTCAAATTATGCAATTTTTACAAGGTCCGTCGTATATTTTCTATATTTTTTTGATATATACTCACCATAACTATGTCAAAAACGATTTGTATCGAGCGTACAACATCTCCTTAATATAATAATGTGGAAAAAACCCACAAAAAATATTTGTTTGTATCCGAAAATAACGAAAGTCTGGGCTAAACTCGTAAAAACCGATTTTGAGCTATATCTCAAAAACAAGAGCTGATGCAGAAAAACCGGGGC
This sequence comes from Musca autumnalis, assembly GCF_047663935.1. Classification (NCBI taxonomy): domain Eukaryota; kingdom Metazoa; phylum Arthropoda; class Insecta; order Diptera; family Muscidae; genus Musca; species Musca autumnalis. The sequence continues at coordinate 4,024,328 of NW_027411755.1, read as the reverse complement.
CGGATTTGAAAATAACTCGCCGATTTCATCTAGAAACAATTGCAACTTCGGTTGAAACAAAAGTCCTGTTGACCAGTGTAATAGATCGATAATTTTTAAACTGACTAAAAACTGGCTGAAAAGTTATCTAGAGATGAACCACTTTGAACAGAAAAAATGTTCGGCAATTGAGGGAATGGATGCAGGGAACACTTGTAAAAGTACCAAAAAAAGGCGCAACCTCAGATTGCAACAACTGGTGAGGAATCATGTTGTTATCCACACCACTCAAAGTTTTCTGTCAGATTATACTCGACCGAATTTCGAATAAAATCGAACCCACACTTCGCAAGCAACACGCCTGGTTCAGATCACAATACTCATGTGTTGACCATATTGCGTCGCTCCGTATAATTATTGAACAAATGAACGAATTCAAACAGCCCCTACATCTAGTCTTCGTCGACTTCGCAAAAGCTTTTGAACGCTTAAATCACAAGAAAATATGTGAAGCTCTTCTCCGTAAAGGTGTACCCAACAAAATTGTAAATTTATTAAAAGCGCAATACACTGTATTTCAATGTAGAATTCTTCATAATGGCACATTATCGGAAACAATAGACATTGTGGCCGGTGTTCGACAGGGATGCATTCTATCCCCTCTTATATTTTTAATTGTGATGGATGAGTTACTCCGGTCAAGTGTGGATGCTCCAGCAAACAGAGGTATTCTCTGGCACCACAAAAACATGGAATACCTAAACGATTTTTGGCCTGTTTTGCCAAGGAGATTGCAATTTCATTACCCCTAATCCCGGTATGCCCTGGTACCTAGTATATAATGTTTACCGTAACGTGTTGGCAGTAATTGTTTATAGACTTTATACATTCCAAGACAGTACGGCTGCTTTGCTGTCCGTAAAGATGTTTGCAGTGATATGCCTTGTGTGAGTATTAAACCAATTCAGACACACTGTTAACGCTCGGATTTCCGCCTGCAGGATCGTGTTATGATAGGGCAGACAAAAGGAGATTTCCGATTCCATGATATAAGACCCAGTCCGGTTCTCCCCCCTAGCACAGCCCCATCCGTAAACCCCCACCTTCCAGCGGGAATCTGTGCCAGAGCTCCACAGACCCACATGTCTCTGTCAGGTATTAATACTGCTGCGCTATTTTCAGGTATACGGTCCAATACTATTTGATTTATAAATTCACCCGTTGTGACCTTAATTATGTTTTGGTGGTATGTTTGGTGGTCTTTTCCAATCCACTCGCTCATCGATTTTAGCCTTGTGGCTACGGTGGCTACCTCATACCTTACCTGAATTTGTATTGGGTGTGCAAACAAAATTGTTTCTAAACCAGTAGTCGGTGTGGTCTGCATTGCCCCGCTAATGCTTAGGCAGCATGTTCTTTAGACCTTTTGCAAACCTTTCACATTGCATTTTTTGTCCATAGCTGTCCACCATACTACAGACGCGTACGTTAGAATCGGTCTAATCACGCTTCTGTATAACCAATGTATCATCCTAGGATTAAACCCCCATTTTGAGCCTATCGCCCTTCTGCAAGTTAACCAACATATTTGGGCCTTGTTGACCTTTTCTTGAATGTGCCGTTTCTGCTCTTCGACAAAGTATATTCGAATTCTTTCCTCTTAGAAGTATTATAACGTCGTCTGCGTTGTAGACTGGTTCAAATCCTTCTTCGGTTAGGGTCCTTAAGAGACTATTTATGGAAAAGTGTTAACACTTTGCGGCAACTGGATCTAATTTTGGGGCACATTCCTTTGGATAGTCGCCATCATTGTAATCAGAATTAGAAGGACCACCTTCGATGAAAATTTCAAAACCATCCTGCACAAACGTTCTTACGCGAAAACGATGCACTTTCTAAAAGACCACGTTGCTGCAATATCTCGCATTCATCATCAAAATTCGAGGACCAATCATATTTTAATAACAAAAAATCTGAAAATATATATGTTGCTTTGTGCCAGACACCATAATGACACAAAATATATTGTTGGATAAACAATATATATTTTCAGATTTTTAAAATACTCTATTTTGTTTTTAAAATATAATTGCTCCTACAATATCTCATCTCTGCGTGCAGTATTCCCTCCCACAGCAACCGCATACTCAGCATTTATCACCGGTCGTTGTTGTTTTAACCCCTGGAAGCTCATCATTTTTGGACTTTATAAGGAGAAAGAGTATCATGGTTGTGGCAGGAAACAAAAATCAACAGCAGCAACTGAATATCTCCCACTTTTGTCAAACTTGTTCAAAGGCAGACAACACTCGGTCATTTACCCCAAAATTCTTGGAGTTACCTTTGATAACACCTTTCAATTCTGCAAAAATCATAGATTGCCACTACAGGACTATGCGGCCCCAGTCTGGACATCTACTATTAGTAAGACCCAATGGAGGAACCTCCAAATTATCCAAAGCACAGCCAAGAACATATCGCTCATTTACTCAAAGAGTGACATAACTCAAAAAACACGATTTCTGAGTTAGCAATTTCTATTTTTCTAAGACTTCTACAATAAAAAAAAAAATTCAAAATTTTCATGCTGATATCTCTAAAACTCAACGAGTTACAGCTCATTTTCTACGAGATTGGCATAATTCAACAAAACAGTTTTATGAGTTTATGAAGCACTAAAACACTTCCAATCACGATTGATCATGAACTGAAATTTAGCATTGATATCTGGCTGGCTATTTGCAAAATATGGTTCAAGTGGTTATTTTATTTGCTGTGTAATAATCGTTTTAAGTTGGGAAGTCAAATTTCAATCGTCAACTTAAAACGCGTTTTTCTCGAAACTCGTTTTTTGAGATGTGTCACCCTTTGAGTAAATGAGCGATATGCTCTCCTCTTTTAAATACACCCACTTATTCAACACTTAAACGAGCAATAAGCCAAGCTCACAAAGATGCAGTTCAGAAAACTATATACGCATACTCCTACTCGTACAGCATCGTCCTTGGTGGTAGACCTCCACCAATTAGTGAGCCCAGCTCAGGTAAGGACTATCCAGGTATCTGAAAAGCTACCAATTCCTCCTAAACCCCAAGTTCCGCACATCACCGGACACTCCACAAAAACCGCCAGCACTAAATTCGATGTTTTATTGTATGTGTATCCATAATTTCCGTTGGGGATTGCTAGATCCTCTATCGGGACCCTCCCATTGGCGAATTGGGGAAGCCCAACTTGTCTTTATTACAAGGAGGAAATAAAATACTCGGGTGTGACCAAAAACTAGCCTAAGAGGCGGCATCCGGTCCCTTAGTACCATTGGTGGGCGGAAGCTGAATCAGCTAAAATGGCCACATCTGGACATCGTTTGGCGTAACTAAAAGTGTAAAACGACTTCCGAACAGCTCTATCCCGACTGGTACAATTCTGCCAAGAACATAAAAAAGAAAGTGACAAATACAATGTTTCAATTTTTCCTTTTCTTTGTAATTTTGATGGGAACATAACAAAATGTTGGGGGTTGTGTGGGGTCCCAGATGATGGTAGGGTAAAAGGAAAGATCACCTTACAATGGTGCAAAATAGGATGGCGCATATCTCACTTTTCCATTTTTTTATTTCCACAAAGTGTTCAATTAGTACCAAGTACATTGTCGATAGTAGTAAAATATAATATTATTAATTATTTTGGTTCAGTTAGCCTAAGTAGTTTAGTATAAAATCCAGGATGGGAGAAAAATTTAGTATCTCCTTAAAAAAATGTTATCAGTTGAAAGTCTTTGCACAGGGATAGTGGTGTAGGGTATAACATAGTGGGCCCTGTCCCGAATATAGCCTTTGCTCACTTGTTATACCCTCAGTCTTTAGGCTAAAGAGGGTTTATACCCTTTGATACGACCAAAAATGTGCCTCATTTTCGATGAGATTTTAGACCCCAAGTATGTTTGGACGAAATTCATTTCAGACAATTTGGAGTCGATTTAGCCATGTCCGCCCGTCTGTCTGTCTGGCCGGTGCGCACGATAACTCTCGAATGGATCAACCGATTATAACCAAATTGGGTATTATAATATTTTGTTCAAACTTAGTTTAAGTTAGAATATGGGCCATATCAGTTCACTCCTTTGGGTACTTCCCCCACAAAGTTCAATTTTTTTTTTTTTTGTAAAATGGTGTGAACGATAACTCTCGAAGGGAGGAATCGATTTGGTCCAATATTAGCATGTCGTATTATTCCTACTTGATATAGATTGGGTTCGAATATAGACTATATCGGTTCACTCCTTCGGGTACCTCCCACACAACATTTCGGAAAAGTGCAGTTTAAGACCCCCTTTGATTTTTATTGTAACAACTCGTATTCGCCGGTACAACTTTTTTAGGGCCAGGTCCATACTTCCTGAGAAAATGGCCCGAAAACTGAAAAAAACCTATGGCACCTTGTGTAGTGGTGAAGCCTTTCAAAATACATTTTTTTTATTTTTAAAAAATAATAATTAGTATTCTTTGGGTTCTACCATATGATTGGAGCATTTTGACATTAAATGACATCTTTTTTATTACTGCGTTGGCAACTCTAATGACAAAAAACACCCTCTCTGGCTAATTCGCTGCGACGAATGGTCAGCCGACTGCTAAATAGTGTTGCCCCGTACTGAAAAGAAGAGACTAATTCATGCCCTTATTATGCCTAACATTCTGTACTGTCTGGAAGTATTTTCGGGTACGGATGCAAGGCAGATGTCAAAACTGCAACTTGTTTTTAATAGAGTAGTGCGATATCTATATTCTCGACGTCTTTTTGACCACATTTCCCCCTGTGTTAATTCTTTTTTAGGCTGTTCCTTTCAATCATTTGTAAACTATAGACTATTGTTACTGTTTTACAAGATATACAAACAACAACATCCACAGTTTATAACAAACTACTTTAATTTCTTTAATTCGATTCGATTGAATCAACTAATCATACCCGTAGTTGGACCTTATATGAATGAATCTTTTGCAGTTAGAGTAGCTAGGCTGTTTAATATACTTCCGAATAGTCTTAAAGTTTTTTGCTACTCGTACTCTACTTATAAAAGAAAGCTTCTTCAACATTTTGCTGAAATTGAAATGAATAATTGATGTTTCATTTTTAGCTTATTTTCCACTCGTCACGTCGACTAAACTGATTATCTGTATATTATGTGCTTCTTTTTTGCGAAAATTGTTATAAATATTTTCCACTATGAGTAGGCAATAAACCGAGTAGCTATGAAATAATTGGAGTAGCTACGATGTAATGAAGAACTTTCTAAAAAAAAAAAAAAAAAAACGGAAGAGCAAACCGTAATTAAAGTAATTAGATCTCCAATTTCTAGCTTTAACAACTTTTTTCCCTGCACGAAAATTGATTGTCATTTACATACATACCACATCATATATCTGTTGATTATTATAAACATTAAATTTTTTATATTGTATTATTAATTTGTATTCAATTTACAAGTTGCTTTAACATTGGAGTAGCTATGATGTAATGAAGAATTTTTTCTAGCTTTAACCAGTTTTTATCACTGCGCGAAAACTTATTATCATTTGCATACCACATCATACATCTCATAATGATCATTTCATAATTTAACTAATAACTTATACGATATACTTATTATCAATCTGTTGCTTTAAAATTGGAGTAGCTATGACGTAATGAAGAATTTAAAAAAAAAAAAAAATTAAAGAATATAATTGTAACCAAAATAATTAGATCTCCAATTTCTAGGTTTAAGATGAATTATATATATGAAATTGTTTTTAGAGTAGCTATGATATCTAGGTGGATTCTTTGTAATTATATAAATTGGCCTCAAAATTGGCTTCAATTGCAAAGCAAATAAATAAATAAAAAAATAAAAAAAAAAAAAAAAAAAAAAAAAAAAATAAATATGTAGCGTGGTTGTCGATTATGCCTAAGGAAAAAAAAAAGATTAGGCGCAAAAAACGAAATAAGCAAAAATGTACAAAAATAAATATGCGTTCGGTTGCTTATTTAGCCGTGTGTGTGAATATTGTGTAGCGGTTGAAGTATACAGCTAATGTTAATGTTTTTAGATGCTTGCTTTTAAACCCTGCAGACGTCCAATAAGACCACAGAATTCAGAAAACCCTCTAAATACATAATTTTTAGGGAACGGGATCTTGTTTTTTTTGTCCGCTTTTCGATCTGTCCGTAGATCCCTGATGGCCAAGCCATTGTTGCTAGCGCAATTAGCAGCAGACACAACAACAACCTCCATTAGTTTTACACACAAACAATCTACGTTAGCGCTAGCAACACAAATGCCTAGACTCGCGTGCTAGGGATAAATGTCGCTTTTTTCTCTGCTGGCCATGAATGCCGTAGATGAATCTCTGTTGGCAGAACTGATACTTTACATGTTTATCCATTCGGTTTATCGGTAAAATTAAAAATGGGGTTTTAGGTGAAATCCGTTTTCGGTTTTTGATAGAAAATGGTTAACCAGCTTTGGTTATGGTCTTCCTAGTAGAATCAAAGCGAGTGTTTTAAGTTAAGAGAAAAATTATATTTATGTATGTTTTTATTGCATCTAATCGAGGTTCAGCTGTTGGTGTTGAATTTTCACTTTATGACAATATATAATGTACTTTATGTCCACAGTTCAGTCGTGCTCCGTAAAATGATTTAAAATGGTTATCACACTTAAAGAAAAAATTGTTTGACCCATACTTGAACATATTTGCAAACAAATGCCGTGATCGTTCAAGCAAAAGTTATGGTAACTGTTTTTTTAACGAAGTAATCCCTTACCAAATAACACCCTTAAATCTGTTAATTAAAATTTACCATCAAAACAACAAAACACTAAAAATAAAACTTAAACAATCTAAATTTAATTTTGCGGGACTTTAAAATGTCGTCATTCCGGCATTGATATATCTATAAAATAATTGGCTGCAGGCGGAGAGAGGGATTATGCGGCTAATTGAGACTAAAGAACAAAACTCAATAAAAAACAAACAATTTGGCAAAATAGCGGCATGTTTTTTGCTGATTTGTTTCACAAAATATTTTCTTCATGTTTTCTATTTTGGTAAAGGAAAATAAAACAAAATGTCTTGGTTTTGTCTGCGTTCCGTTTTTATTTCAATTTATCATCGTCATCAAGTAACACCCTTCCGCACACAGCTTTTCGTTTTGTTTTTTTTTTTTTATTTAGATGTGCCTCCTCTTTACAAGATCAATAGGAAATGAAATGGATTTCATGTTTTCTCTTCTTCGTAAAGTTGTCATTCTTCTTTGAGGATAATGTCAACAATGTTTGGTTGACATTATGAGCAGATATAGAGAGGAAGATCTCAATTTGGTTCTTTATTTTTCACGAAAGAGTGCGTCACCAAAGCCAACTAACACAGCCTTCACAGCTTGCTGTTAGTTACACTCTTGTGGCCAAAATTGCGTTTGACAAATAGACCGACCAAAAGGAAATGTTGGTCTTCGTTGTCGTCTTCTAGTTATTTTCTTTTTTTGTGGCCCCAGAGAATGAGAATGAAATTTCAACACTTCTGTGTTACGCGGCGACAATTCAAAATTTTAGTTTGTGAGCAGAAGTTAAACGATCTAGACGACGAATAAAATATCGACGGTGCGAATAGCAAGAGAAACAAATTGTCTAAAGTCGGACGACAATTCATTTATTTGTGAACGGCACGCGAGTTATGTAAGAAACGCTATTTAGGCCGAAACATTAAAAATAAAATGTATACAATTTAAACAAAAAGAATAAAAAAATTGCTATTACAATATAATTGTTAAATTCAAATTCAATCGATTACAACGACAATAACAGCGAAAAAGATACCATACAATTAGAAATTTATTTATAAAAAAGAAAAATATATATATACATATATTAGTTAAAATTTGAAAATCAAAGTGATCAAAACGGAAACAGGAAGTGTAAGCGTTGTCATTTCCTCCTATAACAACTTTAACTAAAAAATATAAAAAGTCTTTTAAATATCAACAAAAATTAAATTAAAAAAATATTAAGAAAAATAAAGAAATCTAAAAATAAATTGTGAAAATTTTTGCCTATAAAAGTCTTAAATTTGCTCTTTTGTGCGGCATTTAAAAATAGTTGTCGATATTTCAAAAATAACACAACAACGTCTCCCTGGGCTTACTTACACTGCCACTAGCCCCACTAGTCGCAGCATCATCATCAGCATCACCATCGTCATCTTTCTTAACGTCACCACCACTGGCAGCATCACCGGCAGCCGACCAGTCAACCAACCCACCAGCCAGCCAGCCTGCCTCAGACACCACCAGTTCCTTTACACATGCCACCATACATTTGTGCATTTTTGTTTTTGTTATTTTCCTCCTCAGCGATGCTACTCTAACTGCTGTTGTTGTTGCTGATGCCACTGCTGCTGACAACATTTATTTTTGGCCTATGAAAATAGAACAATATTTTTGCAATATGGGTCTTTGGATTATTTTTTGGCCTCTCAAGAAATTTCTTAGTTTGGAACTATGAATGCCTTGCAGTAAGGTCTTCTTCTAATGCATATTATTTTCTCCGAGAGCACCACATCCCTTAGAGAATTTGCACTTTGTGCTCATAACGGAAGTATACAAATGAGATGCAAAGAGTGAGAGAGGGAGAGAAAAGTGCATTTGTATTTATTTCCGTTAATTGTCAAAGACTATTAAAACGTTAGTTTCTCTCGCACACACACTCTCTTTCTTATTGGCACTAATAATTCATTTCGTTTTCTTTTAGCCACCTTAAGAAAATAAACAATAAATGTATATGATTGTGGAGTAGTGATGCTAACGCTTCATACACAAAAAAATCTTTCTCGAATCATTTTGAATAAACAAAATTGCAGACAACTAAATTTTGAAGCCATAAATATGCATTTAACCGGATGTTACGTCCCAATTGAAGGTTACACAAAAAATATGGAGCTATGTTGAAAATTGTTGGCATGATGACCTTATTACGTACATCAAAATCTTGCCTTTAAATGAGGGATTTTTTCATCGTTTTACGACCAAAAAGGGCACATTTTTTGTTAAAGATTGAAATTGCCAAATTCAGAATTTCAATGTTTTGCACCATTTTTTTAAGTTAATATTTCTAAAATTCCCTTATTTCAAAACAAGATTAATAGGTACTTAATAAGCCAAATATATGATGATCGATCCAGCCGTTTTCGAGCATTAAAAACAGTGTTTGTCACAAAAGTATGTACTATTTTTCAACAAAAAAAAATTACCGAAAGTAAATAAAGACGCGCCTTTTCAGATGAAAAAATATACATATGTTAAAAATTAGTGTGTAACAAAAATGTAATTTTCTCACAAAATATATAAAAGGCAAAATACTTTTTTAAGGTATTGTTATAAATTTTTGCCAATATCTAGAAGACTATTAAGCCTTTCGAAGCGGTTTTTGCAGATAATGGAACTTAAACTATCCACAAACACTCTTTATAGAAATATTCCACTTTTTGATCTCAAATTGGATGGTTTTAAACGAATTTATTGAAATTTTTCAATTTTCTAAAGAGGAAAAATACTTAATTGACTCACCGTATGTTACAAATTGCTTGTAAAAAAATTCGTTTCACACGAATTGTCAAATTTTGTAGATTGATTTACTCGCCTTGGCGATTTATAAATGAGCAATTTTGACCTATGTATGTATGTATATATTAAACACGTCTACGAAGAATTAGATTAAGCTGTTGATGATTAAATTATTACGAATATAGACGAACGAACAACAATTAGTTACAAAAAAAGGGTTTACATATTTTTCTAAAATTTTGAAATATTTAGTAAAACAATAGCAAGGAGACTGTGGAGGCGCAGGAAAACGCAAAAAAAACTACATTAATCAGTCAGCAAAAATCAGAAAGTTTGGGTTTCTTTCCACTGAAATTCAGAAGTATCAAATTATAGACAATTGGTTGGGAAAATCTGAATGCGCTAAAATGTGGGTTCAGTTTAAAACTTTAATTAATTCAAGAATGTTGTCTTCCTACAAACTAATTCCCTCTGATTATAAACTTAAACCAGGCGTTGCATTTTATGATAATTATACCAAGCCAAGCAGCTGATAAAGTCGGTGCATTTTCCCAATTTCAACTTCTATATCTCAAAAATGACAAAACCTACGAAAATATCATAAAGGCCAATCTTGTAGAAATTTCTCATTTAGTCCCATTTCGATATGACCTGCGGTTTCCAAGCAAAATCGTGAAAACTTAAAAAAAAACCCTAAAAATGTGAACATCGACAGCAATTTATGTGAAAAGCGCCCGGAGATTTTTTTGTTTTTGATTTTTCTCATCTATAAACATTGTAGTTTCAGAATTAGCAAAAACTTTCCAGGTCTAAGCACCTTTCATTTAAAGTTAATTCAGGCACACCGTGCTGTATATTTGGACGAAATCAGTTTCATAAAATTTGGAGTTTGGAGGTTTAGTCATGTCCATCCGTCTGCCTGTCTAACTGCCTGAAGCGTACGATAACTCACGACCGGATTAACCGATTTTGCCCAAAATTTGATCTTCGTAATATTTTGTCCAAACTTAGATCAAGTTCGAAAACGATCAATATCGGTCTTCTCCATCCGGAACCTACTTCACAAAAATTCAACATTTTTCTCTAAAAGAGTGCACACGAATGTTTCGCAGTATGTTGTCATCGCATCCCTTATTACGACGGTATATTTTTTACTTCCTGAGTTAATGGACCGAAACTAAAAATAGTTAAAATTACTGATGAGCACCATAACTTACGAACTGGGTATCCGATTTGGCTGAAACTTTCACATCCCACGGTAACCAACTGAAATGTTGGAGGAAAGGAGTGACGAAAATGAGATTCTCTTCCAAAATGGACTATTTCGTTCCATTCTTTTAGGTATATACTTCGCAAAATTTTAACACTTTTACGCATTAATCGTAATCAAATTTATTAGCTAAACATTTATTCGGAATATCCACAATCGTTCAGATTCGATATTTATATTCACAGTCGTTAGACTAACCAGGGTACCCCAAGACCTCGCTTTGCGTCGTTTCACTTTGCGCTGTTTTTGAAGTTGCATCGTTGCTAAGATACTACCAATTCTCACTATGCGTCGTCCGATTTTCGATGTTGCGTTGTTTAAATTGGAGTGTCTGATTTTTAACTCTCCACCATAGTATGGAGGGTATAATAAGTTTGTTTTCCGTTTGAAAAGCATTGAAATAACACTTTAATATGATCTTTACGCTGATCATATTATAGGGTTATTTTCTATGTTGATTTAGCCATGCCAAATTTTGTAAACATGTGTATTTGGTTTGAACTTAGCTCAAGATTGACTACATCGGCCCACGTTTATTATAGTCCTCATAGAACGGTACCGCGCGATTTCAGGTATTTCTGACATTTTTAGCTATATTGCTGTTATATCCCTCATATAACGGTACCGCCCGATTTCAGGTATTTTGACGGTTTTAGCTATATTTTTAGACCGAATTAAACCAAAATAGCTATAATTTGTTCCTCAAATAATTTCTCCACCTAAAATTGTGGTCATAAGAAAAAATAATGTTTTTTCCATGGAACTTATCTCCGAACTTCAAATGGCTTTCCATAAAACATCTTAATTCGCATTGCGTCGTTTCGTCGTGTTTTTGGTACGTATCAACGACGCAAAGCGAGGTCTTGGTGTTTATGCACACGTTCATTCGGCCAAAATGTGCCTTATCGAAATAATGGTTTTAGGCCTCAAGTATGTTTGAATGAATTTCAGACAATTGGAAGTCAATTTAGCAATGTCCGTCCGTCTGACTGCTTGTCTGTCTGGCGAAAATTCTCTAAAAGCCGTATTTTTGAAACAATCATTGAACATTTTTACAAGTTCATTGTTGAGACTAAAAAACAAATCCTACGAAAAATCGGATCGACTTTTGATATAGCTCCCATAGGTTGATTTTGAGCCCTATATCGAAATCTGATCCGATTTTCAAAATTTTTGGTAGGATTTATTTTTTAACCACAACAATGAACTGGTTAAAAATTGTTATCGACTGGACGGATGGAAAAATAGAGGGTAGGAGTTCCAATAAAAAAATTCTTTTTGATTCAGTCTAGGTTTCCTGGTTCGTTAGGGTTGAGAAAAGGGTCAAAAGCTTAAACCCCTTCAGCAAACAACTATAATAGCTAGTGAGCACAACAATTCTCGAAGGGAATATGCGGTTTGGTCAAAAATTTAGGTTTCTTAATCCACTCCTTCTGACGCTGCACAGTGGTTCAGAATCGTTTTTTTTTTTCTGGTAAAAATTCTGTAACTTTTTATCGGATATAGATATTTTCACAACTCGTTTTTGTTCGTCAAATAACACAATCAGCTTTCAATTCATGTGAGTAAAGAACGGTCAAATGCGGTCTAGTAGATGCAGGGGAATTTAAGGTCAAAGTTAAACTTTTGAGTTTTTTACTATTTTTTATCAAAATGTGAGAGGTTTTGTAGTTTTTATACCTTCCTATATATTAAAAATGGTGAAATTCCAATAAATAAGCCATAAAAATACAACTTTTTTTTTAAAAAAATTTCGGATTTGTTCAAAAATAAAAATACTCCTTGGGTTTTCATAAAACTCATATACTTAAAAATGTCGATTTATGTAAAAAAGGTAATTAATATGGGAAGCGGGATGGAAAAAACACACATTTTTACACAATAAATTTAAAAAAAGTGTTAAACGGGCGGGACTGGGAGTGTACAAAAATATATATGGGCTGAAAGAGAACATCTTCCTATGAATACCAAATTTTGTTCCATATTTTCCCTAAAAGTTCTACTCCACTAAAGTTGGAATTTCAATAACATTTAGTACCTGAAGAAAGATAAAATACCTCACTACATGTAAACGCTACGTTAATTTATGAAACGTTTCTTAATGGCAAAAATGACTCATTTTCCAAAATTGGTAAAAAATTGTCGTCTTTATGAGCACACCATGCTCATACCTTCCAATATTTTGACCTAATTTTTGGTTTCGGTTGTTTCAATACTTTTACTATCGAATTTTAACAAGGAAAATCGATTTCTGCACCACTGTGCGCTGGTATTTTTAGTAGTCCTATTACAAAACTTTCCACACCATAATATTTTCACAAATCTGATATAAGATTCAATGAAAGAGTATATCGGTCCGCTCCTTCTAAGACCTCCAAAATAAAAGTTCACAAATTGTCTTCGAACTGTAGTTTAATAGCTGTTCTCGTATAGGTTCACAAACGGGGGTCCTTACGATCCTCTTTAAAAATATTTTTGTCAGAAATTCCATTCTTCCCGAACAACTGGAATTGATAAAAAATGAAAAACTTAAGCTATATTTCCGCCTGATACGTTCTTATTTGTTCTTAATTTAATTAGTTTGTAAAAAGATAACAGATACAACATGTTTCCGACAGCTATACCTGAATTTCAACCGATCACTTTATTAAATACATGGCAAGGCTATTTAAACTATACCTACATTTTAATCGATATCATAAGGGTTATTCAGCGTTTTATATTTGGACTGCGTTAAATGCACTAAATTCAGTACAATTAATGAAAGCTGTACCTGGTTTACAGGAACACATCGACAAACGGACAGATGAACAGTAATTTCCCGACTAAGAAACTTCTTCTAAGTGGATCAATATTGTTAACCACTTAATTTTGTACTGAACAATAATTAGTAGATGCTATACATCTTGTTTCATTGATTAAAGAATAAATACCTAATAATTTATATACATATATGAAAAATATTTTCAAACTACATTCTTTTCTATTATAAATTGTATAGAAATTCTCTACTTTCCTATGTCAAAGTCAAAATCGTTAAATCAAACAAAAACCTCCAAGGTGGCATTACTGTTTTCATATGTCCATAATCTCTCTCTCACTCACTCCCTCTCAGAGCATACTAACATTTGTTGTTTGGTGATCACTGGTGTCGTATGGTTAATTGGAATTACTCATACGCCATATGTTTCACATAATGACAAATGAAAACTTTTTTCTATACACATATGTATTTTTAAAACGGAACATTTGAATAGAAATAAAATAAAAGATTTATGTTTTCTTACAAAATTGTCTTCCAAAGGAATACATAGCTGCCTCTCATTTTCTTAATTCTCTCAATTTTTTAATTTATTTCTAATCTATACATTGACTTCTCAATAACAAGGGGTTGTCATCGCCTTTAATGATTTGTTTGTATATTAAAGCAAATTTTTCAAAGTATATTTTTCCATTTCCTCTGCTTCACACCTCCTTTGCTCCTCCACCTCAAATCATCTCAAATTTTTATTCGCCTCAAAGAGGAACAAGAAATAAGAATATTCATATGTTTTTAGAAATATTTTTATAACATTTGCCTCATTCGTCGTTGTCGTCGTCGCATACACACGCCATTTAAACGTTGTCTTTTAATGTAAAGTGTTGGTCGGTTGGTCGCTTAGTTTCTGCTATTTGCCAAATATTTAGCCTCCTGTTTTTTCATAAACAGAAAAAAGGCACTCTATGCAAAAGAAAATATGAACTAGAATTTCATTTCATATAAAATCTAAATTTTTCTAGCACGGAAATGGCCTTACAAGCAAATAATAGAAATTTATTAATGCGCAATGAACGCACAATGCCAGCCTGGGTGGTAAGTATGAAATATTGAAATAATATTGGATAATTTTAAGGTATTGAAGAACAAATTTAAATTTGTAGACAGAACAAAGTGATCGTATTGGCCCAAAGCCCCCACCACCTCCCCTGGCCACAGAAAATGGTCATGTTACACCAGCACCCAACAAACAACCAGCATTGCCGCCAAAAACTTCTGCTCAACCCGAACCGGATTATGAAGTTATTGAATTTTCCAATCAACAATATTCAAATACCCCAATGAGGCCTTCGTCAGCTAGTTCTGGTTCAAAGACACCAGGTATGTAACGTGATATGGATTTGAAGGTTGATATTTTCATGAAAAATATTTTTTTTATTGCAGACACCAAATTGAAATGCACGTTATGTGGTTCATCAAATCCCTGGGTAATGTGCGAAGAATGTTCAAAACAAATATTTTGTGCCTCATGTGATGATATGTTCCATAAGCATCCCAAGCGTAAAAATCACTTGAGAAAGGTAAGTTAAAAAGGAAAAATATAATAAAACATAGAGGGGAAGGTGGGAAACGTTCCAAAAGATTTTCAGACAATAAAAACTTAAGAAGGTCGCAATCTACAGATAAAGATTATAAGATTTGTTGATTATAGAGGAACTTTAGAAGGCCTTGATAAGGACTTCAAACAAAATAAGAATACCTTGTTGAGACCTTGTATATACCTAAGATATCTTCAGTGCATTGTATACTTTTAATGTAAATTTCAATGGATAATAAATAGAGAATAGCTCTAGAAAACATGCATTCTATCCTATAAGAAGTTTGAAAGGTATTTTATGTTAATAAGAAGACTTTAAGAGGATCTCCCATCCACAGAAGATCTTCACATGGTCATGTTGATTTATAGAAAACCTTTATATGAGATTTTATCTAGACAAGAAGCCTCCTCCCTGGCCTACATTAGTTCTCAGGAAGGTGTTCTATAAACACAGGGCATTCTAAAGGACTTTCCATAGACAGAGAATCTCCTATAAATTCTCTTTATGCAAAAGACATTTTAAAGGTACTCTGAGGATAGACCGAATACATAGGTAGACAGAATACATTCTAAATTTCGTTCATTGATAGAGAAGAAATCTAGAAGACATTCTATCGCTAGAAGATGGTTTGAAGGACGTTTATTTTAAGAAAAAGATTTTAAGAGGATCTCCCATCCACAGAAGATCTCTACAAGGTCTAGGTGATTTATAGAAAACCTTTAGATAAATTTTTATCTAGAGAAGAAGCCTGCTCCAAGGTCTATATAAATTCTTTGGAAGCTGTTCTATAAACACAAGGGATCCTTAAGGTATTTCATAGATGTAAGATCTTCTGTAGGTTTTCTTAAGACAAAATACTTCCTAGAAGTCCGCTGAAGATAGACCTTCTACAGAACTTGTATAAACCTAAGACTATTTTTTAATCTTTTGCGCAAGGGAGACTTTTTTAATGTCTTTCAATGGACAGAATATATTATAAATGTCTTCCATTGATAGGTTTGAGGGATGCTTATCTTGAGATGATGACTTTAAGAGGATCTCCCATCCATAGAAGATCTCTAAATGATTTATAAAAAACCTTTAGATGAATATTTGTCTAGAAAAGAAGTCTCCTCAGAGGTCTATACAAGTTCGTTAGAGTGCGAGGAAGACCTTCTATAGGTTATCTTAAAACAAAATACTTTCTAAAGGCGTTCGAAAGAAGATCTCCCATCTACAGAAGATCTCAAGATGATGTAGATTATTTATAGAAAAGCATTTAGATGGCCTTTTATCAATAAAAGAAGGGCTTCTCAAGGTATATAGAAGATCATTCTATAAACAAACAGAATTCTAAATGCCTTTTACATAACCTTCTTTACGTTCCCTTTTGACAATGAAGATTTCCCATCCTCTAAAGAACTCTAGATGATCTATTTTATTTATAGAAAAATCTTTAGAGGACTTTTTGTCTATAAGAAAAGGTATTCTCAGACTACATAGAATATCTTCGAAGACGTTTTATGGCAACCTTAGACAAAAACATTCTGAGCATCCGCTGTGGATATAAGATAGTCTGCCTTCTATGGATAGACCTTCTATATATCTAGTCTCTACCTTTTTTTGTAAACGGTTGATCCCTTTGTTTCTACTTGTCAACTAATAAGCCTCTAAAGTAAAACATTCTAACGTTGCTCCTTTGACTGGCAATTCAAAGCTTATTCTGTGATAGAAGACATTCCGAAAGAAAGGGTGCTTCCAAAAAGGGTCTCTAGAAGCACCCTTTCTTTCAGCAAGGGTGCTTCTATAAACCGTTTCTGAAAGAAAGAGTGCTTCTATAAATCCTTTCTGAAAGCAAGGGTGCTTCTATAACCCCTTAAAGAGTGCTTTTAAAGACCCTTTCTGAAAGAAAGGGTGCTTCTAGGGACCCTTCGTAAAAGAAAGAATGCTTCTAGAGACCCTTCGTAATAGAAAAGGTGCTTCTAGAGACCCTTCGTAATAAAAAGGATGCTTCTAGAGACCCTTCGTAATAAAAAGGGTGCTTCTAGAGACCCTTCGTAAAAGAAAGGGTGCTTCTTAAAACCCTTCGTAATAGAAAGGGTGCTTCTAGAGACCCTTCGTAATAGAAAGGGTGCTTCTAGAGACCCTTTGTAATAGAAAAGGTGCTTCTAGAGACCCTTCGTAATAAAAAGGATGCTTCTAGAGACCCTTCGTAATAAAAAGGGTGCTTCTAGAGACCCTTCGTAAAAGAAAGGGTGCTTCTTAAAACCCTTCGTAATAGAAAGGGTGCTTCTAGAGACCCTTCGTAATAGAAAGGGTGCTTCTAGAGACCCTTTGTAATAGAAAGGGTGCTTCTAGAGACCCTTCGTAATAGAAAGGCTGCTTCTAGAGACCCTTCGTATTAGAAAGGCTGCTTCTAGAAACCCTTCGTATTAGAAAGGGTGCTTCTAGAGACCCTTCGTATTAGAAAGGGTGCTTCTAGAGAGCCTTCGTAATAGAAAGGGTGCTTCTATGACACTTTGTAATAGAAAGGGTGCTTCTAGAGACCCTTCGTAATAGAAAGGGTGCTTCTTTAATCAAGGATGACCTTTTTTAGGCCTCCTGTTTGTAAATGAAAACCTTTACAAGGTTCGTAGAAAGCCTTCAGTATGTATAGAAGTCTTTCAGAAGGCCCTCCAACTATAGAAAATAAATTATCTACAAAAGAGTTTAAATATTACTGCTCAGATAGTCTCTAATTATATACTAAAAATATTAACACTTTAAAAAGTTTCATAAAATATCTACATTTTTGTCCTGATTGGCCTTAAAAATACTTTCAT
Organism: Musca autumnalis; assembly: GCF_047663935.1. Classification (NCBI taxonomy): domain Eukaryota; kingdom Metazoa; phylum Arthropoda; class Insecta; order Diptera; family Muscidae; genus Musca; species Musca autumnalis. The sequence continues at coordinate 4,006,319 of NW_027411755.1, read as the reverse complement.
TTCTATTTCTTTTTTTATTTCAGACTTTGGAACAAAGCAACCCACCACTACCACCAAAACAGCTGCCCGGACAACCTGGACCCACACCACCGGTTGCACCACCAAGACGCAACAAACGCGGTCTAATGACACCACTCATGCAACGCAAGGATCAGGTACGCTACTGCACGATTTGCTAAACGACATACATAGCGTTGGCTTTCGTTCGTGGTTCGTTTAACTAAAGAACAGATTCGTGTTATTCGACTTAAATAAAACAAAACAAAAATCATTTTTAAAACTAAGATTTGCTTGCTTATCATACGCCTCCCGAATTGTACCAGCTTCAAAATACATCCATTTGAAATTTTTTGTGAAATAAACAGCATTTGAAAACAATTCTTTGGTCATTTTGGTAATTACTTTTTTCTTCAAATAGGTCGTTTCTGCAGCCCTGCCTGTGGTACCGCCTTCACCCACACCCTCTATGAAAAATGCCTCCTGGCATGAACGTGTGGGCTCTCTGAAACGTGGCTTGAGCATTTTAAATCGTCCTCTGCCCGAAACACCAAAAACACCCACCACACCCAGTGAATCGTCACGCTGTACTACACCCAAATCGGTATTTGACAATATACAACGGCCGCCTTCGGTGGTATTGGAGAAAATAAAGAACAAAGCAAATGCCACACTAGATCGCATGCAGATGTTGCAGCAACGCTATCGTCAACAGAAAGAGCAAATGGAAAGAGATCGCAGCGGATATGGCAGTGAGCAACAGGTAAACATTCTATAGGAGAGTTATATTATTTCATTCTCAATCTCTCTCTCTCACACATTTACTCGTATATTTCAATTTCAATGTGAGAGAAAAGTGTTTGTCTTTCGTATATTTTCCCACCATTTCCTTCTCATTTCAAATTCATAACAAATGTCTCTTTTCCCATTTCCCGACCTCACCCACACAAACAATTATTGTTCATGGCGTCTCTTTATGGTGTTTGTGGTCGTCTCCCTTGAACTGTGTGTCCCCGCCTGATTGTCTATTGTGCTGTTGGTGTTTTGGTAATGGAATGTACCCGTGGGATGTCGTGTCGTCTCGTCTCTCATCTCGGCCTGGACACACAACACAGAATCATAATGCATTTGATCAGTGGTCTAGCATTTCACAATCGCCATCACATTTTCGTTCCGGCAGCATGTCATCTGGTATCAACTCATCTCATCTTGATCTAACGGACGATTCAAGTTTCAATTTGTTCCACCAGCGCCAGTTGGCCCTGCAGCATCACAAATTGGCGGCCCAAAGAGCAAATCAGTTGGGTCAGCGCGGCATGTCGTCATCGGTGTTTAATTTGAATCAGGCCAGTCGCAAGCCGCCGGTTATGAATAATGGCTGGTCCAATAACTCCATGCAACAGGTGAGAGAGAAAATAAATATTCAAATATTGAAGGGTTACTGAAATAACATTTCTTACCTTTTTAGGCTCAATCCATGGCCCAATTGAATTGTGCCAACTGCAATCACTCCCAGCAGGGTAACTGGGGCCAGCCACATCCCATGCACATGAATCATGATCCCTGGAGCAATCAATTGAGTTCTCAACAACATTTGAATCGGTCAAATCTGTCACTGAATGTGGGTGCAGGTTACATGATGCCTCCACAACACAGTGGCATGTATCCTCCGCCCGTTTTCATGAATCAAAGAGGCATGATGGGCCAGATGTTTGCCCAGTCATATATGCCGGGAATGCCAGTTATGAATCCAGGTGGGTGTCACACAGCAACAGCTACAAATATTTTCGGTTAATTAAATTTGTTTTTTTATTCCAGGTTTAGTTGGCATGCCTCCCTCGGCTTCAAGAGCTGCTTCACGGGCCGGATCTCGCATGGCCTCACCTGCATTAAGTCGCAAATCTGTCACATTACGGCGAAAGCAACGGGCCAGTTATCACAATGATGAGGCCACCGATGATGAGGATTCCGATGAAGATGATCGCCGTTCCATGGTTTCAAATCGTTCAGCAATGTCTCGAACCAGGCAAAGACGTATGTCAAGTGCCTCACAAATACAGATGGAAGAAGATTTCGATTCAGGTCAACAAAGGTCGCGAGTTCGTAGTCAACGTAGGGATTCTGTGGCGAAATCGGTACACAATGATTGGGCGCCTGGTAGAAAAATCTCCACCAACACCACTCGTTCGGGAGATTCTGGATTTAATAGTCCACGTCAGAAACCGGCACCAAATCGTATATATTCTGATTTAGATTCTGAGGGTTCGGGTACACGGGCTTTGGTGCAAGCCAAAATTGAACAAAAGCTCAAAGAAGAATCATTGAAACAACAAAAGCAAACAAAATCCAAGCGAAGAAGTGAATCACCGCCCAAACAAAAACACTCTATGGCAGTTCAAACTCCTGTAGGTCACAACAAGAAGAAGGAGGAAATCCCCGCTGAAAAATCAGCTACTGAAAGTGAAGCAGAAGAAGATGAAGAAGAGGAGGAGGAAGAAGAAGAAGTTGAGGAAGAACAAAACCAGCAAGAACTTACGAACGCCGAAACACAAGAAGAAAAACATGAAACTAATAACGTACAACCTGTACAAGAAAATGGTGAGGTCAATGGCACAGAACTTGATGTGCCCTTAGAAGATGAAGATGCTGTTTCCTTGGGACCACCACCCTCCACACCTGATCAGGAATGGGAATGCGAATTTTGCACATTTGTCAATGAGCCCAATATTAAAATTTGCACAATTTGCTGTAAGACCCCCAGTAAACCTCCAAAATTGGTTGCGAAATCTGTTTCCCCACCCAAGCAAGTTAAACCGGTTACAACAAAGGAACAAAAAACTGGTATGGCCAAAGCTGAAAACACAACAACAACATCTTCACCAAATGAAAAGGCCAAACCCATACTCGCCAAGAATTCAACATCCGTATCAACTGCATCTTTATCAACAACCACAACAACAACAAATAATAACGAAACAACAACAACATCCTCTACTAATACACTAAAAAAGAAAGGTAGGCCAAGGAGAATCTCATTTTTGGAAGGCACCAAATTTAGCTAAACCACAAAAACAGAAACAAAAAAAAAACAAACAAAAATCCACAACACATCCCATGACCATCTCACACCCTAAGTTCTTCTTCTTCAAATTTACTGACTCAATACTACTTATCAATGATCTTCATTAGTTTTAGTAACATTTTTTAATACAAATTGTAATATGTACAACAATTACAACAACATTAACATTATTAATAACAACAAAGCATCAAAAAACAAGAACAACAACAACAAATACACCCTGATCCTTAAACACAAATTTTGACGTTGTTTTCTTTTATTTGTCATAGAATCTGTGGAAGATATTTGGGCGGCATTGGATGAAAATATACAGGCCACAGCCAATGAGGTAACACGCAAAGCTGAATCAGCATCATCTACATCTGCTGTGGCACCAGCAAAGAAATCAAACAACAAGGTATCAACAGCATGTGGTACTTCTGCTAGACGTAGTAAATCGGCCAGTGTTGAAAGACACGTTGAGGAGTCTCGCAAATCTCAGGCTAGAGAAATTGGCACATCGCCACCACCACAAACCATATCCACCCAAGTAGGTTCTTAAGAATTTTAGATTTGATAGCTCCAAGAAATATTAAAACCCCCTTTCTTTCTCTCTTAGACCTATGAAACATTGCCTTTGAAAAAAATGGCCGATAAGGAAGAATCTCCCTCTGTGAAACCTGTCACTGTCACAAATGGTTTTCAGGATTCAGTGCAGGTGAGTTTGTTGTCAGTGGATGGATGTAACTTTGATTGAGCATAATTTCGAATTGGGTAGAAAAGTTTTTGTTTCTTAATTAGCGGCTAGATAAGAGATCTATCAATAGCGAAAAAGTTCAAATTAATTTCAGCTCATTCAGTTCGTACTAAGATCATTAGGTATTCAAAAAGTAAAGTTTGAAAAATTATTCAAATTCAAAGAATTCTATTTCTAACTCTTCTCAATGCCAAAGTCACCACCAAAATAATTGCGAAAAGTCTATATAAAGTCGGACAGTAAGCCCACCTGGCTATTCAGTTTGCTGTCAAAATAGATTATTGTGATTGGAAATACAAATAAACTCAAATCACAATAATGTTAGATCAATAATTTTAATGTCAAACGTAGTTTTGATTTTGTATCACGTGTCATGGATTTTTTAAGCAATATTTTTTTTAAATCGTGGAATTTTACACAATTTTTTTAAAATCGTGTTTTTTTTTAAGTATTTCTAAAGTATATTTTTTTAAATCGTGAATTTTTTAAAGATTTTTTTTAAATCATGGATTTCTTAAAGTATGTCTTTTTTAAATCGTGTTTTTTTTTAAAGAAAATTTTTTAAAATCGAGTTTTTTTTAAATCGAAGATTGTTTAAAGTATATATTTTTTTAAATCGTGAATTTTTTAAAGTATATTTTTTTTTTAAATCGTAGATTTTTTAAAGAATATTTTTTTTTTAAAAAATCGTGGATTTTTTAAAGAATATTTTTTTAAAAAAATCGTGGATTTTTTAAAGAATATTTTTTTAAAAAAATCGTGGATTTTTAAATAATATTTTTTGTAAAAAAATCGTGGATTTTTTAAAGAATATTTTTTGTAAAAAAAAATCGTGGATTTTTTAAGAAAATTTTTTTAAAAAAATAGTGGATATTTTAAAGAATATTTTTTTAAAAAAATAGTGGATTTTTTAAAGAATATTTTTTTAAAAAAATCGTGGATTTTTTTAAGAAAATTTTTTTAAAAAAATAGTGGATATTTTAAAGAATATTTTTTTAAAAAAATAGTGGATTTTTTAAAGAATATTTTTTTAAAAAAATCGTGGATTATTTAAAGAATATTTTTTTCAAAAATATTTTGGCTTATATTTCCTTTACCGACCCACCGCAGAAAATTATGAAAATTTTACTACAGATAGTGATTTTCATATTGATTATAACGATGTATTACTTTATAATATTTTTTATATATTTTTTTAAATTGTAGATGTTTTAAAGAATATATTATTTTTTAAAAATCATGGACTTTTTTAAAAAAATCGTGGATTCTTTAAAGAATATTTTTTATAAAAAATAGTGGATTTTTTAAAGAATATTTTTTTAAAAAAATAGTGGATTTTTTAAAGAATATTTTTTTTAAAAATATCGTGGATTTTTTAAAGAATATTTTTTTAAAAATATCGTGGATTTTTTAAAGAAATTTTTTTTAAAAAAAATCGTGGATTCTTTAAAGAATATTTTTTTTAAAATATACGTGGATTTTTTAAAGAAATTTTTTTTAAAAAAATCGTGGATTTTTTTAAGAAAATTTTTAAAAAAAAATAGTGGATATTTTAAAGAATATTTTTTTAAAAAAATAGTGGATTTTTTAAAGAATATTTTTTAAAAAAAATCGTGGATTCTTTAAAGAATATTTTTTTCAAAAATATTTTGGCTTATATTTCCTTTACCGACCCACCGCAGAAATTATAACGATGTATTACTTTATAATATTTTTTTATATTTTTTAAATTTTTAAATTGTAGATTTTTTAAAGAATATATTTTTTTTAAAAAATTGTGGATTTTTTAAAGAATATTTTTTTTTAAAAAATCGTGGATTTTTTAAAGAATATTTTTTTTTAAAAATTGTGGATTTTTTAAAGAATATTTTTTTTTTAAATCGTGGATTTTTTAAAGAATATTTTTTTTAAAAAATCGTGGATTTTTTAAAGAATATTTTTTTTAAAAAATCGTGGATTTTTTAAAGAATATTGTTTTTTAAATCGTGGATTTTTTAAAGATTTTTTTTTTTAAAGCGTGGTTTTTTAAGGAATATTTTTAAAAATCATGGATTTTCTAAAGAATATTTTTTTCTAAAAATCGTGGATTTTTTAAACAATTTTTTTTTTAAATCGTGGATTTTTTAAACAATTTTTTTTTAAATCGTGGATTTTTTAAACAATTTTTTTTTTTTAAATCGTGGATTTTAAGTATATTTTTTAAATCGTGGATTTTTTAAAGTATATTTTTTTAAATCGTGGATTTTTTAAAGTATATTTTTTTAAATCGTGGTTTTTTTAAAGAATATATTTTTTTAAATCGTGGTTTTTTTAAAGAATATATTTTTTTAAATCGTGGTTTTTTTAACAATATATTTTTTTACAAAATCGTAGAATTTTTAAAGAATATTTTTTTTTAAAAAAAATCGTGGACTTTTTAAAGAATATTTTTTTTAAAAAAATCGTGGATTCTTTAAAGAATATTTTTTTAAAAAAATAGTGGATTTTTTAAAGAATATTTTTTATAAAAAATAGTGGATATTTTAAATAATATTTTTTTTAAAAAAATCGTGGATTCTTTAAAGAATATTTTTTTTAAAAAAATCGTGGATTCTTTAAAGAATATTTTTTTAAAAAAATAGTGGATTCTTTAAAGAATATTTTTTTAAAAAAATAGTGGATTTTTTAAAGAATATTTTTTTAAAAAATAGTGGATATTTTAAAGAATATTTTTTTAAAAAAATAGTGGATTTTTTAAATAATATTTTTTTAAAAAAATCGTGGATTTTTTAAAGAATATTTTTTTCAAAAATATTTTGGCTTATATTTCCTTTACCGACCCACCGCAGAAAATTATGAAAATTTTACTACAGATAGTGATTTTCATATTGATTATAACGATGTATTACTTTTGTTGCGGAAATGTATACTTCCCGAGATATAGGCCTCCAAAATTCCGAAAATTCCCTAGTTAACTTGGAAAAAAATTACCAAATTAAAAAAATTTTTTTTTGTGTAGCCGAAATTTGCTCCTGTCCATAGGAGAAAGTTTTACTTACGATTTAAGGGAAATTTTTTTGAAAGGGTCGGTAAAGGAAATTTTTCCATCTTTTTAAAAAATCTTAGTTTTTTTAAAAAGCGTGAATTTTTTTAAGTACGTTTTTTTAATGGCGGATTTTTTAAATATCACGGAGTTTGTTAAGAATACTTTTTTAAACATTTTAGATTTTTTAAAGATTTTGTTTAAAAATCATGGTTTTTTAAGAATATTTTTTTTAAATCGTTTTTTTTACGAAATTATTTTAAATAGAATTTTCATTTTTCTAACTTCATTATCACTCCAAATTTTGAAATTTTCGCTCTCTCCATTCACATTACACCCAATTTACTACATTTTAGTACTTTTCGTACACTTATACACTTGTATCTGGAACTTTCCAAAATTTGTTTGGCCTTCATAACTAAAAATTATAACAAAACCTTGAAATAAGACGTTGTATACGAAATTCATTTTTTCCTTTTTTAAAAATCGTGGATTTTTTGAAGAATATATATTTTTTTAAATCGTAGATTTTTTTGAAGAACTTTTTTAAAATGGCGGATTTTTTAAAGAATATTTTTTAAAAAATCATGGATTTTTTAAGAATAGTTTTTTAAATTGTAGTTTTTTAAAAAATATTTTTTTTTAAATCATGGATTCTTTTTTAAAATATTTTTTATAAAGCGTTGATTTTTTTTAGAAGCTTCATTTCTTATGAATTTTCTAACTTCATTATCACTCCAAATTTTAAAATTGTTGCTCTATCCATTCACATTACACCCAATTTACTACATTTTAGTACTTTTCGTACACTTATAGTTGGAACTTTCTAAGACTTTGTCAAGCCTTCATAACTAAAAATCATAACAAACCTTGAAATAAGACGTTGTATCTGAAATTCGAAATTATGCCGAAAATGTATCGAAAATATTTTTTCCATAACCCGATTACTACCATCGAAATTGTTGAATACCGAAATATTATCATTGAATATGTATACTTTCCTTTCTATGATCATCATTCTTCTTTTCATTTTTACGTTTTCCCCTTAGCAGACACCTTTCCCCAATACGAACAGAATTCACGATTTGAAATCATTTGAAAATGAAGTCCTGCATAATATACACAATATTTCACACGTTTCATCCAATCCGTATCATCAACAAACACCCTATTATCCCGCACAACATGACCGATATCAACGTTATCGCAGTAACAATGATTTGCGTATGGATGATTCGATGTCCATGGACTTTGAGGCATATCATAATGGTGGTATGGGAAGGCGCCATCCCTCCATTAGTGAGCTGCTGCTATTGCAAAGAGTAAATATACACTTCTCGTACACAAATTTTCCTTTAAAATCCCCAACTGATCCTTATCATTCTCATTTACACAGGCATCATCATCACAAATGCATTCCCCCATGAACGGCAGTAGTTATGACTTGTCATCGTATCGCCACAGTGGCATGGATCATCATAAAGTATAAAAATGTTTAATTTAATTTACTTTTTTAAATTAATTTAATTAATTTTGTCAATTCACCAGGAATCCGATTTATTAAAATACACCTCAGAAGAGTTGAATGCCGCCCTGAAATACTGTGGTCCCGATATGCATCCTCTGATTTGGCTTAGAGACAATTGGCCCAAACTAATACAGACGGTACAAAGTTTGGCCACCAAATATGGCCAAGAACGGGCTGAAAACACAATTGGCACAATTTCCCAAATGGAGGCCCGCGAAGCCTTACGTCTACACACGGGCAATATTTGGCAAGCTGTTTCCGAATGCATTGAACAACGTCAACGTAAATATCGTGAGATATCCAGTAAAGGCAACTTCTCACGCGAAGATGTGGTCACTGCTCTGACCACACACCAAGGCAATGTTGAAATGGCTCTCCTGGATTTGGGTCGCACCCAGCTAAAGCCGTTTCTGATGCGCATTTGGGGCTCACCTGGTGGAGTTGAAAACGAAAGTGGTGCCATGATCATTCCTCCCTCGCACAACAACAACGAATCCTACAGCATGGACAAAGGTTAGCTAAGCCTACGACAAAGGCCACAGCTCTCTTCTCTATGTCTCTCTCTATGATTTTCTCGCCCATCATTTGCTCATAACAATATTTTCGTTCTTTTCCTTTTTCTCATTTTTTAGACATTCATAACTTCCTAAGTGCCAATGCTTCTGACTGCATGCAAATACCCAATGCGAATGGAGCTTTTTCATCATCATCAACCAATCAAGCCCCACCTTCCCCATTCGATTTACCCGAATCAATAATGAATGCCTATGAGACACATCAGACACACCTGCCAGATAACACTTCCACTTATAGCAGCAATGCCAGTATTAAAGATTTTGCCGCCAGTCCTCAGCCATCACCACTGAATCCTCCGCCAACAATCGATGAGGCCATCCTAAATAACAAAAGTATGCTCAAAGATTTGGAATCACTAATCGGCAGCATGGAACAGAATCAACAAAAACAAAACGAACAGGTCCTTAGATCCATAAAAGACATGATTGACAATATGAAACAGAATAAAACAGACATGGTGGACTATGATGATGATCCCGAGGACATGCGCATACTAACCAAAAGTCCCATTAACACATCCAAATTTAAACAACAGCAGCACCAGACCAGTTCCGAAAGAACCAGCATGGAAAATGAGGCAGATGTCAAGAACTTTGTGTGGCAACATATCCAGGAAATAGTTCCCAATTTGGTGCAACAGGTCGAAATGGAATTACTTGAAGACTCCGAGGTCACAACAAAATTGGAACTGCCACAAGAGAATCATGAAGTAAAAGCAGAAGATGATGCAGAAGAAATACAAGCTCCCTTGCCGCCACCACCACCTCCCATAGATCAAGATGAATTCCTTATGGAGGAGGTTATTAAACCGAATCTACGGAATGCCTCCATCAGAGAGGTGCTACCACCTGAATACATGTATACCGCAGAGATAGCCACCTTCCAGATGGCCTTTGACAAAGCTTTGCAAAGGGACCACCAGCAGCAGTTTAAATATGACTCACTAAAGGATGCCTATAGAGAGGTGTATAAAATGTATTTGGCACCAGAAGCTGACTCTGAATCTGAAGAAGACGAAGACGAAGAGGAGGAAGTTCGCCCAGAAAGTGTGGTGCAAAATATTCCAGCTACTATTCATGATATGTCAGCCCGATCTCCAGAACCAGCAATTCCAACGACAATAGAGGACTTGCCATTACCTCCAGTGGTAACCACAACAATTAAAGTGCCACAAATTGGTGTCAAAGTAAAAGAGGCACAAAATAGTAATGAGGCTTTGCCTAGCTCTTCATCACTGAACAAAGTTCCAGAACCTTTAATCATTCAACCAATTACAACGCCTAAGGTCCCACAAGAGGAGGTACCAGTTGAATCGGCTAGGGAAATTGAAGAACCGTATAGCTCGCCAACATTAAACGAACTTCAAGAACCATCAGCTTCGGATACAACACCACAGCATAGCTCCCCAGCATTAAACGAAGTTCAAGAACCATCAATTGCGCATGCAACATCAAAAGTTCAGCAAGAGGAGGTGGGATCCGTTGAATCTCCTAGAGAAATTGAAGAATCTCATACCTCGCCAGCATTAAACAAACTTCAAGACACATCAATTGCGGCTACAGCGCTAAAAGTCCCACAAGAGAAAGTGGAAATTGTAGAGGCTGGAGGTTCAGAGGTATTAAACGAATCTCTAGTGAAGCCAATAACTGCTTCAACGCCTGAAGCCGTAGAAAGGAAAGTGGAAATTGAAGTTACTCCAGGTAAAGACGAGCCTCACACTTTAACAGCATCGACTGAAGTTTCACAATCTAAAACAATGGCCCTCCAAGAAGTAGAAAAGGGTAGAATTCAAACAAATATAGACTTACAAGATAACAAAGGAGGTTCAGCTCCAATCACTGCAAGTTCCTCTCTTCATGATGATAATGATCCTGTACCAAGTCCGACTAATACCTCCAGCAACATTGTCAGTGTGCCAGAAGAAGCGCAGAAATCGGTTGTGCAAACTGCCAATGAATCCGAAGAGCTGCGAATTGCAACCCCAGTTGCAGCGACACCAGCAGATGATGATAATTTAAGCTACAAATCGACCACAAGCTCTGTGGAACCTGCAGACGCTTTCACAGATGTGGACAGAAGCACAAAATCACCTTCTCTAAGCAAAGACTCAGCAGTTCGCCAGACACCACCCATCGAAATTCAAAACACTCTCGAGTCAACCAAAGACAGTAGTGATTCCAGAGATAATATAGGCACTCCTAACGCTATTGAGAACTCTACAGCACAAACTACGGAGGAATCCCAACCAGAACAAACCTTAGTATTACCAACTAAGGAAACCTCCGCAACAGAAAATTCGCAGAGTATCAACTCCCAAAACAAAACTGAGGCAGTAGTTTCCACAACGGAAACCTCTGTAGGGCCAGTGGAATCAGAAGCTAATAAGGTACCACAAAGCCAGGACTCTGGATCAGAAAGCCAAGCAGCACAAGGCCAAAACTCTGGATTGGAAAAACAATTACCAAAAAGTCAAGAATCTGTTACCGAAAAGAAACCACAGGCTGCAGTTAGCAACGTCAGAAAAATATCCAAAATCCCTGTACGTCGAACCGCAAGTAATACCAGTTTGATTCTGCCAACAACTTCAAAACCTCCAGTGCAAACCTTACCTACAAGCGCACCATCAGAAACAGAAATTCAACCAAAAACCAGTGAAGATACTCCACAAGCTTCCCAACAAAAGCCCTCCACAAACAACAATGAAGTGCCGGCTGATATTTCCCACGACGATGGCGAAGAAGATTCCGACGAAGAACTCTATAGCCTGGCAAGTGATACCTCCTTGAACGAAATTGACCCACGTACGTATGCTCAATCGCCCACCGATACCGAATCACGTTTTGAGGATGTCCAATCGCCAACCAGTACCAATGAAATGTTCCTTATGATTCAACACGACAACGGCGAAACCTCCATGGAAGAGAGTACTGTGGTACCATCGACAAGCAGCTCCACAATACATTCAGCAGTAAGCTTTTCCTCGGGCCTTAAATCACCGCCCAGTGAATTTATACCCTCCGGAGATCCTAGTAAACAAAATCTCTCAGAATTGGTTAAGGATACTCAGAGGCTAATTAAACAAATGCGTGAGGAGATCAGTATGGATGATTTCGAATCGTCCACAGATGAGGATGATTACTCCGATTACAGTGACGAATATGATGAGGAAGAAGAAATCGAAGAAGAAGAGGAGGACGAGGAATACGAGGAGGAAGAAGATGACCTAGAAGATTTGGATGAAGGAGAAGAAGGCGAGGTCGATGATGATGAAGAAGAGGGACAATGGGAAGACCAACCAGAAGAATTTAATGAAATCATTGGTGATGCGACAGCCGATGCGGAGGAGGATGAGGGGGAGGAGCACAACACAGCAAGTAATATTAATATTAATAATACTCCTGAACAAGTTCATAATGAGTCAGCTCATACTCATTCCGAGGCATTAGAAACACCTGATCAGAATCTTTTATCATCACCCTCATCGTTTTCACCTTCATCTGAGCATTTAATTCAATCTACTACTCCTACAGAATCTAATGAAATTCCCTCAACTACTCCCATTTCAAATGACGACACAACGACGGCTTATTTGGAAACTGAAAATCAAATACCTGAAATTCCAGTTGAAACGGTTCTAACATCCACTCTAGAGAAGGGAACTCTCAATGAACACGCAAGTGCTGAGGAACCATCAGCAACTGTAGCCATCAAAGCAGAATCCATGCCCATAACAATAGACAACGTTTTGGAAAGTGAAAATTCCTTGCCTGAATTGGCAACGGAAATTGTACTGGCTCCGGTTACAGAAATGTTGCCACCACAAACTGAAAACTCAATACCAGAATTACCAGCTGAAGTAGTTCTGACAACTGAAACAATTCCCGAAAACACCACCGCATCCACATCATCCATGGAAGTTATTAACCCATCTACTACTGATTCATCTTCTTCACAAATCGCCACAACATCTTCATCCACTTTATCATCAAATAAAGACCATGAAAAGCCATCAACGTCCACCACAAGCAAAGAATCTCCGAAATTGGTCAAATCAGAATCAATGGAAGATGACAATAGACCCTCAACCAGCAAACAGGCGGCCAAACCTAAAGCAACCACAAACAAAAAGAAAGATGATTCTAAAACAACAACAACAACCAAGAAAACTGTAACCGCCAGTAAAATACCCAAACCAAACACTAGTCAACGGGATCAAAAACCCAAAGCGAGCAACGAAATAACCAAAGAAAATAATAACAGCAAACCCAAAGAGCAGCCATCCAAGGAAGTTAGAACACCAACCGTTAAAAGTAAAACTGAACCCAAAATGATTCTTCCCACACGCTCGAAATCCTTCTCTGGACCACCAACACCAATTGTCTTGACCTCGGTGAAGACCATAACTCAACGTTTCCAAACCCAACAAAAATCCATCAACAGCAAACCCCAACTTCAAAAAGCTCCCACAACCATAGCCAGAAAGCCGTCCATTACTGAAGCCATTGCTCGTCTAACAAGGCCATCGTCATCCACTACAACTACAAACACAGAATTGCCAACAACTTCCAGTTCTCTGTTCAAAACAAGGACCACGCCACGTATACCGAAAAAGAAATATCATGAAACCTGTTTCTCCGATGATGACTATGAGAGTACAACGTCCGAAGAAGAGCCGGAACCCATTGAGATAAGGCAGCGCAAAATGAGTGTCCCTGTTTTCAGGGCATATCCAAGTGTCCAGGAACCGGAGGAGGTAAATACAGAGGTGAGTAAGGATTTTATTTTAAATGAAACGGATCGTAAGGTTTGAGAGATCTCCAACAGATTTTTTTCATAATGTGGTATTCCTCATAATAATTTCAATGTCCTATCTACCGAAGACTATAGGCCTTCTTATGGACAACCAGAAGGTTTTCTTAGAGAAGAAAAGAAGGTTTTCTGGTCTTCTAAGAGAAGGGCTTCTGGTATTTTAAAAGAAGACCTTTTGGTCTTCCACGACCTTCTAATCTTCTACAAGAAGAACTTCTTGTCTTCCATGAAAGTCTTTTTTATAGGTGAAAAGAATGTATTTTATAGAACAGCATAATAATTTCTTATAGAACTGCTGACGGTATTTTTATAGAAGAGCAGAAGGTCTTCATACAGAAGACCAGAAGGTCTTCGTACAGAAGACCAGAAGGCCTTCATACAGAAACCCAGAAGGCCTTCCTCTTGAAGACTAAAAAGGCTAGAAGGTCATGGCAAGCCAGAAGGTATTCTTATAGGAGACCACAATGTCATGGATGACCAGAAAGTATTTTATAGAAGATCAGAAGGTCTTCTCAATGAATACCAGAAGGTCTCCTTATAGAGGGTCTTTCTATAGAAGACCAGAAGTCTTCTAATACAAAAGATCACAAGCTCTTCTTATAGAAGACCAGAAGATTTGCTTATAAAATCCCCGAAGGGTTTTTCATGATAACCCAAAATATCTTCTTGTAGAAGAGCGGAAGGGCTTCTCATGGAAGACAAGAAGGTCTTCTTATAGAAGATTAGAAGGTCGTGGAAGACCAAAAGGTCTTCTTTTAAAATACCAGAAGCCCTTCTCTTAGAAGACCAGAAGCTTTTCTCATGAAAGTCCAGAAAGTCTTCTTATAAAATACCGGAACGTCTTCTCATGTAAGACCGGAAGGTCTTCTCATGGAAAATCGGAAGGTCTTCCCATGTGTAGTATACTAGTTATCATATTGTTACTTTCCTACTGCTTTCTTAGTTTGTAAGCTAGCGTAACCTGTTTAGTCTATAAGTACATTGTAAGTCACTCAATCATACTTATTCTCGTGAGCGCAGGTACGGGTGAGTTGTTGTGTGTAGGCATTGTTGATTGTTGTGTGAGGCGTTATTAGTTATTTAGCAAGAACGATAGAATGATCCAGTCAGTCTTGTTTTGGAGAAAGAACACACAACAACGGTCATCCTTACGCGCGCACACTTGTGTTACGAAGTAATAGAAAACAAAGACAACAATAATAAAATAAAACAACAACAACTGTGTTTTATTGGAAAGGCATTATCTGCTACAACCTCAGAAGTGGTTCTCGCCTACTGCAAAACTGTGTTAAATATTTTTGGTGTTCAAGCCGATATAAGCAAATTAAATATAATTCACAAACAATACTGCATATCATCGTTGCTAAATAAAATGAATCAACAACAATTTAATGCTAATGCGTGTGCTGGTGAATTCACAAATAAAAATACAGACAACGTTACAATTCGACCAAAAAAAGTTGTCTTACCGTTAGACAGTGACGAGGAACAAAGTGGTGGCGTAAGTGAAAATGTACAGTCCGATCCTGACAAACAAAATACAGGCAAACAAAATACAGCCAATATGAAATACAAAACTACAGACAACAATTTGGAGCAATATAAAGAAATAGATGTTGAGTCAAATAACAAACCTACAGATAGCAATTTTGAGAAATGTAAAGAAATAGACATTGCATCAATAATTACTGGCGGCACTTTCGGCGAAACAAAAAATTTACAGTCTCCCCTTAAAAACCTTCCGACAAAAGAAGTTCAAGAAACACCAAATAAAGTGGGAAAAACTACAGAAAACGTAGAGACAGATTTGGCGACAAAGTTAAGAGAAAAGGAGTTAGAACTTTTACGCAAAGAGAACGAGTTGTTACGTAAAGAAAAAGAATTTATGCAAAAAGAAAATGATCTACTGAAACTGGTGGCCGTTAACAACAACAACAGTGGTGCACAACTTACAGACAACAATATCTCTCTTTCGATGGTGAGCAATTTTCTGCCTACGTTTGATGGCAGCACGGACGCAGCATTCTGGGTAACGCAGCTACAAGACTTACAAAAGGTATACAAGTTGTCTGACGACATGGTGCGTGCGTTGCTTGCCATGAAGTTGGTGGGCAAACCTTTGAACTGGCTACACTCACGACGCAATACTGTAACAGAGAGTGTGGCAGAGATTTTCAGTCAGTTTTGCCTGATGTTTGGCACGAATGAGAGCAAGATGGAGATGAGAAAAAAGTTCGAACGTCGCACATGGCGTTTTGATGAAAACTTCACAGATTATTGCAATGATAAGACAAAACTTGCAGAAAAATTAAAATTTGAAGACGACGAATTAATAGAGTACATTATAGACGGCATACCAAATATGCAGCTGCGCCGTCAAACAGTGATGCAGAGATTCCTTAGTGTGAATGAGCTATGCAAGTCGTTGGCTGCCATAAAATTGCCGAAAGCAAACAGCGAGAGTCGTGACGCAGCCGCTACCAAATTGGACGTTCGCTGCTATAATTGTAATAGTATGGGGCATTATGCTGCGGACTGCAACAAACCGAGACGGCAGCCGGGAACGTGCTATGCCTGTGGCAGAGCAGGCCATACGGTGGGCCAGTGCGACAAAAACAAAAAGAAGGATGTGTCGACATCAGAAAACAATTATGTAAGATATTTCGTATATAATTTTAGTTCTAGTGTTAATATTAATTTTTCTTTAGAAACTTTAATTGATACCGGTAGCTCTATTAGCCTTATAAGAGAAGACGCGTTGCCGGCCGGAACACAAATATTCCCCTTACCAGACATGAATTTTTATGGTTTAAATTTTTCCACTTTAAAAACACTTGGATTTTGTTTTTGTTTTCTGAATTATTCAAATAAATATATTGAAATAAAACTGGTGGTTGTTCATAGATCGTCAATGAAATATTCCGTATTGTTGGGAAGAGATTTTTTAGAAAAGTCTCAGAGCAAATTGTTATTGTTTGGCTGTGAACCAGACGTAGAGCCAGAACAAATGTATGTCCACAAATTAGAGGTAAATAACAACTCAAAAATTACTGAATCGAGTTTAGATCAAGAATATCTCCAGTTTGAGAATGAGATTTTAGCGATCGATATTACGTCAAACTATACAGACTTCAACTTAAAGGTTGGGGATGCTGTACACCAACATACTTTAGCCAAATTGAATGCGTTGTTTAAAGAAACTTATGTAGATATGAAACGTCCGGAAATACCAGAAATACATTATGAAATGAAACTGATATTAGAGAATTCCAAACCTTTCAATTGTCCTCCGAGACGACTTTCCTATACAGAAAAAATAGAGTTACAGAAAATATTAGACGACTACTTAGAAAAAGGAATTATAAGAGCTAGTGAATCTGAATATGCCTCACCTATAGTGTTAGTTAAGAAAAAAACTGGAGACCTACGTATGTGTGTAGATTTTAGAAAATTAAACAAAGTTACCGCCAAACATAATTACCCGATTCCATTGATCGACGATCTTCTAGAAAGCTTAGCAAACAAAACAATATTTACTAAACTAGATCTCAAAAATGGTTTCCATCACGTTTTTATGGATGAAGATTCTATAAAATATACAGCATTCATTACACCTTTAGGTCAATATGAATTTCTGCGTATGCCGTTTGGTCTGAAGAATGCTCCGTCGGTTTTCCAAATGTTTATAAACAGTGTTTTCAAAGACCTTATTAGAACGGGAGATGTTGTAATATATCTAGACGATATTATGATTGCCACTCATGATATCAAACGACATTTAGAAGTATTAAGAGAAGTCATGTTGAGGTTGGTACAAAATAAATTGGAGTTGCGGTTAGATAAGTGTGAATTTTTGCGGGACAACATAAAATATTTAGGTTATACCATAGACAAATCGGGTATACGGGCCGACGATAGGGGATTAGAAGCGATCAAAAATTTCCCTCTACCCGACAAGGTACGGGCAGTGCAAAGCTTTCTTGGCCTTTGCTCATATTTCAGACGTTTTATCAAAGATTTTTCGATTTTAGCAAAACCACTTTATGATTTGACTAGAAAAGATAAACAATTTTATTTCGGACAATTGGAGCTTGAAACATTTGAATTATTAAAAAGAAAACTGCTAGACTCGCCAGTTTTAGCTTTATATAACCCGTCCGCAGAAACGGAGCTCCATTGCGATGCGAGTGCTTTAGGGTTCGGATCTATATTAATGCAAAAACAAAAAGACAAAAAGTGGCATCCTGTGTTTTATTTTTCTAAAAGGACTACAGATGCTGAATCAAAGTTTCACAGCTACGAATTAGAGACCTTAGCGATAGTTTATGCACTTAGGAGATTTCGTGTTTATTTATATGGCAAAACATTCAAAATAATTACCGATTGTAATTCTTTGACCTTGACGTTAAATAAAAAAGAGTTAAACCCGAGAATCGCCAGGTGGGCATTGGAATTACAAAATTTCGACTATGTTGTTGAACATAGAGAAGGGCGACGTATGCAGCATGTAGATGCGTTAAGTCGATCATTAGATATTATGATAATAGACACTAACACTTTTGAAGAAAATTTAATAATCGCTCAAAATAAAGATCCAGAAATTGTTAAACTTAAAGAAAAGTTACAGACGTCAGACAATAAATATTATGAAATGAGGAATGGCGTACTTTATAAAAAATTAAAAACCGGAAAGTTGCTTTTTGTTGTCCCTGCTCAAATGGAAACCCATGTTCTGTATAAGTATCATGATGAGATGGGACATGTTGGCATTAACAAAGTTACAGACCTAATAAATAAAACTTATTGGTTCCCTCACATAAATAATAAAGTTAGAGATCACATACAAAACTGTTTGAAGTGTATAACTTTTTCTCCTAAAAGCGGCCCTGTAGAAGGATTCCTACATAACATCCCGAAACCGACAAAACCATTTGAAATGATTCACGTAGACCATTATGGGCCAGTAGACAGAAACAGTTCAAAGAAACACATATTTGTGGTTATCGATGCTTGCTCTAAGTTTGTTAAATTGTATCCGACAAAGACTACTGCCACAAAGGAAGTAATAAAAGCCTTGCAAGAATATTTTAGATATTACAGTCGACCGCGATACATTATTTCTGATAGAGGGTCATGTTTCACTTCGAATGATTTTAACAAATTTGTCAAGGACAATGACATAAAACATATTAAGATAGCTACTTTTTCACCGGAAGCTAACGGCCAGGTAGAACGTGTTAATAGAACTTTAGGACCAATGATTGCAAAACTTATAAATACAGAAACTAATACGACTTGGGAAAAAACATTAGAAACTGTCGAATTCACAATAAATAATACCTGCAACAGAATGATAAACCAACACCCTAGTGTAATGTTATTTGGTGTCAACCAACGGGGAAAATTTTCAGACCAAATTAGAGACAATGTAATGGAACAAGATACTAGAAACTTAAATTCAATTCGACTTAGTGCAAATGAAAGACAATATACAGCACAACAATACAATAAAAATTATACAGATCTCAAGAGGAAACAACCAGTGTTGTACGAAAAAGGCGATTATGTTGTAATAAAAAATATTGACAGTAGGGTAGGAGTCTCTAAAAAATTTGTGCCAAAATTTAAGGGTCCATACGTTGTTACAGGAGTACTAGAAAATGATCGTTATGAACTACAAGATGTAGAAGGTTTTCAACAAAGCAGAATACCTTACAAAGGAATATGGGCAGCACATAACATGAAACATTGGCATAGGGGACCTGGTCAGTTAAACCAATGCAATTCACAACATACTGAACTATTTTTAGACAGTGTAACAGAACAACGCAAACTTCCACCCATTACACATAACAGTGAGGTTCCTTAAGGCAACCGTGTCGAAAAGAGTCAGGTGATCTTTATGGTCAGGAAGGCCGATTGTAGTATACTAGTTATCATATTGTTACTTTCCTACTGCTTTCTTAGTTTGTAAGCTAGCGTAACCTGTTTAGTCTATAAGTACATTGTAAGTCACTCAATCATACTTATTCTCGTGAGCGCAGGTACGGGTGAGTTGTTGTGTGTAGGCATTGTTGATTGTTGTGTGAGGCGTTATTAGTTATTTAGCAAGAACGATAGAATGATCCAGTCAGTCTTGTTTTGGAGAAAGAACACACAACAACGGTCATCCTTACGCGCGCACACTTGTGTTACGAAGTAATAGAAAACAAAGACAACAATAATAAAATAAAACAACAACAACTGTGTTTTATTGGAAAGGCATTATCTGCTACACATGGAAAATCGGAAGGTCTTCTCATGGAATACCAGAAGTTCTTCTCATGGAAAACCAAAAGGTCTTCTCATGGAAGACCAGAAGGTCTTCTAATGGAAGACCAGTAGGTCTTCTAATGGAAGACCAGTAGGTCCTCTCATGGAAGACCAGAAGGTCTTCTCATGGAAGACAAGAAGGACTTCTCATGGAAGACCAGAAGATCTTCTAATGGAAGACCAGATGGTCTTCTTACAGTAGATTTGAAGGTCGTGGAAGATCAAAAGGTCTTTTTTTAAAATACCAGAGCCCTTCTCTTAGAAGACCAGAAGCTTTTCTCATGAAAGTCCCGAAGGTCTTCTTATAAAATACCGGAACGTCTTCTCATGTAAGACCGGAAGGTCTTCTCATGGAAAATCGGAAGGTCTTCTCATGGAATACCAGAAAGTCTTCTTTTAGAAGAGCAGAAGGTCTTCTAATGGAAAACCAGAAGGTCTTCTCATGAAAAACCAGAAGGTCTTTTTATAGTAGATTTGAAGGTCGTGGAAGACCAGAAGGCCTTCTTATAAAGGACCATGAAAGTCGTGAAGGTCTTCTTATAAAACAGTAGAACGTCTTCTCATGGAAGACCGGAAGGTCTTCTTATGGAAAATCGGAAAGTCTTCCCATGGAATACCAGAACGTCTTCTCATGGAATACCAGAAGGTCTTTTCATGGAAAACCAAAAGGTCTTCTTATAGAAGAGCAGAAGGTTTTCTCGTGGAAGACCAGAAGGTCTTCTCATGAAAGACCAGAAGGCCTTTTTATAGTAGATTTGAAGGTCGTGGAAGACCAGAAGGACTTCTTATAAAGGACCATGAAAGTCCAGAAGGTCTTCTTATAAAACAGTAGAACGTCTTCTCAGGGAAGACCGGAAGGTCTTCTCATGGAAAATCGAAAGGTCTACTCATGAAAGTCCAAAAGGTCTTCTAGAAGAGCAGAATTCTTATTATAGAAGAGCAGAAGATCTTCTTATAGAAAACCAGAAGGAATTTTCTCTTCTCTTATAGAAGACCAGAATAGCTTTTCTTATAGAATACCAGAGATTCTTCTTAAAGAAGTCTTCTCATAAAAATCCAGAAGGTCGTCTTACAGAAGATCGGAAAGTATGCTCTCATGACCTTAAAATCTTCTATAAGAAGACATTCTGGTCTTCCATGAACAGTCCATAAATGATCAGAAGGTTCTCCCATGAAAGACGAGAAGCTTTTCTCATGAAATACCAGATGTTGTTCTTATAGAAGAACAGAAGGTCTTCTTATGGAAGACTAAAAGGTATTCTTATGGAAGAACAGAAAGTCTTTTCTTTTCTCTTACAGATGACCAGAAGGTCTTGTCATAGAAGAACAGGAAGCCAGAAAGTATCCTCGTGGATACTCTTAGGGTAATAATTGTGAGGTGTGATCCTCGTGTAGAACTGGAGCGTAATGGTGAGCAAGTTACGGGTATCGTAGGGGACTGCTGTGACCGTGGGTGTTAAAGTGATGGGTGAAAAGACCGTGCTGATGCTACTTAAAGGGAGGTTGGCCCATAGCCGTTCATGCGAACTGGCGAACTTGGCATACCATATATGGTGGGATGTTTGATGCCTGTGTAACAGTCATGTATGTAGTCATGATAGCATGTTTGCCAGTATATCGGACTGTCTTGTAATCTGGAAGCGAGGTAAATGGTTATTCGGGCCTTCTGATCTGGTGGATGGATCAAAAGGCCCGAATAAGCCAATAATCCTCAGAAAAGCCCTCTATGTTAGACGGTGGAGGCCAAGGGAGCGTGCTGCTGAGGTGCATGACTAGTAGACCGTCCAGACTTTTGCTTTAGCATGAGTCCAGAATTCTTACTGACTGAATGTATTTTTTTGCATGTAGTAGGCCTGTTCGAAACAAATTTGTGTTTATGTGGGAAGGCATGTACTGACTGCGGCGTGGAATTTCATTGGGACACTTGGAGACTTCGGATCCTCAAGTAGTTTTGCACGTAAAAAGTTTGTTAGGTGAAGAACGAGTCTTAGTGGAGGCAACCTTTTTACATAGTCTTCCCTACCAGAGAAGATAGCTTTGTCAATTGTTTGTGTTGTTATTGCCGTGATGCCTTTGAGCCCTATGTACAGTACATGAGGACAGCATGTTAGCTGTTGGTGGTCTTGTTTTGCATGTTGCTTCGCTTGATTGTTGGGTCTCACCTATCCGGGCTGTTTAGTGTTTAAGTGGCAGTATTCTGTGGCTACGGAGCTTTACCGAAGGCTATAGTCTGGTACCACGGATGCAAGATGTACCCAGATCTCCGGATCTACACACTATAACTTAAGTCGTATCCTTGGAACTGCCCCGTTCTTTACATTTTCCAACTTTATCTAACATTTTTTGTCATTTTTGTTCTAATTTCTAAATAAATTGTATATTTTCTCTCTTTTTTAAGGAACTTGTGGATAAATTCGTGAAGGAAGAACTGGTGAATACCATAGCAGAGGCCCAAATTGCAGCAGCTTTGATTGGCATGAAATTCCAGCAAGATGTTTCCATATGGGCAGCCAAGGAATGCAGTGATTTGGAACATGCCATAGCCCTACTTAAACAAGACTGTGAGCTATGCAGCGGAACTTATGCCCTCAATGAAATTGTTTCAATGCTTAAGTGTACCCATAAATGTTGCAAGCAGTGTGCCAAAACTTATTTCACTGTACAGGTAAATTTTAGCTCGGATAAAAATGTTAGGTTAAGGAGATCAGATAGTGTCTATCTAGTATGATTCGCAGAGTTTTCTAGCTCTGACCACAAGACCCACATACAATATTTAATTACAGCGAAGATCACAATGAAGAGCTTGAACTTTTCATGGGATACTACCTCAGTTAAGATGCCTCAACTATAGTGACATGATGTCACTGACATCCATCCTATGGTTTTGATTTAGCATTAATTAATCTGAAAGAAATATTCCCAAGTAATATGGGAATTTCGAAATCATATTTTCTTCTCTATTTGACCTCTCACCAAATATACCTAAACTTTAGGATCTTATCATTCTCCCATTTCAGATAACCGAGCGCAGTATTAACGATTGCAATTGCCCCTTCTGCAAATTGCCCGAATTGCACAATCAAACCGAACATGAGGATGATAATTTGGAATACTTTTCCAATTTGGATATATTCTTAAAGAATATTGTTGAACCTGAAGTCCATGAACTATTCCAAAGGAAGTTGCGGGATAGGACTCTACTCAAAGATCCCAATTTCAAGTGGTGTGTTCAATGTTCTTCGGGATTCTTTGCAAGGCCCAAACAAAAAAGGTTAATATGCCCCGATTGTGGTTCAGTGACATGTGCTTCGTGTCGCAAACCGGTGAGTAAAGTTGAACCAAAATTTGATATGTTATTAATGATTGTGTTACCCTTACAGTGGCAAAAACAACACGAAGGCATTTCCTGTGAGAAATTCTTGGAATGGGAAATGGCCAATGATCCCGCCGTCCAAGCCTTGGGTGTGAAAGAGCATTTAGATCAAAATGGTATTGATTGTCCAAAGTGTAAATTTAGATATTCTCTAGCCAGGTATGTCCATTACAAAACCTCTCAACAAGTGTCCCGCTTAACTTTTGTTCTCCTTACAGAGGAGGTTGCATGCATTTCACCTGCACCCAATGCAAATATGAATTTTGCTATGGCTGTGCCAAACCTTTTATGATGGGTGCCAAATGCACAATATCCCCGTATTGTGCCAAGCTCGGCTTGCATGCCCATCATCCACGTAATTGTCTCTTCTATTTGAGAGATAAATTACCCATACAACTACAATTGCTGCTGAAAAATAATGGTGTTGAATTTGAGGTCGACCCCATTGAGACAAATGATGACAGCGTACCCGAGTCATCACAAAAACAAGCTCCACTCTGTCCCATTCCCATACAAAAAGAGACACCAAATGGTCTCGTGGATACGAAATGTAATAGTGATGTACCCGATCAACATGCTGGAATGTGTCGGTAAGTATATTAGCAATGTCGTAGGATTATGATATGGCAAAAGTTATTATTGAGGCATATCAGCAACAAAACTGAAATAATCTTATAAATATTTTACTCTATGCTGAAATGCTGGATTTATTAAATTCTCCTTAAATTAATTTTAATTCAGTTTAGCTATGAGTTTTAATTTAGGTGTGGATTTCTTTAGATTAATTCTGAATTAATTAATTCGGGATAGTCCTAAAACACATAACTTAAGGAATAGAATGAATGTTCTATTAAATTCGAAAACAAATTACCATATCAATAATGTCATAAAAATTTAAACCCCCTTTTGCAGGACCCACTATGTTGAATATTTAACAGCTAAGGTGGCCAAGGCCAAAATCGATCCTTTGCCAATTTTCGATTTGACAGATTGTGTTCAAGAACTGCGTCGTCGTGGCATTCCGCTGCCCGAACGTGGTCCCTGGGATACAGATGAAATCTACAAGGGCATGTGTGCTGAGGTAAGGAGTTAAATATCCTCGTTAAATATTAAAAATAATATAATTTTTCATAAAATTGTTTACATCCACAGGTTATTCAGAAAAACATACCCCTGGAAACGAATTAAATTTGCGAATACAAGGACTGTTTCATCATTACATACATTTAAATTTTTTATACATTGTTCACCATTATTTACATATATTATTTATTATAGTCTCATTCATCAATTTCATGTTTCATTATTTGTTTATGTCAAATTATTTATTAATTAAATAATTACAAACACACAATTTCGCATTAATAATTATATACAAAAATTCGATAAATAAAAAAGTAACAACAATAACGCACAGTGTTCTAATTTCCTTTAGAAAAAATGGTAGGTAGGAGGCATTTCTTGCCTCTGAACATAAATCTGGTTGTTGTAACAGCATATTATATTGTTACGAATGTAACTGATAAGTTTAAGTTAGTTTAGATGAATTTCCGTTAATTGAAGAATTTGAATTGTAACGTAAATTCTTTTGAGGAGGGTTGGCGTTTTTTGTTTGGGATGACGACTTCTATTTTGTTTTTCAAAATAGTCAGGCTTAATCCCATAGTCGTTGTTTTAATATTTTATTAAAACAACTTTAATTTATTAGTGGGAAAAAATTGGCGATGTTTACCAAGGGGTAAGGCAGGGAATACTATAGTTTCAGATCTCGCCACAGATCTTCCTCAGTTTCCTTGTTTCTTGTCTTTCAACAAGAAACTTTTTATACCCAAGTGTCAATTGCTAGTTCAAATAGATACGTGCGCAAAGAAACACTCTGATCGAGAATTTCTTTGGCATTTAGCCGTATAGTCGCCACACGGTCAGTTTACCCGAAGAAACAGGCGACTTTTTGCTTCGAAGTGCTTCGTACGTGAACAACTTTCGTTGGATTTGGCTCGTTTTCGAAGACCCAGACGACCGATTCTTGCTTTGTTTCGGGCTCCTAAGCATATATCCTAGATTCGTCGTCTGTGACGATCTTACAAACGTCGTTCGAAACACCGCGATCGATTTTATGCACAATTTCCTTGAAACAATCCACAAGAGCCTTTTTCTGAACGATTGTCCAATTTTGCTGGATTTAACGAGAAAAAAATCCATTTTTGCGGTCAGGTGTTTATGCCTACCCTGACGACCTTCGTTTTTTGGCGATGTCCGGCCACGATTGAATTCATTAAACCAGTTTTTCATAGTCCTATAGGATGACCCTATATCGACATACAAAGATTTAATTTGATCGATGCAAAATTCTTGAAAATGTTTAGAAATGCAAAGAGATTTTTTTCATTTTTTAGGCCAGATAGTTTTCGTGCAGCCCTCGTAAAGAAGTAAATCTTGAATTGATTAAAGTGAATAAGTGAAATAATTGTAATATAAACGAACCCTCGTTTTATTTGATTAAAATCGTATCGGGGAATAAAACAGCGTATACACGGAGTTTAGTTAAACCTAATTCCGAAACAACATGTTTGTAAGTTCGTTTTTTACTTAATCTGGCTCTGGGTCCATATTCAACTACTGTAGTTAGTTGAGTAGGTTTGGCAGGTAGTTTAAAAGGTGTAGCGTTCATGCCTGTGCCGAATGCTGGGCAGATGTTTTGCACTGTGTCATCAATTCTTGCCCTATAGGAACTTAGATCGCTGCAACATCCCGAGCGTAGTTTAGCCAAAACTACTCTGGTTTGTTGTGGCAGCTGACGCTCCTCAGCTGCGATAGATAAGAGATGTTCTCCGAGGACCGCATACAGATGATAGTTGTTTATGGCATAAGTGTGAATGTTATTTAAACCTGCTTGTTGATCTAGGGGTTCCCTATTGTGACGTTGGACCTATCTTTCTAAATCATGAAGATCCCTCGTGATGTGCCTGAGTGGGGGGTCATATTCACCATATGATTCTCACCGTAACACCCGAGCAAGTACTGCAACGAGAGCTGGACGAATTTTTGTCTACTCATGTAGATGATCCACTGAAGGCATGAGCAGGCAATCTGTTGCTATTCTCAGGACAGCATTCTGACAGCCTTGAATATTTTTCCATCACCTTGCACTTATATTCGACCGACTTATTGCGGTATATGTAGTGAACAAGGTTTCTTTATCTGCAGCCCAAGTGCTGCCGGCTACGGAATTGATGACCTTGTTCGTATCTCTCAGCTTGTCGCATATGGCTGTGGTATGCGCGTACGACGTGAACATGCTGTCGGATGTGACCCCTAGAATTTTGGGGTAGTTAGTGGTTAGAATTATGTTACAATCGACCATGATATTCAACTCAGTGCTCACCTCTGCAGTCCATGTGGTGAACATAGTAGCCATAGATGTAGTGGCGGATATATTTATTCATATTCCTCGCGTGAAAAAATGTGATAAGATCAGTCAAACAGGCGTTCAAGGGTAAAGCCTCAAGAGTCTTTGCTACGAGTGAGAAAAGGGAATTATGTCTGAACGATTCACCTTTGCCTGGCTTCATTAACGGGACTACCCTGCCCATTTACCAGACTTTGGGGCTGGGCGGTTGAACATGTGCAGCGTATCATGCGGTATGTTATTTAATGATACATACATCCGTATTTGTGTATTCTTCCACGGCATATCACTTACATTGGCATATCACACTGGTGCCGCATAGCTTACCACAGACCGATATATCGCATTTTAGATGGTTAATATGGTCTCTTAATTTGCTCCCCAAGTGCTATACGCGAGGAACTTGAGGATATTTTTCGAATGTTTCATTGTGCAGACATAAGTTTCCGAGCGTTTGACCCAAGTTATTCTCCTTTCCAGTTTTGACAATTATAATGGTCAGGACTGGGGTTATATGATCTTCTTAGGTGTTTGTAAAATATATTTTTGGTACGCTCCTCCGGCGTTACGAAGTAAGTCCCCAATGAAATAAGTCCCCAAAAATTGAAATGAAATAACTCCCCAACGAAGTGAAATAACTCCCCAAAATAAATTATGATACAAGTCCCCAATTTTAAATTAAGTCCCCAAATTTAACAAATAAGCACTGCATCCTCCACATTTGCTAGGGAATAAAGACACTTGAAGACGTTATTTTGTTCAGCAATTGAGTGATTCATCCAAGATTTTATTTTCATATAAAAAATAAACTTTCCGAATTTCCTCTTGGAAAATATCTACTTATGGTACCATATTTATACACATGCGGTATCTCTCATACATTTCCAAGATAATAAAATTTCTACAGTTATTTTACAATAATTCTCTTGACAAAATGCCTGAGGCGTGAAGTGAGATTTGAAGTGTTTCTCAGAACATACCCGAATGTTTTAATGTATTAAGAACGTAAATTCTTTCGTTACTTTGGTATGAAACAAAAATACGCGCGAATTTTGGGTTCTTACCAAAATATCAACCTATTTTCACAACAAAACTAGTTACATTCAAATACGATTGTGATGCCTTGGTATCAAGTTAAAAATTTGAGCGAATTCTTAACTTGAAACCAAGACACGTCCTTTTCCCCCCAAAACAACTACTACCATGCATCACAAAACATTTTATTTTCACAATCATATTTCCCTGTGCTTTTAGTTCCATATATTCCTTCCTAATCATAATGATTATGCTTAATTTTATTTATTTATTTTTTTTTTTTGCTTAAAAAAATTTCCTCTCTTACATTCACTCCAAGGCGAATTTATCAAGGTGATCCAATAGTTGACGTTAGGTTGTAGTCTTCATTTGCTGTCAATTTTTTTTTTGCGCGAAATATCCACAAAAGTGAGAAGAAAAGGTTAAAATATTATTCGCGAAGCTTAAACAAAGATGTTGTACACAGATATTTTTTATAGAAGCGAAATATTTGTTATTTATTTTTGATTAAAAATATGTTTTGACAGCAAATGAAGACATAGGTTGCTATTATTGTATCACCTTCTTTCTTACACCATGATTCACTCTTGATTTCCAAAATTTTATGCTGCAAATACAAGTGTTGTATATAAATAACTTTTGGAACATATAATTCCTCCAAACTTTTTTTAAACATGAGCAATAATTTCGAAGTCCATTCTGATCAGTAGACGCTCTTTACAAACTAATTGATAAGCAATAACTATATGAGAAAACAAAAGGACTCACGCAGTAAGTCCAACAGGACATTTCTATTAGTTTCTAAATAATATGCAATTGTACAAAAATGAAATAAGTCCTCAAATGTATTTTTGGGGATTTATTTCATTTCCTAAATTGGGGAGTTATTTCATAATGAAATATGTCCCAACATTTTATATGAAATAAATCCCCAGAAATATGAAATAAAACCCCAAAAATTAAAATTATTGTTGTTATTGTTTTGTGTATTGAGAATTTATTTAATTTTCAGTTTCGTAACGCCCGCTCCTCCTTGTTTCG
The DNA here is from genome assembly GCF_047663935.1 of Musca autumnalis. NCBI lineage: Eukaryota > Metazoa > Arthropoda > Insecta > Diptera > Muscidae > Musca > Musca autumnalis. The sequence goes on along the minus strand of NW_027411755.1, from coordinate 3,977,399 downwards.
ACCGAGACATGAATGCAGAAAAGACTTATGTCGATAAATTTAGATGTTATTATGTCGATAAATTTATTTTATTACTCCACCGGGCTGAATATGGAGACAAAGTTTTCATCCCTCCAAACATTTGGAAGTACTTCCAAACATTTGATTATATCTGCTTTTCAAAGTGCCTTAAAAAGCGGTAAGAAGCCACTGGTGTCATTTTACAAACACGGTTTCTTTAGATCATGCGCCTTCAAACCTTGTGTAGAATCCCTTGCGTAACTTACTTTAGATCAAACAAGTAAAAAAGTATCAGTCGGCTTTGCCGACAGAGATATACCCTCAGCCTGTGCAAATTGAAACAAAATTTTGGTCTCGTATGAACCGACAAAAATGTTGATTACGATTAAAGTTCAAAAATTTTGCTGAAAAGGTACTTAAAGGAATGGACCGACATAGACCATGGGGTTGCCATGTAAGTTGCTTCAACAAAAATCAAAGTGATTCAATAGCAGGAGTGGACAAATATAGTCCATATTCGAACCTGATCTATATCTGGTAGATATTATGAGAATGTGTAAAGTATGGACCAAATCGGTCACTCCCATCAAGAGTTTTCGTGCCCACAATTTTTCAGAATATTATTGAACTTTTGTGGGGTAGGTACCTGAAGGAGTGGACCGATATGGCTTATCTACGAACTTAAACTAAGTTTGGAAACAATATTACGAAGGCCAAATTTTGGCCGGAACCGGCATTTCCGTTCGAGAATTATCTTGCGCTTCCACCCATAAACATGGTGTCATAGGATTTGTTTTTCAACTTTCAGGCTATTTTTTAGGAAGTATGGACTTGCCCCTGAGGAAACTTGTACCTTCGTATAGGGGACAGTGAATACAAGATGGTACAACAAAAACCAAGGAGATTCGAGAGCAGATCCTAAACTGAACTTTTCCGAAATTTTGTGTGGGAGGTACTCGAAGGAGTTTACCGATTGAGTCCATATTGGAACCTCATCTAAGTCTGGTAGAAATTTCATAATGTGCAAAGTATGGACCAAATCGCTTACTCCCTTCAAGAGTTATCGTACGCACAAATTTTCCGAACATTTTCGAACTTCTGTGGGGGAGGTACCGGAAAGAGTGGACCGATATAATCCATCTTTGAACTTGAACTAAGTTTGGACAAAATATTACGAAAGCCAAATTTTGGACCGAATCGGCAGATCCGTTCGAGAGTTATCTTGCGCTCCGACCACTACACACGGTGTCATAGGGTTTTTTGTAACTTTCAGGCTATTTTCTCTGGAATTATGGACTTGCCCCTAATGGAACAAAAATCAAAGCGATTCGAGACCAGTATAGGAATTCACTAACTTTTATCGATTCAAAAGTTGTTAAAATTTCTTTTGTTTTTGTAACAACTACAAAACAAACAAATGAAATTGTTGTAAAATAAACAATGAGTAAAGTTGTTAAAAAGTTACTGAATAGGGGGGCTGGTCCTAAACCGAACTTTTCCGAAATTTTGTGTGGGAGGTACACGAAGGAGTGAACCGATTGAGTCCATATTGCAACCTAATCTAAGCTTGGTAGAAATTACACGATGTGCAAAGTATGGACCAAATCGGTTATTCTCTACAAGAGTTATCTTGCGCACAAGTTTTGCGACAATTTTTGAAAATGTGTGGGGGAGGTACCTGATGGAGTGGACCTATATGGCCCATCTTCGAACTTAAATCGAATCTGGACAAAATATTTCGATACCCAAAATTTGAACCGAATCGATTGATCCGTTCGAGAGTTATCGTGCGCACCAGCCAGCCAGACCGACAGACAGACAGACGGACGGACATTGCTAGATCTACTCAAAATTGTCTGAAACGGATATCGTACAAACATACTTGGGGTCTAAAACAATTATTTCGATGAGGCACATTTTTGGTTGGGCTGAGGGTATAAAAAGCGATTGTTTACATTTATTTATTTTGTACAACGTTGAACATATAACGGCTATTATTTCGTCTGAGATTATATGGAACGGTGGTGCAATGGACAGCATGCTCGACTGGCATTCTACATACCCGGATTCTAATCCTGGGCAGGTGACAACATATTTTTAAAATGGTAAAATTAATGTTGACTACATCTCTTTAGCAATTAAGCTAAGTACGTAAAATAGTAAAAAAGTAATAATATGAAAATTTATAATAATTATAAAACAATAAAAAAGAAATAAAATTTCTTTTTTCGTCAATGGCAATTTTATCGCTTTAATAACTTCCAGCATTGACGAAAGCGAATATAGTCATTGCTATCTTTTTAGGGTACCACCGTGGTGCAATGGTTGTTTTCAGCTTTGCCTTGCTTATACTAGTAAGATACTTACACTTTTTCTGATTATATCCACAACAATATTCAGAGGATCTAATTTATCAAAATTGTTGGTTAATATGAAAAATGTGTATTAATTTCATGTTGGAGTAGAGCTGAATGATCGATTTTTTGTTTAGCAAAAGAAATAGGAAAGCCGAAGAGAGTGTTACCACCACCAAATTATGCGATCGTTAGTTGCGCAGCTCATCAAGCATATCTGGTGCGAAAGTGCCTTCCCTAGAAATGCTTCGAATCTTATACAGGGTGTTTTTTTTAAACCCGATAGATCTTGAAATTGTAAAAAATAACACAAAAAATTAAATTTTAATCAAAAATTTTTTTTATTCGAAAGATCAATACGTGACATTAAAATTATTTCGGGCATATGGGCACCGCGGCTGTTCTTGACGAAGTGCATTCTGGACGTCCAATTTTTTGCCACTTTTTCAAGCACTGCTGGCCGTATGTCACGAATAACACGAACAATGCTGGCCTCCAAGGCATCATTTGTTGCTGGTTTATCAGCATAAACCAGTGACTTCTCGTAGCCCCACAGGAAATAATCGAGAAGGTGTCAAATCGCACGACCTTAGAGGCCAATTGACAGGTCCACTTCTCGAAATCAACTTATCGCCAAATTTTGATTTCAATAAGTCGATGGTTGCGTTCGCCGTATGGCACGTAGCGCCATCCTGTTGAAACCACATCTCCTCCGGATCAATGTCATCCATATTTTCAAACAAAAAATCATTGATCATGGTGCGGTAACGATCTCCATTGACCGTAACGCGAGCTCCGGCCTCATTTTTGAAGAAATAAGGTCCGATGATGCCACCAGCGTGAAAACCGCAACATACGGTGCATTTTTCTGGATGTAATGGAGTCTGTAGGGTCTCTTGTGGATTGGTCTAGCTCCATATGCGGCAATTTTGCTTATTAACAAACCCGTTAAGCCAAAAATGCGCCTCATCGCTGAACACAATTTTGCGATAAAACAACGGGTAATTTGCCAACTGCTCTAGAGCCCGATATGGCTTATCGGGCCAATCGGCGAAAGAACGACGCAGGCTTCAATTCCTGCACCAGCTGGATCTTATACGGGTGTAGGCCGAGATCTTTGCGCAAAATTTTCCACGTAGTGGACGAACAGAGCCCCAATTCCTGCGACCGACGACGAATCGATAAATTTGGATTTTCTTCCACACTTTCGTTTACAGCGGCGATATTGTCTTCAGTACGCACATTCCTTCGACGTGCTGGTGTTATTGCATCCTCTAGAGAGTATGTGGTACGAAATCTATCCACAGTTCGACGAATGGCTTGTTCAGATGGACGATTATGTACGCCATACAAATGACGAAGTCGTCTATAAGTTGCGCGTATCGACGACGGATTTTCAAAGTAAATTTGGATAATTTCGTAGCGTTGTTCAAGCGTGAGTCTATTCACGATGATTTGTCAGAGTATACTAAAACAAATAAAAAAAGAAAGTTTCATCAAAATTTAATTTTTTGTGTTACTTTTTACAATTTAAAGTTCTATCTAGCTTAAAAAAACACCCTTTACTTATACCGAAGTTATTGTAATTTTGTACGACGTTTTTTTCGTTTCAATCTGAATGCTTCCATGAAAAACGATTTTTACCGCAGCCTTGGGAAGTTATTAGTTTGCTTTTGTAAGCAAACACTTTTCACAGTGTCCAATTTTACGAAAAAACCTGGCCAAAACTCTAAAACTGAATGGATTTTGACCTAACCTTGGGTTCTTTTGCTTTTCGGGTCGCTGGTTACAGTTTTTATATTTGTATACCCTCCTTCATTGTATGGAGGGTATATTAAGTTTGTTTTTCTGTTTGTAACACATCGAACTAATCATTTGCGACCCTATAAAGTATATACAAGGTGGCGCAAAAGTAATCTCACGAAGTTTTTTGGCTGTAATTAAAAAAAATGAAAAACTTTGATTTTTCTTATGGATTATATTTATTTGGTCTTTTAATTTTTTTTTACATCAAGTCGAGAATATGATATCAGATAAATGGCCGCCGCCATAGTTTATTGTCATTTGAGCCCTTTTTATAGCATTTTACATCACTGTGGCCAAAACTTCCGGCGATAGGTCCAAACATTTTTGGCGGATATTGTCTTTAAGAGCTGAAAGAGTCTGAGGCTTGTTGACATAAACCCGCGACTTCAAAAAGCCCTACAAAAAGAAGTCTGGAGCGCCTCATCACTCATGATTATTTTTGATGAAAAATCATCTTCCTCTTGGTGGTGATTGAGGATGGATTGATCGTATGTTAGACGCGATTGACGGTCAGCGTTTAACAGCCATTTGCGTGGCACGTCGTCTGGTCTATGTCGAAGGCGCTTCCGTGACATCCTCGGCTACAGCAGCAATATTCTCTGCAGAACGGATACTCCGGGGTCTGCCATACCTGGCAGCATCTCGTGTTTTGCCAGTCTCTTCAAAGCGAGCGGCTAAACCTGTGCGACGAAATTCACGTTGTGCCAAAGTCACCGACCGATTATTGGTCAAATAAATAGTCACCAATATTCCGCGTTCTGGAGCAGTGTAGCGTAACATTGTTTATCAACGTGTATTTCGCATGTGTTTACTACACAAATGTCAAAACAGAACTGACATTAGGGGCCAATCGCAAAAATTATAGCATTTTCTAATAGGAGGATTACTTTTGCGCCACCTTGTATATATTCTTGATCAGTATAAAATTCTAAGACGATCTAGCCATGGTCCATGTGTTGTAATCACTCTAGCGTTCGCAATAACTGAGCGCTATATTTTTGCACTCGAGCGCCTTTTTCCATAGGCAAGTCAATTTCGAAGATGGGCCATATCGGTCCACGTTTTGGTATAGCGCCCATATAACGGTACCTCCAGATTTTCGGTATTTTGGGAACTTTAACTACATTTTTTGACCAACTACTTGTAATTTCACGTTTGGGGTTCCCTGAGGTCACGAAACATCCGTCAACCGGTCAACATAGGTATATGTTTTGGTATAGTCCCCATATAACAGTACCTCCCGAATTTCGGTATTTTGAGGATTCTAGCTACAATTTTTAACCGAACTACCTGTAATTTGACGTTTGAGGTTCCCAGTGGTCACAAAATATCTCCATCAAAAACTGTGAACGGTACATCCCGATTTTCGGTATTTTGAGGATTTTAGCTACAATTTTTAACCGAACTACCTGTTATTGGACGTTTGAGGTTACCAGTGGTCACAAAACATCTCAACCGAAAACTGTCAACATAGTTCACGTTTTGGTACAGCCCCCACATAATGGTAGCTCCGAGGTTCCTAGTGGTCACAAAACATCTCCTGCAAAAATTGTCAACATAGGTCCACGTTTTGTTATAGCCCCCATATAACCTCCCGATTTTCGGTATTTTGAGGATTTTAGCTACATTTTATGACCGCACTACCTGTAATTTGACGTTTGAAGTTCCCAGTGGTCATAACACTTCTCCACTAAAAATTGTCAACATAGATCCATGTTTTGGTATAGCCCCCATATAACGGTACCTCCCGAATTTCGGTATTTTGGGGATTTCAGCTACAATTGTTAACCGAACTACCTGTAATTTGATGTTTGAGGTTCCCAGTGGTCACAAAATATCTCCACCGTAAACTGTCAACATAGGTTCATGTTTTGGTATAGCCCCCAAATAACGATACTTCCCGAATTTCTGTATTTTCAGGATTTTAGCTACAATTTTTAACCGAACTACCTGTTATTGGACGTTTGAGGTTACCAGTGGTCACAAAACATCTCCACCGAAAACTGTCAACATAGGTCCACGTTTTGGTACACCCCCCCCATAACGGTAGCTCCGAGGTTCCAAGTGGTCACAAAACATCTCCTGCAAAAACATAGGTCCACGTTTTGTTATAGCCCCCATATAACCTCCCGATTTTCGGTATTTTGAGGATTTTAGCTACATTTTATGACCGCACCACCTGTAATTTGACGTTTGAAGTTCCCAGTGATCATAACACTTCTCCACTAAAAATTGTCAACATAGATCCATGTTTTGGTATAGTCCCCATATAACGGTACCTCCCGAATTTCGATATTTTGGGGATTTTAGCTACAATTTTTAACCGAACTACCCGTAATTTGATGTTTGAGGTTCCCAGTGGTCACAAAATATCTCCACCGTAAACTGTCAACATAGGTTCATGTTTTGGTATAGCCCCCAAATAACGGTACCTCCCGATTTTCGGTATTTTCAGGATTTTAGCTGCAATTTTTAACCGAACTACCTGTTATTGGACGTTTGAGGTTACCAGTGGTCACAAAACATAGGTCCATGTTTTGGTACAGCCCCCACATAACGGCAGCTCCGAGGTTCCTAGTGGTCACAAAAACATCTCCTGCAAATATTGTCAACATAGGTCCACGTTTTGTTATAGCCCCCATATAACCTCCCGATTTTCGGTATTTTGAGGATTTTAACAACAAATTTTAACCAAACTACTTGTAATTCGATATTTGTGGTTCTCAATGGTCATAAATTATTTCCACTAAAACAGTCAACATCGGTCCATGTTTTCGGTATAGCTCCCATAACGGTACCTCCCGATTTTCCGTATTTTGAGGATTTTAGCTAAAAATTTTAACCAAACTATTTGTAATTCGATATTTGAGGTTCCCAATGGTCATAAATTATCTCCACTAAAACTGTCAACATTGGTCCATGTTTTTGGTATAGCCTCCATATAACGGTACCTCCCGATTTTCGGTATTTTGAGGATTTTAGCTACAATTTTTGACCGAAGTATCTGAAATTTGACATTTGAGGTACCCAGTGGTCATAAAACTGCTCCACCAACCGTTATCATCATGGATCCACACTTTGATTCATCCCCATATAAGGTTGCCAGCTGATTGAAGGCATTTCTATATGCATTTTGTTTACCTTATTTAGGTATCAGTGGTCACAGAATATCTCCGGCTCAAATTGTGGACAGGATAGACAAAAATTATTTCGTTTTAGTTCAGAATATTTTATGGTGGAGGGTGTAAAAAGTTCGGCCCGGCCGAACTTAACGCTTTTTTACTTGTTTAACCCTCAGACGGTCATTAAAGGGGTCTTTTTGGTCCCTTCTCCTATAAAATGTGATACACCGAATACACCGAAAGGCTATACCTTACCTAAACTCCAGTAATATGCAAAATTAAAAACACATTTTAGGTTTAAGGTCGTACTTCATGTGAGTTTTGGCAAAATTGTTATACAAAACATCTTTTTAGAAGAACGGAGTCAAAAACAAAAATGTTTCCGCTAAATTTCACTATAAGTCACCAAAGAAATGAAATCTCTATTTGCATTAAATACCAAGGAAATATCGGTATCAATGCTGCCAAAAAAACCAAGAAACTAAAATAGGGGTGCAAGCTTCTACCATTTCCAAAGTTTTGGAAATATTTGAGTTAAGATTACTTGTAATCCTTGCTCTTTAGGTATATGGTGTCCTTGGCAACTTTACCGACAAGAATGCGAGGATTTTTTTAAACTAACCCTCGTGCGAATCATAAAAAGGGGTCTTTTTGGACCCTTTTTCCACAAATCTTTAAAATCTCCTACAAAATGTGTTCGGATCAGACCAAAAAAAAATTTCTAGAACTTTGTTCGCCATATAATGTTACTATTGGTCCTAGAATACATCAAAACTCTAAAGTTTACCTAAACGCAGGAAGTTACCCTATTCTGAAGACAAAATGTCACATAAAAACGAAAAGTGCAAATATGCGCAGGATGTTTCGATGGAAATTGGTAAAAACTCTTCCTTTTTATGAAATGATAAGGTACATAGCCCAACTCGATCCTACTCACAACTATTTTTATCATTTATAGTTGAAATTGACCTTGAAAAAATCAAGAAGTACGGAAATCAATTATTAAAGTACAACAAGAAACCTATATATTTTGTTGATAACTACACGCAGTGTAGTGTAAGTTTACAATTTTTTTCAATTTTTTACCAGAGTTTTCGAAAAATTGGACACTGTGCGTCGTGATAAAATCTCCATGTATTTTAGAGGATGTGGGTTCATGGCTAGTTGACATCTAATGTCGCTTCCATGTAACTGTTCAGATGTGACTTTTCTTACAAATTTCGCCTCGCTATTTTCACCTTAGACGGTGGTATAAGAAGCAACTGTTTCCATACATCTGCATAGACATCCCTATCCACTTGGTATGGGAAATATTTTATTGTTTACTTTAGTTTAAACGTCTATTATTCTAAGCATCACAATATTGTTTTCTTTTTTCGGCTACTCGAAGCTATTTTTACGTTTTTTTTTTTTTTTTGTTTTTTTTTTTTTTTTTTTTTTTTTTGTATCAACAAATCCAACCAATAATCATAAAGGTATATCCCAAACATACATATACAGCCAGCCAGCACGAGGCGCTTTAAAAAAAACCTAATCTTATGTTTCATTTCAATTGATGTGTGAAAGAAATGCTGATGAGTGTACTTTCTTCGATTAAATAATATTAGATGTGTTTTTGGATTAATTATTGGTTGGTCTTTTGAAAAAGTGAAATTTTTTGTTTATGGAATTTTGAAGAGTCCGAAATGTTTTTATGTTATTGGTATTAGTTGTGGTTGAATCGTATGAGAGTTTATAATTTTAAGGGGTATAAAAGTTAAGTTTATTTAAAATTTTATTACAAAAATGATGGACACACGTTTAACCCTAGAAATACCCTGGAATCAGCCTATGTATAATTGTGGGAAATAACTTTTTTTTGTATAACAAATAAGTAGCAATGGTGGGTTTTAAAATATCACTAAAATATTTGTGAGTAGTTTCTAATAATGTTTTTTTTTTTTTTTAAGTTACACACTTACTGGTAAGCCCAATGGAAAATGTTAGTTTTTTCGTGAGTTGTCCTTATTCTTTAAATATTTTAACTATTAATTCTGTGTAATCTTTAATGATAATAAAATACTTTACAGCCTAATGTGCATAAATTCATTGTCTGACGCCAACATTTGCTTTACTAATTTACCAAATGGCCAGAAAATGTGGCTATAGGTATGCCACATTTTTTGCTATTAAATATTTAGAAATATTTTTGGTACGTTGACATTTTGCATCTGTTTCAATTACAGAGAGAAAGGAAAAATGCAAATTTTATATTAAATAAGAATGTTCCATGTTATTGACTTTTGGTTGTTTACTGGAAAATTGAAAAAGAAAAAAATAAATTTTAATGGTATCTTAACACCTGTGACGCCATGAAACGGTAGGTCTACTATACGTGAAATTTTCATTGGCAACTTATTTCGGTGAAGATAAATACAATTATTGCACATAAAGAAGGATTCAATCACTTTAATTTATATCATTAACATATCACAAACCAAACCGATATAAATCTTTAGAAAATTATATAAATGAATCTCAGGAAGATTAATTTACGAAATTTCCTTTGAATAAGAAATCCACCCCTATTTCATTGTAATTAACTACACTTGATTAGAATAATCATTTCGCGAATTGAATAAGTGCGATCACTTGACTGATTTCAGTCGAATGATTAATCGATAACCACAAATTTTATTCGAGATCTTTTTCGATATTAAAATTGCCAATCTTTCATTAGTTCATTTAGACCCAATGAGGGCGTGTGTTCGTGCGTATTTAAAATATACATTTATATTTATAAATTTGTTCTGAATTTAGATTTGTTTACAAATAAAACCAAATAAAAAATAAGTACAAAATAATTAAATGAATTGAATCGATTAAAAAGTTAAAACATCCATACATATAATTAGAACAAAATACGTACATAATTAATACGTTAGACCGCTATAGGCTAAATTAGATCTTTGGAATGCTAAAATAAGGCTGTCCGCTATAGCCTAAAATAGATTATAGGAATGCAAAACTAGGACACCAATCTAGTTAAGAAATTCTAAAACAAGTAAAAACCCCAAACTGTAGTCCCAAAATTACCTCAAAGAAAATATGATCATAAGTTTGAATTTTATTTGGAAGATTTATTAAAGCCAATACAAATGTTTAGATTTCATAAAAATTTTATTTATTATAAATATGTACATATGTGTTTCTAGGACTCACATGTTGGTACTTATACAAACATTAATATTCATATCTTTCAATATTATAATCATCAACAATAAAAAATCTCTTTATAGAAGAAACACGCTCTTCTTTTTGTTTTTTTAACTACCAATAATCATTAAAAAATAGATAATTTTCTTATATTCATATGTATGTTTGTAGGTAGGTATGTATGTTCCATATAATAATAATTTCAAATAATAACAATGTTTACGTTATGAAACATATTTCAATTTATTTATATTTTTGTGAGTATTTTTTTTTTTTTTTTTGGCAATTTGTACTTATATCTAATTTAAATCATATGCTATGTTTTCATTAGTGATGGGTTCCAAGATATGGGGAAAGTTAAGAGAAAACTTTGAAATATCTTTAAGGACTTGGACATATTAGACAGGAAACTGTTTTATAAATATTATGCCCATATGTGAAAACACTTTCAAACACTTCTTATCCCATCACTAATGTTTATGTAATTGTTTTAGTTATTATTTTTCGAAACCTTGCTCCGAAGACAAGATTTGTAATATTCACTTAAAACGTATCATGTGCGGTATGTGCGACTATTTTTACATTTTTAATTTTTTTATAAAATTAATTTTTATCAAATAATTTAATCTCTTTTAATTCTAATTGGAAATTGATTTTGGTTCAAGGTCTCCAGACTATTTAATAGAATCATTAATTAAAACTGGAATACAGGTAAAATAAGTATCAAATATATATAGGCTTCGATGGAGGTTTCTCCTTGCGAAAATCTGAATTTGAAATAGCAGAAACATGTTCTCGAAATATAAGGGAAATAACGTTCTTAGGTTTTATTTATAAAATAATTGAATGATTTTCATAGCTGTTTATTATTTAAATTATAGTAAAACAGCTTAATTTCTAAACATCAGAGTTTCTTTAGACAATTCTTAAAAATTTCTGCAATATTTTGTTAATTAGAGAAGGCCAACAAAAATTATTTAAAAAAATCCACGCCCTTAGAGGAGGCCAACAAAAATTATTTAAAAAAATCCACGCCCTTAGAGGAGGCCAACAAAAATTATTTAAAAAATCCACGCCCTTAGAGGAGGCCAACAAAAATTATTTAAAAAATCCACGCCCTTAGAGGAGGCCAACAAAAATTATTTAAAAAATCCACGCCCTTAGAGGAGGCCAACAAAAATTATTTAAAAAATCCACGCCCTTAGAGGAGGCCAACAAAAATTATTTAAAAAATCCACGCCCTTAGAGGAGGCCAACAAAAATTATTTAAAAAATCCACGCCCTTAGAGGAGGCCAACAAAAATTATTTAAAAAATCCACGCCCTTAGAGGAGGCCAACAAAAATTATTTAAAAAATCCACGCCCTTAGAGGAGGCCAACAAAAATTATTTAAAAAATCCACGCCCTTAGAGGAGGCCAACAAAAATTATTTAAAAAATCCACGCCCTTAGAGGAGGCCAACAAAAATTATTTAAAAAATCCACGCCCTTAGAGGAGGCCAACAAAAATTATTTAAAAAATCCACGCCCTTAGAGGAGGCCAACAAAAATTATTTAAAAAATCCACGCCCTTAGAGGAGGCCAACAAAAATTATTTAAAAAATCCACGCCCTTAGAGGAGGCCAACAAAAATTATTTAAAAAATCCACGCCCTTAGAGGAGGCCAACAAAAATTATTTAAAAAATCCACGCCCTTAGAGGAGGCCAACAAAAATTATTTAAAAAATCCACGCCCTTAGAGGAGGCCAACAAAAATTATTTAAAAAATCCACGCCCTTAGAGGAGGCCAACAAAAATTATTTAAAAAATCCACGCCCTTAGAGGAGGCCAACAAAAATTATTTAAAAAATCCACGCCCTTAGAGGAGGCCAACAAAAATTATTTAAAAAATCCACGCCCTTAGAGGAGGCCAACAAAAATTATTTAAAAAATCCACGCCCTTAGAGGAGGCCAACAAAAATTATTTAAAAAATCCACGCCCTTAGAGGAGGCCAACAAAAATTATTTAAAAAATCCACGCCCTTAGAGGAGGCCAACAAAAATTATTTAAAAAATCCACGCCCTTAGAGGAGGCCAACAAAAATTATTTAAAAAATCCACGCCCTTAGAGGAGGCCAACAAAAATTATTTAAAAAATCCACGCCCTTAGAGGAGGCCAACAAAAATTATTTAAAAAATCCACGCCCTTAGAGGAGGCCAACAAAAATTATTTAAAAAATCCACGCCCTTAGAGGAGGCCAACAAAAATTATTTAAAAAATCCACGCCCTTAGAGGAGGCCAACAAAAATTATTTAAAAAATCCACGCCCTTAGAGGAGGCCAACAAAAATTATTTAAAAAATCCACGCCCTTAGAGGAGGCCAACAAAAATTATTTAAAAAATCCACGCCCTTAGAGGAGGCCAACAAAAATTATTTAAAAAATCCACGCCCTTAGAGGAGGCCAACAAAAATTATTTAAAAAATCCACGCCCTTAGAGGAGGCCAACAAAAATTATTTAAAAAATCCACGCCCTTAGAGGAGGCCAACAAAAATTATTTAAAAAATCCACGCCCTTAGAGGAGGCCAACAAAAATTATTTAAAAAATCCACGCCCTTAGAGGAGGCCAACAAAAATTATTTAAAAAATCCACGCCCTTAGAGGAGGCCAACAAAAATTATTTAAAAAATCCACGCCCTTAGAGGAGGCCAACAAAAATTATTTAAAAAATCCACGCCCTTAGAGGAGGCCAACAAAAATTATTTAAAAAATCCACGCCCTTAGAGGAGGCCAACAAAAATTATTTAAAAAATCCACGCCCTTAGAGGAGGCCAACAAAAATTATTTAAAAAATCCACGCCCTTAGAGGAGGCCAACAAAAATTATTTAAAAAATCCACGCCCTTAGAGGAGGCCAACAAAAATTATTTAAAAAATCCACGCCCTTAGAGGAGGCCAACAAAAATTATTTAAAAAATCCACGCCCTTAGAGGAGGCCAACAAAAATTATTTAAAAAATCCACGCCCTTAGAGGAGGCCAACAAAAATTATTTAAAAAATCCACGCCCTTAGAGGAGGCCAACAAAAATTATTTAAAAAATCCACGCCCTTAGAGGAGGCCAACAAAAATTATTTAAAAAATCCACGCCCTTAGAGGAGGCCAACAAAAATTATTTAAAAAATCCACGCCCTTAGAGGAGGCCAACAAAAATTATTTAAAAAATCCACGCCCTTAGAGGAGGCCAACAAAAATTATTTAAAAAATCCACGCCCTTAGAGGAGGCCAACAAAAATTATTTAAAAAATCCACGCCCTTAGAGGAGGCCAACAAAAATTATTTAAAAAATCCACGCCCTTAGAGGAGGCCAACAAAAATTATTTAAAAAATCCACGCCCTTAGAGGAGGCCAACAAAAATTATTTAAAAAATCCACGCCCTTAGAGGAGGCCAACAAAAATTATTTAAAAAATCCACGCCCTTAGAGGAGGCCAACAAAAATTATTTAAAAAATCCACGCCCTTAGAGGAGGCCAACAAAAATTATTTAAAAAATCCACGCCCTTAGAGGAGGCCAACAAAAATTATTTAAAAAATCCACGCCCTTAGAGGAGGCCAACAAAAATTATTTAAAAAATCCACGCCCTTAGAGGAGGCCAACAAAAATTATTTAAAAAATCCACGCCCTTAGAGGAGGCCAACAAAAATTATTTAAAAAATCCACGCCCTTAGAGGAGGCCAACAAAAATTATTTAAAAAATCCACGCCCTTAGAGAAGGCCAACAAAAATGATTTAAAAAATCCACGCCCTTAGAGAAGGCCAACAAAAATGATTTAAAAAATCCACGCCCTTAGAGAAGGCCAACAAAAATGATTTAAAAAATCCACGCCCTTAGAGGAGGCCAACAAAAATTATTTAAAAAATCCACGCCCTTATAGGAGGCCAACAAAAATTATTTAAAAAATCCACGGCCTTAGAGGAGGCCAACAAAAATTATTTAAAAAATCCGCGCCCTTAGAGGAGGCCAACAAAAATTATTTTAAATATCCACGCCCTTAGAGGGGGCCAACAAAAATTATTTAAAAAATCCACGCCCTTAGAGGAGGCCAACAAAAATTATTTAAAAAATCCACGCCTTTAAAGGAGGCCAACAAAAATTATTTTAAAAATCCACGCCCTTAGAGGAGGCCAACAAAAATTATTTAAAAAATCCACGCCTTTAAAGGAGGCCAACAAAAATTATTTTAAAAATCCACGCCTTTAAAGGAGGCCAACAAAAATTATTTAAAAAATCCACGCCCTTAGAGGAGGCCAACAAAATTTATTTAAAAAATCCACGCCCTTAGAGGAGGCCAACAAAAATTATTTAAAAAATCCACGCCCTTAGAGGAGGCCAACAAAAATTATTTAAAAAATCCACGCCCTTAGAGGAGGCCAACAAAAATTATTTAAAAAATCCACGCCCTTAGAGGAGGCCAACAAAAATTATTTAAAAAATCCACGCCCTTAGAGGAGGCCAACAAAAATTATTTAAAAAATCCACGCCCTTAGAGGAGGCCAACAAAAATTATTTAAAAAATCCACGCCCTTAGAGAAGGCCAACAAAAATGATTTAAAAAATCCACGCCCTTAGAGAAGGCCAACAAAAATGATTTAAAAAATCCACGCCCTTAGAGAAGGCCAACAAAAATGATTTAAAAAATCCACGCCCTTAGAGGAGGCCAACAAAAATTATTTAAAAAATCCACGCCCTTATAGGAGGCCAACAAAAATTATTTAAAAAATCCACGGCCTTAGAGGAGGCCAACAAAAATTATTTAAAAAATCCGCGCCCTTAGAGGAGGCCAACAAAAATTATTTTAAATATCCACGCCCTTAGAGGGGGCCAACAAAAATTATTTAAAAAATCCACGCCCTTAGAGGAGGCCAACAAAAATTATTTAAAAAATCCACGCCCTTAGAGGAGGCCAACAAAAATTATTTAAAAAATCCACGCCTTTAAAGGAGGCCAACAAAAATTATTTAAAAAATCCACGCCTTTAAAGGAGGCCAACAAAAATTATTTTAAAAATCCACGCCTTTAAAGGAGGCCAACAAAAATTATTTTAAAAATCCACGCCTTTAAAGGAGGCCAACAAAAATTATTTTAAAAATCCACGCCTTTAAAGGAGGCCAACAAAAATTATTTTAAAAATCCACGCCTTTAAAGGAGGCCAACAAAAATTATTTTAAAAATCCATGCCTTTAAAGGAGGCCAACAAAAATTATTTAAAAAATCCACGCCCTTAGAGGAGGCCAACAAAAATTATTTAAAAAATCCACGCCCTTAGAGGAGGCCAACAAAAATTATTTAAAAAATCCACGCCCTTAGAGGAGGCCAACAAAAATTATTTAAAAAATCCACGCCCTTAGAGGAGGCCAACAAAAATTATTTAAAAAATCCACGCCCTTAGAGGAGGCCAACAAAAATTATTTAAAAAATCCACGCCCTTAGAGGAGGCCAACAAAAATTATTTAAAAAATCCACGCCCTTAGAGGAGGCCAACAAAAATTATTTAAAAAATCCACGCCCTTAGAGGAGGCCAACAAAAATTATTTAAAAAATCCACGCCCTTAGAGGAGGCCAACAAAAATTATTTAAAAAATCCACGCCCTTAGAGGAGGCCAACAAAAATTATTTAAAAAATCCACGCCCTTAGAGGAGGCCAACAAAAATTATTTAAAAAATCCACGCCCTTAGAGAAGGCCAACAAAAATGATTTAAAAAATCCACGCCCTTAGAGAAGGCCAACAAAAATGATTTAAAAAATCCACGCCCTTAGAGAAGGCCAACAAAAATGATTTAAAAAATCCACGCCCTTAGAGGAGGCCAACAAAAATTATTTAAAAAATCCACGCCCTTATAGGAGGCCAACAAAAATTATTTAAAAAATCCACGGCCTTAGAGGAGGCCAACAAAAATTATTTAAAAAATCCGCGCCCTTAGAGGAGGCCAACAAAAATTATTTTAAATATCCACGCCCTTAGAGGGGGCCAACAAAAATTATTTAAAAAATCCACGCCCTTAGAGGAGGCCAACAAAAATTATTTAAAAAATCCACGCCCTTAGAGGAGGCCAACAAAAATTATTTAAAAAATCCACGCCTTTAAAGGAGGCCAACAAAAATTATTTTAAAAATCCACGCCTTTAAAGGAGGCCAACAAAAATTATTTTAAAAATCCACGCCTTTAAAGGAGGCCAACAAAAATTATTTTAAAAATCCACGCCTTTAAAGGAGGCCAACAAAAATTATTTTAAAAATCCACGCCTTTAAAGGAGGCCAACAAAAATTATTTTAAAAATCCACGCCTTTAAAGGAGGCCAACAAAAATTATTTTAAAAATCCATGCCTTTAAAGGAGGCCAACAAAAATTATTTAAAAAATCCACGCCCTTAGAGGAGGCCAACAAAAATTATTTAAAAAATCCACGCCCTTAGAGGAGGCCAACAAAAATTATTTAAAAAATCCACGCCCTTAGAGGAGGCCAACAAAAATTATTTAAAAAATCCACGCCCTTAGAGGAGGCCAACAAAAATTATTTAAAAAATCCACGCCCTTAGAGGAGGCCAACAAAAATTATTTAAAAAATCCACGCCCTTAGAGGAGGCCAACAAAAATTATTTAAAAAATCCACGCCCTTAGAGGAGGCCAACAAAAATTATTTAAAAAATCCACGCCCTTAGAGGAGGCCAACAAAAATTATTTAAAAAATCCACGCCCTTAGAGGAGGCCAACAAAAATTATTTAAAAAATCCACGCCCTTAGAGGAGGCCAACAAAAATTATTTAAAAAATCCACGCCCTTAGAGGAGGCCAACAAAAATTATTTAAAAAATCCATGCCCTTAGAGGAGGCCAACAAAAATTATTTAAAAAATCCACGCCCTTAGAGGAGGCCAACAAAAATTATTTAAAAAATCCACGCCCTTAGAGGAGGCCAACAAAAATTATTTAAAAAATCCACGCCCTTAGAGGAGGCCAACAAAAATTATTTAAAAAATCCACGCCCTTAGAGGAGGCCAACTAAAATTATTTAAAAAATCCACGCCCTTAGAGGAGGAAAACAAAAATTATTTAAAAAATCCACGCCCTTAGAGGAGGAAAACAAAAATTATTTAAAAAATCCACGCCCTTAGAGGAGGCCAACAAAAATTATTTAAAAAATCCACGCCCTTAGAGGAGGCCAACAAAAATTATTTAAAAAAATCCACGCCCTTAGAGGAGGCCAACAAAAATTATTTAAAAAAATTCACGCCCTTAGAGGAGGCCAACAAAAATTATTTAAAAAATCCACGACCTTAGAGGAGGCCAACAAAAAATATTTAAAAAATCCACGCCCTTAGAGGAGGCCATCAAAAACGCTTACAGCGTTGTAATGGTTACAACGTACAAGGATCGAACCAGAGGTGGGGTATTAGCTTTCCTATTGCACAAGTCTGTTCAATACAGACCTATGTGGCTTGAGCCTGACCCTAATGTATGCGGGTAGCTGTCAGGTATGGAACTGCCGAGGTAGAACGTATACATCATAGACCTAACAATATCCAACTTTTGGAAGGTCATAACCGACTGGTCTTGGGGACTTTAATGTTCATCATGAATTGTGGCATTCGGTCCTTGGAAAAGACTAGAGGTATGTACCGCTGGCTGAAAAGATTGATAGCTCTACGCTTTGCACGATCAATAATGACGTCCCTACCAGAATTAGCGGAGTGTGTTACAGTTCGCTAGACATAACTATAGTGTCACCTGGTCTGACAAATGACGTCACCTGGCAACCAATCGTTTCTCTTGGATCAGACCATCTCCCCATAATTGTCACCATCAACAGACCGCCCCATATCATCACCTCTGAACGTTGCAATTTTATCAATCATGGGAAAGCTAATTTACCTTGTTTAAGAGAGTCCGCTAATTTCCGCTTCAGAGATCTGCTCAACCCTTCTGATGTTCGGATAAACGACGTTCCGAGACATCGTCACTGCTGCAACCGCTCGCCATATAACTGCTGGTCGAATACCCGAAGTGAGAAACACTTCTCAGCAGAGCCGACGGGATTAGCAAATGACGGTAATGAGCTTCGTCGTGGCAACCCCAGTGGCCTCGGAGTCAGGGAGCTGTCACTGTTAGCAAATAGGTTTGTCAGGCGCAAGTTATTTCAATGCATAGTTTGTCGAGCACCCATCAGATCTTTTTCTTGTCATCAACATCCAAAGCGAGGACATCAAGCAGACTACCCTCCGGCCAAGTTTGAAACATTGGATAATCAATTATATGCCCCGTAGAGTGAAACAGGGAGAGTTCCCGAAGGTGGTGTGATATCTCCGGATATATTGAACCGCTAGCTCTACTGTATTCTAGATAGCATTGAGATCCTTACGTATGCGAAAGATTGTACGACCTTGGTGTCAGTTATCTTTCCGGATGTCATTTGTCATCTTGCCACCTTTTTCCACGCGAGGAAAATGCAAATATCCGCCACTAAATCTACGGTCACCTTGTTCACCACACGGACACACGGAATTCCGACCACAAAGTACCCCAAAATTCTGGAGGTCACATTCGACAGCATGTTCATGTCGTCCGCGCATGCCACAGCTATTCGCGGAGGAACAAGGTCCTCAAGTCCCTAACTGGCAGCTCTTGGGGTGCATATACCGCAGTAGGTCGGCCGAATATAAGAGAAACGCGATGGAAAAATATTCAAGCCTGTCAGAATGCCGTCATGAGAACTGCAACATGTTGCCTCTTTATTTCGCCAGTGGATCATCTACATGAGCAAAGATTCTTCCAATAGAGCAACGAAATGTTGCAGTACTTGCTCGGGTGTTATCGTGTGAGCCATCCTAATCGCCATATGGTGGATAGGATGTTCACACCCAGGCGCGTCTAGAAAGAAAGTTCCAACATTCCAATAGAGAACCCCGAGATCAACGTACCTATCTCAAGCAGATGCAGTCGCAAACGCCTAAACACCTATCATGTGAATGCGGTCCTCGGAGAACATTGCCTACCTATCGCAGCTATTTGCGACAAGCTGAGATGTAAGAACAAGGTTCTCAAGTCCCTAGCCGACTGCACTTGGTGTGCAGATAAAGAAACCTTGCTGATCAAATATAAGTCCCGATTTACATTAGGCGATTTTCCTTGCGGCAATTTTTCTTGTTCTCTTTTAAGCTTGCCTCTTGCGTTTATACAGGCAATTCTGTTTCGGCAAGTTTTGTTTTCATTGGAAATAATGTCAAAAATGAAAAATATAAAAGGAATTGCCTGAAAATTTTCCGTACGAGAATTTGTTTCACATTTCCATTCTCCTTACGTTTCTCTCTTACAAAGAGTCTTGCCGCTAGTAAACTGGGACTAATGTAATGTAAATTGTGACTAACGCCATAGGTCGGTCTTCAGTAAGCTATGCGGCGCCCCTACCCACGAATATAAGTGCAACGCGATGGAAAAATAGTCAAGCATGTTGGAATGTCGTTCTGAGAACTGCAACAGGGTGCCTCCTCACGTTTTCAATGTACCATCAACATGAGGAGACAAAGGCAGCACAATGGAATGCTTTAGTTGCACTACTTGCTCGGGTGTTACCGTGACCTTCCCCACCCAGATATTGCAGGAGGAATCTTCATGAACTAGAAAGAGAGGTTTGGTGCAAAACCTCTGCCCAGCAAGTGGCGTAGGCCCGCACAACACACAGCACCTTTTCAACTGTTCTGTTGAATCTACTCAACTAACTCCAGCCATATTCCTAGAAATGGAGATAAACCCTGAACCAGAAAAAAGAACATATCAAATACTGTTATAACAACAACAAGAACAACCCTTGCGCCATGTCGCTAATACCTTCAAAAATAGGGCTAAAATCTATTAAATACCAAAAATTTTGCGGCGCAGTTCTATCAAAAATTAGACTTATGTATGTATATATTAGGAGGTTTAACACCACTACAGTACAGTCGATCGTGACATGATTGGGAGGAAAATTTAAAAATGTCTGCCTTTAGGAAAACAAACTAAATCTCAATAACCAAGCAACAAGTGCAGATTTACATACATTAGGGTGGGGCGATTTGAACACCACCACGGGCGCCTGTATTTTCTGATTATTGGGATTGTACTGAGCAAAAAAGTCCACTAGACCATATGTCTACGGTGAAAATCGAGCCCCCGGATTTTGACCTGAAGTTTTTTTCAAGGTTTTTGGATATTTTGGCATATATGTAACAGCCAAACCACTGAGATTTTCGATCCAACACAAAGACAAAAATTGTAGCCAAGACAATAATTAAGAACTCTCTAGTAGACAGCAAAAGCATTGGAACGCTTCTTCAGGCGGTTATGGGCCCGAGAATGTGCTCATTTTTCGGAAAATATCGATAAATTACTCAAAATTTGACTTAAAGTCAGTGGGTGGAAATTTCCTTTTGGAGATGAAAGCCCTTGGTGAGTGTAATAAAAACGCAAAAAGAAATTTTCAGGATAGGTCAATTTTCTGAGATATGGTTTGGCCAAAATATCCTTGAAAAAAATTTCAAGTCAAAATCCGGGGGCTCAATTTTCACCGTAGACATATGGTCTAGTGGACTTTTTTGCTCAGTACAATCCCAAGAATCAGAAACTCCAGGCGCCCACTATCACTTTTTCCTTCCATACAAATCGCCCCGGCCTAACATACATACATGCATTAGATACGTAATTGTGAACTTGTAGTGGGTCAAGGTCTAGTGCCGCCGTGTAACGTGGGTGTTAATTGCCTTGTCTGACTGGATTCAATTTGCAAATGTTTGTCAAATAAAATTTATTGTACGATTTCCAGAATTTAAAAACAAAAAACACGAAAAATCTAACAAAACAAAATGGATAAAAACAATGCAAGAAATAAAACAAAACAAAAGTTTCCACACACAAAAAATCAATTAAAAGTAAGAAAATTATCTTTTGTTATTTATTTATTTTTGACATTTATTAAATTCATTTTTATTGTTTTGAATTCTAGCCAACCAATCAAAATGGAAGAAAAATAAAAAATTATATACGCAAATTAAAACAAAAAAAATTATAACAAGATATTTCATTTCTTTATATTATCATTTATTATCATCTAGGTGTGTATTTATACAAAATTTTATTCGGCCGAAATATGTATAATTAAAATACTTTTTGTTTTTTTTTTTTTGGGGAATTAAAAATAGTCTCACTTCTAAGTATCTACGAGTATGTCGTGGGTATGTCTGTAAACAAAGTGCAATATCTTCTTAATTAATAATTAAGTATTGTATAAATGTTATACTGATATTTTTGATACTATAAGGATTTCTACCAATTTCTACCACATCTCCATCAATTCAATTCTTTTTGGTTTTCTTTTCTTGCTGCCTCCTTTCAAGGTGGTATGTTTTTGGTTGTTGTTTTCAAATTTGTTGTAGCCAACTGTTTGAGTCTTTGTGTTTACAAACAAAACGTGGATTGCCTGCTGCCCAGTATAACAGTTTGTGCGG
Source organism: Musca autumnalis (assembly GCF_047663935.1). NCBI lineage: Eukaryota > Metazoa > Arthropoda > Insecta > Diptera > Muscidae > Musca > Musca autumnalis. The sequence goes on along the minus strand of NW_027411755.1, from coordinate 3,955,407 downwards.
GAACAAAGTGTTATACAAAAACAACCAACAATTAATTAATATTGTCATAATTGACATAATTGTGCCTTGGGCCATATGTCGTCTTTCACCGGGAAAGTCAAGTGTACATATGCACCCATACAATCTTACAAAAAAACTAAAATCAAGTCTCTTTCATGCTCTCCAGCTCAGCATTGGCAGCGTGTTCACTGCGGTGGTGTGTCCACAACTATTAGACTTTCAATTTCTCTGTCGAAATTGTCATCACAGGTGGCCAACCAATCTAGGACACGTTTGCGCACTGCATTTTGATCGACGGGTGCATGATCCAAGCCATAGGTAGACATCATTCTGCGCAGACGCATTTTACTTTCATCCTCCTGGGATTTGCGACCCTCTCTTTGATTGAGATAAATGCAGGAATCTTGATCGGGAGTGGGAGCAACAAGGGTGGCAGATTTTGATGTTGCCACTCGACACTCAACCCAACGATCTTTCATGTATTTCGTTACCTCTGTTACCTTGCAACGATCTTCAGGATCATGGGACAAATATTTGCGGAAGCAACGCATCAGACGCGGTGAAAATCTACGGAAATTTTCTGGAATCTTGGTGGTCTTTCTTTGTTCGTATTTCATGAAATTGCAATAGTTGGCATCTTTGACCCAGTTTGCGGCATTCCAGGGAGGACTACCGGTCAAAACGTGAAACAGTAGTATGCCAAATTGCCACGAGTCACTGCAGGGCAAACAATGGAATCTTTCATTTTTAACAATCTCCAAAATTTCAGGCGGCACAAAACTGGTCCAGGTATGTTTGACTTTGTGCACAAGGGTACCCTTCTTGGTGGTGGCCCCAAAATCACACAACTTGACTCGCGAAAAGTCGGGTGTAAATACCAAAACATTTTCCAATTTCAAATCACGATGTACCAGATTTTTGGAGTGCATAAATGACAAGGCAGAACTGAGTTGCTCACTAATGGTTTTGGCGGCATTTTCATGTAAGCCATTCGGTCCCAAATTGGAAGCCAAATCTCCATAGGGGGCATGTTCCATGGCGAAAACATAGTAATCTTTGGTTTGGAAGGCCACATTATAGGCACTAAGGATATTCCGTTGATGTGACAACTCGTAGTTAAAGTGGAACTCTTTCTGGAACTCTTGTATGGTGGTCAACTCTGCATGGACAGCTTTCAAAACCACTTTTGTCTGGGTAGGCCTATGGGTGGTCAAGAGGATCTTGGCAAAGCAACCCTCAGCCAGGACTTTCTCAACATTATATTGATCGTTAAATGACATCAGGGGCAAGTCAATGTCACGTATTATGTGTATCAAGCCACTATCGTCCTTATCCGGTTTGCGATAAATGCTGCTGCGTCGGCTAACGGAAGCATTCGAGTTTGGCACTTCAAGTTTCATGCTGGTGCTGGTGGGTGTTTGTGGTGAATTACAACGGTTGTTGTTGGTGCAGGTACTGCTGTTATTGTTGCTGTTGCGGGAATTTGTACTGCCGCCATCACCGGCTCGAGATCTTCTCAAACGGAATGAAAATGAACGTTTTTCTAGAAAGAGAAAGAGAGAGAGACACAGTAAATTTAGTTGTTGCCAAGTGTAAGACGGGGAGATTTTCTATGGCATGATTATGAAATGGCCAACAATTATGTTGTGCTTGGTCATCATCACCATCATTGTGATCACGCCTTTTTTAAATTTCTCGCTATTTTTGCCTTAATTAAGTGGTCACCAACCACAAAACAAATGACAAATTTCTAATAAAAAACGTTTTCCCAAAATACAGAGCAATAAATTTAGCCAGAAAGTAAAGATTCCGTAGAAACAGCCAGATGTATGGAGATTTCAAGAAAGATGATTAATTTGAAATCATAAGACATTTAAAATCGCCGAGGAAGATGTCTCATTTGTTACATAATTGTTGGGAGGGAGGAGCTTCTCTATAAATTTTCTCTTAAATAATGAGGAAAAACTTGTAGTTTTTCACCCACGGAAAACAACATAAGGTTTTTCAATTAGCTTGACCCACTTTTTTCCAATTTCATATACAAAATAGTCATTTGTCAAACCACACTTCCAGCGGCCAATGACCATCATTAATTTTCAAAACAAAATATTGTTATTTTATAAAATGTCATTTTTAATTGGCCGCCATTGACATGCAAAGCTACTACCTCAACATTATTGTTTGGAATATGTCCCAACCTTAAACAAAAAAAAATAAAAGAAATCAGGCCGTTCTTGATCAGTCAAACAAAACAGGTACTCGCCGAGAACACCACACGGACATCATCCATAAGTCATCAATAACAAATCTCCATACATCTTGAGGTAAAATAAGTAAGGCAACGAATGATTTATGAAGATGCCACAAATTGAACATCAAGAACAACAATTGAAAATCACTTTCTGGGAAAGAAAGTGGCACACAACCAAACAACAAAAAAAAACAACAATAAATAAATCACAAAACACACCTCAGAAATACGCAACGTCAATGCAAAGTGAACCTAAAAAACTGAAATTGATCATATTTAATGGGATGGTCATAAAAAAGGAAACTGCTAACGACAAGCGGCCACGGACCACCACCCCCGGCCAACAGCGAACTGTCGATCACTGCAAACTGGCTAATATTCAAGAAAATTGGCAAGAATTGATTGGGATTGAAAGTGAAATTATAGCACAAAAAGACGCCATTATGTCTGACTGTGCGTCAATGCGTTTAAAATATACACCCCCACAGATTAGGGGCAGCAGTAGCTAACTGGTCTGTCTATGATCACTTGCCAACATTTGATTTTGGATTAACATGCAAACGTGATGGTCAACACAATACTACAGCAAGCAGCAGCAGCAGTATCATAAAGGAACACAGACACCGCCGGACACAAGCAACAACACGTAGGCTATAATTTCTTTAAATGTATTCTTGGAATTGGGAAGCTCATAACACACAAACACACACACAACAACGACAATATATTTTATAAATTATTGTTTTTGCTGTTGCTGTTTATGTCCGCTATTGTCTATATTCCGCTGCTGTTGTTATTTTGTGCTTGACAAAACTTTTCCTTTTAAATTTACTTTTCTACTACTTATAGATGATGTCAGGTGGGCAAAATAAATATATTGCTGGATATAGATATATTTTGGTGAGGGGTAAGGTACGATTCGGGTATTAAAGCAAAACATACAAATTGCAAACTCATTGTCATTGACAATTAAATGTCACAATATTGGTGAATTTGGTGGGATTTAGTAAGCATAAAGTGCTAAATAAACATAAACATTTTGTAAATTTCTAACGACCAGCTAGCAAGATGAACTAGTTAGGTATCGGAAACACGAAACTATGAAGTTGAACATCGGGATGTCACAGAAGGTAACCACTTGACTCTCTCTCTCTACATTACCCGGAGATTGTATTATTCGCCTAAACTATTGGGAGTTGAACCAAGTAACCTTTTGCAAAAATCTTCCAAATAAAGTTCTAAACAATTCTTTAGAACATTCTGAAACTCTAAAATGCTTACTTCATGTTGATTCAGCGGTATTTTGCATCATATCTTTTACAACACGTATTTCAAACACAGTTCACACCAACACTTTATTCTCGCATTTTGGATTTCAGTACATTATTGACATTTTTATTAAATCGTCGTTGAAAAATGTACTGAAAACAACGGCATAGAGGCATTTTACAACGATGATATGTTCTGAAGAGTTGTGTATTAAATTCCAGGGAATATTTTTCCAAAAGAAAATATTCAGATAAAATTAACGATTTTGGAGATACGGTGCGAAATGTATAAAAATTGTGGAATTTTTGCATATATTTTGAAATTTGAAGCAATAAATGTAGTTTTTGAGTCCATTAATTCTCCAAATATTTTATTCTTGTTCAGAGGTCAGAAGAAGATTCGCATTGGTTTCAGAGATATAGCCCCAAATTTCTTTAAAAACTCAATATTTAACCATGTTTAGATGGGGCCATAAAATCCGAGCTGGATCTGACATAACAAAATCCAACTAGGGTTTCTTGTAGTTTGGGTCTGTGCTTTCACAAAATCCTCAGTTCGAATTGTTTGCACAAGATCACCTCAAAAATGTTGCACAGTGTTATACTAGTTCCAGGTTTACAGCCATATATCTGAATGTTAATAGTTCCTCTCTTCTGTTGTTGTTTAGAAATGTGATGATATTTGATGGTTAATATTCGCAACGCACGGCTCGTTTACTTATGGTTAAGAAGGTATCTGATGGTTCCCTTCGCATTACTTGGGGGTTAATTTTTTTATGCAATGGAATCTCTCATACATTAAGAAGAGAATTTTCAATTTTAACATTTATGCAGCTCCTTATAAAATAATGTCATGACTGCGATTTCCCAACTTAAACTTATATATCTAAAAAATGATACAGCCTAGGAAAAATTACATAAGCCAGTCTTGTAGAGAATTTTCACAGCTATAAGATTTTCTCATGTTCCATGCCGATAAGACTTGCCGTATTCAAGCAAAATCGCGAAACCCTAACAAAAAAAACCTAAATATGTAAACGGAGCTTCTTTATCTCAAAAATGGTACAGCCTGAGAACAAAACATAAACGTCAATCCTGTAGAGAATTTTCACAGCTACTATAGTTTCTTTAGCTCCATTTCGATTGGACTTGCGGTTTCCAAGCAAAATCGTGAAAACTTAAAAAACACCTAAAAATTTGAATTTTGACCGCGATTTATTTAAAAATCCCTACAGCGATTTTTTCTTGTTTTTGGATTTTTCTCATCTATGAACATTGCTGTTTCAGAATTCACAAAAACTTCCCCTGTGTAAGCGGTTTTCATTAAAAGTTAGTTAAGGCGCACCCTTCATGACATTGTTTTATACAGTGCATTATCCCAATTTGAACTTTAATATCTCATAAATGGTAAAACCTACGAAAATACCGTAAAGGTCAATCTTGTAGAGAATTTTCATAGCTACATTATTTTCTTCAGTCTCATACTGATAAGCTTTGCGGTTTCTAAGCAAAATCGTGAAAACCTAAACAACCCCTAAAAATGTCAACTTGAATCGCGATTTATTTAAAAGGCGATTTTTTTTGTTTTTTGATTTTTCTCATCTATGAATCAGAATCCGCAAAAACTTCCCAGGTGTAAGCACCTTCCATTTAAATTCAATTCAAGAGCACCGTGTATTCTTAACAAATATTTCAAATAACTTTTTTCAATAATTCAACAATGAATTTAAATTAATTCCAAAGAATGCGTGAAATCACCACTACCCACCGAAACACTTCCATATAGTTTTGTTGGGAATCTGGAATAAAAAGCTCAATCTAATCAATTACTAGATGACTTATCTCTCTTAACTTATCTCATCTTAATGGAAGGTATTATCAGATACCGCTAGGAAAAGCTTCTAGAAAAAAAAATCAAACAAAAGTGCAGTTTAAGGACCGAAAAATATCATTTGTAAAGTTGGGGGAGGTAACCAAAGGACTGAACGAACCTATGTCTTGATGAAATATTACGAGAAACTAATTTTGGACCAAATCAGATGATCCACACGAGGATCATAAGGATCAAGTTTAGGAGAAAACAAGTAAAAAAGTATCAGTCGGCTTTGCCGACAGAGATATACCCTCAGCCCGTGTATATTGAAACAATTTTTTTCCCAAAATACGTATTTAGGGGGTTTTAAAAATTTTAAATATTAAATATCAAAAGTTTTGCAGAGGAGATACTAAAAGGAATGGATCGACATTGACCGTTATGGAAGTTTGCTCAACAAGTATGGACTTGCCCCTAAAAAGCTTTTATCATCGTAAGTGAGGCAGCGTATGTAAGTTGCTTCAACAAAAATCAAAGTGATTGGATATCAGGTCTTAAAGTGAACTTATCCGAAATGTTGTGTGCGAGGTACCGGATGGAGTGGACAAGTACAGTCCATATTTGAACCTGATCTATATCAGGTAGATATATTAGGATGTGTAAATAATAGACCAATTCGGCCAATCCCTTCAAGAGTTACCGTACGAACAATTTTTCCGAACATTTTTGAACTTTTGTGGGGGAGGTACCTGAAGGAGTGGACCGATATGGCTTATCTTCGAACTTAAACTATGTTTGGACAAAGTATTACTAAGGCCAAATTTTGGACCGAATCGGCAGATCCGTTCGAGAGTTATCTTGCGCTATATCCACCTCACACGGTGTCATTGGGGTTTTTTTGCAACTTTCAGGCTATTTTCTCTGGAAGTATGGACTTGCCCCTGATGAAACTTGTACCGTCGTATGGAGGGAAGTGAATACAAGTTGCTAAAACAAAAATCAGAGCGATTCGAGAGATGGCCCTAAACTGAACTTTTCCGAAATTTTGTGTGGGAGGTACCCGAAGGAGTAGGCCGATTGAGCCTATATTGAAACATTATCTAAGTTTGGCACACTTTACGATGGAAAAAGTATAGACCAAATCGGTTACTCCTTGCAAGAGTTATCGTGCGCACAAATTTTCCGAACATTTTCGAACTTTTGTGGGGGAGGTACCGGAAGGAGTGGACCGATATAGCTCATCTTCGAACTTAAACTAAGTTTGGGCAAAATAATACGAAAGCCAAAATTTGAACCGAATCTGTTCATCCGTTCGAGAGTTATCGTGCGCTCCAGCCAGCCAGACAGACAGACGGACGGACATTTTTCAATCGACTCCAAATTGTCTGAAACACATTTCGTCCAAACATACTTGGAGTCTAAAACCATTATTTCGATGAAGCACATTTTGCCCGTATGAAAGTTTATATACCCTCGTTATCATAAATGCTGAGGGTACAATTATCATTTATCATATACTCGGGAGTGAAAAATGCTCGCAAGTGGTAGTACTGAATGAGCATGCGTTTTACAAGAACTTTACTCTCGAATCGTTTGTTTTATGTGGCAGCGCTTGCGATTTTTTATACCCTACTCCACCCTGTGGTAAGGGTATTATGTGTAAGTGCATTTGTATGTAACATGCCTAAGAAAAAGATATAGACCCATAGTTCCTTCTAGGGATATGCATAGAATTACTTTCTGAGTCGATTTATGCATGTCCGTTCGCAACGTACAAGTCGCATTTATTGTTCGATTTGGCTGAAAATTGGGGAAGATCATTTTTTTAGCCTAATGAAGAACGCTATTGTTTTGGTGAAAATCGGTTCAAATTTGGATATAGCTCCCATATATATTTTCGGCCGATTTGAGGTATTTGATGCAACACACACGCTGTATCTGTCAAATTTTGATGAAATTTGGAATGTGTGATGGAATTAGGTCTATAGATAAATGTGCCAAATTATATCGAAATCGGTTCAGATTTGGATATAGCTCCCATATATATTTTCGGCCGATTTGAGGTATTTGATGCACCAAACACGCTGTATCTGTCCAATTTTGATGAAATTTGGAATGTGTTACGGAATTAGGTCTAAAAATAAGTGTGCCAAATAATATAAAAATCGGTTCAGATTTGGATATAGCTCCCATATATATTTTCGGCCGATTTTTGGTACTTGGTGCACGAAACACGTTATATGTCCGATCTCAATGAAATATGGAATGTGCGACGGAATTTGGTCTAGAAATAAATGTGCCAAATTTTATCGAAATCGGTTCGGATTTGGATATAGCTCCTATATATATTTTCGCCCGATTTAAGGTATTTAATGCACCAAAGAAGCTATGTATGTCTAATTTTGATGAGATTTGGAATGTGTGACGGTGTTTGGTCTAGAAATATATGGGCCCGTCCGACTTTGATCCTTGCCTTACTGTTTTTTTTTTTTGTTTTTTTTTTTTTTTTAATATTCTACGCTCCAGTAAAAACACTAAGCATATATACCAGTGTCAAAGGTCTGGGGTCTGCAGTGGTTTGCATGAGTGCCTGTATAAAGAATGACGTGGCTTTAAATCAAGCATGGTCACATTTGGCACGGCGGTGCCGATGATTTTCGGCAATTTACAAGCACACAACCCGAATGCACAGAAAGAGCGTAAAAAAGAGAACAAATGTTTTGATTTGTTATTGTTTTATAGCTTGCGTGAATACAAACTTACTAACACACTGTTATAAGTTGCCAATATTTTGAATACGTTCACATTTTCTCCGTTCTCTTTTTGGTCATGCCTGCTTTAAATGTTAGGATAGACAATATCAACTGCTGTTAACTTAAATAAATTTTATATAATTTTCTGAATATTTTAGACACTTAAAATCTCTTGAGAGGTAGATTTGGACAAAACTACTCGCAGAGGATTTTTACGAAGTCGCATATTACCGATAAAATATTGAATGGAAATACATACTGCCACTAATATGAGAGATGGACGCTTGGAAATTGTTTTAATAAAAAAATATATTCATAGCTGATTTTAGTATTAAATCATTATGTTGGCTCTCAGTAGGGCCAAAGCGACTCTAGTTTCTAGGAAGAAATTTCTATTAATTTTTTGGGTAGTTCCTTACATCTGATAGATCTATAAGGTTATTGAATCTTTGTTTCATATGTACGTATATCTGTATATATTCGATATTCCATTCAATTGAGTCATGACCAGCCATTGATAGGATGCACTAGTATTTAAATGTAAACATATCTGTATTTCCCTAAACAAATTCTAAATTAAAAGGCGTGAAAAATCTTCCACAGTCACACACTGGACAAGCATTGCGGGGTACATAATTTCTACATTTTTTCCCAGAAATTAATTAAAATTTAAATAAAATTATTGAATTTTTTATGAAATATTTGTTTGTTTTTTTTTCTACTAAAGAATAACAGAATCATTTTTATAAGGAATTACAATAATTTTTACTTTTAATGGCATATTTTCCTTAAATTGTATGAAGAAACAATCTCCATGGTATTGGTGGATGGATGCCCCACATGTCAACAACCAGGAACAAACACACACCCCAAGCCTGACCACCACATTATATTTTGCATGGTATTCCATTAAAATCTACAAATAGTAGGAAACATCTGTGGGTCCCGGTTTGTTTGGTTTTTGTCCACAAAACGCTTTGCTTGCAGCATGGATGCATTCAGCTTTGATGGTGCGTTTCTCATTTGTGGCATGTTGTATTTGCTTTTTGGTTATTTTAATTCTTTGCGACTTTGGGGGCATTGCTGACGTCAATGGATGGTCAGTGGATGGATGGCGTACGAACGAGCGCGTAGTAGTGGTGCTGAGTGATAATAGTAGTTGTTGTTGAGTGTGTGTATGTGATGTCTCACAGCAGATGAATAGAAATTAACAAAATTTAAAAAAGCACATACATAAAAAAGTGATCAACATTTTCTTCCTCGCTTCTCTCAACAACAATTTTTATGGTACATGAAAAGAATGATATTTTTTCTGTGGAAAACTTTTACGCGCCTCATAAAAATCCAAAGAGTGGGCTAACCCATTTCGTCTCTTTGAGAAAGAAATGACTTTTCAATATTATTTTGTTTGTTTTCATTGTGCCATGATGGTCACCCCAAAACCAAACATCAAATTAGCAGGTTTATTTCTTGGTTAATATATTTTTGAATTTAATTTTAAAATATTTTGGTTTTTTTTTCTAGAGAACTCTACGTTTCCTCCTCCTGCTACGCCTCCTCCTAATAGCCTTAAAATTTGTCATCAATATTTTGTCCATTATTAGTTTTTGTTTTTTTTTTCTTGTTCCTCTTCATTTTCGCTTGGTTGTAATGCGATTGATTTTGTTGTTTTTTTTTTTTTTTTGCTATTGCCAAGCAATAAATCGCTTTGCCATAAATTTCATTCGTCTATCATCTTATGGCTCTTATGACGGTACGTATGTAAGTACCATTTTGTTGGAACATTAAAATGCTAATCATTTTTGATTTTTCCTTTAATATTTCAATTTTAGTTTTACAATTATTTCAAATTAATTAAGGAAAATTAATATAATAAACAAAGAATATGTATGAAGAAACAAAGATTCATCTCATCTAAGATGAGCAGGAAAATATTGAGATAATATTAAGGATAGTAGGATAAAAATTTCAGCCATGTAAAACTTCTCTACAAAGTGGTGTCTTAAGACACGCCGTTCGGACTCGGCGATAAACAGTAGGTCCCATATCATTGAGCTAATATGAATCGGGGTGCACTCATTGATATGAGAGAAGTCTCCCTTGTCCCGTATGGGATGTTTGTGGAACAATTATTATTATAGGATAAAAATGAGAGAGGAGGATGAATAGGTGAACATTACATTGGTTGTACTGCTAAATTAATAACGGATCAGGATAAAATCTTCTTGTCGGGAAGATGTTAATTCGAAATATGTCATAGATCAGGATCTGGACAAAGCCCATTACAAAGTAGTGTAAACAAGTTTACATCTGAGTTATTTTTTAGAAAAAAATATAAAAAATAACTTTTTTATTCATTACAAAGTTACGAATAACGGTGGTACAAAGTGTGATGTATCCATCTGATCTTGTCTGTGCTAAATCACCATTGTTTACTAGGCAGGTGTAATTCTTATGTTGCGATATAAAGTTGGATTCCTTTTTCTCTGGTGACTATTTTTCCTGGCATATCTAGAGCTTTTAAATGAATTTGTCAGATGTTGTAGAATTTTTTCCTATCAACAACAACAAATTGCTTGTAGATTTGGGTTTGTTGATTTGTGCGGAATATTGTCCTGATAACGAAAACACATTTTTAAGGTCGATTCGGTGAAAAAAGTTCCCGCACCGAATGCTATTTTGGTAATTTTTATAATTTTTTCTTTATAAAAATTTTGGTTTTAATTTTCTGAACTAATTTGTATATGTACACATAGGCTTTATGCAGTTAAAATAAACACTTAAATATCGCTATTTGGCGAATATTATGAACTAAATTTATGTAGAAAGGTCCGATATTAAAGATTTATAAAAATAAAGCTTTTCTTAAATCTTTTAGAATTTTCAAGTTTTCTCCGAAGACTTGTTTGAAATCTTTGAAAATGTTTCACGTCAAACACATACAGGGCAATCATGAATAAAAATTCCGTGCGGAATTCAAACATAGAATATTTCTGCTGATTCGGTAAGAATGTTCCATAATTCCATGATTGCCCTGATATACAAATAACTTTTATTTTATGTTTCTCCTAAAAGTATGACTATTATTTTATAATCACCGAACAACACCTCCAAATTTGAAATATAGATGGTGTTACAGAAAATAGAGAATATATTTTATGGCTCTCCAATAGAGATCCGTTTGCAAAATTTTTCGCACTGAATTCCTGAGTTCGAATCACAAGCATAACAGCATCACATTTTTCAGCGTAATGTTGGTTTATATGTGACTTGTATAATCTCTCTTCATGAATGCAGCATCGTACCATCGATATGACGGATGCCGATAAAAGTTAAGTCTTTTATTGCTGAGCTAAAATTATTTTATATTGTTCCTTCGAAGATGCTCTTGAAAAATAGGTTACATATGCTAGCAAAGAATACATACCGCCAGTATTATAAGTATTTTTTTGCCATAGTTTCGATTTATCGAACAGATTTATAGCGTTCCGGTTAGGTTAAAGTTAAAAGTGATGGTTGAATTTCAAAGAGGAGCTTCATGGCATTAACTTTCAATGTAAAAATTATATTTTTATGCCTCCATATGTAATAATGGCCCATAGTATTATTATTTAATTTGTTTTCTCCTAAAAGTATGCTTAGAAATTTATAATCTTCAAACTGCAGCGCTAATTGTGATGCATAGATGGCGTTACAGCATATTGTAGATAAACATTGATCTTTTAACTATTTAGTTGTTTTTCTAGGACGAAATTCTGAAGATCCAATCTTATAGTGACCCAGTTAAATAATTTGAGTTACTCACTCGTCACCTAGCTTATTATTTATAACGTAGATTGGTCAAAGTCACAAGCCTCTCAATTCTTAGTAAATCCCATCCATTATATTTTAAGTTTATTTCAAAATGTATATTGCTTGGTTTGATATTAAAAAAAAAAACAAAATTAATTCCTTTTTGTGAAAATTAATTCCTAAATCTTTTCTACGAATATATCAAACAAATCCCCCAAAGCAACATTCATTTGACGCAATCAATGATCGATTTATTGCTACCCATCAATTTCTCATTGAAATCATATTTTTTTCTTCTAAAAGCTTCTCTTGTCATTCTACAATTGATTAATGATTGACATATTCAATAAGCATTTCGGAAATTGAAAAAAAAAATCGTTGTATACATTTGGAAATGGGCATTAGTTATAAATTGATTAAATTACTAATATTTATAATTCAATATTAAAATTTGAATAATTTCAACGACATCAGAACTTAGGCAATTTTCAAATAAGTATTAACTAAACGTTTTTTATGAACATCTTCGAAGGAACAATGGAACATATCCATAATAGGACGGGGCGATTTGTATGGAAGGAGCCTTAATGGGCTCTTCGCGATTCTGATTTCTGGGATTGTACTGAGCAAAAATCGAGAATCCCGATTTTGAAGTTTTTTTATCCAGGTTTTTTTATATTTTGGCATATAACAGCCAAACCATTGAGATTTTCGATCCAACACTAAGACGAAAGTAATTAAAAACTCTCTAGTACATCGCAAAAGCATTGGAACGCTCCTTCGGGCAGTTTTGGCCTTGTGGATAAAAAACTTCAAGTCAAAATCGGGGGTCTCGATATCCAAATATGGCCCAGGGGACTTTTTTGCTCAGTACAATCATAAGATCCAAATAGGCCCTATTTTATTTTTGGCTTAGTGATAGACTTCTTTCTCCTAAAAGTATGCTTAGAAATTTATAATCCCCAAACTGCAGCGATAATTGTGAGGCAAAGATGGCGTTACAGCATCTTGTAGAAAAACATTGACTTCCATTTTTCGGCGAGTTCAAACGGTGTGTCGATAGTACGAAGATTCATACATTTATAGATGTTGTACATGGGGTTTAGCAATCAATGAACAATGTTATGTTATCTTAGGCGAAGATTTTACACATGTTTTATTTTCAAATGTAAAAGCCTTTCATTTATTTATGACCATTCTTAGGCAGAGTTTGTATCCTACATTGTGCCTAAGAATGAATGCTTTACCATCTTGAGCTTTTCGAAGTTCACATTTCACTTGTATCGCAAAACCTTTCGCATAACCATCAGCATCACCACTCCCCCCTAAATGCAACGCAAGTGAATGTTTATATAATTCAAACACAATGTAAGATAGGCAATTACAGATTTGAACACAATTTCAAGATGCTAAAAATATGGTTCTGGATCTTCTGCTTTGTATACATATACATCGTTCTATAAGGAAAACCATCATCTTCAATATTTTTTACCTTTCTTATCCTACATCATTACTGACATTGGCCAAGAGACTTGAGAGTTTATTTACGAACAAGAAAACAGAAGATAATATCCATAACCACCCGAAACCCACCCACAAAAACAATTGAATTTCTCCCTCTCCGTTTTTGTTTATTTTTTGGCGAACGCAATTTATCTGAGGCGTGCGTTTCTAGCACTTCATTAATTTCAAAATAATAATAATTTTGCAAATAATTATAAAATAGCCACTAAAAATGCAAAACCCGAGGTAATGTTCCAGTGGGGGTAGCCAGGCAGCCAGCAGCAAGCACAACCGCGTAATAAAAGAAAAGCAAACTCATTTCAAATTATGATGCTTCTTCCTTCGTACTACAATGATAATGATGTTTACATTTGAACTTTTGTGTGAATCATTCGTTGTGTAAACAGGGATGAAAAAAAAAACCAAAAACACGCGATCAAACAAAAAAGCGCGATCAAGAAATGTGAATAATCTCTTAACGTAATTACGTTCAAAACGAGTGGGATTGCCTAGGTGGTAAATACTACAAATAAAATTAGAAATTTTGAGAAAATATAAGAAAGCTAAAGACGATGAAGGAGATCATACAAAGTATCACCACACATGTCAAGTTATGATAAACCTATAAAACATCTAAAACCTCTATAATTGGCATTTCCGTCCTTCTTCAGGCAGCCATGTACATTTTCCCTTTAAAATCGTCAAAGCATGGTCATATGCCTTTTGACTGATTAACATGGTCTATTCTTGTCCAAGTCAGGAGAATATTCCTTGTTAAATAGACAAAAGCTATATGGATATTAAAGGGACGTAGCCAGAAATACTTTTGGACATCACTTCGTGTGGCGCCCAATGGACAAAATTTGAACTGTTGAAAAAATTTCAAAAAATTGCAATGTCGTATGGGTTTGGGCACCCTAGACAGTCTTCCCGCCTATATCAGTGGGCTATGATAAAATCTTAAAACTTTAAACATAAGGCCTAAGTTCAAGGTAAATAAATATATAGATTGTTCCACCAGAAGGATATTCCCTATGTATGTAATGTCTTTCTTATCCGACAATGACTTTTATTATTTTCTTGATAATTTCCCTTATCACCTAATGAATGTTGCTGGGAAATATCTAACATTTTTCAAATTCAACCTTGGCATACCAGTATTGTTCTGCCTCTTAACATAGCGTTCTTTCTATGTCATAAACAATTGTTCGACCAACTGACCCACCGAAACAACAAGGCAATACCACCAACATTGGGGGGATTTTATTTTAAATGGAATTTTTATGTTTTTGTTGATAAACAATATTCCTCCCAAAAAAAGAAGAAAACAACAGGTAAAAGCTTAGTCATAAAGACCACCCATAGGTAACCAAAAAAAAAAAAACAAAACCATTCATCAAACTTTTATTTGATTTTGTTGCATTATTTTCTTGTTTTTTATTTTTTTCTTCCAGATAATAATTTGGTTATGATCACAAGAACGGGAATACAAACACCCACTGCAAAAGTAATCCTTCCTTCCAATGTCTTTCTTTCTTGTATTATTAAAACAAACAAGATTTGTTTTTGCTACTTCTAGATTTTTCAGCATAATCATCAAAACAACAATTGTAAAATTCTGGGAAGATAAATTTATTAACAGAATAAAAACAAATAAATATAACATGGCCAAAAACAGATTTCTTCAAAACACACAAATTTTGCATGATTGATGCTGTGTCATAAACAATTTGCAAATGCGAAATCAATATTTCTTTTAAAGCCATAAATGTATTTTTTCTTATTTTTTGTTTCTCCAAAAATTTCATTGACCCACCAATAATTTAATTTATTATGTTTTCATCTTCATTAAACTTTCTATTTCCTCTCACACTGTTTTATTGCATTATTCTCTTATAAATGTTTCTTTTATTCCCTGGGAGAGGAAGGCCAATCACATAGCTATTATCCCCTAGACACTTGGGAGCAATAAAAATGTGTCACATAGTACACGGGACTCGACTTAATATTTTATGTTTTATATTTGTGTCTTTCTTTTTTTTTTTTTTTTTTGCTATAATTTTATATTTAAGAAACAATACTACGCAGTTAAATCACATGAAAAGTATTTTTTTTTTTTTTTGGATTTTTTAATATCAAACTGGCATTGTTCCATATCAATGAAGTAAAATTCTTAAATGGTAATATTAGTTAATATTAGAATTTGTGACAAAAGAAATGCAGAGGTTGCCTAAAAGAACGCATAACAATTAAATCCCAAGCGGGTGAGACTTTATCACGTCTACTGTGGCCACAGAAGGGTGGAAGACCCAATACCAATATTTTGTCTATGTAGGCAATGGAAAGTTGTAAATGGAACGGAATGGAATAAAAATATCCTTTTTATTTACTGATGAAAAGTATGGGCTAAACCACTTTTACCAATGACTCAGTCTGAATAAGTCCGCCTAGCATCACCTTAAAAAAGATAAAGCAATAATCACACTTAATTATTAAAAGCGAACAACATGTGCGATGTATCCTTGTGATTGTTGTTTTGGCGTGTTAAGGCAACGCTCAATGGACACATTAAGGGGTTACGGCCACTTACACTATGCAACACTGAAAATGCAAACAACTTCTAGTATGCAGTTTTTGAAAGTACATATTTAGACTACAAAAACCCTAGTAGGGTTTTGTCCTGTCAGATCCAGTTCGGATTTTATGGCCTCATTTAAACCGGGGTAAATCTACACTTTTTTGCATTTATCAGGCCTTTATCTCAGAAACGAATAGGAATTTGGCCTTGTTGTCTTTAGCAATATTGTAGCCATAAACTAGTAGAACTTATGTTTTGAAAAAACCACCTAAGAAAAACTCCATCTAGGGCATCAAAATCTATAAAATAGAGAAAATTTTACATAATTGCTGAAATTCTGGTCAGTATCGGCTAAACTATTGGGAGCTGAACCAAGTAACCTTTTGCAAAAATCTTCCAAATAAAGTTCTCAACAAATCTTTAGAACATTCTGAAACTCTAAAATTCTTACTTCATGTTGTTTCAGCGGTATTTTGCATCATATCGTTTACAACACGTATTTCAAACATAGTTCACACCAACAGTTTATTCTCGCATTTCGGATTTCACCACATTATTGACATTTTTATTAAATCGTCGTTGAAAAATGTACTGAAAACAACAGGATAGAGGCATTTTACAACAATGACATGTTCTGAAGAAGACTTGTGCATTACATTCCAGGGAATATTTTTCCAAAAGAAAACATTCAGAAAAAGTTAACGGTTTTGGAGATACGGTGCGAAATGTATAAAAATTGTGGAACTTTTGCAAATATTTTGAAATTTGAGGCAATAGATGTAGTTTTTCGAGTTCATTATTTCTCCAAATATTTTATTCTTGTCCTTATCTACAAATTTGCTTCAGAGGTCAGAAGAAGATTCGCATTGGTTTCAGAGATATAGCCCCGAATTTCTTTAAAAACGCAATATTTACCTATGATTAGATGGGGCCATAAATTCCGAGCTGGATCTGACACAACAAAACCCAACTATGGTTTCTTGTAGTTTGGGTCTGTACTTTCAAAAAATCCTCAGTTCGAATTGTTTGCACAAGATCACCTTAAAAATATTGCACAGTGTTATTGAACATAAACAAATCCACTCCACTACGAAACACTGGTTTTGCTAAAGCAGTTTGCGATGCCCACTGTAACTCGAAAACGAATAAACCGATCTGCATATATTTTTGTGGGATCATTAAGACACAGACTGAGGCATAAAACAGATGAGGTCTTTTTTTAAAAAGTAACAAAATATTCCAAATTCGGAAAAGGTTACAAATAGAGATGAGTGAAATTGTGTTCTTAGTTCGGCTTATAGAACAAATGTTTTGAAGAGGACCACTTAAGTAAGTGAGTTCAAATTAACTAGTCATGGAAAAATATTATTAAATAGGTGAAAAAAGAGTATGTCCATGTTTATGTTAGGCAATTTTCCTTGTGGCAACTGTCAGTTTGAAGGAGAGAGAAGTGAGGCATATGGTAACCCTTTGCCTCTCAACACCCTCTCTCATCCACAAAGTGACAATTGGCGCAAGGAAAATTGCCTAATGTAAATATGGACTATCAGTTGGATTTGCCGACAGAGATATATCCTCAGCCTATGTGAATATTTAGACTTTCATCTATTGTCAGATCGAATACCGGCTACACAACCGATTTTCAGAATTTGTTGGTCTTTTTAGGGAACGAAGTATGAATATGCCTACTCAAATTTAGGGCTTTTGGAAATTTTCGGGTATCCTAACGATTGTGGGGGTTTCCAATAAATGCGGAGGTTTTGCTAATAAATTTAATTTGCATTGAAGGGCAAAAGTGCTGAACTTTTGCGGACCGACATAGTCCGTTTTGGAAGTGAATCTATTTTTGTAGTCATTACTTTCGATAGCTATTGTGCTAACCAAACATTTTAGTTGGTCACCGCTGGAAATTTAGGAGTTTCCGATGTAGTATATCTTCGAACTTGATTTAAGTTTGAGAGAAATATTACGATGTTCAAATGCTGCACCAGAATTCAGGAACATAAACTATGTTTGGACGAAATATTTCGAGATTCAAAATTTAGACCAAATCGTTTGCTCCGTTTATGAGATAACGCGCGTACAATTTTAGCGAATATTTTTTTTTGTGGGAAGGTGCCGGAAGGAGGAGAAGCACCTATAAGCCCCACCTTCGAATTTAATTTAATATTCGAAGAAATATTACTTTATGCAAAGTGTGGGCCAACGCAGTATTCGGTTCGAGAGTTGTCGTGCGCACCAGCCACGGTTTTTTACAGCTTTCATGTGATTTTCTCAAGAAGTTACTTGCACTCAAAAAAACTTG
Organism: Musca autumnalis; assembly: GCF_047663935.1. Classification (NCBI taxonomy): domain Eukaryota; kingdom Metazoa; phylum Arthropoda; class Insecta; order Diptera; family Muscidae; genus Musca; species Musca autumnalis. Next base: position 3,937,144 of record NW_027411755.1, on the reverse strand, counting down.
TACGATCGTAATAGGGACCTTGAATGCAACATGTAGCAAGAAAAATCAAAACGATTCGAGAGGAGGTCCTAAAATTCGCTTTTTCGAAATTTTGTGTGGGAGGTACCGGAAGGAATTAAGATATGTATAGGCCATATTCTAACCGGATCTATGTCTCGCAGAAATATTACGATGTACAAAGTGTGGACCAAATTGTGTATTGCCTCTGCGCACAATTTTAGCGAAAATTTTGAACTTTTGTGGCGGAAGTACCCAAAGGAGTGGACCAACATGGTCCATCTTAGAACTTGATTTAAGTTTGCGCAAAATATTACGACCGCTAAATCGTGGACCGAATCTGTTTATCGGTTCGAGAGTTATCGTGCGCTTCATCCACTGCACATGCTGCAGTTGCGAGTTTTTACAACTTTCGGGTCATTTTCTCAGGAAGTATGGATTTGCCCCCGAAAAAAACTTGTAACGTCGTAATAAGGGCAGCAAATATAAGTTGTTACAACAAAAATCAAAACGATTTGAGAGGCGGTCTTAAACTGCACTTTTCCAAAATTTTGTGTGGGAGGTACCCGAAGGAGCGGATATGGTCCATATTCGAACTTGATCTATGTCTGGTAGAAATATTACGATATGCAAAGTATGGACTAAATCTGTTAGTACCTTCGAGAGTTATCTTGCGCATAATTTATGCAAAAAATTGTGAACTTTTGTGAGGGTGGTACCCGAGTTAGTGCACCGATATGGCCCATCTTCGAACATAAACTAAGTTTGGATAAAAGCCTAATTTTGGGCCGAGAGTTACCTTGTTATTAAAACTTATATGAAAAAACCTCGATGAAAATTTCCAAATAATCCTCGAACAACCCTTAAACTGCACTTAAGTGAAAGTTTGAAACTTTTGTGAGTCAGGTACCTGAAGGAGTTTTCCGATATATTCTATCAGCAAACAAAATTCAGGCACTTCATATCACTCCCAGCAGCAGCCTTTTTCGGTCACCCTCTGATTTTTTAAAGCATTTGGTCAAATTTATCAAGGAGCATGGACCAGCCCACGAAAAACATTATATCGTTGCTAATAAGAATACAAGGGGTACATTTCCAAAACAATATCCATACAGCCCTTTAACTACACTTAATTTTTTTTTGAAAATTTTGAGGTAAACACCCGTAGGTGTTATACGAAATAAACCTTCTTGGAAGACATTTTACGATGTGCAAAGTTTCCACTAAATCGGATGCTTATTTCGTAATTTATCGTTCTCATTAGTCATTTTAGTTGGTGCCTTCAGGCCTTTTTAGTGCTTTTGTGTCATTATAAAATGAAGTGTGGATTCTTGGTAGGCCATAAAAATAATAAAACCATTTCGTCCTAATTTCAATATTCAAATTCCGAGAAAGGCCAAGTTTTTTAACACATGCAATTGAAAAACGTAGGGTAACCTTTATAACATGATAAACGGACCTCCTACTACATACATACATATATATTTAATTTTATACTTAAACAATAACAAAACAATTGTGTGTATGTCACCTATTTTGTTTCTTGCGCCCACGATTGCTGGATGGGCAAAAAAAAACTGATCTATAAATATAGACGACGATTGTCTTTGGTGTGATTGCCTATATTTTGTTCTGCCATACAAATGATGTCCTATGTTTATGCGTAACAATATGTGAATGTTCAGCTGCGATGTTTATAAATGCATTTGTTATTAAGAAAAGAAAAGAAAAATTAACACGTTATTAATATACTATAAATATGCTTGATTTCAGGACAAGAAGAAGAACAGCCACTGCAAAAGGCCAATAATAAAATTTAATAATGATAAAAATAATTCCAAACATATTAATCTGCACAAATAGCCAAGGCAATATCCCCCTTCCCTGGTTTTCATATAACTTATATTGATAGATCTCATTCTTCCCCCCAATCTATCTAAAAGTTGACACCTGTTGTTGAGTTCATGCAAATAATTAACTATATATGTATATAAGTATATATGTGTATAAGTTCGTTTTTTGCGTAAATCCGTCAGGAGGTCATATTTTTTATATTGCGTAGATCAGACACAACAACAAAAAATAACAACAAAAATTAACAACGAAAAATAAATAAAATTCAAAACAAATTATCACCATAGTAAATTATCGCTTTACAGACAAACAGACAGACATAGAGACGGCCACATAATGATGGGTTTATGAACGTAAGGACAGATACCAAGAATTGGCGACATTTATCGTTTAAAAACACAAAAATTAAAAACAAAAACAAAAAATGTTGTTATTGTATTGTGTCACATTTAAGTGTGCTCGTCGTTATGGAGAGGATGACAATCATTTTTTTGCAATATTTTATGTGAGAGCACAACTTCCAACGAGGATCTCTGGCTCTTGACTTTTTTACAATATTTATTGCCCGTTGTTGTTGTTGCAATTGTGTAAGTGTGTCCGTTGTTGTTTTGATCTTTGTTTGTTTATTTTTTTTTTGTGTGTGACTGTGCTTTATTATGTGTCAATGGCAAATAGTACGTCACAGCCATGCCATGTCCACTAAAGCACAAATCATTACCTCCACCATCCAACATCAATCTGTCCAACCAACAACCATTCCACCATCTCCACAGGCGAAGAAAAAAAAAACATTTTTGTTCTTATTCCATATTTAACGAGGCCTTGTTGACTGACCCATCAGTTTTAGTTTATTTTTCTATATATTTTGTTAATTTTCATTTAAATATGTATTTTTTTACAGAAACAAAACATCACCAACCGCAACAAATGTGCTGCTGGCTGTGCCTATAATTGTTGGCGGGAAATACGAGTAAATTCGTTAGTTGTCAAAAATATAGGAATTGGTATAAAATTGTGATTTTTCTAGGATTTTAAGAAAAATTGAAAAAAAAAACACATTTAAAGGGACAAGAGAGTTGGTCTAAATTTTGCCACTATTTATATTTTGTCGAAACTTAGATCAAGTTTTAAGGAGGTGGATGTATAGAGTAAAACGGGTAGTTTCCCAAAGTGGGGTGAGGTAATAACGCCAGAACTGTTTAAACTCTACCCTTTCTGTATTCCACCCTCTTCAGACGGCATTGAAATTGTTAGGTATGCGAATGATTGTACAATCTTGGTGTTGGATATCTTCCCTCTTGTCAATGGTGAATATCTCCGAAACTGTTTAACATGTGCACTTCATGCCTCTCCAGACGGCATTGAAATGGATACGTATACAGATGATGTACGATCTGGTCGTCGGGTATCTTACCTGATGTCATTTGTGAAAGGCTGAACTCACCCTCTTTTGCGCGAGAAATATGCAAATTTTCGCCACTAACTCTACGGCCACTGGTGAACACACCACATTGACAGCAGTGGGGAGCAGTGAGTTAAATGTCCTTTTCAATGGTAGCAGAATTCCTACCACTAACTACCCTACGAATCTGGGCATAACATACGACAGTATGTTCACGTCGTCCGCTCATGCCACAGCTATGTGCGACAAGTTGATATGTAGAAACAAGGACCTCAAGTCCCTAGACGGCAGCACTGTCTGTACCCCAGACAAAGAAACCTTCTTGACCACATATGCGGCGCACACTGGTTCACAAATCGGTTTTCCTTGCCAAAACCCCTATTTTTGTCGTCACCGATCATATTGAAACTAAGAAAACCAAAAAATTGCGTGCAATTATTGGAAGGTGTGGGCGTGGCGTGCTCCTAAAGACGACAATTTTTTTACTTTGGAGAATACGTAAATATTACAAATTTCTGCAGAAAGAAATGGCTATTTCTCGGAAACTATAACAGATATTGTGTTCATTGTTTTTGTTTTAGGTAGGTAGAATTGTTGCCTTTAAGAGACGTTTTAATAAAATCCCGCAGCGTTTACACGTAGTGAGCTATTTCCTTTTTCCTCAAGTACTAAATTTTAGTGAAATTCCAACTTTAGGGGACTAGAACTTTTAAGGAACAGCATGGAACAAGGTTTCGTTTTCGCAGAATGATGAAGATATCCTATTTTAACCCATATATGCTGGACCTTGGAATAAGGGCCAGGCTTGGAAGTGCTATAAGTTCTGCCCAACATGCCTACACCAAAGGTAAATCGGTGGAAACTGCACTGAATGAGGTCGTGGGCTTCATCGAGAGGAATATGGAGGGACCAAACTATACGTTAGCAGCCTTTCTCGATATAGAAGGTGCCTTTAATAATGTCAAGCTTGAATCTATCCATAACACAATCTCTAACCTTGGTATTTCCTTTACATTGATCAATTGGATTGACGGAATGCTTAGCAGCAGGATAATCAATTCAAATATCGGTGAGACTTCCATTCGGAAGTCTGTCACCAGGGGCACATCACAAGGTGGTGTTCTATCGCCACTGCTGTGGCTTCTGGTGATTAACGAAATACTTAAGGAATATGATGAACTACGAATAAAAACGATTGCTTATGCCGACGACGTGGTCATAATGATCAGCGGTAGATTCCCACAAACATTATCGGAACTCATGCAAGGAGCTCTAGTCAAATTAACAAGATGGGCGCGCAACAATGGACTTGGGGTGAATCCGTCTAAGACTGAGCTGGTCCTGTTTACCAAAAATAGGAAAGTCAAACCATTCGCACTACCAATGCTTGATGGGGTTGTCCAGGAGCTGTCTCTAGAAGCCAAGTACCTCGGCATCATCCTGGACCATCAATTAACATGGAAAAGGAATGTCGAAGAACGTGCCAAGAGAGGTCTAATAGCACTCTATTCTTGCAAGAACTCCATAGGTAAGAGCTGGGGACTGAAACCACAGGTCATCCATTGGATTTTTACGACCATAGTACGACCAATCCTTACCTATGGTTCTCTGGTATGGTGGAATGCTTTGAACAAGACGACGCTTCTTCATAAGTTAAACACTGTTCAAAGAGTGGCATCACTGTTAATTACCGGTGCTATGAAAAGCACTCCACAGGCAGCACTCAACGTCCTACTTGATCTTCACCCGCTGAATCTTGTAGTACAAGAGTTGGCAGCCAAGAGTGCTCTCCGTCTCAAAGAGACAAACTCATGGCGCAACACTGATTATGGTTATGCCTCCCCCACAATTCCCCACCTCTACTCGGTATAGAGATTTATACCGACGGCTCCAAGATGGAAATGGGAACTGGAGCAGGCGTCTACAGCGATAGCCTCAATTTACGGCTCTCATACAGGTTGAACGAACATTATAGTGTCTTCCAGGCCGAAATCTTTGCAGTTAAGAAAGCAGCAGAGTTGATAAGCAATAAAAAAGGGGACATAACTGGACAGTTGACTATCTACGTGGATAGTCAGGCGGCGCTTAAATCACTTAAATCCCACTCAATCAAGTCTGCTGCGGTCTTGGACTGCAGGAAAGCTCTGGAAGACCTAAAATCATTTGTTACCTTATGCTGGGTCCCGGGTCACTGCAATATCGAAGGCAATGAGATAGCGGATGAGCTGGCACGTACCGGATCGGTGTTAACCGACATTGAAATCGACAACTCTATCAAGCCACCCTTGTGTCATTTCATGCGGCAGCTAGAACAAGTTTACCGGGACAAGGCTGGTCAGATTTGGAACAATGAACCTGGTTGCAAGGTATCAAAGGCAATCTGGCCCAACATATCTCAGCGAAGAACTATATCCCTTCTCTGCATGAAGAAATCCGATCTAAAATTAATGGTTGGAACAATCACAGGACACTGCAGGATAAGATCTTTGACCTGCAGATGTGATAGAGACGACAATACCGACTACTGCAGATTAGGCGAAGATGAAGAAGAGACGGAGACGATTGAGCACTTATTATGTCGTTGTCCAGTGCTCATGACCAGGAGACTTCGAACGGTGGATGAACACACCATAACATCTCTGACAACGTTCTGCCAAGTCGAGCCGACGAAAAGGTTTAAAATGGCTTCAACGAGAACCAACCAATGCGCCTTAGCGTGGCTAACTCTCCTCTCTCGCTCTTATATCCAAAATATCCTTTTCAATGACTTCTCTACCATTAATTCCTTTTTTACTCCATTACTTTGTTTACTTTTTTCCTTGACATCTATTCTTCTTTTCCATGTAATATACATTTCTTCTCTTTCAAACCCCCTACAGGATGAACACAATGGACCATAAGGTCTCCGAGTGAAGTGGCTGTCCAATATAACAGCTACGCGTCCTTTAACCTAACCCTAACCTAACCCATATATACTTTTGCCCCTATACCGTTCTGACCGATTGATTCTGATTTGATTTTTTATTTGTTTTATTTTCCAAAGATAAGCAAATGAGAAACGAATGAAATATATCCCAAGTCTTCTATAGACCGCCTATCAATGTTTATACATATTGGGCATACAGCATGTCTGGATATTCAATCTACACCCACAACAATGTCTACTATTTTATTCACGTCATCCGTCTATCTAATCACATCTGTAACATTTTTAATGTCATATTTTCTTTACGAAATATTTTACTATCTTCCAAAAATAAAATTTCTCCCAAAACTAAATGTCTGGCACAAAATATTATTTTTTTCGAAAATAACCTGTAACCACAATATAGCGGATGTACGAGGCAGACAGCGTAACGTATGCTTAATAGTTTGCTATAAAATGTTTATGTTTATCATACGCTCCGGTTTGGGGTCATAAAATGCTAACTAACTTGACAACCATTAAGTAGAAAATAATTTCAATAATACATAAATCAATACATTGTTGTTATTTGATTTGTTATGATGGACCGGGCATCTATGACATATTTTCCATCCTTAATTTAATAGTTAGAGAGCACTTTTAGCTCCATTAACCAAAGGTTTTTCACTTCTTTTTTTTTTTTTTTTTTTGTCAATGAGTAACAGCTTGGCCAGACTTGTGCTGTCGTAAAATTTCTCTATCATAAATTACTGTTGGAAAAATTAGAAAACTATATTAAAATTATGGGAAAATATCAGCCAACACATGTTCCAACCAAAAACAACAAAAATATATAGAATGTTTATGGCGTTGACATCCACAAATCACCAACAACAACTTTTATTTTTATTATTATAAAATTTGTTTTAGTTTTGAACTGAATTGAAAACAAAAGATTTCAAATTTTGTGTTTATTGTCCAATAAAATTCGCCCAACAAAAACAACATCGTTTGCTTTGCATAAAAACGCAATACAAAATTGGATTTTTTCGCAAATGCAAATGTCCGTTGGAGATTGTAAATTTTATAGCAGTTGCATGTAATTTTGAAAATAAGAAGAAGAAGAAGAAGAAGAAGTGAAATGATTGGCTTTTGACAGTAATTGTAAGCAAATGATTGATATTCTAGGATTTCTTGTTTATAAAATTACTAAAACTAAATAAACAAAAATGTTAATGATATGTATTTCCAAATCGCTGGTATCATAACCTAAAATACAAAGGAAAGACTATCATAAAGTTCAAACCTGCCACAGTTATTGTTGGAGACCAAAAGATGATTAATGAGAAATAATGGATCTTCATTAATGGAAATAAATTCTATTAGAATTCTTCTAAAATAACACAATGTCCTAAAAAGTCTTCACTTCCATTACCGAAATTTTCCACTTCCCCCCACAACTGTGTGTGTTTTAGGCTTTGATTTTCATATTCTAATATAAATATTTATTTTTGCACAGACATAAAAAATCCTAAAAGAAGGCACTACGCCTCACGCGCTCAGCAAGATTTCTATTACGTTACAAATTTTCTGTTTTCTTCTTCCAAGAAATGTAAAAATAAACATATTCAAATGCCATTAAAAACACAAAACTAAAGCTTTGTCACAGCACGCGTTTCATGTTGTGATCCTTCTTCTTCTTCATTTCATTAGCAAACAAAATGTCAAGCAAGAACAAAGTTCAAATCTAATTTTGGAACCTCCATCTCAAGTATAACAATAACAACAACAAAAGGAAAACAAAAAATGACAAGGCATTTCTGTTACTCATGGCTGAATTCAATGAACTTAAGACACAATGCCTGGTTTTACTTACTTGCCTCCATGCCTCTGGCAGGGTGCCGGCTAGCCACCATTTTCATGCAAATAAAGGAAAGAACATAAAAAGTCCTACACAGAGACAGAAACTCTAGGGGAACAAAAATAGCAACAATTCAAATGAAAAGAACAATGCTCTTCAATGCTAGGCCACTAATGTATGTAACTCTGCATTGTGAGCAGAGGAAAGAAACAAACGATTGACGTCACAACATTTTGCAGGCTGGCAGGATTCTTGAAAAGACTACAACAAGATTTATACTAGAAAACAATGACGATGACAATGGGGGGTAGACGACCCCCCTTAGGTTTAATGGTGACGCCAAAACCATTAAATGGATGGACCAAATGCAAATCGTACATATTTTCAATTTTTTTTAAACTCACCAATTGTTCCCATTTTGCTTTCTTCTCTCGATCCAAATTCTGGAATATCGGATATTCCAAAGGAAAAATTTCTTTTTAATGTTAACAGCCCCACTTTGATGGTTTTATAGAAAACAGTTGTCACTTGAAATTGTGGTTTCTTCGTTTGTTTTGGCACTTTTTCGTTTGTTTGTCTTTTTTTAGTTTATTTGTTTTTAATTTATTACTTTTATTAAATTCTCTTTAAAATATAATTAATTTAATTTTTTCTTAATTATTTGGTGTTTCACAAAGTTATAAAAACTCAACTCAATATGAATTTAAATTTTTTCGAATTAATATTTTTCGTTTCAAAATTTCTTTTATTTTTTCTGTTTTAAAATTTCTTTATTTTCTCCGTGATGTTATCTCAGTGAGATGTGCGTTGGAAATGTGTTCACATTTGTAGCAGCAAATGTATTTTATACTGGCTACAGGATTTTTTTAGCAAGACAAAATCAAAATCAATCTGCAAATCTATACTCGCCTCATTTCTTGCTCTCAATGTTCTCCTGCACCAAAAAGAAGAGACATTACTCGTTTCTTTTCGTCATTTTTAGTCGTTTGTTCTTCCAACAACAAGTGAAAGTCTTATTAGCCGGTATTTTATGTTTGGAGAAACTACCATTAGACAGAGAGATAATAAGAGAGTGTGTGTGGTGCATGTGTGTTTGTTTGCTAGTGTTAAGTTGTTTGTCACAAACATTGTGGCCTTTGTTCTCTGTTATAAACAAACTAAAATTTCCAAGCAAATTAGGGGGCTTCTCGGTGTGCGAAATTTATTTTTTATTATTGGAAGTCTGGAAATCTCATCTTAAAAGGGAAATCTCATCTTAAAAGTGATCTTGTTTATTGACATCTCACATATGTACATATGTTCGCACACACATTCCCAAAGGGTGAGCTCCCAATTCATATTAGCTCAATGATGTTGGACCTACTTTTTATAGCCGAGTTCGAACAGCGTGCCTTACGACCCCACTTGTAGCGAAGTTTTACATGGCTGAAATACGCTGAGGGGTATTTTTCCACCGTTGAAAATGTGATGTTGGCGTCAGAATCATCAGATGACAGATTTTATCAAAGTAGTTTTTTTAAATATGGGAGACGTGTATTTGTTAAGAGGTGTGAAGATACATGAATACAAGAGTACAAGGTGTCAGACACACTTTCTAAATTCTTAATCTTAGTCTCAATTAGATTTGAAGACGCTTTTGCTCTCAATATAGATATAATTTACCTCACGAAGAGCAAACTTACTACCCCACAAACTTCTTCCATGAGCCGCCTTAGTATATTTCCCCTTTCCTTTCGTTTTGTAATTAACATTTACATCATGTAACGCAATTGAGTCTGTGTGTGTGTGGTCAGATATTTATGCATTTTGAGGAAAATAAGTAAACTTTTGAAGCTAATTACAAACAAATAGATTTGGTCAGACGTACGTACATATACATGTCCATTTGAATTTGCTTGCTTTGGCTTGGATTCATCCAGTCATAAATTAATGAGCTTGTTGATTGTTACAATCTGTTGTTGTTATTAGTTCGATAATACTCAGGTACACAATTTGCATTACCAATTCTGACGTCATTTTCTATATTCTAGAATGCATGGAGATGTGTGCTGAAAATGATTAACCTTAGAATTAGGGAAATTGTTGCAAGATGTTTCTTATTTATGAAGTGGAGAATAGTTGGAACATAGTCGATTCTAAAAACGTTATTTTTTACAAATCAATCCAGCAACAATATTTAGCACATCATGAAGAAAGTCTAGTCAAAAATCTTAAAGGAAAGGGTAAGAGAAACAACTTAAAATACTGCGATAAATTCTTAGTTCAAAGTTTCTTTGCTGAATGTAACTTATAAATACTTTAAATATCCATTTCAGTAGAAAGATCATCAGAATAGAATTCTTAATGAGAGAAGGCACCTTCTTGTCCCGAAATTGATTTGTTGAAAGAAAATTGTAAATCCTTTAAATGTTCTATTCTTCATGAGAGGGAAAGCCTATTTGTGATTACCATTTAACATCATCTGCCTCAGATGGACTGTGGGAAGTTTTAAACCTTTCAGGTAGGATGAAGGTGTCACAAGAGACCATTTGTCCGGAACATCTAAGTATCAATATGCAACTGCATATGACAATTACTACAAATATGAGATTACCATAATGTAGTTTTTAATACGATCAGCTATTATCAACCTCCACCAAAACTCAGCAAAGATGGGTCCTTAGATCTCATGTGAGTTATATATTAGTCTAAAAACCTTTATTAAATTTTGTCATTCACTGTACATTAATCTGTCAGTTAATCTATTGTCAAATATTCCATTATGCATTAATTTATTATTAATTCCTTATAATTTCATCATCATCTCTATCTTAGTACTTTCATTCATTACGTTTCTTTTTATCTATTTTTAAGTCACTTTTGTTGTTGTAATCGATTCACTCATTTTATCAACAGTTACTTTTAGTTGTTACAAATTATGTTTTAAATATTGTTCACATCTTATTTGGAGTTCAGTTCTAATGTGGAGTTTAAACCGGCAAGTTGTAACGTTTAAGAAAGAAATAAAGTCTGAATTAAATAATTTAACAAAATATGGTTTATGTGTTTTAATCTACATAACTTGTGCGGTTCACTTTATTTACCGAAACCACATTTCCACTATTTACAAAATAATTGTCATTTGTTTCACGATACGATGCAGATATTTATTTATATGCTCGTATAATTAGGTTTTGCTAACCGGCGCCACACACATGTCGACGCAACCCCGTCAGCGGGTTCATTCGTACCGGATTGGCCCGAAACCCTTGTGTTTTCGGCGGCTACCAACCTATGCTTCTACGCAGGTTACATGCTGGTACAACAAGAACGTGCGATGATACACAGAATACCCAGGAACAAAAAATAAGACAAAAAATTCTACAAGTTTTGCCTTAAGAAATCGGCGATAAACATTAGGTCCCATACTCTTGAGTTAACATGCATCGGGGTGCCGTCATGGAAACGGGAGGGGTACTCCTCTTATCCTTTCAGGGATATTTATGATAACATATGTATGCATGTTTGGTAACCGAAAAAAACTCCTAACAAAATATAAGCTCATAGCCAACTACAAGGTCGTTAGTTTCTCACTTGTATCTAAGCACCTAATTCTGAGCTATCATAGCCTAGTCAACGTCAACCGCTCTATTGTAATCGAGCCGAATACAACTAGTCGGTTATATCAACACTATGTATTACCTTCACGTTGAATATAACAACAAGATTACCACGGTTTCCTGATCATCCGATTTCCTTTAAATTGCAACAACGCTAATTCAACTGGATACCAAGGAACGGTCCTGACCGGTTTTAACATGGCAAAGCCCAGGATTTATCTTGGTCCCTCTTTCATCTCAAGTGGACACTGACCTCCCCGTGGTGTCACCTGCGGAACTGCCTTTAACACCCGTTAAAGGTAGTGAGCTAACATGTGCCGAGCATTTAACCAATAGGAACGTTAAAAACTTGTGTTTGGGCGTCGGGTTAGTAACCCTCCCCTAGAAAAAACAGCCTACTATGAAAAAACGAAAGAAAAGAAAAACAAATTCCTCTAAAGTTGACGAACCCCGCAAACGTTTTAAGGACCATGATCTGCACCTGGAATGTTCGCACTCTTTATAGGGAAGGTGCAGTCTTCGCATTGGCAGACGTACTTAACAAGTACAAGACCGATATTACTGCCATACAGGAAATACGATGGATTGGGAACACCTAAAGGTGACGCACTGTATTATAGCAGCCATGACACAAAGCATGAGTTTGGTTGCGGATTTGTAGTTAGTCGGAGACTAAAACATCCGTTATCCAGCTTCACCCCAGTGAATGAAAGACTTGCTGCAATTCGAATAAAAGCTAAATTCTTTAACATCAGCTTTATTTGCGCTCATGATCCCACTGAAGAAAAGGACGAACAGACCAAAGATATATTTTACGAGCGCATAGAAGAAACATATGACCTTTGCCCTGCCCATGAGATTAAAATTATTCTAGGCGATTTTAATGCCAAAATGGGAAAGGAGAATATATTTTGCCCAACAGTCGGGAATTTCAGTCTCCACAGTGAAACATCTGACAATGGTATGAGTTACCATCTGGTAGTTAGCAGTACCAGATTTAAACATCTCGATATTCATAAGGGCACCTGGATGTCTTAATGAGAGTACTCCTTGTCCGGATAACATAACAACACAATGGCAAAATATTGCCCACTTCATACAAACAGCCGCAAAATCCATACTTGGATACCAGAGAAAAAATGCGGCATAAAGAGCTACTTTACAATCAGTAGCAACGCGTAGCGCACGAAAGAGGTAACGGCAAAAAGGAGAGAGAAGAAACGTCTTTTCCGCAGGAAAAAGAGAGAGATGGAAAAGCGGGAGTGTGATAAAATCGAGATGTACAGGAGCCAGAATGAAGTCCAAAAATTCTACCAAAGAGTGAAACATCAAACAGATGGCTTTGGTACAGGCACATCCTCCTGTAGAGACCAGCAAGGTAATCTGGTAACAGAAACAGATAGCGTGCTCAGGATATGGAAGGAACATTTCTCCAATCTACTAGTATCCAATAGTAGCGATGACGATGATACCACAGATCCAATCCGAGAAGATGGTATAGAATGTATTCCGCCCGGCGAAGATGAGGTAAAAACAGCAATCAACCGGCTGAAGAATAATAAAGCAGCAGGAGCCGATGGCTTACCAGCCGAGCTGTTTAAAACCGGAGGCGACGCGCTGATAAGGTGTATGCATCAGCTAGTTAGAACCATCTGGCAGGAAGAACGCGTACCCGACGATTGGAAACTGAGCATCCTATGTCCCGTCCACAAGAAAGGAGACAAGACTGTATGCTCCCTATAGTTGGAGCATAAGTCTTCTGTAAAGAAAAACTCCCTACTATTGCCTATAAGATAGTGGCAGGGATATTGTGCGAACAACTAAAGTCAATGGTCAACGAAATAATTGGACCATACCAATGTGGCTTTAGACCTGGCAAGTCCACCAGTGACCAGATATTTACCCGGCGGAAAATCCAGGAGAAGATCCAAGAGATGCAGATCGACACATATCACCTTTTTGTCAATTATAAAGCAGCATTCGACAGTCCCCTCCGATCAAAGGTATTCCATGCAATGTCTGAATTTGGTATCTCCGCAAAGCTCATTCGGCTTTGTAAGATGACCTTAACTGATACTAGGTCCTCAGTTAAAATTGGAAAGAACCTCTCCGAACAGTTCGGTACCAAAAGAGGTTTCAGACAATGAGACAGCCTTTCGTGTGACCTATTCAACATTTTGCTGGAAAAGGTAATACGAGATGCAAATGTCAAAAGAAATGGCACAATTTACACCAATAGCCACACGTTACTTGCTTATGCTGATGACATAGACATCATGGGACGATCAGTAAAGGAAGTAACTGATACCTTTAGGAAGGTCGAAGCAGAATCTGCGAAAGTGGGTCTGGCGGTAAACGGCGAAAAGACCAAATTGATGGTGTCGGGGAGCCCAACTGTGGAAGTTGGTACCTATAATTTTGAGGTAGTTAAAGACTTCGTATACCTCGGCACTGCCATAAACACAACAAACAACATCAGTTGTGAAATAAGAAGAATTGTATTGGCCAACAGATGCTACTATGGTTTAAGTAAGCGTCAAACAAAAATAACATTATACAAAACGCTGATACTACCCGTACTAATGAATGGCTCCGAAGCATGGGTACTTGCGCAAGCAGATAAGGTAGTGCTTGGTGTGTTTGAGAGGAAAATTCTTCGAAAGATCTGCGGACCGATTTGCGTTTACGGTGAATATCGACGTCGTATGAAAGACATGAATATAGTTAAACGTATCGAGATGCAACGATTGCGTTGGCTAGGCCATATCATAAGAATGAACGATGATGAACCCGCTAAAAAGGCGTATGAATACATGCCACATGGCGGTGCACGCAGAATTGGCAGGCCAAAGAATAGATGACGCAAACAAGTGGATGAAGAGATGACAAGGCGCGGTATTCCAGAATGCGAAGCGAAAAACAGAGAGAATTGGAGATCTTTTCTTAGTTCGGTCTATGGAACAAAGGTTTTGTAATGGGCCAGCTAAATAAGAAAGTAAGCTAATTCAACTACCCGATTACCTTATTACCATTGAGCCGACTATCTCACGATTATCATCAGATAAAATGTGTATATCAACCTTACAACCTTTGAGACGAATCTAACAACCTGATTACCTTGGATCATGGAGGAGACCATATCGGCACGACTAGTCAGAATAAATTAAAAGGAAAGCAAGTAAAAAAAGTATCAGACAGCTTTGTCGACAGTCCCTCAGCCTGTGTCTGTACAAACATACAATAACATAAGTGGCGAACTTAAATGTGCTACGAACAGATACCTAGTTCTCAAAAGAAGAGACAAAAAAGGTTTGGAATTTTTTAGGCATTTGTGGCAGTATGTACCATAAACAGTGGGTCTAATTTTTGCACTGAAAGACCTAATCAAAAAATTCTACTCAGAAAAAATGATAGGACTGTAAAAAAGGAACTAAAAATTTAAGTGCGAGAGATTTATAAAGTAGTGGCCCTAAAAATCTAAATATATGGGTTCAATATCTCAGGAAGTATTGTATTGTAACACGGTGCTCTTGAATCAAATTTAAATGGAAGGTGCTTACACCTGGAAAGTTTTTGCGGATTCTGAAACTACAATGTTCATAGATGAGAAAAATCGCCGGAGCGCTTTTTAAATAAATCGCGATTCAAGTTGACATTTTTAGGGGTTGTTTAGGTTTTTGGGATTTTGCTTGGAAACCGCAAGTCCTATCAAAATGGGAATAAAGAAAATGTTGTAGCTATCAAAATTCTCTACAAGATTGACCTTAATTATATTTTCGTAGGTTTTTACAACTTTAGAGATATAGAAATTGGGACAATTCAAATTCAATTCAATTCTGTATCGTCTCCTTATAAAACAATGTCATGACTGCAATTTCCCAACTTAAACTTACATATCTAAAAAAAATGGTACAACCTAGGAAAAATTACATAAGCCAGTCTTGTAGAGAATTTTCACAGCTATAAGATTTTCTCAGGTCCCATGCCGATAAGACTTGCCGTATTCAAGCAAATCGCGAAAACCTAACAAAAACCTAAAAATGTAAACGGAGCTTCTTTATCTCAAAAATGGTACAGCGTGAGAACAAAACATAAACATCAATCCTGTAGAGAATTTTCACAGCTACAATAGTTTCTTTAGCTCCATTTCGATTGGACTTGCGGTTTCCAACAAAAATCGTGAAAACCTAAAAAACACCTAAAAATGTGAATTTTAACCGCGTTTTATCTAAAAATCCCTACAGCGATTTTTTCTTGTTTTTGGATTTTAAACATTGCTGTTTCAGAATTTACAAAAACTTCCCCTGTGTAAGCGGTTTTCATTAAAAGTTAGTTAAGGCGCACCCTTCATGACATTGTTTTTTAAGGAGGCGATACAGTCAGTGCATTGTCCCAATATGAACTTCAATATCTCAAACATGGTAAAACCTACGTAAATACCGTAAATGTCAATCTTGGAGAGAATTTTCATAGCTACAACATTTTTTTCAGTCTCATTTTGATAGGTCTTGCCGTTTCTAAGCAAAATCGTGAAAACCTAAACAACCCCTAAAAATGTCAACTTGAATCGCGATTTATTTAAAAAGCGCTCCAGCGATTTTTTTTTTTTGTTTTTTGATTTTTCTTATCTATGAACATTGTAGTTTCAGAATCCGCAAAAGCTTTCCAGGTGTAAGCACCTTCTATTTAAATTTTATTCAAGAACACCGTGGTAAGTATAGCAAACAAAATATATATAATTTTGTATATTATGGCTAGACGCTAATCAAAATGCCAAACCCCACAATCCATCTTGGAAATGGATCTAGTTTTGGAAGTCATTCTTTTCTATAGTTACCATCACCGAAGAAAAATTAAGACTTCTAGGTCATTATGTCCGAAAATATTAACTTGCACAGGGACTACTACCTTCGATGAAAATTTCAAAACAATTCTCAAACACCCCTTAAAGTGTACCGAAGCTAAATTTAGAACTTTTTTGAGGCAAATTGATCTACGTTTGACAGAAATAGTACGATGTTCAAAGGTTAGATCAATGTCAGGTCCTCCTTTTTTTAGAGCTTTTGGGCCATTATGTCTGGAAGCATGAACTTGCCCACGAAACAAATTATGTTGCAAAACGATCCTCAACAGCCCTTAAATAGCACTTAAGCGAACGTTTTGAACTTTTGTGATGGTAGGTACCAGAAGGTGATGTCGTAGATCGACCTTCTTGGAACATGATATATGTTTGGAAAAAATTTACTATCTGCAAAGTTTCTACTAAATCGTATAATCATTCCCATCATTAATTTTAGTTGGTGGCGGCAGGGTTTTTAGAGCATCTGAATCATTGTCTCAGGTAGTATGGACTTGCCCTCAAAAGTGTGCATCGTCGGAAAAAGGATCAACAAGACAAGCTGCTGCAAAAAAGCTGTCAATTTGAATTGCGAAGATGTTTAAGCAGGAATTGATTCTGTTTTCGGAGGGTCCAGTGCGGTGGTGCTCAAAATATTTTGTGCATTGTGCAAACTATTACAAGATGACGGGCGAAAAAATTTAACAAAGAGTGGAATCCTCGAACTGATCGATGGTTTTTCTTACGACACCTCCTCCAGTTGGGACGAAGTTATGGAAATGTCATAATTTCCATGAGTCCAGCAAGACTGATGAGAAGAATGCCATAAAACCAATTCTTCAAGATTAAATTGATTGTACATATAACGGCTACCCGGAATAAAGTCAAGACAGTTGTCACCCGACTGAACAATAAAAATGCAAAAAACCTATGGGTTACCAACCGAACATTAGCAGGAATGCATAAGCTATATTGTAAAATTGAGTAAAAGGAACGCATACATGATGATTGGAACCTGCAGTGGCATAAATCTCATCCTCACCTTACTGTATGATTTGTGGTGATACTCGTGAGTTTGATCCTTCCAAGAGACACAATAGTAAAATTTAACGGTGGTAAACCTGTCTTCCTATCGTGATAAGTGTGGCACCCAAGCACACTGATACAACCAAAATATTTTATTTCAAGTGGTACAAGAACAACCATGCCTGCCTTTCAAATAGAAGTTCGTGAGTTCGAGTTCCGGGAAGATAACATCAACATTTTTATGGATGGCTGAACCTTTACGTACTGCTGGCTAAAATTTCCTGGTTACTTTAGTCATATAAAACTTCGCTTAAAGAAAAAAATTTCCGTTTTTTACATGTGCTCAAACTCACCGCACATCTTCACACACAGTATACAAGGTATACTTCAAAGACAGTAAAAAATCCTTTCACGGACAAAATGTCGAATAAAGTACGAAATGCGTTCATTTCGGGAAGCCGATCTTTGGTCGTGGTCCAATGTGTTTCAAGTCATGCTTCTTTCATAACATTTAATTTGGAAAAAGTCGAAAAAGAATTGTGTGTGGTATTAAAAGCGAAAGATTAGTAATACGATTGGTGTTTGAAACCACAATACAATTTTGGGTCAGTGACCAATATTTTAATTAAAAATAACAACGATTAGTAGAAATAACCTCTTCGGATTGTGCAAACGATTCAAATACAGAACAACATCTTCCCAGATTGATGTAACTCTATTTAAAAGTCTGCTAACATTCGAAAAATCTATTGACCAATCCGCACTGACGCCGTATGAATCGCAAGCTGTGCGGGAACTATCAATACACTCATTTTTGTATTGTTGTTTCTGTGTGTGTCTTAATATACCATAACCTAACATGAAACAATACCTTATATCCAACAATGCATGTCACATAACATGGTACCTTGGGTGCGTATGAGTTATTTATTACCTTAAAGGCATATCGTTATTATTAATCATACGTCACCTAAATTTGTATGTACATCACACAAAGACTTGTTATTGTGTGCTCTTTAATAAATGTTCTTCTTCTTAAGCAGACAACTTTCAAGGCTTCCGTCAAAAGTTATTCTTGGCTTAAATACCAACTTCTCACAAAACTGCCAACGGCGGCATGCAAATTGTTTGTTTCTTGTTTTTGTTCTTCTTCTGTCTTTGAAATGAAAGCAAAAGCGTTGTGGTGGTGTGGTCTAATTAATAACGATGAAGAAGACAAACTTTAATCCTTTAGTTGCCTTAATTCAGCAATAAAAGCTTTTTATGCCGGCACAAACAATTTTCAGACTATCAGAATAATGGGTGAAAAAATTAAGAAAGAATTAGGTTTTGCAAAAAAAAAAAAATGCAACAACTTTTCCTTTTGCACACTTCTACACTGCATACATACATTTTAAGGGACTTCGCGTGCATAAATCTTTGTAAAAGTATTTCTTATTGCCCTGATTGCATTGCATTTGCTTGGGCTTTTAACTGAGCCTTCGGCAGTTTCATCATTTCGCAAAAAAGAAAAACAGATGATTATCAAGTAGTTTTTTTCTTTATTTTTTTTCGTGTTCAACATGGCAACAACATTACTCTTCTTGCATACAAATAATCCGACACCCACAGTAAATGCAAAGGATTTTGATGTTTAATAGGGTGTAATAATAGACTAGGGGCCATTGTTATATGTTTTCTTTTACTATCTGATGGATTTGAAAACGCAAACTAAATCAATTTGGAGGCATTAAAAATATAATTTTTACATTGACAGCTAATGCAAAGAAGCTCCTCCTTGAAATCCAATCGACACTTTTAAGTTTATGTTGACCGGAACGCAATATATCCGTTCGGTAAATCCAAAATATAACAAAAGAATACTCATAATAATGGAGTAGGAATTTTATATTTCGCTTAGGCGAAACTATTGAATTTAGGGTGGTGAAGTTTTACATAGGGTTACTATTGAGGCTGGATTTTTTAAATTCCTATAAAGGTAATGAAATAGCAACTTCAACGATATTTCAAATTTAACATTATCGTTTAACTATAAACAGATTATCGTTTAGACAAAGGAATACTCTCACTAATTGTGTTAAAATTGAGAACAAATCATTAAAAACGCCAATAAATACAAGGTGGCGCAAAAGTAAACTTCCGATGTTTTTTTTGCTGTAATTAAAAAAGAATTAAAAACTTGTGTATTATTTTTATTTGGTCTTTTAATTTTTTTTACATCAAGTCGAGATAAATGGCCGCCGCCACAGTTTATTGTCATTTGAGCCCTTTTTATGGCATTTTCTATCACTTTGGCCAAAACTTCCGGCGATAGGTCCTCACATTCTTGACGGATATTGTCTTTAAGAGCTGAAAGAGTCTGAGGCTTGTTGACATAAACCCGCGACTTCAAAAAGCCCCACAAAAAGAAGTCTGGAGCGGTCAAATCAGGCGATCTTGCTGGCCAGTGCAAATCGCCAAAACGGGAGATTAGGCGCCCGGGAAATGCATCCTTCAGCATATCGGTTGTGGCACGTGCAGTGTGTGCCGTTGCACCGTCCTGTTGGAAATGTTGTTGTCGGGCCTACCCACAAGATGGTGATTGAGATGGCTCTCATGGTAACACCCAAGCAAGTACTGCAACGAAAGCATCTCATTGTGTTGCTTTACTGGAAAAATCTTTGCCTCCTCATGTAGATCATCCACTGAAGACTTAAGGAGGCACCCTGTTGCTGTTCTCAGGGCGGGAAAAGATTCAAACCTGCTAGAGGTTTGAATCTTTTCCCAATTCGTATCACATAATCCCGGGGACCAAACTGGCGCCGCATAGCTTACCACGACCGACCTATCGCGTTATATGTGGTCAACAATGTTTCTTTATGTGCACCCCAAGTGCTGCCGGCTAGGGACTTGAGGACCTTGTTCCTACTTTTCAGTTTGTCGCAGATAGCTGTGGCGTGCGCGCACAGCTTGAATGTAGTGTCGAATGTGACCCCTAAAATTTTGGGGCATTTTGTGGTCGGAATTCTGCTACCGTCGACCACAACATTCAATTCTCTTCCAAACTGCGCTGTCCATGTGGTGAACAGAGTGGCTGTTGATTTTGTGGCGGAAATCTGCATATTCCTCGAATGAAACAAGTTAAAATGTATCAGTCAGCTTTGCCGACAGAGATATACCCTCAGCCTGTATATATTGAAACAATTGTTTCCAAAAAACGTATGTATTTAGGGGTTTTTAAAAATGTTGGGAATTTGAAACGAAAATGTTCATTAGGATTAGAGATCAAAAGTTTTGCAGAGGAGATACAAAAAGGAATGGATCTACATTGACCATTATGGAAGTGGATCTCCAGCCACTACATATGGTGCCATAGGGGGTTTTTACACCGTTAGGGATGTTTGCTCAAGAAGTATGGACTTGCCCCTGAAAAAACGTTTACCATCGTGTAAAGTATGGACCAATTCGGTCACTCCCTTCAAGAGTTACCCTATGAACAAATTTTCCGAACATTTTTGAACTTTTGTGGGGGAGGTACCTGAAGGAGTGGACCGATATGCCTTATCTTCAAACTTAAACTATGTTTGGACAAAATATTACTAAGGCCAAATTTTGGAGCGAATCGGCAGATCCGTTCTAGAGTTATCTTGCGCTCCAACCACCTCACACGGTGTCATAGGGGTTTTTTGCAACTTGCAGGCTATTTTCTCAGGAAGTATGGACTTGCCCCTAATGAAACTTGTACCGTCGTATGGAGGGCAGTAAATACAAGTTGCTAAAACAAAAATCAGAGCGATTCGAGAGATGGCCCTAAACTGAACTTTTCCGAAATTTTGTGTGGGAGGTACCCGAAGGAGTGGGCCGATTGAGTCTATATTGAAACATTATCTAAGTCTGGTACACATTTTACGATGGGCAAAGTATGGATCAAATCGGTTACTCCCTTCAAGAGTTATCGTGGCACAAATTTTCCGAACATTTTCGAACTTTTGTGGGGCAGGTTACGGGAACTTAAACTACGGGAACTTCGAACTTAAACTAAGTTTGGGCAAAACATTACGAAAGCCAAAATTTGAACCGAATCGGTTCATCCGTTCGACAGTTATCGTGCGCTCCAGCCAGCCAGACAGACGGACGGACATTGCTCAATCGACTCCAAATTGTCTGAAACACATTTCGTCCAAACATACTTGGGGTCTAAAACCATTATTTCGATGAGGCACATTTTGCCCGTATGAAAGTGTATACCCTCGTTAGCATAAATGCTGAGGGTATAAAAAGGTGGTAAGATCGGTTAAATAGTTGTTTAGTCTCTCACAGATGTCATCAGGATAGGTACCCGACGACAGGATCGTGCAATCATCCGCATACGTTACGATCTCGATGCCGTCTGGAGAGGGGCGGAATACATATTTCTCGAATGGAAAAAGGTGGTAAAATCGGTTAAATAGGAGTTCAGTCTCTCACAGATGTCATCAGGGTAGGTACCTGACGCCAGGATCGTACAATCATCCGCATACGTTACGATTTCAATTCCGTCTGGAGGGGGGCGGAATACAGGAAAGGTAGAGGTTAAACAGTTCCGGAGATATCACCCCTCCTTGGGGAACTCTCTGTTTCACTCTACGGGGCTTGGATTTCTTGTTCCTGAATTCCACATACGACTGGCGACCACACATATAGTTGACTATCCAACGTTTCAGCGTGTCCTCAAACAGCGTGGGTGTCTGACTGTATCAAAGGTTTTTGATAAGTCAAGCGCCACCATCATTGTCCTTGACAAATATGTGTGGTAATGGCGTGCAGCGCAGTTATCGTGCTTTGCTCCTTACGGAATCCATGCTTATGATCGACAACTTGATAGCTATTTCCGATATTGGGGAGGCTCAAGGGTCTTTGTTACGGGCGACAAAAGTGAAATCGGTCTGTACGATTCACTTTTGCTGCCATCCTTACCGGGCTTCCGTAGTGGGCCCATTTTCCAGATTTCGGGAACAATGAGGGTGGATAGCGACAAGTTGAGAACTTTAGTGAGACACTCCACTCCCGGCTCATCCAACTGCTTCAGCATTACTATGGAGATTCCATCAGGGCCCAACGCTTTGGATGATTTAGTGTTTCTGATGGCATTGGCAACATCATCATCCATTGTAAACTGTGGTGGTTCCTCCTCGGCCGGAAGAGATGTGATGCGACGTAATACTCTTCTCTTCGCCCTGTCACTCTGGGGGTGCTCGACAAACTGGCAGGTATTAATAAACGCATTATTACAAAAATCCATCAAAAATTCACAATATTTCATTTAAATTTCTGTTTTTTATTTTGTGTTTTCAATTACAAAAACTTTTTTGACAGCTTGCAGTACATAAGCTGGGCTGATGCGGGTACCTGTATGATTGTACTTTTAGGTAATTAATAAAATAAATACTTAATTAAACACAAACTTTTAGCAAGAAACCTGAAAATAGTCACAAAAATAGGGATAATCTCATTTTGCAATATTTAGCATGTAGAAGATTTGTGGTGGAAATAAAATTCTGAATTAAGGTGCGGCAGAACAAGTAGTAGGTGCGCCTTGTAGTTACTCATTAAATGTTTCTTCCAGATCATATTTTCAAATTTAAAATCATAACTTTTCCCAATGTCCTATGCATTTAACGACTAATTAGGAAATATTATTGTGATGATCTTTTGATCTTTCCTTTACCCTAATATATCAATGTGTGAACTTATATTTAAACCTTGATAGTTTCCTTTTAGGCTGTTTTTAGACTTTGGTTTATTTTTATGTTTACAATTATTTACTTAGTGCAAACTTCAAACACAAACATTCAAACATAACAGCAACAAAAACAACACACACACACACAACAACTTTAGCAGTAACAACACCGAAACGAATTGAAAGCTACCTTTGAAAGTAAAACGAATTGGTAAATTTATTGAATTAGTTATCTGTACAACGTTTGCCTGTTCGTTACGCGAACGCGAAAAAATTGCAATTTCGCTACACAACCGCGTCGTGTTTTGAGTGTCTTTCGTGCCTGTGTGTGCGTGCGCTTGTGTGTGGGAAATATGTTAAAGACAGTCGTCAATGAACAATCCTCATTATTAGAAGAACATAAAACAAATGTTGAGGTAGGCTTGGTGGAAGTCAATAAAGAAAACAGTGGAAATAATTCGGAAGTAATCAAAATTGGAACAGCGGAGGAAAACGAAAATCAAAAGCAAATCAATTCACATGATTGTTGTCAAGAAAATGTTGTTACCGCTGGAGTTGGCGGTGGCGGTGGTGGTGATGGTTCGACAAAACAGTCAAACATTAAACCAATCAAATCAAGCAAAAGGGAAAAACTGAAAACAATATTTAATGATGAAACCAACAACAACAAAACATATTCAAAAACTCAACTGGAAGCAATACCCAAGCTTTGCAAATCCAAATCAGAACGACAATTTAATCAAAAGAATACCGAAATCCTGGTAACAGATGCCATACGCAAACTTACCAAAAAATCTGTGACAACCACAAAAGATAAACAACAACCGTCCAATGATGGCCCGCCACTTGCCTCACATGGTAGTGTGATAATTGATAAACAGGTCTCTGTGTCGGGACCATTTAAAAAAGTCAAATGTATTTACACCATTCTAAACAATGACCAAATCAATGCCTTACGTCGCCATGCCCAGGATGCAGTGAAGCAAAATAAAATCTTTACCATACGCGGTAACTACAACTCGGTGCGTCATGCCTTGAAATCGCGTGGTTGGGTTGAAAAACTTGAATACCACAGGAAATCTGTTTTCATACCCACATCTCAAATCAATGCTTGCGATTTATCACAAGTTCTACCCAAAAGGCGGACAGGCGAAACTCAGCGACAATTCATCGCCAAAGTCGAACGAAATATCATGTCCCGTTATATAGAACATGTTTCCTGCGATCTACTTTGGACACCCCACAAAGAAAAGGCCGATTATATGGAACAATCAAAGAACCCCAATATGCTGATCAATAAATTTAATCGGGCGCCATTTACCAACAAGGAAAATCTCAACACCTTCCTAAGGGATATTCCAGCTTTCTATGAAGAAGGTGTGGTGGAGAGCCGCTTTCCACGTTGTTACAATGTTTGGTCTCCCGAAGAACTGGGTGAATTTATAGAACATTTTAAGTTGACCGCTTGCATAGCCTTTGTACGTTGGCTGGTGGAAAAATATCAGGCTGGTGGTTTCGATGTTGTGTTCTCAGCCACCGGCAAAGTGCCATTTACGTGCATAGAATTTGCCTATAAACGTTGCCATGAATTTCTTGACAGCTGTCTGCATAATGACATCGATTGTGAAGATCCCAACATTTGGGAACATGATTGGGATGCATTTCTAAATCATCACTATCAGCTCACACATGAGGGCTATAAAATCGTTGCTGATCCCCAGAAAATTGTGGAAAATTTGATAGTAAAGGGTGCCCAACTATTGGATAGCATTGTACCCTATTGGCCACAATACTCTATAGATGGTTATCAGAATTTGTGGATAATAAAACCGGCAAACAAGTGCCGAGGACGTGGCATACTCTTGAGTAACAATCTTAAGAAAATTGTTAATATTGTTAATCCGCCGATTGCCTCCAAAAGTCGTTATGTGGTGCAGAAGTATATGGGTATGTTTGTTTGTTTGTTCGCTTAAGGGAGGGGGACACTAATGGGGATGGGATGTAGTAAAAAAATGGGGGTATTTTTCAACATACATTTTAGACATACTATTACGTATTTAAAACTATACCATTTTCACGTTTATTCGAGGAATATAAGTTGTGATTTGATTATTTCATTTGAAATTCAAGTAAAATTTGAGAATTCTAATTTAATTTTAAATTATTTCATTTGTAATTTGAGAACTACAATTGAATTTCGAATTATTTAATTTGTAATTTGGGAATTTCAATTGAAATTTAAATTTTTTCTTTTTTATTTTTGCCTTATTAAGGCGAAGGCCATTTATAGTGATATTTAATTAATTCTCTTTCGAGTTGAGCTGTAATTCGAAATATTCCTTTTGTAATTCGATTTTTTCGATTTGTAATTTCAAATTCGAATTATTACATTTTAAATTTGAGGTATTTCATTTGTAATTTGAGACTTTTTATTTGTAATTCGAAAAATTCATTATAAAACCTATGCGACTAAAAATGTTGTAATGTTTTTGTTTTAAATTTCAAATGAAAAAATTAAGTTACAAATTAAATAATTCGAATTGCAATTGGAAAAATTCGTTTGTGAAGATGGTGTAGATTTATACAGATACACCATTTTCATATGTTATTGGAATAATTTCAGTTGTAATTGGAAACGTTTCACTTGTTATTTAAAAATCCCAATAAAATTCAATTCCCAAATAAAATTCATTCAATTGAAATTCTAATTATTTCATTTATATTTTGAATTTTTCATTTGTAATTCGAATTAATTCAATTTTAATTCGAATTTTTCCATTTGTAATTTGAAAATTTTCCATTTGTAATTTGAAATATTCCATTTGTATTTCGGTTTTTTCCATTTGTAATTCGATTTGTTTTCATATGAAATGCGAATTATTCCATTTGTAATTCGAAACATTTAATTGTAAATTTTAATTGTAAAAATGTTGTATTTTTTGTTTCGAATTTCGAATGGAATAATTCGAATTACAAATTAAAAAATTTAATAACAAATTGAATAATTAGAATTACAAATGGAAAAATTCGAATTACAAATGAAATAATTCGAATTAAATAATTGAATTTCTATTGAAATTCCCAAATCACAAATGAAATAAATAATTCGAAATTCAATTGGAATTCTCAAATTACAAGTGATCAAATGTAATAATTCCAATTTCAATTATAATTCTCAAATAAAAAATGAAATAATTCTAAATTCAATTAGAATTATCAACTTACAAGTGAAATGTTTCGAATTATAACTGAAGCTATTCAAAACGTTTCACTTGTACTTTGAGAATTCCAATTGAATTACGAATTATTTCATTTAAAACTTGGAATTTTTTATTTGTACTTCGATTTTGTTTTCATTTGAATTGCAATACTTTATAACGAATCGATTTTATGCGGATTTTGCGGCCATTCAGTAACCATTCTCCAACCAATACACGTCACTAAATATCATCGCAATCAGGACAAACAAGCCGGTTGGGTAGGCTTAGATTAAACTTGTCTTAAATGTCAATTTTAAATTGAAATTCTATATCGAAATAATTAATCAACACTTAAATCTGGCAATAGAGAAAAAATATCCTAATAAGTAGAATTTTCGACATTTACACCTTTCTGCCACTAATACAACTAAAACAAATCCTATTTAGACCCGTCCCCGGACAGCATAGCATGTTAAGAATAACAAATACAAAAAGAAACTAGTGCAGAAAAATCAGAACATTAAACAAAAGACCTACTTTTTTATTATAACTGAGAAATTGAATGCCATGAACGCTCTCTTTTTCATACAACGTGACTGACATCTTCATACGTCATATTCCAGAAGAAACTAACACAACAAAAAATTTAATGTCCGGAAACGGAGCATGCAACATGAAAATATAACAACAACAGGTTGTTGACATGCAAAAACAAAACCTAAATTCCTTTTAGCTGCCTTGCGCATGGCCGCTCATTAAATTATTAAATCTCTGTCTCTCTTTGCAGAACGTCCTTTGATTATACATCAAACGAAATTTGATATACGTCAATGGTTTCTCATCTCCAGCATTAACCCATTAATGATTTGGATGTACAAGGAATGCTATCTGCGTTTCAGTTCACAAGAATACACCCTAACGAATCACCACGAGTCGGTGCACTTGACCAATCATGCCATACAAAAGAAATACACCAACAATGGCAAACGTGACAAACGCTTACCCAGTGAAAATATGTGGGATTCATATTCATTTCAAGCTTATTTACGACAAATTGGAAAGCAAGAAGTGTGGTTGGAGCGTATATATCCAGGAATGCGAAAGGCCATCGTGGCAGCCATTCTCGTGTCACAGGATCACATGGAACGTACACCCAACACATTTGAATTGTTTGGTGCAGATTTTATGATATGTGAAAATTTCTATCCATGGTTAATTGAAATTAATTCAAATCCCGATTTGGGAGCAACAACAAGTGTTACGGCACGCATGTGTCCTCAGTGTTTGGAAGATGTTATAAAGGGTAAATAAAAATCCAAAAATATTGAGTAATAATAAAAGTTATGGAGAGTTGGAAATTAGTTATAGAATCGCACTACCGACACTATGCATTCAAGCGATAGTTTAATAATATTTATGCTCCTATAACTACATTTCTTCTTCGTTTTTTTTTACAGTTGTTATCGATCGTCGCAACGATTTCAAAGCCGATGTAGGTAATTTTGAATTAATATATCGCCAGGTGATACCACCTACACCTGCCTATATGGGTTTAAATCTCATAGTCAAGGGAAAACAAATATCCAGTCGTGGCAGTAGTCACAATCACAGTTATGGCAGCTATTATCGAAAGGAAAAGTCGTTGCAAACAAGTCAAATCTATAAACACCGAACCACACTGGCTATGGCAAATTCCTCACAGGCACATAAGCCGATGCCAGCGTATAATGCCACTGAATACATTGAGAAATGTCTAAATGTTGAAATAGCAAACAACAGTCCACGGAGTGCAACCATACCCAGCTTGATAGGTTTAACGGCAACAGAGAGAAAACTTTTACCCTGTTCTTCTCCAGTAACTGTGGATAATCGTAGTAGATCTTTTGCAAATTTGGCTGCAAGTGCAGCAAAACGTCTGCCATCCACTAAAACACCTAGCACCACTAATCCCATATGTGATGTTTATTCCACCTTAAAAAGACATCGTAGTTGTGGACCCAGACTAAATACCCATTGTGGTGGAAATAGCAATGCCTGTAAAGATGTTCAAAAATCGAAATTTTTTGTTGCAAGTTATAATCAACAAAAGGCCATTAATTCATCACGCAGTGCAGGACGTTTAAAAACCAATCACTTGGATGCCCCACCCCTCAGTATTAGCAAATCTGCAGATAACATTAAGGAATTGTGCAATAGTCCACTCAAGAGAAATGTTAAAATGAATAAAAGTCTTAGTCCCTTATTGCCTGGATGTCGTAGCCTTAAGACACGACTGCAGGGTATTGCTTGCAAGGGCAAGAAACAAACGGAACCAAATGCATCGACAATACATGCCATTGGTAGGGGTATAACAAGCTGGAATAGCAAAAGAAAACCTATCATTTCAAAATCATCGACAGCACCTGCACCTTCCATAACGATGAAACACGTGGAATGATGGAGGTGGAGAAAATGACACTGCCACTTAATGATCGTAAATTTGTTATACTTTTATGCATTTTTATGTAGTTGTGATTATTGTTAAATTGCTTAATAAAATAGTGGTGAAATTACGCCAATAAAAAAAAATTATTCTTGAATTAATTCTCTTTCGAGTTGAGCTGTTATGACCTAAGAGGTACATTGAAAAATTAGGAATAAACCGAAGCCTCACACATTCAACCATTATGCACCATTATGCTACGTTTCACGGGTGGTTAGACCGATCATCAGGCATATTAGAAAGCTATTTTAGTGGGTGGACGACGACTAAGCTTGGAAACTAGCATTTATACCACAAATCATTCGTAAATTTTATATTCGAATTATTTATTTTAATGTTAGTTATTTAATTCCAAACCTTTCATATATGGTAGAACAAACCAGGTAAAGTAAATACTACAACAAATACAACTCAACAACAACCACATAGAAATTTGTTTTTGTTTGTAAACGTTAGTGTCATCGTACATGTAAACAAAATAAGGAAATGTCTACAAATTATTGGAATTTAAAAAACTAACAATTTTTAACATTTGATTGAATATTTTGAAAAGCATGAATGAAAACTCGTTAGATTTTCGATTTGAATGTTTCCTTCCATATCATTCCACTAAATGCACAATTTTTCGCAGAAAGTAGAATTCTTGCAGAAATGTTTGGGGTCGCTGGTAATTCATTGAAAAAATAGAAGCTGTTTCAATCGTTTGCTTTTGAAAACAAAAAAGCACATGTTTATTAGGGCTTTATTCTTTTTAAGTTTAACAAAATACCACACATATTAACAAATGTTGTACCGCCTCCATAAGCGGTGTTATAGTGTGCGGCACGTCGTTCAGACTTGGAGGAGGATACATGTGATTGCTACCAAGAAGTCTTTATGGGAAATAGTTTTTTTTCTGAGCGATATATTTTTTTCCTTAAAAAATGTATATCCCAAATATACATCGAAAATGTAAACAAATATACAAAATGTCGTACGGAATTTGACACTAACATTACAGATCAGTTCAGTCAGCTGGGTATTGCTGCTACCTTTTCTTGTTCTACCATGCCTTTCCTATAGTCCGACTTGTCTGGTAACCCTATTTTTAGAAGCTTTATTACAAATACTAAATGGCAGCTTTTTTCCACCTTTATTTATATTTGTCCTTCTGTATCCGAAGATTTGATCATCAATATTTGTCATCGGAATCTTTGACAAGTTGATGGTGGCTTAGAACGCTAAGACGACGGCAGCCGTGTCACTTGGTTGTCGGAGTCCCAGGTTCGAATCCCAGCCTGGCTCATGCTGAAATCATTTTTTGTTTTGCCTTATTAAGGCGAAGGTAATTTTTACAGTGATATTTGAATTAATTCTCTTTCGAGTTGAACTGTTATGACCTAAGAGGTACATTGAAAAATTAGGTATACACCGAAACCCCACACATTCAACCATTACGCTACGTTTCACGGGTGGTTAGACCGATCATCAGGCATATTAGAATGTTATTTTAGTGTGTGGATTCGAAAATTGTATATTCGAATTATTTATGAAGCAATCATCTTACTACTTTCTACTGCTAAAGCAGACCTTTTGCTAGTTTATCATTAAAAGGAGGAAGGGAACAGTTTTTCGCAAAAAAAG
This sequence comes from Musca autumnalis, assembly GCF_047663935.1. Lineage (NCBI taxonomy): Eukaryota > Metazoa > Arthropoda > Insecta > Diptera > Muscidae > Musca > Musca autumnalis. The sequence goes on along the minus strand of NW_027411755.1, from coordinate 3,906,657 downwards.
AAGGTGCAATAGGTTTTATACGGTTTCGACGTATGTAGTATACGTCGGAAATGTATGTGCACGGAGTTTAAAGAGGAAAATGCTATGGCGTGGTAGGCGTAGAAATATCAATCTCATATGACGCGAGCACTGTATGAGCTACAAACTGACTATCAAATAATCAATGCTGCATGAATAGATGAAGGTGCTATAGCTCTAAAGGATTTTTTAATAAAACCTGACAGTGACATTTTCGTCTGCAAAAACAGCCGTCTAATTTAAGGCACCTAAGTAATATCATTTCATAGTGGGTGTCAAAAAATTGATATAGTGTATATTATCATCCACCATGGGCTCTTTGATTATACTGAAAGTATAAATGGAATAAATCTCTTTTCACCTTTCAGCCTTCAAAAAGTCTGTGTCTATTGTCGTCCTTGTTAATAGATACAAATCACATCGATATGATAACAAAAATTGCACTTACCCAAATGCTGCGCTAAAGGTAATTTTTACTTTGGCATTGTGTAACGTAGCGCTAATGCTTCCTTTGCCGCTGTTTTCAATGCATTTCCGACATTTTTTGCTATGCTGATCTTTGATTTCTTGCTTTGAACTAAGAGAGATGGTGGCTAGAGTTTTTAAAAAATGATTAGCATATTCACTCTTTACTCCGTATGCAATCTACCCACCTTTTGATTTCGGACTTCTTCTTTGTTGGTAGACTTGGAAGCCGCCATTTCATTTTTCTTTCCCTTTCGAAAGATTTTCAATTTACATGGCATTTTAGCTCTTGGACACAATTCCATAGATTTCCCTTGAACATTAAATGTCTCAACTGCATCGGGATCTGTCTGTTTATAGTTATAACTTATTTCATAGACTTTCAGGAAAAGACCTGACGAGGCTCTACTGTTGCGAGATAAATCCACTACAACTTTTATGCAATCCTCCATGACCATGGGGCATATTCTGGCTGTTACCTCTGTTGATGCTGACAGATCAGGTGTAGAGTTGATTTCTATTAAAATCGGTGTATATTGCTCATCGAGCATAAAATCACAGCCATATAGTTCGAAACAATTCTCGCAAAGATTTGTCTCATCCAAACTAGCCAAGACGACTGCAGTTAGATTTTCACGAAATCCTGTAAACACCATGTTTTCCCAAACATCTTCGGCTATGTTTTGAGCTTTCATGTAGGCTTTGAATTGTTCCAAGCACCACATATTATTCTTCGGCAGTCGGGGATCCCGTGTGGCTTTATTTTTGTATTTCTTTTGCACCGAATTATTAGTCAGATGTACCGATTCACGTAAATCGTCAATACAATACTCTTGGGAGCTGAAGCGTAAATAACAGTCACGATAAAGCCATATTTGAATCTTGGAGTCCCGTATAAAAAGCAGCATGTATTGCCTTATATCAAATTTCGTATTATATATGAGCAGTGGTTGTTCTGTTAGGATAATGTGAAATAAAAGTCAAGGAACCGTGGTATACACATGTGTTTAAAAATCACTTACCAATGTATTTTTGCACAATATATCGACGATTGAGATGACTGGCAGCCCAACGCAATATATCCTCCAAATTATTTCGTATCACTATACCCAAACCACGACTTTGGTATCCCGGTTTCAAAATCCATAAATTTGTACAACCATCCCATCTATAATCTGGATGTTTTTCTACAATCTTTTTTAACAAAACCTCCGCCTTGCGCACACATGTCATTAGCTCGCGATAGGGCCATTTTACTTTCTGGGAGAAATTAATCACCTTATGGGAACTTGATAAAAATTCCTCCCACTCTTTGTCGTTAGCTTCTTTTTGTTGATTCAAATCATCAATGTTTTCATGCTCTTCAATATACCACTGAATCTGTTGTATTGCAAAGTCAACTATTTGAGGAGATATTGTGCCATTCTCAAAATCAATAATTAGCTCTGGTTCATCTTTATTTTTTATCAGATATTGCAATAAACTTCGACACTGTGTCTGCTGGAAGTCTTTTATAAATTCCGTTTGCTCTTCCTCATTGCCTCCCAGACGAAAGAAACGTGGATACAACATGCCCGACACACCTTCTTGACCAAACCATTGCTCTGCTTGTTCGGCACAAGTAATGAGGCCTACCTTTGTCGAAAAATCAAAACCATGTCCACGGCGAACTCGATTGCGATAGGGTTTTACATCAACATATAAATCCCGTTGGGCTTTTGGTTGCCAAACAAAAAATGCCGGGAAATGATTAATGATTTTACTAATAGCAACGGTCTCATATTCATTACCACGCTTAGCGTTTTGCAAAAGAATTTCTTCGGGCAAACTTTGCAATTTCGTATAACGGTTTGGTGTGAGCTTTTCCAACCAACCCCTTTTTAGTAAGGCACGTCGTATTGTAGTGTAATTCCCAAATACTGTGAAAATACGACGATTCTTATACGCCTCGATTACTCTTGAACGATATATACCGGCTAAAGTTTTTGTTTGAAGAGCAACGGCATCAGTTTTATCCGATTTCTCTATTGCCTTCTTTATTTGTAGTGGAGAAGGAATGTAGGCCACTAAAGACATGTTTGTATCACTAGATTTTTATCCAAAAAAAATGATTACTCTTCGAAATTTGTGATGATGTGATAGGGGATATTTCTATTCTTCTTCTGGTGATCGGTTATTTCTTGTTTTCCAAATAATTATTTAATGTGTGCTTCATTACTTTCCATACAATTAGGTAGCCATAACAATAAATGATCAGAAACTCGGGAAACTGCTAATTTTGAAAATATTGCAAGCCAAAATTGTTTTGTTAATAAATTGAAATTCTTTGTCAAGTTTGTTTCAAAAATTATCAAAATTCAAATAACCTTACTTTCTAAGTTATGTTGCAAAGTATAGGTAGGTATGTTATTGTGGCATAACACAAACATTTTCGTGATCCAAAAGACTGTGCGAATAACGCAAAGAAGCCCTCCTTAGATAATCTCTAATTAGAAAGACAATTTCTGTTGACGTTTTATTTGTTCTTTTTGTCTTTCTTTCCAGATAAGAATCCATCCATCTACCTACCAATGTTAGTTGTGTGAGTTCATTTTCTTTTCTGTAGCCTATGAATATGATTTAATTTGAATTATCTAATATGAATATTAGTCTTACATTTCTAGCAACTTAACCTTGTTCAAATTCGATTCCCAACAAGATGCTTCATGTTTTTTTTTTTAATACTAATTAATAATAAGCAAAAAACAATTTTATTTGTTCTTTTTTAGAGTACAGTAATTATCATGTAATTTTATCTTTATTTAATATTTGTGTATTTCTTCTCTATAATTTCATTTTTACTGTTATAACGTGTCCGCTGCTGCTGATGTATGTTTGCGTGTGCTATTTATTCTTGTTAAGAAGCTTTGTTTCATTTGTGGCTAAACAGCTGCTTGCTGTTAGATCCATGATCCAACAGTTAGTGACAGGAGCATAAAGTTCTTGTAGGTGTTGTTGTTGTTGTTGTTGTTGGGGAATTGGTGCACGTTAAACTTTTTACAATTTGTCGAGGTATTGGGCGAGATCGGGGAGACCTTCCTTAAGACCCTTACGTTTACGGATGTCTTGAACAATGTGGTAGGGTTTGGTGTTAAGTTCGCATGGGTCACCGGGCAACACTTGCCAATGATCGAACACACATTGTGGGAAAGCTTGACCACCGGTGTTGGAACGCAAATCAGCGGTGAAACCGAATGATTCGTTGACAGGCAAGTAGGCCTTGACGACGAACATAGGTGTGCCGACAACTTGGGATTCTTCAAAGACATGACCACGACGTCTGTTCAATACACCGTAAATACCACCGACAGCAACTTCGGGACATTGGATTTCACACAAGTATACGGGTTCCATAAGACGTGGGGAAGCGGTAATAGCCGAAGCGTACAAGCAACGACGAGTGGTTGGAATGATTTGGCCACCACCACGATGGATGGCGTCAGCGTGAAGGGTAACATCATAAATGTTGAAACGAACACCACGCATGTTTTCATCAGCCATGATACCTTCCTTGGTGGCCCATTGGAAACCAGCAACGACGGAATCCTTGATTTCGTTCAAGTATTGTACGGACTTGGTACAATCCAAGATGAAGTTGGGACCAGTACCGTCGGGACCGAAGCACCAGATCTTACGGGCTTCAGTTACATCATAATCGTATTTCTCAGCCAAATAACGGGCACGGATCTTGAAATCGTCCTTGGAGCTGACATCACCGTTGTCAATGTCTTCGGGCAAACCATCAGGCATGGGCAAGGCCTTCATGACCAAACGGTTGTGCTTGTTGGGTGACTTGGAGAGGCACATTTGGTTGGATTCTTCGAAGACGGTTTCACGGTAAGATACAACGGGATCAGATTTCTTCAAAGGAATGCAAGCGTGATCTTCTTCCAAATCCTTCAAGCAAATTTCCAAATGCAATTCACCGGCACCAGCAATGATGTGTTCACCGGATTCTTCAATGATACATTGTACCATAGGATCGGATTTGGCCAAACGCTTAAGACCTTCAACCAATTTGGGCAAATCAGCAGGGTTCTTGGGTTCAACAGCAACACGCACGACGGGAGATACAGAGAACTTCATAACCTATACAAAAGGAGAGATAGCAAAAGAAAAACATATTCAGAAATATTTCACAGAAGCTATTACATGGGGGACCAGTTATTGAAACAATCAGTTAACATTTTTCGTTCAAAGTTTTCTGTACAGGTCTGTGTTAAATATCATCACAAAGCGAGTAGAGAAAAGAAATGTAATCACTGAAAATTCGTTGGTTGCTTACCTTCATGTTGTGGGCATCCTTGAAGGTGGTGATGGTACCGGTCTTAACCAAGAATTGATCAACACCGACCAAACCGCAAATGTTACCAGAGGGAACATCTTCGATGGCTTCGACGTAACGACCCATCATAAGGATTGTACGTTGGATGGCCTTTTCGTACAAATCTTCCTTCTTGCCAGGGATGTAGTTGGGGCCCATGATACGGCACTTTTGGCCAGTGGCAACTTTACCGGAGAATACACGACCGAAGGCATAGAAACGACCCTTGTCGGAGGTGGGTACCATCTTGGAGATGTACATCATCAATGGACCATCGGGATCACAGTTCTTGACAGCGACGGCGGCTTCATCATCATGAGGACCTTCGTACAACATCTCCATACGGTATTTTTGGGCAACGACGGGAGAAGGCAAGTGAATGGCAATCATCTGAAGCAAAGCTTCACCAGCTGGCAACCAGGTACGCATAACGACCTTCAACAAGGCTTTGCCATCCTTGTCCTTATCTTCGTGCTTCAAGGTAACACCGATCTTTTCCAACAAGGTTGGGATTTCTTCCTTCTTGTAGTTCATGATAGCATCGAACACCTTGTAGATGGGATCCAGGATGTACATGCAGAAGGAACGCTTGTTATCAGCTTCCTTTTGCTTTTGCCATTTCTTGGTCTTGGCGTTGAAGAAGTTTTCACCCCAGAGTCTGCAGAAGTGCACAAAGAATAAACAAAACATTTGGATTTAGATAAAATGAAACAATGAAAGCGGAGGAAACTAAGGGCTAGACACCGAATTTTATAATATTGATTCTTCAGCATAAGAGGATTTGACATTAGGAAAGAGGTCACCACTCAGCGTTATGAAATCAACATTTCACAGAGAAGACTTTTGCCATTGTAAACAATAGCAGAAATCCACTCCAGTCGTTGATCTGCTTTTATATGCACTTGTCGCTCAGTCCTTAAGCAGAGAAATCCATAACTGGAATTCACAACTTTATGAACAACACGAATTGTGCTAAAAGCATAACATGTCCATTACTAAATTATAAAACAATGTTATATAGGTTCTTCAGCATAAGCGGATCTGACATTAGGAAAGAGGTCACCGATCAGCGTTATCAAATCTATATTGCCAAGATTACCTCAACAGCCATTCACAAGAACAGCAGAAGAAGCCGTCTTTTTGTTGATCTACTTTTATATGCACTTGTTGTTCAGTCCCAAAGCGGAGAATTTCGAAATCGAAACCCTCAACTTTATGAACAACACGAATTGTGCTAAAAGCGTTTTGTTTACTATTTCCATATATGGCTGTACATATTTATTGATTGATTGTTCTACTGACCTGTTCATTAGCTTGACGACATCGATCTTGAATTTCTCGGCGTACATTTCAGAGAATTGTTTGAGGGTAAAGGCCCAACCGTGCAAGCCAGAACCGAAACCGACGGAACCCTTGGAAGGATCAACACGTACTTCACCCATTGGGCCGCCATCGTCATTGTAGGTGGCAATAATGACGTTCACGTTTTCAACAATACGTTGGAAAGTTTGGTACAATTCTTCAGCATCCAATTGCAATTCCAACAAAGCACGGTCCATCTTGTTCATGAACAAAATGGGCTTGATACGTTCAGCAATAGCTTGACGCAACACAGTTTCAGTTTGGACACACACACCAGAGACACAATCGACGACGACCAAGGCACCGTCAGTTACACGAAGAGCAGCAGTGACTTCAGAGGAGAAATCAACGTGACCGGGGGAATCGATCAAATTGATCAAGAAACCCTTGCTGTCCTTCTCACGCAAATCGGGATTGGTAATGAAAACCATATCCTTATCTTCAACTTCGAAGTACATAGAGATGGCACTGCAAGACAAAATCAAAACAATACAAAAGTGAGGTTATGTTAAAACCAAGTTAATTATCCATGCTTACGTTGACTTGATGGTGATGCAACGTTCCTGTTCATCCTTACGGGTATCGGTGAAACGAGTTTCACCAGCCTTGGCACCAGCAATAATACCAGCTTTAGAGACCTAAGTCCATGAAAAAAATTGCACTTTTAGATTACGTCCATGGGCGTGGCTAGCAATACATATAGATTATATTGCCTGGATATAAAACTTACCAAGGAATCGGTCAAGGTGGATTTACCATGATCGACGTGAGCAATAACGGACATGTTACGGATGTTCCGTTTCTTGTCCATAAGCTCACGGATTTCATCGACGGTGAAGTTGACCTATGAACCATAAAAAAAAACAAATTAAGTCAAAGATGCACACTGCACTCATATTTTTTAACGAAGAAAAAAGAAAGAAATTCCTTGCAACTTCCAAGGCCACATTTTTTATTTCTTATTCTCTTTTGTGGAAACATTCCACGTCATATCATACGTTTTCTCTTCGTCTCGTTGATGGATGTCAGCCATAATTGTCGTGGTGACCTACGAGAAACGAAGTAGACACACAAAAAACGAAGCCGTCACACACATTCACTTATACTGACATCATCATCGAGACGAGTGCAGGAATTTCACAATTTTTTAATTTTAACATTTTCACGAATAATTTTCACATCATTTAAAAATATTTGTGGTTTTGGAATATTTGTTGCATTTTTCTTTCGATTTTAATCGTTTTATTATTTAATTTCACGTACCATTTTGGATGTTTATTGATTTTTCCTGACCAACTTAAAAAAGTACCACACGCCTGCAATGAGACGTTGCGAGAAAAAGAAAGACCGAGCTCCACTCACCACAGCAACACCAGGTAGAGTGGTGAATTTCAATTCAGCAGCGTTGCACCAAAAAGGCACACGAGGTATGGTTGTATTTTTTACTGTATTCACCACAGCGCATGGTACATAACTAAATGAAACGTCAGTTGCATGGCGTATGACAACAAATCCGGTATAAAATACCTCACATACCACTTAGATATGAGTTCATTATTTGATAAATGGAAAATAGGAAAAATTGTTATCGTAGTAAAAATGTATAGATTTTTGGTCTGTTCCAGAACCTGCAAGAACCTACTATTTTTTACTACGATAACATTTTTTCCTTTATGTTATCGTAAAAAAAGTAAAAATTAGTAGATTCTTACAGTTCTGGTACAGACCACATATGTGAGCGGAAAACAAGAAGAAATTAAGGGGAGTACACACCATCAGTCAAAACTGACAGTCAACGAACTTCTGCTACAATTCTCTGGCAAATAAAAACTTTTGTTTAGGTAATAATGCTTGATATACAATATGTAAAGTATTATTTAGAGATTAGGAAAGTAATTATTCAGCTAGACCTCGATGACTGTCAGTTTTGTTGGCCGGTGTGTACTATGCTTTAGAGTGCTTTGCGCCCATACCTAATATTCAACGCGACGTACTAAAATAATTCACAAAAATAATACCCTAGACACACGGCAGCGTTAATTTGCATTAACTGCCTTAGACTATGTTTACATTAAAGAAATCCACTCGATTTCAACTGTCAACTCCTTTGCGTATACGTCAAATGAAAACTCATCTGAAATCGAGTGGATTTCATTTGACGTTTGACAGTTGAAATCGAGTGGATTTCGTAAATATAAACATAGTGTTAATTCAAATTAATTCGTGCATTACCCACATTCTTGCCCAGAAAAAGTTTGCATCCGCGGATGCAGTTGAATCACTACAACTGTACAGTCCAAGTGCCATTGGAGCACATCTTTTTCTATGAATTCACTTTTGAATTTTACAAGAGAGCGCGCAGCTAGGATGCACTAAATTTTGCTTCCACAGCACACGGCTAGTATGCACTTCATTTTCGATCGGAATCACAACTTTCGATGTAGGGTTTTGGATTGGCACTCTTCGGATTGTGTTTTTAATCAATCTAAAGATGCAGTAAAAATGCAAGCCATTGCAAAATATGCCGGAATAAATAAAATGCATGTATTATTTGAGTAAAATAAGAATATTAAGAATTTTATTATATAAACACAAATTATAAAAAGTTTCCATTAAATTCAATCGCAATTGGGTATACTTCCTCCGTTCTTCAAGTAATCGATGCGCAACTGATTTTGCTTCATCATCCTAAAGGGTTTTTTCATGTTGCATTTCCATCACTAGTTCAATTTTCGACATGGACTCCAACTCCACTCCATTAAAAATTTCCGTCTCGTAAATTACCGCAAAAATGTTCGCAACTTAAGTTTGTATTTTTTATTTTATAACAAATTCTTCGAAATACATACAGTTGAACCTCGATTATCCGGGAACCTCCATTATCCGTGATAGAAAAGAAATGTTGGACTTATTCCATTTCTTCTATTTTTCGTTATAAACTTCATTACCCGGGAGTAAAAAAAACACTTTCCAATTAATTTGATTAAGGATTCCTATTCGACAAGTCGAACCGAGTAGACGTGTTTTTGGGAAAAAATAAATTAAATAATTTTCAAACTTCAAATATTTTAAATTTTATCTGTTTGGTAAAATTCTGAGAAATCTTTATTTTCCGAACACCTATTGAATCTTCCTACCCCCGATGAGCAACGTTAGCAAGTCGACTGGTAATAAGAAGCCACCTGACAAGAGTTTGGTTGATGGTAATCCGCCCAAAGATCATATAAAACATGTGAAATCTAATGTTCAGATGGCAAAAACAACAATGTTTGATGAAAGGAGATGTTTAGACCCTCCCAGTACCGAATCAACTTTTGATATGGATGTTTTAGATGCATCAGCTACTGATAATGCTGTAATGCAGTGCAAATCTAGTGACCAAGAATTTATTCGTGTTGAAAGTAAAAGAAAGCGTCATAATAGCAATAGCGATACAGATGTCTTAAACAGTTTCTCAGTTAATGAAGCAAAGAGTACAGCTCCAAAAGGATCAATGGCGAATGCATCCAATAAAGCAATTACAAATCTAGGCCAGAACAGGTTTTCTATATTGCAAGACTTTGTCGTTGGCGATATAAATTCTAACTTACCCACACAAAAGAAAGTCAATCCTGGAAAACCTAACAAAGAACCTAAGAATGTTTCCGTCAAATTTTGTCCTCCTATATTTTTGCGAAATGTAGACATTAAGGGCATGATTGACCAGTTAAATTCTCGAACCCCCAAGGTAAATTTCAAATTTGTGAACAAAAGTAGATATAGAAGCAAGTTATACTTGGAAGACCCACATCTCCATTCTGAAATGATGCAAGTGCTACGGGATCAAGGTAAGGATTCTTATTCTTATACGCCAAAAGAGTTTAAAAGGGTAACCTTAATTTTACGTGGACTTGCTCTCGGCACCAAGGAAAGTGATGTACAAACCTTTTTTAATCAATCTGATCCCGACATTATCGAGTCTGTAGTTAAATTTCAAACAACTCATTCAAAACGCAATAATTACGATACTGGGCTTTTTCAAATAACTTTATTTCCCGGTAAAAAAATTGGTGATATATCTCACCGAAAGTTAGTTTTAAAACAAACTGTTTTCTGGGAACATCCGTATTCTCATTTTAGGGAAATTCAGTGTAAACGGTGTCAGATATGGGGCCATATTGCTAGAAATTGCAGCAGACCATATGCTTGCGTAAAATGTGACTCAAGTCACGAACCAGGTAAATGCGTTCAGGATCAGAAAAATGAGGGTCCTAAATGTATTAATTGCGGTGAATTGGGCCATCCCGCAAATTGGAGGGGGTGTTCAGCTTTCAAAAAATACCAGGAATATAAGAATAGAATATTAAAAGAAAGCCAAGAGAGGAAAAAATTGGCCGCCGAAAATGTTAGTCGCGCTATTACTCAGTCTGGCTTTGTAAATAAAGGGAAGTCATTTGCTTCTTGTTTTGAAACAACAGCCAATAAAAACTTGTCACATCCTACTACCAATCGCCCAAGTACATCTCCTATAATTACAGAGTTTTTGGAAATAGCTAAACTCATTTGTGGCTCAGAGGTGCTATCTTTAGAAGATAGAATTAAAAATTTTTTGAATAATTATAAAACATTGTCAAAGGAACAAGCAAAAAAAGAATGTTTGTTATTATTGAAAGAAGTTTATGACTCTTATGATAAATAAAACTATAAAATTTATGACATTCAATGTAAGATCCCTTGTGGATTCTAGTAGAAGAATTGAATTAAGCGACGTTTTACGTCGCAATAAAATTGACTTCGGTTTTATTCAGGAAACTCATTTAAAATTTCGTAAGAATGTAAAATTAGATCAATATTCTTTCATAAGGGACGATAGTGCTCAGGGGATTGGTATTGCTATAAAAGATTCGATTACTTATTCAAGGATCAATATTCCAGACTTACCTTTTCTAAATATCTTCATAAAGGTTGATTTAAATTTTAACGGCTCCTTTAAGAGACTTCTTCTTGGCTGTATATATTGGCCATCAAATTTAAATTCTGCTTCATTAGCTGCAGGACTTTCATCCATAATTACCTTTTCACATAATTTTGATGGATTAGTAATTGGTGGCGACTTTAACGCCAAGAATTCGTTTTGGGGTGATAACCTCCCCAACTCGAATGGAATCGCTCTTAACAATTGGTTAATTCGTAACTCGCTGTACATCACAAGAATTTGTGATACAAAACCAACTTATCCGAATGGCTCCTCATTTTTAGACCATTTCTTGGTAAGTTCTAGCTTACTAAATGTTTCAAATCCAAATTATGAGACAAAATGTTTGTCCGGTTTCTCTGATCATTTCCCATTGGAACTTAGCCTTCGTTTCAGTGACTTTCAATACCTTCTAAAAGTTCCCCGAACCTATAGATCATATGAGGAGACAAATTGGAATAATTTTCGAGATGATATCACCTCAAGCTTATCAGAAGATTTCCCTCCACTTCAACGGAATCTTAATAATAGTGAGATAGATGAATACATTAATTCTTTTTCATCATCAGTTGATTTGATTGCTGAAAGGCATTCAGTAACGATGAACGTAAAGGCAAAGAGTTTTATTCCTTCGTTAAACATACGAAAGTTACTCCGGATTAAGTATGATATGCAAAAAAAGTTAAAGAACATTTACCATCGTACCTTAAATAGGAGGCATCCCGAGTATGTTTTAATTTCAAAGCAAATTCAACTACTAGGAATAATTATCAAGGAACAAGTAAGCTTGGAACAAGCGGAACGTCTAAATAGTCGACTTAAAAACATAAAGCCAGGCCCAACAGCGTTTAAAGAAATTTATAACATCACTGGGTGCAAACGCTCATCTTGTTTGAGGCAAGTTTCTGTAGCAGGTGCAGTAAGGGACGGCTCAGATGGACTTGCTATTTTAAAGGATCATTTTACATCCGTTTATCAATCCTCTCCTCCGAATAGAGACGAGTCTGAAATAGCACCAACTATTGATAGAGTTTTAGCAGGTTCATCTGAACCTTTATGCACGTTTGATGTGAATTCATCGTCATTAATCAATTCAAATTTAGCTTTTACATCTTTAAATCAAGTTAAGGATGAAGTTAGCTTATTAAATAATAAGAGATCCTCGGGCCCTGATAACATATCAAATTACTTAATTAAAAAACTACCCACTAAAGCTTTGGAATTTTTAACCATAATTTTCAATAACTGTATTAACAACTGTTATTTTCCCAATACTTGGAAAGTGGCAAAAATAGTTCCCATCGTAAAGAAACCCGGAAACTATGATGTTAACAATATAAGACCAATTTCGATGCTTTCAAACCTTGGTAAATTGTTAGAAAAAATAATTATGCAAAAAATGAAAGACGATGTGGTAAACGAATTTATTCCAGAATACCAGTTCGGGTTTAAAAAAGGTCACTCAACTACTCATGCGCTACTAAAATTCCATAATGACGTTATAGAGAATCTTAGGGATCGTAAATGTACAGTTGCTGTCTCCCTTGACATTGAGAAGGCCTTTGATCACGCATATCATAATGGAATACTTTTCAAATTAATAAACATTGGGTTTAATGGACACATTATAAAGCTTCTTCACAGTTTTTTCAATAACAGAAAGTTCTTTGTGGAGTTTGATGGTCTTAGTAGTTCTCTTGGAAATGTTGATTGTGGTGTTCCACAAGGATCAGTTATGGCACCTTTTTTGTATACTGTGTTTATTCACGATTTTCCACACACTCTTGATGACTCGAAAGGTATATTATACGCAGATGATTCCTTATTATATGCGCATGCGGAATCTCCCTTCGTTGCTCTATCCAAGGTTCAGCGACATCTGTCATTAGTTAACGATTTCTATGTTTCCTGGGGTATAAAAATTAACGTTGGGAAATGTGAGGCATTATGCCTTAGAAATGCGTCCGGCAAATGTGCTAGATTTGTTGTTCCGGAAAGCAAATTGTTGAAGCTAGTTTTAAATGGAAACGAAATTCCATTTAAAGACAATTTCAAGTATTTAGGAGTCCATTTTAATAAGTTGGTGAAATTTAACGAACACGCTCGATTAATGCTTCGGAGAGCTAATAAAGTGAAGGGGTCGTTGTCAGTAATTTTGTGTAACAGATCTACTCCTACTGCGACAAAACTTTTAATATATAAGACATGTAATACGGCGTTTATATTATAGTTTTTTGCAGGGTTAACCTTCTTTATGAGGATTTATTTGAAGTATACACAATGGAAATGGCATTTGAAACCCAGACCCACTGGGTTAACCCGGTTATATGTAAACGGCCTATATACGTCCAATTTTGATGTACGCTATTCCAATTTGGTTCAGCGTTTCTCCTACGGTGATTCGAGAGTTTGAGATATGTGAAAGAAAGGTGCTCAGGCAGTGTTTGAATAAGAGTTACCAGAATCCAACAAAAAGATATTCCAATTTGCATATTTATTCGGAATCTTCCATTATACCCATGGTAGAACAAATACAAGGTAAAGTTAATACTACAACAAATACAACTCGAACAACAACCACAAAGGAATTTGTTTTTGTTTGTAACGTTACTGCCATGTATTTGTAAACAAAACAAGGAAATGTCTATAAATTATTTGAATTTAAAAAACTAATAATTTTTCACATTTGGTTCAATATTTTGGAAAACATGAATGAAAATTCGTTACATTTTCAATTTTTATGTTTCCACATCATTCCACTAAATGCACAAATTCTCGCAGAAAGTAGAATTCTTGCAGAAAAGTTTGGGGTCGCTGGAAATTCATAGAAAAAGGAGAAGCTGTTTCAATGTTTTGTTTTAGAAATCAAAGAAGCACATGTTTATTAGGGCTTTATTTTTTTAAATTTTAACAAAATACCTCACATACTAACAAACGTTGTATCGCCTCTACAAGCGGGGATTTACTGCGCGGCTTATCGTTCGAACTTGGAGGAGGTTACATATCATTGATATGAAAAAGTCTTTCTGGGAAATGTTTTTTTTTCGAATGATATATTTTTTTCTCAAAAAATATATGTCCCTAATGTACATCGAAATAGAAATAAATGTATAAAATGTCATATGAAATTTGGCACTAACGTTACAACCCAGTTCAGTCAGCTGTGTATTGCTGCTACCTTTTCTTATTCTACCATGCATTATACCTATTGGTTTGTATGCTCTAAGTCTTCTTAAGCGGTTTGTTGAGTCATTGTCAAACCACGAAAACAGTTTAGTTAAAGACGTCTATATTAATCAACGAGAATTTGGCTGGTCAGATGTGTATTATCTGTCACCTGTTGGTGTTTTAAGAGAAAACATTCCACATGAATTTGACTATTCAGCTTCGCTTTCGTCAGATTTTTACTACCTTTCAACCCCTAACACTCACAGAGGTTAGCACTTTAGTATAGTATTAGTATATATATGTATGTATATATGTGTATATATATATATATATATATATATATATATATATATATATATATATATGTGTGTGTGTGTACATATATACATATATATGGTTAGTTTTTATTAGTTTTTAGTTGTAAGTTTTTAGTTTTAAGTTTAACTTATGGAGATTTCCACAACAAAATTGTCAAAATGTCGGGAGCAAGCATTGAATTTCAATTTACACCACAATAATTGTTATAACTTATCACAAAAGCAAGTAGCTCATGCCATTACACATTAATTAAAATAATACAAAATAGTTTTAAGATTTCCTTGTCACATGCTAATTGTAACTGTTCAAACATTATATAAGTCTCAATAAATATATCTTGAATCTTGAATCTATCTTAATTTGATTAAGCAAACAAAAGTTAAAACGAAAACTGGAAATTCTGCCGTATTACACAATTTTTGTATTTATGTTATCACAAAAACCATGGGACAAAGTCAACTCAGATGAATCTGATGATGATGATATTATGTGTCCTTCTAAAATTTTGTGGGTTACCGTAACAAATTTTATAAAAATTGCAGATTTTCATATTATTGTACAATTTTATGCCATTTTTACTTAAAAACATGTTCAAAAACTGCAAAAAAGCATTGCCTCCATTATCCGGGAAAATCTATTATCCGTAATACTTCCGGGCCCGACCATCACGGATAATCGAGGGCTGACTGTATATAACTCTTGTTTCTCTTTTGAAGAAATTATGTCGTCAGCGGCGTGTAGGGATCAACCAACTGTTTGTAGGGATCTCTAAAGGAACTGCTTAAAAAATGTATCATAACTCCGTGTGGACTGCATCGAAGGATGTTGTGAAATCATAACTTTACATGCACAACTTCCAAAATTTGTGCGGGTAATGTACAAAATCAAAGGGAATTCAAATTGAATTTAGGTATTTCAATATGGTAATGCTGTGAAAGAGAGCCCCACAATTTGCATTGCAAACAACAACAAAACAGTTGTTTACCAGCAAACAGCTGTTTCGTAAATGCAGAAACTGTCTGCCAGGTTAAAATAAAATGCCCTTCTTAATGCAAATTAACGTTGCCGTCTGTCTAGGGTATTAAGTCGATGGTCAGACTAGCAAGGTTTCTTGAAACCAATTTCATTAAAGTTTCTTTTCAAGTTTCGTTAGTCCCGGTCCACACTAGTGTGAATTTCATTAAAAAATTTCATGAAATTAGGTGTTCTTAAATCGAATTCCCCACTACAGCAATTTTATGATTTTACTTTACTATGGAGGTCGATCTAGAGACGCATAATTTCATGCAATTTTTTGAATTCCTAAAACTTCAAAATTAGTAAACACAAAAGCAACAAGTGGGTTTGTTTACAATACCTCTTTTGAGAATTTTATAAAAAAACGCGAAAATGAATAAAGTGTCAAGGTTTCTACACATAATCGAGTTGTGGATATGATAAAATGATTGTTTCAATGCAAAGCTGACGAATTTCTTCCATACAAATGTTCTAAAAACAATTTTAAAAATCATTGAATTCGATTGTTTTTAAAATTGTTTGACATATTATTTAAACAGCACACATACATACACAGATTGTGTATAATGTGTGAAGTTTTAGGAACACTCGAAAAAAATTTAAATTGACATAAAGCTTTAGCTAACCTTTCTTATTAAACCATGGTTTTTATTAAATCTTTCTATGCTTGTTTTGTTGTTGACGTTTGCAACTCTGTAGAGCGATACTCTAACTCATTTTAGTAGTTAGTAGTAGTAAAATTAAAATGCTTATAATTTCGGTAATGACCGATGTTTTTCGGTAAGTTAGCGACGAATAAAAAGTAATCTTAAAGTTCTACCGATAGTAAGAGTGTTGCCAATTTTTATTTGAACTTTTCATTCATAATTTTGCATTTTAATTTTACCGATTTTTGTCGGTAACTCAAAAAATGTGTTAGAGAATCGCACTACTGATTTACTAACACATACATACATTTGTCGGTTGTCTTCAAGCTGTCCATCATTTTTTCACAGACATTCGGATTAACAAATGTTTTACATTTTCATGATAAAGAAGTGAGTTGATAATTCAAATGTGCTGAAAACAAAAGAATAGCTCTGTTCCTTTACGTGGAAGAATCTTCAAGTTTTACTAGAGTTCCTTTACTTCAGATACCATACAATTCATATGAGAGCAGTTTACAAATTCTCCTCCTTTTGCCGGTTTTACCAATTTCAAAATTAAAGGAACAGGCCGAATATGTACAAAAACAAAAGATGTGTTCCAGAACTAAAAAGTTTTTACAATTTTTACGACTTTTACACATTTTACTCGAAAAAGCGTTCCCGTACACAAAAAAGTTGTAAAATGTTCACTTCTCTTTAAACAAAAATGGCGCTGAATGACGCTCTCTTTAAAAACTTTTTACACGACAAATTTGGTCGAGTAAAAAAATAGTAACATGGTTGCCGGCGTCTGATTGGCTGATACGCCGACTTTGACATTTCTTCCAGTTTTTTTGACGTATTTTCCATTTTTCCGTTCCCGAACTATTTCAAAAAACTTGTGTGTGATAACAAATTTTTTGCAGTTCTCTCTTTTACGAGTTTTACCATTAAAAAGTACGGGAACGAAGCTAAAATATGTGAACGGAAAACGAAAAGAAATCGATGATTTTCATTCATAATTTTACAACTGTTTTTGCAGTTGTCTGGACGCCTACGTCACACAGGGTTTTCGACAATCAATACATGAACTCAACTGTCCTGTCATGTTTAAACGCATGGTTAGGTTTTTGACAATCAATACATGAACTCAATTGTCCTGTCATTTGTAAACCCAAGGTAAATAACCTGGAGAGTTTCTTTTTCCATCTCTAAAGCCCTGAGGAGGTAGATTTTTCAATCTATTGAACCCTGGAAAGTTTATTTCTTCATTCAATTGGCGTTATTCGTTGTTGAAAAAAAAGTACGGAATAAACTGCATACATTTATATTCTTTAACTTTGGATAAATCTCTACACTTTGCTGCACTGCCTCTCGCTAAAACTATGGATGCCGATGAAGGTGGTGGTAAAAAAGCTAGAGGACGTCGTGGTGGAGCTCGGGCCCGCGGAAGAGGACGTGGCAGAGGTCGCGGCAGAGGCAAGAAAGTCGCTGTTGTTGTGTCCAGTGACGAAGAAGTTTCATTAGATCAATCTCTTGATGGTGGTACCGGAGCCGTGCCGGAAGATGGTGATATTTCCACAGGCAGTGCTAATATTGCTCTTGAGGCAACAGAAGATGCGGTGATGACCGATTTGCCTAAGATTGATACAACAGATACGAATGCGCCAACACAAGAAGCTAACAATACTTCCGCTCCAGGTACTCAGGGAGATGTTCAGAGCCAACCACAGCCACCAAACACTATTGTTCCACAAACAAGTAAGTAATATTAATGTCGGCAATTTAAAAGCCGTACCTAAAAATTATTTTGCTTTTTACAGTCGATATGGAGGCAGATATATCACAGCTGGAAGCACCAACCTTTACCACCATATCTAGGGGACCACCAGAACCCATGTTGCGTCTTAAATGGAATCACAAGGTTAATTTAATTGGGGAAAAGGTATTAAATCCAATGATTCATATTTGTGACCAATGTGACAAACCCATTCTGCATTATGGTCGCATGATTCCGTGCAAACATGTATTTTGTCTGAAATGTGCTCGTACTGAGCCAGTTAAGGTCTGTCCACGATGCAATGACAAAGTTGTTCGCGTTGAGCAGTCTGGCCTGGGCACGGTATTTATGTGTACCCACAGTGGCAGTAGATACGGCAATACTGGCTGTAGAAGAACATACTTATCGCAAAGGGATTTACAAGCCCATATCAATCATCGGCATGTGTCCCAACCACCTCCTCCACCT
Organism: Musca autumnalis; assembly: GCF_047663935.1. Lineage (NCBI taxonomy): Eukaryota > Metazoa > Arthropoda > Insecta > Diptera > Muscidae > Musca > Musca autumnalis. The sequence goes on along the minus strand of NW_027411755.1, from coordinate 3,888,118 downwards.
CCAGCACCAGTACCGCAACCTGACAATAAACAAGAGTTAGGTCCTCAGCGAAAACTATCTGAATCGTCGGCAGGCGTAACGCCCATTCAAGCTCCATCAACTTTACTTACGCAGAGAACTCAGATGCGCTCCAGCAGTATAGGAACAATAAATCCTCCAGGAACATTACCTCCGTCGAATGTTCAAATTCATTCCTCATTGACCCAAGCTAATTTGGCTCGAATAAATAGCGCAAATGCTCAAGATTGCCACCAGGGAAAAGTGGCTGTTCATCAATCACTAAAAAAAGCTCCAGGACAAATAAGTCACCATCAACCATCGGAAACCGTGGCTGATGCTTCTTATTACAGTAGTGTCTTAAACTCATTTGGTAGTTCAAGTGCAAGTGAAACTACATCCGGACAGACAAATCAAAACGTTCAGGGATCTTGGCAACAACAAAATCAGTACTACAGATGAGAGGTACAACTGCAAAGCAACACCACATCAACAAATCCTCCCTGAACACAGTGGAGCAGCAGAATGCATTGGATTGCATGTGTTTTCTATGAAAAACATGAGAGTTTCCAACAAATATAATCTAAAAATATTAAAAAATTATTGGAAGCCATTGGAATATGATCGAAGAAAACAAACAATAAAATAAGAAAATTTGGGATATTTATATTAAAAAACATTTCATGTCCTAAAAGCATTTTATTGCATTTTAATATTTATTTTAAACATAATAATTACATATAAAAAAGAGAAACGACAGAATACAACTTAGCGGGAAGGAAATAACTCTTGATTCCTTTCGAAGAAGAAACATGGAAATGTACCAACTATATTTCAGAATAGTTTCTAGGTAGTTTTTATACAGGTATAAATAAAAATACAATAATAAACAAAAATCACTGCTAAGCGTGTTTGCAGCATCGTCATCTTCGTCGGATTTATAATTTAGCTGACAATTTTGCTACTACTTCTTATACTACAGATTTCATTGGGTGGTTTCCCCTTCTACATCGATGAGTAACGCTTTATCACTATTATTATCGACAAACTCGCTGGTAGCTATAGCAGAATTCTCTGCTGGTGGTGTCTTGGGAGGCGGCGCAGGCATAGGTATGGCTATTGGACTCATTGTGCTGATCATTCGTGGTTCTGATCGGGCTGTGGTGATGGGTTGGGATGGTGACGTTGATTGGGTCAAAAATGGTGGAGTTTGTATTTCGGCATGACCACCACTGTGATTATGATGTCCAGCTGCACCATGTTGATGACTGTGCCCACCATGACTTCCATGGCCATGTTGTCCATGGTGATGTTTGTGTTGATGCTGGTGACTGTGGCTATGGCCGTGACCAGCAACTGTGGGAAATGATTTTGGTAGTGGTGTGTGTTTTGTGCTTTCTGTTGCTTTCAAACGTTCGCTTAATGCCTTCAATGCGATTTGTCTGCAATATAAATAACGATAAAAGTTGGCAATAATACCATTAATAACAATGACTACTTACCGCCTCCTTTCAACGTCATGTGGATCTACTCCTGGCATTGTAATTGACACAGATGTTAAACTGGCAGCCGAAACTCGCGGTGGTGCGGGTTGTTTTACCACACCCACCTTTAAACAGCACCCATATATTGGTTTAACCAACATTTGTATCACCGGTTGCATGATATTTGGAAAGAAACTGGCAAACGTAAAGCTCTCGGAGCTATCTCCTCTACCATTTGGATGATGCTGATAGAAACGTAAATACACCCATGACACCAGAAGTCCCGAAGCAAACATAGCTGGATATGTACCATCCAGCAGATTGACAGCCCAAAATATTATGGACAACATCAGCACTGCCAATGGAACATTGCGATTGGTCAGTTTTCCCCAGCGCGTTTTGAAAATCAAATGATCTGGCATAATCTGTCTCACCGCAACACAAATCCCTGCTACATAACCAGCCAAGCCATGGATATGAACATCGAACAGTATCTGCGGGTTCTTTGTTATCATATAGTAAAATAAATAGTACATGGTGGTCAAAATCGACACCCCAAAATTGCTTAAGGCGAAGAATTTAAACATTTCCATCTGGCCCCATAGTGGTTCAATCATTTTTCCACACAGTCCAACTGTCACCACATCGACCAATACCTCCCACCAATGCAATTCGATGAAACAGAATGTAAATGCTGTCCATATCCAAAACTCTGCATTGGGAAGAATGTATCCAGGTGTAACAGTCAGAAATAGTACTGCAGTTTCGCTAAATGAAAGCAGGTATCCGACAATTGTTATCAAACAAATCAGCGTAATAACAGGAGACGTATTGCGAAGCAAAGCACTTCCTTGTGTTCTCAGATAAGGCCAATTCCGATTCAGAATGTGTGCCGACATGGCGTTGTCCTATTCTCACTTTATAGGGTGTAATATTGTTTCTTCATATGCCAACGATTATATATCTGTACGCTGGATATAAATACCTGATTTAGGATTTGCAGGAGAAAAATAATAAATTGTCAACAAATTAGAATTTGTCAATTCCAATCAGTCAAGACAACGAAGCGAATCGCTTTTATCGGCGGCGGCACTCGTATGCCCAAACGCGGCGGCGGCGCGGTCAATTTTGTCGGCGGCGGCTGAATTTCAGCGTTTCGGTTTGTTTGCTTTACCCTGCATTTACACATGACAGGACAGTTGAGTTCATGTATTGAATGTCAAAAATCCAAAACTTTATTGTGTGACGTAGGCGTCCCGACAACTGCAAAAACAGTTTTAAAATTTTGAATGAAAATCGTCAATTTCTTTTTGTTTTCCGTTCACATATTTTGTTTATGTCCATGTTCTTTTGTTTTCAACACATTTCAATTATTATTTCACCTATTTTTACGAAAATGCCAAAAATTTGTGTTCCTTATGCTATGTTTACATTTACGAAATCCACTCGATTTCATCTGTCAAATCCATAGGTTAAACGTCAAATGAAATCCAATGGATTTCAGATGAGATTTCATTTGACGTTTGAGCTATGGAATTAACAGATGAAATCGAGTGGATTTCGTAAATGTAAATTTAGCATTACTGTCTGTGAAAAAATGATGGACAGCTGGGAGACAAACGACAAATGTATGTATGTGTTAGTAAATCAGAGTTGTATTTGAAGACAAACTGTTTGGTGTAAACGCCTAGTAAACGTTTTTACAAATTTGTACAAACTTTTGGGTTATCGAACAGACCTAATGTTAGCACATTCTGCTACTAAAGTCCAATTTACATAAGCACATTAAATGATTTCGTTTTACGAAATCCGAGAATCAAATGAAGTGTATTTACATCTGTTTTTTGCGTCATTTGCTTACGCACACAATCGCACATACACATACAATAACACAAATACACGCACACAATATATTTATTCAGAGAAATAGGAATTTCACAACACAAATGTGTATCAAACAAAAAAAAAAAATAATTTTTGCAAGTTTTTTAAACATTTATTTTCACTTTTGTCATCGTTTTAGTATTTTTGTTTTTCTACAACACACACAAACAAACAAAGACATCATAAAACAGTTGCATTTTTTGGTAGTTTATGACAAAAAAACAGGGCTGCTTAAGTCCAATTTACATATGCACATTAAATGATTTCGTTTTACGAAATCCTAGAATCAAATGAAGTGTATTTACATCTGTTTTTTTTGCGTCATTTGCTTAAGCTGGGTACACATTATCAGTTTTGAATGTCGATATTTCGCAATTATCGATAACTGTCAAACCGTCCAGCAACCACAAAACATTTTGTGGTTGCATGATGAATGACAAAAATGAACGGCCACACTAGCAAGCAACAACAAAGCTGTCATTCAAAACTGACAATGTGTACCCAGCTTTACGCACACAATCGCACATACACACTTATACAATAACACAAACACACGCACACAATATATTTATTCAGAGAAATAGGAATTCCACAACACAAATGTGTATCAAATAACTTAAATTAATTCTAAAAACAAAAAACAAAATTTTTGCAAGTTTTTTAAACATTTAATTTCACTTTTGTCTTCGTTTGAGTATTTTTGTTTTTCTACAGCACACACAAACAAAAACAGTTGCATTTTTTGGTAGTTTATGACAAGAAAACTGGGCTGCTTATAATAGTATGGTGTTTTCGTGCGTTGTTTAGAATAAATGACGCAGCTATCGTCATTTATTTTTGTATGGTAAATGACGCAAAATGTTGCCTGTTTTAGCAAATAATTGACGAAACAGCTCGAAATGACGAAAAAGTTGCTAATGTAAATTGGACATAATGCTAACTAATGAGCTAATAAAGAATTATTTTATCGTTTAAACATCGCAAATAATTAATGCCAAGTTTACACTTGCGTTCCAAAATCCACTGGATTTCACGAAATCCTGAAATACACCCCGGTGTTTACACTTATTGATTGTTGATTTCACACATACCACAATGATCAAGGTAGATGCATATGCGCAGCTGATCGAACATAAATTTTCAAAAAAATTTTGTAAATTGAATTAATCATGAAAAATATACGACAATATAGAACTTTACAACTTTATTTGGAAAATTATCGTAAAATTATCTATATGTCGTATTAATTGTGTATAGTACTAACAAATGAAAAAATAAAAAATTATTTTATCGTTGAGACATCATAATAAATTTTGATAGATAATATTAGTACTTGCAGTAGTTTTCCCCATGGTAGAATGATAAAAGGTAGTCGCATCTGTCAAATTTAGAAAAATACAACCCTGTATGTGTTTACGGGAGCGTGTCAAATACAGAACAACAGTATGACAATTCATAACAAAAACAAAATATATTTAGTTTATTTTCTGGAGTATATAAACAAATTTACATATTTTTGTGAAAATAGAAAAGATAACTGAAAACTTTAAAAATGAAAATATTGGCGGACATCGATTCACACGTTTGTGCATCGAGATATGTATGTAAGTATTTGTTTGGAAAAGTCTTCATCCCTTGCTGCAGATTTGCCTTTACCAGAATTCTTTCTTATTATTTACAGGAAAATGTGTGTCTTTCACATTATCAATATTACATGTAGCAATTTTTCAGCCAGTTCTTCTCTCGGTTGCAACGTGTTGCGGGATTGGTGAGTAGTGGACCGGGACTATCAAGAACAGAACAGCAGCTAAAGGGTTGTTTACACCATCTGTCAATGTCGTATGAGATGTCAAATTTTCTACCTGCGAATGTTGTACACATAGTGTGACCACTATGAAAATTTTCATCTATCAAAATGATTTGGCAACTCATATGTAAATTTTTCATTTAGGGAGCGCTCTATTTGATACGGCATTCTCGTATGTAAACATAAATTTATCAGCTGTTTTCTGGCATTCTCAAAAATAAATTGAAAAACAAAATCTTTTAAAAAAGAAAATGGAAAGTTATGTATATTTAAGTATTTAAAAAAAGTAAAGAAAGGGTGTTTATAATGTTATTTTCAGATCGATTGGTCGAAAGGAGCAGTGTTGGAAATTATTGCTTTGTGGCAAAACATGAATGCCTCTATAACTCCAAAAACCTATTCTACCACAGCAAACATGTTAGATATTAATTTTCCTTCAACCAAAATTAAAAATTTGCGCAAATTTGTAACTCAACAATAAATGTAAACAATGACAAAAACAGCTGTTTTTATATTTATAGGTTATGTCATACGAAAATAACACTTGTAGGTATGAACGCACAAATTGAAAGTTGTATGGATGACGTCAATTTTGACAAACATAGAGAATGTCGAATGGGTGAAAGAAATGACAGCTCATATGACATTGATAGATGGTGTAAACAGCCCTTAATGAAGACGCAAGAATTCTTAATTGCCAATACAATTAACGAACAATTTAACACCTTAACAGTAACAACTGCTGTAGTGGCAACAATCGACTTTGTGTACAAACATGCAACCGATCTTACCTCCTTTTTCCATACGACGAATATGCAAATATCCGCCAGAAAATCTAAGGCCATGGAAGAAAGAGTTAAATGTCATGTTAGATGGTAGCAGAATTCTAACCCATCGCATTCGACAGCATGTTGATGATAGCCACACCTATCTGCGACAAGCTTAGATGTAAGAACAGGGTCATCAAGTCCCTAGCCGGCAGCATAAAGAACACTTGTAGTAAGCTATGTACCGTCATTGTGGTCCGCGAATATAAGTGCAACACGATGGTAAAATATTGAAATATGTCAGAATGCTGCCCTGAGAACTCCGACAGGTCTTCAGTGGACCATCTACATGAGGACACAAAAAATCTTCCGGAACAGCAACACAATGGCATCCTTTCTTTGCAGTACTTGCTCGGGTGTTACCGTTAGATCCATATGGTGGATAGGACACCCCACCCAGGCATGTCAGGAGGGATTTTCATGATCAAAAAGAGAGATCCAGCCATGGTAAAATGATTAAAGGTAGTCGCATCTCAAAAATGTGTGTAGATGCAACTCTGTATATCTGTACGTTACCGTGTCAAATACAAAGCAAAACAAAAAATGAATGACATTTAATAACAAAAACAAAATATAATTATTTGTTATTTGTTTTTGAAAATACCAAAAGTAACAATTAATTATCCAAATATTTCAAAAAAGAGCAATATATATGTATTTGTACATGCGTGCGACCCTGTGATATTGGAATAGTCCTTTACGATGCCTACCAATGCCTGTGTATGTGGATGCATGTTTCGAAGATGAAATCACTTAAATCTGTATTTTGTTGGTAGGTCGAAATTGCAGAACCACAAGGTCCTGCAGTGTGCGTTATGGCTTGGAATCCGAGTTATGAAAGATGGTCACAGGATGGTTGGTACAAATTCAAGCGAGAGACCGTGGTATACACGTCCGTCATGCATTCAGAAGGTTGCAGAACATCAAAATTTTGTGCGGTGCCAAATCTCTTCAGTAGAGTTCCCATGCATTTCCTGAGTATTTCAGCCATGATAAACTTCCCTATAAGTGGTGATAGACCATCCCTTCGGGGATATTTTGGGAACATGCATATGTATGCGTATATGTAAATTAAACGGAACAATAAACCAATTTTGTTTTTTCTCAAAATATTTTATTATAACCAAATGAAGTTTAATTTATATTAAGATAAAAGAAAAACCTTACTAAAAAATTATATATTGTTACGGAATTAGATTTAACTAATCTCCGTGTAGACGTTGTTTTATTCCCCGATACGATTTGTACCAAATAAAACAGGGTTCGTTTTAGATTACGTTTCTACAATGCTTTATTTACTTTATTACACTTATTCGTAACCGACTTTAATTACTAAGCACACAGCAAGTCTCTAGTTAGCACGCAGCTATTCTTTAACCGATCTGTTCAGTTCAACGCTTAAAACACAACTACTTCGTCATTGCCAGTTCCCCTGCATTTATATACCAAAGTCTCCCTGTTCGAGAAATATCTAGAGCATATGGCAACACCTCGAATCTGTGCAGCGAACGCACAGACACACATTCGCACTAAGCGAACAACCATACTCACATACATACATGGGGAGGCACAGTAATGACGTAACAACAACAAACAAGTGCAAAGAAATAAAGAGGTGACAAACTAAACAATAATTACATGACTATGGCAAAGCAAAACAAAAACACATTAATGAAAGGTAAAGAACATCTAGAATAATGAAGATAATTCTACATGATAATTGTTGTTGCTTAAATAAAGTAACTGCGTAATAAAACTTTACGTTACAATTCAAATTTTTAAATTAACGGAAATTAAACTACACTAACTTAAACCTATCAGTTACATTCGTAACATTGCCTCCCGCTTAAGCCTGTTCGTCCCGAATAGGCACAGTTCCCTCTCTGTGGTATGGGCATTGGTAACACTGCCTCCCGCTTAAGCCTGTTCCTCTTGACTAGACGCAGTTCTCGTTCCGTAGTGGTGGCAACCGATTTAGATGTACCCTCTACTGCGTCAGCTTTGGACTTCTGCTCTTCTGGACGTTGCTTTCTCTCCAGGAATCTTGACGTTATACCTTCTTTCTTTGTGGTCACCTTCCTATTTGCCACCTGGTCTTCATCGGACTTGTCCTTCCTTGTTGTACGGCCGCTTTTCGATGGACGTTTCCTCGACGTACATCTTCGCTTTTTCCTCCTCGTTGCGAGATTTTTCCGCTTTCGTACTGGCCATTTTTCGGCGGCTTCCACCTTCAGCGTACGGACATCTACAGCGATTTCGTCAGATTCTGCGCTAGGGCGACACATGCTTTTCTTCTCTTTGTAGCCCACATTAATCGGTATTTCCACATTGGACCAAGTCATCACACGGTGCTTTATGTCCAGGTTTATATCGAAGGCAATCATGAAGTCTACACCAAGTATAACTTCGTCCATAATATCGGCCACTACAAAATCGAAATTTACAGATTTTCTACCCATGCTCAGCCTTTGGTAGGCCTTTCCATGCACCGTTGTAGTCTCGCCTGTGGCCGTCCGCAATTTGACTCCATTTAACGGCAATACCTTCCCTTTCACCAAATCCGGTCTAATAATGGACTTTGTTGCACCGGTGTCCAATGTCAAGGTACGCAATACACCATTGATAAAGCCTTTAACCGTTAAGTTGTGATTCTTCTGCTGGACTATGGCTATAGAGATTGTGGGACCATCATTTTCATCCTCTGCCAGCGGCGTCTCGTGATTGACGGAATTCACTTTATTTGATTCACCTGATGTCTCTCTTTCCAGATTCTTGGCCACCGGTTGGTCGTCACTTTTTGAAGGCGGTGAGGCGGATCTGGTCCTTGGTCGTTGCAATCTGCATTCTCGTGCAATGTGTCCAGCTTTCCGACAGTTGTAGCAAGTCCTTCTCGTTTTACCAGCCCTTCGTTTCACTTTACCTACTACCTGCATTAGTGCATCTTTCATTAGTTCGACAACGGTCTGAGGATTGTTGTCCTCAACTTCCAGCCTCTGCACATTGCAAGCCTGAGGTTTCACCATTGTCTCTTGCTTATGTCCGCCACCGTACTTAAGTTCAAGAGCAGCCATTATATCTCCATAACTGTTTCTAGAAGCGGCGGGAATATTCTGTAATACGTCAGCAGCACCGCCCTTCAATGCCATAAGTAGTCGAACCGCCTTGTCGTTATCGTTCCACGAATTTCTCGAAGCAACCGTCTCAAATTGTAATTTGAAGACATCAAACGATGTAGATCCGTCGAATTCAGGAGGCTTGATTTTCAGAGTGTTATCAATAACTCGCACTGGTCCTCCTTTGATTTCCAGTTCAGACATTTTCTTTTCCAGATTCACAATCTTCTCGTCGTGGGCCAGAAATTGCCTATCCAATTTCTTTAAATGGTTTTCCATAACCTCGAATCGCTTTCCAATAACTTGCGTAATATTATCGATTCTTTCGCTGATTTTTGCCTCTAATTCTTCCAATTTTTCGTCGAATTCCTCCGTCAGACATTTGAAGCTTTCATTTATTGCAATAGATTCCTCTTCCATTCTCTTATTAAATTCCTTCGCCAACGTTACTGCAATAACTTTTGCAACCTCCGTATAACTCGGAACCGCGTCTGAAGTTTCATCTCTAATATCAAACTCATATTCGTCGATGTTCATTCCACGGCGCTCGAACTCTTCCAACAGGCGTTTTTGTAGTTCGGCCTTGTTGCCAGTAGAACACAACTCCAACTTACTTAGCTCCTTTTTCAAATCTTCCTTTCGTAGATCCTTGAACTTCATCTTCATTGTAGGATTATCGTAATCTCACTGCTGACACCAATTGTTACGGAATTAGATTTAACTAATCTCCGTGTAGACGTTGTTTTATTCCCCGATACGATTTGTACCAAATAAAACAGGGTTCGTTTTAGATTACGTTTCTACAATGCTTTATTTACTTTATTACACTTATTCGTAACCGACTTTAATTACTAAGCACACAGCAAGTCTCTAGTTAGCACGCAGCTATTCTTTAACCGATCTGTTCAGTTCAACGCTTAAAACACAACTACTTCGTCATTGCCAGTTCCCCTGCATTTATATACCAAAGTCTCCCTGTTCGAGAAATATCTAGAGCATATGGCAACACCTCGAATCTGTGCAGCGAACGCACAGACACACATTCGCACTAAGCGAACAACCATACTCACATACATACATGGGGAGGCACAGTAATGACGTAACAACAACAAACAAGTGCAAAGAAATAAAGAGGTGACAAACTAAACAATAATTACATGACTATGGCAAAGCAAAACAAAAACACATTAATGAAAGGTAAAGAACATCTAGAATAATGAAGATAATTCTACATGATAATTGTTGTTGCTTAAATAAAGTAACTGCGTAATAAAACTTTACGTTACAATTCAAATTTTTAAATTAACGGAAATTAAACTACACTAACTTAAACCTATCAGTTACATTCGTAACAATATGTATAATCTTTTTCTAGCTTCTATGAGGTTTTAGTGAATATAATACGCTTTTTTGTGCTTAGGTTTCTATTCCTTATCCGTTCTCTCTGACCATTTGAGCCACATACAAGAAATCTTCTTCAATAGCGCAGAATTCAAGGCATTAAGAAAATCCACATTTTCTCAATGTTGTCGGTGGTGGAGTTCTCATCCAACTGATTTGATTTAACAATTCAATAGAGTCATAAATTATTTTTTTCTGACCGATAATTTCTGGTAAAGAGAAACCAGTCCTCAACAATGTATCAGGTTGACAACTATTCAGGCCATAGAGAATTTGATGTAAATGGACACTTGAAACCAAATTGCTATGGACTCCTTGGTGATATTATCAACAGCAGGAAACGTTATCGTGGTCACCATCATGACTCGAGCATAAAGGCAGATAATATTTGAACATGCTCACTAGCTTGAGACAATTATATTTGCGGTATTCCGTGGCAATATTCAATTGATTAACTTGCAAAGATTTCTTTTCATTATTTGCCGAGGCCTTACCGATCCATTCAGTTAAATTATCGTTGAGTTTTTGTACCAATTCACGTAACTTGGTTAAGGTCCACAACGCTACCAACCGCGGGAGCAGCGGTGAATACATTCACATTATGACGATCAAACAGAAAGAAAATATTGAACAAAACATTTTTATTTTCAATATTTTTTGTAAATGAAAATGACATTTGTGTACATGTTTACATTCAGTGTCAAATCCCGTTTGACAATAAACGTACTTCAAATTTGAAATTTGAAAAAAAATTTTAAACAGTTGTGAGCATGAAACTACCTTTCTTCTTGTACCATGAGTTTTCCCGTTTAGCGCTAAAAATGCGTTCCTGTACTCCGAAATCTAGCAAGACGTGCACTTCTCTTTAAACAAAAATAGGGCCGAATAACACCCTCTTCTCCTGTTTTCTGCCATACAATTTTGGCCTAGTAGAAACTAGCAGCAAGCATGTTCATTGGTATCTAATATTATAGCTGATACGTTGATTTTGACATTTCTTCTGGAGTTTTTGCTATTTCCGTCATTTTTCCGTTCCCGTAGTTTTTAAGAAATTTGTATGGGGAAGCAATTTTTGACAATTCGCTCTATTTTCTAACATTACTATTAAAAAAGTACGGGAACACAATAAAAAATAGCATTGTAACAAAGTAATTTAATATATTTTCACATTGTTTACAAATTTTGATACTAACATTTTTTGTTGCAGCAATTCGAACATCTTGTTAGTTGTGATACGTGAAAAGTGTTGCAACTTTTGGTACTTTTTTAGGCAAAAGCAAGGTTGTATATCATGTGTACTGTGATTTCGATGTTGATTTCGCTGAAATCACGAAATGAGATGATTTCATTTTTGTATGCGAAATCATGATAAATTTAGCTTGATTCCGCGCGAAATCACGAGATGCCTTCGAAATCACGAAACGACGCCGAATGTAAACTAAACAAAACATTGTCAAAAACGAACGACGCGACACAGAGAGAAATAATTTTTGACAACTTGATAGTAGAGAAAACCAAGACGATCAATGGATGTGTGAACGCCGCCTAAAATCATCTATATCAAATCAAATTTATTTTTTTCGCATCGTTTACAAATTTTGACATTTTAAATTATTTTTGTAATAGCAATTCACCGATGCATCTACCTTGTTTCTTGTGCCAGCTTGCAACTTTACTAGGCGTTTACACCAGACAGTTTGTCTTCAAATACAACTCTGATTTACTAACACATACATACATTTGTGTTTTGTCTCCCAGCTGTCCATCATTTTTTTACAGACAGCCGGCTTAACAAATTTTTGACATTTTCGTAAAAAAGAAGTGATATGATAATTGAAATGTGTTGAAAACAAAAGAACATGAACAAAAACAAAATATGTGAACGGAAAACAAGAAGAAATCGATGATTTTCATTCATAATTTGGCATAAATAGAATACTCTTCCACCTGGCGGAAAAATCTGGAAAAATTACCACAGGTAGATCTTGTTGTCCTGATCACAAATATATAAACTTTTCCGGGGGGAAGTCCATACTTCCCGAGATATGGGCCTCTTAAGTTCCGAAAATTCCCTTGTTAAAGTAAGAAAAAATTTTAAATTAAAAAAAATGTTGTTTTCGTGTCCTAAATTGGCTCCTGTCCATAGGAGAAAGTCTTAAATCCCCGGCCGAAGGCCGGCTACTTAGAAAAAACTTACAATTTAAAAAAAATTTTCAAATTTTTTCCGTCAGGTGGTAGAGTATTCAATTTGTTCCCATAATTTTACAACTGTTTTTGCAGTTGTCTGGATGCCTACGTCACACATGCAAGTTTTGGTAATTTGACAATCAATACATGAAGTCAACTGTCCTGTCATTTGTAAACGCAGGGTTATGTATTTTCTAGCAATAGGTCTGTACGATAACCCAAAAGTTTGTACAAATTTGCACAAACTTTTACAAAATGCTGTTCGATAACAAACTTGTAAAGTAAAAGAGAGCTTTGGAGACTTTTCTCTATAAGTTTTTGCAAGGAAAATTTTTCTTGTAAGAACTTGCAAGTTTGATCAGCTGATTTAAATTCGAATGTTTTGTGGCGGACTCTTCTTGGCAACAACATAAACAAACGTTTGGTTATTAAAATAAATAGAAATAAAAAAGGGAAAAATATTAAATAAATTATGGAAAACGATAATGTAAATAAAATATCTTATTTTGTAGTTTGTGGTGACTACATTTTTATTTTATTACTTATTTAATCTTTCCTGCCAACTTTGCAAGTTTTTGCAAATTGCTGTTCGATAACAATCTGCAAATTTTTAGCTTCGAGAGAGTAAAATTGGTGGTGAGACGTTACTGAGAACTTGCAAGTACTTTTCACTGTCGGATTTAAAACAAATCAACCCAATTCGAGGATTTATTTTTGTATGGGAAATCTGGTAGATTTTGACCGGAATTAGCAAATAAAATCTGGTTATGCGCTAAAGCCGGCTAATGAATTCTTATCTAAATGACCTATAAGTGTAAACTTGGCATTAGGAAGTCCATATGTTTTTAGAGGTTTTGTTTTCGTATTTGTTTATTTGATATGATTAATTTTTGGAACTGGGTCCATTGTTGATCCTTCTTTGTATTTCAAGATTAAGGGGTCGATTATCGATAGCAATTCTCGTTGAGTGGAGTTGTCAAAATTGCTTTATGTATGGCAACCTTCAACTGAAGTTGCGAATCTCAGTTGACGAACCGGCTATTTTTCAGCAACCAGTTTTTTCAGTTGCAGCGAATATTGTCGAAGAAACAAGAAGTAAAATTGAAAGGAAAAAACATGTTTTTAACTGATTAATTAATTTTGTGTATCAAAAATATGGAGCAATGCAACTGTTGTAATCATTGTCATGGGACTTTTGGAAACTTCCCTCCACAAAAAATCTCAACGCAGCGCACACTTTTAAAAGTGGGGGATCTGTAACTTACCTTGAAGTCATCCTTTAACGTTTCCACAATGTAAACTACGGCATCCTTTTCAATCGAAAATACTCCTTAAACCTAAAATAATTTTATTTATTTATTTCAAAATTCATATATGATACAAAGCCTCAATGGCCAATTAAACGTATCTCAAGACAAAAAAAAACCTGAGTTATAAAATAATAAATTCAATTTAATTTACTTAAATACATTAATATATAACAAATAATTATTATTTAAATGCAGATATATTTCTTCGGCTCCCCAGCCATAAAAACAGTTAAAGAGAAAAAAAAACAATAAAAAAAAAGTCCAAAGAGTAGTAACTCAACATGTGCTGATTATTCAAAGAGTGACTTATTATAATAAATGACTTTAAATATATATGGATTGTTGTTCACGTAGCCTTTGCAAGTATCTAAGGATTTTCAAACGAAAAGAGTTATTGGTGTGAGAAAAAATACGTAGTTCTATTGGTAAAAAATTCCAAAACCGAGCGACTCTGACTAAGAAAGACTTAGAATACACATCTTTCAAAATCAAAGGAATAAAAATCTGAGGATTTCTATTTACTGATTATACCGATTATACCGATTACTGATTATACCGATCTTTCCAAAACGAGCTTCATCTTACAGTGCATATGGCAATTCCAAAGGATTCGGCTTGTCCCTCATATTTCTTCTAATAGATGTCATGTCCTGTACATCTTCTTCATCATCAAAAAAATAATTCCACTGAACTTATCATTTTAAAATAGTTTTTTTGCGAATTGTGCCTTTTGTATTAATATAGGGTTTACAAGTTTGAAAAAACGCTGATCAATAACACGTTTATCGGCAGCCCAGTTGGGTTGACATCAATAATACTACATTTCATCTCAGTTGTGCTGACAATTGGCAACCCAACTCAAGTTTAGTGGCAATGCATAATCGAACCCTAAGCATTTTAAAATTTTTAATAGTTTGATATTTTAAAATGTTTAATAAAAACACAGATCAAGCCTTAAACAAAAAAGGACAACTCAGTTTTTATGAATTTCAGTTTTTATTTTTAATTCTTATTACAATCAATATTGAATTTAATTACTTCTTTATTATCTTTAATAATTTCACAATCATTGTATCGTATATAAAATAAAAATACACTAAACTTTTATTTCAATACTATATCTAAAATTACTCCAGATTTCTTCTGTTTTTAAATAAAGAGGATAAAGAAAAAACACAATTATATAGAAGCAGTCTTTAGCAGTTAGAAAAATAGAGTAGTTTTAGACATAATATTTTAGCTAATGAAAACAGTCAAACAAATGTCGTATAGTTTAAGATGATAAGTTTCTTATCTCGAAATGTTAAGTTTTTCGGCACATAAAACTCGAGAAAAGTTTTAGTGAATTGTTTTGGAATTTATTGATGGAAGGAAAGAGGATGACGTCGACTTCTTATTTTTAATGTTATAAAAAATAACTATATTGCTAAAGGTGGAATTTTTCACTTCTTCGTTAGGTGTTGTTTCGTTTAAACGATTCGCACGAGTTTTTTTAAGCTAAAAATTTACAAAAAAACCCCGAAGGCAGACGAGGTGAAGGCGAATTGTAGATATTAGACATTGCTGATCTAAGGTGACATAGCTTGTGTCCCCCCATCATCCCAATTGGTTGGCGTGTCGCCCCAACAAAAAGGAAAGCCAACATGTTTTTGTCTTGTACTGTAGTAAAAAAGTATCAACAGTTTTGTTGGGTTTTTTATTTTTTGTAAATCTTACTTAATCGATACAAAAAAAACTTAAATTGAATGATATATTTTCATGCGTAGATGGAGGCATTTTATCGCTTTCAATGAAATGACTTTCTCAAATAAATTAGTGGAATTTCAGAAGGAAACAACAAACATGTTTTGAGGTGTTACGAAAACAAAAAATTAAGTTACAAACAACTCCCTTATTACAGAGGTCAGACGGTGTGAAAAGAACAATTATAAATCTCATCATAATTATTAAAAAATCTCTAATAAAATTTAGAAATACTTGGCTAACATTTTCGTTTTGGTCACCACCCTGCACCTCTGTGCCTCACTGTTGTTGTAATAGTTAGGGTAAGTAAATTACAGAGAATTATTATTAAAATCCGAAGCGTAAAATGTTTCGGATAGTTACTTATGAATCTAAACATACAACATAAACACACTTTGCTTTAAGCTGTATTTTTGGATATGCTTAGAACAGCAGCGTGCCCATACCACCCATTTCTGATTGTTCCTTAACGAAGATTTCAAAGTATTGGTAGATGATGGTGACAGCCAACAGGATACCAGTACCAGAACCGATGGCACCCAAGAAATCGGCCAAAACAGACAAAGCGCCAATACACAAACCACCGAAGGCAGCAGCTGTGGGAATATAACGGTTCAATTCATGGATCATAGAATTTTCACGATGGCCACGCATAACCATGTGTTGTTCTTTCAATTGTTTAGCAACCTGGAAAGAAAAGGAGATAAAAACAAATGGTATTAGCCACCAGTATTAAAAGGACTATTGATATACTTACATCCTTGGCAGAGCTTCCAGATACATCAATCCATGTCTTGGAGAAGAAAGCGCAAGAGCCCAACATAAATACAATGTAGAGAATGGCGTGGATGGGATCGGTTAAGATGTGACCAACACTTTCAGGTGGCGAGAGATAGTAGCAAAGACCACCAATGGGATAGGAGCGAGCTGGGCCGCCACCACCAACATCAGCCCAAACACCGAGGAGATTGATAAAGAAGTTACCTTGGAATTTAACGGCCAACATTTGTGAGATAACATACAAGTTGGATACGAGGGCAGATTGCAAGATGATGGGAATGTTTGAGGTGTAGAACAATTTGATGGGATAGCTGCTGTATTGACCGCGATAACGAGCAGACTTGATGGGCAAATCAACACGGAAACCTTGGAAGTAGATGACAACGGCAAAAACAAGAACGGTTGCCAACAGGTTCATCAAGTTGGGCAAGTTTTGACGGTAGAAGGCTTCACGCAAAGCACGAACCTTATCGTTACGGGTGGCCATCAAGTGGAACAAAGCAATGACGGCACCTTCGAATTCAGTACCACGTCCAGTTGTAACGGTGGTGGGTGAGAAGGCCTTCCAGACAATGGTTTCGCAAATGTTGGTGGCGATGAAGAGAGAAATACCGGAACCCAAGCCATAACCCTTTTGCAACAATTCATCCAAAAGCAATACAATCAAACCGGCGGCAAACAATTGGATGATGATCAACAAGCAAACACCAGCGCCAATTTCAGATGGATCACCATACATGCCAGTCATGACGTAAACAATGGCTTGACCAATGGTAATAACCATACCAAAGAGTTTTTGGGCACCATTGAACAAAGCACGATCCTTGGGAGTGTCACCAACTTCAATGATTTTGGCACCAGCCAACAATTGCATAATCAAGCCAGATGTAACAATGGGAGAGATACCCAATTCCATAAGGGTACCACGATTTGAGGCCAAAATCACACGAATCCAATAGAAAGGATCAGCTGAGTCGGAACTCATGATACCGAACAGAGGGATTTGACAGCATACCAAGAAGATGAAGAGCGTTATGGCGGTCCATAGCACTTTCTCTCTGAATTGGATCTATAAATGAGGGAATTAGATAAACATATAAATAATATAAGCATGTCACATCTATGCGGCATAAACGGCTGATAAACAATAAATTTCTTTTTTAAAAATGGTTTGTTCCAGACCTACAATAACATTGTAAAAAATTAATCTAGTTATCTGGTAGTAGAACCTATAGTAACTATACTACGTCTAACAGACAAACTGGCTTCAAAATTTGTGTTAAAAAATATTTATCACTTTGTTTAGTCATCTATTCCCAAACAAAAACTAGCAAGTATGTGGGTATGAAAAGAAATTTCAAGAGTTGTAACCTACTTTTAATAATTTATTTAAAAATTATAGTTTTTTAAATCTATAATTTAAATATTTTGTTTCATATGGGTCATAAACACTTTACAATTATTCTTTAACACTTTCCAATTAGAGGCCCTTGCATTTGACAAGTGGTCGGTTGGTTGTGTGTGCTACGTAAGCAAAACAATCTACAAACAACAAATAATCAAGTGTAAATAAATGGCCCTCGTATAGAAGAGAAACGCAACACACGAAGGAACGAACATGCATTCGGCTGACAGGGTACACGTTGTATACGTCGACAAACGTCAAATGAAGGGAAATGTCAAAAATGAAAAAAAAAAGAAAAAGGGAGGAAGAGTATAGGAAATTATAATTTCTTATAGATTTCACTTTGCTAACATATTAAGGCCCGAACATATAATGCAATAAAAAATATATAAATGAAACTGAAATTATTTACAAACAATAATTGTAATGATTTTATGTTTATACTTTATTTCTGTCTGCGTGGCGGGCCTCGGCCTTGTATTGCCTCTTTTACGTACTACTTATGGACAAATAGAAAGTTACGACTTCAGAAAGAGTTTTGGGCATTTAGGAAATGACTATTTTCCTAGCTTTACAACTGACTGCAACTAGTCTCATTAATTAAACTATTATTATTTTGCCATAGTTTATATTTGTTTGTTATTTAAAAACTTACCTTGCGTTCGGGTTTGGCAATTTCTGGCAGTATACTGCAGAAGGGCTTTATGACTTCGAGGAATTTAACTGTAAAACGAAAGAATGGAAATATTAGCTTACACGTCACCAAAAAAGGAGCACTGTATAATGCACATGGATGGATATGCATTGACAAGTTTCTTCACTAAGCCCCGAATTCACAATCTTTTATATTCTCCTTTAAGTGTCTCGCCGGCTGGGGCTGTATACGTAAGCAAATTCATGGGTAGGCACTACATATCCATCATTGCAATCTTTGATTTTTATAATTTCTTCACTTTGTTCTGTTTACTTACTTCCCATGATTAATTTTTGTTTTTTATTAAAACTGTTTTTCTAATAACTATTCTCCGCACTCGACCGACAGTCAGTAATAGAAAGTGAAATAATATTATTCCCCCAAAATGATTTCGTCAAATTGGGCTGGAACAAATCTCTTTAAACTCCTCGAGAGCACGCAACGACGTTGACGTTTAAAATTGAATGAACAGAATACAAGCAAGAAACATCAAACATCAACATCATCGTGTCAAGTGGAACTTCGTGTTCGTATACGTGTTCTTCGTTTTTGTTCGTGTACATATTTTGTATTGGTGTTGGTAAATATTTGACGTTTCTCATTTTGTCAACCACAATTTAACGGGTAATAGATAATCGGTAATCACTAGATTTGGTACCAAAATCAATTGTTTATATAGTGGCAAGTGGATAAGGATTTATTAAGGATTTTTTTTCTCATTTATCTGAAATATGTATTTATATTTCTTAACATATCAGGATTTTTATTCAAATGTAGCCCTTATGATTACAAAAAAATAATATTGTTCACCGACACATGTTTGAATGGAATCAATTTCCGTTTCATATAATGTGATCTACCTTAATAATAAGCTTCAGTAAATTTCAGTTAAGTTTGCGTTTGAGTGCAACGAAAATCAGTTTAATTCTAGAAAATATTAAAAGTGAAGTGAAAAGTGCTAATATTTTTAAAAAATTGAACTGAATCTATAATTAATGGTAGTGGCTTTGTTTATGATTGAATTTTGCACAAAAATCATGAATTGTAATAAAAAAAGTAATTGAATACCTTGCAAAATAAGGAAGAATGATGTTAAAAGATGTTTGTGAGAAAATGTTAGTCAATAAATACACCGCAAACATGATCAGTCGTGCAAATTAATACAAATTATGATTCTATGTGCTAAAGAAATGTATGCAGATACTAGTTGAACTTGGTACGATTGGCAAACCTCCCCTAGGCTGCCCCCCGAATACGTCTGGATATTTGTAAGTGTTTTTGTATTTTTTAGTAATTAGAAAGTAGAAGCAGTAGTCGTATTTACCCAGATTTTAGATGCCTTTGTAAGTATTAAGCTTTAAAGGTGAGAAGTCAATGAGAAATTCATGCTTACCGAAGCTTCAATTTCTGTAAGAGAATAAAGAAATCCAAAATCGCATTTGAATGAAGTAATACCTGGCCCGGAACAAGTCTCGTTTAGGGGCACCTCTCCGATCAGGCTGAAATTTTTACCATAGGTAGTCCTTGGGACCCTGATCACGACTATATATATCTTTCCCGGGGGAAGTCCATACTTCCCGAGATATGGGTCTTGACATTTCGGGAATGTCCTACTTTAACACCAATACTTTATTTATGGGCACCTCTCGGATCGGGCTGAAATTTTCACCATAGGTAGTCCTTGGGACCCTGATCACAACTATATTTATCTTTCCAGGGGGAAGTCCATACTTCCCGAGATATGGGTCTTGACATTTCGGGAAAGTCCTACTTTAACACCATTACTTTATTTGTGGGAACCTCTCGGATCGGGCTGAAATTTTCACCATAGGTAGTCCTTGGGACCCTGATCCCAACGATATATATCTTTTCGGTTTCAGATTACAACAATATATAGTTTCTCCAAAATAATAAGTTTTCTTTAAGTAGCCGGCTTCGGCCGGGATTTAAGACTTTCTCCTATGGACAGGAGCAAAAGTGGGCTACGCGAACAAAAGTTTTTCCAAAATTATAAGTTTTCTGTAAGTAGCCGGCCTTCGGCCGGGATTTAATACTTTCTCCTATGGACAGGAGCAAAAGTGGGCTACGCGAACAAAAGTTTCTCCAAAATTATAAGTTTTCTTTAAGTAGCCGGCCTTCGGCCGGAGAAACTATATATTGTTGTAATCTGAAGCAAAAGTCGTAATAGAAAAGAAAAGTACTCACCACGAGCTTTAAAATGATACCCATATTGCCCAAGTAAAAATAGTAAAATGTCAAGACCCATATCTCGGGAAGTATGTACTTCCCCCGGGAAATATATATAGTTGTTATCAGGGTCCCAAGGACTACCTATGGTGAAAATTTCAGCCCGATCCGAGAGGTGCCCCTAAACGAGACTTAAGCCCATTTCCCCAACAAAAGAAATACATCGTTAAAATTGGCATGAAAAGCACTATCTGTGGTAATTTTTTCATAATTTTCTGCGGTCGGTAAAGGAAAGATATGCCTTCCGTTTGTAAAACATCGAAATATTCGTCGGAGACCCTATAAAGTATATATATTATTGATCAGCATAACATTCTATGTCGATTTAACCATATCCGTCTGTCTGTTGAAATCAAGATACAGCTCGCAATTTTAAGGATAGAGAGTCAATATTTGGTACAGAAGTTTTTATTTTAGCTTCATGGCATAAGACGAGCTGGCCAACTATGCTCGGATCGAAATGAAATTTTTATCACAGGTAGATCTCGTCACCCTGATCACAAATATATATAACATTTGTTGCGGAAGTCCATACTTCCCGAGATATGGGCCTTTGAAGTTCCAAAAATTCCTTTGTTAAAGGCCAGCTGATAAGAGAAAAATATTAAATTTAAAAAAAGTTGTTCCCGTGCCCTAGATTGGCTCCTGTCCATAGGAGAAAGTCTTAAATTCACGGCCGAAGGCCGGCTACTTAAAAAAATACGATTTAAAAAAATTTTTTTTTGAAAATAGCGCGTCAACTCAACTTGTTCCAGCTTAATTATCCCCCAGAATTTTGTCGGTATCGGTCCACACCTTCATATAGCCCCCATAGAACGGAACCTCCCGATTTTCGGTATTTTGAAGGTTGTGGCCTCCATTTTCCTCCGAAATGACAGAAATTAAACCGAGTAGCTATGAAATAATTGGAGTAGCTACGATGTAATGAAGAACTTTCTAAAAAAAAAAAAAAAAAAAAAAACGGAAGAGCAAACCGTAATTAAAGTAATTAGATCTCCAATTTCTAGCTTTAACAACTTTTTTCCCTGCACGAAAATTGATTGTCATTTACATACATACCACATCATATATCTGTTGATTATTATAAACATTAAATTTTTTATATTGTATTATTAATTTGTATTCAATTTACAAGTTGCTTTAACATTGGAGTAGCTATGATGTAATGAAGAATTTTTTCTAGCTTTAACCAGTTTTTATCACTGCGCGAAAACTTATTATCATTTGCATACCACATCATACATCTCTTAATGATCATTTCATAATTTAACTAATAACTTATACGATATACTTATTATCAATCTGTTGCTTTAAAATTGGAGTAGCTATGACGTAATGAAGAATTTAAAAAAAAAATTAAAGAATATAATTGTAACCAAAATAATTAGATCTCCAATTTCTAGGTTTAAGATGAATTATATATATGAAATTGTTTTTAGAGTAGCTATGATATCTAGGTGGATTCTTTGTAATTATATAAATTGGCCTCAAAATTGGCTTCAATTGCAAAGCAAATAAATAAATAAAAAAAAATAAAAAAATTTGGTGTTTATTCTTCGTTGGTGGTATAAAACATTCCCCAAGAAATTTGTCGGTGCAGGTCCACGCTTTAATATAGCCCCCATTGAACAGTACCTCCTCATTTTCGGTAGTTTGAAAGTTATGGCTTCAATATTCCTTCGAAATGGCTGAAATTTGGTATTTAATCTCCGTTTGGGGTATTTGAGTTTCCCTTCTAATTTTGTCGGTATAGGTCCACGCCTTCAAATAGCCCCCATACAACAGTACCTCCTAATTTTCGTAATTCATTTCATTTTCATTTATTATTCATACAATACAATGCCAGTAAGTCTTTCAGACCAAATTTAGCATTACATAGAATACAAAAATTCAGCATATGTACATTAGGGATATAACTTTTTGCACTTTTTTGCAAATATCAAAAATACCACCACATAGCCGTGTAGAGCATGAAAAACTATTATGAAATGTGGTGTCAATTTTTCTCTATCGCGAAAAAAGTTTCCGCACCAAATGCATTGAAGTTCTGTAATGCATTTTTTAATTTTATCTGTGATAACAACATATTTGCTTTTCATTAAAATTTTTATTTTTTTGTAATCTAATTTAAAATCATTATCAAAGCGTTCTGAACCAATTTGTTCTAAAATCGCGCCATTTCGGACTATATTAAGATTTTTTGACACTATTGCAATTTTTGGTTTTTCTTTATAAACTCGTGAATTTTATGATTCTTTTTTTTTCACCTATCGGACCAGGGAATATGGGGTCATTTGCAACGAATTCGCGAAAGTTACAGGCTGTTTTTGTTGACTTTGCCTGTGAGAATTGTATTTTTTTCTATAAATATTTATTTAAAGAAAGCAAATTTAAAATTATAATAAGTAGAAAAAGCATCAAAAGGGTTTTAGTAATCAAAGTTAGTGCGGAGACTTTTTTCACCGAATCGATCTTAGAAACGCGTTTTCATTATTAGGACAAAATTCCCCACATGGTACTGGTGTTGTATTTTTGTAGAAAACAAATACGATTCTCACAAGCAAAGTAAACAAAAACAGCCTGTAACTTTCGCGAATTCGTTGCAAATGACCCCATATTCCCTGGTCCGATAGGTGAAAAAAATAGAATCATAAAATTCACGAGTTTATAAAGAAAAACCAAAAATTGCAATAGTGTCAAAAAATCTTAATATGGTCCGAAATGGCGCGATTTTAGAACAAATTGGTCCAGAACGCTTTGATAATGATTTTAAATTAGATTACAAAAAAATAAAAATTTTAATGAGAAGCAAATATGTTGTTGTCACAGATAAAATTAAAAAATGCATTACAGAACTTCAATGCATTTGGTGCGGAAACTTTTTTCGCGGTAGAGAAAAATTGACACCATATTTCGTAATAGTTTTTCATGCTCTACACGGCTATGTGGTGGTATTTTTTTGGTTATAGCCCTAATGTACATGACCAAATATAATTCTTTAAGGAAAATTATTTAGATTATACTTATTATTAAAAAAAAATAAGTTAAAAATATCAATAATATATACATATATGTATATAAATTTAACATTGGAAAAACTTTTCTAAAGGTTGTGACGTCAATATCCCACCGAAATGACTGAAATTTGTTATTTAGTCTTCTATGGGGTTATAAAATATTCGAGAAAAGAATTATTAGTCTTCCTATATCCCCCATAGAAGCATAGAAGCTCTTGAGTTTTTGTACTATCTTACATACATATGTATGTAAATATTTGTATTAGTCTTCTTCATAAACGAAAGGAAACTAATTGTTCCATTTTACTTCAAAACAACACGTGGTGGAGGGCCGGGCCGAACTTAACGCCCTTCTTACTTTTTTTATTTTTTTGTCCGATTTTTGGGCAAAACAATGCCAATTTTTTTCGTTAAAATGGAAATTTTGACTTTGACAGTTTAAAACATTTTAAAAATTGATTTTTTAGTCGAAGGTCACACTAGAGTGGTTTCATTGAAACTTTTAGGTATTTAAATATCGAGTTCCCCACTACAGCAACTTAACGATATCACTTCACTGTGAAACGATCTAGGAACCCTTGTTTTCATGGAATTGTTTCAATGAAACTCTCTAGTGTGACCATCGACTTACTTTCAAAATTCTGTTTCGCACAAGACAAGATTATTAGGTTCTTAAAATACCTACAAACTATATGAATATTCGTTTTCGAGCTATCGTTGGCACCGCAAAACGCTTTCTCAGGCGCCCTTTTACCACAAAACTATGCAATATTTTTTAACAAAAAAAAAAAATCCAAAAGTAGTTTAAGATTCTCTTTCCCATTGTATTATATTGTGTAGGTATAATTGATTCAATATCGACATGGATAAAACTCCGTACACACTAGAGCTTTTTGCCGGGTTAACCTTCTTTATGAGGATTTGTTTGACATATAAGCAATGGAATTGGCATTTAAAACCCAATGGGTTTGTTAAATCCGGTTATATGTAAACGTACTATAATACAAGATCTCAACTTCATCAACAGAACTCAAGTTAAGAAATATAATTGTTGAATTTTCTAGTGATTCCATTTGTATTCATCTTCCTTAAACTTATTCATCACATACACATACTTACATAAATTTCAACAATTCAAATTATTTGAAAGTCAGTAAAGCAATACAAAACAAAAGCAGGAGATACTTCGATTCCAACGCACCTTAACGTGTCCATTTTCCAATAGTAGTATGTATGTTTCCTTACGAATCACAAAATGCAATTGAAAGAAGTTCTATATGAGAAAAGTATCTGAATACAAAGCTCTGGTATACAAGCGAAATTGGATCACGTCATTGTTGGCCTCTGCATCAACAAAACAAAAAGCGTCTTTTAATTTTTTTCTAGAATGTTCCATCAACTACATATTAGAGACATTTAACAACTTATTCCAGCGATGCCTACAAAAATAGATAGCATTTTTATTAATTGATCTTCTTATCAAACTAAAATAAGAAATGTTAAAGTAAGCGTAAACAAGTAAATTATTAGGTACATAACATTATTTATTTTGAAAATTAAAATACATAATATCTCTCTTTAATTCTTTTTTGTTTATTTATAATTAATAATGTACAGAAACATAAAAAATACTTACAACAAATACACAACAAAAATCTAAAGAAATTGCACATTGTAGTTTTTTTAGAACAATTTAACAAACTATACAAAAGCGTTAAGTAAATGGAATTTTAAGTATCGAAATATTTAATTATCATTTCTACTTCAAGTTGAGAATGTGTTATTTAGAGATGAGCGGGAGCATCACGATTACTGCGTAAATACAAGGGTGTTGTAAATGATTTGCCTTCAACCAAAGGTGCCAAATTCTCTCCAGCATAACTGACAAATGGTGATATTTCACAATCCTCACCATGGACAATACCACCTGCTGCTTCAACGTATTTCTTGTGTAGCCGATATAGATCACTACGTGCTGTCGAGGGGCAATCTTTTCCAGCCGAATCGGCATTTTTCAAAGCACTAAATTCCTCATCTCTGGGCACTTCCATGGCTACAAATTTTTGGGCAAATTCAAAGACATCGAATACAAATTTCTCAATTTTTATGCCATTGGGATTTTCAGGCTTGATACGTTTGCCTGAGTTGTCAACGAAGGGTATCTTTTTTTTGGCCACGTGTAATTTTAGTTCTTGTTCATAGGTGGAACCAATTTTTTGAAGAAAACTTGTGCTGAAGAAATGATTGCAAATGTTACCGGCACTGAATGAAAGTCGACCGTCGGGATTGCGCATTTCTGCTGTTTTTGCTGAGATTTCACTGTATTCTACAACTTGATATTTACCATCAACTATGGCAACCACACCTACAGCTTCTGTGGGTGAAGATTTTTCAACAACTTTGGCAGCGCAATCGGCATTCTCTCGCACACAATAACCAATGAACACTGGATCTGCCACCTTGATCAATATATTGTCTACACTATGAGCGTGCAAATATAAAATACCCCTCTTGCTCAAATCATCAAGTACTCCCTGAGTTTTCAAGGCACGATATATTCCTCCGTTGCCATCAGGGGCTCGGGCAACACGATGCTTTTCGTCTAAAATTATCTTGCCATCGTACTCAAAGCAGGGCAATGATCCCTGTTTGAACATAACAACATTCTCCTTTTTAAGGCCAAAGTAACTGTTGGCCTCAAAGTATTCCAATGTGGGTTGTAAGGTGTGCTCTGAAGTCATAATATACCATGTAATGGTGCCCTTTTTCCCAGTGGCCTCAAATGCCAGTTCTTCAAGTTTTATTATACGCTCGGCTTGTATGCGGAAAAGTGTTTTACCAGATTGTAAACCAACATCATACATGCCTTTGGGATAGGCAAAGCCCAATCTGGTTCCTAAAGGAGAACAAACACAAAAAACTCAATCAATAAATTTTGTTGGTTAAAAAAGTGGTTTAAGCAAAAAATGGTTCAGTTTTCGATTTCATTTGACCTTTAAAACTAGTTTCATGATGCTGCGGCAGAAGGCAGTGATGACACTTTTGCCGTTGCTAATAACACAGCTTGCAGAACTTGTCTTTAAGCTGTATCGTAAATATCAAACACTGCATGTATTTTAATGTGTTGTTTTTTTTAACTAAATGTTGTAAAATACCAACATTTTGATACTCAGATTTGTTTTTTCTAACAGGCCAAGAAAAAGTTCGGTTGTTTCTGTCTCCTACTAACATTGTTTACGTGTTAAATTACAACATGAAGAGAAAATCAATAACAAAAACCAAACCAACTTGTGGTAAATTGTGGGCTCACAGTTGTTACTTTTGAAATCTATTGCTACGTAGCACGACATGTACATACATATGTACATAGTTAGCATACAAAAGAGCAATGACTAAAATATGTTTAAGTAAATTGTAGGAAAAGTTATGATTACTTCTGCATTCCAATATCGGCTTGCAACTGTAAATTAAAAAAAGGTTCAAGGTTTTTAGAAAGGAACTTTTATTTATCTCGAACCAATTTACTTGTTGTTTCTCTTTGTTTTCTTCTGGCAAGATTAAATTCTTGTTCGTTACACAAGAGTGGTTTTTATTGAGGTGTGACTTGAATGCAAATTCATGTACAACTATCTACAAAGGCTTACAAAAAACCAAGAATAACTTGTTGAGCGCGATTACAACAATGCACAACTTTACGGCTGGGGAGTAGAAACCGTATGAGGTGAATGAACTGAAATAAAGCTCTGAACCATTGGATTTCTTCCTATGCACTTACCTTGTCCGCCAGCCATAAGTAATACAGCAACATGTCCCAAAGATATTTGTTTTATACCCTCTTCACGGTAGCTATTCAAAAGATCTTCCGGGGCTCGAGAAATGCTTATCAATTTATCATCTGGCAGTGGCTGCAAACGGTCGTCCAATTTAAGACCGTTTTGTTCCAACGATGTAGTGGCACGATCAAAATAATGTTTCAGTTCATTTAGATCCAATTCATTTATGTCCTGCTCTAATTGCTTACGTTCAATTTCGTTTAAGTCATCCCAGAATTTGAGGAGATGCTCCTGGCCAACCTTCTGTAGACGTTGATGCAATTCAGCGTAGTCAGTCATGATAGCAGCTGTTGTATGAGATAAATTAAAACAATTTGTTAAGTTTTCTTTTGTTATCTGTTTGTTTTCTTAATGTATCGAAATTTTTAGAAAAAGGTGAGCTGAAACGACCGACCAACCACTCGCTTTGATAATTGATTTGTAACTGATTCATAAGCAAGTTTGACGTTGTCTTTAAGCTCTCGATTTCTTGGAGCGAGTAACAACTGAAGCAATGAAACCAGCCAGACCACACAAAGCTTAAGACAAGACAGCAGCAAGCCAGAAACGTTACTGCTTTCTTGGTATGAGAAAATAAAAGTACCACCTTTCAATATATTGATTGTGTGTCTAATGCCAATACGACTCCATTTAGTCGATAGAAATGACGTCCACAAACTTCTATGCAAGTACGTGCATTTTAAATAGGTTAAGTTGTTACCTCGTCCGAGATTTCTTCAAGCACAAAAGGACGTTGAGAATTAAATTCTCCAAGTTTTATCAGCACTTATATGTTGTTGCCTTAATGGCAGAGATATCTAAAGTATGTAGTTAGTTTCCATTTAGTTTCTTATTTACTTTTCTTATCACTGGCTTGTTTACATTCTTACATTGCCAGCTGTGAACTGTTAAGTAACAGCAACATGTAAATGTAGAAATGGATTGGTTTTTGCGATAACATCATATTCACTTACTTTTGCTGCTAAAACTATAAAGATTAAAGAAATATTCTACAATATATTACGAATCATAAAGTTTTACGATTATTGTCCAGTTTTGATTTTCGGTTTTATCCTCATTTATTAAATTTGTTTATATTTTTTCAATTTTATCAACACACCAACACAAGGAATATGAAATATGTAAACAATCCAAAGCTATACTAAAGTTAAATTCTGTGAAATCCATGTGTTCATAGCTAAAAACAAAGAAATACGTTCCACGTATAAACAAATTATTTGACCGTTGTACTCTGCGAAAACAGTTCAATGGAAGATGAATAAAATGGTTAAAGATGCAATAAAAATGAAAGCCATTATAAAATATCACATATATAAAATATACCTATTTATTGTTTATATAAAACAAGACTATTAATAGTACGTTTACATGTTTACATATGACTGGATTTAATAAAACCACTGGACAAAGCATACAAAAACATAACCGATTTTGGCATTTTAAGTGTACAAGAAGAGGTATTTTGTTGTGGCAATTATCCGATTGTGGTACCTTATTCAGTGTGCCCATGGTTCAATTATGGTCCTCCGGCAAAATCAGATGATTTCGGTTTGAGCTGTCAAAATTCATATTTGTCATTTGAATTCGCTGTGAGGTATTGAAATGTCGAACTATATAATGTCAACATTTGTTGTGTTTGTATGAGAATTTAATTTACAATAACTTATTTTAGCAGTTCAAGTGTGATCAGCTGGTATTTTCTGTTTCGTCAAACAAAAATAACTACGGTAACAACTTTTTCTCGTAAAATGATTTGTATGTATCCATGGTACAATAAGAAAGGTAGATGCATCGGCGAATTGCTACAACAAAGCAACTTTTTTTGTAATGTAAACTGTCAAAATTTTCGCCAAATGGTCTATTGTTCTCTTTTTATCGATTGTGTTTGTCTATAAAGTGTAGACATGCTATCTCTTACTTACCGAATCATATGTTTTTTTGCATGGTACAATTACTTAGGTAGATGCCTCAGCCCAGCTGATCGAATCTAACCCCCAGTTTTTGTAAAAATGTTTATTCTTTTCACACGAATTGTCAAATTTTGTAGGTCGATTTACTCGTTTTAACGCAAATGTAGAGCGCTGATTTTTAAATGGGAAATTCTTAACGATATATGGAACGTGTATACGAAAAATTAGGTATGTATGTCTTCTGGGTGCTGAGCTATGGATGCCTAAATTATTACGAATATAGACGAACGAACAAAAAATAGTTACAAAAACAGGGGGTAAAACGTCAAAAAACTAGGAATTCGCTATGAAAAATCAAAACAAAAATCCATATGATTCGGTAAGTAAGAGATAGCATGTGTTCACTTCACTGTACAAACTAGAGTTGGGTAATCTAGTTCCTAGTTCCTTGTACTAGTTCCAAAACGTATGAGTAACATCATAAAATATAACGTGTGATACATGGTATATGTAAAGAGGTAGATTTAAATGAAAAAAATCTATAGAACCCTTGTTTTTCCTGAATTCATAAAACTTCAAAATTAATAAACAAAAAGGCAACAAGTGGGTTTGTTTACAAAATACCAATTTTGAGTATTTTATAAAAAACGCGAAAAATGAATGAAGGGCCAAGGATTCTCCACATAATCGAGTTGTGGATATGATAAAATGTTTGTTTCAATAATAAGCTGAAGGATTTCTTCCATACAAATGTTCTAAAAACAAATTTGAAAATCATTGAATTCGATTGTTTTTAAAATTGTTGGCATATTATTCAAACATCACACACACATACAAAGATTGTGTATATTGTTTTGACGTTTTAGGAACAGTCGAAAGAAAAAAATTTAAATTGACAGGAAGCTTTAGCTAACCTTTATTATTAAACCATGGTGTGATAGTAAGTATACGCAGTGTGTTCAAAGAAAAAATGTGGGCCATTGGAACTGCGAAGTGAACTAGATAGTTCCAAATAGTTCCTTTGGCACAACTCTAGTACAAACACAAGCGATAAAAAGAGGCAACAAGACCCCATTTGGCGAAAATGTTGACAGTTTACATTACAAAAAAAGTTGCTTTGTTGTAGCAATTCGCCGATGTTTCTACCTAAGTAATTGTACCATGGTTTTTTGCATGGTACAATTACTTAGTCCCGGGCCACACTACAGTAATTTCACTGAAATTTTGATATGAAATTATGCGTCTCTAGATCGACGTCCATAGTAGAGTAAAATCATAATAATGTAGTGGGGAGTTCGATTTAAGAACACCTAATTTCATGAAATTTTTTAATGAAATTCACGCTAGTGTGGACCGGGACTTAGGTAGATGCCTCAGCCCAGCTGATCGAATCTAAAACGTCAAAAAACTAGGAATTCGCTATGAAAAATCAAAACAAAAAACCATATGATTCGGTAAGTAAGATATAGCATGTCTACACTTTATAGGCAAACACAAGCGATAAAAAGAGACAACAAGAGACCATTTGGCGAAAATTTTGACAGTTTACATTACAAAAAAAGTTGCTTTGTTGTAGCAATTCGCCGATGTTTCCACCTAAGTAATTGTACCATGGTTTTTTGTTTTGATTTTTCAAGGCGAATTCATAGTTTTTTGACGTTTTAGATTCGATCAGCTGGGCTGAGGCATCTACCTTTCTAATTGTTCCATGTATGTATCATGGTACAATTACAAAGGTAGATGCCTCAACCCAGCTGATCGAATCTGAAACGTCAAAAAAACTAGGAATTCGCCATGAAAAATCAAAACAAAAAACCATATGATTCGGTAAGTAAGAGATAGCATGTCTACACTTTATAGGCAAACACAAGCGATAAAAGGAGACAACAAGAGACCATTTGGCGAAAATTTTGACAGTTTACATTACAAAAAAGTTGCTTTGTAGTAGCAATTCGCCTTTCTTATTGTACCATGGACAAACACAAGCGATAAAAAGAGACAACAAGAGACCACTTGGCGAAAATTTTGACAGTTTACATTACAAAAAAAGTTGCTTTGTTGTAGCAATTCGCCATGGTACAATTAAAATGGTAGATGCATCGGCCCAGCTGATCGAATCTAAAACGTCAAAAAACTAGGAATTCGCCATGAAAAATCAAAACAAAAAAACCATATGATTCGGCAAGAAAGAGATAGCATGTCTACACTTTATAGACAAACACAAGCGATAAACAGAGACAACAAGAGACCATTTGGCGAAAATTTTGACAGTTTACATTACAAAAAAAGTTGCTTTGTTGTAGCAATTCGCCGATGCATCTACCTTTCTTATTGTACCATGCTACTACCTGAATTGACAGAAAAGAAATTCGCCTCAAACATTTTTTCGCCCCTGTTTATGTATTTTGACATTTAAAATCTTTGTTTTTCTTTGAATTCGCTTGCTGGAGGACCTGTAATTGGACCATGAGTGTGCTTTGCTACTGGATTTCCATTGCGTATACGTCAAATAAATGTTGATAAAGAGGCTTAATCTAATTCACACGTACACATTTTTCGGTAAAGTAGATTGAGTTTTTACGAGAAAGAGAGAAATAGCTCCTGTATCCCCGCTCTCTCCTAGAAACGCATTTTACTTTACCGAAAACTTCGTACGTCTGAATTCTTATTTAACTCGTTAAAATCCTATAATGTAAATATATTGTAAGATTTTTATTACATTTGTGCGATTCTCTAACCCAATGATTACACATGTAAGTAACTTGCAGACGTTTGTGTATACATATTATAGTCGAAACTTCAATTTTTTCGAACTGACACATGTATGTGTAAACGGGGGGTAACGCATTTTTTGCTTATTATTTAACATTTGCTCTGTTCCAGAACCTGCAAGAAGCTACTATTTTTTACTACGATAACATTTTTTCCTTTATGTTATCGGAAAAAATAGTAAAAATTAGTAGATTCTTGCAGTACTGGAACAGACCAAATATAGATATCCAAACAGTCAATTCATTACCAGAAATACCAATTTGTTTTAAATTATTTACTGTTTACGCCAACATTATAAATCGCCTTCAAATTTTTTGTTCAAAAAATAGAAGTGAGGAAGAAAAAGGACAATAAAAATATTTTTAGTTGAGTTTAAGATCAAAATTGTCCATATTTTAGTTGATAGTAGTGAATCCAATAGATTTGACGGCTGTTTGAAAACAAAAGTCCTTTGGAGGTAGCCAAAAACAGGCGATTGTCCTTGCGGCGATTTTTCCCATAAATTGAGCACTTATTGGGTAACTCTATAGATTTTGTAGACAAAACCTTTAAGGCCTGCGTACATAAGCTGCTCTGCCTGATTGCCTTGCTTTCCTGCTTAATTGTTGACATATGCTTTGTTCCAGAACCTGCAAGAAGCTACTATTTTTTACTACGATAACATTTTTTCCTTTATGTTATCGACAAAAATAGTAACAATTAGTAGACTCTTGCAGTACTGGAACAGACCAATAATAAAAATAAAAGAATAAAGAAGCCGAGGAAATTTCGAACTGGGTTGCCCTTTTCTTTTATATTCTTTTATCAGAAGTAAGCAAGGTAAGCAGGCAAGGCAGCTTATGTACGCAGGCCTTTAGTGATTAGAGAATTTTGAAGCTCTGGCTGTTATCTCGAACAATATACATATATTGATCGGTATCCCGGAAATTTGTGTATTTTGATCCTTGAGCCAAGTTAAATCCGGTTTCCATTACCTCTTTACGTAAGGATCGGCCAAAAAAGCGTATCTATAAGGCATTAATTTCTCCACCAAGTAATGTTTTGAGGTCCTCAGCAAAGCAGAATTCATTATTTTGTTCATATTTGAAAAATTGGATGATTGGCACATATGAGACATTTTTCAAAACGCTTTGTTAAGAAGCAAACTTTAAAGACAAACTTATGAAGTTGGCCTAAGATTATATATTTTTTAGGTTTTGCATCGTATAATACACAGTTTTCTAATGGAACTAACCTAAATGAAGTATTTTTGAGTGAAAAACGTATGTTTATATTGAAAAATATATTACGGCGTATACCAACCTTAGTGCACTCCCAACCTGCCTATCACAAAATGGCGCAAAAGTACATTTCAACCGTTCACGTTTTAAGCATTTTTTGAATAGAAGCGAAATTGATTGCATACACAAGGTTAACATCGTAAGGACTTCCACATATTATTTGGTCGAGGAATAAATTCCTTATAGATACGCTTTTCTGGCCGATCCTTACATAAAGGGCTAATGTAAACTGCCTTAAACTTTGGTCAAGGATCAAAATACACAAATTTATGGGATACCAATGATTATATATTGTTCGAGATAACATCCATAGAATCAAACAAATCTAATCATTAGAG
Source organism: Musca autumnalis (assembly GCF_047663935.1). NCBI lineage: Eukaryota > Metazoa > Arthropoda > Insecta > Diptera > Muscidae > Musca > Musca autumnalis. The sequence continues at coordinate 3,854,089 of NW_027411755.1, read as the reverse complement.
CTTTTGTCTACAAAATCCATTGAGTTACCCAATAAGTGCTCAATTTGTGGAAAAAAATTGCTGCAAGGACAATCGCCAGTTGTTTTGGCTACCTCCAAAGGACTTTTGTTTTCAAACAGCCTTCAAATCTCATAAAATCTATTGAATTCACTACTGTTAACTAAAATATTGACAATTTTGATCTTAAACTAAACAATGTTAAGGCCTGGGTACATAAGCTGCTTCGCCTTGCTTTCCTGCTTCATTTCTGACATAATAAAAATAAAAGAATAAAGAAGGCCGAGCAAATTTCGAACTGGGTTGCCCTTTTCTTTTTTATTCTTTTATCAGAATCAAGCAAGGCAAGTAGGCGAGGTAGCTTATGTACTCAGGCCTTTAATATTTAATATTTATTTATTCTTTCCAATTCCAAGTCCGAAGACCTCATTTAAGAAATTGACAAAACAACAGGATATTTAACTTAACAGAAAAAAAACTAATCAGAGAGATGCTCAACATAGGCACAATAAAAAAAACATATAGAAACTTCAATACACAACTACTTTCCACTAGTGAAAGTATCGGTATATAATTAATAAAACATAATCCGGCTAAAAAACTACTCGGTTTCCGAGCAGCAATAGCTCACATCATTACATATAAATTACAATAAAATTACGGAATTTGAGCATAAATCCTAACAATTAAAATTATGTATAAATACAATTTTGAACAGGGAAAAGAATTAAAAGGACTACTCAATTAAATTCATAAAATAGAAATATTAATTAAAAAGTTATTAATGTAAAAAAATAGAAAAAAATAAAATAAATAAAACATAGTATAAAAATACACTGACAGAATGGAAGACTACTAAGGAAACTGCAACAGGCAGAATCACAATCATGTAAATAGGGAGATGAATAAGTAATTACATTATAGGTGGGGCTGTTTCAAAATACACACAGAGCTTATATTTGTATGTACTTGGCAATAAATGAAAGTATCTCAACCCGATAGGCAATGAATTGAATTTATTATTTAATTTATTTCAATTCTCTTATGCCCAGTCTTTCGACCTTAAGGCTGTACACTACAATATAATGCCATTATAATTTAAAATTAAGTAATTTAAGGGAGGGATAACAATACTACTCCAAAACTCAATTACTATGTAAAAATATATGTAGTAATTATAATTAATCTATATTGAATATAAAACATTTTGATTGATTGAATTATTATACTCCAGGAAATGAAAGGGATGTTAAACTACTCCATAACAAATATACAGAGCTTTAGTATAAAATAAATATAAATAAATAATAAAATTACAATTTTTTGAAATATTTTGATTTTAGTGAAATTTCAAAAATGAAGCATTTAATGCAAGCAATCGAAGAATTTGAACTACTCCAATAACAACTGCGTTCACACATGAATATGAACTAAACCACCAAATCGTTCATACTAAAAAAAAATTTCAAGCAAATCACGAAGTACGGGTACACCCACATTCATATGTATACGCAGCATATAAATTTTACATTGTCTCATAAAGAAAAATGTTGAGTATTTAGTGGACCATAAAAAAAATTTAAAAAAATTATTTGAAACACAAGATTGCAAAAAAAGATATTGAATATATTGAATATAAAACATTTTAATTGATTGAATTATTATGCTCCAGGAAATGAAGGGGATTTTAAACTTCAGGTTATTATTTTCTTTTTATTATGTCAGAAATGAAGCAGGAAAGCAAGGCAATCAGGCGCGGCAGCTTATGTACTCAGGCCTTTAAACAAATACAAAATAAACAAAAATGGATAAGTTTAAACATATTTTTTGACCATTTCCGTTTTTTGTATGGGCACTCCTATTATTTTGAACGCAACTGTATATACGTGGGGGATTCTAAATGGATTTGAACAAAGTTATCCAATACGACGAATTTGTGGTATGGGATTCTCATCGGTCCTTGGTCACACAGAGTGGTTTCATTGAAACAATGCGATGAGTTGTAATTCGTAACATTTCATTTGTAATTCGATTATACTATTTGTAATTCGTAACATTATATTTGTAATTCGAGAATTCCAATTGTAATTCGAATTATTCCATTTATAATTCGAATTATTCCATTTGTAATTCGAATTGTTTCATTTGTAATTCGAATTATTCCATTTGTAATTCGAATTATTCCATTCGTAATTTGAATGATTTCATTTGTAATTCCAAATAAAATAATTCGAATTACAAATGGAATAATTCGAATTATAAATGGAATAATTCGAACTTTAAATGGAATAATTCGAATTACAAATGTAATAATTCGAATTTCAAATAGAATAATTCGAATTTAACATGGAATAATTTGAATTACAAATGGAATAATTCGAATAACAAATGGAATAGTTCGAATTACAAATAAAACGAATCGAATATGGAATAGTTCGAATTATAAATGGAATAATTCGAATTACAATTGGAATCCTAGAATTACAAATAAAATGTTACGAATTACAAATAGAATAATCGAATTACAAATGAAATATCACGAATTACAACTGGAATGTTTCGAATTACATGTGAAAAAGGTGTAGTCCTCTGGCAAACTACGCACTTCATAAGCCAAGAATACTTTTCCAGGGATCTTATTTGTGGTGAAATATATTTTTGAAGAACAACGTTTTTAATCATTAAATCGAAATATTCCTAAATGCTTTAACTGTTATCACGTATAACCAATGTTCTGACATATACCGACATATACCCGTATATTCCTCTTTTCCATTAAAGCTTCATTAGAATATTTTTATAAATTCAATGAGAAGAACCGGTGTTATGAAAGGTTAATGACATCAAGGTGGATATGAATCGGTTGTAGGTATGTAGCTAGCAAATATAATGATTGTTACCCGCATATTTTTCACAAGGATATGCGTAATGGTGTAAATGTATCCAATGTGTACGCGGAAAAACGTACGAATGTGATGGAGATTCGATAGGGGCTACACGTTGCACATGCGCAAATAAAAAGGTGACAATCATGTTTATGACACACCAACAATAATCTTAAAACACAGCTAAACTTACCATTTTATTACAAATATATACAAAATATATGTATGTATGTACGTTTATGTGTGTGTTTGGAGGGAAAGGTAGAACGCACCCATACCTCCATACATAACTGTCAAAATGCAACACACATATTTCAAGTATTTATTTACACACAAACGGTAATGACAATTTACTGTGTCCGTCCAACCCTGTCGCACAAAACCCAAGAAATGTAAGCAACAATTCAGGAAACAAACAACTAACCACCTAGCCACCCGGCCTGGCCCAACAGTCATTTTGTCTCTTGTACGTCACACAATGCACAATGTAGTCATACTGCGATTAAATCACAATCTTCAAGGGTGGTTTTTCTTCTCTATTATCGAACTTCTTAAGATAATAAAGAATTACGTCGTTTGTCTTCAGCACCACATTGTTTTGGAATGCGGCTGCTTCTGATTTCTGTAAAAATACACAAAAAGAAGACAATTGCGTCCTAACTTGAGGAGATTTACTAGAGACCAGACCGGTGTGTCTGTGTGTGCGCGCAGCTGAGCAATATTTTCTCCCTTCATTACATTTTTAACTATTTTGCACACCTTGCCGGTTTTTCCCAGGCACACGCATACACACAAACGAATAGTCGGAAGACAATTGTCGGTATTTCCTTTTTAGCGTTTATTCCTTTTATATGACGAATATCCTTTCTAATGAAATTTCAAATCAAAGGAAATATGCTGCAATATCAATGAATACCAAGAATGGGCGAATTGAAATTGGAGTAAATAATCAATTACATCCGCCTGATTGTTAATATAATTAAATATTAGAAGATAATTATGTAATGGGTGTTACGTCTCCCATTAATAATTTGCATCGTTTTGTACCTTCAGATGACAAGTAATTTACATTTTTAAGTCGGGTGGAGACGCTTCGTTCCTTTGGAAATGTAAACCAAAGATGAATAAGATGAGCACTCGGCTTTACGTCTCTCTTCGTGTTCATCATTGATGTAAACACATTATGAGAGAAGGGTTAGTTAGAAGTTATAAACAAATATTTACTTAGCATGGTACCGAAGGTCAAAGAAATTTCCAAACTTTTAGAGCTGGTCCTGCAAAACTCACTGTTCAGTACTAGCAAACTATTATTTGGAGGTGTCGAACGTCCTTTAACTTAAATTCTGTCAAATTTTGGTAATGATCGGTCAATCCGAACAGAAGTTATAAACAAATATTGACTTAGCATAGTACTGAGGTTCAAAAAAATTTCCACACTTTGAGAGCTTCTCCTGCAAAACTCACTTTTTAGACTTAGCATACTATTATTTGGAGGTGTCGATATGGCCTTTTTGAAATCTGGGAAAGCTCGCGAGTTTATGGTCCGTGACTTGGGTGCCTTATAGTACGTTTATATTAACGAAATCGAGTGTATTTCAACTGTCGATTCGTTTGCGTATACGTCAAATGAAATCTCATCTGAAATTCATTGGATTTCATTTGACGTTTATGCAATGGAATTGACAGTTAAAATCGAGTGGATTTCGTAAATGTAAACCTTGCATTAAAGACAGTCTGATTAACGACATATGTACATATGTATGTATGTATATAGCCACGGGTTCTAAAAGACTATTTTCAAACCTACTCTGCTACTTTCGTGATAGCAAGAATTTCTGCTTGACAGGCGCTACAGCTATCGTTAAGCTTATATGAGTGTTTCAATAATGGATTTTCGGCGCCAGAGCATTTCTCCATATTGGATCCAACGGTATATATTTCCAGTTCGTTCAATAAAGAGTTATATAAAATGTCCCTGCTTGGAATATTTACTGAGGGTGAGTCAAACCTAAAAAAGTGGGCCTATAAACGCATGTGCGATTACTGTCGCCAGATTTAAGTTGAATGAACTGTGAATCTCGCCACATTCTCGACACTCGGAGTCTAAAAGCCGTTTTTCAACGGGGCCAGTATATCAAGAAGTTGGAGATCCAGCATCACGTTCAAAGCCCCTTGGACAGTAGTGTCTTATTCCTAAGGACAGAATCACGCTTTCATACAACCAGTGTGGTTTGAGACCTAAACTTTTTTCAATGGAGTTCCTGCAGGACTAAGACCTTTCTTTGTCCGCTACTAGACATTTCTTTTCCATGTCAAGTTTATGGCACGGAAGTTTATGGCAAAATTCTAGAGCAACTCCATCTAAAGCTGGTAGCTGGAAATCGGGAAGTTTTCGCTTCCTAGGGCTCACTCCATGACCATTGTCATGGGTCCAGCTCAGCAAGGTTGATAAGAGACAAGGTTCATACAAATTTACCACTTATGAGTACTACTAAATTCTCAGCATAAGGAACCACCTTAGTTTTCAGTTCGTCGAAACTCATATGTATTTCGTTTATCACCAGAAGGCGGAGTAGGCGTGAAAGAACCCTCTCCTGCGGAGTACCTCTGCTATCAGTTTCCCCCGGGAACTCTCTCCTATGTACGAACTCGTAATTCTGCTTTTCAGCACCTCATCCCATTCCACTAGGATGGAAGAAATTCCTGTGTTCCTCATTTGGCCCCTCTTTATTGAATTGTTCACATTCTTATCAATGTCCCAACCATCTCATGTAACCGTTTTCTACCGACTTACCTTGATCTATGAGCGTTCAGATTTAGAATCTACTTATGCCCTAATTTCAAGATCCAGTAACATTTCCATTGTCTTAAAAAGTCAGGAAGAAATACTACTTGATCTTTAGTCGTTAGGGAATGTGTGAATCGACTTCGCCGCTTTGGGTGTGTAGATCACCGTTACCACTTTTCACAGACTCCCTTGCGATCGCCTATAAGGACTTGCTTCTGGTCACCTATAAAGACTCACTTTTGGTCATCTAAAAACTTCATGCTGATACTTATATTCTTCTTTGAAGATAGTATTTGTAGGTCACCTTTAAATCATTCCATACAAAAGGTATGGAGAAAAGCAGAATGGCCTTAAAAATCTGCGCTACATTCTGGATGCTACCAGCTATGTAGTATACCATCCGGTCAGGTAATTTCTTCCCGAATTCGGACCGATTATCTTCAAAAAAAATCTAAATTTTCCAGATTTTTTTCCGAATTCGGGCCGATTTCGTTGCGAAACTCTAATATTTTGTTTGAATTTTCTTAGAAAATTCTTTCCGAATTTGGTGGACTCGGCCAGTTGTATGGCCGTACCGAATGTACCGAATTCGGAAAGAATTCGGCATCAGAATCGGCAACTTGGGCAGAGATTTTGACCGAATTCTCAAAGAATTCGGAAAAAAATGTTAGCTGGGTACCCACAAACGCATGTGTATTCGTTGATGCGCCAACACAGACTGATATGTTTTCATTGTTAATGATAAAATTTGAAAGCTCTAATAAAGATTTCCAAAGTTCTTTCGTGAAATATAAAAGCTCTTTTCATGTGAAATACAGAAACGCAATTGCTTTCAGAGGTGAAGTGCATGTGTGATGTGAAATGTATGCACGGTGAATTCCAGACATGCCCGGTAGTTCGCTTCTTTGTTCACGTCTGTTTCGCAAACAATCAAAAGTAAAAAGCGTACACACCCACACCCATGTGTTTTCGTTTATGCGCCAACGCTGACTGATATGTTTTTCATTGTTAAGATGAAGTTTAAATTCTATAATAAAGCTTTCGAAAGTTATTTCGTGAAATATGAAAGCTCTTTTCACGTAAAATACAGAAACGCAATTGCTTTCACAGGGGAAGTGCATGTGTGATTTGAAATGGATGTATGGTGAATTCCAGAACATGCCCGCATATTTTGTTATGAAAATTAAAAAAAAATTAAATGCTCATGGAGAACACATTAAATGTTAGTCCTATTGAGTTCTTTGTGGAAATTTTCAAATAGTTTCCTTAAAAAATAAGCATTCACTCAGCTCTCGCCATCAAAATTACAGTGTGTCGAACTCACACGAATTGGGTGTAATGTGTGTTGCAGAAAAGCTTTGCGTGTGTATATTTCATTTGTACAGGTGAAGTGAATGCCCGAACAGGCCCGTATATTTCTACCAATCCGTTATGGTGAGATTTATTATGAATAAAACACCTGGGACCCCGAAGAAGTAAATACCAGGTTTTGAGAAATCCTGAAAAACGGGTTTTCGGGATCGCCATTCATGCTATCGAACTGTTTCAGTTGTTTTCCGAAATTGCATTTAGTTACGTCAGTGTTTATACCCTCAGCCTTTAGGCTAAAGTGGGTATTTACACTTTGATACGGCCAAAAATGTGCCTCATCGAAATAATGGTTTTAGACCCCAAGTATGTTTGTACGATATCCGTTTCAGACAATTTTGAGTCTATCTAGCAATGTCCGTCCGTCTGTCTGTCTGGCTGGCTGGTGCGCACGATAACTCTCGAACGGATCAATCGATTCGGTTCAAATTTTGGGTATCGAAATATTTTGTTCAGATTTGATTTAAGTTCGAAGATGGGCCATATCGGTCCACTCCTTCAGGTACCTCCCCCACAAAAGTTCAAAAATGTTCGGAAAAATTGTCCGCACGATAACTCTTGAAGGGAGTAACCGAATTAGTCCATACTTTGCACATCGTGACATTTCTACCAGACATAGATGAGGTTCCAATATGGACCCTATCGGTTCACTCTTTCGGGTACCTCCCACACAAAATTTTGCTTAAGTGCAGTTTAAGGCCTGCTCTCGAATCGATTTGATTTTTGTTGCAGCCACTTGTATTCACGACCCCCATTACGATTATATAACTTTTTTCAGGAGCAAGTCCATATATCCTCAGAAATCAGCACGAAAACTGCAAACAACCCATATAATACCATGTGTCGTAGTTGGAGTGCACGATAACTCTCGAACGGATCAACATATTTGGTTAAAATGTTGGGTCTTTCAATAGTTTGTCCAAACTTAGTTTAAATTCGAATATAGACCATATCGGTCCACTCCTTCCGATACCTCCCCCACAAAGGTTCAAAATTTTTCGCCAAGATTGTGGGCATGATAACTCTAGGAGGGAATAACCGAATTGAGCCAATCTTTGCTATTGGTATTATTACTTTCAGCCATAGATCGAGTTCTAATATGGACTATATCGGTCCACTCATTTGAGTACCTCCCACACAAAATTTGGAAAAAGTATAGTTTAACAACTCCTCTCTGATCTTATTAATTTGTGACGCAGCAGGTTGCACTTGCGGCCCCTGTTACGATGTTGTAATTTTTTTTCGTGGGAAAGTCCATACTTCCTGAGATAATGACCCAAAAAGGTCCAGAAAATCCTACCGGCACCACCTAAACTGGCTAATGTGTAAAATAACCCTTTAAGAGAGAAATCGATTTAGCTCAAACTTTGTAAATTGAAAAGTAAAATTGTAATATATTTAAATTCAGAAAATTATGTACAACATATTTAATTATATAGTCTGTAAGGAAAATATCCATAGACTAATAAAGAAAAAAAAAAATATTTCCTACGGATTTATATTAGGTCCGAATATGTACTACATCGGATCACTCCTATGGGTACATCCTACCCAAAGTTTGAAAAATGCACTCGTCTTGGATCATTCTGAATTTTGTTGCAACATGTAGCTTTTTGCGGCCCTTTCCATCCTGGAAAATTTTCCCAACAGCTAAAAAACCTACAGAAGTATTCTGTTAACTTTTTTTCTTCGGGTACGTGGCTGAGGGTATATCTCTGTCGGCTCAGCTGACTGATACTTTCTTACTTGTTTTATTTTAGGTTTGTAAGCTCATTTTCTGCTCAATCTGACCCTGGGTCTATCTCCAGTTGTAGGGTTGTGGCTTCGATGGAATTTAGGTTTGGCAGGACAGTTGAAAAGGTGCAGTGTGTCATGCGGGCCTGTGCCTCATGCCGGACAGATGTTTTACACGGTGTCATCGATCCTTTCTCCATAGGAATTTAGACGCCTGCAACATCCCGAGCGTAGTTGGGCTAAAACTACTCTGGTTTGTCGTGACAGCTGACGATAGGGACTTGACGACCTTGTTCCTATATTTTAGCTTGTCGTAGATAGCTGTGACATGCCCGGACGACGGAAACAATCTGTCGAATGTGACCCCTAGAATTTTGGGGTTGTTTGTGGTCGGAATTCTGCTACCATGATATACAACTCTGTTCTTACCTCTGCCGTGGCGGATATTTACATATTCCGCGCCAAAACCTATTAGCATTTCCCTAATGACATTAGGAACGGTATCTGACGCCAAGATCGTACAACCATCCGCATAGGTTACGTTCTCAGTGCCGTCTGGTGTGGGAGGTTGAGAATAAGCAGTTCCGGAAATATCACCCCGCCTTGGGGAACTCCTTTTTTCGCTCTACGGGTCTTGGACTTCTTGATCCTGAATTCCACGTACAACTAGCGTCCACACATATAATTGATTATCCAACTTTCAAACTTGACCATGGGTTGTCTGCTCGATGTCTTCAAACAGCGTGGAGTGCTTGACAGTATTAAAGGCTTTTGATAAGTCAGGCGCCATTATCACTGTTCTATCACACGGCTTGCTCTGGTTGAGCCCTCGACTAATACGTGTGGAGATGGTGTGCAGCGATGTTGTTGTGTTGTGCTGTTTACGGAATCCATGTTGATGATAGGCAACTGGATAGCTGTTTCTGATGCTTTGGAGTACTAAAGCCTCAAGGGACTTTGCTACGGGCGACAAAAAGGGAAATCAGCATGTACGATTCACTTTTGCTGGCATTCTTGTCCGAGTTCAGTAGCGTGTGGCTAGCGATAGTTTGAGAACTTTAGTGAGATAATAGACTCCCGGCACATCCAGCTGTTTTACCATTACCATGGAGATTCGACCAGGGCCCATCGCTTTGGATGACTAAGCGTTCTGGATGACATTCGCAACAACATCCATTGTAAATTGTGGTGGTTCATCTTTGGCAGGAAGAGATCTAATGCGACGTAGTACTTTTATCTTCGCCCTGTCCCTGGGAGCTCGACAAATAGTCGATTGAAATAATGTCGATTGCATCTCAGTTGTTCTGTAGTGCGATACTAGTAAACCACCGAATTACAGGCAGACGTCTTTAAGTGGAACATTTTAATTACCAATAATTAACGAATAAACTTTTTTGTCCATATCATCTGTGCAACGGTACACAGTGGTAATAGTTGTGTAGAGTATGTGCCACAAACATTTACAGTGAAGATATCATTGAAATAGCAAAAATTCCCACAGAGCTGCATTTTGGTGGAGAGCTAGGGTTTGCCATTAGAAGCAACGTCCTAAAAGTCCCCATCGATTCCATGTGTGCAAAACAAGTTATTCGGGGTCAAAGGTCAATTTTTAAGGGTTTTTAGGTTTTCGGATTTATTTTTTGAAAACGGTTGATCTAATCAAAAAGTGGCTAATGTAAATATTGAGACAGAAAAATTATCTACAAGTTTGATCTTTATAATTTTTTTCGTAGAAGGAACCGTTCTTGAGATATAGCTGTTCTAAAAAACACATGATTTTTATGCACTTATAAGGAAATATGCACATATTCAGACCGGCTAAAATAAGCGAAGTAACCTGGTCTGTCCCCCGAAAAATATATATTTTTTTAAGAACGAAATTATAGCTATCTTTAAAAAAAAATCCAACAGAATCGGAGCGTGTTTAGTAGAGTTATTCAATGTTAGAGTCATTTTATGCAAAAATAACCCATTTAACCCACACGTGTAATCGAAAGACCAACGGGAACGACCCCAACGAAAACTCTCCGATTTTTTTAAGTTTTGTCCGAAGGTAGGGTTTGTTGCGTTGATTACGGAAATGTATAATTTTCAACGGCTGCGGATCCGGTTCGCCGGTAATTTGACCCAAAAGGTCAAATTTAAAAACCAGGTTAGACCCAGTTGTTCTGAACCGAATACTGCAAAGTGGATATCGTTTGAAAGCTTACGGAAGTATCTAACACATAGTGTCGTTACTTTAACCGGTTCGCCTCATAATGTACCTACGCGGCTAATTTTTTATTTACCCTTTAGATCGCGATATCTCGAAAATAGTAAGTCTTTTTTAAAAATCGTAATGACCACTCTTGTAGACAATTGTTAAATCTACAACTTTTACTTAAGCCGGCTTTCGCTAAGTCTTACCGTTTTTGAGAAAAATTAAAAAAAAAACTGAATAATGCCTCCAAAAATGACCTTTGACCCCAAATAACTTGTTTTGCACACATGGGATCGATGGGGACTTTTAGGACGTTGCTTCTAATGGCCAACCCTAGCTCTCCACCAAAATTCAGCTTTGTGGGAATTTTTTCTATTTCCCCCTTATGCACATGTCTATTTTGACCGGACTATGGCGCCCAATTTAAATTACGTAGTTTCTTGATAATATGTGAAATTTTCGACCGTTTTTTTCTCGTAATTTCTTACATTACGGAAATTTTTAAATATCATTTAATAACTTTTTAGTATATCCCCCATATATGTATGTACGTATGTGAATATTTAAATAAAACCTTTAAAAAAGTCTACAGTCACCAAGAAAAATGGCGATAATGAGTGACAGTGGTTTATTCTTTGTACAACGTAATATTTCTCTCAAACTTAAATGAAATTCGAAGATATATCGGACAATTGCTTCCAGCAAATTGAATGCAAAACTTCTGCATTTATTCGTAACAGCCACAATCGTTAGGCAAACAAGTTTTCATATTTTTTCGGCAATTTCATATGTCCGAAAAAAGGAAACAATTTTTTGAAAACCCCTAAATATATAGCTTTTGGGGAAAAGGAATTTGGTTGGAAGTCTCAATTGAGGATATACTTCTGCCGCCAATGCCGACTGATACTTTTAATCTTACAAACGAACCAACCAATTAAATAAATATTCACAATTTTGAGACTGTATTTTAAAGATTATTTACGTCAGAATCGGACAAAAGAGATATTATTTTTCGAAATCAAGGTCCCATTGGAGTAACTGCAACTGTTCTAGAAATTTGTCTTAAATGTTTGTCTTAATGGCTGAGTCCACAGTTCGGTGGTTCCGTTAATCTTATCCTAATATAACGATGATCTGCAGAGGAGTTCTCCTCTAAGACCCTGAAATCCTGTAATTCTTTAATAACAACTGCAAATCTGGCAAAAATCTATGAATTTATTTTTTCCTTCCGTTTGTCGGATCTTACAAGGCTGACGGACAGTAAGGCTACCCTCAAAATGAAGTCCTAGGCTATATATTTTTTCAACATGATGTATTCCATGAGTCGTGTTGATTTATGTATGTAGCTACACAAACTTTGACAAATATGTGTATATTCTTCAAAATGGGGCTAGGATATGGGATTGGGGTTAATAAATGTGTGTACATAGGTATATATACTATACATATGTATGTATGTATTCACTTAATTACAATTGTCTAAACTACATATTCTTCTTTACTATAAAATCTTGTAAAAAAAGGAGACACAATCTCCGTTACGGTTTTTGAAGATGGTAAATTGTGTCGTCCCCCTGGCAATTATTGTCGAAGCGTAATAAAAAAATGCTCCCTTCATATCGAACTAGTTAGTTTACTATGACGATTGCGACCTAAGAAGAATGTCTTTTGTTTTTCAGGCCAGGTGTGCATTTGGATTTACCGTACTGATCTCGCTACATGTTCCCAGTGAAAGCCACTACGAATGCCAGCACGTTCCATTCAAACATACCAAAATTACGCGCCGAATGTCTGAAGGTATTCAACCATGTTTTGTTGTTGGTATTTACTGAAAGTCTTGTGTGTATAGGTAGCTCTGCAATTACAACAACTAGTTTTGTATGAGTCTGTCTTAAAGCAATTTACTACTTCTTGTATTTTTCCTGTGGCACAGACTTACCTTGTCTGGTTGATCTCCTTTCCTGTGCAGTATTTCCCTTTTGCTCAGCAAGAAATCCACCACCACAATCATTATCGAAGCCATGATTAAGTACACGACTACTACTACAGCTGCACACATTTTGTTGCTTGTCGACGGTCGTCGTGGTATTTCCCATTAGTCCTTTGCCGTTTCGGGGGTAATTTCTGAGCATGGCATGTGGCGTAGCAAAGTTGTGAGTTACCTCTGGCAAAAAGACCGAGTTGATCAGTTAGGTTTTGTCTGTCAAACGTAGAGGAACTTTTCCGTCTAAAGAAGAAAGTATCCTTTAAAGTAGATAGTGTGTAGAAACGTTGTAGTTTGTTGTGTCGATGAGATAAGAACTTTGTTAAATTTGAAAAAAGAACGTTAATTGTTTTGTTTGTTCTATTAAATTGTTATTAAATATTTACTATTATATTGACTTGTCCAAAGAAGTGTTCAAAACGTTATAAGCCAACGCAAATTGTTAAAAAAAGAACGAAAGGAAAAAAGCTCAAAACAAACCTAACAAAAGCAAACTTTAAAGAATTTTTATTTTAATACGAAACTAAAATTGAATCACAAATTTTAAAAATGTCGTTCTCCAAAGCTAAACTCAAGCGTTTCAATGATGTTGATACCGTAGCCTGCGGTTCACCAGCACGCCATGCCGTCAATGCAGAGGGTTGTGGTACACCCACAACAGCCGCTGCTGCTGCCAGTACCACCTCTACTGCCGCCCATCCTGAACGTAAGGAGCAAATCGAAAAATTCTTCAAGGATGCCGTACGTTTTGCTTCCAATTCGAAGGAGGCCAAGGAATTTGCCATACCCAAGGAAGGTGGTCTCAAGGAAGATAAGAAATCCAAAGGTCTACGCTTGTTCCGCACCCCATCATTGCCACATCGTTTACGCTTTCGTCAAAATTCCGATGTAACAGCAGCTGCTGTTAGTCACATTAATGGCGGTGGTTCATCAACGGCCAGTTCAACCCCACTACCATCGGCAGCTACCACCCCCGTTAAAGAAATGCCCAAGTCAGGCAGCCGTTTGAAGGGTAAAGAAGCCTTGCATCAAGAGATTCGCCACAAAAACGAACTCATTGAGAATTACATGAGCCAAATTGATGTCCTCAAACGCCATGTTGATCAGTTGAAGGAAACTGAGGCCAAACTGCGCGAAGAACATGCTGCAGCCCAACTAAAAACTGAGAATATGATCCATGATATGACCAACGAAAACAAGTCTCTTAAGGAACTCAATGATCAACTAACTCTTGATAACACCAAACAATTGGAAACCATTGCCAAACTAGAAGCTGAGATTCGAGAACTTAATGAGAAGCATGCTGCCCAAGTGGCGGAGTTGGCTGAACTCAGTGATGGTCTAAAAGAAAAGAATGATCTTCTAGAATCCGAGGCCAAAAAACAATTGGAATGCCAATCGACAATGCAGGCTCAAATCTCAAAACTTGAACAAGAAATTCATGATGCCCAAAGCCGTTTGGCTGCCGATGCAGAAAAGGCCAAGGAGAACTTTGAACTAATTGAGAACCTTAAGAACATCAATGGTTCGCTAATGGCCGATGTTACCAAACTCAAGAAGCAAATTGAGCAGGATGCCTTGTCCTATGCCCAAGAGAATAAGGTGATTCAAAACGAAATGGATTGCTTGAAGAACGAACGCAATACCCTTAAAAATGATTTGGCCAGCAAGTGCGATCTTATCAAGTCCCTGCAAGATGAAATCCTCGACAAGAATTGCGAAATTGATGCTCATTGCGACACAATACGCCAATTGTGCCGCGAGAAGGCCCAATATGTTGAGAAGGAGCGTCTCATGAACTCTGCCGAAGAAAAAGTCAGAAATGCCGAGGCCCAAGCTGAGCAGAAGGTACAAAAACTAGAATCCGATCTAGAGAATGCTCTGGAACGCGAGAAAGCCTACTGGCGCAGTGAGTTGGAGAAACGCCAAAAGATGGCTGAGAATGAAATCATTAAAATCGAATTGGAGAAACAAGATGTTATGGTCCTATTGGAAAGTACGAATGACATGTTGCGCGAACGTGACGAAAAGATCCAAAAATACGAAGATCAGTTGCGCAACGGCATTGACTACTATGTCCAATTGACTGACAATCTCCAAAAGCAGGTGGTTGATCTGAAAAACGATGTTGCCAAAACCATTACCGAGAAGTACAACTACCAATTGACTCTAAACAATACCCGATCGACGGTGAACATTCTGATGGAACGTCTCAAGAAATCCGATGCCGATGTTGAACAACTGAAAGCAGAACTTGAATCACTGCAATTGGCCAAGGGTGCTTTGGAACAGAGCTATTTGTCATTGCAAGCCGAGCTGGAATCGCTGAAGACCCAATTGCAGGAGTCGGAGTCAGCTCTAGCTGCACTGAGGGCTTCATCGGAAACGCTACAAAAAGAGGTATCCCTTAAAGAATCCATGTTCAATGAAATACTAACATCCGAAGAAGAAACCTTGGCTAAATTCACTAAAATTGCTTCTTCATTCCAGGAGCGCATCGACGGCGATGCTGCCAAATACCTGGACATGTACAATGAGCTCAAGAGCAAGGATGAGACACGTGAAATCTATATGCAAGACATGAAGAAGGCTCTCGACGAATTCGCCACAGTTTTGCAATTCGCTCAGTTAGAGTTGGACAACAAAGACACCACCCTGATCAAGGTACGTGAAGAGTGTGAACAATTGAAACTGGAAAATATTACCCTGAAATCGAAAATGGAGGAGAGTTCCTCGAAAGTGGCAACACCCGTCAAAAAGAACAGCACCGATTTGGAGAAGATCGAAGTGCTACTAAATGATTCCGAATTGCGGGCTGAATGCGACAAAATAGCTTCGTGGTTCTTGAATTCGAATGACAAGAATGTGCGCAACGATAGTTCGAGTGAAATCAGCGAATTGTTGAAACCCACCACACCCAACAACAAGGCAACACGAACCACCTGCACCACACCTGTTCGTTCATCAGGCGGCAAGGTGGCTGTCAATACGCCACGTACACCGCGCACCCCCAAAACCGCCTCATCACATACGCCACGCACCACACCCAAAAAGACTGTCCTCTTCCCCGGCAAGGAAAACATTCCCAGTCCCCAAAAGCAGGTGCTCAAGGCGAGAAATGTATAAAGAAGGCTGGCTGGCAGAGCGGCGCTAGTTACTCTTTCCCCCTCCTGTGTGTATTTATAAACAACTAGACTAGACTAAATTTTAGCTTAAGTTACGTTTTGTAGAAATTAGAAACAAATAAATGTCGTCTAACCAACTCTAGAGAATAAAGAAAAAAGTTATGTTAACTCCCAACGAAATCCCTATTACTTCGTAAGCATTCCCCCAACTAGATGATATGCATGTTTTTTGTATTTCACGATCTACAAGTATTCCATTGTGAATGATATTTGAAAACAAAAATATATTCTTGAAATGAAAAATGAAAATAAACAATTGTGGCCTTTTTGTTTGCAATATTTTCGGGTTCTAAAAGGGTGTTGGGGATGAAAATTGTTCCCACGATCATTGGGAAAAACAATTAATTGAAGCAACATTAGTCTGCCTGCGCGTCATGAGATTTGTTTTCTTTTGTTTTTATCCGCAAAATACAATTGGAAGAAAGGAAACAAATAGGATTTCCTGTTTTGTGAGTCGTCAAACAAACAAAATGATTGATGCATTGCAAGAAGGAGTCTTCCTCATAAGGAAGTCCTTCGAGCAACTACAATTACTCAGGGTTTCAGTTGTTGTTTTCTTACTCTATTGTTCTACATTCAATTTAAGGTGACGCAAAGTTAAGGGTGATTTTAAAGAACAAATGTGACTTCCACTCAACTCATGTGCAACGTCGTTCAAAGATCATTAGACCGTGAGAAGAAGAAACTATGCATCCGTGTATAGGAATTCTAATTTGCTAGCAGATGTTCAAATTTACCAGTGTCGACTGGCTACTTTAAACTTGTAAATTTTAAGGGGTTGTTTGTGGCATAAGAAAACACAGAGGGAAATTTAAAATAAATGTCGTTATTATATTTTGCTAAGATATGTTCACATTAAATCCACACGAAATTTGTTAAGCCCTCTATAATCTAGGAACGCAAATATGAATCGTGTATTACTTTGGAAATATTCAGATTAGTAGCGGAATACGTTGAAAAGACACAAATTTGGTTTGGGCAGGTAAAAACATTCATTTCGGAAGAAAAATTACTTAACTCTGCTGAAGAAAAAGTCAGAAACGCAGATGGGCATGTTGACCAGAAGGTACAAAAACTAAAATCAGATTGAACGGGAGAAAGCCCACTGGCACAGTGAGCTCGAGGAACGCTAAAATATGGCTGAGAACGAAATCATGAAACCCGAATTAGAGAAACAAGAAAAACCATTAGGTTTATTGGAAAGTACCAATGACTTGTTGGGCGAAGTGAGGAAAATATCCAAAAATACGAGGTTCAATGAGCAACGGCATTTAGAGGATTACGATACAAGACATTTCGAAAAATGTAAACTGTTGTAGTGATGCCGGAGTTAAGCCTCCACAGTGATTCAGAATCGTTTTTACAGTGTTTTATTTAACTTGTTTTGGTGTCCGTTTAGTTCAAATCTAGTAACTCATTTTTAACACATTTTTGACCAATCAAACTGAAACTTTGTACACTTTTCAGATTTGGATGACAACCAAAACCAATATGGGTCCATTTTTTCCTATAGCCCCCATATAACGATACCACTCGATTTCAGGCAATTTAAGTTGTTATCTACATTTTCGGCCTAAATTGACTGTAATTTGGTTATGGACTTCTCAGTGGTCAAAAAATGTATTTACTATAAAGTTAAAAATAAGAAAATAATTAAAAAAATGAAGTTTCAGTGTTTTATTTATAAATGCACTTAAAACTGGAAAAAAGTTAAAACGCTTGCCGTTAAATTTTGCAACCATTTTTAATTTAAATGCAAGCGTTTTATTTGAGAGATTTCATCATGAGGAAGAATATACTTATTGAGGCTAAGCGACAAATTATTTTCTAGTTTAAGTGCATTTATAAATAAAACACTGAAACTTAATTTTTTTAGTTTTTTTTTTTTTTGTAGTTATTGGGTAACATCTTAAGCTGTCATTCAACATAAATCATC
Source organism: Musca autumnalis (assembly GCF_047663935.1). NCBI lineage: Eukaryota > Metazoa > Arthropoda > Insecta > Diptera > Muscidae > Musca > Musca autumnalis. The sequence goes on along the minus strand of NW_027411755.1, from coordinate 3,836,012 downwards.
TGAGCTGTTGTGGAACCAGGGCAAATGTGTAGGTTAGGTTAGGTTTGGGGATGTGCAGCCACTAACTTGTGACTGCGTCACTCGGAGACCTTCCGGTCCATTGTGATCATCCAGGGGAGAAACTATGAAAGTATGAAAAAAGTAATTAAGTAGAAAAATTTTAGAAGGGGAAAATTAGTTTTAAAGATGAAAAAGTTTGGGTGGTGATGGTTGGTACAATATTTGAAATACGGTTCACGTGTTCAGGTTGCGCGGTCCCAGCCATTTCAGATTTCTGATGATGTTGTAGATTACAGCAGGTTCCACAGTTGAATAGAAGGTTAGACACGGTGGAAAGTGAACACCCACTAATCTATGCCGCCTGCGAGCCAGGGCTGGACATCGACAAAGGAGGTGCTCGATCGTCTCCAGCTCCTCCTCATCCTCATCCTCACAGAGTCTGCAGTAGTCAGTAACATCCTCATCCCATTTGATGGTAAGGACCCTGATGTAACAGTGTCCAATAATGACTCCCGTCGTTACCCTAACTTCAACTATACTCAGGTTCAACAGAGAGTTCGTTCTTTTGACTGACAGAGACGGCCATATGGATCTTGCCACAATGCACCTAGGTTAATTATGCCACAAATCACTGGCTCTTTCGTCAGAGAATGCTTCAATTTTTTGGAAGAAATGACAAATGGGTGGTTTGATGGAGTCAGCAATAGCTAGATCTGTAGACTGCGATCCTCGTCTAGCTAATTCATCTGCTCTTTCATTACCCAGATAGTCGCGGTTTCCTGGTACCCAGCATAGCCGGAAGCCGTAAGTTAGCGTTCCCAAAGCTGATCTACACTTAAGGACGACATCGGATTTGATGTTGCAGGATTTGATGGCTTTAAGAGCCGCTTGACTATCCACAAAGATAGTCACCGGTTCAAAGATTACTGCATCCAAACTTTTTATCAATTCCGCTGCCTTCCAAATCGCGAAGATTTCAGCCTGAAAGACACTACAGTTGCTGTCTAGCCTGTAGGTGTACTCAAGAGATAGCCTTTCGCAGTAGACGCCAGCCCCGGTACCTTCCTCCATCTTGGAACCGTCTGTATAAAAAGCCAGACCGTCCAGAGGGGGGTTACTGCGGTGCCAGTCGTCTCTACTAGGTATAACGACGTCTATATCGTCAAATCTCAGGACTGGTGATATATATGTAGTCGCTCAGTTTTCCGCGTTGGTTCACATTTATACCTGATTCGTTCAGGATACATCCATGCCCATAGGCACAACCGCGTCAGAGATCCTGTTCATGCAGCCGTAGGGCACTGCGAGTTGCCTGACACTTAATGCTGAGACTCGGTGGTTTTAAGTTCAGCATTGCGTTCAGAGTAGCCTGTGGTGTGCTCTTGGTGACTCCAATTATGAGAATCGCGGCAGCTCTTTGCACCTTGTCAAGCCTACTGGATGTCGATTTTTGGCGTAGTGAGTGTCACCAAACAAGAGAACCATAGAATAAGATGGGTCTAACCACGGTGTTATACAACCAGTGTATAATCGATGGGTTTAGACCCCAACTTTTCCCAATAGAATTCTTACATGAATAAAGTGCAATCAATCCTCTCTGCGCCCTTTCCTCAGCATTCATGTTCCATCGCAATTGACAGTCCAGGATTGTGCCAAGGTACTTTGCCTCGGGCGAGAGCTGAAGCTGCACTCCATCTAGTGTTGGTGGTACAAATACGCCGAGCTTACGCTTTCTCGTGAACATTACCAGTTCTGTCTTGGTTGGGTTTACTCCAAGGCCATTGGCCTTAGCCCAGCGCGACAGCGTCGATAATGCTCCTTGCATAAGCGCCGAAATGGTTGACGGAAACTTACCGGAAAGGCAACAACTTTTATACCTTGATTGTCCAGATCAGTCAAAATATTGTTTATAACAAGTAGCCACAGTAACGGTGAGAGCACCCCTCCTTGGGGGGTGCATCTAGTTACTGTTTTCCTAATTTTTGTCTCCCCAATGCTGGAGTTTATAATTCTGCTTTCTAGCATATTATTTATCCAGCAAGTTAGAGGTTCAGCTGTGTTAACTTTCTTAAGTGAGAGTTTTATGGACTCAAGTTCTACGTTGTTAAAAGTCCCTTCTATGTCTAGAAAGGCAGCCAAGGTAAAGTTTGAGTTTTCCATATTCCTCTCAATGAAGCCAACCACCTCATGCAAGGCAGACTCCACGGTTTTGCCTTTGATATAGGCGTGCTGTGAGTTGCTTATAGAGGTGGTGTCTACATGGCTCCTTATCTCCAGATCGATCAGTCTTTCGAGAGTCTTAAGGAGAAAGGATGATAAACTGATGGGTCTATAGTCCTTTGGTGCAGAGTGACTAGGTTTTCCCGCTTTGGGAATATAAGTAACTTTTACCTCTTTCCACAGACCCGGTACATATGAGAGAGTCAAACACGCCCTATAGATCTCCTCCAGGATTTGATATAAACGTGGCGATGCAAATTGAAGCATCGCCGGCGTTATACCATCCGGTCCAGGTGACTTATATGGCTTGAAAGTGTTGACAGCCCATTTAGCCTTATTTCTGTTAACCACCTTGTCAATGAGATCCGAATTCATAGGCTCTTAAATTTGGAAGTCGTCACATTCACTATTGACGGTGTCCGCATCCTTACAGCCTGGGAAGTGGGTCTCTGCCAGGAGGTTAAGAGTCTCAGTAGCAGAGTCTGTCCACGCACCATCTTGCTTCTTGAAACTTCCGATGGATTTAGGGTCCTTGGAGAGTAATCTTCGAAACCTAGCTGCGTCGTTCACTCCTTCTACTGACTCACAGAAATTAACCCAAGATTTTTTCTTAGCTCGCTTGATCTCACTCTTGTATTTATTGAAACTCAACTTGTAGGAGTCCCAATCAATGTCGAGTTTAGTCTCATGCGCCCTGTTATACAGTCGCCTTGTGGTTTTTCTAAGCTCGCCAAGTTCCTTGTTCCACCACACGGGCTGAGATTTCTTCCCAGGATAGGTTAGTGGACAGGATTCCTTATGGCACCGGAGAAGAACGTCTGTAAGATTATTTACGGTCCCATTAAGATCTTCAACTGTTTCTATATTAATATTAACACGTTCGCGGACACAAGCACATTCAGAGAGGTGAAAAAATGACGCCCAATTATTTTCAAAATTGGTTTTTTTGTTTCATTTATTAATTATTGTTTATTATTATTATTTTTTATTTATTATAGTGTATCTTGTTGAAATAAATCGTATTATGTATATTAATCACCAAAACTTACGATTGTATACAAGTAAATGAACAAAAATTGGGTGACAATGTGAATGCTATAGCATTCACGTCATTTTGCATCGGAATGTTATAGCATTCACGTCCGCGAACGTGTTAAGAGTCAGTTGAGAACTCATTAGTTCTGTGTACTTATCTCAGTTTGTTCTTCGCGGGTTCCTATAAGGAATTTGGCGATCTCCGTTCAAAAAGACATCAAAGAATATCTTCATATGATCCGAGAAGGAACATTCTTTAGATACCCTCCAATTCCTTATGGCGGAGTCATCTAGATTAGAGAGGGTTAGGTCGATGACCTCTTCCCTATCCCTAATTTTAAAGGTTGGATCATTACCCCTGTTACATATTCGTAAATTATAGATAAAATAAAATCGAATATAGACTCACCCCTTTTGTTGGTGTCCTTGCTGTCCCATTGAAAATGGTGAGCGTTTGCTGTAATTAGATAAAAAGATTAGATTTAAGCTCTTTTTACCTACTATACAAGTCCTCACCTTGTCCCCCTCGGACGCGGCGAAGATGTCGAAATTGGCATTGTTTAGTCCAGAAACCTTATTCTTATAGATATAAGGCTCCTGGACTAAGACAATGTCCACTTCAGAGGTCGTGTGGGACAAGGGTAGTTCAGCGGCGGCGGCTTTGCAGTGATGCAGATTTATCTGCAGGATGCGCAGCTTTTGCCGCTTCCCTACCTTTACTGAGTTTCGTGGGTTCGAAACCGAACCCATCCTGAACCGAAATTCAGTTTTCCCTCACATTCTCTAAGATATAACTCCCCAGGGGGGTCAACCGCCACTCTTGCAACCAAACCACCATCCTCGTTACAGGGTGCTAGACTTATTAAAGTCCAGCCCGATGTAGTGAGGTTGGGATTTTGCAATCTCAGCATTTTCAGCAGGAGCTCCTTGTCCACTGTAGGTGGGGGAATCCACGCTGAAAGAATCTTCCTGGACGGAATATCGGATAGGGAGACCGCCGCAAGATCAGTTCCTTCCCACAGAGCGCCAAAGCCCTCAACTGTCCGAACAAGAAAATCTCGTGACTTCTTGTTCAGATAGTTAATAACCTTGACACCCTTTCGTAAGAAGGCGCTGCCAAATTGTCGGTCTTCCTGATCTTCCGGTCCAGAAACTATGGCAGACCGAAGACCAGTTTCAAAAAGCAACCAGTGACTGTCGCTGATTGTACCATTTGGGTCAGCTCTGTCGATGATTGCCAAATGAAGGTCTTTATCATCTGCCACTGTAACCGGTCTACTGTATGGCTTTTTGCGTCCTTGACCGTGCGCCTTGGAGTTAACTTTTCCAGAGGAGGTGGATGCCTTTTCTGTACTCAGTTGCTTCCCGTTGGTTGTACGCTCAACTACCGCCGCATACGAGGTTGATGGTTAAACCAGCTGAGAAGTCATTGTCTTCTTAGGTGAAGGCTGTGAACCCTCTGAGGAACGAACACGCTTCACAGATTTATGCTGCGGGGCATTGTTCGTTCCACCAGAATACAGTGTTTCCTTAGCTGTCCTAACCATTTCCCTATTGAGACTAGCATTTCCAGCCGCTTCACCCTTGCCTTACGGAGCAGAATCGGGCTTTGAGGCAAGGTCCTTTACCGGTCGGTCACCACTAGGGGTGCCAGCTGGTTTGAGGGTGCACTCAATGGCCTTTTCCTTTGCCTGTCGGTTCGGGTTATGCTTCTGAACAGGTTTCGGCGCAGCACATTTGCCAGAGGCAGTAGGCTTAGCCGGTTCCACTACTTTATCTGGGAGGAAGATCCTTTCCACCTGGAGCTCGCGATGAAATTCACGTGGGTAAGTTCTCTCTATGAATTTAAGCTTACCCTTGATGAGGTGGACCTTCCTCTCCGAATGCATGTTCGCGGTTTTCCCTACGAACTTGCGGAGATAGGATAAGGCACGTTTATAGTGCTTCATATCGGATGCTTGTCGTGCAGAAGCAACCTTTGAGTCGCTGCCCGTTGTCGGGGCCTCGTTAGATTCCCCGTCGTCGGACATCGTTTCAGTTGCCGTCTGCCTTTGAAGCCTATTGTCGCCATGTGCCGACACAGAACCAGTCGTAATCAGACTTTCATCCGGTTGGGTATCAAGGCTCGTACTCCCTTTGTTAGAGCCACAGCAATCTTCCTGTGTAGACTTGGCCGGGATCACCGTGGCGTCCAGCTCATCATCAGTCAGGGTAAGATTGTGTAGCAATTCCTCCGGTAGTACGTCCTCACAATGCTCATCCGGTACAAGCCTATCCAGCTGGTCGAGGAGTTCCCTACTTTGCCTCTCTAAACTGTCATGAACAGTTTTGAGGGTCCCGAGAAGGTCGTCCCCGCCCACAACTGCGGTCCTGTCTGCCGTAGACTGGCTTTCACCAGTCCTGCCAAAATCATGTTCAGTTTGAATTTGCGGGTCGTCATCCATTTTGGGGGTTGGAGTTGATGCACATGTAATGGCTCCCCGTGAAAATAGGCTGCATATTTTGTTTGATATTAAAAAAACGCTACATTTGCAATAATAACGAATATATCGGTTTGATTTATACAATGGACCCGAAGAAATGAGGTAGAAAATACCTATTTTTGAATTTTAAAGCATAAAGTCCGGACCCGGGTCTGCTAGTATAAATATAAAAATAAATATTGGACCTCGTAAAAGTTGCGAATTTTGAGTGTTTTGAAACACGTTGCTGTATTCACATTTGATTTTTGCCAGTTCTTAATTGATAGATTCCTTTGTTTGTAAGTGGTTTGTCACATATGCTGTGACAGCTGACGCTCAGGATAACAGCCGAGTATGCAACGAAAGCATGCCATTTTGCTGTTGTACTGGAAGAATATTTGTCTCCTTATGTAGATGATCCACTGAAGACATGCAGTTCTCATGGCGTCATTCTGACAGGTTTGAATAATTGTCCATCGCGTTGCACTTATATTCGCGGACCATACTGATCACGTTGTATGTGATCAACAAGGTTTCCTTATCTGTATTCCAAGTGCTGCCGCCTAGGGATTAGAGGACCTTGTTCCTACATCTCAGCTTGTCGCAGATAGCTGTGGCATGCGTACGACATGAACATTCTGTCGAATATGAGCCCTTGAATTTTTGGGGTAGTTTGTGGTCGGAATTCTACTACCATAGATCATAGATAGAGGTTAAACAGTTCCTACGTGGCTTGGACTTCTTGTTTCGACTGGCGTCCACACATATAATTGATTATCCAACTTTCAAACTTGGTCGGAGGGTTATCTGCTCGATGTCCTCAAACAGCGTGGAGTGCTTGACAGTATCAAAGGCTTTTGATAAGTCAAGCGCCTCCATCACTGTTCTATAACACGGCTTGCTCTAGTTGAGTCCTTGACTAATATGTGTGGAGATGCGTGCAGCGCTGGTGTCGTGCTGTGCTGCTTACGGAACCCATGCTGATGATAGGCAACTGGAAAGCAAAAAAGTAAAGCTTCAAGAGTTTTTGCTAAATGCGACAAAGCGAAATGGGTCTGTTCGATTAACATTTACTGGCCATTTTCCAGACTTCAGAAACTCAACTCCCGGCTTATCCAGTATTTCAGATGTCGCCAAGGCCTTTTCGATGATTTAGCGTTTCTAGTGACATCGTAAACTGTGGTGGATCCTCCTCGGCAGGTAGAGATCTAATGCTATGTAGTATTCGCATTGTCAATCCCGGGGTGCTCGATTGTCGATTAAAATAACTGATTGTACTTATATGTAGACAATTTATCTAGTAACGTTTGTACTTACAAAGCTTTATTCCCAAATGTAATTTAAACCCCATTTCTTGGTATACACTAATGTGTCTTTTATTATTGTTGTAGTTGTTAAACATATTTATGTACGTAATTTATATAATTGTTATGTATTGCAAAAACATCGCCTCATATTTATCTATTTTCTATATATTTTATAATAATTATGTATAAACAGAAAAGTACAAAAAATAATTTGAGCACTTTGGTTTGTTTTAAACACAAGAAAAGGGAAGAAGATAAAACAGGACAGATATAGCTAAACTAAGAAGAAAAACACGGACCACGAATATAAAGTGGCAAATATACCAAACTCTTATATTTCGAGCTAAGTAATGACTATGAAATTTGATATTTTCTATACATTTTTAGATCAGAAATTTTAGGTAAATACAGATAGTCGTTGTAGAGTCCCTTTTCTTTATAATTCAAAATTTAATGAAAGAAATTTGTTCATGTTATTTATTTTGGTAAAAGCCAATGATTATATTTAGAAACTTTTAAAAAAGTTTAATAAAAAAGGAAAGACGAAACTATATACAAACAAGTAAGTTTAATAATGACAGTTACAAAATATATAACGCATAGTAATATATTAAAGTGGAATTAGTTTTTCTTTTTTCGTGTTGTCTTTTTTTGGAAAGTTTTGGATGAAAAAAACAATAACAGGCACTACATTTTTATTTTATTTGGATTATTTTTAAGCCAAAATTTTCAAGTCAAAAATATGCATATGTGTGTAATGTTAAGTGGAGATGTAAGCTTTATATATGTATGTATATATAGATATATATCTATTGAAATATTTAAGTTTTTTTTATAAAATATTTTAAAAACTATACACAGCAAAAAAATACATAAATAATATGCCCTCTTCTATTAACATTCGTTAAGATTACGTATGGAGTGTAATGCGTATATAGATTCTATTAGCTTTTACTTCTTCAGGGGATTCCTTCAACCGTTCCCGTTCATTTGTTGTAATAACTTATAGAATTTGTTGTTATCTATGTTGAACATTGTCTATATATGTATGTGTATATTGGTGTCCGGGAACATTAGGATAAATTGGCATGTTAAAACTAGAATTTTAGTTTTTTTCCCTCTAATTCTCAATGCAGTCTTTCAAAAAGTGGATTTCTAGAGAATCTGCAATCAAATTGAATCATCGTTGTTTTTGTTTTATTTGCTTCCGACTACATATAAATAATATGAAAAATTAATTGGCCTCAGTTGCTGTTGGTTTGTTGTGTCCATTTTCAACAATTTTATTATTTGTGACTAATTTATCTTTTATCGATTCTTGCTGTTGTTGATCCATTGCCGGTTGAGATTGTTGTTGCAGCTGTTTTTTGCATTCCTCCAATCGGTGTTTATATGTGTATAGTGATTGCAAGGGCACATGTAACAGCTCTATGATTTGCGTAAACCAAAATTCTAAAAATACAATTAAAAAGAGATTGTTATTAATGATAATTTTCAATTTTTGTGTACATAATTTTGTTCCTTTTGATGTTGTAAAGAAAATTTTTATATCGCCGCACAATAAGTTTGACCATTTCACTGATCTAGCAGAGCGAAAGTAAAAAAAAAAATCAACCAATAAAGTTGTAAATAGCCAACTTAGAACGGGACGCCCGATTTTCGGTATTTTCAAGGATTTAATAGCTTATCCCGATTTTCGGTATTTTCAAGGATTTAATCGCTTATCCAACCGAATTAGCTGAAATTGGTTATTTACACTTCATAGGGGTAAAAAATCAGCATAGAATTATAGGTGTAGATCCACGTTTTGATATAGCCCCCATAGAACGGTATCTCCCGATTTCCGATCATTTTTAATGGTTTCAGACACATTAACCAACATAAATGACTGAAATCTGTTTTAAGTTATGGTGGAGGTTGTAAAAAGTTCGGCCCGTCAGAACTTAACGCCGTTTTCACTTGTTTGTGAATTAAATTATACCTCCTAGATAACGAATAACTAAATTTTTATAGCCGCTGTCCTACTTGACATCCTACTTGATTTATAACACTGTGCAACATTTTTAAGGTGATATTGTGCAAACAATTCGAACTGGAGATTTTTTGAAAGTACAGACACAAACGACAAGAAACCCTAGTTGGGGTTTGTTGTGTCAGATCCAGCTCGGATTTTATGGCCCCATCTAAACATGGTTGAGTTTTTAAAGAAATTCGGAGCTATATCTGTGAAACCAATGCGAATCTTCTTCTGACCTCTGAAGCAAATTTGTAGATAAGGACAAGAATAAAATATTTTGAGAAGTAATGAACTCGAAAAACTACATTTATTGCTTCAAATTTGAAAACAAGAACAAGTTTTTGGGGGGAAATGCCTCTATGCAGTTGTTTTCATTACATTTTTCAACGACAATGTCAATAATGTAGTGAAATACGAAGTGCGAGACTAAACTGTTGGTGTGAACTGTGTTTGAAATACGGGTTGTAAAAGATATGATGCAAAATACCGCTGAAACAAGATGAAGTAAGCATTTTAGATTTTCAGAATGTTCTAAAGAATTGTTGAGAACTTTATTTGGAAGAATTTTGCAAAAGGTTACATGGTTCAACTCCCAATAGTTTAGCCGATACTGATCAGAATTTCAGCAATTATGTAAAATTGTCTATATTTTATAGATTTTGATGCCCTAGATGGAGTTTTTCTTATGTGGTTTTTTCGAAAGATAAGTTCTACTAGTTTAAGGCTACAATTTTGCTAAAGACAGCAAGTCCGAATTCCTATTCGTTTCTGAGATAAAGGCCTGATAAATGCAAAAACGTGTTGATTTAGCCCGGTTTAGATAAGGCCATAAAATCTGAACTGGATCTGACAGGACAAAACCCTACTAGAGTTTTTGTAGTCTAAATATGTACTTCCAAAAAATGCATACTAGAAGTTATTTGCATTTTCAGTGTTGGTTAATTATAATTAAAAGATGGGATTATATGTGAAATTCGTACAAATTTAGGTATTCATTTGTATGGTAGTTTAAATTCCACAAATCCGGGGGATAAATGTAAACATAGATCCATATTAAATATTTTTAGTGAGAAGTTTTGCAGTGATACCAAGAAATACGAAATTACAGCCAAGTCGATTGGACGAGAGCAGTCAGTATGAAAATCTCAGAAACACATGGATATTAAACTGAAAATACTTGATACGTTTCTAAAAATCGATTATGTTATGTGTCACTGGAACCTAAAAATGCAAGATATTCAGACCCGGCAACAAATGCACATAGAGCTTTGGAACATATCTGATTTCTTCATATCGAATGCTAGATATTGTATGTATGCAATATTCCTTATAGATTTTTTTTTTCATTTAATTTTTACTCACCATTTTCTGGCGTTATAATACCATGCCTTATAAGGAAATCTATTACCACTGGGCAGCTAGTTGTTTTGAATTCGGGGGTAAATACTCTTTCAATGCACTCCTTGGCGGGTAATAGCTCAAAGGCTTGTACTTCTCCATCAGCATTGTGGGGTACAAAATCTAATGGCAGCTCTAAATCGAATACATACTCGGTATTGGGAAATAAACCCTGATCACTTTCAAAGAAAAATGAAACACAACCTGCCGATACGAGATTTTTGACTAGATCGCTTGGTATGGAAGCTTCTTCGGCTGCCTCTTTAATGGCTGTTTCTTTTATGCCATAACCCACCGATAAACCACCCCCAACCATGTTGTCCCATTTCCCAGGCCAGGTCTCTTTGGTATTGGAACGTTGTTGCAACCAAATGCAAAGACCTTGAGTAGGATGTTTAACATAACCATTAATATCGACACCATATTTTCGTACACCAAACAAGGGTGTAGCTGAGCGATCCATCTTTAAAAGGCTATTGTGTTCGGCCTTAACTTCATAATACTAAGGAAGAGAAGAAATCTATTAACATTTTGTGGGACAAATTTTTAATAGTTAACTTTACCTCTTCCCTCCATCCTTGTAATGCTGAAAAGATACCTTTTGACCTCAGTTCTCTTAGAACTTTATCTAGTTTTTCGGTGCGTTCAGAATAATCTCGAAATGCGGGATTTAATTCCACTATACCCTGTGTGAATAACAAAAGCATACAATAAACAAAATGTTGACAACAATTAAAACAAGAACAACATACAAATTTCAATCCGGCAACTAACCTGTTTTGTATATTCACAATCACGTATGCAAAACACCTCTGGGTATTTGTTTAATTGTTTAATCACATCAGATTTAATCAGACCAACTTGTTGACCTTCGACTAGAAAAGGACGTATGTCGCCTTTTTGGAATCCTATAACAAAGAAAAGAAAACAATAGGTAAACAAAATTCTAGATTTAAATAAGGTTTAATTTTATGGATTGTTTGATAATAATATTGGTACACGGTAAAAGATGTTAACAATTTTTAAGTTGCCAATAGAAAACAAATCACTCTTTATTTATTGTATTGATCGTGTGACAGCGAAATATTTTTGATTTTACTCTACACTACAGTATTTTTTGTATTTATTTACTTATTTTGTTTATTTTCGTTATTTCTGTTCATAGCGATTATTTATTTCACGCTTGATATTGCATCACAATCACAAGAAATTGCCGAAGTGCAACAACAATGAACAATTAAAAATCATTGCTTGTGTTTTGTTTGCAAAAAGTTGAAAAAAAAAAAATAATAGGCGATTAGTATTAGTTTTTTATACGACGATCGCATAGATTAGGGTGTTTATTTAAATACAAAGAGATTTGCTTAATTGAAGGTGTCATGCTTTACTTGGCATAGAAGCATTTCAAATATAAATTTTGTATATTTAATGATGAAGATGTTCAAGTACTTAGGGATGGAAATGATCCATCAAGATGACCAGGACTATGCTTTGAAGATACTGACGACTTCCTGAAAAGAGAAAGTGTGTGTACTCGTTCTGTGTGGCTGGCTGATTTGATATTTTTTTATTTCCATTAAGCATTAATTTTTGATTTCCATATTAGAAGTTACAGAATACAATATTAATTTAAGCTTCTCCGGAGTCTAGCCTTAAATAAAAAAGTAAAAATAATATTTAAACTAAAAGCTCTGTTCATTTACTTGCAAGGACCTTTTTCCATTGCCCAAAAACTCTGCCTTACATCAAAAAGAATGCAAATTGTATGAGAGCCTTTCACAAGTTTTGCCATTTTTAAAAGTAAAGGTACAGGCCAAAAATGTTTTTATACTCAAACATTGGCTACGATCACAAAGCAATTTTGAATACAAATATAAATAAGATTAAAATATGTACATACATTTTAATAAAGAGCAACATTTTACAATGCATTTCAAAACTCAAACATAACCTACCCCCAAAAGACAATTTTCAGTAATATAAACAATCTTTTAATAAATCCAGTTGTGCAAACTTTAAACAAAAAATGTTAAATTAACAGTAAGCAATTTATAACCAAAATAACAACATTTAAAAAATCATGTACATTAGGGTGGGGCGATTTGTGTGGAAGCAAAAAAACCTTAATGAGCCCTTCGCGTTTCTGATTCCTGGGATTGAACTGAGCAAAAAAGTCCACTGGACCACATGTCTACCGCGAAAATCGAGCCTCCCGATTTTGACTTTAAGTTTTTTATTGACGTTTTTTGGATATTTTGGCATATAACAGCCAAACCATTGGGATTTTCGATCCAACACAAAGACAAACATTGTAGCCAAGACAGTAATTGAAAACTCTCTAATACATCGCAAAAGCATTGGAACGCTCCTTCAGGTAGTTTTGGCCCTAAGAATGTGCAAACTTTTCGGAAAATGTCGATAAATGACATTGTGCTACAAAATTTGACCCGAAAAATATTCAAGTGTTCTGATGCAAAATTATATCGTGTTGGGATCCATGGACAACGACAATGCCTTTATTTCGCTTGGGTCACTTCGTTTTATTTTTTTATAACGGTAAAAGTAGTGAAAATCTGGGTTTCTTACATTTTCAAATTTAAACGGGCATATCTTATTTTTTCCACAACGGATTTCTTTTGATCCTTCTTCCTTTTAAAGGGGTGAATAATGTCTTTTGAATAAGCTATTATTGTTTTAAATCGGTTAACAAATGGCTGTGTTATAGTGGTTTATGTCTGAAAAACCCCACAAAAAACCTATAAAGGAATTTCTCATAATTTTCAAAAATATAATGTTTTTTTGTTTTGTTCTACAATTATTTTGAAAATTATGAGAAATTCCTTTATAGGTTTTTTGTGGGGTTTTTCAGACATAAACCACTATAACACAGCCATTTGTTAACCGATTTAAAACAATAATAGCTTATTCAAAAGACATTATTCACCCCTTTAAAAGGAAGAAGGATCAAAAGAAATCCGTTGTGGAAAAAATAAGATATGCCCGTTTAAATTTGAAAATGTAAGAAACCCAGATTTTCACTACTTTTACCGTTATAAAAAAATAAAACGAAGTGACCCAAGCGAAATAAAGTAGGTTACGATGGTTTTCGGCTTAAATTTCTCAAACTTGTATTTCCTCTTGTTGGTCAATTTTTGTTACATGTTGTCAATACAATGTTGACAGTGTCTGTTTTTCCTGAGGTCTGGAAAATAGCGAAGATAGTTCCGATACATAAAAGTGGTGATGTCAGTGAATATAGGCCTATCTCAATAATGCCAATACTTTCTAAGATGGTTGAACATGTAATGAAAGGTCAAATGCTTGCCTATATTAATAGAATGTCGTTGCTTCATGAAAGTCAGTATGGTTTCAGAAGCAATCGTAGCACAACTTCCCTTCTTGTTGGGTTGACCGATAATATACGGATGACGGTCGGTGCTGGGGGATGTTGTGTTCTATTATCTCTCGACCTTGAGAAGGCGTTTGACCGAATTGATCATGCAAAGTTAATAAATAAATTACATCGTTTTTTCAAGTTTTCTACCTCAGCTTGTAAACTTGTTTTTTCTTATTTGTTCGGAAGGAAGCAGTATGTATGTTGTAAAAGTTGTGTTTCTGGTACTCTACCAGTGAGTAGTGGTGTGCCTCAGGGGTCTGTTCTAGGTCCCCTGTTGTTTGTGATGTATGTTAATGATTTGCTGAGTTGTGTTAGTAGTAGGAGTTGTATGTCGTTTGCGTTTGCTGATGATGTGCAGCTTTTGTTCAAGGGAGAGTATGTGTTTATGGATGTTTTGCAGTCGTCGATTGATTTTAATGTTAGTATTTTGGTTAATTGGTTGTCTCGCAATGGACTCTCAATTAATACACAAAAAACTAAAGTGATGTTCTTCGGGAACGTGCAGGATGATTCAATAAATGTTTCCATTTATAGTACGTCTATAAATGTTGTAAGCTCCATGAAGTGTCTTGGTTTGTTTCTTGATAGTGCTTTAGTGTTCGACGTGCATGTTAATTCTTTAGTGTCCAAGGTAAACTTCATTTTAAGGAAGTTATATTGTTTGGATTTAGTTCTGCCTAAGAACATAAGAATTCAATTGGCTCATGCACTCATAATGCCTCATTTTGTGTATTGTATTGAGGTTTTAGGGGGTAGTCGTGGTTTTGTCTTACGAAAGTTAAAACTTCTGTTCAATAAAGTTATGCGCTATGTTTATCATGTTAGACGTCGTGATCATATTTCTCTGTATGTTAAAGAGTTCCTTGGTTGCACATTTGATAATTTTGTGAGTATTAGATCAATGTTATTCTTCTATAAGGTACATAAAATGCAGACACCTTCTACTGTATTAGACCTTTTTACATTCTCCAGATCGGAGAGGAACAAACAAATACATGTGCCGTGTTTGACTCCATTGTTGGAGAAGTCTTTTCTTGTAAGAGTATCTCGTGTATTTAACACTTTGCCACCAGAGCTTAAGGTATTTAATTCCTCTTTAAATTGTTACAAACGAAAGTTATATGAGCATTTTAATAGCAGTGTAATTTAAAATTCATGGTTTGTTATGTTAATTTGTTATCGAACTATAATTGCATGGCTGGTTTAGAACTTTTGCTTTAACATTGTATTCATTTGTTAGATTTATTGTTTTAAGAATCAGATCATTGTTAAATTTAAGTTTTTGAGAGTAGTAAATGTATAGTGGTTTTTGGAACCGATTATGGCCCTATGGGCTAGGTTTTTACATGAGCATAAATAAATAAATAAAATAAAAAATAAATAAAATAGGTTTTTTGTGGAGGTTTTCAGGCATAAACCACTATAACTTAGCCATTTGTTAACCGATTTAAAACAATAATAGCTTATTCAAAAGACATTATTCACCCCTTTAAAAGGAAGAAGGATCAAAAGAAAACCGTTGTGGAAAAAAAAGATATGCCCGTTTAAATTTGAAAATGTAAGAAACCCAGATTTACACTACTTTTACCGTTATATAAGAATAAAACGAAGTGACCCGAGCGAAATAAAGGCATTGTCGTTGTCCATGGATCCCCACACGATATAATTTTGCATCAGAAGACTTGAATATTTTTCGGCTCAAATTTTGTAGCACAATTTCATTTATCGACATTTTCCGAAAAGTTTGCACAATCTTAGGGCCAAAACTGCCTGAAGGAGCGTTCCAATGCTTTTGCGATGTATTAGAGAGTTTTCAATTACTGTCTTGGCTACAATGTTTGTCTTTGTGTTGGATCGAAAATCCCAATGGTTTGGCTGTTATATGCCAAAATATCCAAAAAACGTCAATAAAAAACTTAAAGTCAAAATCGGGAGGCTCGATTTTCATCGTAGACATATGGTCCAGTAGACTTTTTTGCTCAGTTCAACCCCAGAAATCAGAAACGCGAAGGGCCCATTAAGGTTTCCAAATCGCCCCGGCCTAATGTACATATCTTTTCAAGAGGACCTTGATCTTAAAGTTCTATAAAGAATATATAAATGATTTAAAGTATTTCATATTGCTGGATTTTAGCTTTATTGCTGGCCTTCGTAATAAATAAAAATAAACTATAAAATAAAATATAAATAAATGGATTTTTTGATAGTCAAAAATTTCATTCCCTTTAGAAAGTAGTACATTACCAGCTAAATTTGTTTTTAATCCACTTCAAATCCCCAAATCTTATGTGCTTAGACATTCTCACGAGTTTTATATATTTTCTTTTATAGAGTGCATGCAGAATGCCATTCAAAATATGAATATAATGAGTGTACTTTCACTTGAACATTTCATCATTGTAGAGAATTACTTCAGTAATTGGAAAATGTGAGGATCAAATGCAACTATTTTCAATACAATCAACAAAGACAGACCCGAATACAATTCGTAGATATCCTTCATTCCTAATGAACTTTTGTACTATTAATATGCTATAATATGTTACATATATATTTGTAGGGAGAGAGATCCCAAGGTAGGAAAGCAAATAATAAGTTCAAAATATATTTGTAGAATGACTTCCAAAGTGTGTCATCAATCGTATACTGCATTTTACTGTTCTAATTACTATGAACACAAACAAACATTCCTTGAGGTTTCACAACAAATAACCTCAATTTTGAAAGAAGACGCTACATAAAAATTGGGGGTTTTGTACTGTACCTCTTAACGATTGTTGACGTTCTGCATGTTTTACAAACAAGGAATGGACTGATAATGATAATTTTGGAAGTGAAGAAGCATTGACTTGCCAACGAAAAATATATAGCCCGATCATGAATGTAAACTCCCCGCGAGTTTTGACTTTCTGTCGTTCCAACTTAAAGCAGAGAGTGAGAAAACTCACTGGGAGTTGATATTCAAATTTCTTTTGCAATTCCATTTGAAAAAAATGTTTGCGGGCACATCTACGTTTTTTTGGTTTAGAGGTTAAGGAAAAAATGTTGGTTTCAAATCCGTTCGCGTTTATAAAATTGGCCGATGCGCGAAAAAGTTACAGCGGCTTTTATTCTCATAAAAAGAAAAAATATTTAAAAATGTCTTATTTGTTGGTTTGATTAGAAAACTTAGAAAAAAATATTTGAGAGTTCTCCAACTATTTCGCTAAAATCCCATACAATAATGAATGTATTATTCTGCTAAAACTTCATCAAGAAATATGGTTTACAATCACGGAGGGTTAGTTGTTTACAGTGATACCTTATAAGGATATGAAATTAAGAGTAATATTGAAATTACAATCATTCAAAAAAATATGAAAATAAAAAGCCTGTCATTCGCGTAGTAGTTAAAATCAGTTGGTGCGCATGCAATTTTGGATAGAGCGAATCAATCTCTTTTAATATCTATGCATATTTCGATGTTTCACTCAGCGGCCAAAGTGTGCATTAGACAATGCAAGAAACCTTTAAGTGGGTAAAAGTCGCACAATATGCATACGATTTTAGTGCACATCCGATTTCAGTAGCACCCATCAAAAATGATCAATATACACCAATTCAAATAGATTCTTCAAGAACCGCGGATGTGCTTCCACTTTCTATTGTTGGTAAAAGACCCATATTACTCGCGTATCTATCTCTGTAATTTATTACATTGTTTTTGGCAAATATTATAATCGCGCTTCCATATATGTAAAAGTTTTCAAAGAAAATCGTGTCTTAGTACGTGGATTTGTCAAAATATATTTTTTTTGCAGATTTCATATTTTCAGGGTATATATATCCGCGGTTTTAGTGGATGGATTCGAGCGCGTTAGATCCGTCGCGTAATAAAACTAAATTCACGCGGGGTACAAAGGACATTGAATGGCACTTGTAAATTTTAAACGCAAAAAATAGGTTTTTAAAAAAAATTCACGCATTAAATATTGGCCTTTTGACTCCAATTACTAGGATGCTGTAAGGAGCACACTCATGAGATTTGCATTAAACGACGTAAAATCACGAGTTCTATAATCCTATTATGAGTTTTGAATATTATCTCGTTGCGCGTCCGAATTATTAAAAAAATTCAAAAAACCCCGAAATTCCAGATTCAAAATGTCAGCATCAATTTTAGGTGGATGCAGAGGATATATCGAAAAATGATACACTAGTATCATATTGCCCATGAAGTATTCTTTGAGTCTTTCTTTGGGCATATGTCTATAAAATGTAAGGTTAAGCCAGAAATCGGAAGGGAGCATAAAAAAACTTGTTGGCTTCAACCCATTTTTACCTATTTTTCTATAAATAAATCGCACTTGCGAACATTTTGAACTATTTTAAGAGAACTACCCGCAGGTGTTAACCGATAGGTACTGGAAAGAGACGTCCAGAGATAGATGTCTTCGAAATTGATTTAAGTTTGATAGAAATTTTACTATGTGCAAAGTTTGGAAAAATGTCGAATGTCACGCAAGTTTTTTAATGCATTCCTGCCCTTGTCTAAGGCAGTATGGATGGAAATATTAAATTTTACCATTGCAGTAGGAGCCAAGAGTACAAGCTGCTACACAAAAAAAGAACATTAAACTGCACTTTTGTAAAAAATGTCATTTTGAATGGGAAGAACCTGAAGGAGTGGAAAAATACAGTTCATGTTGGAACCTGATATATGATATATGGCAGAAATATTACGATGCGCAAAGTTTGGACCAAATCGAAAAAAACTCTCTTTTGTGGGGGGAAGTAATTGAAGGAACTTAAAGTAAGTTTGGACAAATACATATTACAAGATCTAAAGTTTGGACCTGATCTGTTCGAGAGTTGTTGTGCGTTTCAGCCATCCAGAC
Organism: Musca autumnalis; assembly: GCF_047663935.1. Taxonomy (NCBI): domain Eukaryota; kingdom Metazoa; phylum Arthropoda; class Insecta; order Diptera; family Muscidae; genus Musca; species Musca autumnalis. Next base: position 3,817,299 of record NW_027411755.1, on the reverse strand, counting down.
AAACAACGGAACAGGGGTAAAGGCTGGGGGTTTAATGGGGTTGTAAAACTTAGATCGTACATAGTAAAAATAAACCCAAGTTGGGTTTTTTGTTTTGCACTCAAACAACTAAATCTTAAATTATGCACATTTTCATTGATGCCATTATGCCATATGCTTTATGTATGAAGGCTGACCAATACCAAAACCATGAAAATAACCATCTCTCTTTCGAGTTGAGCTGTTAGACCTTAGATCTAGCTAACTCACTATAAATGACTTTTGCCTTAATAAGGCAAAAATAAAAAATAACAATCTCTGTCTATTATTAAATAAGATTCCAACAATATTCTAACATCTTTTTTTATATATTGGTATTAGCTATAGCATTTGTCTAAAGTTGATTTGACATTAGTCGTCAATGTCATATGATCCGAAATAAAAACATTCCATATCTACCCACACTGACAATGTGGAGACGTAATTTCACTACATTTTTGCTGGTGTGGACGCAAAAAGTAAATGGCGTAAGGAAAATCCGCAATATTGCACACATTAGCGACTTTATAACGACGGAAAATTTCAGGTCATATGACATTGATGGCTAGTATAAATACCCCTTAAACGATTGGAAATCTACAAAATTACAATTAGATTTAAATAGTCATACATATTCCTAACAAATCTAATATATATTTTTTTCGAACGTTCCCAACGCCACTTTTTCCCATTCCTTGCGACCGTGGGGGCGACCACCCCATTACGTGGGGATCGCGTACACATCATGATCCGGAGCATGACGGGTAAAAGTGAGCATTGAATACTAGCTACAGAATATTTTTCACAGCCAGTACTAACATTAGACATATTCTACTCATTTAAATACGAAACTATTTTAGATTTAATAATATTTATGTTTAAACCAAAGTCTACAATAAAATATAAGGAATTAAAATCATCGCACATTCTGCAGACTGGTTCTCCAGACGCATAATTTGTTCGATGAAAATTAATATGACAGAAACGATATAATCTACTAGGTCTAGTAGGAATATTTATTCTAGTAGATGAAATAAGGAAATCTGAAGGTATATCGCCATTCAAAATTTTTTGTACCATAATTGTATTGAACAGTACACGTCTACTTTTTAATGTTGGTAATCTAATTAGCTTAAAGCAAAAAGCAAGAATTGTTTTTGAACAGATTCAATTTTATCGGAGTATATCGTGTAATAAGGATCTCATACTACAGAACCATATTCAAGTATGGGTCTAACAAGTGACACAAGCAATTGCTTGGTAACAGAAGGATCAGAAAATTCCTTTGCCCCACCGTTTGATAAATCCTAGAATCCATTAGTTTTATTAACCATCGATATTACATGATTAATCAAATTTAGTTTGGGATCCAATAGGATCCCTAGATCAACAAACGAATCCACAGATATTAGAGTATATTCATTAATGCAAAAGACATGTGTTAAAGGAGAGGATCTAGAAAAACACATATGCTTACATTTCTTTAAATTTAAATCCATTTTAATATTGTCACACCAACGGGAGAAGCTGTTGAAATCATCTTGAAGTATTTGGAGGAGTTCTTGAGATTTGTGAGTTATAAAAAAATTTAACATCATCTGCATTCATAATTATTATTATTATTTTCTTCATAATTGCTTTCTTAACATTGTTTGTAAATAAAACAATATTAATAGCGGATACTTCCCTACCATATACTTTGCATACAATGAACTTGTATAAATGTACACATGTATATATACATACTCGTATATCAATGTTTATGTTTATGATAAATATAAACACAAAGTATTTGCCAAATGTGTCTTGTGTTTTACACGATTAAAATCAGTATAAAAAACAACAACAACAAAAATGCAGCAACAAATACAACCATTAGATTAGGCTATGTAGGAATGTAGTTTGACAACGACTCGATATGTGCCGTACAAATCTACATTTTTAAATAATAATACCAAAAACAAAGAAAGAGTCCATTTATACGCTACAAAATAATGCTAAAACATACCTACAAACAGATAAAACTGGTCACATGTACAATGTTATAGATCAAAAAAAAAAAAAAAAAAAAAAAAAACAAATCTTCAACACATTTGTATGTAGATGGATGATGATAATATGTATGTTGGTTTATTTGTTTTGTGCCTGTATATAAAATGAACATTATATAGCCGTACAAGATTCTGAAGGTCATTGAAGAATGTCTGCTCTGGCTGCCTTATTTTGGTTCTTCATACATTTGTGGTTATAATGCAGAGCGAAGTTAAAGACGAAGATGATGATGATATTCTTTGTCTTGAAAAGACCCTGTATGTGGCTGAATCAAATGAGAATACAGGTGTAGATATAATTCTTACAAACACTTTTTGCTATCTTTATGCATTTTTAACCTTGCTGGCGCTCAGATTCTATTAAAATATTTTCTTTTGATTTGTATCGTAGTGGCGTGTGTGTATATAGCATTCATTCAATTTTTATTATTTATTTACAAATTGTAATTGCTGCTGAATCGTTTACGACATACCACTCACTATGCATATGCCGCTTTCCTCTTGGCGTCATTCATAGTTTCGGAAAATAAATATTCCAAAATAAACGGAACTGTTGTTGCTATTTGTATTATGAGTCAAGTTTTTTTACGTTCGTCCAAATGAGAGATAAGAATATATTAGCACTATATAAAAAAATGCGAGGTATGTTTATTATTGAATCTACATTTGTTATTGTTTTGAAAAAGGTAGCTTCTATTCAGATAAACATCTAAGTTTGCCGGCTTCTTGGCTACATTTAAAAGGGTGTCTATTTTTTACAATCTTTGTATCTGACTATATTTTCAGACTTTGCGGATACATTTTGTAAACAAACATCATATACGAATGCATATAATTTAAAGATGATTAGAAATTCGAATGTTCACTTTTCGTAAAAGTAATTAATAAGTATAGAACATAGAAGTTTTTACTTCGCAAATATCAGAAACTACGACCAAAAAAACTTAGTTTACTGCCATAAAACTATTAGCTACAGAATCATTATCTATAGTATATGACCAATATAGTATTTTTTAAAGCCCAATATTAAACTTGCCCCACGCCAAATACCTACCACCACATAGCAGGTTCTTAATTTAATCAATTATACACTTCGACTAATTGGTGTATTTCTATTATCTGCTATTAAAATTTGTTATCTTTCAATAAACCTTATAACGCACACACTGTCACAACACATTTTAAAATAAAAGTAACAGTTCCAAGAACAATGAAGACATTATGCCTTCTTTTTATCAGCAATATTATTGGTAAACAAAAAGCACTTTAATGTCTAATAGACTTCGAGAAGTTATTTAAACAATGAGCAATGTTTTAAGATGTTTCAACAATAATATACCTAGACAACTTTCGATTATAACACTTTACTTAATAAAGAGAGAATGTTTGGAAAGGAAATGTTAGTTTAATACCTTTTGTAGTATATGTGGGAAAGGACGATAGGAATCGACAGATTATTTAAAAACAAATTATTTCAGACTACGTAGAAGTAAAAGAAGATATATGCATTATGTACTACCTTTTGGAATCCAAACTAAATTTTGAGATTAGTTTTTTTTTTTTTTTTAATTTCTTATGCCATATCAATATCGCTTCATCGACTATTGCTCGTGTATGTGAATTGAATATGTATTAACTAGTTTTGGTTACTGGTTATACATCTTCATCTGAGTCAACAGTGCGTCTAGACAGCGTCTAAAGGAATTAAAGCAGAAAATCTTGATAATTATAATCGTCTTTTGCGTTTAATGTACTGGTGAACTGAGAACTATTAATAAATCAACAAATGGCAATCCATAATCAATTGATGAGATAAAGTGAGCTGGACAAATGGACATTGACCACAAATAGTATCACACACACGAACTGTGATTAATGTTCACCAACCAAATAGGCGTATTAAACCAAACGAAAACACAAATACGACACAAATTATAAACTGTGAAATGAAAAGCTGTTAAATATCCTTTGATGGCATTTAATAGAAACGCTGTTTATTTACAGGACTGTTAAGGATAATAATTCTGTTATAAACATAAGCTTCTCAGAGAGGGTGTTACGAACCAGGGGGAATATTAAAATTGTGGAACCTTAAATACACATTATTTTTACACCTGCTAGAGGCAATAAAAACCTTAATGGTGTCAATCTCCCATGGATATTCATTTGAATTATTAACAATAAGCATTCCCAATGATGCACTAAAATTTCCGATAGAAGAAAATTTTACATGGATGGGCTAGTCAAAAATGCCTTTGGGCAACACTTTGCAACAGCCAACAGCACACACCCATTTGCCACAGAACGACGACAATCTGAAATCAATAAAATCCTTTGGATTTATGATATTAAAAAGTCAAAGCTTCTATGCCGGTCAAGGATATTAACCACTTATTCTTTTGTAATTCAACCCACCACCCCATCATCCTTGTTTGTGATGGCCCCACCACTTACCATTTAAATAGAAATTGTTAAATTTGTGGGCCAAAAGTAGTAGTCGTGATAATTTAACATTTGCATCAACCGCAGACGACATTGTTAACGTTTTGATAAATATGTTTTTTCTGCTTCAATGAAAGAACGGCAGAGACGTCTACGAAATGTATTTCCTTTGCTTTTTGTGCGTTTTATTCCACGAAAATATACTTTTATGTTGTTTTCTTTTATTTTTCTGGTAACTTTTATAGTTAATTTGTTCTGTGTTTATTTTTTATTAGCAATTCTTATCGAATTTTGTCATTTATTTTTTATCTAAACTATTTCTTCATCCTCCTCCAAATACTGAGAATAAAAATACAACCACACAACACGAACCAAATAAGAAAACTAAACTTTACTCAGAGAGAGTTATTGCCAGACGTATCGCGCATTTGGCCGTTGGTGTGTGTGTGAAGAAACAGCTGACTTCTGTTGACGTAAATTAAGTAAATTATTCTGCCGTAGTGTTTTCTATAGACGTTACCAGGGATGCCAACCGTTCCGAGGTAAAAATCGATACAGCCACATACGCACCACAGGTCTGTGGTTTTACCTTAAAACAGTTGACATTCCTGCTTAAACAGTGGTTTTTGTACGTCAAAAATCACCACAAGTAGCGGGAAAACCACCAACTTGGCACCCCTGGACGTTACGTATGAAAAGTCCCAAGCATGGCACAATTACCCAGGTAGTGGCATCGTAAAATTTTGAATATGTTATGTCAAAACTTTCTTTATGTTGTTGGGGAGATTACAACAAAAGTAATTTTTTTATAAAGGGATTTGACTTTTCATATTCGTTCAGCTGGTGTGATACCACTACCTGGTGGTTCTGCCATGGTCCCAAGATAGCTTTATACTACGTTTAAATATAGTACAGTACGTTTAAATATAACCGGATTTAACAAACCCACTGGGTTTCAAATGTCAATTCCATTGCTTATATTTCAAACATGGCACAATTACCCAGGTAGTGGTATCACACCAGCTGTTTGAATATGAAAGGTCAAATCCCTTTATAAAAAAATTATTTTTGTTGTAATTTGCCCAACAACATAATGAAAGTTTTGACATAACATATTCAAAATTTTACGATTCCACTACCTGGGTGCCACCGTGGTGCAATGGTATGCACACCCGCCTTGCTAGAGCTGGCAAAAAATCGATGGCACTTTCGATAATTATTTAAAAATTCAATATCGATAGATAGTTTTGCCTATCGATATTATCGGAATAAAAACCCCTAACCTGAAATAAATAGAAATTTCGCTGCTTTTCGGTTATGTGTGTGTAAGAAAGTAAGTCCGTAGTCACACGTACACATTTTTCGGTAAAATAAAATGTATTTTTTTACATTTTTTTATAAAATAAAAGTAGTTGTTCATTCTCCTTTACATTTCTGTGAACTACTTTTGCATAATTTCATGAAAATCTTTGACATTTCCGCCATTTTCATCTCCAAATTAATGACGATGACAACTTAACGATAATATCGATAGCAATCGATATTTTAAAACATTATATCGAAAATATCTAATGTTGGGAATATCGATGGTTTGCCAGCTTTACGCCTTGCACGTTAAAGGTCGTGGGTTCGTTTCCCAGGCCAGGCAACATCAAATTTTCAACGGTGGCGAAATACCCCTCAGTGATGTTGGCGACATTTCCTGAGTGCTTCAGTCATGTAAAACTTCTCTACAAGTGGTGTCTAAGGACACGCCGTTCGGACTCGGCAATAAACAGTAGGTCCCATATCATTGAGCTAATATGAATCGGGGTGCACTCATTGATATGAGAGAAGTCTCCCTTGTCCCATCTGGGATGTTTATGGAACAATTATTATTATTACTACCTGGGTAATTGTGCAATGATTTCAAATAAATCCTCACAAATAAGGTTAAAACACCTGTTAGATTATGAAATTATACTATGATTTAAACTGTCAATCCCATACAATATACCTCAAATAAAATCCAGTGGATTTAGAACAACGATTTATTTGATTTCATATTTTCATAGAAACAGAATTGATACCCCGACTCTGGAACATACATATTAGCGTCGTTCCCGTACTTTTTTAATGGCAAATGTGTCAAAAGAGCAAACCGTCGAAAATGAGTTCCACATGCACATTTTTACAAAATGTACGGGACCGGAAAAATGACAGTAACGTCAAAATAATTGGAACAAATGTCAACGTCGGTGTGTCATAAAATCATAATCCAGCAAACTTGTTGCACATTTTTGCTCGCCCAAATTTGTCGTGTAAAAAGTTTCTAAGTCCTTGGACAATCTAGCGAGTTTCTTGAAACGAAAGTCCAATTTGCATATGCATATTAAATGATTTCGTTTTGCGAAATCCTAGAATCAAATGAAGTGTATTTACATCTGTTTTTTTGCGTCATTTGCTTACGCACACAATCGCACGTACACACTTATACAATATCACAAACACACGCACACAATATATTTATTCAGAAAAATAGCAATTTCACAACACAAATGTGTATCAAATAACTTAAATTAATTCTAAAAACAAAACAACATAATTTTTGCAAGTTTTTTAACCATTTATTTTCACTTTTGTCATCGTTTGAGTATTTTTGTTTTTCTACAACACACACAAACAAACAAAGACATCATAAAACAGTTGCATTTTTTGGTAGTTTATGACGAAAAAGCAGGGTTGCGTATAAAAGTATGGTGTTTTCGTGCGTTGTTTAGAATAAATGACGTAGCTATCGTCATTTATTTTTGTATGGTAAATGACGCAAAATGTTGCCTGTTTTAGCAAATAAATGACGAAACCGCTCTAAATGACGAAAAAGTTGCTAATGTAAATTGGACAGAATAATAGGAAGAGGCAACATCGCAAACTATGTACAGCGGTTTCGCTACTTCATACCCCTCCCCTAGTCTCGGTCCAAATTTGATTAAAAAAATTCATGAAATTAGGCGTTCTTAAATGGAATTCCTCACTGCAGCAATTTTATGATTTTACTCTACTCATGGTTTAATAAGGAAGGTTAGCCAAAGCTTTATGTCAATTTAATTTTTTTCATTCGAGTATGCCTAAAACTTCAAAACAATCACCCTTATTACGGTTGGCGTTGTCGTATCCAAAATTGCAAACTGACGTGTCGTAACGTCTAATTGGTATTATGTATGTATTTGTACAAAAAAGCTAAAATTTACATTTTTAAAAAATTCTTTTGATAACAAAAATTAATAGAATTATTAGTAGATCATTTTTAAACTATCAATTTAGAAGAACAACTAACCCTACAGTTTTTACAATCAAAATAAGTGTTTGGCGTAGACGTTTTTGCGGTCGTTGGCGTAGTCGTTGTCGTAGGGATATTTTTTGGTACCACGTAACATTTACGACAACGACAATTTTTTTCTCATACAAAATTAAAAAAAATATATATTTTTTTAATTGTAAAACAATTCGTTTGAAATCGTCTCTTGAACAAAAGCTAAGAAATTTGCATTGCATAAATCGTTATATGAGGACTCTTACAGATTTTCAATAGAAAGTTTGTCATCTGATAAAAACACGAAATTTATCTTATGCAAATGAATAAAAGTAGTAAAGTTTGTATTTATTATAGTTATTTTCCAATATATTTTAATAATCATTGCCAAAAAATCTTTAGAAATTGATTTGTTTCTATTTTTATATGCTGTCGTTTACAAAATCGGTCACGACTCTTTCCTCGTATTTCAACGCCATACGTAATACCCATTTGTCGTATTACGCCATACGTAATACCGATTCGTCGTATCAAAAAAATGAATGTTTTATTTAAAATGAGAAATCCGTTCTGGGAATTACGAATGTATTTCTTTCAATTTTTTAAGGATATAACATGCTAAAAAAGTCAAAAATTGTCGATGTATATCAATTTTCATCACATAAAAAATATAACTTACGACTACGCCTACGACAACGTCTACGTCACTTGAACGCCTACGACTACGCCAACCGTAATAAGGGTGAATATAAACAAACTGTGTATGTGTGTGTGGTGTTTGAATAATATGCCAAACAATTTTAAAAACAATCGAATTCAATGATTTTTAAAATTGTTTTTAAACCATTTGTATGGAAGAAATTGGTGAGATTTGCATGGAAACAATCAGTTTATCATATTCACAACTCGATTATGTGGAGAAAACTTAACGCTTCATTAATTTTTCTCGTTTTTTATAAAATGCTCAAAAAATGCATTGTAAACAAACCCACTTGTTGCTTTTTATTTTGAAGTTTTAGGAATTCAAGAAAAACAAGGGTTCTATAGATTTTTTTCATTTAAATCTACCTCTTTACTTATACCATGCTTTATTGCTTGCACGTTCATACTACCATCACCACACATCAAATCCACTAATCGATGGCATGTTGAAACTGAAGTGTGGCCTGCACACTTGATGACATTTCTTTTGTGATTACCAATGACAATTACTTTTAAATCAGTTGGCAACACTGCAAAACATATGTGATTATAGCCAGTGAAAAAATTTTGCGAGGAAGACATTTCACGTGTGTGTCAATTGGAAAAAAATACATAAAAATTATAAAATAGACCTGCCACGAAAATTTGAATTAAATAAAGCACAGATTTAACGCCTGCCTTTCTAAAATGAGTGATGATTATTTGAGTAAACCCCTGTCATTGGCACCATCTGCGGGAAGTAAGTATCTCCCTTGATACGATGAGTGCGTTCGTTCGCATAGCGCCGTTTCATGTTACATCATGCAATTGATTTGTTTGGTGAATGAAATATTTACACATTCTAACTTATTATTAAAGGTGACGAACATAAACCTTCATCACGTTTCTCAGGTGTAACTTCAGCATCGACTACATTCGCATCTCCATATCTAAACTATGACCCGCGATTTTTGCAACAAGCTCAACCTGAATTCATTTTTCCCGAGGGTGCTACCAAACAAAGAGGTCGCTTTGAATTGGCCTTCTCACAAATAGGCAGTTCTGTTATGGTTGGTGCTGGTATTGGTGGTGTGGCTGGTTTCTATAATGGTCTGAGAACAACAAAGGCTTTGCAACAGACTGGAAAGCTGTGGCGGACACAGTGAGTAACAGCATTCAGATTGATAAGAATTTGCTAATTAAATGTAATTTTCTTTCGTATTGGTCATTAGAATGCTTAATCATGTTATGAAACAAGGTTCAGGCACAGCCAACACATTGGGCACATTAGCCGTTATGTATTCGGGTTTCGGTGTACTGTTGCAAGCTGTGCGCGGAGAGGATGATGATATAAACACAGTGGTGGCTGGCACCGCCACAGGTTTACTGTATAAATCCACAGGTTAGTTACTTCATTCTGGGACTCGCTACGACAGCAGTTTATTTTAATAACGATTTCTTTTTAGCCGGCTTAAGAAAATGTGCGATCGGTGGTGCCGTAGGTCTGGGCATTTCTGGCCTCTATTGCCTAGTCCAATTGGCAAGAGCAAATGCCGCTTCAAATGGTAATTCCGGCATGAAATTCCTTTAAGCCAAACATGCCATAATTAAGCTCTTCTTTTTATACAATATCCGGTCCTTGTTTCCTTCTAGGACTTTGAATAAGTCTTCTTCACATTACACAAATTAGCAAATGTTAAGGCCATTTTTTGTCTTTATCTGAAATGTGATCGACAAATTGCAAATGTTTTGTTTCTCATTAGTAACAACAACTAATTTTATAATTGCCTTAAGTTTAAGTTAAGTTTAGCTGACTCCAAAGCAAAACCAATGGGAATACACCTCAAATGCATACATAACACGGATCAAAACTGAGTAAATATTTCAGAGTTGTACAATTTGCTACGAAATTTCGAACCACGAAATTCTCATGTATTTCTTTTTGTACATTTTTATGTTAATATGAGACATTTTTTCTTAAATATAAGTTACCTCTAACATGTAAACATTTTATTGAAACTTGTAAGAAGTTTTTTTTGTTAGAAATAATAGATTTCACAAATACAATAATCTAAAAAAGAATTTAGATGTTTTTCTATACATATGTATATTGTTTGAAAAAGGAAAGCCAGCCGATACAAAAAGTAAACATTGGAATTTTCGAAGCAAAAAAAAAAAAAAAAAAAAAAAAAGAATTAATAAATAAAAATAATTGAAAATAAGCAGTGCAGTTGACTGGAAAGCTGTGAAACGACTCTGCGAAGATATACTTCGATGAGGCAACGGATTAACATGGACACCAAACAGAGACCTGCAATTAATAAGACGAATGATGAAATTGTAAGATGGCTGAAAATTGCTTTCAATCTGTTAAATTTTTCGGTCAAAATAGAGTTTGTATTTTGCTCTTTACATGACCTAGTAAATAGATCTTGACAGAAAATAAACGGGGAAACACATACAAATTTATTGCGTTCTACACCAGAAAGGGTACTAGTGCTTCACCGTCAGCGGATATAACTTTCATGTATATTAAAGAAACTTTATACCTCCTACCCGTTAAAGTAAAACGAATTGATTTAACTTAACTATACCTTCTTTAATATTCAAAATTGAATAACTTTATATTACAGGACATAAATAACAATTTTTCATCTTCCTCGTCATTCTGTAGCGTCGCAAGGCGTCGCTCCACATACAATTTCGAGACATTGCCAATAACTTCATTGGCACATAGACTGGTGGGTGGTGCTGACAAATATTTATACGACAGCTTGCGTAAATACTCATAGGGCGTGAGATTCCAATATTGATAGATGTTTGCATTTCTCGCTATCAACGGTTCCTTGAGATAAAAACTAAGTTGTTGTTCGAATGCCAGAAAAACATTTTCACTGCTATTGTTATTCGCTGTGATTGTGGAACTGTCATGGGCTTCCCAAAGATCGGAGGTGTTGTAAAATTTATAATTATTGGTAGGTGGCAGGCTATTAAATGAGGGATTCGTGGCAATTTCGTCATCGTGCAAATTTAAGGATATACGTAAATTATGTTTCATCTCTGCGTGACAGGATGCCAATTGATTTTCCGTCAGGTAGCGCATTTTAAATCGCGGATCCAAAAGTGTGGCAATTATTAAAAATGACGTCTGATGTACAAAAGCAAAATTTAGATTTAAATGTTGCTTTAATGTTTGTTTCATAGAGGCCAGTTCATGGGGATCTCCTGTTTTCGGTTCAAATTTGGCATTTAACATTGTAAGCAGTGGTATTATCAAGGAGGCACACGCTGCATCAGAGTTAATATCCAACCATGCTTGATAAAGTATTTGCAATATTACCAACAGAAACTCAATTTGTTGCCATTCGTGCTCGGAAGGTATCTTAAGATCACCGTATTGCTGTGTATACAATTCCAATGACAGTTTTTGTTCATACAATCGCTGCCACATTAGAAATGTTGATGTCCAACTGTCACTTGTCTCCAGTAAAAGTTTTTGTTGAGCCAAACCACATATTTCCTGGCATTCATATAAATTGGACATTGCTTGGACACTAGTTTCGAAGTGGTCAACTATGCTACAGCATTTACGCTTTAGTATTTCGATATTGTCACCTTTTAAAATAGATTCTTTTATGACTTTTTCTAGTAGAAAGGCCGAACATTGCAACACATTAAACCACTCCCCAGATTGATCATCTCCATCACTGCACACATTTATATGGACTTTATCCATAATATTGAATTTTCGACTCAAATCCAGTAGATTGGTTTTAGATGCTGCTCCCGATGTTTGTGGGCTCATATGTAGTACCACCATATGTTTTTGATTGTCATGTAAAAAGTGTCCTGACACCACTTTAATGCTGCAAGTTTTTGTCGAATCCAACCAATCGGTTGTTGTAAGAGCAACCCATTCAGCTTGTTCGAGAGCAGACAAGGCCTTTCTCTTCACAGCAGCATAGGTTTCGGGCATTAAATGGGTCTTATAGTAATCCTGTGATTTGGGTACATACTTTGTGGGTCGACAAGGGTCTCCAATGTTCAAACGTTTAAAAGCTTCTCCTTCAACCATGCTAAAGGGTAACATGTCCACCACCAACAGGTCTAATATCGACTTATCTATTCGTTTACTTAGAGCACATTCTACAGGCCTCATTATAACTGGGTCTGGGTTTTTAAATTCTTCGTGTGGTCTTGATGACAAAATTTCCTCGGATTTCAAAATTGCACCGGAGTTTCTATGTGCAGAAGCGGTTTGTTCAATCTCTTCTAAAGGATCTTGCAAAATAATTTCAATTGTATTGCTGTGCTCCATATCTTCACTTTCGGAAAACTTTTCTATTTTTGGCTTACGTCCTGGTTTCTTTTTCTCCTTGGGACCTTCTATAGCTTCTTTACGTTCTTTCAGCCTTTTTCTTTTTGCCCTTCTCTTTAAATTGACATTTTCACTTTTATTGCGTACATACTCCTGCTCCAGGTTATGATATGCAGCATATTCATTGGGATGTACCTTTTCCAAATGTTTCTTTATACTCGACACTGTTTGATTTTTTGGCAATGAACTGCCCAAGCTTAATTCCTTCAAACAAACTATGCATGTTCCTGTGCTCTCATTGCGGCGAAAATAATTCCAAATAGGATTTGAAGACGATGCCATTTTTGGGTTTAGGTCGGTCAGGGGTAAGATGCAAATATTAAACAATTAAACAACTTTTTTTTGTATGTAAACAAAAAATAATAACAAACTTTTTCAAGAGAGGGGGAGAGAGAATCAAATGTTTTTATTAGGGTGGTTCAGCGCCGTTGCAAGGCACAGTCATGACACAATTATCAAGGTAGATTCGTACATTTTGGTATATTTTTGAATAGAGTTTACAGCATGGCCATGGCAGAACTACCAGGTAGTGGTATCACACCAGCTGATCGAATATGAAAAGTCAAATCACTTTATAAAAAAATATTTTTGTTGTAATTTCCCCAACAACATAAAGAAAATTTTGAAACAACATATTACAAATACACAGTCTTAAGGCCCCCACTCATTTATCAGTCTGTGCCGTCAGTCCGATGAACCCTTTCTGTATGTGTGACTGACAAGTGTGTAGCACGAACCATCAGTCAAGTCTAAAAATCTTGAATTTCTCCTCCAAAAATGAATGAATTCTACGTTTTTTGTGTTCCAACACCAACATTATTTTCTGTTTTTCAAAACTGTTTATTGACAATTTGAAAATAAAAACAAATCACCCAGACTGATGGGGGTTCATTTTGAAATCAAAACTATTTTGATTTTCTTCAGTCTTGAAAACCTCACACATACATTCTCAAATTTTCGAAAATTTACACATACTACCATAAATGCTGGCAGTCAGACTGACTAATGAGTGGGGGCCTTAACATACATAAGTATACGTACGCCCCATAAATCTCGGGTTTTAGAAAAAGTAATGATATTTATGAAATTCCAAGTACACAGGTTTATTTCGTCTCACTAATAAACAATATTTAATACAACAAAAGTATATTCCATAATATAAATAACTGTACATTTTATAAAAACCAAAAAGTGACACTTACAAAAGTATACGTACGCCACAAGGAAATATGAGTATTATCGTACAATTTATGGAATAAGCAGCAAAATTTATACATTTTATTGTTTTGGCGAATGTGTCTGGGTGTGCGAGATATATTTTAGAGAGAAAAAAATAATTTTTGGATGTTAAATGCAGTTATTTAATGCCAAACTTCTTGTATAGCTCGTTAAAGCGGACCCTTGCTGATTTCTTTCCGTTTTAGGTATTTGAGTATACAAAAGCCACAATATTAGTGTCAGATTATAGATTTTGAGATCCTAGAAAGCTTTTTAGTTGACCTTGTGCATAACACACCTTCCTGGGTGTCGATAAGTTCACATTTTTCCTGGGATATCTCAGGAAGTTAATAGATTCCTCGGAATTCTTGGCTCAAATTACATACAGAAGACCTTGAATTGTGTTTTATATACTTTTGTTGTATTAAATATTGTTTATTAGTGAGACGAAATAAACCTGTGTACTTGGAATTTCATAAATATCATTACTTTTTCTAAAACCCGAGATTTATGGGGCGTACGTATACTTATGTAAGACTGTGTATGTCGATGCCACTACCTCATGGTAGAACAAACCAGGTAAAGTAAATACTACAACAAATACAACTCCACAACAACCACATAGAATTTTGTTTGTAAACGTTATGGGTACTTTACACGATATGTTTTTTACATTTGAGTTGTCACTTTGCATATACATTTTATATGGGAGAAGTGACAACTCATATTGAAAAAACATATCGTGTAAAGTACCCATTAGTGTCATCGTCATGTAAACAAAATAAGGAAATGTCTATAAATTATTGGAATTTAAAAAACTAATAATTTTTACATTTGATTGAATATTTTGTAAAGCATGAACGAAAACTCGTTAGATTTTTAATTTGAATGTTTCCATATCATTCCACTAAATGCATAATTTTTCGCAGAAAGTAGAATTCTTGCAGAAATGTTTGGGGTCGCTGGTAATTCATTGAAAAAAGAGAAGTTGTTTCAATCGTTTGCTTGTGAAAACAAAAAAGCACATGTTTGTTAGGGCTTTATTCTTTTTAAGTTTAACAAAATACCACACATATTAACAAATGTTGTATCGCCTCCATAAGTCGAAGGTCACACTAGCGCTGTTTCAACATGGCGACTTCGAGTTTATAGGCGAGGGGTATGAGGTAGTGAAACCTTTGTACATGGCTTTCTGTGTTCATGATGTTGCCTCCTCCTAGTGTGACCATCGACTAAGCGGAGAGGAGGATACATGTGATCGAACCAAGAAGTCTTTATGGGAAATAGTTTTTTTCTGAGCGATATTTTTTCCTTAAAATGTATATCCCTAATATACATCGAAAATATAAACAAATATACAAAATGTCGTACGGAATTTGAAACTAACATTACAGCCCAGTTCAGTCAGCTGGGTATTGCTGCTACCTTTTCTTGTTCTAGCATGAAAGACCAGATCGAACTAATTCAAATGTGTTTCTGACATTACCAGTGTTCCTTTACTTACCTGAGGTTACCATTTGTTACCATTTTTAACCTGCAAAGCGTTCCTTAACCCCAAAAAGTAGATTTAGCAATGTCACTCCGTCTGTTTGTCTGGCTGGCTGGAGCGCACGATAACTCTCGAACGGATCAACCAAATTTTGGGTATCGTAATATTTTGTCCAAGCTTAGTTTAAGTTCGAAGATGGGTTATATCGGTCCACTCCTTCAGGTACCTCCCTCACAAACGTTCGAAAATCTTCGGAAAATTTGTGCGCATGATAAATCTTGAAGGGAGTAACCGATGTGGTCCATACTTTGCACATCGTGGAATTTCTACCAGACTTAGATGGGGTCTCAATATGGACTCAATCGGTCCACTCCTTCGGGTACCTCCCACACAAGAGTTCAGTTTAGAACCTGCTCTCGAATCGCTTCGATTTTTGTTGTAACAACTTGTATTCACTGCACCCAATACGGCAATACAAGTTTTATCAGGGGCAAGTCCATACTTCCTGAGAAAAATAGCCTGAAAGTTACAAAAAAACCCTATGACACCGTGATTGGAGCGCCAGATAACTCTGGAACGGATCGGCAGATTCGGTCCAAAATATGGCCTTCGTAATATTTTGTCCAAACTTAGTTTATGTTCGAAGATAAGCCGTATTGGTATACTCCTTCAGTATACAAAAGTTCAAAAATGTTCGGAAAAATTGTGCCCACGATAACTCTTGAAGGGAATGAACGATTTAGCCCATACTTTACACATCCTAATATATCTACCAGATGTAGATCAGGTTCGAATATGGACTATATTTGTCCACTTCTGCGGGTACTTCCCACAAAAATTTCGGATATATTCACTTTAAGACCTGCTCTCGAATTACTTTGATTTTTGTTGAAGCAACATTCGCTGCCTCAATTACGACAGTAAAAGTTATTTCAGGGCCAAGTCCATACTTCTTGAGAAAACAGCCCGAAATTTGTTATTAGGTTCCACCATATGATGGAGGTATTTTGACTTTAAATGAGTTGGTCAAATGAGTGCTATATATGTAGCGTGGTTGTCGATTATGCCTAACAAAAAAGATTATGTTTTTATAAAAATCGTTTCAAACTATCAAACGTTAATAAAGATTTTCCCGCTTCTGGAAAATACACTTACATCGATTAATTGTAACAGGTCGGACTTTGTAAATAATACACCTCAATTGATTTTGAAAAGTTGGGCGCCATCGTCACGATGAGAACACAAATTTCCTTAAAGTGAAAGAAAGTGTTGCTTAAGCAGGTGAGAACTTCCGAAAGTGTTTAATATTTATATTCCCACGCATGTATGTACTCATGCGTTTGATTGGATTACGTAGTTGCATGGAATTTAGGTACTGACCTTATTACCTTCCCTTCTTACTACCAATGGTCTGCCGAAATAAATGTGTCGCTGAATGTGAAAGTGGGTAGATGCCAGTACAGAAGAAATAGTACTAGGTAGTATTGTCTTGCAGGTTATGTTCTATTAAAACCATAGATGTCCTGTGCGACTTTAATCCGAAACAGCGCCATCTATTGACCCATAGCCGAATGCCAACAGCTGACATAATGCAGTTTGACTTTCGGACTAAATTGTTTATTTACCTTTTTGAATGTCAACGAAATCACTCATTGGAATAGTCAATGTTTGATACCTTGAGGATAACCTAAATGGCAGGTATCCTAAGTTAAATCTTTCCTTTTAACTTTTGACTGTTTAAGCAGCCGGAGGTGAGACCTGGAAGAACAAAACGATTGAAGCTGAACGTCATCGTCAACAACAAAATACACGGCGAAACTCCTAAGTGGAAGACGTACCAACCAACGTAGCTTTATTAAGAAGGGTGTCACAGTTTCATCCCAAAGAAAAAAACTAAACATGGTATAAGTAAATAGGTAGATTTAAATGAAAAAAATCTATAGAACCCTTGTTTTTCTTGACTTCCTAAAACTTCAAAATAAAAGCAACAAGTGGGTTTGTTTACAATGCATTTTTTGAGCATTTTATAAAAAACGCGAAAAATGAATGAAGAGTTAAGTTTTCTCCACATAATCGAGTTGTGAATATGATAAACTGATTGTTTCAATGCAAATCTCACCAATTTCTTCTATACAAATCGTCTAAAAACAAATTTAAAAATCATTGAATTCGATTGTTTTTAAAATTGTTTGGCATATTATTCAAACACCACACACACACATACACAGTTTGTTTATATTGTTTTGAAGTTTTAGGCATACTCGAATGAAAAAAATTTAAATTGACATAAAGCTTTGGCTAACCTTTCTTATTAAACCATGAAACTAAATTTTTCCGTTTCCATTTTTTTAATTTTTATTAGGAATTTGAAGAAAATAAAAACATATACATACATATATTTTCTTTGCTTAAACCTACCCAGTTGTTCAATAAATAGCAATTGTCTACTTTGACATAGGCATGTAACTAGTTACTCCTTGATTCTAGTTACTTAACATCCAAAAATGGCACACAAAACAGCCTATAGCCTGCTTTTGTCACTGGAAATGGGCTTCCCTGCCTATCATGTCAATTCACTAGTTACAGGTAATGCGGCGTGTAATATATTGACTATTTTATAGACTACCGATGGATAGTGTAATAGACAATGTTTCTCTCTTGTAATCTCTTTTCAACATTATTTGTTTTTTTAACAAAATAGAAAAATATTCTGTCATTTTGTTTGTTTATTCATAATTAAAAAAAACTTATTGATGCGTTTGTTGTGAAAAAATTTAAGATAAAAAAGAACGTGTTACCAACTAAATCATAAGAAGGATGAATAATTGATGAAGAATATTTATAATATATATGTGGTAAGTATTGATATATGTCTTGTCGCAATTCATTATCGCGACATTTCATTAAACTTTTATACATTTTATTTCAGGAACTTTTGAATGATCTGAAGGGCCCAGGAGAAAATCATTCCAAGGATCAAATAAACATCAGTCGCTGTATCAAGTAGTCATACACTAGTTCCAGAATCAAGGATCAAGATCTGTATGTATACAAGATTATATTGTCCTTTGTAAAATATTTGCACTCCATGTATTAAAATAAAGTGTGGCTAATGCATATATGCATTAACCCATTTATCTGACTTCAAGTTACTAGTATTTTTGGCTATCATTTCTGACTACCGAATTGACTGGTTACTCGTAATGCACTGAAAAGACAATTGCCGTTCTCACGACTATCGAATTGGGTGGTTACTGGTAATGCAGTGAGAGGACAATTGCCTTTCACATGACTATCGAATTGGGTGGTTACTGGTAATGCAGTGAGGGGACAATAGACCCCTTCCTATGACATCCCCATGTTAAATTCTCCAGTCTAAAACATTGCGAGTAGATTGGGTGGTAACTAGGGGTGTTTACCAGTAGCCAGCAAAATAGCTAGTTATTCCCTAGTTACCCAAACAACTAGGTACCGTCAGTAACAACAAACATAAAAGTACATAAATATATATAAAGCTAATTACCTAAACATTTAAGGCAGCAACATCGGCTCACCTCCTCTGCTACATCGTGGGAACTGCAGCATAGCACTTGCCTCCGCGGTGCCCAGGTGAAATGCACACAAACTAAACCCAAACTGTACGCGGACAGACATACGGACGGACGAGCAACTGTGTAAATCTGTAAAAGAAGAATAAAAAGTGTTAATGTCATTTTGAAGGGTAGGCATCGTTGCTTTAGATACTCTCCTTTTTTTAACCATCTCTAACTCCATGGTTCCAAACCCAACCCGATTAGGTTGAGCTCGATCTAGGCAGGTAGGGAAACCTTAAAATATAGGGTATTTTGCCCCGAGTGTCGATAGTGGATGCTGTCCCTTATTGGCTCATAGATTAGCCTAAACTGAAATAAAAAAAGAAACATAGCAAAAACGCTTTTATAGATTTAACATTACATATGTAAAACATACTTACTTGCACTTACCTAAACTAGACGTATACGGCATATCCTGGGCATCTGAAATATATTCACGGCAGCATCCTGAAAAGAATATGGATATCCCTGATCTTTCAAAAATGCCTCTTTATACCAATGAATTTCTTTGATTGACGTAACTTTCGCAAATATAACAATAATAAGAAACTTTTTTTACTATGTTTAACTCTTGATTTGTTTAAAATGAACTAAAATTAAAATGTACATCTTTTATACGAAGTTTTATAATAAATATCAAAAATGAATTTTGTTACGTATTTCTGCTGGACTTTGTTTTGCTTGATCATGTAGATCTAGCAGAGTAATGGAGATAGAAGGGGGGTAGAATAAAGAAGAGGTAGGTATGGGGCAACTGAAGTGAAGTTGCTGTGGTGGAACATTAGTTCCAGAGGGTGGGATATATCTCATCAGAACACCAGATGAGCTTTCTTTCTACAGGAACGTGTGGTGCGAAAATACTTAAAGCTTGTTAGTTTTTTTAATTTCCTTTTTGGGGTCCTTGAACCTATACTTATTTTCTTTTAGTAGACTGGCATGTTTTTTTGTGCTTGTCCTACAGTTCCAGCTGTCGCAAGAACCCCACCATCCGGCGAGCTTAAGTCGAGCGAAAAGCCATCATGCCAGCAAGGCGACACCTGGGGCATAAAACTGACACTCAAGGTTTAATCGTTCCATCTGGACAGGGACATAGATGATCCATATTTTTTATGGTTTTCTCTGGTCACAAAGTTGTAAATGTCGAAAAAATCACATACCTGTATAAAACGTATATAAAGTAGTTAACTTTTAACAGAATGTGGGATTCAAAAGAGTTAGTTCCAAGTTAACCGAAAAGGTATATTTAAATCCCCGCAAACCATATTTGGGTAATCCCTAGATAAATATATTGGAGCATATGGGGGATAACCTGTGTTGCAGACATAAAACATGTGTTGTTGTCATCTAAACAATATGTTGAAGTAGTCAAAACGACATTGAATGAACGGACGCGAAACACAGTGAAGGTAATCTTCTTCCAGGTACGTACGCAGGGGGGGGGGGGGGGCACGGGGGGCCCGGGGCCCCCCCCCCCCCGAAATGGTTTGGTCGAACAAAATTTGTTAAGCAACTGTAACTACTTATTATATTTTTTTCTCATAAAAATGTTTGTATGTTTGAAGATTTCAAATTAAAACTTATAGTTTGCTTAAGTTTCTGAACAGAAAATGTTCATTATTAACAAGTTTTGTAAGGAAATATTTGAAAATTTTTTGTTCGTATGCTGTTTTTGAGAGAAACTTCCAATGAAATCTGAATTACTTCTTCATGTCATATCATACCACTATGAAATGCGAATTTCATAATGAATATACTCCAACTTTATGTCATATTCGAACTATATATAGCTCTCGAAGCTTAAAACTCATTCTGTAAAAAAAAACAAGTAAGAAAAGCGTTAAGTTCGGTCGGGCCGAACTTTTTATACCCTCCACCACAAATTTCAGCCATTTCGGTGGATTAATGTGGCCACAACCTTCAAAGTACCGAAATTCGGAAGGTACCGTTCTATGGGGGCTATATGATGGCGTGGACCTATACCTACAAATTTCTGGGGGAAAGTTTTATACGCCTAAAGAAGACTAAATACCAAATTTCAGCAATCTCGGTGTGATAATGAGGCTAAAACGTTCAAAATATCGAAAATCGGGAGATATTGTATTATGGGGGCTATATCAACACATGGACCTATATACACATTTTATGGTAAAAATGTTTCTTAGCCTCTGGAAACACAAAATACAAAGTTACAACCGATTCTTTGGTCAAATGGGTCTAATACATTCAAAATATATTAAAATGACGCGTACTTTATAAGGGGTCTTATGTGGGGACTATACCAAAACGTGGACCTATATAACCCAACTTTGGTAGGAATGTTTTCTGGCCTCTGAAGACACAAAATACCAAATTACAACCAATTCTGTGGTCAAATGGGTCTAATACATTCAAAATATATTAAAATGACGCGTACTTTATATGGGGCCTTATATGGGGGCTATACCAAAACGTGGACCTATATAACCCAACTTTGGTAGGAATATTTTTTGGCCTCTGGAGACACAAAGTACCAAATTACAACCAATTCGGTGGTAAAATGGGCCAAATATCTTAAAAATTCCTTAAAACGACGACGCGTCACGCGTCATTTTGTATGGGGGCTATACGAAAGCGTGGACCTACATAGCCCGCTTTCAATACCAAAAGTCCTACGTAAATATAACATATTTTCCCAAAATTTCATCAACCTACGTCAATCCGTTCGGACGCTAGAGTGATTTCCACAGACGGACAGACGGACAGACGGACAGACGGACGGACATGGCTATATCGATGTAGAATTGCACGCTGATCAAGAATATATATACTTTGTGGGGTCTACAATGATTATTTCGAGTAGTTACAAACGTAGTGACAAACTTAATATACCCCCATCCTATGGTGGAGGGTATAAAAAATAACGAGTTGAGTATTGTGGGAATGGAAGTGTATGAAAAATGTCTATTGGATAATATGTATGAAGAGTCGGTCCTTCGTGGACTACATCATGAAAGCCATTTAGAAATTTGTTTTACTAGCATCGCCAAAATTTTGCTATCCTATTTTAGACAAATTAGCTGCTAAACAGTATGAGAAAATAATGAAGACAAATGAATTTTTGTGCGTCACTTCATTTTTTTCTTTATCATCACCGAAGTATAATTGTAGCCTCAGACTTTAAGGTTACGAGATTATATACACTAGGATACGAAACAAATAGGTCTCATCAAAATAATGATTTTAGACTCCACATATGTTTGGACGATATTCGCCATAAAAGTTAAAAAATGTTAACTAAAATGGTCGAAGGGACTAACCGATTCAGTCTAAAATCGAACCTAGTATGGACTACCTAGTTCCACTCGCAAATTAACTTCCAAAAGTACATCAAGTTTCAAGAGATTTTTTTGGACAACATCTTCAGGTCCCTCATACAAGTCTAACATAATTGCAGTTTAAAGACTGTTCGAGGATCCTTTGGACATTTTGTAGTCTTGTTTACAGCGATATCCTATTTTTCGTGGACAAGTTCATGCTTCCTGACAAAAATGTAAATACTACGGTGACCAACTAAAATAGTTTATGGGCGCGGTAACTATCGAGAGGAGTGTCTCTCAAAATAAGATCCGTTTCCAAAATTAATTATCTTATTATTAGCGAATAATTATGTGGGGTTCAATAAGGATCGATTGTTATTTGTCAAAACTGTATAGAACTAAGTCCATCAAAGTATTTGTCATCGAGTCCAAAAACTTTTAATCGTACAATTAAGAAGAACAAAAATTATAGCGCTTCTTTTGTAACTCCTCCGGTAAATAACATTGTGCATGTGGGGAGGGTATGTGGGGAGGGTATTATAAGTTGGTTTTGGCCAAAAAGTTTGTAACGCATCGAAATAATGGTCGTAGACCCATACTTATATATATCAAAATGAATGTCTCGACGAGTTGAGTCGATCTGGCTATGTGTGTCCGTTCGTCTGTCCGTCTGTCCATCTAAACCTTGTAATCACGCTACATGTCGCAATTTTGATCGGATCGTCACGAAATTTTGGGTGTTGATGGGGGTCCCGGAAGGGAAGAAGCCTATTGATTTTGGTGATGGTCGGATAATATTTAGGGGTCGGAATGGGCAAAAAACTTATGTGGTTAAAAAGACAACGTTTTTTTCCAAAGCGAATATGGGTAGGTTCTTGTAGGTGATCAAACGACGAAGATATCACAATAGTCGCAAATAAACCCCAAATTTTCATGTTTGTGATTTTAGTTATAATGACGAATATCACGGCTTTGGCTGGGGACTTTCCAAAAGCAAAGCTTTGCTATGAAAGTAGAAGATCCCATCTTTACAATGATGCAAACTAGGTCGGCGTAGGTGACCAAATAAAGGAGATATCGCAATATTCGATAATACATCCCATTTTTTCATTTTTTTTTTGGAAATAACGCTACTGGGCGCAATTTTGATCGGATCGGAAATTTCGAGGGTTAATGGGGATCTCACAGAGGAAGAAGCCTATTGATTTTGATGATGGTCGGATAATATTTAGGGGTCGGAATGAGCAAAAACTTTATTTGGAGAAAAAGTCAATATATATAAAATATCACCTTTACAACAATGTAACGTAGGTTGTCGTAGTTGGTCTAACAACGAAGATATCGCAATAGTCGCTAATAAAACCCAACTTCTCATTTTAATAATAATGACGGATATCACACCTTTGGTTGGGGACCTTCTAAAAGCAAAGCCTGTCTAAGAAATTAGAAAATCCCATCTTTGAAATTATGCAAAGTAGGTTGGCGTAGGTAGTCAAATAATAGAGATATCGCAATAGTCGTTAATGCATCCCTTTTTTCCACTTTTTCTGCAATCACACTACAGGTCGGAATTTTGATCGGATCATCATAGAAGAATATCAGAGATAGAAGAATATTGATGTTGGTGATGTCAAATATAAAATTAAATATTAATTATTTTGGTTCAGTTCGCCTTAAGTCATTTGGTATAAAAGCCAGATAGGTGAACACTTTCGTATCTCCATAAAAGAAATGTTTTCGAGTGAAAAGATTATTCACAAAGTTAGTGGTGTAGGGTATCACATAGTCGGCCCCGTACCGACTATAGCCTTTTCTCACTTGTTTTTAAGGTAATCTTGTGCAAAAAATTTGAAGTGAGGATTTTGTGAAAGTACAGACCCAAAATATAGAAGCCCTAGTTGCGTTTTGTTGAGTCAGATCCAGCTCGGATTATCCAAACATTGTTAAATATTGACTTTTTAAACCAACTCGGGGCTGTATCTCTGAAACCAATGAAAATCTTCTTCTGACCTCTGACAACATTGTTGTTATTGAAAATTAATTGTTAAAAATAAATATTGAATAATAGGGTCGTTCCAAAATTTTTTTCAGGAAAGACATAAATACATTTTGAAAATCTTCTAAAATAGAACACATTTGAATCAAAATGTAAATATAAAGCATACAGAACTGTCGTAATTCATTGCTATTACACGTTTACGGTGAAAAGAATAATTTTATGGTAGCAAATTTCGAAGTTTCACATTACATTTTGAAAAATAAATTTACAAAAAAAGTAAGAATACAGCAGGTTGTCACTTCTACCTTGTATAAATATGCCTTGGGCCAGACTAAAATATTTGGAGAAATAATGAACTGGAAGTACATTTATTGCCTCAAATGTTATAATATATCTAAAAATTCCATAATTTGTATACATTTGGCACCATATCTCCAAAACTGTTAAATTTTTCTTAATGTTTTCATTTGGAAACATATCAACGACAGACGATATTCTTAAAAATTAAGCTAAGATCATCGAAATAGTGAAAATCTTGCTATAGCAGAGATAACGGCAATTCTTTGTGTTTATAAAATTCTGCGATAAACCATAACGTGGACTTATATGATTATATTCTATTTTCAATTCTAAATATCCTACTCTGTAAATATTTAAAATTGTATCCTAAATATTATGAATTCTTTCTATTGAATTTATATGCTATGTATCAATATTTCATATAAAATTCGAAAAATCTAATAATTTTTTTGGCTCAATTTAAAGTACATGTAGAATATAATATGGGTCAAAATCTTCAGTCCATCGGGCAAAAATTTACCGAGATATGAGATTTCGAAGGGAAACATTTATTGTGTTTTGTATCTAGCATAGAAACTAAAAACGTATTTTCCTCGAAGAGGCACTTTTGAAAGCGGTACCCACTGTAGCACGAAAACGGATGCTCCGGTCTTTATATGTTTTTGTAGGACTATTATACACATAAAGCATGTGATTAACAGAGAGAGTCTTTAAAAAACTGCTGACGGAGTCCAACAAAAATATCAATTTTTTACAGTTTTTTATTTTTGTTAAAATCGAAATTTCGATTTTAACTTTTCAAAATTTTTAAAAATTGTTTTTTTTTTTTTAATTCCATTTCGAAAATGGACAAGATTATTAGGTTCGTAATGATCCCACAAAAATATATGCTGATCCGTTTATTCCTTTTCAAACTACAGTGGGTACCGTGAACTGCTTTAGTAAAAACAGTGCTTTATAGGCGGGCATTTGTCAGAAAGATTTTTTCAAAAAAAAAAAAAAAAAATAAATAAATAAATAAATAGAAGGTAACTCAAGGTTTAATAGATTTCTTAAATAAATGCATGAAAATGGATTCTTATAAGTGGCCATAACCCATTAAAATGACTTTACGTAACGCTACACAACATTTTTTAATTTCATGATTTTTGGTCAAGTTGGGCCCCCCCCGAAATGAAATCCTGCGTACGTCCCTGTCTTCTTCTACCAACACTGACGAACACAGTACATTCTTTCCTATTGCCTCGGAACTGAAAGATTTTGTCATCATAACCGCCTATTAAATCCATTGCCCTGATGATATTTTCGAAACCACCGATTCAAAGAACACCTCTACAGGTTTATTGTGGATTATTTTAAAATTTTGCACAGAAGATTTCGAACCACAAGCTTTAATCAGAACAAAATTACTTGATTTTTATTCAAGCTTATCTTCCTATAAACAGTCCGATGACTTTGTTGTTATTTTCCCGAGTCGTATCATTTTGCCTGTCAGTTGTGGGGGAGAATTTTTCGTTCTATTTAGTTCACGGATGATGACCATGTCTCCATAAATTTGCATCATCGCAGAGACCTTCCGAGTACATTCCTAAATTATACCAATGGACAACACCATTTGTTGTAAATTTATAAATATCCCATCACTAATCTCTATAGCCACACGTTGAAACTTTCATACGAAACTTTCATAGTTTCAAGGTGTGGCTTTAGAGTAATTGGCATATTTGCAAAAATGGAAAAAAATGTATATTTTTTCATACAAGTTTATTTTCAATTAAAACAACAAAATTTTCGCCGTGTACTTTAAAATACTGTTTACACTAAGGTACAATTACCTAAATAAGTTTACATACATTTGAGTTGGTAAAATAATTCAATACAAACCATCACTTTTTTAATAAAAACTATATCCCTTATTTGAACTTATGATTTCTTTTCCTCAATTCTTCACTTCACTTAGTAGTCTAAACCATCGGAATCCATGCCGGTTAGCGCCAAAACTTTTACACCCGATTTTACATCCAAAATATTATTGGCAGGTGCTTCACAACTGGTATCCATGGTGGAGCATGTATGACAATGACATGAAACAGCCTCCAAGTATTCATAGCGACGAGCCTCTTCATCAGCTTCAGGATGACAATTAGCCAACATGACAACAGCTGGCTGGCGTGTGGCATGGACACAAACGGGATGGAATGAACGTTTATAGGGGAATTTCCAATCGGAAATTTCACTGGAATCACAGTGGCCCCAACATGCCGATACACTAACATAGTCCCAACATTCTCTGCCCTTGGAATCGGCTTGAGTTACACGATACGTTAACTGTTTACGGTGGCAACCCAAACGTCCATTTGCTGGGGGACCTTCACTGTTAATCGGCTGTATGGGTAATACATCCAAGACCTGAGCCAAAGTTCCCGAACATAGTCCAAGGAAAAATATTCTGAAAAATGTCGAAATTTTTTTTAATGTGAAAAACTCAGAAAATTGAATTGAATTACAGGTTTAGACAACTCATTGTATCCGTGGTTGGTTGGTTGTCCTTACGAGTTTCGAAAACAAACTGAAAGTGACTTGTTGCTTTGCCTTAACGTCCATATTTATACCTATATTGTAATACAATAGTAATAGTATTGGTGTGGGTGAATTGCAATGATGCGTTGAGTGTATGTGTGTGTTTGTGTTTGCAAGGATAATAATACTTTTGAGGCTGTGACGTTATGTATAACTTTTGTTCGAGTGTTTATGTATTGTGATTTGAAATTAATATTTAAAATATTTTTGTTTTGTTTTAATGTTTATTTTGTTCAACTTTTGATAGTCCTTTTTCAACGACATGTAGAATAGGAAGGGGTATATGCAAAAATGAATTTTTATTCAGCCTAAATAGCCGTTAAGGAAGTAAAGGACAAAGTTACATAACTACATACATACCTTGATTTGTTTGTGATGTCAAGATTTCTCAAAATTCGTTGAATGAGCTTTTAAACCAACTTCCAAGCACATCATTCATAAATGGCATTCCAATTTTTTACATCTCATTTCATTCTTTGCTGAAATATCTGAAAATGTTTCTTGGAGAATTATAGACAAACAAAAGTTTTGTTTACAATAACTTTCAATTTTTATTTGTTTTTAAATATTTTTTGCTTGAATTTGGTGTTTTTTTTACAATTTTTTATTAGAAATTTATTGGAGTTTTGTTAACATTTTTATTTAATTTATTTTTCTATTTTTAGTTTTAACCTCAAATAGCATTCCTGGACTCCGATTGTTGGCCTTAAAGGTAAGTCGTTGTATGATTTTATTGTTTTAAACTTCCAAATCACACCAAAACAAAGTAACACGTTTTCCTTTCTTCGGGTTCTGAGATTTATAAGCGAGCCATTGTATTATGAACCGCAGGATTTAACACCCATTTTCCCTTCAAATTTAGGGGTATTTGTTTAAAGATGTAATCGTATTTAATAAGTCAATTTTACTTTGAGGAATATCAGTTACTTGTGAACCTGTTACTCTTTGACTCTTAGGAGTTTTTTCAACATATGAAAGCGGTTTTTACTTAGGGTCTACCTTGGACGACATAATTGTCGTTTAGATTGCTTTCAGTTCCTTTTCCTTTTTTCTGATCATAAGGCGTTTTTATTCAATGAAATTCTTGAGAGATTATCATTTGATACTCTTGCTCTTTATGCTCTTCGCCTTATTTCATGATGCGAACCAATTCGTTGTGTTCTTATCGGATTTCTAAAACGACGATTTTCGGGACGTGGTCCAATTACATGTTCCTCCTCATCGGACAGCTCGTTTTCATCATGCTCATTAGGTGACTCATAATCTTCCATAATGGAATCTTGCACCGTTTCTACTGAAGCATTTGATGAACCATTCATGCGTTCATCTCTCACCATGGCATTGGCGAGCAAACGTTGACGTCTCTCTTCCATCAGCCTGTCACGTTCTTTGTGTATATAGTCTCTAATATTCGGTAAACCAGCCACATTGTTAGCCGTCAATGCTGAACGTATTATGTTCATATCGGTGGCCTCCATCCATTCATCGGTTTCGGGTACATAACATTCGGTATGTGAAATGGTGGAAACACCATTAAATCCGGCAATGGCAAAGATCATATCGTCGATGATTTCCAAACCAAAATTACTACGTGAATGATTCATTTCCCGTATAAAAGTCCAGGTTTGTGTGTCTGGGTTATATCGCTCTCCTGTGGCCAAACGTGAAGTACCATTGAAGCCACCAACAACATACACTTGACCACGAAAAGCAACACATGATACCCCAGAACGACGTTGATTCATATTTGGTATGCGAGTCCAAACATTGGTATTGGGATCATAGAATTCGGCACTATCCAGGCATTCTTGACCATTGAAACCACCTGTGAAAAATATATCAAAATGTAGGTCTAATAAATACTGTGCAGCAATGTCATGCTATAACCCCAGTAGTGCGATTCTCTAACACATTTTTTTAGTTACCGACAAAAATCGGTAAAAATAAAATGCTTATAATTTCGGTAATTAACGATATTTTTCGGTAAGGTAGCGATAAAAAAGTAGTCGTAAGTACATATTTACATTAGGCAATTTTACTTGCGGCAATTGTCAGTTTGCTGGTGACAGAGGGTGTTGAGAGGCAAATGGTTACCATATGCCTCACCCCTCTCTCCATCAAATTGACAATTGTCGCAAGGAAAATTGCCTAATGTAAATATGGACCAACGTTCTTCCGACAGCAAGAATGTTGTAAACTTTAATTTGAACTTTTCATTAATAATTTTGCGTTTTCATTTTACCGATTTTTGAATCAGAGAATCACACTACAGGTCTTTATGTAATGTAACTTATGTTTAGTGGTTTCCCGTGGCCTTCTGAAGGGTTTATAGTTTTCCGTCTAGTTTCAAGCCGCTCTTCTTGGAGTTCTGACGCTTGACTTAAATACAGACGTATTTGATTTCCGTCTTATCACCCATATTTGGAAAGCATTCCCCTAACCGCCACTTGGGGGCGTTCCAATTGGGGTTAAAGGTTCCCCGAAGGAGATCGTAGACTTACTGGAGGATATTTATGTATTCGATATTCCGTAATATCGATCATTACGAAACCCATGGCGATTATCGGCAACTGTATAGCTATTTCTAATGCTGTAGAGGAGAAAAGCCTCGAGAGTCTTTGCTATGGGCGACAAAAGCGAAATCGGTCTGTACGATCCAATTTTGCGGGTATCCTTGCCTAGTTTCACTAGTGCCAGACTTCGGGGACGTTATGGGTGACTAGCGACAGCTGTTTAGCGCTCCTAATGACATTTACCACATCCTCCATTGTAAATTGTGGTCGGTTCTCTCTCTCTCGGCGGGATCTGTCGGATCTGTCAGTGTAACGGATGCCAGACGTGGCTAATGTCCTATCTACCTTCTTTCCAGATTTCGGGAGTGACTTAACCGTTGCCCACAATGCACTAATTTCGGTTCAAATGTTGCAATACTTCAGATAATCTAGCTACTTATTCCGCTTGTGCTCATCGACAAACCTATCTTCCAGTGTCAGCTCCCTCACTCTGGGGTCACTGAGGTTGGGTAGACGAAGCTCATCCATCAACCTCATTTGCTAGTGCCGCTGCCTTTGCTGAGAATTTTTCCCACTTCAGGAATTTTTCCTTTCTGGAAGAGAGGGCGCTTATAGATACCCTTTCTGAAAAAAGTGTTTCTATAGACCCTCTCTGAAAGAACGGGTGCTTCTATAGACCTTTTCTGAATGAAAGTATGCTTCTAGAGACACTCTCTGAAAGAAAGATTGCTTCTATAGACACTCTCTGAAAGAAATGGTGCTTCTATAGACACTCTCTGAAAGAAAGGGTGCTTCTCTAGACACTCTCTGAAAGAAAGGGTGCTTCTATAGACACTCTCTGAAAGAAAGGGTGCTTCTATAGACACTCTCTGAAAGAAAGGGTGCTTCTACAGACACTCTCTGAAAGAAAGGGTACTTCTATAGACACTCTCTGAAAGAAAGGGTGCTTCTAAAGATACTCTCTGAAAGAAAGGGTGCTTCTATAGACACTCTCTGAAAGAAAGGGTGCTTCTATAGACACTCTCTGAATGAAAGGGTGCTTCTATAGACACTCTCTGAAAGAAAGGGTACTTCTATAGACCTTTTCTGAAATAAAGTATGCTTCTACAGAACTTTTCTGAAATAAAGTATGCTTCTACAGAACCTTTCTGAAAGAAACGGTGCTTCTATAGACCCTCTCTGAAAGAAAGGGTGCTTCTATAGACCTTTTCTGAAAGAAAATTATGCTTCTAGAGAACCTTTCTTGAATAAAGGGTGCTTCTATAGACACTCTCTGAAAGAAAGGGTGCTTCTATAGACACTCTCTGAAAGAAATGGTGCTTCTATAGACACTCTCTGAAAGAAAGGGTGCTTCCTTAGACACTCTCTGAAAGAAAGGGTGCTTCTCTAGACACTCTCTGAAAGAAAAGGTGCTTCTATAGACACTCTCTGAAAGAAAGGGTGCTTCTATAGACACTCTCTGAAAGTAAGGGTGCTTCTATAGACACTCTATGAAAGAAAGGGTGCTTCCATAGACACTGTCTGAAAGAAAGGGTACTTCTATAGACACTGTCTGAAAGAAAGGGTACTTCTATAGACCTTTTCTGAAAGAAAGGGTACTTCTATAGACCTTTTCTGAAAGAAAGGGTGCTTCTACAGAACCTTTCTGAAAGAAACGGTGCTTCTATAGACCCTTTCTGAAAGAAACGGTGCTTCTATAGACACTCTCTGAAAGAAAGGGTGCTTCTAAAGACACTCTCTGAAAGAAAGGGTGCTTCTATAGACACTCTCTGAAAGAAAGAGTGCTTCTATGGACACTCTCTGAAAGAAAGAGTGCTTCTATAGACACTCTCTGAAAGAAAGGGTGCTTCTATAGACACTCTCTGAAAGAAATGGTGCTTCTATAGACACTCTCTGAAAGAAAGGGTGCTTCTATAGACACTCTCTGAAAGAAATGGTGCTTCTATAGACACTCTCTGAAAGAAAGGGTGCTTCTATAGACACTCTCTGAAAGAAAGGGTGCTTCTATAGACACTCTCTGAAAGAAACGGTGCTTCTATAGACACTCTCTGAAAGAAACGGTGCTTCTATAGACCTTTTCTGAAATAAAGCATGCTTCTAGAGAACCTTTCTGAAATAAAGGGTGTTTCTATAGACCCTCTCTGAAAGTGTGCTTCTAGAGACCCTTTCTGGAAAAAGGGTGCTTGTATAGACACTCTCTGAAAGAAACGGTGCTTCTATAGACCCTTTCTGAAAGAAAGGGTTCTTCTGTAGACCCTTTCTCTGAAGCGTGGATTGGTGAACTCTCTGAAACTAGACCAATTAGTTTTCCCATGATTCATGAAAGTGTGGCATTCGGGGGTTATGATGTCAGAAATTGTGAAGGAGATGAATATAGGGACATAGTCAGACTCAAGAGAAGCGATTTTGAAATACCAAAAGCAGGCTAATGTTGGGCCTTTTGTCTGGGGTACTACTATTAATCGGCGGGATGTATATGTTAAGTAAAACTATCTCGGCAGTTCCATACCTGAATTTTACCCTTCCTAAATTCCATGTAAGGGGTCATTAGAGCCAGGTTCAAGCGAGATAGGTCTATATTGAACAGACTGGGGCAACAGGAAATATGGGCTCCCACCTCCACTTCTAGTGGGATCCTTCCTCAATACGTTTTAACCATTACAACGTTCCTCACAGCAGTTGGATCTGTGTTCCAGGACCGATGCAATGAACATCTTGCCCAAGGACTGCCGTTGTTGAGTTTGGTATTCTACACCGCCGCGACCCTGAAATTCTTCGGACTCACAAAGCCCATTATTTCCTCCATTTTACCTCGGAGTCCATGGCAATTAAATAGTAAAAATATTAAAAAAGTACAATGAAAAAATGGCTATATGTATTGCTTGGTGCGCAGGTAGGCCATATCGGGCCACGTTTTGGTAAAGTCCCGATATAACGATACCTCCCGATTTTCGGTATTTTGTTGGTTTTAGCTAAATGTTTGGCCGAACTAACTGTAATTTAACATCTGAGGTTCCAGAGGCCACAAAACATCTTTACCAAAAATTGTCAATATAGGTCCAAGTATTGGTATAGTCCCCATATAACGGTACTTCCCGATTTTCGGTATTTTGAGGGTTTTAGTTACATTTTTTGGCCGAACTACTTGTAATTTGACAATTGAGGTTCTCAGAAGTCACAAATCTTCTTCACCAAAAATTGTCAATATAGGTTCACATATTGATATATGTAGCCCCCCATATAAAGGTGGCGCCCGATTGAAGAAATTTTTTGATACATTTTGTGACTTTATACAGGCATTTGGGTTTTTGTGTTCACAAAATATCTCTATTTAAGATTGTGGACAGAAAGGAAAATTAAAAATTAAATAAAAGTTCGGCCCGGCCGAACCCAACGCATTTTTACTTGTTTTCATTTCGGCCGACAAACTATCGATAGTCCCGACTATTGTTTTGATTGTTGTCTGGAGATTACGCCGACCAACCAAAACATGTTTTTTAATTTGACTGTCGCGAATTATTTCAAAAGTAGTTGCTCTTGAGTACGTTGTAATCACAGTTTTACGACAGCGATCAAAACGAGAGTCGGATTATCGATAGAGTTTTTGCCAGATCTACTTTTATCCTCAACAGGAATTTTCCACCTCCCCTCGACTTCGAGCTTCAATTTTTGCACAGTGTTATCCATTCCCAAACCATGGGGGTGTATAATATTTTAGAAATATCTTTTCATTTAGTTTCTACTTTCCTCCATCTTTCCTTTCTTATTTTTCCCCATTTCTTACCAGTGGCATAAATTTTCCCATTAAGTGTACAGGCGCTTGCGTCAGATCTTTGCATATTCATGGGTGTTATAACGGACCATTGATTTGTTGCGGGATTATAGCGTTCCACTGTATTAAGACGATTATGGCCATCATAGCCGCCTATGGCATAAATTAAACCATTCAACTCGGCCACGCTGACGTAGCAACGACGAGAATGCATGGGAGCCACCTAAGAAAGGAAATAAAAGATGAAGAAAAATTGCTAATGTAAATTGTCTATTGCAATAAACACTTTCATTCATACCTCCTTCCAGGTTTTCTTAATGGCGTCAAAGACTCGACATGTATTGAAATATTCCAAGCCATCATAACCTCCAATGGCATAGATTTTATAACCAATTACAGCTGTGCCGTGATAGGCCCTGGGACCAGCTGGATCTTCGGCTGGTATATTGACCCATCTATCGGCCCGTGTATCATAGGTTTCAATGCAGGCCTTAGATGTACCACCACTCCAGCCACCTATGGCAAATATAACCTCATGCGGCAGGCGTGGCATGGCCAAGGGCGGTGTGGTCAACTTCACATGTGAAAGGGGCATGCGAAAAGGACAATATAACATTGAGCTAAAAATACAATCACACATCAGCACTTTCATACCTCTCCTGATGTGGGATTTATTATATCCAAGTCATACATAAATTTAAACGTTTCCACAATCAATGGCTTGGCTTCGTCACTTTGCAGAACATATGGATGTTCCTTTACCTCCTCCATGAAACACTGGAAGGATATACAAACAAACAATATGAAATACTGCATTGATTACTAATCACAGAGCATACCTTGGGAGTCATTAATCCCAAACGAACACCCTGCATTAATTGGGCCACATGTTGTTTGCGGTTTTCGGGATCTTGGTCAATCCATTTCACACACAGCTTCCACACATTGTCTTCTTCTCGGGTATTAAGTTCATCGTCATTGATGACATCATAAAAGTCCTTTAAATTCATTTGCAATAAGTCCTTATTTTTAGATGCCACCTCAATGAAATGCCGCAACAAGTAGTTCCTAGCCTTGGCATATAAATCGTTCAAAAAACGAAATCTGCTTAGCAAACAAATGAAGAAGAAAGAAGGCATTAGAAGATACTCAATTAGTTGGGAATTAGTAATGTAAAGTGATTATTGGGATTGTGTAACTCTTGATTTGTCTATGCAATAAGTTGCAGGTGTGGGTGTGCATGATGTCACATATGGAATATACGTACATACCTGGCAAAACCCATTATACTGACACAATTTTCCGCTGTTAGCATTTGTGCTAAATACTGTTTGCACATTTTCACCAAACCCGAGATGCCAACATAATCGGCTGATATTAAAAGTTGATGAACATTATCGGCATTGATGGAGCATTTCCGCAAATATGCATAGTTGATGATTTCTTCCATAATGCTGGAACTAATACCCGGTATGTGAACATGATGATTATTTGATTCCGCGTTGCTGCCTTTATTTGTTGCCTCGCCTGTGGTGGTAAATTGTGCTCTGCGGAGGAAGAAAGGATTAAAGTCTGCATTTCAATATGTTTTATCACTAATTTAATTTTGATTCCAGAATTTCAATAGAATCTCGACATATCGAAAATTTTAAGAATTCCTAATAAACTGTCAAACCTCTCAGCGGAATGTTGGTCAACATTTCCTGAGTAGTTTCTCAGCCATGTAAAACTTCTCTACATGTTCGGACATGCCGTTCGGAATCGAACTTGAAACGCGATCCTGTGTCATTGAGCAAAACAAAGAACCGGACTGCCCTCATTGATGTGAGAGAAGTGCCCTTTAAGCGGTGTTCGTAAGAAATATTGGTTTTAACGTCAGCCCCTTGCAGCCTTATCCTTCCCATTTTCTTAGTGATAAATCGAAAAATATGATAATTCTCCAAAAAACTGGCGGTGCTTTTGTTTTCGAATTATTGGGAACCTACTGCATAAAAAACAAACCACTTCTTACCGAAAATATGGACTGCAGGCACTCATTATCGCCCGGTGAACATTAAAGGAACCATCCGTAACACTTATAACGGCATCACAAAGTAAATTGCTACAACGCAATTCATTTAGGGTCTGTAAGGCCTGTTCACTCACGGTTCCAACCAATATTTGTTCATCTTCCTTTTCAACACCAACATCTTCAACATCGACATCCATATCGCCGTCGGATAGAACACCTTCATCATTATTTGCAATTGCATTGTGTTGGTGGTGGTGGTGAATTACTGCATTGACACGTTCGCGATTCATTACAAATTTTGAATTTGCCAAAAATAATATAAACTAATTTCAATTTATAAACTGAGAATTTTGAAAATGTTGATCCTTTAAAGTTCCCCCCTTTGGATTTTCTTTATTTGTGGTATTTTAAAACGTTTCTTCTTTTTAAGATTTTTTAAGATCACGTCAATAATTGGTTTACTGGTAATCTTGAAAACCGTTACTTTTTCTTAACTTATTTAAATTATTAATAAATATTTGTAATTATTTTCCCAAAGAAAGGAAAATATATTCACAACAACAATATATTGATTGACTTATAAAAAAAAAACATAGAAATATTATGTCAAATTATAGCAATGAATTGATAGAACATTTCTTTATTAACAAAGACGTTTAAAAAGGGAGCAAATTATGTAGCGTATACATAATTTAAATAACCAGTTCGAATTCGTAATAAGTATACGTAATGATATTAAAATTAATAACAGTCATACGCAACAGTAAACGAGATGGGTTTAAATCAATGTCGTTCTTTGGTATTGTTGAAGTTACGAAGTTTTTCGGCAATTCTCACACACACAACTCGAACGCAATGAAAGAGCACACAAAAGAGAGCAAATGTTTTGATTTGTTATTGTTTTACAGCATGCGTGCATACAACCTTACTAACACACTGTCAAAAGTTGCCAATATTCAGAATTTTGTTTGCCCTCTTCTTGGTCGGCAGTGATTTAAATTTGCAGAATTTTTAGTGTAGCAGACTTTAAGGTGAAAAACTCTTTACTTTATTAAAACAGGTATTTTTTCACTCAAGCAGAGATTAATTACAGAAGAGCCTAAAACGCCTGTTATACTATGATTTAAACTGTCAATCCATACAATATCCGTCAAATAAAATCCAGTGGATTTAGAACTACGATTTATTTGACGTATATACTATGGAATTGACATTTGAAATCGAGTGGATAAGTCTAAACGTACTATAAAGAGGGATGTCGCTATAGAAAAGAAATAATGTCCAAGCTTTCGCGTAGCAGTTAATACTTCTTTGTTATGCTGGCCATCAATGATTTATAGACGAAATTACAACTAAAGGCCTCGGTACATAAGAATCATGATATTTTTGCCATGCAGACCCAAATTCGAAGTAGGAATGCCGGCTCTTGATTATTTTTGTTCGGTTTGTCTCATGCGCATCTAACACCCTGAAGCTTTGCTAAATTTAATCGATGTAGGGAGTGGGTGAATTTAAGGGTTGCTTTGGAGGAAGAACTACATATGAGAGGGACTATGTTACTGTATGCTGCGTAAACACAGAGCCCAGCAACCGCACACGCACAGCACATAACACTTTTTGCAATTTAATTGCAATGGACTCCGAGAAAACATCGAGGAAATAGTCGGTTTTATGTGACGGAAGAATATCATGAATATCACGGAGGTGCAGGAAACCAAACCCAACAAGAATTTCCGGTTACAGCAATGCGAGGGTAACAACGTACTAAAGGAGAATCGTAGCAGAAGTAGAGATAGGGACTAGCTTTCCTACTGTAGCAGTCTGTTAAATACAGACATATCTAGCTTAAGACTGTCTGTACTGACGCGTCCATGGAAAGTATGGATGTAGCAGTCATGTATCTCGCCGATAAATGACAGGTTACTTACTTACTTACTTAGCTGGCCCATTACAGAACATTTGTTCTATAGGCCGAACTAAGAAAAGATTTCCAATTCTCTCTATTTGTTGCTTCGCTTTCTGGAATACCGCGCCTTTTCATCTCATCATCCACTTGTTTGCGCCATCTATTCCTTGGCCTGCCAATTCTGCGTGCACCGCCAAGCGGTCAGTGTTTATACACCTTTTTAGCGGGGTCATCATCGCTCATTCTTATGATATGGCCTAGCCAACGCAATCGCTGCATCTCGATACGTTTAACAATATTGATGTCGTTGTACAGCAGGTACAGCTCGTGGTTCATGCGACGTCGATATTCACCGTCAACGCAGATTGGTCCGTAGATCTTTCGAAGAATTTTTCTCTCAAACACACCAAGCACTGCCATGTCTGCTTGCGCAAGTACCCAGGCTTCGGAGCCATACATCAGCACGGGTAGTATCAGTGTTTTGTAGGGCGTTATTTTTGTTTGACGAGATGTGGCTTTGTTTTTAAATTGCTTACTTAAACCAAAGTAGCATCTGTTGGCCAATACAATTCTTCTTTTTATTTCACAACTGATGTCGTTTGTTGTGTTTACGGAGGTGCCGAGGTAGACGAAGTCTTTTACTACCTCAATATTATAGGAACCAACTTCCACAGTCGGTCCGAGCTCAATGGACGCATTGCGCGTCGACACCATCAACTTGGTCTTTTCACCGTTTACCGCCAGACCCACTTTAGCAGATTCTCCTTCGACCTTCATAAAGGTATCAGTTACTTCTTTTACATGTGACTATTGGTGTAGATTGTGCCACTTCTTTTGACGTTTGCCTCTCGTATAACCTTTTCCAGCAGGATGTTAAAGAGATCACACGAAAGGCTGTCTCCTTGTCGGAAACCTCTTTTGGTACCAAACTCTTCGGAGAGGTTCTTTCCTATTTTAACTGAGGACCTCGTGTCAGTTAAAGTCATTTTGCAAAGCCGGATGAGCTTTGCGAGATACCAAATTCAGACATAGCTTGGAATACCTTTGAACGCAGCGGGCTGTCGAAGGCTGCTTTATAACACTGTGCAGCAGCATTTTTGGGGGGTGGAAAATTTCTTTTGAATATGAAAGCACTTGATGAGTATACTAAGAACCCAAAAGGAAATTTTCGCCATAGGTCAAGTTTCTGAGATATCTCGCGATGAATTTTTTGATTTTTTCCCTATAATACTTGGTAAAATAGCTCCATATCTCTATTTGGCGTTGTTGTAGCTTAATTTTGAGGTGACATGTCTGCAGTCAAATCGATTGGCGAATGTTTTTGTAGAACATTTCATTCTTCTAACTCAATGCCTTTCATGTCCTTTTCGTCCTTTATTTCTTGAACCGTAGTGAAAGTACCACAAGATGAGATTTTTCAGCATCCAAATATTCTACAAAAATGTTGATCAGAAGATTTTAGCTACGGTTCTCTTTGACAGCTAATCGATTCTGTCACATTTTCATTGTCCTTTTTGACATTTAATCGGTTTTGGTTCAGAAATAAACTATGTTTTGTTTTTCTGTATATTCGGCATTGGTTATTTATTGCTATGTAGACATAACAGTTGGTTATTGCTTATGTAGACATCTGGGGTGCTTCTGAAATATTTACCACAAATAGCTCTTGTAATGGTGAACACGTTAATAACAAATTTTCTTGGAGGATAGATCCGGTTATCTCAATTTTTGATCCGGATATTCCGACATTAAAACGGATTTTTGAACCGGTTTTAAGAAACCGATTAAACTTATATGTATACCGGGCGAAGTTTGACCTACGGCGTAATTGTCCTTCCGCGTTCGTATTATTATCTTCATCGACTTTCATCGCCAAAAAGAATTGTTCGCCCCCCAGGCTTTGATCTCCATATTTGCGCGTTTTGATATTTTTCCTTAAAAACGGTTTAAGAAATCGGTTTTTTTGTTCTAGAACTGCAACTAACAAAGTTTTCAGAAACGAATTAATTTAATTTGATTGACAACTCTATAAGCTTTTTAACGGTATACATATAAGTTTAATCGGTTACATATAAGTTTAATCGGTGTCTACATAAGCAATAACCAACTGTTATGTCTACATACCAATAAATAACCAATGCCGAATATACAGAAAAACAAAACATAGTTTATTTCTGAACCAAAACCGATTAAATGTCAAAAAGGGCAATGAAAATGTGACAGAATCGATTAGCTGTCAAAGAGAACCGTAGCTAAAATCTTCTGATCAACATTTTTGTAGAATATTTGGATGCTGAAAAATCTCATCTTGTGGTACTTTCACTACGGTTCAAGAAATAAAGGACGAAAAGGACCTTTCATGTCCCATTGAGTTAGAAGAATGAAATGTTCTACAAAAAGATTCGCCAATCGATTTGACTGAAGACATGTCACCTCAAAATGAAGCTACAACAACGCCAAATAGAGATATGGAGCTATTTTACCATGTATTATAGGGAAAATATCAAAAAATTCATCGCGCGATATCTCAGAAACTTGACCTATGGCGAAAATTTCCTTTTGGGTTCTTAGTATACTCATCAAGTACTTTCATATTCAAAAGAAATTTTCCACCCCCCAGACTTTGAGTTCCATTTTGTGTCACAGTGTAATCGACAAAAAGGTGGTAGGTGTCGATCTGCATATCTTGGGTCTTCTCCAGGATTTTCCGCAGGCTAAATATCTGGTCAATGGTGGACTTGCCAGGTCTAAAGCCGCATTGGTATGGTCCAATTATCTCGTTGACCATTGGCTTTAGTCGTTCGCACAATATCCCTGACACGATCTTGTAGGCAATAGGGAGTAGACTTATGCCCCTATAGTTAGAGCATACAGTCTTATCTCCCTTCTTGTGGACGAGGCACAGGATACTCAGGTTCCAATCGTCGGGTACTCGTTCTTCCTGCCAGATGGTGCTAACTAGCTGATGAATACACCTTATCAGCGTGTCGCCTCCGGTTTTGAACAGCTCGGCTGGTAAGCCATCGGCTGCTGCTGCCTTATTATTCTTCAGCCGATTTATTGCTGTCTTTACCTCATCTTGGCTGGGCGGTATACATTCAATACCATCTTCTGGGATTGGGACTGTGGTATCTTCGTCGTCTTCGCTGCTATTGGATACCAACAGTTTTGAAAAATGTTCCTTTCATATCCTGAGTACACTATCTGTATCAGTTACCAAATTACCTTGCTGGTCTCTACAGGAGGATGTGCCTGTACCAAAGCCAAAAGTTTGATGCTTGACTCTTTGGTAGAATTTTCGGACTTTATTCTGGCTCATTCTGGAGTTTTTCACACTCCCGCTTTTCCATCTCTCTCTTTTTCCTGCGGAAAAGACGTTTCTCCTCTCTCCTTTTCTCCCTGTATCTCTCTCGTGCGCTACGCGTTGCTACGGATTGTAAAGTAGCCCTATATGCCGCATTTTTCTCTTCGGTGGCAGCACGACACTCCTGATCATACCATGGATTCCCTGGTGGAGGCCTCTGGTATCCAAGTATGGATTTTGCGGCTGTTTGCATGGAGTGGGCAATGCTTTGCCATTGCGCTGATATGTTATCGGGATGAGGAGTGCTTTGATTAAGCAATTGGGCTAGTTGAGAGGAATATGCTATGGCTATCTGTTGTGATTGCAGCTTACCGATGTCTAACTTTCGTGTTGTGTCTGTTCGTACTTTGTTTGCTATGTTTAAGCGGGTGCGTACCTTTGCTGCAACAAGGTAGTGGTCCGAATCAATGTTTGCGCCTCGGAACGATCGTACATCCAACACGCTCGATCAATGTCTTCCATCTATCACAACATGATCCATTTGATTACTTGTTCTTTGATCTGGAGACAGCCAGGTGCCCTTATGAATATCGAGATGATTAAATCTGGTACTGCTAACTACCATGTTTTTTGCAGCTGCAAAGTCTATCAGCCTCATACCATTGTCAGATGTTTCACTGTGGAGGCTGAATTTCCCGACTGTTGGGCCAAAGATATTCTCCTTTCCAATTTTGGCATTAAAATCGCCTAGAATGATTTTAATGTCATGGGCAGGGCAACGGTCATATGTTTCTTCTAAGCGCTCGTAAAATATATCTTTGGTCTGTTCGTCCTTGTCTTCAGTGAGAGCATGAGCGCAAATAAAGCTGATGTTGAAGAATTTAGCTTTTATTCGAATTGCAGCAAGTCTTTCATTCACTGGAGTGAAGCTGGATACCAGATGTTTTAGTCTCCGACTAACTACAAATCCGCAACCAAACTCATGCTTTACGTCATGGCAGCTATAATACAGTGCGTCACCTTTAGGTGTTGTTGTGACGCCTTTCCCAATCCATCGTATTTCCTGTATGGCAGTAATATCGGCCTTGTACTTTTCAAGTACGTCTGCCAATGCGAAGACTGCACCTTCTCTATAAAGAGTGCGAACATTCCAGGTGCAGATTCGCAGATCATGGTCCTTAAAACGTTTGCGGGGTTCGTCAACTTTAAAAGGGGTTGTTTTTCTTTTCTTTCGTTTTTTCATAGTATGCTGTTTTTTCTAGGGGAGGGTTACTAGCCCGACGCCCAAACCCAAGTTTTTAACGTTCTTATGGGAGAACGCGCGGCACATGTTAGCTCACTACCTTTAACAGGTGTTAAAGGCAGTTCCCCAGGTGACACCACGGGGAGGTCAGTGTCCACTTGAGATGAAAGAGGGACCAAGATAAATCCTGGGCTTTGCCATGTTAAAACCGGTCAGGACCGTTGCTTGGTATCATCCATCCCCTACGTCACCCAAGACAATGTTATATGTCAATGACAGGTTATATGTTAAAAATTACCGGTTTTGGAAGGTTATAACCGACTGGTTTTAAGGGATTTTTATGCACCTCAAGAGTTTCGGTACTGGGTCCCAGTTTGTGACCATTGGATCTTTTCCTGTCTAGAGGGTACCATCATAATTTAAATGCATGATGTTGCAAATGTCATTAGGAGCGCAAAATCCTAAGAACTACGACCTTACGTGATCTTCATGGTAACTTGATGAGCCGAGAGATGAGTATCTCACCAAAAAGGTCTCAAGCTGTCACTAGCCACCCTCGTCGTACCTTAAGTCTGTAATACTTGCAGGGTGGTCCCGCTACCAGACAAGGATGTCAGAAAAGGTGAGTCGTACAGACTGATTGTGCTTTTGTCCCCCGTAGCAAAGACTCTTTAGGCTTTACTCATCCCGAGCTGAATAATAGTTCTACGTTTTTATGAGGATCATAGATCTCGACACATAACCATCGTGTCCTGGTCTGACAAATCACGTCATCTGTAAACTCATCGTTTCTCTTTGTTTACACAATCTCCCATTAATGGTGTCTATCAGCAGATCGCCCGACTTCGTCACCTCTGAACGCCGCACTTTCATTAACATTGGAAAGCTAATTGACATAGTTTCAGAGAGTTCACTCATCACTGCTTCAGAGAAATTTCCAACCATTCTGGCGTTCGCTATATACCTGCTGATCATATACCCAACATAGACAAAATATCCCAGCAAAGGTGGATGGGCTAGCAGTTGATCGTAATGAGCTTCGTCGAGCCAACCAACTTTAAGTTAACAGGTTGGTCGCTGCCGTGTGATTGGTGAAACAGCTTGATGAGCCGAAAGTTGAGTATCTCACCAAAGTTCTCAATCTGGCGCTAGCTACCCTCATAGTACCCGAAGTGTGTAAAATTGACAGGGTGGTCCCGCTACCAGGTAAGGATGCCACAAAATGTAAGTCGTACAGACCGATTTTGATTTTGTCGCCCGTAGCAAAAACTGTTTAGTCTTTATTCTGCGACAAGCTAAGATGCAGGAACAAGCTCCTCAAGTCCCTAGCCGGCAACACTTGGTGTGCAGATAAAGAAACGCAAGAGGTCTGGACTGTGGTAAACTATGCAGCTATAATAGGGTTCACGAATATAAGTCCAACGCGATGAGCAATATTCAAACCTGTCAGAACGCCGTCCTGAGAACTTCTCATATCATCAATGGACCATATGCTCTCATTGAAGTAAATACTTGGGTATTACCGTAAAATTCGTCCGAATTATCGTATGGTACATAGGACTCCCCCACCCAGGCATGTCAGGAGGGATTTTCATGATTTAGAGGGGTAATACAAGCGTTGCTAGAGGGAATTGAATA
This sequence comes from Musca autumnalis, assembly GCF_047663935.1. Lineage (NCBI taxonomy): Eukaryota > Metazoa > Arthropoda > Insecta > Diptera > Muscidae > Musca > Musca autumnalis. The sequence goes on along the minus strand of NW_027411755.1, from coordinate 3,773,575 downwards.
GAATTTACACAAATGCAGTCGCAGATGCCATAAACAACTGTGGTGGTTAATGCTGAATAACGTCAGCTTCCGCGTAAACCAGAGTAGTTTTGGCTCAACTACGTACGGGATGGTGCAGACATCTAAATTTCTATAGGGCAATGATTTAAGACACCGTGCAAAACATCTGCCAAGTATGAGGTAGAGGGCCGCACGCCTAACTGCAGCCTTTCAACTGCTTTATCAAACCTACTCAACTAACTTCAATAGCTTTGTGGCAGGAAACGAACCTACAAACATATAATATGCTGTTACAACAACAGTAAAAACTTTTGTCGCTAAATTTTGTGGCTATAGCCACATAGATATATCTATAGATATTACTCCTTCAGACCAACAAAAGCTTTATTCCAGAACGCTCTTGAATCTATCAGTAGTACTCCGGTCATGTTCGAAGCGGTGGCTAAATGACACAACTCTTTGCAACAACTTGTTATCGATGTTTGCCATGTTGGGCGCCAGTCCTCGTTAGGTTGGATAACACTGGTCAACAAAATGAAAAAAGTTGGCTGTTCCATTCGAATTTTTTTCTTATCCTTGGCCACCAGAAACGTTTTTTCGGTGTTTTTTTTTTAAGAGTTTGTTAAGAAGATGTCGTGTGATCGATCTAAACAGATTTTACTATATTTATCGTGAATATACGTAGCGAAATATAGAAGACCCATGTCGAACTTTGTAAAAAATGCGTATTTTGAGTACTTTAAACCTTACCCTTAGTTGTACACATGACAGGACAGTTGACTACATGTATTGATTGTCAAAAACACAAAACTTGCTTGTGTGACGTAGGCGTCCAGACAACTGCAAAAACAGTTGTAAAATTATTATTATTATTATCATTATTATTATTATTTTATTATTATTATTATTTTATTATTATTATTATTATTATCATTATTATTATTATTATTATTATTATTATTATTATTATTATTATTAATGAATTATTAATTATTAATTAATGAAAATAGTCGATTTCCTTTTTGTTTTCCGTTCACATGTTTTGCTTTTGGTCATGCTCTTTTGTTTTCAACACATTTCAATTATTATCTCACTCAAAAATTCCAAAAAATTTTCTTGCCTACTGTCTGTGAAAAAATGAGGGACAGCTGGGAGACAGCCGACAAATGTATGTATGTGTTAGTAAATCAGAGTTGTATTTGCGGACAGACTGTCTTGTGTAAACGCCTAGATAATTACGTCATCAAGGCATGTCATAGGTTTATGATATAAAGTGTGTCTGCGTACTCGATAATTTGTAATAATTATTACAAATTATTACTGAATGTTGTTTTTTTACACAATTTTCAGTAAAAGAGAATGAATTGAGAAACTTGTTTTTAAATTTTTATTACTGAGAACTTATAATTTTTACTGAAGGAATTTTGTTCAGTAACATTTTGTAGCTTTAGGCAGTTGTCAAAAGTTTAAAATATTCAGTAAATATTAATCAAATTGAAAATTTTTACTGAATGTTGTCCTTTTACTTTTTTAATTTTTTCCTTTGAAAGAGTATAATATGCTGTTTATATTAGAGCTTTTTGGGAGGTTAACCTTCATTATCAGGATTTGTTTGACGTATATGTAATGGAATTGACATTTTAAACCCAGTGGGTTTGTTAAATCCGGTTATATATAAACGTACTATAAAATGCTTTACTCTCTAAAAAGAAGTTACTGAGTAATATTTACTGAGAAAGTACAAGGACAAACCTATTATATATCAAAATCAACAATTGCTTTCCCATTCAAATTTGTTCAAAAAGTACGGTAAGTCAGAAGTCACATGCGCAAAGATTCCGATAAAGAAAATTGAGTTTTTAGATAAGAGCGGGGAGGATAAATTATAGAGAGTCTCGTTCCTCGTCGTTCTCTCCTAAAAACTCAATATTCTTTACCGAAAACTTTGCGCGTGTGACTACCGAATAACGAAAAAATTGCAGACTCTGGAAAGATGTTAACATCAGCCAATGGGATGCCAGCAAACATGCTGTTATAGTACGTTTACATATAACCGCATTTAATTAACCCACTGGGTTTCAAATGTCTTTTCCATACGTCAAATAAATCATCATAAAGAAGGTTAACCCGTCAAAAAGCTATAATGTATTTATTATCTAACAGAAAATAGGAGAAGAGAGCGTCATTCCGCACCATTTTCGTTAAAAGAAAAGTATAAGTTTTGCTAGTGTTTGCAACACGGAACTACTTTTTTAGCACAGAATTGGAAAGATAGTACTATCTTGCGGGATCTGGAAGACATCTTATGTGTTGGTCCAGATTATATTATATTTTTGGAATTTCTGTCGAAATGCTGAAAGGTAGATCCTTGTTGTTCCCCTAAATTCTTCAAAGTTAACCAACATATCTAATCGTTGAAGTTTCAAGACTACGACATACCATAAATCTGCATAAAGTATATTTTCCTTAGCTTTATCTATGCAGAAATTAATTTTATACAGACCGTGGCATTAGACAAGGAAGGATATGAGGGTCGGCATTTTATTGTTCAGTTAGAATAGTCAAGCGTTTAAATCCTAACCTAAGATGATTTGAAATTTCTACATTTGACATTTTTTTTAAATAATCCGTGAAATTTTGGATTATTTACAGTTAAGTAATATTCAAATTAAGGCCTAAAATTAATTGCATAAAAAATGCTAGTCCATTTTTTTCTATTTTTTACGTTCACATTTTTCGTTGGCAGTAATATTTTGCATTAAAATTGGATATTTATTTAAAACAACTGTTTTAAATTGTTAGACGCTTGTTATTGGTAATAGAGGAATAACAGCATCCACTGACACAGTGCGCAAACTCCTTACGAAAACCTCAAACATCCTTTGCCAAACATAAAAAGGATTGTAAATCCTACAGCAGCAAGTAGTGTTAATTGTACAGAGTATGTGTTAACATCTATCCAAAGACAGACAAAAAACGATTCTCTGTCCAACGACGAACATTTAACGGTTCGCTTTCAACTTGTCAATTACTGCTTCGTGTGTGCGTGTTTCTAAACGATCTTAAGATGTTGGTCTTCAAAGTGTTATCCTTGATAGTATTCTTTGGTTTGTTGTGTTATGCTAAAGAGACATGGCTTAGACCCGGTTGCCATAAAGTCGGAAATACACGCAAAATCTCAATACCCGATTGTGTTGAGTTCCTAATAACCACCAATGCATGTCGAGGATTTTGTGAATCATATTCTGTGCCCTCAATGCCTTGGGGCAATGCTGGTGGTGGATTTAGGCCACCAAAACCTGTGGTCTCGGTGGGGCAATGTTGTAATATGATGGAATCAAGGGAGGTTAGTGTTCGTTGTTGCAATGCAACAACAAAAGAGCTGATAATATTTCCAATCTTTTTAAATTTTAGGTACAAAAACGCGTTCTTTGCATGGATGGTTGGCGTAATGTTACATTTCAGTCGGCTTTATCTTGTAGTTGTTATCATTGCAAAAAGGATTAGAGTTCTGAAGATGAAATAGACAATGTCGGCGGCGTGTAGTGTAAATATAATTGTATAAATATATAATGTTTAGATGAGCCACTTAAATTTAAAAATACAAACACATAATATACATATGCAGAATAAAAACATACAAGAAATATTCAATAAATTACAAAATTGTCGCTGTGTAAAATAATCTCTTTACTTTTTTTATTTTGTAATATAAACTTTATAAACTTATCTTAAAATGAAATATGTACACAAATAGAAATCTTCAGGGAACATAATTTACAACTTGGCCTTTGGTTTTTCGCCAGCACGTTCCAATAATTCACGCATACTGGTCAAGGCCTCATCAATGGATTTGGCAAAAAGTTTGGCTGATGTCACATCATTGGATTTCCAGGCAGAACAAGCCAAAAAGATATCTGAATCACGAGGATTATAACAGCAACCGTAGCCATCGTGGGTTAAGGGGCCATAGCACATGAAGGCGGCATTAGGTGAAGCTACTTGTGAGGTCGAGACACGGAAGTGGGCACTCTTCACTACACCGGGGGACTGATAGAATTTGGGTATGGGTTTATTATTTTCCAAAGCCATAAGTTTCAAACCCAAGAGATGGCGATCTACACCACGTCCCTGCAAAGCCATGGTGGTATATTCACGATGACCATTAACAGCCTTTTTCAAGAGTTCAACACGTGTCTCGTCCGAACACTTGGGATCCATCATGGCCTTGGCAAAGGCCAACGATTCATTCGAACAGGAACGAATGGTTTCAGTGCGACCACCATAATAAATGCGCAAATGAGCAGTTTCATATTGTGCACCAGCACATTTGTGGAGTCTGTCGAAAAGAAATAATAATAATAATTTAGTTTATTTTGCTTAAGAATAAATTAAAATTGATTAGATAAAATATTCGTATAGTATTTTCACTGCCAAAATGTTATTACGATAATAATTTTTGTCTAAGAAAACATTATATGGTTTTTGTGTTATATAACATTATCCGGATTATATTTTCTATATACGAATAATAATTTGATATGGTAAACATTAGCCGGATATATGTATGAGAACATATGACGGATAACGATTTCTATAGGAAAACATTATATTTTCCTATAGAGAACATTATCCGTATAAAGACATCTATTGCAGAACAGAACATAAGCCTGATAAAGTTTTCCATAGGAAAATCCGATAAGGTTTTCTATAGGAAAACATTCATTGCTATATGAAAACAGAAGTCGTATACTGTTTTTCATAGGAAAACATTAAGCAAATAAAGTTTACTATAAGAAAACATTAGCCGGATAATGTTTTCTATAGGTAAACATTAGTCGGATAAATTAGCCGAGTAAAGTTTTCTGTTAGAAAATATTAGCCGGATAGTTTTCTATAAGAAAACACTAGGCGGGAAAAATGTTTCTTTAGGAAAACACTAGCCGGATGAAGTTTTCGATAGGATAATATTAACCGGATAAAGTTTTTTTTTTATAGAAAAACATTAACCAAATAAAGTTTTCTGTAGAAAACATTATCCGTGTAAAGATTGATATAGGAGAACATCATCCGGATAAAGTTTTCCATAGGTAAACATTAGTCGGATAAAGTTTTCTGTAGGAAAACATAAACCCGATAGAGGCAAACATTTGCCGGATAAAGTTTTTTATAGGACACCTTAGACGGATAAAGTTTTCTATATGTAGACATTAGCTGGATACAGTTTTTATATGAAAACATTAACCGGATAATGTTTTCTATGGGTAAACATTAGTCGGATAAATTTTTATTTAGGAAAATATTAGCCGGATAAAGTTTTCTACAGGAAAACATTAAACGGATAAAGTCTTCTATAGGAAAATATTAGCCGGACAAAGTTTTCTATAGAAAAACATTAGACGGATAAAGTTTTCTATAGGAAAATGTTAACACTAACCGGATAAAGTTTTCTATGGGTAAACATTAGCCGCCTACAGTTTTCTTTACGAAAACGTCAGTCGGATAAAGATTTTTACAGGAAAACATGAGGCGGATAAAGCATTTTATAGGAAAACATAAGACGGATACAATTTTCTATAGGAAAAAAAAAATAGTCGGATAAAGCTTTCTACAAGAAAACATATGACGGATAGAGGTGTTTATAGGGGAAAATTAGTCGGATATAGTTTTCTGTAGAAAGACATTAGCCGTATAAAGGTTTCTATAGGAAAATATGAGCCGGAAACGTTTTCTACATAAAAGCATTAGCCGGATAACGTTTTCTATAGAAAAACATTCCCCTGATAAAGTTTTCTATAGGAAAATATTAGCCGGATAAAGTTCTCTATAGGGAAATGTTAGCCAGATAATGTTTGTCTATAGGGTAAAGATTTCTATAGGAAGACATGATTCTAACAAATCTTTTCTATGGGAACCATTATCCCAATAATATTAAGTGTGTCTGCGTACTCGATAATTTGTAATAATTATTACAAATTATTACTGAATGTTTTTTTTTACACAAATGTTCATTAAATGAGAATGAATTGAGAGACTTGTTTTGAAATTTTTATTACTGAGAACTTATAATTTTTACTAATGCCTTGTTCAGACTGACGGTGTTTCGCTCTCTATTCGTTGTTCGACCCCAAATTACGATGTAATTACTTCATTTCCCATACAAAATATTGAGAACGAACAACGATTTGTGTACATTGTTCAATTTAAATTACTCTCGGAACGACGATAAAATATGTCCCATCTCTAACAAATGAGAGAATTTATCGAAATAAATTAATTATGACAGGAAAAATACAAAATTTATTAAAAACCCAAATATTTTTAGAAAAACTGCAAAATATGAATGAAAAGTAAACGGTTTAACGACTAGTATACATTCAAATCATAGAAAATTTTGTATTCTCTTTCATTGCATTTACATTTCTTGTCCATCGTTTCAAATTCGCGTACAAATTTAGAAACAAAAGTCAAATGCCTGCCGGAAAGTCTGTATACCAAAAAGTTATTTTGGAAGGTCTCTCTCTCGTTAATTTTTAAAATTGAAAAATTTGAATATATACTGAAAACACCAAAATTGTGAGAAAAAATAGAAAACATGAATGAAACTAATATAATTTAATATTAAATAGATATCTGGAAGAAGGACAAAAATTTTTTCAGTTCATATCAATTAATTTTACTCGTCTTTTGGCTGAAACTTTCTTTAAAATCAGTAAACAAAAACTATGAAAATATGAATCATGTTGCTATGAATGATGTGCCATGTCGTATGAACCGGTTAATTCGTGTACGTAATTATGAGAACGAACGACGTTATTCAAATGCTGGTATGAACATGGCATAAAGGAATTTTGTTCAGTAACATTTTGTAGCATTAGCAGTTGTCAAAAGTTTAAAATATTCAAATATCATAATCGTCAATATTAATCAAATTGAAAATTTGTACTGAATGTTGTCTTTTTACTTTTTTAATTTTTTCCTTTGAAAGAGTATAAAATGCTTAACTCTGAGTAATATTTACTGAGAAAGTCAAGGACAAACCTATTATGTATAACAAAATATTATCCGAATATTTTTGCTGACATTTTTCTTCATAAACAACTATTATCCGAATGTCTTCTTGATCATTTTCTCTGCCAATGTGAACTGAAAAAACTTACCTATAGAAAGCATATTGCAAAGCCATTTGTACAAAACTATCTGGAGACAATTTTTGCTTCTTCAAAAAGTCCTTGCCATATCCTTTGTATTGCAAAACACGCAATTCCAAATCATCGGCTAATTTGTTGACATTTTTGGCAGCTTCATTAAGTTTTTGTTCCAACACGGGTGTGGGTTGGTCAAATGGCAGCTTACTGAAGGCTTCATAATTGTCATTGGCACCATCCTCAAATTCCTGGGGATTGGGGCTATAAAATAAGAAAACAAACGTTACTATTGAAAATTCACATTCAACATCCCTCCCCTTTACTTACAAAATCTTGTAAATATAATCAGCCATCATGGCAATAGGTTGACCCTCAGCTGGAGAATGTTCATAGCAGAAACCACTCATGCCATTGGGATTAACCACAATCTACAAAGGTGGATAAAAATGTTATGGTTGGGGGTCGACATATTTTTGTCTTAGATAGCTACCTGTATGGTTTTGTCCATCCAACGATTGCCAGAGTTCTTGTTGGTACCACCACCATGAATCAATTGCAAACCCATAACATTGTAAACCTCTTCTTGGGCAAAGGGTACAACTTCATCTAATGACACAGTGAATAAGGACTCTTGTATGACCTTAACACTACCAGCATTTGTGGGAGATTTCATTAATTCAGCATAAGCAGCAGCCCAGTTGTCGCGACTATCAGTGGTCAGTAAACCAATAGGTGTTCCCAACTTACTCTCAGAATTGGCAATTTGTTGGAGTTGTTCAGCCAAGACCTTGGCATTGATTATTTCACCATTTTTGTTGTAAACTGGGAGTTTAAAGAACTAAAAATATAAGTCTGTATTAACGTGCTCTTATAAATATGGCTAGCTGTTACTTACATGATTCTTATAGACAACAGCCACGTGCTTGGATGTTGGATGATATTCCAAAACATCTTCTTCGGGACGAGGTATTCTGCAGGTACCATATACAGCACTGAATTGCGAATTATCCAATTCATTTTTGCCCATCTTTACAACAGGAACTTTGCCCTCATCCACGACCTTTTTGTATTTAACCAAACCCTGAATCAGCTTGGCAGTGTACATATAATAATCGGCAGATGTTTTAAATTGTTGCAAGGGGAATGTCATGCCAGGACTGGAGAAAACTGTAACTGGATCACGATAAGTCAGATATGCAGCCTTCAACCAACGTGGAGCCAACCAATTCTCTTGGCTTTCGGCAACCTTTTCTAAAATCTTTTGCAGCTCAGCACCATCTTTCGCTTGGAATTCAGCAGCCATGCGTTTAGTTTCTTCCAATTCTTCCTTGGTTAAAACAGGTTCGGCGGTTTTCAAGAATTTTGGAATGGTGTCTTCCAATTTCAAGGCGGGGAATTTTAGGAGATTTTGTCTTTTAGGCTCTGTGCTGTAGTTGGCATTCAGAGGCACTTGGGCAGAACACATGGCTGCGGTTACTCTGGAGGGAGCATATAAACTGTTCTTGGTCTAGAAAAAAGCAACAACGAATTTCGTTAATTGTAACTTTTATTTGTAAATTTAAGTTGCTATTTACCAAATTGCTTAAAACTCTGCGTGTTAAAATTGGCATCTTGTCCATATTTTCCTCAGACAATTCCAAAGCTGAAGCCCTGCAAACAAAAGGTATGGTTAATTATAACAAATGCAGAAACGAAACTTGGACTTGCTGTCTTCACCTTTGATACTTGTACATAATCCCCCGCACAAGAAATAATTAGCAACAATGCAAAGCGATTATCGCCTGTATTTTTTTTTTGTTTCAGATAAGATCAACAACCTGTTTAAATTCGTATAACTATTCTACTCCAGTACTCTACTTTCGCTTACGTTTATTAATTTCTTTTTTGGATTGTTAGTAATGCTACTTCTCACAACACCTTCAACTAGGGACTGACTAAACTTGTTAAAATATTTTTGCCTTTGAGTTACTTGCTCGATGTTTCGATACCGTGTTTTTTTCTTATCAAAATAAAAACGCCATTCAACTCTACTCTGACCAAGACAAAAACTGAAACAAAATTATAAAAGTCAACCACGTAATCAAAAACTTTAAACAAGTTGGAAACTGGTATCGTTTTGGACCAGCAGCCAGCCAATGTACAAGCCTAGTCTTACCACCTATTTTTTATTTAAGTAATGCACGCAGAGTAATGCTAATGCAATGGGTGTGAGTGTTTGGTTAGGTGGGGGAGGTGTATTGGAAACAAAAAAATAAATACGGCGGGTTCGTAGTACGAAGACTCACTCTTACTTTCAAAAAGAAAACTATGAGTGGGAGCACAATTGGATAATTGGGGAGAGAGAAAACGTCAATGGAATTATGTGGTCCCATTAAGAGATTATAATTGTGCTTTTTTAACAGAGAGATAAATAAAAGGTCGTTCGTGTTGGAATAAGAGAGAATGTGTTAAGAAATAATACGGAATGTTAATCGACTTGGGAAGCTCCTACGAAAATAAGTTAAAATATATAATATAAAATATATAACATTTTTACTACGATAACAATTTTTCCTTTATTATATCGAAAAAAATAGTAAAAATTAGTAGATCCTTGCAGTTCTGGAAGAGACAAATATTAAAACACAATACCTTGGCATTTAATATTACCAGAAAAAAAGATATTTGGTACCAAAGTAATAACCAAAAATACTTATAATAATATTTTTACAATAACCGAATTTACGACAAATTATGAATTTTTTACTAAATAAACCTTAAATTTTTTAAAATTTTAATTGTTATTCCCTGCACTATTCTCCTTTAAAGTTTTCATGTTGGAATTTCGTGCGTTTTAGAATTTCTAATTATTATTTCTTGCATTTAGTTTCCTTTTTGGCCTTTTTCTCACTCTGAGCTTTCACCAACATGTCATGCATTTTGCTTAAGGCTTCTTCAATTGTTTGAGCAAATTTTTCCGAACAAGTTTCTTCGTTCGAACGCCAAGAACTAACAGCCAAAAATATATCATTATCTCGGGGATTATAACAGCAAGCATAACCATCATCCGTGGATGGACCGTAACTCATAAATGCCAAATTTTTAGTTGCAACTTGAGATGTAGAAATGCGGAAATGAGAACTTTTCACATAACCAGGTGAGTTATAGAATTTGGGAATGGGTAATTTATTCTCCAAAGCCATGAGTCTCAAACCCAATAGATGACGATCAACACCACGCCCTTGCAGGGCCATGTTGGTATATTGGCGATGACCATTAACCGCTTCTTTGAGTAGCTCCACTCGTGTCTGATCATTGGCAGCAGGATTTAACATGGATCGTGCAAATGCCAACGACTCATTAGAACATGAACGTATAGTTTCTGTGCGACCACCATAGAAAATGCGCAAATGGGCCGATTCATATTGGGCAGCCGAACACTTGTGAAGCCTAAAAAGGAAACAAATATACATAAATGAACCTCACATAACGCAAGCAAGTTGTAATACTTATAAAAAGCATATTGCAATGCCATTTGTATAAAACTATCTGGACTCAATTTTTGCTGTTTTAGGAACTCCTTGCCATAGCACTGATAATGGGTAACTTGCATGTGAAAATTTTTGATTAATTTATCAACATTTTCCGAGGCTTGGGAAATTTTATTCTTTAAAGAATCCGTTGGTTTTGCAAATTCTAATTTTGTGGCACATTCATAATTTTCACTGCTACCATCTTCAAATTCAGAATTTTTGGGCCTTTGAACAGATGTTAACAAATTTGTTAATCAAAGTAGTTGGAAATTTTTAGGAAACTTACAATATTTTTGTCAAATATTCAGTCATCAAAGCTATGGGCTGACCCTCAGCTGGAGAATGTTCATAACAGAAACCACTAATGCCATTGGGATTGACTATTACCTTAGATTTGATATAAATTAGGAAAAACAGTTTATGGATATTCTTCTATAGACAGGTCTTTTAGGAATCAAATACCGTTCAGAAGTCGTGATAGTCGTGATATGATCACAGGAGGATTACTAAAGAAAAGCTTCTACAAATCTTCTAGGATGGCCTTCGATAGACAAGATATCATATTAAAGGTCCTCTAAAAATAGGACACCATCTAATTGAATTTTATAGACACGAATACATTCAAAGGTTCTTTAATAGACATAAAACATTCTAAGATTTTTCTATAGACAGAAACTCTTCTAAATTTCTTCTTGCCCGTTATAGGCAGAAGACTGTACACACAAACTTAGAATATCCCTTTATGTAAAGAACACCTTATGAAGGTATTTTATAGATCTAAATCCTCTTCTCTTTTTCCCTTTCTCTTTTTCTTTCTTAAGGTATTTTAAATACAGAGTTCCTACTTATTATTTTCCATAGACATGTAACTTTTTAATGGCCTTCTATAGACAGTTGATATTCTAAAGGCCTTTTATAGACATATTACATTTTAATGATCTTCTATACATACACTACTTTCCAAAGGTTCCTCATCGATATAAGACTTTTATATAGCTTTTTTAATAGCTTTCCTAAATACTTTCAACTGACAGAATAACTTCCAAAGATCTTAACCTTACCTTCTTAAGGTTTATATAGACGATCTTCTGAAGATCTGATATGGATAGAATACATTAAAGCGGTGTTCTATGGATAGGAGACTTTCTGGAGATCTAACTATAGGAAATCAACTCTTCTTCATATAGATCACCATCTTGAATGGATAGTGAGTCTTTAAACGGTCCTGGGCGAGAACACAGATGCGAACACCATTTTCTATATTCGTAAGCAACTGAACTTAGCACCGATTGTGTACCTGAGATGTTCAGCTGCTCTCGAGCATTGGCAATTATGTCTGCGTTTGTGTTGGTGCCCATGACTGCTTTGGATATTCAACGATTTTGTAGATAAAAAATCAAATAAGGTATTTTTAAGTTTAACTTATATCCACTAACAGTGTCCTGACTCGACATTCCTTTCCTTAAATTTCACTACATACTTGAATTGTTTTATCCATCCAACGATTTGCGGAATTTTGTTTGGATCCGCCACCATGTATCAGCTGATGTGATAAAATATTGTATTTATCATTTTCGCTAAAGTCGACACATTGATCCAAGGAAACCGTGAACAAGGCAGAGTGGATACATTTGAGATTTTTGCAATTGCCTCGACATTTACTTAATTCCAAATATGATTGGGCCCAATTATCCCGTTGATCTGTGGATAAAATACCCAAAGGAACACCACAAGACTTTTCAGTCTCTGTTATGCGTTTCAATTGTTCCGATAATATTTTGGCATTTAGGATACGGCCGTGATTATTGTAGACCGGGAGTTTATAGAACTAGAAATTAAAGGGGAATGGAGACTAACTCAAAGTTATATAACAACAAAATGCTATTTACATGATTTTTATAAATAACCACCACATGCTGAGATTTGGGATTATATTCAATATCATCCTCTTCGGGCAAAGGTATACGGCATGTACCATATACCGCACCAAATTGCGAGTTATCCAACTCTAATTTTCCCATTTTTACTACGGGTATTCGACCATCATCAACCTGCTGCTTGAATTTAACCAAACCCATTATTAATTTAGACGTATAGCTAAAATAATCATCGAGATCCTTAAATTTCACCAAAGGAAATGACATGCCAGGACTTGAGTAAATTGTTACAGGCATTCGATTAGCTAAGTAGGCATACTTCAACCATCTATGAGCCAACCAATTTTCTTCGCAATGTGCTAATTTTTCTAGCAATTCTTGTAAGCGTGGAGCTTCACTGCAGATAAACTCTTCAGCCATTGCTTCTGTTTCTTCATATTCTTTATCTGTCAATAACGGTTGCACGCTTTTCAGAAATTTTGGCATTGTTTCCTCCAATTTTAGAGCTGGATATCTAAGGAGGTTTTGCTTTTGGGGTTTGTTGCATTTGGAGGTATAGGTTCGAGGAATATTTTTCATGTGACATGATTTTGAATAGGTTTTATTGGCAATTGTTTTTATCTATGGGTTATAAGCAACTGAAAGATATACAAATTTAAAAACAAATTAAAACAAAGATTCACATACCAAGAATTTTGACAGATTTTCTCCAATTAATTTCATTTCTTAGTATTATCTTCAATGATAGTTTAATGTAACGGAAATTGCTTTTTGGAACCAATAGATTTAGTAAGAATACAGTTACTACAAAGATTGTGGAAAAAAATCAATGGTTATAGATTAATAATTATTAATTTTATGTTATTTATAAGTATGTTGTTTTTTTATAAATCATCAGAAACTAGTTTATAAATCATTAGAAATTAGTTCCCCGTGTAGGGGAACCAAATGCCTTTATATACCAGCATTATAAGCATTATATTGTGAATAATACAAAAGTTTGCCTAATCAAATAATTTTTAACCACTTAAAGCCAATGCGTATCACTTATTTTGATTTAAAAAATAAGATTTTTTTAAACAGCTCAAACGTTTTCTAATTTATTTTTTTAAAAGAACACGAATGGGGCAAAGGTTTATTTAAAAATCTCTGCTATTTCATTTATCAAAGAGAGTGTTTATAAATGAGAAAATTAATAAGAGCAGACCCCCCTTTTGAACAGAGAATCTCTTGGAGCCAGCAGCATGAACCCAAGAGAATTTTATTTTTATGTTTTCTTTTTTGTCCGTAGTTTTTATTTTTATTCCTATTGAAGTGCACACAGAAAAGAATAAATTTCGCCGGTTTTTTTTTTCATAATTACCTTTCAATTATTTACACTAAGTTGGTTGTAATCAATTTTTTAATCGATATTAAACGGAAAATTATAACAATTAAAATTATTTTCAGATAGTTTACACAACTGACACAGATATTTTATTTGATTCGATTGACAATTATTCTTCTTTTTGTTTATATGAATGTTGCCATATTTTTTGTGAAATAAATTTGGTGTGGGGAAGATCTATTTGTGAAACCTAGTAATGTATGTATATGAAAGCTTTGTGTTGTGAAAAGTGTGTGTTGTGGATAATTTAACGGAAAAGATCAGTTTTAGCTGGTAAGTAAATTTAAAAAAGTGTATATGTAAACAACGAAAACAAAAATTAGTTTTATTTTTATATATATATATATATATATATATATATATATATATATATATATTAAAATTTGCGAAAACGAAATATATTTATATATATTTTTAAAGAATTGTGTATTTCACGAAGTGTTTGAGATTTTATTTCTGAAACTGAGTGATATCATCAATTCGTAAATCGATCAACTTATGCTTGGTTTACATTTACGAAATCCACTCGATTTCAACTGTCAATTCCTTTGCGTATACGTCAAATGAAAACTCATCTGAAATCCATTCGATTTCATTTGACGTTTAAGCAATGGAATTGACAGTTGAAATCGAGTGGATTTCGTAAATGTAAGCCAAGCATTAGAGTCGAATTAGTAGTTCATCTGCTTATTCGTTCCCATTATATTACTATGTCCTGGAACCCAGCATAGTTTAATAATAACTCGTATACCATATATAGCCTTTCTACAATTAAGAATAGCTAGCGAGTTTATGGTCTATGACTTGGGAGCCTTAAGGCCACATAACTAGCGACAAATATAGTCAGGTATCCTGTGAGTTTGTTTTCAAGTCCTCTAACCAACTCTGCTTGGTCCCTCTTTCATTTCAAGTGGACACTGACCTCACCGTGGTGTCACCTGGGGAACTGCCTTTAACACCCGTTAAAGGTAGTGAGCTAACATGTGCCGCGCGTTCACCCATAAGAACGTTAAGAACTTGGGTTTGGTCGTCGGGTTAGTAACCCTCCCCTAGAAAAAACAGCCTACTATGAAAAAAACGAAAGAAAAGAAAAACAAACCCCTCTAAAGTTGACGAACCCAGCAAACGTTTTAAGGACCATGATCTGCGAATCTGCACCTGGAATGTTCGCACTCTTTATAGAGAAGGTGCAGTCTTCGCATTGGCAGACGTACTTGAAAAGTACAAGGCCGATATTACTGCCATACAGGAAATACGATGGATTGGGAAAGGCGTCACAACAACACCTAAAGGTGACGCACTGTATTATAGCTGCCATGACGTAAAGCATGAGTTTGGTTGCGGATTCGTAGTTAGTCGGAGACTAAAACATCTGGTATCCAGCTTCACCCCAGTGAATGAAAGACTTGCTGCAATTCGAATAAAAGCTAAATTCTTCAACATCAGCTTTATTTGCGCTCATGCTCCCACTGAAGAAAAGGACAAACAGACCAAAGATATATTTTACGAGCGCTTAGAAGAAACATATGACCGTTGCCCTGCCCATGACACTAAAATCATTCTAGGCGATTTTAATGCCAAAATTGGAAAGGAGAATATCTTTGGCCCAACAGTCGGGAAATTCAGTCTCCACAGTGAAACATCTGACAATGGTATGAGGCTGATAGACTTTGCAGCTGCAAAAACATGGTAGTTAGCAGTACCAGATTTAATCATCTCGATATTCATAAGGACACCTGGCTGTCTCCAGATCAAAGAACAAGTAATCAAGTTGATCATGTTGTGATAGATGGAAGACATTGATCGAGCGTGTTGGATGTACGATCGTTCCGAGGCGCAAACATTGATTCGGACCACTACCTTGTTGCAGCAAAGGTACGCACCCGTCTAAACGTTGCAAATAAAGCACGAACAGACACAACGCGGAAGTTGGACATCGATAGGCTGCAAACACAACAGATAGCCACAGCATATTCCACTCAACTAGCTCAATTGCTTAACGCGAGCACTCCTTGTCCCGATAACATAACAACACAATGGCAAAATATTGCCCACTCCATGCAAACAGCCGCAAAGTCCATACTTGGATTCCAGAGACCTCCACAAAGGAATTCATGGTATGACCAGGAGTGTCGTGCTGCTACCGAAGAGAAAAATGCGGCATATAGAACTACTTTACATTCAGTAGCAAAGCGTAGCGCACGAGAGAGATATCGGGAGAAAAGGAGAGAAGAGAAACGTCTTTTCCGCAAGAAAAAGAGAGAAATGGAAAAGCGGGAGTTTGAGAAAATCGAGATGTACAGGAGCCAGAATGAAGTCCGAAAATTCTACCAAAGAGTGAAACATCAAACAGATGGCTTTGGTACAGGCACATCCTCCTGTAGAGACCAGCAAGGTAATCTGGTAACAGATACAGAAAGCGTGCTCAGGATATGGAAGGAACATTTCTCCAATCTGCTGGTATCCAATAGTAGCGAAGACGATGATACCACAGATCCAATCCCAGAAGATGGTATAGAATGTATACCACCCGGCCAAGATGAGGTAAAAACAGCAATCAACCGGCTGAAGAATAATAAAGCAGCAGGAGCCGATGGCTTACCAGCCAAGCTGTTTAATCCCGGAGGCGACGCCCTGATAAGGTGTATGCATCAGCTAGTTAGCACCATCTGGCAGGAAGAACGCGTACCCGACGATTGGAACCTGAGCATCCTATGTCCCGTCCACAAGAAAGGAGATAAGACTGTATGGTGTCAATGGTGACCTTTTCAACATTTTGCTGGAAAAGGTAATACGAGATGCAAATGTCAAAAGAAATGGCACAATTTACACCAATAGCCACATGTTACTTGCCTATGCTGATGACATAGACATCATGGGACGATCAGTAAAGGAAGTAACTGATACCTTTAGGAAGGTCGAAGCAGAATCTGGGAAAGTGGGTCTGGCGTTAAGCGGCGAAAAGACCAAATTGATGGTGTCGACGCGCAAAGCGTCCATAGAGCTCGGACCAACTGTGGAAATTGGTACCTACAATTTTGAGGCAGTTAAAGACTTCGTCTGCCATAAACACAACAAACAACATCAGTTGTGAAATAAGAAAAAGGATTGTATTGGCCAACAGATGCTACTATGGTCTAAGTAAGCAATTTAAAAACAAAGCCACATCTCGTCAAACAAAAATAACACTATACAAAACGCTGATACTACCCGTGCTAATGTATGGCTCCGAAGCATGGGTACTTGCGCAAGCAGATAAGGCAGTGCTTGGTGTGTTTGAGAGGAAAATTCTTCGAAAGATTTACGGTCCGATTTGCGTTGACGGTAAATATCGACGTCGTATGAACCACGAGCTATATAAGCTATACAAAGACATGAATATAGTTAAACGTATCGAGATGCAAGGATTGCGTTGGCTAGGCCATAGCATGAAAATGAGCGATGATGAACCCGCTAAAAAGGCGTATGAATACATGCCACATGGCGGTGTACGCAGAATCGGCAGGCCTAAGCTTCGATGGAGCATACAAGTGAATGAAGAAATGAAAAGGCGCGGTATTCCAAAAAGTCAAGCGAAAAACAGAGAGGAATGGAGATCTTTTCGTTTTAGTTCAGTCTATGGAACAAATGTTCTGTAATGGGCCAACTAAGTAAGTAAGTAAAGCTTTTAATTGTCCATTGAATTCTTGGCAGGATAGTTGATCTATCTGTTAGCTTTTAATCTTTTTCAGTGCGGGATTGATTATGGCTTGCTGTACGCTGGTCACCATCAGAACTCATTCAGCCGGGTAGTGAACTTCTGATAGTAGATCCAGAGTTAGTCTACGTACTACCTATGGATTTTGGTATCATAGCTAATATATTGCCGCCTGGCCGTTTTGTTTATTTTTTCTATAGACCCACTAAAGCTGACCCAAGATTTTCGCTTAGTTTTCTTGATTTCATTCTTGTACTTATTGAAATTAACCTTATAGACATCCCAATCCGTACTGAGTTTGGTCTTACTGGGGAAACAATTATGCAAGGTTACATTAGATCCCACATAAATAAAAATTAAATAAAAATACTTCGTAGTAATTTTTTCTTAGATTTTTTTAGTTTTATTAAAATATTATTATTTTGAACTGAAATACTTAATAATATTTTTACCATCCACTTAAATATTTATACATAATATTAAATAGACAGATATGTATATTATTGCATTTAAGACCAGTTTAGACAGAGGAATTTCGATCAAATAAATTAAGGTACAATACAAAATTTAACACTGGGAATTAAATTTGTGATATAGTTTAATTTTCTTTTGTTTTGATTGGCCTTTCTTAGGACAAAATCCCCTTGTCTAGAAAAGTCTTTTATAAATAAATACTATTTATTAAGCATAGAGGTTAATTTGTTTTTAACAATTCTCTTGTTTTTTTCGAGAGATTTCTTTAAAATACACTATATTGTTTCCTTTTTAAATATTAATTTTTATCTGTTTTAATAACACAAAATCATAAAATTATTGTTTTAATTTTCACACAATCTGTTGTGATTATCTTGTTATTTTTTTGACGGAAATTTCTAATTATTAAAAAAGAAAACATTTGGTTGTAACCTCACAGAGGCGGAATTTGGACTACAAAATACTGCTTATTCTAAAGATACAATAAAAAAATAACTAAAACTAGAAATTAAAAATATTTATGATGTTTTGTGACGAAATAATAATAATGCTGTATGGAAAATGAGACGAGGCAAAGCAAAATCGATGTTAAAATATGTTGCAATCAAAATCTAAAGACCTAAGGTTACAAACATTTTGTTTAAATACATAGGTATAAACAAACCAAACCCAAAATAATAAGAATAATTAATCAATCAATTAATTAAAAAGTAGAATATTTTTGTGAAATATTAAAATACAATTTTAGTTTTTTTGTAATAAATTAGACAAACTTTTACATCGACTTTCTATATATCTATCACAGTTCATCGTTTTCGATTGTTATTGGAATTTCCCATGAAGCCTAAAAGCGTAGTTTGGGATAGAGGACCAATGGAGTCATTAATTTAAGGCCTCTGTACATAAGCAGCATGGCCTACTTGCTTAAATCATTTCTGGGCTCACTTATGTCTCTATGAAAATGTGAAATAAAAAAACTTATAAAGAAAATATACATATTTCATTTTAAATTTTTATAGAGCAGGAATCTCCCCTGGTAAGAATAAAGAACGGTCGAGCCAAATTCAAACTGGGTTTTATTTTTGTATTCTTTAAGTAAGAAACGTAGCCGCTTATGTATCAAGACCTTGAAGCTTCTTGTCCTTGTAGTTTCCTAGAGGATATACATTCAATGCTGACAATGGTTTATCAGTATAGAGAGCTTTAGCCTTCTGCCTTTTTGGCCTTCTATCCCAAAACTATCTTTTGTAAATAAATACATTACATGTGTTAGAAATGTTAATTAGGCTTAATTAATCTCAGTAAATTTACACACACACATAACAAGTTAGCTTTGTATTTGTGCGTTAAGGGTATGAATATTTGTTACAAAACCAGTTCCATTAGATTTGAATACTTTTTTATGAATAAAGGTGTTTTGTGAACGTCGTGTGGTGATGATGTTGATGACGATGAGGGCTTCTTCTTTGCTTATGTTTTAATTTTGACCAGGAACGCGTCCATGTGATTCCACTATAGAATTCCGACAGCTGTTTAAGCTAATGCCAGCAGTCTGAAAGAGAATACAAGAACAACAATTTAAAATTCATTATTAACAAGTTTCAACGAACTTTATTTATTTTTAGCATCTGCACGCGCCGCAAATCATTTTCTAATGTTTTTTTTTATTTAATTGGTATTTAGAACAAACAAATTTGAAGTCAATAATATGCTAATGAAGAAGTTTCTGTGTTAAAAGTGAAATAAACATTAAATTTGTTGGTACAAGAACGGGTGTGAATAAGTTCCAAATTTAACGCTTAAATGACGTTAAAAGGCGATAAGGCAAATCGTGTTACCCATTTTTTATATTCTTTGGATAAACGGTAAAATCAGGAGATTGAGCTAAGTTAAATATATATGTACATATAAAAACAGGAGGGCTAGCGCACCCAAACTGCGGAGAGAAATGAAGAATTGTCCAGCTAGTTCAACATGGAACGCATGTTCGAATTCAAACACCAGCTGGTGAGATAAAATAAAGAAATCCTTGAATAGGCGGCCATTACGATCTTTCCGTGGCCAGAATGACGCAAAACTGGCGCCCAACGTGGGTCTCACCTATGGCAGCTTTATACACCACCTGAATGGAGACTTTATAGGCGACCAACTGACAATTGCCGCGTGAAAAATTACCTAATATAAATATGGTCTTTCTTCACAATTGCCTCGCGGGTGAATATCGCAAATTTCTACATTAAATTTCTCAATACTTACACTTTGTTCATCATCATCGGAAGCATAAGATTTTGATATAAAACTGTCATTATTCGTTTCACCATCATCCGAACAGGATGGAGTTGAATTGCGGCTAATTGTTAGGGTGGCGGTATCGCTTTCATTGCCTTCATCACTGCTGCTACTGGTGTCGGTATTCGAAATTGCCGGTTCCAATTCCAGGGCTAAAGAACCACGCTTCGCACCCTGGTGTTTCGGCGTAAGAGCTGTATGTTGCAGTTCATTATATAAAACATCCGATTCATGACCTGCATTACGTAATAAGATATTGTTCTTTTCATTGGTGTGCAACAGCTTCATTTCACATGGATTGTAGACACCATTTGTGGCAGCTTGCAATAAATTTGCACGGGCATAATTCACCTCCAAAGATTGTCCAGTTTTACTAAGGTAAGTCAGGCGCATTGTGGCTCGGGTAACAGCATACAATAGCAGGGCCAAACCAAATACTAAGCCAGCCCAGAAGCCGACGGGCTCAATCCATGGTAAAATATTCAAATAGAAATTGAAACGGGAATCCAGGGAATCAGGTAGTTCGGGTAGGGTCTGAAATGGTTTAATGTTTTTATTATTAGAAAAAAGTTATTTTTAGCAAAACGGTTGCAATAGCTTACAATTTCAAACCACAACATGGGCACAGTAAGATGGCTAAAACGTTTCACTCGACTATAGGCTGATAAATCTCGGAAATGCATATTGATTTGTACCTTCACCGATAATGAAAGCGGCAAACCAGATTGCTGAAATGAAGAAAAATAAACAAACAACAAATTAATTTAGAACGACAAAAAATAAATAAAAATAAATTAATTATGATTGAATAAAAACCGCACAAAAAGCAAGTAATGAAAATACGTAAATGGAATTATTTTTGTAACTTTCTATAAACATAAGGGGTCTTTGAGACGAAAATAAAAAGTTCGTAATTCATATATAATATTTAAAATTGTTAAAAATTAATATTTTCCCAATAAAAAACTTTTATTATTATTGTTATAAAATATCAGAAGTACAATGAGATAAACAGTCGTTATAATATTTGAACGAGTTTTTTTTCAATACAAAACACTTTGGAAACTGTTGAGGATATGTGGCGATATCCGAAACTTTAGTCTTCTCTGCCTTTCCCCAAAAAGCAAATAAATTTTATTTACGTCCCACTTTATATAAAAAATTGTTTTATTAAGGCTCTTTCGAGTTGAGGTATAATGACCTAAGGGAGGGTACGTTGACAAATTTGAAGTCCCACACATCAAACATTAAGTTACGTTTTAAGGGTGGTTAAGTCCGATAATCAGGCATATTAGATGTTATTTTTAGTGGTTATAGATGAAATAATTTAAAGAAGTATATAATTTTGAGAATCTGAGTTGAATTGAGTAGTAATAGGGACCTCTAATTCCCCAAAATATTTCCAACAAAGTGTTTCATTTGTGAACATTAATTTCCAAATAATTCCTATATTTTTCATATTCTTAGATTAGCTTATTGACCTTTGGTACTTTAGCAAATAAAACAAGGATGTTTATTGCTTTTTTTCCCTAGCAAATTTAATTCAATCGAAAAAAACCAAGTTTAACGAACACGCAGTTTAGCTAACTAGCATTTGTTTTTGCTCTACCTAATAGTCATGGCATGAAACCTATTATTGTATCGATTTTTTTTCAATAAAATTAAAAAAAGGTTGTATGTAGTGTTTAAACTCATATGTTATATAATTAAGATTTAATCACTGATTTAGACAGCATGTCCAGAATCGACATTCCATTTTCGATTATTGAAAACATTGTTGATTGGTGGACTGGACACCATGGAATTAATGTGGTGGTGGTGTCGGCTAATATATAATTAAGCAACCCACAATGTTTTCTAAACAGATTTAGAACAGGTTCTTAATAATTAACTTGAGATCTCTCATGAGGTAATGTTTGTTTTTTTAGTAAAAGTAAATGGGAACTATATTCAAAAGCAGTTTCTCAATGTGGATATAAAATAAAGGCTCCCAAACTAGGAGTCTATTAAGACTTCCAACTGGGAGTCCACTAATGTCTACTAAATGGGAGTCTAATGACACTGCCAAATGGCCTGCCTATTAAGACTCCCAAGAAGTGTCTATTAAGACTCCCAACTCTGAGTCTTAATAGACTCCCGGACTATTAAGACTTTCAGCTGAGAGTCTATTAAGACTCCGTTAAGATTTTGAACTGGGAGTCTATTAAGCTTCCCAAATGGGATTCTATTAAGACCCTCAACCCCCAAATCTCCTAACTGGAACACTGGCAACTGGGAGTCTATGAAGACAAATGGAAGACCATTAAGGCCCTAAACTAACTGTCTGTTAAGACTCCCAACTCTGAGTCTATTAACACTTCAAACTGGAAGACTATTAAGACTACCCTGGGAGTCTATTAAAACTCCCAATTGGGAGTCTATTAAAACTCCTAACTGGAAGTCTATTAAGACCCCCAAGTGAAAGTTTATCAAGATTCCCAACTGGACGTCTATTAAGACTCCCAAATGGGGTCTATTAAGATGCCCAACTGGTAGTTTAGTAAAACTGGGAGTATAGTACAACTATTAGGACTATTAAGACTACCAAATGGGACTCTATTAATTCTCCCAACATCGGAGTCTAATAAGACTTTCAACTGGGCGTCTATTAAGACTCCCAATATGGGAGACTATTAAGACTCCCAATATGGGAGACTATTAAGACTCCCAACATGGGAGTCTGCTATGACTCCCAACTTGGGAGACTATTAAGACGTCCAATACTGGGAGGTAGTTTATTGAGACAAACTTGAGGTTTCCTATAAAGACATCCATCTGATCGTCTAAAAAGTTCTCCTCCTGATCGTCTAAAAAGACACTGTTTTGGTCGCATGCAAATACTCCTTCTGGTTGTCTAAAAAACTCCCTTCTGTTCGTCTATAAGGAATCCCTTCCGGTCGCCTATGAAGGTACCAATCGGGACGTTTATAAAGTTTTCCTTTTGGTAGTCTGTAAAAAGTTCCCCATCGGGTCGCATATAAACACTTCGTTCTGGTTATCTTGAAAGTCTTCCTTTCATATAAAGAGTCCCTTCTGGCCTATAAAGTTTAAGTTCTCGTCAGCCGTCTAGCCGTCTATAAAACCTTTCTATATATAAAGACATCTTCTTTCTATAAAGACATCCTTATGCACGCTTTTAAATTCCCATTTGGTCACCTACAATGACTGCTTTCTGGTGGCGCATTGATCGCCACTTTTGTGGAATTTCGGCTATGCTTGTAAAAAAAGACCTCCTACTGGTCGACATATTAAACACCATTCTTGTCTTCTATAAAGTAGGCGACCTTCTCTTCTTCTATAGAGATTTCTCAGCGAAGACCCACGTTGGGCGCCAGGTTTGCAGAATTTTGTTTAAACTTCTTAAAAAGTCTCCCTTTAATCGCCTATAAAGACTCACTTCTGGTCGCCTATAAAGTTTCAGTTCTCGTCACCTATAAAGACTCCCTCTATCTGTCTATAAAGCTTCCGTAACGTCGTCTATAAAGACATCCTTATGGTCGCCTTTAAATTCCCATTCCGGTCACCTACAATGACTGCCTTCTGGTGGCGCGTTGGGCGCCACTTTTGTGGAATTTTGGCTATACTTGTAAAAATAAACACAATACTGGTCTTCTATAAAAAAAAATATTGCTTCTGATTCTGTATAGGCGACCTTCTGTCCGTCTACAGAGATTTCTCAGCGAAGACCCACGTTGGGCGCCAGTTTTTCAGAATTTTGTTTAAACTTGTAAAAACATAGCAGTAGGGAATTATGGTAGATTATCTCAACATATGTAATTGAATTCAATTAGTTTCTGCTGTCTTAATCTCGACTGAAATCATCTCCTTAATTGTTTTGGGAGCTTCTTAAAAAGTCTCCCTTTAATCGCCTATAAAGACTCCCTTTCTGGTCGCCTATAGAGTTTCAGTTCTCGTCACCTATGAAAACTTCTTCCCTCCGTTAATAAAGGCATCCATCCTTAAGGTCGTCTATAAAGACAGCCCTATGGTCGCCTATAAAATCCCATTCTTGCCGCCTACAATGACTCTCATCTGGTCGTCAATAAAGATTCCTTCGAGGAGAGCAACGTTGGGAGCCACTTTTGCGGAATTTTGGCTATACTTGTGAAAAAGGCATTCTTCTGGTCGACCTATAAAACCCCATGTTAGTCGCCTATAATGACTACCTTCTGTTCCTCTATAAATATAGTTTAGCCACGTTGGGCGCCAGTTTTGTGGAATTTTGACTAAATTTATAAAAACATAACATTGGGAATTATCGTAGAGTAAATCAAAGGTGAATTGAATTCAATTGGTTTATGCTGGTTCAAACACGGCTGAAATCATATTGGTAATCGTTTTGAGAGCTTCTTTTAATGTATATTGTTCGGCGAAAAATCCTTAGTGGGCATTTGACATGAATCTCTCTCTACTTGCTGCAGATTTAGAGTTTTTAGCCATTTTAGCAATTGGCAAAATTTGTAGTAATTTAGTGAGCCTTTAAAAATGTATACTGTTCCAAATTCAAAGTAGATTCTGGAAGGTTCTGCAACACACATAAATTTTATCTGTATTGCGACCAACGTATTTTTAAACATTCTTTTTGATTTGGTACTGCCTTTAACCCCGATAGAATTTGTATCTATATACACATATATTTCAAATATGTATGTAGGTATACATATATGTGTGTATTTCGAAGATTTTATCAGGTAAATAAATTAATGAAACTGGTTTTTAATTTAATTGTTTATTAAAAATTTCAACATGAAAAATGTAAAATATTTCTATTAAGACAAAACGAAAAGATTAATTAAAATTTCACCAGATAATATCTCATTTTGGGGTCTCGAGACTTCATGGACGCTAATAGGTGTTTTTTTAGCGTATAGTTTCAAAAGTAGAGCGACATACATAGATCTAAAAACATTCAGAAATTCTAACAGCCTGTTTCTGTATGTCGAAAGAAGAATGTGTGCGAAAGAAACACGTCCAAACTCTTGTGTGTTTTTCAAATTTGTTTTTGGTTTTGAAGCAAAAGCAAAGGTAAAATTATTTCGAAAACTAAAGTTCGGGCGTGTTTCATTCGCACACATTCTTCTTTCGAGATACAGAAACTGGCTGTAAATTATATTTTACGAGTTTTGAATTTGAAATGGAATATGTGAATCTCAAGCAATATATGTACGTTGAAAAGCTTCGATTAGTGCTTGAAATAGAGAGCCACGAGAAAACAACAGTTTTTTTAATAAAGTCGGAATTTAGCTTTAAAATACAATATCCAGTATATCCAGTAAAAATTGTTACTAAATTTCGATTTAACAGGCAGATCTAAAGACAAAATGAGAGTATGGTGTAAAGGTGCCTTTAGACTATGCCTCCATATGAAGATAAAGTGCATTACATCGATTAATTTGACGTAATATGTATGCAAATATTTGTCAAACAAATCAAGACAGAGTCATTATTACAATAATAAACACCAGTTTCAACCAACTCTAAACAAAGTATTATCGATCACATGCACCTAGAGATCCCTATTTAATGTGGTCAATCAGCTGATGTACCATGGCGTAATAAAAAGGTCATGGTGCAATTATAAGGTGTCAAAAAATTTTATATCTGCGGAAGAACTTAACTTAAACCCATTTAACGGGACGAGATGAGAAAAAACTCCACAGAACACCTCAAATAGTTTCTCAATTCCACCATAAGAATACATGATTTAAATCTAGATTAATATGTCAATTTTTTTTAATCAAGATCTAATATTTGTCTCAACATTGTTACACAAATAAACATTGTTTTTAGCTTGTAACAAACTAATCATTAACAATTTTGTTATTAGATAGATTACCTCAATAATGATTTAGAAGCTTGAGTAGATTGTTGCCGGTTTGGTTGCTTTTGTTGATTTGATGAATTAATTGGCATTTTTACAACTTATAATTGTTTGCCATTAAAGTCAGGTTGTTTTTATTGATTGATGATCAAGTGGAAATATTTTCTATAAAATCAAAATCAGGCAGGCACAACAAAAAATGGTAATTTAATATAAATACTAATTATGGCATTAACCTTAACATAGTGTTGTCGGAAGTGGAAGAATATTGTTTACTTAGCTGGAATATCCTTTCACTTTTGCGAAACCCTTTAATGATGTTATTATTGGCAATTTTTTTGTTATTGTAGTGAAGATGGACAAGTTTTAAATTTTAATGGGCTCATTTAAACAAAAGAATGTTCTAGCCAAAAACAACAGCAGCTTACATTTACAAAATGCTTTTGGCATACAAAACAAAATATACCAACGAGGTTTATTTATAAGGGTGAATAGAAAAAAATTTTAAAACATTGTTTATAAATTATATTACATATTCCATGGGAACAATTAATCTGTTCCAAATATTAGTAGAAATCTAAAATTTTAGACACCTTTTCCCTTAAAAAATTTACATTATATTGTTGTTTTATTCTATTCTAATATATTCCAGTGCAACCTTATTAATAAACCTTACAACCTACAACCCTATTAAATGAACTAGGAAAATACATGATTCATCTTTTGTTTTTGCCACAATAAATTTCAATAACAACATGGAAATTTTAATTGGTGGTAACAAAATAATCCACACGCACACTCAACAACCGTGTTCAACGATTGTTATGCCGCTGCTTCCAATATTCAGCAAGAAACATGATGTTAAAACTTGTTGATCTTACTTGCCGGCCCGGCCGATTGATTCAAGCAGACACTATGGCCTCAAACAGTTAGTTATTTACTAATCAACAACAACAACAACATGCACACCACTTACTACCTCTCCGATTGTCGCCTCACTGACTGAATGACTTATTGGCTTAAAACTAAAAGTTCGTAATTGTGACGAAAACATCGCACAACTTTTTGAAGTTCAACTTACCGGCTCAACAATAAATTCTGATGAATGTTTTTCCTTGTTGGGTTCCAAACCAGTTATATCTGTGTATAGACGTGGATCGCCATCCATGAAATGGGGAAACGATAGTGAAATTGGAAAACCGTAATAACAATCGGTGACGTCAACTAAACCCACAGGCTGGCAATAACCTGAAATTACAAAAAGAAGAAGAAGAACATGGAGATAAATAAGTTAACAATGTTTTTTGTTATTGCAAAATTAATGTTTACACCACATAACTGTTGTTTTTATTGATTAAGTGACGCATTATTGATGTTTTCTGCGGGAGTGACTGTTTAAAAAAGGCGTATTTTTATAACTCTATTTTGTATGTAGTACAAAAACATGGATAATGTGAGCATGTAAACATCATTATTTTAACAACTTCATTTAGTTTTTGAAAATCAATGCAGGAAACAGAGCTTTAACGCCGGAGGAGGTGACCTTAATTATATACGGGTATTTAATATATGTGTCGGTGGATTCTTTCATTTTTGTAATTTTCAACAAAACGTTTTTGGAGAAATATCGAGATTTATTAAAACAGATTTGATGTAAATGCAACATTAAACCTAGTTTACACTTGCACCTAAACCGGTATTTGGGGGCAAATACGTTAAGCGTTCGGCACATACGATGCGTTGAGCGTCGCGGAACAAAACCACATGAAAAAAGTGTAAGTGATGCCAAGTTTTTTGAAAAACAACAATGTGGCTGACGCATTAAACCTGGCTTTCTGGTTTATAGTACATTTACATTTACGAAATCGAGTGGATTCCAACTGTCAATACCTTTGCGCAACCGTCAAATGAAATCTCATCTGAAATCCATTGCATTTCATTTGACGTTTGATACTATGTTTACAATTACGAAATCCACTCGATTTCAACTGTCAATTCCATTGCTCAAGCGTCAAATGAAATCCAATCGATTTCAGATAAGTTTTCATTTGAGATATACACAAAGGAATTGACAGATGAAACCGAGTGGATTTCGTAAATGTAAATCAAGCATAAGCAATGGAATTGGCAGTTAAATCGAGTGGATTTCGTAAATGTGAACCTATCATTATTTCATTGGTTGTGGTATTCGTACATGTATAAAAGGATGAAGGGTAACATAGTTCGAAGTTTTCTATAAAGTTTTGCGTCTTAACTGGTAGAAGAATAAAGCTGAAAACACATCCAATGTTTCAGTAAAGGTGACCGTCATTTCTTATAAAATAATAGAAAGAAAATAGTAAGGGCAACATAGATCAATTTTTTCATTATTCTTTCTTTTTCATAAATGACGCTCAACTTTACTGGAACGTTGCATGTGTTTTCAGCTTAAAAGACTAAGTCCAGCCAAGTTTAATTAATTCTTTATTTTTTACCAGAAATGACACAAAACTTTACTCAAACGTTGGATGTATTTTCGGCTTACCCTGCGTTTATACATGACAGGACAGTTTAGTTCATGTATTGATTGTCAAAAACCCAAAACTTGCCTGTGTGACATAGGCGTCCAGACAACTGTAAAAACAGTTGTAAAATTATGAATGAAAATCGTAAATTTCTTTTTGTTTTCCGTTCACATATTTCGTTTTTGTTCATGTTCTTTTATTTTCAACACATTTCAATTATTATCTCACTTATTGTTACAAAAATGTCAAAAAATTGTTAACCCGGCTGTCTGTGGAAAAGTGATGGACAGCTGGAAGACAGCCGACAAATGGATGTATGTGTTAGTAAATCAGAGTTGTAGTTGCAGACAGACTGTCTTCTGTAAACGTCTAGTTAAGGCAGAGACACATAATAGACTGACATTTTTATTAATAGTACGTTTTCATTGTACTATATTTAGCTAATATAGTGGATTTAAACTGTCAATACTACGGATGGCGATTCCGAAATCCCGAAAACCCGGGTTTTTTTCGGGATTACTCAAATCCCGAATGCCGAGATTTATTTCTCCAGGTCGCGGGATTTTTGAAGCTACTTTTCAAGGAGGTTTTATCCAGATATGGAAGAATAATCCTCTGTAGAATGAGTTGTTGAAAGTATCGACCAATTACGCCACGAAGGGTATAATTTAAAATACATTTAGAAAATGTTCCGTAAATGAATATGTCAAAGAGAGTTTCTTAAAACATATAAGGTCTGTTCGATAACTTTGCAACTAAAAAGTACTTGCAAGTACTTCTTACCCTGCGTTTACAAATGCCAGTATTGGCAAGACAATAGCAAAAATACAAACCTTTTTCACAAATACATTTATAAATTTTTAAATATGTATAGAGAAAAATATGAATGTATTGGTGAAAATGGTTTGTAACTTTGCTATTGTCTTGACAATACTGTCTGTGTGTAAACGCCTAGTTAGTTCTTTTTTACTGAAAAAAGCTGTTATCGAACAGCATTTTGTAAAAGTTTGTACAAATTTTGTATAATCGTTTATATTGAAAGAAATTTTTAATTTTCAGGTCGCTTAAGCTATCCGATTTATAACCCAGAACTCGTTAATGTGTTTCTCAAAGTGAAACGACGCAAAGTGAATTAACATTTTCTGTGGAAAACTATATAGATTTCGGTGATCGGATCCAGGATTAAGAAAAAATAAACAATTAAAGAACTTAGTGTAATAAGAATCATCTTGCGAATTAGCTTTTTTGGTGAGGGAGTCATTTCTCCCAGTTTTGTTCCTGTTTTGATTACAATACTATTTTCTTATTTTAATTACATCAATTTATTTAATTTTTCAAGGAAAATTGAATTGTTTACTTCACAAAATACTCCTATAGTGCAAAGTCCCGACAAATCTCGCGGTCCCGAAATTGCCCCGAAAAATCTCGAAAACTTGTGTAAAGGATTTTCGATCCGGAGTGTTGACCGGGACTCAATCTAAGAACGCATGATTTCATGAAATTGTTTCAATGAAATCACTGTAGTGTGCACCGGGACTTAGAACGTATATGTCAATGAAATCTCTTTTATGAAATTACTCTAGTTTGGACCGGGACTTAGAGATCCCTACAAGCAGCGACATCGTTCCTCCAAAGACAAGAGAGAGTGCACAAGTTTCTAACATTTTCTTATAAAAATAAAAAAGCAAAAGAATTCTGTGAACATTTATAGGTAAAATAAGGTCACGGAATTTCTTAATGGAATAGAGTTGGAGTCCATGTCGAAATCTGAGCTGGTGATGGAAAGACAATATAAATAACCTTTTGGATTATGAAGCAAAAACAGTTGTGCTTGTATAAAATTGAGAGCGGAGGAAGTAAACTCAGTTGTGGGTGAATTTAACGGAGACATTATTTTAAAATCTATTTTGAAATTAATTATTGAATTCATAGAAAAAGACACTTGCACTAGTGATTAAACTGCTTCCATGAATGCATCCATTTGAACTCATATAGGAGGTTAAACCTACTAAAAGCTTTAATGTAAACATGTTATGTTTACATATAGTTGTAGGTGCTAATAATTGATTTTTAATTAAAACACCTCTTGCACTAGTAGGTATATTAGTGTATATTAGCGTCTCAATCTTGATTTATTTGACATAAAATATATGCCAAATAAATCACGATGGCACAATTAACATGTTAATGGGCGTTAATGTCTACGTAGTCTAATATTAAAGTTTAATATATTGATTTATTCAAAGAATATATAAAGGGATTTGTATTAATTTCTATCTAAGAACCATTCATCAATCATGGATATCTATTGAGTCCAGATATACATTTTTTCTTGGAAATTAAAAATATGACTAATTTTGAATGTAACTATAATTTACTACAAAATGACAATGATATGCAGATTTTTGTTTTGCCTAGGCAACTAACAGAAACTAGTGAGGGCAATAGAAGAAGAGGGGAGAAGGGATGAAAGGAGAGATGAATGTGTGAACAAAGTAGAATATTGCATCTCACCTACTGGTCATATATCATAATTCAAACAGACCTATTAAATGTAATTTTAATCAGCGTTTTGTTGTCTTAATTGCAGTATTAATCTTTGGCTCTTTTCCCGGACACATTGTTGGCGTTGGTAATAGAAACGGTGATATATTAACTGGTAGAGGGAGGCTATCATAAAATTATTATTATTATTATTGATAATTATTGGCTGTTTTGAGCTTTGTACGTTTTTGGTGGAATTGCAATGTAATTGAAAAATATCTTAACTATTTTTGTGTTGTTGTTGTAATTAATTACAAATCTAGGAAATATAATAGCCATGTTATCTTACAATGATGACTTGTCAATAATTGACCGATCGGTCAACTGAAGATGATTTCATTTACAAGTTTATTACTACTGGGGGGAATCTACAGAAAATTTTTCCTCGAGAATTTTGTTTGTTGCAAAAAATTTCCGAAATTGCCTGACAATGAAGTGTTTCCATTAATTTGTTTTGTTAAAAAATGCCAACAATGCTGTTGAGATTTGACGTCAAATGCGGTAACATCATTACAACAACATATTGAAACGAAAGCAATCATCTAATTGTTGCCGTTTGTTTTGTAACACTTGATCATGAACATGACAATGACATTGTACATAATGCAATGAAAATCTAAATCAAAACAAAAAATGAAAGTATTTACGAAAACAAATTGCCACTATGTATTTAAAATGGGCGTTTAAAGCTTTTCTGTGTTCGGCCTGTTTTATACATATTTATGTCAAATAAACATGTCAATTCTTATTTAATTACTCCTCTTGGGCATAAGAGATTGTTGTTAGCGGAAATGCAATTGCCAGGGACAGTGAAAATCACGCGATTCTATGATAAGCATATTTTAAACTAATAGCTCATTTAGACTAGCCATAAATCCTCAACTGGACTTAATAAATCCACTACAAATCTCATTACATTTAGATATACCTTTGCAGGATTTAAATGGCAGTCAGCTGATTTTTGTTCATAGCACAATTACCAAGGTAGAGCCCATCTGATCCAATTTGACACGTCAAAAGAAATTGTTGTAAATTGAATTCGTCTCAAAAACATATAAGACTGTAATAGCTCATTTAGACTAGCCATAAATCCTCGTCTGGATTTAATAAATCCAGTACAAATCTCATTGCATTTAGATATACATTTTGGAGGATTTAAATGGCAGTCAGCTGATTTTTGTTCATAGTACAATTACCAAGGTAGATGCATCAGACTATCTGATCGAATTTGAAACGTCAAAAGAAATTGTCGTAAATTGAATTCGTCTTAAAAACATACGGCAAATTACAAATGTATTGTTTAATATTGAAAATGTTGGCACATTATGCTACCAATGCTAACTAATGAGCAAATAAAGAATTATTTTATCGTTCAGAGATCGTAATTATCGTTCAGAGATCGTAAATATTAGTTGATTAAAATCAACTTTGTATATCAAAGCAAATTTATTTTTTTTTTCGCCTTGTTTACAAATTTTGACATTTTAAATTATTTTTGTTGTAGCAATTCACCGATGCATCTACCTTGTTTCTTGTGCCAGCTTGTATTTTCTAGCAACATGTTGCAAAAAACAGAGTTGTATACGAGGAATTATGCCAGATTTAAAACAAATCTACTCAATACGAGGACTTATTCTTGTGTGGTAAATCTGGTAGATTT
The DNA here is from genome assembly GCF_047663935.1 of Musca autumnalis. Classification (NCBI taxonomy): domain Eukaryota; kingdom Metazoa; phylum Arthropoda; class Insecta; order Diptera; family Muscidae; genus Musca; species Musca autumnalis. The sequence continues at coordinate 3,740,623 of NW_027411755.1, read as the reverse complement.
TGGCCGGATTTAGCAAATAAAACATGATAATGCGCTAAATCCGGCTAATAATGTCATATCTAAATGGCCTATATGACTGTAATAGCTCATTTAGACTAGCCATAAATCTTCGACTAGATTTAATAAATCCAGTACAAATCTCATTGCATTTATATATACATTTTGGAGGATTTAAGTGGCAGTCAGCTGATTTTTGTTCATAGCACAATTTCCAAGGTAGATGCATCAGGCCATCTGATCGAATTTGAAACGTCAAAAGATATATGCGCGTTCAAACCCTTCCCCCTTAGTACAATTTAGTATAATTTTGTCTGACTTACCTTTGCGACAGAAACACTGATTTTTCTCATTGACACGACCATTATCGAGGAGATTATCTTCAAAGATATAACGATAACCTGACAAACTGCCTTTAGGTATCACTTCATCATCAGCACGATGCAATGTAACGGGACGGCACATACTTTTCCTAAAGAATTTTATGGTATCGTTGGGTTGTATAAAACTGGGGAACTTGGTACCATCCGAGGCGTTTTCAATGTTGCTACAGTGGTCACCATCCCATTGGGGAAGATTTGGTGAACCACGATAGGTGGCATATAGACCGGAAATACTGGTATCCGGTACACCCGTATGGAAAGTTTCATAATCATTATTAAAGTCCATCATCTGAAATGAAGAAATATGGAGAGAGAGAGGGAAAAATAGAATATTAGTTACAACTCTCAGAGAAAAAAACATTTGTTCATATTCGGACTTACCCTATCAACCAGACCAACTTTATCGAAATAAATCCAACCCGGCAAAAATGTATTACCCAACGATGTCAAAGTCGTGGCATAACCAAACATAAACTCCTTGGCTGTCATACGCACAATGGGCTTAGAATCCTGTGAGGCAAACAAAGTATTCAAACCCATGCGTATGAAAAATGGTTTGTCGGCTGTTAAATGCGAAATTGCCTGTAAAAAAGAAAACAAAAGAAATTAAAAAAATAAATTAATAACTAATTGCAATTTATTTGCTTAAGATAATTGATCAAATGGCGATTTATTCAATATTAATTTGCCATTTTTTTTGTTTTGTTCACTTTTTAATTGTTGTAATGATGAAAAACAGATCAATTGAAAATGCAAAGGAAAAAAACCTATTGGAACAGATTATGATGCAATATTGATTAGTTCTAGGAATTTCTAAGAGAGTAGACACAGGGCTTGCTAATTGGTTGTCAGAGCAATTAAAACATTTTGCTGGAATTGAATATTAATAATTATTTAATATGTTTTGTGGCCAAGTTTTGTTAAGAATAATTGAATTTCCTTTGGTTTTTTTTCTATAAAACAGGGCGTGGTGTTGAAGGTTCTAAGTTCAAGATGTAAACTTCGTAATGAATGAAATTCGATTGATTTGTTTTGCTTTCAAAGGCTTCTTAATTCGGAGAAAGACATCTTAAGATGGATATACATACGAGGCTTACATTAAGGTGTGAACAGAATGAAATACGCCGCTTTTTTCACGCTCAGTTTCATGTAAAAGATTAAAGGCCAAGTACTACCTAGTTCAAATGCTGCCTAATTCACTTGAATTAGGTAGCACTTGGCCTTTAGTCTTTTACATGAAACTGAGTGTGAAAAAGCTGCGTATTTCATTGTGTTTCTACCTTTATTGCTTAAGTCTTACTTACTTACTTAGCTGGCCCATTACAGAACATTTGTTCCATAGGCCGAACTAAGAAAAGATCTCCAATTTTCTCTATTTGTTGCTTCGCACTCTGGAATACCGCGCCTTTTCATCTCAGCATCCACTTGTTTGCGCCATCTATTCCTTGGCCTGCCAATTCTGCGTGCACCGCCAAGCGGTCCGTGTTTATATGCCTTTTTAGCGGGTTCATCATCGCTTATTCTTATGATATGGCCTAGCCAACGCAATCGCTGCATCTTGATACGTTTAACAATATTGATGTCGTTGTATAGCAGATACAGCTAGCGGTTCATGCGACGTCGATATTCACCGTCAACGCAGATTGGTCCGTAGATCTTTCGAAGAATTTTTCTCTCAAACACACCAAGCACTGCCATGTCTGCTTGCGCAAGTACCCAGGTTTCGGAGCCATACATCAGCACGGGTAGTATCAGTGTTTTTTTATTTTTGTTTGACGAGATGTGGCTTTGTTTTTAAACTGCTTACTTAAACCATAGTAGCATCTGTTGGCCAATACAATTCTTCTGACGTCGTTTGTTGTGTTTACGGAGGTGTCGAGGTAGACGAAGTCTTTTACAACCTCAATATTATAGGAACCAACTTCCATAGTCGGTCCGAGCTCAATGGACGCATTGCGCGTCGACACATCAATTTGGTATTTTCGCCGTTTACCGCCAGACCCACTTTAGCAGATTCTCCTTCGACCTTCATAAAGGTATCGGTTACTTCTTTTACTGATCGGCCTATGATGTCTATATCATCAGCATAAGCAAGTAACATGCGACTATTGGTGTAGATTGTGCCACTTCATTTGACGTTTGCCTCTCGTATAACCTTTTCCAGCAGGATGTTAAAGAGATCACACGAAAGGCTATCTCCTTGTCTGAAACCTCTTTTGGTACCAAACTCTTCGGAGAGGTTCTTTCCTATTTTAACTGAGGACCTCGTGTCAGCTAAAGTCATTTTACAAAGCCGGATGAGCTTTGCGGGGATACCAAATTTAGACATGGCTTGGAATACCTTTGAACGCAGCGGGCTGGCGAAGGCTGCTTTATAATCGACAAAAATGTGGTAGGTGTCGATCTGCATCTCTTGGGTCTTCTCCAGGATTTGCCGCGGATTAAATATCTGGTCAATGGTGGACTTGCCAGATCTAAAGCCGCATTGGTATGGTCCAATTATCTCGTTGACTATAGGATTTAGTCGTTCGCACAATATCCCTGACACGATCTTGTAGGCAATCGGGAGTAGACTTATGCCCCTATAGTTAGAGCATACAGTCTCTTCTCCCTTCTTGTGGACGGGGCACAGGATACTCAGGTTCCAACCGTCGGGTACGCGTTCCTCCTGCCAGATGGAGCTAACTAGCTGATTCATACACCTTATCAGCGTGTCGCCTCCGGTTTTAAACAGCTCGGCTGGTAGGCCACCAGCTACTGCTGCCTTATTATTCTTCAGCCGGTTTATTGCTGTCTTTACCTCATCTTGGCCGGGTGGTATACATTCAATACCATCTTCTGGGATTGGATCTATGGTATCTTCGTCGACTTCGCTACTATTGGACACCAACAGTTGGAAAAATGCTCTTTCCATATCCTTAGCACACTATCTGTATTAGTTACCAGATTACCTTGCTGGTTTCTACAGGAGGATGTGCCAGTTCCAAAGCCATTAGTTTGATGCTTGACTCTTTGGTAAAATTTTCGGACTTCATTCTGGCTCCTGTACATGTCGATTTTTTCACATTCCCGCTTTTCCATCTCTCTATTTTTCCTGCGGAAAATACGTTTCTCCTCTCTCCTTTTCTCCCTGTATCTATCTCGTGTGCTATGCGTTGCTATGGATTGTAAAGTAGCCCTATATGCCGCAATTTTCTCTTCGGCGGCAGCACGACACTCCTGATCATACCATGGATTCCTTGGTCGAGGTCTCTGGTATCCAAGTATGGATTTTGCGGCTGTTTGCATGGAGTGGACAATGCTTTGCCATTGCGCTGATATGTTATCGGGATGAGAAGTGCTTTGATTAAGCAATTGGGCTAGTTGAGTGGAATATGCTGTGGCTATCTGTTGTGATTGTAGCTAACCGATGTCTAACTTTCGTGTTGATTCTGTTCGTACTTCGTTTGCTACGTTTAAGCGGGCGCGTACAATTGCTGCAACAAGGTAGTGGTCCGAATCAATGTTTGCGCCTCGGAACGATCGTACATCCAACACGCTCGATGAATGTCTTCCATCTATCACAACATGATCAATTTGATTACTTGTTCTTTGATCTGGAGACAGCCAGGTGCCCTTATGAATATCGAGATGATTAAATATTTAATGTCATGGGCAACGGTCATATGTTTCTTCTAAGCGCTCGTAAAATATATCTTTGGTCTGTTCGTCCTTTTCTTCAGTGGGAACATGAGCGCAAATAAAGCTGATGTTGAAGAATTTAGCTTTTATTCGAATTGCAGCAAGTCTTTCATTCACTGGAATGAAGCTGGATACCAGATGTTTTAGTCTCCGACTAACTACGAATCCACAACCAAATTCATGCTTTACGTCATGGCAGCTATAATACAGTGCGTCACCTTTAGGTGTTGTTGTGACGCCTTTCCCAATCCATCGTATTTCCTGTATGGCAGTAATATCGGCCTTGTACTTTTCAAGTACGTCTGCCAATGCGAAGACTGCACCTTCTCTATAAAGAGTGCGAACATTCCAGGTGCGGATTTGCAGATCATGGTCCTTAAAACTTTTGCGGGGTTCGTCAACTTTAGAGGGGTTTGTTTTTCTTTTCTTTCGTTTTTTCATAATAGGCTGTTTTTTTCTAAAGGAGGGTTACTAACCCGACGCCCAAACCCAAGTTTTTAACGTTCTTATGGGTGAACGCGCTGCACATGTTAGCTCACTACCTTTAACGGGTGTTAAAGGCAGTTCCCCAGGTGACACCACGGGGAGGTCAGTGTCCACTTGAGAGAGATGAAAGAGGGACCAAGATAAATCCTGGGCTTTGCCATGTTAAAACCGGTCAGGACCGTTCCTTGGTATCTTCCATCGCCTACGTCACTTAAGTCACTTGTGGTAAAAGAATAAAGAACGACATAATCAAATTCCCACTAGGTTGTCCTTTGCATTTTAGTCATATAACAGAAATGGCTTAAGCAAGAAAGCCAGCTTGTTAAAAGCCTAGGGACATAAGAAGCCTCGCCGCTTCACTTCCTTGCCTTGCTTTATTTCTGACATAATAAAAATAAAAGAATAGAGAAGGAAAGGGCAACATATTTCAGACTTGGCTCGACCTTCTTTATTCTTTTATTTTTATTATGTCAAAAATGAAGCAACGTAGGGAAGCCAGTCGACTATGTTGCTTATGTACCTATGCCTTAAGGCCTAGCTCCGTTTCATTTTTGACGTAATTAAAATAAAAGATTAAATAATGCCGATCCAATTTCGAACTAGGTTGCCCTTTTCTTCTTTAGGTGGAGTCCTTTTAGGCGGAGTCGTTTCTGGTAAATCAATGAAGAACTGTCGAGGCAAATTTGAACTAGTTTACCATTTGTCCTTTATTCTTATGTATGTATCTCCCCCTCTGGGATTTTCGTCTGCTACGGTATTTTGTATTTTATTTGAGTTCTAATATGGACCCATACATTTTCTACATTTCAATATCCAAAATATGTGTTTAATATTTAACTGTCAAGTTATTTTGATATGCAAAATTATCTTGAAAGACACACACATTTTGAATTAATTTGAATAAAGCGCACTTCAGTAATTAAAATATAAAAAAATATTTAATTAAGTAGTATGACCTTTTCTCCCTAAAGCTATACAACATTTGTTTTATGCCTGCAATTATTTATAGATTAGTATGGAAATTTCTTTAACTTAAGCAGATAATGGTAATCAGGTAACATGTGTCGCGGCACGTGGAGTCTCGTAAGAACGATACAAATTTGGCCAGAAGCATAGATTAAGTAGGTAGAAGATCTTGCTGAGAAAGGAAATGGACAAGAATGAGTAACTATTATCTGAAGGATCACAAAAAATGCAGCCGTAATGCGATGCTTTGTGAAAAAAAAACAATAGTTTAGCACTTAAGCTGAAAACATATCCAACGTTTCAGTAAAGTTACACGTCATTTCTGATAGAAAAATAAAGAAAAATTCGATCTATGTTGCTTGCCATTGCTGTTTTATTCTTCCACCAGAAATGACTTCCAACTTTACTGAAACGTTGGATATGTTTTCAGCTTTAGGGTTTCATTAGATGCTGCAAGTTGTTGATTTTTGATTTTTTTTCACCCGATATTTATTAAAAGTTCCAGCCCCCCTTTTGAACAATAAATAAATCAATATTATAATGCACAATATTTCCCTAACAATATGGGCAGTATTTATGCAAAATAATTTATGTAAATATCGTTCAATGTAAATAAATAATATCAAGTTGGGGAGTAATGAACGCTCTGTGAAAAAAGTCCATATTTCTTTTAAAACAAAAGACTCAAGACACAAACGACATCAAGGAAATCCCAACGACGAGACAACGTCACGGCAAATTTTGAATTAAAACATTAACTAGGCAATTGTTGTTGCGGTATGACAAATTAATTGAAAAATACAATTATTATTGTTATTGTTGTTTTGCCTACAATTCAATTCATGAACAAAGCAATTAGTTATGAGAATTAGTTTCAGACCTATCCTAACAATGATATTTATTACAGACTCTATAAATTGTAAGATGTTTACACCTGAAGTAATGTATGCATTTATATTAGTATGTATGTAGGTGGCTATGTGGTATTTTCATATATAAAACTATCTAAAAAAACAAGTTTTATTTTCTATAAAAAAAATTCCACTGTTGCCGGGTTTTTTGTGGTGTAGTTTTTAATTGAGAAATAAAATTAGAATTGACTGGACAAAGCGTTGCTTTAGATAATATTCGAATAATCACAATAACTAATTAATTATGTTAATACCATGTGGACAATGAAACTTGAAAATATGTTGACTCATCATAGGCCGCACAGATATGATTGTGGATTTTTCCATTGCAAATGTTTGTTATTCATCACTAGACATCGGATTTTTGCATATTTTTTGAAAATTATTATGCAAATAATTTGCACGGTGTGCCTTAACCAAATTTAAATGGAAGGTGCTTACACCTGGGAAGTTTTTGCAGATTCTGAAACTAGAATGCTCATAGGATTTTCAATCGCGATTTAAGTTCACATTTTTAGGGGTTCTTTAGGTTTTCACGATTTTGCTTGGAAACCGCGAGTCCCATGTAAATAGGCCTAAAGAAAATTTTGTAGCTGGAAAAATTCTCCACAAGATTGACCTTTATGATGTTTTCGTAGGTTTTACCATTTTTGATGTATACTCGTAGAGGTTCTATTCGAATTTTTAGGTTTTTATCTTAAGTCTTCAAGATTTTGCTTGGAAACCACAAGTCATATGAAAATGGGACTAAAGAAAATGTTGAAGCTCTGAAAATTCTCTACAAGATTGTATGATTTATTTTTTCTTACGTTGTACCAATTTAAAGATATATACGTTTAATTTGGGAAATTGCAGTAATGACATTGTTTTATAAGGAGGCGATACAGTCAGTGCATTGTCTCAATTTGAACTTCTATATCTCAAAAACGGTAAAACCTACGAAAATATCATAATGGTCAATCTTGTGGAGAATTTTCCCAGCAACAAAATTTTCTTCAGGCCTATTTACATGGGACTCGCGGTTTCCAAGCAAAATCGTGAAAACCTAAAGAACCCCTAAAAATGTGAACTTAAATCGCGATTTATTTGAAAATCCCTCCGGCGATTTTTTTGTTTCTTGATATTTCTCTCTATGGTGTAAGCACCTTCCATTTAAAATTAGTTAAGGCGCACCGTGTTTGTTTATTAAACAATAGAATCTAGATCTTTGTACTTATTATTGATTATTTTCCATATAACAACGAATTTCTTTCATTGGAACGATCATCACCAACTTTAAGTTCCTAAGCTGTAGCGGTTTCTAAAGTTTTTTCTTTCCGCTTTCATAAACTGCACATTTTCCCACCAAGAATTTTCCACCCTTCTAATTACATACATATTTCCAAGTGACGTTGCAATAATCATCTAATGGAGGCTGGTTCTTGAGAGTCATGTCGACGTAAATATTTTGATATGTCTATCGTATATCAGGTAACTGCTGATATGTAAATTGAATTGACAATAGGAAAGCAGCAAAAACAATCATTCGTGACAAGGGCTTGTTTTCAGATTAGTTTACATGTTTTCCAGATGTCAACAGTAAAGGTGAATTTGTTGAGATTAAAGTGAAAACAATTCTAAGAAGATTTATTGGATCGAAACTGTTTGGTTTCCTTGGAGCAATCCAAAGGTGCTTCAATTAAAAAAAAAAGCAAGCCTAGAACTATTTAGTCCCAGTGTGATATTAAAATTGGACGTGTATTTTAGAATCAATTATATTCTGACAACAAAATAGGATATTTTTAAAATTTTAAAATATATATTGTTGCTGCAACAATATATTTTGTGTCATTATGGTGTCTGACGCAAAATATATGGTTGAATCAACTATATTCTCAGAATATAATTGTTTCAACACTATCTCATTTATACGTGTAGCAGGCGAATTACGAGCACATAAAATCTTTTTAAATATATATTGTCCCTTCAACAAAATATTTTATGTAATTTTAATTCCTTTTACAAAATATATGGTTGAAGCAATAATATATATTTTCACATTTTTTATTTAAATATCTCATTTTGTCTTTAGAAGAATATGATTATTCCAACAATATCTCTTGTCTGAGTGTAGCAGCCGAACTACGATCATTTTAACTTTTATGGTTGGTATTGTTTTTCTTTGTAGTGGTGGCCCATTAACGTTTCCTGATCAGGGTGACAATTAGTAGCATTAGCGGGGATTGGTACCATAACAATAACGAGACCTGTTCTTGTCGGTTTATCCCCCATGAACTAGTTTGTTTTATTAGACCAAACAGGTGGTGTGAATAATTCTGCTGTGGTTAGCACCAAAAACCGAATGACAGGTTTTATTTATTATTGTTTTTTTTTTTGTTCTTGCTTAGAAAAGTATCATCTTAATGCCTATTTTATTAATTTTGTTTGCCACTGTTACTTCAGATGCAGACCAGACACAACCACACATTCGTTAGTCACAGTTAGAAAACAAAAACTTAACGTTTATTGACCCAAGTTTACATTTAAAATCTCGTGGAACTTGTGTTTGCTTATGGAGTCGTTACCTCTTAACTTTATTTATCGCCTCCTACCTCATATTCATATGAAGATACATACACATACATATGTATGCAATTTTATAAATAACAATTTTTGTTGTTCAAATTTAAATTGATGTTGGCAAAAATAACAATAGCAACGGAATGACATGTGAAAAGCACGCGACTAAACTGTTTGCAAATGCAAGCAATTTAAACAGATGTTAAGCTAGGGAATTTTGTTGTGGAATCTTTTTCGTTGTTCATTTATTTTTATTTTTTCTTTGATTTTCTTAATGTAAATAAAACTTACCAACATAGCAATATTTAACATAACAACTTCATCATCTTCAGAGTGTCCTTCGGATAAATGTTCCTGCCACACCAATGGATGACTGGGATTTGTTGACATGGTATTGTTTTCGTTAAATGTTATATTTTCGTGGGTCATTATTTCTCTGGAAGAAAAAAAAAAGAGATGGATACATTGGTAAGAAAGGACACGATCCCGAACACAACTGAAATATTTAATAAGCAAGGAATTTCTAGTTGAGGATGAATTAGTCACTCCTTATACATCACAGCTTCACTAAGACTATTAAAAAGGGAGTAGTGCTTTAAGAAGAACTATTCATTTTTATGGGTGACGTAGGGGATTGAAGATACCAAGGAACGGCCCTGACCAGTTTTAAAATGGCAAAGCTCAGGATTTATCTTGGTCCCTCTTTCATCCCAAGTGGACACTGACCTCCCCGCGGTGTCACCTGGGGAACACCCGTTAAAAGTAGTGAGCTAACATGTGCCGCGCGTTCACCCATAAGAACGTTAAAAACTTGGGTTTGGGCGTCGGGTTAGTAACCCTCCCCTAGAAAAAACAGCCTACTATGAAAAAACGAAAGAAAAGAAAAACAAACCCCTCTAAAGTTGACGAACCCCGCAAACGTTTTAAGGACCATGATCTGCGAATCTGCACCTGGAATGTTCGCACTCTGTATAGAGAAGGTGTTCGCATTGGCAGAGGTACTTGAAAAGTACAAGGCCGATATTACTGCCATACAGGAAATACGATGGATTGGGAAAGACGTCACAACAACACCTAAAGGTGACGCACTGTATTATAGCTGCCATGACGCATGAGTTTGGTTGCGGATTCGTAGTTAGTCGGAGACTAAAACATCTGGTATCCAGCTTCACCCCGGTGAATGAAAGACTTGCTGCAATTCGAATAAAAGCTAAATTCTTCAACATCAGCTTTATTTGCGCTCATGCTCCCACTGAAGACGAACAGACCAAAGATATATTTTACGAGCGCTTAGAAGAAACATATGACCGTTGCCCTGCCCATGACATTAAAATCATTCTAGGCGATTTTAATGCCAAAATTGGAAAGGAGAATATCTTTGGCCCAATAGTCGGGAAATTCAGTCTCCACAGTGAAACATCTGACAATGGTATGAGGCTGATAGACTTTGCAGCTGCAAAAAACATGGTAGTTAGCAGTACCAGATTTAAGGATCTCGATATTCATAAGGGCTGTCTCCAGATCAAAGAACCAGTAATCAAATTGATCATGTTGTGATAGATGGAAGACATTCATCGAGCGTGTTGGATGTACGATCGTTCGGAGGCGCAAACATTGATTCGAACCACTACCTACCAGCAAAGGTACGTACCCGTCCAAACGTTGCAAATAAAGCACGAACATACACAACGCGGAAGTTGGACATCGATAGGCTGCAAACACAACAGATAGCCACATCATATTCCACTCAACTAGCCCAATTGCTTAATGCGAGCACTCCTTGTCCCGATATCATAACAACACAATGGCAAAATATTGCCCACTCCATGCAAACAGCCGCAAAATCCATACTTGGATTCCAGAGACCTCCACAAAGGAATTCATGGTAAGACCAGGAGTGTCGTGCTGCTACGGAGGAGAAAAATGCGGCGTATAAGGCTACTTTACAATCAGTAGCAACGCGTAGCGCACGAGAGAAGTATCGGGAGAAAAGGAGAGAGGAGAAACGTCTTTTCCGCAGGAAAAAGAGAGAGATGGAAAAGCGGGAGTGTGAACAAATCGAGATGTACAGGAGACAGAATGAAGTCCGAAAATTCTACCAAAGGAGTGAAACATCAAACTGATGGTAGAGACCAGCAAGGTAATTTGGTAACTGATACAGATAGTGTACTCAGGATATGGAAAGAACATTTCTCCAATCTGCTGGTATCCAATAGTAGCGAAGACGATGATACCACAGATCCAATCCCAGAAGATGGTATAGAATGTATACCGCCCGGCCAAGATGAGGTAAAAACAGCAATCAACCGGCTGAAGAATAATAAAGCAGCAGGAGCCGATGGCTTACCAGCCGAGCTGTTTAAAACCGGAGGCGACGCGCTGATAAGGTGTATGCATCAGCTAGTTAGCACCATCTGGCAGGAAGAACGCGTTCTCGACGATTGGAACCTGAGCGTCCTGTGTCCCGTCCACAAGAAAGGAGATAAGACTGTATGCTCCAACTATAGGGGCATATGTCTACTCCCGATTGCCTACAAGATCGTGTCAGGGATATTGTGCGAACGACTAAAGCCTATGGTCAACGAGATAATTGGGCCATACCAATGTGGCTTTAGACCTGGCAAGTCCACCATTGACCAGATATTTACCCTGCGGCAAATCCTAGAGAAGACCCAAGAGATGCAGATCGACACCTACCACCTTTATAAAGCAGCATTCGACAGTCCCCTCCGATCAAAGGTATTCCATGCAATGTCAGAATTTGGTATCCCCGCAAAGCTCATCCGGCTTTGTAAGATGACTTTGACTGAGACTAGGTCATCAGTTAAAATTGGAAAGAACCTCTCCGAACAGTTCAATACCAAAAGAGGTTTCAGACAAGGAGACAGCCTTTCGTGTGACCTATTCAACACTTTGCTGAAAAAGGTAATACGAGATGCAAATGTCAAAAGAAATGGCACAATTTACACCAATAGCCACATGTTACTAGCTTATTCTGATGACATAGACATCATGGGATGATCAGTAAAGGAAATAACTGATACCTTTAGGAAGGTCGAAGCAGAATCTACGAAAGTGGGTCTGGCGTGTAAACGGTGAGAAGACCAAGTTGATGGTGTCGACGCGCAACGCATCCATTGTGCTCGGACCGACTGTGGAAGTTGGTATCTATAATTTTGAGGTAGTTAAAGACTCGGCACTGCCATAAACACAACAAACAACATCAGTTGTGAAATAAGAAGAAGAGGAATTGTATTGGCCAACAGATGCTACTATGGTTTAAGTAAGCAATTTAAAAACAAAGCCACACATCGTCAAACAAAAATAACACTATACAAAACGCTGATACTACCGTGCTAATGTATGGCTCCGAAGCATGGGTACTTGCGCAAGCAGATAAGGCAGTACTTGGTGTGTTTGAGAGGAAAATTCTTCGAAAGATCTACGGGCCGATTTGCGTTGACGGTGAATATCGACATCGCATGAACCACGAGCTATATCAGCTATACAAAGACATGAATATAGTTAAACGTATCGAGATGTAACGATTGCGTTGGCTAGGCCATATAATAAGAATGAGCGATGATGAACCCGCTAAAAAGGCGTATGAATAAGTTTTAAGGTGTTGTTTTAGCGTTTATTCGTAATTTTAGGCTGACTGCAAGTGTTACTTAGTTCAGAACAACATGTTTATTTGCATTTATTGAACGTTTGTTGCATATTACGTCCAATACTTTGGCTTATAAACAACATCTAGAAAAAACATTCTTTCGATCTTTTGTTTTTGGAATTTTTTATAAGAACAATTCAACAATAAATGATTAAATCGTTGCTTGATATTTGTGGTTTTAAATTTTTGTATATATGTAGTTTCTAACACGTTTTTGTAATGAACTATTATGAACATCATAACAATTACGAATTCTTTGTTATGTTTGAAAATTGCAAAAAAACTATATCAACCATTTTTTATGATATAATTCTGTTCCACCGCAGTGTCGCCCGTTGAGATTATTTGAAACTGGTCTCTTGCTACAAATTAGTAAATGCCTATTGTACAAAAAAAAAAGATTTTTCTGTCGTATTTTTATGTTTTGTTCGACCTTTCGAACCTTTCGAATTATTTCCAATATTTCGAAATTATATTGAATTTCATCTTCAGGGATTTTTCTGTCGATTACTCATTGAATTGTATTTTGGGAAGTACTTTCAATAGATACACTTTTTTAGAAATGTCCATTTTTCCTTCTTCGACAAAGGACTTTGTGACGACAAACGAAGTCAAAAAAAAACTGGTCGGAAACATATCCTTCTTCGTCAAAATCGCAACAAGTATCAGCCGGTTTTGCGGACATTAATATACCCTGAGCCTGTGTAAACTGAAACTTTTATCTATGGACAGATGGAACAACGGCTACACAACCAAAATCCCTTAACCCAAAGCAATGTATTAGGAGATTTTCAGAATTGTGTAGACATTTGCGGACGTATGAACTTGCCAACAAAATATGGATTTTATCATTGATCATAAGTGTTGCGGAGAAGGTACCTGAAGAAATGGACCGGGTCATTCCTTTTAAAAGATATTGCGCCCACCAGTCATTTCAGTTCTTCACCAATGTGGTTCATTTTCGAGCTTAAACTAAGTTTGGACAAAATATTACTAAATCCAATGTTTGGTCCAAATCTGTTGCTCCATTCAAGAAAAATCGCACATACCGCTTTAGCTAAAATTCTTGAAATTTGAGGGAAAATGCCAGAAGGAGAAGACCGAAAATCACCATCTTCGAACTTTATATAACGCTCGAAGAAATATTGCGATAAACAAAGTTTGGACCAACGCAGTATCCGGTTCGAAAGTTGTCGTGCGCACCAACCACTACACATGATTTCGGGCCATTTTCTCTGGAAGTATGGACTTGCCCCTGAAAAAAGTTGTACTGTAGTAATAGGGGACCCGAGAACGCTTGTTGCAAAAAAGCAAAGCGTTTCCGAGAGGTCTTTTTGTATATTAATTTATTAATTTCAAATTTTTACTTATAACTAAATTATTAGCATAAAGGAAGTGAAGCCATATTTAATAATTATCCAGAGAGGTTTTAAACTGCACTTCTCTGAATATTTTAGAAATACTCTGAAGTTGATCAAAATTTGGACAAAATATGACGAATGTCAAATTTTGGAACGAATCGGTTGATCTGTTCAAGAATTATCGTGTTCTCCAGGCAGCCACCCAGATGGACGAACATACATTTCTTCCAAACACTTTTTGTTCTTAATACCATTATTTCGATGAGGCACAGTTTGACTAAAGGCTGAGAGTATAAAAAATGTAGATTGGGAAAATTTGTGTTTATGGATTTTTGCTAAAAGAATGTACACGGTGCTCTTGAAACAATTTTAAATGGAAGGTGCTTACACCTCGGAAGTTTTTGAGGATTCTGAAACTACAATGTTTATAGATGAAAAAAAAAATCAAAAAACAAAAAAATCGCCGGAGCGCTTTTTAAATAAATCGCGATTTAAGTTGACATTTTTAAGGGTTGTTTAGGTTTTCACGATTTTGCTTAGAAACCGCAAGTCCTATCAAAATGGAACTAACGAAAATGTTGTAGCTATGAAAATTTTCTACAAGATTGGCAATTATGGTATTCTCCTCGCTTTTACTGTTTTTGAGATATAGAAGTTCAAATTGGGACAATTCAAATTCAATTCAATTCTGTATCGCCCCCTTATAAAACAATGTCATGACTGCAAATTCCCAACTTAAACTTATATATCTAAAAAAATGTTACAACTTAGGATAAGTTACATAAGGCAGTCTTGTAGAGAATTTTCACAGCTTTAAGATCTTCTCAGGTCCCATATCGATAAGACTTACCGTATTCAAGCAAAATCGCGAAAACCTAACAAAAAAACCTAAAAATGTAAACTGAGCTTCTTTATCTCAAAAATGGTACAGGCTGGGAACAAATGATAAACGTCAATCCTCTAGAGAATTTTCACAGCTACAACATTTTCTTTAGCTCCATTTCGATTGGACTTGCGGTTTCCAAGCAAAATCGTGAAAACCTAAAAACACCTAAAAATATGAATTTTGACCGCGATTTATTTAAAAATCCCAACAGAGATTTTATCTTGTATTTGGATTTTTCTCATCTATGAACACTGCTGTTTCAAAATTCACAAAAACTTTCCCTGTATAAGCGGTTTTCATCAAAAGTTAGTTAAGGCGCACCCTTCATGACATTGTTATATAAGGGGGCGATACAGTCAGTGCATTGTCCCAATTTGAACTTCTATATCTCAAAAATGGTAAAAACTACGAAAATACCGTGAATGTCGATCTTATAGAAAATTTTCATAGCTACAACATTTTCTTTAGTCCCATTTTGATAAGACTTGCGGTTTCTAAGCAAAATCGTGAAAACCTAAACAACCCCTAAAAATGTCAACTAAAATCGCGATTTATTTAAAAAGCGCTCCGGCGATTTTTTTTGTTTTTTGATTTTTCTCATCTATGAACATTGTAGTTTCAGAATCCGCAAAAAATTCCAAGGTGTAAGCACCTTCCATTTAAAATTGTTTCAAGAGCACCGTGTGTATACATGTATTGACCTTGGATTGGCGCTAGAATTTCATTTTAAAAGAATTCAAGACTGGTTGCCAGAGTTTTCCTAGTTCCTGATCAACTTATGAGAAGATCAAACGATAGGAATTTCTGTAAGAGAAGTCCGACGATTGTTCCGCGATTGGGTGCTAGAATTTCATCATGGATAACTCACTATTGCTCAGCATTAGTTCTCTATCAAGAAAACCACTATCAGCCTTCTTGGCGATTGGACACCAAAATATACTTAGGGAAATAACTACAATTGGTTTCTTTATGACAATAACAACGATTGGATTTCCGAAATTGACCATATTCGGACACAACAGCGTGGTAAAAGACAAAAAAGAAGACACGTGTCTCGGCGTTTTTTCCTTTATTTATATAACTCCTAAATATACCTGAAAATAAAAAAATTCTACTGTATAACGCCATGATATCCGAAAGTTCCCTCTGCATAAATCAATTCTCTACTAATCCCATCTCCTTGGAGTGGAAAATTGAAGCCGTGATTTTGAGCTTTTTCTGAATTAGGAAACAAAGGAAAGGTTCTCAACATTCCATGTAAACAACAAAATTAAATGTTAAGATATTCCTAAGGTTTCCGATTGTATACTCTTTCTTTTGGTATTCCGAAGTGATGTCACTGAATTACATAACATTCACTGTAGTTGTGAGTTATTTGATAAATGATACACCCTAAAATATATGCGATTATTAATATATCCATTGTTTTGAACATATATTAACTCTGATATATTGTCAAAAAAACAAGGGACATTGGCCTAGAAGTCTTACGTCATTTTAATTAAAATATAGTAATGAACATTATTTCATCAGTAATATAAGTCTAAAATAAGGTTTACGTCTTTGCTAAATAAGAAATTTTCGCTAACATGAACATTCAAAATTTTGGTCAGGTGGGCCCCCCCCCAAATGAAATCCTGGCTACGTCCCTGATTCATTTTTATATATTTTGAGGTTAATTGTGATCTAGGGAACGTCGATTGCGATTAGTCGATTTTTTGGGTGGAAACGTCCAAAAATCGAAGACCACTTTTAGTTTAGTTTATCCAAACATACATTTATTTGGACCCAAAAATATATTTGTTTGCATTCAAACATAAATTTTGTTTGCATCCAACATATATTTGTTGGCACCCAAACATATATTTATTTAGACTCAAACATATATTTGTTTGCACTCAAACACATGTTATGTTAGGGACTGTTGCAAACATATATATGTATGTTTGCTGCAAAATATGTTTGGTTATAGAGACCTTTTTTCCTCTGGTTATGCATAACTTTTTAAATTATTTAATTTTTCTTTTCATTTTAGATCAAATAATGTCATGTTGCTGAGTGTTCTGAGTAAGTAAATTTTCTTTTTATTATCCTAAATCACTTCTAAACATAAACTTACTTGTAAACATAGGGTCCAACTTGTTCGACATGCATTTTTTCTCGTCCCTCCATAAAGGCGGCTGCATTTGTTATATTAAATAGATATACTTTTAAATATAAATCCACCGGAGGTTTAGCCCATAAATTAAAGATTTCACCGCCTTCAGACATTGTTAGTTTCTGGAAAAAGAAAGAAATTATATTTTAATGGGTGTTATTTTTTATGGAGGGATTGAGGGTTTAAATGGAGAAATGTTTTTGCAAAACTAGAGTGTTTTGAAAAATAGTTTCTGAAAGAATTAACTATTTTTGAAATTTAGAAAGGAAAAATGTTAATAAATTGCAAAAATCGTAGACTGTTGCAGGTTCGGAAACCCAGGAATTATAGATCTGTCCCAAAACTCCAAGAATCTACTATATTTTCAATATCATAAAGGAAAATTTGTTATCGTAGTAACCACTTGTAGATTCTTGCAGGTTTTGGAACCCAGCAATGTATTTTAAATAAGCAGCAACTTGGTCTGTTCCAGTACTGCAAGAATCTACTAATTTTTA
Organism: Musca autumnalis; assembly: GCF_047663935.1. Classification (NCBI taxonomy): domain Eukaryota; kingdom Metazoa; phylum Arthropoda; class Insecta; order Diptera; family Muscidae; genus Musca; species Musca autumnalis. Next base: position 3,723,068 of record NW_027411755.1, on the reverse strand, counting down.
TTTTTTTTTCGATATCATAATGGAAAAATTGTTATCGTAGTAAAAAATAGTAGCTTCTTGCAGGTTCTGGAAAAGAGCAATTGTTTTTAGCAATAGTTTCAAGTTTCAAATTAACTTACCCATTTGAATATCAAGTCATATGGATGAAATATTTTGACAAAAACGGCTGCACATATTGCCAATATTCCAAGGGACAACAATAGAAAGGCACCTGAAAATAACAAAAAGGAAAAAAGTAAAGTTAAAAATGAAGTCAAGGCATTACAAATTTTGAATATTAAATACTAAACTAAAACAAGCATTTGGAGCAAATACATACGTCATTTATTTCACAGATATTCAATGGAATTGATAATTTTAAATGTTGATGCAATTGCTCCATCTTGATGTATAAGTTCTTATATTTATTTTATATGGAATATATTATGAGTCCATCCTGATAAAAAGTACTTTGGTTATGAACTTTTCACAAAGCCAAATTTTATTATTTATAAATGCTTTAAAAAATTCATTTTATTTCTAATATATATTTCCTGACCTCAAAACTTTATATTTAATATTTCCTAATATTTTGTGGCAATTTTTCTAAAAATACAAATCTTAATACTGTTATCAATCAAAAGACGTATACAAAAGACTTCCGAAATGTACAAAGACTTCAAAGTGGAATTCCAAACAAAATACGTTCCCAAAAAAAATCGACACGTGTTTGAAAGTTTTTGTTTACATTACTTGCAAATTTTTGCAAAGAAAAACAAAAAGAAAAAACTATTGTATTCTATAAGTTTTTGAACAAACAAAAAAGAACCCCCTCGAGGCTACTCTAAAAAAAGTAGTAGACAGACAAAATCATTTATTAAAATGAAATAATTATGCCCATCTTCTTCTTGTTCTTCTTAATTAAAAAACGTGCTGTTCTATGTTCCCCTCTCCCCTGCTCTTTTCCAAGTCTAGGCAATAACACTCCTCAAACCAGTTTCCTTCATTTGTGGCTATTTATTATTCTCTTACTAACGAAGAGAAAGGATTTTTGTGATTTTTTAAGTCAAGGTCTGGTAAAACCACACTATCCACTTACACTTGCATACCAATATTCTTGGCTTGGCAACATGTAGACGCTAGACACTTAATTAAATGTTTAAATAAATAAAAAAACAACGAGTTATCAGTTTTGCTCTGGAATAAATGAAAGTGCTTTTGATATGCATCTTTTTAATATATTTTGAGGAGAAAATAAGTTCCCATAAGTTCATTTTATTACATGGTCCAAACGCTGGGACGGACGGAAATTCAGGAATAAATATGAGCTATATAGAAGTACTTTATGGCGTACCACGCTATTTTTTTAACTTTTGTCCAAATTTTTCCAAATGACCAACAAGCTAATAAGCGTGGAATTTTAAATAATATTTTCTCAATGACCAAATGCCAAAAAATTTGGAATTTTATATATTTTCTCAGGCCAATAAGCCAGGATTTTTAAATAATGTTTTCTGAAGGATCAACAGGATTTTTAGTTAATATTTTCTAAAGGATCAGCAGGCCAATATACATGGATTTTAAATAATATTGTCTCAAGGACCACCGGGCCAATAAACGTGGATTTTAAAATAATATTTTCTAAAGTACCAATAGGCCAATAAACGTGGATTTTTAAATAATATTTTCTCAAGGACCAAATGGCCAACAAACGTGGATTTTCAAATAATATTTTCTCAAGGACCAATTGGTCAATAAACGTGGATTTTTAAGTAATATTTTCTAAAGTACCAATAGGCCAATAAACGTGGGTTTTTAAATAAAATTTTCTAAAGTACCAATAGGCCAATAAACGTGGATTTTTTAAATAAATTTTCTTCAGGACCAACAGGCCAATAAACGTGGATTTTTTAAATAAATTTTCTTCAGGACCAACAGGCCAATAAACGTGGATTTTTTAAATAAATTTTCTTCAGGACCAACAGGCCAATAAACGGGGATTTTTAAATAATATTTTCTCAAGGACCAAATGGCCAATAAACGTGGATTTTTAAATAATATTTTCTCAAAGACCGAATGGCCAATAAACGTGGATTTTTAAATAATATTTTCTTCAGGACCAACAGGCCAATAAACGTGGATTTTTTAAATAAATTTTCTTCAGGACCAACAGGCCAATAAACGTGGATTTTTTAAATAAATTTTCTTCAGGACCAACAGGCCAATAAACGTGGATTTTTTAAATAAAATTTCTTCAGGACCAACAGGCCAATAAACGTGGATTTTTTAAATAAATTTTCTTCAGGACCAACAGGCCAATAAACGTGGATTTTTTAAATAAATTTTCTTCAGGACCAACAGGCCAATAAACGTGGATTTTTTAAATAAATTTTCTTCAGGACCAACAGGCCAATAAACGTGGATTTTTAAATAAATTTTCTTCAGGACCGACAGGCCAATAAACGTGGATTTTTAAATAAATTTTCTTCAGGACCGACAGGCCAATAAACGTGGATTTTTAAATAAATTTTCTTCAGGACCAACAGGCCAATAAACGTGGATTTTTTAAATAAATTTTCTTCAGGACCAACAGGCCAATAAACGTGGATTTTTTAAATAAATTTTCTTCAGGACCAACAGGCCAATAAACGTGGATTTTTTAAATAAATTTTCTTCAGGACCAACAGGCCAATAAACGTGGATTTTTCAAATAAATTTTCTTCAGGACCAACAGGCCAATAAACGTGGATTTTTTAAATAAATTTTCTTCAGGACCAACAGGCCAATAAACGTGGATTTTTTAAATAAATTTTCTTCAGGACCAACAGGCCAATAAACGTGGATTTTTTAAATAAATTTTCTTCAGGACCAACAGGCCAATAAACGTGGATTTTTTAAATAAATTTTCTTCAGGACCAACAGGCCAATAAACGTGGATTTTTTAAATAAATTTTCTTCAGGACCAACAGGCCAATAAACGTGGATTTTTTAAATAAATTTTCTTCAGGACCAACAGGCCAATAAACGTGGATTTTTTAAATAAATTTTCTTCAGGACCAACAGGCCAATAAACGTGGATTTTTTAAATAAATTTTCTTCAGGACCAACAGGCCAATAAACGTGGATTTTTTAAATAAATTTTCTTCAGGACCAACAGGCCAATAAACAAATTTTCTTCAGGACCAACAGGCCAATAAACGTGGATTTTTTAAATAAATTTTCTTCAGGACCAACAGGCCAATAAACGTGGATTTTTTAAATAAATTTTCTTCAGGACCAACAGGCCAATAAACGTGGATTTTTTAAATAAATTTTCTTCAGGACCAACAGGCCAATAAACGTGGATTTTTTAAATAAATTTTCTTCAGGACCAACAGGCCAATAAACGTGGATTTTTTAAATAAATTTTCTTCAGGACCAACAGGCCAATAAACGTGGATTTTTTAAATAAATTTTCTTCAGGACCAACAGGCCAATAAACGTGGATTTTTTAAATAAATTTTCTTCAGGACCAACAGGCCAATAAACGTGGATTTTTTAAATAAATTTTCTTCAGGACCAACAGGCCAATAAACGTGGATTTTTTAAATAAATTTTCTTCAGGACCAACAGGCCAATAAACGTGGATTTTTTAAATAAATTTTCTTCAGGACCAACAGGCCAATAAACGTGGATTTTTTAAATAAATTTTCTTCAGGACCAACAGGCCAATAAACGTGGATTTTTTAAATAAATTTTCTTCAGGACCAACAGGCCAATAAACGCGGATTTTTTAAATAAATTTTCTTCAGGACCAACAGGCCAATAAACGTGGATTTTTTAAATAAATTTTCTTCAGGACCAACAGGCCAATAAACGTGGATTTTTTAAATAAATTTTCTTCAGGACCAACAGGCCAATAAACGTGGATTTTTTAAATAAATTTTCTTCAGGACCAACAGGCCAATAAACGTGGATTTTTTAAATAAATTTTCTTCAGGACCAACAGGCCAATAAACAAATTTTCTTCAGGACCAACAGGCCAATAAACGTGGATTTTTTAAATAAATTTTCTTCAGGACCAACAGGCCAATAAACGTGGATTTTTTAAATAAATTTTCTTCAGGACCAACAGGCCAATAAACGTGGATTTTTTAAATAAATTTTCTTCAGGACCAACAGGCCAATAAACGCGGATTTTTTAAATAAATTTTCTTCAGGACCAACAGGCCAATAAACGTGGATTTTTTAAATAAATTTTCTTCAGGACCAACAGGCCAATAAACGTGGATTTTTTAAATAAATTTTCTTCAGGACCAACAGGCCAATAAACGTGGATTTTTTAAATAAATTTTCTTCAGGACCAACAGGCCAATAAACAAATTTTCTTCAGGACCAACAGGCCAATAAACGTGGATTTTTTAAATAAATTTTCTTCAGGACCAACAGGCCAATAAACGTGGATTTTTTAAATAAATTTTCTTCAGGACCAACAGGCCAATAAACGTGGATTTTTTAAATAAATTTTCTTCAGGACCAACAGGCCAATAAACAAATTTTCTTCAGGACCAACAGGCCAATAAACGTGGATTTTTTAAATAAATTTTCTTCAGGACCAACAGGCCAATAAACGTGGATTTTTTAAATAAATTTTCTTCAGGACCAACAGGCCAATAAACGTGGATTTTTTAAATAAATTTTCTTCAGGACCAACAGGCCAATAAACGCGGATTTTTTAAATAAATTTTCTTCAGGACCAACAGGCCAATAAACGTGGATTTTTTAAATAAATTTTCTTCAGGACCAACAGGCCAATAAACGTGGATTTTTTAAATAAATTTTCTTCAGGACCAACAGGCCAATAAACGTGGATTTTTTAAATAAATTTTCTTCAGGACCAACAGGCCAATAAACAAATTTTCTTCAGGACCAACAGGCCAATAAACGTGGATTTTTTAAATAAATTTTCTTCAGGACCAACAGGCCAATAAACGTGGATTTTTTAAATAAATTTTCTTCAGGACCAACAGGCCAATAAACGTGGATTTTTTAAATAAATTTTCTTCAGGACCAACAGGCCAATAAACGTGGATTTTTTAAATAAATTTTCTTCAGGACCAACAGGCCAATAAACAAATTTTCTTCAGGACCAACAGGCCAATAAACGTGGATTTTTTAAATAAATTTTCTTCAGGACCAACAGGCCAATAAACGTGGATTTTTTAAATAAATTTTCTTCAGGACCAACAGGCCAATAAACGTGGATTTTTTAAATAAATTTTCTTCAGGACCAACAGGCCAATAAACAAATTTTCTTCAGGACCAACAGGCCAATAAACGTGGATTTTTTAAATTAATTTTCTTCAGGACCAACAGGCCAATAAACGTGGATTTTTTAAATAAATTTTCTTCAGGACCAACAGGCCAATAAACGTGGATTTTTTAAATAAATTTTCTTCAGGACCAACAGGCCAATAAACGTGGATTTTTTAAATAAATTTTCTTCAGGACCAACAGGCCAATAAACGTGGATTTTTTAAATAAATTTTCTTCAGGACCAACAGGCCAATAAACAAATTTTCTTCAGGACCAACAGGCCAATAAACGTGGATTTTTTAAATAAATTTTCTTCAGGACCAACAGGCCAATAAACGTGGATTTTTTAAATAAATTTTCTTCAGGACCAACAGGCCAATAAACGTGGATTTTTTAAATAAATTTTCTTCAGGACCAACAGGCCAATAAACAAATTTTCTTCAGGACCAACAGGCCAATAAACGTGGATTTTTTAAATAAATTTTCTTCAGGACCAACAGGCCAATAAACGTGGATTTTTTAAATAAATTTTCTTCAGGACCAACAGGCCAATAAACGTGGATTTTTTAAATAAATTTTCTTCAGGACCAACAGGCCAATAAACGTGGATTTTTTAAATAAATTTTCTTCAGGACCAACAGGCCAATAAACAAATTTTCTTCAGGACCAACAGGCCAATAAACGTGGATTTTTTAAATTAATTTTCTTCAGGACCAACAGGCCAATAAACGTGGATTTTTTAAATAAATTTTCTTCAGGACCAACAGGCCAATAAACGTGGATTTTTTAAATAAATTTTCTTCAGGACCAACAGGCCAATAAACGTGGATTTTTTAAATAAATTTTCTTCAGGACCAACAGGCCAATAAACGTGGATTTTTTAAATAAATTTTCTTCAGGACCAACAGGCCAATAAACGTGGATTTTTTAAATAAATTTTCTTCAGGACCAACAGGCCAATAAACAAATTTTCTTCAGGACCAACAGGCCAATAAACGTGGATTTTTTAAATAAATTTTCTTCAGGACCAACAGGCCAATAAACGTGGATTTTTTAAATAAATTTTCTTCAGGACCAACAGGCCAATAAACGTGGATTTTTTAAATAAATTTTCTTCAGGACCAACAGGCCAATAAACAAATTTTCTTCAGGACCAACAGGCCAATAAACGTGGATTTTTTAAATAAATTTTCTTCAGGACCAACAGGCCAATAAACGTGGATTTTTTAAATAAATTTTCTTCAGGACCAACAGGCCAATAAACGTGGATTTTTTAAATAAATTTTCTTCAGGACCAACAGGCCAATAAACGTGGATTTTTTAAATAAATTTTCTTCAGGACCAACAGGCCAATAAACAAATTTTCTTCAGGACCAACAGGCCAATAAACGTGGATTTTTTAAATAAATTTTCTTCAGGACCAACAGGCCAATAAACGTGGATTTTTTAAATAAATTTTCTTCAGGACCAACAGGCCAATAAACGTGGATTTTTTAAATAAATTTTCTTCAGGACCAACAGGCCAATAAACGTGGATTTTTTAAATAAATTTTCTTCAGGACCAACAGGCCAATAAACGTGGATTTTTTAAATAAATTTTCTTCAGGACCAACAGGCCAATAAACGTGGATTTTTTAAATAAATTTTCTTCAGGACCAACAGGCCAATAAACGTGGATTTTTTAAATAAATTTTCTTCAGGACCAACAGGCCAATAAACGTGGATTTTTTAAATAAATTTTCTTCAGGACCAACAGGCCAATAAACGTGGATTTTTTAAATAAATTTTCTTCAGGACCAACAGGCCAATAAACGTGGATTTTTTAAATAAATTTTCTTCAGGACCAACAGGCCAATAAACGTGGATTTTTTAAATAAATTTTCTTCAGGACCAACAGGCCAATAAACGTGGATTTTTTAAATAAATTTTCTTCAGGACCAACAGGCCAATAAACGTGGATTTTTTAAATAAATTTTCTTCAGGACCAACAGGCCAATAAACGTGGATTTTTTAAATAAATTTTCTTCAGGACCAACAGGCCAATAAACGTGGATTTTTTAAATAAATTTTCTTCAGGACCAACAGGCCAATAAACGTGGATTTTTTAAATAAATTTTCTTCAGGACCAACAGGCCAATAAACGTGGATTTTTTAAATAAATTTTCTTCAGGACCAACAGGCCAATAAACGTGGATTTTTTAAATAAATTTTCTTCAGGACCAACAGGCCAATAAACGTGGATTTTTTAAATAAATTTTCTTCAGGACCAACAGGCCAATAAACGTGGATTTTTTAAATAAATTTTCTTCAGGACCAACAGGCCAATAAACGTGGATTTTTTAAATAAATTTTCTTCAGGACCAACAGGCCAATAAACGTGGATTTTTTAAATAAATTTTCTTCAGGACCAACAGGCCAATAAACGTGGATTTTTTAAATAAATTTTCTTCAGGACCAACAGGCCAATAAACGTGGATTTTTTAAATAAATTTTCTTCAGGACCAACAGGCCAATAAACGTGGATTTTTTAAATAAATTTTCTTCAGGACCAACAGGCCAATAAACGTGGATTTTTTAAATAAATTTTCTTCAGGACCAACAGGCCAATAAACGTGGATTTTTTAAATAAATTTTCTTCAGGACCAACAGGCCAATAAACGTGGATTTTTTAAATAAATTTTCTTCAGGACCAACAGGCCAATAAACGTGGATTTTTTAAATAAATTTTCTTCAGGACCAACAGGCCAATAAACGTGGATTTTTTAAATAAATTTTCTTCAGGACCAACAGGCCAATAAACGTGGATTTTTTAAATAAATTTTCTTCAGGACCAACAGGCCAATAAACGTGGATTTTTTAAATAAATTTTCTTCAGGACCAACAGGCCAATAAACGTGGATTTTTTAAATAAATTTTCTTCAGGACCAACAGGCCAATAAACGTGGATTTTTTAAATAAATTTTCTTCAGGACCAACAGGCCAATAAACGTGGATTTTTTAAATAAATTTTCTTCAGGACCAACAGGCCAATAAACGTGGATTTTTTAAATAAATTTTCTTCAGGACCAACAGGCCAATAAACGTGGATTTTTTAAATAAATTTTCTTCAGGACCAACAGGCCAATAAACGTGGATTTTTTAAATAAATTTTCTTCAGGACCAACAGGCCAATAAACGTGGATTTTTTAAATAAATTTTCTTCAGGACCAACAGGCCAATAAACGTGGATTTTTTAAATAAATTTTCTTCAGGACCAACAGGCCAATAAACGTGGATTTTTTAAATAAATTTTCTTCAGGACCAACAGGCCAATAAACGTGGATTTTTTAAATAAATTTTCTTCAGGACCAACAGGCCAATAAACGTGGATTTTTTAAATAAATTTTCTTCAGGACCAACAGGCCAATAAACGTGGATTTTTTAAATAAATTTTCTTCAGGACCAACAGGCCAATAAACGTGGATTTTTTAAATAAATTTTCTTCAGGACCAACAGGCCAATAAACGTGGATTTTTTAAATAAATTTTCTTCAGGACCAACAGGCCAATAAACGTGGATTTTTTAAATAAATTTTCTTCAGGACCAACAGGCCAATAAACGTGGATTTTTTAAATAAATTTTCTTCAGGACCAACAGGCCAATAAACGTGGATTTTTTAAATAAATTTTCTTCAGGACCAACAGGCCAATAAACGTGGATTTTTTAAATAAATTTTCTTCAGGACCAACAGGCCAATAAACGTGGATTTTTTAAATAAATTTTCTTCAGGACCAACAGGCCAATAAACGTGGATTTTTTAAATAAATTTTCTTCAGGACCAACAGGCCAATAAACGTGGATTTTTTAAATAAATTTTCTTCAGGACCAACAGGCCAATAAACGTGGATTTTTTAAATAAATTTTCTTCAGGACCAACAGGCCAATAAACGTGGATTTTTTAAATAAATTTTCTTCAGGACCAACAGGCCAATAAACGTGGATTTTTTAAATAAATTTTCTTCAGGACCAACAGGCCAATAAACGTGGATTTTTTAAATAAATTTTCTTCAGGACCAACAGGCCAATAAACGTGGATTTTTTAAATAAATTTTCTTCAGGACCAACAGGCCAATAAACGTGGATTTTTTAAATAAATTTTCTTCAGGACCAACAGGCCAATAAACGTGGATTTTTTAAATAAATTTTCTTCAGGACCAACAGGCCAATAAACGTGGATTTTTTAAATAAATTTTCTTCAGGACCAACAGGCCAATAAACGTGGATTTTTTAAATAAATTTTCTTCAGGACCAACAGGCCAATAAACGTGGATTTTTTAAATAAATTTTCTTCAGGACCAACAGGCCAATAAACGTGGATTTTTTAAATAAATTTTCTTCAGGACCAACAGGCCAATAAACGTGGATTTTTTAAATAAATTTTCTTCAGGACCAACAGGCCAATAAACGTGGATTTTTTAAATAAATTTTCTTCAGGACCAACAGGCCAATAAACGTGGATTTTTTAAATAAATTTTCTTCAGGACCAACAGGCCAATAAACGTGGATTTTTTAAATAAATTTTCTTCAGGACCAACAGGCCAATAAACGTGGATTTTTTAAATAAATTTTCTTCAGGACCAACAGGCCAATAAACGTGGATTTTTTAAATAAATTTTCTTCAGGACCAACAGGCCAATAAACGTGGATTTTTTAAATAAATTTTCTTCAGGACCAACAGGCCAATAAACGTGGATTTTTTAAATAAATTTTCTTCAGGACCAACAGGCCAATAAACGTGGATTTTTTAAATAAATTTTCTTCAGGACCAACAGGCCAATAAACGTGGATTTTTTAAATAAATTTTCTTCAGGACCAACAGGCCAATAAACGTGGATTTTTTAAATAAATTTTCTTCAGGACCAACAGGCCAATAAACGTGGATTTTTAAGCAATATTTTCTCAAGGACCAAATGGCCAATAAACGTGGATTTTTAAATAATATTTTTTCAAGGACCAACAGGCCAATAAACGTGGATTTTTAAATAATATTTTTTCAAGGACCAACAGGCCAATAAACGTGGATTTTTAAATAATATTTTTTCAAGGACCAACAGGCCAATAAACGTGGATTTTTTAAATAAATTTTCTTCAGGACCAACAGGCCAATAAACGTGGATTTTTTAAATAAATTTTCTTCAGGGCCATAAGGCCAATAAATGTGGATTTTTTAAATAAATTTTCTTCAGGACGAACAGGCCAATAAACGTACATTTTTAAATAATAACTACCAACACGCTATTTATTTTTAAAATTAGGAACCTGTTCAAAATATTTTCTTTTCAGAGTCTGAGGGTATATCCCAGTCCTGTATAATTTATTTGTATATGCTTGCAAAAAATATAAATGTGTATATGAAATAAAAGACTTTTGTTACCCAGTGTAACTATTCCTCTTGCTGTTGCAAAAAAAGCAGATGATTTTACAACAATTTAGATTATAAAAGTTACCCAGAGACAAAAAACTAGTTTAATTCTAGGCACGTATTGTCGTCAATACCATGGCAACAACATCTAGAACAACAGAAAAAAGGAATTGAACATGGCCCTAGATCGTGTTGTTAAACAAATATTGACTGGTGGAAAAATACCGAACATTTTAATGATCATAGTTAAGCATAGAACCGGTTTTTTTTTTATAAAGGCAGTAAAAAGAACAGTGATGTTCCGATATCCGATAAAGGAGTTACATGCCTTTGGAAAATTCCCTGAGCAAGAACAACCAAACAATGGAATTTGTTAATGCAAAATTCTTTTGTATTCACAGCATCTGAAACGCTGTGTTATGTGACATGTAGCTGAGAACCATAACAGAATAACAACAAAGACAATAGTAGGCGCAGTATTTAATTATATACACCATAGAAAGTGAGAATGCATTGCAAATCCCCATCTCCATCCTCTCTCAAACTGTCATCAATTGCTTTGTTTAATATTTAAAACATATCCTCATTAATGAAAGCTGTGTTGTCGACAATGATTAGCTGACAAGTACGCTTGGCATTCTTTTGACAGACATAATTATGAAATAGAACTCTTCAAGATTAATTATTTTACGATTTATTAAGGAATTCATAAAAAAATACGTGTGTACATATTTTTTTGTTAATATCCAAGTGTCAATAATTAGTCATTTAAAATTCAAATTGTATAGCTGGTGATTTGTTAGCTAGCACAAAGCGTAAAATTGCTAAGCAGACGTAAAAGAAACTGCACTATATGAATGAATCAGCTAAACTCAATTATCATCACTTTGTTTTTGTTTTCTGTTCTTTGCCTTATTGTGTCTGCTAGAAAAATTCTAGAAACAAAACAGGATATTGAAAGATTCGTATTGAAAGTTACAATTTGGTGTATTTTTTTTTAATGTGAGCTTTAATTGAGATTGCATTAAATTACATTATTTCTTCAGTGTAAATTATAAATATTCATTTGCCATTATTATATAATATTTAAGTGCTGGTGATTCGTTAATATTCTTTGTGTGTGTGTGACAACTATTTGTTATTTGTTGCTATTATAGATTGTGCTAGAATTTACTTTTTCTATTTTTTGTAATTAATAGATTGAGATAGCAATTAAAATTAACACTTTATAGATCAAAAGTGATAAAACAATTTTCTTGCCGCTTTTTGATGAAACACCAACCAAGTGTTTATTAAATTAGAGATAGGTTATAATCGGTGGAATGACCTTTTAATAGCCTCTACAATCAACTACAGGTGTAATGGAGATAATAATACATTTGTTGTACTCCAATGAATAAGAAGGGGGGATTTGTGTTAATTGAGCCTTTTATCCTTAGAAGATAGGGTACACATGCGACCCAAGCATCAAGTAAACAAGTATCAGGCAGGCGTCAGACCATTAAACACGGATTTTTTAAAAAATATTTTTTTAACGAATATAGGACCACTAAATGTGAATTTTTCAAAGAAATTTTTTTTCATATAACATCGGACTAATAAACGTGGATTTTTTAAAGAAGATTTTTTCATCCAACATCAGAAAAATAAACGTGGATTTTTTATAGAAGATTTTTTCATCCAACATCAGACCAATAAACGTGGATTTTTTATAGAAGAGTTTTTCATCCAAAATCAGACCAATAAACGTGGATTTTTTATAGAAGATTTTTTCATCCAACATCAGACCAATAAACGTGGATTTTTTATAGAAGATTTTTTCATCCAAAATCAGACCAATAAACGTGGATTTTTTATAGAAGATTTTTTCATCCAACATCAGACCAATAAACGTGGATTTTTTATAGAAGATTTTTTCATCCAACATCAGACCAATAAACGTGGATTTTTTAAAGAAGATTTTTTCATCCAACATCAGACCAATAAACGTGGATTTTTTAAAGATAAATTTTCATACAACATCAGACCAATAAACGTGGATTTTTTAAAGAAGATTTTTTCATCCAACATCAGACCAATAAACGTGGGTTTTTTAAAGAAGATTTTTTCATCCAACATCAGACCAATAAACGTGGATTTTTTAAAGAAGATTTTTTCATCCAACATCCAATTCCAATAAACGTGGATTTTTGGATTTTAAAGAATATTTTTTTTTAAAGAATGTTTTTTTCATCCAACATCAGACCAATAAACGTGGATTTTTTAAAGAATATTTTTCAATATTTAAAGTATATAAAATATATCCCTTCATATTACAACTGACATATGTATTTACACATTTTACTGTCAAACTAATTTGCTAGTTGTAAAATGTTTTGTAGGGTATTAGAAAACAAATTGATGTGTTGACGTTTCTTGATATCTAGACAAAGCATTTGCTGTTATCTGTTTGAAGTCCCACAACGTTTAACGTTGTTAAACATTTTTTCTATTTTATACAACAACAAAAAAAATTACTTGATTTTACTAAATTTAGTTGGTTGCATTTAATAAATATTTGCATTTACACATTATTTTTTTAATACAAATAAAAATAATGTTAACAACAACAACAACGAAAGTTTGAAACTAGTTACAGCTACTATACATTAAAATATTTGTATTAAGCTGTGGCGTAGATGTTCTGACGGATATAAGTCTAATGGTACATTTACATTTAGGAAATCGAGTGGATTTCAACTGTCAATTCCTTTGCGTATACGTCAAATGAAAACTCATTTGAAATCCATTGGATTTCGTTTGACGTTTAAGCAAGGGAATTGACAGTTGAAATCGAGTGGATTTCGTAAATGTAAACCCATACCATTACTACGCCCATATTTTGTCTCACCTGTCTACATTCCCGGCCAGCTGAGTAATAGGGTAATGAAGGTGGTGGTGTCTTACCACAATTCTGAGACACTGAGACACTATGATATTTAAGTTGACATTGAAATTTAATAGCAATTCCGCAAATCATTCATATTACTAGTAGCAATGTAGCCGTATTACATTAGCATTTAAATAAATGCACTAAACAAAACTAAAAAGATTGATATCAACAATTAATGTAATTAACATACACACGTGCAGCGATATACGCCACCACATTACAGCTCATAAAATGGAAAATTTATTTAGATTCTTAACTGCAAATATTCTTACTTTCTTCCGCATTATCCAATGTTTTGAATTGTTCAAGTATTTTCAGATCTTTGGAAAAACGGCGGGTACCCTGATAAACACTTCCGATAAAATCTTTTAAAGAATTGCGTCTAAAACGGCGGCGTATGGTCATGTTGTTATATTTATTTGAAGTTGTTTTCTTTGACCAGCAATTTCAACACAAACACTTCTTTATTTTTTTATTTTTCTTATAACAAAACAAAAACTATTTGCTTGAAATTGTTCATCACTCTCGACCCAGGTTCCACAGAAAACTAAATTCTAAAAAGTCCTAATACTCACAATAAAACGCCCGTGCAACTGATTCATTTTCTGTTTCATGTTAATGGATTAACAGCGATTTATATGCAACGTTTGTAGAAGAAATAAAACAGTTGCTCATGGCAAATAATAAAAAAAAACAAGTAGCAGGAAGCAAAGGCAAATTGCAATGTAATGCAAAAGAAAATAACAACAAAAACAAACAAAAAATAGAATGTAAAAATCTTAATGTTACTTTAACAAATCCTAAAGAGTACACCTCCTTAAAAGCCTAAATATCTGGCAACAGGATTTATTAGCATTAAAATAGAATTATGGCTGGTTGAAAATGATTTACATGCTGATAAATGCCAAACAAATCGGCTCTCATCAGTTAAGTCATAGCTCAACAGTCATTTGGTTAGTGCTTAAATCAATTTTGTTTTTCTTTTTTTATATTTCATTCATTGATAAATCTTCATAGAAATTTGCAAAGCAAAAAAAAAAATAAACAAGTAAAAAAGCGTTAAGTTCGGCCGGGTCGAACTTTTCATACCCTCCACCATAAAATATTCTGAACTAAAATGGAATAATTAGTTTTCATTCCTGTCCCCAACTTTAAGTGGGTACGTTAAAATGTCAGATAATGCACATAAAATGCTTGATTTGGGAGGCCCTTTTTTATGGTGCCTATATCTAACTATGTATGTTGACAATTTTTGGTGGGCTAGAAATTGGGAGGTACCATTATATAGGGGTTATAATAAAACATGGACCTATGTTGACAGTTTTTGATGGGAGCCTTTAATGTCAAATAACTCCTAATTCGGTTAAAAATTGTAGCTAGAATCCTCAATATACCGAAAATCGGTACATAACGTGGGAACTTTAAATGTCATTAACAGCTAGTTCGGAGGTATGTGGGCTGTACGAAAATATGAACTTAAATGAATAATTTTTGTTGCAGAATTTCTGTAGGCTTTTAAATTTCAAATTACAGAAAGTTCGTCCAAAAAAGAAAGCTAAGATACGGAAAATCTGGTGTTTTTTTTTTTGGCTATACCAAAACACGGTCCTACGTTCGGTTAAACATTTTAAGTAAAATCCTCAAAGTACCGAAAATCGGGAAGTATCGTCATATTGGGGCTATATTGAAAATTTTTGATCCAGATGTGTGGTGACCACTACAACCTTCAACTGTCAAATTACAGTTAGTTCGGTTAAAAATTTTAGCTAAAATTGCCAAATTACTAAAAAATGGGAGGTATCGTTATATGGGGGCTTTATCAATACATCGACCTTTCTTGACAATTTTTGGTGGAGAGGTGTGGTGACCACTAAGAATTTCAAATGTCAAATGTTCAAATTACAGATAATTCGGTTAAAACTTGTAGGTAAAATTCGGGAGGTACCGTTATATGGGGCTATACCAAATCATGGACCTGTGTTCATAATTTTTTCGAATATAAGTTTTTTGGTCACTAAGAACCCTAAATATCAAATTATAGCTAATTCAGTCTAGAAATGTGACTTAAAACGTCAAAATACCTGAAATCGGGCGGTACCGTTATATGGGGCTATACCAAAACGTGGACCTATGTCCACAACTTTTGTTATATAAGTTTATTTACACACAGGAACCCTAAATGTCAATTTGTAGCTAAATCGGTCTGAAAATGTAGCTAAAAACGTCAAAATACCGTAAATCGGGGGTACCGTCATATGGCGGCTATACCAAAACGTGGACCTACGTCCACAACTTTTGTTATATAAGTTTATTGACACTTAAGAACCCTAAATGTCAAATTATAACTAAATCGGTCTGAAAATGTAGCTAAAAACAGCAAAATACCGTAAATCGGGGGGTACCGTTATATGGGGTCTATACCAAAACTTGGACCTATGTCCACAACTTTTGTTATATAAGTTTATTGTCATTTAAGAACCCTAAATGTCAAATTATAGCTACATCGGTCTGAAAATGTAGCTAAAAACGTCAAAATACCGCAAATTGGGGGGTACCGTTATATGGGGGCTATACCAAAACGTGGACCTATGTCCACAACTTTTGTTATATAAGTTTATTAACACTTAAGAACCCTAAATGTCAAATTATAGCTACATCGGTCTGATAATATAGCTAAAAACGTCAAAATACCGTATATCTGGGGGTACCGTTATATGGGGGCTATACCAAAACGTGGACCTATGTCCACAACTTTTGTTGTATAAGTTTATTGATACTTAAGAACCCTAAATGTTAAATTATAGCTAAATCGGTCTAAAAATGTAGCTAAAAACGTCAAAATACCGCAAATCGGGGGGTACCGTTATATGGGGGCTATACCAAAACGTGGACCTATGTCCACAAGTTTTGTTATATATGTTTATTTATACTTAAGAACCCTAAATGTCAAATTATAGCCAAATCGGTCTGAAAATGTAGCTAAAAACGTCAAAATACCGTAAATCGGGGGGTACCGTTATATGGGGGCTATACCAAAACGTGGACCGATATAGCCCATCATCGAACTTGACCTGCCTGCAAACAAAAGACGCATTTTCCCAAAATTTCAGCGTCCTATCTCCATTTTTGTGGATGCTAGAGTGATTACCACAGACGGACGGACGGACGGACGGACGGACGGACGGACGGACGGACGGACGGACGGACGGACGGACGTGCTCAGATCGACTTAGAATTTTACCCTGATCAAGAATATATATACTTTATAGGGTCGCAAATGAGTATTTCAATGCGTTACAAACGGAAAAACAAACTTAATATACCCTCCATACTATGGTGGAGGGTATAAAAACGATGGATGAAAAATTCCATGTTGATTTGTTGTCATGGGGGTTTGTGTCTTAAGTCTTTTGTTTAGTTTGCATCTTACTCTCACAGAGTACATTTCTCAGAGTGTTTACTCATGCCTATGGCTATGTGTTCGCACAGCACACAATCAACCATACAGTGTCTTTATTAATTCATTTGTAACGCCATTAAATATTCATTAGATAAAAGAAAAATCTTAATATGTATATTGGGGTGTAATGGAAATTTTGATGTCTTTAATAATTCGAAATAAGAGCGTCAAACTAAGTAACGGTAAGGCAATCGGTTAATGTTTGTTAAAACGGACTATTTTAGTGTCCGAATTGTCGCATTGTCCGGAATAACGAGTAACCGGATTATCGAGACTATAATAGTTTACTTTAAAGTAAAATTACGTCATGAGAAGAGACATGGATTTCCGATATGGTATGACAAAAGTGCAACAAGTAGATGTCATATAAGATTAAACATCTATAATATTGTAGTGGTCCAACAAATATATTGCTGGCATCAACTCTTGCTTTGAATAAATTTGCGGAATAAACCTTAGAAACGGACATAAAGGTTTGTATCCTGAAATATCATTGCAAATCCAGTTAGGATATGGATAGCTTCTTCGATTCAAGGAATAATTCTGTAAATTTCTACGTTTTTCAGAATATTCGTTAAAGAGAGAGACTGTTATTTTAAAATTTCTATTCGAGCATTAAAAAAAAAATAATTAAAAAATAAGTGGAACGAACTGGTTAAAAGGGACGATTCCGTGAAATGAACGAACGGAACCATATTCAGCTTATTCGTTTACATTGTTCATTCAGATAATCTCATTCATTTACAGTACGTTTAATAAATCCACTTGATTTTTAGTGTCAATTTCATTAGGTTCAAAGGAACGATTCAGTGAAATGAACGAGGGGAACCATCTGCAGTTTATTCGTTTATATCGTTCATTTAGATAATTTCGTTCATTTACAGTACGCTGGATTCTTTTAATGTCACTTCATACAACTCATTTTACCCTTGCCTCTAAAACAGGTGTTTTGGGGATTTACGTCATTTATTTGACAGAATTGACAACTTAAGTCATGCAAGTTTTATAAACATGTTAGATGTAAAAGTCGTTTAAATTTTTATAAAAAAGTTTAACCCAAGTTTAACCCTTTCGTTCTTGTTTTCATTTTCAAATAAAAATATATAAATAAATATGAGCCCTATTCACAAGAAAATGATGGACTGAAATGTTATATTGTACGAAAATGAGCCAATGAACGACCGAGTTCTTTTGGTGATTGATCGATTGGCTCAATGAACGTGATTTCCTCTATTGTAATTGGCAAGTGAATATACGAATTAGAGTTGGGCAATCTAGTTCCCGGAGCGGATCGATCTTTCTAGTTCCTGTTCCCAAAAGGAACTAGTTTTTTAATATAGTTCCGTAGTTCCAAATATTTCCGAGACCGATATAGTTCAACGAATTTTTATCTTTCATCGTTCTTTTCGCTCCAAATAGTTCCGAGACCGAAATGGTTCAACGAATTTTTATCTTTCATCCTTCTTTTCGTTCCAAATCGTTCTCTTTCGTCGCTCCTTTTTGTTTGCTGCGTTCCAAATAGTTCCGAGACCAAAATGTTTTCATGGTTTGGTGAATGAATTGACATAAAAATAAATAAATTGCAGTGAACAAACAGCAACAACGTAAGATCGACGTAGGCGTTAAATTGAAGGAACCAGAAAAACGAAAGGAACTATATGAACTAAAGGAACTATATAAACACAAGAGCTGGATATAGTTCCAATAGTTTCTTGTCCGGAATAGTTCTTTGGAACTAGTTCGTTCCGGAACTACACAACTCTAATACGAATGTCGATACGAGAATGTATGTGAGTGAAACACACCCACATTTTAGTTTTCTAAATATTATTTCCTTTGCTTTTGCTTTAAAACAAAAAAAAAACAAATTTGAAAAACACACAGGAGTTTCGTATTATTTCTTACGCATTAATTTTCTTATCGACATACATAAACAGGCTGTTATTTTCAATTACATAATTGTAATTATCTTAAGACAACTATTGAGACTGCTGACTACCAATGATGAGAAGAGGAAGCATGAACCATATTCCCAAGAAAATGATGGACCGAAATGTAATATTGAACGAAAATGAGCCAACAAACCAAAAGGACGACCTGGTTCCTTTTTGTGAACAGATTGAAAATGATTGATTCGCTAAATAAACGAAATTTTTTATAGTGATTGAAGTGAATATACGAAACATTTATTTTCTTATTTATAAGACTGATAAAGCGGCTTTTTATGATGAGAAAGGGAAGCATAAACGATATTCACAAGACTGAAATTCAGATTTTTCAACAATATACAAAACACAAATTTGTCTAAAATCGGCCATTGGTGGTTTAAAAAACTGAGAGAAATTTGAATCAAATTTATTTGGAGTTTCTGGATTTTCGTGTCTGATATACATATTAATGGACTACCATTAATGCAAATGTCCCTCAACATTCATTCTAACTATTTAAAGTTTATTATACTTCATTAAAAGGCGATTTTAAAATAAAAGATTTATGTTTCTCACCTAAGATGTCTAAATGATTACGAAAAAAAACGTGTGAATTCATAAATTAATAGTGGCCGCTATATTCGAAAACAGATAATACCTCATTTAGAAATTGTCGTTTAATTTAAAAAAACAGATTTTAATTTTACACAAATAAAGCAAGTTATTGTTTTGAAAATTTAATAAAAATAGAAATATCGTCATATCTATTTTTATCCTAATTCTGAAAAATATCTTTACGGAAGAAGGCAGCGAATTTGTTTTTATGATCCGACTTTTGTATTATTTTGTTTTGATCGTAAATTGTGGTTTTATTTAAATTAAGAAGATCAACAAGTAATTGACTATTAAGTGTTTCCATAGAAACTGGAGATTCCAATTCGAAAGTAATAGTCGACTTTTAGTCATGTTTTTTGAGTTACCGACAAAAATCGGTAAAATTAAAACGCAAAATTATGAATGAAAAATTCAAATTAAAGTTGACAATACTCTTGCTATCGGTAGAACCTTACGACTGCTTTTTATTCGTCGCTAACTTACCGAAAAACATCGGTAATTACCGAAATTATAAGCATTTTAATTTTACCGACAATTGTCGGTAACTCAAAAATTTAGTTAGAGAATCGCACTACTGAAACGATAAATAACGAACTTTTTGTGTGTAAGACAGACAGGGCAAAGCTTGAACCATGATAGGTATTTCTAGGTGAAATTATTAGACTATGCTAAGAATAACTTCAGCATGAAACAAAATTAATTATAAAATTAGGTCAACATAAACGAAGAAGGCCTGTAGGATGTATAATAGAGTTGTGTCGTTCATGAAAAGTTCAAAGTAACGATTCTCGAAATGAATTAACGGTTCCATATTAGAGTTGCGCAATCTAGTTCCGGGAGCGGATCGATCTTTCTAGTTCCTTTTCCCAAAAGGAACTAGTTCCTTAAAGTAGTTCCATAGTTCCAAATAGTTCCGATATCGATATAGTTCAACGAATCTTTCTCTTTCATCGTTCTTTTCATTCCAATTAGCTCCGAGACCGAAATAGTTCAACGAATCTTTCTCTCTCATCGTTTTTTTCGTTCCAAATAGTTCCGAGACAGAATCTTTCTCTTTCGTCGCTCTTTTTGTTTTTTTTTTCGTTCCGAGACCGAAATGTTTGCATTGTTTGGTGGATGAATTGACATAAAAATAAATAAATTGCAGCGAACAAACAGCAACAACGAAAGATCGACGTAGGCGTTAAATTGAAGGAACGAGAACAACGAAAGGAACTATATGAACTATATAAACGCAAGAGCTAGATATAGTTCCAATAGTTCCTTGTCCGGAATAGGTTCTTGCTTGTTTAGATTATCCCGTTCATTTAACTCCTATCGTTCATATAGCTCTTCCAGTTTATTGGGTTTCCTTTGGTGGTTCCTTTGATAAAGGAAATGCAAAGAATCAATCCGCCCAATGAGCAGAATTACCCAACACTACTCAATTTCAGGATTACAGTCGTATCATTGGGGAAATATTGATTATATTAAAAAAAAAACTGAAGACCGCGGTACATAAGGGACTGGCATTCTTGCTTAAGACATTTCTGGTAAAATAGTAAAAGGCAAAGGGCAAGCTAGATCGTATTTCTACTTCTAATGTATATACTTTATGTTGTCATATTTCCAAACTAATTCCAAGTGTAGAGTATCTAAAATGCCTACGCTTTATTGAAAGAGTTAAACAACAACTTATTGAATAGCAGGTTTATTTAGCATTTAGAGTAATTAATAATTTATTAGCAATTAAAAGTTTATTTGTTGAAATTAAAGAAATATTTCAAGTTCTAGACACAAAAATTTGACTTTCGTTTTAATTAATTTGTGGTGGCTGAAATAAAATTTATAATAGAAAAAATCAGGATTCTAATTATTTTTCATTTGATCCCATACAATCTCATTAATAAATTCTAAATGGATAGAAGAGAAAGTTTAGTATTGATAATTTAGTAGCAATTATTTCATGTTTTAGGCAACCATTTTGTTTTTAATTTTAATAAATCGTGTTGTCAGAAACGCAATTTATCACATAAAAAAATCTAGATTCTAATTATTTCCCATTTAAACTCATTAATAAATAATTGGTGAAGAAGATTTTGCTGCAAATTTATTTCTGTCCATTTGAAACATTTACTTTATTTATCTTCGTCTCGGTAATTTGTATTTTCAACTTAACATTATATTTGCATTTTATAAATATTTATTAACTAATTATTATTAGTGTAACTGGTATTATTATAACTAACTAAATGAATACGCACATTTTATGGTACATATGTATGAACATGCAAATCTTTACTTTTTTCATTTCTCTTCACTTTACCTTTTTGCATCACTAGTGGTGGTGTCATATTTTCTTCATATTTTATTACAATTTTAATCGCATTTACTGTCAAACCGCCTACTGTGTGCCAAGACTTACGTTGCAAAAACGTGACTTAATCGTGTTTTTTCGCACAAGTCATTAAGAATTGTTGTAATCACTTTTTCTGTCTGCTGCATACGCTTTAATCATGACAGTTTAGTCTTTGAAAATACCAACATTTCTATATTTTTTATAATCCATCCAATGAACATTAGGTTGTACAGTTTATTTTTAGAAAATCCATTACAATGTAAATGTATTATTAATCATTATTGTAATTAAAATTTACTGCCAACAGGTACAAGTGCAAACATTTCCCATGCCTAATTCATATAAAGATTAAAAGATCAGAGATCTATAAATATTGATATGAGTTCTTCTAATTTGCATGTAAATATGCGGAAAAGCCAATAGACAGGTTTATGTACTGGACAATAAACTTTTCCAAAACAAACAAAACAATAAACACTTCTATTAAGCATCAACTGAAATCGTGAAACTATGCGTCATCAAGGATTTAAACAGGTTACTAGTAGACCAGGTGATTGATTTCATTCTATCAAATTTGTTGTTATTGTGAATTTATTGTATGAAAACGTAAACAAACATTTCGACAGCTTAAAGAATATTTTTGATGTTGTTGTACTGTTAAATAGACCTTGGTTGTTGAGTCCATGGTGGAATAATAAGGTGTAACGCCAGAAACAGCTGATCGGTATGAAGTTGTCAAAACGCGTTATTGTGAATAAAATCACATACAAAATTGGTCTGTTCCTTTACTTTTGAAAGTGGTAAAACCGGCAAAAGTTGTAAACTGCTCCCATATGAATTGTATGGTGTATGAAGTAAAGGAACGCTTTTCGAGTAAAAAGTGGTAAAACTTGAAGATTCTTGCACGTAAAGGAACAGAGCTAATATAAACAAGCAATTCACAGTAATGCATTATTGTGAGCAAATTTGACGTTTGACATGATTTGATGTAACACCTTCTTATTCCACCATGGTTGTGTCGTTGTGTCGGTTATGAACTAACTAGTTCAAAGAAACGATTCTGCTAAGTGAATAGACGGAACCATATCCATCTCATTCGTTCATTACGTTCGTTTAGAGTATCTCGTTCATTTAGCTCCGCTCGTTTATAAAACACATCCAGGTTATAAGGTTGACCGAGGGATTATAGTTCCTATAGATCATTTTACTTTAGTTTTCAGTCTATCTCCCTCCTACATTAAAAAAACGATATTCATATCAAATTGATAGACTGAAATATAATATAGAACGAAAGTGAATATACGAAACATTTATTTTCTTATTAATACTAATAAAAGTTTATCTTTGTTCCTTTCGTTTTTAAAGTGGAAAAGAGAAAAGTGTCAAAATTTCTCAAAATTGCTCTCTCATGAACATTTTTACCAGAAAAGTAAAGGAGCGGAAAAATGGTAGATCTGGTAGCAATGCCAAAAAGAAACATAAAAAATCAATTTTCGCCTTTTATTTCACAGTTTTTAATTTAGTTTTGTCAGCTTTCGGCGTTTTCTTCTGTTTTCCGTCCATTTTTTTTCTTCATTGTGAAATAATCGTCAAACAAAAGTCGAAAAATCATTTCTTCCATTTTTTACCTGCAGAACTTTTGCTGGTAGTCTGTGGTAGAAGAGAAATGCACATGTGATCTCTCTCCTCTCTCACTCTCTTAAAAATTGCGGCCAGTTTTGCCAATTTTTGGGGTTAAGGAACGCTTTGCAGGTTAAAAATGGTAACCTCAGGTATGTAAAGGAACACAGCTTTTATTGACTACTGATGATGAGAAGAGGATGCATGAACAATATTCACAAGAAAATAAGAGACTGAGATGTAATATTGAACGAAAATGAGCGAACGAACGAAATGAACAACGTGGTTCCTTTTGGTGAACGGAATGAAAATGATTGATTCCCTCAGTGTAAGAAATTTACCAACTCTCAACCCGATTGAACTTAAAGGACCTGGTGAATTATACTAAATGGAACGCAGGAACGAGATTAATGAACTAATTCTTTTGACCAACTCTTAGGCCAGCCGTTGAAATATTTCATGAGCAATTTTTGACTTTTTGCGAGAGAGAGAGAGGAGATGAAGGAACACCTTTATTCCCATTCTCATCCAACAACTGGCGTAAGAGAAATGAGGGTACGAGGAAGATCGATCCTCTCAGTGAAAAATTACAACTAAAATCCACTGGATTTGCTAAATCAAGAATATCCTAATAATAAATCATTGAATTAGTTATGCATAAGTCCCGGTCCACACTAGCGTGAATTTCATTACAAAATTTCATGAAATTAGGTGTTCATAAATCGAATTCCCCACTACAGCAATTTTATGATTTTACTCTACTATGGGAGTCGATCTAGAGACGCATTATTTCATGCAATTTGTTCAATGAAATCACTCTAGTGTGGACCGGGACTTACCAATTATAGGCAAAAACAAGAACATCTTCCTCTTCACTACAACCTAATATACATAATTATTTGTTAATATCAACAAGCTTATTATCAGCTGGAGGCGTCACTTCGGCATAATGTCAAATCGAATGGCACCACACATTATTATTGATATAAAATATTTTAAATATTTGTATTATAAGTTGGTCTTAGCACAGGAATACCCGATTACTTTACAAACAACAGATCCAATGTCATACAGTACTCGTATGTTTGATGTATATATTCGTAGATATACAGTTTTTCTCAAGCATCGGATCTGTAATAGGTGACAATGAAAAATGTAAAACGATATAAGCTTTTTATGAGAAAATATTAAACATTAATCAAGTCGATTAAGTTTTGGTAGTCTATTCACTAAATGCTAAACATTGAAATTGTACCGAAGTTATCGAAGTGTAACTCTACGAGTATACGTGGTAAGTTTCCCAATGACACAACAGTTACTGCATTCAGTAGAGTTGTGTAGTTCCGGAACGAACTATTCCGGACAAGGAACTATTGCGTTCCTTTAGTTCATATAGTTCCTTTCGTTTTTCTCGTTCCTTCGATTTAACGTCTACGTCGATCTTTCGTTGTTGCTGTTTGCTCGCTGCAATTTAATTATTTTTATGTCAATTCATCCACCAAACAATGAAAACATTTCGGTCTCGGAACTCGGAACAAAAAAAGAACAAAAAGAACGACGAAAGAGAAAGATTCGTTGAACTATTTCGGTCTCAGCACTATTTGGAACGAAAAGAACGATAAGAGAGAAAGATTCGTTGAACTATTTTGGTCTCGGAACTATTTGCAATGAAAAGAACGATGAAAGAGAAATACTCGTTGAACTATATCGATCTCGCAATTATTTGGAACTATGGAACTACTTTAAGGAACTCGTTCCTTTTGGGAAAATAACTAGAATGATCGATCCGCTCCAGGAACTAGATTCCCCAACTCTAGCATTCAGGCTGGAGCATTGGGGTTACTTTTACTTTCCCGCCACTACAATTTTCACAAATATTGCACTATTTCTATGTTTAGCCAAAAACGTAACAAACAAAACATTTGAAATTCATCGTTAAATTCACCATTCACGAGTGGCTAATGAGACGTTCTTATTTAAACGATTTATTCACTCTGCCCTCTGAACTAGGTTGCTAATTGTTCGTTTATTTTTTTAGATAAATGAGTAAAAATTTGATGGACATCTGTAGTTCTTACGCTCTTTTCATCTGAACCAGTTGCCTAACTGTTACATTCTAACAGTGCATTTAGACTATGCTTGATTTAGCAAATCCAGTGGATTTATATTGTGTTAATCATGGTATACGTGTGTAGTAGAGTTGGGCAATCTTGTCCATAGTTCACGTTAGCGTTTAGCGCTTATCATTCTAAATTGATGAATTTAATTTTTAAAAACTTTTTATAATCATCACAAAAATCAAAAAACTCTTTAGTTCGATTTTTATTTCGAAGGGGTCCATTAAAACTCGCTGGCTTTCGAAATTCCATTAAACCAACGATGCTGCTGATGATGATAACATCACAATTGAGCTTTATATTTTTATTCCCAGCAAATGTGCAATTAATGTTTGCAACAACATTTTTACAGCTTCTTACTGCTGCGGCAATTGCTGCCCATAATAAACCTATTACAAAATCTACAAACAAGCTACATTCGAACATGTGTGTTTTCTAAAATTATGACTTTTCAGTTTATTTTTATAATATCTAATAGTCAGTCAGTAGTCACCGCCACCACGAAGGTGTTGAGTGAGTGGTGACAAGGAGTAAATTTCTGAAAAACCCTTTTAAGGTTTTTTTTAATAACAAATTAAGTTATACATACATAGATTCGTGTGTACCCAACACCAGCAGCAATTGCTGCTGCTGCTGACACATAGGCCCCAAAATTACTGTCAGTACACATTAGCCAATGTGTCTTTGGACCTCTTTTGTTGTGGTCAACAAAATTTGCAATCTAGACGTTTCGTTTCTTGCGGGTTTCTTTTACTGTTTCTTGTCTTACAAAAAATTAACAACCGAATGACCATTCTGACGTTTGTGGTTCCAAACAAAATCGATTTGTTTCTCGAAAAAACTGATGTAGAAACACTTACTTAACTATTTTGTCAGTCTGTCTGTATGTTTTTTTTTTCAGATGCAAAAAGAATGTTGAAAGATTAAATAAATGAAAATGAATCGAGAATGTTGCCAATAACACAAAATTAAAGATTATTAAGAGAAATCGTTGCGCAGATAGCTATGAAACTTGAACCTATCAAATTCTAGAAAAATCGCTAGTTCGTTTTATATTTGTCTCTTTTCCAATTTTGTTTTGGAACTGCGTCTTGGAGGGAGGGTCAAAACGTGTTTAGAGTGTTACTGACCAAACAAACGAACCATGGACAACGCATTTGTAGCAGCAGCTACACTTGTCTATAACTCTGCGCTGTTCAGCTAATGAAGAAAACAAGTTTCAACAAAGACCACGCAAAAAATAAAATAAATTTATCGATTAGTGGCACTTGATTGTAATTCAATCATGTCTTGTGCATTCTTTGTTTTCGGAGTAGAAGCTCTAAGATTTTTGGTTCTGTTGTAGGTTATAGCGAAACATTCACAGCTTCGGGGTGTTGCAGAGATGGAAAATGTTGTAATAGGTTGGTAGTGGTGGAAATATGAATAATTTTTGTAATTACAATTTTCTTTGTAAAAGGGGGGGTATTTACTCTATTAGTTTCGAGATAAAAGTTTTGTCGTAAGATACCATTCATTTATAGTCTAATGCTAGGTTTACATTTACGAAATCCACTTGATTTCAACTGGCAATTCCTTTGCGTATACGTCAAATGATGATTCATCTGAAATCCACTGGATTTCATTTGACGTTTATGCAATGAATTTGACACTTAAAATCGAGTGGATTTCGTAAATGTAAACATACTATTATTGCTTATAAAGAAATCTAAATCCACTGTTATACATTATTCTAAAACACCAGTAGGCCAATTCTGTAACTTTTTAACAACTTTACTCATTGTTTATTTTACAACAATTTCATTTGTTTGTTTTGTAGTTGCTACAAAAACAAAAGAAATTTTAACAACTTTTCAATCGATTAAAGTTACAGAATTCCTATACAGCCCCCCTATTCAGTAACTTTTTAACAACTTTACTCATTGTTTATTTTACAACAATTTCATTTGTTTGTTTTGTAGTTGTTACAAAAACAAAGAAATTTTAACAATATCGATAGTTGTTAAAAGTTACATAATAGGCCTACTGGAGTCAACAACTTTTTCAAAGTATCCTGATTTAGTCCATCAGGAATAAATTATTTATTTACTAATCAACTTTACAATACTTCCAAGCCATCAGGCCAATTTATTACAATTACATTTTATTACATATTTATGTGAATCTTATCAGAGTGCATATGCATATTTAATATAAATTATATAATCCTATAATTACGAAAATACTCAAAACCATCACACTAAATTTTTTTTCAAAACTTTATATTCACACTACTCAAAAAAATTAAATCTATTTTTTAATTTTTTCGATTTTTAAATTCTTTATTTGTATGTTTGAGATTATTTTCCGGTATTTATTTTAAGAATTGTAAATTTCCATCTCTGCTTGTAACTGGAAAAAATGTTAACCGTTTTTCTGTTGTTGAAAATAAAATTGAATGTTTAAACCATGAACTTGACTTTACAAACGAACCAAAAAAATAAAAACAAAAACAAAATAAACATTAAAGTAAACAAAAATTAAAAATATGGGTAAATTGAAATAAAAGTTAATGAAACGTTTAAACTGTAATAAGGTAGGTTAAGAATAAATGAATTGATTAACGGTGCCCAGTTTTCGGCCGTGTGGACACTTGAAAAGCTGTTGAAATATTTTTACGATTTGTATGGTTTTTAGATGCAACGTTTGCTTATTGGTAACTTTATCCCTACACCCTGTTCTAGGACAAACTCTTTTTAAGAAATAATGTTCATGTAGCGAACAGGATAATTTTCAATTATAGATAGTTAATTTCTTGATGTGGTTTGCATGTATAGGGGAGACAGATATTTAGTTAAAAGGGATCTATTTTTATAAAATACAGTCCACTTGAGAATGATGAACATGTGGTAGGAAGACCGTCTTCTTGTAGGAGATCGTTTAAATCAAATGAGACCTTCCCTTGCCACAAGTAATATGTTCGAGTTAGATTACTAGATATAATCTATGCTGATTATTGTATGGCAAATGCGTTCGTACATATTTGTGCGCACTCTATCTTACACACTTGTTTAAGTTAGAATGCGTCATATTGTACTACTTAGTTTTTAAGATTATTTTTACACTAATAAAATCAGAGCACTACAAGCATTCAGGAAATAATAAATAGTGAAGGTTAAAGCCCGCTTGAGGTTTTATTGCATTTTATGTCCATGCTGTAAAGTCAAATCTCAATGGCAATGGTTATTATTTCCCATGGTAATTATTACTACAGGCTCACTTGATATAGACTTTACAGATAGTCACTACGGTTAGAAAATGGAACTAGTTCCTTCATTATTCTTTTTAGTTCACACTTTCCTGAAGTTATAGTTCTTCAACATTCTACTGGATTTAGTAAATCCAGTGGATTTAAATTGTCAACTCCCTATACGTCAAACAATGGAGTTGGCCATGCAAAAAGCTGTAATGTATAAATGGATTTAATTTAATTATTCGTTCAATCGAACAACTTTTTTTGGCACCAAGAATGTTGTGTAATTCTTGAGGATTTCTTTAAAAAGGGTATGCCAAAATTTCTAATTTATATGGGCGGAACTAACGAGAGGGGAAACAATAGCAGAGTAGCAGTAGTTTATTCCCAAGAATAGTTCCTTGAACTATAAATTTCTAGAACAACACAAATCAAACACATTGTAGCTCTGTTCCAGAACCAAAAAGTTTTTACAATTTTTACCACTTTTACACATTTTGCGTTCCCGTGCACAAAATTTATATGAAAATCGTTTACGACTTTTACAACTTTTACGACTTTTACCACTTTATAAAATACGGGAACAGGCCATGTATTGAAAAAAATATATCCAGCACAGATCCACACATCAAACCTGGGTGCTACGATCGTTTCGCTGGTGGTTTGAAGCAACTCATAACGCATATTAGATGTGAGTGGCTACACAAAGATAGAGTAGGGAAACCTTTATCGATCTTTGTCATTCCGTTCACCAAAAGGAACCAGGTCATTCATTTTGTTCGTTTGCTCATTTTCGTTCAATATTACATTTCAGTGTATAATTTTCTATCGCTTCCTCTTCTCATCATCCACTTTCTGAGTAATATTGACAAAATATTTTTTATTTGAAAATAATATATTCTTTTTAATTAATATAAATCTAGAAAAAATACTACGATTGAAAGAAGATTTTTAAATTCACTAACAAAATAAGAAAATAGACGAAATGCGTCTCATTTTTAGAGGAAAATAGAGCAAAAACCATTTAACGCCTGGAAGAACTTTATTCACTCGTTCAACTTAATAAACAAGATGAGCTATATAAACGAGAGGAGCTAATGCTTGGTTTACACTTGCGAAATCCACTCGATTTCAACTGTCAATTCCATTGCTTAAACGTCAAATGAAATCCAATGGATTTCAGATGAGTTTTCATTTGACGTATACACAAAGGAATTGACAGTTGAAATCGAGCGGGTTTCGTAAATGTAAACCAAGCATAATGAACAATATACACGAAAGGACTGAATATGGTTCCCTTCGTTCATTTCAAGGAATTGTTTCTTTGAACTAGTTCTTTAATGAACCACACATTTGTAACATTATTCCATATTTGCATTTGCGAAGTAATGTGAAACTCTTTCCTTCCAAGTCAATCCAGAGCCTGTCTCTAAAATCACTTTCAATACACACCTATTCTACCAAAGGCTTTTTGCATTCATCAATCGTATTATGTTTTCTAGTTTGACAGATTTATAAGTTCATAGTGACATAAAACGCTAAGACGATGGCAACACTTTCTATTGGTTGAAGAGAACCATGGAATATAAAGTTGTTACATCAGTTGCTCAAAATTAGTCACAATAACACATTACTGTGAATTTCTTGTTTATGTTTTGTATGTGACTTTATTCACAATAATGCATTTTGACAACTAGAACAGTAATCAGCTGTTTTTGGTGTAGTACCTGTACTATTGTAGTTGCAAAAGTGCAAAGTGTTCCTGAACCCAAAAAAAAAAAATGACTTTCTCTTCTACCACAGGCTACCAGACAAATTTCTTCGAGCATAAAATGGTTAAACTGATTTTTCAACATTTGTTTGGCGATTATTTGGCAACTATGAAAAAAATTAACAAAAACAAAAGAAAAAGCGAACGCTGACCAAACAAAATTAAAAACAGTGAAATAAGAAAAGAAAATTGAATTTGGTTGTTTCTTTTTGACATTGTCACCGGATCTACCATCCTTCCGTTCCTTTACTTTTCTGGTAAAACTGGTCATGAGAAAGCAATTTCGAGAGTTTTCTCTTTTATCACTTTTACCATTAAAAAGTAAAGGAACAAAGCTTGTGCCATGAAGAAACCGCGTTTTGAACCTCAAGTGGAATTTTATGTTTGTCTTAGTCTGTGTTTAGACACACAAATTTCTCGGGAAAGTAAATTGAGTTTTTGGGAGAGAGCGGAGAGGAAAGAGCTCCTCAATACTCTTTCCTACCCCCTATTGCCTAAAAACTGAATTTACTTTCCCGTGTGTCTAAACACGGACTTATTAAAATGAAGTTAGAGTTGTGTAGTTACGGAACGAACTAGTTCAAAGGAACAATTCCGATAAATGAAAGGAACTCGTTCCTTTTGCTCATCTTGTACTTTTGTTCGTTTAGTTTAGTTGAATGACAAATGAATGTTGGAACTATATTATTGTTCGATTTTTTTTGTTCAATCTTTACGATAAAAAAAATCAGCACCTAATGATTTCAATAAAAACTGCAAGAATTTGTTGTCAAAAACCGGATTGGCATAGAACCCTTTTGAAATTTGGAGTTTTAATGACATTTCAACTTTAAACTTAACAGTTGATGATAATTGAAATCAATCAATCACTCCTCGTGTTTCATATAATAGATCTATTACGGAATTTCCATTAAAACGTGTTAAAATTTCACCAAAAAATCTAGTTTCGATGGCAATTAAACAATCACATTTTACGATGGAGTCCATGCGTGATCATTATTTTATATGGCTGTTTAAATTATGTTAATTTAAAGTAAAACGTTATATTTTCTATTTCAAATAAATATGCAAATATTTTGATATATAAAATTTGATATTTAAACTGTGCCGACAAAAGTTCCAACACAAATCTCCTTATTGTAAAGGGTCAATGAACATTGGAAATTATAATATTACAATTTTGATGAGAAAGAAATGTTTCAAATTATTATTCTCTTTCAAGATGAAATTTATATCTTGGAACAGCAATGGATTGGTAAAATGGATGGACTATTATATTGGATTTATGTACATTATGATTTTATTTTCTAAATTGGCATGAAAGGTGTGTTTTTCGGATGTGGACTTGGACATAACATATTCTTCTAAGACCTCCTTTTTCTTCTTTTTCCATTTGTTTTCCTCTATTCAAAAGATGCGAAATTCAAGAGAATGTATTATATTTTTTTGTTATTATTGTTTAACAACTTGAATGGACTTATTATAATGTATACAATAGATTGGACTCATATTAAATTTTAGAACAATCTTTAAAACATGCTGGTATTTAAATTCTATAAAATCTTGTTTTGATGAAATCAAAACATCGTTAGATATGATATAAACTGCGTATTAAATAAATGAAAGTTTAAATTCAACTTCGAATTTGTGAGTTCATTTCTGCTATTCTGTTCAAGTCCATATTTTTTTTGTTTTAAATACCTAATAGAAACCAACAAATTTTTTTTATTGAGGACATTAAATTTTAGAAGTCGCACAAACATCCTCATCACATTCCCTATTCTTGTACGATATATTCTGCCAGATAATCTATTCTACTGAAAAATAGAGAACATTTAAGAATTTCCGTTAATCTTCTCATCTTGGACATGCCCAATACATCTTGAATATAATTTGTCATAAAATTTATAAAATCGAAATAAATGTTAAAACTTTTCTCTGCGAATAAGATTGCTGCATTATTGCTTTGAATCATTCAATAAATTGGCCTTTGTTCTTCGATTTTTGCCTCCGAATATTTTTGTCCTTGATTTTGCATCTTTAAGGTTAGATGTTCGTATCAAAAATATTTCAATTATTTAAATTTTGAGACATATTCACAAATTGCTTTTATCATGTTTAGAAAAAGACATTCTTTCTCGACTAACCACATTTTGAAGATTATAGATTTCTGCAGGGTTAACCTTCATTATGAGGATTTATTTGAAATTTAAGCAATGAATTGAAAAACAGTGGGTTTGCTAAATCCGGTTATATATAAACTTACTATTATGTTTGTTTTCTTTTTAACAAAACAAAGTTCAAATACTTTTTTTATGAATTATATTCCCAAGAGTTGAGGAAAAACCTTAACAAAAACTTTCAGTAAACAAAAGCTATTTAAGCACGACAAGTTCAATTCACACTTAGTAGACGATTGGGGGTTTCATTTAGATTTCCAAAAATGTCACGTTGTTTTGTTTTGTAAAATGTCAGCAAAAGTTTGTATAACGAGGTCATGTTTTGAAAATAAATTGTTACTGTTTTTGTTTTTCTTCTCTTCCATGCGGAATTGTTCTACTGAACTACATAAACATTCACTGTTCTAATTGGAAAATCAACTTTTTCTATTCAAAAAAAAAAAAAAAGATTGTCCACTTAAATAAATGTTGATATGTTTTAAAACTTTTTTCTTTTTGTGTTGCATTCGTATATAACTATTTATATTGTTATTGTTCTTTCAAATCACATTTTCACTTTCTTTTCTTTTGTGGACACTGATTAGAATTGTTTTTTTTTTATTCTTTCACTTACATTTTGGTGATCGGGCATTTTTGTTGCTGCTTCGCTCATTGAAAAATGAATTTAGAATGCCGGAAGCATTAACAGAACGTGTTGCTCTTAGACTTTTACGTTTATCACCTTGACTGCAAGCATTATCCAACTGATTATGTTGATTATTTGACACTGCATCTACATCTTCAGCATTAACGACACTGTAGCGGCGAGCCAAATATTTTGCGAATTCTTTCATTTTAACATAAAAAAACACTTCTCTTCTTTACACAAATGCCAAAAGTGCACAAAAGAAACTTGTAGATTAATGTTAATGATAATAAAAAAAAGATAATGCTTTTTGTTTGTAATTGGATATTTAGTTCAATTTTCAATTCTTTACTAAAAAACGCGTTCCGCGTACACGTTTTGAATTCTTAAGAATTTTTTTTAATTTTTGTATTCTTCTTGAGATGTTTTTATTTATTTTATACGATGACTTTTGTGTTTGACAGATTTATTGTGCTTATTTTTATTTCTATTATTGTTAATATATTTCTTATTTATTAATTTTATACTCTTTTAAAAATGAACATTAAATTTTATTTATATTTAAATTCAACCGTTATTTCGTGTTTTCGTTAGCGTTGCTCGCTAATGAATGAACCCCTAGAAGTAACCCCAACTGACCAAGTAAGATTTTTATTCATCTTTATCTTAAACTTGAAGTCAGACTTCAAAACAAAACGTCAACTGCGGCAGCGAAACATTTCTCACACACACAATTCAATATTCAATGGAGACAGCAAGCACTACGGCGATTAGCAGCAACAACTGCATGACAGACAACAGCTCAATCGAGATCAACAACGTATTTTATACACACAATACATGTGTTAAATTCACACTGGGCTTAAGCGAGCAAACAATACATGTGTGTGTTCTCCATCCAATACACACTTGATAAGATAATTTTTCAAAATCGTAAAAGATTCTTGGCTTAGAAACCGCAACAAACACCAACTGATAACAGCGTAACATCTTTCCTTTCCTCACGCACACTCACACACAAGAGTCGCACAACGCACTCTTGCGTTTGGAAAATCTAGACAAGTGCAATAAAAATACCGGATATCCATATGAGTCACTCCATTTGTCAAATTGAAGATTTGCGACTTGTGGTTTTTTATAACAACAAACCTGGTTTACAGTTATTTGTTATGGAATTTTTACCAAGTATTGGTAATTGTTTTGTTTAATTTATTAAAATAATTCCAAGTGATATTCCACCTTTCAAATGACGCAAATTAATAATATAAATCAATTTTTTTGGACGCACTTAAAATAAAATAAATCAAATAATAATTAATAAAATAAGTAAGCCAGGGTATTTGTGCGCAATTTGAATTGAATATTTTAAAAAATTGTTTTTTAGGAATTTCCCAATAATCAGAAAATCTTAAAAATATCAATAATTTTTATCAAACTGTTGACCCATTCAAATCACAATTTAACCTTGCCAATTTGAATATAATCCCAGATGCTAACAAAGGCTGACTTCATAAATGCAACATGATTCGTCTCGTGACATCGTCTTGACTTCATAAATGCAACAAGGCGCGTCACGTTGCGCAGTAATTGTCAAGTTTGTGCAGTGTCACCACTTATGCTCCACTACAATTTACATTTCTTTGGTACTCTTAAAGCAGGGATAGGCGATGTGCGCTTACTGAGAGCAAGTGAGCGAAAACTTCAATGTAAAATGCATTGAAATGTATGCTCACTTGCTCTCAGTAAGCGCACATCGCCTATCCCTGCCTTAAGGGCCAAATACATACAATCCGTTGTGTGACGCGTTGCGCGTTGAAAACAACAACCACATGAAAAATGTGTAAGTGATGCCAAGCTTGTTCTTGAAGTTTTGGTTGTTGTAACGCGACGCTCAACGCCCCGTATGTGCAGAGGCCTTTATGCATAATACAATAAATTTTTTTTAATAAAAGCCGAATTTTCCAAAAAGTAAACAAGGTAAAGCAATGTGTGCAATGCAGTAAAAAAGACATGTTTGCTGCTGTTTGCTGCTGTACTTACCCAATCTTGGATATGTAGCTTTCTGATGTATCGAAGCATTGGCCTTCCAGATCTGCGTGAACCTCCATGCGGTCCGTATTTATACGCCTTTTTAGCGGGTTCATCATCACTCATTTTTATGATATGGCCTAGCCATCGCAATCGTTGTATCTCGATTCGTTCAACTATATTGTAGAGTTGTGCAGTTCCGGAACGAACTAGTTCCAAGGAACTATTTCGGACAAGGAACTATATCCGGCTCTTGCATTTATATAGTTCCTTTCGTTCTTCTCGTTCCTTCAATTTAAAGCCTACGTCGATCATTCGTCTTTGTTGTTTTTTTCGCTTCAATTTATTTATTTTTATGTCATTCATCCACCAAACCATGAAAACATTTCGGTCTCGGAACTATTTGAACCAAAGGAAACAAAAAGAACGACGAAAGAGGAAGATTCGTTGAACTATTTCGGTCTCGGAACTATTTGGAACGAAAAGAACGATGAAAGAGAAAGATTTGTTAAACTATATCGGTCTCGGAACTATTTGAAACTATGGAACTATATTAAGGAACTAGTTCCTTTTGGGAAAAGAACCTAGAAGGATCGATCCGCTCCGGGAACTAGATTGCCCAACTCTACTATAGTGATGTCGTTGTCGCCGTCAATGCAGATTGGCCCGTAGATCTTTCGAAGATTTTTTCTCTCAAACACACCATGCACTGCCTTATCTGCTTGCGCAAGTACCCATGCTTCGGAACAATACATTAGCAAGGGGGGCAGTATCATTGTTTTGTAAAGTGTTACTTTTGTTTAACGAGATGTGGCTTTATTCTTAAACTGCTTACTTAGCCCAAAGTAGCATTTGTTGACCAACACTATTCTCCGTATTTCACAACCGATGTTGTTTGTTGTGTTTATGGCGGTGCCGAGGTAGACGAAGTCCTTTACTACCTCAAAATTTTAGGTACCAACATTCACAGATGGTGCGAGATTTCAGGACATATTACGCGTCGATACCATCAACTTGTTTTTTCGTCGTTTACTGTCAGACCGACTTTAGCAGATTCCCTTTCGACTTTTGCAAAGGTGTCAGTTCCTTCCTTTACTGATTGACCCATAATGCCAATCTCGTCGGTATAAGCAAGTAACATATGGCTGTTTGTGTATATTGTTCCATTTCTTTTGACCTTCGCATCTCGTATGACCTTTTCCAAAAGGATGTTGATGAGATCACGCGAAAGGCCGTCTCCTTGTCTGAAACCTCTTTTGGTGATAAAGTCTTCGGAGAGGTTCTTTCCTATTTTAACTGAGAACCGAGGACCGTGTCAGTTAATGTCATTTTACAAAGCCGTATGAGCTTTGGGGGGATACCAAAATCAGACATGGCTTGGAACACTTTCGAACGTTTAGGGCTGACGAATGCTGTTTTATAATCGACAAAAATATGTAAGGTGTCGGTCTGCATTTCTTAGGTCTTTTTCAGGATTTGTCTCAATGTAAATATCTGGTCAATGGTGGATTTGTCAGGTCTAAAGCCGCACTGATAGGGTCCAATTATTTCATTG
Source organism: Musca autumnalis (assembly GCF_047663935.1). Taxonomy (NCBI): domain Eukaryota; kingdom Metazoa; phylum Arthropoda; class Insecta; order Diptera; family Muscidae; genus Musca; species Musca autumnalis. Next base: position 3,685,992 of record NW_027411755.1, on the reverse strand, counting down.
ACCATAGGCTTAGGTCGCTCACACAATATGTCAGGTACTATCTTATATGCCCCTGTAATTGGAACACACAGTATTATCTCCTTTCTTGTGGACTGGATATAGGATGCTCAAGTTGCAATCGTCGGGTATGCGTTCTTCCTGCCAGATGGTGTAATTAACTAGCTGATGCATACACCTTATCAGCGTGTCGCATCCGGTTTTGAACAGCTCGGCTGGTAAGCCATAGTTTCCTGCTGCCTTAATATACTTCAGCCGGTTTATTGCTGTCTTTACCTCAGCCTGGCCGCCGTCGGTATACATTCAATACCATCTTCTGGGATTGGATCTGTGGTATCTTCGTTGTCTTCGTTATTATTGGATACGTGCAGTTTGGAGAAATGCTCTTTTCATATTCCGAGCACACTATCTCAGTTACGGTTACGAACTCAGTTATCAGTTACCAAATTACCTTGCTGGTCTCTACAGGAGGATGTGCCTGTACCAAAGCCCTCAGTTTGATGCTTCGCTTTTTTGTAGAATTTTCGGACTTCATTCTGGCTCCTGTACATCTCGATTTTTTCACACTCCCGCTTTTCCATTTCTCTTTTTTACCTCTCTCGTGCGTTGCTACTGATTGTAGGGTAGCCCTGTATGCGCATTTTTCTCTTCGGTTCATTGGTGGAGGTTTCTAGTATCCAATTATGGATTTTGCGGCTGTTTGCATGGAGGGGGCAATATTTTTTGCTGATATGTAATCGGGACAAGGAGTGCTCTCATTAAGCAATTGGGCTATTTGAGTGGAATATGCTGTGGCTATCTGTTGTGTTTGCAGCCTATCGATGTCCAACTTCCGTGTTGTGTCTGTTCGTGCTTTATTTGCAACGTTTAAACGGGTACGTATCTTTGTTGCAATAAAGTAGTGGTCCGAATCAATGTTTACGCCTCAGAACGATCGTACATCCAACACGCTGGATGAATGTCTCCCATCTATAACAACATGATCAATTTGATTACTTGTTCTTTGATCTGGAGACAGCCAGGTTCCCTTATGAATATCGAGATGATTAAATCTGGTACTGCTAACTACCATGTTTTTTGCAGCTGCAAAGTCTATCAGCCTCATTCCATTGTCAGAGAGACTGAATTTCCCGATGGAGACTGAATTTCCCGACTGTTGGGCCAAAAATATTCTCCGTTCCTATTTTGGCATTAAAAACGCCTAGAATAATTCTAATGTCATGGGTAGGACAAAGGTCATATGTTTCTTCTAGGCGCTCGTAAAATATATCTTTGGTCTGTTCGTTGAAGAATTTTTTGGAGTGAAGCAGGAGACCAAATGTTTAACCTCCGATTAACTACAAAACCGCAACCAAACTCATGCTTTGTATCATGACAGCTATAATACAGTGCATCACCTTTAGGTGTTATTGTGACGTCTTTCCTAATCCATTGTATTTCCTGTATGGCAGTTATATCGGCGTTGTACTTTTCAAGTACATCTGGCAGCGCGTAAACTGCCCCTTCATAAAGAGTGGGAACATTCCATGTGCGGATTAGCAGATCACGGTCCTTAAAACGTTTGCGGGAGTGGTCAACTATAGAGGGGTTTGTTTTTCCTTTCTTTCGTTTTTTCATAGTAGGCTGCTTTTTTCTATGGCCGGCGCCCAAAACCAAGTTTTTAACGTTTTTATGGGTGAAGGCGAGGCACATATTAGCTCACAACCTTTAACTGGTGTTGAAGGCAGTGTCTACGTGAGATGAAATAGGGACCAAAATAAATCATGGGCTTTGCCATGTAAAGCCGGTCAGGACCGTTCTTGGTATCTTTCATCCCCTACGTCACCGGCTACATAGCCGAAATCCTTTTCCTACAAAATGCTTAAAACACCCAACCTTTAAAGGGGTTGCCGTTGTTGTAACAGTGTTTATTATTATGTTTGTATGTTCGTTCTTCTGTTCAATCTGGCTCTGGGTTTATTTCCAGTTCCAGGAAAGTGGCTGCTTCGGAAGGATGTAGTAAAAAATACATGTCTCTTTTTTGACAATATCAGTTTTGCCACACATATTGACTTTGTCTTCATATATGTAGATTGTCATCACTTGCAATACAAACGTTGCATTTATGAAGTCAGCCAAAGCCTATGTGAATTGAGACTTTCATCTGTGGACAGATTGAATACCGGCTACTTACTTAGCTGCGGGCCTATGCCGCATACTGGGTAGAATTTAGGCGACTAAAATATCCCGAGCGTAGTTGAGCCAAAGCTACTCTGGTTTTTTATGGCAGCTGACGCTCCTCAGCTGCGATAGATGGGGGATGTACTCAGAGGATTTTATTCGCACTATATTTGCTTATGGCCTTAACAACTGCATCCGTGTGAATGCTTTTTGATCTAGGGCTTCTCTCCTGTATCGTTGGACCTTTCCCTCTAGAGCATGGATATCCTTTCTGATGTGCCTGAATGTGTCTCGCCTACCCACCAGATGGTGATTGGTATGGGTCTCACGGTAACACACAAGCAAGTACTACAACGAAAGCATCTCATTGTGCTGCTGTACTGGAAGAATCTTTGCCTCCTCATGTAGATAGTCCACTGAAGACTTGAGGAGGCACCCTGTTGCTGTTCTCAGGTCGGCATTTTGACAGTTTTGAATCTTTTCCCAATTCGTATCACATAAACCAAACTGGAGCCACATATGTACATATTTTAAGGGGTGGACCCCCACATGTAAATTTCAGAAAATTAAACAAATTTTTTTGGCTTATTATAAAGTACAAATAGCATAAAATATGAGGTAACATTTTCAAGTCGATCGGATCAATATTGCCCGAGATATGAGCTTTGGAAGGGCAAACATTAAATGTATTTTGCAACGTTTTGTAAAACCGTGTTTTTCTCGGACTTCATCACTTCTTAGATCATTCAGATAAAAATTTTTCCAAAAAAAGTTTGGTAGTTTTCTTGGAAAATATTCATGAAAATAGCAACCTGGGGGCATAAAACCATGCTCGGGGCATACAAAGTTTTAGCTACTGACCACAATTATACTCTCAGTCGTGTGGCTAATGTAGTTCATTAAATGCCATATAAAATCCCTTTCAGACAATTTGGAGTCGATTTAGCCATATCCCTCCGTCAGTGGGTTTATCTGTGTGTCTGGTGCGTTTACGTTCATAGATTGGCCATATTGGTCTACTCCTTCGGGTTCCGAATGATGACCACAATAACTTACAAGAGATCAACCGATATGGTCTACAATTTGATTCTCGTAATATTTCTTCCAGACAAAGAGCAGGTTCTAATATGGATTATATTAGTTTCAATTTTCAAATTTTTTCCCACAAATGCAGCTTAAGGGGTTATGACCACTTGGAAATTTTACAAAATCTCGAAACGGCATTTTTGAAAACGATGCCCATTGTAGCTCGAAAACTTCATATGCTTTTGTGGGTTTATCATACAAATAAAAAGCTTGTCCTTAAGTGAGAGACTTAAAAAACTTGACGGATTTCTCAAAAACGAAATTTAGATTTTGACAGTACGCCATTTTTTTTAAATGGATATTTTTAATTCCGTTTCGCTTAAGGATAGAATAATTAGGTTCTTAATAATCCCACAAAAACATATGCAGATCGGTTAATTCAGCATCGCAAACTGCTTTAGTAAAACAGCGTTTCCTAGGCGACAATTTGTCAGAAGACTGTGCAATATTTTCCAACAAAAAAAATTCTGAAAGTAACTCAAGTTGTGACCTTTCAGATGAAAACAAAATCTTCTAAAAAAGTTTGGTAATTTTTTTGCAGAAGTTTGTCCTTCTTGCTTGTATCACCACCGGCAAATTGTTTGGATAGCAAGTCGATACTTCCTATGAAAACTCTAAAGGGGTGAGTACATAAGCTGCCTTGCCTGCTTACCTTGCTTGCTTCTGATAAGAACCAGACGAGGCAGCTTATGTACGTAGGCCTTAAAGGCGCTAACTAAAATGACTGATAAGCATGGTAACTTCCAATCGTCCATCAAGTTGCATGAAGGTCTATCTATACCTTTGGGTACCTAAAGGCCTCGACACATAAGAAGCATGGCATTCTTGCTTAAGTCATGTCTGATTAAAGACTAAAGACCAAGTTCGACCTAGGGATAGGTAAGTCGACTTTCGGTTAATCGATTAATCGACTTTTTGCAGTCAAAAATCTAAAAATGGTAGTCGACTTTTGTCTGGAGGGAAAATCGCATAATCGATTATCTTGTGATCGATTTTCGAGTTTGCCCATAGATTGTGGACTTGGCGGTTTTACACTTTTGGCGGTTTTACAGTTTCAAAAGAAAACTCGAAAATCGACGAATAGTCGATTATAATCGATTTTCTGCGGTTATGAAAAAGTCGAAAGTCGAGTTTTAAAACAACTGAAATAATCGCAAGACCGAAAAATCGCATTTTTAGTTTTAGACCAAAATCGAAAAGTCGAAAAATCGATTATTGCTTTCCATTACCTATCCCTAGTTCGACCTAATAAAAAGATTTCAGAATCACAATTGAATTAGGTCGAACTTGGTCTTTAGTCATTTACGAGATATGACTTATGCAAGAATGATATGCTTCTTATGTGCCGAGGCCTTAAAGGGCTGAGTACATAAGCGCCTCGCCTGCTTGCCTTGCTTGCTTCTGATAAAAGAATAAAAGAGAAAAGAGCAACATAGTTCGAAATTGCCACGGCCTTCTTTATTCTTTTATTTTTGTTATGTCAGAAATGAAGCAGGAATGCAAGGCAATCAGGCGAGGCAGTTTTTGTACCTAGGCCTTAACTCACAAAAATTCAAAATATTTTGTAGATGATAAATGTTTACAGGACGTAGTCCTTCTGTTTACATTGATGTCAAATTTTTCGTGGGCAACTTCATGCTTCCTGACATAATGGATCAAAGGCATTAAAAATCCTATGATTTAAGGCCTGCGTACATAAGCTGCCTTGCCTGCTTACCTTGCTTACTTCTGATAAAAGAATAAAAAAGAAAAGGGCAACCCAGTTCGAAATTTCCTCGGCCTTCTTTATTCTTTTATTTTTATTATGTCAAAAATGAAGCAGGAAAGCAAGGCAATCAGGCAGAGCAGCTTATGTACGCAGGCCTTAACAGCAAAAATTACTGGTGGGCGCTTTAAAGTGACTGACATCAGTCAGGATGTTTAGTTCATGTTCATCTGTATTTTCGATTGTTTGAGTGGAGTATTCCCCCATTGGCTCAACTTCATTTATTACCCTCTATTACAGAGAGTAATGTTTTTCTGTACATTTAGTTCGTAGTTGGTTTGCACGGTCAATAACTTATTTCATCATCTTTAAAATTAAAGCCTTAGATATACATAATAATAAAGACGCATATGTCATCTGGGTTTTAGATTTTTGTCGGTAAGATCTGTCAGCCAGCCATGTTTCGGATATTCTTTACTGCCTTCTTTAATTGAACTAATTTTGACAAATTTGATTAGAAGTTGATTAGAACACAATTTTTGTGGATCATTCACCTATCATCCTCTCCTAAGAAAATACTAGATGAACGAATCTATTATTGCAATCATTTATTTCAAAAACGTGCTTTTTCGTCAATATTCAGATTCATTTCATTATTTTTGCTGTCGTCTATTGAACTGAAATGATTTATTGGCTTTTGAAATGCTGTTTATTTAGTCCACAACTGTAATTTACTGAATAATCCATCAAATTTCAAACAAAATTAGATCCATTATTTTCCAATATCAATTTAATTCAATTAGAAGTGAAGTATTAATTAAAACAAGTATGTTATATTTCAGTAATTAGTTAAACGTTTATGGACTATATGGAGAAGATTATTATACAAACTTGATGACTGATGTCATATGGAAATTTTCAATGAAATTATTATTTAATTATTGTTGAAGCAACAAAATCCATACTACAATTTTATTATTTACACATAAGGTTAAATAAGGCTTAAGATGTTTGATTTTAAGATAACGTAAGACTTCATTATTAGTTTACAAATGTCTTGTCCTCAGGTGCCTTTATCATTCTTTGAGTAAGTGTAAACGTACGTATATTTCTGGACAATAACATGAAACTCTATAGCCAAAAATACAATCAACGTTTGAGTAAAGTTTTGCTTCATTTCTGATCGAAGAATAAAAAACAAAGGGCAACCAAGTTCAAATTTTTATTTATTCTTCTACCAGAAATGACGCAAAACTTTGAAGCCGAAAACACGTCAAACTTTTCAGTTAAGTTGGGCGCATGGTGGAATAAGAAGGTGTTACATCAAATCATGTCAAACGTCGATAATGCATTACTGTGAATTGCTTGTTTACATTTTGTATGTGATTTTATTCACAATAACGCATTTTGACAACTGGAATGAAGATCAGCTGTTTTTGGCGTTACACCTTATTATTCCACCATGGTTGGACGCATGGCACAATAATAAAGGTACAACGGCAAAAACAGCTGATTATCACATTAGTTGTCAAAATGTATTATTGTGAATAAAATTACATACAAAAGGTAAACAAGCAATTCACAGTAATGCGTTATTTTGACGTTTGGTGTGGTAAATGGCCCGATTATTGTTATCGATATAACACCTTCTTATTCCGCCATGGTTGGACGTCATTTCTAATAAAATAATAAACGAGCAAGGGTAACACAGATCGAATTTTTCTTTATCCTTTTATCAGAAATGATGCCCAACTTTACTGAAACGTTGGGTGTATTTTCAGCTTTACTCAAAATTATGTTTTAGGATTAACAGTAGGATTTAAGTTGTCATTTTCATACAATATAAATCAAATAAATCGAGATAATACACTCAATCATCGTACAAGTGCATAGTATAAACCAAGCTTATTAAAAAATATATTTACCGGCCGTAAAATTCCATGCTGGAAACTAATTCACTGAATTCCATTTAAGAATTTCTAAAAAAGTGTATTAATTATTAAATAGTATTGTTATGTTGTTCAACAACAATTTGTTATTAAAACGTTAAAAAATATTTACAATCTTATTATCACAGATTATCTAACAATAATCAGAAAATAAATATTACAAATTAATATAAATAGCTATCAACTACCAATGGTGACAATTTTATAATTGTTTTTTAATTTTGCGAATATGTTGAAATAATACCACTTAAACAATTATTGTATTATTTGTTGATGTATTAGTTAGGATACCGCTCCTATATTATAAAATATTAAACATTCTAACCATATATTAAATATTAAGTAAAACTTAATAATGTCCTACAATACATTGCTCGATTTTTTTTGTATATTATATATGAATGAAAGCCAATACATTTGCCTTTATACAATAAAACAATGTTACGTATTTATTTTGTTCTGAACCACTGTACGTATATATTTTGAAACCACAGACTCTGACATAACATATCCTTTTTCCTGCAAATTAAATTCGTTTCCGTAAAAACGTATTACTTAAATTAATTAAATTATTTTTATTATTTTGGTTAATATTTTATTACGTAATACAATAATTAATTTAATTTATTATTTATGGAACAAGAAAGTGAAAGAATGTCCTCGAAACCACAACTGAAGTTATACCAACACCAAAACATTTTATGATACCGTTTACATTTACATAAAATGATGATTTCTGAAAGAAAACACCTGCTCTTTAGGACAAATATAAAAATATTTCCCCGATGAGACAAAACAACATTCAGAACCTACGTCAGTGAAATGTAAGCTTAAATATATTCTGTTTTTTTTGCACAGTTACACAGTTATTTGTATATATTATTTATTTGTTTACAAAGGAAATGAATTAAATTTCCCAGTGGAAATTTACCAGCACATATTCTCTCTACAATAATGTTAATATTTGTCAAAAGTCTTCTCTTCTGAAATGTTGACATGAATCGATTGCGTCTCAAAACTCCATATGAATTCTGGTTTTTTTTAGAATAATTCTAAATGAACCTGCACTTTGAGTTTACTCACATTTGATATCAACAACAAATATCCTCTCCACACAAGTAATGCAATGTAATCTTCAATACATTTTTGATTGGCCACTTTGTAATTTGCGTCATGTTTTTTTTCCCAAAATGTAACAAATTTAAATTAACACAATATTGTTTTAATGACATTTGAGAAACTTGACCCCTAAATTACATTTGCTCATTTATTTTTATTTACCTTTATTTTAGATCAAGAATTTCAATTATAACCCTAATTAATTTTTACACTCTCTAATTCCATTTCAAATTCGCAGGACTTGTTTTTATTTTATTTATTTTTTTTTTTTTGTGAAAAATGCAATTACATTCTACTTTGTCTGGCTCAATTGAACTTTTATTCCGTTTTGCATTTACATTACGAATTCAAGCAAAAATTTTACGAGATATTATTCTGGTCACACTTAGGGAACTCCAATGATTTATTGAAAATACTTATATAATACTAAATTTTGATAAGATGTGGGACATAAAATTTTTTTCGATGAGATTTGTTTATGGATTCAATAAAAATACACTAGTATACGATGTTAGGGTCAGCAATACATAGATTTAATTGGGTAAGCCAATACGTGATCAAAGGCCTCGCTACAAGTATTTGGAACAAATACGTCATTTATTTGACATAAATTCAATGGAATTGACAACTTAAATAACGCATTTTTTTAAAACCCAACAGATGTGAAGCAATAACGCCACCCGCTTATGTATCGAGACCTTAAAACACATTTAAGTTGTTAATAGCACGTTTAATACCCCAGTTACACTTAACCGGATTAACCCAATGGGTTTGGATTTCAAATGTCAATTCCATAGCGCAAACGTCAAATAAATCCTCTCGAAGTGGGTTAACCCAGCAAAAAACTCTAGTGTAACCGTACTATAAATTTATTAATCCACTCTTTTTAAAATGTCAATTTCATAGTGTATATGTTAAATAAATCATAGTTTTATATTGCTAAATCCAGCCAAAATCTATCAGATTTCCCATACAAAAATAAATCCTCGTACTGAGTGGATTTGTTTTAAATCTGGCATAAATCCTCGTATACAACTCTGTTTTTTGCAACATGTTGCTAGAAAATACAAAAAGTTGCAAGCTGGCACAAGAAACAAGGTAGATGCATCGGTGAGTTGCTACAATAAAAATAATTTAAAATGTCAAAATTTGTAAACAAGGCGGAAAAATTAAATTTGTTTTGATGTACAAAATTGATTTTAATCAAACAAGACTAATATTTACGATGTCTAAGCAATAAAATCAGACGGGCTGATGCATCTACCTTGGTAATTGTGCTATGAACAAAAATCAGCTGACTGCCATTTAAAACCTCCAAAAGGTATATCTAAATGCAATGAGATTTGTAATGGATTTATTAAAGCCAGTCGAGGATTTATGGCTAGTCTAAATGAGCTATAACATATACACCATGGAATTGACATTTGAAATCGAGTGGATTTATAAATTTATAGTACGGTTACACTAGAGTTTTTTGCTGGGTTAACCCACTTCGAGAGGATTTATTTGACGTTTGCGCTATGGAATTGACATTTGAAATCCAAACTAAACGTACTATTAGGATACCAATGTAAAACAAGAAGAAAATAGTTCTAAGCAATATCAGTGATGTGAAAACTTCCCAACTCCAACAGTATACATAGTTTAAATAGAAAACTTATGAGCGAACAAGTCACAATGAGCGATATATTCCTGCAATGATGAAAACGTGTATCAGATCAAAAATTGAATACGCTTGGCATCGCGGCTTAACGCCAACAAAAGGCATCCTACAAAAGCACGATTAGGATGAACTCATTCCTACGAAGATCGCCGGTACAAAACATTTTTCATCACGACTATTCTGGTCCACAAAAATCAGGTTTAAATTGACTGCAGCAAAGGAGCTAGCCAAAGTATACGCATATGACAATATAATAGAATTGTGATTATCCTTTCCAGGATTTTAATTATATGCCTTTTGAATGTGTCGACACTTAATAACGCCACTGGCATAAAAAAGGGTTTGTTGTTGTTGGTGCAGGCACTTAGAAATGCCTTTGCAAACTATTTAATCAGGACTAGAGGGTTGTACGGTAACTAGTTTTATTAGTTGTCAACAGTTCGGTAATTAAATCTCAATTAATTTTATTTAATTTTGTTCTACTTATATTTGAAAATAAAGATATAAACTTAATTCTAGTTTCTTATCTTCTATTATCCTTAAATGTAAACATATTTGTTCTAAAAATAAGATACGTACTTAAAAACAGCTGATCATATCAGCTGGTATAGAACAGTTGACTTCAGGGTTCTAGAGTGGTATTAGCTGTGTCTTTTTATGTGATAATTTGTAATAATTATAACTAATGTTGCAGAAAAAAATGTTTCACCAACATTTAGTAAGTAAAAAGACACACTTATTATAAATAGTATTGCATAAAAATCAATTACACTACAGAATTGTGCATAACTTCTAGAATATTATCAAGATCACAAACAAGTTTTTGAGCCCAGTCAAATATCCTAATATCAAAATATCGCTGTCTGTATTATTTTAATAGAAAATTGTTTGTCTGGAGAGAGAGAAAAGGCTTTAGAATATTCTGGAGCCATGGTTCTATCACTTCTGAATGCACCTGGGCTGTTCCATCGTGCACAAGGAACTCGACATAATATTCAACATTTGTAATAAAATAGGTAAAAACTAGTAAAAAAGTGTCAGTCGGTATTGCCGACAGAGATATGTATACCCTCAGTCAATGTGAAGTGAAACTTTCATCTACGGACAGATCGAATGTGTTTAGGGTCTCTTCAGAATTTTGAACTTGCCGACAAAAATGTGGATTAGGAATTAACTTCACTAGGACACAAATGTTGAAGTTTCGTGGGGGAGGTACCCTTAGGGAGGACCGATATGGGCCATTTTAGAAGTTGAACTAAATTTTGGCAAAGTTTGGACCAAATTGGTTGCCCCATTCAAGTGATATCGTCCTAGCATTTTACTGAATTTTTTTAAATATTAGGGAGAAGTATAGGATTTGTGGACCGGTATTTCCCCATGAAATTAAGTTGGGATAAAATATGATGAAGACCAAATGTTGGACCCAATCGGTTGAATAGTTCGAGAGTTATCGTGGCCGCCACATATGGGGACATAGGGTTTTTTTCACCTTTCGGGTTGTTATCGAAAGAAATATGGACTTGCAAATCGCTTCAACATAAATCAAAGTGATTCGAGAGCAGGTCTTCAAGTGAATTTATCCGAAATTTTGTGTGAGAGGTACCAGAAGGAGTAGAAAAAATATAGTCCATATTCGAACCTGCTCTATATCTGGTAGATATATTAGGATGTGCAAAGTATGGATTACATTGGTCCCTCCCTTCAAGAGTTATCGTGCGCACAATTTTTCCGAACATTTTTGAACTTCTGTGGGGGAGGTACCTGAAGGAGTGGACCGATATGGCTTATCTTCGAAATTAAAATATGTTTGGACCAAATATTAAGAATGCCAAATTTTGGACCGAATCGACAGATCCGTTCGAGAGTTATCTTGCGCTCCACCCATTACACACCGTGTGAAAGGGATTTTTTGCAACTTTCAGGTTATTTTCTCGGGAAGTATGGACTTGCCCCTGATGAAACTTGTACCGTCGTATGGGGGGCAGTGAATACAAGTTGTTACAAAAAAACCAAAACGATTCGCAGGCCCTAAACTGAACTTATCCGAAATTTTGTGTGGGAGGTACGCGAAGCAGTGGAACGATTGAGTCCATATTGGAACCTTATCTAAGTCTGGTAGACGTTTCACGATTTGCAAAGTATGGACGAAATCGGTTACTCCCTTCAAGAGTTACCGTACGCACAAATTTTCCGAACATTTTCGAACTTTCGTGGGGGGGTAACGGAAGGAGTGGACCGATATAACCCATCTTCGAACTTAAACTAAGTTTGGACAAAATATTACGAAAGCCGTTATTTCGATAAGGCACATTTTGCCCATATGAAAGTGTATATACCCTCGTTAGCATAAATGCTGAGGGTATAAAAAGTATCAGTCAGCTTCACCGACGGAGATATACGGGTATGTTCTGTCACACACTTCACCTCTCACTTCACGCCTCAAGCTTGTTCACCCCATTTACGCTTTTTTTCGAGTATTTTATGGTCGGAGTTGGGTGTATTCTTATTTTTAAATACCCTAGTGAATCTTAGCCCCAATAAATTCGAAAAAAATATGAGTAAATTGGCTCAACAAAACGCTTGAGGCGTGAAGTGAGAGGTGAATTGTGTCTCAGAACATACCCATGAGTGAATTGAGACTTTCATCTATGAACATAACGAATACCAGCTATACAACCGAAATCCTTTTCCCCAATTATGTGACCTATTTGGACATATAACCTTGCAGACGTTTAGAGCATATATGTATGTATCTTAACAGCTAATGAATTTGACCATAGCGCAAGTTATCGTGACAACCAGTCCTTTAAGTGGGTCATCGTAGGATTTATAGACATTTTTGACCACTATGTAAGGAAGTATGGGCTTGCCCTAGAAAAAAAACTTATATCGTTGTAACCCGAATCACAAGGATTACCTGAAAATGTTAAAACAACCCAGCCCTTAAACTGCACTTAAGCGAAAATGTTGAACTTTTGTGTAGGAAGTTGAAGAAGGAGTTGTACGATGTAGTCTATGCTCTGACTTGATTTAAGTTTGAGAAAAATAATACGGTGTCCAACAATTGACTGATGTCAATTTGTAATTTGTATTGCTCACCGTATTACCGATTTCAATCACTCCTTATAATGTCCACCAGAACTTTTTGTTGCTCACCGTAGGATTTTTAAACCTTTTGGTTCATGTATGTATGTATGTATGTATGTCAGGAAGCACGGACTTGTCCACGAAAAAAGAAGTATCTTCTGTACAATTTTGGGAACTTGATGTACTATGGAAAGATATTTTACACAAACTTACGGTCGGGGTTTTTAGAGCTTTTGAGCCTTTATATCATGAAGTATTTAAAATTTAAAAGCGATTCGAGACTACACTTGTGGGACATTTTTTTTTTTTTTTTGAAATATTGTGTGAGATGTTTCCGAAGTTGTCGACCGATATAGTCCATATTCGAACCTGATCTATGCCTGGAAGAAATATTACGAAGGCAAAATAGTTTTGATTGAAAAATGTTGAACCTTTGTAGGAGGGGTACCGGAAAAAGTGCAGCGATATGTCGCATTTTCGAATTTGATGTGTGGACAACATATTACGAAAGTTATCATGAGCTCCAGCAGCTGACAGACTGACGGACAGGTCGGAGTTGATATAGACCTGTCCGTCAGTCTGTCACGGATTTCTTCCAAACATATGTTAGACCGCACATACTTCGATGAAGAACATTTTTATCGTATCGAATTGTATGTACCGTAGAAGCTGAAAATACACATGTAAATACATTCTAGTAAGTACTAGTAAGTTTACATTTACTATATACATACGTCAAATGTAATCTCATCTGAAATCCATTGGATTTCATTTGACATTTAATCCATGAAATTGACAGTTGAAATCGAGTGGATTTCGTAAATGTAAACCTAACATACGTTTCGCATGTTGAAATGATTTTTCTGTCGATATGGATAAATCCAAGGCATATTTATATAAGGTAGAAGTGACAATCAGCTGCATTCCTACCTTTTTTGTAAATTTAGTTTTCAAAATGTAATAGGGTCTACTCATGAAATTTCAAACTTCGAAATTTGTTACCATAAAATACTGCTTTTTATCCTAAAGGTGTAATAAAAATTACCTACGTGAGTTCTGAATGCGTTATATTTACATTTCGATTCAAATTTGTTCTATTTTAGATGATTTTCAAAATGTATTTATGCTTTCCTGAAAAAAATTTGGAAAGACCCTATTATTCAATATTTTATTTGACATTTAATTTTCTATAACAACAATGTTATTTATTTTTATTTATTTTAATATATTTATTATAATTATAAATTATAATAAAGAAAATTACAAAAAGCACTAGCAATAACAACAATGTTGTTTTTGTTAAATTTGTTAGTCGTTGTAATTCATGCATCTGCCTTATGTAAATGAGCCTTGGATAAATCAAATTTTTCTAAAACAAAACTTATGGCATATTTCACTAAGACGATTAGAATACAAATTCGTTCGAACTACTACCAAACTTCTGTTTTTTGAAAAATATTTGAATGATTTTTTGTTTTCAGTAAAACAAAAAAAAAAAAAAAATACAACAGCGGGTAGTAAGTCGAATAAATTTGAATTCGAATCGTTTTATAGAAACAGACCATTAATTAATTACTAATTAGTTTTGAAATCGTCCAGAACTGTTCCAATTTTAATTTTTTAATAAATCTTACTTTTTCGCTTTTTTAATTAAAATGTTTATAATGTAACTGGCCCAAAATGTATGATAATTATTTTGTGGAATAATTACATTCTTAACACCTCAATTGTAAATAAAAATTGCGTTATATCAATTTTGAGTTGTAAATCTTGTATTGAAATTGCTTCAAGTAAATAAAGCAGAAAGAAAAAGTAATTAATTATAAGAGAAACAAATTATAACATTAATAAACAAAGAATGTGCAAAGTAAAACTCACACTCACCTAAGATAAATAGTAAAGATAAAAAAAATAGCTTTAGCCAATATGATTTTTTTTTTAATAAAAATTTCTTCAAAAGTTATTTAGCATTTTTGCCATACCGGCATTACTCAGCAAAAATTGCGTTACTAAATTAAAAACCAAAAATCTCAAGCCAATCAATCGCTGAAAAAACAACAACATTAATTTTTCTCTCTATTCACGAGTCTTGGTTTGACAAGTCGCTTGTTTGCGTGTTTTGTTTCTGTATAACACAACATTTGTTCACATATCTAAAAGTAAAAGTCCTTCATCACGTGTGGAAGAAATTTCTAGAGAGCATCTATGCTTTGGGCAATATTATACTTTTTTGTCAATTTATTTTGTTATTTTTTTTACCAAAACAAATACTACATAGAATGCTAGTGGCGTCTAGATAACCATTTATTCAGATTTAATTTATTCGCTGAATTATTTCATTCATATGTTGGTATCTTTGTGTTGTCTTGTCTTGTCGTAAAATGTGTTTGGCAAAGTGATTTGTCCATGATAGACATTGACTCTGCAGCAGAGAATTCTTACTCATATACTCGTATAAAGGTTATTACAGTCGAACTTCTCTATAACGAATTTTTCTCTATAACGAAGAAAAATTGAAAACACAACTTTTTTCAGTCCTTTCTAACTATTTTAACCTCTCTATAACGAACGAATACTTCTCTAGAACGAAGTTATTTTGAAGCACAAGTGGAATTTCTCACACAAAATAATCTCCCTATAACGAATTTTTGTCAAACGTGTTTTTCATATACCTTTACTAGAGTGGGGCGATTTGAACACCATCACGGGCGCCTGGAGTTTCTGATTCTTGGGATTGTACTGAGCAAAAAAGTCAACTAGACCATATGTCTACGGTGAAAATCGAGCCCCGGATTTTGACTTGAAGTTTTTTTTCAAGGATTTTTGGATATTTTGGCATATAACAACCAAACCACTGAAATTTTCGATCCAACACAAAGACAACAATTGTAGCCAAGACAATAATAAAGAACTCTCTAGTACATCGCCAACGCCTTGGAACACTCCTTCAGGTAGTTATGGCCTCGAGAATGTGCACATTTTTCGGAAAATACCGATAAACGACACTGTGCTACAAAATGGAACTCAAAGTCAGTGGGTGAAAAATTTCTTTTGGAGATGAAAGCCTTTGGTGAGTGTACTGAGAACCCAAAAAGGAAATTTTCACCATAGGTCAAGTTTCCGAGATATTGCGTGATTAATGGTTTAATTTTGGCCCCTTAATTTGTGATCAAATAGCTTTATATCTCTCTAAAGCGTTATTGTAGCTTCATTTTGACATTACATGTCTTCAGTCAAATCGAATGGCGAATCTTTTTGTAGAATATTTCATCCCTCTAACTCAATTCCTTTCATGTCCTTTTCGTCCTTTATTTTTTGAACCGCAGTAAAAGTACCACAAGGCGAGATTTTACAGCATCCAAATATTCTACAAAAATGTTGTTCAGAAGATTTTAGGTAAGGTTCTCATTGATGACCAATCGATATTTCCCCATTATCATGGTCCTTTTTGACATTTTACCGGTTTTTGTTCAGAAAACTATGTTTTGTTTTTATGTATATTCGTTATTGGTCTGTGGTGCTTCTGAAATACTTACCATAAATAGCTCTTGTAATGACGAACACGTTAATAACAAATTTTATTGGAGGAAAGATCCGGTTATCTAAATTTTTTAACCGGATATTCTGATATTCAACCCGATTTTGTAACCGGTTTTAAGTAACCGATTAACCGAATATGTATATCATTAGAAAGCTAATAAAATGGTCAATCAAATGACAGCAAGTAGCTGATTACAACTTTGTTGGTTACGAAGCTAGAACAAAAAACCGCGTTCTTAAAAAGATTTTGATGTAAAATATCACTGGGTTCTTTTTGGCGATGAAAGTCGATTAAGATAATATTATAAATCTGGAAAGGCAGTTACGTCATAGGTCAAACTTCTGAGTTATGGCGAGATGAATTTGTGTTATATTGTTTTTTTTATCATGCACTTAAAGTTTGCCAAGAATGAATTAATTTCGCCATAACTCAGAAGTTTGAACCACGTCAATAACTGTCCTTATCATTTTCATTTTTCCATAGCGCAAAATGATAAAATGTTCTATTTCTTATTTTTCCTACATTTTATCCAAAACTATAATGTTTTTTGTTTTGTTCAATATTTAGTTTGAAAAGCTTCGTAACCAACAAAGTTGTAATCAGCTACTTGATGTCATTTGATTGACCATTTTATTAGCTTTCTAATGATATACATATTCGGTTAATCGGTTACTTAAAACCGGTTCCAAAATCGGGTTGAATATCAGAATATCCGGTTAAAAAATTTAGATAACCGGATCTTTCCTCCAATAAAATTTGTTATTAACGTGTTCGTCATTACAAGAGCTATTTATGGTAAGTATTTCAGAAGCACCACAGACCAATAACGAATATACATAAAAACAAAACATAGTTTTCTGAACAAAAACCGGTAAAATGTCAAAAAGGACCATGATAATGGGGAAATATCGATTGGTCATCAATGAGAACCTTACCTAAAATCTTCTGAACAACATTTTTGTAGAATATTTGGATGCTGTAAAATCTCGCCTTGTGGTACTTTTACTGCGGTTCAAAAAATAAAGGACGAAAAGGACATGAAAGGAATTGAGTTAGAGGGATGAAATATTCTACAAAAAGATTCGCCATTCGATTTGACTGAAGACATGTAATGTCAAAATGAAGCTACAATAACGCTTTAGAGAGATATAAAGCTATTTGATCACAAATTAAGGGGCCAAAATTAAACCATTAATCACGCAATATCTCGGAAACTTGACCTATGGTTAAAATTTCCTTTTGGGTTCTCAGTACACTCACCAAGGGCTTTCATCTCCAAAAGAAATTTTCCACCCACTGACTTTGAGTTCCATTTTGTAGCACAGTGTCGTTTATCGATATTTTCCGAAAAATGTGCACCTTCTCGAGGAAATAACTACCTGAAGGAGCGTTTCAAGGCTTTGACGATGTACTAAAGAGTTCTTTATTATTGTCTTGGCTACAATTGTTGTCTTTGTGTTGGATCGAAAATTTCAGTGGTTTGGTTGTTATATGCCAAAATATCCAAAAATCCTTGAAAAAAAACTTCAAGTCAAAATCCGGGGGCTCGATTTTCACCGTAGACATATGGTCTAGTTGACTTTTTTGCTCAGTACAATCCCAAAAATCAGAATCTCCAGGCGCCCGATAACACTTTTTTCCTTCCATACAAATCGCCCCGGCCTAACCTTTACACTATGACAAGATTATAAAGGTCAGCATGTTTATCAATTGTTTTTATTTAGATTCGAAGATTGATAAATCAGACAATATGTTCAGAATTGTCTTTACTATCCCAGTTACCGAAAATTGTTCAAAATGTTAGCGACTTTTTGGAGTCTGGAAAAAAATTTCCCCATCAAATTTTTGTCCCATTGCTCATTATGAAGACATTTGATAAAGCAAAGTGCAAAATCAAAAACAAATTAAAATCACTTCTTATTTCACACCTAAATAAAAATTCAATATTTGTTTATTGTTGTTGTTGTAGCAGCATACAAACCTACGTAGAATCATAGGTTTGATGCTGGGTTAGCAGCCGCTGGCCGTAACACTAGGGTTTCGGGTCAATCCGGTACGATAGAACCCGCTGCCGTGGGGCACCTAAATAAAAATTCAATATTTGTTTATTGGTATACACACGTTAGACTGTAGTAGACAATAAATTTATAGTCGAATGTTCTGAAGGACACAATTTCTATACACATTGAAAATATACGCAATAAGATCGTGTTTATATTTAAAAAGATAAAAACGATACAATTAAATGTTTGGAGAATTTCATAAACTCTTCTCACCTTAAATTGGACGTTTTCTTTAAGAAATATCTATCAAAAATGTGGGTTTGGGTGTAAGTGGACGTTTTTTATTTGGGTACATACAACATTGGTGATTAGTGTAAACTACCTCTAAAGAAACAGAACAAACATTAAGATTTGAAATGTTTAAAAATCAAACAATGACATTTTTAACATGTTCGTAATCTCTGCAAAATAAAAATAACACAGTGATAAAATTGCCTTAACATTTCCACCTCAAATCTCGGAACATGTAATATGTCACAAACAATGACTTTTAGATATCCAATAAAATATTTCCCGTATCATTTATTTAATGAACTTTCTACACAAATTGGTGTTATTTTTCACACTATTCAAATGAAATTTCAAATATTTAAAGGTAGAATAAGTGCTTAATCATTACGTTAGTGACGATATTGTCAAAGGTATGCTAACAAAATTTTATGATTAAAAAACTGGGGATTTTAAATGCGTGGGATTTATCATATTTTAATTCTATTAAATTTTCTTTGATATGCGTAAGCATTAGGTCTATACGATAACCTAAAAATTTGTACAAATTCGTACAAATTTTTACTGAATGCAGCTCGATTTTTTTGCCTGTTCTGTGACTGCTGGGAAAATTTGTCCCGTAAAATATTTGCAAAAATATTTTTAAATTGAGTGGATTTCGTAAATGTAAACCAACGATGAACGCGAAGAGAGCATTTGTATGGTGAATCGTACGAAAACGTAAAGGCAAGTGCTCATCTTGTTCATCTATGATGTAAACCTAGCATAAAATTCACTGAGAGAGCTTGCTGGAAGTTCATAATACAGGTACCATGGCACAATAATACAGGTACAACGGCAAAAACAGCTAATCTTCATAACAGTTGTCAAAATGCATTATTGTGAATAAAATCTCATACAAAATGTAAACAAGCAATTCACGGTGATGCATTATTGTGAGCAAATTTGACGTTTTGCATGATTTCATGTAATACCTTCTTATTCCACCATGACAGGTACCACATCAAAACAGCTGATTATCACATTAGTTGTCAGAATTCATTACAGTGAATAAAATCACATACGAAAGGCAAACAAGCAATTCACATTCATGCGTTATTAAGTGTGTCTGCGTACTCGATAATTTGTAATAATTATTACAAATGTTTCAAATTTTGACAGTTGTATAAAGCGAAAGTTACTGAAAAAATTGTCTCAGCAACATTTAGTAAGTATAAAGACACACCAAGTGACGTTTGTTGTCATTATCCAAATAGAAGGTCATCCAAAAAACAAGCTGATACCTCCATTTCCTGTCAAAATATATTGTCGTAGTTTGAAATTGAACAAAAAACATAGTTAACCATAACAAAATTATCAAAACAAATGTTGGCCTTTATTGTTGTGTGATATAAAAGAAATCAAAAATAAATAAACTTTTTTAATAATAACAAAATCAATGTGAAATAATTTTTATTCGCTGCAACAACAACTTTTGACAACAAATGAAGGTGCAGAGTTGTATTTTTCGGTGAATTTGTCGATTGAATGACCTTTTTTGTTATGGTAAATTACACAATTATTAGTCGCGTTCCTTTACGTACCTGAGGTTACCACTTTTTACCCGCAAAGTGTTCTCTTACTTTAAAAAGCGTACAATTTATATGAGAACAGTTTACCACTTTTACCATTTTTTTGCCTCTGTTACCATTTTTAAAAGTAAAGGAACAGACCAATTGTTATTGATGTAACACCTTCTTATTCCGCCATAGCATTACCCGTGTAAACGAGTTAGCATTTTGTCATGTTGTTTTGGCACTTCGAAGAGAGCGATTTATTTAAACGCATATCTTATTAGTGGATTTTTTTCTAATAGGAAAACTTTTTTTAGTTTGAGAAATGTATGAAGGAGTGAACCTAAATAGTTGGACATTTCTGGACACATATCTCAGGAAGTATGGACTTTACCAAGCAAAAAATATAATGTTGTATTCATTATCATGACGACATCCCCCATCCCCCATTTTAACACGATCCGAAAAGTGACTTAAAAATTGATAAAATCGCAAGACCCACAGTCTTGAATTTTTGTATGAATGATTTTTTGAGCATTTGGGTCTGGATTTTCCCACGAAAAAAATTATATCATTGTAATCATAATCACAAGCACTATATTCGATGAAAATTTTAAAAACAATTCTCGAACAGCTCTTTAAGTGCACATAAAGCAGGGTACACACGATCAGTTTTGACTGTCGTTTTTTCGGAAATATCGATTACTGTCAAACTGTCCAGCAACCACAAAAGATTTTGTGGTTGCCTGATGACTGACAAAAGTAAACGGCCGCACTGGCAAACAACAGATTATTTCAGCAAAACTGACAATCAAAACTGATCGTGTGTACCCCGCTTAAGGGAACATTTTGAACTTTTGTGAACGGAGTTTGGGAAAGTGTTGTCTCATATAGTCTATCTTCATTAATTTTGTGAAAAATATTAGCTTCGTTCCAGTACTTTTTTAATGATAAAAGTGTCAAAAGAGCAATCTGTTGAAAATGAGTCCAACACACACATTTTTCCAAAATGTACGGGAACGGAAAAATGACAGAAATTTCAAAAAAACTGGAACAAAGGTCAAAGTCGGCGTGTCAGCAAATCGGAAGCCGGCAAACATGTTGCACATTTTTGCTCGCTCAAATTTATCGTGTAAAAAGTCTAAAGAGAGAGCAATTCAGCGCCATTTTTGTTCAAAGAGAAGTGAACATTTTGCAACTTTTTTGGTGTACGGGAACGCATTTCAGGGAAAAATGTTCAAAATGTGTTAAATGTGTAAAAACTTTTTAGTTCTGGAACGAAGCTATTATGATGTGCAAAGGTTGGGTGCCACCATGGGGCAATGGTTAGTCGAAGGTCACACTAGCGCTGTCTCAACATGGTGACTTCGAGCTTATATGCGAGGGGTATGATGTAGTGAAACCGCTGCACATGGTTTTCTGTGTTCGCGATGTTGCCTCCTCCTATTATTCGTTTCAAGAAACTCGCTAGTGTGACCAAGGACTAAGCACACCCGCCTTACACTCTGTAGTTGTGCTCCTTTACTTGCCTGGGGTTACTATTCCTTAACATTGCAAAGCGTTCCTTAAAAAATGGTAAAAATGGAAGCAATTTTAAAGAGAGAACAAAAATGGCGTTCTCTTCTACTACAAGCTACCAGACAAATTTCTTCGGGTATAAAATGGTATAACTGTTTTTTTCGGCATTTGTTCGACGACTATTTGTCAATGAAGAAAAAAATTAACAAAAACAAAAGAGAAAAGCGAGCGCTGACAAAACAAAATTAAAAACAGTGAAATAGAAGAAGAAATTGGAATTTTTATGTTTCTTTCTGACATTGTTACCAGATCTACAATTTTTCAGTTCCTGTACTTTTCTGGTAAAACTGGTCATGAGAGAGCAATTTTGACAGTTTTCTCTTTAACATTAAAAAGTAAAGGAACAAAGCTTGTATGTACGGGTTCGATTCTAGACATCACATTTTCAACGGTGGCAATAGTTCCCCTAAGCGTAAAGTTGGAAATATTTCAGACACGCCGTTCGGAGTCGGCTTTAAAAAGTAAGCCCCATATCTGAGCTAATATAAATCGAGGTGCACTCATTGATACGCCAGAAGTCCCCCATGTCCCTTCAGGGATGTTTATGGGAACATTTAAAGGTTTGACATAATGTCTGTCAATCCTTATAGCGGCCACCAGTCCTTTTTAATGGGTAGCCGTATGATTTGTTAAAGCTTTTGGACCAAGGAGTGGACTGTTGTAGTCCATATTCGAAACGCTCTATGTCTGGAAGAATTATTACGAAGATCAAATTTTGGACCAAATCAGTTGATCCGTTCGAGAGTTATCGTAGAATCTTTGATAGGGCCACAAATTATAATGGATTTATTTGAACTTTGCTTAAGATTGAAAAACTTCCTGATTTCATGCTTCCACTTATCTGAAATGACCGATTAAATACTAATCTCCTTAAATTAGCCAACGTTGTGTTTAAGAAACACAATATTCTCCTATGGAAGAATAAAAATTCATTGCGTCAAACAACTTGTTATCGACAAAAATTAATCAATAGCCAAAAACTCACCGTTATGACCTGTACATCACCTAGACTATATATTAGCTAATAGTAATCGAGGTATTTGAATATATCAAACAAACAACAAAGCAGCGATAATAAATAGTGTCAAGACCTCTCAATATTAAAAAATATAATTTGTATACTTTTGCATAGTCATTGTGTAGAAAAGTATATGTATGTACATTAGGGTTATGACTTGTTTCCAACCTCGTATCCATGTATCATATGTTGATGAGTTTTTACCTAAGATTAGATAAAATCTTAATTAAAAGGTGATTCGAAAAAAAAACAGCTCACCCCCAAAACTATTTGAAAAATGTAACAAGTCTATGAGAATTTCTATGGTTCTATATGAGATTTTTCGTCAAACTTTTGAAGTCATTATAAGCAGATATATAACTGAAAATAACCAAAATGGCATAACATTTTGTTATAAATATTGTTACAAATGTATAATTTTTATATCATATGTAATTTTATTTCATATATCATATCAATTAAAAGAGGTTTGTGCTGGACCTTTTTTAATAATTAAACGGACTAAACATACATACACATTCCCGCTACAGGAAATCCTTTTTGAGAAAAAGGTCAAAAAGTCATAGCCCTAATGTACATACATATGTATTTCGATTTTATACCTATCAAAAGCTTGCTGATCATCATTTCTTCAGCGATGCGGCTAATGGCAAATCAGCAAATGTATGGGAAGTTTAAAATCTGGAGCATAGTATCAGGATCGCAATGATTTAACTAATGTCTCCTACTTAGGTCTACAATAGTTCTCTCGACTCCTTAGCCGTAAACCCAATAAACTTTTGAGCAATCAATTGTCTTTTATTCTTCTACCAGAAATGACACAAAACATTACTCAAACGTTTATTGTGTTTTCAGCCTTAATGAGAAACTTGTAGTTTTCTAAAAGAAGTGTTTCAACTCTACAATATTAATATTTTAAAGGCGAACATAGAGACGATTTTTGCTAGACCTAATGCCAACCTTGAAATATTCATATAAAACACCTATCGTGAGAATTCAGTTATAGAACTAACACTGAACGACCTTCACTATGGAAATTCCATATTATTTGAAAACCTTGTATAAAAATTGACAGTTTTAAAATTGTGTCAGAACATATAATGGCTCCTTTATTCTAAATTAACAAACACGTGCATATGCCACAATATTTATAAATCTTTATGTTTTTATTTACTATCGCAACAAAATATTGGCCAATTAACATTTCTATTAGACATAGACCATCGCATTTATTCACACATTTAATAATTATTCTATTCACAAGAAGATTTCACAAGATATGGCCAGTTATTGGTTAAAATTAGCAAATTGTTGTGATTTTATAACGGCACACAACAACTACATACATACATATGTAGATGTCAAACAAAAGGCAAATAAATGTGCCTTTGTACATAATACAGAGTTTGTGTTTTTTTCCGTATACAAATATAAATGCTAATATTTTTAAAATGTTTAAAGCAACAAAATTAAGAATTGCATGTAGTACCCTGTTTATATTATAGCTTTTTGCCGGGTTAACCTTCTTTATGGCGATTTATTTGAGGTATACGCAATGGAATTGACATTTGAAACCCAGTGGGTTTGTTAAATCCGATTATATCATTGATGCTCAAAATATTTTGCGCATAAGTCTCTCTGAGAGTGTCTTTCCTTTGCAAAACCACGACAGATGAGAATAAAGAGTACGTGTGTTGTTTTTGCAGTCACGTAACGTATATGGGTGATCTTGGCTGGATTATATGTACACGTACCATAGGCATTGGAGCCGATATATGATATTTAATAATTGAAGGTTTTCATTATGTATTTATATATACTATTTGTCACACTTTTATGGAATTACCCATATATAGGTTGTTTCTTTTTGTTTATTAGTTATGATCTATCGAAAACATATTATCAAACACCAAAAATCATCTACCCTCAACTACAGATGCAAAAAGTTCATTGACCTCCAAAGCAGAAAAACAAACAGTTTGACTAAAGTTCTTCTGCTCTCTGTGCTCTTTGAGAAGTTTCACTTTCAAATTCATATTTTTTATATGGAAATATTCTATGAAATTGTGAAATAAATCTCAATTTATATTCAAATAGATTTTTTTGTTATTTTGATTTTTTTGTTGAATTCTATGTTACGTGTGTTTATAATTATTGTGTCTTGAATACAAACAAAAAATATGTTCATCAATCAATCAATAAGGGAATAGAAGAAGACATTAAAACAAGTTTTTAGTTTTTCTATTCTTAATGTTAAAAAAACAAATAGAGTTTTTTTAACATCATAAATATTTTCTATATACTCGTACATAATAACTCCCACATGTATCATTTATTATTATCTATAGGTACTTATTTATAACATACATACATATATACGATCGTATTGAAACAGTCAATAAATTATCCAATCCTATCGTGTTAAAACCAAGGTTTCGGAGTCGAGCCGTTTTTGGTCACACTCCGACTCCACTCCAATTTTTTTTTCACGACTCCGACTCAAACTCCGCAGTCGATTCCGAAAATAAATTTCACCTCTAAAAATTTATTAAATACTATCATGTGCCCGCTACTTCGTTAGCGGAAGTGACACAATTATAAAGAAAATCTCAACATTAAAACTATTTTTTTTTTAATAGAAATTATTTTTGTTATTTCTGACCGATTTCTGAATTTAATACCCTAATTTTGTCTTCAACAGCATCTCATATGAAAGAATTTTTTTCATTATTAAAAGAATTTTTGTTTTAATTTGAAATTGAAAATCAAAATTTTTACAAATTCATCGTTTGTAATCATTCTTTGTCTAACTGGAAAGAAAAGAAAATCTTTTGTGCGACACCTGTTATGTAAAAACAAAATTATTAAAGAGACGTAAACAAAGACATAAATACAACAAGATAAGAAATTTTTTTGCTATCATTCTTCAGTGAATGGCTTTTGAATTTAACATAATGTTATATTACGATATGGTGATATAACATTTTTTTCTTTTATACATTTTTACGTATTTAACCGAATTTACCGATCCAATTGACATAGAATTATTCTTGAATAGATCCTTGAATTCATAAATTTCGTTTCTGATACCATTACATGAAATGTTCCTCCTTGGTTGCGATTTTGAATTAACTGCAACCTGTTAAGGGTAATGTTTCTATACAAAGTTTCGTAAACATTTTTTTGTTGCATGCATTTTGTCTAGTCTTAGTTGTATTTATGTCTTTGTAACAAACGTACATACATATCTAAGACATTAATACAACTAAGACTAGACACAATGCATGCAACAAAAAAATGTTTACGAAACTTTGTATAGAAACATTACCCTTAACATGTTGCAGTTAATTCAAAATCGCAACCAAGGATGTGGTATCCGATGGAATTGCAATTTTCGAATTTCGAAAAAAATTGAGTTGTGCTGAATTGTGCTAGGTTTGTGCCCATTTGTGCAGAAAATTTTTTTCGACATTCGAAAAAATGGCTGAGATATTCGACAAAACATTTTTTTCGAAAAAATGTTGCCAGATTTGCAATTTTCGAATTTCGAAAAAATTTAAGTTGTGCTGAATTGTGCTCAGTTTGTGCCCATTTGTGCCGCAAAATTTTTTCGATATCTCGTACCATTTTCGAAAAAACCGATATTTTCGAATACATCACAGAATTGCAATTTTCGAATTTCGAAAAAACAAAAGTTGTGCTGAGTTGTGCTCAGTTTGTGCTCATTTGTGCCGCAAAAATTTTTTCGATATCTCCTACCATTTTCGAAAAAAAAACGATATTTTCGAAAATACGATAGAATTGCAATTTCGAAAAAACAAAAGTTGTGCTGAATTCTACTCAATTTGTGCCAACTTGTGCCGTTTAAATTTTTTCAATATCTCTAACCGTTTTCAAGATATGGTAATTTCGAAAAACCAGTATTTTGTATGAAAAATCACTGTAATTTCTGCAATAATGCAAATATCGAGATGATCTTTTTTGTGCTGAGTTCGACTCGCTGAGCACAATTTTTCGTCCATACATTGGAAATTTCCAACTTTACTCGTTACTCGCTGAAACTGAAAAAATCCTATCACTTCCGTTTAAATAAGAATTTTTTAATTCTGTAAATTGTTCTGAATTGTGCTCGTCAAGCACACATTTTTCGCTTTACATTGCAAAATTCCATCTCTACTCATTACTCGTTAAAATCGCAAATATTTTTTTCAAGGAGAAATCACTGTAGTTTTTGCAAAAATGCAAATATCGAGATGATCTTTTTTGTGCTGAGTTGGATTCACCGAGCACAATTTTTCGTCTATAATTTGGAAATTTCCAACTTTACTCGTTACTCGCTGAAACTGAAAAAATCCTATCACTTCCGTTTAAAAAGCATTTTTTAATTCTGTAAATTGTGTGCTACGCGAGCACAATTCAGAACAATTTACAGAATTAAAAAATTCTTATTTAAACGGAAGTGATAGGATTTTTTCAGTTTCAGCGAGTAACGAGTAAAGTTGGAAATTTCCAAATTATGGACGAAAAATTGTGCTCGGTGAATCCAACTCAGCACAAAAAAGATCATCTCGATATTTGCATTATTGCAGAAATTACAGTGATTTTTCATACAAAATACTGGTTTTTCGAAATTACCATATCTTGAAAAGTGTTAGAGATATTGAAAAAATTTAAACGGCACAAGTTGGCACAAATTGAGTAGAATTCAGCACAACTTTTATTTTTTCGAAATTCGAAAATTGCAATTCTATCGTATTTTCGAAAATATCGGTTTTTTTCGAAAATGGTAGGAGATATCGAAAAAAATTTTGCGGCACAAATGAGCACAACCTGAGCACAATTCAGCACAACTTTTGTTTTTTCGAAATTCGAAAATTGCAATTCTGTGATGTATTCGAAAATATCGGTTTTTTCGAAAATGGTACGAGATATCGAAAAATTTTTGCGGCACAAATGTGCACAAACTGAGCACAATTCAGCACAACTTAAATTTTTTCGAAATTCGAAAATTGCAATTCTGGCAACATTTTTTCGAAAAAAAATGTTTTGTCGAATATCCCAGCCATTTTTTCGAATTTCGAAAAAATTTTTTCGGCACAAATGGGCACAAACCTAGCACAATTCAGCACAACTCATCTTTTTTCGAAATTCGAAAATTGCAATTCCATCGGATACCACATCAACCAAGGAGGAACATTTCATGTAATAGCTCATTTAGACTAGCCATAAATCCTCGACTGGATTTAATAAATCCAGTACAAATCTCATTGCATTTAGATATACATTTTGGAGGATTTAAATGGCAGTCAGCTGATTTTTGTTCATAGCACAATTACCAAGGTAGATGCATCAGCCCGTCTGAACGAATGTGAAACGTCAAAAGAATTTTTTGTAAATTGAATTCGTCTTAAAAAACATACGTCAAATTACAAATGTATTGTTTAATACTGAAAATGTTAGCACATTATGCTACTAATGCTAACTAAAGAGCAAATAAAGAATTATTTTATCGCAGTTTGCCCATCTAAAATAAATAAACGAATTATTTTATCGTTTAGACATCATAAATATTAGTCTTGTTGATTAAAATCAACTTTGTACATCAAAACAAATTTAATTTTTCCGCTTTGTTTACAAATTTTTCATTTTAAATTATTATTAGTGTAGCAATTCACCGATGCATCTACCTTGTTTCTTGTGCCAGCTTGCAACTTTTTGTTTTTTCTAGCAACATGTTGCAAAAAACAGAGTTGTATACGAGGATTTATGCCAGATTTAAAACAAATCCACTCAATAGGAGGATTTATTTTTGTGTGGGAAATCTGGTAGATTTTGGCTGGATGTAGCAAATAAAACCTGATAATGCGCTAAATCCGGCTAATGGTGTCATATCTAAATGGCATATAATGGTATCAGAAACGAAATTTATGAATTCAAGGATCTATTCAAGAATAATTCTATGTCAATTGAATCGGTAAATTCGGTTAAATACGTAAAAATGTATAAAAGAAAAAAATGTTATATCACCATATCGTAATATAACATTAGCTGTGTCTTTTTACGTGATAATTAGTAATAATTATTACAAATGTTGCAAATTTTGACAGTTGTATAAAGGAAAAGTTTCTGAAAAAAAATGTTTCAGCAACATTTAGTAAGTAAAAAGACACACCAATTATCGCTTTGTTCCAGAACTAAAAAGTTTTTACAACTTTTACGACTTTTACACATTTTACCCGAAAAACCGTTCCCGTACACGAAAAAGTTGTAAAATGTTCACTTCTCTTTAAACAAAAATGGCGCTGAATGGCGCTCTCTTTAAAAACTTTTTACTCGACAAATTTGAGCCTGTAAAAAATAGTAACATGGTTGTCGGCGTCTGATTGGCTGATACGCCGACTTTGTCATTTGTTCCAGTTTTTTTGACGTATTTTCCATTTTTCCGTTCCCGAACTATTTCAAAAAACTTTTGTATGAGAAAATATTTTTTACAGTTCTCTCTTTTACGAGTTTTACTATTAAAAAGTATGGGAACGAAGCTTATGTTAAATTCAAAAGCCATTCACTGAAGAATGATAGCAAAAAAATGTCTTATCTTGTTGTATTTATGTCTTTGTACATTAGGGTGGGGCGATTTGTGTGGAAGGAAAAAAACCTTAATGAGCCCTTCGCGTTTCTGATTCCTGGGATTGAACTGAGCAAAAAAGTCCACTGGACCATGTGTCTACGATGAAAATCGAGCCTCCCGATTTTGACTTTAAGTTTTTTATTGGCGTTTTTTGGATATTTTGGCATATAACAGCCAAACCTTTGAGATGTTCGATCTAACACAAAGACAAACATTGTAGCCAAGACAGTAATTAAAAACTCTCTAATACATCGCAAAAGCATTGGAACTCTCCTTCAGGCAATTTTGACCTTAAGAATGTGCAAACTTTTCGGAAAATGTCGATAAATGACATTGTGCTATAAAATTTGACCCGAAAAATATTCAAGTATTCTGATGCAAAATTATATCGTGTTGGGATCCATGGACAACGACAATGCCTTTAGTTCGTTTGGGTCACTTCGTTTTATTTTGTTATAACGGTAAAAGTAGAGAAAATCTGGGTTTCTTACATTTTCAAATTTAAACGGACATATCTTCTTTTTTCACTACGGATTTCTAGTGACCGTTCTTCCTTTTAAAGGGATGAATAATATCTTTAGAACAAGTTATTATTTGTTTAAATCGGTTAACAAATGGCTAAGTTATAGTGGTTTAAGCCTGAAAACCCCCTCAAATAAAACTATAACTGAATTTCTCAAAAAAACTATAACTGAATTTCTCATAATTTTGAAAATAATTATTGAACAAAACAAAAAACATTATATTTTTGAAAATTATGAGAAATTCAGTTATAGTTTTTTTGAGGGGGTTTTCAGACTTAAACCACTATAACTTAGCCATTTCTTAACCGATTTAAACAAATAATAACTTGTTCTAAAGATATTATTCATCCCTTTAAAAGGAAGAACGATCACTAGAAATCCGTTGTGAAAAAAGAAGATATGTCCGTTTAAATTTGAAAATGTAAGAAACCCAGATTTTCTCTACTTTTACCGTTATAACAAAATAAAACGAAGTGACCCAAACGAACTAAAGGCATTGTCGTTGTCCATGGATCCTAACACGATATAATTTTGCATCAGAACACTTGAATATTTTTCGGGTCAAATTTTATAGCACAATGTCATTTATCGACATTTTCCGAAAAGTTTGCACATTCTTAAGGTCAAAACTGCCTGAAATAGCGTTCCAATGCTTTTGCGATGTATTAGAGAGTTTTCAATTACTGTCTTGGCTACAATGCTTGTTTTTGTGTTGGATCGAAAATCTCAATGGTTTGGCTGTTATATGGCAAAATATCCAAAAAACGTCAATAAAAAACTTAAAGTCAAAATCGGGAGGCTCGATTTTCACGGTAGATATATGGTCCAGTGGACTTTTTTGCTCAGTTCAATCCCAGGAATAAGAAACGCGAAGGGCCCATGAAGGTTTTCAAATCGCCCCTGCCTATTGTACATATATACGATCGTAATGAAACAGACAATAAATTATCCAATAACATAGTGTTAAAACCAGGGTTTCGGAGTCGAGTCGTTTTTGGTCACACTCAAACTCCAGTCCATTTTTTTCACGACTTCAACTCCGGAGTCGACTCCGAAAATAAATTTCACCACTAAAAATTTATTAAATATTTACCAATCAGTTAGGTTTACCTCGCTGTTATCAAACCAGTGATAATACAAAATCCAAATTACAGTCATTACAGTGTGAAACATTCAAGATACGATACATCGCGATGCATCGGGAGGTTTAACAAAACATGAATGTATATTGTTCATCTTCTTAGCGGAGGTTTTCTGCCCGTTGGGAATCCGGAATGAACATGACCACATAGCAAAACCCTTCAAAATAACTAAAATCGGACGGTTATAAGGTTGCCAATGAGATCGAAATTCCAAATTACCGAAATGTCTGTCCGATGACACTGTTTGTATTTTTATTTTAATTTTTTGAAATTTTGCCTGTTAGGGCGATGGTTATTTTTAATGATTTTTTATTAATTTTCTCGTTTATGGTCCAAATACATACGGTCCGTTGTGCGACGCGTTGCGCGTTGAGAACAACAACCAGATGAAAAATGTGTAAGTGATGCCAAGTTTGGTCTTGAAGTTTTCATGTGGTTGTTGTAACGCAACACTCAACGTGTCGTATGTGCAGAGGCATTTAAGGCACCGGCACATACGGCGCGTTGAGTGTCGCGATACAACAACCACATGAAAACTTCAAGAACAAACTTGGCATCACTTGCACTTTTTTCATGTGGTTGTTGTTATCAACGCGTGACGCGACGCACAACGGACCGTATGTGCCGGGGCCATTAGAGTTAAGCTTGATGATCGGAAATTTTTGCAAGTGAAAAAGGAAAGCCAAGGACTCGAACCCACACATTCACCAAATTACGTTACCTGGTTTCGCTGGTGGTTAAGCAGCTCTTCAGACGTATCGACTGTCGAATGGCTTCTCCGTCCTAGAACTTTTCGTTTTTCAAATGCAAATGGAGTTTGTAGTTTTTTGAGTCATAGAAAATTAAGCATATTCTAACGCCGCAGCGTGATAGATGACCAAAAAAGAAGACACGTATTTCTATCACATGCACTTTCGCGGTTATGGGACCCAAAAGACTTGAGGCCTTGATGTCAAAGGGGATAATTTTGTTCTAATCGTTAAGAATGTGGATTTGCTCTTTGGGACAAAAGTAGCACTTCATCTACAAGGTAAAAATCGCCTTGGTCAAATCCCTTTTTAATTTTTTCTACAGTTCTGGTCTGTAGAAACGGTTCTAAATGGTGAAAATAGCAAAATAACATTAAAAATACAATTTTTTATCCTTTTTTCTCGGTATTGGTCCTTCCATTGATACTACCGCTCACAATTCAAGAAAACAGTCAACTACAAAAATCTTCCTCAAGTCTCACTAAGTAACTTTCTAGAATATCTGAACTTTCTAGAAACGATTCTTAAAGATCAAAATACAAAAACTTTAAAAAATCCAAATTTCGAAAACATGTCTCTTGTGTTTTGGTCTTCTATAACGCTGCGTTGTCAGAATATGGTTAATTTATTTTTGTTGCACAGTGTAATGTCACAAAAAACCTAGATACATAAAATTGGGTCGTATATTGTGTTATGTTAAATGGTGAAGCTATACCGACAATTCTTTGCAGGCATGTTAAATACAAAGCAAATTTATGGCATTTCGTTCGACAATGTTGTAAAATCCTTCAAAATGCCGAAAATCAGTCGGCACTGTCCTATAGGGTTATATGAAAACGAGGACCGATGTAACCTATTTTGAATACCAAACATCTTAAGAGTAATGTTAACTTCTGTACCAACTTATATAGCTCTTATCGAAAATTCATGTTATCTCTTCTCGTCGAAGAACAATAGGATATCTCATAGCATACGAGTAGGTCCTTTCATAGAGAGACAAATGATCAAGTAGGTTTTCTTACAGATGACCACATGTTTTTCTGTTATAAAAAAACAGACTTCTTCATAAAAGACGTTTGGTTCTTCAAAAAAATCAAAATTTCCTCATAGCATACGAATAGGGTATATTTTAAAAACGACAGAAATATAATCTTAAAAAAGACTAACTTTTCTCATACACATTCAGCCAGAAGTCTAGTAGGATCAGTATCTTTTCTATAAAAGTTCAGTTGATATTCAGAACGATTTCTTTTAAAGTACCACAGGCCCTTTCACAGAAGACATTAATGACTTCTAACAGAAAACGAGAGGAGAAGACCAGCCTTCTATGAAATGACCATTAAACGTTTTAGAAGAATATGTAGGACATGAAGCCATTATTCCAAAGTGTATTATAAACAATCAATTGACCCAATGTTTACGATATGCATTTTCTAATCAACATAGAGATAAACAGGGTTGTATCTAAATTATAGTCCTTTTACTGATTTAAATAATTTTTGATTAAACAATTTTTTGATAAATGTAGCGGAGTCGAGCTTTTTTTCACGACTCCGGCTCCGACTGCAGCAAAAATTTGCTAGGCTCCGAATCCAGACTCCAACTGCGACTCCGAAACCCTTGTTAAAACGTTATTCTAAAAACTGCTTAAGAATTAGTTATCCTTGGACTCGATATACGATGGCTCCATTCGATATACGAATCTTATTATAGATGAGATTTATTTAAAAATATACAAATTTCTGTTCTGAACTGGTCCCATTATCCTCAAACAATGAAAATATGACAATGCCAATTAAAGCACATAATTCCCTGAAACAGTTTATTCATTACTTTGACAATATTTTTTTTTGTTTATCTTCAACAGGTAAACAAAACGGAAATTTAACAAAACAAAAAAATTATTTAAAATAAAAAAAAAGATTTATACTATATAGATTATTACGCATTTATCGAGTCAATGACTTTATGTTAAACACTAAATAAAACCTAAGCATCTTTTTTAACACTATTTTCTAAAAAAGACTTCCGCATTTGCATACGAACCCAATACAAATAATGCAAAGCATTCACAAAGCGTGTGTATGTGTGTGTATCTGTCCGACTATAAAGCGCTCGGCACATACGGTGCGTTGTGCGTTGCGTTACAACAACCACATGAAAAAAGTGAAAGTGAAGCCAAGTTTTTTAAAAAACAACAATATGACTGACGCATTAAAGTTAAACATAATTTAACTGTTTTGGGACAACGCGTGTCCCAACGTGTCACTAAACGGACCGTATGTGCCGAGGGCCGCGACACCTACGGGCTTTAAGGCCGCGACACCTACTGTGCGTTGAGTGTCGCGTTCTGAAAATTTTTTTCTTGAGAGAGTAAAATGCATTGACAGAAGTTACTGGAGTTTACTGAGTAATTATTGCCGCGAAAGATATCCTACAGACCTATTATTAATTTTACCCATATTGGAGAGTAAATTTGGTAAAGCTTACACTGATCTAAAATGCTCAGTATTACTCATAAATTATCAACGATACGCTAAACTTTAGTTCAATTTAATATCTCATAAGGTTTTCATGGCTCGTCTGAACTAGACTTAAGTGAAATAAGTGTCAATACTAAGGATTTTTCTTGAGAATTGTGTATGTGGATGAGCCCTTCTGAAAAAGAACAACATGTCATTTCAGAGAAATTAGGACAAAAGGATTTTTGGAAGTTTCTTTCGATGTTTTATTAATTTCATTTATTCATGATGTCCTCAAAAATGGATTCTTACATTTAACAATAATAAAAAATATCTAAATACTAATTTATTTTTATTTCACACTGTTCTGAGCCGGGCTGATGTGGATGTAGCGGTATAGGGTGTAATATGGTCGACTTCGTTCTACTATACCCCTTTCATTCTCGGGTTGGTTTACGCTTTCATAAAAATACATTAAAAAATATACCAAACTCACACTAATGTTCCATTTAAAAGGAATTCTCTGTGCGATAAGAAATACCTTATCAGTAGTGCGAATCTCTAACTCAGTTTTTGAGTTACCGACAATTGTCCGTAAAATATAAATGCTTATACATAATTGCGGTAATTACCGATGTTTTTCGGTAAGTTAGCGACGAATAAACAGCAGTCGTAAAGTTCTACCGATAGCAGGAGTGTTGTCAACTTTTATTTGAACTTTTCATTCAAAATTTTGCGTTTTAATTTTACCGATTTTTGTCGGTAACTCAAAAATGAGTTGGAGAATCGCACTATAGCATGCATGGTAGAACAAATACAAGGTAAAGTTAATACTACAACAAATACAACTCGAACAACAACCACAAAGGAATTTGTTTTTGTTTGTAAACCTTAGTGTCAACGTAAATGTAAACAAAACAAGGAAATGTCTATAAATTATTGGAATTTAAAAAACTAATAATTTTTCACATTTGATTGAATATTTTGGAAAACATGAATGAAAACTCGTTAGATTTTCAATTTGAATGTTTCCATATCATTCCACTAAATGCATAATTTCTCGCAGAAAGTAGAATACTTGCAAAAATGTTTCGGGTCGCTGGTAATTCATTGAAAAAAGAGAAGATGTTTCAATCATTTGCTTTTGAAAACAAAAAAGCACATGTTTATTAGGGCTTCATTCTTTTCAAGTTTAAGAAAATACCACACATATTAACAAATATTGTACCGCCTCTATAAGCGGTGTTTTAGTGTGCGGCATGTCGTTCGGACCTGGAGGAGGTTACATGTCAATGATATGAAGCCGTCTTTATGGGAAATAGTTTTTTTTTCTGAAGGATAAATTTGTTCTTCAAAAATATATATCCCTAATATACATCGAACATAGAAATAAATACATAAAATGTCGAATGGAATTTGACACTAACACTACAACCCAGTTCAGTCAGCTGGGTATTGCTGCTACCTTTTCTTGTTCTACCATGTATAGCATGGTAGAACAAACCAGGTAAAGTAAGTACTACAACAAATACAACTCAACAACAACCACATAGGAATTTGTTTTTGTTTGTAACGTTAGTGTCAAAGATAAATGTAAACAAAATAAGGAAATGTCTATCAATTATTGGAATTTAAAAAACTAATATTTTTTCACATTTGATTGAATATTTTGGAAAACATGAATGAAAACTCGTTAGATTTTCAATTTGAATGTTTTCATATCATTTCACTAAATGCATTATTTCTCGCAAAAAGTGTAATTCTTGCAAATATGTTTGAGGTCGCTGGAAATTCATTGAAAAAGGAGACGCTGTTTCAATCTCTTGTTTTTGAAATCAAAAAACACATGTTTATTAGGGCCTCTATAAGCGGCGTTTTAGTGTGCGGCACGTCGTTCGGACTTGGAGGAGGTTACATAGTTAGTTTTTTTCTGATGAATATATTTTTTCTTCAAAAAATATATATCCCTAATATACATCGAACGTAGAAATAAATATAAAAAATGTCGTATGGAATTTGACACTAACACTACAGGCCAGTTCAGTCAGCTGGGTATTGCTGCTACCTTTTCTTGTTCTACCATGCCTTATCAGTGTGTATTATTTTATGTCTGACCTATCATAATTTTTTTACTTTTTTTAATTTTTGACAAATCTTTGGTAGATAGCGCATGACCTATTTAAATGCTATTTTTGGGTAGTGTTAGAACAGTTTATATGATTTATATCCAATTTTTTTTGAAAATATTTTTGATAAATTATTCAATTTTATGCTATTATGTATATGGTTATTTCTTTAACATTTTTCGAAATCCGGTTTAAATGAAGACACAAACTAAAGATAAAATAAATCGTCTGTTTACAGTTGTGTGAGAATTAATGTCCATGTAATAAGCACAATTTGTGATACCACATAACAAATCCCATCTTCTTTGGACAAATGCCGACTTCAAAGAGTTTTTTGTTTTGTTGTAATAGTTAAGCCAATCCGAAAGTCTGTATTTTGTTGTAAAGATAATTTGATACATATGTTAATGAACTTCAATAGCAACGCAATGACATTGAAAATGCATAAATCAAAGAGAATATTAAATGCGTTTTTAGATGCCGGAAACTAGTTAATCTATAAAAACAAACTTTATTCTTGAACATGTTTTTCAAATTCATCCGCTTGTAATTTATGCAATCTATTTATTATCAAAATATTTAAGTTTAAGGCTTTCTTACTCGACATTAACCCATTTACACAAGATAATGCCATTCATGGTAACAAAATTCCATGATAATGCTATGTGTAATGGAAATATGCCAGTGCCCTTGCATGCAATAAAAATCTCTTATACGTTTTGTAATATAACGCTCATCCATACCCTTCTTATCAAATAAAGCTGGCACAATGTTACCTAATAATGGAATGTTTTCAATTATTTGGTCGCTCATAAATACATAAGGTCTGTTCGATAACACAAAAGTTTGTACAAACTGAGAAGTAGTTGCAAGAACTTGCAAATACTTTTTACTTGGGAAGTTATCGAACAGACCTATTATGTATATTAGTAATGAAATCAATAAAAGATTTTACATTTCATTAGTTGTTTTACAAAAGTACATGGTATATGCAGTAATCATTGAATGCTGAATTCTATTCTTCTCTTAAAGCGGCTTTTACATCTAACATGTATGTTTTATAAAACATGCGTCATTTAAGTTGAGAGTTTCATAGAATATTTGTCAAGTAAATTACTGAAATTCCCAAAACACATGTTTTAAATGCAAGTGTAAAATGCGTTTAATATTACCAGTCTTTTAAATTTGTTTGTGTATATTTGAAGTATGTGATTGCAAAACTCTACATTCACCGCCAACATTACATTATCAATAATTTATTGACCAGACGGTTCATCAATTAACACACATAACAAGATATTAAAATCATGACGCGCTTACACTGCATTATCACAACTCATATAGTTTCATGCTTATTCCCACATTGGTAGAACTGCTATTAAATCACGATTTATTAATTTCTTTAGACACATGCTATTGAATGGAAAAATTGAATTTTGTCTAGTACTTGCGTTTAGAGCAATTAGACAAATTTCTTTTATAATTCAATATTCTTCAGTTACTGCGATTACTTTTTAATTACATTTGTTTAACAAATATGGTTAATTACATATGATTGGTGTATAGTTCGATTAAAAAGAAAATGACTCTGTGCATGCTTTTGATTAGTTATTGATATTTCTAGATTAATCAATGAATGTACTCTGAAAACAATAATTATCAACCTTTTACGATGAAAGCAAATTCTGTCAAAATAATAATGCCCAAGATCGTATAGCAGCGTCGACCAAATCAATACTAAAACATATGTCAGGCATATTGAGATACATCAGCATTCAGCACTGCGAAATGTCAAAAAATTTCTTAAATATTTTGGACACAATTTCATTCGAAAAATTTTAATAAACGTATAATTCAACAAATTCATCAAATTTTTATACTTAGAGATATTGTTTTAAACCATTAAATTATGCGGTACCATCAGCTGTATGATTGTGCCATGAACATGTGTGTATAGCGGCTTTTATATCTAATAGGCCATTTAGATATGACCTCATTTGCCGGATTTAGCGCTTTATAAGTATTTATTTGCTAAATCCGGAATAATATACCAGATTTCCCCTACAAAAATAAATCCTCGTATTGAGTGGATTTGTTGTAAATCCGGCATAAATCCTCGCATACAACCAAAGACATAGAACTGTAAAGACTGGAAAAGATGCATTATGCACAAATGTTTATGAAACAAAGTATATAAACATTTTACCAACAACAGGGGTATGTTAATGATAAAAACCCCATTAAAGCGCAATTCGGCCTATACAAATTGTAGGCAAGCAAAAAGATGGACTCAGGATTGTATTCCATAGCAGTTTCGAGTTCATTGAATACGAATTAAGCGGTTAACAACGCCTGAAATTGCTAACTACTTAACAGAATGTTGTTATGATATCGTAACAACAGAGCTTAACTCCATCTATTGACAAATGTTAACAATTGAGTTTTCCAATCTTAATGAATTTACATCTTTGATACAACTCTGTTTTTTGCAAACATGTTGCTAAAAAATACAAAAAGTTGCAAGCTGGCACAGGAAACAAGGTAGATGCATCGGTGAATTGCTACAACAAAAATAATTTAAAATGTCAAAATTTGTAAACAAGAGCGAAAAAATTAAATTTGCTTTGTATACAAAGACGATTTTAATCAACCAAGACAAATATTTACGATGTCTAAACGATAAAATTATTTTTTATCTGCTCATTAGTTACCATTAGTAGCATAACAACATTTTTAATTTTAAAAAATAAATTGGTAATTTGCCGTGTTTTTTGAGACGAATTCAATTTACAACAACTTTTTCTGACGTTTCAAATTCGATCGGATGGGCTGAAGCATCTACCTTGGTAATTGTGCTATGAACAAAAATCAACTGACTGCCATTTACATAAATCCTCAAAGATATATCTAAATGCAATGAGATTTGTACTGGATTTATTAAATCCAGTTGAGGATTTATGGCTAGTTTAAATGAGCTATATCATATTTTATAAGACATGCGTCATTTAAGTTGTCAATTCCATAGAATATATATTAAATAAAAGACGTAAAGACCTACGTACATAAACTACCTCGCCTGCTTGCCTTGCTTTCTTGCTTCATTTCTGACATAATAAAAATAAAAGAATAAAGAAGGCCGAGCAAATTTCGAACTGGGTTGTCCTTTTCTTTTTTATTCTTTTATCAGAAGCAAGCAAGGCAAGGCAGCTTATGTACCTAGGCCTTATGTTCCCAAAACAACTGAATTGCAAGTGTAAAAAGCCTTTAAGTTTTGGTGAAAAACAAAAACCAAATGATTTTCAAAATTCGATCTACATATAGCGGTGTTCCTTTACGTTAAAGTTTCTTCAAGTTTTACCATTTTTAACTCGGAAAGCATTCCTTATCCCCAAAAAGTAGTAAAACTGCAAGCAATTTTTAAGAGAGTGGGAGACGAGATAGAACCAAAATGGCTTTCTCTTTTACTACTTTCTGCTCGACAAATTTCGTTGTGTAAAAAGTGGAAAATCTGTCAAACTGCTGACTTGACATTTATTTGACAATTAAGGCAAAAGGAAAAAAACGAAATATACGCGCTTTGTCAAAGCAAAATAAAAAGAAATACAATAAAATAAATTTTAACCAGTGAATAAAAAATAAAAAAACAGTGAAATTTCTTTTGTTTGTTATTTTTTTAAGCAGCCATGTTTGTTTTTTGACATTGCTGCCAGATCTACTATTTTTCCGTTTCTTTACTTTTGTGCAAAACTTGTTACGTGAGAGCAATTTTCACAGTTTTCTGAGAGAAGAGAGAACTTCTCTATTTTGCTACTTTTACTATTAAAAATTTAAAGACACAAAGCTATGTTTCCCTTGCTCTTCTACAAAGTCATAGAACTATATAGACTAGAAAAGATGCATAATGCAGAAATGTTTATGAAACAAAGTATATAAACTTTTTATCAACAACAGGGTATGTTAATTGGTGTGTATTTTTACTTACTCTTATGTTACACGCTAAAACTTTCATACGAAACTTTCCCATTATTTTGGCGTTCTTAGGTCGAGTTCTCCATTACAGTAATTTCATAAAATTACTTTTGTATGGAACTCGATCTATGAACGCCAAAATAATGGGAAACTTTCATACGAAACTTTCCCATTATTTTGGCGTTCTTAGGTCGAGTTCCCCATTACAGTAATTTCATAAAATTACTTTTGTATGGAACTCGATCTATGAACGCCAAAATAATGGGAAAGTTTCGTATGAAAGAAATTTCACTGTTTTTTTTTTATATTATATTCTAGATTTGTTGAGTCTTTTTCAACCATGTAAAACCTTTACTTTAAATGGCGTCTTTAGATACTTTGTTCGGACGCGGCAATAAAAAGTTCCCATTAATATTAGAGAAGTCTCCCCAGTAGACCTATTCTGTAACTTTTATCGATTGAAAAGTTGTTTAAACTTCTTTTGTTTTTGTAACAACTACAAAACAAACAAATGAAATTGTTGTAAAATACACATTGAGTAAAGTTGTTAAAAAGTTACAGAATAGGCCCCCTGGTCCCATTAGGGATGTGCGTGAGAAATAGTTTTTTTTTTGGATTAATGTCAGCTTGCAGTTTATTCCAAATATGTATACGAAGTGAAAATATCGGAAACAAATAACCCGAAAAAGTACTTGCAAGAACTTACAAGTACTTTTAACTTGCGAAGTTATCGAACAGACCTACTTTGTAAAATTTGTACAAACTAATGATTTTAACACTTCGATTTTCTATGTAGAACCAAATGCATATTTATACAAGGTAGAAGTGCCAATCGGCTGTACTCTTACTTTTTTGTAAATTTAAGCTTTGTTCCTTTACTTTTTTAATGGTAAAAGTGGTAAAAGAGAAAAGTGTCAAAATTGCTCAACATTTCTCTCTCATGAACATTTTTACCAGAAAAGTAAAGGAACGGAAAAATGGTAGATCTGGTAGCAATGTCAAAAAGAAACATAAAAATCAATTTTCGTCTTTTATTTCACAGTTTTTAGTTTAGTTTTGTCAGCGTTCGACTTTTTTTCTGTTTTTCGTCCATTTTTTCTTCACTGTGAAATTATCGTCAAACAAAAGTTGAAAAATCAGTTCTACCATTTTTTACCTGCAGAAATTTGTCTGGCAGCCGTAAGTGCTCTCTCTCCTCTCTCACTCTCTTAAAAATTGCTGCCAGTTTTACCACTTTTTGGGGTTAAGAAACGCTTTGCAGGTTAAAATGGGTAAAAATGGTAACCACAGGTAAGTAAAGGAACACAGCTTTAGTTTTCAAAATGTAATAGGGCCTACTCATGAAATTTGAAATTTCGAAATTTGCTACCATAAAGTACTGCTTTTCATCCTAAACCTGTAATAAAAATGTACTACGACAGTTCTGAATGCTTTATATTTACATTTTGATTCAAATTTGTTCTATTTAAAGGTTTTTAAAAATGTGTTTATGTTTTTCTATGTTTTTGGAACGACCCTATTATTCAACATTTTCTTGGACTATTAGTTTTCAATAACAACAATGTTTTTTTGTAAATTTGCAAAGACATAAATACAACAAGATAAGACATTTTTTTGCTATCATTCTTCAGTGAATGGCTTTTGAATTTAACATAATGTTATATTACGATATGGTGATATAACATTTTTTTCTTTTATACATTTTTACGTATTTAACCGAATTTACCGATCCAATTGACATAGAATTATTCTTGAATAGATCTTTGAATTCATAAATTTCGTTTCTGATACCATTACATGAAATGTTCCTCCTTGGTTGCGATTTTGATTTAACTGCAACCTGTTAAGGGTAATGTTTCTATACAAAGTTTCGTAAACATTTTTTTGTTGCATGCATTTTGTCTAGTCTTAGTTGTATTTATGTCTTTGAAATTTGTTAGTTGTTGTAATTCATGCGTATACCTTATATAAATTTGCCTTGGTAGAACCTAATGCCATCCCAGCAAAATGTTCGATGCCAAAGATGACATTCAATCATGGGTGCAAGTGATCTAGCATGTCATCTTTTTAGCATCTTCATCGATGAATTTTATATGAGCGTGGACCCCAAAAGATGACGTTCTTTTCTGGATCCTAAGCATGTCATTTTAACCAATGCGTTGACATGTCATTTCCACCAATGCTTTGGCATGTCATTTCCACCAACGATTTGACATGTCATTTTCACCAATGCTTTGACACGTCATTTTCACCCATGCTTTGACATGTCATTTTTACCAATGCTTTGGCATGTCATTTTCACCAACCCCTTGGCATGAAATTTTCATGTCTTGTTTGGAAAATGGAAATGCTGTATTGAAATATGGTTTTCATAAAAAACAAAACTCTTTATTAATTCAAACGAATTCATGAAATAGCTACAAATTATTTATCAGTTTAGTTTTTCAAAAGTTTACATCCAAAATTGCAATGTAATCACCACCGCTGCAACGCAAAAGATTACTTCCTCCGTTCTCCGCAACTGATATTCTTTCATCTTACAAAAGGTTTTTTCAATTATCTTCCCATCACCAGTTCAGATTTCAACATGGACTCCAAATGCACTCCTTTAAGTATTTTTATATCGTAAATTACTTTTATTTTATAATTTTGTTATTTTATAACAACATTTTGGTAATTTATACTCTTTTGTTTAGTCACGGAAATATGTAGGGATCTACAACCCGGCTTGCTTTAGGGATCTCTAAGAACAAAATGTAACGAACGGGGAGGAGAGACTTTTTATGGAAAATACCATTTATGCTTAATTAATTTATTTTTAATTGTTTCTTTCCAAATGTAGTTTCTTCTTTATTTTCAGATTCTTGTTCCTTTTCGTTTCGGACTTTTTTTCAAATTCCAAGAAGCGAGATTTGATTGATTTCATTCTATGTCCGATTTAGAACAGACAAGGGAACTTTTAAAATAGCAATGTGTGCAGTCCGATTCTATTTTTAGCTCGATGGTTGGGACTTCATATAATACCAATTGTTTAGAAATTTTAGTTGTTTGATATGCAGGAAATGTAAGACAACATCACGACGACAGTTCTAACAACTTTGGTCTGTTCCAGAAACTGCAAGAATCTACTTATTTTTACTACGATAACAATTTTTCCTTTATGTTATCGGAAAAAATAGTAAAAATTAGTAGATTTTTGCAGTACTGGAACATACCAAAATTAAAATAAACAGGTGTGTAAATAAAAACACAAACATCATCTCTATTGTATCGATGGAATGGGTACAAATGCTGATGAAAAGATCGGATCTTTCACGACTTCCTTTGCATTGGTTCAAATCCTAATGAAAAGATCGGATCTTCCACGACTTCCTTTGAATCAATGCAAAAGATGACATGAAATCACGTCATCGCAAAGAACCCCTTCCGTCAAATTTTGCTGGGCATGTTCATACCAACATTTGAATCACGTCGTTCGTTCTCATAATTACGTACACGAATTAACCCGTTAATACGACATGGTACACAATTCATAGCAACATGATTCATATTTTCATAGTTTTTATTTTCTGATTTTAAAGAAAGCTTCAGCCAAAAGACGAGTAAAATTAATTGATACCCAGCAAAATGTTCGATGCCAAAGATGACATTCAATCATGGGTGCAAGTGATCTAGCATGTCATCTTTTTAGCATCTTCATCGATGAATTTTATATGAGCGTGGACCCCAAAAGATGACGTTCTTTTCTGGATCCTAAGCATGTCATTTTAACCAATGCGTTGACATGTCATTTCCACCAATGCTTTGGCATGTCATTTCCACCAACGATTTGACATGTCATTTTCACCAATGCTTTGACACGTCATTTTCACCCATGCTTTGACATGTCATTTTTACCAATGCTTTGGCATGTCATTTTCACCAACCCCTTGGCATGAAATTTTCATGTCTTGTTTGGAAAATGGAAATGCTGTATTGAAATATGGTTTTCATAAAAAACAAAACTCTTTATTAATTCAAACGAATTCATGAAATAGCTACAAATTATTTATCAGTTTAGTTTTTCAAAAGTTTACATCCAAAATTGCAATGTAATCACCACCGCTGCAACGCAAAAGATTACTTCCTCCGTTCTCCGCAACTGATATTCTTTCATCTTACAAAAGGTTTTTTCAATTATCTTCCCATCACCAGTTCAGATTTCAACATGGACTCCAAATGCACTCCTTTAAGTATTTTTATATCGTAAATTACTTTTATTTTATAATTTTGTTATTTTATAAC
This sequence comes from Musca autumnalis, assembly GCF_047663935.1. Classification (NCBI taxonomy): domain Eukaryota; kingdom Metazoa; phylum Arthropoda; class Insecta; order Diptera; family Muscidae; genus Musca; species Musca autumnalis. The sequence continues at coordinate 3,641,361 of NW_027411755.1, read as the reverse complement.
AACATTTTGGTAATTTATACTCTTTTGTTTAGTCACGGAAATATGTAGGGATCTACAACCCGGCTTGCTTTAGGGATCTCTAAGAACAAAATGTAACGAACGGGGAGGAGAGACTTTTTATGGAAAATACCATTTATGCTTAATTAATTTATTTTTAATTGTTTCTTTCCAAATGTAGTTTCTTCTTTATTTTCAGATTCTTGTTCCTTTTCGTTTCGGACTTTTTTTCAAATTCCAAGAAGCGAGATTTGATTGATTTCATTCTATGTCCGATTTAGAACAGACAAGGGAACTTTTAAAATAGCAATGTGTGCAGTCCGATTCTATTTTTAGCTCGATGGTTGGGACTTCATATAATACCAATTGTTTAGAAATTTTAGTTGTTTGATATGCAGGAAATGTAAGACAACATCACGACGACAGTTCTAACAACTTTGGTCTGTTCCAGAAACTGCAAGAATCTACTTATTTTTACTACGATAACAATTTTTCCTTTATGTTATCGGAAAAAATAGTAAAAATTAGTAGATTTTTGCAGTACTGGAACATACCAAAATTAAAATAAACAGGTGTGTAAATAAAAACACAAACATCATCTCTATTGTATCGATGGAATGGGTACAAATGCTGATGAAAAGATCGGATCTTTCACGACTTCCTTTGCATTGGTTCAAATCCTAATGAAAAGATCGGATCTTCCACGACTTCCTTTGAATCAATGCAAAAGATGACATGAAATCACGTCATCGCAAAGAACCCCTTCCGTCAAATTTTGCTGGGTATGAACTGAATAAATATTTGTCCTTCGTACAGATATCTATTCAATGTTAAATTATATTATTTTCATTAATTTTTTCTATTTTTTCTCAAAATTTTGGTGTTTTTAGTATATTTTAAAATTTTTCTATTTTAAAAATTAACGAGAGAGAGAGACCTGCCAAAATAGCTTTTTGGTATACAGACTTTCCGACAGGGTTTGATTTTTGTTTCTAAATTTGTACGCGAATTTGAAACGATGGACAAGAAATGTAACTGCAATGAAAGAGAAGACAAAATCTGCTACGATTTAAATGTATATTAGTCGTTAAACCGTTTACTTTTCATTCATATTTTGCAGTTTTTCTAAAAAGGTTTGGATTTTTAACACATTTTTAATTTTTCCCCTCATAATTTATTTATTTCGATAAATTCTCTCATGTGTTAGAGATGGGACACATTTTATCGTCGTTCTGAGAGTAATTTAAATTGAACAATGTTGTTTGTTCTCAAAATTTTGTATGGGAAATGAAGTAATTACATCGTAATTTGGGTTCGAACAACGAATATAGAGCGAATTAGCCTTAGTATGAACAAGGCATTACAAAAAATGCGGAAATACATCAAAATCTAATAGTACGTTTACTTATAACCGGATTTAATAAACCCACTGGGATTAAAATGTCAATTCCATCGCGTATATGTCGAATAATTCCTCATAATAAAGGTTAACCCTGCAAAAAGCTATAATATAAATAGGCTATAAGAAGAATAACCCCGAACGTGTATATATAATATGTAGTTTTACAATAATCAGTAGTAGTAATAGTAATACATAATAAATATATGTTATTTTTTTTATCACCTGAGTTCTCCAGTCTTCTCTTGTATACCTCACCAATTCGTTAACATTGTATCTTTTACTGTCTCACTTTTTAGTTATGAATTTGAATTGAGTTTTAAACCGCAGACAGAATGGGACCCTTGAGTGTTGTGTTTAAGTTTGGACCTGTCATAAAAGCAGTGCCGTGTGGTTGTTCTTTTTTGTTTGGCAAAGCGAAACTTAACGCTAAGCACAACGGATCCATTCTGACTGGACCTTTAGAAAATGGAAATAAAATAACATTTCTCAAACTTACGTTTAATAATATGTATAATCATTTTGATTTTTAATATTTTTTCTTCAATACAATGTAATTTTTTTTCACTTTAATCTCTTGTTCAACACTCTGTTCCAATATGTACTTCTTTTACACTTTAGAGACAGTTTCGTATTTTTCTTTTGCGTCGAATCAAAGACTTTTACATAATTTATTCACTTTTTCATCTTATTGTCATTATTTATTTTATTTTTTTTTTAATTCAATTTAAATTAACGGACATATGACACGTCCATCAGCACGATAGACATTAAATTGCAAACTTAAAAAGAAATATTATTTATATTAAAAAGAACAATATCTCCCTTCTGTTGCTGCTGCTGTTACGGAAAACATTCTGAGCTTTATTTTTAAACATACTGACACACAAAAAACCTAACTATGAACATATAAATCAACTGAGAACTGTGATAAGCACCTAGCCAATTAAATGTATTAAACAATGATAGGCGCTACGATGTTTGTTGCTATTTCTTTCAAAATTTGTTTGTTTACACTCTTTTTTATTAGATTAAAACTTCTTAACTAAAAACTACCTTAGTAAAATGCGTCCAATTGTCTACGCAACTAACAAAAGCTATGTTCCTTTACGTGCAAGAATCTTCAAGTTTTATCACTTTTTACTCGAAGAAGCGTTCCTTTACTTCAGACAACATACATTTCATATGGGACCATTTTCAAAAGTAAAGGAACATACCAAACAACAATAATGATTTTAAATACATTTTACACTTGCATTTAAAGCAGGTGCTTTGGGAATTTACGTCTTTTATTTGACAGATATTCTATGGAATTGTCAACCTTAGTGACACATGTTTTATAAAGCATGTTAGATGTAAAAGCCGCTTTATATTGTGTCACCTGGTGTAAGGCGCTATTAGCTTACACGTAGGTTCATATCTCCTATAACTCACTTTATTAATCTTTCATAATAAGAAAAATATCCGACAACGTAAAATATTGAATCCTATATACTTACATACTTTGAATATATGGGGCGAAATACACTCATATGCATTACATTACAAGAAGTTGTGTTACAAATAATTAAATCGAATAAATTGCCTTGATAACGAGCAGATTCTGCCAGCTACACAGTGGGATTCTTGGTCTTTGGGCAACAATCGAGAAGGAAAATACTCTGGGATAGATTACATATTACAAACATATCGTATAAGACGTATTGTTTTTTATTTTTGCTTAATTCAGGTCATACAAATATACGGAATTCATTCAATTCTTGAACATAAACATTTCACATAATCAGCCATTAAAATATCGATGGTTTTTATTGTTGTAGCAGCCATAAAATGTCTACGTCAAAATTAATAGACAACTTGAAGATGAATCTGCCTCCTTCATAAAAAAAAAACAAATCAAATGATTGTTATCAGTGATAGTGTTTGAATATTTTTTGTTTTAAATAAAATCAATAAAAATTGCTCACGTGGGAAAAAGTGTGTTTAATACGTTACAAGTCTTCAGTTCCTTTAATGGGTACATTAGTCCCAATTTACATTAGGCGAGTTTACTTGCGGCAATTGTCAGTTTGTAGATGAGAGAGGGTGCTGAGAGGCAAAGGGTTACCATATGCCTCACCTCTCTCTCCTACAAAATGACAATTGCCGCAAGTAAACTCGCCCAATGTAAATTGGGATTTACACTATCAGCCTTATGTCGAACGAAAATGAAAACGAAAGAAAAACTACTAAACTCGTGTATGATTTTCAAATTTTGTAGTTGTTTCGAATCAAAAACAAAGTCAGTAGAAAGCCTTGGTAAAGGAATAAAGAAAAATTCAAAGTTGGTACCACTTTGTCTGTTATTCTTCAACCAGAAATGACGCAAAACGTTGGATGTGCTTTCGGCTTAAAGATTTTATGTAAATGGAGCTTAAGGCTTCACAATGTAGAAAATGAGTATAATATATGACTTATCCTAAATTATTCATTTCAAGAAACCTTTCAAGCTGAAATAATTCCAACGTTTGAGTAATGTTTTACGTCATTTCTGATAAAAGAATAAAGACAAATTCAAACTTGGCAGTACTTTGCCTTTAATTCCCGTAATGACGGAAAACTATACTAAAACGTCGGACGTTTTTTCGGCTTTATAGTACGGTCACACTAGAGTTTTTTGCCGGGTTAACCCACTTCGACAGGATTTATTTGACGTTTGTGCTATGGAATTGACATTTGAAATCCAAACCCACTGGGTTAATCTGGTTAAGTGTAACCGGGGTATAATGCTTGGTTTACATTTATGAAATCCACTCGATTTCAACTGTCAAATCCATAGGTTAAACGTCAAATGAAATCCAGATGAGATTACATTTGACGTTTGAGCTAAGGAATTGACAGTTGAAATCGAGTGGATTTCGTAAATTTAAACTTAGCATTAGCATTTTTTTTTTGGTAAAAGTAGTAAAAGAGAGAACTGTGAAAAATGAGATCCACATACAATTTTATTCAAAAAGTACGGGAACGTAGAAATGGAAAAAAAAAACGTAAAAAACTGGAACAAATATTGGCGACAATAATGTTACTGTTTTCAACACGCTCAAATTTGTCGCTCAAAGTTTTTAAAGAGAGGGTCATTCATCGCCATTTTTGTTTAAAGTGAGGTGAACATTTTACAACTTTTTTGTGTACGGGAACTTTTTTTCGGGTAAAATGTGTAAATGTGGTAAAAATTGTGAAAACTTTTTAGTTCTGGAACAAAGCTAATAAGAAAGACGTTTTAGGGGCCAAATACATCCGGTCCCATGATGCAATTAATAAGAAGGTGAACGAGAAACTACAATTTATTTTGATTGAAAGTTCTACAAGCTGTCATAATTTTTGTTTATGTTTTTCATACGACTCATTTACAATAACAGTAAATTTGACAGATTGTGTGAAATCAGCTGGCCTTAAGGCCTTGGCACATACTGTCCGTTGAGTGTCGCGTTACACCAACCACATGAAAACTTCAAGAACAAACTTGGCATCACTTACTCTTTGTTCATGTGGTTGTTGTTTTTAAGCGATGCCAAGTTTGTTCTTGAAGTTTTAAAGTGGTTGTTGTAACGCGACACTCAACGGACCATATGTTCCGAAGACTTCAGGGGCCAAAAAACACGGTCCGTTGAGCGACGCGTTACAACAACCACATGAAAATTCAAGAACAAACTTGGCATTAATTACATATTTTCAATGTGGTTGTTGTTTTAAACGCGCACCCCGTCACTCACTCAAATCCAACGTTTGAGTAAAGTTTTGTGTCATTTCTGGTAGAAGAATAAAAGACAAAGTGCTGCCAAGTTTTAATTGTTCTTTATTCTTCTACAAGAAGTGACACAAAAGCCTTGTTCCTTTACGTGCAAGAATCTTCAAGTTTTACCACTTTTTAGTCGAAAAGCGTTCCTTGACTTCAGACACCATACAATTCATATTTGAGTAGTTTACAACTTTCTCTACTTTTGGCGGTTTTACCATTTTCAAAAGTAAAGGAACAGACCAAAAACTTTACTCAAACGTTGGATGTGTTTTTAGCTTTAAAGGCCCAGGCACATACAGTCAGTTGAGAGACGCGTGTAGGCGATGCCATGTTTGTTCTTTAAGTTTTCATGTAGTTGTTGTAACGCGACACTCAACGGACCGAATGTGCCGAGGCCTTAAGACACGAGCTAATATGAATCGGGGTACACTCATTGTTATGAGAGAAGTCTCACTTGTCCATTCTGGGATGTTTGTGGAACAATTATTATTATATTCATAGAAAATTGAATTGCTTAGAATTTATTATTTTTTTTGCCTTACATACAAATTTCGACAGGTTATATTCTGTTAAAAGTTGCTTCGGTAGTAGTAAAGGCCTCGGTACGTAAGAAGCCTCGGCTGGCTATTTTGCTCCGCTTAATTTCTAATAAAAGATTAAAGCAAGGCCTACAGAAGGTCGGCCATTTAGAGTACTGTCAACAACATTTGACAACAAACATAACAGATTTTACATTATTGTGATTTTAGTCTCTTTGTATTTCAAATCACAATAATATTTTAACATCAAACATAATAATCAGCTGGGCTTATTGGCCGACCTTATGTAGGCCTTGGAATAAAGAAGGCCGAGCCAATTTCGAACTAGGTTACCCTTTTCTTTTATATTCTTTTTCAAAGATGTGAATATATTAATACCCCGGTTACACTTAACCGGATTAACCCAGTGGGTTTGGGTTTCAAATCTCAATTCCATAGCCCAAACGTCAAATAAATTGTCATGAAGTGGGTTAACCCGGCAAAAAACTGTTACACCTTTTGCACTATGTCAGAAAACATTATTGCGAACGAAAAAACCTAAACTTTGGTTTTCATGGCAATATTGACTTTGTGTTTGCTTTAAAACAAATACAAAATTTAAAAATCATACACGAGTTTAGTGGTTTTTCTTTCGTTTTCATTTTTGCTCGACATAGTGAAACAGGCTGTTAAAGCAAACACTAACAGCCAGTTTCTGTATGTCGAAAGAAGAATGTGTGCGAATGAAGCACGCCCGAACTTTAGTTTTCGAAATAATTTTACCTTTGCTTTTGTTTCAAAACAAAAAACAAATTTGAAAAACACACCAGAGTTTGGACGTGTTTGTTTCGCACACATTCTTCTTTCGACATACAGAAACAGGCTGTAAGTGTGTCTGCGTACTCGATAATTTATAATAATTATTACAAATGTTTCAAATTTTGACAGTTGTATAAAGGAAAAGTTGCTGAAAAATGTTTCAGCAACATTTAGTAAGTAAAAAGACACTCCAATTAATAGCCCATTTAGATATAACTTCATTTGCCGGATTTAGCACATTATCATTTGAGTTTAAAACTCAAATGTGACGGCATTCATTTTTGTTTCTTATGAAATTAATATTTAAAAAACTTACAACCTTAAAACACAAATCAAAACTCAGAACTTTAATTTTCTATTTAGAAGGTTTTAATTTATTGAGGCAAAGATGGTTATTGTTATGAAATTAATATTTAAAAAACTTACAACCTTAAAAACACAAATCAAAACTCAGAACTTTAATTTTCAATTTAGAAGGTTTTAATTTATTGAGGCAAAGTGGTAAAAATTTTTGTCACTTTGTTCCATATGGTTCACAATATTTCACATTTGTGTGATGGAATGGAATATGGAATAAATCGACAAAAATTATATTTTTAAAAAATTCTCTATAACTTTTATATTCCAATACGTATTCCTCTATATTTTTGCAAAAATGTTCTACATACTATTATTTATAATTCAAGTCAGAAATCTAAATATTTTCTTTAGTCAGCTCCACACAGTTGTGACGCAAAACATTAAAATGCGATTATCTCAAAACGGGAAAATGGTGTATGGAACACTTAAGCATGACACCGACGATATGTTTTGGAAAATGTATGTGTTCATGGCATACATATTACATATTAACTTCACCCGGAATTGAGTTTCAAAAAAATGTTCTTCCCAGCAAACAACAAAGTTTGTACCTTTAGATTTTTTTAGAAATGGCTATTAATTACATCAATTGCATTCTCAGACCCATAATTAAGTAGTATTAACTTTGTTACGGAGATAATTATCAATCTCAGTAAATTAAAAGGAAATCCAAATTACTCCTACATGTCTTTCTTTTCACGTTGGATAGGAGAAATATGAAATCATGTTTTTATTATTAAGGGCTAACCTACGTCAGTAATAGCTGATTCAATTAAATAAATTCACATGGATGAAATTAAATGCTTATCAAATTGCAATAACCATTTAAAGGTTAGAAGAACAAACAAACCATTCATAATAACACTTCGTAAACATGCTATAGAGCCATTCAATTTGTTTAATTTCTACCACTAAAATACTTATTGACAGTGAAATGTTTAGAATCTTAAACATGACAAGGCATTTTTTATTTGAATAAAATAGCATGACATTATTGATATATTTACAATGTAATCTTTAAGGAAGTAATACTTCCCTAAACATAGTTGTAATATTTGGCTTTTCATTTTTGTTATCATGCTGAAAATGCAATATGGTTTTCCGCCATACATAGCATTTGAAATAAATGTGTATGTTAAATACGAGTGGATTATGTCATTAAAGCCTTTTTACATTAGCACATTATATGATTTTGTTTTACGAAATTCTGAAAATAAATGAAGTGTATTTACATACATATTTTTTGCGTAAATTGTTTACATATACACATTGTGCTAGTTATAGCTCTGTTGCTTTACGTGCAAGAAGCTTCGCGTTTAACCACTTTTTACTCGAAAAGCGTTCCTTAACTTTAGACACCGTACAATTCATATGGGAGCAGTTTACAACTTTTACTACTTTTGCTGGTATTACTATTTTCAAAAGTAAAGGAACAGACCAAATTTCTCGTACTCCGAAAAGTAGCAAAACGAAAATGGCGCTGAATAACTCTTTCTTCTCCTATTTTCTGTTATACAAATTTGGTTTTGCTGACATCTGATTGGCTTATATGTTGATTTTGACATTTCTGCTGGAGTTTTTGCAATTTCTGCCATTTGCGTCCTTTTTGAACTAAGTTGTATAGGAAAGCAATTTTTGATAATTCGCTCTTTTGCAAACTTTACCAATAAAAATGTACGGGAAGGAAGACAATGAAAATTTGACATTGTATGCAATAGCGAATTAAGGTTTTCGACCTTGTTTACAAAAGTTCATATTAATATTTTGTGGTTTATTGTGCTACGTAAAAAGTGTTGCCACTTTTAGTAATTTTTTAGGTAAAACAGAGTAGTACTTGTTAATTTATCTGAAATTACGAAATGAGATGGTTTAATTTGTGTATATGAAATCGTGGTAAATTTAACTTGATTCACGGAACGCCTACCACCACCTGCTATAAAGTCTATTAAGAGAAGAGAACGCTTTCTTATCTCCTTTATAATTACAGACGTTATTATGTTGACGTCTCCACTAATTTTTTCTTAAGAGTCATGCATTTTCGGTTGTATTGAAAAACACTCACTAACAAAAAGCTCAATTCCGATATAATAAATAGCCTAAGCCATGGCACAATTACCCAGGTAGTGCTCGTATTGATTGTTTTTTACAGTGTTTTATTTTACTTGCTTTGGTGTCTGTTTAGTTCAAATCTAGTAACTCATTTTTAACACAGTTGCAGTTGACCAATCGAACTAAAACTTTGCACACTCTTCAGATTTGGATGACAATAAAGGAATTTAAAACCAAAACCAATATGGGTTCCTTTTTTCTTATAGCCCCATATACGGGTACCACCCGATTTCAAGTATTTTAAGGATTTTATCTGCATTTTCAGCCCGAATTGGCTGAAACTTGGCATTTGAAGTTCCCAATACAGTACAGAATCTTCCCCACCAAAAATTGTGGACATAAGTCCAGGTTTCGGTATAGTCCATATATAACGGTACCACACGATTTCAGGCATTTTAAAGTTTTTATCTATATTTTCGGCCGAAATTGGCTGTAATTTCGTTATGAGGTTTATGATGGTCAACAAATTTAATCACTAAAATGTTAAAAATAAATATAATTAAAACAAATTATGTTACAGTGTTTCATTTATAAATGCACTAGAAACTACAAAATAATTTTTCATGATGGAATCTCTCAAATAAAAAGCTTACATTTAAATTAAAAATAGTGACAATATTGAACGAAAGCATTTTATTTGAGAGATTCAATCAAGAAAAATTATTTTCTAGTTACTAGTGCATTTATAAATGAAACACTCTAACTTAATTTTTTTAATTATTTTTTATTATCCAATGCAATTCTGTTTTGTAGAAATAAATCTCTACACTTCCAAAAAAGTATCAATAGTGGCAGCACTTTTTACGAGTCATCCGTTACTTTTGGCGAATTGAATTGATATAAGTCTTGTGCCAGATTATGAAAATTTGCATGAAAATGATTTGAGTTTATGGGTAATAAGGGAGAAAGGGAGCTCCTTCACCTCCTCTCTCTCCTAAAAGTTCAAAAATTGTCATGTTTTATTTTCAATGTCTGGCACAAGAGTAACAAAATAAATATTTATTTTCTGAGGAAGAACGAAGTAAAACAAGGCAAAAATGTGTAAGTGATGCCAAGTTCGTTATTGAAATTGTCATCAATAAAAATAACACATGAAAATATTTTATAGCTCATTTAGACTAGCCATAAATCCTCGACTGGATTTAATAAATCCAGTACAAATCTCATTGAATTTAGATATACATTTTGGAGGATTTAAATGGCAGTCAGCTGATTTTTGTTCATAGCACAATTACAAAGGTAGATGCATCAGCCCATCTGATCGAATTTGAAACTTCAAAAGAATTTTTTGTTAATTGAATTCGTCTCAAAAAACATACGTCAAATTACAAATTTATTGTTTAATACTGAAAATGTTAGCACATTATGCTACTAATGCTAACTAAAGAGCAAATAAAGAATTAATTTATCGCAGTTTGCCCATCTAAAATAAATAAACGAATTATTTTATCGTTTAGACATCATAAATATTAGTCTTGGTTGATTAAAATCAACTTTGTACATCCAAACAAATTAAATTTTTCCCCCTTGTTTACAAATTTTTACGTTTTAAATTATTTTTAGTGTAGCAATTCACAGATGAATCTACGTTGTTTCTAGTGGCAGCTTGCAAATTTTCGTATTTTCTAGCAACATGTTGCAAAAAACAGAGTTGTATACGAGGATTTATGCCAGATTAAAAAAATCCACTCAATAGGAGGATTTATTTTTGTATGGGAAATCTGGTAGATTTTGGCTGGATTTAGCAAATACAACCTGATAATGTGCTAAATCCGGCTAATGAAGTCATATCTAAATGGGATATTAGCTTTTAGGAGAGAGCGGCGGTGGAGGAGCTCCCTTTCTCCCTTCTTACCCATAAGTCTGTGTTTAGACACACAAATTTCTCGGGAAAGTAAATTAAGTTTTTTTGGGAGAGAGCGAAGGGGAAAGAGCTCCTCAATACTCTTTCCTACTCCTATTGCCTAAAAACTGAATTTACTTTCCCGAGAAATTTGTGTGTCTAAACACGGACTAAGCTCAAAACATTTTCATGAAAATTTTCATAGTCTGGCACAAGACTAAAGAGGTAGATCTAGATCAGTGATGGCCACCAACAACAATTTTCGTATGCCCGCGGGCATATGACACACACGTATGTACACTGTAAACACATTCGTTCGGTTTACGTTTCCACTCACACTAGCGCAAGTTATAATCTGCAAATGTGTGTTTTGGCCATCACTGATCTAGATGAAAACAAATTATGGAACCCTGATATTTTCTGAATTCCCAAAAACGTCAAAATTATTATACACAAAAGGTTTGCTTGAACAAATTTGTAAAAGCATTTACAAAAAGTTGTTCGATAACAAACTTGTTCAGTAAAAGGGAAATGGAAAGTATTAGCATGTACTTGCAAGATCTTTCAAGTACTTTTACTTGCAAAGTTATAGAATAGTACATTTACGACATCGAGTGGATTTCAACTGTCAATTCCCTTGGATATACGTCAAATGAAATCTCATCTGAAATCCATTGGATTTCATTTGACGTTTAAGCAATAGAATTGACAGTTGAAGTCGAGTGGATTTCATAAATGTAAACTAAGCAGAACAGACCTAAAAGCAACAATTGTATTTATTTACAACACATTTTTGAGCATTTTATAAAAAACGCGAAAATGAATGAAGTGGCAAGGTTTCTCCACCTAATTGAATTTTGGATATCATTAAATGCAATATCAATCCAATGCAAAACTAAAAATTTCTTCCATACAAATGTTTTAAAAACAATTTTATAAATCATTGAATTCTATTCTTTTTAAAAGAAAGCAAAAATTTAAACTGACAGAAAGCTTTAGCTTTTTAATTATACTATGCTTTCTACGAATAAACCCAGTGGATAATAAAATCCAGTTATATATAAACGGGCTTAGGTTGTAGTTATGTATATGTTAATATTGTATTATAGTCATATGTTAATTTTGTAAGCTGTAACATTTATTATATTGCTTGGGTTTGTTGCAAATGGAGGAAATTCAGTAGGGGCCCCGGCACATACGGTCCGTTGATCGTCGAGTTACAACAACCACATGCAAACTTCAAGAACGAACTTGGCATCATTTGACATTTGACATTAGCTTCGTTCCCGTACTTTTTAATGGTAAAACTCGTAAAAGAGAGAACTGCAAAAAATTTGTTCTTACACAAACGTTTTCTGAAATAGTTCGGGAACGGAAAAATGGAAAATACGTCAAAAAAAACTGGAACAAATGTCAAAGTCGGCGTATCAGCCAATCAGACGCCGGCAACCATGTTACTATTTTTTTACTCGCCCAAATTTGTCGTGTAAAAAGTTTTTAAAGAGAGCGTCATTCAGCGCCATTTTTGTTTAAAGAGAAGTGAACATTTTACAACTTTTTTGTGTACGGGAACGCTTTTTCGAGTAAAAGTCGTAAAAATTGTAAAAACTTTTTAGTTCTGGAACACAGCTATTATTTTCATGCGGTTGTTGTTTTTAACGCTTGGCCCGACGCACATGCGACAGTATGTGCCGGGGCCATAAGTTAGTGCAATGCTCGTAAAGCATTTTTCTCCATTTTACAAAAAATGTGTGCAATTTCTATGTCATTTTTCATTTAATCGTGTAAATGAATCATTAACTTAGTTTTACAGTATGGCAACTCCAAAAACACAACGTTATTGCCACTTTTCTACAGTTTCACACGTTTTTTCTCCAATTATCTCTCCAAATGAAATGACAGCCGGAAACTGCGTTCAAAAATTTGGCAGCACTGCAACAACATGTTCTTTTTCTGGCGAACGCCACTGCTGTTTGCATCGGGGATAATTTTTCTTAGTGAAAAAGTAAGATTATTTATTGAATTATTGAACAAAAAACATTACAAAACTATGAATAAATAGCAAGCAAAGCTGCCTGGTGTGAAAGTTATTAATTTAAGATCTCATATCTTATAAATAATGGTGGAAAATGAAAAAACCTAATGGCAGTGTGTTGTGTTGAGGTTATGAATGTGGATATAAAAAATGTGTAAATGAATCTGGCTGATTGGGGATGGCTTGCAAACGGAGCCGCCACACGTGTCATGTATAAAATTAAATTTCTGTTGAATTTTCTTAAAAATAATACGTCCATAACTAAAACCATTGAGTTTTTCATAGTGAATTCTTTGGTATTCAATTGGACTACAGTAAACTCCATGGTTGACTATTCCTCTTAAGGATATCGGTTCAAAGATATAAACCTTAATAAAGTGAAAATCAACAATTTATTTACATGTATAAGTACAATAAAATATATGAACTGAAATATACATATCTATCGAAGCGTGATGACGAATGTGTGATAATGTTTACACGCCCAATACAAATATCAGTATCGTGTCGTCCAAAACTAAAACCATTTTGTTGTTGTTGTAGACTTTTTGGTATTCAATTGGACCATAGTAAACACCATGATTAACTATTCCTCTTAAGGATATTGGCTCAAAGATATAAACCTTAATAAAGTGAAAATCAACATTTTTAAAGTTTTTTATCGATAATTTTGTTACTACCCTAAATACTGAATATTAATGGCTGTATTCTTCCATTGCAGAATGGCTGAAGTTGCTGAGAACGTTACCGAAACTTTCGAGGAACAACCTCCAATTGAAACTGAGGGTGCTGAGACCTTGTTGGAAACCAACGTTGTCTCCACCACTGAATTGCCCGAAATCAAATTGTTCGGCCGTTGGTCTTGCGATGATGTGACCGTCAACGATATCTCCTTGCAAGATTACATTTCCGTTAAGGAGAAATTCGCTCGCTATTTGCCCCACTCTGCTGGTCGTTATGCCGCCAAGCGTTTCCGCAAGGCTCAATGCCCCATTGTTGAACGTTTGACCTGCTCCTTGATGATGAAGGGTCGCAACAACGGTAAGAAGCTTTTGGCCTGCCGTATTGTCAAGCACTCCTTCGAAATCATCCACTTGTTGACTGGTGAAAATCCATTGCAGGTAAGAATACAAACACACACACACATTTGTGAGATGTCCTATGCTAAACTGCTGTGAAGAAATCTAAAAACCATCTTATAGCGGGTAGAATAGGACATAGATAAAATATGCATTTAACCATAATGACATGTTAAAATAATAAAACATGGCAATTGGTTAAGTGAAAACATCATTATACAAATTCCCCATTAAGCGATCATCACATAGCAATAATTTGTTTTACTACATTTAGATCCTCGTCAGCGCCATCATCAACTCTGGCCCTCGTGAAGATTCCACCCGTATCGGTCGTGCTGGTACCGTCCGTCGTCAAGCCGTCGATGTGTCTCCTCTCCGTCGTGTCAACCAAGTATGTAATTTGAAAGTTGTAATCAAATTTGAAACATGCCTTGCACAATATCTTTCAATGTTTATAACCGACTTGAGAGACTATAACACAAGGCTATAGAAATAAAACTAACCCAATAAATTGTCTTTTGTCCGTAGCGTTATGAAGTCATTACAAGGCTCATAATGTATGAAACAGAGATACATCTGAAAAAGAAGAAAAAAATCATCAATCCATTTTGATGTCCGACAGATACCAAATAATGTTTGTTTAACTTTTACAGGCTATCTGGCTTTTGTGCACTGGTGCCCGTGAAGCTGCCTTCAGAAACATTAAGACCATTGCCGAATGTTTGGCTGATGAACTTATCAACGCTGCTAAGGTAAATAAGCACAATCTATTATATTTTCTCTAATTTCACACTACTTGATAATTATATGTATATGTCCTCTCTAATGCTTTGTTATGTCTTCAATCGATTAGCAAAGCCTCGCTTGTGGACAATATCAATCTATAAGTTTTATTATCCTAGCCTCTGAAGTAATTTTGCATTTCATTAGGCTCGAGAAATGTAAAACCACAAACCAAATGTAAACTATTATCTTTCAAAACTTAAAATTTGGTCCGTTCCATGTCCTCTCTAATGCTTTGTTATGTCTTTAATCGATTAGCAAAGCCTCGCTTGTGGACAATATTAATCAATAGTTTTATTATCCTAGCTTTTGAAGTAATTATCATTTTATATAGCTCGAGAAACGTAAAACTACAAGCATAATTTGTCTCTTCGGTTTACAAACAAATGAATGATGAATATTTGTATGTCCTCTCTAATGCCATGTTATGTCTCATAGCCGATTAACAAGGCCTCGCTTGTGGACAATATCAATTATTGGTTCTATTATCCTAGCACCTGAAGTAATTAAACAATTTAGTGTGCTCGAGAAACGTAGATCTATAAATAAACAAGAAAGAATTGGTTTTAAGAATGTCCTCTCTAATGCCATGTTATGTCATATAACCGATTGACACGGCCTCGCTTGTGGACGATAGAAATCATTAGTTTTATTATCCTAGCTTTTGAAGTAATTAACATTTTATATAGCTCGAGAAACGTAAAACTACAAGCAAAAAATTTCTCTTCTAATTTCAATAAATTGTTGGTATTTTAGGTATGTCCTCTCTAATGCCATGTTATGTCATAAAACCGATTAACACGGCCTCGCTTGTGGACTATATCAATTATTGGTTCTATTATCCTAGCACCTGAAGTAATTGAACATTTTAGTGTGCTCGAGAAACGTAGAACTATAAAGTTCTTAAATTGTTTACTCTACATTGAATTTATTGTTTCCTATGCCTAATTCGTTGTTTAATTTCTATTTACAGGGTTCTTCCAACTCTTATGCTATCAAGAAGAAGGATGAATTGGAACGTGTCGCCAAGTCCAACCGATAAACGCTTCATGCTTCACTATTATATACAGTTTATTGTATATATGTATACACTTTTTTAAGTAAATGAATGATAAAATAAAAAACAAAACATTTAAAAAGTTATTTTACTATTTTTTATATTTTGATTGTTTTATTTAATGCAAATAATAGTGAATGTGGAGGATTTGTTAAACTTTGTGGTTATTTATGTTCTCTGCCTTCACGTGTAAAAGAAATAAGGGGTGGTGTTTGTTTGTTGGGTGTTCGTTCCTTTTTGCTGTTTGACTTTCGGCAAAAATTGTAACGTGTGTGTATCAGGCAATCAGAATTTGAGAAAAGGATGAGTTTTAACTGTGTCACCCTGTAGCAATTTAAGAATAATCTTGCTTTTTATAACATACTTTTAGGAACTTAAATAAGGCAATTTTTAGCTTAATTCTCTTAGCGAAATCATTAAAAATAACATCCTAAAAGTATGCAGTGGAATTTATAGATTGTCTAACTTGCTTTACAGGGTGATTTCTCCTCATTTCAATAATACTTACGTGTGTGTTGCAAAAATACCAAAAATTAATTATTTTAACAATATGTTCAAAATTTTATATTGCGATTTTATAAGATTATCCAAAGAGAATAAATAATTTTTTGGAGACAATTTGTTATAACTATTCTTATTTATTGGGTGGGATAGCTGATACAGTTTTTTTTTTTTTTTTCAAAATAGTCTGGCTAATTCCCATTGTTGTTGTTTTAATACGTTAAAACAACTAATTTATTAGTGGGCAACATTTTAACATTGTTCTCCAAGGTAAGGCAGGGAAGACTAGTTACTATCCACAGGATCTCATCAGTTCTCTTGTTTCTTGTTTGTGGATATTCTCCACCGAAGTTATTTTTCAATTATCTGGCACGGTTTGTATTTGTTAGTTATGGCTGTGACAAGCTACCAACAACATTTTATGTTGCCTTCGTTGAAATTGAACGACACATAACAGTGGAAAAGGTTTGGTTTGTCAAACTATTCCCACTAATAAATTACTTGTTTTAAAATATTAAAACAACAACAAAGGGATTAAGCCAGACTATTTTGAAAAAAAAAACTATATGCATGTACATATCGCTCAGTTACTCAAAGAGAGGCATAAATCAAAAAATCGATTTTTAAGTTAGAAATTTCTATTTTCTCTACGACTTCTAATTTACCTTGTGTGAAATTTTCATGTTGATATCTCTAAAATTCAACGAGCTAAATCAACAAAAAAGTGTTCTGAATTTATGAAACACTACAAATCATACTTGATCAAAAAAAATTAGCTCTAATATCGGGCTAGCTCGTTAAAAAAGATGGTCCAAGTAGTTATTTTATGTTTTGTGTAATATTTCTATGTTCGGAAGTCAAATATCAATTCGCAACCTAAAAAGCGTTTTTTATCGAAACTTGAATTTTTGATATGTGACACTCTTTGAGTAAATGAGCGATATGCAGATATGTATACTAAATTTTGTATTTTATGGATCTGAAAGAATAATAAGAATATACAGTAGTATTGATGATCCGGACAACGCGGTATTCCGAGAGATTTTTCTTCTCGATAATCCGGACATCAATATTTTTTTTTCCACTTACTGCTTTTTTACGTGGTCTACACAATTTTCAACTGTAACTCGGAAAATAGCAGCTGTAATTCAGAAATTCCGTTTGTAATTCAGATATTTCATTTGTAATTTAGAATTTTCATTTGAAATTTTATTTGTAATTCAGAAATTCTATTTGAAATTAACTGACTTCTGTATCTTCAGATGCTTGGCAAATGACTGAATTATTGTTTATCATAACGCTGTAATATTTAACAAATGCGAATGTATATATTTCAAAACGTCATAATTGCGCATTTTTAACGCAGGTAAAAAGCAAACATGTATCATTTTTATTTCTGATGCATTTTTTTTTTGAATTTAAGAGCTAGAACACTCCTTGGCCCACTTTTCTTAGGTGTTAACGAAGGTTGTAAGCCATAGCGAATTCTGATGCATTTATTTGCATTTCCGACGAACAATGCATAAGTGTGCAACTGATATATTTTGACGAAGTTCAAAAATTACAAAGAATCTGACGATACGGAAGTCAGCCATTCAGATATTTTATTTGTAATTCAGTATTGGGATTCTCTAACGCCTTTTTTGTTATCGACAAAAATCTGTAATATTAAAATGCTTATAATTTAGGTAATAAACGAAATTTGTCGGTAAGTTAGCAACCAAGACCAAGAATCCCACTACCGATATTCCATTTGAAATTCAGATATTCCCTTTCAAATTCAGAATATATCATTTGAATTTCAAATTCAGAATATATCATTTGAATTTGAAATTTTCAAAAACACAACAAAATTCGGTCGGAGAAACAAAAAGCTTTTAACTATTATTTCCATTCACCATGTGGCGATAACCGCCAGGAAGGAACTTCATTTGAAACAATGCCCAAATTAAGAGCAATTTACAAATATAACGGAACACTACTTATTGATAATCTCTTAATTTCTCATTCGTTCAGTTCGAAATGAAAAGTAATAACTTCTCACTGATAGTAAGGAGCCACCACATTGTCAGTACTGCAAGGGCTTGGGAAGTGTCAAAACCGAAAAAAATTGCAATAAAATTAATTACATCATACCTAAATGTCTAGTGCCGTGTCTTAAAAATCTAAATAATTAACTAAGTGATATTTAAAAATATTAATTTATTTGAAATTAAATCAATCAACGTATTTTAAAATCCCACTTTACGAATTAAATTGTTAAGAACATTTATATAGTCTTTTTTAATTTATCAAATTCATTAACGCCGATTTTAATGAAGTAAAAAAATAAAGAATTAGGAAAATTAAATAAAATTTTATAAATACCAACAACAAGTGATTATTTTGTAATAAATAATAGACTTTTTACAAACGACCCTGAGATTGTTTCTTTAAACCAACAACAAAAACAACAACTGAAAGGAATATTAACAATATTCTAGACAAAAATCATAAATTGTAGAGCACAGCATAAAAAGCGCTCTTTTTATTTTGGCGCCTTTCGCTTTGTGAACTATTCGCATCGTCACCCCCCAAAAAGCGTGAGTTTGCAAATATTTTACAGTTACCCTAAAAGCCAAGCTTGTCATGCGATACAAAATTGGCGGATTAAGATGACGTTAACCTTACCTTAGAAAAACTTACTTAACTCATCCCTTTTGCTTTAGGTTTCTATTATCAAAAAGTATTTTTGATGAAATTTTTTGGAATTTTATAAACAATGGCAGAACGTTATTACAGGTTTGTCAATTGAAATAAAACAAAAAACAGCTTAAGAATAAAACGAACATTTTCTTTTGGAATAGCAACCTACATCCAGATGAATCCTCAAAAGTGTATATGAACTACAATGTTATGCAGGCGCCGGCGCCTGCTCCGCACATTAATAGTTTGGCAGCTATGACTACTCAAATGAATAACGATTATGACTATCTGGCAAATACGGCTGCTTATTATACAACGGTGGCTTCATCTAATTCTGGCGGCGGCATGACTGTGGTCGATATGAATAATAACCGTTCAACAAGTCGTTATTACAATGTTGGAGGCAATAATGGTAAGCAGAATATTGTATGTGGGGTGGGCAGTGGAAATAGTCAAACGGGACACATTTACACGAATAAGGTACTACCATCATCCCTAATGACCAAATATACAACTGCTGGCAGTTATATGCATGGAGGTAGTGGTGGTACAATGATGACCACTCATGTTCCCTCGAATGACACAAACTCTCATCACTCACATGCCAACATGAGTCAGGGACATTATGCGAATCACAACAACAACGCCAACACCTATGGTGGATACCAAAGGAATCGTTATATGCCCTACAATCGTTCCACAACTCCTAGTACTATCCACCACAATGCATTACATTCAACGACAGCTATTACCACTTGTGGTGGGGCATTGACTTCAGCTTCGGCTATTACGAATTCCGGCTATCACCATTTCGCTGCACCAGTATATCAGACTACATGCAATCCAGGTGGTATGATGCAGACTTTCACTTCTGCTACACCACTGAGTGCGGTATCTGTACAACAACAAACATCATTACATCCACATTCAATGACATCGACAATGTGTAATCCTGGTGGGCAGGAATTCACCTATGCCCATGCTGTATCGTCTTCCTTGACACCATCAACGACTGTGACTACAACAGTACCAAACAACAATGGCGATAATAAGAATTCAATTTCTCTTGCTACAGTTGTTACCACATCGGGCAGTGGTGGTGGAACTACTTCATCTGGTAATACGGTTATGGCTTCAACACCATACAATTCGGGTCAAACATTTTCCACTGTTAGTGATCCGAATGATACAGTTACTTTGCAAATTACCAATTTAGATTATTCCATGGATGAGGTTAGTTTAAGAAACTTTCTATTGAATCAATTGAAACCCATAACTCCAGTGGTATCGCTGACATTTGAAGGTAGTTCATATGCCAAGGTTACAGTCCCTGATTTATATGTAAGTATGCCCAGGAGTTGTATTAGAATGAAATAATAATTCTTTTTGTGTTGTAGTTCGCCAAGCAGGTTGTCTCGAATTTGCATCGCAAGAAAATTGGCCACAAACGTATGTTAGTCTCCTACACCAGGGATTCCTCGTTGACTGAAATCAATACACTGAGATGTCAAGTAGCTGGTCTACTAAAGGTAACATCAAAATCAATCAATATGTTCAACATTTTCCACTTATTTTGAATTTTTTTTTTCAGGATGTTCCTTGCTATACTTTGCCCATGTACAAGTTCCGAGAATTATTCCAATCACGTTTTAAAACATCTATTAGCGTTTTGGATCTGTATAAAATGCAAGACATTTGCATTATAAACTCAGATAACAATGAGGAAAAGTTCATCAGTCTACATCCAGATTTGGTAAATTCCCTAGAAAGTTCTCCCCTTATGGAGGGTTTGCAGCACAGTGTACCCTATTGTACCATACACTTCAAGAGGGAGCAACACAAAGGATGGGCCGAACAAGAAATTGAACCTCTCCCCAATGTATTCATGACCATCTCTGAAATACAACAAATTATACATCCTCTCTTGAAAAATCACACTGGAGATATACCCGTCGCCTCACTGGTGCATTGTATCGAAGGACAATTGAAAATTCAAATCACTCCAAATGATAATGGCGTCAATTTGGAACATTTGGTGTGTTGTGTTCAAGGCATACAAATAACGGTTAATAATTTTGGTATAAAAATCCTAGGATGGCTTGAATTGAACAAAGACGGCAATGGTCAAACAACATCAAATTCTAATGGCGAAAGATCGAATTTATATTCGAAAAATTCCATATCCGACCCATTGTATCAAATTTCCCGAGAAGTAATTGAACTCGTGAAAATGTCACCCAAGGCCACAATGAAATTTAATCGCTTCATACCAGCATATCATAATCATTTCGGCAAGCAATGTCGTGTTGCCGACTATGGTTACACCAAGTTGATAGAGCTCTTCGAGGCACTCTCATCGGTGGTGCAGATAATGGGAGATGGAGAAAATAGACAAATTACCCTAACACATCGTACTCAAATACGACGTTTCACATCAGATCTACTAAGGGTATTGCGTGCCCATGGTAATAAATCCGTTTTGCTATCACAATTACCAAACATTTTTGCCCAAACACAAAATCGTACCTTCGATGTTACCGACTATGGTGTTTGTGATATAGTTGATATTTTGGATGGATTGGTAAATTCAAATATTGTGGTGGTATCTACGGTCCAAAATGGTAAAGATATTTTGATATCCATACCAAAGAGGAAACAAACAAGTAATGAATTGGAGAAGACTTGCATTTTTGCTGGTGAAATTGTGGAACTTTTCAGCAATGCTCCACAATATACAATTTTATTTCAAAAATTTGTTCGTTCATATCATTATCACTTTGGTTATCAGTGCCGTTTAAGTGATTACGGATTTCAAAAGTTGGCTGATCTTATGGAAGCTGTACACGGAGTAGTGGAAATGGAGCTTACCAACGATGAAGATAAGAAAATTTATCTCACTGCAAAGGTGGCTCGTAGAATATTTGCTGAACAATGTGAGGAACTTATTGCAGCTACAACTGGTAAGTAAATTAGAGTATATTAGGGTAACGGTTCCATTTGTAAATCATCGGGGGTTATTCTGAATTAAAACTCCCCCTGAGTTATCTCACTGTCTCCGTTAAGTTGAAACGGCAGAGAGACAAAACTCATGGGGAGTTTTCATTCAGAATAGCCCCGTCGAAGTTGCCATTATATTGAATAAAGTGTTGCGAGCAAAATATGAAAATAATTTATTTTATTTATTGTACTCCGCCACTACCATCATGGCCGAATTTTAAGCAGTTTTAACTTCACTTTGTCAGTATATTCTTCCCAATTGTAGGTTCTGGTAAAACATGCATGAAATGGGAGGATGTTGTTAAACTTCACAAGAAAAAGTATGGCTATCAAATACTAGCCCAAACTTTGGGTGTAAAGGAAATTAAACAGGCCTTGGAATTATTGCCATATGTAGAGGTAAGTAACATCCACATTCACAACTAACGAAACATCCTAACTATTTCACATTCTCATCTAGACTTTCGAAAAAGATGACTCCACGTGGATTATATGTCATAAAGCTGATACAGCTTTTCGAACATTGAGCTACAGGGCTAGTAAATACCTATTGGCACATGAAGCAGAAATGTTTGAGCAAAAGGAAACCAAGGAACATGAAATCTTTAAGAATCTACTAACATTGAGTGATTTTGTGAAGAATTTCAATGAAAAGAATAAGGAAACAATAACTGAAACTACGGTCAAGGCTATGAAACATGCTATTGAGGTAAATTAATGTTAGCACATAATATTAGAATAGTTATTAATTTCTCTTTCCCAGATTGTAATTGAAAATGACAATACATTTGTTAGAATATCTGGATTAATGCACTTCCTTATGAACATAATACGTCTGCTGGAACAGCGTGCTCCAATGTTGTTGTTGGAAATAAAAAATGCCATGGATTGTACAATAAGTACCACATTTGAGTTTGGTTATCCTAATTTATATACCGTTATCTCAACACATTCGGATATATTTTATATAAATTTGGGTGTTACACTTGAACGTTCGGAAGTTGGTTTAGTTGGTAACACTGAATGTAAGAGAAGTTAATTCTTGTGGTTTGATGATGTGTAATTAAATTTTATTTTGTACCTGTTTTAGTGCGTTTAACATCGTATTCCAATCACAAGCACCTCTTCGGTTCATTGAAATTACCCTTCAGTAAACAGAAGACTTTACGTCCAACCACACGACCACCACTGGGCGATCACAACAGTCGTAGCAATACAAACAACTCCAATCAAGAACCACCAGCTAAAACCCGGGCCATGTCAACAGATAGTAATTACAATTCATCTAACAACTACCGATCCCACAATTCCTCATCATATTATCAGCAAACTTCAAGGGTGACTACAACATCATCCTCTTATTGCCCAAAAACCTATTCCAGTGGAGGAAATTCATTTAATAATATTAGCAACAGTTCTTCAATTTATTCCACTGCTTCCCAAAATTCTCATATTATGAATACTTCGGTTTCCAATGCATCGAGTAACAAGGAAAACTCCTTCAATTCATCGTTTATGTTTAACAATTCATTCAATACCTCATCCAATACATCTGGATCTTCATATTGTGACCTCAATGCAAGTATGAACAGTTTAGTTAATCCCATGGGTTGTCTGCCACAACCACCGCCACCTTTACATATGGCAAATTCAATGCATTTAAATGCCCCGGTATATCCAACATCGAAGCTGTGGGATCGTCGACATGGAAATAATTACTATCCACCGCCGCAACAGCAACCGCTTTTAAATAATACAAATTTAAGTGGTGCTGTTTTAACACCACTCATAATGCCGCCACCACAACCAACACAGACTATGCCCAATCACAATTCCATTGGGCCAACAGTAACAGGTGAAGCCTCCGCTGGTCTATATGAGTTGGTGAATAATATACAAATGTGCCCCATTTTGTATGAGCCGCCAAAACCAGATACCCCCCCATCAGAGGTAAATTTAAAATCGGAGATGTCTATATAACTGTCTTATTGCTTCTCTTTTCTTCTTGTTTTAGACCATGCCATTTTGGATTGATCCAATTTGGACAAATAATAATAGCAGTGAAAAACCTAAAGATGATTTGGTAAGTTATATGTCCTTCAGCAATTTTGATGATTTAGATCTGAATAACCTCCATCTTAAAATTAATGAATTTTGTTAAAATAGAAATACGATTACCATTCTAACGGTTTTAGTACAGAGTTGACAATACATATTAAAATTAGAATTAGAATAAATCAGGTTCAGTGAAACGTAAAATTAGAACTGGGACTTTTTTTTGAAAAGGTACAAATATCGTTTTAGCTCTCACATAAGTGTTTTGTTTAACTGAGTATTTAAGTTATGAATGCCTACACATATAACGAACGGTATAGTCCAATTTGAGATAGTTTGAAAACCTTCTGTTGTTTTCGAAGAATAAGCTGATGTGATAGGCATTGATTGAATAAGACCTTCGAATCGAATTGGCTGGAATTGAACATTTGGTAAAAATCCTTTCCACTCGACGATAGACATTTGGCATTTCTTACAAATTGCTTTGAAAGAGGAAAAATTAAATATGCCTTATTCCATTACACTGTTCCACTACTACTACTAGACATTTTCTCATAGAGACTACAAAACCGTATTTGGATTTAGTGTTGTCAGATCGAGTTTAGATTTTATGGCCTCGTCAAATCCGGACTAAAACGATCCTTTTTTGCACTGATAGGTGCTTTATCTCAGAAACTAATAAGAATTTTGCTTTGTAGTCTTTTGCCATGAAATAATCGAACTTAGCGCATCAAAATCTATAACATATAGAAAATTGTACATATTATCTGGAATTCTGGTCAAGTTTCGCTTTGTAAAACTCTTCTATATGATGTACTCAAGAATTCTTCAGAACATTCTGAAAAGCAAAAATACTTATTTCAACATGAATTGCAAACACTGCTCACAAGGACAGTTTATTCTCGTATAATTAAAAGATTTATATCAGCCTTTAGGCTAAGGAGGGTATATACACTTTGATACGATGAAAATGTGCCTCATCGAAATAATGGTTTTAGACCCTAAGTATGTTTGGACGAAATGTGTTTCAGACAATTTGGAGTCGATCTAGCCATGTCCGTCCGTCTGTCTGTCTGTCCTGCTGGCTGGAGCGCACGATAACTCTCGAACGGATGAACCGATTCGGTTCAAATTTTGGCTTTCGTAATATTTTGCCCAAACTTAGTTTAAGTTCGAAGATGAGCTACATCGGTCCACTCCTTCCGGTACGTCCCCCACAAAAGTTCGAAAATGTTCGGAAAGTTTGTGCGCACGATAACTCTTGAAGGGAGTCACCGATTTGGTTCATACTATGGACATCGTAAAGTGTGTACCAGGTTTAGATAAGGTTTCAATATGGACTCAATCGGTCCACTCTTTCGGGTACCTCCCTTACAAAATTTCGGAAAAGTTCAGTTTAGGGTCATCTCTTGAATCGCTTTGATTTTTGTTTTAGCAACTTGTATTCACTGCCCTCCATACGACGGTACATGTTTCATCAGGGGCAAGTCCATACTTCCTGAGAAAATAGCATGAAAGTTGCAAAAAACCCCTATGACACCGTGTGAGGTGGTTGGAGCGCAAGATAACTCTCGAACGGATCTGCCGATTCGGTCCAAAATATGGCGTTAGTAATATTTTGTCCAAACATACTTTAAGTTTGAAGAAAAGCCAGATCGGTCCACTCCTGCAGGTACCTCCCCCACAAAAGTTTAAAAATGTTCGGAAAAATTGTTCGTACGGTAACTCTTGAAGGGAGTGGCCGAATTGGTCTATACTTTACACATCCTAATATATCTACCAGATATAGATCAGGTTCAAATATGGACTATATTTGTTCACTCCATCCGGTACCTCCCACAAAAAATTTCTGATAAGTTCACTTTAAGACCTAATACCGAATCACTTTGATTTTTGTTGAATCAACTTGCTTTCGCTGCCTCAATTACGATGGTAAAAGTTTTTTTAGGGGCAAGTCCATACTTCTTGAGCAAACAGCCCGAAGAGTGTAAAAACCCCCTATTGCACCATATGTTGTGCCTGGAGATCCACTTCCATAACGGTCAATGTCGATCCATTCCTTTTAGTATCTCCTCCGCAAAACTTTTGATCATTAATCCTAATCAATATTTTTGTCGGTTCAAACGCCCAAAATTTTTAAAACCCCCTAAATACAGACGTATTTTGGGAAAAAATTGTTTCAATATACACAAGCTGAGGGTATATCTCGGTCGGCAAAGCCGACTGATACTTTTTTACTTGTTTTAATATCGTCAGAAAGTTACTTTTGTTTTGAGTGTGTGTGTTAACTTTAAAGGCAATTTTACTTGAGCAGCAATAATCACTTTGTCGGTGAACGAGAATTGCTACAAGTAAAATTGTCTAATGTAAATGTGGAGTTAGTGCCATTATAACCTCTTTCTAACTGTTTTACAGCTTAATATACGTCTACCGGAACTTAAAGCGCTGAACGTTTTGCCTATGTTGTTATCACCGTATAGCCTATCGAAAACTGAAAACATGAAACAAGTTTTCAACTTCGATTCTCATGATAGAAAAATTGCCTAACTTATTTAACATTTAAAATTATCTATCTACAAACATATTTAATTTAACTTAGTTGTTAATCTATAATCATTGTGCCAATTCCTTCACGCATCATTTAACATAAATACTATTTTTTTTTATTTACAATATATCATAATAATACATTTATAAATTGTAAGGAATAATGCCATTGTATTTGTAAAAATGTTTTTGTGGCAGCCCATTAATTAAAAACGAAAAGGAATTAAAACCTGAGAAATAATTTTGTTAAATATAAAACAAAAGAAAAACTAAAACACCTATTCAATTTCCTTATGTAATGTCACTAGAAAAACATTAGCCAATTAACTTAAAAAAAAACACTTGTAATGTAATAATTGTAGCATATATTTATCAAATATCATTGTTAATTCAACACACAATAAATTCAATAATATTGTCATTTTTTAATTTTGTAAACAATTTTGCTGTAATTCAATTATGAAAATTATGCTGTTATATTTTAATTTTGCTAATATGTATTAAGAAAATTTTGTTAAAATTCCTTAAAAAATATGTATATGCATGCATGCCTTAAATAAAACATGTTAACTAACTAAACGATTCAATTTATGATGCTATTGCCTACATCATTTTCAAATTAAATTCAAAAGAACTTCATCAAATTTTGATACGACAAACAATTTGAAATTTAAAAATTCGTTTAAAAATTTTTTAGAATTAAAACAAACATCTTATAGTTGGGGAAGAGAACAGCAATTACCAAATCAATTGCATGTAAAGGGACTTTAGGCAATAAAAATGTACTGTGATTTTCTTTAAATAAAATATGAACACATTTTTCTTTATTTTCATAAAATATGAAAACATTGAGGTTTTTATTAACAAATGTTTGTTTAAAAAATATGTTCTTCAAGAACTGGCATAGATATATCTATTAATGACATTCCAAATAAGAATATAATCTCATTACTATAATGTAAATAGCATAACAAAATTACATTAGTATTTTAACTAAAACTAAAAATTAGGGAAGAATCGATCAAAGAATTTATTCGCTAATTCAATACCAAAGAAACAAGCAGCATTGGCAGGGAAGGCACGAATCATAATTGGAGTCAAACCACGGTATAAAGCAAGTGGACCATCCTTAATCATCAATTCTTTAAACACACTACGAATACCATTTTTATAAGTACCCTCAGGAGCTGAAATTTCATTTTAATAATATTATTTACATCACTGTATTTTATTCCATATATTTTTCTTACCAGTTTGCAGACGACTCTTTAAGACATCGGCAGGCATGCCAACTAACCAGTAGGCAATACCAGCCGAACCACCAGCGAATAAAGTAACTGCTAGAGATACCTTCTCACTGCCAGATTGTTTTTTGTAATAATTTTGTATAGCCTCGTAGGCTAGGAAATAAAAGCCGTTGGCTGGCAAATCTAAGAAAATATAAAAAGAACAAAAAATCGAATTCGTCATTGTTTCGGTGTTTCTATTAAAGATGTATGATGGGAATTTTGCATAGATGGTAACGTTACGTGAATGGATTTAGAATGAAAATGTGTTGACTTAAACTGTTAAAGTGACTTTGTTCGCTGAAAAACGTTATAAACTACAAAACGAGAGAGTTACATAAACCCACACATAAAAATCCACTAAACCTGCACTATTCGAGGTTGTCCCTCTAAGGCTGATAACATAAAAATACTCATAAATGGAAACTTCCACCAAAATAAGTAGTCGGACAGTTAGTCTGAGCCAAGCCGTCAAAATTCTACAAAGCCAGAACGATATGTGATTTAAATATATACCGTTCTGACATAGATCAGCCATTATCCTAAGTTTTTCCGCAAATTACGGCACCAATGACCTTATCCAATGCTAGGAAATTCCTAGGAATCATATAAAGTCACAGGTAAAAAAGCAATGTGATGACATTCAATATGTATAACGTAGATGTTGGGGCGACAAATTAATACGGTATAGACAAACTCTGTTACATAGAGATTATTTCGTGTGAAAGTGAATATTTACGGTTATAGAAAATTATGCGTTAAAAAAGTTTGACTGTAGTTATAATAGCTTGAGTTAACTTGGCATCAGATAATCGATCATAGTGGACAGAAAATGTCAATAAATACTACCTTGAACATTCAACAAATGATATTATCTGTTTCGTTATATGGATCGGATTGTTTCAGAGAAAATTTCTTCGAAAAATCTATGGATGAATCTACATTGATGGTAAATATAGACGTTGTATGTACCCTGAGTTATACACTGACAATGGCATAATAAAATGTATCAAATAAATAAGGTTCGCTCAGAAGGAAAGGCCACAGTTTTGATGGAAACTTCATGTGGAGAGGACAAAACAAAAGTGTTCTCTTATGTGTAACTTTTAACAATGAGATTTCATCTGGAGAAAGTGTTTTTCATGCTCACGCCTTAGCAATACCCTATTACTATTTTTATTTCAATAGAATAATTACAGAATTCTACTACACCATTTTCATGTCTAATACCCTAGACAGACAGTAGCGTTAATTTGCATTACCTGCCTTAATTCAAATTAATTCGGCCATTATCCACATTTTTAATGCACAAAATCCAAGGGAATTTAAACTGAATTTAGGTATTTCAATATGGCAATGCTGTTGAACCTGTAACCCCTATAGGGCGCGTCCCCAGGTGGCGGATAGGGGAATGCTTCCCAGATATGGGTGGTAGGACGGAAATCAAATACGTCCCGCGGACCAACAGGTTGCTGCGTCTGTCCTTAAGTAAAGCGGCAGCAAACAGCGTCTGAACTCCATGAGGAGCGGCTGAAAACTAGATGGAAAACTGTAAACCCTTCAGAAGGCAACGGGAAACCCCTGGAGTACTATCCCATGAAAATCATGCAATTTATGAATATAAATAATGAACGGCCCTCAGTCTCCGGCCAAACGAGGGTGCTAAGAATCCCCGGAGGTAAAACAAAAAATAACCTGAATATTGGTACCTGGAACGTACGAAGCCTATATGAATCTGGAAAATTAGCTAACACCATTAATGAGATGAATAAACTGAATATTGATATACTGGGAGTTTGCGAAACATGGTGGCCTGATAATGGAGAATTTGCATCTCAAAATGTCAAAATATTTTACTCAGGAAACCTGAATAGAACTCATAGAAACGGAGTAGGTGTCATTTTAAAAAACCACATAGCACAATGCGTAACAGGATTTGTACCAAAATCTGACAGAGCAATGCTAATAAAGTTAGAAACAAAACCCTTAAAACTAAATATTATACAAGTATATGCGCCCACTGCAGACAAGAGCAAAGAAGAAGTGGAAGATTTTTACGAAGATGTAAAATACCTAATAAATATGACAAAACCCCATGATATAACTATCATCCAAGGAGACTTTAATGCCAAAGTTGGACAAGATATTGTACCAGGCATAACAGGCAAATTTGGACTAGGCGAGAGAAATGATAGAGGTGACAGACTTATTCAATTCTGTCAAGAATATGGGCTGAAAATTACAAATACAATGTTCTGCTTGCCAAAAAGAAGATTGTATACCTGGAAATCCCCTCAGGACAAACCAACAAATATAATACGGAACCAGATAGATTATATTTTGATCAATAAACGCTTTTCTTCATGTGTAATGTAATGAAGAAGGCATAAATGATGCCTCAACTCTACTCAGCAGGTGCAGAAATCGACAATCTTTTGCTGAAATAATAAACAACTTATAAATACATATAATCACTTAATATAATGTAATATATTTTATGTAATTGCACTGATCGCCATAAATTCGTAAAACGAATAGGCAAATAAAGAAGAAAGAAGAAGAAAATAAAAAAGGAAAACAAATCAGAAATGTTTGCGTTTTTCTTCAAATAAGTAGTGGTCTTTCGCGAATAGAATAGCAGCTAATCGTTTTTCGCGCCTTCTATCAAATCTATTTGTTAAATTTTTATTTTCACAAGCATTTCATTACCCACCATACAAATTCTATCGAAAATAATATCTTCTTCTTTACAGTTTTGCTACATTTTTTAATATTTAAAAGACTCAAAAATATCGTGAATAAATTAAATTTATTTTTGCGTTATCGTGGTGAAAAGGTCAATGGTAGAAAGCATATTTGTTTCGCATATTTTGGGGAACTTTTGTAAAACTTTATGAAATGGTCTGCTGGGTACAAACAAACAACACAAACAGCTGTTTCATAAATGCAGAAACTATCGTCTGTCAGGGTAAAAAGTTAATTCAAATTGGGGAACTTTTAATGCAAATTAACTCTGCCGTCTGTCTAGGGTATAATTCCAAGATTTCAGTTGCAATTTGAAACTGTTTTTGTTAACATATGAGAACTCCATTTGAAATTCAATTTTTTTTCAATTATAATTTGAAATAATTTAATTATAAATCGATCTTTTTGACTTGTAATTGAAAGTATTTCATTTGCAATTCGAATTATATTTATTTGATTTTTTCATTTCTTATTCGAAATTTTTTCAATTGTAATTTCAGATGTTGCGGAATTCGTATTTTTGTAATTTTAATTTTTCTAATTTTACATTTGTAGGTTCAAATCATTTTATTTGAATTTCGATACATCCGAAAAAGTTTTAAATTAAAATAGATAGCAAAAATTTCTTACAAAAGCGAAATGTGGTTAAATAGTTGTATTAATGCGAATGCTAAGATGGCATAGCATGGCAATTGATGTTTTGTTACGTAAAAAATGTATTCATTTTAAACGAATTGACTAATTATGTAGATGAATTTTCTTGCTAGTGTGAATATTCCGTTACTACAGAATGGATTAAGGAGAAAGTAATTTGTCGAGTGAGGTTGTTTCGAATCATAGACGTCACTGTCGCAGAAACGAAAAGCAGTCTGTCTTCTTTATCTGCTTTTCTACTGAAGAATAATTCACACCAATTACCTATTTCAATTTGTATATATTATCTATCTACACACTTAAAAATCACATAAGATCAAAATACTAAAATCGTTTTGTATAAGCATTTATTAAAAGAACTACTACACAATTCTTTCCAAATGTGATTAAAGCAATTTCCATAATCTTGGGAATTTTCGAAATGTATGTATTTTGTCGTATAACTGCAACAGTGTAATAAATAATAAAATCTTTTAGAAAATGTTTGATTTTTGATTGTAGGGACATTGCCAAATAGTTCCCATGTGCTTCGTTTTAGCTAATGCCAAATATAGAAGTTTAACCCCAAAAATTATTTAATCTTTTAGCATAGTATTTCTGCATTGTCGTTGTTGTATAAATAAATAACATGGAATTACTTCATAATATTCATTTATCACACATAACAATTTAACTACTACTTGGCATTTTGACATACAGACGACAAGTAATTGTGTTTAAATATTTCATACAAAACAACAACACTCACTAATACACGCATGAAATACCCACTGATAAGAACATCCTTTACGTCGTGACTTCCTTCATATACACCACCCAAGCAAGAATACAATATTTTTTTGCTTTTAATCTTCTGATGAAGTCGGCTCTATAGTGAGATTCTGTTGAAAAAAATAAAACAATTTATACACAATTAATATGTTTTTGTACAAAAACATTTTTAGTTGTATATCGACTTTCCAGCGGACCACAATAAGGCAAAGCCAATCGAAGAAATATATTTTAACGGGCGGCGGTATAAAAAAATGTGATTAATACTTTACAATTGCAATTAAAATATGCCCATTTAAAAAACAAAAGAAATTAGAATTGGATAAGTCGTTGCCAAACATCATCTAAAAAATATCAAATTATCTTTGCAAAAATGAAATTGTTAATAATATTAAGCGTGGTATTATGTATTGTGAGTAAATTGAAATATTTGAAAATCAGTTGAAAGTGCTCTTGTGTATGATAATAATATTTTTTTTAACAATAAACAAAACATAAATTTAAGATTTACACCTTTATTCCTCTAATTAGGATACATCTCTAAGCTATAACCACATTGGTGATTATGAAAAATATAATTATAGAACAAAGTTAAATTATAAATCCAACAAATATGCCTCTGAACAATTCAATGAAGACGGTGAAAATTTGAAATATCAACAAGAGATTAATTTTAATGACGACGGTAATGGTGATGATGACGACGATGGCATGGGTTTGTTTTACAACAAACCGGAAGAGGAAATAAAATCCGATTTGATACCAAAAATTGAAGTTGATACGCTTAAATGTCCACAGGGTTGTGTGTGCCAGTACGCACACTTAATGGATTTGCCAATATCGCGTTGGATAAACCACATGCAACAAAGGTATTCATATTCGAATGATAATGATGGCACTGAAGATCTAATTAATAATAATGAATCATCCTATGAGGGCGACCTGAGCTATACAATGAATCCTTTTGTCAAACAAGCCACTTGTATAATGCAGGAAGATACAAATGCAGAGAAACTTATAAATGCTTTGCCACATGATATGCAAGCTTTGGTTTTGCTGTACACCGGCATGGGAAAAAATAAAACAGGTAAATATGTCTAAACTAACCTTCCGAAGCTGCTATTGTTTTCTATTCTTCTGTCATTTTCAGTTAATACCAGTATTTTAAAACCATTAAATCAGTTAAGAACGCTGGAAGTAAGGGGATCTCAAGATCGTGGCTTACGTTTGGTTTTAGATGCACCACTGCAATTTTTAAAGCATGCCAATTTCGAGTCAATTACCTTAATGGGTTCGGAAATAGTAAAAAGACCTGCTGACGTAAAACATCCGAAAGATATATTTAATTACAAACCGAACATTGAGCTATTAAATAGCATGGAGTTTAATGAGGAAGATTTCAATACCAAACATTATGATCAGAAACTGCTTGTTGAACTCCAACAACAAGAACAAGAGGAATTGGAAATTGTACCATATGAGGTGTATATAGAGGAAGTTAAAAAAGCGAAAATGCCTTCATTTTATGGCTGGGAGCGTTTGGAAGTTTTGCGTATACAATCGTGTGGCATGAATGAACTATTATGGGAAATGTTTATGGGTTTAGATGAACTGCAACATTTGTCTCTAGAGCACAACGACATACAAGTGGTGCCACCATTTGCCTTATCGGGCGCCACACAACTGAGAACCTTATCACTGGCTCACAATGCTATACACGACTTACATTATCGCAATTTAGCCGGCTTATTTGAATTACAAGTATTGGATATAAGCGATAACCGTTTAACAAAACTAACGGAATTAAGCTTTCCGCCCTTACCGAAATTAGAACGAGTTGATTTTCGCAATAATCCCATTCGCTACATATTTCCAGCCACATTTTGGGTCATGAATAACACGAAAGAAATGTATTTCGGTTCTGACGAAATAGCCCTTGAACTATGGGGTAATCAGCCCTTTAAGAAACTTACACAACTTCATACACTGGAGATAAACAATGTTTCTATAAATAATTTGGAGCAAAATATTTTCAAGGTAAGTTGAATAAAAAATAAATAAGCTCCGATAAAGAGGTTGATTTATTTAATATGAGTGGTGCTATTTTAGGATTTAATATCTTTACAAAAACTGAAATTACGCGGAGATGTAAACTCACTGGAATATGATGCCTTTTCCGGAATTTCTCAACTGGAGGAAGTTGATTTGGCCAATTGTCAAATCAATGAGATATCCATGGATGCTTTTGTTGGTTGCAGACGATTGCGTTTGGTTAATCTCTCTCATAACAACATCAGTTACATACCACCAGGACTATTCGATGATCAGCCAAATCTGGAGGAGGTATATTTAAACAACAATCAATTAAGAACTCTACCCAAAACGTTTTTCCAATTGAAACGTCTGAATGTGGCACGTCTATCTGAAAACCCTTGGAAATGTTCTTGCGACATGAGCAATTGGAAAGCCAAAATAACCAATCAAGAAAAGGCACCTCAAACAGAAAGATGTATCAATGACTATTTTTCAGGCAAAAAGTTATCCTGCCGTAAATTCAACAGCTACAAATTTAACAAGCAATTAGCCCCACGTTGTGACAATTATAATGGACGTAGTGTTTACTATGTTCTCAGAAAACAGTTACAATGTCGAGCCAAATATATTCAATCCAAAAAGCCAGTTTCACAAAATAATAGTGTACCACATTGGCGTAAACTGGAAGAGAGAGAACGTTTACAAAATAATAGACGAAACAATCGTTTGGAAAGCTCTAATAATAGTCCACTTTTAAATCGCATGATGTGGCAATTACAGAAAGAAGAAAAAGTCCGAATGTCATTGAGCAATCTGAGAGAAAATTCATTGGAACATCAAATAAGTAAGGAGTCAAATTTCAAGGTTTCAAGGATATCTGTTGTCCATGATGAACATCGCGATGATGAAGATATACCGAATGATATATAAATCACACACACACACAGGTGATTGTTTTATTTATATATCTATGTATGTATTGAAATGTAAATGGAATGCAACTGATATTAGAGGGAATACTACTTAGGTTAAAAAAAAATACAATAAAATGTGAATTTAAGTTAAACTGTTATTAATTAAAAACTAATGTACAAAAAAGACAGTAAAGTTGCGGAATTTAACTATACCAAATCAATAAAGATAACTAATAAATTATATTTATTTTAAAATATCTATATATTTTTTGAAATAACAAATACTTATACGATTTTGAAATCTTCCTTTCAAAATTAATAAGTAATATACGAGATTGCAGAACCGTACAAATAATCGTTTATCGCAAAATATACATGTTTGCGCACTGGAGATGGTGTTTTTGCAAAATTAGCAGCGTAGCCCTGCTTTCGGCTGATGGACAAACAAATAGGTAAAATGAAAATGTAATGCAAAAAATACTATTTTCTATTTTTATCATGAAACATAGAAAATTAATCATCATTGGCTGTCTAATGTAGTTGCTGCATATGTTGTACGGCATATGTGTGTAGTTAGTAGAAAACCCATGTCTGATAAGATGAAACATAACATTACTTTAGGTGCCAAGTCCACTTTTTTCGACCTGAATATGTTTTTAAAGTAGAAGTTTGATATACAGATAGCAGCAAAAGTCATGTTTATTTGTTTTTAAATATTTCGTAGAGTGCTAAATAAATATACATATTTAAGATTTCTTTTGGATGTATGCGTTACTAAGCACCATACTCCACCATTCTACATTAATATGCCTTAAAATTAGTTAATATTCATGACAGAAATTATTTATTGAAAAAGACGGAATTGTAACGCAGCAAATGTACTCTTATTTAGACGTTAAAGTTTGTAAATCGTCATACACTTGGAATACTAATGTTACTACAGAAATTCAGTTCCAATTTGCAAATTATTTTCTTTTTGGAGAAATCAACGAATTTTGTTCGGAGAAATATTTTACATAAAATGAATAATAAATACCACAGAATCCTATAAATTTAATATTTTGTACAAATTTGAAAAGGAAAAAGTTCAAAAATAGCACACTTGCAGGTTCTGGAAAAAGAGCAGATACTTCAAAATAAGTTAATCTTATAAAATAGATAATTCTATTGGCTCTCATAGAAGAGAGTACATAATCGTCATTATTATTAGGACTTTAACCTTTAAATTATAGTCAAGGTATTACAACCTTTTATTTTTTATGTGTTTTGGACATTTATACATATAAATTTTTGTTCAGTAAAATATTTGTCGTACGGGTTGTTTGTGAATGGTCAAAGGGGAAATTGCTGTAAAATTGTGGCTATTAAAAAATATATCAGCTTTATATCATACAAATGTATAGTCTAAATCAATGCTTCTTTAAGGATATCATGAGTTTTACTGCTCTCTGTACACCTTCTTATTTAATCCTAGTTCACACTATCCATCAATGTCATATGTGCTGTAATTTTTCATAATTACACAGTCGTTAATGTAAGACGTATTTGGGATTTCTTTGCGACATTTACTTTTTGCGTTCACGCCGCAAAATTGCAGTGAAATTACGTCTCCACATTGTCTGTGTGGGTAGATATGAAAAGTTTTTATTTCTGTACATGGTGGCTCGTCTGAACAAGCACTTATTGGTTGGCTTAATATATTTTTGGATGGGTTTTTGTTTTCTTACTTAAACCAAATTAAACTTCTACTTACCTCTCAATAATGTAGCACAACTACCCTTGTAGATGGAGCGTATACCACCTTCCTTATACAACTTTCCTGCACAGTCAAGCATACCGTTGTATTTACGTTCAGCTTTTGAGGAGGCTTGTTGAATTTGTAGCAGACATTTAATACGTTCGCCAGGAGCAGTAATAACAGTTGAAAGTAAACCGGAAAATGAACCAGCTACAAAGATCTGACGATAATTTAGCTTGGTATTTCCCTCTGTCTGTTGAACACGCTTGCCAAGGGCATAACCGGCAAAGCAGAGGGCAAAAATAGGCGCAACCCCGACTATAGGTGCCGACATGCCTTTATATAAACCCAAAAACCCTTCATTTTTAATTGTTTTGGCAGCGCAATCGAATGTACCCTTGTATAATGGAGCTTCCCCAGGTCCAGTGCGAGGCATGGTTTGTAGACGAACCTTTATTAAACGTAAATAGTTAATATTAAAGAAATGCATACCCCATGCACTTATACTCATACCTTTATGGTGTCCAAAGGGTGACCAGAAATGACGGTACAAATACCTCCAAAACCTCCACTCAAAAAGGATTTTGCGGGATTTGCCTTCTTTTCTTCAGACATTTTGCTTTAGACTAAAGTACAAATGATTGGCCTGTAAAGGAAAAATATACATAAGACCCAATGAACTTTGCACAATGGTTAATGTTTGTGGTGCTTCGATAATCACAATAATCTCATCCACCGATTAGTGAGAACTAAACAACAACATGCATCAAAAACAACCATTTATATAAATACAGATTTTCTAACAAATAATAGAATTCGGCTTATCTTTCCTTTACCGACCCACCTCAGAAAATTATGAAAAAATTACCACAGATAGTGCTTTTTATCCCGATTCCCACCAGGTATTGCTTTAGTTGTGGAAATGTATACTTCCCGAGATATAGGCCTCAAAAGTTCCACAACAACCCTAGTCTAAAATGCCGGCTATTTAGAGAAAAATATCTAATTTTCCAAAATTTTAGCCTAGGGCCATTGTGGAACTTTGGAGGCCCATATCTCGGGAAGTATATATGTATTTCCGCAACAAAAGCAATACATCATTGGAATCAGGATAAAAAGCACTATCTGTGCTAATTTTGTTCATAATTTTCTGCAAAGATATA
Source organism: Musca autumnalis (assembly GCF_047663935.1). NCBI lineage: Eukaryota > Metazoa > Arthropoda > Insecta > Diptera > Muscidae > Musca > Musca autumnalis. The sequence goes on along the minus strand of NW_027411755.1, from coordinate 3,603,494 downwards.
AGGTTAGACCTTTGTGGATCTTTGGAGGGGATAACTCGGGAAGTATACATTTCCGCAAAAAAGCATGGATGGAATCGGGGTAAAAAGCACTATCTGTGGTAATTTTTTCATAATTTTCTGCGGTGGGTGGGTAAACGAAAGGAGTTCCTAGAACTCCGTAAAAGCTTTTCACACTTGATGAGGATCGATTAGGATCAATAGACTTAATCAAATGACGAGATGCAACACAAACAAAGATGTACCACACCACTTCTACAGGTAATCAATGAAAGTGAAACGTCATCTGAATACACAAACCGACAAACCGGTTGTTTAGATGGTTTACACAAAAGGAGTCGCTTTTTATAATAAAATTAGCATAAATATATGTTTATTTGTTTCACAAATTTTCAACAGAACTATAAGCAAACACAGCGATGAAAAGATCAAAGTTCAAACACTACTCACCGCCTCTGAACGCCTCTGAAATCAAGAAAAAAACTAAATTGAATAAGATGTTTTTGTTGTTTTTTTTTTTTTGTGTTGTAGTCAACTGTCAATTAGCTTCTCACAGCTGATGATAACAAGACAGGGTTACCAATGGAAATTTGCACAAATTTGTTTACTGATGTGGCAACTTTGCGCTCATGACAAAGTTATCAGGGCCAAACCTATAGCTCTGCGTGTTGCGTGTGCGTTCCAAAATACAAAAAACAAAATACATGTATTTCAAATAGAAATACATATATGTATTTTTTGTATTTTTGAACGCACACGCATAGTTATAGGTTTGGCCCTCAAGCAAACCCATGGCACAATTACCAAGGTAGATGCATCAGTACAGCTGATTAAACTTCAACTTGTTCCTTTTCGTTCACGATCTTCAATTTTTACCACTTTCTACTTGAAAAGCGTTTTTTTACTTCAGACACCATACAATTCATATGGGAGCACTTTACAATTTTTGCTGGTAAAGGAACATCTCAAAAAACACTACAAATTATGACATTTTACGTATAATGAAATTATAAGGTGGCGTAAAACGCCAGCATCGTGGTTTCCATCTGTCAAATACTTTGTTATTGTATGAAAACGCAAACATTTTGATATTTTGAAGAATTTTCAGCCAAAATAGTGACCTGGTAAATATATTTTGATTTTACTAGGCGTTTACACACAGAAAGTATTGGCAAGACAATAGCAAAGTTACAAACCATTTTCACCAATACATTCATACTTTTCACTATACATATGTATTTAAAAATTTATAAATGTATTTGTGAAAAAGGTTTGTATTTGGAACACTAATGCTTGTGCTTTGTTTATATTTACGAAATCCACTCGATTTCAACTGTCAATTCCTTGTCGTATACGTCAAATGAAAACTCATCCGAAATCCATTGGATTTCAATTGACGTTTAACCCTGCGTTTACACATGACAGGACAGTTGAGTTCATGTATTGATTGCCAAAAACCCAAAACTTGTCTGTGTGACGTAGGCGTCCAGACAACTGCAAGAACAGTGGTAATATTATTAATGAAAATCATCGATTTCTTTTCGTTTTCCATTCACATATTTTGTTTTTGTACATATTCTTTTGTTTTCAGCACATTTGAATGATCGTTTCACTTCTTTTTTATAAAAATGTCAAAAAATTGTTAACCATACCGTCTCTGAAAAAATGATGGACAGCTGGGAGACAAACGACAAATGTATGTATGTGTTAGTAAATCAGAGTTGTATATGGAGACAAACTGTCTTGTGTAAACGCCTAGTTATCATCTCACTTCTTTTTCCCAAAAATGTCAAAAATTTGTTAACCCGACTGTCTGTGAAAAAATGATGGACAGATGGAAGACAGCCGACAAATGTATGTATGTGTTAGTAAATCAGAGTTGTATTTGAAGACAAACTGTCTGGTGTAAACGCCTAGTAAGCAATAGAATTGACAGTTGAAATCGAGTGGACTTCGTAAATGTAAACCAAGCATAAGGCAAGCTGTTTTCAATTTGTCAAATCCGTGAAATATTCGTATTAAAATGTAAACAAAATTGTTCATGGTATAAGTAAAGAGGTAGATTTAAATGGAAAAAATCTATAGAACCCTTGTTTTTCCTGAATTCCTATAACATCAAAATTTGTCCCAATTTACATTAGGCGAGTTTACTTGCGGCAATTGTCAGTTTGTGGGTGAGAGAGGGTGTTGAGAGGCAAAGGGTTACCACATACCTCAGCTCTCTCTCCTTCAAACTGAAAATTGCCGCAAGTAAACTCGCCTAATGTAAATTGGGACTTAGTAAACACCAAACATGGTACAATTAAAAAGGTAGATGCATGGGCGAATTGCTACAACAAATCAACTTTTTTTTGTAATGTAAACTGTCAAAATTTTCGCCAAATGGTCTCTTGTTGTCTCTTTTTATCGCATGTGTTTGTCTATAAAAGCTCTGTTCCTTTACGTTCAAGAATCTTCAAGTTTTACTACTTTTTACTCGAAAAGCGTTCCTTTACTTCAGACACAACACAATTCATATGGGAGCAGTTTACAACTTTTACTACTATTGCCGGTTTTACCATTTTCAGAAGTAAAGGAACAGACCAAAAGTGGAGACATGCTATCTCTTACTTACCGAATCATATGGTTTTTTGTTTTGATTTTTCATGGCGAATTCCTAGTTTTTTGACGTTTTAGATTCGATCAGCTGGGCTGAGGCATCTACCTTTGTAATTGTACCATGACACAAAAGCAACAAGTGGGTTTGTTTACAATACCATTTTTGATCATTTTATAAAAAACGCGAAAAATGAATGAAGTGTCAAGGTTTCTCCACATAATCGAGTTGTGGATATGATAAAATGTTTGTTTCAATGAAAAGCTGACAAATTTCTTCCATACAAATGTTCTAAAAACTATTTTAAAAACCATTGAATTCGATTGCTTTTAAAATTATTTGGCATATTATTCAAACAGCACACACACACACATACGAAGATTGTGTATATTGTGTAAACGTTATAGGAACAGTCGAAAAAAATTAAATTGACAGAAAGCTTTAGCTAACCTTTCTTAGTCCCGGGCCAAACTACAGTAATTTCACTGAAATTTTGATATGAAATTATGCGTCTCTAGATCGACCTCCATAGTAGAGTAAAATCATAAACTTGCTGTAGTGGGGAATTCGATTTGTCCCGGTCCACACTAGCGTGAATTTCATTAAAAAATTTCATGAAATTAGGTGTTCTTAAATCGAATTCCCCTCTACAGCAATTTTATGATTTTACTCTACTATGGACGTCGATCTAGAGACGCATAATATCATATCAAAATTTCACTGAAATTACTGTAGTGTGGCCCGGGACTTTAAGAACGCCTAACTTCACGAAATTTTTTAATGAAATTCACGCTAGTGTGGACCAGGACATACTAAACCATGAAATTGTTGACAACTTGAAGAACATTCAATCAGAATAGTCTTGTTGCTCCTGGTCCACACTAGAGCGATTTCAATGAAATATGGAACTCGATCTAAGAACGCCTAATTTCATGAAATTTTTTGTCTGTTCCTTTACTTTTGAAAATGGTAAAACCGGCTAAAGTAGTAAAATTTGTAAACTGCTCCCATATGAATTATATATATGTTGTCTGAAGTAAAGAAACACTTTTCGAGTAAAAAGTGGTAAAACTTGAAGATTCTTGCAAGTAAAGGAACAGAACACTCTTAAGTGGTGTTTACACTATCTATCAATGTCATATGAGCTGTCACTTCTTTTATCCATTCGACATCCTTTATGTTTGTCAAAGTCGATACCACTTTTAGTTTATGCGTTCACACTGGCATACAATTTCATATGACCACAAAATATAAATCACGCAAATAACACAATTTATATTGTTAAAAATTTTAATCGCACTCACATTTTCGTTTTCTTTACATATTTCCTTCATTTTTTGGTAAAATTGTTTTCTTAATTACAATTAATTTCTCAACTGCCATGGTACAATAATACAGGTAGCATTATCAAGCCAGCTGATGGTAACATAATGTGTCAATTGCATTGAATTGATGTCAAATTTTGACATCTTATGTTACCAAGAATTGCCGATGCGGCTACCTGTGTATTTGTACCATGTCAACTGCATACGAAAATACATGACCGAATAGAGTGCTCCCTAAATGAAAAATGTACATATGAGTTGGATGAAAATTTTCATAGTGGTCACACTATGTGCACAACATTCACAGGCAAATTTCACATCTCATATGACATTCATAGATAGTGTAAACACCCCTTTAATGAAATTTACGCTAGTGTGGACCGGGACTTGTTGTACTTACCCATGGCCCAATAATAAAGGTCCTCTCTCAAAAACAAATGATTTTGATTTGAGCTGTCAAAATTCATATTTGTCATTTGAATTCGCTGTGAGGTAGAGAAATGTCAAACTGTAGAGGAACAGGTAGATGTATATCGAAAAAAGAAAACAAATGAACTTATGTTGTACACGTAAAATGTCAACATTTGTTGTGTTTTGTATTAGAGTTTAATTTACATTAACTTATTTTTGCAGTTAAAGATCGATCAGCTGGTATTTTCTGTTACGCCAAACAAAAATAACTGCGTCAACAAGTTTTTCTCGGAAAATGTTATGTATGCATCTACCTTAATTGACAATAAAGAAATTCGCCTCGAACATATTCCGTGTCGGCGAAAACAAATTTTTCGCCTTTGTTTATGAATTTTGACATTTCAAATCTTTGTTATTGTTTGAATTCGCTTGAGAGAGGACCTGTATAATTGGGCCATGTACTTACCGTTTCACCTTATTTATTGCATCATGGCAAAAACGGCGTTTGCATTAGAGGTTTTTGCCGGGATAACCTTCTTTATGAGGATTTCTTTGACGTTTACGCTGTGGAATTGACATTTGAAACCCAAATCCACTGTGTTAATCCGGTTCAATGTCAACATTTGTTATGTTTTTTGATAGTTTTAGTTCGATCAGCTGGGCTGATGCATCTACCTTGGTTTGTTTCATTAGCAGACCTAATAAGGCGGCCATAAGACCATCTGCTTTTTCACATGTATGCATGGCCCAATTATAGGTCCTCCGGCAAAATCAGATGATTTCGATTTGATCTGTCAAAAATCATATTTGTCATTTGAATTCGCTGTGAGGTATTGAAATGTCGAACTGTATGTCCCGGGCCACATTGAGAGTAATTTCACTGAAATTTTGACATGAAAGTAAAAGAAAATGTAAAATAAAACGGTCTATTTGTTTCATACGAATATTGCAACAAAGCAAAATTGCAGAACACATGAAACCGTGTACACTAGTTTCTTAAAATTATGCATTTTTCCCAAAAAATGCAAAGTTTCATGTCAAAATTTTATTGAAATTACTCTAGTGTGGCCCGGGACTATAGAAACAGGTAGATGTATCTCGAAAAAAGAAAACAAATAAACTTAATAGCTGTGTTCCTTTACTTACCTGAGGTTACCATTTGTTACCATTTTTAACCTGCAAAGCGTTCCTTAACCCCGAAAAGTGGCAAAACTGGAAGCAATTTTTAAGAGAGTGAGAGTGGAGAGAGAGCGAAAATGGCTTTCTCTTCTACCACAGGCTACCAGCAAAATTTCTGCAGGTAAAAATGGCAGAACTGATTTTTCGACTTTTGTTTGACGAAAACAAAAGAAAAAGTCGAACGCTGATAAAACTAAATTAAAAACTGTGAAATAAAAGACGAAAATTGATTTTTTATGTTTCTTTTCAACATTGCTGCCAGACCTACCATTTTCCGTTCCTTTACTTTTCTGGTAAAAATGTTCATGAGAGAGCAATTTTGACACTTTTCTCTTTTACCACCCTTACCATTAAAAAAGTAAAGGAACAAAGCTAATGATGTACATGTAATATGTCAACATTTGTTGTGTTTGTATGAGAATTTAATTTACAATAACTTATTTTAGCAGTTCAAGTTCGATCAGCTGGTATTTTCTGTTTCGTCAAACAAAAATAACTACGGTAACAAATTTTTCTCGGAAAATGTTTTGTATGTATCTACCTGAATTGACAGAAAAGAAATTCGCCTCAAAATTTTTTTCGCCTCTGTTTATGAATTTTGACATTTGGTCTGTTCCAGTACTGCAAGAATCTACTACTTTTTACTATTTTTTTCGATAACATAAAGGAAAAAATGTTATCGTAGTAAAAATTAGTAGCTTCTTGCAGGTTCTGGAACAGAGCAATTTAAAATCTTTGTTTTTCTTTAAATTCGTTTGCTGGAGGACCTATAATTGGGCCATGCATGTATGTTGTATATGTATATAGAACAGCTGATGTCATACATGTGAAAAAGCAGATGGTCTGATGGCGGCCTAACAAAAATGCACGTACTTAGTTTGATGTGTTACCACGTTATTTCATACCGGTCTAGAATCATAAGTGCATAATTTCGTTTTTTTTCACAAAATATAAAATGGCTTTGAATATAGGTGATCAATTCCCCAATTTCCAGGCTGAAACAAGCCAAGGCAAGATTGATTTTTATGAGTGGATGGAGGAATCGTAAGTTGCTTTTTTGCTAAATTGGGAACTGTAGTTAGCTTTCATGTGACCATGAAAGTATGTTGGGCTTGTCTTTTCTATAGGAGAACCTAGGAAAAATTTGGCATTATCACCACTGTTAGTTCTTTCCGTCCTGATTCCAACAGTGTATGTCTTTTGGGTATAAATTGAATAATCCTCCATCTGGCGACAGGTAGATCTTTTTGCCCTGATTACAAAAACATAAAAGTTCTTTGGGGGAATTGCATACTTCCCGAGATTTTGACCCTTGTTACTAGGGAAAAATTTACAAAAATGTTCCCATTCCCCAAGTATACATTTCCCGGATAAATGTTATACACCGTTGGAATCAGGACCGAAAGGACCTGTGGTGAAAATGCCCAATTTTTCAGCCAGGTGCACGGAAAGGAGTTCCGTATTTTGAGAGAAATTAAAATAAAATTTACGTCTTTTAGGTGGTCAATTTTGTTTTCTCATCCTGCTGACTATACCCCCGTTTGTACAACTGAATTGGCTCGCGTTGCACAATTATTGCCGGAGTTCAAGAAACGAAATGTCAAACCAATTGCATTATCTGTTGATACTGTTGATTCACACAATGGCTGGATAGAGGATATTAAAGCATATGGAAGTAAGTTTATCTTTAGTACCAACTCCGAATAGAACTGTATGTATTTACTTTTCTTATTAGAACTTTCTTCATTCGACTATCCAATTATTGCTGACGATAAAAGAGAATTAGCAATAAAATTGAATATGCTGGACAAAGATGAATTAAACAAGGATGGAATACCTTTGACATGTCGGGCTGTTTTTGTAGTTGACAATACCAAGAAATTGCGTTTGTCCATTTTGTACCCGGCAACCACTGGAAGAAATTTTGAGTAAGATTTATTTATAAATACATATTTTGAAACTTTCTATTTTTGCATATACGGAGAATTTCTTCGTCTATATCTTCCTTAATCTATGATGTAACTCCTAATAACTTTACAAACACCTTTTTTAGTGAAATTTTAAGAGTAATAGACTCTTTGATGCTGACGTCTACTAAATCTGTAGCCACTCCAGCAGACTGGAAGGTAAATATTGGGTTGAGACACATAAATTCGAATAATTTGCTTATCATCTAAACGTAGTGGATTTTGTTTTAAAACTATTCATATTTTGTTTTCAGCAAGGTGATGTTTGTATGATATTACCCACGGTTTCGGAGCAGGAAGCTTTGGACAAATTCCCCAATGGATACACAACACGCGATGTTCCATCGGGTAAAAAATATATACGCGAAACGCCACAACCATGAAAGAAAATACGCATCATTCCATTGCATTTTTAATGTATTTTGTATATTTGTCATAAAAAATAAAGTAGAAAAAGACATAAAATAAGCAAGCTTTTTTAGTATTTGCGTATAATACGCAGCAGATTTGTAACAAAATATAAATAAGTGTTTCTATTTTTGTACAGTTCAATATTGTGGAATGAACAAATTTATCACTTAACCAAATAACACAAGATACCTTTAAAAATAAAACGTAAAAGAAGGTACATCAAATTGCACGTAAAGAATGCCAGCAAAACTATTTAAGAAAAAACTTTGATACGGTTCAAAATATCCAAATAGTCGAATGTCGCCTGACACTGTAATGGATAAACCCAAAGCGAAGCATTGAAATGTTTAAAACTTATAAATTCAATTCACCTTAACCAAAAATACATTTTGTACATATTGTCTAATTTTTTTTACTTTCGTTGGGGTTTCGCCAACATATTGCCTACTCTCCTTGCAACAAATGGCCATAATATCAGTAAAATAAACCAAACTGGAGATATATCGTCGAATGGCCACCATTTTGGATATTTTCGTTTTTCCACTATTTGGCCTTTAGATGACGTACACACCGCAGAATTGGAAACAGCCAATTTAAGGTCTCTGACGGTTTTCTCCAAATCATATATGCGCTGATTCACAGATGATATATCCATGTTCATTCTCGTTACAGTGTCCTGCACTTGTTTCAAGATATGATTATTCTGTTGTAATGATTCATTTAGCTCGTGTTGTATATCAAATGGATCAACGTATTCTTCATCATCAGATTGATCAACGTTTCCATTTGTTTGTGAATATGTGTTGTACGTCGTTTCAGGAGCAACTATTGGTGTTTCATTGGGCAGAACTGTATTTGTTGGATTTTCCTCCTCAATTTCTTCTTCCGTAGGGGAAGCATGACCATTTGTTATTGGCTATAATGAAAACGATATGCTTTTATATAGATATTAATAACTAAGGATGGCAAATTACCTCTTCGTCAACAATAATATTATTTGCGCTGACTCCATGTTGGGGGCTATTTGTCCGTGAATTAAATGGTGAGTTAGGATGTGATTCGGCTAGACTTTTCATACCAGGAGCAATCATTTCCAGCTCATCTAGATTTATATTCTCCAAACCTTGCAAGCTTCCAACAAAGTTTTGAACATTTTCGGTGAATGACATAGTTTCAATAATCTCCTGCAGACCTTCAACATATTTTTGCATGGCTTGTTCTTTAGTCAAATGCCTATTTGAATTCCAGGCATCGTACTTAGCTTTACCAACCACATCCCAAAAAGCTGGTCTCTTCGATGTGCATGGACCTTCGGTAGCCTGTTTAAATTTTTTTTGAAATGAATTTTTATTGTTTATATTTTTTATTTTTGGTGAACAAGTCTATTTTAGGGCCCGGACACCTTGTCTTACACAAGTCCATACTTCTCAAGATAAGAGCCACATTTTGGGAAGTATGGACTGTACGAGACAAAATTGACCAAGTTCCCCAAATACAACTTTTTACAGCCGACCAATGCAATTTGGGTATCTTTGTAAAGCCCGCAGGCATAGATTTCCTTTAAAAATTAGTTTTTTACATGGTTGGCATTCGGCCGTAAATTAAGAGCTTTCGCCTATGGACAGGACCCTAAACTGGACTAAGCATATCTTTCATATTATACGTTACCTGTTTGAAGAGTCCATAAAACTTAAGCATCATCACAGTACTTGGTTGGTATGGACCATTTTTTGGTAAATTCTTTATGACGTTTACCGCTGCCGTGAACTTTTCTTGGACAGACGCCATGTTTAACTACAAAAACTGTTGAGAAAAATATATGCAATTATTTATTTTTCTAAATATACATACAATAAGATTAGATTATCGATATACAAGGGGTCGTCTTAAGTGGTGCCACTGATAAAGCAGCAATTGGCAAATTACGAGGGTTTAAGGTTCACATTTAATCATTAAACATTTTTCAGGTCTCTATTGTTGTTACAACATCTATCTTCTGTTGCAATAAACAATTACCCAGTTTTCTTTTATGTAATATAAGCATACCTTAAATGGATTTATTCTATTTTAAAATAATAATAACAGACTTGGCTTCCAATTATAAAAACAACAAACTCTCGAACTTTAATCTTTCAAACTTTTTTGCTTATACACCAACAACAGAATTGAGAGGAGACTATTTTTTGCTTTGCATTATTTTTTATTTATTATTTATTACAGTGTTGCCATATTCCAAAAATCAACAAATGTCATGAAAATATAAGCTCTGTTCCTTAAAGTCCAATTTACATATGCACATTTAATGATTTCGTTTTACGAAATCCTAGAAACAAATGAAGTGCATTTACATTTGTTTTTTTGCGTCATTTGCTTGCGCACATAATCGCACATACACACTTATACAATAACACATACACACGCACACAATAATTTTAATTAAGAAAAATAAGAATTTCACAACACAAATGTTTACCAACTAACTTGACTTAATTCAATATTAAAAAAAAACATAATTTTTGCATGTTTTTTAACCATTTATTTTCACTTTTGTCATCGTTTGAGTATTTTTGTTTTTCTACAACACAAACAAAGACATCATAAAACAATTGCATTTTTTGGTAGTTTATGACAAAAAAAAAACAGGGCTGCTTATAATAGTATGGTGTTTTCGTGCGTTGTTTAGAATAAATGACGCAGTTATCGTCATTTATTTTTGTATGGTAAATGACGCAAAATGTAGCCTGTTTTAGGAAATAAATGACGAAACAGCCCTAAAACCTGTTTTTCGTGCTAATGTAAAACGCACATTACGTGCAAGAATCTTCAAGTTTTACAACTTTTTACTCGAAAAGCGTTCCTTTACTTTAGACTCCATACAATTCATATGGGAGCAGTTTACAACTTTTACGACTGCTCTGTTCCAGAACCTGCAAAAATCTAACATTTTTTACTACGATAACAATTTTTCCTTTAAGTTATCGAAAAATAATAGTTAAAATTAGCAGATTCTTGCAGTTCTGGAACAGACCATACTTTTGTCGGCTTTACCATTTTCAAAAGTAAAGGAACAGACCAATAATTTTAAATTAAATAGCTTGTTTGCACTTTTGAAGGTTAACTAGGCTTTTACACCAGACAAATTTGTCTTCAAATACAACTCTGATTTACTAACACATACATACATTTGTCGGCTGGCTCACAGCTGTCCATCATTTTTCACAGACAGTCGGGTTAACAAATTTTTGACATTTTTAAAAAAATAGGTGAGATAATAATTGAAATGTGTTAAAAACAAAAGAACATTAACAAAAACAAAGTATGTGAACGGAAAACAAAAAGAAATCGACGATTTTCATTCATAATAGGTGTGTCTGGTTACCCTAAAATTGTACCAATTGTTGCTGGAAGTCGTTTGTTAACACAAAAAACAGCAAAAGAGAGCGATTCGAGAGAGACATTTTGACAGTTCTTTCACTGAGAGTTTGCAAATTCTTGCTGGACAAATTTCTTCTAGCAAGAACTTTTAACTCTTCTTCTTCCTGAAAAAAATCAATCAACTGTTGTTAAGTTTTCGTTGGTTTATGTTTGTGAAAATTAAAATCAATTTTATTGTGGAAATAATGCTTGGTTTACATTACGAAATCCACTCGATTTCAACTGTCAATTCCTTTGTGTATACGTCAAATGAAAACTCGTCTGAAATCGACTGGATTTCATTTGACGTTTAAGCAAAGGAATTGACAGGTGAAATCGAGTGGATTTCGTAAATGTAAACTTACTATAACATAGTCAAATTGTATTGTTTTATGGAGAACAGATTTGTAAAGTGGAAAAATACTTTTTTGTTTCATTTTCTTTTTTATTAGTAATAAAATACAACGTGTTGGCGGACAAATTGTTGTTTTGGCAATTCAGCTGATTGCTTGCTGGTTTTTGCTGGGAAGGTGTCTGTTTACTTTTTACAATTTTCTAGCAAAAGAGAATAAAAACCCCTTACTCTCTGAGAAAGTTCTTGCTGGGAAAGTAACCAGACAGACTTAATTTTGTGTTGTTTTTTGGTTTATTTATGTCTTTTTGTTTTTATTGGTATGAGAAGCACAACAAACGCGAATGGTAGAATAAAGAGGACACGCAAAAATCTTAAATTTCACGTTAACGTGTGTGGACACAAACGAAACTTTAAAAGAAACTTTAACGAAATTGGTTTCGAGAAACCTTGCTAGTCTGACCATCGACATAGTAGAGTAAAATCATAAAATTTCTGTAGTGGGGAATTCGATTTAAGAACACCTAATTCCGTAAAACTTTTTAATAAAATTCACGTTAGTGTGGACCGGGACCAACGGAACATGAAAAGAAACTTTAACGAAATTGGTGTCAAGAAACCTTGCTAGTCTGACCATCGACATATCAAAAATTTACGAACGAAAACGTCTGAACGTCTAATGTAAACATGGCACGAGTTCATTTACGAAAATGAAGACAATTTCGGAATCACGAGAACCAGTTACGAAAATGGAGAGAGTCTCAGGGAATTATGAGAACCATCTAAAAGTGAGCTTCAGAACCCTTGTTTTTGCGCAAAAAAGCTTGTGTGGTATATTTTATTTCACAAATCTACGAAGCTCTGAAGTTGTAGAATCAGATTTAATTAACAATTTCATTAAATTGTTACTGTTAATTCTTTCACACGTTGTTGTGAAATAGTGTTGTGAATAGCATACAGATACAAAAAACATTACCCGACTTTGGTGGTTTGCATTTTTTTCTTTTGTTCGCAATCGATTTTGCACAAATGAATGAGTAATTTTCATTTGGCTTTTTCGTCGCTATAATAAATTGTGCTTGTGAGAAAGTTTTCTATATAATCGAAAGCGAGAGACAACAAGCAAAGCAAGAAGAAACAAATCCAAAATATTATTTTGTTGCAATTAATCATGAAATTTGCTTCAACGACAACAATATTCGATATTAATACAACAATAAGCGAAATAACTTTGTCGAGTCTGCAAGAATACAATATAAAAAGGAGTAGCAACAAAATCGAATCCACACAAAGACCTTCAATCTCCCACAGAACTGGTGGAGTAGTTTTTAAAAGAAATAAAAAGCAAAAACAACAACATTTAAAAAATTTTTCGACAATTAAAAATTGGAAAATTCAAAACTTTTGCAATTCTGCGTCTTGATTCTAAACGGTCATTAGTGAAAAATAAATAAGGAATTAATTTCTGTGTAAAATTAAGTGCTGGAAACCAAAGTGAACAATTAATAATTGGCAAGCAATTCTCCACAACCACAAAAACAACAACAAACAAAGAAAACAAATTTTAATACAAACCAAAAGATACCAATAAAAAACGAGTAGACAATCGAAGGAAACCTCGTGCTTTTTGCCTGTCACTTGTGTTTTGTTTGAGTCAACCTTTGAGAAAAACGCGCGTCTTCCTGCCATATCGAGGAATTAAGTCATTTGCGTGTGCATAACTCATTAAATTTAGCTAAAGGAGATTATTTTGTGGGTAGTGCCACAGAAACGTCTTCTAAAAGTATAGCATCACCCACCAATACGGCGTCTTTATATTCCGTTAAAATTTCAAGAAACCAAGAAAAATCTAAAAACAAACACAAATCAGCCAACAACATGCCACGACGAAATAAGAAAGGAGGCAAAGGTAAGCACGAGAATAAAAGAGAGCTTATAGAGAGTACATTAAAGTGTATGCGTATTAATGTGGTTCCGTGATCTCAAAGTAATGATATTTAATCCAATGAAACAATTATTCACCATACTTCGGAAAATTATTGCATCATTCGTTAGAAAATGAATGCATGATTTTCCAAATTATCACCTTGCATAACGGCAAAGTGGGCGGTAGTTGGGGAATTATCGGAATTGTCATTGAAATGTAAGCTGTTACAAAATAATGTATATGTACCTAATCTTGTAAAATGTAGTAATGAATGACCATGAGGGTGATAAGGAAATAACACAAAAATGTTTAGTTACACTACAGTTCGAAAGTATTTACCATGGTGAGAAAGTATTAGTTTACTGACAAAATAAATTTGTAATTAGTTTCACTTAAGATTTCGAATCGAAAATTATAAATTGAGACCTATTTGTTTCTATTTAGTGCGATTATCTAACTAATTTTTTGAGTTACCGACAAAAATCGTTAGAATTAAAATACTTTTATATTTTACAACTCGAAAGAGAATTAATTAAATAACACTATAAATGGCCTTCGCCTTAATAAGGCAAAAAATAAAAAAATAATTTCAGCATGAGCCCGGCTGGGATTTGAACCCACGTCCTTGAAAAACATATCAAAAAAATGTTGTCATGGCGTGTTAGCGTTCAAAGCCAAAACTCATAACTTCAAAGTCAGCGCAAAAAGCGTTTGTCGTGAAGAAAATACATTTCTGTGGCCAAGTATCCGCGTTAATGTACAAAACACATTTGCATTTGAAAAACGATAAGTTCTAGGACAGAGAAGCCATTACATAGTCGATACGTCCGAAGATTTGCTTTACCACCAATGAAACCAGGTAACGTAATTTGGTGACTATGTGGGTTCGAGTCCTTGGCTTTCCTTTTTCACTTGCAAATAATTTCAGATCATCAAGCTTAACTCTAAACGAGAAAATTAACAAAAATCATTAAAAATGATCTTCGCCCTAAAAAAGGCAAAATTTAAAAAAAAGCAAAAAATTAAATTTTCATTATTTCTGGCGATAAAAATATAATATTTTCCTATTACTGATGTTTTATGGACAATTTTTAGTTCAATTCGTTCATAATAAATTATTATAAATTATAATATGGACAAATACTTTTAAAATCCACTGTTTGGTTGCTCATTTCTTAGGCAACGATCTACTTTAGCAGCACATTTGTATAAAATAAATATACATACATTCATACATATGTACTTAGAAAGCTCACCACTATTAACGTAATAATGTTTGTTGCTTTCAAGGTTTTAAATTGTGAATGGTTTTTATGTTTATGTTGATATAAACGTGTTTCTTGTATCAGCTGGAAAAACCAAAACAATTGTTTTGGTCATTCATTTAAACGACAGTTCAGCTTTTATGCAAACACGTACAACAGATACTAAATTCTTGTGCCATTGAAAATAGCACATGAAAATAGTTTAGCTTTTAGGAGAGAGCGGAGGCGGCGAAAGAGCTCCCTTTCTTCCTCTTTACCCACAAGCTCAAAACTTTTTCATGAAAATTCTCATAGACTGGCAGACTGGCACAAGACAAATATAAAGGTAGACACTTTCAGTGATGCTGTTACTCCTCAAATGTTTACATCTGTAAATCTGCTTACGAATTTTTGTTTATTAATATATATTAATTATTTAAAAGCTACTTTTTCATTATGAGATTACATCTGTGTATGTACATATTTTGTATAGGCTTATACGTTTGTTTGTTTTATCGTCTACCGATCAGACGCGCCGTTGACGACCTTGAAATGTCTTAAAATAAATAGAATAACAAAATTTCGTGTTAAAAAACTCTCACATCCACATCGCTGCGTTTGCACGGGAACAGCTGTGAGTAAATGAAATTTCCATATACAATAACAACGAGAATTTAGGTGACAAAGAATATACTACATACTTATAGAGATAATTTTAAAGACACGGCGTAATATTTTGATTTTGTATTGAGTTTTAATTTGCATTGTTGGCAGTAAAAATAAAAGAAGTAAAATGAAATGTTTAGGTCGAAGATCTTTTCAATATTAATTTTAATTAATTTCTCGTTGGAGTTGAGCTTTATGATCGAAGATTTGTGCAAGTGAATGCCATTTTTTATAAAATGTTTGTTTTTATCTTTTTCTTGCAGGTCGCCAAGGCGATTCTAACTCTGAAGATGAATCATTCAATGAAAATGCCTCGGTATATTCGTATATGTCAGAGAATGGTGGTGCATCATCGGTCAATGATTCTGATGAATTGTCGTCTAATGAACGTTACGAGGAGAAATTCATGCAGGCTTTGGAAAATGCCACTGAAAAATCGGCACAAACTCGTGTATTGGCATTGCAGAGTATCTGTGAAATTCTGATGCATCGTTATATGCCAGACTTTGTTGATGATCGTAAGGTAACGCTGATCGATGTTATCGAAAAGAGTATACGACGTGGAAAGGGTTCAGAGCAAGTATGGGGTGCCAGATTAGCCCCATTGTTAGTACTGCAATTGGGAGGAGATGAAGGCATATCAAAGGCTCTTAATCAGTTTTTACTAACCACTGTCCAAGACAAGTCTGTATCATTTGATGCTCGGGCAAAATGTTGCACGGCCTTGGGTCTATTGAATTTCTTCGGTGGCGAGGATATAGGTGATGTGGTAACATTGATGCAGTTCTTTGAAGCTATATTTAGTGCCAGCTACCTTAAGGGTGATGACAAGACACCGGTTACAATTAGCAATGAAGCTGGCGCTCTACATGCTGAAGCTTTGTCTGCCTGGGGTTTGTTATTGACAATGATACCCTCTGGTGACTTTGTGTCATGGATGACAGGCGGACAATCTATGCTACCGTGAGTGGAAAATCAATATAAATATCAATGGGAATATATTAAATAACTTGTTCTACATGCATTACAGATCTTTCAAAAAGCTAATGGGACTATTGCAATCACCCCATTTGGATGTACGCATGGCCGCAGGTGAAACCCTGGCCTTGATACTCGAGTGTGGCCGTTCACATGATGAAGACTTTTTGGACGAGTACTTAAATGATTTAATCGATGCAGTAAAACAATTGGCCACAGATTCTCATAAATATAGGGCAAAACGTGATCGCAAAGCCCAGAGGGCAACATTTAGAGATGTGCTGCGCTATTTAGAGGTAAATTCAAATACACATTATTTTATTTTCTTAAATAGATCCAACATTCACACTAAATTTACATATTTTTCGTACAAGTGTGGACAAGTTGATGTCTGCAATGCTTGCCACTGCACTTGCGATGGTCATGCAATTTGTTTTTCATAATAACACATCCGATTTTGTTGATGGTATTCATATATTCTGTAAAGTTGGCCTTTTTCTTAAAGACTTCTCCACTTTGCCAATGGGAATTGTTACCAGAGTTAATGAAACGATTTGAATCGGCAAAAGAAATTTTAAATGGCTTGTACGCCTTTACACATGGATCAGCGTTTGGCATTTGCTTGCTTAATTCTTCCATTATATTTGCCCTGAATTCAGCACAGGGTTCTTGTTTTTTCAATAACTTGCTGGCATTTAATTTGCTAGTCTCATCCTCCTCTTTAAGAGATTTATAAATTCCATCTGGATACTCGTTTATATTACAAAAATCCACTTGGTATGTTGTGTACATACGTTGTTGTTCCATTCGTCTATTAAGTTCATCTTTGGGCATTTGCTGTAGTCGTTCATAAAGATCGGGATAAACTGTTTGTAGTATTTTCAAAAAACGGTTAGGTTGTTGTTTATAACAATCATTTTGCTGATCACTGGCAATGGCTTCAGCTTGATCCGGTGATAACTTTGTGGGTATAATACGAGGGTCAATTAAACGGCCCATTGGTGCAATTCCTGTCCATTCAACATTTCCAAGTTTGGATGGAGAAGGTTGGTCATTGTCTTCAGAATTTAATTGTTCACAATTACATTTTAAACTTTCGTCTTGATTTGTAACGCCTTTCTTCAAGAATTCATAGCGTTTGTTATTCGGTTGTATATAATCGTGCTGATAAGTGGTTACAAGCATTTTGTAAAACAAATAAAAAACCAAAAATATTCACTGCTAATTTATTTTTACTTAAAATTTTGAAAACAATTTCAAAATGTATTATTTTTTCGATTACATATTCATAGCCACATGTGTTTGAAAAATATTTTCACTATTCTTTATTTTTTCTTTGCCCTACAGGAGGATATATCCCCCGAAATTACCATACGCTTTGGTTCCGAGTCAATGGTTTTGGATTCTTGGGCTGTGCATCTTCAATACTCAGCATTGTGTACAATAATGGGTCCCGGAATGACGTCACAATTGCAGGAAAACGAATTCATTCGTGATATTTTCGGTTTGGGAACCAAATTAGATACAGCCAATGGTGCTCCAAAGCTTAAAGCCTCTAAATTGGAAAGAGTAAGAAAAATCCCGTTATATACATTTTTATAGTGAATGGTTTTAAATCCTATTATTTTTTATTTTAGCATCTCGTGAATGCTGCTGCATTCAAAGCACGCACCATCAGCCGAGGCAAGAATCGTGATAAACGTTCTGCTGTTTTTACATAAACGGATAGACAATTAGTTAGATCATAGATTCATATTGCAGACAAATTATTGAAAATGTAACCTTATTGGAAATCCATTTTATTTGAAACGTTTTTAAACATGGTTTTATTATTATTTCATGTTGGACATTGTTATTTTTTTATTAAACAAAAACAAAATACTGAATTAATTTAAATAAAATAAACTATTCTAATTAAAAATAGTAATATATATGGTAACCAGGAAATAATTACAACAAAAGCAAACAGATATTCTAATATTTAAATATAAACAATATAACTGATGTATATATAAAACACAAAGTCAATGAATAGAATGATGTGTTCTAAGTATTAGTATATAGAATGGGTGTAAATGAAAATGTATTCTAATTTTTATTGCTCAGCTCCCATAAAGAAACCCCCTCTAGATCATAAGAATAGTATAAAATGATAGAATGTAAAATACTACCAAAACAGAATTCATTCTGATAAAATGATGTATGTACATGTTTACTGTACTTTATGTGGACTTGAAAATTAAATAACTAATAGTGGAGTTAGTTTAACGTACACATTTCTCAATTTTGAAAATAATACCGACATACTATCAATTCGAATTAAAAAATTTGTTTTTAATAATAAAAAATAAAACTTAATCTTAGTTCGTAATTAAAGATGCGAAACCTAAAAACCATTTTGTTTAATTAAGTTGAAAGCGCCCACATGATGTTACCTTTGATGCCAACAAGTATGTTTGTTGTTAGAGTGATGACTTTTCGACTTTTTTATTCAAAAATGTTTTTCTGTTGCAGGATTGAACAAACTTTTGCTTATTATTAACCAAAAAAGTTTCTCCATTTAAATAATTAAAAAAGTTCACGCACAACAGTTTGAAATTATGGATATCTTTGTGAATTTTTTAAATAATATAAATCCAAACCGGAAAAAATTGTCAAGACCATGACATATTTAAGAAGGCAGTAGCATGAATTGATTTGAATAAATCAGAAAAAAATAACAGAGCAAGTTGTACACAATAGTTATAGTTTTCTAAAATGATAAGCTCAGTGGAACTATTTTTTTATGATAGTGAAGAAAATATAGTTAACGTAGCAGTAGTAGTAAAAACCCCACAGATCAACAGCAATACATCCACTCCTTAATGTGTGTGCTGCTTTAAGATTTTTTGCAGAAGGAAGCTTTCAAAAATCCCATGGCAATGACTTTAACCTCGGGATGGCTCAGCCCTCATTGTCAAAGGTATTAAGTGAAGTTCTGGAGTTAATAGAGGAAAAACTGTGTAAAATTTGGATTGTTTCTAAATTAACAGAAGAGGAAAAGCGTCAAAATAAAAACTATTTTTATTTAAAAACAAATTTCCCGGCGTTGTCGGATGCACTGACGGAACACACGTACATATAATGGAGCAAAGGAAGATGTTCGCCATTTATATCTGAATAGAAAATGATATTTTAGTTTAAACGTTTTGGTGGTAAGTACGTTGTCAATTTCTACTTCATTTTGAGGTTTTTCATTTTCTACCTCAGCAGATTGTCCAATTTCACTGTTATTATCATCCCATGTCTCTTCAATTCCGTAGATCGCACCTGCAGGACTTGAAACCATATTATTTTGCAGTAAGTCTGCTGCCGCTTGCTCCTTCGACGACAAAGATATTTCTTGTGATGGTCCGTCTCCTGTAGATGTAATATTCTTCTTTATTCTTTCCTTTAGTTTGGATTTAAAATGAGTCCATACACTGTGCCATTCATCTGGTGTACACACACAACTATGTAATTGCTCCGCAACATCCTTCCACACATCATCAAAAGTGGCTTTAGGGGTCGATCATCGATAACAATTATCGTTGAGTGGCGTTGCCAGTTGTCAAAATTGATCCACGTATGGCAACTCTCAACTGAAGTTGCGAATCTCAGTTGACGAAGCGGCTGTTTTTCAGCAACCACCAATTTTCAGTTGCAGTGAACATTTTCGAAGAAACAAGAAGTAAAATAGAAGGAAAAATAAACATTTTATTAACAATTATTGATTCTTTGCATCATTAATTAATTTTGTATATCAATATGGTGAAAATAACGACAAAGCAGCAGTTCGAAATATGAATTCATAAACTGAGTGAAAATCCAAACTTAGCCCGAGGAGTTTGGGAGTTTTGGTGAAACCAAAGCCACAGCGGATGAAGCGTGGAGATCCATTTCAGACAGTTTAAACAGGCATGAACCTTCAACACGAACACCTGAAGAGTGGCAGAGCCTGGATTCATTTTTCATTTCATTTATTCATCAATTGTAATATAAAAAAGCCAACATGGCCAATAACTTATATTATCTTACTACAATATCCAAACACCAAGAACTTAGAAGTAAATAATTAAAATTAAATATATATATAAATACATAAATAAAATATATACATAAATACTATGCATACAATGATTAATGACTATCAAAGGAATTCATTGAAATACAAATATAAATAGACTCCCTATTCATAGCCACTAACCACTGCACTTCACTTAACAAATGTTAAGAAAAGTGGAGGGGAGATGAGCAAGGGACGTCCCTACACAATAAATGCTATGTTTCACTCAATCACTAGAGTGAACATAGAAGGTCTACAGGAACCACATCCATAAAAAAATCCAAAAAAAAAAAAAAAACAAACAATATAAATATGGCTCCCCAGCCACAAATATCACAAGTATATATGTATACCCTGTAACTAGTGACTAGTAAACAAACATTAATCTACATTAATCTATTAGAGAGATGCTCAAAACACCTTCTCTTAAAAACAAAGGTGGAGAAAGTAAAATTACGTAGGTCAAGAGGTAACCGATTCCAAAATCTTGAAACCCTAACAACAAAAGAATGCTCTCCTATCCACGACGAAAATATAGGAAATGACAATTGAGGATTCCTATAGTATCGATTAAACACAAACTTATTAAAGAGGGGAGAGTTGACGTCCTTCATTATCCTATAGTGGCATAAAAGAAGGCGATATTCAACATACTTGTCAAAGGACAAGCCCAGGAATTTAACAACAAATTGCGAAACATGGTCACCACGTCGCAAACCAAACACACTTAAAAGCAAAACAAAATAAAAGAAACATCAACGCCATTGGTGGTTGAAATGAATTTATCGCCTTTGAAGCGGACAGCAGCAAATCTTTTGCAAATGAATTTGGTGACAAATACAGTAGGTTCAGTTTAAGTACAAATGACGAACATCCTCCATCTATATAGCCAACTACACCAGGGAATTTCGTTTTTGAATAAAAATGGTTTTTATTTTGCCTTTTTTCCTCCTTTGTCAACTTCGAAACGATCCAATTTTGGCACAATTTGTCCTCTATCAAGTGGACAACTTCCTTCAATACTATCGACAACGTAGATTGAGCCATGCAATTGTTGAAATCATTGCCATGGGACTTTTGGAAACTTCCCTCCTCCAAGAATCGCAACGCTGCGCACACTTTTAAAAGTGGGGGTATTGCTGTTGATCTGTAACTTACTTTGCAGTCATCCTTTAACGTTTCCACAACGTAAACTACGGCATCCTTTGGCAATCGAAAATATTTAAGGCGTATTTTGAAATAATTTACTGATTATACAGATCTTTCCACATGATCATCAGCTTACAGTGCAGATGGCAATTCCAATGGATTCGACTTGTCCCTCAAATTTCTTTTAATAAATGCAATGTCCTGTACATTTTCTTCATCATCAAAAAATAATTCCACCGAACTTATCATTTTTTGGGACAGCAAATAAAACTTGACGATCCGAAGATTCAATGGGCAGGTTATATTCCAATCTTGGGTTGTTTTCCAAGTTTGCTCGAAAACTCAGACAAAATATTAAAATATTATCCAGAATACACAAAAGAGTTTTGCAAAGCCCAATTATTTTTAAAATGTTTTTTTTTTTTTTTTTTTTTGGAGAATAGAGGTCACTAGTTTGAAGAAACACTGATCGATAACATGTTTATCGACCACCCGGTTGAGTTGACATTAATAGAACAACATTTCGTCTCAGTCGCGCAGACAACTGACAACGCAACTCAAGTTTAGTGGCAATACAAGATAGACCCATTAGTTTCGCCAAAAAGTCCGACTCCACGAGCTACTTTGGGGTGTGCTTCCATGTTTTCAAGCAGTACTTCAAATTGCTGTTTTGTAGTAGGAATTTTTACCAATATAAGCACAGAAACACCAAAAAACATATAAAATATTAAATAAATTCAGTTAAAATAACTGAAAATGTTACTTATGTTTCATTTTTTCGTTTTTATTCGTTTGTAAAAATGCACGGCGACAGCTAATTTGTTGTCGCCGGAAAATGACTTTATGGCAACAGAATTTGTCGTCGTCGGGCGACTTTTGCGACACGACTCGCGTCGCAATACAATATTTAAATTTTGTCGCAGAGACGATTGGCGACGCGACATGACTCGCGTCGCAATACGGAATCGACCCATTAGTTTTCTAAAATTTTTTTAGTGAGGAAAATATACAGCCCAATTATGAACGGCCTCTCACCGTGAGTTTTCTCTTTCTCGCCTCCTCCCCTATTATAAACATCATATCGCCGTGAGTGATGTTATGTTCTCACTGTTCCCTTATTATAAACAACAAGAGGGTGAGCAAAACTCACGTTCGTGAAAAAATTAGCTATTACAAATGTAAAAAAGGTGAGAAAAAGAGGCAAATTTCTGCTGAAATTTCTCACTACCGAAATCAAAGTGAGTTGAACAAAAAAATTTAAGTGTGAACATTTATTTTAAAAAATACGAATATTTTATCTGTAATGATAATTAATTGTATTTTAGGTTGAAAGTAACAAAAAATAATAAGAGATTTTTTATGTTGTGAGGTTATTGTTGACCTTTGGACGCTATTTTCTTTGGTTTTAATTTGGCTTGAGGTCAACTTAAAAATTTAAAAACAAATGGGCGTTTATGTTTTTATTCTTATAAAAAGAAAGAAATATCATTATTATAAATTTCTACCATAATGTTTATAGTTGCATAAAACGAATGTTCTTGTTTTTTAAAGCTTAGGACATTGACCGCTAACATTTTTTTCAGAGTTCTTTACGAATTCGGTCTGAATCTCTGAATTCTTTCAGAATTTGGTACAAAATTGGGTCTACCTTCAGTTCCAAGAATGGCATGTAACTATCCACTGGAGTTATATGACTAGGTTTGGCATCGCACCATTAAAAGACGCAGAGTGCTGTGCATGGTGCTATCAATATTTGCCTAAGAATTTAGACGACTGCAATATCCCAAGTATAGTTGAGCAAAAACTACTCTGGTTTGTTGTGGACTTTATTCACACTATATTTGTTTACATTAGAACCTGCGACTATGTGAAAGCTATTCAAAACTACTTGAAATGCTTGTTGAGCAAGGGATTCTATCCAGTATGGTTGGGCTTCCCTCTCTAGAACGTGAAGATCATTCTTGATGGACCTAGTGTGTCGGGCCAACCCACCCAACGTTTTAGTTACAGTACTTGCTCGGGCATTACCGTGAGAGCCATCCCTATCTCACGGTAATGCCCGAGCAAGTACTGTAACTAAAACGTTGCCCGTGGTATGTATCAGTGAAGGAAGGTCTAAATCGAGTTTTCAGGTATGGACAGATCAAAAAGGTACATTCTGCATAAAGCGGCTCACAACTATACAAGGACCCAATCAGGAGCAACCCATGTCTGCAATTGTTATTCCTAGAGAGAGTAATGTACACGATTTGGATCTTTTGTTGTCGCAGTCTTGGAAAGAATGGGAGATGGTGCTAAACACAACTTCCACTTCATTTCCTTGGTATTCCTCAGAATTTGCCATTTCTGTTATCACCCAAAATGCAACATTAAACATTTACTTATTGTAGCCATTTAATGACGTTTTTAAACGTCATTTGTTCACTTTTTTACGATTTTCCAATAAAGTTAACGAATTCTTCAGTGTAAATAAACAATTTTCACATATCTGCCAAAACAAAAGAACAGATGTTGCCATGTTGTTTTAATGTTGTATTTTCTTTTACCAATATCAATGTTCCTTTACAGTGGATTGTTAATAACTGACATTTTTCTTGCTAGAAATGTTTATTAATTTGAAAATTTATTTATTTTTTATACAAAAAATAATAATTAATTAATCTCAAAGTTATTTGTGCAAAAAATGACGGTATGGCAACACAAATTATTATTTCAAGGGTTCACAAGTCGCGCCATTATTTTCCATTTTCCGACTTGTCAACCCTTGTTCACTTTTTGTGCTCCTCCCTGCTCAATCATAATAGCTCGAGCAGGTGAAAGTGAACTGCAACTCACTTGTGAGTAGCTCCCTACGTGAAGATTCATAATCGCTATGATAGTTTACGTAGCATCTATCATGCGACACTTAAGAGATAAATCGAATAATAGAATTGCCATCAGTATTGTGAGTATGTTTGGTTTCCAACATTCATCAAAATAATTGTTAATTTTTTGGTTTAAAGACTATTTTCTGCTTTCAAACGACGCTGTTATTTATAGAGTAGATACATTAAAAAATGACTTAAAAACCCAGAGATCAACAGCAATACACCTGCTCCTTAAAGTGTGTGTTTTTTTGCAGAAGGAAGCTTTCAAAAATCCCATGGCAATGACTAACCTCGCGATCGCTCAGCCCACATTGTCAAAGTAATAAGTGAGATTCTGAAGTTAATAGAGGAGAAACTGTGTACAATTTGGATGTTTTCAAATTAACGGAAGAGGAAAAGTGTCAAAATAATTTATAATTTATATCTGATGTTGCGTGTGGCACGAAAATTAAATTTCTTTTTATTAGTTAACAAAAACCGGCAGCATTTTTCCATGGATGTGGTTCGTTGCTGCCGGCGAATAAAAAAATGAGAGAACCGGATACAGAATGTGGCCGAGTCATACATAAAGTTACAGTGTTGCCAGTTTAAAAGCAGGAGGCAGGTAAATACAACACTGAGGGGGCCAATAGGTGTCTGTAGATTGACAGTGGGTTGGTTTAAAATGAAATCGATAAATGTCGAAGAATCCGCGAAAATGGGAAAATCAGCATTGGTTTTGGCAGTATAAAAGGCATAACGGGGAAAATATTTCTCCTATTTGTCTTTTGGTTGTGGCAAGGAACCATTTTTTAAACATCCTGAATAAATATAAAAAAAACCCCAAAAGAATAAAGAAATAGTGTAAACAGTTTAATTGTTATACCAAAGTAGTGGCAAAATTTATTTGTGTTTTGGTGATGCCAGTTTATTTGGCTGTGTTGCGAAAAACAAAACATGTAAGACAAGAAAAAAATGTTTTGCCATTTTATGGCTTATGATTGAATGTGTCCTTTTTTTGTCTTATTAAAGATTTCGCCTACTCTATCGGCAAATAAACACAAAGGAACTCTGACCCCTCCAAGTATATGCCTGGAGGAGGTCAGCACCGTTTATTGAGGAATTTTTATTGATGTACTTCAAATTGGCCAAAAATCTTGATGTTGATATAAATCCGATATTTCTTAATTGAGAAGAGAAAACGCATAATTTTGTTGATGGCAGCCTTTGCCTGGTGAATTTTTGATGAGACGGCTTAATATTTCTGTGGTCGATATTTAGTGGAGAAAATCCCTGTTGTTTGAGGGAAGGTCCTCGGAGTAAGATGCCGTAACGTTTAAGAACCAAAAAAAATTATCTTGTTTTGTGAAATGTCAGCAACCAGGTAAAATTTCGATATTTTTGTTCTCCCGAGTGTGTTCATGTTTTGCCATTAACCTGTGCGCCAGAAGAAGCGTTAAAACTGCAAAAGAGAAAAGAAATAAATTTATTAATTAATGATGACATAAGTTGAAACTAAAAAAGTAAAAAAAGAAAAAATTTTATAGATAAAAAACCATATAACTAATCTAACTAAAAAAAATAATCTAAGTGTGAACGTCCCTAGTAATTCTGTAGAATATAAGTGTTAAGTTAAGGAATATTTGTAAGAATTTCTAATGCCAGGAACAGTGCGTGGGTGTAGGGTTACCCCAAAAATACAATAGGACTATTTTTGTTTTCTTGTGTGGACATATGGTAACGTCCACTATTCCTCCGTAAGAGAGCTCTTTTAGGAAGGGGTTGAGTGTTTTAAAGTGGCCAGATTTGGCAATAGTCTGTTGATAAATGGTGGTAGCCTGGGTGATTGGCTCACTAAGAGAGAGGCAGTTAGGAATTCAGTGTTTGACATGATTGTTGTTTGTTTAGAATTAAGAACCTTAACTATGTCAATAAATAATTTTTATGTTTGATTGTTTTCAATATGAATTGCTAAGTGTTTTTCCGTAAGAGAGGGAAATAGGAGGATGCTAATGTGAGGTAAGAGTGTGTGGAAATTGGGGCCCTTTAAAAATTTGCTTTATTGTTATGCCAGGATGAAAGGGTCAAGGCAGGGTGGGCAAAGTGGGGGAACTACAACACCAAGTTCCTTCATCATGTTCGTATGTTGTGTTGTATCGTTTTGTCTTTGTTTGTTTTTTTATGTTGAGTCCCTTTTTCATTATTGTTCGACCCCTAGGGCTGATGGTGGCAGGGTTATGAATCCCCCTGGAAGTGATGCCCCGACTGAGCAGTTGGAACCCCACCATAGCGCCGCATTAGGCGGTATGCAACAATATGGCGCCCAAACCAAAAATGTTTGTCCTATCGTCCAAAAAAAATCAAGGTGCAATACAACATCAGCACTGCCTAAATAAGAAAATATTTTTTTTAAAATAGACGAAGGACATTAAATGTCGAATATGTGCAATAACACCTAAGCGCAATCCAATAGACCATAGGGTGAAATATTCCAAAACGTGATATCGCATTTTCTAATGTCTAACGGATATTGTATCCACAATTTTTATACAAAACTGTGATAATAGTGCAATATTTAGTTTAGGTTTTTTAGAAAATTAGGATGTCTCGTTCCATGTTATAGGGTCTATACAATAGCTCTTGTTCGTCGATTGTAACAAAGAATGTATTGTGTTTATGACCTGTCTTCTATGTTTCCGTGTTTTTGTTTATTTAATAATATTAAAGGCAATAGACGAGGGTTAACATTAGGAAAAGTACAATAACTGCTGTGACGTCGTCAGTCGCAGACTGTATTGTACGAAAATTCCCTTTACACAAGGACTTTTTTCCACAAAATAAGTAGAAAACTGCCTTGTTGTTACCTTTTGCATTAACTGTGTTCATTTTTTGTGTAAGTCCATTTTATCCATACAACATGATGACCGATTTAGGACACTTCTAGAAATCTCAATTTATAATAAAAAAAAAAAAAAAAAATAAACCACACAATTGATCTCACAAGCAGCTGAAAATACCTCCTATTACCTCCCAGATGTGTATTTTGTGTTCGTAAAAAAAAAGAAAAAAAATTTTGTTTTGTCGTAGTGTGTAAACTAGAAACTAAACTTATAACAAACTATTATTATTTTTATCATATATCTGCTAACGACTAAGTATTTTCACAACTAGAAATAAGTAGCTCTAAGCTGTGTTTAAAATTTTCCATTATTTTTTTTTTAACATTGACCTAAATTTCATTTCAATAATTGCATTCCTGAACTGGGATTAGAAATTCTAATGAACACGCCTAAGTCAGCCAAAAGAAGAAGTAAAAGAAATCGTTCCTCAACATTTGATTTGAGTAGGTTTATTCTATCTCCAAAGAAAAAGTCAAAAAAGAAAACAATGCAAGACGCAAATGCAAATAGAGACCCATCAATACGGGATCTATCTGGTACCATAATAAACAGAGAAGCTTCCACTAGTGCTGAAGCAAGATTAGCCCAGAATACTCAATCCACTTTACCAACTAATACGTCAATGAATCAGTATGAGGTTAGTAATTTAGTGAAAAGTTTGGTCCAAGAAAGTTTAAAAAACGCCAGTACAGACATCCACAATTTAGTAAAAGATAGTGTGACCAAAGAAATGCAGCAGGTGTATGGCATCATTAATAAATTAAATGAGTCAATAACTAGATTGACTAGTAATGGTCAAACTTCTCAAAATACTAATCCTCAACCACAATCCAATGGGATTCATGCACAAAATAATATAAATCATGGACATCAGTCACAATCGAATCCAAATCAATTACCTCAGCCAGGTCCGATGCCCAACATAGAACCTCAATCGTTAAACGATAACAACTCTGTACCTCAACCACAACCCCCACAACGGGATAATAACCAAAATTCAAACCACAGGAATAATGTACACTCATATATTATGAATGTTCCTAGTGCACAAGGAATTAGAGTTGAAAGATTCGGAATAAATTTTTCAGGACGACCTAATACCCTCACTGTGGAGGATTTTATATATCGCCTGGAATATTTCCAATCTCATTATGGACTCACTTGGGAAGGAATATTAAATGAATTCCATATGCTTGTATCGGGTCCTGCGATCGAATGGTTTTGGTTGCAACAAAGAATTAATGCGATATGGAATTGGGAGTCACTGAAATATGGGTTGCTAGAAAGATTTAAAACTAGGCGCACTTGTTTCGAGGAAATGAGGGACTTACTAGAAAGGAAACAATTACCCGGGGAATCAATAGATTCATTTTTCCATGACATCAATTTAATGCGTTCGAAATTGGAAAGGCCAGTTTCCGATTTCGAAATGATTTCCCTTGTCAAAAAGAACTTAAGAAAAAACCTTTCTAGTATTGTTTATTCCATGAATGTTTCCTCTCTGGAACAACTGCGAGTTGAATGTTTGGAAATTGAAAGAACATTTTTCCGCCGCGACCCTGTTCCAGTTCCCCCACCACCAGCTAACAAACCGATTAGAGTAAATGCCATTCAAGAAGAAGGAGAGACTAATATATTTCCTATGTTCGAAGAAGAAGAGGATGTAGTAGAGATATCAGCTATCAACAATCAAATTGTATGCTGGAATTGCCAGAACCCCGGTCATGTCTTTAGGGATTGCACTTCAAATCAAAGAGGCTATTTTTGCTTTAAATGCGGAAAACCAAACACGACTGCACCAAAGTGCATAAATTGTAGGTCGGGAAACGGGAGGAAGAACGCGGTTGCAGCGGGGAACCAGCGTTCCTCCGAACAACCCGCTGTTCCGAACCCCCAAACCAATTAAAAGAACCCAATGAAGATATCCACTATACTAAACTTCGACACTATCTGCCCTTAAATGTTAGGGAAGAGTATTACGCCAAAACAAGGGCAAAAATTTTCCAAAACGAAGAGGTAGAAAACCCAAACGAAATATCTAACATTCAAATTAAAACTAAACAACGTATTCTAAAAATGAGAAACAAGCAAAAGCAATACAAAATTTTAAAGAAATCTGTTTCGGAAGCTATTTTAAGATGCCATGGCAGAAAAGATCCAAGACCATATGCCACGGTGAAGATAGAAGGGAAGGAAATTGAAGGCCTTCTCGACTCTGGTGCTACTGTGAGTTTATTAGGGAAACATTGCAGAGAAGTCGTAGAAGAACTAGGAATAGAAATAAAAACCTATCTATCAAATGTCAGCACTGCCTCAGGTCAGTTGCATCGAATTTTAGGTACCATTGTAGTTGACGTTGAATATCAGGGAAAAGTGGCTCAAATGACCTTAATATTATGCCCAGATCTAGAGCAGGAATTATATCTCGGTGCAGATTTTTGGAAATTATTCCAAATAGCTCCCGAGATATTTCCTGTCGAAGAAGTCGATTTGGATTTACAACGGAAAATACATGGGTCATCAACCAATGAAGAAACGAAAATGCATGTCCTGACGAAGGAACAACAGGATAGACTAACAGAAGTAATAAAAAAATTCCCTACTTTTGAAGAGCATGGACTAGGATGTACAAAATTAGAAAAACATGCGATAAAGCTCGTCGAAGGTGCTAATCCGGTTAAGGAGAGGCATTATCCCATGTCGCCGGCGGTCCAAGATATAGTTTACCAGGAGATTGACAATATGCTGGCGTTAAAAGTGATAGAAGAAAGTGACTCCCCATGGAGTAACCGAACAACGGTGGTACGAAAACCTGGCAAAAATCGCTTCTGCTTAGACGCCAGGAAATTAAATGCATTGACTGTGAAAGATGCTTACCCATTGCAGAACATCGACGGCATCTTAAGTAGAATAGACCAAACCCACTTTATAAGCAGCGTCGACCTTAAATATGCCTTCTGGCAAGTAGAGCTGGAAGAGGAAGCGAAGCCGTACACAGCCTTCACGGTACCAGGTCGACCGCTGTACCAATTTAGGGTAATGCCGTTCGGGTTATGCAATGCGGCGCAGAGACTTTGCAGGTTGATGGACAAGGTGATACCTGGAAGACTAAAGTCCAATGTGTTTATCTACCTTGACGACCTATTGATTATTGCAGACGATTTCGAACACCACATTAAATTACTGGGAGAAGTAGCCGAATGCTTGCAGAAAGCGAATTTGACCATCGGCCTTAAAAAATCATTGTTTTGCTTCAGAGAGCTAAGGTATCTTGGTTTCATCATTGGAGATGGCTGTTTAAAGACTGACCCAGAAAAGGTCAGTGCGATTCAAAAAATCCCTGTACCGAAAACTCCCAGAGAAGTACGAAGCTTCCTAGGAACCGCTGGGTGGTACAGGCGATTCATTAAAGATTTTGCCTCGATATCCGCCGCCCTCACTGACACATTGAAAAAGAGTCAAAAATTCGTCATCACTCCGGAAGCATTAGAATCATTCAACACCCTCAAACAAGCATTGACATCTGCACCTGTCCTCCGGCACCCTGACTTCCGCCGAGAGTTCTTTATTCAATGCGATGCGTCGGACTATGGAGTCGGTGCAGTATTGTTTCAAAAAAACGACGATGGAGAGGAGAATCCCATCGCGTTTTACTCTCAAAAATTAAATGCGTGTCAAAAGAAATACTCAGTAACCGAGAAGGAATGTTTAGCGGCCGTGCTTGCAGTAAAACGTTTTCGTCCTTATGTGGAATTAATGCAATTTACAATTATTACTGACCACGCTAGTCTTAAGTGGCTAATGTCACTAAAAGACCTCAGCGGTAGACTGGCCCGATGGTCACTCCAACTTCAAACATATAACTTCTCAATTGAACACAGAAAAGGATCAGAAAATGTGGTTGCAGACACACTCTCTAGAATGCCCATCGATTCAAATGTCACCGTAGAAGAAGTAACTGATGAGAGTGAACTACTAGATTTCGAAACAACCGCATTTGAAAGTGAGGAGTATGTCGAATTACGAAACACCATAATTGAGAATGCCGAAGTACTTCCCGACTTAAAAGTTGAAGGCGACAAAATATTTATAAAAATGAAAAAAATCGACACAGATTTGGTTGAATATGAGTGGAAAATGTGGATCCCACAAGAGATCACATATGCTCTAATAGAAAAGGCTCACGTCTACAATGACATCGTACACGAAGGAATCACAAAAACTCTCAATCGGTTAAGAAGATTTTATTATTGGCCTAAGATGGTTTCCCAAGTGAGGCAGTTTGTGAGAAATTGTAGAACCTGCAAGGAAACCAAACCCTCAAACCAGAATATGAACCCAGAAATCGGAAACGAAGTGGTCACTGAAAGGCCATTTCAAAAACTGTACGTGGACTTCCTCGGGAAATATCCACGATCAAAGAAAGGAAACGCATATATTTTCATCGCAGTGGATCATTTCACTAAATTTACCTTTCTGCACGCGATGAGGGAAGCAACTGCACAAAATGTTGTACAGTTTATGGAAAGCCAGATTTTCAACATCTTCGGCGTCCCAGAAGTTATCCATAGCGATAACGGGAAACAGTTTGTGTCGAAAGCCTTCGAACAAATGGTCGACAACTACAAAATAAAACACATGACAACTGCATATTACTCCCCACAGTCGAACGCCTCCGAGCGTGTCAATCAGTCCGTGTTGGCAGCTATAAGAAGCTATGTTGAAAGTGATCACCGCGACTGGGATTTATATTTACCCGAAATCGAGAAAGCCCTTCGCACGTCTGTACATGCAGCCACCGGCGTGAATCCCTTTTTCGCCCTCTTTGGGTTTAATATGTTTTCAAGTGGCACCGATTATAAGTTGGCCAAAAAGCTACAATCACTAACGGACCACCAAATAGATCCATTAAACAGACATGACAAAATAGAACTTATGCGAGAAAAGATTAAAAACAATCTGCACAAGGCATATGAAACAAGTGCCAAACGTTATAATCAGAGAGCGCGGAAAGTTAGTTTAATACCAGGGCAAGAAGTGTATAGGCGTAATCATATGCTTTCAGACTTCAAGAACAACATAAACGCCAAATTTTGTAAAAAGTTTTTGAAATGTAGAGTTGTGAGGCCTATCGGGAACAACATGTTCGAATTAGAAACTCTGCAAGGTAAACCTTTAGGTAACTTCCACGCCAAAGATATTAAAATATAACAAAGTGCAATTATTCTGTGATATAGTAATTTAGGTGCAATATAGGTTAAGAAAATGAATGTTTGTGAACGTCCATTTTTTTTGCCTTTTGCATTTATTTTTACTATTAGAATTATTGACATTGTTAGATTATACACATATATTTCATTAGGCTAAGAAGTATCTAAGGTTGCCCGGCTTTTTGAGACAAACAGGGCGTGGGAGTTCCCCACGTTGGGACACAAAAAAAAAAAAAAAACAAAACGACCTCAAAAAAAAAAAACTATAGAAATCAGTCAAGGGGTAAGAATTCAGATTCTTAATATCCTAGCTCACACCTGAATAAAAAAACCATAAATGAAATTACACATTCATTGAATGTGCAAAGTAGTTGACATGAACGATGATCCATACAGGTAGATGAAGTAAACACACCTAACATTTTCACATCCATAACCATTGGGACGAAAATCACACACCTCACGTCGTATAGACGGTCATGTTTACGTCAAAACACAAAAGGTCAATAAGGGAAAACTTCTATCTTCACCCAACAAGGTCACCTAATCGCTCAAAGGGATGTAAATAATCAATTGTCTCCCACACAGAAACCATACACTTAAGATTCACCATTGTAACGTATCTATTTATGTCCGATGTTGTTCTTAAATGGTATTATCAGAACGTAATACACAGTTCGTTTTTAATAATGGATACTAATTAAAACAAACCCATTTGATATACAGTATACCTGAAAAAAGAATCCGTTGAACCACCCAGCCAGTTTATGCCTTACCCCAAATTAAGACAATCATTCAAAAAATTAAATTATAAATGTTTGGTTTATTATGTTTCGTTAAATATAGGGTAATAAGTATGAGGATAGAAATATTTGCTTTAATGGTACGAAGTAATATATAGATGAAAATGAGTAATGGTATACGTAAATATAAATCAATATGAGTTAAGGAACGTTATATGTATGGCCAAGTTTTTTTTAGAAAAAAAAAATGCAGCTAATTTTCCAGTATTAAGTGCTTCTGTCATCGTCACAAAATTCATGTAGCATGCGACAAAATACAGAATGTTCAATGAGTCCAAGATAATTCTTCCGAGAATCTGTAGTATCAATGTTTTTAAATACCCTCACGTCTGCTTATAAATGACCACTGAATCTTGTTAAATCTTTATTACATTTTGTTTTGCGAAAAGCCTTCAGCCACAGATTAACGTAATAGACTCAATCAGGTATAATTTTTTTTTGTCGCAATACTCAAAAGCATTTAACGTAATTAAAATCGCAGGTAATAAAATCACACAAAGGTCCACTTAATATATCGTAGAATCCCGACAAACACGAATAATTTTCAAAAAAAAAATGTAAATCGAACTTATTATATGCGATGTTTTTTTTGCTAATCAATAGTCACCAGTAATTAAAAATAATAGGGATATAAATGGAATGAGGCACAGAAGAGAAAAACATATGGTAGCAAAGTCTGTAACGCTGGCAAGCCACGTACGTATTTTCAATGATAGACAAAAAATTCCACTCCTTTTACGTTACTTTATTTTTGTTTACATTCCAAATTTCAAAACAGTCTAATATATCCACTAATGCACCAATGTTTGTATCTGCCATGCCAAATTCGCAATAAAAAAAAAAGAAAACAAAAAGGAAAACTCACCCCAATATTTACGTCCTTTCATGATGGCAGGTAAAACTCCATCAGCAGATAATCTTCGTACACAATTTTGATGATCGGCAGGCCAGGTATATTAACAACTGGTATGACAGCCAAATAAACGTATGTTTGGGTTTTGTGTGATGTAGAATACGGATACTTTTTGCTGTGCACTTTTTCACTTCACTCCCTTATAAATTTAATTTTCACAAACTACCTAGAAACAGAAAATGAGAAGGTGTTACTAAAATTGAAATATTTCATTATTTTTTTATACTAAAAGAAAAAAATGCGTGGCAAGCGTAAAAATATTCAATAATATCTTAATTGTATGCATGTAAACAAAAGTTAGGTAAACACTTTTGGTAATCTTATTGAGCGATGCTACACAAAAATCCACTGAAAAAAAAACACACATGTCTCATTCAGATGGCCATGGTCACAATCCATAAGATTGGTTTTATAAAGATCAGTAAACTCATTCATTATTCCTTTTGATGACACTTTCTGACCCATAACAGTTCATAATTCACTTAGTGGAAACACTTGATCATGTTTTTTTTTGGTTTTATAAAGATCAGTAAACTCAATCATTATTTCTTTTGATGGCACTTTCTAACCCATAATAATTAATAATCCACTTTATGGAAACACTTGTCATACTGTTGTTTTTTTTATCGATAGTTGGAACACACAATACTATTATTAGGCCAATTCTTGATATATTCGTCGCAGCCGATTATTACCATTGAGTACACAAAGGTTTTTTTTGAACACAACACCATCCTAGGATCACTTTTTTATATATTTGTCGAAGCCATGATTAACAATGAAGATGATCTGAACGCACACGTACATCTACTTTTAATTTTGTTTTGCTGTCTCGTTACACACGACACTGATGTTTGTTGTCAATAATAAAGGCACACACTTTTGGTAATAAAAAAAAAACACCAATGAATACTAACCAGGTACTTTGAGGTTAAGACTCAGCGAGGCAGCTGGTGATGTCCACTCACAACCCACGAGTAAATGATACCTGCCCAAACTGTTTTGTAAACAATGCGGGCGAAATTTTATTCAAGCGAGTCCACACTAGTAGTTGAAAACACGTAAACGAGGGCAAAACCAATGAAGACCTGAAAGGAAAAGAAAGGCAAGAAAGAATTAGACAATAACCAAAACAAATCAGGCAATATACTATACAGCTAGGCAAATAAACAAATGAAAAACCTACCTGTTGTCTACACCGACTTCTCTAGTGAAAGCATCCACAGATAAAATTAAAATTCACTGAGCCTTCCAAGCTATCCTAATTGTGGTATGGTTTAACAGGTAGATGGTTGCGTTACATTCATTTTATTATGTTCATTGGCTCTAGCGGCCAGAGTAAAGGTAGCAATTCCAAAACAAATTACAAATCAGCAGTCAATAAAATGTGTCGCAAGATGAAACGGAATTCTATAAAAGGCTGATGGGGATCATCATTTAAGAAAAAAGGAACTGAAAAGAAAAAGAAATAATTGTTGAATAAAAATTGATATAATGAATGGAAATTCTCTACTCACCATCTCTATTGGAGTGTCACCTCGTACGTTTTGTTAAACTTGTTGAGTAAGATGATTAAAATTGTAGCATATGCGGGGGCGCACAAGCAAAATGTGTGGAGGCATATTTGAAAGACTAAGCCTTGTACTGAATGAGAAAGTATGCACACACATACATAATACCACAGGCAAAGTCATTGCAGATCTCCAAAACGGTAATCAATGAGTGGACATACACACACATTCACATGTACATAAATGTGTGAATGGTGAGACACCGCAATTTTTTTGGTATACCCACGCCACTTTTTGCACGTACGCAAAACGCCATACAGAAAAATTTTCATTCAACTAGAAAATTATTGCTGGGAAAATTATTGCTGAAATGAACATTCATGATGTTTAAACTCACAAAACTATAGAAATGCACATGCTTACCTTTATTCCAAAATCCAAAATGGCATATGGTTTCCACATGGCTTCATGGTCATTTGAAGGGTATGGAGTTCACGCTAATTTTTTCCATGGTTTTCAGCCATCCTGCAGCGAAATTTGATAAGATCACTTCAATATACACGCACATCCCCATTTCCATCGATGAACTTGGAGATGGCGATGTTTTGTTGCGTGTGGCACGAAAATTAAATTTCTTTTTATTAGTTAACAAAAACCGGCAGCATTTTTCCATGGATGTGGTTCGTTGCTGCCGGCGAATAAAAAAATGAGAGAACCGGATACAGAATGTGGCCGAGTCATACATAAAGTTACAGTGTTGCCAGTTTAAAAGCAGGAGGCAGGTAAATACAACACTGAGGGGGCCAATAGGTGTCTGTAGATTGACAGTGGGTTGGTTTAAAATGAAATCGATAAATGTCGAAGAATCCGCGAAAATGGGAAAATCAGCATTGGTTTTGGCAGTATAAAAGGCATAACGGGGAAAATATTTCTCCTATTTGTCTTTTGGTTGTGGCAAGGAACCATTTTTTAAACATCCTGAATAAATATAAAAAAAACCCCAAAAGAATAAAGAAATAGTGTAAACAGTTTAATTGTTATACCAAAGTAGTGGCAAAATTTATTTGTGTTTTGGTGATGCCAGTTTATTTGGCTGTGTTGCGAAAAACAAAACATGTAAGACAAGAAAAAAATGTTTTGCCATTTTATGGCTTATGATTGAATGTGTCCTTTTTTTGTCTTATTAAAGATTTCGCCTACTCTATCGGCAAATAAACACAAAGGAACTCTGACCCCTCCAAGTATATGCCTGGAGGAGGTCAGCACCGTTTATTGAGGAATTTTTATTGATGTACTTCAAATTGGCCAAAAATCTTGATGTTGATATAAATCCGATATTTCTTAATTGAGAAGAGAAAACGCATAATTTTGTTGATGGCAGCCTTTGCCTGGTGAATTTTTGATGAGACGGCTTAATATTTCTGTGGTCGATATTTAGTGGAGAAAATCCCTGTTGTTTGAGGGAAGGTCCTCGGAGTAAGATGCCGTAACGTTTAAGAACCAAAAAAAATTATCTTGTTTTGTGAAATGTCAGCAACCAGGTAAAATTTCGATATTTTTGTTCTCCCGAGTGTGTTCATGTTTTGCCATTAACCTGTGCGCCAGAAGAAGCGTTAAAACTGCAAAAGAGAAAAGAAATAAATTTATTAATTAATGATGACATAAGTTGAAACTAAAAAAGTAAAAAAAGAAAAAATTTTATAGATAAAAAACCATATAACTAATCTAACTAAAAAAAATAATCTAAGTGTGAACGTCCCTAGTAATTCTGTAGAATATAAGTGTTAAGTTAAGGAATATTTGTAAGAATTTCTAATGCCAGGAACAGTGCGTGGGTGTAGGGTTACCCCAAAAA
This sequence comes from Musca autumnalis, assembly GCF_047663935.1. NCBI lineage: Eukaryota > Metazoa > Arthropoda > Insecta > Diptera > Muscidae > Musca > Musca autumnalis. The sequence goes on along the minus strand of NW_027411755.1, from coordinate 3,565,756 downwards.
TACAATAGGACTATTTTTGTTTTCTTGTGTGGACATATGGTAACGTCCACTATTCCTCCGTAAGAGAGCTCTTTTAGGAAGGGGTTGAGTGTTTTAAAGTGGCCAGATTTGGCAATAGTCTGTTGATAAATGGTGGTAGCCTGGGTGATTGGCTCACTAAGAGAGAGGCAGTTAGGAATTCAGTGTTTGACATGATTGTTGTTTGTTTAGAATTAAGAACCTTAACTATGTCAATAAATAATTTTTATGTTTGATTGTTTTCAATATGAATTGCTAAGTGTTTTTCCGTAAGAGAGGGAAATAGGAGGATGCTAATGTGAGGTAAGAGTGTGTGGAAATTGGGGCCCTTTAAAAATTTGCTTTATTGTTATGCCAGGATGAAAGGGTCAAGGCAGGGTGGGCAAAGTGGGGGAACTACAACACCAAGTTCCTTCATCATGTTCGTATGTTGTGTTGTATCGTTTTGTCTTTGTTTGTTTTTTTATGTTGAGTCCCTTTTTCATTATTGTTCGACCCCTAGGGCTGATGGTGGCAGGGTTATGAATCCCCCTGGAAGTGATGCCCCGACTGAGCAGTTGGAACCCCACCATAGCGCCGCATTAGGCGGTATGCAACACTGAATAGAAAAGATTTTTAGTTTAAACGTTTTGTTGTCAAGTACGTTGTCAATTTCTACTTCATTTTGAGGTTTTTCATTTGTCTAATTTCACTGTTATTATAATCCCATGTCTCTTCAATTCCGTAGATCGCACCTGCAGGAGTTGAAACCATATTAATTTTCAGTAAGTCTGCTACCGGTTGCTCCATCGACGACAAAGATATTTCTTGTGATGGTCCACCTCTTGTAGTTGTAATGTTCTTATTTTGAGATTTTTTTTCTTTAGTTTGGATTTAAATTGAGTCAAAATGCCATTCATCTGGTGTACGCTCACAACTATTTAATTGCTCCGCAACATCCTTCCACACCTCATCAAAAGTGGCTTTAGTTTCGCCAAAAAGTCTGACTCCAAATTGCTGTTTTGTAGTAATTTTTACTAATATAAATACTAAAACATCAAAAAACGTATATAAAATTAAATAAATTCACTTAAAATAAATGAAAATGTTACTAACGTTTCAATTTTTGTTTTTATTCGTTTGTAAAAATGCACGGCGACAGCTAATTTGTTGTCGCCGGAAAATGAACTGGCGACAGAATTTGACGTCGTCGGTGGAAAAATTACGTAATGGAAAAATTGCAACTGGCAACGCGACACGACTCGCGTCGCAATAAGAAATCGACCCATTGAGTTGCGTTGTCAATTGTCAGCACAACTGAAATGAAATGTTGTTTTATTGGTGTTAACCCAACTAGGCTGTCGATAAATGTGTTATGTTTTTTTCAAACTTGTGAACTCTATTAAATGCAAAAGGCACAATTCGCAAAAAAAAAAACTATTATAAAATGACTGTTTGTTTTACATTGCTGAAATACTCAGGAAATGTCGCCAACATTACTGAGGGGTATTTTGCCACCGTTGAAAAGTGTTTTGATGTTGCCTGGACGGGGAATCGAACCCACGACCTTATGTGTGCAAGCCGGGTGTGCATACCATTGCACCACGGTGCAATTATTTTTTGATGATTAAGAAAATGTACAGGACATGACATCTATTAGAAGAAATTCGAGGGACAAGTCGAATCCATTGGAATTGCCATCTGTACTGTAAGTTGAAGCTCATGTTGGAAAGTTCTGTATAATCTGTAAATTATTTTAGGTATAAGGCGTATTTTCGATTGCCAAAGGATGCCGTAGTATACATTGTGGAAACGTTAAAGGATGACTTCAAAGTAAGTTACAGATCAACATCGATACCCCCATTTTAAAAGTGTGCGCTGCGTTGAGATTTTTTGCGGATGGAAGTTTCCAAAAGTCCATGACGATGATAGAACAATTGTATGGCTCCTTCTACATTGTCGAACGTATTGAAGGAAGTTGTCCACTTGATAGAGAACAAATTGGATCGTTTCGAAGTTGACGGAGGAGGAAAAAAGACAACAAAAATCATTTTATTCAAAAACGAAATTCCCTGGTGTAGTCGACTGTATAGATGGAACCCATGTGCACATTGGATTTGCACTCAATTTATCAATTAATATTTCAAACTGTTGTTTTGTTGTTGTTTTCACTATATTTTTGATATACAAAATTAATTACTCATGCAAATAATCAACAATTGTTAAGAAAATGTTTGTTCCTATCAATTTTACTTCTTGTTTCGTCGAAAATATTCACTGCAACTGAAAATAACTGGTTGCTGAAAAATAGTCGGTTCGTCAATTGAGATTCGCAACTTTAGTTGAATATTGCCATACATAAAGTAATTTTGACAACTGGCAACTCCACTCAACGATAATTGCTATCGATAATAGACCCCCAATAATACAACATTTCTTCTCATTTGTGCTGACAATTGGCAACGCAACTCAAGTTTAGTGGCAATGCATAATCGACCCTAAAGTTTGTTTACAGTTACTTCAACAAATTCAAAAATAAATTGTTATAAAATTAGTTTATGAGTGAAGTTTTTTATCGAATCGAATGAAGATGAAAGGAAGAATTTATCTAATCTTAAAAAAAATATAAAGAATTTGAATCTCTATTGACCTCTACATTCCACGGTGCGCCGCAGTGAAAATTCTCTACAACACTTTCTTTAGTCCCACTTCGATAGGACTTGCCGCTCCCAAGCAAATTCCTGAAAACGTATAATAAACCTAAAAATGTGACCTTTGGCCGCGATTTATTTAAAAATACTTAAATCGATTTTATCTTGTTTTTGGATTTTTCTCATATATAAACATTGTTGTTTCAGGATCCGCAAACACTTCCGAGGTATAAGCACCTTTCATTTAAAGTTAGTTAAGGCGCACCTTCATACATACATATCGTCACCATAAATTCCCGAAGACGTAACCGACATTTAAATCTAAATTAGTTTTTTGGCGTAATCTGATACCTAAAGATAAAATACATGCTCTGGGAAAATTTCAAGCTTCTACGGTCAAAAACAACGACCCTATTCAAGAAATGGCATTTCGAAAAATGGGATAATATTGCAGATTTTGTTGTAATGGAGGATCTCAACACTAAGCACTTCAGTGGGTTTGGTTTCACTACTTATTCCCCTTCGTATATGATCGATAATATCCCATATACTCGCCTTCATAAGATTAATATTCCATATAAAAGTTTTTAATTTTATAACGTTTTTTGCTTCTCCTGTAAAGTTTTGGTTTTGTGGGTTACGTCTTCGGGCATTTATGGTGACGATATGTTCCTATACATATCCCCGAAGGGGGATATGGGACCTACTTTTAATCGCAGAGTCCGAACGGCGTGTTTTACAACACTGGAATACTCAGGAAAAAATATATATAGTAGAACTTCTTTTCCAGCAACGCAGATTGGGTAGGTGACATTGGTGTCATTTATTACCGGGATAGTTGTTAAATTTTTTACTAGCCTGGCTCAGTCTTATTGTTGTTGTATAAATATATTTGCTCTGTTCCAGAATCTGCAAGAAGCTACTACTTTTTACTACGATAACATTTTTTCCTTTATGTTATCGGAAAAAAAGTAAAAATTCGTAGATTATTGCAGTTCTGGAACAGACCAATTGTTTTTACAATTAATGTATTTGTGGATAAAATTTGGCATTGTTTGCTAAGGGGTAACCCTGCGTTTACAAAAGACAGGACAGTTGACTTCATGTATTGATTGTCAAAAACACAAAACTTGCCTCTGTGACGTAGGCGTCCAGACAACTGCAAAAACAGTTGTAAAATTATGAATGAAAATCGTCGATTTCTTTTTGTTTTCCGTTCGTATATTTTGTTTTTGTACATATTCTTTTGTTTTCAACACATTTAAATTATCATCTTACTTCTTTTTCACAAAAATGTCAAAAATTTGTTAACCCTACTGTCTGTGAAAAACTGATAGATGCCCCAAACATAAGAGTGACCAATGAAACAAACATATAGAAGAATAATTTATCTCTGTATCTAAATCGTATAGTTGTATTGTGAAAATTCAGAATCATAAAGATTTGCTTTAACCGGCTTTTCTGTTTCAGAAAAATAAAAACAACAAAATGATTTATATTTTTTTAAATTTTATTTTTAATTTTGTATCACAATAATTTATATCTTTCTTATAATTAAAATTAATGGGAATTGTTGTTTTTTATCGGATTTGTAAATTTGTTTTATCCTACTACATTGCATTATTAGGTTGGGTTTACATTATCATTGATGATATTGTTATCAAAAATGTAATAAAAGTCTTACTAAAATACAATGGGCCTGCTTAAATAAATCTAAAAATAATATTCGTTTTCTGAATGAATAGAGAATAAACTATGTGTAATGATGAGATAAGGAGAAAAGAGAAGAACTAAAACACAAAAGTTATTTTATTCGCAATATTGCATGCTTGCAATAGTACAAAAACTAATATTTTTGTATATTATTATATACTCGCCTAAGTCTAAATTGCAACAATAAATTTTGGGTATGACTCTATCATCGATATTTATTAAATATGTATAAATATGAAAAAAAAATTAATAAGAACTGAAAGCTTCAGAAGTTAAGTAATAATTGCATTATTTGATTTAAAATCTCTTTTCTTGTTGGCGATACTGATAAATGTGATTAATGTGGGTGATTATAGAGATGATGGATGAGTTATATCATTTCTTCATAGTTATTTGGTAATTGTTTTTTTTCTGTTTTGAGAATTGTTTTTGTTGTATACTCTTTTAGCAATAAAAGGAAGATTTGTTCTTTGAAGAATTTCTTATTTTTAGCAAAGGTGGTGGTGGACCTACACTACTACATATAATCTAAACAGAAATAGAGCACATTATTGCAATTGAGCAATATTTTGTATAAACGTGCTTCCAACTTTTTTCAGTTTTGTTTTGTATGGACTAATAATATTAATATAAACTTAAGAATTATATGAGTGTTATATATAAAAATTCTTTAATCAGATTTATAATTAAAAAATTCTCAATGTAACCAACCAAGGTGATATTGTGATGTTTTGGGGAAAATACAAATGACATTCAATTATTAAATTTATACAAAAGAGACACGAAGACGAAAAATGAACTTATCTATGACATCCGATGTCGTCAGTCACAAAGATATTATTTTACCGTATTTTTACGAGGACGAATTGGGGGTATCAGCCGTGCTGACATCTTCACAGATGGTGTGTAATTTTTCCATTTCTGATTTTGTGACAATATTAATGCTGCTTACTTTGGCACGTTGGTAGGCGACTACGGTATTTTCGCCCAAACATTTGATGCATACATAACCAATGAGTACAGCAATTCCAACCGTCATAACACGAATCAAGGGATCGACATACATTTGAATGACCACCCAGGCCGAGGCACCAGCAATACACATGAGTGTTATTAAAATTACCGTTTTTGACCAGTGTTGTATGGTGAAACCTTTCTCCCAATCGAGTCTAATACAAAATAAAGAGAACATTGATTATTTGGAAGGAGAAAAAGCACAAATCGTACTCACTTTTTAGTTTTCTCTATTTCATAGGGAAAACCACACACTTTGCAAGATAATTGAGCTTCAGAGGTACTACAACTTTCGACCAGCCAACGTTTTAGGCATTCATGATGAACTGAGGAGACATCTCCGGTACAACGGCAGGGTTGAATTAGTGGTTCGGGCTTATCGCTGTCATAGCATATCCAACAATCTTTTTTGTTTAGAAATGATTGACCTTCTTCGGGTGAGAGGGTTTTCGTTTCCGCCGACATTGTTGGTATCGACGGATCAATTTGGCGAGATATAAGTTTGCGAGGATTCAAAATCCATAATTGTTCGGGAGCCATGGAATTCCACAAGCAACAGGGAAACCATAAAGCAACACCAATTTCTACAATGCGAAAAACTATGTCGTGCCAGTTTCGAGAATAAACTGGAACTCTGAATGAGCAAAAATAAAATATTAACAAAAGTCCACCACTGATAAATAAAGATATTTACTTTGTTTTCCAAAAATCTCCCAAGGTTTCCGATGTCAAAAAGCCAACGATAACGATTAGCATAATGGCCTGTGATAAAAGACCCAAGCGAGATTGGTGTAATTGCGAAGCATTGACTATGGCCTCACTAGGACCCAAAATCTTTCCCGTTTGGTCATATACAAAACCTCCGCGCAGCTTGAAGAAGACCTCAACGCCATATATGAGAAAGAATACGACGACAATTAGCAGAAGGGCGGCATAACAACCATTGAATATGTGGGCGTATGTTTGACGTTTCGAATTAATGAGCGACGAAAATACTTCCACACCAAAGAGACTATACAGCAGGAAATTAAAGGCGATGAATCCCAGAAAGCTTTTCGATAGAAATTGCGATTTTTCCCAGCGAATATCACGTAAATGGAAAATCTAAAAAACAAGAAACAATTAATTTTCAGATTTTATTGAAGTATATCCTTTATATGCATTTAAATTAGAAGGGCTTAAACTTTAGCAATCCCTTACGAGTTCTGTATAACGTTCAATTAATTATGATTTAGTCATACCTGTTTGGCATCTTGAAATACTACGCTTTTTGTATTTTTTTAATACCAAACAATAGCCAAAATAAATTTGTCAAAAAGAGATTAGATTACAAAAAGGCAGCGAATTTATACAAAATATATGATATGCCTTAGGGAAAAAATATAAATGGTTGCTTTTTGGGTTCAAATGCACTTTGAAGAAATCTTTTGCATGTAGAATGCGCACACACACTGTACACACAAAATTGCATTTCCTTCCTAACAGAAAACGAAAAACAATTGGGAAATACACATATACTAACATGTGAAAAGTTACCAGCGACATCATTGATTGCCAATAAAAATAAAAAATTCAAGAACATATTAATAACAAAAGAAGCCAGTAAGTACAATAGCACTTCGGCAAATACAAAAACAAGTGTCTCATTGATAAAAGGTTTTAGGTAACTTTTTTTTAATTGTGATATCAAAAATTGGCGGTACTTTTAGAAAAATATAAAAAGCAATAAGTACAATAAAAAGATATCGTCACAAAGAGCAGTAGTATATCTTGAGTATAAGATATGCCCCTGTTATTTTGTTGAGTATTTATTAAAATAGCTTCCAGAACTTACCTCAGCCCACATGCAAACAATTAATGAAGCGCAGGACATTAAAAGGGGATAATATGCCGACATTAGTGTCACTGCCCACTGAGGTTGCAAATCCAACTACAAGAAACAAATAAAGAACAACAACACAAAGAAATGACCCATTAATTATGAAACCTTTGAAAAGTAATTCAACAAAATGTACATACCGGTGTTGTAAAATAGGCACCTCTCAAAGACGCGGCCACAAAAACCATGAAATACAACATTTTCTGTGTGGTTATACGACATGCCCTTAATACCGATGGTTGTTTCAACCGTTGATATTCCGCCACAATGCATATGAACAATTGTATAACAGAGACCAATGCCACAAAATAGAATACCCCCGATATGCCGGCATAGTAGGGTAAGTTGAAACCGCTGCACTCATCACCCGCATAGCGAATTTCACACAAGCATGTTCCGTTTAAGCAGTCACCCCTGCCAGAACAAGTGGCCGAATTGAGATCGTCGTGTTTGCTGTTGAATGGTTGTGGTACGCCGTCATTGCTGCTGGACATACCAGCGTTAGTTTGATGCTGCAGTACGCTCGTAGAGCACCTCATTAAGTTGTGAAAGCTTGGTAACATGCTATATGAGAACAATTACCTGAAAGTAAATAAAACACAATAAAAACAATGTTAATTTTGTTATATAAGAATCATAAAGAAAACAATTTTGCATGCAGCATGGCCATGCATAGAAAAACCTATTAAACACTGTGAAAGAAAATAAATACTGAAAGTATGAAACGGAGTTTAAAGACACTTACATTAATATATTATACAGTCGAAATCGCTTATAGCCTCATCGTTTATAACGACATATCGAATGTAACGACGAAATCGAAAAGGCCCTTAAAGCCCACGCAAAACAAATATCGCTTATAACTACATATCGGTTATAGTGACTAATTTCTTGACCAACGTTTTAAGCGATTTCGACTGCGTTATTAAGTATAAAGGAATACGCCAATATTCCATAGAGCTGGCAAACTATCGATATACCCAACATTAGATATTTTATGTTTATAAGCTGCATGTGTTTGTTTAATAAAAACATATAAAATGTATTGTTAAATATGTCATTAGAAAAATTCGGATTTTTTATATTTGTATATACCTTCTTAGATCCATAATATACCGAAAGAAATTGCTTCATCATTCCTGATTAAACGCAATTTTTTAAAAGAAATCCGTCTGGCCTTCGACCAAAATGTTGGTTTGGCATTTCTTCTGGTTTAAAGGAATACAAATGATCTGTTAACAATTCTGGTTTAAAAAATTATATATTTCCTTTTTAATACATATTAATAATTAATAAATAAATAACTCTGCTGGCATTTGGAAGTGCGTATCTCTTCTCATTTCCTCACCTAAGGCGTCACTTCCGAGACACGGACAGGGAAGATAAAAGAAGATTGGTAGTGCATTTCAGAAACAATTTCTATAGCATTATGACGGTTCTTCTTTTAACTTAAAAGCCGATTGTTTACATTTACTTAAGAGTTCAACAAATTTAAACTACTATAGAATATTTTTCTATCTGTTGGTTATATGACACGGTGGTGCAGTGGTAAGCATGCTCACTTTGCACTCTGAAGGACCGAGTTTCGATTCCCAAGCCAGACAACAACATCAAATTATTAAAATGATTAAAATAAATTAGGGGGAAATTCCTGAGTGTTTCAGCTAAGAAATGTAAGTTCTCTAAAAGCGTACATACTTAAAAAATAAAGGAATAAAACAAATATAATAAAAAATAAAAATAACACTGTGCAACACTGAAAATGCAAACAACTTCTAGTGGGCATTTTCTGAAAGTACATATTAAGACTACAATACCCCTAGTTGGGTTTCGTGTTTTTAGATCGGGCTTAGATTTTATGGCCTCATCTATACCGGACTAAAACTACCCTTTTTTTAACTGATTCGTTCATTATCTCAGAAATTAATAAGAATTTTGCTATGCGGTCTTCAGCAATATTGTAGCCCTAAATTATTAGAACTTATATGTCTGACATACGAACTACGAAAAACCGCATATAGGATATCAAAATTGATAAAATATAGGAAAGATTACATAATTTCTGGAATTATGGTCAGTAACTGCCACACTATTGAGAGTTGATCCAAGTAGCCTTTCGCAAAAACTTTCCAAATAATGTCCTTAGGAATTCTTCAGAACATTCTGAAACTGTAAAACACTTATTTCATGTTGTTTAGGCGGTATTTAATATCATACTTTCTACAAAACATATTTCAAACAACGTTCACACAGGCTGTTTATTCTCATATTTGAAATTTCAATGTATTTTTGATATATTTATCAAATTGTCGTTGAATAATATGCTAGAAACAACGCGATAGAGGCATTTTACAACAATGATATTTTCTGAAGAGTTGTGTATTACATTCCAGTGAATAATTTTCCCAAAGATAACATTAAAAAAATTTGACTGTTTTGGAGATATGCTGCGAAATATATACAAATCACGGAAATTTTAGATATATTATAAAATTTGAGGCAATAAATGAGGTTATTCGTGCTCATTATGTCCTCAAATACATTCTTCTTGTTCTTATCTACAAGTTTGCTGCGGATGTCATGGAAAGATTCGTATTAGTTTCAAAGATATAGCCCCGATTTTCTTTAAAAAGTCAATATTTAGCCATGTTTAGATAGGGCCATAAAATCCGAACCCGATCTAACAAAACAAAATCCAAAGAGGGTTTTTGTCTATTGCATCTGTACTTTCATAAAAACCGCATATGAAATTGTTTGCACAAAATTACCTTAAAAATGTTGCACAGTGTAATGATAGAAATTTCAAAAATAAAATTATTTTTTCAATTCTATGAACTATCGCGGGAATGACTTCCAGAAGTGTCGCTAAAATCACTTCCAAGAATGGATGCCTCGTGGTTCATATTTTCAAAAATGGGATCAATTTACGATGACTTCCGCTACTATCGCCTGCGACTGTTTCCATCGCCTAGGCGACACGCATAGCTCATTTCCGCGATAGTTTTTGCTTGCAGGGAAAAAATAACTAAAAAAAGCGTACATTGGTTCGCGTATTTTGAAGAGTGTGTGTGCTTTTTAGAATGTTGAGGTAACACCACACAAAGAACATTTAACGTTTACCCCATTTTTGAATTAGGCGTATTATTCACCTAATTTAAAAACCGTGCATTATTGTATACATTTTTTTTATTGTAAAACAAAGTGACAGCTCCCTAAAGTATGCAATAATTTTGTGCAACAACGAAATTCCTTTCCCCATTTTTTGCTTCTCCCACTTCATTGAGAATAGAGGGAACGAGGGATCGGGAAAATGTGTCTTCATGGGAATATTCAGAATAGGGCTGTATGTGATTGCACATTAAATTTTAGGTGGGAGGTAGCCGAAGTTGTTGAACTCATATACGTATGTATGTATTTCATATTCCAACTTGATTTAATTGTGAAAGAAATATTAAGATGTGCAAAGGTGGGCCCAATGACAATCATTGCTTTTTATAGTTATCGGTCCTATCAGCCACTTTAGTTGGTCAATGCGTGATTTTTTAGAGCTTTGGGTCAATTATGTCAGGAAGAATGGAATTGCTTACTAAATATTATATCGCTTTAAACAGGACCGCAAGGTGTACTTTCTGTAAAACTTTGCGAATGATCTGAATTTATGCGAAAATTTTAAAGTTTTCTGAGGAAGGTACCCAATTTTTTTTCCGATATAGACATTCTTGGAACTTGAAAAAAATTTTACGATGTGCAAAGTTTATGCCAAATCGAAAACTCAATTCGAGCTCATCCGTCATTTAAGCGGATATCGACAGCATTTCGTAGAGCACAGGAAGTATGGACTTGACCCCGAAAACAATTGTGCCGACGGCACAGGACAGCATACTTACATATTGCAAATTTTTCAAAACGATAAGAGACATGTCCTTAATCTGCACTTTCCCTAATATCTTTTAAATTTTCTGAGGAAAGTACCCGAAGGAATGGACCAATATAGCCCATAAACTTGCGTGAAAAGCAAACTCAAACTCTATATAAAATATATTAATGTTGTATCATGAGTTTGCTTCAAAATATGTACGTGAAATCTGTAGGTAAGGTATTGTGGGGATATACCAAATCATTGGCGTATACAAAAAAATTTTAGTAGTCAAACTTCTGATTCAGAGAGAACTCGAAGTATTAACTTACATTAAACTAATTTTGGAAGAAATTTTTGAAAATGTTAAATACTTATATAGTACACTATGGGCCATTATTACATGTGTTCTTTTACTATCTCATGGATTTAAAAATGCAAAATAAACTAATTTGGAGGCATTAAAAATAAAATTTTCACGTTGAAAGTTAATGACTTGAAGCTCCTCCTTGAAATTCAATCATCACTTTTAACTTTAAGTTAACCGGAACGCTATAAATCTGTTAGGTAAATCCAAACTATAACAAAAGAAGACTTATAATAATGGGGGTATATATTTTAATATGTACAGGCAAGATTTTTTGGAGCTTTTGGGCCTTAGCTCAGGATATATGGACTTACTGCGGAAAAAAATGTACCGTTGTAATAGGGACTGTGTAAACAACCTTCTACAAAGAACTTCAAATAGATAGGAGACGAGTGCTTTTTTTCAAATTTTGTGTGGGAGGTACACTAAAGACGGGACCGATATAGTCTATATTCCATCCTAATATATGAATGGACGGAGTAATACGATGTGCAAAGATTGAACCAATCAGATACTCCCTGTGAGAGTTATCTGGCGGATTTTCCATTTTAGTTGATTCCGTGCCGGCTTCTTGGAGTTTTTAGGCTATTAACTCAGGAAGTATGGACTTGCGCCCGAAAACAGTGGTACCGTTGTAAAGAGGGCTGCAAGGACAACATGCTGAAAAACGATCCGAGAGGAACTCTTAAATTTCACTTTTTCCGAATTTTGTGTGGGAGGTACCCGAAGGTATGGACCGATATAGTCCATATTCGAAACCGATCTATATCTGGAAGGAATAATAGCGGTATTCACTCATGTTGGTAAAGTGGCATTGTAGATCTTGTACATCTTGTTAATATTGTAGATCTACAAGTGTTTACAATACCACAACAACAAAATACATGAAAGTTTAATTTACCACAGGGTTGTTAATTTACTCGACCTAAAAGTATTGTAAACATTCCCTTGTACTTTTACAAGGGTGTAGAACAGCTGATTGTTGTGCTGTCACTTTGTTGTGAGTTTTATTTTATGTCGGAGTTTTGTTTTTTTGGTAGAAAAATGGGAAAAATAAAAAGAATAAAAGAATGGAGACCAAGAAAAAAACAATTTTTTGTGAAAAAAGAGTAATAAAACTGAAACTAAAAGATAGACCTACGACGACGTTAAGATGCTTTGATTTGTTTACGATATTCACAAAAAAGACATTCACACTTCGTTGTAAAAAACCCTGGTACATATAGTACATTAACAAGAGTTGTAAATCTACCACATTGAGTGAATACCGCTAATATGATGTGGCAAGTATAGACCAAATCGATGTTCCCTTCCAGAGTTATCGTTCACACCATTTAACGGACCATTTTTAAACTACTGTGGGGGAGGTAGCCGAAGGAGTGGATCGATATGGCTCATCTTCGAGCATGAACTACGTTTGGGCAAAATATTACGAATTACTAAATGTGGTTCGAATCGGTTGATCCGTACGAGTGTTATGGTGTGCACCAGCCAGCCAGACAGACGGACTGGCTAAATCGACTCCAAACTGTCTGATACTAATTTCGTCCAAACATAATTCGATATTTCGATGTGGCACATTTTTGGTCGTACCAAAGTGTGTATACCCTCGTTAGCCTAAACGCTGATGGTATAATTATATTGCCATGCAGTCCATGATTTAAGAAATGTTTAAAAAAACTTATCTGCAAATTCATGTGAAAAGAATATTGCTAGCCAGACTACATTCGGAAAAGAGATAAATTGTGCCATAATTATTACCAATCGAATATAAAACCGTTTGAATCCATTTGAGGTAACTATCATCTATTCTCCGATTGGTGTAACTATCATCTACTGTCCCATCTTTTTTTTTAATAACGAATAAAGTGACGACAATAACAAAACATCTGGAATAATAAGCAATAATATTTCAAACACCACCCTAATCTACATACGTACATACGCTAAATTATCATTCATCGATGAGTAAACTATAAACAGAAGGTTCATCTACACAACACATTGTACTGTAGAAAAATTAAGTACGCCATGCATGACAATTAATATTGATAAAACACTATACGCTTTACAATATTCTCAATTTCATTCTTTATACATACATATGTACATATTGGACGCACACACACTCATTGGAAGTTTTACTTGTTATATGTGTACAATGACCATTTATTCCAGCTTCTACAACAAGTGGGGATTGACCTCATGTTACTAAATGATTCACTAAAAAAAAAATAATAATAATAATAAAAACCAAGAAGTAGACTGTAATTAAGTTGGCCTGACTTCCGACATGTCATTTTCTTTGCAAATGTCTGCAAATTTTATTCGTGTTGTTTTTCATAACGCTGTAATACTTTATAACTGCAAGGCTATGTATTTCAAAACGGCACAGTTACGAATTTTTAACGCAGTAAAAAATCATTTTTAGTGTGCAACTGAAATATTTTGACGAAATTGCAGTTTGTTGGTACGTTTCGGAAGTCAGCCTTGCTTAGTTAGGTTAAGGTTTATAATTAATCTTTTACATTGTAATGTGTGCTTTTTAAGTTGTTCATTAGTTCCACCTGCCATGGGGTATTTATTTACAATAATTAATGTACATATGTATGTACCATGTACGTATACTGTATAATTATAAACAAAAAAGGAGATAACTCAATAGGAAATTTAAAAATATAATTAATAAAAAAAATGACAATTCTCTCGACATACATTGTGTACTATAAGTATCAATGAACAAAGAAGAGACGTATAAGGGAATCTTTATATCTTTTTAATGCCTAGAAGAATAATAATTTTTGATAGGAATCGTATTTCTGTTTCTCTAAGACGATTCGAATTCAAACTCCTGTTGTCCTAAAATATTTTGGTTTGATTGAAAACTGGCTGGGCATTAAAAATTTAAAATAAATTGAAAACAAAAATTAATCATATATTTTTGAAAAAAAAAAAACAGAAGTTTGATAGTATTTCGAATAAATTTGAATTCTATTCGTCTTAGTGAAATAGGAAATAAAATCAAATTCGTTCGAATTACTACCAAACTCCTGCTTTTCTTCAAAATGTTTGTTTGGTGGAAAAAATTAATCAAATATTTTTTCAAAAACATAATTTTGGCCATAGTGAAATAGACATTTAAATTATTGTTTCTCCTTAACTAAAGTGTACTGTACAGCATGTTGTCTACTTTTGTGACTATACTACAGCAAAAACTGTCCCTAAATGTGGTATCGTGACCCACTGACTTCACAATAGCGTCGAAACAAATTTCAGAATAGTAGTTTGGAAACAAACTCCTAAGAGATCACTTTCCCGAATATCTGCCAGCACGATCAAATGACTGATTGCAAACATACTTAAATCTAACTACTTTCCTTCACGGCATAGAAGTAATGAATAAAAACAGTAACGTCAACTAAATCATCGAATTAACACCGTTGTATGTTCATAGAGATGGAGATTAAGTCATACGTATTTACTTAATTAACGTAAACAAATAATTTCCGTCGACGAAACAAAAGTACAATTTAAACAAATAAATAAAAAATATTCTGGAATAATATGAAAGCAAATAATCCACATTACCTCATTTTTAAATCTGTCGTGGTTAGGCTATGTCAAAGGTTTTTGGTTTCGTTTTTTGTTATCGCTTTTTTGTGGAAACATTAATTATACAAGAAATTTTAAATATTTTCGTGGGCAATGTTCAACTTTATTTTGCATTCTCAGTTTCACGAGAATTTTCTGCAAATTCTTTCGCTTTGTAATTTAACATTATTAATTTATCTCTATTAAGTTAGCAAACAAATAAACAACAACAGAAAATGACAATTCGTTAATTTTTCCAAACAGGCTCTGTGAATCTGAGTGATCTCTTTTTGCATTCACATGACTTAGTTAATATATTTTATAAACTTGAAAAGGTTTAATTTATTTACTTAAATTCATTTTTCTTTTTTTAAAACAAACTAAAAACGTTGATAAGATAGCAGATAATTTCACACACTCCCTCCATACATTCATATGTGGCCATACAGTTAGTAGTAAATTTTTAATCATTGGGACACGAATTGACCACAATATAATAATTAGCACATTCACAAATATTTTATTTTTACTCTTCTTACTTTTGGTTTCGAAAATTTCACAATTCCATTTATTGAAAATAGAAATTTCCGCTATTACATTAAACACATTTTAGCTTGGAAAAAATATATGTATGTTTATTGGCGAAAATTGTTTTGTCGTTTTATTTGCGTTGATATGCTGCCTTTGAATTGCTCGAGAAGACTAGCATTGCTCGCTGCTGAGTTTAGTACAAACGTGACGAATGGCCATGGGTGTTTGTCGAGAACTCAGTACTATCAACAAATCTATTCAAATTGATTCTCTTAAAATGTTGGCAGAAATACTCTTAATACGACGAAGACGACATCGTAGCTAGCCCCGCATGTCGGACAATGAACGCTCAAAAAATCGTTCACCTCCTTTTTGCGGTGCATAAATGGATGTCACTTTTATGTATGATAATAATACGAGTATATAAATGATCTAAGCAAACAAACTTTATTTTAGATGTGTGTTTTGTTTGTCTTAGTAATAAATAAACAATTGCATAGTAATAAGAAAATATATTGTCTGGGAAGTAAAAGACTAATTTGTATTCATGTAATCTTGGTAAGGACCATGTAAAATGCAATTAGAATTAGATCCTGCTGACGGATCATAGAATCATGGATAAGGTAGAAGTAAGCACTTCAACGTAAAATTCAAGGGAAGAAGGAGAGGAGAACATCAACATCAACATCAGCCACACCATACACACCATCTAACCCACATAAAGCAAAGGCATCGAAGAGAGCCACTTTAAAAAAATAACGATCCTATTCTAGAAATGTCATTTCGGAAAATGGGGTAATTTTCAGATATTGTTGTAATGAAAGATTCCAAAGCAAGCGCGATTTTGGTTTCATTACTCACTACCATTCGTATAAGATTGATAATACCCAAAATGCGCGCGCGTTGTTTACGGCTTTTGGCATTTCAGGTGACGGTACGTAGGTTAGGTTAGGTTAGAGGATGTGCAGCCACTAAATGTGACTGCGCCACTCGGAGACTTTACGGTCCATTGTGATCATCCTTTAGAAAAGTGGAGAGAGATAAAAATAGATAAGAGAGATAGAATAGAAATAATAGAATAAATAGATAAATAGGAATAAAAAAGAATTAAAAGAACTAAGAAACAGATAAGAAAACAAGGTAGGCAGAATAATCGAAAAAACAAAGCGTTACGCGTTTAGGTTGCGCTGTCCCAGCCACTTTAGATTTTTAACGATGTTGCAGATTACAGTAGGTTCCACAGTTGAGTAGAAGGTTAGAGACGGCGGAAAACGAACACCCACTAGTCTGTGTCGTCTACGAGCCAGGGCTGGACAACGACACAGGAGGTGTTCGATCGACTCCGACTCCTCCTCATCCTCACAGAGTCTGCAGTAGTCATTAACATCCCTATCCCATTTAATGGTAAAGGCCCTAACATAGCAGTGTCCAGTGATGACTCCCGTCGTTACCTTCACTTCCGCTTTGCTCAGGTTCAACAACGAATTCGTTCTTTTGGCTGACAGAGACGGCCATATGGATCTTGCCACAATGCACCTAGGTTCATTGTGCCACAATTCACTGGCTCTTTCGTCAGAGAACGCTTCGACTTTTTGGAAAAAGTGACAGATGGGTGGTTTGATAGAGTCAGTGATAGTTAGATCAGCGGACTGTGATCCTCGTCTAGCTAATTCACCCAACATAGCCGAAAGCCGTTAGTTAGCGCATCCAGAGCTGCTCTACACTTGAGGACGACGTCGGATTTGAAGTTGCAGGATTTGATGGCTTTAAGAGCCGCTTGACTATCCACATAGATAGTCACCGGTTCAAAGATTTCTGCATCCAGATTTTTAATCAATTCCGCCGTCTTCCAAATCGCGAAGATTTCAGCCTGGAACACACTACAGTTGCTGTCTAGCCTGTATGTGCGTTCAAGTGATAGACTTTCACAGTAGACACCGGCACCGGTACCTTCCTCCATCTTGGAGCCGTCTGTATATATAGCCAGACCGCCCAGAGGGGGGTTACTGCGGTTCCAGTCGTCTCTACTAGGTATAATGACTTCTATATCGTCAAATCTGAAGACTGGTGATATATAGTCACTTATTTTGCCACAATGGTTCACAAAAATACCTGATTCATTTAGGATACACCCATGCCCATAGGTACGACCCCGCCAAAGACCCTGTTCATGAAGCCGCAGGGCACTCCTGGTTGTCTGACACTTAATGCTGATACTCAGTGGTCTTAAGTTCAGCATTGCGTTCAGTGCAGCCTGTGGCGTGCTCCTTGTAGCTCCAGTAATAAGAGTTGCGGCGGCTCTTTGTACCTTATCGAGCTTAGTGGATGTTGACTTTTGACGCAATGAGTGCCACCAAACGAGAGAACCATAGGATAGGATGGGTCTAACCACTGTATTATACAGCCAGTGTATAATCGAAGGAGTTAGTCCCCAGCTTTTCCCAATGGAAGTCTTACATGAATAAAGTGCAATCATTCCCTTCTTCGCCCGCTCCTCAGCATTCCTATTCCATCGCAATTGACAGTCAAGGATTGTGCCAAGGTACTTTGCTTCGGGGGAGAGTTGGAGCTGCACCCCATCCAGTGTTGGTGGAACAAAGGCGCCGAGCTTACGCTTTCTTGTGAACATTACCAGTTCCGTCTTCGTTGGGTTAACCCCAAGGCCATTAGCCTTGGCCCAGCGTGATAGAGTCGATAGTGCTCCTTGCATAAGCTCCGAAATGGTTGACGGAAATTTACCGGAAATCAGCAGTACCACGTCATCAGCATAAGCAACAACTTTGATACCTTGATTGTCCAGCTCCATCAAAATATTGTTTATAACAAGGAGCCACAGTAATGGCGAGAGCACACCTCCTTGAGGGGTGCCCTTACATAGTCACTGTTTTCCTTATTTTTACCTCCCCAATGCTAGAATTTATAATTCTGCTTTGAAGCATATTATTAATCCAGCACGTTAGGGGTTCAGGTGCATTAACTTTCTTCAGTGAGAGATTGATGGACTCAAGTTTTACATTGTTAAAAGCTCCTTCTATGTCTAGAAAGGCAGCCAAGGTAAAGTTTGAGTCTTCCATGTTTTTCTCAATGAAGCCGACCACCTCATGCTGTGAGTTGCTTATAGAGACGGTGTCTACCCGACTCCTTATCTCCAGGTCGATCAGTCTTTCGAGTGTCTTAAGGAGAAAGGATGATAAACTTATGGGTCTGTAGTCTTTAGGTGCAGAGTGACTAGGTTTTCCCGCTTTGGGAATGTAAGTTACCTTTACCTCCTTCCACAGCCCCGGTATAAAAGAGAAAGTCAAGCACGCCCTAAAAATCTCCTCCAGGATTTGGTATAAGGTCGGTGATGCAAATTGTAGCATCGCCGGCGTTATGCCATCCGGCCCCGGAGACTTGTAAGGCTTAAAAGTGCTGACCGCCCACTTAATTCTACTTCTGTTGACCACCCTGTCAATGAGTACCAAATCCAAAGGCTCCTGAACTCGGAAGTCGTCACGCTCATTGTTGACAGTATCCTCATCCGGTACGTATAAATGTTATATTGCTTCAGATATTGAAGAAAAGAACGTACAGTGAGTCAATTAAGTATTTTGCCTATTTAGAAAATTGAAAAATAAAAATTCAATAAATTCTTTTAAAACCATCGAGTTAGAGGTCAAAAGTGGAATATTTGTATGTAGTATGTTTGTTGATAGTTTAAGAACCAATATATGTAAGAACAGCTGCAAAAGGCTTAATGGTCTTCTAGATATTGACAAAAATCTATAAAAACACAAACTATTTAAACGCAAACATGTTTTCACTGTTATTTTCTACAGTTTTCCTACATTAATTTCTTCGGCAATATGTTACATTCATTTTGGTCAATACCGACATTAATCCCTAAGAATATCAGTGAAAAATGTTTCCCCTCTAAGTTCAAGTCGTATCAAATTCGTTAAAAATAAATAAAAACTAAGAATAATCGTAAATAAACAGTTTGGAACTATGAAAATCAATAACAGAGGCAAACAAATATTTAAAAAAAAATCTCGGAGATCCTTCCTCGTCGCTTTCAAAAGTTAATCGGGTCTAAAATATTGATCTCGGAACGAATGTCTTGGATAAAGTGTCCACAAGGTTCCAAAATCCAGAAATCCAGAGAATGGTTACGTAGCAAGAAAAAAAAAAGAAAATTATTGGACCCGATTAATTTTTGGAACCGACCAGGGAGGATATTCGCGATTTTTTAAATATTTTTTTTGCCTCTGTATGTTCATGTTTGACAGTTAAAGATGATAAGAACAAGTTGATGATATTAACTCAAAAGATTTTCCATGAATGTGGAAACTGACAACTACATTTTAAATAATTAATTAATAATTAAAAGATTGAGATATATTGACAAAAGATTCGACTTCTTTCTACAAGATTCGAAGCAACATCTATCGTTAATGTATTTTGTTGACTGAGAATATTGGTTTCGAATGAATTACGAACTGTGCCCGATATACACCAACATGAACTTAGTTAAACGTATCGAGTTACAATTATAAAAGTCCACAGAACTTAATACTAAAACTACACAAAACCGCCAATGTTTCATTCACTAAAACCAACCATCGACAAACCAAAGAGTGGCCAATGTGTGTAGTTTTAAAATGGATCTTCCCTCTTATCTTTTCCCCCTATATCTTGCAGGAAACTTCAAAGATTTTTCTTTTGTTGTTTCTATATCTCAGAAAATTCCATTTAATGTTACTATCATGTACTTGTACTTACATTTAAATTTTGATATCGAACTCCCAAATACGAAAAATCAATGTGTGCTAAGTGCGAATGTCTACAATTAACTAACTGCTGACCTTTGAATAAACACAAAATATTTCCAACGTTTATTCCCTAATGTATTTTAATTAATTACTATAGACTATAAATATATTATTAATTAAAAACAACAACAACAACGAAACATGCATAAAAATTACATTTCAACTACAAGCATTTTTTGGTAAATTATACTCACAAAGTATTCTTTGGAGGCAAATGAATAAACATGTGCACACCTCTTTTCGTATTTTTGTGGATTGTATCCCAAAAATAAAATATTTATCACCAAAACACGTACATTATTGTAGGTGGTTGTTCCATTACACAAAATATTGCTAGTTTTGAATTTCTTTCTAATAACGTTTATTGTTTGCAAACTGCTGGAAGAAGACTGCGTTTGTTAATACACGCCCACCAAATGTAGTCTTATCGGAAATAATTAATATATGAAGGAGATGACATTTACTACAGACATTTGTATGATGAGTGTCTATTTTGCTATGTACGGATAAAAGAAACCTTACGATTACATTTGTGCAAAACATTGGCAAAAGAAAATGCTAATATTCAATGTATGGCAGTGGGAGTTAGATTTTTCCGATTAGAACCAAATTAATGTAATTAAAGAAAAGTAGCAATATGATAAAAGAAAACAAAAAACAAATCATAAAATGAAAAATGATTTCAAACATTAACCCCCAGTTTTTGTAAACATTTTTATTCTTCTCACACGAATTGTCAAATTTTGTAGATCGATTTACTCGCTTTAGCGCAAATGTAGAGCGTTGATTTTTAAATGAGGAATCCTTAATGATATATGGAACGGGTATACGAAAAATTAGATGTGTATGTCATCTGGGGGCTGAGCTATGAATGCCTAAATTATTACGAATATAGACGAACGAACAAAAATAAGTTACAAAAACTGGGGGTAAGTTTTCCTAAAAACATTCGGGTCGGGTTGAATAATTTTAAATTTGTTCCAGAACTGCAATAATCTACTAATTTTTACTATTTTTTCGATATCATAAAGAAAAACAGGCATAGGCTTCCTGGCAGTATTGAAAGCTAGGTTTTAAAACTTAGTTTTCAGACAGTTGTATGTATACCAAAATGAGTGGACACTGAGTGGATACATAATTTGGTTTCATCAATTTCAGCTGTAACATTTGAGATATGTAATTGTGTCTAGATGTAAAACATTCAGTCATGGATGAGTGAGTGGAAAAAAATTGGGATTCCAGATTATTTTAAAGTTCAGAAGCTAATATCTCTCGAAGTATGGGTTTCCATCATATATACATACTTATGGTAAACTCATGGTCAGTTAATATTGCAGAAACTGTTCGTACTACAGCGAACCGTGAATATTGGTTCAAATGATGCGAATGAGAAAATGTTTAATTACCTACGATTTTTTTATCATTTCTATAAATACATATACCTATATGTAATTTCTTAGATGTCTCCTGAAGTTTTAGTATGTCGCCATATCATCTTGACTTGCCTAGAAGTGAAGAAGTCACTTTACTCTGATGATTCTACTTAAGATGCTTTGCATTCACATAGTTCTTTGCCTTCTGCTTAAATACAAATAACTGTAGCGATCTGGAATTGATTGTGGTAACTTGGAATTATTACTCATATCTTCTATGTATAATAAGCCCATAGAATAACAAGATACCTAACTTTCCCAAAAACACTAAAGTGCACAGTGCACCTGATACATTCATTTACCCACTTCATATCTGCTGCTTCTAGTCATGTTAAACCAGCAAAATGCAAACACACATTTATATCGAAAATGTAACCACACATATGAATGAGTGATGTGTGCGATTGTTAAAATTACTTTGAACGAACCCCCAAGTAAGTGCCTGAGTACATTTCGGTGCATGTGTACCGGAGAATTAAAAAATATATTGGTTGTTGTTTGTTGCTTTGTTTGGGACTTTTTTATCTTTGTGTTAAATGTGACTGCGTCGTTAAACAATGATATATGAACAATTTTAGCAATAAAATGGACATAGAATGTTGGATTTATAAAATAAAAAAGGAAGACTTAAGGATTCAATTGATTATGGCAATTTTTGTCACTGGAAAAAGAAAATCAATAAATATCAACCAAGATTTAAGTAATAACAACAAAATTTATGACTAATTTGGTCCATATTTAGAGTCAAATGTATGTATTTTTTGGTTTTCGTTTCACAGTGAGAAAATGATAAGATACATGATATCAAATATTTAGAACAAGGCCACTACATGCAGTATAGATTTGATGCACCCGACGGTGTCTGCATTATTTATAAGTGTTTAATTTTTTTCGTGAAATAAAAACTGAATTATAATTACCTTTTTGGAAACAGTTTATAAATAATAAAGAAAGCAAGCCACTAATAACATAAGAAGGTAGGATGGAAAAGAAACTCAATCGATGGACGACGTATAGTATGTATTTCTTATTGGCCAATACAAGTTTTCACCATTTAGGCCATCAAGCTGGCGAGCAAACATTTGTATTGTACATTTGTCTTTTTAATTTGGTATCAAAGCAAACAAAAAACACAATAATTATTGCACACAAATTTCACGAATTATGTATTTGTTTGGCAGGCTTTCGTCGTTTAGTTTTTAGTATATATACGTCTACACTTCACTCAAGAAATTCTTTGTTTTTCTTTTTCCAAAGTTACGAACGATTTATATTTTGATAATTATCCACTATACGTTAATTTCTTTTAAAGAAGCACATTTATATTATTCTGCGATTTGTTTTAAACATTTTTATAAGATAGATTTTGTATTTTATAACAAATAAATATTTCTCTAGTGTTGGTGGTAGTACAACGACTAATTTTTTAGGTAGAAAGATGGATCTATAGATCGAAAATCGTTTGCAGATATAACAATCGATTAGACGACGATTCGATTACTGTGTGTATAATTATCGTTCGTTTTAGTTGTCATCTTTTGTTTGCATACAAGAAAAAACTTTAATTTTGATTTTTGTGGTTTAAAGGAGAATGAATTGTTTTAATTCAAATTTTAATCATTTTGATATTGTGTTATAGTGAAAAATAACATAAAAATAAGAAAAAAAAAAAACAAAAGTTAAATATCTTTACACAAATGACGAAGTTTTCTTTCTGACTTGTACAAAAATGTGGAATGTGGATTTGTAACGTGTAATTTAAGTTGAAATTTGCATATATAATTGTATATTCCTGCGACATAAACATATTTTTATGTAAGTATATTAATTATCTAATTATATTATCTAAAGATATAATTAAATGGGTAACTCATAGCGTCACAGAGTTATGAATTCGATTTTTTTTCCAAGGTATACTTCCGTTCAGTCATATATTTCCTGCGTATTTTTGCAACGTGAAACTTATACATAATAGCTGTTGAACTATGTTCGTCATGTCGTTCAGACTCAGCGATAAGGTCCTTAGAGTTGAGCTTGAATAGAAAGAAATTCTTGGTTTTTTATACCCTCAGCCTTTAGGCTAGAAATAATGGTTTTAGACCCCAAGTATGTTTGGACGAAATGTGTTTCAGACAATTTGGAGCTGATTTAGCAATGTCCGTCCGTCTGTCTGTCTGGCTGGTGCGCACGATAACTCTCGAACGGATGAACCGATTCGGTTAAAATTTTGGCTTTCGTAATACTTTGTACAAACTTAGTTTAAGTTCGAAGATGAGCTATATCTGTCCACTCTTTACGGTACCTCCCCCACAAAAGTTCCAAAATGTGCGGAAAATTTGTGGGCACGATAACTCTTGAAGGGAGTAACCGATTTGATCGTGAAATTTCTACCAGACTTAGATGTGGTTCTAATATGGACTCAATCGGCCCACTCCTTCGTGTACCTCCCGCACAAAATTTCGGACAAGTTTAGTTTAGGACCTGCTCTCGAATCGCTTTGATTTTTGTTGCAACAACTTGTATTCACTTCCCCCCATACGACGGTACAAGTTTCATCAGGGGCATGTCCATACTTCCCGAGAAAATGGCCGGAAAGGTGCAAAAAGCCCCTATGACACCTTGTGTAGTGGTAGGAGCGCAAGATAACTCTCGAATGGATCTGTCGATTCGGTCCAAAATTTGGCCTTCGTAATATTTTATCAAAACATAGTTTAAATTCGAAGATGGGCTATATCGGTCCACTCCTTCAGGTACCTCCCCCACAAAACTTCAGAAATGTTCGGAAAAATTTTGCCCGCGATAACTCTTCAAGGGAGTGACCGATGTAATCCACCCTTTGCACATCCTAATATATCTACCAGATATAGATCAGGTTCGAATATGGACTATATTTGTCTACGATTTGCATTCGCTACCTCCATTACGACGGTAAAAGTTTTTTCAGGGGCAAGACCATATTTCTTGGGAAAATAGCCCGAAAGGTGTAAAAAACCCTATGTCACCATATGTGGCGGTCGGAGAACACGATAACTCTCCAACTGTTCAACCGATTTGGTCCAACATTTGGTCTTCGTCATATTATATCCAAACTTATTTACATGGACACAACTTTAACTTTATTTAAAAAATATTAGTTTGGATCTCCTAATATTTTATCAAAATTTAGTTTAACTTCTAAAATGGCCCATATCGGTCCTCCCTAAAAGTACTTGCCCTACAAAAGTTCAACATTTGTATCTTAGTGCAGTTAATTCCTATTCCACATTGTTGTCGGCAAGTTCAAATGTCCAAAAAGGGCCAAATTCTGAGGAGACCTGAAATACATTCGATCTGTCCGGAGGTAAAAGTTTCGCTTCACATTGGCTGAGGGTATATATATATGTCGGCAAAGCCGACTGACACTTTTTACTTGTTTAATTTTAAAAAGAATTGGAAAACGTCTATTGCACACTCTAACGAATACATTAAAACAGGTTGATCTTGGTAGAAACTACTGTGGTACAGTTGCTCGCGGTCCAACTCACATTTTTCAATTTCAATTTATTTTATAACCCTCATCAAAATTCTAGCCCTGTTTTTTGTGTTTTTCGGTCTATATATACTTTTCTATATATGCTATCGTTCATAATATACCTAATAAACTAAAAAAAGTATGAGAGAACTCTACCTTGTCCTCTTCTGATAAATTCGCCGACCGAAGCCCTATGTAGGAAAATATTAAAATTTTGAAGGCAATTTTGTTGGCGTTGCCAAGATTAAATAGTGTCCATAGGAGAAAATCTTTACACCCGAAGGACGCATATGTAGAAAATGTATAAATTTTAAAGCAATTATTGGCCTTTACCTCGAGAAGTACTCATTTCGGCTTATCTTTCCTTTAGGGTGGTTTTGTTACAGGTATGTTTTGACCCTCCGAATACACGAGTATACTATATATATGGGAGAAGTCTTAAATCCACGTCCAACAACAGGCTCCTTAGAAAAAAATTAAAAGAAATGTTTATCCCATTTTCGAGATTTGCACTTGTCCATACTAGAAAGTATTAAATCCTCGGCCGTAGCTGGCCTACTTAGAGAAAAAGTTACAATTTAATTACCTATTTCTCGGGAAGTGTGGACTTTCCCCACACATATTGTATACTGGTGTGTTCAGGGGACAAGACTTACCTGTAATAACAAAATTTTGTCACGATTTGAGTTTAGTATATTTAAGTTAAGCTTAAGCCAATTTATGGTTTTTGTAGAACTTTCGACGCTTATATCTACATAAACCTAAAATACATGCTCTGGCAAAATTTCAAGCTTCTACGTTAAAAAATAACGATCCTATTCAATAACTGGCCTTTCGGAAAATGGGATAACATTGCAGATTTTGTTGTAATGGAGGATCCCAAAACCAAGTGCTTCAGCGGTTTTGGTTTCACTACTTATTCCCATTCGTACAGGATTGATAATACTCCAAATACTCTTTGATATTGATATTCTATAAAACAGGTTTTCATTTTATAAGGTTTTTTGCTTCTCCTGTAAAATTTTGAATTTGTGGGTTACGTCTTCGGGCATTAATGTTGACGATATGTACCTACCCATATGGAATATCGCAGTATTAAAATATTCGTCATTCCTTAAATCGTGCGGAGGTCCAATATCATTAATGTATTAATTTACTTTCCGTGATGATATTATATTCAAATATCTTTACCAACGTACTCTTTCGACATTTTTCAGACACTGAGAAATCTGCCTATTCCTGACCGTTTTCCTCTTTTAGAAATTGAAACGCCAAATTTAAGTAAATACATACGAATGAAATATCTATTATGGGTCAGTATAGATATATAAGCCTATAATTTTATTTAAATACCATAAAATTATTCAGTTCTAATAGGTATTTCATTTCCATAATATTCCTTTACATATTTGGAATACATTTCTAAGATATACCTTACTTTAAGAAAAAATCGTGAGTCCGTAGCTACCAATTTTGTCCAAAAGATTTTAACATAACTGAACGATAAAGAAATTATATATATATATATAGGTATATAGATTTTTTTATATTTCCCTAACTTTTTAAACAATAGATAGAACAATCGTTTCTGGATGTAGTTGCCTTGCCAGATTTTACTCTTGATATGGTTTAATTTGTATCCATACTTCCCAAGAAATAGGGAACAAAGTTTAAAACCCTCTTAAAATTTGAAATAGGAATTAAAATGATTCATTTTAAAAGTGTTGTAACTGTCAATAAAATAATGACTTCAGTTACAAAAATTAACTAAAATTTCTCGAAAACAAACAATCCAATTACAAATTTCTCACAAACGCGAAGAACGCTGTTTAAATTAAAATATGAAATAATAATTTATGTATGTATATTATTTAATGTTCTAATTTCAAAAGTAAAACCTAATCCTTCTCTGTTCATTTATAATGCGCAATAGTGAAAAGTCTTTCACAAGTGAACATTTATAATTACTTGGATTAATACTCGGACTGACGTAGCCGAGTTTTGCAACTGTCCATTGTTTATAAGACAAGAAAAGTTGGTGGCGCCCCTAAACAAAACTTGTTCACATTCCCCAAATAATATAACATTCGGCTATTTTCCGTATATTACTAA
Source organism: Musca autumnalis (assembly GCF_047663935.1). NCBI lineage: Eukaryota > Metazoa > Arthropoda > Insecta > Diptera > Muscidae > Musca > Musca autumnalis. Next base: position 3,538,290 of record NW_027411755.1, on the reverse strand, counting down.
TTAGTAATCTGCATTCTATTTGTTGCAATGACGCATAAAACAATGTATTTGTGGCTTAAATGTCGTTTAGGGGCACCTCTCGGATCGGGCTGAAATTTTTACAGTAGATAGCCCTTGGCATCCTGAATACAACGATACATAATTTTCCGGGGGGAAGTCCATACTTCCCGAGATATGGGTCTTGACATTTCGGAAATTTCGTACTTTCACACCTTTAGGTTGTTTAGGGGCACCTCTCGGATCGGGCTGAAATTTCTACAGTAGATAGCCCTAGGCATCCTGAATACAACGATATATAATTTTCCGGGGGGAAGTCCATACTTCCCGAGATATGGGTCTTGACATTTTACAATTCTAACGTGGGCAATATGGACATCGTTTTAAAGCTTATGGAGAGTACTTTTATGCACGCGTTTTGATCGCGTAGCCCACTTTTGACCCTGTCCATAGGAGAAAGTCTTAAATCCCCGGCCGAAGGCCGGCTACTTAAGAACACTTTCAATTTAAAAGAGAGTTTTGATCGCGTAGCCCACTTTTGACCCTGTCCATAGGAGAAAGTCTTAAATCCCCGGCCGAAGGCCGGCTACTTAAGAACACTTTCAATTTAAAAGAGAGTTTTGATCGCGTAGCCCACTTTTGACCCTGTCCATAGGAGAAAGTCTTAAATCCCCGGCCGAAGGCCGGCTACTTAAGAACACTTTCAATTTAAAAGAGAGTTTTGATCGCGTAGCCCACTTTTGGCCCTGTCCATAGGAGAAAGTCTTAAATCCCCGGCCGAAGGCCGGCTACTTAAGAACACTTTCAATTTAAAAGAGAGTTTTGATCGCGTAGCCCACTTTTGACCCTGTCCATAGGAGAAAGTCTTAAATCCCCGGCCGAAGGCCGGCTACTTAAGAACACTTTCAATTTAAAAGAGAGTTTTGATCGCGTAGCCCACTTTTGACCCTGTCCATAGGAGAAAGTCTTAAATCCCCGGCCGAAGGCCGGCTACTTAAGAACACTTTCAATTTAAAAGAGAGTTTTGATCGCGTAGCCCACTTTTGACCCTGTCCATAGGAGAAAGTCTTAAATCCCCGGCCGAAGGCCGGCTACTTAAGAACACTTTCAATTTGAAAGAGAGTTTTGATCGCGTAGCACACTTTTGACCCTGTCCATAGGAGAAAGAAAAGGCGGCATTGGAAAGTACTCTTCATGAGCTTTAAAACGAGTCCCATATTGCATAGGTTTTAAAAATAATGGTGATAAAAGTAAAAAAGTCAAGACCCATATCTCGGGAAGTATGGACTTCCCCCCGGAAAATTATATATCGTTGTATTCAGGATGCCTAGGGCTATCTACTGTAAAAATTTCAGCCCGATCCGAGAGGTGCCCCTAAACAACCTAAAGGTGTGAAAGTACGAAATTTCCGAAATGTCAAGACCCATATCTCGGGAAGTATGGACTTCCCCCCGGAAAATTATATATCGTTGGAATCAGGGTCCCAAGGGCTACCTATGGTAAAAATTTCGGACCGATCCCAGAGGTGCCCCTAAACGACACTTGTTCCGTATTTGTTTACACCTCTTAACAATCTACATATTTAGTTGAAAATAATTCAAGTCCATAATCATGTTGTCCCAAAAGGCTTTTACACACCCCTTGATAAACCACAAATAAAAACAAATTTTGTTTAAAGTTAATATAAAACGTCGGTTTTATTTACACATCATCTTTCTAATTTAGAAATTTCTGAAAAAAAGCAAAACGAAAGAGTTTTTAAAATAAAATATAAAAACTTCCTTTGCTCTTAAACACAACTTACTTGGTGATCAAACCGTCCTTCTTGGCCAAACGGACAATGCAGTCATCGGATTCACCCATACGACGGATTTCACCACAGATAGCATAGACCTTGGAACCATCAGTCATGCGTCCGGTTTCGGGATCAACATCGACAATGTTGATTTGGACAGAAGCGTGATCCTTAGCGTGGATGATTCTGTTGGAAGCCGAGCTGCAAAAGAAAATCACCACAAATGAATTACAATTAAATACAGTCCAATTTAGGATGTGCACCAAAAAGTGCCACTAAACCAAAGAAAAAAAACACGTGTTACACTTACCATTTGCGGGGCACGTACAAATCAACATTCTCACCGGCGTCGTTCTCCATTGCGCTTAACTGCAATTATGTGTTTTTGATTAATTGGTGATGTAAACATTTTTGGTGATGTATTTGTTGTATTTTTATGGAATTTAACTTACTTTTTTTAGAAATTAAAAAATTTGCGGACACTCTTTTATGGAGTTAAAAAAGAAAAGAAAATATCTAGGGTTGGTAGCACTGATGGTTGTTTTTGCAAGTAATCGTTATGCGGTTGTTTTTGGTATTCGATAACAGTAATAACAATGAAAACTATAATTACAAATCACCTTCTATTGTGATTTGAGATTAGGCAAATTTAAGCGGCCCGGCCCATACACTATCAAATTTTTGCTCTGTTCCAGAACATGCAAGAAGCTACTATTTTTTACAACGATAACATTTTTTCCTATATTTTATCGGAAAAAATAGTACAAATTAGTAGATTCTTGCAGTTCTTTTCTGATCTGTTCCAGAACGTGCAAGAAGCTACTATTTTTTACTACGATAACATTTTTTCCTTTATGTTATCGGAAAAAATATTAAAAAATAGTAGATTCTTGCAGTACTGGAACAGACCATTCATCATCATTTCATCATTTTGTATTTTTTTCATTTGTTAGTACTATACACAGTTTATACGATATATAGATAATTTTACAATAATTTTCGAAATAAAGATGTAAAGTTCTATATTGTCGTGTATTTTTGATGACTTATTCAATTTACAACAACTTGTTTTGAAAATTCATGTTCGATCAGCTGCACATATGCATCTACCTTGATTATTGTAATATGTTTGAAATTAACAAAAAAAAATATAGTATAAACACCGGGGTGTATTTCAGGATTTCGTGAAATCCAGTGGATTTTAGAGCGCAAGTGTAAACTTGGCATTACTGTGAATTGCTTGTTTACATTTTGTATGTGATTTTATTCACAACAACGAATTTTGACAACTGGTATGAAGATCAGCTGTTTTTGGCGTTACACCATATGGCTATATTACACCATATACTTTTACACATGTATGACATCAGCTGGTCTGTATATTAGAATACCCACAGTGACTACATACATGTGAAAAAGCATATGGTGTAATATAGCCATAATTGTACCACCATGGTACAATAATTCTGAGGTAGGCCACAGCTAACAGCTGATTACAATTTTTTTTTGTTATGGCTTAATCTGTCAAAACCGTGTTGATATGCAGAGTTGATATTTATTATTGATCAAAAAATTCAACTCTGTTTTGTTTTCATTTCAACATTTCGTTCTTCTTCTTCTTTGTATACTCAAACGTTATCATTCATCAAAACAATTTTGACGTTTTAAGCCATAGCGACAGGGTTATATTTTTTGGCGATTCTCATACCTGGCCTACCTATGAATTATTGTACCATGTGTACCACCATGCACTATACTAAACCTGGCAAACCATCGATATTCCCAACATTAGATATTTTCGATATAATCCCTGCAAAAGTTTGCATCCGCGGATGCAGTTGAATCACTACAAGTGTACGGTACATTTGCCGTTGTAGTACATCTTTTCCTATGCATTCACTTATGAATTTTACAAGAGGGCGCGCAGCTAGGATGCACTCCATTTCGCTTCCACAGCACACAGCTAGGATGCACTCCATTTTCGATGCAAGCTATTGCGAGATATCATAAAATAAATAAAATGCTTTTATTATTTGTGTAAAACAAGAACACAAAGAACTTTATTATACAAACACAAATTAAAAAATTTTCAATAAATTCAATCACATTTGAGCTTACTTCCTCCGTTCTCTATTTAATCCAAGCGCCTCTGATTTTCTTTCATCATCCTAAAGTTGTTTTATGTTGCCTTCCCATCACTAGATCAGCTTTGAAATTTGAAATGTATACACTCTTGTTTATCTCTTGAAGAAATGTGTAGGGATCAACCAACTGTTTTTTTCTGTAGGTATCTCTACAGCAAGTGCTTATAAAATGTATCGAAGGGAGTGCCTTTTTCATAACTCTGTTGGACTACTTCGAAGGATGTTGTGAAATCATAACTGCAATTGCACAAATTCCAAAATTTGTTGCTGGGAATGTTTTAAAATATCGATTGCGATATTATCGTTAAGTTGTCATCGCCATTAATTTGGAGATGAAAATGGCGGAAATGTCAATGACATTTTGCACAAGTACTTCACAGAAATGTAAAATAGAATAGACAATTGCTTTTATTTTATAAAAATATTAAAAAATTTATTTTATAAAAATAAAAAAAATACCAATGCAGAATGTGTTTTAGGTGGCAAAATCACGGCCAAACACGGCCAATTTTGTATAAGTCTATATGAAGTGAGTTTAATAAAAATAAAATATTTCTGACTTTTTGTGTTTGTTGGTCGCTACCCAAAATGTTTAAGCTATATTATATATTAAATAAATTACATTTTTAGTATATATTTTTTAGTTCTTCGAAATTCTCTCTTTGCCTGCAATTTAAACCGCGATAATGATATTAAAAATAATATTATCATTAGTTTATGTTCGAAGATAAGCCATATCGGTTCACCTCTTCAGGTACCTCCCCCACAAAAGTTCAAAAATGTTCGGAAAAATTGTGTGCATGATAACTCTTGAAGGGATTGACCGATTTAGCCCATACTTTACACATCCTAATATACCTACTAGATGTAGATTAGGTTCGAATATGGACAATATTTGTCCACTTCTTCAGGTACCTACCACACAAAATTTCGGATAAGTTCACTTTAAGACTTGCTTTCGAATCACTTTGTTTATTGTTGAAGGAACTTGCATTCGCTGCCTCAATTACGACGGTAAAAGTTTCTTCATTGGCAAGTCCATACTTCTTGATAAAAAAGCCCATAAGGTGTAAAACCCCACTATGGAACTATATGTAGTGGCTGAAGGGCACAATTACAAGACGAACGAAGATTTTTCTACGTTGTTCAAGTAGAAATACTCTCCGAACAAAGATAAAATAAGTCCCATCTCTAACAAATGAGAGCATTTATCGTAATAAATTAATTATGACAGACAAAATACAAAATTTAAAAACGTAGGGCTTTTTTAGAAAAACTGCAAAACATGAATGAAAAGTAAACAGTTCAACGATTAGTATACATCATGGTGCAAGAAAGAAGGTGATACAATAATATCAAGAAAAAAATTTTAATCATTCTTCATTTGCTGTCAAAACATATTTTTAATCAAAAATATATGACAAATATTTCTCTATTATAAGGAATGTTTGTTTGTTTTTCATATTTTTCACATGGTACAATAAAGTAGAGGTAGGCCAGGTATGAAAATCACTGAAAAATGCAACCCTGTAGTCATGGCTTAAAACGTCAAATGACATGGAGCAATAATAAAAGTAGTCGGTTTTAAAAAAGATATGGAATTTAAAGCTTTACTGTTTATTTTAAAAGTACCAAATAGAGTAAAAAATAATAATCACTTCAGTTATGCTCCAGAATATTATTGCTAGATAACTGTTCCAAAAAATAGGAAAAGTTGTACCCAAAACTTAAGACAGCGAAAACAAAAATGCTATTCTCTTATCTTCTACTTGAAAATTTTGGCTCATCTAACATCGTGATTGCTGGCATCGGATTTGCCGATACGGTGACATTTCAGCTAGAAATGTTACAATATGCCTGTTCGATAACTTTGCAAGTAAACAGATTTTGCAAGTTCTTGCAACTACTTGCAAGACTTCTCAATTCTCTTTTACTGAACAAGTTTGTTATCGAACAGCATTTTGTAAAAGTTTGTGCAAATTTGTACAAACTTTTGAGTTATCGTACAGACCTAATATTTTTCTGTTCCCGTAATTTAGAACAAATTTCAATAAATGTCAATACTTGACAAATCGTTCATTCGCAAGTATTACTGCATATACAAAAAAATCAACAATTTTATTTAGACACGCGAATAAAATTTCTTGTCCTTATTTCAATTTTAAGATACAGTGTTAGGCCAGTTTTTTGTTGGAACAATTCACCGATGCATCTACCTTTATAATTGCATAATGTCAACAACAGTAAAAATGTCAACCCTGCTTTTGACAGAATAGGCCATAACAAGAAAAAATTGTAATCAGCTGTTAACTGTGGCCTACAAATCATGGCCCAATTATAGGTCCTCCAGCAAGCGAATTCAAAGAAAAACAAAGATTTTAAATGTCAAAATTCATAAACAGAGGCGAAAAAATTTTGAGGCGAATTTCTTTTCTGTCAATTCAGGTAGATACATACAAAACATTTTCCGAGAAAAAGTTGTTACCTTAGTTATTTTTGTTTGACGAAACAGAAAATACCAGAAAATACCATTGTAAATTAAATTCTCATACAAACACAACAAATGTTGACATTTTACGTGTACAACAGTAAGTTTATATGTTTTCTTTTTTCGAGATACATCTACCTGTTTCTATAGAGTTCGACATTTCAATACCTCACAGCATGGTACAAATACACAGGTAGCCGCATCGGCAATTGTTGGTAACATAAGATGTCAAAATTTGACATCAATTCAATGCAATTGACACATTATGTTACCATCAGCTGGCTTGATAATGCTACCTGTATTATTGTACCATTCCTCACAGCGAATTCAAATGACAAATATGAATTTTGACAGCTCAAATCGAAATCATCTGATTTTGCCGGAGGACCTATAATTGGGCCATGCCTACAAATGAAGACTAGCCTGAATTCGCTTTTTGGATCACCTTATTAAATTCGCCTTGGTATTAATTAAAGCATAGCAAATTTTCTAATCTCTTTCATTGCAGTTACATTTTTTGCCCATTGTTTCAAATTCGCGTACAAATCTAGAAACGAAAGTCAAATACCTGCCTGAAAGTCTGTATACACAAACATTGGCTGACTTCATAAATGCAGTATGATGCGTCAAATGACATCGTCGCGACTTCATAAATGCAACATGTCTTTTTATTGACACCGTCGCGACTTCATAAATGTCACGCGACACATCACACTGCGCAGCAATTGCCGAATTTTTGCAGTGTTTCCAGGTGGACTGCACACCAATTGACATTTCTTTAGTACTGTTATGCCAACTGACATTTGCAAAGAAAACAGGAAAAATACATAAGAAACTATTAGAAATGGCGGATTTGTGGTAATTATTCAATATAATAAATTTATTTTCAAAAAACGGAACTTTACAAAAAGTAAAGCAATGTGTGCGTTCATGAATGCAACAAAATGACACGTCTCTTTTTTGACAATGCCAGTGTTGCCACATATTTACTTTATCTTTTTATGATATTGTCATTTTTTGCAATGTAAATACTGCATTTATAAAGTCAGCCATTGTTTTGACATGTCTCTCATTAATTTTGAAAATGGAAACATATAAAAATGTACAGAAAATACAAACATCTTCAGAATTAATGGAAAATATGAATGAAAAGTGTGTAATTAAATGAAAAATATATGTATATCCGCAGGAAAGGTTAGTGTTTTTCCTGCTCATTTAATATGTGTTACACGTGTTATGTGTTCAAATGCTCATGAAAACGAAGAAAAATAAATTACGTTTTTCTTAATTACGAATGGTGGTGGATGGAAACGGGTTAATTCGTGTACGTTTTTCGAGAGGCGAACAACGTACTTCAAACACTCGCGTGAACATGACATAACGGAAAATGATTTACAGACTATGATGTGGGAACTTCCCTAAACATGTGGCTGTGTTCAGTAATCAGAATTTGGGCTGTCATTCTGCCGTGATTAGCTCCCGTCATAAAAAATATTGTGTCTAAAAGTATGCAATGTAATGTGTCATTTGTTATATTTCATAGAGAAAAAGATTGTGCCTAAAAGTATGCAACGTTATGGAGATAAGGTGAATATTTGATGTTATAATTTCTATAAGTGCAATTAAATTATTAAATTAATTCGCAAAAGAAGAAATATTTAATATTTTCCAAAATAATTTATTGATTTTATGAAAGGACAAGTGTTTCATAGTGAAAGATATGCAACGTTATGGAGATAAGGTGAATATAAAACAGTTTATGATTTCTATATGTGAAATTTATCTTTATTAATAATAATAATATATATATATATATATATATATATATATGCAAAAGACGATGATGTGTACATCCCAAAGAAACTCCACATCAATAATGGAAATATTTTCAAAAACAAATCCTTTCATTTATTGATTTTGTTACGTAGTTATGAAAGTTATTTGCTTGGAGTCGTAAAACTTTAATCAAAGTTGAACGTCCATACATATGTTTGAGTTCATTCATACATACATATATCATTATCATGTGAGAATAGTTGAATATATATGTACACAGAAACAGAAAAGCAAGTGTGCAACTAAGTATTTTTTCCTTCCCAAACGCCGTTTTTAGTGCTGTACTTCCGCAATCAAGTTTTATGTGTGTCTGGTCATGTCTGCTTTTAAGGTTTACAATGTTTTATACATAAGTATCTATGTGTGTTTTTTTTCCATTCAGCTTGTGAACATTATTCACTTCTATTTATACATGAATAAACTACCCACGATGCATACTATGTTTATACAAATCAGCCAACCAACCGACCGTTGTATGGGGGTGGATGTTCCGTTGATTTGTTGGCTCGTGTACAATACATTGAACTGTAGTCATAGTCCTTTAAATTTCCGTTTTGTCTTTATACAATTTCATACATCCTGCAGTCACATCAAGACACACACACACAACGTCTATTCTTGTGTTTTGTTGCCTTTTGAGTTTCTTAAAAACTGTTGCATGTCTTCATACTTAAATTGTGGTTTATGTTAGGTTAGGCTGAAAACAAGGTGGAAGAGATTTTGTGGAATTTGATTGGATGTATACCAATCACTCAATTTTGTTGTTAGTCTATGCAAAACAGAACTATTTTAAATCTTAAGTCGAGAACAACAAACGTTTCTGCCGTTTACACAGTTGAAATAATACAAAACTTCGAATCCTACAAAATTCGATCTAATATGTATATACAGTGACTGTCACTGAAAATGATGCAACATGAAATAAAAAATGTAATCGTTGATAACATCGGAATGAGTAGAGTTTTTTTAACAATTCAAAATACTATTTTGTAGGCTGAAAAGTTGCCTTTAAGATGGCGTAGAAAAATATTTAATTTACAGTACCTTTATACTAAAATTTTGCGGAAAAAAAATGAGAATTTTTAAATTGAACATTGAAAATGAGGCACCACAATAATCGATTAATAATTTCGAAATTGTTGGCCTTTTTTGCCATTAAAAATCAGAATGCCTCAATACGTATATTCTTCCTCATGATGGAATCTCTCAAATATAACGCTTGTCACTTAATTTTGCCACAATTTTTAATTTAAATGCAAGCGTTTTATTTGAGAGATTCCATCATGAGGAAGAAAATACTTATTGAGGCTAAGCGACAAATTATTTTCAAGTTTTAAACGCATTTTTAAATAAAACACTAAAACTTTATTTTTCATTTATTTTTAAATTTTTAGTTAATAAATTTTTTGACCACTGAGAAGTCCATAACCAAATTACAGTCAATTTAGGCCGAAAATGTAGATAAAAACTTTAAATTGCCTAAAATCGAGTAGTACCGTTATATGGGGGCTACACCGAAATGTCCACAAGTTTTGATGGGGGAGTTTTTGTACAATTGGTAGCTCCAAATTCCAAGTTACAGCCAATTCGAACAAAAATGAAGACAAAATCCTCAAAACACCTGAAATAGGGTGGTACCGCTATATAGGGGCTATAGGAAAATGGACCCATATTGGTTATGGTTTCATATTGATGTATTGTCATCCAAATCTGAGAAGGGTGTAAAGTTTCAGTTCGATTGGTCAACGGCAACTGTGTTAAAAATGAGTTACTATATTTCAACAAAATAGAGTGGTACCGCTATATGGGGTATATAGGAAAAATGGGCCCATATTGGTTTTGGTTTCATTTTCGTGTATTGTCATCCAAATCTGTTAAGTGTGGAAAGTTACAGTTTGATTGGTCAACAGCAACTGTATTAAAAATTAGTTTCTAGATTTGAACTAAACGGACACCAAAAAAATAAAACACTGAAAAATATATGGGAACTATGTCCAAATCTAAACCGATTTCGATATAATTTGGCACATTTATTTCTAGACCGAATTCAGTCACACGTTTCAAATTTCATTGAAATCGGACATGTATAGCGTGTTTCGTGCAGCAAATAACGTTCCTCCTATGGCTAAAAAATGATATTCCCCAATTTTCAGCTGAATCGGACAATAAATCCGACCTGTACGTTGCGAACGGACGGACATGCATAAATCGACTCAGAAAGTGATAATATGTGTATACCTAGAAGGAACTATGGGTCTATCTCGTTTTCTTTTGTACGTATAGGTGGCATTTATTGCCCGGTTCCGCCAAAAATTGCGGAATGCCAGTTTTTAACATAGGAAGAACGCTATTGCTTTTTGTAAAAATCAGTTCAGACTTGGATATAGCACCCATATATATTTTCGCCCGACTTTAGGTATTTGGTGCACCTACCACGTTATGTGTATCCAATTTTGACTTTGATCCTTTCCTTTCCTTATTTCTACAGTGCGTATGATTGTTATTACAATCTTTCTAATTAATTAATAACAATCATACGCAATGTGATTTCAGAATACCATATAGAAAATCTCGATTGTATTAGGGATAGGTAAGTCGACTTTCGATTAATCGAATTTTTACAGTCAAAAGCCTAAAAATCGTAGTCGACTTTGTCTGGAGGCAAAATCGCATAATCGGTTATCTTGTGATCGATTTTCGAGCTTGCCCATAGATTGTTTTAAGCTGGGTACACATTGTCAGTTCTGAATGACAGCTTTGTTGTTGCTTGCTAGTGTGGCCGTTCATTTTTATCATTCATCATGCAACCGCAAAATGTTTTGTGGTTGCTGGATGGTTGGGCAGTTATCGATACTTGAGAAATATCGACATTCAAAACTGACAATATGTACTGCTCTTTACAGTAGGTCTGTACGATAACCCAAAAGTTTGTACAAATTTGCACAAACTTTTACAAAATGCTGTTCGATAACAAACTTGTAAAGTAAAAGAGAGCGAATTTTGAGACAATTGTGAGAGAATTTTGTAGAGTTTTGTTTACAAGTTTTTGCAAGGAAAATGTTTCTTGTAAGAATTTGCAAGTTTGATCAGCAGGTTTAAATTCGAATGCTTTGTGGCGGACTTCTTGGCAAAAATATAAACAAACGTTTGGTTTTTAAAATAAATAGAAATAAAAAAGGGAAAAAATATTACATAAATTATGAAAAACGATAATGTAAGTAAAACAACTTATTTTGTAGTTTGTGGTGACTATTTTTTATTTTATTATTTATTTATTTAATCATTTCCGCCAACTTCTTCTTGTTTATCAAATCAGCTGACTTCCTGCAAGTGTTGGCAAATTGCTGTTCGATAACAATCTGCAAATTTTTAGCTTCGAGAGAGTAAAATTAGTGGAGAGAGGTTACTGAGAACTTGCTGAGTCCTTGCAAGTACTTTTCACTTGCGGAGTTATCGTACAGACCCAGTTTCAAAAGAAAACTCGAATGTCCACGAATAGTCGATTATAATCGATTTTCTGCGGTTGAAAGGTTCGACACTACATACATACATATTTGAATTAAAGCGGGGTACACATGATCAGTTTTGACTGTCGATTTTTCGGAAATATCGATAAGTGTCAAACAGTCCAGCAACCACAAAATATTTTATGGTTGCCTGTAGTGGGATTCTGTAACTCATTTTTGCTGTTATCGATAATTGTCGGTAAAATTAAAATGCTTATAATTTCGATAATTAACGAAATTTTTCGGTAAGTTAACAATGAATAAAAAGTAGTCGTTGGCCTCTACCGACACAAACAGTGATTACAACTTTTCTTTATGTTTTTAGTTATAATTTTGCGATTTAATTTTACCGATTTTTGTCGGTAACAGCAAAAATGAGATACAGAATCCCACTACTGATGACTGACAAAAATGAACGGTCACACTGGTAAGCAACCGATTGTTTGAGCAAAACTGACAGTCAAAACTGATCGTGTGTACCCCGCTTAATGTATTCCGTGCATACTGACTTGTTCAGTTTTCACACTAATAGCCGGTCTATGGCCTTGCAAATTTTCCAACAACTACATTAAAACTGTATTCTAATAGATTCGTTTTTAGTGGACTTCAATCCGACGTTTTCATTTAATTTTTGTCATATTGATAAAACATGTTATTTTTTTGTCAATTCTAACTAAATCCATGGTACAATAGTGACTTCACTATTGCTTGAAACCCCCCATACGAGCGTTTGTATATTTTCTCTACAGGGTAATCGTGCAAACGGCAACAACACATACAAGAGAAATAACAGAAGCGAGTCGTCCCAAGTCTCACAGCACAGTTTGTTCACAGAGAATACTGTTACGTTATGTTAGTTGCATTTTAGAGGCGAGCACTTCACAACGTTTCTCGTCTTCGATGTAAAAAGTGTTTCGGCCGGTAAAAAGTGTTCGTTTGTCAACTTATCTACCGAAAGACAAACAATGTGCTTTAAATTCAAAATATAAACAAAAGTAAAGAATTATTTTTGTTGCTGTTTTTAGTTGATTTTTAAATGCTTTAATAATATGCAAATATTTGAAAGAAATGTTTAACGAATTAAGTGGGAAATCTTCTCAATGAATTTGCATAAAATTGAGATTTATATTCAAAAACTTAATGTAAATGTAAAAGCAAAAAAAGTTGTTTAAAAAGTCGAATGAAGCCAAAAATTAAACAATAAATTATAAAAGGTTTAAATAAAAATATTATTTCAGTTTTTTAAGAAGTGATCTCATGTCCGCCGATAAAAGTCGTTTATTTTAAAAAGTTTTGAAATTGTGTTTTACCGGTTTTTATCAAAATGTAATGTTCTAACATTTTTCTGTTACGTCAAACATGGTTACAATATGTAATTGGTGTTGTTGTTTTTGTTTTTCAAATATAATAGTGCAATTTACAATTTCCGTAGACGAAGAAAAATGCAACAACAGTCGTGATGTGGTTAAATGCTTAAATTAAAACAACAATGACCCGCTTTGTAGCAAAAGAGAAGCAACAAATGCACCAACATATTGTTGCTAATGAATATGCAGTGTTTTGTTGTTGTTTTTTTATTGTAAATATTTTAGAAATTTGCTGAACCACCAAAGTGTCAATGTGCAACAAAGAAATCACAGGCAACCAATGATAGAACTTCATAATGATGATGTCTCTAATTACACATTGACATAAAAGAAACATACAAATGATGGGATATTACTAATAGACATTAGAGAGAGAGTTTTATTACATCCTCCAAAAAATGAGGTTATGACTAATAAATATATACATGTCTTCCAGCAACGTAAAGGATTCTGAGCGACTGCAAGGGAAAAATGATCTGTAAACCTCCTTAGAAAGGCGCTTAGTGTGTGTGACAAGTGGAAAAAAATATAAAACAAAATTATAATGGTGGGAAAATTGGTTAAGTTGATCTTTGTGTACACATCTTCTTCCATTTTTCTTGGTGAACGATGATCTAAAATATCCTTTAATGTGTAAGAACATATATTATCGTAATACAAAATTATGCTTCTTCTCTTTTTTGGAATTGTTAATCATCCAATGGTGGTTAGGATGACAAAGGAGCATTTGGACACAACGGAACTGTCCGGCCGAGCATACTTAGAATAATCATAGATAGTCCATAGAACTGAGATCTCCTGTATAACTTGACTTGACAAAAATACAGTTTACTTTTCTGAAAAATTCGTACGTGTGAATGCGATAGATTTTAGGTTATTGTTATATTTTTTTTAAAAAATAATCGGCCATAGATTTTTTTCCAGCTCTAGTTGCCAAAAAATCGACAGTCAAAACTGATGGTGTGTAGGCCGTTTTAGGTTAACTAGGGTAAATGCTCTTTGCTACGATTAAAATGTGCCCATCAAAATAATTGTTTTAGACCCCAGGTATGTTTGGACGAAATCCGTTTCAGACAATTTGGAGTCGATTTAACCATGTCCGTCTGGCTGGTTGGAGCGCACGATAACTCATGAACGGATCAACCGATTTTGTCTTCGTAATATTTTGTCCAAACTTTGAAGATGGGCCATATCGGTACATTCCTTCCGGTACCTTCCCCACACAAAATATTTTTTTGCTAAAATGGGGCGCACAATAACTCTTGAACGGATCAACCGATTTGGTCCAAAAAAATCGGTCCACTGCTTCGTGTACCTCCCACACAATAGTACAGCATAAGAACATGTCTCGGATCTTTTAAATTTTTTTCGTATCAACTTGTTGTATTCGCTGCCCCCATTACAACGACACAAGTTTTTTCAAGGGACAAGTCCATACCATGCGACAATGGCCCAAAAGCTGTAAAAACGCCTACGGCCACCATGTGTAGTGGCTAGTGTTCACGACAACTTTCGAACTGGGTTCTGCGTTGGTCCAAACTTTGCATATTGCAATATTTCTGGAAATCTTAGATAAAGTTCATTGACATTGGTTTCTTCTTCGCAATCCAATTAAATTTCTGCCTCAGCCTCTAGGCTAACGAAATAATGGTTTTAGACCCACAAAATATGTTTGGACGAAATCAGTTTCAGAAGTCTGTAAGTCTGGCTAGTTGAATCCAAATGTTGCACGGTGCGCCTTAACTAATTTTAAATGGAAGGTGCTTACACCTGGGAAGTTTTTGCAGATTCTGAAAGTAAAATGCTCATAGATGAGAAATATCAAGAAAGAAAAAAATCGCCGGAGGGATTTTCAAATAAATCGCGATTTAAGTTCACATTTTTAGGGGTTCTTTAGGTTTTCACGATTTTGCTTGGAAACCGCGAGTCCTTACGAAATGGGCCTAAAGAAAATGTTGTAGCTGTCAAAATTTTCAAGTTAGAAGTTTAAATTGAGACAATGTACTGACTGTATCGCCTCCTTATAAAACAATGTCATTACTGCAATTTCCCAAATTAAACTTATATATTGTTGTTGGCGTTTTTTATTGTTGGACTGCAGAATTTTACATCTTTGTGTTTATTTCAGCTTGAGTCCATATTTTGTTGTAATTCAATTGTTTGAATAACAACAAAATATTTTAAAGTGGATATGAAATTGATTAGTTGCGGGCGAAGGGTAGGGAATACTATAGTTTCAGTTGTCACCAAACAACTTCATCAGTTCCCTTTTTCGCCGACTCTGTATCGATAAACAGGTCAATAAAGCCATCTAGCAAATTGAATAAAATGAGAAATTTGCTGTATGGCCCTAAAGCTGTTTACCCTACAATTTGAGTCGAACTAAAGAATTTCATATCCACCACTGTTTTTATGTCGTCTTTGCTTCGCAAAGAATACGAACATATGAATGTTGCTTCAATAAGCGGGGGTAAAAACATATTGACCTGTTTATCGATACAGAGTCGGCGAAAAAGGGAACTGATGAAGTTGTTTGGTGACAACTGAAACTATAGTATTCCCTACCCTTCGCCCGCAACTAATCAATTTCATATCCACTTTAAAATATTTTGTTGTTATTCAAACAATTGAATTACAACAAAATATGGACTCAAGCTGAAATAAACACAAAGATGTAAACTTATATATTTTGAAAATGGTACAACCTAGGAAAAAATATATCATCCAATCTTGTAGAGAATATGACTTGCTGTTTCCAAGCAAAATCTTGAAGACTTAAGATAAAAACCTAAAGATTTGAACTGAACCTCTATGTCTCAAAAATGGTAAAACCTACGAAAAAAAACCTAAAGGACACTCTTGTAGACAATTTTCACAGCTACAACATTTTCTTTAGACTCATGTCGATACGACTTGCGGTTTCCAAGCAAAATCGTAAAAACCTAAAAAAACCCTAAAATTGTGAATTTTGATCGCGATCGATTTATTTAAAAATCCCTCCGGCGATTTTTTCTGTTTTTTTATTTTTCTTATCTATGAACATTGCTGTTTCAGAATCCGCGAAATTTTTCCATGTGTAAGCGGTTTTCATCAAAAGTTAGTTAAGGCGTGTAGGGACATAATACATATTTTTGTACTTTTTAAAAATATGTATTATGTCCCTACAGGCGCACTGTAGTGCGATTCTCTAACTCATTTTTGAGTTACCGACAAAAATCGGTAAAATTGAAATGCTTCAAATTTCTCTAATTAACGATGTTTTTCGGTAAGTTAACGACGAATAAAAAGTTGTCGCAAAGTTCTACCGAAAGTAACAGTGTTGTCAACTTTTATTTAAACTTTTCATTCATAATTTTGCGTTTTAATTTTACCGACATTTGTCGTTAACTCAAAAAATGAGTTAGAGAATCGCACTACTGAGCATGGTATTGTTTTATAAGCAGGCGATACAGTCAGTGCATTGTCTCAATTTGAACTTCTATATCTCAAAAACGGTGAAACCTACGATAATATCATAAAGGTCAATCTTGTGGAGAATTTTTACAGCTACAACAATTTCTTTAGGCTGATTTACATAGGGCTCGCGGTTTCCAGGCAAAATCGTGAAAACCTGAAGATCCCCTAAAAATGTGAACTTAAATCGCGATTTATTTGAAAATCCCTCCGGCGATTTTTTTCTTTCTTGATATTTCTCATCTATGAGCATTGTTCTTTCAGAATCTGCAAAAACTTCCCAGGTGTAAGCACCTTCCATTTAAATTTGGTTAAGGCACCCCGTGGTTGTACATCCTAATGCGAGGGGAACTAGAATAGTTCCTGGCCTGACGTTAAAAACGCGAATATTTACCATCAAAAATAGATTTGTTGTTTTCTTAAGTAGTCTCCAGCATGATCTACACGTTTTCATGCCCTCAAACCATTGTTGAGGCACTTTTTCCACCCCGATTGAGACACCTCCAAAACATGGTTTTTGAACGCTTCAACAGCATTTTCTGGCGACGAAAATCGTTGACCACCCCTTTTTTCTTGATGTGCGGGAATGAAATTAAGTCACTGGGTTCCAAGTCAGGGAGGTACCAGACCAAACGTTTAAGTCGTCTATCATCGCACTGTAAACAACACATGATGGTATGTCAAAATGTCCTGAGTACGTTTAGGCTAAAGACTGTCAAACTTTCTAAAAAAATGTCAAATGGAACTTTTGTAGTTCCCCTCGTATTTTTACCAAATTTAGTTTAAGGTCTAAGATTGGCCACATCGGTCCACAAAATATTAAAAATGTTCACTAAAATGATGCGCAAGATAACCCTGTGGAGGAGGGAGTACCTATTTGGTTCAAACTTTGCACATCGACATATTTTTTAAAAAATACATCAGGATGGAATATGGATTATATCGGTCCACTCCTACCTGTACCTCCCACACAAAATATCCTATTACTACGGTACAGTTTTTTCGGGGGCAAGTCCACACTTGCTGAGATAATGGGCCAAAAGCTCTAAAAATTCGGAATGAGTATCCGATTTTATTTTTATTAATTTTCTCGTTTAGAGTTGAGCTTAATGACCGAAGATTTTTGTAAGTAAAAAGGGAAAGCCGACGATTAGAACCCACACAACCACCAATTTATGTGACTAGTTTCGCTGTTTGTTTTGCAGTTCATCAGACATATCGGCTGTGGGAGTGGCTTCTCTGTCATCGAACTTTCTTCTTTCAAATCCAACGTGTTTTTTACAGTGACGAATATTTATTTGTTCGTTTAACCTGTATGGTTTCCATGACAAACGCCTTTTTACCGTAGCCTTTGGAACTAATGAGTTTGACTCTGAACGCTTAAAGGCCGCGACAAAATTTTTTATATGTTTTCGAGGACGTGGGTTCAAATTCCAGCCCGGCTGAGCCGGTTTTTTTATTTTTGAAATTTTGCCTGTCATCCGATTTGACCAAGACTTTTCACATCGTAAAATTTCTTCAAAACGTACGTCAACCTTGTTGAGGATCCAAGTCGGAAGATACTCCTGATAATCCTGTTTTCAGCGATATTATATTTTGGGGCAACGCAATGCTTCCGGATATTTCCTAGTCCAATAGCTCTAAATTCTACGGTGACCAACTAAAATGGCTGGTGGACGCGATAAATACAAAAGGAATGAATCCCAAAATAAGATCCACTTTCAAAATGGACTATGTTGGTCCTTCAGGTACCTGAGTGATATTTTTACTTGTTCTGACTTTTTTCTTAGGCCAACATGAAATCACAAACATTTCTAATGAAGGATAACACAAATTGCTTTACAGTATTTAGGCTCTGCGTTGCAATGTGAATATTTAAAACCTTGTTCCGTTTTCTGATATTTTGCTTCTTTTTGTTCTTATATTCCAAAACAAAACAACAACGAACTTTTAGTGTTTGTTGTTTATTTTCGTACGCTGTTTAACAGGCCCATACTGCATGAAAAAGAACATAAGGTTGTTTTTAAGAAGAAGGGAAATATGGATGGTAAATTGTTGACGTCTATACTACATTGATTGAGACTTTGTTAGGTGCCTCGAAGTTAATTCCAGACAAAAATCAAGAAAGAGGACGTTTTTCACTACACTGTAAAAAGTCGCTTTTAACTGCAACCATATTTTATGTTTCTGTTTGCAACTACAAACATAATATATATAGAAAAACCAACAATTAAAATATGGGGTTGATTCAACTTTCTTCAATGCCGTTGTTTTTGGAAAATTTCTATTTTGTTTGAGTTTCCATATCCAAAAACAGACACATACACACATTTTTACTTTGTTGCCTTTTAATTCTATCTTTGGAGGCCATATGGCAACTGGCCAATTGTTGCCAATATTTTGTTTCAGTTTTTTGTTTGTTTGTTTTTTTTTACTTTGAGCAAAACCAGCAGGGCTATTGTGGATGCGTTATAAATAAAACTAAAGTGTTGGTGACCAGGGAAAACAACACAGACCATAAACTATTTGAGTAGAAGCAGAATACATTTGGTATTATGATGACCATTTTGAGATGCTTTTAAACAAAACGAAAGAGTAGAATTAGTTTACTTACCTACCCACCCAAGTTCCTTAATGCACAATCAATTGAAATAAATAAATGAAGTCAATAAACCAAATATAAAATATTGCAGAATTAACTTGTGATATCATTTTTTTGTTTTGTTTTCTAATTAATTTTTTTAGTAAGAATCGATGGATAAAATACACACATACATATTCATGTTTGTGTTCGTCTTTATCTATTTCAAAACTAAACGAATTTCGAAAACTTTCAAGGTCGCTGGAAAATTGTATACATTGCGATATTTATTGTTGATAAAGAGTGCGTACAATTGGAATGATATATTTTATTAACAACTATCAGACGCGTTGCTGGTCCGTCGTTTTCTTTTTAATGGGGACTTTTTATGCACTTTACAATTCATGGGTTTTTTAACCTCATCTCTTCGGGTCCATTGTCAAACCAAGTTATTAATTGAAGAATTTAAATTAATCAACAGATTTTATATGTAATCTTTCCTTTCTCTAACGGACTTTGTCGGATTTTTCCGCCCAATTATGCTGTTTAGGATTGAAAATCGTCCCTGTTCACTATATTTATCCTAACGCGATCTATTTATAACGTTAAAAAATGTTAAAGTGTTACTCTTCCACTTATTGATACGTATGTATATGTTTTACCAGACTTAGATGGGGTTCCAATATGGTCTCAATCGGTCCAATCCTTCGGGTACCTTCAACACAAAATTTCCAAAAAGTTCAGTTTAGGACCTGCTCTCAAATCGCTTTGATTTTTGTTGTAGCAACTTGTATTCACTGCCCCTCATACGACGGTATAAGTTTCATCAGGGGCAAGTCCATACTTCCTGAGAAAATAGCCTTAAAGGTGCAAAAAACCTATGACACCGTGTGTAGTGGTTGGAGCGCATAATAACTCTCTAACGGATCTGCGATTCGGTCCAAAATTTGGCCTTGTAATATTTTGTGCAAACTTAGTTTAAGTTCGAAAATAAGCCATATCGATCCACTCCTTCAGGTACCTCTCCCACAAAGTTCAAAAATGTTCGGAAAAATTGTGAGCACGATAACTCTTTCATCCATACTTTACACAACCTAATATATCTACCAGATATAGATCTGGTTCGAATATGGACTATATTTCTCCACTCCTTCGGGTACCTCCCACACAAAATTTTGTATAAATTCACTTTAAGACCAGCTCTCGAATTACTTTGGTTTTTGTTGAAGCAACTTGCATTCGCTGCCTAAATTACGACAGTAAAAGTTTTTTCACGGGCAAGTCCATACTTCTTGTCAAAACAGCCCGAAAGTTGTAAAAAACCCCTATGGCACTATATGTAGTGGCCGGAGAGCTCGAACCGAATACTGCATTCGTCCACACTTTAGACATTGTTGTAATATTTCTTCGAAATCGAAGGTGGTGTTTATAGCTCCACTCCTTCCGGTACCTCCCCCACAAAAGTTCGAAAATATTCGCTAAAATGGTACGCGCGATATCTCATAGACGTAGCAACCGATTTGGTCCAAACTTTGGATATCTAAATATTGTCGAAACTTAGTTTATGTTCAAATTTGGGCCCTATCTATCCAATTCTTGTGGTACCACCCACACAAATGTTCAACATTTTTGTGTGGTTAAGGGTCTGTTCCAAGATCCTTTGGACATTTTTACGTATCTATCTATAACCCCGCAAACTTTTGAGCTTGCCCCCGAAAAAAATTGTACCGCCGTAAATGGGGGCCGCAAAGTAAACCTTCTGAAAAAAATCAAAACGATCCAATAAAAGCTTTTAAACTTAACTTTTTCCGATTTTTTTTGTGAATGTACCGGAAGAAGTGGACCTAAATAGTCCATATTCGAACCGTCTCTATGCCTGGAAGTAATATTACCATATGTAAAGTTATGGTCAATTCGGTTACTCCCTTCGAGATTTATCGTGCGCACCATTTTAACGACAATTTCTGAACTTTTGTGTGCAAGGTACCGGAAGAAGTGGACCGATATGGCTCATCGTCGAACTCAAACTAAGTTTGGACAAAATATTACGAATGCTAAAATATTACGAATGGACCCAATCGGTTGCTTCGTTCGAGAGTTATCGTGCTCACCACCCAGCCAGATGGGTGGACAGACACTACTCAATCGACTCCAAATTGTCTGTAACAGATTTCGTCCAATCCTACTTGGTGTCTAAACCAATTATTTCGACGAGGCACAGTTTTGGTCGTAACATTTGAACTTGAACATTTTCTCCAAATTTCATGAAAAACGGTTCAGTAGTTTTGGGTATACATAGATACAACCCATTCAAAAAGTGGGCGTGTTTGGGTCTTGAGGCCGTAAAGAAGAAGTACCTAGATTCTGAGATGCAACCACCACCTTTTAAATGAATTTTCAAGCCGAAACTTCATTAAATTTTTTTAAATAGGGCACAGGGGAGGTACCCCGTACCCATTCAAAATTCATCAAAATATATTTTCTAAATATGAAAATCCTTTCAGCAGTTTGTAGGTTAACATATTTAAAAAAAGTGGGGTTGGTCGTGCGTTTAGATCCCAAATAATTACGTAAGGTCGGAGGCACAAACACCACGTCTCGCAAATTAATTTTCAAACCGATACATTCGTAATTTTTGACAATATAGCACGTTTAAAAAATAGAGCATATGGGAGGTACCCCCTCCGAAATTAAAAAAAAATATCCTTGTTTCACAGTGACAGGAATGGCCCCAAAAATTTCATTAAAATAGGTTCAATAGTTTTGTAGATGTAACATTTACAAAAGCGGGCGTGGTTAATTTTTCTTTCCATAAAAACCTATGTTGGGCTATGACGAACTTAAAAAAAATTTCCAAATCGGTCCAGCCAACGAAGCATTCTTATCTAGTATAAATCAAATTTGTAAAGATTCTTTGCAATGTTGAATGCTATAACATCTAAAAATTTTAGCAGTTATAAGAATCATTGTATTGCCAATATTTTCTCAATATAACATTATACTCGTACATAAATACAAACATACACAAACATTTTAACGCATTATGCAAAGAACTATCAGTCAATGTATCACTTGTACACAGTACAACGAACCGACCGAACTGAGACAAGTGGAAATTTGATGCCTTGCTGAAAGAGTTCAATCAATCGAAAACATAAAAGGGCTTTTACCGTAGACAAAGAAAAAACAAGTGTTAATTGAAAATTTCAAATGTTTTTCATTTATTAGGATTTCCTGTCCCCCTCCGTGTGCCTTCTCCCCCATTCTGCCCTCATTCACAATTTAATACAAAAATTAATTACAATGAATAAAAAAATACAACCGATTTCCAATGGATAGCAGCCAAATGTTTTGCATTCATATCTCACAATTTATGCACATACACATCCATCCTCCATTCATGCACGCCCCACATCTTTCCCTTCTTTGAACGGCATATTCCGGTATAATTGAAAATTGATTGAAAAATCTTTTCAAATGGACAGGAACAAAAAGCTTTTTGCATTAAACAATCCAAAAGGAGAATCCATCCATCCATTCGATGAATGAGTTTATGTGTTTTTCTTTGCTTTCTTTATTAGTACTGCTGCTGCTGTTGCCAATGTTGTTGTTTTTACATCGGAAACAAATTGAGTCGACTATAATTACATCACGATTTTGATTTGTGTTGCCTGAACGATTTATCACAACGCCAGTCAGTCCAGCCAGCCAACAGCACCCAATGAAAGAACTGCAATGAAAAGAAAATTTAGAACATTTATGTGGCATGAAGCAAGAGAAAAAACAACAAACAAGATGGGAAAAAACACATAAATCCATGGCATTAAGAAGAACCCGTAGAAAAGAAAAAGTTGCACTGCAACATTCGATAAATGACTCTGCTCATTGAGAAGCATAAACCACATTTCTAACTGCGGAGATGCTTCAATGATGCTCCAATTCTTTTTGCTAAACGGCCAACTGTTATTATGACTGACTGACTATTTTATAATTGAACATGCCCCAAAAACCTGTTATCAACATAACAGTCACACTTTGGCAACAACATAAGCTACTTTTTTCTATCTTCTTCTTCTAGTTTGTGGCAAGCCTATGAAGATGCTGCAAGCAAACGTTCATTCGTTCCTCAATATTACCACATAAGATGTGTTTCTAATTATCAACGTCAGTGTCATCGTCATAATCGTCGTCTTAATACGAGATGACAGTTATTGTTTTCTTGTCTGGGGTATTTCTTTTCGAATCATTTATAATTTCGTAATGTTGTATATTAAAAGATAAAATACCATGATATGACATCGGTATGCAATTCCCAATCGTAAATTTTAAAAAGTCTCGATGTTTTGACATTTTCAGATTTTTTTAACGATGGACATGATTTCTTCTCATTTTAAAGAGAAGAAGAGTGCAAACCAAATATATCTATAGCAAGCATGGTCACATTTGGCACGGCGGTGCCGATGATTTTCGGCAATTTACACCCACACGACCCGAATGCACGGCAAGAGCGTACAAAAGAGAACAAATGTTTTGATTTGTTTTTGTGTTACAGCTTGCGTGAATATAAACTTACTAACACACTGTTATAAGTTACCAATATGTTGAATACATTCATATTTTCTCTGTTTCCTTTTTCGTCATGCCTGATCTATAGGCTCACTTAAATGGAAGCCTCTTTCTAATCGTCGACTCCGAAATGCATGTCGAATATAATAGTGTTTCTTTACACAGATGAAAAGTTCCGGACCCCTGCTTGAAAATATGATGACTTGCTGGAAACCAAAACCACAATCTTTTGTGTGAAATGCCTATATGCCAGTCATGGGCAACAACACTTACGCAGACAAATTTCCTGCACGTGAGCAGCTTAGCATTACGCCGATTTCGTATACTGATGACTACTATATTCTAGCCATTTGTAACACAGTGGTGGTTAGCACGCCACCAATCCAGTCAACATCGTATTTTCCCATTGGAAGACACATTTCTCCTACGAAGTGTCGTCGTCCTGGGTTCCATATTTTTAAGTCACATTTTTAAATACTTTCCTTGCTTTGTAAATATGAGGTGGTATATTGTAGCACAAGCATATCAGTATTTCCTCTTACAAATTCACTGAAGCCTACGCAAGAATTCCTCTAAGCATTCTTGACCTGGACTGTTATGGTGTTATTTATTTATCAACTAGCAGACCCGGCGTTGCTGACCAATCGTATTGATTTTAATGACAACTTTTATGGGTTTTATGGTTTACATCTCAAAAATAGGTATGGCCAAGTCGAATTCTCCTGCTTTTTGGCACTTATATGTTTTTAGTTTTTCATCGTTGATGGACCGTTGAACCTCACCATTTAAGGGAATTTATAAATACATCGTTTTTCTAAATAGGGGAGATACCATGCCACTTCCGCCTACGTGTACCACGGCACATTCCCCAAAATTTAATGGAAATCGGTTCATTAGTTTTCGAGAAAATAAATTTGCAAGCCGATGCATTAAGTTTAGCAAATATAGCGATTATGAAACAATAAGCCCCCGAAATTCATCAATAAATATAAAGTGTTTTGCACCGCGGGACATTCCGGAACATTTTCTGAAAATTTCATGAAATTAGGTTCAGTGATTTTGGAAAAATAATGTATAGACATCGGAATTTCATGCAACCCCTATTTTTGGTCCGATGCATGATAAAATGTGGGTCTGGGCATATTTTTGGCTTCTGATTAAATTGCAATCGAAACATGTGACATATGCAAATTATGCAACAATTATTTCAATAATAGTTACAAAAATGTTTGTATGTACAATTTTTCTGTTTAAAATTATTTTAAGACAAGTCAATAAAATATAGAAATGTATAACCACAGCCTCAACCTTCAAAATACCGAAAATCGGGAGGTATCGTTCTATGGGGGCTATATGAAGCCCTGAACCTAAACCGAAAAATGTTAGGTGGAAGATTGTTTACCCCCAAGGAAGACTTAATACCAAATTTCAGCCATTTTGGCGGGATATTGAGGCCACAACCTTCAAAATACCCGAAATAGGGAGGCATCGTTCTATGGGGGCTATATGAAGACGTGAATCTATCTATACCGATAAATTTCAGGTGGAAAGACTAAACGAAGACTAAAGACCAAATTTCAGTAATTTCGGTGGGATATTGAGGCTACAACTTTCAAAATTCCGAAAATCGGGAGGTACCGTTCTATGGGGGCTATATAAAGACGTGGACCTATACTGACAAATTTCAGGTGGACAATTTTCAGGTGTAAAGTTTCCTACCCCAAACGAAGACTTAATACCACATTTCAGCCATTTCGGTGGGATTTTTAGACCACAAATCCTTGTATATATTTTTGGCATATGGTTTTGCATATGTTAATTTTATGCAAATATGTAAAAATATATCAAAATATGCACGATATTCAAAATACGATACGACCATCCTAACCATATATGCATTTGCATAGGATTCCGCTGTCTAATAATGTATTGGAAAGAGTGGGAGTGGTCATCAGTTTTTAAAAGTGGGCGTGGTTCGGTATTATAGCTCCAAATGTGTATTTGGGGTCAGAGACACAACCCCACTGTCTCCCAAAATTAATGCTGAAACGAATATGGTCATAAGTTTAAAAGAAGGGCGTGGGGAAGGTACCGCACATACAACGGTAAACCGTGATCATTCATGGAAATCGATTCAGTAGTGTTGAAGATATAACATATTTAAAAGATTACTTAGATTTTAGATTTATTCCTAAATGTTCAAACACATTCGTAATTTTTGCAAATATAGTGTTTTTAAAAATGTGGCATAGGGAGGTACTCCGCCCCCTCCGAAATTCAACAAAATTTGTAGCTTATTTTTACCGTTGGCCAATCCAGACATTTGATTTTTATTTATATAAAAGATCTTATTAATCTTAAAGATGACTACTTCTTTTTCGAAATCCATTATGGGAAGTGGTACTAGTCCTCCTATTCAAAGATTATTATTTTAAGTTTTGGATACTCAACGCTTTATCAGGATGTGAGCAGATAAGGGTTCCGTCAAAAAGTTGCGCCCTATTCAGGCTCGTCATAGGGCATACGAACAGAGACTCAACCATGGATTCACCTAAATCCAAATGCAGACTTCTGTAACTTTCCATTACTGAAACAATAAGAAAATATCACCCACTTTTTTCGACAAAGATATAACCTCAGCCTCAGTTTCGTAGGTGACAAAAGAAGTTTTGGAAGATATCTGCGTACATTTTTACGCGTTTGTAGTCCTAATTTCTCAACTAACGGTCCTTATCCACAGAATGTATAATTTCATTCTGCATTGTAACAAAGACTACTTAAATATGTAGTGCGAGTGATGTGTGAAGGAATGATCCTAAATATTGGGTGATTCTTGGAGCCCATACTTTAGGAAGTATGGTCTTCCCCTAGCAAAAATATATATAATGTTGTAATTACAATGATTAACAGCGATCCGAGAAGTGGTTTTAAAATGGATTAAAGCGCAAAAGTTTGCGAAGGTTGTACATTGGGGTTATGACTTTTTTACAACCTCGTATCCCTGTATCATACCTTGATGATTTTTCCTAAGATTATATAAAATCTTAATTATAAAGTGATTCGACAAAAAGTCAATATTCAATATTTAAATGATGTAATAGTTATTTTAGTAATTAATAGGCAAAGGTTCATTCATTCTCGCTACAGGAAATCAAATTTGCGAAAAAAGGTGAAAAAGTCATAACCCAAATGACTGTGTGCCTTAACCAAATTTAAATCGAAGGTGCTTACACCTGGGAAGTTTTTGCAGATTCTGAATCTACAATGCTCATAGATGAGAAATATCAAGAAACAAAGCAATCGCCGGAGGAATTTTTAAATAAATCGCGATTTAAGCTCACATTTTTAGGGGTTCTTTAGGTTTTCACGATTTTGCTTGGAAACCGCCTAATGGGCCTAATGAAAATGTTGTAGCCGTGAAAATTCTCCACAAGATTGACCTTTATGATATTTTCGTAGGTTTTACCGTTTTTGAGATATAGAAGTTCAAATTTAGACAATGCACTGACTGTGTCGCCTCCCACGGTGCTCTTGAAACAATTTTAAATGGAAGGTGCTTACACCTTGGAAGTTTTTGCGGATTCTGAAACTACAATGTTCATAGATGAGAAAAATCAAAAAACAAAAAAAAAAAAATCGACGGAGCGCTTTTTAAATATATCGCGATTTAAGTTGACATTTTAGGGGTTGTTTAGGTTTTCACGATTTTGCTTAGAAACCGCAAGTCCTATCAAAATGGGACTAAAGAAAATGTTGTAGCTATGAAATTCTCTACAAGATTGACATTTAGTATTCTCGTCGGTTTTACCGTGTTTGATATATAGAAGTTCAAATTGGAACAATTCAAATTCAATTCAATTCTGTATCGCCCCCTTATAAAACAATGTCATGACTGCAAATTCCCAACTTAAACTTATATATCTAAAAAAATGGTACAACTTAGGATAAGTTACTTAAGCCAGTCTTGTATAGAATTTTCACAGCTTTAAGTGGGTCTCAGGTCCCACATCGATAAGACTTACCGGTTTCAAGCAAAATCGCGAAACCCTAACAAAAAAACCTAAAAATGTAAACTGAGCTTCTTTATCTCAAAAATGGTACAGGCTGGAAACAAATGATAAAGGTCAATCCTCTAGAGAATTTTCACAGCTACAGCATTTTCTTTAGCTCCATTGGACTTGCGGTTTCCAAGCAAAATCGTGAAAACCTAAAAAACACCTAAAAATGTGAATTTTGACCGCGATTTATTTAAAAATCCCTACAGCGATTTTTTCTTTTTTTGGATTTTTCTCATCTATGAACATTGCTGTTTCAGAATTCACAAAAACTTCCCCTGCGTAAGCGGTTTTCATCAAAAGGTAGTTAAGGCGCACCCTTCATGACATTGTTTTATAAGGGGGCGATACAGTCAATGCATTGTCCCAATTTGAACTTCAATATCTGAAAAATGGTAAAACCTACGAAAATATCATAAAAGTCGATCTTGTAGAGAATTTTCATAGCTATAACATTTTCTTTAGTCCCATTTTGATAGGACTTGCGGTTTCTAAGCAAAATCGTGAAAACCTAAAAAACCATTAAAATGTCAACTTAAATCGCGATTTATTTAAAAAGCGCTCCGGCGAATTTTTTTGTTTTTTGATTTTTCTCCTCTATGAACATTGTAGTTTCAGAATCCGCAAAAACTTCGAAGGTGTAAGCACCTTTCATTTAAAATTGTTTCAAGAGCACCGTGCTCCTTATAAAACAATGTCATATCTTGAAAATGGTACAACCTATGAAAAAATTAATCATCCAATCTTGTAGAGAATTTTCACAGCTTCAACATTTTCTTTATTCCCATTTTGATATGACTTGCGGTTTCCAAGCAAAATCTTGAAGACTTAAGACAAAAACCTAAAAATTTAAACTGAATCTCTATATCTCAAAAATGGTAAAACCTACGAAAATATCATAAAGGTCAGTCTTGTAGAGAATTTTCACAGCTACAACATTTTCTTTAGACTCATTTCAATACGACTTGCGGTTTCCAAGCAAAGTCGTGAAAACCTAAAAAAAAACCCTAAAATTGTGAATTTCGATCGGGATTTATTTAAGAATCCCTCCGGCGATTTGGTTAAGGCACACCGTGATGGGCATATCTGATTTTAGAAGTCGTTCCTTTCGGTAGTTATAGTGTCAATCAAGTTGTTCACCGTCGGAATTTTTGAGCTTTTGGGTCATTCTTTCAGGAAGCGTGGACGGAACTGCTGCAAAATATTGAACTTTTCTGAGGGAGGTTTCCGAAGGTGTTATCGATATAGACACAGTTGCCAAGGCTTCTTGCTGGAAAAGATGTCAAAACGATCCGAGACATGTCCCTAAACTGCAAATTGGCACGATGAAATAGTGGTTTATATAGACCATTTTTGAACCTGATCTATGTCTGGAAGAAATATTACAAGGACCAAATTTTGGATAAAATCGGTTGATTCGTTGGTTGATTATCGTGGGCTTCTTGTTTGCGAAAATGTTTAACTATTGTGGAGGAGGTACAGGAAGGAGTGGAAGGTTATGGTCTATCTTCGAACTTAAACTAAGTTTGGACAAAATATCACGATACCCAAAATTTGAAACATAACAGTGTCGGCCAGCCAGATAGAAAGACGGACGGACATGGCTAAATCAATTGAAAATTGTCCAAGCATACGTGGGGTCTAAAACTATTATTTCGATGAGGAACAATTTTGGTCGTATTTGCTATGGGAGTTTTTCTGCTGGTTCTAAGTTTATTTCTTATTATTCCACGAGTATCTGCGTACCACGGTATTGTAGTGATTAACAAGTACGCCTTGAATACTGAATTTCTTTAGTTCGATCTTCCGACAAAACCACATCAACAATGATGGTTATGTATTTCGATAGAAAGGATATCATCGATATTAAAATTATATTGGATATGAGAAATGTCTCCCTGTTTAGTTTAGTCCTGACTTCTGGATATCTGTTTTAGTGATTACAATGAAATCTTGTGTATGTATTCAAGACCTAAATATGGTACTGCTTACTAGCATATTTTGGCACGCATGAGCTCTTTCAGCGCCTTTCGGATTTGTATCTTGCAAAATGTATTGTTTTTTCATTCGCTTGTTTGAGTCTGGTCTGTATTCTCAATCTTATTATAAATTCACTGTGTTTATGAAATTTCAATATACCTCAATAATTTGTACACGTTTAAAAACTGAATTTGGACTACTAAGTCCATGCTATACACATTTTCATACCAGTGTCGTTAGATGATACCATATTACATCTTGAAAAATTAAAAATAAAGTATTTTAAAAAAATATACCGAAAGTCCCTTTTTAGTTACAATAAAAAACACACCTAACTACATTTCGCCCTATGACAAATCTACAACAAAAATGTTTTGTGTATATATTAGAGCTGTGATATAATAAATTACCTTCATCTGGTGCTATGACAACAACTGTTTTATGTTTTATCGACATTCTCCTTTACTACTTTCTGTTACAATGTTCTGTTGCCGACGTCGTCGCCGTTGTCGACGACAAAGACAGACTCGTAAAATAGAGCGCGCAAAGTGAATGTTTCTCATGCTGTTAAGTTTGCATAAGGCAAAATAAGAAAATCCCCAAAGGAAAAACCTTTTTATCCATTAAAAGCTAAAGAAAAAAAACAGTCCAAAGGTTTCTTGCGGGAAAAGCACACACAAACACCAGCCAAGCAGCCACATTTTCCTAAGAGTAGAAAGGAAATGCTCCATTTTTAAGTTAATCACAGTAATCATGGTTACCTATGGTCGGTAGATGTGTGCTGTTATTATGTACAAACATATCGCATCTATTCAAAAAAAGGGTAGTAACTCAAAATTTTCTATTTTTCAGAATAAGCAAATAATTTTTGATGCAAGTAGTGACTTGGAAGACATGAAGAGAGACATAACGGTATATTTTATGAAAGAGTAGAAAAAGTAATGGAGGATTTTTCCAGCGACATTTTGAGATATTCACATTTTATTAAACAACTAGCAGACCCCGGTCCACGTTGCTGGCCCTTCGTAATGAGTTTTAATGACAACTTTTTATGGACTTTATGCTTGACAATTCAAAAATTGGTATTTTCCACCTCACTTGTTCGGTCCATTGTCAAACCAAGGAGAATTTAAAAGGTACCTGCGGATTTTGTCTGTAAACTTTCTATTCTCATACGGAGACTTTCTATTCTCAAATGAGACTGAAGAAAATGTTGTAGCTCTGAAAATTCTCTACAAGATTGACCTTTACGGTATTTTCGTAGGTTTTACCAATTTTGAGATATTGAAGTTCAAATTGGGACAATGCACTGACTGTATCGCCCCCCTTATAAAACATTGTCATGAAGGGTGCGCCTTAACTAACTTTTAATGAAAACCGCTTACACAGGGGAAGTTTTTGTGAACTATGAAACAGCAATGTTCATAGATGAGAAAAATCCAAAAACAAGAAAAAATCGCTGTAGGGATTTTTAAATAAATCGCGGTCAAAATTAACATTTTTAGGTGTTTTTTAGATTTTCACACTTTTGCTTGGAAACCGCAAGTCCAATCGCAATGGAGCTAAAGAAAATGTTGTAGCTGTAAAAATTCTCTACAGGATAGACGATTATGATTTGTTCTCAGGCTGTATCATTTTTGAGATAAAGAAGCTCAGTTTACATTTTTAGTCTTGTTTGTTAGGGTTTCGCGATTTTGCTTGAATACGGCAAGTCTTATCGGCATGGGATCTCAGAAAATCGTATAGCTCTGAAAATTCTCTACAAGACTGGCCTATGTAATTTTTCATAGGATGTACCATTTTTTTAGATATTTAAGTTTAAGTTGGAAAATTGCAGTCATGACATTGTTTTATAAGGAGACGATACAGAATTGAATTGAATTTGAATTGTCCCAATTTCAACTTCTATATCTCAAAAGTTGTAAAACCTACGAATATACATATCATTGGGGTCAATCTAGTAGAGAGCCCGATGCACTCATAAGTTTAGCATATATAGCGATTATTAAACAATAAGCCCCGGAAATTCGTCTATAAGTAAAGGGCATTTTGGACCACGGACATTAGTGAACATTTTCTGAAAATTTCATGAAATTAGGTTCAGTAGTTTTCAAAAAATAATGTATTGACAAGAGTGGGTGTGGTCATTAGTTTTCAATATATAATATATTTAAAATGTGGTCCGGTAATTTGGCTCCAAATATGTACCTAGTATACACACAACCTCATTGTCTCCCAAAATTTATGCTGAAACTGATATAATCATTGGTTTGGCTTATATGTACATATAGCGTTTAAAAGAAAGGCGTGGGGAAGGTACCCCACCTGCTCCGAAATTCAAAAAATAGACATAACAACGGCAAACCTATTGCTGCAAATTTCAAATTAAAATTGGTTCACTACTGTTGGAGATACAATATATTTAAAAAAGCAGGCGTGGTCGAGTCTTTAGGCCCCAAAGAAGTCCCTGGATTGTTGATTTATTCGTAAATTTTTAAACCGATACATTCGTAATATTTGCGAATATTGCGTTTTTGCCCCCTCTTGAATTCAATAAAATATGTAGCCTGTTTCGGGGGCCATCCCAGTTCATTCCCTAAGAATTTCAAGAAAATCGGTTCCGTAGTTTTGTCGATGTAACATTTTTTTTTTAAAGTGGGCGTGGTCAAATAAGTAGGTATGGTCGGAGACACAACCGCAATTGTATCGCAAATTAATTTCCAAACCGATACATTCGTAATTATTGTAAATATAGCATTTTTAAAGAAGTAACCCGCCCCTACCGAAATGCAACAAATGATGTTGCTTATGTAGCCTACTCCTCATCCCGATAACATATCAGCGCAATGGCAAAGTATTGCCCACTCCATGGAAACAGCTGCAAAATCCATACTTGGATACCAGCGACCTCCACCAAGGAATCCATGGTATGATCAGGAGTGTCGTGCTGCTACCGAAGAGAAAAATACGGCATATAGAGCTACTTTATAATCCGTAGCAACGCGTAGCGCACGAAAGAGATATCGGGAGCAAAGGAAAGAGGAGAAACGCCTTTTCCGCAGTAAAAAAGAGAGAGATGGAAAAACGGGAGTGTGAAAAAATCGAGATGTACAGGAACCACAATGAAGTCCGAAAATTGTACCAATAAGTCAAGCATCAAACTGATGGGTTTGGTACAGGCACATCCTCCTGTAGAGGCCAGCAAGGTAATTTGGTAACTGATACAGATAGTGTGCTCAGGATATGGAAAGAACATTTTTCAAAACTGTTGGTATCCAATAGCAGCGACGAAGATACCACAGACCCAATCCCAGAAGATGGTATTGAATGTATACCGCCCAGCCAAGATGAGGTAAAGACAGCAATAAATCGGCTGAAGAATAATAAAGCAGCAGGAGCCGATGGCTTACCAGCGGAGCTGTTCAAAACCGGAAGCGACACGCTGATAAGGTGTATTCATCAGCTAGTTAGCACCATCTGGCAGGAAGAACGAGTACCCGATGATTGGAACCTGAGTATCCTGTGCCCCGTCCACAAGAAGGGAGATAAAACTGTATGCTCTAACTATAGGGGCATAAGTCTACTACCTATTGCCTACAAGATCGTGTCAGGGATGTAGTGCGAACGACTAAAGCCTATGGTTAACGAGATAATTGGACCATACCAATGCGGCATTAGACCCGGCAAGTCCACCATTGACCAGATATTTACCCTACGGTAAATCCTGGAGAAGACCCAAGAGATGCAGATCGACACCTACCACCTTTTTGTCGATTATAAAGCAGCTTTCGACAGTCCGCTGCGTTCAAAGGTATTCCAAGCCATGTCTGAATTTGATATCCCCGCAAAGCTCATCCGGCTTTGTAAATTGACTTTAACTGACACGAGGTTCTCAGTTTAAATAGGAAAGAACCTCTCCGAAGAGTTTTGTACCAAAAGAGGTTTCAGACAAGGAGACAGCCTTTCGTGTGATCTCTTCAACATCCTGCTGGAAAAGGTTAACAGCCAGCAGCCACATTTTTCTTGTTTATGCTGATGATATAGACACCATGGGACTATCAGTAAAAGAAGTAACCGATACCTTTATGAAGGTAGAAGGAGAATCTGCTAAAGTGGGTCTGGCGGTAAACGGTGAGAAGACCAAGTTAATGGTGTCTATGCGCAATGCGTCCATTGAGCTCGGACCAACTGTGGAAGTTGGCTCTTATAATGTTAAGGTAGTAAAAGACTTCCTCTACCTCGGCACCTCCGTAAACACGACAAACGACATCAGTTGTGAGATAAAAAGAAGAATTGTATTGGCCAACAGATGCTACTTTGGTTTAAGTAAGCAGTTTAAAAACAAAGCCACATCTCGTCAAACAAAAATAACGCTCTACAAAACGCTGATACTACCCGTTCGGAGCCATACACCGAAGCCTGGGTACTTGCGCGAGCAGACATGGGAGTGCTTGGTGTGTTTGAGAGAAAAATTCTTCGAAAGACCTACGGACAAATCTGCGTTGACGGTGTATATCGACGTCACATGCACCACGAGCTGTATCTGCTATACAACGACATCAATATAGTTAAACGTATGCAGCGATTGCGTTGGCTAGGCCATATCATGCGAATGAGCGAAGATGAACCCGTTAAAAAGGCGTATAAATACGAACCGCTTGGCGGTGCACGCAGAATTGACAGGCCAAGGAATAGATGGCGCAAACAAGTTGATGAAGAGATAAAAAGCCGCGGTATTCCAGAGTGCGAAGCAACAAATAGAAATAAATGGAGATCTTTTCTTAATTCGGCATATGGAACAAATGTTCTGTAATGGGCCAGCTAAGTAACTAAGATGTAGCCATCCTTGTACATTCCATGACAATTTCAGGAAAATCAGTTCCGTAGTTTTTATAGAAAGATTATAATGGAAAATTGAAAAAAGTGGGCGTGGCTAAATTTCGTTGCATAAAAACCTAAGCTGGGTTATGACGAACATTTAAAAAAAAAATTATCCAAATCGGTCCAGTCGTTCTCAACTGATTCCATTACCAACCAACGACATTTGATTTTTATTTATGTAGTTTACACATATTTTTCAATAAAAGCAAAAATATTAAAATTTTGAGTTACTACCCTTTTAATATGGGGTAATATGTTTGCTAGTTTTATTTTTAGGAAATCAAATTTAAATCTCTTCGCTCTTTTATATTAAGCACATAGAGGTAGAAAGGAGCGAAGAAAGAAGTAGAAAGATATTTAATTTTAAAAATTCTTTCTATATGATTTAAAATAGTTTTCTAGGGGCATATTTTGGGAAAATATTGTCACATACGTACGTAGATATTTATATTAACGAATAATCGTATATTACTTCTCTTCAAAAATTACCTAAGAGTAAGAAAATTCGGCAAAATTATAGATCCTTTTTTTAATTGGACAATTTACACCAATTTATTCTATAAATAATTCGAAAAATAATCAAACCCTGATCGGATGTTGTTTGCGCCATTTTATATGTTTTAAAGAAAATGAATTGTATTCTCTTATTAAATAAAACCACTAAAATAGAATAGTAACATAAAAAGAAGACAGCTAATGATATAAACTTTATACAAAAACGATGACAAGCAAACAAACCAATTGATATTGGAAGAAGTAAAACAATAATCATACCGTCACGTGTCTTTTTGGTTTTGTGAAAGGAAACCAAACAAGGAAAACACACAAAGTTGTTACTCAAATATCCATCCATACCACATCCATCCACAACTGTCTATCTGTCTATTCATCCATCCGTCGTTTGCTCTGTTCGCTCTACTGCTACTATAAATGCTTACCACAAACAGTTAATAATACGCCTTAAAAGCAAAGAAAATCTCAAAGATGTCTCTAAAGGTAAGATAATTTTCTTGCTTATTGTTGATTTTGTTATGAATTGTTGCTGTGGTTTTCCTTTTCATTTTTTTTTGAGTTTATATTTTTTCTCACAAAAGTTCTACAACTTCTGTTACGAATAGTTTATAGCTATAGCTGCTTTAAAAAATTGCAAGCACCTGTTGTTACTACCGTTAACTAAGCGATAATTGCGTGCTGATAAAATGACAATTGTAATTTTGTGATATAAAAGTCTATGAATGAAGGGAATTACACACAAACAAACACTCATTAAGTGTTTGTAGTACACTTGGAAAAAACAAAATGCAATTTATTTCCAAAATCTTCTCCATCTTAATATTTTCCAAACCGCTAAAAAATTTACACAACTTTTCTATAAGAAATAAATTTCTAATTCTTCTACTTCAAATAATTTTTCTCTGTGTATTTATATGAAGTCTTGTGTATGTGTGTATTTCTATGATTCCGTCTTTCATAAAAGCAATAATAATTGTTCATTTTACAGATAACATTGTTTTGCCAAAGCATTACTACCTTTTATGCTTTTCCAGTTGGAATTTTTGGTATTTAGTTGAAATGTTACGGATTTTTGTTGTTGTAAATTATCCAACGCACATTATCACATTTAAGCACCCATGACACACTCTCGATTTAAGTGACATTACATTTATCAGCAGAATGTTTATCATGTTTAGTGTTAAAAATTTTATGGTTTATAAATTAATGGGTTATTCGAAATAGTCTGTTATTTCGGATACTAGAATTGTAAGCATAAGAGACCATCTACGAGTAAGATAATATTTCTGCCTAATCTTTCGAAAATTTACAGTGTCCTATAAGCGTAACTAAGTAAAGATTTCCACTCCTCTCTATTTGTTGTTTTTCTTTCCCAATTTGGAATATAGTTTTTTTATTTCATCTTCCATTTGTTTACTCAACTCCATCGAAGCCTTGGCCTCCAAGCCCTACGTGTACTGCCATGCAGCCCGTATGTATACACCTTTTTAGTGGGTTCATCATCGTTCGTCATTATGAGATGGCCTAGACAAGGCAATCCTTGCCACGTATGTGGTTCTTTCCTCTTTTAACTGGAGACCGGGTATCAGCTAAAATCATCTTATAAAGCCGAATGTGCTTTGCGGGAATACCAAATAAAGACGAGGCATGGAATACCTTTGATCGTACGAGGGATATTAGATAAGTCTCTGGCCTAGGCAATGCGACTTGTTGCCAGACATTATTTGACATTTCCATTGGAAAGTTTTATATTTTTTGCCCTAGCGTACTCAGTACAGATTGACGTACGACCAAATGTTGCGTTGTTTTCAGTAACTTGAAAAAAATCAATTTGCCAAAAAAAACATTTTCGTCCGATAATTTTTCACAAATTTCGACGTGGATAAGAGTTCATCGATGAAATTAAATCTTTGTATGTCGATAAAGGACTACCCTATAGCACTATGAAAAACTGGTTTAATGAATTCAATCTTCGTCGACACTCGCTAAAAAACGAAGGTCATGAGGGTCGTCCAAAAGCGGTCGTTGTGCCAGAAAAATGTAAGCCGTGCTTGAACGGATAATGCAAGATCGCCATGTTATATACCGCGAGATAGAGACATCCTTGGGCATTTCTTCCACCAACTTATATTTGAGTTTGCATGAACACCCAGAGAGAGAGAGAGAGAGAGAGAGAGATCCAGCACAACGAAAGTTGTTCAGGGAAGAAGCACTTCGAAGCAAATGGTCGCCTGTTTCTTCGGCAGAACTGACCATGTAGCTACTGTACGACTTGATCAACGAATGACGGATAATTCTGAGTGGTTCACTACAATTTGTTTGCTTGAAGTCCCCTGAGACATTCTAAATACGAACAAGAGATGACGAATCATTGTGCACCATGACAATGCGAGCTCTCACACATCGATTCAAACCTGGGCCTTTTGCGCGGACAAAACGTAGAATTGATGGGTCATCCGTCATACAGTCATGACTTGGCACACAATGACTTCTTTTTATTCCCGCTCATGAAGAAAAAAAGACGTGGTAAATGATTCTCGTCGCCAGAAGAAGCTGTTGAAGAGTTCAAAAACCATGTTTTGGAGGTGTCTCATTCGGAATGGAAAAAGTGTTTCAACAATTGGTTTGAGCGCATGGAAAAATGTAAAAATCATACTGGAGAATACCTCAAATGCTGCTTTGTATCCGATAAAAGGATGGTAGATGTCGATCTGCATCTCTTGGGCCTTTTTCGGAATTTGTCGTAATTTTTTTTCTAAGGTCGAACCGATCGGTCCATTCCTTCGGGTGCCTACCCACAAAAGCTCTTTTTCTATCCTCATTATTTAGGCTAAAGATGGTGTATACATATTGATATGATCAAAATTGTGCCTCACCGAAATAATGGTTTTAGACCCAACCTATGTTTGGACGAAATCCGTTCCAGACAATTTTGAGTTGATTTAGTCATGTCCATCCATCCGTCTGTCTGGCTGGTGCGCACGATAACTCACGATCGGATCAACGGATTTGGTTAAAATTTTGGGTATCAACAAACTTGTCCAAACTTAGTTTAAGTTCAATCGGTCGGTCCGCTCCATCACTAAAATAGTAGCCGAATTTGTCATAACTTTGCATACGGTAATATTACATACAGGCACATATCAGGTTTGAATATGGACTAAATCTGTATACTCCTTCGTGTACCTCCCACACAAAATTTGGAAAAAGTGCAGTTTAATTTGAATTTTTATAGCCTCAGCCTTTAGGGCAAAATGTGCCTCATCGAAATAATGGTTTTAGACCCCAAGTATGTTTGGACGAAATGTGTTTCAGACAATTTGGAGTTGATTTAGCAATGTCCGTTCGTCTGTCTGTCCGTCTGTCTGTCTGGCTGGTGCGCACGATAACTCTCGAACGGATGAACCGATTCGGTTCAAATGTTGGCTTTCGTAATATTTTGTCCAAACTTAGTTTAAGTTCGAAGATGAGCTATATCGGTCCACTTCTTCCGGTACCTCCCCCACAAAAGTTCCAAAATGTTCGGAAGATTTGTGGGCATGATAACTCATGAAGGAAGTAACCAATTTGGTCCATACGTTGCGCATCGTGAAATTTCTACCAGACTTAGATGAGGCTCCAATATGGACTCAATCGGCCCACTCTTTCGGGTACCTCCCACACAAAATTTCGGATAAGTTCAGTTTAGGACCTGCTCTCGTATCGCTTTGATTTTTGTTGCAACAACTTGTATTCACTTCCCCCCATACGACGGTACAAGTCCAAGTCAGGGGCAAGTCCATACTTCCTGAGAAAATGGCCGGAAAGTTGCGAAAATCCCCTATGACACCTTTTGTAGTCAAACGGATCTGTCGATTCGGTCCATAATTCGGTCTTGGTAATATTATATCAAAACATAGTTTAAATTCGAAGATGGGCTCCTTCAGATACCTCCCCCACAAAACTTCAAAAATGTTCGGAATTGTGCGCACGATAACTCTTGAAGGGAGTGACCGATGTAATCTATACTTTGCACATCCTAATATATCTACCAGATATAGATCACGTTCGAATATGGACTATATTTGTCTACTCCTTCTGGTACCTCTCACACAAAATTTCGGATAAATTCACTTTAAGACCTGCTCTCGAATCAAATTGATTTTTGTTGAAGCGATTTGCATTCGCTACCTCCATTACGACGGTAAAAGTTTTTTCAGGGGCAAGTGGAAATTTCTTGGGAAAACAGCCCGAAAGGTGTAAAAAAACCCCTATGTCACCATATGTGGCGGTCGGAGAGCACGATAACTCTTGAACTGCTCTTGCGATTTGGTCCAAACTGTGGTCTTCGTCATATTATATCGAAACTTAATTTCATGAGGCAAAACCGGTCCACAACTTCCGGTACTACTCCCCAATATTTAAAAAAAATTTCACTAAATTTCTAGGACGATATCATTTGGTCCAAACTTTGGATCTCCTAATATTTTGTAAAAATTTAGTTTAAATTCTAAAGTAGCCCATATCGGTCCTCCCTAAGGGTACTTCCCCCACAAAAGTTCAACATTTGTGTCTTATTGCAGGTAATTCCTAATCCTCATTTTTGTCGACAAGTTCAACAAGTCCACAAAATTCAGAAGAGACCTTAAATACATTCGATCTGTCCGTAGGTGAAAGTTCCACTTCACATTGGCTGAGGGTATATATCTGTCGGCAAAGCCGACTGACAATTTTTTATATGTTTTGCAACAAGTTCTTCTTGCGGGCACTGTAACGAGTGCGATTTTTTTCGAGGCAAGTCCACTTCCTGAGATAATGGTCCAAATCTCTAAAAAAAGCCTGCCGGCACTTACTAAACAGGGTAGTACGTAATATAACCCTCGAATGGAGAAACATATTTGGTCCAAATGTTGTACAGACCAAGATTATGTTCTAATATTGATTACATCGGACAATATTTTGGGTACCTCCCACATAATGTTTGTGAAATAGTGCTCGTCTTTAATTTTTGGAACATTTTGTGTATGCGGCCCTAGTTACGACGGGGACAAGTCCATACTTTCTGAGAATTTTTGGGCAACATGTTGTGTATCGGCCGTAGTTACGACGGGTAAAAATCCATACTTCTAGAGAAATATGCCCAAAAACTAAAAAAAACAAGTAAAAAAGTATCAGTCGGCTTTGCCGACAGAGATATACCCTCAGCATGTTGTTAGGGGGTTTCAAAATTTTGGTCGTATGAACCGACAAAAATGTTGATTAGGATTAAAGTTCAAAATTTTTGCGGAAAAGGTACTTAAAGGAATGGACCGACATAGACCATGGGGGTGCCATAGGGGGTTTTTACACCCTTCGGGCTGTTTTCTCAAGAAGTATGGACTTGCCCCTGAAATAACTTTTACCATCGTAATTGAGGCAGCGAATGTAAGTTGCTTCAACAAAAATCAAAGAGATTCAATAGCAGGTCTTAAAGTGAACTTATCCAAAATTTTGTGTGGGAGGTACGGGATGGAGTGGACAAATATTGTCCATATTCGAACCTGATCTATATCTGGTAGATATTATGAGAATGTGTAAAATATGGACTAAATCGGTCACTCCCATCAAGAGTTATCGTTCGCACAATTTTTCCGAATATTTTTGAACTTTTGTGGGGTATGTACCTGAAGGAGTGGACCGATATGGCTTATCTACGAACTGAGGAAACTTGTACCTTCGTATAGTGGACAGTGAATACAAGATGTTACAACAAAAACCAAGGCGATTAGTGAGCAGGTCCTAAACTGAACTTTTCCGAAATTTTGTGTGGGAGGTACTCGAAGGAGTTTACCGATTGAGTCCATATTGGAACCTCATCTAAGTCTGATAGAAATTTCATAATGTGCAAAGTAATGACCAAATCGGTAACTTCCTTCAAGAGTTACCGTACGCACAAATTTTCCGAACATTTCCGAACTTTTGTGGGGGAGGTCCCGGAAGGAGTGGACCGATATAATCCATCTTTGAACTTGAACTAAGTTTGGACAAAATATTACGAAAGCCACATTTTGGACCGAATCGGCAGATCCGTTCGAGAGTTATCTTGCGCTCCAACCATTACACACGGTGTCATAGGGCTTTTTGTAACTTTCAGGCTATTTCCTTAGGAAGTATGGACTTGCCCCTAATGAAACTTACAGCGTCGTATAGAGGACAGCGAATACAGCTTGCGTAAACAAAAATCAAAGCGATTCGAGACCAAGTAATGACCAAATCGGTAACTTCCTTCAAGAGTTATCGTACGCACAAATTTTCCGAACATTTCCGAACTTTTGTGGGGGAGGTCCCGGAAGGAGTGGACCGATATAATCCATCTTTGAACTTGAACAAAGTTGGACAAAATATTACGAAAGCCACATTTTGGACCGAATCGGCAGATCCGTTCGAGAGTTATCTTGCGCTCCAACCATTACACACGGTGTCATAGGGCTTTTTGTAACTTTCAGGCTATTTCCTTAGGAAGTATGGACTTGCCCCTAATGAAACTTACAGCGTCGTATAGAGGACAGCAAATACAACTTGCGTAAACAAAAATCAAAGCGATTCGAGACCAGGTCCTAAACTGAACTTTTCCGAAATTTTGTGTGGGAGGTACCCGAAGGAGTGGACCGATTGAGTTCATATTGAAACCTCATCTAAGTTTGGTGGAAATTACACGATGTGCAAAGTATGGACCAAATCGGTTATTCCCTACAAGAGTTATCGTGCGCACAAATTTTGCGACAATTTTTGAACATTTGTGGAGGAGGTACCTGAAGGAGTGGACCTATATGGCCCATCTTCGAACTTAAATCGAATCCGGACAAAATAATTCGATACCCAAAATTTGAACCGAATCGATTGATCCGTTCGACAGTTATCGTGCGCACCAGCCAGCCAGACAGACAGACAGACGGACGGACATTGCTAGATTTACTCAAAATTGTCTGAAACGGATATCGTACAAACATACTTGGGGTCTAAAACCATTATTTCGATGAGGCACATTTTTGGTCGTATCAAAGTGTAAATACCCTCTTTAGCCTAAAGGCTGAGGGTATAAACACTATAGACATCAGAAGTATTGTGTTTACTTATTTTCTTTAGGTCCGAGGCTGAGTTTATATATCTGTTGACACAGCTGGCTGATACTTTCTTACTTGTTTTTCGAAGGGAGTAATCGATTCATTCAAAATTTGGGATATCATAATATTTCTTCCAGAATTAGATCAGGTGTGTATCTAGACTATATAGGTCAACGTCTTCGCGAGCGATATGTACGCTCAAATATTAAAAATTGGTTGCACAAGTGCTGTTTAAGGTCATGTCTGGAATCTTTTTGCAATTTGTTTGCAGCATAATGCCCTCGCGCCCCCTATTACTACGTACAATTGTTTTGGGGCTCAAGTCTATACTTTCTGAGAAAATGGTGCAAAAGATTATAAAACCCTGTCCTTGCCTTGCACCAACTAAAATAATTGAAAAACAAGAATTGGCTGAGACATGACCGTTAGAATGGAAAAATTCATTGTGTTTTGTATGCAATATCGAATTTTTAAACGCGATTTTCCCGAAGTCGAATTTTTGAAAGTGGTGCCCATTGTAGGTCGAAAACGGATGATCCTTTCTTCATATGTTTTTGTGGGATTATAATACACATAAAAAGCTTGTTTCTAAGCGAGAGATTCTTTTTAAAAAAAAAATTTGGTCAATCCTCATATCTCAGCCAATTTTTTCCGATCTACTTGAAAACAAACATATTTTAGTTAAAATCTTGACAGTTCGCCATTTTTTTAAATGGATATTTCTTAATTCCATTTCGATTAAGGACAGGATTATTAGGTTCTTAATGATCCTTCAAAAACATTTGCCGATCAGTTGATTAGTTTTCGAGCTACATTGGGCACCGCAAACTACTTCAGTAATAACACTGATATTTTTCAACAACAAAATTTGAAAGTAGCTCAAGGTGTGACCATTTAGATGAAAACAAAATCTTCTAAAAAATATCGATAGATTTCCTGTAAAAAAAATCATGAAAAATAGCTTATTTTCTTGCTCAATAAATGGGCATAAACTTTTAATGACGCCGGGCACATCTTGATCTATTTTCGATAATTTTTTGTTGAAAAAATATTGCACAGTTTTGTGAAAAATACCGCCTACGAAACATTGTTGTTAAAAAGTGTTTTGCGGTGTCCACTCTAATTCAAAAACGGCTAGACCCGCTCATCATAAATTTTTGTGGGCTTATTAACAAGAATGTTAGGTATTCTTGTCTTTAAATGAGAGATTTTAAAATTTATTATTTTTTTTTTAATGTGAAAATTCAAATTTAAAACAAAAAAATTGGGTACTTTTTAAAGGCAAGATTTTGATGAACTAAAAGCCCACAAAAATATATGATGATCGGCACAGACGTTTTCGAGCTATAGTAGACACCGACTTAAAAAATGCTTTTTCGAGAAAGAATGAATATTTCCTTTCGAATGCCAATTTCCTATCTCAGCCAATTTTGCTCCGATCTACTTGAAAACATGCATATTCTATGCTAATAACACTTTAAAATAAGCGAATAAAATTTTTTACATTTTTCGAAAGTAACAAGTGGGGTAACCCCTTAAAAATGCCCTTCAATTTAGTCTTATTTGTCCATATATGTATCTTCAATTCATCCTATTCAAGATATTTTTGATAGATTGGTCATCGTAAGTCACTCCTTAGGTCACCAAATAATTTCCCTCCGTTTCTCAATATCTAGAAAAAGTTCAAGTCAAATTTTAAAGCGTCTATGTTAAACATTTTGGTACGTTTATTTAATGGAAATGTTCCGAAGAAAGTAAAATGCGAAAAATTGCTTTCCATAGCTTAGCTTTCTTTTCCAGAACTCCACCTAAATAATAATGTTCACATTTGCTTCGGGAAAATTGTGTGTAACAAGTATCGTTTTTATTTTTTAATTAAATTATTACTCAATAGCAATTTAAACACTTGAGTTTTTACTGAGACAAAAAACAAAGTGCTTCGTCAGGCAGACAGTCGGTCGGTCATCCAGTAATCTCTAATTAAACAACTGAAAGTGTTTTCTTTTTTTCTTCTTTACCATAATAACAATGATGACAATTGAGTGTTTGTAGTCATTATTAAATACCAATAACAATAATAATAAATGACGTAAAAATATTAATTTTACACATTTCCCAAGCACCACCACTCTCATCAAAGTTTTCAGCAATGAAGCCATCGAAATTAAAAGTCCCCCCCAAAATACCAACAAAGTGGAGAATAATGTCGGCATAGTTTGTCTCTGTGGCTGTCGGTCTACTGACGATGGTATTCGACATTAAAATGCTTGGCGTTTATGAGTTAAAATGCCAAAAAGAGTTACGTCTTGAATTTTGGGAAGGGTGTCGTGCTAAGTACGACCCATCACATTTGCACTTAAAAGTACCCTGCACCATCTAGTTTTTGTTCTGCCACAGACAGTAGCTGGAATTTGTAGATAGTTCCTCTGTCTCCCCTAATAGTAGCTGCTTTAAACGACAACATTGTCTGTTGACTGCTGAGAAAATAGCAATAGTAAAAACAACAAACAATCGACAGTTCACAGAAAAACTTGGCTAACTTGCTAGTGTGGGTTGCTTGTTGAGCTTCTTCTGATGGCATCAGGTGCACTTTTGCTGATTCCCACCATACCAGCTA
Source organism: Musca autumnalis (assembly GCF_047663935.1). Classification (NCBI taxonomy): domain Eukaryota; kingdom Metazoa; phylum Arthropoda; class Insecta; order Diptera; family Muscidae; genus Musca; species Musca autumnalis. The sequence goes on along the minus strand of NW_027411755.1, from coordinate 3,493,429 downwards.
CCTTTTTGCTTGCTGTGCTGAAGAAAAATACGTTTTCTGTATATTTCAGGGGTAGGACAAAATTTTGTGGATAGCTACATTATGAACAAATTGCAAATATGTACGACGTATGTTTACAACAGTCAGGACTGTTTGAAGCCCACATACAGTATGCAGCCTAGACATTAAATATAGATATTTTAAAATGAGGACTACATCTTTGAAATCGCAACATGGTAGTCCAGAGTCCAAATCCAGTCCACTACCCATATCTTATCAAAATTACCCTGCAGTTATTGATACTATATTTAGTATACATTTTAGTAAAACACCTCCCCACCAAAATTTCCCCGCTACGCTTTAACCCTTCGTTGGACACCAATATTGTTTGTCATATTCGTAACACATGAGTCTGGCCAGACCCATATAATTATTTATAATTTTTTAGTAAACTTAATTAACATTTTCATATAAAAAGTTGTAGAATATGTTTAAAGGACCCTAATCTTTAGTAAATAATCCTTATTTGTCAAAAAACAAGCCGAAAAACTATAAACTTAAATGATATTATCAAGTAGGTGAAACAGGACATATGCCTAGAAGTAAAAAATTCGTAGTTTTCTTGTCTCTATACTCCAAAATCCTATTTATATTTCATTTTGAAGCACTGTATTTTAGTTTTGGCCTATTATTCAGAATGAAGAGTGTCTATTTTATAAATTTACAGCTTATTGTAGTGCAATAACGATGATATCAAGAAGTAAATAAAGGCAAATATCCTAAGGATATTCTTATAATTCATGTGGAGAATTCTATATTTGGACCAATCCACCCCATAAAAAGAGCAGAGAAGCTAAGTAATGGGTTTTATTAGTCCAGTTATGTGTATAATTGTCTAGAATACAAGTGTAACCCTATTTGCAAGGGATTTTGTTAGGTTTTGGTACATTCACTGATTTCAAACCCATATCCTGCTTTTTCCACCTTTTTATGTGCAATTTTGAAGACATGGTAGGGTGAAATGCGACAAGTTTCATAAAATGGTATTCATTTTGTCAAATAATGTAGGAAAAATCAAATTTTAAGAAAAATTTCGGAAAATTTTCAATAAAAAATGGGTGGGACCAGACTCATGTGTTACGAATGTGATATGTATGTCAAAAAATCCTTGTAGCTCCTTTTCTGGTGATCCTTTTGACTTCATGTTTCCTTCATTTGAAAGGTAAGAAAATTGCATGAAGCTACCTGGAATCTCAGGTTCATAGCTTTATCGTAACCCAGTTTAAAATGCAAAATAAAATGAAAAAGGCCTGGCCAGACTCTGGTGTCCAACGGAGGGTTAAAGACATTATCAATACGTAATAATATTTATTTGTTTTTCCGATACGGATCTTCAATTGCACTTCTATGCAAATATTATGTTGTTGTTATTATTATTGTTGTTGAAATTTATTTTATATTGAATTGTAGTTGATATTTTGTATTGCTCGCTTGTTTGTCAGCTAGACAGTTAGCAACAAGTTGCTGTTCGTGGGTCTTTTGTTGTTGACCCCTGACACTTGTTGTTTTTTTGCTGTTTAATGATGTAGAGGCTAGGCAACATGTTTTGTGTTTATTATTAGTATGTAGCAAGCAGTGTGCAGTGTAGCATCTTCATGTGGCAACAACTCGAAATGAATGAAAGTGTTTTTGTAAAACGACTAATTTTTCTTTTGTTTTGATTTTCAGAAAGAAACGCCTTCGGATGTTTTGTTGCATTTGGCTGCACTGAGGGGTGATGATATTACACTGAGACGAGTCTTGGATAGCGGGAAGGTTCATGTGGACTGTAAAGATGAGGTAAGTAAATGGTGCGGCACAGTGTGGCCATTTTTGAATTTATTGGTAAATTTATAAAAAAATACTATTTTTCAAGATGTTCCAAAATTTTTAAATTAATTTATTGAAAAAAGTTAACTGAGAAATATGTTAATACTTTGTTGTTGTTTGTCTTTTTTATAAGAAGTAACGGGGCAAGTAACACTTCGATTTTTCAAATTCCCAAAAATCATTAATTTTGTGTTCACCATAAAACAGAGAGCAATTTGTATTTTTGATCACGATCCCACTATTAATTTCAAAATATTTCTATTTACAACATTATCCAACCGATTGTGCGAAGGAACTGAAATATATATTTTTAAGAGCAAATTGTAACACTTCGGTGTTGCTGTGTGGGGTACTAATAAATAAATCAAATCAAAAATCAAATATCTTTACAAACAAGTAAAGACTACATTAAGTTCGGTCGGACCGTTATATTTTATCCTCGCCATTATTTTATTGAAACCAAATGACTACCATTTCCGTTAGATGATCAGAAGAAATTTAAAAAATATCGAACATCGGCCCAAATCGCTCTATGATGGCTATATCAAAACGTGGTTCTGCACCGACCATTCTCTGCGGGAATATTTTGGAATCACAACGAAGACTAAATACCAAATTATAGGCATTTTGGCAGGATAATCTTAAATCTTGAAAGTGGGGAAAATCAAAATGTGGCCTTGTACCAGAATAGCTTATATCTCCAACGACGACTATATTTATGCAGCTAAAACCTTCAAACATTCTCTGTGGGTATATTTATGACGAAAAATATAATATCGCTGTAAATAGGACCACAAAAATTTCCAAAGAATTCTCAAACAGAACATACGAACAGACTGCACATAAACTAAAAAAATGATGAACTTTTGTGAGGGAGGTACTCTAAGGAGTGGACTGACATAGCTCATTTTTGGACTTAAACTAAGTTTGGACAAAATATTACTAGATCCAATGCTTCGTTCATGAGATACCGCGCGTACCATGTAAGCGAATATTTTTGAACATTGGTGGGGGATGTACCGGAAGTTTGGAACAACTCAGTATCCAGTTTGAAAGATGTTGTGCGTCTTAAATCTTTCGGGTCATTTTGTTATGAAATATGTACTTGCCCCTTAAAGAACTTGTAACGTCGTAATAGGGTCAGCGAGTACTAGTTGTTGCAAAAAAGATTCGACAGCAGGTTTTAAACAACACTTTTCCGAAAATTTGTGTGGGAGGTACCCGAAGGAGTCTACCGATATAGTCCATATTCGAAACAGTTTTATGTCTGGTAGAAAAATTATGATGTGTAAAGTATGGACTAAATCGGTTACTGCCTTCGAGAGTTATCGCACTCACCACTTTAGTGAAAAGTTTTGAACTTTTGTGGGGAGGTGCTCGAAGGAGTGGACCGATATAGCCCTTCTTCGAACTCAAACTAAGTTTGGACAAAATATATTACAAAGGCCAAATTATATACCAAATCGGTTGATCCGTTCAAAAGTTATAGTTCGTTCCAGCCAGACAGACGGATTTCGTCGAAACATACTAGGGTTCTAAAAAAACATTGTTTCGATCAGGAACAAGTTGGTTGTATGAACGTGTATGTACTCTTCTCGATAGCCTAAAGGCTGACGGTATAAGAACACTATGTGTGGTAGGAAATACCTTTAAACCAAACCTTATAGACCACGCCTATTTTAAGCCACAGCCCTTATAGACACGCCTCTTTTAAGCCACAGCCCTTTTAGACACGCCTCTTTTAAGCCACACGCTTCTTTTAAGCCACAACCTTATAGAACACGCCTCATTTATGCCACACCCGTTATATACCATGCCTCTTTTAAGCCACACCCTTATATAACACACCTCTTTTATGCCACACCCATTATAGACCACGCCTATTTTAAGCCACACCCTTTATAGACCACGCCTATTTAAGCCACACTCCTTATAGACCACGCCTCTTTTAAGCCATACCCCTTATATGCCATGCCTCTTTTAAGCCACACCCCTTATAGAGCACGCATCTTTTAAGCGATACACCTTATATGCCATGCCTCTTTTAAGCCACACCCCTTATATACCTTGCCTCTTTTAAGCCACACACCTTATAGACCACGCCTCTGTTAAGCCCCACGCCTATTTTAAACCACACCCATTATAGACCACGCCTCTTTTAAGCCACACCCATTATAGACCACGCCTCTTTTAAGCCATACCCCTTATATACCATGCCTCTTTTAAGCCGCACCCCTTATAGACCACGCTTCTTTTAAGCCACTCCCCTTATAGACAGCGGCTATTTTAAGCCACGTTCCTTATAGACCACGGCTATTTTAATCCAAATTGTATAGCTCTACCTTCGTCTGTTAAGTCACACCCTTTATAGACTACGCCTCTGTTAAGTCACACTCCTTATAGACCACGTCTCTTTTAAACCTTATAGACAAAATGCAATGCACTTAAGGGTAGAGTGAAGTTCGTTCGATGTCCTAGAACAATCTGCTGGCTGTTACAGAGACTGCCCTGGCATTTATAAGACAATGGGCCGAATTCTTTCCTTATGAAGATTGAACTTTCCAATTGTGACACGTGATGCAATGACTTTTACACCGATTACGAATATTCTGCCCCTTTCCCTAAGGTGTGCATTAGGCCGGGCCGATTTGAAAAACTTAGTGGGTGCGCTGCGCCGCAAGGCCTTGTACTGATCACAACGATGAACATTCACTAGGGGAAACCCATACTTTCCGAACATGTGTTGCGATTAGCTAGCCACACACATTGAAGGGCATTGGAGATGTCATAGTCACATTGAACCATGTAATATTCCCCAAGATAATGCGGAAGAAGTTATGGAGAAACTGAATGGAAAAGGATTTGGTCAGAAAGATTTAAATAATGGCATATATAATTGTCATATATATAGGGTAAATGCTGCAAGGTTAGGTTTGGGGATGTGCAGTCACTAATTGTGACTGAGTCACTCGGAGACCTTCCGGTCTATTGTGATCATCCAAGGAAAATAAAAGGGGAGTACTGTAAAGACAAAAGATGGTAGAAAAAAGAAAAGAGTATCAAAATAAAAAATTAAGTAATGCAAAAGCATATAAAGGAATTGAGTAAATTCGAAAAAGAAAAGTGGTTGGAAGAAATTTAGAAATACGGTTCACGTGTTCAGTTTGCGCTGTCCCAGCCACTTCAGATTTCTGATGTAGATGAGGGCGGTGTCCACTGTTGAATAGAAGGTGAGAGACATGGTGGAAAGTGAACACCCTGGCTCTTTCGTCAGAGAACTTCTCAATATTTTGGAAAATGTGACAAATATGTGGTTTGATGGAGTCAGCGATTGCTAGATCTGTAGACTGCGATCCTCGTCTAGCTAATTCGTCTGCTTTTTCATTACCCATAAAATCGCAGTGTCCTGGTAGCTGTTAGTTAGCGTTTCCAAGGCTGTTCTACACTTGAGGACGACCCCAGACTTGATGCTACAGGATTTGATGGCTTTAAGAGCCACTTGGTTATCCACAAAAATAGTCACCGGTTCAAAAATTTCTGCATCCAGACTTTTTATCAATTTCGATGCCTTCCAAATCGCGAAGATATATATATACTGAACAAAAAGTCTACTAGTGCAGCGTATATCTACAGTGAAAATCGAGCCCCCCGATTTTGACTTGAAGGTTTTTATCTAAGTTTTTTAGATATTTGGCATATAACAGCTAAACCGTTTAATAAAAAGTAATAGCTTATTCGAAAGACATCATTCACCTCTTTAAAAGGAGTCACAGACCCCAACACGATAGAATTGTTGCGTCAGAATGCTTGAAGATTTTCTGGTCAACATTTGTAGCACAGTGGCATTTATCGATATTTTCCGAAAAATGTGCACGGTCTCAAGGCCAAAACTGCCTGAAGCAGCGTTCCAATGGTCTTGCGATGTACTAGAGAGTTCTTAATTATTGTCTTAGCTACAATTTTCGTCTGAGTGTTGGATCGAAGATCTTAATGGTTTAGCTGTTATATACCAAAATATCTTAAAATCGTGGAGAAAAAACTTCAAGACAAAATCGGGAGGATCGATTTTCACCGTAGACATACATATCGTCTGCTCCGTCGGAAAAGGTCGTAAGTCCCTCTCAATAAATTTTTCAGGAGGAAGAAAAAACATTCCAGCGCTTTCTGTATTAAAGATTTTATTATGGTGGTAAAGGCAGCATTTTTCGTTTATTTATTCCTCTTCAATACCGGACGTTTTTAAAATAAAATATTTATACTTTACAAAACAATGTGGAAAGGGTATTATAAGTTTGTTTTGTCCAATGTTCGTGTAACAACGCGAAGTATTCATCGTAGACCTCCTCCCCTTGCCATTTATTCATATCTTGACGAGATAAAGCGATTTAGCTATGTGTGTCCGTCCATCCATTAACAATTGTAATAAAACTCCAGGCCTCAATTTTGCACCGATCGTCACGAAATTTTGTGGAGAGGTCGGGTTCCCACCAGAAATGATCCCATTAGATGTTGGTTATGATCGAATGGTGTGAAATGGGCCAAACCAACAATTTTTACCCGACTTTGTTGTTACCCTGTAGATCGCAGTAATATTCCGATCGGAGCGAAATTTTAAGAATGATTTGAGTTTGAGACAAAGAGTAAGCTTTCAATTTAACATGGTGATGAGATAATTATTAGCGGGTTTAATGGACCAAAAGTTTTGTGTGAAATCTTATATATGAAATACAATGTGTGTATGTTTGTATGTTCCGCATAGACTCAAAAACGGCTGAACCGATTTTTTTGAAAATTTCAGAGAAAATAGGCTTTATATTTTTTGAATTTCGGAGGGGGCGGGGCTGGCCCTATTTTTTAAAAAACGCTTTTTTGTAGTTATGAAAGTATCGGCCAGAAAATTAATTTGCGAGGCAAAGGTTGTAGAATCTCCGACCCTAAGTACTTATTTTATGTAATTTTCAGATTATGTACAGGGATGTCCTTCGGTGGAAGTAGGCTATATATTTTGTTGAATTTCGGAGGAGCGGGTTACACCTGTGCCCTATTTTTTAAATGCGCTATATATAAAACTTACGAACGATTCCGTTTCCCTAACCCTGGGTACATATTTTAGCAATAAGACCCGACCAGAGTAAAATTCTAAGTAGGTACAACAATGACCGTCTGTCCGTCTTTTGAAATTAAGGTACAGCTCGCAACTTTAAAGATAGATCTTCGTGATTTGGTATAGAAGTTTCTTTTACTTCTTGGATGTTTGGTATTGACGTCTTCATATAGCCCCCATAGGACGGTGATGTTTGAAGGTGTGGCCTCAATATTCCTCCGAAATGGCTGAAATTTGGTATTTATTCTTCGTTTCGGGTATAAAACTTTCTCCCATAAATTTGTCTATATAGGTCCACGCCTTCATATAGCCCCGTAGAATGGTGCCTCCCGAATTTCGGTATTTTGAAGGTTAGCCACATTGTGGAGGCTATAACAAGTTCGTCCTGGCCCAATTTAAGGACGATCTTACTTGTTATTGATATTCACTTGCATATCCCAACTAATTTGCGATGCAAAAAAATTTAATTGACATAAGAAAAGGTAACATAAACTGTTTCAAGGGCCAGCAACGTGGACCGGTTCGGCTAATATTTAATATAAAACATGACGTTGTACTTACGACCTTGTACTTTTGCCTTACGACATTTTCCTTCAATTAAATTTCATGATTAATTCCGTTAATATACGTGGTTTCTTAGCTACATTGTAATCCCAAATAGTGTCCTTTTTTGTCTTCCCAAGTATTTCTGCCCCAACTTCCTGCATCTTTTTTTTTTGTCTGTAACCCGTGTAGAATCTTCAGCGTGTAATGCCTTCCTGCGTTTAGGAAGTTTATCATCAGAGCTTTCAGAATCACTATGAAAACCATAGGGAACTAGACCCATGACACCGACGTCTAATTCCATTCCAAATTCATACTGCTCTTTGTGAGCAAAAACCATGATGTCTTCTTAGTTTAATAACATTTCAATCAATTATTATTTTAGAATCATTTAATAACATAAACATTGAACTTACACGTCCGTTAGAAGGTATTTCTGTATTGAATTCAGAATACAAACTTATTTCGTTATTCACATAACGAACCACAAATTACCAGTTTATAAAGTTAAGTAAGATATACGACAGTAAAAACAGTAAACATTTTGATTTTTTTTACAAATTTATCAATATATGAGGTATTTTAATATATACAGCATCCCAATTTGTATCAATGAAAAGGCCAGAAGTCCATCTTTCATAATCAGTTCGCTTATAGGGGAAAATAGATTTCACATGTACATTTTCGTGCAATATAGAAATTATGACATTTTTGTTCAAAAGTTTAGTCCACAGGCTCCGCCAAATATCATCCGATTATCATCAAAAATGTGTAGGCTAGTTCTTTACATTGTACCCTAACCATGGAAGACATTAAACATTATATCTGAACTACATTAGATGTAGCATTCTTTTAAAGTATACATTTTCCTGTGGACTTACGACCTTTTCGTACTCAAATTTGTACGTTTTGTGGACTTACGACCTTTTCCGACAAGGGCAAAGCATATAGAAAAACGCGACATACTACCATTTTCTTTGTATTATACGACGTATTTTCACTTGTACTATCATCTTGTAACAAAAACGCGATTTCCAAAAAAAGTGGACTTACGACCTTTTCCGACGGAGCAGACGATATGCTCTAGTAGACTTTTTTGCTCAGTACAATCCAAGGATTCAGAAACGCGACGCACGCGCTAAGGTTTTTTCTTGCATACACATCGCCCCGCCCTAGCCTGCATACTTATTTCTTGTGTTAAATTACTTATTAGATAGCATGAGCAGTAGCACTTAAAATTTCAGAAATTAGTTTATAGGTATTTGTAAAAATTAACGCACCGATTGATGATTTCACCAACAATTGAACGCCTGAAATAACGCAATTCGCAACAATTTTATGCGTACATTAAAAAAGAATTATGAAAAGTAACTAGCCGTCACTAAAGGCTGATGAAAGAGAAAAACGATACAATTGTTAATTTAATTAATTAACAAAAAAACAGTCACGCATGCTCTCGTTTTCAAAAAGAAACAAAAACTATATGCGCTGCCTTGGCTATCTGTCAAATTCAATTGACCGTGCCGTAACTACAACAACCAATCACCGAAAATATAATTGCATGAAATACTCGTAAACCTACGCCAATGTAATGCTAATTTGTTGATGTGGGCTTTGTTTCTCAGCGCAACAAATAGTTTAGTTTTTGTTGTTGTTGTAGTTTGGAGTAGCTTCTAAATTGTTTAAGCGAAATTGAAATTATTTTCTTTTATTTTATGGCGGCTACTAGTGTTGTTGTACTCTTTGTAGGGGGTTCGGGTGAATGAAATCATTGGTTTTGGACATTGAAGCGCAAAATTGTAAACAAATAATGAAAAGGCACGCTGCCTTTGTTGTGGAGGAATGCTTTTTCTATACGTTTTGGGAATACAGTAATTTACGTTTAATTGATTTTGCAAAAAAAGACAAAACAATACACGCCCTATACTTACCAATACAGAATGACCTTGGAAATAAATAGGCAAGCTATTTGGTGAGATTAGAAGGGTGTTCTGTTTTATGAACTTAAATCTGGAGGTCACAGGATGCCTTACCGAACATAATTATTTCGTTTGAAGAGATCAATCAACGAAAAAGGAGACCTGTAGTGCGATTCTCTAACTCATTTTTTGAGTTACCGACAATTATCGGTAAAATAGAAACGCTCATACTTTCGGTAACTAATGATATTTTTCGGTAAGTTAGCGACCAATAAAAAGTAGTCGTAAAATTCTACCGATAGAAAACAGTGTTGTCAACTTTTATTTGAATTTTCATTCATAACTTTGCCTTTTAATGTTGCCGATTTTTGTCGGTAACTTAAAAAATGAGTTAGAGAATCGCACTACAGAAAACTATCCGAAACCATAATAGCCAATCATCACAGCGCTCTTTCCACAATTACACCATTATAATTAATTATATACACTAGCCGGATGTTGTTGTTGTTGTAATAGTGTTTATTTATTATGTTTGTATGTTCGTTCTCCTGTTCAAACTGGCTCTGGCTGGGTCTATCTCCAGTTCCAGGAAAGTGGCTACTTCGATGGGATGTAACCATGTATGGTCTTAACAACTGTGTCCGTGTGAATGCTCTTCAAACCAGCCTGATATGCCTGTTGATCTAGAGGTTCTTTCCTATATTGTTGGACCGTCGTCTCTAGAGCATGAATATCCTTCTTGATATGCCTGGATGTATAGGTGGCCAGCAGATGGAGATTGGGATGGCTCTCACGGTAACACCCGAGCAAGTACTGCAACGATAGCATCTCATTATGTTGTCGTACTGGACGAATCTTTGCCTCCTCATGTAGATGGTCCACTGTAGATTTGAGGAGGCACCATGTTGCTGTTCTCTGGGCGGTGTTCCGACAAATTTGAATCTTATCCCACTGCGTGTCACATAAGTTCGGGGACCAAACTGGCGCCGCATAGCTTACCACAGACCGACCCATCGCTTCATACATGGTCAACAAGGTTTCTGTATCTGCACCCCAAGTGCTGCCGGCTAGGGACTTGAGGACCTTGTTCCTACATTTCATTTTATCGCAGATAGCTGTGGCATCCGCGGATGACGTGAAAGTGGTGTCGAATGTGACCCCTAGAATTTTGGGGCAGTTTGTGGTCGGAATTCTGTTACCATCGACCCTGATATTCAACTCTCTTCTATACTGCGCCGTCCATGTGGTGAACAGAGTGGCCGACGATTTAGTGGCGGATATCTGCATATTCATCGCGTGGAAAAAGGTGGTAAGATCGGTTAAATAGGAGTTCAGTCTCTCACATATGTCATCAGGGTAGGTACCTGACGCCAGGATCGTACAATCATCCGCATACGTTACGATCTCAATGCCGTCTGAAGGGGGCGGAATACAGGAAAGGTAGAGGTTAAACAGTTCCGGAGATATCACCCCTCCTTGGGGAACTCCCTGTTTCACTCTACGGGGCTTGGATTTCTTGTTCCTGAATTCCACATACGACTGGCGACCACACATATAGTTGATTATCCAACGTTTCAGACTTGGCCGGAGGTATATGGCGAGCGGCTGCAGCATTGATGATGTCTCGGAACGTCCTTTCCGCTACCCGAACATCAGAAGGATTGGGCAATTCTCTGAAGCTGTGATTGATAAACTCTCTGAAACTCGGCCAATCAGCTTTCCCATGATTGACGAATGTGCTGCGTTCAGAGGTGATGAAATCGGGTGGTCTGCTGATGGAGACAATTATGGGGAGATGGTCTGATCCAAGGGAAATGACGGGTTGCCAGGTGACGTCATTTGTCAGACCAGGTGACACGATGGTTATGTCTGGCGAACTGTGACACGCTTCTCTAATACTGGTAGGGGCGTCCTCATTCACCGAGCAAAACATAGAGCTATCAATCTGCTCAGCTAGCGCTATACCTCTCTGGTCGTTTCCGAGGGCCGAATGCCACATCTCATGATGCGCATTAAAGTCCCCCAGGACCCGACGATAATTACCTTCCAAAAGCGGGCTAATGTCAGGCTTATAATCTGAGATACAGCTATTTCTCGGCGGGATGTATACGTTCAGCAACTCTATCTCGGCAGTTCCACACCTGACTGCTACCCCCATACACGTACGGGTCATTAGAGGCAGGCTCAAGCGAGATAGGTCTGTATTGTACAGACTGGTGCAAAAGGAAAGCTAACCATCACAACGTACTGAGCTGTCACTAGCCGGATCGGGTGTATATGTTTCTTTGCAGATTTTTAGTAAATTCTCCAAGGGTAAATTATCTGGAAACGACTGTAGAAACAAAATTTAAACTGCAATAAATTAAACAATAGACCCAATAACTTGCTATGCTTCTTCGCCTAGCGTTTTTGGCAAGTGTTGTTTTGTACACTGCCATGTTATGAATTGGTCTAATGATTGAGCAGAGATGCATGTGTTTGACGAGCTGGCTGGTTGGTTGTTTGCTTGCTTGGCGGCGGGTGGTTTTTGTTACATACCAAAAGACAGACAGAGGTGTTGTTAATTTCTGCTTTGAGGTTTTTATGTTTTCATCATTTTTGTGATTTTATTTAACCGGAATTACACAATTATTACGTTTTGTTGAGCTGCCGCAATGAAATGAAAATCGAATGCAATTTGTGGTTTGCTTTGCAATTCCAATAAAATTTAAACAATTGCTAATGGTTTAATGTTTTTGTTTTACAATACTTTTCAGGATGGCACAACACCACTCATACTATCAGCTGCAGGAGGCCACACAACATGTGTACTGGAGCTATTGGAACAAGGAGCCGATCCAAATAGTCGACGGGCCACCGGTACCACACCATTGTTTTTTGCTGCTCAGGGTGGTTATTTAGATGTTGTTAAGATATTGATTAAAGCTGGGGCCAGTGTGGATACACCATCGGTGGTAAGTATGGATCTTCGATAATGTACAAAAAACAACAAATTTTCATTAAAAAACAAATTTCCATATTATTTGCAGGATGGTGGTACTCCTCTGTTTGTGGCAGCCCAAGGAGGCCATGTAAAATTGGTTAAGGAGCTTTTAGATTGCGGTTCAAATGTAAATGCTTGCATGAAGGTATGTGGGTGAAACACATTGTGTACTACTTTCTCCATAGTTTCACTACATTTCATCATCTTATCCCCTTACTTTAGGATCGCGCCACACCAGTATTTATAGCTGCTCAAAATGGCCATAGAACAGTGTTATCGCTACTACTGACAGCAGGTGCCTATCCGGATACAAAGCGAATAGATGGTGCCACACCTCTGTGGATAGCTGCACAAATGGGCCATGATCACATATGTAAAGTTCTGTTGCAAAACGGAGCAAATGTGGATGCTGTGCGTTGTGATGGAGCCACACCGCTATTCAAGGCGGCCCATAAAGGCCATGCAGCAGTGGTGACTGAACTACTAAAACATAGGCCCAACTTGGGTTTGTTGCCGGTAAGGAGCTTTTTAACCCAACTCCCCCCTCTAGAGATTTTTAATTTTATTCCTTTTTCATAGAATGGTGAAACGGCATTACATGCTGCTGCCATGTTTGGCCACATGACGGTTGTTAAGCAGCTAATAGCTGCAGGTGCTGATATTACCCAAGTCAATCAGGATGGCTTGACAGCTCTACAAGTAGCCCGCCAACAAAAATATTCCTCCATTTGTGATTATTTGCAGGAACGTTTACGTAACCTGCAGGCAAGAAATCAACAAAGCTAAAATCCATCCCCTCCAAATAGGACAAATTTAAACACAACCACAAACAACAGCTAGAAGCAGAGCTTAAATTAATAGAGCTTTTATTTCGTCCTAATAAGGATAAAACTCGAACACATAACCACTACATACATAATAAAACTGATATTTCGGCATAAATACACATACACACACATTTAAACACCTGCAGCTTTAAGAGTTTACAAATAATGCTGGAATATCGACAAAAACAACAAACAAAAGTCCATTTATTGTGGATAAAAAAACCTATTCGAATATTGTAAAACCACAAAACAACCAACCAACCAACAAAAGAAACAAACAAACCGACAATTTAACGGATGACAAACAATTTTTGCCTTTTTTAATGATAAGTTTTTTGGGTCTACAAATTTTATGTGAAATGCCTCGAACACTAAATGATTAAGCACCGCGTCCATTTATTGTCTTTATTATTAACAACAAAATAAATAACAAATATATATATTCAAAATCCTTTTTCTAAAGAATCTTATGATAATCATTCATACCTTAATAATAATTTATATTGAAAAACTAAAAAAAAATGTATTGATAATAATATTGAAAAACCCCCAACTTGTTTGTAAATAGTTAAACAATAGCAAAGAAAATTGAAAATTGTTAAAACCTATTAAAATACTTAAGCAATTGTTGAACTTGTGCAATAACTATTCCTTCTAAAATAATTTGTTATATTGTAAGCATATGATCTGAACCAGTCCTTTTTGTTTAAGTTTAACTTAAATCAAAATCCTATTGTAAATTTTTTCTTATAAATTTATGTATTTATAAACAACAAAAAATATTTATTACCAATAATAATTATTTCATAACAAAATATCAAAACTATTTAATAAAATTTGCTAAAATTACAGGAAATAAACTTCGCACAGAGTGCAGCATGTTTTATTTGGGTTAGAAATATTGTTTTTATTAGGTTTTACTTTAAATTTCGTTGAAAACTCAGTAAAAACAAGAATACCTTCAAATGGGCAATTTTGTGCAATTTGGCAACCATGACAATACAACGACTCCAGCGCCATCTATTGGAATGAATGTTTTAGAAAACACAAAAATAAATCTACCACTCCAATAGATGGCGTTATCAACATCACTTTGCCAGTGTTACCAACTACTTGGCATTAACGACCTAATATACATTTGCGCCTAAAAGTATGCTCTCTTAACACATTGAAACAGTAATTTTCTTTGATGAAATAACAAACGTATTCTTTTGTATTGTTCCATTTTTTTATTGTTTTATTGAATATTGGATTTTTTAAGATATTAAAGTGGAATCCAATTTGCGAAATGTACTTTTTTTTATAACCTAAAATACGGGAATTGTCCTCCTGTGGACTATAATATTTGTTTATCTTGATAGAATAATGAGACGGCACCATTTGTGAATGTGGAGTTAAGTTCTGTAAATAAATAAATAATTAATAAATAATGATATAGAAACTGCATTGTTACGAATATTAATGACCTGTTTCACTAAGACCATTCAGATACAAATTTGTTCGAACTACTACCAAACTTCTGTTTGTTAAAAAATATTTTACTCATTTGTGTTTTCAATCAAATTAAATTTGTTGAAAATAACAGGTCGTAGTTCGAAGGAATTTGAATTCAATTCGTCTTAGAGAAACAGGCCATAATTTGATTGCCCTATTGCAAATGAAAGTAAGCGCCATCAAAAATACACATCAAAAATTTACGTCATCGAAGTTTGACGTAGAAAAATTAAAATACCCTCGTTATCAGGAAGCCGAGAAAATGATTTAAATATGATGTTAGAACAGGAGAATGTCCCAAACGAAGGCATAGAAGAACGCTGGGAACACATTAAAAATAATCTTTTACAAACGTGCGAAAATGTACTTGGACACTATGCCCCCGGAAAAAAGGAATGGATGAGCCCATCAACTTGGAGCTTAATAGAAGATAGAAGAAATCTGAAAATATCAAAGAACAATGAAAAATCGTCGCATAAAAAAATTGAATTGGAAAAGTTATACACAACAAAAAACAAGGAAGTAAGAACTGCTTGTAGAAGAGACAAAAGGGCATACACTGATGAACTTGCGATGCAAGCAAACGAAGCGGCAAATAGGAACGACACTAAAGCGGTCTATGATATAACAAAACGGCTAGCAGGGAGACATAAACCACATGACCGCCCCATCAAATCAAAGGATGGGACTGTTCTAACAAACATTGATGAACAAATTTCTCGCTGGCGCACGCACTTTATGGAAACATTAGATAACACTCCGAACTCTCCTTCAAACTTTAATACCATGTCCGACGTACCCATACCTACGCCTAATCAACTTAGCACCGAACCACCATCCCTCATTGAAATAGAGAATGTTATTAAAAGGCTCAAAAACAACAAAGCTCCAGGATACGACCGTATTCCCCCAGAAATAATAAAATGCTGTCCTACAAAAATATCACGACTTTTTTACCCACTATTTCAAGATATTTGGAGAGAAGAAAAACTACCCAACGACTGGTTACAAGGCATTCTACTAAAACTGCCGAAAAAGGGAGACCTTTCCCAATGTAAAAACTATAGAGGGATTTCTCTTCTTTCCATACCTTCCAAAATACTCACAAGAATTCTTCTTAATAGAATCAACTACACGGTAGAAACAAATCTTCGGAAAGAACAAGCTGGGTTCCGCGCAAATATGTCATGTGTAGACCATATAAATACGCTCCGAATAATCGCTGAGCAAACAATAGAAATGCAAAGTAATATATATATGACGTTCGTGGACTACACAACTGCTTTTGATAGCGTATTCCGGTCCAAAATATGGGAGCTACTACAAACAACAGGTATCCCATCGAAGCTCATAAGCCTTATTAAAGCTCAGTATGACGGATTCCATTGCCGGGTCCTACACAATGGCCGTTTATCGGAACCATTTCGTCCAAAATCCGGTGTGAGGCAGGGTTGCCTACTGTCGCCGCTACTATTTCTTCTGGTAATTGATAATGTGATGAAGGAAACAATCGCAGGTAGCCGTCGTGGTATCCAATGGACTATAAGCAGCCATCTTGAGGATCTAGACTACGCAGACGACATTTGCCTACTATCCACCAAGCACTCAGATATGCAGTCTAAACTCGATGACTTAGTTGCCCACTCAGCGAAAGTCGGATTAAGAATTAACACCGCAAAGACAAAGGCTTTAGCAATAAAAGCATCAAACAACAATCATTTTGTCATTGGACAGGAACAAATTGAGTTCGTAAACAAATTCTGCTATCTGGGAAGCATGATCTCAACCGAAAGCAGTGCACAGGCTGACATTGAATTCAGAATTGGTAAAGCCAACAGCGCCTTCTTTCAATTAAGAAACATCTGGAACTCAAGGGTTATACTAACGAAGTCAAAAATCAACATATTCAAATCAAACGTTCTGTCAGTACTATTGTATAGTTGCGAATCATGGTTAACAACAACAACCCTTAACAACAAATTGCAAAGCTTCACAAACAGATGCTTGCGATCTATTTTAAAAATCTGGTGGCCAAATGTAATAAGCAATGAAAATCTGTACAAAAAATGTGATATAGAACCTATTCCCGTTATAATAAAAAGAAGGAAGTGGCAATGGATTGGTCACACATTGCGAAAAGAACAAGATGAGATATGTCGCCAAGCCCTAGACTGGAACCCCCAAGGGCACAGAAGGAAGGGTCGGCCAAAGACCACTTGGAGAAGAAGCCTGATGAAGGAAGTGGAGAGCAGCGGCAGTAGCTGGAATGAAATTAAACGTATTGCGAATGATAGAATAGTTTGGAAAAACTTTGTAAAGGCCCTATGCTCCCCAAGGAGTTAAGTGGAAATAAAGAAGAAAGATTTCACTAAGACTATTCGAATTCAAATTAGTTCGAACTACTACCAAACTTCTGTTTTTTTAATATTTAATATTGATTCATTTTTGTTTTCAATGAAACAAAAACTTTTTACGACAACAGGAGTTTGATGGTAATTCAAACAAGTAAAAAAGTATCAGTCGGCTTTGCCGACAGAGGTATACCCTCAGCATGTGTATATTGAAACAATTTACGGGTTTTAAAAATTTTGGGCGTTTGAACCGACAAAAATGTTGATTAGGATTAAAGATCAACAGTTTTGCGGAGGAGATACTAAAAGGAATGGATCGACATTGACCGTTATGGAAGTGGATCTCCAGCCACAACATATGGTGTCATAGGGGGATTTTACACTCTTCGGGCTGTTTGCTCAAGAAGTATGGACTTGCCCCTAAAAAAACATTTAATATCGTAATTGAGGCAGCGAATGCAAGTTGCTTCAACAAAAATCAAAGTTAGTCGTTATTAGGTCTTAAAGTGAACTTATCCGAAATTTTGTGTGAGAGGTACCGGATGGAGTGGACAAGCATAGTCCATATTTGAACCTGATCTATATCTGGTAGATATATTAGGATGTGTAAAGTATAGACCAATTCGGCCACTCCCTTCAAGAGTTACCGTACGAACAAATTTTCCGAACATTTTTGAACTTTTGTGGGGGAGGTACCTGAAGGAGTGGCCCGATATTGCTTATCTTCAAACTTAAACTATGTTTGAACAAAATATTACTAAGGCCATATTTTTGACCGAATCGGCAGATCCCTTCGAGAGTTATCTTGCGCTCCAACCACCTCACAGGGTGTCATAGGGGTTTTTTTCAACTTTCATGCTATTTTATCAGGAAGTATGGACATGCCCCTGATGAAGCTTGTACCGTCGTATGGAGGGCAGTGAATACAAGTTGCTAAAACAAAAATCAAAGCGATTCGAGAGATGGCCCTAAACTGAACTTTTCCGAAATTTTGTGTGGGAGGTAACCGAAGGAGTGGACCATATTGGAACCTCATCTTACTCTGGTAGAAAGTTTACGCTAGACAAAGTATGGACCAAATCGGTAACTCCCTTCAAGAGTTATCGTGCGCACAAATTTTCCGAACATTTTCGAACTTTTGTGGGGGAGGTACCGGAAGGGGTGGACATATATAGCCCATCATCGAACTTAAACTAAGTTTCGGCAAAATATTACGAAAGCCAAATTTTGGACCAAATCGGTTGATCCGTTCGAGAGTTGTCGTGCGCTTCAGCCAGCAGGAAAGACAGACAGACGGACGGACATGGCTAGATCGACTCCAAATTGTCTGAAACACATTTCGTCCAAACATACTTGGGGTCTAAAACCACTATTTCGATGAGGCACATTTTCATCGTATCAAAGTGTATATACCCTCCTTAGCCTAAAGGCTGAGGGTATAATGAATTTGAATTCTATTCGCTATAGAGAAACAGGCCATAAATATTTAAAAGACTGACGAAAAATTTAAAGAGAAAAATTTAGAATTAGTCTTTATAGGTAACCTAACCTACCTATAAACAAGTAAGAAAGGACTATAGTCGGAGGGGGACGACCATGTGATGCCCTACACTACTATTTTTAGATCTTTAGTAAATCTTCAATAATTCAAGTTTTAGGTGTGTGTACTTTATCTTGTTGTTGTTGTTCATACATACTTAGGTGGCTCTTTGACTTTAACAGTGAGATCGGATGAAACCTCGTTTGGTGTTAAAAGGTGTTAGCTTTTATAAACGTATCAATTTTGCCGGAATGCCAAACACAGACATGACGTTGGAAGACGGCCTTATAATCGACAAATAGGTAAAATGCGTCGATTTATTTTTCTTGGGTCTTCTCTAGGATTTGTTGATGGTGAATTTGCCAGGCGTAACATCGAATTTGTATGATCCAATTACAGTTTTAGCTGTTGAAAGGTTGAAAGGAGACTTGTTATTCTATAGTTGACACATACCGCCTTCTCACTCTTCTTGTGCACAGGACGTAACAGACTGAAGTTTCAATATTTGGGTATACTTTCCTTCAGCCAAATTTTGCTTATTAGCAGATTCATATTCCGTAAGCATGTGGCCTCCAAGCTTGAACAGTTCAGCTGACAGCCCATTTTTGTTGTTCTTTTTCATCTTGACTACCCAGCAAAATGTTCGATGCCAAAGATGACATTCAATCATGGGTGCAAGTGATCTAGCATGTCATCTTTTTAGCATCTTCATCGATGAATTTTATATGAGCGTGGACCCCAAAAGATGACGTTCTTTTCTGGATTCTAAGCATGTCATTTTAACCAATGCGTTGACATGTCATTTCCACCAATGCTTTGGCATGTCATTTCCACCAATGACTTGACATGTCATTTTCACCAATGCTTTGACACGTCATTTTCACCCATGCTGTGACATGTCATTTTAACCAATGCTTTGGCATGTCATTTTCACCAACCCCTTGGCATGAGATTTTCATGTCTTGTTTGGAAAATGGAAATGCTGTATTGAAATATGGTTTTCATGAAAAACAAAACTCTTTATTAATTCAAACGAATTCATGAAATAGCTACAATTAATTTATCAGTTTAGTTTTTCAAAAGTTTACATCCAAAATTGCAATGTAATCACCACCGCTGCAACGCAAAAGATTACTTCCTCCGTTCTCCGCAACTGATATTCTTTCATCTTACAAAAGGTTTTTTCAATTATCTTCCCATCACCAGTTCAGATTTCAACATGGACTCCAAATGCACTCCTTTAAGTATTTTTATTTCGTAAATTACTTTTATTTTATAATTTTGTTATTTTATAACAACTTTTTGGTAATTTATACTCTTTTGTTTAGTGGCGGAAATATGTAGGGATCTACAACCCGGCTTGCTTTAGGGATCTCTAAGAACAAAATGTAACGAACGGGGAGGAGAGACTTTTTATGGAAAATACCATTTATGCTTAATTAATTTATTTTTAATTGTTTCTTTCCAAAAGTAGTTTCTTCTTTATTTTCAGATTCTTGTTCCTTTTCGTTTCGGACTTTTTTTCAAATTCCAAGAAGCGAGATTTGATTGATTTCATTCTATGTCAGATTTAGAAAAGACAAGGGAACTTTTAGAATAGCAATGTGTGCAGTCCGATTCTATTTTTAGCTCGATGATTGGGACTTCATATAATACCAATTGTTTAGAAATTTTAGTTGTTTGATATGCAGGAAATGTAAGACAACATCACGACGACAGTTCTAACAACTTTGGTCTGTTCCAGAAACTGCAAGAATCTACTTATTTTTACTACGATAACAATTTTTCCTTTATGTTATCGGAAAAAATAGTAAAAATTAGTAGATTTTTGCAGCACTGGAACATACCAAAATGAAAATAAACAGGTGTGTAAATAAAAACACAAACATCATCTCTATTGGATCGATGGAATGGGTACAAATGCGGATGAAAAGATCGGATCTTTCACGACTTCCTTGGCATTGGTTCAAATCCTAATGAAAAGATCGGATCTTTCACGACTTCCTTTGAACCAATGCAAAAGATGACATGAAATCACGCCATCGCAAAGAACCCCTTCCGTCAAATTTTGCTGGGTAGGTGATACACACTCAATAGCATCTTCGCCAGTGACTGTTACAAAAAGTTTACTTAAATACTCTTTCCAGATCTTCAGTCCTCTCTTCTCTCTGCATCGATTATCAGATTCTCTGTCTGTATCAATTATCAGATTCTCTTCATCATCTTTGAAGGAGAATGTGCCTGCACCAAAATCTTCAGCCTAGGGTTTTACTTTTTGGTAACATTTGTAGACTTCATTCTGGTTCCTGTTCATCTCTATTTTCTCACGCTCACGCTTTTATAAATACGCTTCTCCTCTTCTCTCGATATTTTCCTTGGCGCTTTGTGTTGCTACTGAGTGCCCTGTATGCCGCGTTTTTCTCTTCACCCATTCGAATCGCACCAAGAATTTTAGAGGTGGTCGTTTTTGGTACCTGAGCGTAGTTTTTGCTCCCGATTGAAGGGAGTGGACTATTTTTTGTTATTACGGTCCCACATTATTGGGACATAGAGATCCCTCTTGACGAGATGAGCGAACTAGGCCAGTGCAATATGCTGTGTTTGCTGTTTCTCGACATTCCGCTTCAGTCCTGTGTTGGATCGCACTTTCTAGTGCGGACAATCCAGGCTCAGATTTGTAGATCGTGATACTTAAAACGTTTGCGGTGGCCATCAACATTCGTGCGGTCCTGTTGTTTTTCTCTATCGATATGATCTGAATGATCAGAAGGTTTTTGAAAATGAAAAAGAATGCCATAGAGATTGTCAACAAAAGCACTACATGTTTCGAACTTGGTGACGGTGTTCATAACGTGTATTATTATGTGGGACAATCTTACTATGTCTCCGTCCTAAATTTTTCTTTCTATATACATACGAGGGCAGTTCGGAAACTTCTTAGCCTAGCACAACAAGCGCGGTATAAACAGAAAAAAGTTAAGTGTTTTGGAAACTCCCATCTCTGTTATGAACACTTGTTAAATTTTGTTTCGATCTGGCAACTCCTTCATATAGAAACAGGTGTTCAAAAAAGACGTATCCGCAATTTTTTTTACAATGGAAAAATTAGAAACGCGTGCTGTCATTAAATATTTACATAAAAAAGGTTTATCGGGACAAGAAATTCATAATGATATGGTGAATGTGTTAGGTGAAAGTGCTCCTTCATATGCAACAGTAAAAAATTGGGTTGCTGAATTTAAACGTGGACGTACAAGCATTGAAGATGAACCACGTAGTGGACGTCAAGTCCATTTAATTTTGCATGAAGAACTACAGATGAAAAAGCTTTCTGCAAGATGGGTGCCGCATTTGTTAACAGTCGATCAAAAACGCATAAGAATGAACATTTCTCAAGCTTGTTTGGGTCGTTTTAAGCGAAATAAAATGGATTTTAGGCGTCGTTTCATAACTGTTGATGAGACATGGATCCACCACTATACTCCAGAGACAAAAGAACAATCCAAACAATGGACTAAAGCTGGAGGAAGTGCCCCAAAGAAGGCAAAACCAATTCAATCGGCTGGTAAGGTTATGGCTACGGTTTTTTTGGGACTTTAAAGGTATTTTATTGATTGACTATCTGCAAAAGGGTACAACAATAAATTCAGACTACTATTGCAAACTTTGGATCAATTAAATGTACAAATTCGAGAAAAACGTCCTGGCTTACAACACAAAAAAATAATTTTTCATCAAGACAACGCACCAGCGCACAAGAGTGTTTTAACAATGGCTAAAATCATCGAATTAAAGTACGAGTTGCTTGACCACCCACCTTATTCTCCTGATTTAGCTCCCAGTGACTTTTACTTGTTCCCAAATCTAAAAAAAATCCTTGCTGGCAAGCGTTTTACCTCAAATGAAGATGCAATTACTGTTGTAAACCACTACTTTGAAGACCTTGAGGAAAACTATTTTAATCAAGGGATAGAATTGCTAGAAAAGCGTTGGACTAAGTGTATTGAAGTTTCAGGAGATTATATTGAAAAATAAAATTATTTTTGAAAAACTAACTATTCTCTTTCATTGATAGGCTAAGAAGTTTCCGAACCGCCCTCGTACATACATTTCTGTACCGAATTTAAATGAATTGAATTCGGTGGAATTATTTTTCCTTTTCTGCTCCCTCCGAAACTGGCGCTCTTGGAATTCTCATGGGGCCCATGGGTCGTTAAGCCCATCATTAATTTTTTAAGAAATGCCCCCGTGGCCTATTTAATGGGTATAAATACGGACTAAGTGTAAAGCTGATATCAAGAAGCATGATGTTCAAAGTTGGGAAAGTAAAGCAACAGGCAGGGAGGAATGGAAATCTGGAAATCTATTTTTAGTTCGGCTTATGTTCTCTATCAGGCCACCTACATATGTAAGCCCCAGTAAGTTTACTTGCGCCATGTCTCTGTTTGCTGAAGAGACACGTAAGGGAAATGGAAATGGAAAAAATTGTTTGTACTGGAAATTTTCAGGTAATTCCTTTTATATTTTTCGTAACTGACATTATTTTTAATGTTTTGAAAATAAGTCTTGTCGGAACAGAATTGCTTGTATAGACGCAGGTGGCAATTTTAAAAGGGAAACGAGAAAAATAGCCGAAAGTAAGTCCATATTTACATTTGGCAATTTTCCTTGCGGCAATTGTCAGTTTGTCGGTGAGGGAGAGTGCTGAGAGGCAAAGGGTTATCATATGCCCCATCCCTCTCTCCTTCAAATTGACAATTACCACAAGGAAAATTGCCTAATGTAAATAGGGACTAAATATGGACTATGTAAATTAATGATACCAGCGATTCACATTTAGCTAAATTAAGGGTGTACCGCTACTTATCACTTTCAAAAATCCTAAAAAATTGTATTGGCTTATTTTGAAGAACAGGTAGGATAGAGTATGCCGCATAAAAATCTAGCCGATCGGAGCAAAATTGGCTGAGATATGACCGTTCAATGTGAAGAATCCGTTGTATTTTCTGTGTAGAGCGGCAACTTAAATGAGTTGTTCTCGAAATGGCAATTTTGATGCTGGTGCCAACGATAACTCGAAAACGAATGGACGCGATCTCCGTATATTTTGGTGGCCTTATTAAATACTTAAAAAAGTCTCCAAGCGAGACAGATTTTTTAAAACGGCAATTTTTTCCTTAAAATTTTGACTTTGACGGTTTACATTTTTTATATAGATTTTCTAAACTTCTCTTTCGTTTAAAGACAATATCATTAGGTTCTTAAAACGCCCACAAAAATTTACGAAGATAGTCCTATTTGTTTTCGAGCTATCGTTGGCACCGCAAAACGCTTTTATAAAAAAGGGCTTAGCAGGTAGTCATTTACCACAAAACTATGCAATATTTTTCAACAACAAAACCTAAAAAATGTGTTCTTTCAAATGAACAGGTAAAAAAGTATCAGTCGGCTTTGCCGAAAGAGATATACCCTCAGTCTATGTGAATTGAAACTTTCACCTACGGAAAAGACCCTAAATAGTCTTTTAAGAATTTTGTGGCCCTTTTTGGACATTTGAACTTGCCGACAAAACTGTGAATACATTTCCAAAGGTACCTCGAACAGATCCTAAACTGTACTTAGACACAAATGTTAAACTTTTGTGGGAGAGGTACCCTAAGGAGAGGATCGATACGGGCCATTTTAGAAGTTAAACTACATTTGGACAAAATATTAGGAGATCCAAAGTTTGGACGAAATTGGTTGTCCCGTTCAAGAGATATCGTGCATACCAGTTTAGTGACATTTTTTTAAATAATGGGGGAAGTACCAGAAGTTGTGGACCGGTATTGCCCATCTTCGAACAGAAACTAATCGCCTGTTTCTCTAAGACGATTCGAATTCAAATTTGTTCGAATTATTACCAAACTCCAAAATCATTTTTGTTTGATTGAAAACAAAAATGAATCAAGTTTTTTCAAAACACAGAAGATTGGTAGTAGTTCGAACGAATTTCGATTCGTCTTAGTGAAACAGGCCATAAGTTTGGACAAAATATGACGAAGGCCAAATTTTGGACAAATCGGTTGATTAATTCCAGAGTTATCGTGCTCTCCAGCTACTACATATGGTGCCACAGGGGGTTTTCACACCTTTCGGACTGTTTTCTCAAGATGTATGGACTTGCCTCTGAAAAAAACTTTTACCGTCGTAAACATACTTTTACCGGCAGCGAATGCAAATAGCTTCAAGAAAAATCAAAGTCATTCGAGAGCAGGTCTTAAAGTGAACTTATCCGAAATTTTGTGTGGGAGGTACCCGAAGGAGTGGACAAATATAGTCCATATTCGAAACTGATCTGTATCTGGTAAATATATTTGGATGTGTGAAGTATTGACCATCGGTCACTCCCTTCAAGAGTTATCGTGTGCACAATTTTTCCGAACATTTTTGAACTTTTGTGGGGGAGGTACCTGAAGTAGTGGATCGATATGGCTTATCTTCGAACTTAAACTATGCTTGGACAAAATATTACGCACGCCAAATTTTGGACCGATTTGGCAGATCCGTTCGAGATTTATCTTGCGCTCCAACCACTACACATGGTATCAAAGGGTTTTTTTGCAACGTTGAGGCTATTTTCTCAGGAAGTATGGACGTGCCCCTGATGAAACTTGTACCGCTGTATGGGGGGGCAGTAAATACAAGTTTTTGCAGCAAAAATCAAAGCGATTCGAGAGCAGGTCCTAAACTGAACTTATCCAAAATTTTGTGTGCGGCAATTATCAGTTTGTCTGTGAGAGAGGGTGCTTAGAGGCAAAGGGTTACCATATGTCCCACCTCTCTCTCTCCTTCAAATTGACAACTGCCGCAAGGAAAATTGCCTAATGTTAATATGGACTTTGTTTCAAATTCCCATTTGCATTTTTCAAATAATTTCGATATAAATGCTATGTATAATATATGGTCTGTTCCAGAACTGCAAGAATCTACTATTTTTTTTAATATTTTTTTTCGATAACATAAAGGAAAAAGTGTTATCGTAGTAAAAAATAGTAGCTTCTTGCAGGTTCTGGAACAGACAAATAAACAAAAAGTGTTGATACAAGCTCTGTTCCAGAACCTGCAATAAGCTACTATCAAGGCCTATAGAAGGTCGGCCATTCAGACAACAAACATAATAGATTTTATATTATTGTGATTTGAGTTTCTTTGTATATTAAATCAAAATAATATTTTTGACAACAAACATAAAAATCAGGTGGGCTAAGTGTCCAACTGAATAAACTGTGGCTACTATTTTTTAATACGATAACATTTTTTCCTTTTTCCTATGTTATCGAAGAAAATAGTAAAAATAGTAGATTCTTGCAGTTCTGGAACATACCAAAAGACTACATATGGGTAGATCACAAAATACAAGACAACAATGTTTACCAACAATTACATATCGAATCGCAAACATAACAAAGAAATAAAGACGAAAAAGGTACTTAACAGAAACATCAAGAAACCGCACTAAAAAGTTTTTCGCCACTATCGTAGAAACTATCTTCATTCATTCACTAATAATATTATTACCGATATTCGAAATGGAAGGTTTTCCTGCCACAAACTGAGCGACGTATGCTAAGGAAAAAATATTATCTAAAAATTGCGTTTATACAAATAAGTACATCTAAAAATCTTGTTTTCAATTAGAATAAAAAAAAACACATTTGGCTACCGAAATCGGTTTCGTAGGTGACATGTTTCTCTTTGCTATTTCTTCTTCATCACGTCTGGCATAGAAACACATAGTCATGGCATATTTAGCATCATAGACATCAAAGCCGATTTCCAACAATCAAATGTGTGTGTGTGTGCCAACAAAACATTTCTTGCAAATTTAATTAAAATGTGTACAATGTGTTTCCATACTCGTATTTGTTCAACAATATGAGACATCATGGACAAATACACACAACTGGCTTATATTTGCACAGACCTGCAACAGATGCAAATATGTTGCCTCTTTTATTATTTAGTATTTTGAGGACACAATAATGACCAAAACATACATAGATTATTGTTGTACACTGGGAACAAATTATTGATGAAATGTTGAAGGCATTTTGCACATATGGGAGTTAAAAAACTGGGAGTGAAAATTTTAATTACATTCAAACTGATATGTATTTTATGGAAGAAAATCTATGGAAGTACATTATAAAAACTAGCAAATGCCCGCTACTTCGTATGCGGAAAGGGAACAAAATATATAAACAATATTTAAAATTTTGATTTTTCAAAATAGTCTGGCTTAATCCCTTTTGTTGTTTTAATATTTAAAACAACAAGTTTATTAGTGGAGAAAACGGGAATGGTGAATGTACTGAGACCCATTTTTATTACCAATATTTTTTTCGATTGTAGCCAGAATTTACAAAAAAAAAAAACTGCCGTATCGCATCCCTACACAACTATTATATTTTTTATTTCGACTTTCCAAAACTACGTATCATATTGCAAATTTCAGATTTGACTCCTGGTTTTAACCCTTCAGTAACACAGCATTCCCTTCCAGTACGAATTTCCAAACACTAAACTTTATCTCACCCCTTCACAACAACAATCACGCACATTTACAATGCAATGTTCTAGCTTTAGCGGGTTCGCCCAGAACCCGAATAGGTCCGTTAAATTTTCGGCATTCAAAATGGCCATAAAAATCCACGTTTTCGCATATCAAAAATCTATATTGTCCAATTTTCTTTAAATTTGGACCTTGAATACTTAGAGGATATAAAAGTTTAATTTAAAAAAAGTCCACATCAATCTACGTTTATTAGAAGAGATATTTTGAAGATTTAGAGTATTTTGAAGATCTTCTGCACATTTTCCAACCGAAATTCGGAATTTGTGTTGAAAGGTTAGAAAAACTTTTTTACAAAAAAATTTACTTAATGTGCACGGGTATGTCAACCGTATATAACGGAAAATTTGTTGGCTTTTTTATTATCAGGGGGTAAATACCTTTTAGTTAACAAAATTGTCGCATTGGACCACGTTTTCAAATTAACATACCAAAGCGGTCAGAACAAAAAACATTTTTTGAAAAGAAACTTTACGTTTGACTACTTAATTTCAGTACATTATTTATAAACGCATTGGCGTTAACATCAAATCAATGGAACAATATTCAGTACAATTTTTAAAACTCAGAACTTTGTCTCAAATATTAGAGTGATCTTCATAACAAATGTTTTTCCATTTCGTATTTTTGCACAAATAGCGTATTTCCAAATTATATAATCCCAGCTTTGTTCCTACAGCCAACACCAACTTTAGTACCTTAACTGTTTACACAATACCAAAATAGTTTTGGTAACAACATGTTACCCAACCTTTCGTACACATAGGTAAACGTTTCAAAAATTACTTACTTATATTCAACATATATCCTAACCCCAATTCACTTTTCCAGCTTTATATGTTCCCCTGAAACCCATTATAGTACTATTTAGTACTTTTTGTATAAATAAGTACGAATTTTCAAAACCTCGTCCCTACCTCCGCTCTAAACACCAATTGCTAATCTAATACCGAATTTCAAAATTCCAGTTCTATCCCTTACAAAATCGCAAATTGTACAAAATTCTATACCATATAGCAAATACCAAAAGGTACCAAATTTTGTACCATTTAGTACTTTTCTTACACGATTTTCCAAAATGTACTTTCATATCTCAGCTCTATCCGTTCACCTAAACCAATTTATAGCCAATGTAGTTCCATTTAGCACTTTTCCATAAGTACGAATTTCCAAAACTACCTCAATCCTACACTCCAACAGTAATCTGTTCAAATACGCAAATACAAATTGTAGCGAATTCCGTACCATTTAGTACTGCTTCGTGCACATTAGTACGATTTTCCAAAGCTACCTCCATATCTCAATTCTATATTCCAACAGTAATCTTAATTCCATATTTCAGAATTCTAGCTCTTCAAATCCAAATCATACTAAACTCACTACCATTTAGCACTTTTCACTTTTGGTACATCTTTCTTACTCTTCATCAGCGACCCCCCATTCCAAATTTCAGGATTCCAGCTCTATCCGTTCACCCAAATCCAAATTGTACTAAATTTAGTACCATTTAGAACTTTTCGTTCACTTATAGTTCGAATTTCCAAAAACCTTTCTTTGTTACTCTCCACCAGTGACCCTAATTTCAAATTTCAGGATTCCAGCTCTATCCGTTCATCCAAATTGTACTAAATTTAGTACCATTTAGTACTTTTCGTACCCTTATAGTTCGAATTTACAAAAACCTTTCATTGTTACTCTTCATCAGTGACCCTCATTCCAAATGTCTGTATTCCAGCTCAATCCGTTCACCCAAATCAAAATTGTACTAAATTTAGTACCATTTAGTACTTTTTGTACCTTTATAGTTCGAATTTCCAAAAACCTTTCATTGTTACTCATTATCAGTGACAATAATTCCAAATGTTTGTATTCCAGCTCTATCCGTTCACCCAAATCCAAATTGTACTAAATTTAGTACCATTTAGTACTATTCGTGCACTTATAGTTCGAATTTCCAAAAACCTTTCTTTTTTTCTCTACATCAGTGACCTTAATTCCAAATTTCAGGATTCCAGCTCTATTCGTTCACCCAAACCCAAATTGTACTAAATTTAGTACAATTTATTACTTTTCGTACATTTATAGTTCGAATTCCAAAAACCTTTCAGTTTTACTCTTCGTTAGTGATCCTCATTCCAAATTTCAGGATTCCAGCTCTATCCGTTCACCCAAATCCAAATTGTACTAAATTTAGTACCATTTAGTACTTTTCGTGCACTTTTTTTTTTTTTTTTTTTTTTTTTTTATTAATTCTTTATTCATCAAAAATTACATTACAGTTCATTAATGTTGCCCCAGCGCCTTATAGACTTTATAGGGGCTAATCGGTTAACAAATACTAATTTGTGACGTGTAACATTTTAAAATATACAAAAATATTTTTATTGATTAAAAAACAAATAAAAGTTATAAGATGAAAAATTACATCAAAAGCATTTCAATAGTACTTGACAAAAAGGTTTTAAGTTCCCTTTTAAACGATGAAATTCTTGTATTACATTTAATGTGATTTGGAATGCGGTTAAATTCTAAACAACCATTATGTTCAATTCGTTGTTTTGACATTTCTAGCCGGCATCTTTTCACATGTAAATTAGATGAGTTCCTTGTATTTACCAATGTTTGATTAGTAGTGAATTGGATTGATCGGTGACCAATGTTGTTTACAGCTCTATACATATATGTTAGAAGTTGTAACTTGTAGATTCCATATAAGGGCAATATCCTTCCTGCAACATTATTATATAATTCATACGTAGAATATAGTTGCGGCAAATTAAATACGATCTTAAGTGCTTTGTTTTGGCATCTTTGTAATGATTTTAAATGATTAGTTTTCTTGTAGGCATATATCAACGCCAAGTAGTTTAAGTGACTCTGAACTAGAGAATTATATAGTAGAAGTTTGGTTTCTACGTCAAATTTATTTCTGAACTTATGCAGTATACCTATAGCGGGTGCAATCTTCCTTCTCAATTCATCAATATGTACATTCCATGCCAAATTACTTTGTAGATGTATGCCCAAATATTTTAATGACTGGCTTTCAGATATTTGCATGTTTCCAATTTCAACATAAAATGCACTTATAGTTCGAATTTCCAAAAACCTTTCTTTGTTACTCTCCACAAGTGACCCTAATTTCAAATTTCAGTATTCCAGCTCTATCCGTTCACCCAAATCCAAATTGTACTAAATTTAGTACCATTTAGTACTTTTCGTACCCTTATAGTTCGAATTTACAAAAACCTTTCTTTGTTACTCTCCATCAGTGACCCTCATTACAAATTTCAGGATTCCAGCTCAATCCGTTCACCCAAATCCAAATTGTACTAAATTTAGTACAATTTAGAACTTTTCGTGCACTTGTAGTTCGAATTTCTAAAAACCTTGCTTTGTTACTCTCCACCAGTGACCCTAATTTCAAATTTCAGGATTCCAGCTCTATCCGTTCACCCAAATCCAAATTGTACTAAATTTAGTACTATTCGTGCACTTATAGTTCGAATTTCCAAAAACCTTTCTTTTTTCTCTACATCAGTGACCTTAATTCCAAATTTCAGGATTCCAGCTCTATTCGTTCACCCAAACCCAAATTGTACTAATTTTAGTACCATTTAGTACTTTTTGTACCCTTATAGTTCGAATTTCCAAAAACCTTTCATTGTTACTCATTATTACTGACCCTCATTCCAAATGTTTGTATTCCAGCTCTATCCGTTCACCCAAATCCAAATTGTACTAAATTTAGTACCATTTAGTACTTTTCGTGCACTTATAGTTCGAATTTCCAAAAACCTTTCTTTGTTACTCTCCACCAGTGACCCTAATTTCAAATTTCAGGATTCCAGCTCTATCCGTTCACCCAAATCCAAATTGTACTAAATTTAGTACCATTTAGTACTTTTCGTACCCTTATAGTTCGAATTTACAAAAACCTTTCATTGTTACCCTTCATCAGTGACCCTCATTCCAAATGTCTGTATTCCAGCTCAATCTGTTCACCCAAATCCAAATTGTACTAAATTTAGTACCATTTAGTACTATTCGTGCACTTATAGTTCGAATTTCCAAAAACCCTTTGGTACATCTTTCTAACTCTCCATCAGTTACCCTCATTCCAAATTTCAGAATTCTAGCTCTTCCCGTTTGCCTAATACCAAGGGTACCATATTTAGTACCTTTTAGTACTTTTCGTACACTTCTAGGTCGAATTTCCAAAAACCCAGCCTTATCTCACCCCTACACACTAACAGCAACCTACACCCAAAATTTCAAGTTTCTAGCTTCAGCCGTTTCGTCTGGGCGTTGATGAATCAGTCAGTCAGTCAGTCAGTCAGTCACTCACCTCACTACTCTTTTATATATATAGATAA
The DNA here is from genome assembly GCF_047663935.1 of Musca autumnalis. Taxonomy (NCBI): domain Eukaryota; kingdom Metazoa; phylum Arthropoda; class Insecta; order Diptera; family Muscidae; genus Musca; species Musca autumnalis. The sequence continues at coordinate 3,461,830 of NW_027411755.1, read as the reverse complement.
GCATGTTCTTGAAATTTGAGAGTTGAAACTATAGAAGAGATTCATATAGATTATATGTGATATCGGTGTTTAAAATTTTTGAAAAATCAGTTTCATTTGTACAATTAGTTTTAATTAAGGTAACGACAAAAAATACTTTCAGTACAGATATCAACCTGAAAATTTCTTCAAAGCCTTATAAAGGGGTCGATCCATGTTTTCTATACACCATAGACACCGTACGTTTCTAATTCGTGTTTTCGTAGCATTCCTCCTACCATTTCTCCTAGACCTATTGTTCTGTACTCTCAGATTTTGAGATTTCAAGCGACATTATTTTTCGGTATATTACCAATATAGGTTCTTCGTTAGGGATAGCTCGCATGTAAATTGAGCTCCAAAAAGGAGTATTTTGGATAATTTATGCCCAACTATTGATATACAATTTTTCAAAACCCCCTTTTCAAAGCTCTTGTTAGCGAGTATCCTAGGAATAACCCAGTAACGATTAAATTAAAAGCACAATATCTTAAAAGTTACTGATGATTTGCTTTCGCAATCTCAAATATCTTCCAAAATCGTATCTTCCTGAATAATGTCACTACTACCATATTTCTCATGGAGACTTAAACAGTTTTTTTCTCTGTGTTCCAGTACATATTTCCCAATTTCATATGCCAAATCTAGTTACGAACATTTGTCGGTGATGCTGTGTGTGTTCTTAATTTGTATACTGAGCGAGCATAGAATTCATTTGCATATTGTACCTACCAGGGGGGAAATGTGAAAAATGAACTTTCTTAATTAACCGGAAATTTGGTTGGATTTTCTACAAAATGTTAAAGGAAATTATTATTTAATTAGTAGATTTGATTTTTGTTCTTTGATTACAAAGAGAAATATGTACAAATATTAATATGTTTGTGCATTGCAAAATATTTTAATTATTTTGTAAATAATATGAATCACCAACGTCAGAGTTGTATGCATTCGGAACAAGAAGGCATACTGGCATGGCAGTACAAGCGTAATGAAAGAACATTACATTTGGTAATTGCACATCCAGTTAATATTAGACCGGAAATGAATTTAAGCTGTGATTTTCTATTGCTGGATTTACATAACAAATGCGATGATTTCATGGATGTGTGTATGTTTTGCGCTGTCAAAGTTCACATTTTTATATTTTTTAGGTTTTCAGGATTTTGCGTGGAAACGCAAAGTCCTATCGAAACGAGATTAAAGACAATTTTGTAGAGAATTTTCTCTGCTACCTCATTTTTTTAGTCCCATTTAGATAGGACTTGCGATTTCAAGCGAAATCGTGAAAACCTAAAAAAGCCCTTGAGTGTGAACTTTGATCGTGATTTTCGGTTAAAAGTTAGTTAGGGCGCACCGTACATGACGTTTTATACGGAGGCAATACAGTGCCTTATCCCAATTTGAACTTCTATATAATGGTAGAACCTACAAAAATATCATATAGGCCAATGTTGTAGAGAATTGTCACTGCTATAACATTTTCTTTATTCTCATTCCGATAGGGATTGCGTTTTCCAAGCAAAATCGTGAAAACGTAAAAAACCCTTAAAAATGTCAACTTAAATAGTGATTTATTTAAAAAGCGCTCCGGCGATTGTTTTTTGATTTTTTTCATTTATGAACATTGTAGTTTCAGAATCCGCAAAAACTTCCCAGGTGTAAGAACCTTTCATTTAAAGTTGGTTCAAGAGCACCGTGCTATCTAATCAAACTAGAAAAAAATCAGTTGTCTTGGATGTAATTTTCGCGATTTAAAATCAATTTTTTATCAATGATTGTACTCTTCGATTTTCTTGAATTTTTTGTATTAAACTACAACTAATTACAAAAATTTTGAGTTATATTTGGAAGAGGGATTCGAATGATTACTATTTTTTCTTAATTTTTAATTTGTCAATACAATTTTCCTTTATACCCGTGTGAAATATTTGTTATTTTAAGAAAAAAATAAAAATTACATTTTTTAACTTTGAATTAATTCTTTTTCGAGTTGAGCTGTTATGACCTAAGAGGTACATTGAAAAATTAGGAAGAAGATTAGAATCTCAGATATTAACTGATCGCGGGCACAAAAAACTTAATTCAGTAATACCCACTAACACTGGTACACTAATAGCTGGTTTACATTACGAAATCGTGTCGATTTCAAACTGTCAATTCCTTTGCTCAAACGTCAAATGAAATCGAATTGATGTCATTTGAGTTTTCATTTGACGTATACGCAAAGGAATTGACAGTTTGAAATCGACTCGATTTCGTAATGTAAACCAGCTATAATTGCTAAACCATTCTTAAAAACGCAAATGAAGAAGTTTTTAAGATTTTTAAGATAAATTCTTAAATAAAATAACTGAACAAATGTTGGTAAATGCCACTTTTTATTTTTATTTTTTTTTTTGGTAAAATAACACATTTTGCACAGTGGTATTTAGGAAAAAAATCTTTGTAGATGTTAAAAAAATATAAAAAAAATGTATAACCTCAACCTTCAAAATACCGAAAATCGGAAGGTATCGTTCTATGGGAGCTATATGAAGACCTGAACATAAACCGACAAATTTTAGGTAGAAAGTTGTTTACCCCAAGAAAGACTTAATACCGAATTTCAGCCATTTTGGCGGGATATTGAGGACACAACCTTCAAAATACAAGAAATTCGAAGGTACCGTTCTAACGTCAAATGAAATCTTATCTGGATTTCATTTGACGTTTAACCTATGGATTTGACAGTTGAAGTCGAGTGGATTTCGTAAATGTAAACCAAGCATTTCAGACATTTCGGAGGGATATTGAGGCCACAACCTTCAAAATACCAGAAATACGGAGGTACCATTCTATGGGGACTATATGAAGACGTAAACCTATACCGAGAAATTTCAGGTGGAAAGTTTTATACCCCCAACGAGGACTTAACACCAAAATTCAGTCATTTCGGTGAGATATTGAGGATACAACTTTCAAAATACCGAAAATCGGGAGGTACCGTTCAGAGGCCTGCGTTGAATCAACGCAACTATGTAGTGTATCGCATCATTTCGTAAACAAATCATTCATTTTACCAAAAATCAGCATACGCCAATGACTACCACAAGAATGTATTTCTTATCTCAAACAATCGGTTTGATTCATTCATAAATGTGTGTGATCTACGAACTACTAATGAATTAATGTTAATGTACAAACAAACACCACATGAAGAGAGAGTAGTAATCCTACAAGGCATACAGTATGAGAGAACTGAAAACAAAAACAACACAGTTGTCTAAACATAGCTGTCTACAAATATGGGGAATTTATGAGAGAGGTGTGTTGTTGTGTTATACAAAGGCTGTGTTAGCTAAACAGAGTATGAGTTTGTTTTGGTGTTACGACAACGTACATAGGCGGACATAACTGTGATTCATTTGATGCGTTTAGATTTTTTATGTGTTTTCGATTGTTTTTCTTTTCGCAGTTGTATGCATAAAGCAGCGACGACCACAGAAATACAACCAAAGCGAAGACATGTATGAACGTATGAGTGAAAAAAGCAACAACCACATTATGTTTTTGTTTGTTTTCATTAATTTACACTGTACGTGAGAGAGAGAAGCAAATGCAAAAACAACTCAGTGGGCGCCCTCACTATACGATCTAAGCAAAGAAGCACGACCCTGGCATAAAGTATACTCGAAACGAAGTCAACACGAACAATTCAAGCAAGAGGTAGTAATTTGTACGAAGCAGTAAAGTCTTTACATACAATTCGTTAAATATGAATCAGCAATGTTTGTGTTTGACTTTCAACAGAATATTGATTACATTCTAACACAAAAAAGAGAGTGGTGGTGCGTACTAGTATCGCTTTTTCTTGTGTCTACCGCAATTCATAAAATTGGCACCGGTTGCTGGTCACTGGTACCGTTCTATGGGGGCTATATAAAGACGTGGACCTATACTGACAAATTTCAGGTGGAAAGTTTTTTACTCCCAACGTAGACTTTATACAAAACTAGCAAATGCCCGCTACTTCGTATGCGGAAAGGGAACAAAATATATATAAACAATATTTAATACGGGAATGGTGAATACTGGAGATTCTGTTGTACTAAGACCTATTTTTATTACCAATATTTTTTTCGATTGTAGTCAGAATTTGCAAAAAAAAAATCTGCCATATCGTATCCCTACACAACTACCATATTTTTTATTTCGAATTTCCAAAACTAACTTAACCCTTCACTAACACAGCATTCCCCTCCAGTACGAATTTCCAAACACTAAACTTTATCTCACCCCTTCACAACAACAATCACGCACATTTACAATGCAAGGTTCTAGCTTAAGCGGTTTCGCCCAGAACCCGAATAGGTCCGTTAAATTTTCGGCATTCAAAATGGCCATAAAAATCCACGTTTTTATATATCCCCATATAACGTACTTCTAGACTTAGTGTATTTTAAAAGAAGAACAAATCTATATTGTCCAATTTTCTTTAAATTTGGACCTTGAATACTCAGAGGATATAAAAGTTTAATTTAAAAAATGTCCACTTCAATCTACGTTTTTTAGAAGAGATATTTTGAAGATTTAGATTATTTTGAAGATCTTCTGCTCATTTTCCAACCGAAATTCGGAATTTGTGGCATGAAAGGTTAGAAAAACTTTTTTACAAAAAATTGTACTTAATGTGCACGGGTATGTCAACCGTATACGAGTATAACCGAAATTTTTTGGAGGCATTTCAATTTAGTCTTCTTTATTATCAGGGGGTAAATAACTTCTAGTTAACGAAGTTGTCGAATTGGACCACGTTTTCAAATTAACATACCAAAGCGGTCAGAATGTAATTTCAGTACATTATTGAGAAACGCCTTGGCGTTGTCTCAAATTTTAGAGTGATCTTCACAACAAATATTTTTCCATTTCGTATTTTTGCACAAATAGCGTATTTCCAAATTATTTAATCCCAGCTTTGTTCCTACACCCAACACCAAATTTAGTACCTTAACTGTTTACACAATACCAAAATGGTTTTGGTACCAACATGTTACCAAACTTTTCGTACACATAGGTAAACGTTTCAAAAATTGCTTCCTTATATTCCTGCTTTATCTGTTCCCCTGAAACCCATTATAGTACTATTTGTATAAATAAGTATGACTTTTCAAAACCTCCTCCTTACATCCACTCTAAACACCAATTGCTAATCTAAACACCAATTCTAATCTAAAATTCCAGTTCTAACCTTTACAAAATCACAAATTGTACAAAATTCTATACCATATAGCAAATACCAAAAGGTACCAAATTTTGTACCATTTAGCACTTTTCGTACACGATTTTCCAAAATGTACCTTTACATCTATCCGTTCACCTAAACCCAATTTATAGCCAATGTAGTTCCATTTAGCACTTTTCCATAAGTACGAATTTCTAAAACTACCTCAATCCTACACTCCAACAGTAATCTGTTCACGCAAATACAAATTGGAGCGAATTCCTTACCATTTAGTACTGTTTCTTGCACATTAGTACGATTTTCTAAAGCTACCTCAATATCTCAATTCTATATTCCAACAGTAATCTTAATTCCAAATTTCAGGATTCCAGCTCTTCAAATCTAAATCCACATCATACTAAACTCACTACCATTTAGGACTTTTCTACCTTTGGTACATCTTTCGTACTCTTCATAAGTGAACCCCATTCCAAATTTCAGGATTCCGGCCATACTCGTTAACCCGTATCCAAATTATACTATATTTAGTACTATTTAGTACTTTTCGTATACTTTTAATTCGAATTTCCAAAAACCTTTCTTTTTTACTCTCCATCAGTGATTCTCATTCCAAATTTCAGGATTCCAGCTCTATCCGTTCACCCAAATCCAAATTGTACCAAATTTAGTACCATTTAGTACTTTTCGTGCACTTATAGTTCGAATTTCTAAAAACCTTTCTTTGTTATTCTCCATCAGTGACCCTCATTACAAATTTCAGGATTCAAGCTCAATCCGTTCACCCAAGTCCAAATTGTACTAAATTTAGTACCATTTAGAACTTTTCGTGCACTTATAGTTCGAATTGCCAAAAACCTTTCTTTGCTACTCTCCACCAGTTACCCTAATTTCAAATTTCAGGATTCCAGATCTATCCGTTCACCCAAATCCAAATTGTACTTAATTTAGTACCATTTAGAACTTTTCGTACCCTTATAGTTGGAATTTACAAAAACCTTTCTTTTTTACTCTCCATCAGTGATTCTCATTCCAAATTTCAGGATTCCAGCTCTATCCGTTCACCCAAATCCAAATTGTACCAAATTTAGTACCATTTAGTACTTTTCGTGCACTTATAGTTCGAATTTCTAAAAACCTTTCTTTGTTATTCTCCATCAGTGACCCTCATTACAAATTTCAGGATTCAAGCTCAATCCGTTCACCCAAGTCCAAATTGTACTAAATTTAGTACCATTTAGAACTTTTCGTGCACTTATAGTTCGAATTGCCAAAAACCTTTCTTTGCTACTCTCCACCAGTTACCCTAATTTCAAATTTCAGGATTCCAGATCTATCCGTTCACCCAAATCCAAATTGTACTTAATTTAGTACCATTTAGTACTTTTCGTACCCTTATAGTTGGAATTTACAAAAACCTTTCTTTTTTACTCTCCATCAGTGATTCTCATTCCAAATTTCAGGATTCCAGCTCTATCCGTTCACCCAAATCCAAATTGTACCAAATTTAGTACCATTTAGTACTTTTCGTGCTCTTATAGTTCGAATTTCTAAAAACCTTTCTTTGTTATTCTCCATCAGTGACCCTCATTACAAATTTCAGGATTCAAGCTCAATCCGTTCACCCAAGTCCAAATTGTACTAAATTTAGTACCATTTAGAACTTTTCGTGCACTTATAGTTCGAATTGCCAAAAACCTTTCTTTGCTACTCTCCACCAGTTACCCTAATTTCAAATTTCAGGATTCCAGATCTATCCGTTCACCCAAATCCAAATTGTACTTAATTTAGTACCATTTAGTACTTTTCGTACCCTTATAGTTGGAATTTACAAAAACCTTTCATTGTTACTCTTCATCATTGACCCTCATTCCAAATGTCTGTATTCCAGCTCAATCCATTCACCCAAATCAAAATTGTACCAAATTTAGTACCATTTAGTACTTTTCGTACTCTTATAGTTCGAATTTCCAAAAACCTTTCATTGTTACTCTTCATCAGTGACCCTCATTCCAAATATTTGTATTCCAGCTCTATCCGTTCACCCAAATCCAAATTGTACTATATTTAGTACCATTTAGTACTTTTCCTATACTTTTAATTCGAATTTCCAAAAACCCTTTGGTACATCTTTCTAAATATCTATCAGTGACCCTCATTCCAAATTTCAGAATTCTAGCTGTAACCGTTTGCCTAATACAAAGGGTACCTTTTAGTACTTTTTGTACCCTTCCAGTTCGAATTTCGAAAAATCCAGCCTTATCTCACCCCTACACACCGACAGCAACCCACACTAAAAATTTCAAGTTTCTAGCTTCAGCCGTTTCGTCTGGGCGTTGATGAATCAGTCAGTCAGTCACTCACCTCACTACTCTTTTATATATATAGATGTCAGACATTTAAGTGTGATGTTGAGGCCACAACCTTCAAACTATCGGAAATCGGGAGGTACCGTTCTATGGGAGGCTATATGAAGACGTGGACCCATGCGGACACATTTCAGGTGTAAAGTTTCATACCCCTAACGAGGACTTAATATCACATTTCGGCCATTTCGGTAGAATTTTTAGACCAAAAATCCTTGTATATATTTTTGCATATGGTTTTGCAGATGATTTTTTATGCAAATATGTCAAAATATGCAAACATTTCTTGGTCTAATTCGTTTTATTTTGTGATAAAACAAGTTTCTGTCTAATCAGATTTTCTCTACGACCATCCTAACCATATATGCATTTGCATCAGCTAACTGTCGGGAATAAACATTGGCGAAGATGAAGATACTACTCCCAAACGACGATATAGAATGTATATCACCTAGTCAAGATGAAATTAGGATACCAATAAATCGGCTGAAAAACAATGAGGCAGCAGGAGCTAATAGGCTGCCAGCTAAGGTGCTTAAGTTCGGCATGCTGACACGGAGTATGCATCTACTAATAAGCAAAATTTGATTGGAGGAAAGTATACCCAGTGATTGGGATCTCTGTCTTTTAAGTCCTATGGACTAGAAGGGAGACAATACGTTATTTTCAAACAAATATGCCTCCTTCCCATCGTACATACGGTGTTGTTAAGCTATGGTTGGCAAAATAGTGTCAATGGGATTTAAGGCTTGCGGTTTTAGACCAAATATTCACCTTACGCCAAATACTGAAGAAGACTCAGGAAAAACAAATCTACATATTACAATATTCGCGCCTAATCCCAGCAAAATTTGAAGGAAGGGATTCTATGCGATGACGTGGTTTCATGGCATCTTTTGCGTTGGTTCAAACGAAGTCGTGAAAGATCCGATATTTTCATTAGCATTTGAACCAATGCAAAGGAAGTCGTGAAAGATCCGATCTTTTCATCAGCATTTGAATCCATTCCATCGATCCAATAGAGATGAATTTTGTGTTTTTATTTATACAAATTTTGGTGGAAATGACATGCCAAAGCATTGGTGAAAATGACATGTCAAAGCATTGGTGTAAATGGCATGCTTTGGATCCAAATATGAATAGCATCTTTTGGGGTCCACGCTCATATAAAATTCATCGATAAAGATGCTAAAAAGATGACATGCCAGATCACTTTCACCCATGATTGAATGGCATCGAACATTTTGCTGGGATGTAATCAAAAGTGCACCAAGCTACTCCCAAGTTTGGCATTCCTGCAAAATTGTTAGGATTATGCAGGCTAAAACTAACTAAAACTTAAACTAAACATATCTCTGAGCCTGTTAACACCAAATGAGGTTTCAGACAAGGCGGCAGTCTATTGTACGATCTATTTTGCATCATGTATGTTTTCACAGTAGGATGTTATACTGTGAAAACATACGTGATGCAAATGTGTATGGAAAGCATGACAAAACAGCACGACATTCAACAGAGATAATATGCTACTGGCCTACACAGATGACATCGACAGTCAGCCATAGGCAGTTAACGGCGATAAAACCAAGTTCATGGTATCAACACGCAGTATGTCCAGTGGGCTTGGTCCTACTGTGGCATATGAAAAGTACAATTCCGAAGTAGTTAATGAATTTATTTACCTCGGGGAATAAATAAATAAACATAAATACAACAATTGGCATCAATTTTGAATTAACCTAACAATATTTTGTTGGTCCGTACCCACGGTGATAAATCTGTAGACGAAATATTTTACCATCCAATTTACAGTCGCATATCTAGTTTCATAGCAACGACACTATACTTGTTGCCATTTCCCTTTCATCATAGTCCCTTTAAGGGGATGATATAACGATTATGAAAAGCGTCAGTGTATAAGCCGCAACATCTTTATGAGGAATGCCAGTGCTCTTAATTGATATCAATGCTGGACCAAGAATATGTCACTTTCTCGAAATTGCAATTGAAATCAAAACCTTTGCTTGATTATCTATGGTCTATCGATCTTAAATTTAAAAGTTATTTATTGAAGAATTTTCTTTAAAGAAGACACATTTTCCTACTCTGCCTATACTTTAGTTACCTCCCTCACAAAATTCATCCCAACTTTGCAAATTCATTGTTCACTCTTTCGTTTGAAATAAGTGACACTTCAGACCCTTTATATTGCCACTTAACATATCATCATCAGGGTAATCTGCAACCATAGTTATGCATTCCGAATAAGAAAGAAAGGTCGAAAATGGTGTAAATGAAGGAATGAACGCCAGGTGAGTGTTGTCATGAATTTTAATCATGTGCCGAAAAAAAAAAGTTTCTGATTATCCTAGACCAGTTTTGCGCACAGGACAAAAGAAAATGAGTTTGCTAATTTGCCAAAGAATCCATTCAGACATCAAGACATGGACAAAAACAATGAAGTAAAAGAAGGTCACAGACCGTAACAACTATTTTATTGAATGCCAAAGAATTCAAGCAGAGAATTTCATTTTAAAGGCACACAAAAATGTATCCTAGGCACGTGTGGTGCCCATAATGGTACAAGTGAGGCTAACAAACCCATTACCAAGCGAGTGACCATTTTGGAAATAAATAATCGAATATTGATGTCAATTGGTTTCCATTGGGTGGCTATGATTTTCCTAATGTATTGTGGAAAATTGTTTCATTTTTCAAATATAATTTCCCAATAGATTTCAAAGTGATTCCATTTAATGTGGATATGAACATTGACCGTGGTTGATTAGTTGAGTGACTAAAGTTTTGCTGTTTGGAGTATGTACTTCATTTGCATTCATATGAAATAACTTTGTCTGCTTGTGGTTGTTGAGTTTTTGGAAAAGTGCAACCACCAAACCTTTTTCATGTCGATGTTGACCGCGACAAACAACATGCCAACCATAAAGTTAAATATTAGGTGGATACAAAATTATAAATAGTTAAAAGATTGACAGGATATTAGCACGTAACTTTCAGGTTATGCTAATATGACATAGAAACTATTTCACATTATAATGCCCGAAAAGCCAAGGATATGCAATTGTGTACTTCATATTAGATTCATTTTCTTACATATTGGGCCCCCTAATATTTCCGCGACTTCCACACACACAACTTACATGACAACGCCACAATGTTAACAAGCTTTGTGCAGGGTATATGGATTTATTCCAAATTGGCTATTCGGTGAAAATTCAGTCAATAGTTTAACATATACATGGTAAAGGCTAACAAGCTATAGGGAATACCACACGCATGCCACCACAAACAGCAACACATTTTAAAGAGGACAACATTTAAAAATTGTTCATGGGTGGGTGAGAACATTTCAAACAAATGCATCCTGTTTTAATTAAACTAAAATAAAAAGGGGGAGGGGAGTAGGGTCGCATTGCTAATTTGATGAAATTTATTTAACAACTTGAAATAACAATAAAAACGACACTTAATTCAAAAGTGGTGACTGTTGTCTTCTGGAAAATTTTTCTTGGACAACATTTATCTTCATTCCCCCATTAATAGCTACCACTTACTTAGATTATGGTCACTTTGTAGTCAAGTGGTTGTTTCGAGAGGGATAAGGAAGTCTCGCTCATGACCTGCTTTTTATCGTTTCAACGATTTGTTACCGATAGTTGTTGCTATTGTTGTAGTTATTGTCTCCAAATGACCTCAACATGAGCATGCAATCACGACTAACTTCCTTTGTCTTTGAGAGGGAAATCGGATAGCCGGACAGACACACTCTCTAAACATCTGGGTACAATGAAGTAAACTAAAAAAACCAACATAAGTGACTTTGAAAAATTGCAGCAAATCAAATTAAGGCCACCTCCATGCACAATAACTAAGAACGAAAGCTATGAAGAAAAATCGGAAGCTATTAATGTATATGTCGTCCCAGACAAGATGATGGAGCAGAAGAGGAAGCCAAGAATACCACACACACACACATGCAAAAACAAGAGGAACCACAGAAAAATCTCACATCGGACAAACAATGTGGTTGGTTTGTTTTCATTCTTGGTAAGTTCCCACACAAAGTCTTCATTTCCACTTCCAACACCCATTCATCCATCCATCCACCTCCACCGGGCACTTACCAAAAGAAAACAACTATTGTTTTAAGTGGGTTTGCGACTTGAGCTCTGTGAAAATGGCAAAAAATATACTAGAACTTAGTTAAGGAGAACTCCTTGGCTGGCAAAACGAAATATTTGCAGCCAGAAAAGAATCCTGATAAAGTGTGGACCCAAAGGATTTTGGGCAGAGTAATGCGACGGGAATCACAAATAACAAAAAGCCAAATTGAATTTGTGGGTCGTTTTTCTTTTCATAAAATGTTGTTTTGCGATTTCTTTTTAGTCAGTCGGTCATGGTTTTATGAAAAAAACAAAAACAACAGTAGCAGCAGCAGCAGCAGTAGCAACAACCACAAAACATAAAACAAAAGAAATGTCCTCGCCGAACAATCAAATGTGAAAAAGTGATTCGAATGGAATTCGTTCATAATGTGAAACAATAAGAAAAATAGTTAGTAAATACCGCAATTTATCATTGCATTAAGTAATGGAAACCGTATGCCATTGACATGTTACTCCTCCAACCGCATACTTAACTCGCTCATTGTTCTTTTTTGAAGGGTTTGTTTCTTTGTTCGGTCATTTTCATTTATTTGGATTTTATTGCATATTATATAAATGATTTGGAATAATGTAAATACAAGAGCAATTTTTCAATATATTTTCAAGGCAATTGACTAACTAACAAGTTTTATGAGAACGTAAGCAGGGTAAATTTTAGAAAGACTTATTCATTATTAAAGGGTTTCTGCTAATACTATGATTTTTATGGACATCGTCCAAGAACGGATATTCATGAGAAATAGAATGCAAACATTTGGCTAAAACCTTGATTTCAGAATTCTGTCGGCTTTTTCAGGAAATATAAATGTGTCGAAAAGTTAATATGGCTTTTTTAAACTATTGTAGACGTTCCAAATAATTGAGGAGATTTATCAATCGATTTGATAGGAATATTTCCTCTATAGGCATGTAGATCACGGACAAATATTAAGAAATGTGCAGTTACTTATCTCTTACCGTTCAAAAAGTTCCTACACCGATTGCATTCAAGTTTTCCATTGCAGTCACTTCTTAAATATTTTCTTACTATTTGTAGGTAAGTCAAGCTTAATGTCATGTTTGTTGTTTTCAAATTTAAAAACAACAAGTTTAAAGTGGGATGTAGTTAAAATTGATTACTTTAGGGGATGGCAGAGAAGACTAGTTTCATCCAACGCCACTTGGACTCATAAGTTATCTTAGTTCTTTGTATTGAAACAAAGAACCCTTCCCCAATTTTATGACGACTCGAGCTCAAGAATAAGTGTGACTGATGAATTCGTTTAAATGCGAATTCAACCGAAACACCTAAAAATTCTCGTATCCGCATATGTAAACCAAATTAACTACTATCACTGTCATGTGTCTCCACATTGCAGAGAATGCACATAACTATTTTGATAGTTGTCGAAAAATAACAACAACTGACAAACCAAACAACTACAGTGCGTTTGGTGTTGAAAAAACAAAGTGTTTGGCTGTATAGTTCGCAAATACAAATTTTTAATTTCTTTAATATAAAGGCAACATCTAACATTTGAACCTAGTGCTGATAGATTCAACATGTATGTACATATGGTTCGTATTGTTCTGCTATGTTCACAAGACGATAACAACTACAGTGAAAATCGTTAGAAAAAAGGTAAGTTACAATAATACAAAATAAAAGCATTAATTAATAAAAAGCAGCAAAATGTGTCTCTGGTTTGGTTGGTGATGTTGTTGTTGGTTGTTAGTCAATAATAACAAAAACAACAACTCGCCAAAATTGTTTTTTTTCAATCTCTCGGAAAAAACAGTATTTTTTCCTTGCTTTATGAAAGGCGTTCATTAAATGCAGAAATTTGAGCTTTGGCAAGACTTTATGAACACTATTCCTGAAATGCAGTAATTATTTTTTTCTGTGTAGGTTTAAGGCTGAACCCACGTTTTACCACTATTATGCGTAAACATGTTGAACGTTGCAAGATAGGTAATTACATTTAACTGATGCTATATAAAGTTTGTGAAGCCTAAAGTCCACGTTAGATGAAAAAGAGACCATAATTTTGCTATTTCAAAATATAAATTTAAAAATAAATGTAACATTGTAGCGTTTAGTAAATATTTTCTGTGTTAATATAACAAATACAAAAATCCAATCATCTTAAGTGAATAAAAAATCTTTAACACGAGATAAACGCTTTCAATTGTATGTGGATGACAAGTGTCACACAGGTCCCGATAAGATGTACGTATAAATGCCAACAACAACTCATATATTGCCTTTCATTTACGTTCTATTAAACTTTGCACATAAAACTTATTGAACATAATGTCCCTGCATAACAGCAATGACAACAGTTACACTGCGAAACAAATAAATAAATAAATAAAATGGGATATGATTTTTACAAAATATATTGACAGTAGCATCTTAATTATACCCTCAGCCTTTAGGCTTAATAGGGTATATACACTTTGATACGACCAAAAATGTGTCTCATCGAAATAATGGCTTTAGACCCCAAGTATGTTTGTACGATATCCGTTTCAGACAATTTTGAGTCGATTTAGCAATGCCCGTCCGTCTGTCTGTCTGTCTGCCTGTCTGGCTGGCTGGTGCGCACGAAATTTTGGGAATCGAAATATTTTGTCCAGATTTGGTTTAAGTTCGAAGATGGGCCATATCGGTCCACTCCTTCAGGTACCTCCCCCACAAAAGTTCAAAAATGTTCGGTTCCAATATGGACCTTATTGGTCCACTCTTTCGGGTACCTGCCACACAAAATTTTGCTTAAGTTCAGTTTAAGGCCTGCTCTCGAATCGCTTTGATTTTTGTTGCAGCCACTTGTATTCACTACCCCCATTACGACGATATAATTTTTTTCAGGAGCAAGTCAATACTTCCTCAGATATCAGCACGAAAACTGCAAACAACCCATATAATACCATATGTCGTAGTTGGAGCGCACGATAACTCTCGAACGGATCAACATATTTGGGTCTTTCAATATTTTGTCCAAACTTAGTTTAAGTTCGAAGATAGACCATATCGGTCCACATCTAACCTTTGTGGGTTCAACATTTTTCGCCAAGATTGTGGGCATGATAACTCTAGGAGGGAGAAACCGAATTGAGCCAAACTTTGCTATGGGTAATATTACTTCCAGGCATAGATCGGGTTCTAATATGGACTATATCGGTCCACTCATTTGGGTACCTCCCATACAAAATTTGAAAACGTATAGTTTAACAACTCTTCTCTGATCTTATTAATTTGTGATGCAGTAGGTTGCACTTGCAGCCCCTGTTACGACATTGTAACGTTTTTTCGTGGGCCAGTCCATACTTCCTGAGATAATGACCCAAAAAGGTCCAGAAAATCCTACCGGCACCACCTAAACTGGCTAATGTGTAAAATAACCCTTTAAGAAAAAAATCGATTTAGCTCAAACTTTGTAAATTGAAAAATAATATAAAAATGGTGTAAAAAATGTATAGTAATTCATAAAATGAGAACGGCTAGGCCGATTTCTGTAAAATTTTTTGTCAGTTATTCGTATTTTCGAGGAGAAGGTCTTTACGGAAGAAAATTTTGGAAAATCTCTCTGAAAAGTCGGAAAATTGGAAAAATCGAAAATTGAGTTTTTGTATGAAATTTTATTCTTTAATAGCGAGACGAAGTTCGCCGGGTCCGCTAGTTGAAAAATAAAATTGTAATATATTTAAATTCAGAAAGTTAAGTACAACCTTTTTATACCCTCAGCCTTTAGGCTAAAGAGGGTATTTACACTTTGATACGACCAAAAATGTGCCTCATCGAAATAATGGTTTTAGACCCCAAGTATGTTTGTACGATATCCGTTTCAGAAAATTTTGAGTAGATCTAGCAATGTCCGTCCGTCTGTCTGTCCGTCTGTCTGTCTGTCTGTCTGGCTGGCTGGTGCGCACGATAACTCTCGAACGGATCAATCGATTCGGTTCAAATTTTGGGTATCGAAATATTTTGTCCAGATTCGATTTAAGTTCGAAGATGGGCCATATAGGTCCACTCCTTCAGGTACCTCCCCCACAAATGTTCAAAAATTGTCTGAAAACTTGTGCGCACCGATTTGGTCCATACTTTGCACATCTTGTAATTTCTACGAAACTTAGATAAGGTTCCAATATGGACTCAATCGGTCCGCTCCTTCGGGTACCTCCCACACAAAATTTCGGAAAAGTTCAGTTTAGGACCTGGTCTCGAATCGCTTTGATTTTTGTTTACGCAAGCTGTATTCGCTGTCCTCTATACGACGCTGTAAATCTCATTAGGGGCAAGTCCATACTTCCTGAGAAAATAGCCTGAAAGTTACAAAAAACCCTATGACACCGTGTGTAGTGGTTGGAGCGCAAGATAACTCTCGAACGGATCTGCCGATTCGGTCCAAAATTTGTCTTTCGTAATATTTTGTCCAAACTTAGTTCAGTTTCAAAGATGGATTATATCGGTCTACTCCTTCCGGTACCTCCCCCACAAAAGTTCGAAAATGTTCGGAAAATTTGTGCGTACGATAACTCTTGAAGGGAGTAACCGATTTGGTCCATACTTTGCACATTATGAAATTTATACCAGACTTAGATGAGGTTCCAATATGGACTCAATCGGTAAACTCCTCCGAGTACCTCCCACACAAAATTTCGGAAAAGTTCAGTTTAGGACCTGCTCTCGAATCGCCTTGGTTTTTGCTGTAACATCTTTTATTCACTGTCACCCATACGATGGTACAAGTTTCCTCAGGGGCAAGTCCATACTTCCTGAAAAAATAGCCTGAAAGTTGAAAAACAACCCCTATGACACCATGTTTATGGGTGGAAGCGCAAGATAATTCTCGAACGGATATGCCGATTCCGGCCAAAATTTGGCCTTCGAAATATTGTTTCCAAACTTAGTTTAAGTTCGTAGATAAGCCATATCGGTCAACTCCTTCAGGTACCACCTCACAAAAGTTCAAACATATTCGGAAAAATTGTGCGCACGGTAACTCTTGATGGGAGTGACCGATTTGGTTCATACTTCACACATTCTCATAATATCTACCAAATCAGGTCGAATATGGACTATATTTGTCCACTCCATCCCGTACCTCCCACACAAAATTTTGGTAAAGTTCACTTTAAGAACTGCTATTGAATCAGTTTGATTTTTTTGAAGCAACTTACATTCCCTGCTTCAATTACGATGGTAAAAGTTGTTTCAGGGGCAAGTCCATACTTCATGAGAAAACAGCCCGAAGGGTGTAAAAACCCCCTATGGCACCCCCATGGTCTATGTCGGTCCATTCCTTTAAGTACCTTTTCCGCAAAATTTTTGAACTTTAATCCTAATCAACATTTTTGTCGGTTCATACGACCAAAATTTTGAAACCCTCTAAATAAATACATAAGTTTTTTGTGAAAGAAAAGTGTTTCAATTTGTACAGGCTGAGGGTATATCTCTGTCGGCAAAGGCGACTGATACTTTTTTACTTGTTAATTATATAGTCTGTAAGGAAAATATCCATAGACTAATAAAGAAAAAAATATTTCCTACAGATTTGTATTAGGTCCGAATATGTACTACATCGGATCACCCCTACGGGTACACCCTACCCAAAAATTGGAGAAAATGCACTCGTCTTGGATCATTCTGAATTTTGTTGCAACATGTAGTTTTTTGCGGCCCTTTCCATCCTGGACAATTTTCTCAACAGCTAGAAAACCTACATAAGTATTGTGTTAACTTTTTTCTTTGGGTACGTGACTGAGGGTATATCTCTGTCGGCTTAGCTGACTGATACTTTCTCACTTGTTTTCTGAGACATTAAATATTGGCTACACAATCCGTTGAAAAATCCATCTAGTATAACTGTCGGGCACACGTCCTTTCACAGAACGTTTTTCTCTCTACATGCACACAATTCAAATAATGGAAAAACAAGCAGTCCCATAATACATACCCTAAAGTATGCAATAATATGGTGCCGATGCCTGATCTAAAAACCGTGGTTACAGGAAACAATGAGTAAAAATCGTCCATGTTTAACCCCATAATAACCACGAATATATGACACATATACAAAATAACCTAACCTATTCAGCCACAAAATATGTCCCTCTGGTTGAGCTTAAAATAGAATGGAATTAGGATGTTCTCTCCCCGGTAATGTTAGAGCGATATATTATTATTAACAAATATGTTGCACAGTGTTATTAAACAGATAGCTGAGGAGATAGTTAAGTGTTTTCTATTATAAATATATGTCGGTATCGAATGAACACATACATTTGTACACATGTCCATAAACATGACACCGATGTCAGTTGCTGTTTTTCTACAAGTGCCAACTATGATTACGACACACACACAATATATTGAAACTTCTTATCGCAGAAAATGCCAAAAATAATATACATTCATTCGGAAGACATACAAATATATGTGTGTATGTATATTGATAAATAACATACATGTTTTCTATTTCTTCCCATGACATGTATTCAAGTACATATAAATACATAAACGATTGGTGTTAGTCCACAAGTTTCTACACATATATATCTTCACCATAAATGCCAAAAGTCGTAACTAACAAAATAATAATTTTACAGGAGAAGAAAAAAACTTTATAAAATGAAAAACTGTTTTATGGAATATTAATCTTATGAAGGCGGTTATATGGGATATTGTCACTCATATACGAATTGGAGTAAGTAATGAAACCAAAACTGCGGAAACGCTTGGTTTTGGGATCCGTCATTACAACAAAATCTGCAATGTTATCCAATTTTCCGAAACTAATTTTGACTTTTTTGGAGATACGACTTCGGGAATTTATGGTGACGATATGTAAGTAATACTAAACGATTTTCATTGAAGAAAGAATGAACGAACAGACAGGCGGACGGACAAACACTCTAACGGAAGGAAGCACATGTGTTGCTTGGCTTTCTTATGATATTTGTAATATGCATTAAGTTGTTGTCTATGTGGTTGTGATTTGTCTTTGTCATCCATTGTGTTTAAGTTTTTTTGAGCATGTAATGGTTACAACTTTGTTTACAAATACACACATACGCACATATGTCGGACCCTATGTTGCATGACAACCCAGCAAACCAATCGTACCGACATCTTAACGAAATCGGAACAAAATTCGGATGATACGTCCGATTTCTGATCCGAAATCGTAACGATTTCTTAACGAAAGTTATATGAAGTGGTTGACATAATTTCGGAACGAAATGTCGGAGCGACATCGTATCGATTTCGATCCGATTTCGTAACGAAATCTGAAGAAAATCCTTGGGAAATTCGGAAAGGAAATTTCTTTCCGACATTCGTTCCGAAATCGGAACGAAATCGGTACAAAAACTTAACTATTTCCGCTCCGAAAAATCGTTTAGAAATCGGAACGAAATCTGAACGACGTTGCTTCCGAAATTGTTCAGACTTGTCGGACATCCGACATTTGGTTTGCTGGGAATATTTATATGTTGAGGTTCGCATTTTCTAGTAATATTGCATTTTTAATAGTATTTTCTATAATTTGTTGCTATTAACTTTTAACTAAATAAGTCAATTACGTTATATGTATTTATATTTTCCTTCTTCTCTATGATAATAAATTTTCTAGAAAAATACTCAACATATTTAAAATGCTATTTCAACAATTTTACAAAGAATATTTTTCTTGGAAACTAAATAAGGCAATTATTTTAATGCAGTCATGTTTAGAAGTTATTTAAAAATGAGAGAAATTTTAATTTGTTGCTTTTATCAATGTGATATATGATGATATTGAGTAAAGATGATATAATGTAGAGTTCACTTTAACACAGCACAGAATAGGTTGTAACTCAATGTTGCATTTGTTACAGGAAATTTTACTAATCAGAATCTTTGCAAGTGAAAACTTTGCAATTGCGGTATTGAACTCTTAAAGTACCCACAGGGTATTGGAGTTTTGGTGCCATTATCTCAAGAAGTATGGGCTTGAAAAAAAGTGTATTGTTGTTATAAGGGCCACGGGGACATCCTGATGAAAAAGATTTAATAACTATTCAAGACATGTCCTTTAACTACTCTTTTTGGATTTTTTTGGCCCATTTTTGAAGTCTGGACCAAATATTGGGAGTACCAAATTTTGAAACAAATCGATTGATCCGTTCGAGAGTTCGATTCACCAAGCCAGACGGACGCTCATGCTTAAATCCTGCCAAGCAGGAAGATCTGCTTTCATTGATATGAAAGAAGTCTGAAAAAGGTCTAGTTCAGTAGTGCGATTCTGTAACTCCTTAACGACAGAATTAAAGACGAATGTCGGTTGTTCGTGTTCGTCTTTATTTTTATCTTGGGAGCGGCATGTCCCGGAATGCCTGCTCCGGATTCTTTTGGTCCGTGCCGGGATTGAAAGTAACCCCGGGCCATGGTTCTGCACCGTTTGTCAACGTCTCATCCACCATAGGTCGGTGTCAATGAGATGCAACGGGTGCCAAGGATGGGTGCATTTTAGGAACTGTTCAGGCCTGACCTACCTGAGGGAGTATTACGACAGGGTTTATGTTGCCTTGTGCTGCGCCAATATGAACCCCAATGAGTCTTCCTCATCAACATCATCGGATTATGAAACTCCCCCGTAATCTCCCAGACGGCAGTATCAGCAGCAGCCATTAACACCGCGTATTGCTGTCCCAGTTCCTGAGAATGTAACATTCTTGCAGTTTAACTGCGATGGTCTTCGAACCAAGATCAATGAGATCTTGGACTTTATGAGTCGGAGAAATATTATGGTCGCGGCGATTCAGGAAACGAAGCTGAGCAACAACTGCAGTCTTCGGAGTTGTGATGGATACAACGTTCTTCGCCAGGATCGTACGAGAAGTGGGGGTGGAGGGCTTGCATTCCTACTGCACTAGTCTGTCCAATACAGACCTATCTCGCCTGAGATAGACTCTAGGGACCCATACTTGGAGTGTATTGGGGTAGCGGTATGGTGTGGATCCGCCGAGATAGAACTGCTGAATGTGTATGTCCCGCCGGTCAATAGCTGTGTCCCGCGTTATTTGCCTAACATCAGATCTCTGTTGCGAGGTGATAACCGGCTGGCCCTAGGGGATTTCAATGCACATCACGAGTTATGGCATTCAGCTCTAGGTAATGACCAGAGAGGCACAGATCTGGCTGAGCAAATAGATAGCTCCACATTCTGCACTGCGAACGAGGACGCACCCACCAGGATTAGAGGAGACTGCCACAGTTCACCTGACATATCCATCGTGTCACCCGGTTTGACGAATGACGTGACATGGCAACCCGTCATTTCCCTTGGGTCGGACCATCTCCCAATCCTCATCTCCATAAACAGACCACCAGACTTCATAACCTCTGAACGCCGCTCTTTCAATAATCATGGAAAAGCGGATTGGCAAGGTTTCAGAGAGTTCACTAATCAACGCTTCAGAGAACTGCCCAGTCCCTCTGATGTTCGGGTAGCAGAGAGGAAGTCCCGAGACATCATCACTGCTGCAGCCGCTAGCTTTATCCCTGCTGGTCGAATACCTAAAATAAGACCCAATTTCCCAGTAGAGGCGACGGGATTAGCTAATGAGCGTGATGAGCTTCGCCGCACGAACCCTAACGACCCCAGAGTCAGGGAACTGACAATGGAGGTCAATAGATTAGTCAGTGAACACAAGCGGAAAAAGTGGCTAGAACATCTGAAGTGCTGCAACATTGGAGCCGGCTGTAATAAATTGTGGACAACGGTTAAGGTGCTATCGAACCCTGGTAGGAGAGACGATCGGACATCTGTCACGATTAACGGCGTGGCTGTGACAGATCCGAAGAGGTGCGCTGGCTATTTCTGCCGACAATTTATCGAGCACCCCGATAGCGACCGGGCGAAGAGAAGTGTTTTACGTCGTTTGCGATCTCTTCCAGCCGAGGAAGATGTTGCAGATGTTATCCGAGGCGCAAAGTCATACAAAGCGCTTGGACCTGACAGAATTTCTATGGTGATGTTAAAACAGCTGGATGACCCAGGAGTCTAGTATTTAAGTAAGGTCCTCAACTTATCGATAGCCACCCTAATTGTTCCCGATGGGCAGGGTGGTCCCGCTGCTGAAACCTGGCAAAGATGCCAGTAAAGGTGAGTCGTACAGGCCGATTTCACTTCTATCACTAGTAGCAAAGATACTCGAGGCATTACTCCTCCCCAGCATCAGAACGTGTTATCCAGTTGTAGATCATCAACACGGGTTCCGGAAGCAGCACAGTACCACAACAGCACTGCACGCCATTTCCACATATATTGGACGAGGACTCAACCAGGACAAACCATGTCACAGAACAGTGATGGTGGCATTGGATCTGACCAAAGCGTTTGATACGGTCAGCCATGCTAGGCTGTTCGAGGATATCGAGAATACTACCCTCCGGCCTTGTCTGAAACGCTGGGTCATCAACTATTTGTGTGGTCGCCAGTCATACGTGGAATTCAGAGACAGGAAGTCCAAACCCCGTAGAGTGAAGCAGGGAGTTCCCCAAGGAGGGGTGATATCTCCGGAACCGACGGCATTCAGTTAATTACGTACGCGGATGATTGTACACTCATGGCGTCAGGTCCCAATATCGGTAACGTTTGTGACAGGCTAAATGCCTATGTCATTGATCTTGTAGAGTTTTTCCACGCGAGGAATACGAAAATATCCACCACTAGGTCAACAGCCACACTGTTCACCACATGGACGGCGCAAATGAATCTCCCATTGAATGAGCAGGTCGACGGTGAATTATTCCGACCACAAACTACCCCAAAGTCCTAGGGGTCACATTCGATAGCATGTATAAATCGTCCCAGCATACTACAGTTATCTGCGATAAGCTGAGAAACAGGAACAAGGTCCTCAAGTCCCTAGCCGGCAGCACTTGGGGTGCAGATAAAGAAACCTTGTTAACCACATACAACGCGATAGGTCGGTCTGTGGTAAGCTATGCGGCGCCAGTGTGGTATGCTAACGTAAGTGATACGCAATGAGATAAACTACAAGTCTGTCAGAATGCCGCCTTGAGAACAGCTACAGGGTGTCACCTCATGTCTGCAGTGGCCCATTTACATGAGGAGACAAAGATCCTTCCTGTGCGTCGTCACAACAGGATGTTGACGATGCAGTACTTGCTTGGATGCTGTAGGCAAGACCACCCAAATCACCATCTGGTGGATATGCCTGAACCCCCCAGGCGAGTTAGGGAGGATTATAGAGATCTAGAGAGAGAGAGGTCCAAAGATATAAAAGAGAACCTTTAGATCAACGTGCATACCAGGCAGGTTTAAGAGACATTCATACTGATGCGGTTGCAGAGGCTCTGGCAGCCTACAGTGTGAATATCGTCCTCGAAGATCATCCACCACCCGTGGCAGCGGAAGAACCAAGACAAACGAAAGTCGTGTTGGCACAACTTAGATCTGGTTGGTGCAGCCGCCACAATTCTTACTGGGCCAGGATTGATGGCACGCGGAATATCTGCCCGGCATGTGGTACCGGTCCGCACACTACGCAGCACCTGTTTAACTGCCCAGCCAACCCGACTGACTTAACTCCTCTCTCTCTTTGGACTAATCCTATTTAGGTGGCGTCCTTTCTAAACTTGGAGCTGGAGGCAGAGCCGAATCAATAAAATAAAGATTTACATGCACTTGTAGAAGCTGCTACAACAACAACGAATGTCGGTAGTTAACGATAATTTTCGGTAAGTGTTATTCTGTATACAAATTTTAAAGATGTTTGTCGGTAAATTTTGTCGTTAATTAACGAAAATTATTGTTAAGTTAACATTCAAAAAAAGTAGTCGTTAAGTCATAACAACAGCACAGAAAAGAAAAGAGTTTTTATTTGGAAATAGTATATAATAAGGCGGGTACACAAGGCATGATTGACCTATATTGAAAATTTTCGTGACCACTGGGAACCTCAAATGTCAAATATCCCCAAAATACCGAAAATCGGGAGGTAACGTTATATGGAACTATTTTAACAATATTTGGTGTAGTAGTTTTGTAACCACTTGGAACCTTAAACGTCAAATTACAGGTAGATCGGTCCTAAAGTCTTCAAAATACCAAGAATCGGGAGATATCGTGGATCCACGGACATCCCTGAAGGGAATTTACTCATGTCAAATTTTAAACCTCAATCTATGTATAGTTCTTCTTTTTATTTCGCTATTCATGATTTCTTTACAAAACGCCACAATAATAATAAAAAATATACAACTGCGCTTTAAAGCTTAAACACATACATATAGGATTTACCACATTTATTATTTTTAGTCACACACACAATAAGAATTGATCCTCTGACCAATGATTTTGGTTAATTTTTTGCCAGTAATACAATGAATATATAAATGTATGGTAAATAAAAATAATGCAGCTTCTGTTCTTCATCTATTCTCAAAACCATCTTATAATTTGATTCTTTATTGACATGTATGGATTTATGCAAAATATACAGCATCTTCTTTCGCGTAACAAATGGAATAATTCGAATTACAAATGGAATAATTCGAATAAAAAATAGAATTCTCGAATTACAAATGGAATTCTCGAATTATAAATGAAATGTTAAGAATTACAAATAGAATTCTCGAATTACAATTAAAATATTTCTAATTACATCTGAAAAAGTTGTATTGCTTTTAGTTTTTTTTCTACAATCAATAGTTCAACACGTTCCATTCGTTTATCATTCGTAGTCAAATTTTCTTTAATTTGTTTGGCAATTGTTTGCTCACAAATCCTTGCATTTTTCAACAAATGAACTCTTTTGAAAATAACACAATAAACACACACACATTCATACAAACTTACACACTATCGTTTCTCTTCATTTAGCTGTATCGTTGGCAGCATCATCGAATTAATCCAATGGCATTATTATTCCGTACAATTGTAGACTTAAGAAAAACTTTCCAGCTCAATGAATTGAATGCAAGAAAATAAACTTTTCCCCAAGACATAATAATCCAGAAGATGAATACCGAGCGAGAACAATGCTGGCAATGTATATTTAATATTTTAATGGCAAACTGAAGATATGTGGCTCGGGTGTACCACTACAACCACCATCACCACTACCACCAGATATTCCACAAAACACCAACAGCAGCAGTAGCTACAATCACAAATAGCAGCAAGAACAGAATTAAAGACAATTAATTTTGCGAATAAAACTCACAACAAACAAGAACAACAACAAAAGTGAAGAATTACAAGTTGAACAATTCGTTATGAAAATTTAAATCGTTGAAAATACTATCAACGATATATGAAATGTGAAAATTTTCACATAAAATTAAAACATTTCGTACCATTTGGGCCAAAAGAGAAGAGCCTTGCTATGTAGGTCATGTAAAATTTAAACGCATCCGGAAATAGCAAAAATGTTAAAGAAAACTCCAAAGAATTATTGACGGCTGAATGATTGATAGATGGGAAAGCAACGTTATTGTGGTCATCTTCTGTGTCATTGTCATTGACATTCGTCCATGATGTATCGTTATTGTGTTGTGATGCGGTGTAGTGGGTGTTGAAATATGGCACAGATTTCCACGGGATGGTACTACCCCAATAATATTGGTATTATGGTTGGGTGTTTCGTCATGATGATAATGAAGATGGTGGAAATGGTGATGGCGTAGATTATTGTTGTTTGGAAACTTTATTGAATGGCAGTTTTGAAATGAACGATAACAAGGACTGTTCGATGTCCATCTGTTCAGCGCCAAACAATGTTTCATTCCATTTGTATTGTTGACAAACGTGAAAAAAACGGCAACAGGAAGAGGGACAGAAAAGTATGTATCGAAAAGGAAACAAGTAAAAATATCTAATATTTTTAGTTTGATAATATCAAGAAGAATACAAAATGTAAATCTTGATTCTTGGTATGAAATTTAATCCAAAGGAACAATTTGTGTTGGACATTTATTAAGAAAAAAACTATTTTCCACGAATGAATTTGAAGAAACAAGGGGAGATTTCTCACATGGAGCAGTGCCACACTAAGGGCAATGGGAGATTTCCCACATATCGAAGAGTGAAACTAGAATTGTATTCTATGTTTTGTTAAAAGATAACTCCTTCTTATAGTTGCTTTCGTGCGAAGTACAGTGATTCAAAAGTAGTAGACCAAGGACAAAATTTGAACTTTTGCGAATTAAATATACGAAACATTTGTAGTAAAATTAAATTTCGTTGTGAACCATACGCGGCTATGTTGATGTTTTTCGACAGTAATATCAAATTGTAGAATACTGTGTCGAACACATGAGGACATCGCATATAGAGGTGCTTTATATGGCTAAACGCATTTGTGGAGTTCTATGCAATCTCTCCTAAACTTTGTTTCTATCAATTATGTATTTTCCTGTATTTTTATTTCATATTTCCCCTTACAACTATTCTGTTATCAATTCATAATATTTTCTTCACATTCAGAAGGATCCAAGAAATCTTTTTTCTTCCTGTGTAATATTTACCTCTCCTTTCACAGACAGATTATTAATAACCCAATATAGTGGTCATTATTTATTTGACACAAAAGTTATTTCTTTCATTTGATACTTTTAGGGGTCATTTGTTTGATTGTTGTTGTTGTTGTCGTTGTGTGTGTTTCTGTTTTCGAGTGGTTTCAATTCATTCAGAAAAAATGACACATTATTCAATTACATCTTTAAGAGAGAAGAGCAAAGTGTTTCTTCCAATAATAATAAAAACAAAATGTAAGAAAAGAAAAGTTTAATGATATTTACAAATGTTTTCGTTCATATTTCGTTTAATGGACGTATGAGTAACATTTAATGGTTGATAATATTAATCATTCGCTACTATAAATGTATGTGACAAGGTGTAATGTTTTTTTTGAGCTTTAATTTAATTAAGTCCCAGTCTGACTTCTAATCCAATCTGATGATGTAATTTATGGACTTAGATCTAGAATGCGTAGACAGCAAAGATAATAGGTTGATATTGTTTTTATGCCCTTAGCATTTATGCTAACGATGGTATATACACTTTCATATGGGCAAAATGTGGCTCATCAAAGTAATGGTATGTTTGGACGAAATGTGTTTCAGACAAGTCGATTTAGCCATGTCCGTTCGTCTGTCTGGCTGGCTGTTGCGCACCATAACTCTCGAATGGATGAACAGATTGGGTCCAAAATTTGGCTTTCGTAATATTTTGCCCAAACTTAGTTTAAATTCGAAGTTGAGCCATATCGGTTCATTCCTTCCGGTACCTCCCCCACAAAAGTTCGAAAATGTTCCGAAGATTTGTCCGATTTGGTCCATACTTTGCTCGTCGTGAAACTTTTACCAGACTAAAATGGGGTTCCAATATGGACTCAGTCGGTCTACTCCTTCGGGTTCCTCCCACACAAAACTTCGGAAATGTTCAGTTTAGGACCTGCTCTCGAATCGCTTTGATTTTTGTTGTAAAAACTTGTATTCACTGTACCCCATACGACGGTACAAGTTTCATCAGGGACAAGTCCATACTTCCTGAGAAAATAGTCTAAAAGGTGCAAAAAAACCCTATGTGTGTAGTGGTTGGAGCACAAGATAACTCTCGAACGGATTTGCCGATTCGGTCCAAAATTTGGAAAACAGCAACAAAATACAAGCACGAGAGTATTCTGGGATGAACTTTTTTTCGTGAGAAAATATCTCATGTGCCAGACATTGAAAATATAACATGAACATTTTTTAACTTTTTGGAGAGAGGGGAGGTGATGGGGATCCCTTTCTCCCTTCTTACCCATAAGCTCAAACCATTCTCATTAAAATGTTCATAGTCCGGCACAAGGCTATGTGAAGGGACAATACACATACAGATATAAGCCAAAAATTTTGAATTCTTCGACAGCCTAAAGGTAAAAAATAATAATAAATAAAAACCCTTTTTCATGATTTTTCTCTTCATCTGAAAGAGCATAACTTAATCTGCTTTCTGAAATTTTTGTGGAAAAATATTAAGAAGTTTTGTGCAAATGGCCGTCTACGAAACCCTGTTTTTATTAAAGCGTTTTGCGGTGCCTACTCTAGCTCGAAAACTAATAATTCGTCGGCTTAACAAGGGCATCAAAATCTAGTCATTCATCGATCGATTTTGTAAAAAAAATCATAAAAAGGTCAAAAAATATTTGAAAGTTAAGGGGTTATGGCTACTTATTGAGCACGAAAAATTAAATTTTCTGATAGATCACTCGGACTTTTTGTTTTTGTCGAAAAATATTGCACATTGTCCTGATAAGCATATTTTTTGTGGCATCATTAAGAACCAATAAACTTGTACTCAAGCGAAACGGAATTAAAAAATATCCACTCTCGAAAAAATTGTGAACTGTCAAAATCAACATTTAGATTTTAACTAAAAAAGTCTCTCGTCTAAGTACAAACTTTTAATATGTTTAATAATCCCACAAAAACATATGAAGATCGGATCATCCATTTTCGAGCTACAGTGGGCCCTACATTCCAAAATGTAATTTTGAGAAAACTGCGTTTCAAACTTCGATGATACATACAAATCAGAATGAATTTTCTCTTTTTAACACTCATATCTCAGCTAATTTTTGTCCGATCGACTCAAGAACAAGAAGGACATGGAAGGAACTGTGCTAAAAGCACAAAATAATCTACAAAGGATTATTCATTCCATTTATCTGAAAACATTTCATCTCAAAATGATGAAACAGTATCGCCAAACAAAGACATAAAGCTACTTACTCAAGCATTATTGGGGGTCAATAAAAATCTTTACGTCATAACTCAGAAACTTCTGCTATGGGTCCTTTGGAGTTTTTAATATATTCAATAGACGCTTTCATTCCCAAAATCAATTTTCTACCCCCAGACGTTGACTTCAATTTTATGTCAGTAAGATTTCTCATAGCGAACACAATGTCCTTCATAGGAGTCCAACAGGTCCTCTAATAGAAGACAAAGATGATATCTCACAAAAGACAAGATGAGAAGTTCAGTAGATTTTTGTGACAAGACCAGTAGATCTTCTGACAGAAGACTTGTAGTAGAATAACTCCCAAAATTGTTTCTCCAATTTTTCGTATTAAACCAAAAAATATATTTCTGAAATAATATTCCAACAATAAGTTTTCGTCTTTTGTTGTTCCTGTAATATGCAAGTTATAAACACAATCTTTATAATTTTGGTCTCACATTTTTGAACGCGTTGCACAGTGGTCGAAACCACTGATCTAGCGGCGCGAAATTAATAACTTGCAAACGAATTGAGATATGTTACTGAAATTTTGCACAAACTCAGCCTATGTCTGTGGGTAGTAATGGATAAATATGAACAATATCGGCTAATGTATTGTTATAGCCCCCATATAACGCTACCTTCCGAATTTCGGTATTTTGAGGATGTAAACCACATTTTTGTAGCAAATTAGCTGTAATTTGGTTCTTAGGGTTTTAGTGGTCACACAACATTTCCATGAAAAATTATGGACACAGGTGCACGTTTTGATATAGTCCACATGTAACCGTACCTCCAGATTTAAGATATTTTGAATATCATTACCACAACCGACTTGGGTCTAATTTTGCATTCCGTGTTCTAATTAGAACCCTAAAACGGTGTTTGCATTAGAGCTTTTTGCCGGGTTAACCTTCTTTGTGAGGATTTATTTGACGTTTGATGAAGTTTCTGGTGAAGACCCTGTAAGGCATCTGAAATTAACAGTTAACAATGATATAACGCTAATTTCAGATGCCTTACGGGGTCTTCACCAGAAACTGCATCACCGCTGTAAAAGTAGCACAAGGTGGCCCAGATTTTCACCTCCATTTTGTGTCACAGTGTAATTAACAGAAATAGCTTAATGCAGACGAAAACAAATGAGTGTCCAGATTATACAGGTAACAAAATTGCCGTGTGTCTGGATTACAGAGTCTACATTGCAAATATTTGTAGTGTCTGGATTACCGCGTTTTCCGGATTAACGAGTGTCCAGATTATCGAGACTATACTTTCAGTATATTTACTCCTTCTAGTTGCAAAAGGGTGAACTTTCCAACTCTCTAGATTTTAACGGAACTCTTCTCTTTTAATGTTTGAATTTAATATCAGAAATCATCGATGGAGCTGACCTTCAGCTCTTGTGTTGTGTGTCGATGCTTTCATTAATCTAATAAATTTTCCTTTAATTGATATTAAAGCCATCTGTGTTTTTTGTGCTTGTTATTCTCTCACTAGCCTATTAAATATTGTGGTTCAGAAAATAATTCTATTTTTATTGGATGATACTTTTTTCTCTCCAGTTTCATTTTGTTGAAACCACACAAGAGCCTATTGAATAAATGACTATATGACTGAATTATTTAATGTCAAGGCAGAACAACCAAACATATAGATATTTATAAAAATAAAATAAACTGTGGATAGTGCAGGGTAAAATGCATTAGAAGACAACATGCAGTTTAATTATAAGAAAAATAATAAAGCAAACAGTAATAGTTTCTAAAAGCGAAATTGTGGAGTTCGTCTTCGGGCGGCTCAGAGATAAGAGGTATAAGTCAAATTAGATACTATGCCCACCAGCTTTAAAATATAACCTAAAAAAGTGAATTATAACCAAAAAACAAAATCAAATCGAAATAACAAAAAGCCGGAAGGAACAATTAAACTGTCATTTGCACCACAACTACTCCATAATCTTTACATTTCTTTGGTGCAAATTCAAAACTTTTAAGTTTTGTGAAAGCTGCTATGTAGCTTAGTCCCCTTTACATTTGACAACCCATGCTGTGGGAGACAAATTTAAACCAACACAATAGTTGGGTGAATTCAACGGCTGATGGCACAAACTAGCATCGGCATCAGCATCCAATTCAACAATTTACATTTCATTTTTTATTATTCATTTGCAAATTTAGAAGTTTTGACAGGATTGTCAGTAGGATTCAAGCATGGATACATTTCGTATTTAATTATCACTTTGAGAGGCAAACACACAGAGAGTTTTCTTCAAATTTCATATTTTTCCAGGCGACATAAAAAGGAAAGTTTGAAAAGAAAAAAAGTATACGACAAAAAATGTATGGAAAGAAAATCAACATCTGCTTTGTATTATCATACTCGTACTTTATGTGCAGTCACAATTTATACAAGCAAAGCTAGAAAGGATAAAAAATACGTTTTGCAATTAAGAACCAAGGCCGTACGCGTTTGGTAAATTCATAAAGATAAAAAATGCAGGCTCACAAAATTTTTGGCATTGTTATTTTTGGGGGAAGTTTGGTTTGAAATTGAAGGGGATTTTTAGGAAGAGGCATAGTGGTTTATTGCACAAAAAATAATAAAATAAAAAATAGAACATATTTTAGTGGTGGATAATAAGATATGTTGTATCCCTTTCACTAGGAAATGTATCATTAGAGATTGTTAGGGAAACCCGGGCCCAATTAACAAAACACAGGTGTCGAGGAAAATGTAAATACAGGCACATTACGCTATACCTCAATATTTACTTTTCTTTATGGGTAATCCAACGGTTAATAATACACTACAATAATATATATTTTTATGTAGACATTCCAAACTGCATCCCAGAAATCAGATCAGTTCTTCGAACTTCTTTATTAATGGCTATAGTAGAATTCTGTTTTTCTGTCAAAATTCCCCTGTTTCAACTGACATTGACACTGTTCCAAACCTCCAAACAATATGCCTTAATGGAAGTTTATTTACAACGTTTTACTATCCCTCACATACCAAACATACACATACTCACACATCCTCCAAACATAAAACTTTCTCTTTGTTGATTTTTTGTCTATAACCATAAACTTTTTAATGACAAAATCAAATTTCGTGGCTGAAGAGAGATATTGGCAGATAATACGTACGTAAAATTACATAATAGCACAATGTCCTTCGATCATAAAATGACATAAAAAACTTTGAAGAGATTTTCTTGTGTGGGTTTCTCCCTTTCTTTTGTACAACAACATGTGGAACATAAAAACAGAAAATTTAATCAAAATGCCCCTAGTTTTTGAAATTAAATTTAATAGAAGTTTTCTATATCAGGACATTATCTAAACATGCACACACACAGACACATTTAACATCTGCCATTAAAGTATACTTTCAATTGCATTTCCGTTCTGCTGTTGTGAAGTTTCAAGTGTTTTCCACTTGTATTGTCTTTGGCAAGCCATTCATCTTCAAGTGTAGCATGACGTTGTGCAGTGTCCTGTGCAATACAGGCGGCTGCCATCTATGCCTTGTGTTAATGGAACAGCATACTAAATATCCTTTGTCCCCCTTATGTTGTTGTTGTCGCATTTTTGTTATGGTATCATTGCATCAAACACTCACACACCGACAAACAATACGAAAAACATCCTTTGTGTGGAGGAAAAGACAAAGCTATAAGCGGCGGACACAAACATGTTATTGGGCAACATAACTCTAAACATTTGTAGTTGCTATAAAACTAGGCATGTTACAGTGTATCTGTGTGTGTGCGAGTGTATGCAATGTATTTCCTGTTGTCCTTTGTTGGGTTATCTGTTTGGATTTCTAGGGGAGAAAATATAGGAAAGCTTAGTGAAGTGAAAAATGGAACAGGAAATTGTAAAATAGCAATACGCAGTCTATGGCTATGGTACCCATAAAAGGATTTGAAATGAGACAAGATTGTGTCAGGCATTGAAATGTTTTTGTTGTTGTTGTTTTGTGTGTGATAGAAACCCAGATAAAAAGTGTTATAATGCCTAGTGTTGCAACAACTATTTTTGTTTTAGTTTTACTGGGAAAAAAGAAGAAAAAAGAACAAGGGTTAAGGTTTTGAGTATAAAAAGAACACACACGCACACACATGCAAACAAAAACACATCAACAAATTGCCTACGACATTGCTTTGAAATATCAACATCAGAGCATCAGAGAGTAAAAAAGGACAAAAATTGCTAATATTAAGTGACAAGTAAACATCGCTCTAATGCTAAACATTGTTGACACCTTTTGTGGGACAAACAAAAATCTATCTTAGATTTTTGTCATGCCATTCAAGTGAGTGCTAATGTTGCTTTTTTGTCAGATGGATGGTATTTAGAATAACAGCAGGTGAAAGGACAATGCATATCAAATGGAATGTGGCCCGGAATGACATATGTGCTTGGTGTGAAATTGTTTAAATAGCCAGGCATTAAATTGGTTTGATTTTTAAAGGGAATTATTAGAAAAAAAAAAACAACTTGCATTTGAAAGAGGAAATAAGTTAGAGGATAGCGAAGCCGCCCCACAGTCGATGTGTCTGGAGCCTTCCTAAACCAAAGGCGAAACATGCATGTCACACAGTGGTGATTGTGTGGGTTCGTATCGTCGGCTTTCCTTTTTCAAAAAAGCATCTTGGTCAGTAAGCTCGTCTCTAACGAGAAATTAATTAAAAAATTAATAAAAAAATGACCTTTGCCTAATAGGCAAAAATTTTCAAATAAAAATGAAAATCAGCTTGAGCTAGGCTGGGGTTCGAGCCCACGTCCTTGAAAAACACATGGAAAAAAGTGTTGTCACGGCGTGTTAGTGTTCAGAACCAAACTCATAACTTTCAAAGGCTACGCTAAGCGTTTGTCATGAAAGCCATACAAAGATTTAAACAAAAAATTCAACTTTGTAAAAAAAACAACTTGCATTTGAAAGAGGAAATAAGTTAGAGGATAGCGAAGCCGCCCCACAGTCGATGTGTCTGAGGAGCCTTCCTAAACCAAAGGCGAAACATGCATGTCACACAGTGGTGATTGTGTGGGTTCGTATCGTCGGCTTTCCTTTTTCAAAAAAGCATCTTGGTCAGTAAGCTCGTCTCTAACGAGAAATTAATTAAAAAATTAATAAAAAATGACCTTTGCCTAATAGGCAAAAATTTTCAAATAAAAATAAAAATGATTGATGTTTCAATGATTAATATCTAATTAAGATTTTAATAGCCAATTAAGGTTCGATTGAAGCTCTTAAAAACTGACCATTTTTGTCATGGATAAAAAATATGATAAATAAGTAATAAGAAAAAGAATATTGATCTAATTTTGTAGGTAGGAAAACATTGTCAACTGGCTGACCGATCTAAACAAAATTCGTCTATTCTAAATGTCAATAAACTAGTATTATGAACCAAATTTCTTACAGGGTGACCCAATCGTCGAATGTATGGGGAAAGCAATAGTGGGTGGGCTTGCCGAGATGTGTAAGGAATAATTGTATCCTAGAGGTGTATAATGAATAATTGTGTCATGCATTTTATGCCCGATATTAGTCCGCTTTTTGGAGCGCAATACCCGTCTGGTACTAGGGGACTTAAATGCTCATCATGACCTTTGACAGTCCGCCCTAGGCAATGACCAAAGGGGTACGGACCTGGCCAACCAAATTAATAGCTCCATATTTTGCACGATGAACGAAAATGGTACTGTGTGGACAAGAGGAAATTGCAACAGCTCACCAAACAACACCATGACACCCGGTGTGATAAATGACGTGTCCTGGCATTCCGTCATTTCCCGCCGTCCTTCTCTGAACCATGGAAAAGCTGATTGACAAGTGTTCAGAGAATTTACCAATCACCGCTTCAGAGAGTTGCCCTTTCTCTAAAATGCTAGTGTAGCAGAGATAATTTTCCAGGTCCTCATCACAGTTGCATCCGTTTCTACATACCTGTTGTTCGAATTCCCGGCAGAGGCGACTGGACTAGATATGAGGGTGCTGAGCTTCGTCGTATCCTAACGTTTAGTGAAATTACTCCTGAAGTCAACAGGCTAGTAGGCGAGCATAAGCGAAAAAACTGGCTTGACTGGTTTGAGTAAATTACGGTTAAATCACTATCGAATCAGTGGAAGAAAGATGATAGAATGGTTGTTACGGCGTGACGAAGTGGGCGTGTTACTCTAACCGGCAAATTAAAGAGCACCCCAAAAGTGTTATGCTGCGCCGAATAACAGGCCTCTGCACATCTGCTGATTGAATACCCGAAATTAGAGCAAATATTCCAGTCGAGGCGGCGCACAGTGGTGCCGCTTCCTTGTAAAAGATTTATTTTAATGATTTCTACTAAATTATTCAACCGAAATGGCTAAGGTTTGGTATTTAGTCTATGTTGAGGTTATACATATATTCCTAAAAGAATTTTCGGTATAGCTCCACGTTTTGATATAGCCCCCATAGAACGGTATTCCCGTTGGCATTTAGTCTTCGTTGGAGGTATAAAATATTCCGACGGAGAATTGTCGACATAGGTGCACGTTTGGATAGAAAGGTACCGCCCGAATTTTGTTGTGGTCTCTGTTTCGTGCAAACAACACTACTTACTCGTATGCTTGTCTTCTTTGCGATGCAAAGTGGGTATATGATGTTGGTTATTCTGACTCAATTGTGCGGGCAACAGATTTAGGAGGATACAGAAAATTTCTCATTTCGTTTTATTTCCTGGTCACTCTTATTGCTCTTTTTTATCGACACAGAGTCAGCGGTTAAGGGAACTGATGAGGAAGTTTGGCTGCTTCAGAAACTATATTCTTCTCTACCTCCGCTCGTAGTAATCAATTTCATTACCCACTGTTAAACATTTTGTTTCTTCAAATATTGAAGCAACAAAATATGGACTTTAGCTGAAATAAATACATTTTTTCCATATGTTTTCAAGGACGCGGGTTCAAATCCCAGCCGGGCTCAGCCTGTTTTTATTTTTTGAAATTTTGCCTATTAGGGCGAAGATAATTTTTAATGAAAAACCAAAAGTTCTAGGACAGAGAAGCCATCCCACACTCGATACGTCTGAAGAGCTGCTCAACTAACAGCGAAACCAGGTCACGTAATTTGGTGACTGTGGGTTCGAGTCCTTGGCTTTCCTTTTTCACTTGCAAAAAATTTTCGATCATCAAGCTTATCTCTAGACGAGAAAATTAATAAAAATCATTAAAAATGATCTTCGTCCTAACAGGCAAATTTTCAAAAAATAAATTATTTTAAATTCCGTCAGATTCTGGGGACACCTCAGATCAATACTGCACTAACAAATTTTAAATTGGATTATGTGATTTTTTTTCAAATCGGTATTTTTTCCACTGTGCGGCATGATGAGTTTTGTCGTACGTAACCTGAAGACCCAAGAGTCTGTTAAAAAACGAAAAAATTAGCTAGACCACCAGAAGCAATGCAACATTGGTACAGGAACAACGGTTCAATCACTCTCGTCTATGGGGAGCGAGAACCATAGAATAACTGTTACTTTCAACGTCGCTACAGATCCGAAGAAGTTTGCGTGTTATCTTAACCAACAATTTATAGAGCAGTCCGAGAGTGATAGGGCGTAGAGAAGTGTGCTACGTTGTATAAGAGCCCTCTCAGCAGAGGAGGTACCACCACAATTTCAATGAGCGATGCTGCAGATATCATTCGAATAATATCATCAGAAGTTTTGGACCTTACCGGAATCTCATTGGTAATGTCTACGCAACTGGATGAATCCGGAGTTGAGTATTTGACAAGTGTCCTCGATTTATCGGGATCCATATTGTACCCAAAGCCTGGAAAGTTGGCCGATTGGTCCCTCTACTAACGTCAGGTAAAGTCAGCCAGCAAAGGTGAATCCTACAGACCGATTTCCCTCTTGTTGCCAGTTATGAAGATTCTTCAGGCACTTCTTCTTCCTATGATGAGAAGATGTTTTCCAGTTGCCCATCAACAACATGGATCCGGGAAAATGCGCCGTATCACGAGGAGTGAACCAGGATAGCTGGTGCCACCGAACAGTCAAGGTGGCTATTGACCTATAAAAGGCTTTTGATACCCTCAAACATGCCATGTTGTCCGAGGACATAGAGAAGACTTACCTTCAGCCGTGTGTAAACCGCTGTAAGTAGGGACGCCAGTCGTTTGGGGAATTCAGAAAAACGAAGTCTTGTAGAGGGAAACGAGGAGTTTCCCAAGACGGGTTAATATCTCAGAAACTTTTTAACCTCTACCTTTCTGAAATTCCACAGCCAGGAACTCAGAAATAAGAAAGCTTGTAAAGTGAAATAGGGATTTCCCAAAGCGGGGTGATATATCCGGAACTGTTTAACCCCTACCTTTCTGAAATTCCACACCCACCAGACGGTATAGGGATCGGGTCCTATCATTGATGACATAAGTCATAGGTGAAATATCAACATAGGTGACTTAGTGGACTTCTTCCTTATGAAGAATATGAAAATGTGCCCTGATAAATCGGTTGAGATGAGATGGACGGTTGAAATGAGATTATATTGGTCGATGGTTTCTTGATTATGACTACAAACTGCTACGCTGCTTATGCTAACGCAGCGTCATCTACACAAAAAGTTAATTTGTGTGCAAAACCAATTGTGGTGTTTTTGTTTCTGCACCTAACTTCGTAAACAGCAATGCCGCTGCAATGCTTGGTCATCATGGCTCTGTATCAACGAGCATATCATGCAGGCTTGTATAGCATTAACACTGATGCAGTAGAACAGTAAGTTCATAGTACAAATGCCGTACTCGGAGACCACACCCCTTCTATAGTAAGGAAGGAACTCCAGCGTCCGAGGCGAACACGAGTGATTTTAAATTAATTAGAATCCGGACGGTGCAGCCGCTTTCATTCTTATTGGGCCCGACATGAGAGCCTTATACCCAAAATATACCCTGTATATGGACTGGGACTCTACGATACGCTGCATCTGATTAACTGCTCAGCTAAACCTGTCTCCTGATTCTTTTTCGAGATAGCCAGTCAGTCCAGAACCAGATATCTGGATCCACATCCAGATATCTGGAATCAGAACCAGATAGCTGTATCGTCTTCAGCTACAATACTGTGTACCATCTTCACACATATCAGTCGTAGAATTAACCGGAACAAGTCGTGCCGCAGGACAATACTGTTGGAGCTTGACCTATCAAAAGCCTTTGCTAACTCCACATTGCTAGAGAATCCTTATGAGAATTCCTGTCACAATCTTGTGGACAGGCTTCCCTCACCCAGGCACGTTACAATAGATCTTCACGATAGACCCAAAGGTACGAACGGGATCTTCTAGATAAATCAACGAGTCTATCAGACAGATTTGGATAGCATTCATACTGATGAAGTTGTACGGGCTGTTCAGAAGTATAGGATAGGCCGCTTCATACCCTGCATTTGTACTGGAATCGCGAGATACGCTTCAATTGTTTAACTGCCGGATTCCACCCAGCTTGCAGATTTTTTTAATCTGAACACATGGGTACAGTAGGCCTATTCTGTAACTTTTAACAACTATCGATATTGTCTAAATTTCTTTTGTTTTTGTAACAACAATAAAACAAACAAATGAAGTTGTTGTAAAATAAACAATGAGTAAAGTTGTTAAAAAGTTACAGAATAGGCTCCCAGGGTGCCAACTTTACTCATTGTTTATTTTACAACAATTTCATTTGTTTGTTTCTCATAAGGATTCTCTAGCAATGTGGAGTTAGCAAAGGCTTTTGATAGGTCAAGCTCCAACAGCAATGTCCTGCGGCACGACTTGTTCCGGTTAATTCTACGACTGATATGTGAAGATGTTACACAGGATTGTAGCTGAAGACGATACAGCTATCTGGTTTTGATTCCAGATATCTGGTTGTGGTTCCAGATATCTGGTTCTGGACTGAGTGGCTATCATGTAAAAGAATCAAGAGACAGGTTTAGCTGAGCAGTTAATCAGATGCAGCGTATCGTAGAGTCCCAGTCCACATACAGGGTATATTTTGGGTATAAGGCTCTCATGTCGGGCCCAATAAGAATGGAAGCGGCTGCACCGTCCGGATTCTAATTAATTTAAAATCACTCGTGTTCGCCTCGGACGCTGGAGTTCCTTCCTTACTATAGAAGGGGTGTGGTCTCCGAGTACGGCATTTGTACTATGAACTTCCTGTTCAACTGCATCAGTGTTAATGCTATACAAGCCTGCATGATGTGCTCGTTGATATAGAACCATGATGGCTCTATATAAATAGCACACAATTTTTACAACAATTTTTAGTGTCGACAACGTTGTCGATTGTCGGATTGTTAAAAAGTTACAGAATAGGCCTACAGTAGGCCTATTCTGTAACTTTTTAACAACTTTACTCATTGTTTATTTTACAGCAATTTCATTTGTTTGTTTTATTGTTGTTACCAAAAACAAAACAAATGTAAACAATATCGATAGTTGTTAAAAGTTACAGAATAGGCCTACTGATGTGTTTACTGTAAGAAAGAAACGTAACCATATATAAAAGTTAATATCACATGTTTCGATTTTTGTCCACTGCGGCACCACTGTGCGTCGGTGATGGGGATATATGAAAACATGCACCTATGTGGACGATTTTTGATAGAGGAGTTTCGGCCTATGAGAACTTCGACCTATGAAAACTTCAAATGACAAATTACAGCTAGTTCGGTTAAATTTTGTAGCTTAAATCCTCAAAACACCTAAAATTTAGAGGTACCGTTCTATAGACCAAAAATGGACCTACATATGTATGTGGACGATTTTTAATGGAGAAATTGTAGCTAAAATCCAAAAATCGGGGTGTACCGTTATATGCGAACTATTCCAAAACATGGAATGTTGATCATTTTTGTTACAAATAATGCTTCTATAGACCCTTCTTGTCACAAAAGGTGCTTCCATAGACACTTTTTTAAAGAAAGGGTGCTTCTGTAAATCCTCTTTGTTACAAAGGGTTTTTCTATATATGCTTCGTGCAAGAAACTGCGCTTCTATTGACCATTCCTGTAAAAAAGGGGGATTCTATTGACCATTCCTACAAGAAAGTGTGTTTCTATTGACCATTCATGTAATAAAGGGTGCTTCTATTGACCCTTCTTGTAAGAAAGGGTGCTTCTATTGACCATTCCTGTAAGAAAGGGTGCTTCTATTGACATTCTTGTAAGAAACGGTGCTTCTATCGACCCTTCCCGTAAGAAAGGGCGCTTCTATTGACCATTCATGTAAGAAAGGGTGCTTCTATTGACCATTCTTGTAAGAAACGGTGCTTCTATTGACCCTTCCCGTAAGAAAGGTAGCTTCTATTGACCATTTCTGTATGAAAGGGTGCTACTATTGACCATTTCTGTATGAAAGGGTGCTCCTATTGACCATTTCTGTATGAAAGGGTGCTCCTATTGGCAATTCCTGTATGAAAGGGTGCTCCTATTGACCATTTCTGTATGAAAGGGTGCTCCTATTGACCATTTCTGTATGAAAGGGTGCTCTTATTGACCATTTTTGTATGTAAGGGTGCTTCTATTGACCATTTCTGTATGAAAGGGTGCTCCTATTGACCATTTCTGTATGAAAGGGTGCTCTTATTGGCAATTCCTGTATGAAAGGGTGCTCCTATTGTCCATTTCTGTATAAAAAGGTGCTCCTATTGACCATTTCGGTATGAAAGGGTGCTCCTATTGACCATTTCTGTATGAAAGGGTGCTCCTATTGACCATTTCTGTATGAAAGGGTGCTCCTATTGACCATTTCTGTATGAAAGGGTGCTCCTATTGACCATTTTTGTATGAAAGGGTGCTCTTATTGACCATTTCTGTATGAAAGGGTGCTCCTATTGACCATTTCCGTATGTAAGGGTGCTCCTATTGACCATTTCTGTATGAAAGGGTACTCCAATTGACCATTTCTGTATGAAAGAGTGCTCCTATTGACCATTTCTGTATGAAAGGGTGCTCCTATGGACCTTTCCCGTAGCACAATTGTTACAGCAAACAATTTTTAGTGTCGACAACGTTGTCGATAGTCGGATTGTTAAAAAGTTACAGAATAGGCCAACAGTTCATTATTGTGGCTAAAAAACGATTTTTGCAAAAAGTTTTGAAAATCGGATCAACTTTTTATGTACCTTCAATGTGCACATTTGGCCGATTTTGGGTATTTTGGCCCTATATATGTATATGATTTTGAAAATTGTTTGTAGAAATCGTTTTTTAGCCATGGAAAAAATTTAGAGGGTAGGAAATCAAAAAAAAAAAAAAATTAATTTAATATTTTAATATAAAACTACTATAAAAAGCAGGTTCAATATCATTGATATTTAGGAAAGGCAAAAATACTTTGCCTTGAACGAGCTTTCACACACACTATTAATCACAGGATCAACGTACCAATAGGCACATTTGATGTGGAGAATCTGAGACAAATCTCAACGAGGTTATCAAATAACTGATTTCGAATTATTTTAAATGGTGAGAGCGTATGATGGCTTATATTGTTAGTTTTGCCCTAAATATCAAATCGGTTTCAAAAAAATGGCCCCTAGAATATTTGTTACACTTTGTTTCTTATATAAAGTTTTTCATTAAAATAATAATATGTTCGAAAAATATTTTTGATTACTATATAATTGGCAATGAACGAGTCTACATTGCTATTATTCAAACATATTGGAAATCGTGTTTATTGGAAAATGTCAAAGTGCAATGTTATTGAATAGAAATAAAATTGAAAAGGGTGTGTCAATACCAAAAAATACAATAGCATGTTCTTTCATCTTCCAAATATGGAGAATCACATTTCAATTATTAAAATATAGCATTGTATAATTTTAATAAATTATGATATGAAATTACATGAATCAACAACGCCCCGCCATCTACGTATTTCGTTACCACCATGTTTCCAAAAAAATAATAAAATTATATTTCACTCGCAAAATATCCCTCGATGATATATTGCGATAATATTTGGCCATCAATCGAAACAGCTTTTAAAATATTGCGTTCCGCATGTGGCCCTTATAAAGCGTTGCCATTGACAATCTACAACAATTTTAATCAATTTTAGTTGTTGCTGTTATTGTTCTCCATCAAAAGAAAAAAATGGTATTGTTTGCGAATATTTCATTCTCCATTGAATACTGAACAAATAAAAAAACACGATTTTTAAAGAAGACAAAAAAAGAGAAGGAGATTTATTGCAGATTGGCAGCAGATATTCTATTCGTAAATTTTCAATATTTTTCATTTCTGTGATTTTTTTTGTCACTAAGCCAAAGGCATGTAAGAAATGGAAGGCAGAAGTGAATGGGGATAATTGTGGGCATTGAGCCTTGAGGATATTTATGCTGAAAGGTTTAAAAGAATTTTCGTTAATTGCATTTTATAATATTATATGCCATAAGAAAATGCAACTGATTGTGGTAACCTTTAAAATGCGCTTTAGAGAATTATAGTTAAAACTATACTGAAAGGTCTTAACGCTAAGAAAATTTCGATTAATTAAGCGGCCCCCTTTCTTTCCGTTTCGCATTTCATTTTCCTTTCCGGTATCTACTAAGAACGAAAGGGGAAAAATGAATATAAAGCAGTATACGATCTATGAGTAAATTATGTCAATTTTATTTAATAATAGCAAATTATTACCTCTTATGGAGGCCACCAGAGTAAGTAAACTGGCAGCTCCTCCACATAGTTATACCACACAACAGGGATGTGTACATAAATATGTGTATAACGAGTTCTATTTCTAAAATTTCCTGTCGACAATTACATAATAGTACATACATATGTAATTAATTATATTTTTAATTTCATGAATTCTTGAAATCACCTCAGACACATCTCTGTTCTGAGCATTGTTAATCATTTGTTAGCAGCAGTTTCAGCAGTTTGCTACCCCCTGAAATAGACTAAGCACAAGTAATTAATTTCCAACGTTCAACTAAATGATTTTGTAAACCATTTTTGGGTCATTATGTGTTGGTTTTAGTTTTAGTACCGTCCTGGGAAAGAATGATAAGTGATATGGTGGTCGGTCATTTGTACTGGAATCCCAGAAAATATTTTCATTTTATTTGGCTTAGTTGTGTTTTATGATCAGACAACAGGCTGATGACCACAGACAGCCATATTCCAACAAATCTTTTGGTAATTTCGAAAATGTTTTGTTTGGCCATTCACTTTCACTTCACTGCTTTGTATTGTTTTAAGCGTAAATCCCTCAGATGTATCTTCAAATAATAAAAAAACGACCATAAACATGTATTTGTTATTTATTTTTTGTGTGCGGCTGGCATATTTTCGGTCTCCAGTTTATTTCTGTAAATTCTACTGCTGATGATGACGCTGCTGATTTTTGCCTTTTTATTTTCATTTCATTTTGTAAATGTGTTGGTATTATGAGCCTAAAACAAATATCCGAATATGTTAAAACCTGACAGAAAAGGATAACATGAAAGGATTACAATAGAAATCAAAGATGTGGATGAGTGTATGTGTGTGTGTGTTTGAACAATTTATCCATTTTGGGTTGGTATTTGACCAATAATAAATACAACAAAAAGAAGATGGCCATAAGAGTACTTATGTATTCGAGTATTTACTTTGCTCTAGAATTGTATTGAAATAGTAAATATCTAAAGTGTAACAGAAGTTGATCCTTCGTGATTTTCATTGGACAGAATATGAGAGATTTTTATCTATGAA
The DNA here is from genome assembly GCF_047663935.1 of Musca autumnalis. Taxonomy (NCBI): domain Eukaryota; kingdom Metazoa; phylum Arthropoda; class Insecta; order Diptera; family Muscidae; genus Musca; species Musca autumnalis. The sequence goes on along the minus strand of NW_027411755.1, from coordinate 3,418,526 downwards.
GTAAAGTATTATTTTGAATTATGACCCATAGGACCGCACTGATAGGAGATAATTGATTCCCTGTTCCTCATAATTGTATTTCGGCAAATGCTTTTCGAGACAGGGCTTTACTTTCCTAAGGTGCTGATAAATGCTTCCAGATCCTGCCCGATAGGCTGCTAGATCTAGAGTTTATCATTTGTAACTTTATATCTCCCTTTCTATACCATGAAGATCTCAGTGTGGCATTCTTGCAAGTTTGAATATTCTTCCACTGCGTATCGCAACATTTGCATAACACACTGACGCCGCATAGCTTACGACAGGCCTATTGTCTTATAAGAGGTTTTTGTCAACACACCGAGTGCTGCCGGCAAGCGACTTGCCGACCTTGTTCCTACTTCTGGTCTTTTGGCAAATAGCTGTGGATTGTTCAGACATGATCTCGAACGCCAATCCAATATCTTGGGTGTAATTAGTGCTTGGAATCAGGACACCACCAACCAATATGTTTAGGAGAGTCTCATTTCAGCCGTCCAGGTGGTGAATAGTGTGATAGTGGATTTTCATACTCTACAGATTGAAGAACTGTACTAAGCCAGATATGTAGATATAAAGGGTGATCAATTTAGAGGTTCCTAATTTCTTAAAAAAAAAAAAAAAAAAACAGAAAAATTAAATTGAATGGGGAATGTTCATTATCATTTAAAAGAACATTCGATGCCATTTATTTTTTGCGGATTATGTCTAACAAATATTGGCCGAGGCTACGTCTCAGACGGTCCATCCGTTGAGTCCAATTTTCAATGACTCGTTCAAGCTTTTCGACTGGTAACCGACGAATGACACGTCTGATGTTTCCCCCCAAAGACCGGAATTGAAGCAGCTTCATCCGCACACAATTTTGACTTTACATATTCTCACAGGAAAAAGTCTAACGGAGTGATATGAGACGATCTTGGTGTCCAATCGACTGGTCCAAAACGTGCTCACCGAAGTGTTCTTTCAATAAATCTATTAATTGATGCGATGTGTGGGAAGTGGCGCCGTTTTGTAGAAACCAAATGTCGCCGATATTACGAGCTTAAATTTCAGACATCAAATAGTCGGTTACCACGGCGCAATAACGGTCGCCATTGACGATGAAGTCCTAACCGGCATCATTTTGAAGACACACAAACCGTTATTTTTTCTGGATGAAGGGGCAGCTCTTGAATCTCTTTAAGTTGATCTTCTTCCTAAATGTGACAATTTTGCTTCTTTACATACCTATAAAGCCAGAAATGTGCCTTATCACTGAACAAAATTAGGCTCAAAACACACTCCCCACATAACGCGAACCTATCCCATATGTCATCGTCGACAGGACCCGACGCCAAGATCGTACAATCATTCGCATACATTACGACCTGTTTGCAGTTTGAATGGTGTGGCATTCCAGAAACGTAAAGGCTAAACAGTTCCTCAGATATTATCCCTCATTGGGGAACTCCCTTCGAGTCCCGACTTCTTATTTCTGAACTCCACAAACGACTGGCGTCAACACATATGGTTGATTATCCAACATTTTAAACACGGCTAAGGGGAAGAATTTTCTTTGTTCTCGAACAACTTGGTTGATTGACGGTAACGAAGTCCTTCGAAAGGCCAAGCACTAGCATTACTGTTCGAAAGCTCGGCCTGTTCTGGTTCAGTCCTCGATGGATATGTGTGAATATGGTGTGTAATGCTGTTGTTTCCGCAATCCGTGCTGATGTTGGGCAACTGGGGAACAGATTCGAATCACAGGGAGAAGTTGTGCCTCTAGAATCTTCTACTGCCGACAAGAGGGAGATCGGCATGTACGATCGCTTCAGTAGCCGGACTACACTTCCATCTTTCAGGCTTCTGGTACAATAATGATGGTTAACGATAGTTTGAGGACATTTGTCAAATATTCAACTCCGGGGTCATCCAGTTGCTTAAATATTACCATTGAGATTCCTTGTGGATTCAAGGATTTGGATGATTTTAATTTTAGAATTATATGTGCAACATCGCTCAACGTAAATTGTGGTGGTATCTCCTGGGCTGTGAGAGCTCATATAGGGCGGAACACACTTCTCTTCGCCCTATCAATCTCGGAGTACTGTGACACCTATCGAAGTAACAGTCGTTCTATCATTCTTCTTCCTCGAATTTCAAAATGATTTGACCCTTGCCCACAATTTACTTATTTGTGTACCAATGTAGCATTGCTTCATGTGGTCTAGCCACTTTTTCCGCTTATGCTCGACTACTAGCCTGTTGACTTCAAGAATATGTTATCTAAAACTTGGGTTCTTAAAGGTTCGTAAGACGAAGCTCATCAACGTTAATTTTCTAGTCACGCCGACACTGCTGGGAAATTTGGTCCAATTTCGGGTATTCGACGAGCAGGTATGTAGCGAGGGGCTGCAGCTGTGATGATTTCCCGGAAAATTCTCGAGGATCAGAGGGATCTTAGGGAATGGCGAGCTCTCAGCAGCGGTAATTGGTAAATTCTCTGAGCCCCTGTCAGTTTTCCATGCTTCAGAAAATTATGGTAGTCAGAGGTTATGAAGTCTAGTGCCCTGACGGGTTGTCAGGACATGTTATTCATCGGTGGTATGTACACATGAAGCAACTCTACCTGGCCAGTCCCACATATTACTGCTACACTCATACAGTCTCTGTATGCGTCACTAGAGTCAAACTCAAGCGAGATAGGTCTGTGCTGTACAGACTGGTGTATAAAGAAGGCAAGACTGCTTTTTGTACGATCTTTCCGCAAAACGTTGTAACCATTGCAACATTGCAAGCCACAGGTTCACCGTCACCTGTTTCCTGGATCTTCCTCGAATTCATAAAGTCTACAATTTTGCTTTGTTAAGGTAGAAACAGAATCAGCTCGCAGCTTGCTTGGCTTGATTTCTAAATGTCAAATTATAAAGGAATGCCAGAGCCTCTTTGCAATTCCGCCGGCGTTCCTCATATAATTTGACATTTGGCAAGCAAGCCAAACAAGCTAAGCAAGAACGAGTTGATTCTGTTTCTACCTTTACGGCGGCCGTTGCAATAGAATTGCAGGAACGGAGCGCTAAACAACAACATGTGGTATTAGATACAGCGTTTATTGTTGTTGGGGAGACTGCGGTAGTGTCTCGTACTCCGAAGGCGATGAAAGAGACACGCTTGGAGATGTTCTAGTGCAGCAAGCAGCAACATAATTCCTATCGCAGTAGTCCTGGAGCCGGCTAAAACCAGAGCAGCCTCGGAATTGCACCCATTCCCTACATCCATTAATTTCACTGATGTTGATATGTGGTAGATGCGGATTGGCCAAAAGGAACTGATCCATGGCAGATTCGGTGTTCTCCTCTATCCCGATTCGGACCAAAAGGGACCTGAGCAGGCATTCCAAAATAAATATGCGAACACAAGCATATAAGTGTTGAGGTTAAGGCCCATGGCCGAAGACTCCTCCCCTTCAATCCGGCGGATAGAACCGATCATCGTAGAATTGTTTTGCTGCGAGTAGTTTTTACGGATCGAGATACCACGATTGCGTTGGCTAGACCATATCATAAGAATGAGCGATGATGAACCTGCTAAAAAGGCGTATAAATCCATGTCGAATGCGGTTCACGGGGAACTAGAAGGCCAAGCTTCGATGTAGTAAAGTGTATAGACCAAATGTTCGGTAGAGAGCCAGCTAAGAATGTAAGTTCGGTATAATTTCTTTCGTTGTCAATATAATACTTCATGAGTAGACAGCGGAATCCTATGCAAATACATATATGGTTAGGATGGTCGTAGAGAAAATCTGATTAGACAGAAACTCCTTTTATCACAAAATAAAACGAATTTTTGCATATCGTGCATATTTTGACATATTTCTACATATTTGCATAAAATTATCATATGCAAAACCATATGCAAAAATATATACAAGGATTAGTGTTTTCAAAATCCCACCTAAATGGCTGAAATGTGGTATTAAGTCTTCGTTAGGGGTATGAAACTTTATACCTCAAATTTGTCCGCATGGGTCCACGTCTTCATATAGCCCCCATAGAACGGCACCTCCCGATTTCCGATATTTTGAAGGTTGTGGCCTCAACATCACACTTAAATAACTGACATTTTGTATAAAGTATTCGTTGGGAGTATGAAACTTTCCACCTGAAATTTGTCAGTATAGGTCCACGTCTTCATATAGCCCCCATCGAACGGTACCTCCGGATTTCTGGTATTTTGAAGGTTGTGGCCTCAATATCCCACCGAAATGATTGGTATTTAGTCTTCGTTGTGGGTATAAAACTTTACACCTGAAATTTCTCGGTATAGGTTCACGTCTTCATATAGCCCCCATAGAACGGTTCCTCCGGATTTCTGGTATTTAGAAGGTTGTGGCCTCAATATACCTCCGAAATGGGTGAAATTTGGTATTAAGTCTTCCGTGGGGAGTATAAAACTTTCCACCTGAAATTTGTCGGTATAGGTCCACGTCTTCATATAGCCCCCATAGTACGGTACCTACCGATTTCCGGTGTTTTGAAGGTTGTGGCCTCAATATCCCGCCAAAATGGCTGAAATTTGGTATTAAGTCTTCCTTGGGGGTAAACAACTTTCCACCTAAAAATTGTCAGTTTCGGTTCAGGCCTTCATATAGCCCGCATAGAACGATATCTCCCGATTTTCGGTATTTTGAAGGTTGAGGCTGTGGTTATACATTTCTCTATTTTATTGACTCGTCTGAAAAGGATTTTAAACAGAAAAAATTGTACATACAAACATTTTTGTACCTAATATTGAAATATTAGTTGCATAAGAAAATATGTAAAATGCATAAATTTTGCATATGCAAAAATGTATGCATTTTGCATATGTCATATGTTTCGATTGCAATTGAATCAGAAGCCAAAAAATGCATAGTCCCAAAATTTGACATGAATCGGACCAAAAATAGGGGTTGCATAAAATTCCGCTGTCTATTCATGAGATTACCCTAAAGCTGTAAAAACCATGCGGAAGGGAGTACCCGATTTGGCTAGTACAATAATCATGACTGCTCCCATAAGGCAAAACAACTTTCTATTTATAATCTTCCTCACACCGTTTTTCGGTAGTAACGTCATCTAATCGGAAATTTATTCATAAAAATTGAAAAAATATCATCGGCAAAGTGAAGTGAGAGAGAGAGAGAGGGGTAGAGGGGATAAATACTGTGGAGGCAGGAATCTGTATATGTATACAAAAATCAACACGTTGCCTCTTCCAAATCTAAGACAAATAACAAAAACACAAAGAGAGTGTCAAATGTTGTAATACTCAGAGTTAGATAATAAGCCAAATGTTTAGTGAATCCTGCGAGAAAGCATCCTTAGCCAGAGTTGCGAACAAACTTTGTTGAAGTAGCTAAACCACGTACTCTACCTTTGACTTTAAATTCTGTTAAATGTCGTTGTGTGCTTATGTCACCAACAAGCACTCTTTCAAACACATACACACACACTCTCAACATATCCACGTGCGATTGTTACAACCCGCCATTATGTTTAACTTGTAAATGCAGCATAACTAAAGTTTACATAAGCACACAATGGCTCATTCGTTCGTTTGTTGTTGTGCTCATGGCTTGGCTCTGAAGAAAGTCTGCAGTTTTTTTGCCAAGTTACTCCATTTCATTTGTGAAAAAGACAAATGTTATGTTCTCTGAGAATTGTTTTTGTCAGTTTGTTTGCTTTCATTTTACAACATTGTTTTTGTTCAGCTTCAACAAGTTCAACAACAATGCGTGACCAAAATAAGTTATTCGTACGTACATGCTGCTGTATGTTCTTGTTGGCTTTACGTTGATTCCTTTATCCCCGGAAAACGAGAAAAAACATCAGTTATGTGTATGTGAGTGTTTGTGTATGCATAGAACATCCTGTTATATATCTATGTATGTACGAATTCTTGGAAATCCCCTTTGTTTGTGTATTGGGTCAACTAGCCTTAGGTGATAGCATGGAATTTTTATCTGGATTAAAAAACAGAGAGAAAGTGAGAGAGAGAGAGAGATCAAAAACATGTTTTCCGTTTTCAGAGAACAACGTAAGAGATTTTTGCTTAAAACAGACAGTGTCAATTAATGGTCAATACCTTTTACCAATACATTTTAATGGGTAAATTGATATTAAATAATAATAAGAAAAGACTTTTAATGTAAATCAAAGGAAATTATTCATTATACAGAAAATGTTTGAATTATCGCCAAATGAAATCTTTCCTCGGGAACCACTGGACCGATTTTTAGGGAATTTAAAGATTTTACGTTTTGAAAAATATAATAAAATATTTTTGGTCGTTACAAACGAGGAATCATTACCACAGTTTCTTTTTTATACCCTCCACCATAGTATGGAAGAAATATTAAGTTTGTTTTTCTGATTGTAACACATCGAACTAATCATTTGCGACCATATCAAGTATATATATTCTTGATCAGGATAAAATTCTAAGATCTAGCCAAGTCCGTCTGTTGTAATCACTTGAGATAGAACGCTAAAATTTTGCGCCCGAGCGTCTTTTTCCATAGGTAGATCATGTTCGAAGATGGGCTATATAGGTCTACGTTTTGGTATACCTCCGATATAGCGATACCTCTCGATTTTAAGTATTCTGTGAGGCTTTTCTCTACATTTTCTGACCGAATTAGCTGAAACTTGACATTTGAGGTTTCCAATGACCAAAAAACATCTCCACTAAAAACTGCCAAGATAAGTCCACGTTTGGGTATAGCCACCATATAACGGTACCTCCCGATTTAAGGTATTTTGGGGATTTTAGCAAAATTTTTAGACCGAATTAGCTGTAATTTGACATTTGAGGTTCTCAGTGAAACTCCGAAACTTCTCCTCCAAAAATCGTTAGCATAGGTCAATGTTTTGATATTGCCCCCATATAACAGTATCCCCCTATTTTGGGTATTTTGAGTATTTTAGCAACAATTTTTCCACCAAGTATCGTCCACGTAGGTTAATTTTTTGGTATAGGGTCAATAGAAGCACCCTTTTTTACAGGAATGGTCAATAGAAGCTCCCTTTTTTACAGGAATGGTCAATAGAAGCTCCCTTTTTTACAGGAAGGGTCAATAGATGCGTCCTTTTTACAGGAATTGTCAATAGAAGCGCCCTTTTTACAGGAATGGTCAATAGAAGCGCCCTTTTTACAGGAATGGTCAATAGAAGCACCCTTTCTTACAGGAATGGTCAATAGAAGAGCCCTTTCTTACAGGAATGGTCAATAGAAGCACCCTTTCTTACAGGAATGGTCAATAGAAGCACCCTTTCTTACAGGAATGGTCAATAGAAGCACCCTTTCTTACAGGAAGGGTCAATAGAAACACCCTTTATTACTGGAATGGTCAATAGAAACACCATTTCTTACAGGAATGGTCAATAAAAGCACTCTTTCTTACAGGAATGGTCAATGGAAGCACCCTTTCTTACAGGAAGGGTCAATAGAAGCACCCTTTCTTACAGGAATGGTTCATAGAAGCACCCTTTCATGCAGGAAGCATATGTATATTGAAACAGAGAGAATTTACAGAAGCACCCTTTCTATCAAAAAGTGTATATAGAAGCACCCTTTCATGCAGGAAGCATATGTATATAGAAACAGAGAGAATTTACAGAAGCACCCTTTCTATCAAAAAGTGTATATAGAAGCACCTTTTGTGACAAGAAGGGTCTCTAGAAGCATTATTTGTAACAAAACAAGTAAAAAAGTATCAGTCTTGCCGACAGAGATATACCTTCAGCCTGTGTGGATTGAAATACTTTTTTTCCAAAAAAAGCTTATGTATTTTGGAAGGTTTTCAAAATTTTGAACCGACAAAAATATGGATTGGATAAAAGCTCAAAAATTTGCGGGGGATATCGATAGATAGGGCTTTTGTACCATACTAGCCTGCGAAAAACATAATATCGCTGTAAACAGGGTCACTAGGAAACCCCGGTAAAAAATATCCAGAGGATTCTCGAACGGATCCTTAGGAAACAAAAATTTTGAACATTTATGTGGTTGATACCCCAAGGATTGGACCGATAAGGCCCAAATTTGAACATGAACTAAGTTTGGATAAAATATTTCGATGTGGACGAACGCAGTATTCGGTTCAACACCTTACACCTTTCGGACTGCTTTCTCAAGAAGTATGAACTTGCCCCAGAAAAAAGTTTTGCTGTCGTAATTGAGGCAGCAAATGCAAGTTGCTTCAACAAAAATCAAAGTGATTCAAGAGCAGGTCTTAAAGTGAATTTATCCAAAATTTTGTGTGTGAGGTACCCGAAGGAGTGGTCAAATATAGTCCATATTCGAACCAGATCTATATCTGGTAGATATATTAGGATGTGTAAAGCATGAACCTAATCGGACACTCCCATAAAGAGTTATCCTGCGCACAAGCTTTCCGAACATTCTTGAACTTTTGTGGGGAAGGTACCTGAAGGAGTGGACCGATATGGCTTATCTTCAAACTTAAACTAAGTTTGCACAAAATATTACGAAGCCATATTTCGGACAGATTCGGTAGATCCGTTCGAGAGTAATATTGCGCTCCAACCACTACACACGGTGTCATAGAGGTTTTTTGCACCTTTCAGGCTATTTTCTCAGGAAGTATGGACTTGCCCCTAATGAAACTTGTACCGTCGTATGGGGGCAGTGAATACAAGTTGCTACAACAAAAATCAAAGCGATTCGAGAGCAGGTGCTAAACTGAACTTTTCCGAAATTTTGTGTGGGAGGTACCCGAAGGAGTGGGCCAAATGAGTCCATATTGGAACCTCATCTAAGTTTGGTAGAAACTTCACGATGTGCAAAGTATGGACCAAATCGGTTACTGCCTTCAAGAGTTATCGTGCGCAAAAATTTTCCGAACATTTTCGAACTTTTGTGGGGAGTTACCGGAAGGAGTAGACCGATAATAACCCATCTTCGAACTTAAACTAAGTTTGGACAACATATTACGAAAGAGTTATCGTGCGCTCCAGCCAGCCAGACAGACAGACGGGCGGACATGGCTAAATCAACTCCAAATTGTCTGAAACACATTTCGTCCAAACATACTTGGGGTCTAAAACCATTATTTCGATGAGGAACATTTTGTCCGTATGAAAGTGTATATACCCTCGTTAGTATAAATCCTGAGGGTATAATTATCAACAGAAGCACTCTTTCCACCAAAAAAGTCTATACATGTCGAACACCCTAAGTTTCGGTATTTTGAGGATTTTAGCTACAAATTTTAGCCGAACTAGCATTAATTTGACATTTGAAGTTCTCATAGGTCCCGAAACTCCTCCATCAAAAATCATCCACATAGGTCGATGTATATCCCCATCACCGACGCACAGTGGTGCCGCAGTGGACAAAAATCGAAAAATGTGATGTTAACTTTTATATATGTTTACGTTTCTTTCTTACAGTAAACACATCAGATACGACGAATCGTAAAGAATTTTGTCGATATGCCCACTCTTTTAATATGAACAATATTTCCCAGGTAATCAAAAGCGATAAGCAGATGAAAATTAGACGACCACTAAAATAATTATTTCTGAAAATTTTGTTGATAATATTAAAAGTTTGATATGGACCAAAGTTGATATTTTTCATTCCTGTGCCCTTATAAGTACTTCTGCAAAAATCATCAAGCCACTATATATGGTGCCATAGGGGTTTTTTACACCTTTCGGACTGTTTTCTCAAGAAGTATGAACTTGCCCCAGAAAAAACTGTTGCTGTCGTAATTAAGGCAGCGAATGCAAGTTGCTTCAACAAAAATCAAAGTGATTCAAGAGCAGGTCTTAAAGTGAATTTATCCAAAATTTTGTGTGTGAGGTACCCTAAGGAGTGGTCAAATATAGTCCATATTTGAACCTGATCTATATCTGGTAGATATATTTGAATGTGTAAAGCATGAACCAAATCGGCCACTTCCATCAAGAGTTATCGTGCGCACAAATTTTCCGAACATTTTTGAACTTTTGTGGGAGTGGACCGATATGGCTTATCTTCGAACTTAAACTAAGTTTGCACAAAATATTACGAAGGCCACATTTTGGACCGAATCGGTAGATCCGTTCGAGAGTAATATTGCGCTCCAACCACTACACACGGTGTCATAGAGGTTTTTTGCAACTTTCAGGCTATTTTTCAGGAAGTATGGACTTGCCCCTAATGATACTTGTACCGTCGTATGGGGGCAGTGAATACAAATTGTTACAACAAAAATCAAAGCGATTCGAGAGCAGGTCCTAAACTGAACCTTTCCGAAATTTTGTGTGGGAGGTACCCGAAGGAGTGGACCTCATCTAAGTTTGGTAGTAATTTCACGATGTGCAAAGTATGGACCAAATCGGTTACTCCCTTCAAGAGTTATCGTGCGCATAAAATTTCCGAACATTTTCGATATAACCCATCTTCGAACTTAAACTAAGTTTGGACAAAAAGTTACGAAAGCCAAATTTTGGACCGAATCGGTTGATCCGTTCGAGAGTTATCGTGCGCTCCATTCAGCCAGACAGACGGACGGACATGGCTAAATCAACTCCAAATTGTCTGAAACATATTTCGCCCAAACATATTCGGGGTCTAGAACCATTATTTCGATGAGGAAGATTTTGTCCGTATGAAAGTTAGCATAAATGCTGAGGGTATAATTATCAACAGAAGCACTCTTTCCACCGAAAAAGTCTATACATGTCCATATTTTGGAATAGTTCCCATATAACGGTACACCCCAATTTTCGGTATTTTGAGGATTTTAGCTACAATTTCTCCATTTTTGGTCTATAGAACGCTACCTCTAAATTTTAGGTTTTTTTTTGATGATTTTAGCTACAAATTTTAACCGAACTAGCTGTAATTTGACATTCTCAGGCTCATTCTCAGTTCTCATAGGTCCCGAAACTCCTCCATCAAATCATCGTCCACATAGGTTCATGTTTTCGTATATCCCCCATCACCGACGCACAGTGGTGCCGGTGGTGAACAAAAATCGAAAAATGCGATGTTAACTATTATATACGTTTACGTTTCATTCTTACAGTGAACACATCAGATACGACGAAGTTATATCTCCTTAAATATGAAAAATATTTCCCAGGTAATCAAAAGCGATAATCATATGAATATTAGACGGCCACTATAATAATTATTTCTGAAAATTTTGTTGATAATATTAAAAGTTGTGGATGGGGATTTCAAGGGTGGGCTATAAATATATAATTTTAGTACAATAAGTTGAAATCAACTGGACATGGGTAACGTACCGTTACACAATGGTCCCAAATCCACATTTTCTGGCCAAAACTATTTTAACGACCATTTTGTATTGAAATTAATTATTATTTTTAATAAATGTGTACAAAAAGCAATTCTTACGTTTTATCGACCAAAATGACCAAAAACTGCCAAAATTTGTTGAACAGGGTGGTCCCGTTGTGTGGGGTCTAAACCAAAACATTGACCTATGTTAACAATTTTTGGTACGAAGGATTCATATCTTCCAAGAGGTCGAAATACCAAATTTCAGCCGAATCAGCCATAAAGTGTCGCTAAAATTCACAAAATATCTAAAATCGGACGGTACTTTTATGTGGGGGCTATGACAAAAAATGGACCTATTTTCAAAAAACTTATACGTACTTGTTTTCTACACTCTGAAACCCTTAAATATGAATTTTAAGAAAAATCGCTTGATAGATGTAGGTATTACCGTTCTATTCAATTTGATACTACGTACAGTCACAACAGGTATTTACAAAAAATTCTCCCATCTTAAAATAGAAAAATCCACTTTATTTTAACTGTGGCAAATTTGAGCAAGAATTTATTTCTCAATTTATTAGTTCAGACCCCCAGCTATCTTCCAAAATCAATTCGGAGGTGGACAAACTTGGACATTTTTTTAAAAGTTTAAATATATTTTAAAAATATTTGTAAAAAAATAATTTTTAATATATATATATAAATTGATTTTATTACGCTAATTTTACAAATTGCCTCGCCCTTTTTGTAAATATTATGAAAGTACTCGTTAACAGCTTCCCGATTCATAATAACTTTGGTCTCACTTCTGTATATTTATGCAGCGACGCAATACAACATAAATTGTATATTTTGCAGCACAAAGTCTGTTTTATTTTTACATAAAAAAGTGTCAACTTTGGTACTGCTTCAATCAACGAATACTAACGTTATTTACAAAAACTAATTATTTTCAGATGACTTGAGGTGTTTTTTATTAAAAAAAAAGTTAAAATTTCGAAACTTCATAAATAGGGTTTTGGCCAAAAATTTCCTGATTGAAACCTATGTGCGTTATCAAGAATTAAAAATTTAAATTTGTTAAAAATATATTGCCACCTTGGCTCTTGATTTCCGTTAATAGGACATCTCTTCCAAAGCGAAATGTGTAAAAACGTTCTGCCCATCCCTGCAGCCTTCTGAGATATATCGGTTCAGATTTGGATATAGCCCCCATATATAACTTTTTCCGACTTTGCTACCACTCGTTTAATTTTGATCGAATAGCCTTCAAATTTGTTATGTGTTATTTTCATTTGGCCCTGAGTAGCTACAACGATTTTACAAACAAATTGGTTCAGATTTAGATATAGCCCCCATATAAACCTTTCCCCGATTTAGCTATAACTCCGTCAATTTTAATCGAATAGCCTCCAAATATATTAAGTGATATATTCTTAGGCCCCTGAATAGTTTCACCAATTGTAGCAAAAATCGGTTCAGATTTGGATATATCCCCAATATGGACCCGATATGGACCAAAGTTAATATTTTTCATTCCTGAGCCCTTATTAGTACTTGTGCAAAACTTCATCAACCTAGGTTAACGCCTTCTGTTTTTGTCCCCTATTGTATGGCAGCGGCAACACTGTGCGACGTAGCCACAAATGGTAAATTTTTAGAAACTTTTGTATATTTTACTTACAAAAGTTCAAATTTTGTCCATTGGGCCCCCCGAAATGGTGCCGAAGTGCATTTAAGGCTACGTTCCTGTCCCTCGTATAAAGGTACCAACAGATTGAAAAATTTTTTAGATACATTTCTTGACCTAAATTAGGCAATTGGGATATTCGTGGGCGAACAATTTTTGCACCTAACAGGAAAGTAGTTATGTCATTTTAGTTCAGAATATTTTATGGTGGATGGTTAAAAAGTTCGACCCAGCCGAACTAAATGTTTTTTACTTGTGGTTTTTGGATTTTTGTGTCAGTGAATTTATCTGAATCCATCCACATATAGTCGAATAAGCGATGTTTTCCCCAGAAAATAAATTTCCATTTTGGAAGTTTTCGACTTGGCAACTCTTTAAAGTGGCATATTCTCTATAATAAACAAAAAGCAAAATTGCCTAACATTCTCTCAATCTCTTGGCAATTCTCTCCTAACAAATAAACCACATGCTGCTTTGGATGTTTTTGTTATTTTCTCCATTACAACTTATAGGTATATCCAGCAGTGTGGAGCTCTCATGATTCCTTATTCTCTTAGCGGACATTTATTTCATGTTTGGTTTTAATAATTTTCGTTCTCTCACTCATTGTTGTTGATAAATGAGAGCCGAGCAAACTGCCAACAAAACACGTAATGTGTGCAGAAAGAATTTTTCCAGGGGGTATTTTATCTTTAACAAATCTCGCAAAAATGTTCAGTTTCATCTGAGACGTGCGGTTAAACGGTCGATAAAATATTCCAATGAAATAAAAGCAGATTTTCAAAAGGAAGATAGAAAAAAATTGTAAAATTCTTTTACTAAATAATAATAAATAAAATATCAAAATTAAACAGTATTTAATTTGTTGAATTCTTTTCAAAATTGTTACGAATTATTCAAGTGCTTCCTTTTGCAATAAAATCTAAAAATTTACGGTAATAACTTCATTTTCTGCTGTGTATGTGTGTCAACTAAATTAAGTGCGATTTCATGTTATAGGGGTGTTAGTTAAAAATACCCCACAAACACATACATACGTGCACAATAACTGGAGTATTTACTTTTATAGTAACAAACACAGTGTGCCAGTGTGTGTGTGTGCCAACGTAATATTGTTGTGTTTTTATTTGCCAGGAGTGCGAGTCCTTTAGCCAGAAATTATAAAAAAAGGAAAACCATTATTTAACAAGAATTCAACACAAAATGTTCTTAAAGAAATCCTTTGAGACTTTGTATCCTTAGCTGGCTCAATAAAATGCCTATGTGGTGGGTAGCTAAGTAAAACAAAACAAAAGGAAACGAAACGAAACCGACAAAAAACCATAGCTTCCCACCATAAATTACTTCCACAAAATGTATATGTGTGAATAAAGAGTGTGCGTTTTTTTTTGTGTGAGTGCGTGTGTAATTCTGCTACCAGGCTTTAATACATTTATTTTAATATTTTTCTTACTTCTAGTTAAACAATACAATTTGCAAAGAGAACAAAAAATAAAAACACAAAAAAAAACAAATGTGCTTCTATTTGCCATAGAATTCAAATTTCACACGCAGCTCAAAGCACCCGAGTTGTGAACAAAAACCAAATAACTTCCGTTTCCGGTTAACGTTGCTATTTCCCACAACTGTGACTGTTGTTTGTGCTGTGACAGTGGCTGCCACTTCAATTGCTACGTTTGCTGCTGCTAATTAGTCTTTAAGACTGGATTCCACTGCTACTTATCAGAGAATGACACGCGTTAGGCGTATTGTGGTAAGTCGATGACGATGATAATTGAAGATAATTAAGGAAATAGATACTCTTGTAACACAAATACACATACATGTATATGACATATTAAAACAGTAGCGTAAATCAAACAATTTGTAAATATTAACATTTTCACTCAGTATTGTAAATAAAACATCGTCCTCAGTCCTTACAATTTTTAACAAAATTACTAATTTGATATAAACACTATTATATGTACTAAATACACTTACCTCAAAATCATCGTTGGATAAGTGAAGAATATATATGTGTGTACATCCGCTTTCCTTTAGATTATCCTATTGATCCATGCAATATTTACTTGATGCTAGAAAGAAATGAAAAAAAGGAATGATTAAATATGGATAGCATTTTTGTTTGGAATGATACAAATATTGAAAGTAAGTAGAACTCTTGTCTGGTGAAGTCTCAATAGAAAGACATTTAGATTATGTAGAAGAAAGAATCAGTCTGCTTCGCTGACAAATCGTCTCAGCATATAACAGTACAAAAAAAAAACAACAGTAATAGGACTGGTCCCTATAAACGTCCTATGAACACATCCCTAATTATATCCTACACCACACTGTGGTAGACCCATAGTTCCTTCTAGGGATATGCATAGAATCATTTTCTGAGTCGATTTATGCATGTCCGTCCGTCCGTTCGCAACGCACAGGTCGCATTTATTGTCTGATTTGACTGAACGTTGGGGAAGATCATAATTTTAGCCGTCGGAAGAACGCTATTGTATTTGGTGAAAATCGGTTCAGATTTGCATGTAGCTCCCATATATATTTTCGGCCTATTTGAGGTATTTGTTGCATCAAACACGCTATATCTGTCCAATTTTGATGAAATTTGGGATATATGACGGAATTATGTCTATAGATAAATGTGTCAAATTATATCTAAATCGATTCAGATTTGGATATAGCTCCCATATATATTTTCGGCCGATTTGAGGTATTTGATGCACCCAACAGGCTATATAAGTAAAACTTTGATGAAATTTGGAATGTGTGACTGTATTTGTTCTAGAAATAAATGTGCCAAGATTTGAATATAGTCCCCATGTATTTCTTACATATTTACAGTGGTGTAGGGTATCATATAGTCGGCCACGCCCGAATTTGATTCTTTCCTTACTGGTTTTAAAAATAAATAACATTGTTTTCTTTTATTCAAAATAGTCTGGCTTAATCTGATTGTTGTTGGTTTAATAACGCTGTGCAACATTTTTAAGGTGATCTTGTGCAAACAATTCGAACTGAGGATTTTTTGAAAGTACAGACCCAAACGACAAGAAACCCTAGTTGGGTTTTGTTGTGTCAGATCCAGCTCGGATTTTATGGCCCCATCTAAACATGGTTAACTATTGAGTTTTTAAAGAAATTCGGGGCTATATCTCTGAAACCAATGCGAATCTTCTTCTGACCTCTGAAGCAAATTTGTAGATAAGGACAAGAATAAAATATTTGGAGAAATAATGAACTCGAAAAACTACATTTATTGCCTCGAATTTCAAAATATATGCAAAAATTCCACAATTTTTATACATTTCGCACCGTATCTCCAAAACCTACGAAAATATCATTAAGATCAATCTTGTAGAGAATTTTCATAGCTATAACATTTTCCTCAGTCTCGTTTTGATAGGACTTGCGGTTTTTAAGCAAAATCGTGAAAACCTAAATAACCCCTAAAAATGTCAACTTGAATCGCGATTTATTTAAAAAGCGCTCCGGCGATTTTTTTGTTTTTTGATTTTTCTCATCTATGCATATTGTAGTTTCAGAATCCGCAAAAACTTCCCAGGTGTAAGCACCTTCCATTTAAATTTGATTCAAGAGCACCGTGAACATGTCATTGTTGTTGTTGTTTTCAGTAAACTTTTCAACGACGATTTATTAAAAATGTCGAAATGCGAGAATAAACTGTTGGTGTGAACTGTGTTTGAAATACGTGTTGTAAAAGATATGATGCAAAATACCGCTGAAACAACATTAAGTAAGCATTTTAGAATTTCAGAATGTTTTTAAAGAATTGTTGAGAACTTTATTTGGAAGATTTTTGCATAAGGTTACTTGGTTCAACTCCCAACAGTTTATCCGATACTGACCAGAATTTCTGCAATTATGAAAAATTTTCTATATTTTATATATTTTGATGCCCTAGATGGAGTTTTTCTTATGTGGGTTTTTCAAAAAAAAAGTTCTACTAGTTTAGGGCTACCATATTGCTCAAGACAGCAAGGCCAAATTCCTATTCGTTTCTGAGATAAAGGCCTAATAAATGCAAAAAAGTGTAGATGAGGCCATAAAATCCGAACTGGATCTGACAGGACAAAACCCTACTAGGGTTTTTGTAATCTAAATATGCACTTTCAAAAAATGCATACTAGAAGTTGTTTGCATTTTCAGTGTTGCATAGTGTAAGTTAAATAAAACGAATTTATTAATAGAGAAAATTTGGCATTGTTCGTATAGAAAACTATAGTTTCGATCCTCGCCTCAGGATCTCATCAGTTCTCTTGTTTTTTGTTTGTGTATATTTACCAACGAACTTATTTTTCAACAACTTATTCAACAAAAATCTTCTTATACCCAAACATCCATCGTTGGCTCGAAATATAAGAGTGACGACAGAAAATATCCATGGGAAGTTTTTCTTACCTTACCCCTTCGTGAACAATACCAAATTTTCTCCACTAATAAATTCGCTGTTTAAAAATATTAAAACACCAACAATGGGATTAAGCCAGACCATTTTGAAAAAAAAAAAAAAAACGAAATTGCAACCACTATACCAATAAAAACGCCTCCAATGTTCAGAATAAATACCATTTTCGTAGTGGACAAAAGACATATTATAAGCTTCCACGGTAGCTGTTTATGGGCCAATTATTCCGCCAAAAAAAAAAAAAAAAATAAATAATAATCCTTCAGTTTTGGGAACATTCGGATCATTATCGGGAAAAGTAGGAAGAAGAAGGAAGAAGAAACAAAGATCACAAATACTACTACAATATTAGTGAGAGGTGTATGAAGAAGTGGCGTAGGAGGTACCTAATAGAATAGACCATATTTTTAGAGTCATTCCTTTCGATACTTATCATTCCAACAAACCATTTTATTTCTTCAATGTAGAATTTTTTAGAGCTTTTGGGTCATTTTGTCAGGAAGCATGGGCTTACCCATAAAAACAATATTGTTGTAACTCGAATCACAAGAACTATCATCGATTAAAGTAATCTTCAAATAGTCTTTAAACTGGTACCCGAAGGTGTTGTCCGACATAGACCTTCTTGGAATTTGATGTACGTTGCGAAGAAATGTTACTATATCCAATGTTTCGATCCAACCGGATACTCAACTTGTAATAATCGTTCTCATCAGTCAATTTAGTTGGTACCAGCAGGATTTTTGGAGCTTTCGGCCATAATCTAAGAGGACGTGTGGACTTGGTCCAGAAAAAATTGTACGATCATAATGCAGTGCAAAAGTTTCAAAACTATTTCGTCTATAACCTTTATTTCGATTGGGCCCACAAGTACTATTTTGGCGGTAAAAACTGATTAGACATCAGCCGTAAGCATTTAAGGGCATATTTTTGAACTTTTATGGGGAGGAGCTACAAGAAGTGGATCGGTATTGGCCATTTTTACAGTGTTTGTATGGTTCAAATCTTGTAACTTTTTTCTAACAATCGAACTAAAACTTTGCACACTTTTCAGGCTTGGATGACAAGACATGAATACGAAAAAAATGTATTCACTAAAAAATTAACTAAAACATTAAATTAAAAATTATAAATGCACTGAAAACTAGACAAAAATATAATAAAATTAATAGGCAATAAAAGGCAAGAGTGAAGAATATATTTATTGAGGCTAAGAGAGAAATTATTTTCTAGTTTTTAGTGGACTTATAAATAAAACACTGCAGCTCAATTTTTAAATTATTTCTTTATACGAGGATATATACCCTTTGATACGACCAAAAATGTGCTTCATCCAAATTGGGGTCTAACCAAGTATGTTTGAACGGAATTTGTTTCATACCATTTGGAGTCGATTTAGCCATGTCCGTCCGTCTGTCTGTCTGGCTGGTACCACTGCTTCGGGTACCTCCCCCACAAAAGTTCAACATTTGTCTGTAAAACAGTGTGAACGATAACTCTCGAAGCGACATATCGATTTGGTCCAAACTTTGCACATCGTAAAATTTCTACTAAACATAGATGAGGTTTCAATATGGACTCTATCGGTCCACTGCTTCGGGTACCTTCAACACAGAATTTCGGAGAAGTGTAGTTTAAGACCTCCTCTTGAATACCTTTGATTTTTGTTGTAACAACTTGTATTCGCTGTTACGACGGTAAACCCGTTTTCAGTGACAAGTCCATACTTCCTGAGAAAATGACCTGAAATCTGCCCTATGACACCATGTGTAGTGGCTGGAGAGCACAATAACTCTCGAACGAATCAGCCGATTCGGTCCAAAATTTGGCCTTCGTAATATTTCGTCCAAATTTAGTATAACTTCGAAAAAGCTTCATATCGGTATTCTCCTTAGGGCACCTCCCCCACAAAAGTTCAACAATTCAGAAAAATGCAGTTTAGGATCTGTTGGACGATCATTTGGAAATTTATACCACTTTTGAGTTTTAATTCAAATCCATATTTTTGCCGGCAAGTTCTAAATACATAATTTTTAGGAAAAGGATATTGGTTGGTGGCCGTTTTTCGTTCTGTCCGTAGAGAAAACTTTCAATTCACACCGGATGAGGGTATATCTCTGTCGGCAAAGCCGACTGATACTTTTTTATTTGTTATACCCTCAGCATTTATTTTATATACACTTTCATACGGGCAAAATGTGCCTCATCGAAATAACGGTTTTAGACCCCAAGTATGTTTGGACGAAATGTGTTTCACACAATTTGGAGTCGATTTATCAATGTCCGTCCGTCTGTCTGGCTAGCTGGTGCGCACGACAACTCTCGAACGGATACACCGATTTAGTCCAAAATTTGGCTTTCGTAATATTTTGTCCAAACTTAGTTTAAGTTCGAAAATGGGTTATATCGGTCCACTCCTTCCGGTACCTCCCCCACAAAAGTTCGAACATGTTCGGAAAACTTGTGCGTACGATAACTCTTGAAGGGAGTAACCGATTTGGTCCATACTTTGCAAATCGTGAAACGTCTACCAGACTTAGATAAAGTTCCAATATGGACTCGATCGTTTCACTCCTTCGGGTACCTCCTACACAAAATTTCGGATAAGTTCAGTTTAGAGCCTGCTCTCGATTCGCTTTGATTTGTAACAACTTGTATTCACTCCCCCTCATTCGACGGTACAAAGTTCATCAGGGGCAAGTCCATACTTCCTGAGAAAATTACCTGAAAGATGCAAAAAATCCCTTTGACACCATGTGTATTGGGTGGAGCGCAAGATAACTCTCGAACGGACCTGTCGATTCGGTCCAAAATCCGGCCTTCGTAATATTTTGTCCAAACTTAGTTTAGGTTCGAAGATAAGTTATATCGGTCCACTCCTTTCGGTAACTCCCTCACAAAAGTTCAAAAATGTTCGGAAAACTTGTGCGCACGATAACTCTGGAGGAGAGTATCCGATTTGGTCCGTACTTTGAACATCGTAATATTTCTACAAGACATAGATCAGGTTCGAATATGGCCTTCTCTCGAATCAGTTTGATCTTTGTTGTAATAAATTGCATTCGCTGCCGCCATTACGACGGTACAAGTTTTTTAGGGCGCAAATCCATTCGTCCTGAGAAAATAGCCCTAAAGTTATAAAAACCGCTATGGAACCATGTAAAGTGGTCCAAAATTTGCCTTCCGTAATATGGGCACTATCGATGCGCAAATTCCGGTTTTACTTCAGAAATGGTCCATATGGGTCTTCATCCCCAAAAGTTCAGCATTTGTTAAGGACAGTTTAGGATCTGTTCGAAGATCCTTTGGAAATGTACAGCCGGTATTATATTTGATATTGTGAATAGATGAAAGTTTCAACTCACACAGGCTGAGGGTATATCTCTGTCGGCAAAGCTGACTGATACTTTTTTACTTGTTTTTATTTTACCTTGCTATAGGTTTGGAAAAAATATTACGATGTACAAATTTCGTATCAAATCGATTACTCCTAAATTAATATATGTTATCACCCGATTTTTTACAACCCTATATCTCTGTACCATATTTTCATAAGATTTTTTAAGATCAGATCAAATCTTATACTATATTTGTGGAACGATTTTTGAAGTCATCAAGCACACAAGAAATTTTAAAAAAAACGTCATTGAAGAGGATGAATCTCAGTCAGAAGCTGCCTCGCATAACTTTGATCGCACTCTAACAGCACTGGCTGCTGCGGACAATGCTAATTGGAGATTCATATTTTTCCCATTAGGTCTTCAAGAATTTGATAACTTTTAGATAGACATTCAGAGCTACAGATAGTACATTAAAATGTTCAGCGCGTAAAAATTGGCTACTGAACCAATCAGAGATCAGTCCATGAGTAAGTAAGAATGAACATACTTTAGGATGAGCTAGAATGGCACGAGAGAGAGAGAGCGCGTGCATTTCAGATGTTTGGAATCAGCTTAAACTTTAAACTTTTGACGACCCATGGAGCTCATCCAGCACATGATGCTAAACTTGGTTTTGGAGTGACCTTTTTATCTTCAAACATTTTCTGCAAACGAACTACAATGCGTGTCATTTAGCTGGTATTCACGTTTGTTGTATCGGCAACAATTATCACTGTTGATCCCCACAGGATGGTGTTCATACTCATCATCTAACACATTCTTGAGTCCAACTTAATTTCTACAGATTATTTCTTGAGGACCACGGTTTGACATTCGAAGCTATCCATGGTGTTTGTCGTCAAAGTGCATGCTCGGCTTCTCGACATAAATTGTGCTTACCAAATACTCCTTCAGCTGAGCAGACTCCTTGTAGGTAGCCTATTAGATTCCAGACATGGAGTTGGACTTTCAATGTGAGTTTCGTTCTACGTCAAATTAGTAGTCAATCCAACTCGTGGTAGGCACATAATATTATATTTTTAATTGTAATTGCTAAAACCGAGCACTTATATAAAATATAGAAGTAACAAGTAAGAAAGTATCAGTCAGTTCTGCAGACGGAGATGTACCCTCAGCCACCGAAAAAAAACAACAACAACAACCCCAAAATAAACATGCCGTATTTAAAATATATTGATTTTGTGTCACGAGTTTGCTTTAAAATCTGTAGGTACCGTAATGTGGGGCTATACCAAATATATATCAAACATTTTTTGTAACCAAACTTCTTCATAAAGGCCTCGAAATATAAAATTAAGTTAAACTAAAGGTAAGGTCGCATTAGGCAAATATTTGCTCCAGTGACAGGCAGTGTGCGCTATCTGAGAGCAAGTGAGCGTAAAGATTGCATTGAAATTTATGCTCACATGCTCTCAGTAAGCGCAGACTGCCTATCGCTGGAGCAAATATTTGCCTAATGCGACCTTACCTTAAGCTTGAAAAAAAAAACATTTTTTGAAAAAATTTTAAAGTTTTCTTGCATAATAGCCATTTTAGAATGTGCCGGCAGGGTTTTGGAGCTTTTGGGCCATTATCTCAGGAAGTATTGACTTACTCCGGAAAAAATAAAATTGTAAATGAGGCCGCTAGAACAATCTACTGAAAAAGAATCCAAACGATGCGAGAGGAGCTCTTAAACTTAATTTTTGTCCGAAGGAGGTGACCGATATAGTCCATATTCCAACCTGATACATGACTGGATTAAATAATACGATGTGCAAAGTCTGCACCAATCAGAAGCTCCCTCCGAGAATTATCTGGCGGATTTGCCATTTTGGTTGGTGCTGTCAGGATTTCTTGGAGCTTTTTGGCCTATATCTCAGGAAGTATGGACTTGCACAAGAACAAAATTGTACCGTCGTGAAGGGAGCCGTAAAGGGAACCTGCTGAAAAAAATTAAAACGATCCGAGATGAGCTCTTAAACTTCACTTTATCCGAATTTTGTGTGGGAGGTACCAAAAGGAGTGGACCGATATAGTCCATATTCGAAACCGATCTATATCTGTAGTTATCAATTTTACAGAAAAATTTTGAACTTTTGTGGGGATGTACCCGAAGGAGTGGACCGATATGACCCATCTTCGAACTTAAATTAAGTTTGGACAAAATATTACGTTACTCAAAATTTGGTTCGAATCGGTTGATCCGTTCCTTTGAATCAATGCAAAAGATCCTTTGAAATCATGATATCGCTTGGAAGCACTTCCTGTAAATGTTGCTGGGTTCCTGTAGGAAACATTTTGAGAAAAGAAGTGGAAAAGCCACCACCCTATTGGATATAGCCCCAAATAACGGTTCTTTCGGATTTTTGATGCTGGGAAGGATTAATTCACATCTTCTGACAGAATTTGTGGGTATTTGTTGACAATGTCCATGAAAATAGATTGTTACTCTTTGAAACGTAGGTGATTGACCTCCCCGATTAAGGTACCATTTATTTGAAGAAGTCATTTATCGACCTGCTAATAAAAATATAGTTCGCTATTTACATTACATTAACATTATTCTTAGCAACAAAATTTCACTAAACTATGCAATAATTTAACAGTTCCTTTGTATATTTCTCGTAAATATACAACAAATAGAAATTTTAAACAGATTTGCACAAAACAAAGCGATATTTTCATTTTCACATGTCTTCGAGTAAATATAGATCGCATGGCTAAATAGGATAGTGGGAATGACGCTTTGACGCTAAACCACAAATAAAAATAATAAAATAAACACAAATAAACACGGACTACAGACGTACGGCATATACAGACAAACAAACAAACAATCGTAAAAAAGCACAACTAACAAACAAACAAATCGGCTGGCATGTAAATCTGTTCCAAAGCAACAACAAACCGCTGCAGATAAAATATACTTGTGAACACAAAAACACACACACTTACGTAGTTTTTTATTTAATACCGCTGCCGCAGTGTAGAAACATTTTTTATACACGTTGAATCATTTCATGCGTTCGAATGTAAATAAAAACCCAAAATAAAATTTGTTAAAGTTGTTTTATTGTAGGTTGTGCCAATAATGTGTGTATGTGTGCGATTGATAAACAAATCTGAAATCACTGCCCTATAACCTGAGGTGAAAAGTATTGTTTTTTTATTTGCCTTCATAAAATAACCGATATTTGTAAATAATTAAAAGTGTTGTTATAAAAATTAAGGATTTTTACATGTTTTTTAATGTGTGTGTAGTTCATTTAGTCAGTTTGTCTGTCCATCCATACCATGTTTTAAGTAATCCATTAATGTTAATAAAATGATATTATATACAAATAATGTTTCTCCACACACTGATTCAGATTCATTGATCCATTCACATTCTTTGTCCATGTCCAACCACGTTTGTGCGTTTGTAGTTGTGGTTGTTTTTTTTTTTCTGCAACATGTAATTGTATTATTTAATGTATAATTCACTTAAATTGGTACCACATGCCGTATACGTATTATAAATGGCTTTGTTTCCCTTATAATTATAACGCATACTCTCCAGTCCATGTAATACGTATACACCTTTCCGTCCCCACCCACATCCACCAACTAACTCGGATTTAATTGAGTACGAAGGCGTTGAAATTAATACCACTTGATCTGTATTAATGCTATCAAAGCTGGCGTTGCAAGACCATACACGAACATATGTATTTATTTTCATTCATTTGGAGTTTTTATTGTTGTTGTTGTTATTATTACAATTTATGTTTGTAAATGTGTGTGTTCGTGTGAGCATTTTCCGCGGTATCAATACTTATATGTAATTAAGTTAGCATATTGAATGTAATTAAAGACTATGATATTCGCTATTATTTAAGTGTCGATTTTCCTAGGCGAAAAAAGAAACAAAACAGACATAAAAGACCTACAATCAGTGGGGTCGACAGTGTCATACTTGACAAAATTACAACTTTATTTACCGCAAGGGTTACAATTTTAAAAAATATCTAAGCCCTTTAACGGATCATTTTCAACGTTTGTAGATGAAATATTACGATGTTCAAAGGTTGGACAAAATCGGCCTCTAAGGGTTTGATATTTTCGGCTAAAAATGATTCCAAGTTATGTATTTTATTGCCTTCTGAAGGGTCCTCGTACTGCTCTCCTTCAAAATACCGAAAACACTGTACCTCTTGTTTTCGGTACCAATACCAAAGGTTCTACGACCCCACCATAGATTTCACCAAAATTGTATCCACCTAATTCATTTGTCTTTACCGGTTAAGGGAATAAAACCCTCATTACCACAAGGGTTACAATTTTAAAAAATATCTATGGCCTTTAACGAATCATTTTCAACGTTTGTAGATGAAATATTACGATGTCCAAAGTTTGGAAAAAAATCGGGTACCCCATTCGTGAGTTTTCGTTCGCAACATCATCTAAGGGTTTGATATTCTCGGCTAAAAATGATACCAATATATATATTTTATTGCCTTCTGAAGGGTCCAAGTACTGCTCCCCTTCAAAATACCGAAAACGGGAGGTATAGTTCTATGCGGGCTATATCAAAACATGGACCTGTACTGACAAATTTCTGTAGTCAAATGGGACTAATACATTCAAAATTCCTAAAAACCCCGACGCGTAGTTCCATCCGCTCTTACGCTAGAGTGTTTTCCATAGATAGGGATACAGATAGACAAACAAACGGACGTACATGGCTATATCGATGTAGAATTGCACACTGAATATATACTTCAAAAGGTCGCAAATGATTATTTCCAGATGTAACAAACGGAATGGCAAACTTAACATACCCTCCATAGTATGGTGGACGGTATAAAAAGTCAATAAAGTTGGCG
Organism: Musca autumnalis; assembly: GCF_047663935.1. Classification (NCBI taxonomy): domain Eukaryota; kingdom Metazoa; phylum Arthropoda; class Insecta; order Diptera; family Muscidae; genus Musca; species Musca autumnalis. Next base: position 3,392,855 of record NW_027411755.1, on the reverse strand, counting down.
GGAAAGCCAAATTCAGATATGGGTTGAAATACCTTTAAAAGAGTATGGCTGTCAAAGGCAGCCTTAAAGTCGACAAATAGATTGGAAGCAACGATCTATCCAACGGTAGGTTTTGCTGGTATCACCCCGTATTGATATGGTCCAATTATTTAATTAACCGTCGATTTCAGTCGGATAAGACGGATGACTAAAAATTAAGCATATATTTTTGTGCACGGGTTATAGGATGCTTGTTGTTCAAGTGGTAACTAGCAGACCTTGTGAGCATGTCGCATGTTGTACTTGGCTGGAATACTGATTTACGAAAACTGATTTCGAAACGAAAATGTGTGCGCATGAAACACACCCAAACTTTAGTCTTGGAAATATTATTTCCTTTGCTTTTGCTCCAAAACAAAAAAACAAATTTGAAAAACACACTCAAATTTGGTAGTTTTTCTTACGCATTCATTTTCTTATCGACATACACAAACAGACCCCTAATGCGCCTATATTACGCTGGGGGGTACGTTGTCACCGTTAGAAACTGTTATGATTTTTGCCCGGCCTGGAAATCAAACCAGGGCATACAGAGTGCAAGGTGGACTATGTATACAAGTTGATTTGTGTATTCTAGGATTGTTAGTTGATGGTTATGTGATCCTAGTCGATTTTTGCTCTTCGAATCCATCGGACATTCTATTTGATTGGTTTCATGGAATTTGATTTGCTGAGAACCCTGGTCTTATGTATGTATATCTATATGCTGCTAAATCTTGTACTCCAAACTATCAAGTTTCGGTTGAGGCAACGTCTATCAACCTCATTCTGTTTTCTTTTTTCGGTAAATCTGTCGCTAGCCAACTATAGCGTGCCCAAAGTCTGGAAAATGAACAGGGTGGCACTCGCACTGAAGCTAGTCAGGGATGCCAGAATCATACATACATAACGATTTCGCTTTTATTGCCCGTAGTAAAGATTCTTGAGGCTTTACTTCTCCCCTTATTTCTCTTAGAAATAGCTATCAAACAGTCTATCAAAGCAGGGCAACACTACAACAGCGTTGCACTCTATCTCCAAACGTATCAGTCGACAACTCAACTAGAACAATCCGTGACATAGAACAGTGTTGGTGGCACTCAACTTATCAAAAACCTTTGATACTGCCAAACACTCCACACCGTTTTTAGGGCATTGAGCAGACTATCCTCCGGTCAAGTTAGAAATATTGGATAATCAAATATATGTGTGGGCGTTAATCATACGTGGAATTCCGGAACAAGAAGTCGAAATCCTGTACTTTTTAACCTCCACATTTCCTGTATTCCACTCCCTACCGATGGCATTCACATCATTACGTACGCGGATTGTACGATCTTGGCGTCGAGTACCTTCCAAATGACTGATATCATATTCAATCGATCGTAGCGACTTTTTTCAGCGCGAGGAATTTGAAAACATGGACTGCGGGTATGTGTAGAGAATTGTCAGAACGCCGTCCTTAGAACTGCAACATTGTGCCTCCTTATGCCAACATTGAAGAGACCAAGATTTTTCCGGTAAGATAATACAATGACATTTTCTCGTTATAGATTTTCATAGGGTGCTACCTGAGAGTCATCCAAGACTCCATATATTTAGGCTCCCTACTTCCTGGCATATCAAGAGTGATATTCATGACCTAAAGAGAGCGGTGCAACATTTCAATAGTTCATCCCTGGATCAGCAATCTGATAGGTTTAGATTGAATAGCAATTATATAGATGTAGTTGCAGATACCACAAACAACTGTCTGTAACAGGTCCGCACGACACTGCCTACGTTTTCATCTGTCATGCCAAACCTATTTAAATAACTCCACATTAGGACGGAGCTATTTGTGTGGAAGGAAATAAACCTTAATGGGCCCTTCTGTTTCTGATTCCTAGGATTGAACTGAGCAAAAAAGTCCACTGGATCATATGTCTACGATGAAAATCGAGCCGCCGATTTTGACTTGAAGTTTTTTGGATATTTTGACACATAATAGCCAAACCATTGATATTTGCGATCCAACAAAAAGAACAAAATTGTAGCCAACACAATAATTAAGAACTCTCTAGTACATCGCAGTTCTTGCAGTTTTATCCTTGAGAAAGTGGACATTTTTCGGAAAATATCGATAAATGACACTGTGCTAAAAAGTTGACCAGAAAAATATTCAAGCGTTATGTTATAAAATTCTATCGTGATGGAGTCCATAGACAACGAAAATACCTTTGGTTTGTTTGCGTCAGCCTTTAGGCTAACGAGGGTATATCCGTCTGTCTGGCTGGTGCGCAAGATAACTCTCAAACGCATAAATATAAATTTGGCTGTCGTAATATTTTGTCCCAAGTTAGATCAAGTTCGAATATGGCCCGTATCGGTCCATCCCCTCGGGTACCTCCTCCACAAAAGTTCAAAATTTTTCGCAAAAATGGTGCACACTATAACTTTCAAAGGAAACAATTGATTTAATCAATATTTTGCACATCTACAGGAATATAGATCAGGTTCGAATACGGACTATATAAGTCAACTCCTTCGGGTTCCACAAAATTTCGCAAAAGTGCAGTTAAAAACTATGCGCGAATCGTCTTGATTTTTTGCAACAACTTGTATTTGCTGCTTTTATTGCGAAGGTACAAGGTTTTTCAAGGGCAAGTCCATACTTCTTGAGGAAATTGCTCGAAAGCTATGAAAAACCCCTACGGTCACCATTTGTACCGGTTGGTGCCCACGATATCTATCAAACCGAATACTGCTTGGGTTCAAACTTTTCATATAGTCATATTTCTGTGAATCTTATATGAAGTTCGCAGATGGAGTTTATTGGTCCAGTACTACCGGCAGCTCTACCACAAAAGTTCAAAAATTTTTGCTAAAATTGGTCGAAAGTTTGGATCTCGTAATATTTTGCCCAAACTTAGTTTATGTTCAGAAATGGACCAGATCATTCCACTTCTTAGTATGTTCAAGGTTCCTTTGGAAATTTTTACCGAAGGTACTCATTGTGGTTCTGTTTACAGCGATATTATGTTTTTCGTGGGCATATCCATGCTTTCTGATATAATTTATAAAGTTATACGTGAACCAAATGAAATGACAGGTGGGGGCAATATCCAATATCGAAAGGAATTACTCCCAAAAAAGATCCACTTTCAAAATGGACTATGTTTATACGCTCAAAACATCCTAAATACATAATTTTTGGGGAAAATGATTTTGATTGTGTAACCGGTATTCTATCTCGTTCAATGGACACCGGTAATTTCTTTGACAAAACTGCGTATACTTAATTTCACACGTTGGTTTCTATGATGTTACTCATTCGTCTTTGAACGAGGACAGTGATCCGGATCGTTCAATAGAAAGAGATTGCCCAACTCTAGTATACATCTGTCGGGAAAGCCGACTGATGCTTTCCTACTTGTTCGCTGTGTTTTTATGTGATATGTGAATCAGTGACGTGTCGTTCCCATAGATCTAGGGTAGATGCCGAAAATAAGTAAAATGTTTCATTTCTGTTCGAATGTATAAATTAACAATGAGAATATCTTCTTTTTTCAGGACATTCTCTGATTAAAAGTATTTAATGTGGCAACTACACATTTGCCCTAAAATCAACATCGACTTGGGATTTGAATTATAAAAAGTTACGCCCAAAAAGGAATGTTGTCTCAACAAATCTTTAATCAATTAAAGCGTCAATAAGCTGCGACATTTTCTTTATTGGTTGTCAATATTCCACACAAGGTTAGCTTTTACCAGCAACGAAGAGAATAAGTTTTCTTGGAGGGATTTAGTTGCCAATGACTAGGAAAAACATACAAGATTTTTAAATTTTCAAAATAATTCTAGTTCAGGATTGCAAAATATATCAAACATATTCGAGAGGAGAAAAATACAAACATGAAAACGTCTACCCTTGTCAATTCACATATAATCCTCCTTTATATTTTATGGTCCGTGTTTGATGTTATCCTTATTGAGGGGAAATTTGGCTGTGTGGAAAATGAAAGAATACTCGATTATTGAAGTGCTGGTTGGTCCAGTGAAACAAAAGCAACAACAACATTGCTAATGGCATTTATATTTTTTGTTCTAAATATTTATAAAGAAGAGTGCGGTAGAAGGAGAAAGGACTACAAGGTCTTTGTTTTAGGTCCTCAGCAATGAAACATATCTCTATTTTAAACATTAACTAATGTCCTTTACATCAAAGCAAAAATGAGCAATTTGAAACAGAAATATCCTTAAAGTAAAGATGTCATTAAATTTGATGAAAAGTATATGAAATTGTTATAGTCAAATTTATGCTTATACTACTCCTAAGACCATTGCTTCATTGCTATTAAAATAATACCCTGAGTTTGGATTGATATCTGCATAACAAGATTTAAATGTATTTTTAAAGTATATTTTTGAATTTTAACAAGTTTTGCCATGTGACGAACGTAACACTATTTCTTGTTCAAATCGGGAGTCCAACGACCTTCCCTTTCGAATATTTTTATCAATTTCAAATGAGTATAAAGTTATTTTGAAGAATCAGTTATTTATTTTGTATTTTACACATGGATACTAATATAAGTTTTATTTATTTATCAACAGATATCAGGCTCATTTATTTAGTTACTCTATACCTACGCAAAACGCACTTCAAGAAATTTAACTCAATTTGTTGCATTAAATGAGGGAAAAGAGGTCAAACAAAAAGGAAATGGTCAAGTGGTGGGATGTGCTAATGTTGTTTAGTAATTGGTCTTCATTTATTTTAACATCGATGATGATTATTGCAAATTACTACGTTTCACTTGTTTCGCTTGACTAGGTTTGAATCGGATTCAGGAGTGGAGGCAAGTCAAGAGCTTGGACAAGTAATTTTAGTGTATGTAGGAAGAGCAAGTGAGTTGGCACAAAAACCACTTGAAAATCGTAATAAAACAACACATCTTCGATCATTGAACACAAATGCAAACACACGCGTATATACCTAAAGCGTATATACTCAAGACGGAATGGTGAATGGCAAAACGTGGCAAAAAGAAAGGAAACAAAACAAATCTTTATATAAATTTGCCTTATTTGCGCAAAAAGGAAATGGGAGCCCAGCAGGAAAGTAAGTGAGATTATACAGGAGTAGTTTGGGAGGCAATAATAAAAGAATCATGCTAACGCCACTCAGGTCCATCCGCTTCCAAACCTCAAGACAGACATTTTGCCAAGCAGTCACAAAATGATGAAGCACCGCTGAAAAATAGGAAAGAAACCTTTTTTCTTTTGTTTTTGGGCACTTCCGTTATGGCAAATGTGCGTGGGTTGCGTTACAATTGAAAATTAAAAAATCGTGGAAATTGTATTAAGCTTATCAAAACCCTCGTTCCCTTATTCTTCATTGGCGGACAGCTAATATTTTCCCCATAAAAACAGCAACAAGAAAAATTGAAAGGTGTGAAATTATTTTAGGCAGTTTTTTTTTTTTGTTATTTTAAGGTAGAACCAAAAAGCGATTATTTACATTTTTTAACAACTCCATAAAAATGGCACGGAAAATGAATTATTAATTTCAATATCGAAAAAAGGAAACACAAATACCCCGAAGTATTTATATTTTAAGGAAAAAATTTTCGTGGTCTAAAAATGAAAAATAAGGAAGAAAAGGTAGATACAATTTTTATTTCATCAAGAGAAGCTGTGTTCTTTTTAGAATGCGATGTGAAAGGAGGATATATTCTACATTAAATTTGTTTAACACTTTTAAGATAGACTATATCTATAAATGGGTTTCCCCGCGGTGCAGTGGTAAACACTTCCGCCTTGCACTCTGTATGCCAGGGTTCGAATTGCAGGCCGGGCAAAAACATCATACTTTCCAAGGCACACTGGTCGAAATCACTGATCTAGCGACGCGAAAGTAACAAAATCAAACTATAAAATTGCGAAATGTTTTCCATTGTACCGAATACATGCATTCTGCTTACTGAGATTTTCTTTTTACTTTGTTCTTGTCGTAAATATTATCTCAGCCATTCACTATCTAATGCAAGAAATTTTGCTTCATCAGATTTTAAGAATATTGTTGCAAAATATCTAGCTTAATATTTGTTTAATTGTTAAAAAGGGTTAAAAGGGGTTAAATTAAAAAAAAAAAAAATAGTTTGGGACCCGGAGTTACATAGATATAGAGCAATAAGTTTTCAAAAATTATTATTTTTCTTGTGTTTTTATCGTAATATACTTTTGTTGAATGGAGCGTAGCTACAAAAGTTCTGTAATGTTCAGTCCAATTTTTTTAACAAATTAAATTGGACTTCATAGATTCCGAATACCAAAAGTATGGCTGCAACTAGCAGCAACTCTTGCTGATAAATGCATGGAAAATGTAGCTTAAATGGAGCCAAAAATTGGGAAATACAGTTTCATGAGGGCTATATCAAAACGTAGACCAATGTTCACAATTTTTGGTGGAGTAGATGTATAACCAACGAGATCCTCGAAAGTCTAAATTCGGCTTATTTGGTTTGAAAATATCGAATATTGGAAGGTTCTGTTATATGGGGGAAATAGCAAAACGTAGATCCATGTCATACTTGGAACCCCAAATACCAAATTACACTTAATTTGGTCGGAAAATGTAGCTTAAATTCCCGAAAATACTGAAAATCGGGAGGGCCTATACCCAAACGTGGACATATGTCCACAATTTTTCGTGGAAATGTTTAGTGGCCACTAGGAACCCTATGTACCAAATTACAACTAATTTGGAAGGAAAGTGTAAATCCTCTAAAAACTGAAAATCGAGAGGTACCGTTACATCGGGGCTATACCAAAACATTAGCCGATATTGTTCATATTCGGTCCAGTATTACCCACAGACACAGGCTGAGTTTGTGCAAAATTTCAGAATTATATCTCAGTTCCCCTGCAAGTTACTAATTTCGCGCCGCTAGATCAGTGGTTTCGACCACTGCGCAACGGTGGCAAAATACCGCACATCATACTTTTTGATAAAATGGTTTGAAATCTGTAAAATCTGGATCTCATACTATTTTGTCCAAATTATGTTTAAGTTCGAAAACAGGCCATATCGGTTTCTTCTTTAGGATAGCTCTTTCACAAAAGTTCAACATTTTTGTTTATGTGCAGTTTAAGGTATGTTCGAGGATCTTTTGGAAATTCTTACCGTAAGTACGCCTTGAGTGAAGACCTGTTCACAGCAATATTATGCTTGTCGTGGGCAAGTCCAGGTTTCCTGAAATAATGGTCCAAAAGCTCTGAAATAATGGTCCAAAAGCTGTGAAACGGAGACCAACTGAAATTTCAAGTGGACGCGACATGTATCATTTTCACAGCTTTCGATGTGGATTATCACGACAAGAGTGCATCGATGAAATTAAAACTATGTATGGCGATGAAGCATCATGCTATAGCACTGTCAAAAACTGGTTTAATGAATTCAATAGTGGCCAACGCTCGCTCAAAGCAATAGGTCGTGAAGGTAGTCCAAAAACGAGCGTTTTACCACAGAACGTTGATGCAGTGCGTGAACTGATAATTCAAGATCGTCATGTGACACATCATGAGATAGAGGCATCTTTGGGCAGGCATACATTGGATATTACATGAACACCTGTCCGTAAAAAGGTTTGTTCTCTTGGATCCAGCAAAACTTGGAAATCCTGTCCTTTCGCGCAAGGAAATTTTTTATACCCTCAGCCTTTAGGCTAAAGAGGGTATTTACACTTTGATACGACCAAAAATGTGCCTCATCGAAATAATGGTTTTAGACCCCAAGTATGTTTGTACGATATCCGTTTCAGACAATTTTGAGTAGATCTAGCAATGTCCGTCCGTCTGTCTGTCTGGCAGGCTGGTGCGCACGATAACTCTCGAACGGATCAATCGATACGGTTAAAATTTTGGGTATCGAAATATTTTGTCCAGATTCGATTTAAGTTCGAAGATGGGCCATATAGGTCCACTCCTTTAGGTACCTCCCCCACAAATGTTCAAAAATTGTCGCAAAACTTGTGCGCACGATAACTTTTGTAGGGAATAACCGATTTGGTCCATACTTTGCACATCGTGTAATTTCTACCAAACTTAGATGAGGTTCCAACATGGACTCAATCGGTCTACTCCTTCGGGTACCTCCCACACAAAATTTCGGAAAAGTTCAGTTTAGGACCTGGTCTCGAATCGCTTTGATTGTTGTTTACGCAAGTTGTATTTGCTGTCCTCTATACGACGCTGTACGTTTCATTAGGGGCAAGTCCATACTTCCTAAGAAAATAGGCTGAAAGTTACAAAAAACCCTATGACACCATGTGTAGTGGTTGGAGCGCACGATAACTATCGAACGGATAAACCGATTCGGTTAAAATTTTGGCTTTCGTAATATTTTACCCAAACTTAGTTTAAGTTCGAAGATGGGCTATATCGATCCACTCCTTCCGGTACCTCCCCCACAAAAGTTCGAAAATGTTCGGAAAATTTGTGCGCACGATAACTCTTGAAGGGAGTAACCGATTTGGTCCATACTTTGCCCAACGTGAAATGTGTACCAGACTTAAATAAGGTTTCAATATGGACTCAATCGATCCACTCCTTCGGGTACCTCCCACACAAAATTTCGGAAAAGTTCAGTTTATGGCCATCTTTCGAATCGCTTTGATTTTTGTTTTAGCAACTTGTATTCACTGCCCTCCATACGACGGTATAAGTTTCATCTGGGGCAAGTCCACACTTCCTGAGGAAATAGCCTGAAAGTTGCAAAATACCCCTATGACACCGTGTGAGGTGGTTGGAGCGCAAGATAACTCTCGAACGGATCTGCCGATTCGGTCCAAAATTTGGCCTTAATAATATTTTGCCCAAACATATTTTAATTTTGAAGATAAGCCATATCGGTCCACTCCTTCAGGTACATCCCCCACAAAAGTTCAAAAATGGTCGGAAAAATTGTTCGTACGGTAACTCTTGAAGGGAGTGGCCGAATTGGTCTATACTTTACACATCCTAATGTATCTACCAGATATAGATCAGGTTCAAATATGGACTATATTTGTCCGCTGTGTTTCCTTATGAGATATTCGTAGTTACAATTAAAAAAATAAAAATTTGGACCTTCCTTTGTAAAGATGAGATATTCTACTTTTACACTATGCAACACGAAAATTTTAACCATATTCTGACAACACAGCGTGATAGAAGACCAAAAATAAGAAGACACGTGTCCCGGCGTTTTCCCTATCAGTTCCACTTTCGCGGTTATGGGCCCCCAAACACCAGAGACCTTGATGTCAAAAGGGATCATTTTATCAAGGTCATATCTTCTACACCGATGAGAATTTGAGTTTACTCGTTGAAGCAAAGTTGTAGCTCTCGACTTAAGGAATAATAGTTGTGAACACATAAAATAATTTAACCTCATCTTCAGGGTCAAAATCATCAAGGTCAAATTTCCCCTATAACCGATAAGAATTGATGCAAACAAACATATGCAAAAATGTACCTTAGGCCTCAATAAACAACTTTCTAGAAGATACGAACTCTATAGAAACGGTTCTTAATGGCCAAAATAGCAATAAAATTGCGATTTTTATCCCCTTTAATCAGTTTCTGCTCCATAGTTACTAAACCGTTGAAAATTCAAGAAAAGAATTAATCACATTAATTTTGCAAAAATATCAGTAAACAACTTTCTGTAACATACTAACTGTCTATGAACGCTTAATGGTGAAAATAGCGAAAATACTTTTGAAAATATTCGATTTTTGTACTTTTCTGCTGCAGCAATTTACATGCACCTGATGCTCTCATTTTTAATATACCATATTATGTTGTAAAATTAAGAAGCTTTACATTTCAAGCAAACTAAAAACAACCCTCAAGTAAAATATCTTCACAAAATCTCAATCCGTAGTGGAATATCAAAGCATTATAATCACCATTAGCATCTCATTTTTAATATTACTCTGGTTTGGTCCAAGGTCGGCTTTATCCACTAATCTACCATTACTTAGTTCATTCATAGAGAAGCAACTCTTTCATTGTTTGTTAGTGCAAATCCTTAAAACTTTAGTTTTAAAGCTTAATTTTTTTCGAGTTGCGAAAAGTTCTTAGCTCCAATTGTCGGTGTACTCTGTGTTTACCTTAACTTCCACCTTGAGATGCGAATTTTTTGTTAGCTGTTGCATGCTGTTTGCGCTCAATTGGTTTCTCCATGGCTGCTGTTGCTGGCTTTAGGTGTTGATGATAATGATAGCTGCTGCTACCCTACTGCCTGCTGTTGTAGTTTTGCACAGTAAATGAAATAAAAACCTCGACAGGAAACAAAACAGCTGGAGCTTCCTTCGTTCGGGGGAATATGTTCAGCAGCATCAACATTCATAGAAAAACCTACATCACACAAAATTTTCGGCATTCGTTGTTTTCTTTTTTTGCAAGCCAAACAAAGCAAACTTTGAATACATTGTGACGTTGGCTTGCATATTGTTTTTTTTTTGTATCTTCTTCAGCATAAACTTTTCCAAAAAGGTGCATTTTTATTAAACTGTTTGTTTTCATGAAGAATAAACAATTACACCCCTACCACTACCCTTCCTCTTTTCATGGCCATTCTTAAAGCTAGGCGAAAATTACATGAATTTTAGAACAAAGTTCATGGTGTTTTACTAGCGCACATTTTGATTTATTACTTTGCAAACAGTTGTGTATTAAAGTTGGGCAAACATTTTCCTAGTTACACAGACTCTCTTACCTGCCTTCCTGCTGTATGTTTGTGTGTGTGTTGTTTGTGTGCGGTAGCACCTGCAAATATTTTTCTTTTGGGAACATTTTGTTAACAAAATTTGTAGGTTATGTTAACCTAATGTTATATTCCATTTATGTGTATGTGTGTGTTTTGGTGTTATTTTAACAAGTTGGCCACAACGTTTGCCAAAGGGCCAATTTTCGGAAACTGTTTTATGTTATATTTTATGTAAGAAAAACACAAGTGGTTGTTAGTGGTTGTTGCGGGTCAGGGGAAATGCGTTATAGTATATGTATTTGTAGTTATTTTCACTAGTTTATAATGTATGCAACTTAGAGATGAGATTTAAAGTTATATAACACATAAAATTAAAAAAGTATCAGTCGGCTTTGCCGACAGAGATACACTCTCAGCCTTTGTGAATTAAAAATCTGTTTTCGCTTAAAATTGCACGGTGCACTTGAACCAACTATAAATGGAAGGTGCTTACACCTGGGAAGTTTTTGAGGCTTCTGAAACTATAATGTTCATAGATGAGAAAAATAAAAAAAAAAAACAAGTAAAAAAGTGTCAGTCAGCTTTGTATATATTGAAACAATGTTTTTTCCCAAAAAACGTATGTATTTAGGGGTTTTTAAAAATTTTGGGAATTTGAACCGACAAAAATGTTTATTAGGATTAAATATCAAAAGTTTTGCAGAGGAGATACTAAAAGGAATGGATCTACATTGACCATTATGAAAGTGGATCTCCAGCCACTACATATGGTGCCATAGGGGGTTTTTACACCCTTCGGGATGTTTGCTCAAGAAGTAAGGACTTACCCCTGAAAAAACGTTTACCATCGTAATTGAGGCAGCGAATGCAAGTTGCTTCAACAAAAATCAAAGTGATTCGAGAGCAGGTCTTAAAGTGAACTTATCCGAAATTTTGTGTGGGAGGTACCGGATGGAGTGGACAAATATAGTTCTTATTTGAACCTGATCTATATCTAGTAGATATATTAGGATGTGTAAAGTATGGACCAATTCGGTCACTCCCTTCAGAAGTTACGGTATGAACAAATTTTCCGAACATTTTTGGACTTGCCCCTGATGAAACTTGTACCGTCGTATGGAGGGCAGTGAATACAAGTTGCTAAAACAAAAATCTAACCGATTCGAGAGATGGCCCTAAACTGAACTTTTCCGAAATTTTGTGTGGGAGGTACCCGAAGGAATTGGCCGATTATATTGAAACGTTATCTAAATTTGGTGCACATTTTACGATGGGCACACAATGGACCAAATCGGTTACTCCCTGCAAGAGTTATCGTGCGCACAAAATTTCCGAACATTTTCGAACTTTTGTGGGGGAGGTACCGGAAGGAGTGGACCGATATAGCCCATCTTCGAACTTAAACTAAGTTTGGGCAAAATATTAGGAAAGCCAAAATTTGAGCCGAATCGGTACATCCGTTCGAGAGTTATCGTGCGCTCCAGCCAGCCCGACAGACGGACGGACATTGCTCAATCGACTCCAAATTGTCTGAAACACATTTCGTCCAAACATACTTGGGGTCTAAAACCATTATTTCGATGAGGCACATTTTGCCCGTATGAAAGTGTATATCAGCAAAAATTTCTAAAATCGTCTTTTCCATTTCAAAAAAATCAAAAAAGAATTTTGATACTACATCTATGATTTTTGGTACATAGATTAAGACAAAAGTCGTCATTCCAAATCTGTTTTCGTTACCAACTTTGATCGTTGCGCGCAAAAGATATGACCGTTTTAATTATGCTAATTAGAAAAAATTCTAAAAAAATCGCGGCTTAATATAGTGAGCTGTTATATCCTATTTTCGTTAACTGAATTCGCACCCTTTGCGATGATGCAAAAAAAAATCGAAAAGTTTCAATGGATTCGCGAAAAATTAAATTTGTTAAATAATTTCACGTATTTACAAACATATTTTTGAAACAATAGCGCTTATACTTACAAAAAAATATATATAAAAAAATTATAGCAGCATCCAGACATTGTGAGGAATAAAATGAAACCTAAGTCGTGAAGTTTGGAGCTATAGTATTCATGTTATTTGCAAAAATACAAAGAAAATATGAGGAAAAAATAAAAATCATGTTGTTCTAATTTTATTTTTTTATGGTTTTATAGGAAAGGTTGAAGAAAAAATGTCTGAGTTCTTCGTCATTTTCGTCCAAATTTCACGCAATAATGAAGATATTCCGTTGCAACAAATTTTTCGCTTATAGTTTTCCTATTGGCGAATATTTTTAGAACATTATATTAAATCACAAGGAATTCCAATTGTGGCATAACATTAAAATAATGTTATATTGAATACTACAACATTTGAGACGCATATAAACTGCGTAATAGTGAAAATGACATGATGCGCATCCGATTTTCCAACACAGCGAATCAATTCCTTTTATTTGGTGTACAGTTTATGAAACTCTATTTGGCGGCCACGATGTAGCGTTTGTTGCATATTAAGGCGCAAAATACAGTTAGATGGTCATAATTTCCACGAAGTTCATTTACATTTTATGCGCATCCGATTTCGATGATAACCTTTAAAAAATACATCATTTGATGTCGTTTCATTGTGATCCATGAAGAACCGTGGATGTAGCATAGCACTTTAGAAAAAATCAATTGTATCTCCGGATTAGCGATAGTTTTGAAATTTATGTTTTTGCGCATTTTAAACAGGCATATAGCTCTATTTATTTCAGTAAAAATGACACTTCCAAAACGCGTTTCAATGCGCGCAATTTTCAAAAACATTTTTTGCGGATTTTCGAAATTTGAGGGGTATCATATCCGCCGATCTAGTGGACGGATTTGGACGCGTCATGGCTTATTAGATTCAGAACGTAAAAAAACTAAGTTCACGCGGGTTTCACCGACAATTTAATGACAGTTGCAAATTTTGAATAAAAAAAAAACGGGGTTTTTATAAAAATTTACGCACAAAAATTTCGACTTTAAGCTGAGATTGTTGTGAACCTTCCAAGGCTACACGCCCGAGTTATACATCAAAAAATGCGTAATCGCGAGTACTACAACCTCATAATAAGTTTTTAAATGAGTACAGTTGCGCGTCCCGATTAGAGCAAAAATTCAAAAAACCCAATTTTTCAGTCTTCAAAATGTCAGCATCCGTTTGAGATTGATGCAGTGGTTATATTATATATTATACATTAGAAACATAATCTCTGAAGTGTATTCTTTAACTTCTTCTTTGAACATTATACTCTACATTGTATTGTAAAGCCACTAATTGAAAATTGACTTAAAAAAACTCGTTTCCTTCAACGATTTTTTCCTATTTTTTTACATTAATATGACCACAGCTTCCGCTCAAATTATAATTTTAAGAAATCCATCGGTGAATCGTGCTAAAGCAGTTTATTTTACCTAAATGCGTTCAAAAGTTATGGTATATTACAACAATTCGCGAGTTACAATACCCCATACCTCAGTTTCAACATAAGTAAATTTTCTACAAAAAGGCCGATATACCCTCGTTAGCATAAATGCTGAGGGTATAAAAACACGCCGGAGCTTTTTTAAAGAAATTGCGAATAAAGTCCAATTTTTTAGGTGTTTTTTAGGTTTTTACGATTTTGCTTGGAAATATTGTAGCTGTAAAATTCTCTACAAGATTGACTTTTATGGTATTTTCGTAGGTTTTACCATTTCTTGAAATATAGAAGTTCAAATTGGGACAAAGCACTGACTGTAACGCCTCCTTATAAAACAATGTCATGCACGGTGCGTCTTAACTAACTTTAAAACCGCTTACAACAGGGAAGTTTTTGCGGATTCTGAAACAGCAATGTTCATAGATGAGAAAAATCCAAAAACAAGAAAAAATCGCTTGAGGGTAAATCGCGGTCAAAGTTCACATTTTTAGTTTTTCAGGATTTTGCATGGAAACCGCAAGCCCTATCGAAAAGGGACTAAAGAAAATATTGTACAGAATTTTCACTGCTATAACGTTTTCTTTAGACCTATTTCGATATGACTTGCGGTTTCCAAGCCAAGTCCTGAAAACTGAAACAACCTAAAACTGTGAATTTTGATCGCGATTTATTTAAAAAGAGCTCCGCGATTTTTGTTTTATTTTTCTCATCTATGAACATTTTAGCTTCAGAATCCGCAAAAACTGCCCAAGTGTAAGCACCTTCCATTTAAAGTTGGTTCAGGTGCACCGTTATTATGTATTTAGGAGGTTTTCAGAATTGTGTGGCCCTCTTTCGACGTGTGAACTTGCCGACAAAAATGTGGATTTGGATTAAACTCAAAAGTGTTGCGGAGGAGGTACATGAACGAATGGATATTAATGTTATCGGAACCCACATACTCCTATAGATTTCGCTGTAACTTATGGCGCATGATTTATATTATTGTCATACGCCCCATTGGACTGCTAATGACACAGACAATTGCTTTGCAATACACAAAACCATTAAATCTCTTAAAGTTCCCCAACAAATAAAAAACGGGTTGTAAACTTTCTGAACACGTTCTAGATCATAAAACTTTCATTTCATATGAGTCATAATTTCATGCATGTGTTGCCATTACCACAGCAACACGAACAGGAAGAGAGTTGCGTTTTGTATTTCGGGGAACTTTTTTCCATTGAAATAACGAGCACAAAGGACATTTTATGTAAGGAATTTTACAAATGTCATAACTAAATGTCTGGTGAGGCAAGAGGGGATATTCACATACATCATGGCACACACACACACCGACATGCAACACACTTCCCGGTTGGCAATGTTTTTTGTCAGGATTTTATTCATGCATGTCTATCTCAACTGCGCATCTACTTGGAATGTGACAAACGAACAAGTAACCAGCAACAACACCAGCACCAATTGTTGTTTGTTTGAAGCATAAAAAATAAGTTAAATAATTGCCACAGCATAATACAGACGCTGATTGAGAAAATAATAAAGAGGGATGAGTTAAATATTTTGCATAGAAATTTGAGACATTCAACAATTAATAATAATGTTGGTATCTACAGTAGGATATAAAATATTAATAGAAAGATAATTTCGAAAGCGTATTGTGTACATATGTACATACATATGTTCCCTTAGGCATCCCATAAGTGAAAGGGGGACTTCTCTCATATCCATGAGAGCGATTTGATTTATATCGCCGAGTCCGAACGGCGTGTCTTCAAGCAGTTTTTCGTGGGTTAAAAACTCAGGTAATGTCACCTACATTACGCCGATGGTTACACTATGCGACACGAAAATTTTTAACCAGCGAGCGTGATATAAGACCAAAAATAAAAAGACACGTGTCCCGGCGTTTTTCCCTACCACTTCAACTTTCGCGGTTATGGGCCCCAAAGACCTGAGGCTTTGATGCCAAAAGGGATCATTTTGTTAGGCACATATCTTCTAAACCGCTTGGAATTTGGGATTACTCGCGGAGGCAAGCTTGTAGGTCTCGTCGTAATGAATAATAATTGTGAACACATAAAATCCATTCATCTTCATCAAGGTCAAAATTCCAAATTTCCATTATATTTTTTTGGGATTTTAGTCTGCAGATATCAAACCGATCAAAATTGAAGCAAACAACCAACTAGTAAAATTTTCCCTAGATCTCAATAAATAACTTTCAAGAACATACGTAAAAATCTAATATTTTAAAAAGTTTTTGTTATTTTCGCATTGAAGAACCGTTCATAGACATTTCGAATGTTCCAGAAAGTTGTTTGCTGCTATCTTTGCTACACTATTGTGGTTGATTGCTTTCTTGAATATTGAATGGCTTAGTATCTATGGAGCGGAAACCAAGAAAAGACGATAAAATTCGCATTTGTTTAGCTATTTTGGCCACTACAGAGTTCGTATGTTCTAGAAAGTTGTTTAATGAGATCTAAGGAACATTTTACTAGTTGGTTGTTTGCTTCAGTTTTGATCGGTTTGATACCTACAGACTAAAATCCGAGAAAAAATCATAATCGAAATTTTAACCTTGAAGATGAGGTCAAATGGATTTAATGTGTTCACAAGTATTATTCTTTAGGACGAGAGCTTAAACTTTGCCTCCATGAGTAATCCCAAATTCCAAACGGTTTAGAAGATATGTGCCTGACAAAATAATGCCATTTCACATCAAAGCCTCATGTCTCTGTGGGCCCATAACCGCGAAAGTTGAAGTGATAGGGCAAAACGCCGGGACACGTGTCTTGTTATTTTTGGGCTTCTATCACGCTGTGGTGTCATACTGTGGTTAATAAACCATGACTCAAAAAATGACACACAGTGTTCACCTGAGAAGTTTTTGCGGATTCTGAAACTACAATGTTCGTAGATAAGAAAAAACAAAAAATTACCGGAGCGCTTTTTAAATATATCGCGATTCAAGTTTTAGGGTTCTTTAGGTTTTCACGATTTTGCTATGAAAATTCTCTACATGATTGACATTTATAATAATTTCGTAGGTTTTACCTTTATTGAGATATAGAAGTTCAAATTGGGACAATGCATTGACTGTATCGCCTCCTTATAAAACAATGTCATGACTGCAATTTTCCAACTTAAACCTATATATCTTGAAAATGCTACAACCTAGGATTACAAAAGCCAATCTTGTAGAGAATTTTCATAGCTAAAAGATTCTCTCTAGTCCCATTTCGATAAGACTTATCGTTTTCCAGCAAATCGTGAAAACCTGACAAAAAAAAAAAATACTATAATTGTGACCTGAACATCTATATATCTCAAAAATGGTAAAACCTATGAACAAGCTATTATAGTCAATTCTCTAGAGAATTTTCACAGCTACAACATTTTCTTTAGCCCCATTTCGATAGGACTTGCGGTTTCCAAGCAAAATCGTGAAAACCTAAAATAAACCTAAAAATGTGAATTTTGACCGCGATTTATTTAAAAATCTCCCTGCGATTTTTTCTAGTTTTTAAATTTTTCTCACCTATGAACAATGCTATTTCAAAATCCGCAAAAACTTCCCAGGTGTAAGCGGTTTCCATTTAAAGTTTGTTAAGGCGCACCATGTATGAACTTGTTTATAAGGTATCGATACAGTCAATGCATGCGGTAAAACCTATGAAATTATCATAAAGGTCAAGCTTGTAAAGAATTTTCATAGCTACAACATTTTCTTTAGTCCCATTTCGTGAAAACCTAAAAAACCCCTAAAACTGTCAACTTGAATCGCGATTTATTTAAAAAGCGCTCCGTCGATTTTCTTTGTTTTTTGATTTTTTTCTATGAACATTTTAGTCTCAGAATCCGCAAAAACTTCCCAGGTGTAAGCACCTTCCATTTAAAGTTGCTTCAAGAGCACCATGTGTTATTTTTGTCACCATCGAAAATATGATATTGCCTGGCCTAGGAATCGAGCTCGAGTATTCAGTTGGGAATAATATTGAAGGTGGGATTGTAATGATTTTAGCTACATCAACATTAACTACATTGTATACATCTTTGTAGCGGATTGACCAGAAACCAAAAGTGTTTCGGCCAGCGACTGTCAATCCAGCTTGAACATATGCTGCTACAACAACATGGTAACATGGAGTGTATAAATACATTGCAGTTTTATTAAAGCGTTTCATTAAAGCAATTTTATCATGATCCCTGCAACTTAAAAGGATGCCAATATTAACCACCCACCACCTCCCCTGAAGACATATTACAAATTCTCTTTACCTTTTTTCAAAGTCCTCTTCAAATTCATATTTCATTCTCTTCGCTGGTATGTATTTACAAACAATTTTAATCCCCAATCAAGTATGCATATCCAGAGTGTGCTTTAAAAGTCATTATGGCTAAATTTCAAAGGACACTTAAACAAGGTTGAGCTGCAATTTTGACACTCTTTCATAAAGAGGGTGAATGTGTTGTTGTTGTTGTTGCCTTTTTATTTTTTTAGCAAAGCCATAACTAAAAATATAAAAAACCAGCAGCAAGGTAAAATGAAATGTTGTCATCATAAAATTTGCATATGTATGACGAAGAAGAAGAAGAAGATGTCAAAACCATTGGCTGCTGTTGTATTTATATAGGCCCATTTTCATTCATTGTGTACCTACTACCCTCCAGTAGAGCTTTTCCATTAGTACGGTTAAAGAAAGATCTTCATAAGACGACATGACAAAAAAGCGGAAACATTTTATTCCTTCATCATGTTTCATGTCTTTTCTTTCTTTTGGAATTGCTAAACTTAACCTAACAAAAGTAAATATGGATGGATAATCGTTACTTGGTAATACCACATTCTTTGACATGTGTATGCATGACTTAACAATGTGTAAGAGAAATTCTCTGTAATGAATAAATTAACAGTAATTGAGGTAAATATGTGGGGGTATGTATGTGGAGGTGTGAGCTAGGTAACAAAACCAATACTCTTGTATGAATCCTCCTGCCACTTAATGAAACATCATGTTCTATCAGTTCCGGCCAAAGTGCTTTAAAATATTCAATCTTTAAAGATTTGAAATAACAGAAATTGTAGAAAAATATCATTAAGATTAAAAATGCTTTAAAAGTATAGTATTGAATATAATGTTAAATATATTTTCAGCATAATTAGATGCTTCAATTAAAGCAGAAATCACCAAATATGTTTATGCAAATGACTTCAACAACTTACATAAACATACATAAATCTCGATCAATAATTAAAATATTTAAATTAAAAAAAATCGCCGGAGAGATTTTAAAATAAATCGCGGTTAAGGGTCACATTTTTAATGTTTGTTTTAGGTTTTCAAGAAAAAAAACCTAAAAATTTGAACTTTGACCGCCATTTATTTAAACAATTTAGTGAACATTTTCGTCCTATTATTATACCCTCAGCCTTTAGGCAAGAGGGTATATAAACTTTGATACGACCAAAAATGTGCCTCATCGAAATAATGGTTTTAGACCCCAAGTATGTTTGTACGATATCCGTTTCAGACAATTTTGAGTAGATCTAGCAATGTCCGTCCGTCTGTCCGTCTGGCTGGTGCGCACGATAACTCTCGAACGGATCAATCGATTCGGTTCAAATTTTGGGTATCGAAATATTTTGTCCAGATTTGATTTAAGTTCGAAGATGGACCATATAGGTCCACTCCTTCAGGTGGGGGAGGTACAAATGTTCATAAATTGTCGCAAAACTTGTGCGCACGATAACTCTCGAAGGGAGTAACCGAATTGAACCAAACTACTACTCCTTCAGGTACCCCCACACAAAATTTGAAATACATAAGTGCAGTTTAGTGACACCTCACGAATCGTTATGAAATTTTTTGTAACAGGATGTTCGTGCGTCATTGTAATTTTTTTCGAGGGCAAGTCCATAGTTCCCGATATAATGGCGCATAACCTCAAAAAACGCTGCACAATGTCGCGAGTTCAAATAAACGGTGGCCAAATATAAAATGAGTTGGCGTTGGCAGATGAATTTTTTGGTGTAAATACTTATAGTTCACTGACAATGTCGAGAGCAAAAAATTGGGAAGGTCGGTCCACGTTTTGGGATAGTCCCCATACAACGGTACTTCTTAATGTTTCGGTATTTTGAATATTTTAGCTAAACTTATCAACCAAATTGGTTGAATTTTGAGATGCGGGGTTTTCACTTTACAATAAAAATTATGGATAAAATTATGGACATATGTCCACGTTTTGATCTAGACCCTATATAACGGTACCTCCCGATTTTCGGAATTTTGAAGATTTTACATATGTTTCACGCCTAAATACGCCGAAATTTTGCATTGAGGGTTCCCAATGGACCAAAAAACTTTTCTGATAAAAATTATGTACATAGGTCCACGTTTTGATGTAGCTCCAATAGAACGGTATCGCCCGATTTTCGGTATTTTCTAGGTTTTAGCCACATTATACAACCAATGTAGCTGATATTTGGTATTTAGTCTTCGCCAGGTCTTGCGTAACATAACTCTCGCTTACATACTTGGATTACGTCCAAATATGGAACGTACATCGTACCACTACTTAGGTTCAAATATGGACTATATTTGTCCACTCCTCGGGTACCTCCCACACAAAATTTTGGATAAATTCACTTTAAGACCTGCTCTCGAATCACTTCGAATTTTGTTGAAGCAACTTGCATTCGCAGCCTCAATTACAGCAGTTAAAGTTTTTTCAGGGGCAAGTCCATACTTCTTGAGAAAACAGCCCGAAAGCTGTGCGTGAACGGATAATGCAAGATCGCCATGTTATATACCTTTAAAAAGAGGCATCCTTTTGCATTTTTGCCACCAACTAACATTTGATACTGCATTAACACGTGGCCGCAAAAATGGATTTTTCTCGTTTGATCCGGCAAATTTGGACAATCCTTAAAAAAACTCTTGTGGATTGGTGCAAAGAAATTGTGAATCGCAATGCTTCAAACGACATTTATAAGATCGTCACAGACGACGAATCTTAGAAACAGGAATAGACCGTTTAGGTCTTCGAAAGCGAGGCAAAATCCAATGAAAGGTGTTCATGTAAAAATCACTTTGAAGCAAATGGTCGCCTGTTTCTTCGTCAAAACTGACCGAGTGACGACTATACGGCTTGAGAAATTTAGGACGGTTAATTCTGAGTGGTACACTACAATTTGTGTGCCTGAGGTCTCCTGAGAAATTCGAAAAACGAACAAGATTAATCATTCTGCAGTATGACAACGCAAGCTGGACAATTTTATAGAATTGTTTTTAATGGTGTCAGGTAGATTTTAGTCAACGCACCAATGTGCTATCTTTACACATAACAGATGTCGGCCATAAATAGAAAGGGTCGGTAATAAAATAGTGTATGTTTCTTATCACCCGCAACGCAGTGTGTGCGTGGTGTGCATGATGTATTTATGTACACAGCGTACATTACTAAATGTATTGTCTGTGTGTGTTAGTTTTAAGAGTTGTAAATATTTTGTAGAATAGTAAATAAATTTTTGAGTTTCTTTCGAACCATCGAAGAATATACATCACCCGCGTGTTTTCGTTCTTGGGTTTTTCCTTAGGTTTTCTTGGGCTGCATTGTAGTGATGAGGCTAGGAGTCGCCTCATCATTTGGTGACCCCAAAGTGATTGTTATATGTTTAGTAAAAACACGTAATAGATCCGCTATTTAAGTGACGTGGTAGGCTCGCAGTTCCAAAGGAGAACGTTGTGTAGTTTATACGTGTAGTGCAGTGCTGTAGAAAAAAGTGACTGTGTTAGGTTATTAAAAGACGCATACTCGAAGCAAAGAGTATGTTAGGTCAATTTTAATAACAAATAAAAAAAAAAAAATAATAAAGTGACAAAAAATATAGCTCGCGAAAATGAATTTCGAAGAATTCATCCAACATCAAAGGATGTTGGGCGAGTATATAGTGTCCATTGATTTACAAATATACAAAATTGCTCAAACAAGTGTAGCCAAGGAAATTAGGGAAAAGTGTTCCAAAATAGTTAGTTCTTTCGCGGAAGCAAGAACGGACTTTTTAGGTAACGAAAGGGAGCTCCGACGTATGGAAAAAGTACCATACGATCATTGCATATTCGCTGTGGGAGTGCAATATGCCGTTAAAAGCATAGAGGAAAACATGGAAGCTATGGGTTTGTTTGTGCCTATAGAAGTGCCACGTTTACATAATGTAGATTTTATAGCTGAGGTGAACAGCTTAAGTTCATCGGAACAGTGTGGAAAGAAATCCGGACTGCTCCAAACAGGACCGCCAAATATTAGGGAAACAATTAATTTAGTAGATGCTTCTTTTGATTTTTGGGGGGAGATTAGAAAAGCTCTTTTCTCAAGAACAAAAGACTTCGAAAAGAGTTATCAGTCATTATTGTCACATTACGTGCGATATTTGGAGGTAGTAGGGATAGAGGGTGACTACACAAGTCATTACCATTATCTGCAAATTTGTTACCAAATAGTAAGAAGTGGGAACATTTCAAGAGTAGCACCAAAAAAGGTGAACATAAATTATGAGGCACAGTTCTCAGGTAGTTTAGGGCCTATACAGGAAGTTGTTAGGAGCTCGAAAACTGAGAATGAAAAGGCGTGCGTGGATGTTTCGCGAAAATTAAAAAGTGAAACAAATCGATTACGAGAAGAAAATGAGCAATTTAAGTCCAAATTGGATCAACAAATCAAGGACTGCCGACTTGCTGAAGAAAAGGCTCGAATGTATGAGTCACAGGTCACTGACGTTACCGTCAAATACAATGCTGCTTATGCTGAAAAGGAAAAGGCTGTGGAAAATCTTTGTGAAGTGCAGAAAGAATCGGAGTGTCTACGACAACAATTGGACGAAGCTCGTAAATATTTAAACGCTGAATCCATGATCCGTACGGATTTGCAAAACCGCATTCAGAGACTACGCGAAGAACTCACGTTTAAGGAGCAAAGTCATTTGCGAGAAATTGATGAAATACATTCTCGCCACCAAGCTGAAATCAGTGCAGTGTTACAACAGTTGCGTGAACAACACGAAGAACAAATGCGCAAACTTGAAATGATGTACCAACAAGAGATTAATAGTCTTCAAGCAGAAGCCAATCATAGCTTGAATAGTCGCATTAATGAGTTGGAAGCTACAAATGCTGCATTGAATACCCGTAATCGTGATTTGGAGGAATTGATCCAACAGGAACGGACATGCCATGCTGCTGAGGTAGTAAATCTGGAAGATGAATTGCGACGTCTACGAAATGGAATGGCACAACAACAACTACAAGAAGAAAGTGCTATGTACGACAAATTACTGTGGAACGAAGAAGATATGAGTCAACCCAGCAGGGAGAAAGATCACATCGAAATTTCCCAAAGTGATCTTGAAGAAATGGTACTGAAGAAAGGTACTAAAGAAGTACATATCGGTGGTTTCCAATTTAAACCTAATGCCAATGACAAAGAGAATGACGTCAATTTCCATCGCTCAGGCACCATTGAGGGTGATATCAACAAATTGAGAGTTAGTGCAACATATGAACCTCCGATCCACATGGTTATGAAGTCACAAGAAATACAAGGTGGCGCTAGCAAAAAGGCATCGATGTTTAATGCCAATGAAGAAGTTACCGGTTATCGCACAACCAGAGCTGACGCTAGCAATGTTTCAGGTTATCCTCTACGAAGAAAATGGATTTACCACGTAATTAAGCAATGGAAAAGAAGTCCCCGTCCGAGCTGGTTGCTGAAGGTGTTGGGTGCCATCACCTAGAATTAAGTTATAATAATTGTTGCATTCATATAATTAGTTTTAGAATATAAGTAATGCCTTCAGCAGTTACAAAATTAAATGTAATTGCAATATTACTAAAAAATTTAGTTTGTAAAAGATAAGATACTAATACATACAATTGTTAAAAGATTAGGATCTTTTCACGGCGGGGAGTATGGACAATTTTATAGAATTGTTTTTAATGGTGTCAGGTAGATTTTAGTCAACGCACCAATGTGCTATCTTTACACATAACAGATGTCGGCCATAAATAGAAAGGGTCGGTAATAAAATAGTGTATGTTTCTTATCACCCGCAACGCAGTGTGTGCGTGGTGTGCATGATGTATTTATGTACACAGCGTACATTACTAAATGTATTGTCTGTGTGTGTTAGTTTTAAGAGTTGTAAATATTTTGTAGAATAGTAAATAAATTTTTGAGTTTCTTTCGAACCATCGAAGAATATACATCACCCGCGTGTTTTCGTTCTTGGGTTTTTCCTTAGGTTTTCTTGGGCTGCATTGTAGTGATGAGGCTAGGAGTCGCCTCATCACAAGCTCTCACACATAGATTCAAACCAGCCCCTGTTTGGCGGACAGAACGTGGAATTGATGGGTCATCCGCCGTACAGCCCAGACAGGGGATCCAATGACATTTGATTCCAGCATATCTAGAAAAAGGCGTGGTTAACGATTTTCGTTGCCAGAAGATGCTGTTGAAGCGTTCCAAAACCATGTTTTGGAGGCGTCTTAATCGGAGTTGAAAAAGTGATTTAACAAGTGCTTTGAGCTGGAGACTACTTAAGAAAACAATAAAACTATTTTTGATGGTAAAAATTTGCATTTTTGTTGTTAGGCCAGATAGTTATCGTGCAGCCCTCGTACCAAGTTGTTGTACTCGTTCCTATATGCGCATGCACAATTTTATAGCTTCGTTTACTCGGTCACGATGTTCAAATGGGGTTATATTACCCAACGTCGGTCATCACTGCCCTTTGTGCCTGTAGAGGTGTACACGACGATAACGGGCTACTATATAAGTTTCTGGTCTAATAATGATAACACGAATATTTATTATCAAAAATGGTTTTTTTTAGTATTTCCAGTATACACTAGGGTTATTACTTTTTGGCATTTTTTCAAGAATGATTTCCTGTAGTGAGAATAAATGAACTTTTGCCTATTAATGTCTAAAATAACGTTCATTCCATTTTATTATAAAAAAGGTTCCGCACAAACCACTTTGATTTATTTATTTATTTATTTTTTTTTTGTTTGAAAAAAATACTATGAAATGATTTTTTTTTTCCAAATATTATTTCCTGTTGTATGAAAGAATGACCTTTTGACTATTAATAACTAAAATAACTTTCTTCCATTTAAATATTGAAAAAGACCCCGCGCAAACCACGTTTAATTTTTATGATATATTAAATAAAGTTATATCTATATATATATAAAGTAGAAAAATTGTTTGTTTGAAATTTATAGACTCAAAAACCGCTGAACCGATTTGCCTGAAATTTTCAGAGTATATCACTTCATGGCCCGAAAGTAACATAGGCTATAACATGTTTTGAAATTCCGCGTTGATCCGGAGATATAGCATCAGAATCGGATATACCTCCGAAAAAATTATATATTGTGTATGCAAATATCTACGAGTATACAACAGATACAGTCTCTAAATTTGGAATGTGTGACGGAATTTGGCCTACAAATAAATGTGCTAAAAAAGATCGAAATAGGTTCAGATTTGGATATAGCTCCCATATATATATTATTTGGCAAATTGATTTTTTCAAGTCACTGTAAACAACACTGCAAGTACGTTTATGCAAAAATATCAAACTTTCCAATGGAAATGTCAAATGGCAATTCGTAGTGTTACCTACGCCAGAAACTTATATAGCAGACCTCGTATATTGCCGCCAAAACCAATATTTCTCACTCGATGTCATTATGCACGTAAGATTGGGTGAATTGCTATACATATATTACTATACATACATATATTACTAATTTTTCTTTTAGAGGTCCAAATGGCCCAAAAGTCTCAAAAGTCGCTGCGGATACTGCGTTTGATTTAAGTGGATTTGGATGAATTTTCGTTATTTTTTATACCCTACACCACTATGTGGGGAGGGTATTATAAGTTGGTTTTGGGCAAAAAGTTTGTAACGCATCGAAATAGTGGTCGTAGACCCATACATATATATACCAAAAGGAACGTCTCGACGAGCTGAGTCGATCTGGCTATGTGTGTCCGTCCGTCCGTCTGTCCATCTAAACCTTGTAATCACGCTACAGGTCGCAATTTTGATCGGATCGTCACGAAATTTTGGATGTTGATGGGGATCCCGGAGGGGAAGAAGCCTATTGATTTGGTGATGGTCGGATAATATTTAGGGGTCGGAAAGGGCAAAAAACTTAGGTGGATAAATAGACAACGTTTTTTTCTAAAGCAAATATCTCAGCTTCTATGTAGGGTATACCAAAAGCAACCTGATAATGAAAGTAGAAAATATCACCTTTCTAATGATGTAAAGTAGGTGCTCGTAGGTGATGAAACAACGAAGATATCACAATAGTAGCAAATAAAACCCCAATTTTCATTTTTGCGATTTTCATTATATTGACCAATATCACAGCTTTAGTTGAACATTTTCCAAAAGCAAAGCATGACTATGAAAGTAGAAGATGCCATCTTTACAATGATGCAAACTAGGTCTGCGTAGGTAACCAAATAACGGAGATATCGCAATAGTCGGTAATACATCCCATTTTTCTATTTTTTTGGAAATCACGCTACAGATCGCAATTTTGATCTGATCGTCACGAAAATTTGAGGGTTAATGGGGGTCTCACAGATTAAGAAGCCTATTGATTTGGGGGTCCCACAGAGGAAGAAGCCTACTGATTTTAATGATGGTCGGATAATATTCAGTGGTCGGAATGGGCAAAAACTTATTTGGAGAAAAGGTCTACGTTTTATTTCAAAGCCAATATCTCTGTTTCTTTAAGAGGTTTGATATACCTGGCAAGGAAAGTAGAAAATATCACCTTTACAACGATGTAAAGTAGGTTGTCGTAGCTGCTCAAACAACAGAGATATCGCAATAGTCGGTAATGCATCCCATTTTCCGATTTGTTTGTAATCACGCTACAGGTCGCAATTTTGATCGGATCGTCACGAATTTTTTGGGAGTTGATGCGGGTCCCACAGAGGAAGAAGCCTATTTAGTTTGGTGATGGTCGGATAATATTCAGGAGCCGGAATAAGCGAAAAGCTTATGTGGAGAAAAGTCAAGGTTTTTTTCTTATGCGAATATCTCCGCTTCTGGTAGGAGTATTCCAAAAGGAATACCCGTCAATGGAAAAGTATGTTGGCGTAAGTGAGCAAACCGAGATATTGCAAAATTCAGTAGTATACCCAATTTTTCTATTTTTTGTAATCACGCTACATTTTTGAATTTTGACCGGATAGTGACGAAATTTTGGGGGTAGATGGGGGCCCCAGAGAGGAAGAAGCCTATTGATTTTTGTGATAGTCGGATAATATTTAGGGGTCGGAATCGGGAAAAACTCATTTGGGGACAAATTCAAAGTTTTATTCTTTGTGAATATATCGGCTTCTAGTAGGGGTATTTCAACGGCAAAGCCTGTCAATGGAAGAAGAAAACATTACCTTTACATTGGTGTAAAGCAGGTTGGCGAATGTGGTCAAACAAGGGAGATACCACAATAGTCGGTAATGCATCCAATTCTTCCATTTTTTGCAATCAAGCTACAGGTCGTAATTTTGATCGGAAATTTTGGTTGCTTATGGGGTCCCCCGGTGGTAGTCGGATTATATTCCCTAAAAGAAATGTTTACCAGGGAAAAGCTTATGCACAGGGGTAGTGGTGTAGGGTATCACATGGTCGGCCCCGTCCCGACTATAGCCTTTGCTCACTTGTTTACATTTGATTTAGTTTTACAACAAAAACTGCTGTATAGATTTTTCTCAATCCATCCATTCTTAACCCACTTGAACCCACTGGTCGTTTAGACGCCACCAAAAATGGATGCAAAAATTAATAAAACATGGATATTTTCGCACATTTTTGTGTGGCCTAAACGCTATTGGCCTAAAACGCAAGCAATTAAAAAAATCGACTTTTTGGTCTCAAGTCTTAAAAATATCATTTTCATATACAATTTTTAGTTTTCTCGCAAAAAGAATTCTCGGCGCTATGTGGGTTAATTTACATGTTATTTATGTACTTTTGTTTGACATTTGTCTTACTAGTATCATTCCATTATCGCTTAGTGTCAATTTTCCCTGTTTCTTTTGCTATAGTTTTTGTTGTACTCTTTTTCACGTTCGTTCAGTGACTTCATTGTTGCTCTTTCAATTCTCTCGTATTTGTCGCCCTTTCGCTCATACGAGTTTATGTATGCGTTTTTATTCGCTTAAGGCGAATAGAGTGTTTTTTGCACTGTTGAATTATCCGTATTCGATGCTCTAACTTTTGGGGTTACCGACAAAAATCGGTAATATTAAAATGCTTATAATTTCGGTAATTAACTATATTTTTCGGTAAGTTAGCAACAAATAAAAAGTAGTCGTAAAGTTTTACCGATAGCAACAGTGTTGTCAACTTTTATTTGAACTTTTCATTCAAAATTTTGCTTTTTAAAATTACCGGTTTTTGTCGGTAACTTAAAAAACGAGTTGGAGGAACTAGACTAGAAACATCGATGACGAGAGGAGGTTTCTGCATGAATACAACAGACTTGTGAGGAATTCACCAAAAAGAACAAACCCGTAAAATATGTCACACAAGTTTTATTAATTGTTAAAATTTTTTCTACTGGTCTTATTGTGTCACCTTGTTTTTTGCACTATAGCTTTGAATAATTTCTAAAACTAGATGTTTGAAATAAAAATGGCATAGCCTTTCCTTTTTAACTGTTCTTTAAATATGAATATTTATTTTTAATTATAAATACTTGAATGAGAAATTGTTGGAACACACTTTTTCAGCAACCACTTTTCCAAGCAGGAAATGCAAAGTTTTATTGTGAAGATTTTTTTGTTTTGTTCTAAATTAGAAAACTTTTCTCTTTGTTGGTGTTAAGCTTAAAATGTAGGCTGGCCCAGAATGATGGTGGTAGCAATGCCATAAACAAGGACACACAGATTTGAACAGATTTTTTTGTTATTCAACAAACATTCATTGTTTGCTAATGCGGCCGAGTGAAATCTCATTCTCACTCGTTTGTTTGTTCGTTACTCGTTCCATTACTGTGCGAAGGAATAAAAAACGTTAAATCACCGGTGCGAGGAGGAACTGTGAGTGTGATAATAAAAATATGTTTACTTAACTCTTTTTTCTGTGCTGGTGTTGTTGTTACATTTGAAAGATGTGTATGAAAGCCTAACACCAAACAATG
Organism: Musca autumnalis; assembly: GCF_047663935.1. Taxonomy (NCBI): domain Eukaryota; kingdom Metazoa; phylum Arthropoda; class Insecta; order Diptera; family Muscidae; genus Musca; species Musca autumnalis. The sequence continues at coordinate 3,363,423 of NW_027411755.1, read as the reverse complement.
ACAATTGCTACATACAGGTACATTTTTAACATAGATTTATTGAGGTAAGGATGTATATTTGGAACAAGTAGAAAAAACTAACCTATAGTCGGCGTGTTAGACTATGGACTTTTATAAATTTTTCAACTTCTGCATATGAGGAATATTTTATCATGTCTGAAATGAATTCCCACAAGTTGATTTCTCTTTTGTAGTTCTCATAGAAACGAGGTTAAAAAATTGTGCTCAAGTTATTAATATTTTCGAAGACATTAAAATCGTTCCAAGATTGACCTAATATTTATTTCCATTGTATACTTGCATTATGTGTCTATTAGTTTTTGGAATATTAACCCTTTCGGCCCCAACGTTGCTTATAAGCAACTTCGATTTTAGCGTCGTTTTATTTAAAACTAACGGAATTTTTTCCTCAAAGAACACATTGCTTTGGCTAATTGTAGTCCTAAGAATGCAAAAATTATAAAAAAGTGCCAGTTGTATCCCAATCAACAGAACTACGATGCATTATTCAGTTTGAAGTCTGGAAAATCACGGCATGTCAAAAATCGATGTATACAGTCCAAATTATTTAAATCGTTTCTAAATCAAAATGTATGAGCTTTATGTTAAACTTTAGTTTTGATTCTTCAAAAGTAAGGTCAGAGGTATACTTCTATACGATAATAATATTTATATTTACATAATTGCACAAAATAATGAGCAAATAAATTTTAGATTAAATGTACTGTATCTTCCGAAATAGGTGGGGTAACGCCCACCAATTTATGTTATGTCTTAGTTTCGACTTATACTTTAATTCTATGTTTTTAAAGTAACTACTAATGCGAGGAAAAAAGTTCGGGCCGAAAGGGTTAAGACTTGCTTGCTGTAAAGGGACGTATAACTATTGACAACTGTCATACGCCACCTAATACACTTAGCTTTTCATAATTGCAAATCTTAAACAATTTAAGATTTAAGTTAAGTTAAGATTTATTTTAATGAGAATTGTTTAAATAAATACAAAAATCGTTCTCCATCTCAAGTAGTTGTATAATGTCATTATACTCTGGTGTAGGGTACCAAAAAGAAAATGTAAATACAACAAAATCAAAGGAACCTTTTAGTCAAACTATACATATGCATATATTGTGATTTATAAATGTCAAGCCTTAATGGATTTAAACATGAAATATCCTTTTGAAATTCAAATGTTTCGTTTATTTACTTATTCATTACAATTGCGATAATATAGCGAACAACATTTTCTATAGAGCGACAACGCACACGCTGGCTGGCTGGCTGGTTCGTTCATTAATGTGGCTTTAATTTAAATAAACTGAAAAGAATAATGAGATACATTAAAACTCTTTGTGGTAAAATTACAAGCAAAAACTTTTAAAAACGTCACGTCCTCTTCCGTTACATGGCTGCCTATCTGTCTGTTCATTCGTCTGCTGCTGCTGGGTAGTTGGGTTTTTATATCAATAAAATTTAAAAATAACTTATTTTTGTTGTTGTTTTATGCCTTGGCAATTCAGTTCCATAAACGCCACCACACTCACAAAAACACAATATACAAACATTACTATTTATGCGTTAAAAAAAGAAAGACAGAGAGGAAGTGGGTGCTGTTAGAGTACAAATTTGTGTGTGAGCATTTAAAATTAATGCGTTAAGTTATGGCCAGATATAACACCATCAACAAACCATCGAATGATTGCCGCAAACGTAAATTCCGCCATAAACAAAACGACAACAGTGAACTGTTGTTAAATTACAACAGTTTGCAATTCGAATGGCAATAACAAATTTAAACTTTCAGGCCATATAAGAAGAGCGCACACACACATAATACCTATGTATTTGTTCTAGTAATTTTTGAATTTAACGGCATAGCTTTAGCCATAACATCGTTATACCACTCTTTCTCTCACACTATACAAATATTCGTATTCATTTACACTTTAATGTATGGCAACGTCATTTGCATGCCTGCCTGCCAGACCAAGCAAACATTCACACACACGCACACATACCAACACACAATTTTCCCTATCAATGTGGCTTGTGGCAAAAGCATGTAACTGACCATGGTGTTATGTTCTCTTTTAGCTGTTCTGTAGTTGTTGTCTGTGCTCTTGCTTGTTGTTGCACATAGTACATACATGTGCGTGGTGTATAAATGTTAAAAGTATGCAATTGGTTTCATTGCTCTATGAAGTCGTTTGTATGTGTGTCTATGTATGTTTGTAGTTGTTGGGTATATTTCCACGACATTGCCATGGACATTTCAAGCCATCGGTGGTTGCACAGTGTGATTATTTTAAATTCTCGGAATAAAATATGCATGTCTTTATTAAAGAAAAATCTCGGTTTGGTGGTTTTGTTGCAGCGGGTGGTGCAAAAATATTTAAATTTTAATTTAAGTTTTATTTTTCATTTAAAGGGAAATTGTTGATTTGTGAATGTGAAAAGCAATATTGTTGAATTTAAAAAGTAGATTATCTAAAAGATGGCAAAAACTGCAAAATACTCTGCTAAAAGTTATGTTGTTGTAGCAATGCAAATATGTTCTTTCGCGTATAATCAGTTAACTGGTTCTTCTGTGTCCAAATTCAAATATTCTGCAATTTAGACTAGATTGTAATCTAAATGAGACCTAACAATCGGAAGTTATGTAAGTGGTTCTAACTAGGCAGTTATATAGCTGCAGCGTATCGAGCGGTCCCAACCCAGCAAACCAACTGTCGAATGTTCGACACGTCTAATCAATTTCGGAAGCAAAATCGTTACGATTCTAAACGATTTTTCAGAGACTGAATAGTTTAGTTTTTGTACTGATTTCGTTCTAATTTCGGAGCGAATGTCGGAAAAAATTCCAAGGATTTTCTTCAGATTTCGTTCCGAAATCGATCCGATTTCGCTTCGACATTTCATTCCGATATCGTTACGATTTCGGATTCGACAGCGTCCGAATTTTGTTCCGATTTCGTTATCCACATGGAGAACGTGTGTTGGGTATCGTGCTACAATTCGGATCCAATACGAATTGAGGCAGGCGACTGCATCGACCGGATCTTAATTGTCCCAAAACCACTCGTGGCGTTCTTTTACTGTGATCAATAGGGGTGGGTACCCATTACAGTAATTTCACTATATCTTTCAGTTCCCTGTAGATCTGCATTAGTGTAAATGCTAGCCGAGTCTGTCTGATAGGCTCGTTGTTCTGATAATGCTCCAATAACCTTTTCGCCTTTTCTACTGGTGACATGGGGAAGCACCATATTACAGCCCTCAGGGGAAGAATTTGCAGGTTTGCACATTTTCCACTGCGCATTTTCTAGCTTGCACCGGTATATTGCTTTATAAATGATTAACTAAGTTTCTTTATCAGCACCCTAAGTACTGTCGACCAGCGACTTGAGGCTTGCGCTGGCGACTTAAACATATTACATCCAAAATCTTGAGATAGTTAGTGGTCGGAATCGGAACAGCACCGACCAATATGTTCATGAGAAGCCTGATTTCAGCCGCCCATGGTGTACTAAGTCACCTATGTATGTATATAGTTAAACTATCACATACGATAGGACGCGACGTCAAGATCATCCGATACATTATGATCTCTATGCCATCCGAAGGACTTGAAATTTTGAAAAGGTACAGCTATGGTGTGTTTGAGAGAAAAATCTTCGAAAGATATATGAGCCAATCAGTGTTGACGGTAAATATGAACGTCGTATGAACTACGAGCTTTATCGGCTATACGGCGACATCGGCTTAGTTAAGCGTATAGAGTTATAACGATTACGTTAGTTAGGCCATGTCATGAGAATCAGGAATGGGGAATCCACTAAAAAGGCTTATAAAAACATGGCGAATTGGGGTACATGCAGAATTGCATGGGCTTCGACGGAGTAAGCAAGTGGAACACGAGATTAAAAATCGTGATATTCAAAATTGGGAAAGAAAATCAAGAAATGGAGAGAAGTGGAAATCTATTTTTTAGTTGGACTTATAGAACAAATGTTCTGTAGAAGGCCACCTAATAATAATTTTATCAGTTCCGGCGATATGACTACTTCTTTCTGAATTCCACAAGCGACTAGCATCAAGTTGATGATCATTGGATCGATCAATCACGGCTGAAGGAGGGAAATATTCTTTATGACTTCGAGCGGATTGGCATGGTTGTTGGTATAGAAGACCTTTGATGATAGGTCAAAAGGGACCTTGACTGTTCGGTCGCACGGCCTGTTCCGGTCCAATCCTCGACTGATACGTGTAGATATGGCGTATAATGCTGTTGGTTTTCTGTAGAACTTGCGGAAAAACTTCTTGTCATGTGGGAATAGTAGGGCCTCTGAAATCTTTGCTACTGGCGACAGAAGGAAATTCATCCCGAACGATTCGTCCCTTTCCACTCTGATACAATATGGGTGGCTACCGAATAATTGAGGGCACTTGGACACACTCAACCCAGAATTGTGTGCTGAAGGAATATCATTGAGATTTCGAATGGGTCCATCACTTTATATGATTTCGCATTTTAGAAGACATCCTTTATCGTCAATTGTAGTGGTACCTCCTCGGCTGAGATGGCTGGTATACGACGCACAGTGGTCCAGGAATCGATTTTCCTAGCCAAAACCCCAATTTTTTGTCATCACCGATTGTTAATTTCCATAGTAAACATGTTGAAACTAAGGAAACCAAAAAATTAGATCAAAATATTGGAAGGTGTGAGTTTTTTTCGAAATTTTGGAAAATACATAATTTTTTTAGTTTCCTGGAGAAATAAATAGCTATTTCTCGGAAACTATAACAGATATTGTGTTCATTGTTGTCTTTTAGAACCGTATCGTTTACAGTAGCGTTTAGAATAAGTTATTTTATTTTTCCTCAGGTACTAAATTTTAGTAAATTCCAACTTTACTGGATTATAACTTTTATAGAAGATCTTGGAACAAAGTTCCGTTTTCAGCCCATATATACTTTTGTATCAGTCACATTCGTTTCTTTTACCTTTTTTAATGTTTTGAAATTACATGGGTAAAACTGTGTTTTTTTCCATACTGTTCGTTTCCCATAAAAAAATCAGCTTTTATACACAAATGGACATTGTTTCTAATATATGAGTTTTATGAAAACCCAAAGAGTATTTTTTTAATTTTGGAAAAAAATTAAATGTTTTTACAAAAATTTTTTAAAATTTGTTTTCCAATTTTTTTAAATTGTTTTTATACACCATTTCCACTTGTATTTCGAAGAATTTCAGTTGTAATTTGATTATTTCATTTGAAATTCGAAACATTTCACTTGTAATTTGAGAGTTCCAATTGAATTTCGAATTATTTCATTTGTAATTTGAGAATTCCATTTGAAATTTGAATTATTCCATTTGTAATTTGAATTTTTTAATTTGTAATTCGAATTTTTCTATTTGTAATTTGAATTTTCCTATTTGTAAATCGAAGTTTTTCATTTGGAATTTCAAATGAAAAAATTCAAATTACAAATGGAAAAATTCGAATTACAAATTAAATAATTCGAATTACAAATGAAAAAATTCAAATTACAAATGAAATAATACGAATTTCAAATGGAATTCTCAAATTACAAATGAAATAATTCGAAATTCAATTGGAATTCTAAAATTACAAGTGAAATGTTTCGAATTACAACTGAAATTCTTCGAATTACATGTGAAATGGTGTAGTTTGTTTATTGGTGTTTAACCTTTTTTTATACCCTCAGCCTTTAGGCTAAAGAGGGTATTTACACTTTGATACGACCAAAAATGTGCCTCATCGAAATAATGGTTTTAGACCCCAAGTATGTTTGTACGATATTCGTTTCAGACAATTTTGAGTAGATCTAGCAATGTCCGTCCGTCTGTCTGTCTGTCCGTCTGTCTGGCTGGCTGGTGCGCACGATAACTCTCGAACGGATCAATCGATTCGGTTCAAATTTTGGGTATCGAAATAGTTTGTCCAGATTCGATTTATGTTCGAAGATGGGCCATATAGGTCCACTCCTTCAGGTACCTCCCCCACAAATGTTCAAAAATTGTCGCAAAACTTGTGCGCACGATAACTCTTGTAGGGAATAACCGATTTGGTCCATACTTTGCACATCGTGTAATTTCTACCAAACTTAGATGAGGTTCCAATATGGACTCAATCGGTCCACTCCTTCGGGTACCTCCCACACAAAATTTCGGAAAAGTTCAGTTTAGGAGCTGCTCTCGAATCGCCTTGGTTTTTGTTTACGCAAGTTATATATACGACGCTGTAAGTTTCATTAGGGGCAAGTCCATACTTCCTGAGAAAAAAGCCTGAAAGTTACAAAAAACCCTATGACACCGTGTGTAGTGGTTGGAGCGCAAGATAACTCTCGAACGGATCTGCCGATTCGGTCCAAAATTTGGCTTTCGTTATATTTTATCCAAACTTAGTTCAAGTTCAAAGATGGATTATATCGGTCCACTCCTTCCGGTACCTCCCCCACAAAAGTTCGAAAATGTTCGGAAAATTTGTGCGTACGATAACTCTTGAAGGGAGTAACCGATTTTGTCCATACTTTGCACATTATGAAATTTCTACCAGACTTAGATGAGGTTCCAATATGGACTCAATAAACTCAGTAAACTCCTTCGAGTACCTCCCACACAAAACTTCGGAAAAGTTCAGTTTAGGAACTGCTCTCGAATCGCCTTGGTTTTTGTTGTAACATCTTGTATTCACTGTCCCCTATACGAAGGTACAAGTTTCCTCAGGGGCAAGTCCATACTTCCTGAAAAAATAACCTGAAAGTTGAAAAACAAACCCTATGACACCATGTTTATGGGTAGAAGCGCAAGATAATTCTCGAACGGAAATGCCGATTCCGGCCAAAATTTGGCCTTCGTAATATTGTTTCCAAACTTACTTTAAGTTCGTAGATAAGCCATATCGGTCCACTCCTTCAGGTACCTACCCCACAAAAGTTCAAAAATATTCGGAAAAATTGTCCGCACGATAACTCTTGATGGGAGTGACCGATTTGGTCCATACTTTACACATTCTCATAATATCTACCAGATATAGATCAGGTTCGAATATGGACTATATTTGTCCACTCCATCCCGTACCTCCCACACAAAATTTTCGATAAGTTCACTTTAAGACCTGCTATTGAATCACTTTGATTTTTGTTGAAGCAACTTACATTCGCAATATAATTCTCGAACGGAAATGCCGATTCCGGCCAAAATTTGGCCTTCGTAATATTGTTTCCAAACTTACTTTAAGTTCGTAGAAAAGCCATATCGGTCCACTCCTTCAGGTACCTACCCCACAAAAGTTCAAAAATATTCGGAAAAATTGTGCGCACGATAACTCTTGATGGGAGAGACCGATTTGGTCCATACTTTATACATTCTCATAATATCTACCAGATATAGATCAGGTTCGAATATGAACTATATTTGTCCACTCCATCTCGTACCTCCCACACAAAATGTTGGATAAGTTCACTTTAAGATCTGCTATTGAATCACTTTGATTTTTGTTGAAGCAACTTACATTCGCTGCCTCAATTACGATGGTAAAAGTTGTTTCAAGGGCAAGTCCATACTTCTTGAGAAAACAGCCCGATGGGTGTAAAAACCCCCTATGGCACCCCCATGGCCTGTGTCGGTCCATTCCTTTAAGTACGTTTTCCGCAAAATTTTTGAACTTTAATCCTAGTCAACATTTTTGTCGGTTCATACGACCAAAATTTTGAAACCCCCTAAATACATAAGTTTTTTGTGAAAAAAGTGTGTCAATTTGCCCATGCTGAGGGTATATCTCTGTCGGCAAAGCCGACTGATACTTTTTTACTTGTTTTAAATGCATCGGAAAGCTGATTATGTTATCAATCGAACACACAAAGTATGAAAATATCTCTATCCCTTGAAAAATTACAGAGCTTTGACCAGGAAAAGACGATTCTGAGCCGCTGTGAGGCGTAGCACACACCTCTCCACCCTATCACTCTCGGGGTGCCTGTTAAAACAGTACGTGCACCTCTTCGGATCTGCCACTGTCACGCAGTTGAAGGTAATAGCCATTCTATCAGCCTTATTTCTCACATTCGGGGAGATTTAACTATTGCCAATGATTTCCTCAACCCAACGGCAAATGACTTTAGGTGGTCTATCTACATGTTCAGCTTGTGCTTGCCCACTAGCCTGTTGATTTTAAATGAAAGTTCCCTAATTAAATTCTTCAGGCTAAGTACGACGAAACACATAACGCTAATTTGCTAGTCCCGTCGCCTATGCTGGGAAATTTGTTATAATTTGGAGTATTCGACCAGCAGTTATTTAGGGAGCGGCTGCAACTGAAATGTGCCAGAAAATTTGCACAGTTAGCTGAAAATCTGAGGGACTGGACAACTCTATGAGGCGGTGATTGGTAAATACTCAGAAGCTTTTTCAAGCAGAATTCCCATTTGAGTGACAAGTACGACAGTCAGAGATAATGAAGTCGGGTGGTCTTTTAACGGAGACGATGATAAGCTAAGCGAAATGAAGGGTTGACTGAACACGTCCAGTGCAATCATGAATAAAAATTCCGTGCGGAATTTGTTCTCTTTCCCCAATTTCACAAGTTTTTTAATTTTCATATTTACATATGTCCCAAAAGGGAATATTTTTGTAGACTCGTCGAGAATATTCCAAAATTAAGTGATTCTAATAAAATCTTTAAAATATTGAGTTTAAAAGAATTTCAATTTTTAAAATATTTTTTTCCGTGCGGAAAATTCCGAGAGAAATGGCCATTATTACCCTGGTCATTTATCAGACCGGATGCCGAAATTGTTATATCTAGCGAGCTGCCACAGGTCTCAAATAGTTTTTTTTTGACAGCCGATCTGTTCTTATTGAAAACGTTTTGTGGGCTTATGTTCGTGGAATGCTGACACCTATGCTATACATAGTTTGAAAGCCAAAAGTACCCACATTGTTTTAGTATTAACTAAAAACAAGTAAAAAGTCGTTAAGTTCGGCCGGGCCGAATGGACTAATTAGTCTCCTTTCACAATTTTAGGTGGAAAAAATGTTCGACCATGGATAGATACACCAATTGTCTTAATTATCAAATCTAATCTAAAAAATGTGTTCCGCCAGGTGAAGAGTACCACCTACGGGACTACATCAAAGTGTCAACCTATCTTTATAATTTTTGGTGGAAAAGTTTTGTAACTGGAGAAAACCTTAAAAGTCAAATTAAATTGAGGGTAGTTCCATCAAACAAAATGCCGAAAATCGGAAGGTACCGTTATATAGGAGATATACTAAAAGATGGACCTATGTTGACGAATTTAAATGAAGAAGTTTCGTGATCACTGAAAATTCAAATGTCAAATTGAAGCTAGTTCGATTAAAAATTGTTGCTAAAATTCTCAAAATACCGAAAATCGAAAGATATCGTTATATGGGGGCTTTACCAAACCATGGACCTATGTTGACGATGTTTGGTGGAGAAGTTTGATGAGCACTGAGAACCTCAAATGTCAAATTAAAGCTAGTTCGATTAAAAATTGTTGCTTAAATTCTCAAAATACCGAAAATCGAAAGGTATCGTTATATGGGGGCTTTACCAAACCATGGACCTATGTTGACGATGTTTGGTGGAGAAGTTTGATGAGCACTGAGAACCTCAAATGTCAATTTAAAGCTATTTCGATTAAAAATTGTTGCTAAAATTCTCAAAATACCGAAAATCGGGAGGTATCGTTATATGGGGGCTTTACCAAACCATGGACCTATGTTGACGATGTTTGGTGGAGAAGTTTGATGACCACTGAGAACCTCAAATGTCAATTTACAGCTAGTTCGGGTAAAAAATTGTAGCCGAAATTCTCAAAATACCGAAAATCGGGAGGTACCGTTATATGGGGGCTATACCAAACCATGGACCTATGTTGGCGATGTTCTGTGGAGAAGTTTGACGACAACTGAGAACCTCAAATGTCAAGTTACAGCTAGTTCGGGTGAAAATTATAGCTAAAATTCTCAAAATATCGAAAATCGGAAGGTATCCTTTGGAATATAAGTTTGTTGATTACTGGGAACCCTTAATGTCAAATTATAACTAATTCGGTTTGAAAATGTGACTAAAAACATCAAAATACCTCAAATCGGGAGGTACCGTTATATGGGGGCTATACCAAAACGTGGACCGATATAGCCCATCGTCGAACTTGGCCTGCCTGCAAACAAAAGACGCATCTTCCCAAAATTTCAACGTCCTATCTCCATATTTGTGGATGCTAGAGTGATTACCACAGAAGGACGGGGGTATGGACATGCACAGATCGACTCAGAATTTTACTTAATATACCCTCCATACTATGGTGGAGGGTATAAAAACTATTTTTCACGAACATCTCAATGAAGACAGGAGAAACTCCTATCATATCAATGAATTCAGACCTTTTCGCTGAGTCCGAACAGAGTAAAGCACCACTTTATAGAGCCGAAACACTCAGGAAGTAAATTTACTGGGGGGCATGCGATCTTGACTAGTCTGGGTCTCATTAACTAGTCTGGTATTTATTGCGTATCTCAATTTGAGTTGTGCTTTCTGTGTCTTCTCTAAATACGTGCACTGCGGATTGTAGCTGACCAGTTTTTGCTTCGTATTGGTTCTTTAAGTTTATCTGAAATATAAACACGTATCTGATCGATAATATTGGCGGACGAGAGCCATGATCCGTTTTATCGACAGCCATGTCAGGAACATCTCCACATTATTTGGCGTATATTTCTCGGTATTTAACCTATGTAAAACTGCTTTGAGCAGTATAACGACGATTGTACAAATTATTGATCTAGGGTATGGGTTTTTAGAAATTTTATACAACTTTTGGCTTTTAAAACACTGTTAATGATACCCTGATGTTCACGTATTAACCCATTCTGATGTTCGTGTGTGTTTAAATGCAAATATTTGAAATTATTTAACATTATTTAAGTAGTACAAATGGCAAACGTGAAACGTAAAATGTTATTAACAATTCATATCTGATAATAAATTCAATACGACTTTGTGTAAATGTAAATACATTTATCGATTTTGAGAAAACAGGGAAATTGCCAGTTTCTCATAGATATTGCAATAAGGCAGGCGAAACAGTGTCCATTTAATATAATTAAATTGTAGTTCTTCTTGTTGATTGTATGTTTCTTGTCAATATTAACATTTCATAATAATTAACAGAAATAAAGACATATTGTTTACATTTAATTAATTTTAATTAAATTCTCGTTGGTGTCGAGCTTAATGACCGATGATTTTAGCAAGAGAAAAAGAAAAGCCGAAGATTCGAACCCACACAACCACCACTATGTGACATGTTTCGCCTATGATAGAGGCTTATCAGACATATCGGCTGTGGAGCCGCTTCGCTATCATCTAACTTTTCCTCCTTCAAATGCAATTTGTTTTTTAACAACGATGGATATTTGCCCATTCACTGTATAGCTTCCTTACAAAGACTCTCAGCGTAGTCTTCGTAAGTTATGAGTTTGGCTGTGAACGCTAACACGCTAATTTTAATTTGACCCTTTGGTAATATTCAAAATTCATAGGCAAAAATTAGGCAATCTATTTTCGAGTCGAGCTGAAGATTGAAAACACTTTTAAAATGAAAAATTTTACCCCAAAAGATACCCACACAAACACAAAATTATCAGATCGGTTTCTCTCGGGGGTGGAAGTGGCTTCTCTGAGAATTATGATAATTAACAGACTAAACTTGTCATAGAACTTGGATTTTTTAAATTCAATGTGTTTTTTGCGTAGTTTCTACCGTTTTTTTTTTGTTTTATGAAAATGGCTGAATCTGGCCTCTGATATATGTATTTGCTTGTGTTTCAAATACTAAAATATTTTTTGTCCTTAACTTAAGAACAGCTGTTTTAATATATGAACTTAAATGTTAACACTTATTCAAGGCATCTTACACTTTATTCAATCTACTTGAAGATAATTAATTTTCCAGTGAGATAATAATCCTAAAAGCTCTTCTTTCTTGCAATGCCTTATTTAAAAAGTCTTTTTGCAATTGATTCCATCTTTCTATTTGTCAAAATAGATTTTCATTGCATGCACGGCATATTTCATTTTCTTAAGACGTCTTTTATCTTAGCACAAAGTAAAATGTATAAGAACAAAAAAGAACAAGATGAAGATGCCGCCGATGCAACAACAGTAACAGTTCAATGTTATTACAAGTAGCAGCAGCAGTTACTTTTAACTAAAAACACAACAATGAACAAAGACGCGAATGATAAAATTGATCCCATATTGTCTTAGAGTGGAAACTGTCTACAACAATAAAGACATGTAGGGAGAAATAAAGCAAAAAGGCAAAAGAGCAGAGAATGTATACGATTACACATAAAAATACATTAGGCCGGGGCGATTTGTGTGGAAGGAAAAAAACTTTAATGGACCCTTCGCGTTTCTGATTCCTGGGATTGAGCTAAAGAGTTTTCAACTATTGTGTTGGCTTCAATTTTTGTCTTTGTGCTGGATCGCAAATCTCAATCGTTTGGTGGTAATATGCCGAAATGTCCAAAAACGTCAATAAAAAACTTCAAGTCAAAATCGGGATGCTCGATTTTCATCGTAGACATATGGTCCAGTGGACTTTTTTGCTCAGTTCAATCCCAAGAATCAGAAACGGCAAGGGCCCATTAAGGTTTTCAAATCGCCCCGCCCTAATATACATATACTCAAGTGTAGTAACACCAACATATGAGACCATTATACAAGATTGAAACCATTCAAGAAATGTTTGTTTCACAAATACAACAAAATCTAGCAAGCACTTGCAAAAGAACAACAACCAGACCAAGCACAACTTTTGCCAGATGTTCTTTATAATGGCATTGCAATGAACTAAGTGTTTGGCGTAGGGTTAACCCATTCGTTATAGTAATGGTCCTTGAGAGTTCTTTGTATTTTTGGTTCTTTAGGAAACGGCTGCTACGCTTACAGACTTTAAAATTAAGTTATTGCAATACCAATTAAAATTTATTAAATCTAGTTCCGGAATTCGAATTGCAGATAACTAAGAGCACATCTTTATATAGACTTTTGGGAAAATTTTAAATGCGATTGTTTTATAAGTTTCCGATATTTAGGTAAGTCTCTAAAACACTATCACTCTTAAAGAAATGGAAAAAATAGGACTCTAACCATGGTGGTGTCTCGATAAAATGCGTCTGCCACCATCCCTTTGGAATTACCTAGAGCACTCTTAGAGAGTTTTTGCTTTCCACAGAGCCTCCAAGTTCATTCCGCAGGTACCAATTCGAAGATCCACAATTATGGACTTCACATCCCTCTTTGTGTGGGGTTGAGGACTACCTTACATCTCCGTTGCACTATGGAAAGAAAGTCTACGGTCAGACTGCGTTCCAAAACTACTACCATGTCGGAACTGATATATTCAGTTGTATCTGTGCAGGTGTTTAATTTGCATATCACTCCATTGAACAGTTTCTCAGTGTTGAGTAATGCGGAAAATGGTAATAAACAAAAACTAAGTTACCAAGTTTGCACCCATCCCTAAATAAAGTTAGTAATTTTGGTAGAATGTTACCTAATGCTCTGCGACAGCAAAACACCCTATTAGGTGCATGACTCATATTCCGTTAGCCATCAAAATTGGTGGTAACCATTAACATGGGTGACAATGAGGACACTTACACAACACATGCAGCCAGTTCTCGACTGGAGCCCTCACTACTGCACGATGAAGTGCCAGAAAGATTTCTGATATGCAAGGAATTATTGAGTGACTTATGCCTAGTCAACAGAAATCCCAGATGAAAGCCGATACAAAAATGACAAAAGTAACATCCGGTACAAATTGCCACCTTAAGCTTTCGAATTCACGTAGCGGCAACTTGAAATCAATGGTTCGCAAGCTCCCAACAACTTCTACTGCCAAATCAGTGGGAACTATTGGCTAAAAATGAAACGGCTAAGACACCTGTATAGCTTCATTAGACACTGTGCGACATACAGGGAGACAAAGCAAAATCAAGATCCGCTGACATGACAGTATCTTGCGATACCCATAACTTGTAACTGCAATGTGTCATAAGGGGCCACTGTATGTTGCACAGGCAACAAGCAGATCACCATATACCACCCGAAACACAGGTCTACTTAGTCCCCAGATACGACGAAAATTCATCCCAAATGTGATGCCCAAATACTTCACTTCTGTGCCATAGGCCAGACCATCGAAGATCTCACTTGGATGTCGATTGGCAGACAATCTAATCTCTAGTTACATTGTCAGACTTTTCTCTCTTGGACACCAACCCTGGTACCTCAAGTGCCAACATTAGCCATCATTCTCAAGCCTAACTGCACCATCTCAGAATGAGCAAGTCATCTGCAAGGGCACAGACCCTGAAAGCGAGACAAGTTGTTGCAGTTCTATCATTAGTTTCCAAAAATGGACCGCAAATGGGTCCCTGTGAGCAACTGTAGAGCAACACGGTGCTCCTGAACTAACTTTAAGTTAAAGCTGCTTACACCTGGCAAGTCTTTGGGGATTTTGAAACAACATTGGTCATAAAAGAGAAAAATCAAAACAGTTTAAAATCAATTTGCCTTTCCGGCTCTGTTCCAGCCAATCTCAACTGATGCACCCTTATCCTCTCCAGAACCTTGCCAAGTACTGGAAGAAGAAGCACATTAACAGCAAAAGCTCTAAGTATATATAATAATTGTTCCACAAACATTCCAGGCGGGACAAGGGAGACTTCTCTCATCTCAATGAGTGTCCCCCGATTCGTATTAGCTCAATGATATGGGACCTACTGCTTATCTCCGAGTCCGAACGGCGTGTCTAAGACACTACTTGTAGAGAAGTTTTACATGGCTAAAATACTCAAGAAATGTCGCCAACATTACTGAGGGGTATTTTGCTACCGTTGCAAAATGTTTGGTGGTGCCTTGCCGGGGAATCGAACCCACGACCTTTAGCGTGCAAGGCAGGTTTGCATACCATTGCACCACGGTGGCATCTCTAAGTAATCAGGAATAACCCTCCAGATGTTCTTACACATCTCTCTGGTCAAACAGTCTAACCCAGGCGACTTCCTACAGGGGACTAACGCTACAGCCTGATCAAACGCAAGTCATTCTTGATATGGTGCAACAGTCACATCCTCCTGTGGACGACATCCACTACAACCCTATCACCTACCTTGATGCCAGAGACATCAAGGACCTTTTTGGTCTGCAATTTCGATAGAACTGACCCCGCGGTTAGTCGGGATAAAAAATTGTTATTGACTATCTTTCGCAGTTGTCATAATCTCTTGCTACTCAGTCGGACAATGCTTTCCGTGGTTTGGCCCTCAGGAATTTCTTCCGGAGGCCCTTGACTACAAGAGACAATTGAAAAATATTTTTTACTAAGAAAAAGTAATTTTTTACTAAGAAAAAATAATTTTTTTACTAAGGAAAAATAATTTCTTTCTAAGGAAAAAATAATTTTGAACGCGTAGCTAAATGCCGGGTAATAGAAAAAATCCCAAAACAATATTTGGGGCTACCTGAAATAAATGCCAACGGACATATTATATGAGTTAGAAGGCTCATAAAAATGTATTCATGGCATATAGTCCTACTACTCCTTTAGCCTTGCCATGCTGCATACAAACTTACCATAACTGACTGCATTTTCCTTACATTTTTTTTATTTCTGAAACGTTGATGATAAGCAGATTCTCAGACAGACGGCTTACTGACGCGTAACATAGTAAAGTTCTGTGAATGAATGGATTTCCCCTACTATGAATAATGCCAAGAGAAAGTTCATAGTAGTTTAATATTCAGAAATGTTCATATTTCAGTTATACGCACCCCCACACACACACATGCTTTGGTTCTTCAACGTAATGGTATTAGAAGGAACAGCTTCGGTACACAAAAGGTATCTCCTCATTGTCATCATAAATGGTAATGGAAATTAAAAGTTTTCCCTGCAACAAAAATTAGGTTTAGAGAGAAAATGGGGAAGCAGCAGCATTCAATGCACCAACATTCTCGTCATCATCATCACAGCAGCATCAGACTTTGGTTTAATATTCACAAATATTTTATGCAGCTTCAAACACTCTCTGCAAGGCGTTGAAAGATAAACAGCTTACAGGCACCAAAACTGAATGAATGGATGGATGGATGATAGTGGAGGCAACGCATCAACAAACACAAAAATCTTTCTTTCTTTTATTTCCTCTTTGTTAATATTCAATGTGCCAAAGATAAGAAGTTGAATATAGCAGCTTTCTGGGGACTTCTAAAACAAGTTTAAGATTATCAATTAACACACGCACAAAGTGCAGAAAATTTGCAGAATTATATGTGTCAAATTAATGAATGAGGAATTATGTAAAATGTAATGTTAAATGATACGTATGGGAGGTGCTACAAGATTAACCCTCTTAAAGCCATTGACCATTTAAACGCCAACAAAAATGGTTGCAAAATTTGACGTAAAACTCTGATATATTCGCACATTTTTGTGTTTTTTTTTTTTTTTGCATTTTGTTATAGAATTGTCTGTTATCTATCATTCTGTGCTTATAAAGCTTCATTTGGCCTATGCATTTCTACGCAATTGGCCTAAAACGCCAGTCATTCAAAAAATCGTCTTTTTGTAATTTTCGACTTTTGAGGAAAAATTTAAATATGCGATAAAAATTTAATCATAAATGTTACATTCATCAAAGGTCAGTGATTTATTAGGAATGTAGCAAGGGAATTTTCTCAGTCAAAAACTAAGGAATTGGCATGTAAGAATACACCTATTCAAAGTTTTCAACACTTTTAAAAGAAGGCCCGAGTGCAGGAAAACAATACGTTTTAGAGAAAAAAAGTTATTTATTAAAAAATGCTTAGAAAGTCTCGCAAAAAAATTCTCCGCGCTAAGTGGGTTAAATAAAATAAAATTAAGAGGATTTTAGGATGGAGTGGATATTTGGTACACTAACTTGAATATCAGTTACGACATAACGTGGATAACTTAAACAGCTCCACATGAAAACATACCCAAACCAAAACTTAGGGGCTCATATAAAAGAGCATATCTGGGAGACAAGGTCTACTTTTTGCTCTTTTAATGAGTTTGGCATATATTAGATAGGACATGCAATTTTATGTATGCTATTGCCATAACACAGAGTATTTTTAATACTGAAGAGAGAATACTCTTAAATTTGTACTACATTTTTCCATTTTATATTCTTAAACAATTTCTAAAATATACGAAAGAATTAATTAAATATTTAATTTAAAACTCAAGAAAGAAACCGCACTCTTCCGAGTCCGTTTTTCAAGATATGACGGAATCTGAAACCGCAAAACCAAATGACTGCTATTTTGTGAAATCCACACTCTTTCCCATCCTACCGCAAGTATTGCATATGTACAATGTAAAATGACTGCTATTCAAGTTTGGGTTTTTGGCTTCTCCGTTTTTAGTTTCCCAATTCAAATGTCAGCACTTGAAGCGTTTGCCAAGCGATGGCTGATGGCAGGCGGCACTTTTTCAACACATTGTAGATTAAATGGTTTTTTCTTCTTCTTCTATTATTTCGATTGTTCAAAAAGGGCATAACAAGCATTGGAGTAGATAGAAATGTTGATTTTGACACGCTCAAGATGTGGTCTGACAGAAGAAGCAGCGGCAACTGACGGATGCTGTTAAAAATTCACAGACACCTCTTTTTGGTTTTGATAAGCCTCCATCCATGTTTTAGCAGGGATATTCTTATTGGTTTTTTCCGAAGAAAAAAATCAAACAAACCACAAAACGTGAATATTTAACAGTTTTTGCTTGGAACGGTTTATCTATAATTCCACAAACACACCCAAAGATATTGGTGTGGGTCATCAATACAATAAGAATAGACCTAAGATGATATTGGCAAATGTTTCCATTTCTTTTAGTAAGGCAGAGAATTGCAATGAAATACAGCTTGAGTGCCTTATGTAAGGGGAAATGTGTAAAAATGTGAAAAGGAAATTGTGAAGAAAAAACAACAGAACCCATTTGAAAATGCAAACAAAAGCAAAATAGCAAAAAATTAACGAATCAAGTGAACTGTTAAAGAATGAACTACCGAGAAATGCATTGCAATGCAATCAAGGTCATTTCAAAAGCAATGTCGAAGCAATTGCAGTTGTTTCTTTCCGGAAAGTGAATGAATGAATTTCATTATCATTCTGCCTGTCTTCAAAGAGGCCTTTTGTTGCGACTTTCTTATGTGAAATTATTCTTGGGAGCAATTTCTTTTGCACAAAAGGCATTTGTTTGTATCTCCAAGCTTGAATAAATAATGCCAAAAAGGTCAAATGGAGAGTCTATTGAATCGGTTTGCTGTCTTAAGTTGAAATGGAAAGAAGCATATATTTTGCGGCAACAAAAAACAATAGGGTTATTAATTGTGGTTATTGCTATGTTCCAGAACCTGCAAGAAACAATTAAATAAAATTAATAATAATAATTAGAATAGTAATTAGAATAGTTATAATAATAATAATAATAATAAAAATTAAAACAATAATAATAATAATAATAATTGTTCGAAATTATTATCTAATCCATGAGAAATTGTTACCAGTGCATTTCTGTGGCTAAACAAGTAATACTACAAAAAATTTTGAAAATTTCGGATTTAAGTAGTAGTTCGGGTTTAAATATATAGGGCCCATGGACACTTTGAGACCCACGTGGAACGTGTTAACATATTCCGATTGTGCTCAAACATTGGCAATATTAAAATCTAACCAGACACTTTTGGGGGTTGCCGCATATAAAAATCAAACATCGATTTTTTGAAACCTCTCTGAATACTCAGGCTAAAATACTCAGGAAATGTCGCCAACATTACTAAACCTTAAAACCTCTCTAACGTACATAGTTTGCCGCAATGAAAATTGAGGTTTTGGAAAAAGCTCGCCCATACTCTCTCTCCCGTAAAGTCACTCTTCTTTGTAGCAAATACGTGTGGCTAACGACTAAGCGTGTTTCAGCAATAATCGATTGTATTTTTTATTTTTCGATTATTAACCCCGTAGCGTATGAATAATATCCATGTCACGTTCATCATTCGCATTTGCTGACAGGTAATTAAAAATATGGCCATGTAATCGATTGTGCGCATATGTATTTAATTGTGGCTATTTTCCTACAAAATTAATGATAAATGTGACCGGATTCTTCGCTAAACTAGTGACATCATTGATACGATTAGCTAATCTAAAACACTTTCAATTATTTTTTAAATCGAAATATGTCAAACAAATTTTTGATGAAATTTCAACCAGCGTTTAGGAGTCGAGGTAGTTTTGGCTCGACTCCGACTCCAGATCAATTTTTTCACGACTCCGGAGTTTACTCCGAGGGTAAATTTTTATACCTCTAAAGATAAATAAAATGTACACAAATTTTTAACTTTTTCCTATATTTGTGCTTATATAGGCTAATCTTCTGGTTTCTCCTAGTGTATTCATTAGATAGAGCTTTCGTTCGAATATAATACTCAACTACAGAACATAAATATGAAGTAAAATTCATATCCATATTGTTCATTGGTGTTTAGAAAGTTTCTGTCCGTTTTGCCGGTTTTTTACATGAGTCTATTCTGGAGGGATCTCTTCCCCGCGAGAAAATCTTTAGGCTTTCAAAATACATATGTGAAAATGAAGGGGCAATACAAATCATAATTCATAACCATGTTTTAATCTGAATGTAAGCCAATATTTTAAAGTGCTTCAAGAGCTTTTAGGGGAGACCCTCCCTTGAAAATCCCAATAAAATGCATTTTTCATAATTGTTTGCAAGAAAACTACGAAACTTTGTTTGTAGATTTTTTCTTCATCTGAAAGAGCAAAAATATTACGTTTTAAACCGATTGTCATATATTTTTGTGGGCTTATCAGGGACATCTAAATTTAGTTCTTTATCGATCGATTTTGTAAAAAAATTAGATTTTGCGGAAATGGTGGACAGAAAAATCAAAATTTAAATTTTTGGCTTAAAAACTAACGTTTTTGGCCATAAAAGGGCAAACAAAATTTGAAAATTTAAGATTCTATCTAATCTTATACAAAAGATCATCAAAATATTATATGAGGTTGTAAAAAGTCATAACCCTAGTAACCAAACTGTTAAAGCATCATGAAAACGTGACAGTATCGATTTTTTGGATGTGGAGAACCTAACATTTTTGTAGAATTTGTTTATGTAGGAAATCTGATCTGATCAAGCAAACTTCTGATTCACAGAGAACTCCAAATATTTATTTATTATTCATACATAGTAATGCAAAAAGTCTTAAAGACCAAAGTGCGCATTACAAATAAATACAAAATATTTTGCTGATTAATCCATGACTAAGATAACATTATAAAAAAAATATAGTTTGCAAACATAATGACAAAAATTAAAAGAAACTAGAAATACGGCTCCCCAGCCAAAAAAGAATGAAAGGTAATGAATTAAAATCCCATGTTAATAATAATAAACGTACTACAGGCACCGGGCTACGCATTTAGGCACATGCTATAATTACGTTTAAATGTATTGGGTGAATATGCAAAACTTCGCAAGTTAAGAGGCAGGTGATTCCAAAGCCTTGCTACTCTAACAAGGAATGATCGATCATAGATACCGGACCAAAAGCGAGGGAGTAAGATTTGTGGATTGCGTAAGAATCGTGAGAAAATGAACTTTGAACAGAGTAATTCCGGTGTACCGTTTTTAATAATTTTATAAAAGCATGACAAATCGAACTACCATATTAATTAATATAAGAATTCTATCGAGGCACGACTGAATAGCGCCAGAGAATACATTAGCAACGAATATGCAAGCTGCCGTCTTACAAAGAAAGGAAGGTAATAAGTAGTACAATTCAATTTACGCAAAATGGAAATTACCTTGGGAAATAACGTGTCAATGTGTGATCTGAAATCAAGCCTGTAATCAATATATACGCCCAGACACTTAATCTTGTCAACTACCTCAACAATATTTCCATCCATAACCATGTGAAAGGTATGACTACTCTGACGTATAGAGCCAAACAGTAACGATTTAGTCTTACTAACATTGACAATAAAGTTATTGCGTTGCATCCAACAACTAACATTAGTCAACACTGCATTGACAACTGGCAATAAACCAAAAGAATTGGAACCACAAAAAATAGATGAATATCATCGGCATATATAAATGGCGAACATACATCAGCATCAAGAACATACATCAGCCCAAGACAGAACCTTGGGGTACCCCACTATCTACACCCCGAACACTTGAAACTAAACCATTAAAATCTACAAACTGAAAACGATCAGATAGGTAAGAGAAAACAAGCTTACATGCGGTGTTATTAAAGTAGAATTTTGTTCTTAACTTCTCAATCAATACTATGTGATCGACTTTGTCAAATGCCTTAGACAAATCCAGCGAAATTAAAACCCCATTATTGTACACGTCGACTGCCTCTCTAATCGTGTCAGTCAAATGCAGCAAGTGAGATATCGTACTAAGATTACGCCTGAAACCATGTTGAAAAGGATTGAGAAGCCTCTGGTCGTCAATAAACCTCAACATTTGCCGTTTCATTAGATGCTCACATACTTTTGAGAGAGCTGGAAGTATACTAATAGGGCGCATATTTCAATAGAGTGCGTATTCTTCTGTTTGGGTATTGGTACTACTCGTGCAGTTTTCCAAGCGCTAGGAAAAACAGATGTAGTAAATACAGAATTGAACAAGTAAAAAAGTGTCAGTCGGCTTTGCCGACAGATATATATCCTCAGCCAATGCGAAGTGATACCTTCACCTACGGACAGATCGAGTGTATTTAAGGTCTCTTCAGAATTTTGTGGCCCTTTTTGGACATTTGAACTTGCGGACAAAAACGAAGATTAGGAATTAACTGCACTTAGACACAAGTGTTGAACTTTTGTGGCGGAGGTACCCTTAGGATGGACCGATATGGGCCATTTTAAAAGTTAAACTAAATTTTGACAAAATATTAGGAGATCCAAAGTTTGGACCCATTCAAGTGATATCGTCTTAGCATTTTAGTGAAAATTTTTAAATATTGGGGAGAAGTACCGGAAGTTGTGGACCGGTATTGCCCTTATGAAACCAGGTTTGTATATAATATGACGAAGACCAAATGTTGGACCAAATCGGCTTTTTACACTTTTCGGGTTGTTTTCCCAAGAAATATGGAGTCGTCCCTGAAAAAACTTTTACCGTTGTAATGTAGGTAGCGAATGCTAATCGCTTCAACAAAAATCAAAGTGATTCGATTGCAGGTCTTAAAGTGAACTTATCCGAAATTTTGTGTGGGAGGTACCGGATGGAGTGGACAAATATAGTCCATATTTGAACCTGATCTATATGTGGTAGTTATATTAGGATATATAAAGTATGGACCAATTCGGCAACTCCCTTTAAGAGTTACCGTACGAACAATTTTTCCGAACATTTTTGAACTTTTGTGGGGAAGTACCTGAAGGACTGAACCGATATGGCTTATCTCCGAACATAAACTATGTTTAAATAAAATATTACTAAGGCCAAATTTTAGACCGAATCGGCAGATCCGTTCGAGAGTTATCTTGCGCTCCAACCACAACACAGGGTATCATAGGGGTTTTTTTGCAACTTCAAGGCTAGTTTTTTTAGGATGTGTGGACTTGCCCCAGATGCAACTTGTACCGTCGTATAGGGGGCAGTACATACAAGTTGCTACAACATAATTCAAAGCGATTCGAGAGCAGGTCCTAAACTGAACTTTTCCGAAATTTTGTGTTGGAGGTATCCGAAGGGGTGGACCGATTGAGTCCATATTTGAACCTCATATTACTCTGGTAGAAAGTTTACGCTATACCAAATCGGTCACTCCCTTCAAGAGTTATCGTGCGCACAAACTTTCCGAACATTTCCGAAGTTTTGTGGGGGAGGTACCGGAAGGAGTAGACCGATGTAGCTAATCTTCGAACTTAAACTAAGTTTGGACAAAATATTACGAAAGCCAAAATGTGAACCGAATCGGTTCATCCGTTCGAGAGTTATTTTGCGCTCCAGCCAGCAGGACAGACAGACAGACGGACGAACATGGCTAAATCGACTCCAAATTGTCTGAAACACATTTCGCCCAAACATACTTGGGGTCTAAAACCATTAGACCCGATGAGGCACATTTTCATCGTATCAAAGTGTATATACCCTCTTTAGCCTAAAGGCTGAGGGTATAAAAATCAATCAGAAATCCACATATATAATATGAAGACAGTATATAATAGAGTTTCAAGAGCTACTTTTCTTTACATTGGAAAAGTTCGAATCAAATAGGAGGTTCTTAACTTATTTCTCAGTCCTAAACTAAGGGGGCTATTCACTGACCCTCTTTGTGTAAAGTATATTTTTGACAAGAAAATAAAATTCACGAGGTTTCATCATGACAACATTGGAACGATTTTCGGAAATTTTGATTCATTAACACAGTATGTAGATTATGTGTTAAGAGCGTACCCAATGGATAAACTTCTTAAAAGTCGGTCTGTTATCAGAAAAACATAACAACAACATATACAATAGAAAATAACAACTTATTCAATAGTTTGTCGTTACTTTTATATCGGTTTTATGGGGGTGCAGGGATGGATATCGAAGTTTTACATCGTGTTATATCAGTTTATTAAGTAACCAGCGCACAGTGGTTCAGAAATCTATTTTCTATATGGGATTCGATAGTAATCATATTGAAACTAAGGAACCAAAAAACTAGGTCAAAATGTTGGAAGGTGTGCTCGTGGTGTGCTCCTAAGGACGACAATTTTTTTCCCAATTTTCAAAAACACGCCATTTTTGCGAATTGCTTGTGAGAGAAATGACTGTTTCTCGAAAACTAGAACAGACATTGTGTTCATTCTTTTAATGTTAGGTAGGTGGTATTGTTGTCTGTAAGAAACGTATTAACAAATTACCGTAGCGTTTACACGAAGGGAGCTATTTTGTTTTTCCTCAGGCACTAAATTCCAACTTTAGTGGACTAGAGCTTTTAGGGAACAAAGTTTCGTTTTCGCAGAATATTGCATGAGAGTGTCCTCTTTAAGCCTATATATACTTTGAAATTGAAATCTGTGTTTTTTTCTCTCCGTTTCCATATTAACTATAGCTTTTTCCACAAATTGACATTTTTAAATATATAAGTTTTTAAATGAGTTATACGAGTTATATGAAAACCTAAGGAGTGTTTTTTTTTTTAATTTTTGAACAAATTTTAAATTTTTTGTAAAACCTTTTGTAAAAAAATTAAAAAAAATAATACTTGAAATTGTTTTAATGTTTTGTATTTTTAGAATGGTTTATTGGTGTTTGACCTTTTTAATAGATTGTAACATATTAAAATCTCAAAAACACTCATACATTGATGCAAGGTATACTATCTTCGACCTTCAATTCCTTTGCAACTACATGCATTGAAAATCTGATTGTGCTCCGAACGGAGTGTTTTAGGCGGCTGATATACTCAAGAAATGTCGCTAACATTACTGAGAGGTATTTTTGCCACCGTTGAAAATCAAACCAACGACCTTTAGAGTGCAAGGCGGGTGTGCGTGCCATTGCACCACGGTTGCATTGTCGATTAACTATAGCCATAGAATAAACAGAGATGTTTGTTCTATAACTCATGGGATCAATCTTTTTACCATTTAACTTCATACTTTGTGGTGCACATATCAGGGTGGCGTATAAATATATTTATGTAAAATTAATTATACGCCAAATGTCTCAAAATTCAATTTAATCTTTTTTCTCCAGACAATACGATTGAATATTTGTTCTGATGATGTTAAAAAAATATAAAACACAGAAAAATGTATTGTTAATATATATGGTCCCAGCTGGAGAAAATAAACATTCCCTTAAAACATACATGAATACATATGAGTTCACTTTTAAGTGAAATACATCATTTGTATGAAAATGTTTTTGTACTTCGCAACGAGGGTAGTTGGGAATATTTTGAGAAAATATAGAAACATTTTTATTATTCGTTAAAACCAGATCTTTGTAATTCAGTAGTCACACTCGCAAAATTTGCTGTAAAAAAAATTGAGTTTTTGGGAGAGAGCGGAGAAGAAGGAGGTTATTTTAAGCCACTTGTATCGCTCTTTTACTTAATACCTTGAAAGTTCTTATACTCTGGTGGCGATTGTTAATATTAGGGTGGTTATTTCTTTTCATTCTTCATTTTCGTCAAGTTTTTCTTTCCCAAAGGCTAGGTTACAAATTCGACGTCATGACCTTTCAATACGTGCACACGAACAAAAATCCTTCGTATTAGGTCCCCTCCCTGGTAATTTTTAAGCCTTTTTTGTACATTTTTCTTTTCTTTTCTACAACCCTCGTACCTCTACCTTGAATACATATTTAGGTATGAAATACATTTTAATACAAATTTAAACAAATTTCTGTTTAATTTTCCGTAACAGAAATACAAAACTCGAGAGATTTGCAAAAACACATTTTCAATTTTATTCTCATTTTTTTTTTGTTGTTTTGGAAACATTAAAACACTTTTCGGAAACATTAAAACACATTCTCATTTCACACACACACACACACACAAAATATGACACAGGATATTATATGACTGCCTGTTGGCGGTTTTGATGTAGAATTTTGTATAGAATAAACATGTTGTGTGGATATAAGAAAATGGTTTCGTATTTTTTTCGGGGGCACTCATTCAATGACACTTATACCTAGCATGGTAAATGTAAAAGGTTTTCTGTTTGCTTTAATGGTTTTTGGTAGACGACAGACATTAAACCATAATGTGAAACTCAGTTCAAAAGTGGGCTTTATTATTAAAGACAAGCCAAGCCAATATACTGTCAAACAGACAACAGAACATAAACCATTCCGCCTGTCATTCATTCACAAATAGCCCGCAGCAGTAATGGCAAATATGCTGCAGGCTATTCTTTTTGTTGTTGTTGTTTTGAGATGGTTGGTGGGTTGTGCTTTTTTCGCATTGTCATAATGTCGTTGCTTTGCTGGATGTTGTTAATTTTGACACTAATTGTAAAAGTAATGAGTTTGTCAGTATTATGGGAGAGGGGGGGTGTTTTTATATTTTTATGTACATTTACATAAAACATTTGGCTTTTTTTGTAAAATTAATGATGTAAAAAACCTGCCAGCCATTATTAGTCTAGAGCTGGAGGTGTCATTCGCCAATTTCGTATAGAAAGCAATGGAGGAAAATTTCCATCTCTGATGTTTTGTTGCTCTTGTCCATTTATTCTTTGTTTTCTTATAATTTCAAAGTTAATTGATGGCTGTCAGTGAAAAAGTCGGGCGTGTGTTATTTGTGTGTGTGTGCCAAGCTATCTGGAGGGATTTGATATTTCATTGTCGATGTCCATCACCTAATCATGTGCCTGTCAGTTAGTCAGTCAATGCAACTGATTTGTTCTAGATTTTGATTAGTGGTAAATGAGTGGATTTGCTAGTGCAAATCCCCAAAGATTAATGCGCCAACCGAGAACACTTTTTATGAGGAATATTGATTTTGTTGTGTCTTAAAGAAGATTGTTTGGCTTAGTGTGAGAAGAAAAAAAGACGATTGTTTGATTATAAGAAATTTAATAATAAAAACAAACAATTAATAAGCTATTAATAAAATTCTCAGACAAGAAATTGTTTATAGTTCTAAATTGGTCATTAAAATGAGCTGAAAACATTTTTTTCGGATTTTATAACCAATAAGTTCATGTTCAATGCCAAACAAATAATATTCAAATTCATTCATTTTGGATAGAAACCTAAATATGGGGCAAAAGTAATGCCTTCATAAATAACTCATAACTCAGCGGGATATTTTTCAAAACGTAATATCAATATATGTACATCTGAAAATCTTACCTCTCATTATGTTTACAGAGTTTCAAAATTAGCTGAAAATATACAAGAACAAATTTGAAATTAATTCAGGTGTATGTAGAATATAACGGTATCAGATTTTTTTTGCTTATTTATATTTCAAGTATAAGTCACAATATTTGAAATGGATGCCCTTTCGTTGAGACTGAAGAGCGTATGAGTATCACAAATGTCTAACAATACGTATGTATACGTAACAGTAACAACAAGTAGCCAAGCTAACCAAACAACAAAACTTTAAATATTCATTAGCATACAAAATCTTTTCTACAAATCTTATTTCCCCACTGAATTATTTGCTTTTAAAATTGTCCAAATCTTGTAATCCCATAAGAATTTATTTCCATATTCAACACAAAAGCCAGACAAAAAATAAAATAAAATATTTCCATTACCTTGTCGCAGATTACAAACACACACACATTGTTGCGTGGTTGTTGTCATTCAATCATAATTCGTAATCCGAAAACATTGAAAATTTGAATAATCAAATGAAAATGTATTCTTCAGGTTTTTGTTTGTTTTTTTTTCTTCTTCTTCGCTGTTTGATGAATATTCGTGCATTACAATAATAAAATTATTTTTATTTGCTTATAAATGTTGTGTAATTAATATAGAACCAAAACTAAATCAAATTAGTCTCACAGAAAGTTGGGGGTTAGGCAAATTTATTGTTAAATTTGTTGACGCTTCTAATGCTACTTGTTGGTTTTTTGTGGTTTTGTGAGGGAGTAAGAATATTTTATTTGATTTTGTCAATAAATTGTATATGTTTTCGAAACACGATTTTATTATTAGTTTTGATTGTTTTTATGGATATTAGGAATAGCCATAAAAATTTAATAATTTGCCATAGGGTGGATACAGCGCCATGTTGGGTTGGTGTTAAACGACGTAATGGTCTAGACTGAAAACACGCCCTCACCCTATGATAGTAATAAATAAACAAGTAAAAAAGTATCAGTAGGCTTTGCCGACAGATATATACCCTCAGCATGTGTGGATTGAAATACTTTTTTTCCAAAAAAAAAAACATATGTATTTAGGGGGTTTTCAAAATTTTGGCCCTATGCACCGACAAAAGTATGGATAGGCTTAAAGCTCAAAAATTTGCGGGGATATCGATACATAGGGCTTTTTTATCACACTAGCCTGCGAAAAACATAATATAGCTATATTCGGTAATATATTCGGTTCGAACCCTCCAGCCGCTACATATGGTGCCATAGGGTTTTTTTACAACATTCGGGATGTTTTCTCAAGAAGTATGGACTTGCCCCTGAAAAACTTTTACTGCCGTAATTGAGGCAGCGAATCCAAGTTGCTTCAACAAAAATAAACGTGATTCGAGAGCAGGTCTTAAAGTGAATTTATCCAAAATTTAGCGTGGGAGGTACCCGAGGGAGTGGACAAATATAGTCCATATTTGAACCTGATCTATATCTGGTAGATATTTTAGGATGTGTAAAGTATGCACCAAATCGGTCACTCCCATCAAGAGTTATCGTGTGCACAATTTTTCCGGACCGATATGGCTTATCTTCGAACTTAAACTAAGTTTGCAAAAAATATTACAAAGACCAAATTGCGGACCGATTGTGGCAGATCCGTTCGAGAGTTATCTTGCGCTCCAACCACTACACACGGTGTCATAGGGCTTTTTTTGTACCTGTCAGGCTATTTTCTCAGGAAGTATGGATTTGTCCCTGATGAAGCTTATACCGTTATTTGGGGGGCAGTGAATGCAAGTTGCTACAACAAAAATCGAAGCGATTCGTGAACAGGTCCTACACTGAACTTTTCCAAAATGTTGTGTGGGATATACCCGAAGGAATGGACCGATTGAGTCCATATTGGAACCTAATCTAAGTCTGGTAGAATTTTCACGATGTGCACAGTATGGACCAAATCGGTTAGTTCCTTCAAGAGTTATCTTGCGCACAAATTTTCCGAACATTTTTGAACTTTTGTGGGGGAGGTACCGAAAGGAGTGAACCGATATAACCCATCTTCGAACTTAAACTAAGTTTGGACAAAATATTGCGAAAACCAAATCGGTTCATCCGTTCGAGAGTTATCGTGCGCACCAGCCAGCCAGACAGACGGACGGACATTGCTAAATTGTCTGAAACACATTTTTTCGATAAGGCACATTTTGCCCGTATGAAAGTGTATATACCCTCGTTAGCATAAATGCATAATCGCACGCGTACCCCACTGGTTGCTTCAGGCAGTGATTTCATTCATTTTTTTCCAATCGAGAGATTTTGGGTAGACATTTAGAGCTGAAGATAGTTCTTCAAAATCTTTAGCTTGGAACAATGGACTACTGAACCAGTGATCAGTACATAAGTCAGAAATGAGTGAACAGAATATACTAAACCTGTTCCGGGTTTCATTCCTCAGAATAAAAGCAAGAAGAACTAAAAGGCCACGATAGTTGCAGTGTGCATTGCACATGTTTAGCATCGGCTTAAACTTTACAAAAGGGATCTCACTTCCCTCATTAAAGTGATGGAAGAGAACTTCATGTCTTCTCAGTAGCCGTCTGTTTCCTCTCAGTTTTACCATTGCTGAATATTGTTTTCAATTGAGCATAATTTTTCATTAAATCCTGAACAAAGATGTACTCGATATTTGGTGATATACGAGGGCAGTTCGGAAACTTCTGTTATGAACACATGTTAAATTTTGTTTCGATCTGGCAATTCCTTCATATGGAAACAGGTGTTCAAAAAAGACGCATCCGCAATTTTTTACAGTGGAAAAATTAGAAATGCGTGCTGTCATTAAATATTACATAAAAAAGGTTTATCGGGACAAGAAATTCATAATGATATGGTGAATGTGTTAGGTGAAAGTGCTCCTTCATATGCAACAGTAAAAAATTGGGTTGCTGAATTTAAACGTGGTCGTACAAACATTGAAGATGAACCACGTAGTGGACGTCCAAAAACATGGTATTGAATGGTATTAAATGATCGACGAATAAAAGTGCGTGAAATTGCTAATATCATGGGCATCTCAATGAACGAGTCCATTTAATTTTGCATGAAGAACTACAGATGAAAAAGCTTTCTGCAAGATGGGTGCCGCATTTGTTTACAGTCAATCAAAAACGCATAAGAATGAACATTTCTCAAGCTTGTTTGGATCGTTTTAAGCGAAATAAAATGGTTTTAAGCGTCGTTTCATAACTGTTGATGAGACATGGATCCACCACTATACTCCAAAGACAAAAGAACAATCCAAACAATGGACTGAAGCTGGATGAAGTGCCCCAAAGAAGGCAAAAACAATTCAATCGGCTGGTAAGGTTATGGCAACGGTTTTTTGGGACTTCAAAGGTATTTTATTGATTGACTATCTGCGAAAGGGTAAAAGAATAAATTCAGAGTACTATTGCAACCTTTTGGATCAATTAAATGTTCAAATTCGAGAAAAACGTCCTGGCTTACAACACAAAAAAATAATTTTTCATCAAGATAACGCACCAGCGCCACCCACCCACCTTATTCTCCTTTTTAGCTCCCAGTGACTTTTACTTGTTCCCAAATCTAAAAAAAATCCTTGCTGGCAAGCGTTTGACCTCAAATGATTGCATACAGTTGTAAACCACTATTTTGAAGACCTTGAGGAAAACTATTTTAATCAAGGGATAGAATTGCTAGAAAAGCGTTGGACTAAATGTATTGAAGTTTCAGGAGATTATATTGAAAAATAAAAATATTTTTAAAATAGTAACTATTCTGTTTCATTGATAGGCTAAGAAGTTTCCGAACCGCCCTCGTAGTCGACCTAAGAAGCTCATCTTCCATGAAACAATTTGGAGAAATAATGTTTCCAATTTTGTTTCCTAAAAACTATTGTGAAATTATATTTTTGGTAAAAAATCGCATTGAATCACCCTGAATGTCCGGGTTTGATAGCCCGGCCAGACAACATCTCATTTTTAACGGTGACAAAAAGTACCCCTTAGCGCAATGTTGGTGACATTTCCTTATCTATAAGAGGTGTCTTACAGATAAAAGGACGGACATGACAATTAACTGTAAACAGTCCGAAACACCTTGCTAATATATACCCTATGTTGGGAGAGTAATTTAAGTTGTTAGACCAAAAATTTTGTAACACATCAAAATAATGGTCGTAGACCTATACTTATATATATGTCTCGGCGAGCTGAATCGATCTGTGTGTCCGGCCGTCTGTCCATCTAAACCTTGCAATCACGCTACAGATCGCAATTTTGATTGGATCGTCACGAAATTTTGTGTGTTGATGGAGGTCCCGGAGGGAAGATACCTATTGATGTTGGTGATGATAGGATCATTTCAAGGGATGGGCAAAAAAACTTCTTAGTAGAAAAAGTCAAGGTTTTATTCTTATGCGAAAATGTCGGCTTCTGTTAAGAGTATTCTAAAGGCAAAGCTTGATAAGGTAATAAAAAAACTTCACCTTAACAACAATGTAAAGCAGGTCGGAGTGGGTGGATAAACAACGAAGATATCGCAACAGTCACTAATACAACACAATTTTTAATCTTCGGCATTTTTATTGTAATGACGAATTTCCAAAAGCAAAGCATGATAATGAAAGTAGAAAATCTCACCTTTTCGATGATACAAATTAGGTTGTTGTTGTAGCAACATTTAAACCTACGTAGAAGAATAAGTTTAATGCTGGGTTAGCAGCTGCTGGCCGAAACACTATGGTTCCCGGTCAATCCGGTACGAAAGAACCCGCTGTCATGGGATTGATACGCCTATACAAATTAGGTAGGCGTAGGTGGTCAAACAACGAAGATATCGCAGCAGCGGGTAATCCATACCATATTTCCATTTTTTGTAATCAAGCTACAGGTCGCAAATTTTGATTGGATTGTCACGACATTTTTTGGGCTGATGAGGGTCCCAAGGGTCGGAATGGGCAAAAAGCTAATGTTAAGAAAATTTGAACGTGATGTTCTTATGGAAATAACTCCGATTCTGAAAGCAATACCTGTCAATGGAAGAAGAAAAGTTCACATTTACAATGATGTAAAGTAGGTTGTGGTACCACTTCATGGTGTAAGAAAGAAGGTGATACAATAATACCAACTGATGTCTTCATTTGCTGTCAAAACATATTTTTAATCAAAAATAAATAACAAATATTTCGCTTCTATAAAAAATATTTGTGTACAACATCTTTGTTTAAGCTTCGCGAATAATATTTTAACGTTTTCTTCTAAATTTTGTGGATATTTCGCGCAAAAAAAAATTGACAGCAAATGAAGACTACAACCTAACGTCAACTATTAGATCACCTTGTTAAATTCGCCTTGGTACCACTTGTTACTTGAATTGTAATGAGAATATCCCAGATTTTGGGAGGGCACATTTCAACAAAAGTGACCTATAATAATCAAGCTTTAAATTAATTCCAATTGCGTTACCGAAAGTGGCCAAATACTTGAAAAAGGCACTCAGGTATACCAATTTGTGGAATTTTATTTGCAATGTGGATATCTCTGCTTCTGTTGGACATATTCCAAGGGGAGAGCTTGACAGTGAAACTAGACCACCAAAGCTTTAGTAGTCGACATTGATTACTGTCGACAATCTACTTGGCAATTAATTATTTTGGTTCAGTTAGGCCTAAATCATTTGGTATAAAAGTCAGAGTAAGAATTTCAGTATCTGCCTAAAATAAATGTTTTCCAGCGAAAAGCTCAAGCATAGGGGTAGTGGTGTAGGGTGTCACATAGTCGGCCCCGTCCCTTTGCTCACTTGTTTATTACATTAATATTGAATATATTTTCAAAAAATATATCTATGAAATATCTATAATTTTAAACTGTTAAACTTCAACAGCCTACTTGAATTTATAAGTTAAAAAGAAATTCAAACTTTATTTTTTTTTCTTTCAATTCCAAATGATTATGGGCCTATAGAAAAAGTACGATTTTAACCAATTTCCAATTCATTGATTGTTGTTTATTTTATTCTCAACTGAAATAAAAAACAAGCAAAAAGAAACAAATATCTGTCAGACCCTTATTACGTTTAATTTGACTTTGATGCCATCACTTAGGCGGCGTTTATTATAAAAAAACAACAGCAACAACAGAAAACAACAACGTAAGAAATATGACATGAACAAGAAAAACTTTTCTTGATTCATTAAATATTTACACGTCTGACTAGTGAACAACGCACAAGGAATACAATGAGATGGAGAAGAAGAAGAAACAAAAAAACGTCAAAACGGCGCCAAAACTTTTGATACTTGTGACATGGCGGGGGAATATATTCGCATTTTCGCAACAAGAAAAAAAAAAATGAAAAGCACGCACATCCCCACTCAAACTTATAAAATTTGGTTTCTCGCCATTCATGGACGTTGATTTCATTGACTGCAATGTGGCAAAGACCATAAGTGGCGGGAATGGTTTCTTAGAGAAACATCTTAAATTAGTTTTTTTAGTTTTAGTTTTGTTTTTTTGGGAATTTTAGTTTAATTAAATTTCTGTGGTGAGCATTTGTAGTGACCTGCTACGCAAATGTTATGCTTTAGAAGTGGACTGTCTAATGGTTGTCTGTATTTATACGTTTCTATGTAGTACCAGCATACCTAATTTCACATCTAAAATCCATGAAACTGAGGAACATATTTTCACCTTTGCCTAAATTTACCAAAAATCTGCATTATTCTTATAAAAAGGAACGCTAACCATTGCATAAATTGAACAAAATCTTTCCGTAAATCCTTCCTGTAAATATGCTAAAAATACTTTGTCAGAAAGAATCCTTCCCCTAATTTGCTCAAAACTCACATATTATCTCTACAAGTAGTTTTGACATTCATGATGTTGTTATTGTTGTTGTTATTGCCATTGATGTTTTTCGGTTGCCGTGCCATGATTTCATTAACATTGTTGGCAAACTTCTTGAAATACCATAAACGTGTTCCACTTGACAGAAGAAAAACATTGTTTGTATACAGCCCGACTAATAGACAAAGCCTAGCTGCAACAATTTACCCCATCCACTTCACTCCACCCATTCCTCCCAGAGTTTACGCCTTGCAAACATTAACAATGAAGTTCATAAAGTTTGTGGAAACCTCACATCTGCAGCTATAGATACACATACATATATACAAATGTATGTATGTATGTGGCAGAATAGAGTAAAGTGCGTAACAAAACATGTTTATGTACTCGTATGTGAGTATGTGTGCCTTTATGTTGTCTTAACCTTCAACCTTTTTTTATATGAAACTGATAAAGATAACAACAACAGCCACATCAACCTAGTAGTTTATAGAGTAGAAATTCTTGTTCGCTGTTATGTTTTGAAGCAGTACGTGTGGGCCACAGACAACCACAATTATTCGTCTCTTCTACATTTTGCTTGTACAGCCTTTTTGTAGTATTTCTGCTTGCCGCCGCCAGTCATTGTCGCCAAACCATTCAGCCAAACAACAAACCAACCATCATCATCATCATCATCGGCGTTTGACTTTCGTAGAGAAGGCCTATAAAAGCTAAATTTTTATGTCGGATATCCAGACATTTAGACGGCAAACGTTCCATTAAAATGAATGAAAATGGAAACGTGTTTTTTTGCTCTATTCTTCCATTACTCACAAATGGGTGCGTTGTGTGTGTGATTGTTCGATCAAACGATTCCCCAAAACACTTTAAGGCAAAAATGTCCCTGTTTGTGTATGTGTTTGCTAACAGGAAGCCTGTTTAGATTGTCATTTGAAAAAGAATACGGCGGAACAGAAGCTCTCCACTGTCATATTCATTCTAACTCACACACACACACACACACATAGTTGCTTCTAAATGGTCGCCATGTATGATAGGAAAAAAAGCGGCCAAATAACAACCTTATTGACAATGGAATGAAATCACAAATGTCGGACAAACGAAGGAAGACAAGAATGACAATCATTTCATTTTTGGTTTTTAAGGAATTTCATGGAGATTTCCTTTGCTTTCGAGGGATATTCTATTTGAAGTCAAAACGTAAATGTCTATTATGTCTATCTATGTATGTCTATTTATCATCATGAATTGGGGCATTAAGGTTTTGTATGATATTTTTTCTAGCTCGGGAACGGGAAGGGGTTTTTCGACTAAATAACAATTTTTGCACATTTCAGACAAATTAATTGGGTATCCATCTTTAGTTAGAGTCGACTCTGAAGTATATCGGGCAAACTATCGATAGTCCAACTATCGTTTTGATCGATTTCATAAAGCTTTCTTCGTATAGGACTTTAAAGCAATTATTTTTTTTTAATAATTCGAGACAGATAACCTAAACAATAAGTTTTGGTGTCCAACGTAACATTTGTTTTACGACAGCTATCAACGCGATAGTCAGACTATTGATAGATTGTCAGCTCTACTCTTAAGTCAATATTGGTTTGACTCGGGTGGATTACAACTAGAAACAAAGAACCAATAATTCCTAAACCAAATCCTAGTAAATACAGTCTAAAAGCGGTTCTAAATAGTCCCCCTTGTCCTCATTTTTTTATACTTTCTAAAACAATTTTCCTAAAGCTACGTTCTACGGACATCAATTAAAATGACTTAAATTACTCACTAGTGGCGGTGTGTGATATGGTTTAAACTTTTCACGCCGTAACATGTATTACTAACTCGAATCTTATTCGTATATGGATTCAAAAAATAAATTTAAATTTCGTATAGAAAGTAGTCCTTGTGGTCCTGATTACAATTTTATGATTTTGTGCATTTTTTTCCGTGAGCCACATATTAGGGATGATTTTTTTTACATTATTTAAAGAAAAAGTTAAAGCTTAAAGCCTTATAGAAGAGTACG
The DNA here is from genome assembly GCF_047663935.1 of Musca autumnalis. Lineage (NCBI taxonomy): Eukaryota > Metazoa > Arthropoda > Insecta > Diptera > Muscidae > Musca > Musca autumnalis. The sequence goes on along the minus strand of NW_027411755.1, from coordinate 3,327,544 downwards.
TTGATTCATTGAAGGAATCGTTTGTCATCACCAATGTAAAACGCGAATAAAAGATGCGAAAGATGAAAATAGCTCAAACAATCCCAGAAGTTTTGATCCGATAAAACAAACGTGAATACAAACGATATAGTTCGCAATTTGACAGTTTTTAGCCAATGCGAACTCAGGACAGTTTCACATACGACCATGTGTTGTGTTATTTACAGTGACTTGAAAAAACACTTTGCATAAAAAAGTGAATTTACTCGTGAACATTTTTTCCCAACTTTCGACGTGGATAATAACGGCAAGAGTGGATCGATCAAATTAAATCCTTGTATGTCGATAAAGGGTCATTCTACAGCACTATGGAAAACTAGTTCGTGAGGGTCGTCCAAAAATGGTCGTTGTGCCAGACAAAATTAAGCGGTGCGAGAACGGATAATTCAAGATCGCCATGTTATGTTCCGTGAGAAAGAGGCATCCTGAGGCATTTATTCCACCAACTATCATTTGATATTGAATGAACCCTTGGCGCCAAAAATGGGGGTTTTCTCGTCGGATCCCGTGTTGGTCGGTGCAAGAAATTTCGGAAAAATACGCGGTGCTTCAAAACCGGTGCCTCAAAAGACATTTATAAGGGGGATCCACGTAAGGAATCATGAAACTATGCGTATGAGCCCGAAAAATCGCAGCAATCGCCAGTAGATGCTGCAAAAGCGTTCAAAAACCATGTTTTGGAGGTGTCTCAATCAAGCCACTGTAAACAACCCAGCATATGGTCGTATGTCAAACTGTCCTGAGTACACTTAGGCTAAAAACTGTCAAACTTTTCAAAAAAAAAGTAAAATGACTTCTGGCGACTCTGTGTGTTGCCTAGGCCAGAAGGTTCTTTAGTGGCCCTCATACTAATGCTACATAAAGATCGTCCAAGGTAAGGTTGTGAATTTATCGAAGATCTACAGTTTTCCACATCAGTGGAGAAGCTTCCCCATGTTACCCTTCGGCAGGATTTGATGAGCAATTATGCTAAATTGAAAGCAACCTTCACCAATGGCAGAACTGGGACCAAGGAAACAGGCGGCTGTAGAGACTACTGATGTTTCTTTTCCGTCATTTCCCTAAGAGAAAAGAGATCCCTTTTAGTATACTATAAGCATAACCTAAAAAGGCTGCTATTAACGTTGGACTTTTTGCGTTAATTCCGATGTCTGGAACTCGGAACAGGTTGCGAAACATCTATTCATTAATTTCATACTCATGGGCTAATCATTAGTTCGGTAGTAAATTGTTCCACGCTGAAGATTTTGAAGAATTATCTGTTGCTCTGAATGACTACTCAAAGGGATCTCAAATGCTTGAAGACCCAACGTGAATATTTAACATCCTTGTGTGTCTGATGATTCTATGTAATGCTACATACATATATGGTAACTTGGGGCGCCTTCGCCACTACGCCATCGCCGATTTTCTCGCAAACTACAAATGATAGAAAAAAATCCGTTAAAGGAAAAATTGTGAGTTTAGTGTAGGTCTACCATATCCCAAAAGTTGATAGTTGTGTCATAGGTATGATAGCGGACGCACGCGGTTTTGTGTTTTCAGGGTATTGGGAAAAATAATTATGGTAGGTATGTTATGCGATATATTCTTTACTTTTTTGATATCAAAAACATATTTAATGCCGTTAAAAGACAACTACTGCAGATTATAAATCGAAATAATTCGCATGAAAAAATCAATTACAAATGTCAATATGGTAATATTATGAAATATGTAAGGGGTGGGGCGCCTACGCCATGATAGGGGTGTGGTGGATTAGTGTTAGAAATTTGTAATGTTTAACTTAAATTCTTTATGCCATAGACATACCACAAATAATGCGAAGTTAAAATCAATTATTATCCTAAACGTATCTTGTTTTAGTAATATTATGATTTTTGTACCTAATTCAAGGTACCTACTTCAATTAAGTACTGATTTTGGTTCTTTTTGTGAATTTTAAAATTATTTTTGATTATTCAATAGAAAACATGTTCCTTTTTCGCATAATGTAGATATTCAAGGAAGAAGTATGGTATTTGCAGTTTTAGAGCCCGTTGGTGAATGTCCCATATCGATGGCGAAGCTGCCCCATGGGTGGGGAGGCTTCTCCGCTTTTTAGACACTTTGTAAATTCTCAAAAATAATATTTTAAAAACAAAATTATAACCATTCATATATCAGAACATATAGTCAAGATATGCTAATATTGTTAATAAAAATAATATTGTTAAGTCTGGAGTTATCCCCCATTGGCTTAACTTCATCACTTTCCTCTTTGCAGAGAAAAATCGATGATTTCTTAGTTGAATCGTGCTGTCAGCTTGCAAATATTTTGTTCTGGTGTTTTTTTTTTTTTTTTTTTTGGGAAAACCGAAAAGTGAGCATCATTCTCATTAACATGAGAATACTCGATGCTTAAAGAGTTCAGGCTTTCACTAAAAAATCATCATTTCAAAAACTGAAAAGCCAATTGATAATTCCCTTCGCCGGGATGAAATCATGATATTGGTAGCGATTAGTAAATTTTGCAAGCTGTCACTGCGTTTTGTAAACATTTTTCTCTGCAAAGAGGAAAGTGATGAAGTTAAGCCAATGGGGAATAACTCCAGACTTAAACAATCATATGATTGAATCTTCAACTAAAACAGAACAAATCTTTACACCTCCCCATATTTTGTCAAAACTTAGTTCAAGTTCGAATGCCATACCGGTCACTTCTACGGGTACTTCAGCCACAAAGGTCTAAAAATTTTCGTTAAAACGGTGCGCACCATGCCTCTCGAAGGGGGTAACTGATTTTGTTTATACTTGGAACATTATTCCAGGAATATGTCTGGTCCGAATATAGACTATATCGGTCCACACTTTTGGGAACCTCACACACAATTGTTTTTTACTCAGAAGTGAAGATCACAGATCGTTCTGAAATATTTGAAACAATATTATTTCGGGACTAAGACCATAACTCCAGACACCACATAAAATGACTGATTAGCACAATAAAATTGAGTATCTGATTTGGGTTCCTCAATTCGAGTAGTTGATCATCGGATTAAAATAATAATCAACAATTTTAAATACTCTTTGTTAAATGTTGAATATTTCCCTATAATTTTGTAAAAGTCTCAATTAAATATGTCTTGAATATGAGGGCAGCTCAAGGTACTTCTACTGGTCCTGCTTGCAGAGATATAACGTTTTCCGTGGACAAATTCTTGCTTCTCGATACAATCGTTCAGAAATCAATATTTATAGCCAAAATCCCAATTTTTATCGGCATTCGATAGTATTCATATTGAACCTAAGGAAACCAAAAATTGGCTTTCGTAATATTTTGTCCAAACTTAGTTTAAGTTCGAAGATGGGTTATATCGGTCCACTCCTCCCTCCCCCACAAAAGTTCGAAAATTGTGTGCGCACGATAACTCTTGAAAGAATTAACCGAGTTAGTCCATACTTTGCACATCGTGAAACTTCTACCAGACTTAGATGATGTTCCAATATTGCCTCAATCAGTCCACTCCTTCGGTTACATCCCACACAAAATTTCGAAAAACTTCAGTTTAGGACCTGCTCTCAAATCGCTTTGGTTTTTGTTGTAGCAACTTGTATTCACTGCCCCCCATACGACAGTATAAGTTTCATCAGGGGCAAGTCCATACTTTCTGAGAAAATAGCCTGAAAGGTACAACAAAACCCTATGACACCGTGTGTAGTGGCTGGAGGGCAAGATAACTCTCGAACGGATCTGCCGATTCGGTCTAAAATGTGGCCTTCGTAATATTTTGTTAAGTTCGAAGATAAGCCATATCGGTCCACTCCTTCATGTACCTCCCCCACTTTCATTCACTTTAAGACCTGCTCTCGAATCACTTTAGTTTTTATTGAAGCAACTTGCATTTGCTGCCTCAATTACGACAGTAAAAGTTTTTTCCGGGGCAAGTCCATACTTCTTGAGAAAACAGCCCGAAAGTTGAAAAACCCCTTATGGAACCATATGTGGTGGCTGGAGAGCTCGAACCAAATACTGCGTTCGTCCAGGCAGTTTTTTTAATTTTGAACAAATTTTAAACCTTCTCCACTAATAAACTTGTTGTTTTAAATATTAAAACAACAAAAGGGATTAAGCCAGACTATTTTGAAAAATCAAAGTTTTTGAAAAAATTAAAAAAAAGGTTTTCTTTTTTGTGTTTTTATAGCTTATTTATTGGGTTTGACCATTTTTAATATATAAGAAGATATAAAAAAAAACACAAAAACAATTTCATTTTGATGAACAGTAGTAAAAAAACTAAAAAGTTTAACTTTGACCTAGAATTCCTCTGCAACTACTTGTTCGAATTTGACCATTTCTGATTCATCGGAAAGCTAATTGTATTATCTGTCAAACAAAAAAATATGAAAATAACTTTATCCGTTCAAAAGTTACAAAATTTCGACCAGAAAAAACGATTCTGGCCAACTATAATGGCTGGTGAACACGATAATTAACTAAAGTTGTGACTGACATTGGTCCAACATTGCACATATTTCTCTCAAACATAAATCAAGTTCAAATATTGACTACATCGGACAACTCCTGCGGTTGGTACCCGCAGATAATGTGTTGTTCGAGGATAAACTATTTAAACACATAAAATTTCAAAAGTAACGGTGACTATGTTATGTTGTGGAAATGGATGAACGTAAGAACGTAAACCCCCAGCAAACCAAATATCGGATGTCCGACACGTCTGAACAATTTCGGAAGCAAAATCGTTCAGATTTTGTCCCGATTTCTACACGATTTTTCGGAGGGGGAAATTGTTCAGATTTTGTACCGATTTCGTTCCGATATCGGAGCTAATGTCGGAATTAAATTTTCCTTCCGAATTTCCCAAGGATTTTCTTCAGATATCGTTCCGAAATCGGCCGAAATGGATCCGATTTCACTCCGACATTTCCTTCCGAAATTATGTTAACCACTTGATACAACTTTCGTTAAGATATCGTTACGATTTCGGATCCGACATCGGACGAAGCGTCCGAATTTTGTTCCGATTTCGTTACGAAGTCGGTACGATTGGTTTGCTGGGCAATTACAAAAATGCAACTACAACCACTACAACACCATTCGAATAGCTATTGATAAAGTCATAGTTTGCTTCCAACGTAATTAAATCCCTTCCTTCAATGATTCCTGGGAAATATCGAACAGCTTGTAATGAATTTCCGATGAAGTTACCAACACCTTTAATTAAAAAATAGATTAAGCGAAAATTAATGAATTTGAAACAAACATTTGTTTAATGATTGATGATGATGAGTTAAGCTATCAACTCAATATGTAAATATGTTGACATTGAAATAAAACAACTCAATGTTTAAACAATAAAAAATTCGAATGAAATCGAAAATTAATTTTCGATTTTTTACAATACAACACCCATACACACACACACACTGTGAGTGACATTAAAACGAATTCTTTGTTGTTAAAGGTCAAATCAATCAAAATGTAATTTAAATTAAGTGAAACACACAGTGAAATCTTCCGACATTTCAACGAATATTCATCGAGCAAAGTAGTGTAGTGTTAATGAGAAATATGTATTTTCTATAGGCCGAAATGTCGGCGATTATCACAATTTTATTTCTGCCATAAACTAAATGAGATGAAAATCTACAAGCAAGCAACCAACAACAGCAACAATAAGGTGAACATGAAAACAAACAACAACATTGAGCTTTTTGTTTGGATTTTAATTTGATAAACATGTTGATACAGGTGCGATGATGGGTAGTGTTGGGGTGTACACCTGCCATGTGTTCTTTGTGTGTGTGTTTACCTCCCCAGGGGTCTCCTGCACACAACATTCACCTTGCAAATGTCAAGTTCAGCCTTCATTGGAATACTATTTGTGGTCAAATGCTGGCAATGAGGATATTGTTGCTCCCCTGCCAACGCTGCCGTACCCCATTGCAATCCCATTTACAAAAATAAACTTTATTTGGTGGACTCTGTTGGTTGGTCTGCGCCAGCTATTTTTGTTTATTATATTTTATTGTCAATGTTTTTCTTTTGTGTGAATCTTTCCATTGAAATAGTAAAGTAAATACTCGCCTCAATTCGAAACGTCATCATCATCGCCATCAATGTGGCAAGCACACCAGCCAGCCGACTGGTGTGCCTGGACAGCAAACAAAACTCAACAACTAAACAATGCTAGACAAGGAGGCTCCTCTTCCTCTTGACTAAACAACAAAATTAAATCAAATGGAAAGGTGGCAAGAGAAATGATTTGACTTTAATGTTGGGCAAAATTTAATTCTGCCAGAGTGGAAAAGTGCACATGGAAATGGATTTTCAAGAGAGAAACAAATTCAAGTAATGAGAATTTTGAAAGATTTTAATGAGAATTATTTCATGAATAAAGAAGTCGCAAATAAAATAAAAAATATTTATAAACTAAGCCAAAAACAAGTAAAAAAGCATTAAGTTCGGCCGGGCCGAACTTTTCATACCCTACACCATAAAATATTCTGAACTAAAATGGAATAATTACTTTTCATTCCTGTCCCCAACTTTAAGTGGGTACGTTAAAATGTCAGATAATGTTTATGTACATACATTTATGCTTCATTCGGGAGGCCCTTTTTTATGGTGCCTATATCTAACTATGTATGTTGACAATTTTTGGTGGGCTAGAAATTGGGAGGTACTGTTATATAGGGGTTATAATAAAACATGGGCCTATGTTGACAGTTTTTGATGGGAGCCTTTAATGTCAAATAACTCCTAATTCGGTTAAAAATTTAGATAGAATCTTCAAAATATCGAAAATCGGTACATAACGTGGGAACTTCAAATGTCATTAACAGCTAGTTCGGAGGTATCTGGGCTATACGAAAAAATGAACTTAAATGAACCGTTATATGGGGGCTATACCGAAACGTGGACCTATGTCCACAACTTTTGTTATATAAGTTTATTTACATTTAAGAACCCTAAATGTCAAATTATAGCTACATCGGTCTGAAAATGTAGCTAAAAACGTCAAAATACCGCAAATCGGAGGGTACCGTTATATGGGGGCTATACCAAAACGTGGACCTATGTCCACAACTTTTGTTATATAAATTTATTGACACTTAAGAACCCTTAGTGTCAAAATATAGCTAAATCGGTCTGAAAATGTAGCTAAAACTGTCAAAATACCGTAAATCGGGGGCACCGTTATATGGGGGCTATACCAAAACGGGGACCTATGTCCACAACTTTTGTTATATAAGTTTATTGACACTTAAGAACCCTAAATGTTAAATTATAGCTACATCGGACTGAAAATGTAGCTAAAAACATCAAAACACCGTAAATCGGGGGCACCGTTATATGGGGGCTATACCAAAACGGGGACCTATGTCCACAACTTTTGTTATATAAGTTTATTGACACTTAAGAACCCTAAATGTTAAATTATAGCTACATCGGTCTGAAAACGTAGCTAAAAACGTCAAAATACCGCAAATCGGCGGGTACCGTTATATGGGGGCTATACCAAAACGTGGACCTATGTCCACAAGTTTTGTTATATATATTTATTTACACTTAAGAACCCTAAATGTCAAATTATAGCCAAATCGGTCAGAAAATGTAGCTGAAAACGTCAAAAAACCGTAAATCGGGGGGTACCGTTATATGGGGGCTATACCAAAACGTGGACCGATATATCCCATCTTCGAACTTGATCTTCCGACGGCTAAAAAAATGGTATTCCCCAATTTTCAGCGAAATCGGTCAACAAATGCGACTTGTATGTTGCGAACGGACGGACGGACATGCATAAATCGACTCAGAAAGTGATTCTATGTATATCCCTAGAAGGAACTATGGGTCTATCTCGCTTCCTTTTGTATGTTACATACAAATGCACTAACACATAATACCCCTTACCACATAGTGGTGTAGGGTATAATAAATATAATTTATAAATTTCCATATTTCCCAACACCTTCCCACAAAATTCAATTGAAATGTAAGAAAAAATTGAATACCTTTACAAATCCCATTCAAATTGCTTTCCGGCTTATTTGCCACAATGTATTTACTGCTCTAATGGCCAATAAATAAGAAAAATTAAAATTATTTTCTATGTCGAAAATAAACAGAATATTTATGGAGAAAATTATACGAATTTCATTTCGACAAAAGTCATAAAAGACAGCCAAACGTTAGGTGATGGGAAAGGAAACAAAACAAGAAATTTTAGAAAACAAGCCATAATTGTAATGTACAGCAGCAGCAGCAAAAAATTGAGTTCAATAATGGCATGAAAAACATTCTAATGTGTTTGGATGGTGGAATCAATATCCAAGCATCATGAATTTTTAATAATGACCATGTGCCATTAACTCTTTCGTTCATTCACTGCTCGCTCACATTCGCTCGATCGTTGTGAATATTAAAAAGAAACGTTGTTGTTGTTGTTTTGTTATTATTATTAGCTATGAATTTTTGTTATTTTCAATTAAGACATGCAAATGAATTTCATTTTCATTGCTTACCATTTTTCTGGCTTTCATGGGAAAATATACAAAAATTATTTGCTTGTTTTGAGGGAGAATTTGTGTGGCACGAACGGGTGTGTATGTGTTTGGTCCGCCGTCCACATGTCTGTGTGTGTGTGTATAAAAAGTAATTAAAATGTTGGATTTTTATAAAATATGATCTAAATGAAAATGTCTTAATGCATTTTGTCGGTGTCGATGGAAAACAAAAACTACAAAACAATTATTGAAAAATGATTCGAATATATTTGAGAAAAATAAACAATACCCCCCAAAATGTGGATCAGATGTTTTCAAAAAAAATGTATATATTATGGTAATCGTTTTGTCTGGATTTATATTGTTTTTTTTTTTTGCAAATTGAATTCATTAAAATGAAAAATAATTGCCTTCCTCAATTTACTTGTTTACTAAATAAAAAAAACTTGTTTTTTTATTTTTGAAAAATTACAATTCGTGTGAACTTAATCTGCCACACACGTAAATATTGAATTGATTTATATGATCCTACTTAATGGATTTGGGAAAAACGTGTGTTTTGATGGGTGGAAGTAAATTGTTGGATTATTGGAAAACGTACAATTATATCTTAGTGCTGAACATAGAATCGGGCGGAAATCATTGATATGAGATAAATCTTAGTCCTTCTATGAAGATCGTGGGAAATGTTGTTTATATATTAGAGAGACCAATTACGTTGTTTACGAACGTGTAATCTGGGAAACACTTTAGTTTCAGAATTTGCAATAGATCTCTAATATTTTTTTAAGAAACAAATCCAACTTTTTTGTCCAGGGTCTGATGCAAATATATGGTAGTGGTGTCGCCTAGTGGTTCGCCCTGTGGCTTCTGTCCCTTAATATTATTTAGTCAGCCTACTGCTATCCTGGTTTAACGGTATACATTCTACTTTACTGGATTAATAGCTTACATTTTTGTAAAATTCTGACTCAATATTGGCTTTTGCACATCCCAATTTTTTCAGAAGCGGTTTTCCCATATCGTTCTTCTCATGGGGGAATTGCGTTTCACCTCTCCTGTTGCTACAGTTCACAGGGTATGACGCAATCTTCCCTCTGCTAGCCACACGACAAACTTGGTACTATCATTAATTCCTTGGTGGGAACATTCGATACCGAAGTACTGATTTTTGGGGTGCACAATATTTTGCCATGCGATAATACCTCAACGGGATAGGGAGTGCATAATTCAAAATTAATTTTTACATTTAATACATAATATGTTCCCACAAACATCCCAGAGAGCGCAAGGGAAACTTATCTTATAACAATGACTGTACCTTGATTCAAAATTGTCGCTCAGAAAATTTTAGGTACGGCTTTCATTGACAACTAATCGATTTTGTCGCGTTTTCGTGGTCGTTTTGTGCTTTTTCCTTCTTTTTGTTCAGAAAAAAACTGTGTTTTTGGGTTTTTGTATGTTCTGTAACGAATATACAAAAACAAAATATAGTCTTTTTCTGAACAGAAACAAGGTAAATGCACAAAACGGCCACGGAAACGCGACAAAATCGATTAGTTGTCAATGAGAGCCGTACCTACAATTTTTGAGCGACATTTTTGCAGAAAATTTCGAAGCTCAAAAACGTCATCTTGTGGTACTTTTGTAGCGGCTCTTAAAATAAAGGGCGATAAGGACATTTAAGGAAGCGAGTTAGAATGTCGAATTGCTCTACGAAAATAATCCTCATTCGAGGACAGTGAACAAAGGCTTACACAAAGGCCTTTCTTCCCCAAGAGGAATTTTCCGTGCCCCAGACTTTCGCCTCCATTTTGTTGCACAGTGTTATTTAAGGTCTAAATTAAAAGTCGATTATATCTTAGGCTGAACAGGTTATCCACGCTTAGATACGGTCTAATATACATCTCCCACAACTTACTTACTTACTTAGCTGGTCCATTACAGAACATTTGTTCCATAGGCCGAACTAAGAAAAGATCTCCAATTCTCTCTATTTGTTGCTTCGCTTTCTGGAATACCGCGCATTTTCATCTCATCATCCAATTCTGCGTGCACCGCCAAGCGGTCCGTATTTATACGCTTTTTTGGCGGGTTCATCATCGCTCATTCTTATGATATGGCCTAGCCAACGCAATCGCTGCATCTCGACACGTTTAACAATATTGATGTCCTTGTATAGCAGATACAGCTCGTGGTTCATACGACGTCGATATTCACCGTCAACGCAGATCGGTCCGTAGATCTTTCGAAGAATTTTTCTCTCAAATACACCAAGCACTGCCATGTCTGCTTGCGCAAGTACCCAGGCTTCGGAGCCATACATCAGCACGGGTAGTATCAGTGTTTTGTAGAGCGTTATTTTTGTTTGACGAGATGTGGCTTTGTTTTTAAACTGCTTACTTAAACCAAAGTAGCATCTGTTGGCCAATACAATTCTTCTTTTTATTTCACAACTGATGTCGTTTATTGTGTTTACGGAGGTGCCGAGGTAGACGAAGTCTTTTACTACCTCAAAATTAAAGGAACCAACTTCCACAGTTGGTCCGAGCTCAATGGACGCATTGCGCGTCGACACCATTAACTTTGTCTTCTCACCGTTTACCGCCAGACCCACTTTAGCGGATTCTCCTTCAATCTTCATAAAGGTATCAGTTACTTCCTTTACTAATCGTGCCTTGATGTCTATGTCATCAGCATAAGCAAGTAACATGTGACTATTGTGTAGATTGTGCCACTTCTTTTGACGTTTGCCTCTCGTATAACCTTTTCCAGCAGGATGTTGAAGAGATCACACGAAAGGCTGTCTCCTTGCCTGAAAGCTCTTTTGGTATTAAACTATTCGGAGGGGTCCTTTCCTATTTTAACTGAGGACCTCGTGTCAGTTAAAGTCATTTTACAAAGCCGGATGAGCTTTGCGGGGATACCAAATTCAGACATGGCTTGGAATACCGTTGAACGTAGCGGGCTGTCGAAGGCTGCTTTATAATCGACAAAAAGGTGGTAGGTGTCGATCTGCATCTCTTGGGTCTTCTCCAGGATTTGCCGCATGGTAAATATCTGGTCAATGATGGACTTGTCAGGTCTAAAGCCGCATTGGTGTGGTCCAATTATCTCGTTGACCATAGGCTTTAGTCGTTTGCACAATATCCCTGACACGATCTTGAAGGCAATATAGAGTAGACTTATGCCCCTATAGTTAGAGCATACAGTCTTATCTCCCTTCTTGTGGACGGGGTACAGCATACTCAGGTTCCAATCGTCGGGTACTCGTTCTTCCTGCCAGATGGTGCAAACTAACTGATGAATACACCTTATCAGCGTGTCGCCTACGGTTTTGAACAGCTCGGCTGGTAAGCCATCGGCTCCTACTGCCTTATTATTCTTCAGCCGATTTATTGCTGTCTTTACCTCATTTTGGCTGGGCGGTATACATTCAATACTTCGTCGTCTTCGCTTCTATTGGATACCAACAGTTTTGAAAAATGTTCTTTCCATATCCTGAGTACACTATCTGTATCAGTTACCAAATTTCCTTGCTGGTCTCTACAGGAGAATGCGCCTGTACCAAAGCCATCAGTTTGATGCTTGACTCTTTGGTAGAATTTTCGGACTTCATTTTGGCTCCTGTACATCTCGATTTTTTCATACTCCCGCTTTTCCATTTCTCTCTTTTTCTTGCGGAAAAGACGTTTCTCTTCTCTCCTTTTCTCCCGATATCTCTCTCGTGCGCTACGCGTTGCTACTGATTGTAAAGTAGCTCTATATGCCGCATTTTTCTCTTCGGTAGCAGCACGACACTCCTGATCATACCATGATTTCCTTTGTAGAGGTCTCTGGAATCCAAGTATGGATTTTGCGGCTGTTTGCATGGAGTGGGCAATATTTTGCCATTGTGTTGTTATGTTATCGGTAGAGAACTTTTACATGACTAAAATACTAAGTAAATGTTGCCTTAATATCGCTAAAGGGTATTTTTTAGAGTTGTACCAATGAACTATTTAGTTCACTACGCAGTTCCAATGGCCAACACGATTTGTATGAACAAACTGCGTATACGTAATATCACACGTTAGATTATATGACGTTACTCATATGTTTTGGAACTAATACAGTGAACTAGAAACTAGATTACCCAACTTTGCCACCATTAAAAATGTAATGTTGCCTGGCCTGGGAGTCGAACACGGACATTCATTGTGCAGGACAGGTGCGCATGTCATATACATATGTATGTATATACCCAGCAAAAAAAGTCCTCCCAAAATCATGGGTTTCGTAAGGGATTTTTGACTACTCTCAAACCCCCTTTCTTCCCCATTATTTTTACAAATGCATGTCGCACTCAGTTTGTAGTTATTTTATGACCACTAGAATAACTAGTTATTCTGTGGCCACTAGAAGTTGAAAAGTAAGGTGAAAAAAATTCTATTTTTAGAACAGTTGATGTAGAGAATTTGTTTTTAATTTTATCACACTTCTTACTTTTATTTTACTTTATTTTATTTCGCTGTCTGCCCGAATTGAACCCACGAACCCTCTGATTTCTAGCCAAAGACACTACACACTATGCCACGCACACGAATATTAAGAGTTGCTTAAGAACTTAAATGTGCAGTGCAAAAAAACTCGCGTGCCGAGGTTGAGCGTTGAACACACAACCCTAGGATTTATAGTCAGACACACACTCACTGTGTCACCGTCGTCATTACTTAGTGAGGAGTAAAGTAAGTAGGTTAACCTTGTACATTTTTTAAGAAGTAACCCATTACTTTTCAGATTACTTGTAATGCGAAAAGAAGCTTGTTTACATTACTTTGTAAAGGGTTACGTAATGACTACCGGATCCAAATTTTTGCTGTGTACATATTAATATTTAACTTTTTGTGTGTCGCAAATAACTTCTTAAAATGTTCTCAAAATTCGATTTCATCAGAATGGTCCCTGGGTAATTATTTAAGGTATAAATTAATAGTTGATTATACCTTAGCCTAGACAGGTTATCCACGCTTAGATACGGTCTAAAATTAATCTCCCACAACACCTATATTAAAACCAAACCTGTTTTAGACACTTTGAAGTCGATTTAGGATCGTCCGTTCAACTGTCTGGTCTGTTGGTGCTCACGATAATTCTCAAAATGAGAGAATTTTGGCCAAAACTTCCAACATCATAGTGTTCTTTAGACTTAAACCACAAAAGTTAAAAAAAATATTCACCTAAATACAGCTAAGGCAGCGTTTGAACAAATTTACCACAGATTTTCATGTTAGAACCTACATCAGCGGTGTGTACACTTTGATACAATTAAAAATTCATCCAAAATCCATTTCAGACAATTTGGAGTCGATTTGGACTTGCTGGTGCGCATGATAACTCCCGAACGGATCAACCGATTTGGTCCAAACTTTGCCCTTCGTAATATGATGTCCAAACCTAGGACAAGTTCGGAGATGGGTCCACTTCTTCGGACTGTTGACATTTGTTGCGGGACAAGTCGATATTTCCCCGAGATAATGACCCAAAAACTGAAAACAAAAACCCTGACGACACCAAATCCTACGTCGTTCGGTTCTAGGTATCGCATTGACTCGGAGAAATCTTCAACAAGGGGCCTTCCCCTTAATAATTATGTTTTTTTTTGTTTGTATATTTTTCACCATGGGTGTGGCAATATATCCCGAAATACCTGCTCCGAGCTCTTTTAGTTCGCGTCAAAGAAGAACCCCTGCCATGTATCTGTTCCGTGTGAGAAATTCAATTCCACCAAATGTCGACATCGGTGATACGTAATGGATGTAGGGAACGGCTGCATTTCCCAGGCTGCTATGGACTACTGCGGTATGAGATACGTATGTTGCTGGTTGCCAAAGCATCTTCCGGTGTGTCTCCAACTTCGTCAAAGGATCTTTCCATACAAGACCAATATCTTCTCACAGAAGACCAGAAGACCTCTCGCAGAAGATCAGAATGTCTTCTCGTAGAATACCAGAAGGTCAACAATAAACGTCACATGTTGCTGTTCTGCGCCGGGAAATGCATGGTTCCTGCAATTGAATTGCAGTGGTCTCCACAACAAAGTCAGCAGAATTGTAGACTTTATGAGTCGGAGATACATACACCATTCTGCCCAGTATAGACCCATCTCTTTTGACCTTGACCCATGTGTGTGGGGTCTGCGGAGGTAGAGAGTTGCTTAATGTATACATACCGCCTAATAGTTGTACCTTGAGTTTTGCGCTCGACATTAGTTCGCTTCTGGAGGGCAATGACCATCTGTCTGGCGATAGGGGACTTCAATGCTCATCATGGGCTTTGGTATTCCGTCCTAAGCAATGATCAGACGGGTGCAGCTCTGGCCGAGCAAATTGGTAGTTCCATATTTTGCACGACGCTCCTACGAGGATAAGATGATATAACCACAGCTCGCCAGACATAACCATTGTGCCACCCGGTCATTTCCTTTGGCTCTGATAATCTTCCTATCATCGTTTCTGTTAACAGACCACTTGACTTTATAACCTCGAAATTAGACCAAAGTTCCCAGCAGAGGCAACCGGCTGTTCTTTTCTACGGCGAGACAGATCCAAAGAGGTTAGTCTGTTATTTTAACCGGCAATTTATCGAACACCGCGAGAGTTATAGGGCGACATTTTACGATGAGCAGATATCATCCGAGACGCCAAATCATCTAAATCATTGGGCCCACGCGGAATCTTAATGGTAATTTTTAAGCAACTGGACGCACCCAGATCTGAGTATTTGACAGGTGCCCACTATTTATCACCCATTTTGTACGCTACTAAAGTCAAGCAACGATGCAAACAAAAGCAAATTGTACATGCTTCTACTTCTTCCCATGACGAGAATCAGTGACCCAGTTGCCCAACATCAGCATGGATTTCGGAAAAATGCACATCACACATCATTCGAGGACTGAACCTGAAACGGCGGTGCGGCCGAACAGTCATGGCGACACTTGACCTATCAAAAATCTTCGATACAGCCAATCATGTCAAGCTGTTCAAGGACATAAACGAACACTTCCCCCTTCAGCCGTGTTTGAAATGTTGGATAATCAACTAAATGTGTGGACGCACGTCGTTGGTGGGATTCAGAAATAAGAAGTCCAAAGCCTGTAGAGTGTAACGGGGAGTACCCCAAGGCGAGATGATATTTGCGGAACTGTTTAACCTCATCAACATTCTGAAATTCCACACCCTCCAGATGGTATAGAGATCGTATTGTATGAAGATGATTGTAGGATTATGGCGTATAGTCCTAACTTAGTGCTGTTTTTCCATCTGAGGAATATGAAAATATCAAAAAAGTTTGGAAACTTCCAAAACTTATTTTGTCAGCTAGGCTATTCTCATAAAGTTTTAATATTTATGAGTTTAAATACAGTTAAAAGCCAATTCCCGGATTGTGTTGAAGATTCGTTGAAGCCAATACTTAATAAAATATAAGCCCCGAAATTACACAAAAATTTGGGGAAGAAGAATTTTATACGCGTATCCGGCCATATTAAACATTCAACAGTTTTTAAATTGCTGCTTAAGGCCAGATCTCTGATAGTTATAGAACAAAATAGAGTTTTTTCAATTCCAAGTCGTAACAGGCTTAGACATTTGCCCTTAAATCGAATTTAAAGTCTGGTCATGAATCGTTTTAATATTTTTAAATATTCATCTCATGGCAGTAATTTTTCCGGAGTTTTTCTTTGAGGTATAGTAATAAAATTTATTTTTGAAGGCCCTGCTCAATCTGGATGGATGGATATGGGCTTCGAGAGGCCACTACAATCTATCTTCTGAAAAAAAATCTGATGACTTTTGGAAACTATTGATAGCATTGACTTCCTTACACATATTTTTTTACAAATCGGTGATGACAAAAATTGGACAAAAAAAATGACCAAACTCCACGTCAACATCTAGTTCTACCATTGTATATGACCATGAAATCACTCATACGCAAACGAACTACATATGTATGTACTGAATTAATTCACCAGATTTAACAATTCTAATTGAGTAAAATCCCTGTAGGGACTGTGGCCGATTTAAAGCTCACATAAAGCTAGCTTTTTTTTAAACATAAGTGGCATTTTATCGATGATTTTGCCTTATGCCAACTGACTAATTTTACAAGGCGCCTGAGTAGTCAGTATTGTCCAACGCCAGATAACTTTTCGACTGATAACAAACTAACTTCTTTTTGCCTATTTTTAGTCAGTTTAAAACATAATGTAAAAAAAAGCAATTTTTGTTTCTGTGTGTTTTCTATTTTTGACTTTTCATATTCTCTCTCTCCCTCTCTATGTCTCTCTCTCTCTTTTTTGTTAGAGAGAAGGAGGAGCAAATTTGTATATTTCCTTTGTGTTCCTTTTTAATTCCAGAATAATATGAGTAATATGTACGAATATGTTCAGTCCATCAACACTGTATTCTATAACTGGATGCTGCATTTATACGAAGAATATTAAGAAAAAGCAAGTGCGAATTATTTATAAATTTGTGCCTTATTTCTTCGACAAACACAAATACTTTGCAGACGGTACATGTTTCTGTTTTCAGAGTGGTTAATCTCAATATAAAGTTAGTCGAAAAGTTATCTAGACATGGACAATTGCCGAAATTTTTTTCTGTTCAAAGTGGTTCATCTCTAGATAACTTTTCAGCCAGTTTTTAGTCAGTTTAAAAATTATCGATCTATTATCGATCATTTTATCAACTGGTTAATAAAAGTCCGACAGGGATCGTACCTTGTTTGTTATGTTCAGTAAAGCTCGAAAAAATTGTTCTCTTCTACTACAAGACACATTTGACAGTGCACAGACAGATATTAGCGCCGTGATATGAGTATATTTTCAAAGAAGAACGGGGGTTCTCAACCGATGCCTAACCCAAACAATTGAATTTCACAACATATTTCATCTCTACCACTATCCGACTGGGAAGGACGAAGTACATAGCATATATTCTTCCTAAACAACAACGGTCAATAGATGTTTCATCTATAAGTTTAAAATTATTTATAAACTGACTATAATATATGTATGTACGTATGTATATTAATTACAATTTAACTCTCCAGCATATCTGTAGCATTTGACCTTTTTTAGTTTTTAAATCCGGTCTCCCATATTAAACATCAAAGGTCACCCACCCACCATGCAGATTCTTTATGTTTCATTTCAATTTCAAGAGAATTTATGAAAATTCAATTAAAACACAGTCTCTTGTTGTGCAGTTATGTAATGAATAATGGAACATGCTCAAACATGCAACAAAATGACAAACTTGACATTCTTGCTGGGATTAAACAAAAAACGAAAACAGTATTTTATGATTTCTTTTGCAGGTATTTTTTTATTCTGTGGAATTTTATTTTAATAAATTGTATGGCCTTACTCTGGCATTTTACGCAACGACAATGACAAATAACAAAAATATAATGTCGTCGCTCTTTTCAGACAGGGAGTTGCAATTTCAATTTAATATTGAATACGCAACGTGGAACATGTCACAGAGGTTGTTTGAGGAGTGTGTATTTTTTTAGTTTTTATCAATTTTTGTTACGTTTTTGTCATGTGAAAGAACGTTTGTCCTTTTTTCGCAAAAAACATAAAATGTGAAACAAGTATTTGTTCTCCACTCCAATACCTTTATTTGCTGCTGCTGTGAAACATCATGGTAGCAGTTCAACATCAGCCAAAACTCGCAGTTGTTTATTATGTGACAGAGATATACGGACAAACACAATTTGTACAATGCTGCCACGCTGTTGTTACTGTTGTTGTTCTTTCTGGAATGCTGTATAAATAAATTTATAAGTGTTTAAATAAATTGTAACAATATAATATTCGCAAACGAACTCTGCCTCAATGGCTGATATATTTTTCTGTGGCACACAAGAAAAAAAAATAATAAAACATTTTGTTGGAACATACCAAAGCATCCATAAAATATTCAACGGAAAAAGGAAACCGGATGAAAAGTCATTTCAAAAAAAAAAAAAAAAAAACAAAAAAAGAACATGTTCGATAAACATTAAATATTTGCGAGCAAAAATACTCACACATTCACCCATATGCCATGCCAATGAACATGAATGGTAAATACCCTACAAACTTGAAATTCTTTTGCGCATAGAAAAATTAAATCCTAACAGAATCCTAGTGCTGGTATTGACGAAATTTTTAATCCTATTTCTCAGCTTTCGATCGGTAGAAAGAAATGATTTAAATGTGTCAGAATTTTTTGCATCATCTACCCACACACTTCATAGCATAGTGTAGAGTACAGAAAAGCGCCTTGTTAAATATTAGCATACTTCCTGTTATATTGCAAACTAAAGCCTACTTTTGGGAGATATCATCGTTGAATGGAGGAGTTTTACCATAGAGTCAATTATTTGTTTAATCTTTTTTCTATTTACTTTTAATTTAGTTGTACTCTGCAAAACTTTGAGTATACATTTCTAATTATGTCGGGTTTCCCAACTGGCGATTGCTTTCAATACTGCAAAATTTGCTACCCGAAGCAGTTACATTTTTATTTTCCAGACTTTGCCATTTGAGTTAGCATCATTGTTATTCATGTCTCACCCGCATGACACTGAACGAACAGAGAACGTATCATTCGACACATCATATGAGTGATTAATTGATATTCCATGGAATCAAAACTGCTTACTGCCCTCTTCTTGATTTCGTGATTCATTTCAGTTTCATTGGAATTCTATGGGCTATGACCTGACCATAAGAATATGATGCCAATAGTTTTGGTTGGTTGTTTTTTTTTCTTCTGTAGTCACGTTTATCATGCCGCAGCATGTAACAAAATGAAAATTATGAAAGCGTAACCACATAAATAATGAATACTGTATATTTTTGTGTGTATATGAATATTAACATTTAATATCTATAGAGATTTTATGTCCATGAAGGCCTTGTTATTACTATGGGGTGGGTACAGTGTTGCCGACAGTTTTTGATCGGAAATTATCAAAAAATCGTCAAATCGTCAACAAAATTTGGAAAATCGTCAACGTTGTCGAAAACTAGGTTTTGTTTCCGTTAAATTCGATTTTTTTTGCTGATAGTTTTGTCAATGAGACTGACAACATAAGATATACAACCCACAGCAGTAAATCTAACCCAATCTGAATTAAATACCGTTATAAACAAGTAAAAAAGTATCAGTCGGCTTTGCCGACAGAGATATACCCTCAGCCTGTGCAAATTGAAACACTTTTTAGGGGGTTTCAAAATTTTGGTTGTATGAACCGACAAAAACGTTGATTAGGATTAAAGTTCAAAATTTTTGCGGAAAAGGTACTTAAAGGAATGGTCCGACATAGATCATGGGGGTGCCATAGGGGGTTTTTACACCCTTCGGGATGTTTTCTCAAGAAGTATGGACTTGCCCCTGAAACAACTTTTTCCATCGCAATTAAGGCAGCGAATGTAAGTTGCTTCAACAAAAATCAAAGTGATTCAATAGCAGGTCTTAAAGTGAACTTATCGAAAATTTTGTGTGGGAGGTACGGGATGGATTGGACAAATATAGTCCATATTCGAACCAGATCTATATCTGGTAGATATTATGAGAATGTGTAAAGTATGGATCAAATCGGTCACTCTCATCAAGAGTTATAGTGCGAAAAATTTTTCCGAACATTTTTGAACTTTTGTGGGGGAGGTACATGAAGGAGTGAACCGGTAGGGCTTATTTTCAAACTTAAACTAAGTTTGCACAAAATATTACGAAGGTCACATTTTGGACTGAATCGGCAGATTCGGTCGAGAGTTATCTTGCGCTCTAACCACTACACACGGTGTCATAGGGCTTTTTAGTACCTTTCAGGCTATTTTCTCAGGAAGTATGGACTTGCCCCTGAGGAAGCTTGTACCTTCGTATAGGGGACAGTGAATACAAGATGTTACAACAAAAACCAAGGCGATTCGAGAGCAGGTCCTAAACTGAACTTTTCCGAAATTTAGTGTGGGAGGTACTCGAAGGAGTTTACCGATTGAGTCCATTTTGGAACCTTATATAATTCTGGTAGAAATTTCATAATGTGCAAAGTATGGACCAAATCGGTTGCTCCCTTCAAGAGTTATCGTACGCACAAATTTTCCGAACATTTTCGAACTTTTGTGGGTGAGGTACCGGAAGGAGTGGACCGATATAATCCATCTTTGAACTTGAACTAAGTTTGCACAAAATATTACGAAAGCCAAATTTTGGACCGAATCGGCAGATCCGTTCGATAGTTATCTTGCGTTCCAACCACTACACACGGTGTCATAGGGTTTTTGTGACTTTCAGGCTATTTTCTCAGGAAGTATGGACGTGCCCCTAATGAAGCTTACAGCGTCGTATAGAGGACAGCGAACACAACTTGCGTAAACAAAAATCAAAGCGATTCGAGACCAGGCCCTAAACTTAACTTTTCCGAAATTTTGTGTGGGAGGTACCCGAGGGTGTGGACCGATTGAGTCCATATTGGAACCTCATCTAAGTTTGGTAGAAATTACACGATGTGCAAAGTATGGAGCAAATCGGTTATTCCCTTCGAGAGTTGTCGTGCGCACAAATTTTCCGAACATTTTCGAACTTTTGTGGGGGAGGTACCTGAAGGAGTGGACCTATATGGCCAATCTTCGAACTTAAATCGAATCTGGACAAAATATTTCGATACCCAAAATTTGAACCGAATCGATTAATCCGTTCGAGAGTTATCGTGCGCACCAGCCTGCCAGACAGACAGACAGACAGACGGACGGACATTGCTAGATCTACTCAAAATTGTCTGAAACGGATATCGTACAAACATACTTGGGGTCTAAAACCATTACTTCGATGAGGCACATTTTTGGTCGTATCAAAGTGTAAATACCCTCTTTAGCCTAAAGGCTGAGGGTATAAAAAACAGCTTTCACGATGATAGTTTTCCCTATGGTTATCGAGTTTATAGTAATGCAGCAAGGTAAATCTGGGTATACATTGCCAGTTTTGAATGACAGCTTAGCTTAAATATCGCTACCTTGACAGTGTGACCATCCATGTCTGTCGGTACACGTACATTTTTGTTGTTGTCGATAAAAACTCTCATTCATAACTGACTGTCAGCTCATATATAGACATAATTCCTTTTTTATCTCGAAAAATGTTCATCCATTAACAATCCTAAACGAAAATGTTGAGCTGATGTAATTCGAAGGTGAAGCAAAAACTTTGAAAATATCTGTATTCCAGATATGTATATAAATATAGCCAATCCGTCTGGAAAATGCTGTAAAACATTAAAAAAGCTCATAAAATCGAGTTTGGAACATTGTTCTCTTTAAAGTAATTCGTGAAATGTTGGTCAAATATAGTTATTGTCCTTTATTTCATGTAATTTTGGCTTACATGAAAAATCGTCATTTTTCATTTTTGGTCCAAAAAATCGTCAAAATGACGATAAATCTTCAAATTCGGCAACACTGGGTGGGTACGCGCACTAGCCGCCCTCATCTAAATCACAGAAGATATGAATTTAAGTTTATCAATTTTGCCAAAAAACATCGAGACTAAAATTGGGTGGCAAGTTTCCACCATTTATACGTTTTTCAAAATATTTGGGTTAAGATTCCTTGGAATCCTTGAAGTTTAGGTATATGGTGCCTTTGGCAACGTTACTGACTTGAACGCGAGGAATATTTCTGTTTGGTCCTTTTTCAAAAATCATTAAAATCCTCCTTCTCCTACAAAATGTGATGGTATCAGATAAAAAATTGTTCGCCATAAAATTGTACTATATGACCAAATCGGTTGATTCGTTGCAGAACTTTTGTACTCAACAGCCAGCAAGGCAGACGGACAGACGGGTCTAAATAGACTTCAAATTGTACGAAATGGTTTTCGTCCTTTCATACTATAGGTCTAAAATCATTATTTCGATGGGACACGTTTTTTCATAACAGGGTGTATGTATCATCATTAGCCTAAAGTCTATATCGATGGCAAAAAAATCATTTCAGTGTAGTTATTATAAAGTTAAAAAAAGGACGAGAGGATATTCGTATTGATTTGGAAAGGCGGAATTATCATTCATTTACATGGTATTGAGTCTCACTTATTGATTTTAAACTAAATTGTTACCCAATCTACCTGAATGGTTCATGGTTATTCCTTCTAACTTCAACGCCATATTGACATTTTTAGGTCTACACCAAAATCATCAAAGTTAGGACCTTTATGTCACCTATTTTTTACTGGACCATAACGGTAGATCACTCACGCATTTTCAAATACAATATCAAGAACACGTTGTTGTTGTAGCAACACACATATATTCGTTCGTATATATTTTTCAGTAATCTGATTCGGCTGCGTCCATAAAGAATCAGGAGACAGGTCAGTGGGTTTAGCTGGGTAGTTAAACAAATTCAGGCTGTCATGCTGTCAATCCACACGCAGGGCAGCTGGGCTGAAACCACTCGTGTTTCCTTTAGCAGCTGGCGTTCTTCTGCTGCAATGGATCGAGGGTGGTCTCTGAGTATGACATACACACTGCACATTTGTACTGCCTGTGTAACTGTATCGGTGTGAGTGCTATTCAAGCCTGCCTGATATGCTTATTTATCTAAAGGTTCTTCTTTGTACCTTTGTTCTTCTCTCTCTAGATCCACTACATTCTGGCAGGGATGCTCACGTTGCGCAGTGGGTCAGGAATTGATTTTCCAGGCCAAAACCCCAATTATTTTTCTTCACCGATTGTTAATTTCTATATTAGATTCGATAGTAAACATATTGAAACTAAGGAAACCAAAAAAATATGTCAACATATTGCAAGGTGTGGGCGTGGCGCGTTCCTAAAGAAGACCACTTATTTGCAATTTTGGAAAATACGCCATTTTTGCAAATATATGGGGAAAAACAGCTATTTCTCGGAAACTATAACAGATATTTTTGTTCAGTTTTTTTGTTAGGTAAGTAGGATTGTTGTCTTTAAGAATCGTTTCAAAAAATTACCGTAGCGTTTACATGAAGTGAGCTATTTTATTCTTCTCGGGTACTAAATTTTAGTGAAATTCCAACTTTAGTGGAGTAGAACTTTTAGGAAACAATTTGGAACAAAGTTTGGTATTCGTAGAAAGATGCCCGAGAGTGTCCTCTTTCAGCCCATATATATATTTTTGTACCCGTCCTGAACCGTCCGTTTAACACTTTTTTAAATTTTTTGAAATTACATGTCTGTTTTTCCATACCGTTTCCGTATGGATTATAGCTTTTATACACAAATGGACATTTGTATACCCTCCACCATAGGATAGGGGTATATTAAGTTTGTCACTACGTTTGTAACTACTCGAAATAATCATTGTAGACCCCACAGACTATATATATTCTTGATCAGCGTGCAATTCTAGCCATGTCCGTCCGTCTGTCCGTCTGTGGAAATCGCTCTAGCGTCCGAACGGATTGACGTAGGTGGATGAAATTTTGGGAAAATCTATTATTTCTATCTTTTGGTACTGAAAGCGGGCTATGTAGGTCCATGCTTTCGTATAGCCACCATACAAAATGACGCGTGACGCGTCGTCGTTTTAAGGAAAGTTTAAGATATTTGTCCCATTTTACCACCGAATTGGTTGTAACTTTTTATTTTGTGTCTCCAGAGGCCAAA
The DNA here is from genome assembly GCF_047663935.1 of Musca autumnalis. Lineage (NCBI taxonomy): Eukaryota > Metazoa > Arthropoda > Insecta > Diptera > Muscidae > Musca > Musca autumnalis. The sequence continues at coordinate 3,303,310 of NW_027411755.1, read as the reverse complement.
AAACATTCCTACCAAAGTTGGTTTATATAGGTCCACGTTTTGGTATAGCGCCCATATAACGCCCCATATAAAGTACGCGTCATTTTAATAAATTTAAATATATCAGTCCCATTTGACAACAGAATCGGTTGTAACTTTGTATTTTGTGTTTCCAGAGGCTAAGAAATATTTCTACCATAAAATGTTTATATAGGTCCACGTTCTGATATAGCCCCGATACCCACGATTCCCGATTATCGGTTTTTTGAAGGGTTTGGCCTCATTATCACACCGAGATGGCTGAAATTTGGTATTTAGTCTTCGTTGGGGGTATAGAACTTTCCCCTAGAAATATAGCCCCCATAGAACGGTACCTTCCGATTTTCGGTATTTTGAAGGATGTGGCCACATTAATCCACCGAAATGGCTAAAATTTGTGGCGGAGGGTATAAAAAGTTCGGCCCGACCGAACTTAACGCTTTTCCTACTTGTTTTAAAATATGCGTTTTTATAAGAGTTATATGAGGAGTATTTTTTAAATTTGAAAAAATTAATAGTTTCTTAATTTTTTGTATTTTTATGGTTTGTTTATTGGTGATTGGTCTTTTCTAAATAGGTAGAAAATATTAAAAACACTCTTTTTTTGATGCTAAATATTAAAAACTCAATTTTTTTAAATTTGAACTTGAATTCCTCTGCAACTACTAGTCCGATTTCGTATGTTTTTAATGCTGATTATGTTATCTGTCAAACAAAAAAATATGAAAACATCTCAATCCGTTCAAAAGTTACAGAGTTTTGACCAGGAAAAACGATTCCGAGTCACTGTGCGGCGGTAACACCCATGTAAGCCATGGTAAACATCTTGTTGTGCTGATGCACCTGTAAAATGCAAGGCTTACCAAAGACTGGTCTATTGCTTTGTAGGAGGTCAACAACGTCCTAGTATATTTTTTTGTTTTTTTGAAATTTTCGCCATGTTAGGCGAAGATAATATTTAGTATTAATTTTTAATTAATTTCTCGTAGGAAATCGAGCTTTATGATCAATAATGCATCTGTTGACGGAGTGATTTCTTTTCTATGTCCTCTAACAGTTTGGCATGGTTGGCGTATCGAAGGTCTACGATAGGCCAATAGTCACCATAGTCCGGTCAAAATAGACATTGAAATAGCAAAAATTCGCACAAAGCTGAATTTTGGTGGAGACCTAGGGTTTGCTATTAGAATCAACGTCCTAAAAGTCCCCATCGATCCTATGTGTACAAAAAAAAATATTCGGGGTCAAAGGTCAAATTTTAAGGGTTTATTAAAAATTATCTACAAGTTTGACCTTTACAATTTTTTCCTAGAAGGAACCATTCTTGAGATATAGCTGTTCTAAAAAACACATGATTTTTATGCACTTATAAGGGAAATATGCACATATTCAGACAAACCGGCTAAAATAAGCGAAGTAATCGGGTCTGTCCCCCAAAAAAATATATATTTTCTTGAAGAGCGAAATTGTAGCTATCTTCTAAAAAAAATTCCAACAAAATCGGAGCGTGTTTAGTAAAGTTATTCAATGTTAGAGTCATTTTATGCAAAAATAGCCTATTTAACCCACATGTATAATCGAAAGCCCAACGGGAACGACCCCAACGAAAACTCTCCGATTTTCTTCACGTTTTACCCGAAGATAGGGTGTGTTGCGATGATTACGGAAATGTATAATTTTCAACGGTTGCTGATCCGGTTCGCCGGTTATTCGACCCGAAAGGCCAAATTTAAAAACCGGGTTAGACCCGGTTCTACAGAACCGATTACTGCAAAGTGGATATCGTTTGAAAGCTTACGGAAGTATCTAACACATAGTGTCGTTATTTTAACCGGTTCGCCTCATAATGCACTTAGGCGGCTAATTTTTTTTTACCTTTAGATCGCGACATCTCGAAAATGCTAAGTCTTTTTTAAGCACCATAAAGACAACTCTTGTAGACAATTATTAAATCTACAACTTTTACTTTAGCCGGCTTTTGCTAAGTCTTACCGTTTTTGAGAAAAATTAAAAAAACTGAATAATGCCTCCAAAAATGACCTTTGACCCCGAATAACTTGTTTTGCACACATGGGATCGATGGGGACTTTTAGGACGTTGCTTCTAATGGCCAACCCTAGCTCTCCACCAAAATTCAGCTTTGTGGGAATTTTTGCTATTTCCCCCTTATACGCATGTCTATTTTGACCGGACTACCATGACTGTTCAGTAGCATGGCCTGTTTTGATTCAGTCCTCGACTGCAGGAACGAACACAGAAATTAATTTCTTTTGGGGGAGTGGGGGTCCCACTAGAGCAGATATTGCATTTTTGAAGAATATTAAAAAATTGTATGAAAAAATTTTATTTCAAGTGTTGGGTGCGAGTCCCCATTGCCCACCCCTTGCGTACGTCCCTGCTCGACTGATATGTGTAGATATTGCGTTTAATGCTGTTGTGGTACTGTGCATTTTACGGAATCAATACTGATGTACGGTAACTGGGAAACTTCTCTCCATTAAGGAGAAGAGTAATGCCTCTAGAATCTTCGCTACTGGCGACAGGAGGGAGAACGGCATGTATGATTCGCCTTTGCTGGCATCATCGTTTGGATTAATTGTAGACACTTGGCATTTTTTAGAAATTTTTTGTGTATTTTACGCACCAAATTTTGTCCATTGTCCCCGCCCCCTCTGAAATGGTGACGAAATGATTTCTGACTACGTTCCTGGTCTACAACATCGTTCATCGTAAGTTGTGGTGGTACCTTCTAGGCTGAGAGGGCTCTTACACGGCGTAACAGACTCCTCTTCGTCCTATCATAACACACGTACCTCCTCTTTGATCTGTCACTGTCATCTTTCTTTCGAAGATTCGAAAGTGTTTTAACTAGAGTTGGGTAATCTAGTTCCTAGTTCCTTGTGCTAGTTCCAAAACGTATGAGTAACATCATGAAATGTAACGTGTGATATTAAGTATACGCAGTTAGTTTCTCTGGCACAACTCTAGTTTTAACTGTTACCCACAATTTAAATAATCCTGTAACAATTTTTGCATTGCTTCAGGTGGTCAACCCACCTTTCCGCTTACGATAAATTAATAAAAATTAATATTAAATGATTTTTGACCTAACAGGCAAAATTTCTCATTATTAGTGAAATTTTTAGCCTTTTTCATTAAGACGATCCGAATTCAAGTTCGTTCGAACTACTACCAAACTTCTGTTTTTGAAAAAAAAAATAATAATGATTCATTTTTGTTTCCAATCAAACAAAAATTGTCAACAATTCGAATCGTCTTAATGAAACTGACTGAATATTTCTTCTTTTGACAGTATTCGTCTAAAATGAAGATTCATAATACTTTCATACATCAACTCGAAAAAAAAAAGAACAAACAAGTTAGGAAATATTTTCGTTTTTTCGGCAAAATTTATATAGATATTTGGTTGACATATAACGTAAATAGAGATATACATAATTTAATATAATTTAATTTATAATTAAATTTAATATAATTTTGGCGACTTATCTGAAGGGAAAAATATGTATTTGAGGGACATTATTGCAAAAACTCGAATAAATTACAGAATTAACTCTTAAACGTGAAATTTTTACAGATTCCTGGAGTTTAAGAAATATTTAGAGTTCTGTGAAATATTTTTATTATACGATGACATTTTAAAGGAGTTTATAAAATATTTTGGAAAAAGGCATACAAATAACCCTTTGATGGCCCATGTGACAAAAGGATTCCTAAACTGGTAGGATTCCAAAGAGTATTAATTCAAGTATTTTCAAAAATTGAACAATTATGGGTATGGCAATTCTACAAAAGTTGAAATTGCCACTTTTAAATTTTACAAAATCATTTTAAAGTACAGATAGAATAGAATATGTTGCTAAATATTCGAACGGATCGGAAAAATTGGCTGAGATATGAGCGTTAGAATGGAAAACACATTGTGATTTGTATGTAATATCGAAGTTTTAAACGCATTTTTTTCAAAAAAAAAAAAAAAAAAAATGTTGACCGATTTATGGCGAAAAAAACTTTTAATTTTTTAGATAAAATTGAAATTTTGATTTTGACACTTCACAATTTTTTTTAATTTATATTTTTAATTCCGTTTCGCTTAAGGACAAGATAATTAGGTTTTTAATGATCCCACAAAAAATTATGCTAATCGGTTTATTCATTTTCGAGCTACAGTGGGAACTGCAAACTGTTATAGTAAAAACAGTATTTCGTATGAGGACATTTGTCAAAACTCTGCGGAATATTGTTCACAAAAAAATCCAAAAGTGCTCAAGGTGTGTTCATTCAAATGAATACAAAGTCTTCTAAAAACGCTTGGTAGATTTCTTGTAAAAAATCATGAAAAAAAATTTTTTTTTTCGTGCTCAATAAGTTCTTTCAATAAAGCTTGTTGAAATATTAGTGGGGAAATCCTTTTGATTTTCTTTGTATTTCTAAATCTCCTATAATTTATAATTATAGTAGTTATTCATATAAACAAAACCATTTCTAATGTATTTCATTTAGATGTACATTACTAATTCATCCTTGTAAAACGTCGCATAGTAAAAAATGTACATTACCCTTTTAGAATTAAGATTGTTGTCTTAACCTTGCAGACTGTTCCTTTTTTAGTAAACATTTGTTTTCGTGTATGTTTATTGTTGTTGTAAATATAATATATCTGTAAATGTCAGTCCAAAATTGCATGTATATAAAATACTACAATGTGAAATGATGTAAATAATCCTACTGTAAATATTTAACCTTAAACTTCTTGGCCTTAATTACATTGAAGAACAAGTGAAGATATAAAAAACAAAACAAAAAACAGACACAATCACGCTCACATGTACATATTGAAAAGCAGTGGCAAAAACAAACGAAACAAAAAAACACAAAACATATTCGCACTCTAGAAGAATAGTTGCAGCAACACATCTGGCCATAATAAAAAAATAGCAAAACAAAAAACTCAGAATATGTACTAAAAAGAGGACACAAAACACATACACAAATGCATCAAACTCAAAATTCTCAAAGTAATAAAACATAACAAAAAAAACATCAAACGAGAAAACTAATTACACACACGCAAAGCCTAACAATCAGCAGCAAAAAATTTTCACACCATGGCCAAAACAAAAAAAGTAGAAAAAATAACACCAATCAACTAACAAAAGGAAAGAATAAAAAAACAACATTTGGGCTTACCAAAAATAGAATATCCACACTAACATGAACTGTACATACATATGTATGTATATAGTATTGGTAGTGGTCATTGCCAAAATAAATTTCCAACTCTGCAGTCAAAAGAACACTAAACACACAAAACAGAAACATGTTTGCCAACACAATTGGACAAAACACCACCAAAAGACACTCACAATTGGAAACCTAAACATTTGGCCAAAGGAGGGCAAGTTGTTTGCTTGACCCCACCACTACTGCTCCCCACACTAACACCACCAACAACACCCCCTTCCTAGACACACAAATTGCCCCAAAATTTGCCAGACAACAAATATTAATGAATCTTCTTATTCTTCTTTTCCCCCTTTTTCTACTGCTTTAGCCCAAGCAACAACGACCATAATGAGCGTAAAGGAATCACCCAACTTGAGGCAAGAAGAAACAAGTTCAACTAAATGAATGCATCATTAGAAGCAGCAAATACGTTACGATTCGTTACGCTTGAACAACAAAATTGTTATTTGCAATGACAGCAGCACCACCGTCAATGCTCAACAAATGAGACACACCGACAGACATAAAGCAAACAAAACAAAAAATCGAAAAAAGCTTAAAGAATTTTCACCCAAACTTAAAAAGGCTGTGAGCCAAAAACAAACTGTTTTAATTGCAACCCAAGCCACAACTTTAAGGCAAAACACGCACCAGGGAAGCCGCCATAATTAAAGAAAAAACGATTTCCAAACCAACTAAATTTTCTCAAATCAAGTCAAGGTCTACCCAAACGACAATTTAAAATCTTCGTCGTCTGAGAACACATACATGCGTGTACGTGTGTGTCTGAATAAGATCTTAGGAGACCGGCACTTATTTTAGCAAGCAACTGTCTGTAGTACACGACCCACAAAAGGATGCATTTCCTTCAAAGGATATGAATGTTAAAGTAGTGAGTGTCTTGACTGCTACAACTACCGAGGTTACTTTTCTACAGCATACAAGAGTCACAAGAACAACAACAACACCAACAGTTACAAATATTTATAATGATGGCAACATACTACCACCACTACACTATTAACCCCATTGCAGCAACAACATCATTATTTGCTGCATAAAAAGTTCAGATATGTAGACAACAGCTGTTGGTTGTAACAAATTTTGTAAATTTCGCAAGTGGTTCTATACAAAATTCCACCGTGCCAGCAAACAGCAATAACAACAACAACAGCATTTGACTTGTAAAGCGAGCCAGATACTTAACACTGAACAAAGGTTGCAAGGACAAGGTCCCACATTTGAACCATCAAACAACAGCAACAACTTGGGCCTTCCCCCACGAAACACCTAAAAACTGTTTGCAACGTTTTCAATGTTCATGTGTCGTCTGTCTGTGTGCTGCAATATTCACTTCAATTAAGAAAAACAGCACAAAAAAGGAACGTACGGAAAAAAACAAGGAGAAAATCCACACACATATCTAAGGATTTATATTTGCACACCATATGCAAATTGTCTATCTGTCTGTCGTTCTGCCTGTTTGTCGCTGCTACTACTGCGACGACAACGACGTCGACGTTGTGGCAATTTGAATAATTTTTGCACAAAGTAGGAAAAAACGCCTAGACAATTTCACAGTCCCTACCCGCGTCTCTACTAAATAATACACAGACGACATGCCCGAACAGGATAATTACGATGATGAGGTAAATTATTATTTAAGCACTTTTTTCCATAAAATGTCAAAGTATAATCGCCGCATAGATCATTGTGAAAATGTATGTAAATTGGGCTCGTTTTTTCTTTTTCTTGGTTGGAAAATTAAGGTGATAATATGACAAAAGGAGGAATAAATTATAAGAGAAATAAAATAAAATTATAATGCAGAATTGAGAGGTTAACACGTTGGGATTAGATGTGTGTAAAGAGGTTTAGAATACATAAAAAGTATTTACATTTTCCCTTAATTTGAATAATAGGCCAACAATTCTACCTTAAATTCTATATTAAACTGTAAATTAGCCACATACAGACTTGATTGATCGCACATACATAGGTATATGTATGTATTAGGGTGGGGCGATTTGTGTGGAAGGAAAAAACCTTAATGAGCCCTTCGCATTTCTGATTCCTGGGATTGAACTGAGCAAAAAAGTCCACTGGACCATATATCTACCGTGAAAATCGACCCTCCCGATTTTGACTTTAAGTTTTTTATTGACGTTTTTTGTGTATTTTGGCATATAACAGCCAAACCATTGAGATTTTCGATCCAACACAAATACAAAAATTGTAGCCAAGACAGTAATTAAGAACTCTCTAATACATCGCGAAAGCATTGGAAAGCTCCTTCAGGAAGTTTTGGCCTTGAGAGGGTGCAAACTTTTCGAAAAATTTCGATAAATGACACTGTGCTACAAAAGCTGACCAGAAAAATATTCAAGTGTTCGGATGCAAAATTATATCGTGTTGGGATCCATGGACAACGACAATGCCTTTAGTTCGTTGGGGTCACTTCGTTTTATTTTTTAATAACGGTAAAAGTAGTGAAAATCTGGGTTTCTTACATTTTCAAATTTAAACGGACATATCGGATAACCGATAACGAGAGCTACTATTTCTGTAAAAATTTTTCAGATGCAACCCAGATGTCTACATTAGCAATACCTTATACGTAACCAATTCTGAATATACAGAAAATATACGTTTTTTTAACAATTGCCGGGTAAAAGTCAAAAAGGATATGAAAACATGTCAATATAAATGTCTTGTCAATAGTTGTTTTTAAAATTGTCGATCAGAATGGTCGGTATAGCGTTTTTTAAGGCCTGGGTACATAAGCTGCCTCGCCTGCTTACCTTGCTTATTTCTGATAAAAGAATAAAAAAAGAAAAGGGCAACCCAGTTCAAAATTTGCTCGGCCTCCTTTATTCTTTTATTTTTATTATGTCAGAAATGAAGCAGGAAAGCAAGGCAATCCGGCCAGGCAGCTTATGTACTCACCCCTTTAGGGTTTCGTCTTTCAAAAAGTTGTACGACTCGACTAATTAATATATGGACGTTTTGCCACAGATAGCTTCCTATAGCCTCTCAAATAATAGAACATGACTGCCAAAAATCACTTCAGGTTATAATTCCTCGATTACAAGTCGAGGATGAAACGACCTCACATTAGGTGAGTAGTACTAAGTTCATTGAGTTCATTTTATTTGAGTTTTTTTTTCAACATTATATTTTATTCAAATTTAACCGTACAATCATAGTTTCCGTATAAAGCAGAAGGTTTTCATCAATAAGATGATCGAATATCGTACTTCCTTCGAGAGCTATCTTGGGCACTAGCCATTTCGTTGATGGCAAGTAGTTTTCTACATGACCCAGAAAAAATATACCACCTGCAAGTTTATGACAAACATTATCTATATTTTGTCAAAATATTACTATGTCCAATGTATGGACCGAATTGGTTAATTGTTCGAGAAATATCGTGCGCACTAGTCAGTCATTCAGGCGGGCAGACACTATAGATTTTTGTCAAAAGAAAAGAAATAAAAATAGGGAATACTTTTAAACCACGCCTCTTTTAGACCACACCTCTTTTAAGGCACACCCATATAGACCTCTTCTCTTGTGAGTCATGCCCATTATAGACCGGTCCCCACTATGGACAACATATCAAATATACCAGTCGCCTTATGTACCACACGCAGGCCTCAAATAGACCACGCTCCTTATAGACCAGGTATCAAATAGACCACGCTCCTTATAGACCAGGTCTCAAATAGACCACGGCCTTTATAGACGATACCTCAAATAGACCACGGCCCTTATAGACCAGACTTCAAATAGACTACACCCCATATATACCACGGCCCTTATAGACCAGGCTTCAAATAGACTACACCCCATATATACCATGGCCCTTATAGACCAGGCTTCAAATAGACTACACCCCATATATACCACGGCCCTTATAGACCAGGCTTCAAACAGACTACACCCCATATATACCACGGCCCTTATAGACCAGGCTTCAAATAGACTACACCCCATATATACCACGGCCCTTATAGACCAGGCTTCAAATAGACTACACCCCATATATACCACGGCCCTTATAGACCAGGCTTCAAATAGACTACACCCCATATATACCACGCCTCAAATAGACCAGGCCTCAAATAGACTACGCCCCTTATATACCACGCCTTAAATAGGCTACGCCCCTTATATACCACGCCTCAAATAGACTACGCCCCTTATATACCACGCCTCAAATAGACCACGCCCCTTATATATCAGGCATCAAATAGTCCACGCCCCTTATACATCAGACCTCAAATAGGCCGCGCTCCTTATATACCACGCCTCAAATAGACTGTGCCCTTATATACCACCAATAGACCACGTATCAAATAGACCACGCCCCTTATATTCTAGGCCTCAAATAGACCACGCCCCTTATATTCTAGGCCTCAAATAGACCACGCCCCTTATATTCTAGGCCTCAAATAGACCACGCCCCTTATATTCTAGGCCTCAAATAGACCACGCCCCTTATATTCTAGGCCTCAAATAGACCACGCCCCTTATATTCTAGGCCTCAAATATACTACGCCCCTTATATTCTAGACCTCAAATAGACCACGCCCCTTATATTCTAGGCCTCAAATAGACCACGCCCCTTATATTCTAGGCCTCAAATAGACCACGCCCCCACCTCAAATAGACCACGCCCCTTATAGACGACACCTCAAATAGACCATGGCCCTTATAGACCAGGCTTCAAATAGACTTCGCTATTTATATACCACTCCTCAAATAAGCTGTGCCCCTTATATACCACGGCTCAAATAGACCGTGCCCCTTATATACCACCAATAGACCGACCACGTATCAAATAGACCACACCCTTATATTCTAGGCCTCATATAGACCACGCTCTTTATATTCTAGGCCTCATATAGACCACGCTCTTTATATTCTAGGCCTCATATAGACCACGCTCTTTATATTCTAGGCCTCAAATAGACCACGCCCCTTATATTGTAGGCCTCAAAAATAACACGTCCCTTATGTTCTAGGCCTCAAATAGATCACGCCTTTTTAAGCCACGCTCCTTACAGACCACTATTAAATCAAATACCTTTTAGACCACATCCCTTACGGACCACTATTAAATCTAATCCCTTTTAGACCACGCCCTTATATACCTTTATTAAACCACCCTCTATTAAACCACGCCTGTGTTGCATAACTTTAATTGCACGCTCTCAGAACTGGTTGCTTTGGGATATTTTTCTTTTTTCCTCTGGGTCTTCAAGCTTTTGTGTAATCATTCTGTGCTACAGATAGTTCTTCAAAATCTTCAGCGCGGAAGAATTGATTACTGAACCAATGAGGTTGATCATGAGTATGAAATGAATGAACTTATTTTACGCAACCTATTCCTGGTTTCAGGTATTAGAATAAAAGCAAGAAGAGGCATGGCATATGAGTTCCAGAACACATTGCACATGCTTGGGATTTGCTTAAACTTTACAAAAGAAATCGCACTCCTGATGCACACACATGATGCTGAAGTTGGATGTGGTTTGGATGACATTTCACTTCGAAGATTAGTTGCAGTCGACTACAACATCTTGCATTTCGCCGGTACTTACGATTTCTGTATTGGCCACAATTACACTATGCAACACTGCAAATGCAAACAACTTCTGGTATGCATTTTTTGAAAGTACATATCGACGCCTCCAAACAATAGTATGCTAAGTCGACTTAGCATGTTTTCAAGTTCTTTACATTTTTATATTTAACGTCCTTTAACTTAAATTCTGTCAAATTTTGGTACTGATCGGACAATCCGAACAGAAGTTATAAACAAATATTGACTTAGCATAGTACTTACTGAAGTTCAAAAAAATGTCCAAACTTTGAGAGCTTCTCCTGCAAAACTCACTTTTAAGACTTAGCATACTATTATTTGGAGGTGTCGATATTTAGACCACGAAAATCCTAGTAGGGGTTTGTCCTGTCAGATCCAGTTCGGATTTTATGGCCTCATCTAAACCGGGCTAAATCTACACTTTTTTGCATTTCTCAGGCCTTTATCTTAGAAACGATTACGAATTTGGCCTTGCTGTCTTTAGCAATATTGTAGCCCTAAACTAGTAGAACTTATCTTTTAAAAAAACCACATAAGAAAACCTCCATCTAGGGCACCAAAATCTATAAAATATAGAACATTTTACATAATTGCTGAAATTCTGGTCAGTATCGGCTAAACTATTGGGAGTTGAACCAAATAACCTTTTGCAAAAATCTTCCAAATGAAGTTCTCAACAATTCTTTAGAACATTCTGAAACTCTAAAATGCTTACTTCATGTAGTTTCAGCGGTATTTTGCATCATATCTTTTACAAAACGTATTTCAAACACAGTTCACACCAACAGTTTATTCTCGCATTTCGGATTTCACTACATTATTGTCATTTTTTTTATTAAATCGTCGTTGAAAAATGTACTGAAAACAAAGGCATAGAGACACTTTTCAACAATGACATGTTCTGAAGAGTTGTGTATTACATTCCATATTTTTCCGAAAGAAAATATTCAGAAAAAGTTTACAGTTTTGGAGGTACAGTGCGAAATGTATAAAAATTGTGGAATTTTTGCATATATTTTGAAATTTGAGGCAATAAATGTAGTTTTTCGAGTTCATTATTTCTTCAAATATTTTATTCTTGTCCTTATCTACAAATTTGCTTCAGAGGTCAGAAGAAGATTCGCATTGGTTTCAGAGATATAGCCCCGAATTTCTTTAAAAACTCAATATTTAACCATGTTTAGATGGGGCCATAAAATCCGAGCTGGATCTGACACAACAAAACCCAACTAGGGTTTCTTGTCGCTTGGGTCTGTACTTTCAAAAAATTCTCAGTTCGAATTGTTTGCACAAGATCACCTTAAAAATGTTGCACAGTGTTATCACAGTTGATTCCCACAGGTTGAATCATTTAACACATTCTGGAGTTCTTCTGCGATTGTTTAAGCTTTGCAATCGCTTCCATTATACTCAATTGCTTGAATGAATTAACACCAGCAGGTTTTCCGCTAGAGTAGCCAATGCGGCCATTGCTCTCAATTTGCAGTTCGGACTGGATATTTTCCTCTTTGTGCATCCTTGGTGATGTTAACAGTTCCTTCAATTAATTGACCGCTCGTACTCTTCCTGAAGTTTTGTTAGTTTGATTAGATGCTAGAAGATTAATGTCTTGTCTCATAGGGCTTTATGCTTTCAATGAAATAATGACCATTCATAATTTAGCTTTCTGTAAGAAATCATCCCTAACTGGTAGCACACAAATCAATAAATTTTTTTGTCCTTTTCCCCCTCAAACGTAGTAGCATAAAAGAACCTGAAGAGCAATTCAGCATAAATTTAGGAGAGTTTATTAGTTTTCTTGCCACAATCGTACAAATGATATATCCTTTTGTTTCCCACTAATTTTCTTTAATTGTAAGAATCGTAAAAAGTAAATCGTAATTCTAAATAAAAACGAAAGATGTTCATCGATTTCTATGATCAATGTCCCAAGAATTTTTGAAATTAGGACGGTTTGAGGTTTCACATAAAAAGATTTCATGTGAGGTTTAAGTTTTATATCTAAAATTTATGCGGCGAAACACAGCAAAATATCAAGTGTTTATGTAAAACTCATTGAATCATAAATTCTTAGAAATATAAAAACTGAAAGCCATTATTAAATATTCAACGTGAAGTGATATTTTCTCTTGTAATTTTATTGAGAAGTCAGTACAACAACAAGTTTTTTATTTATTACAAATATCCTTCAATAGGTTTATTTACAAAACATGCCTAACTTGGCAATAATTTCTCAAGAATACTCAAAACACTTTCATTTCAGAAAAAGGCCTTAAGCGCCATATTGAGGTGCAAGAAGATTAATTAATTTTTTCGTAAAGAGCGTTGTTTCTTACAAAAAATGCCACAACAACAGTGATGGCGGGGGCACTTGAATTTAAAAGTAAAAGGAATTTGCATCATTAAGCTAATGAAGTTTTTGGCTTGACGTTGTTTTTTTACCTTCGGGTAATTGTATTGCCATCATCAATATTATTTATGCTTGAGCACCTCTGGATGGGTGGTGGTAGGGACAGTTAAATAGATGGTCTCGTTAAATAGACAACAATCAACGTAACGAATAACCGGAAGGCGTATTTAGGTGATAATAAAATATCATCATCGGGGGAAAGTAGAAATAATTCATAATTTTGCGTATCAAGAGAAGCAGGTGGAGCAAGAGATTTGACCTTTGAGAATAGTTAAGCAAAACTAAAACTTTTTGCTGAAAATTTCAATTTGTTGACAAGATGTATTTTAGCCCCAGTGTGGAAATATTATTTTCACTATTTGCAAAAAAAGAGATAAGCAAAAAAATGTTTTCTATTGTAAATTTCTGCAAATCACTCCCTGCCCGAAACCAAATCAATTCGTGTTGACGAAAGGGAGGGAAATTACATTAAAGGGACACTATAATTTCTAATAAAATTTGTTATTTTCATTACGTACGAAAGCAAAACAAAAAATTTACATACATACGACCGAACGAACGAATGGACATTGGTGACAACAAAGATCACAGAGCTGAGGATTTGATGTTTTCGTTATTGTGTTGTTGTTGTTGATGATGATGACGAAAGGAATTGGTTCCAACTAATAACAATAAAACAAATGTTGACAATTTTGTTTGGTTGTTTGTTTACAGCCATTTCTGTCTCTCTTTTTACATTTATTTTTATTGTTTTGAATATTATGTAAGAGAAAGCAAAAATAGAAATTTACTTTTGTAATGACTTAACCTTAATTTAGTCATGGTTATCAAGTGGAATTTTAGGGGAGAAAACAATTGTCCAAGAGACAACATGGCTATTATTTTAAATTACAGAAATATTTAAAAAGTCATCACGGGGGTTTTGGGGTATTCAATATTATTTCGTAAGAAAAATATTTGTTTGCTTTATATACTGCCCCCACCAAAAAAATGTAAATGATGTCCCAATAAAATTACGCATACGTCAATAAAATTTAAATGAACACCACCCATAGCTTTATTTGTAAATTGTGTGTTATAGTATGTTTACACATAACCGGATTTAACAAACCCACTGGGTTTTAAATGTCAATTCCATTTTTTACATGTCAAACAAATCCCCATAAAGAAGGTTAACCCGTCAAAAAGCTCTAGTGTGTACGGAGTTTAAATGTCTTATAAAAGCACAGATAAAACCTTGGAATCATTAATAAAGTCATTTATGAAAAACTTCTTCTCTACAGGTGGTGTCGCACAATTTTCGTCAATCCTTCTCAGGTTGATAGTTAATAAAATTCTTCATAACTCTTCGGATCAGTCGTTTTACCAAATAAAGTTACATTCCAGGGAATATTTTTCCAAAAGAAAATATTAAAAAAAAAATCAACGGTATTGGAGATACGGCGCGAAGTGTATAAAAATTGGGGAATTTTTGCATATATTTTGAAATTAGAGGCAATAATTGTAGTTTTTAGAGTTCATTATTTCTCCAAATATTTTATTCTTGTCCTTATCTACAAATTTGCTTCAGAGGTCAGAAGAAGATTCGCATTGGTTTCAGAGATATAGCCCCGAATTTCCTTAAAAACTCAATATTTTACCATGTTTAGATGGGGCCATAAAATCCGAGCTGAATCTGACACAACAAAACCCAACTAGGGTTTCTTGTCGTTTGGGTCTGTACTTTCAAATCCTCACTTCGAATTGTTTGCACAAAATCACCTTAAAAATGTTGCAGTCCTCTCAATTTTTTTGTGCTTCTTTCCAAATTTTGAATATAGCGATTTTTATTCTCGTCCTCCATTTGTTAATCCATAGCTGCCTTGGCCTTCTAGGTCTGCGTGTACTGTAGACGAAGACTTTAACTACCTTAAAATTGTAAATACCAACTTCCACAATTGGTCCGAGTTCTGCGAACTACGCATTGCGCATCGACACCATCAACTTGGTCTTATCACCATTTACATCTAGACCCACTTTGGCAGACTCTCTTGCCATTTTTTGAAGGTGTCAGTTACTGATCGATCATGATGTCAATGTCGTGGGCATAAACAAATAACATCCCACCAAACCAATCGTACCAACGTCGTAACGAAGTCGGTACGAAATTCGGACGTTTTCATAACCTTTTCCAGCAAGATGTTGAAGAGGTCATACGAAAGGCTGTCTTCTTGTCAGAAACCTCTTTAGGTACTAAACTGTTCGGGGAGTTTCTTTCCTATTTGAATTGAGGTTCGGGTATTAGTTATTGTCGTCTTAACAAAGCCGAACGTGCTTTGCGGGAATACCAAATTCAGACATGGCTCAGAATATCTTTGAACAAATAGGTCTGTCGAAGGCTGCTTTATGATCGACAAAAAGTTGTTAAGTGTCGATCTGCACCTATTGGGCCTTTTCCAGCTTTTGTCGCAAAGCGAAATATCTGGTCAATGGTGGATTTGTCAGGTCTAAAGCCGCATTGATATGACCAATTGTTTGATTGACCATAGTCGCTCCGGCACACTATCTTATAATAGAGAGCAGACACCTTTCTTGTGGACAGGACATATAATGCATACATTCCAATCATCGGGTACACGTTCCTCCTGTCAGGTGATGCTAATTATTTGATGCATACACCTTGGGACCAGGCTTCTGAGGCCTTATTGTTCCTCAGTTAAAATAAAAATTGTGAAACTCGTCTCGGATTTTAATATTAGCTATATATAGAGCCCATGAAAACTGTGAAGCCCCAGTGGCACGTACTAACATATTCCGATTGTGCTCAAACTCTGGCAATCTTAAAATCTAACAAAACTAAACATTTATGGCGTGCAGCCTAAAAAATCCGACATCGATTTTTTAAAACCACCCAAATAGATACTTCATCACTGTGCTGATATGCTATCGGAAGGAGGGGTGTTTTAATTAAGCAAATGATTCATTTGAGTGGAATATGCTGTGACTTTCTTTTGTTTTTGTTGTTATATCAACGCAAATATGTTCGTTCGAATTTCATTTCAAAAATTCTGCAACCTGCACTGGCTTCGTCTTTAAATCCCGCGGCGGCCGGATCACTGGATTGACTCGGAGGAATCTTCAACCAGGGGCCGTTATCTCAACAAATATGTACATATATGTGTTCACAATTATGTGGCTATCTGTTGTGATTTCAGCTTGCCGATATCCAACTTCCGTGTTGTGCCTGTTCGTACTTTATTTGCTAAGTTTAATCGGGTACCCACCTTCGCTGCAACAAGGTAGAGATTCGAGTCGATGTTTGCTACTCGGATCGGTTGTACACGCTCGATGAATAACTTCCATCTGTCACAACGTGATGAATTAGGTTTCTTGTTTTTTGGTCTGGTGACCGATTAATGGACAAAAACGGTCCATTTTTTTTTTTTTTTTTTTTTTTTTTGTAAAAAATCGAATTTTGATTTGCATTATTCACAATTTTTTTAAAAAAATTAATATTTTTAAAAGTAAGATTATTACTTACTTAATAAGCCCACAAAAATATATAATCATCGGTTCATTCGTTTTGGCGCTATAGCCAACACCGCAAAGCGCTTTGTTAAAACAGGGGTAACCCCTGAGTGAGGCGGCCATTGAAAAACAGAATTAACATGTTCGTCTGCAAACCTCTGAAGCTGGAACCTTTATGAGTTTGAAGTACTCACTTTTCACAACTCAAACAACAAATAATATCGATATACACTTTTATACAATTTTTTCCCCATTCCACTAATTTTAAAATTTGGTTCACAAAATCGATGTACTAGGTACCACAGACCTTGGTAACTGTAAACACCATATGATCACTACTTACTTCCAAACAAAATTAAATCCATGTTTATTATATCCAAAGCAACTTTAAAAATTTATTTTAGAACGATAAATTACATTAAATATTAAAATTTTGGAGCATAATACAAGTTATTAATTTTAGTAAAATAAGGACAAAAATACATATGTATTTCCAGCAATTATCGGATTCGAACCTTCCCATGGACAAAACTACTTGACAAATCAATACCATAATTCAAATTCTTTCAAATTGAAATGTTTACTTTAAATACTCATCAATAAATTTGTGTTCCGAAGTACATACTTGATTTTGACCATTTTTGGCAACGGTCGTGACACTGTGCGACGTGCTCCTATGTATGACGAGATGCTTAAATATGGTGCTGCTAAATACCATGTTTTTTGCTTATTCGAAGTCTATCAGCCTCATTTCCCTGGCTGACGTTTCATTGTGGAGACTGAATTTGTCTACTGTTGGGTCAAAAATATTATCCTTTCCAATCTTGGCATTAAAATCGCCAAAAATATTTTTAATGTCATGGGCAGGGCAGCGGTCACATGTTTCTTCTAAACGCTAGTAAAATATTTCTTTGGTCTGCTCCTGTCCCTCCTGTTTTCTGTGGGGGCACGGGAACAAGTAAGACTGATGTTTACAAATTTCGCTTTGATCCGAATTGTTGGAAGCCATACATCCACCGTGGTGAAACTGGCAGCGATAATACAGCGCATCACCTTTATGTGGTGTTGCGACATCTTATTCAATCCATCGTATTTCCTGTATGCCAGTTTTATCGACCTTGCACTTTGCAAGTACGTATGTACATCTGCCAACTGCACCTTCTCTATAAAGATTCCGAGCATTTCAGGTACATAATTACAGATCATGGTCCTTAAAACGTAAACATTGAGGGGTACATTTTAGCTCACTACCTTTAATGGATGTTAAAAACACTTCAACAGCTTGAGGCCGGGGAATCGAACCCACAACCTTCAGCGTGCAAGGCGGGTGTGCATACCATTGCACCACGGTGGCACCCTCACTCACTTACCAAATTATTTTCAAAATCAGTTCCCTGATTTAAAGAAAGACTACTCTCATATCAATAAATACAAGCAGGTTATATTCATTGATATGGGCCCTCTTTTTGGTACGGGACATCAGGCGTTCAAATTCGGAGATTCTAGTGTGCAATGCGGACTTTCTAACCATCTGTAAAACATGTCGATTAATTTTCCTAAAATCCCAAAAATGCTGCAAAAAAACTTCGCATTCCTTTGCTTTCACTAAATCATAAAAAGTCACTTCTTATTATCTCCATGGATCCTCCTGCGAAGATTTTCTTATTTTACATTTTCTCTAAACTGAAATATCTTTGACGATACACGATGATGTAGCCATAATAAGATTTTATAGTTTTGTTTTCTTTTCATTCTTTTATGGAAATTGAAATATAAGCGGATAGTAAGAAAAATTAAATAGTTTAGAAAATATTCCGTTATGGGAAATGAAAAATGTAAAAATTCAAATAACAACTAACTTGGGTGAATGGGCTTTACCGGTTTCTTCCTTGGAAAAGCTCATTAAAATATTTCATAAGTTATTGTTGTTGGTTGCCTTCTTCATTTGGCTAAGTTCTCTTTCATTGTTATGAAATTTTGTTTTATAATATTTTAACAAGAGAGAGAGCAAATTACATTTGTAATTAGAGAAATTATGATAATAATTTTGTTGTTGATGTCGTTGTTGTTGTTGTCATTTACAGCAAACAACAAAGCATTGAATGTTGTCATCTGACTGTCGTCCTTGTGCCTTGACAATTCACAGTCATTAGGATAATGTAGAATTATTTACTTGTTTTCTGTTCGTTTGCTTCCTGTTGTATTTCTGGTAATTTGTTATAATTTTTATTTCATTTAATCTGTGACTTAATCATAATAATTACATGGATTATTACAAGGCAATGCTATTCGTAATAATAATTGAGCTGCATACATATACAAAGTATGCCCGCCCAGGGCACTCAAATTGAAATAAATGACATTTTTTATGACTGAACTTTATGTTAGTTTCCAAAAAGTTTTGTTATATATTCTTTGCTATTTGTCTTTGCCGATTTTTCAAAGTTTTTTCTTCAACAAACAAAAAAAGCAAACAAACAAAACAGTTACACCCTTCCAATTCGTCGTTGTTTGCATATTTGATATTGATGAGGCGTTTATCAAACGCTTGTCTGTCCTTTTTGTGTTAACATATGAACCCTTTCAATGACATTTACTGAGAATAAGTTTCAAAAAAAAAATTCAAATTCTTTTGACATCAAACACTTCACAAAGTATCCTTCTCTTTTTTGTTTTTTCCGTAAATATTTTTGAGCTACTAACCAAATAAAAAGAATAGATGAAACTTTGCCAGCCAGCTGTTATTTTAATCTTGGCAAAAAGTTTTTTTTCCTTTCTCAGACTCTCTCTTCCACATGGAACACAAAACCTTTAAGAATATGGATTAGTAGTGATGGTGGTGATGGTAGTAGTACTGCCAATCACTTTTTAACATTTTTTTTGTTTTTGCTTGGCTTAAACCACAAAGTGTTTCTGGTTTTCATTTCAAGTTTTAAAGTTTAGTTATATGTTTGTTGTTTTATTTACCAAAGAAACTCAATACGTTTGCCACAACAACAACTACAATATGCATACATTAAAAACAGACAAACAAAGGCATAAAGTTAAATTCTTTCGAAGAGGAAGTCATTTAAATGAGAATAAAAATGGTTTCTTTTTAAAAGTTGTTTTAAGTTTTGTTATAGAATAAGAAAATGAATTCCATTATTAAAAACTAAAGCAAAAACTATTTATAAGGAAGAAAGTGCATAAAAATATTTTAATTAAGTATAAAAAATAACAAAAAGTATAAAAAATATTCTTGAATATAACGGGGAAAGAAGTTAAGGTGTATACAAACTGTACATAGAATATTTTAAGGATCTCTGTAATGAAATAGGTTTCTAGAAAATTAAAAGAATAACACTATGCAACACTGAAAATGCAAACAACTTCTAGTATGCATTTTTTGAAAGTACATATTTAGACTACAAAAACCTTAGTAGGGTTTTGTCCTGCCAGATCCAGTTGGGATTTTATGGCCTCATCTAAACCGGGCTAAATCTACACGTTTTTGCATTTATCAGACCTTTATCTCAGAAACGAATAGGAATTTGGCCTTTCTGTCGTTAGCAATATTGTAGCCTTAAACTAGTAAAACTTATCTTTTGAAAAAACCAAATAAGAAAAACTCCATCTAGGGCATCAAAATCTATAAAATATAGAAAATATTACATAATTGCTGAAACTCTGGTCAGTATCGGCTAAACTATTGGGAGTTGAACCAAGTAACCTTTTGAAGAAATCTTCCAAATATAGTTCTCAACAATTCTTAAGAATATTCTGAAACTCTAAAATGCTTACTTAATGTTGTTTCAGCGGTATTTTGCATCATATCTTTTACAACACGTATTTCAAACACAGTTCACACCAACAGTTTCTTCTCGCATTTCGGATTTCACCACATTATTGACATATTTATTAAATCGCCGTTGAAAAATGTACTGAAAACAACGGCATAGAGGCATTTTACAACAATGACATGTTCTGAAGAATTGTGTATTACATTCCAAGAAATATTTTTCCAAAAGGAAATATTCAGAAAAAATAACGGTTTTGGAGATACGGTGCGAAATGTATAAAAATTGTGGAATTTTTGCATATATTTTGAAATTTGAGGCAATAAATGTAGTTTTTCGAGTTCATTATTTCTCCAAATATGTTATTTTTGTCCTTATCAACAAATTTGCTTCAGAGGTCAGAAGAAGATTCGCATTGGTTTCAGAGATATAGCCCCGAATTTCTTTAAAAACTCAATATTTAACCATATTTAGATGGGCCATAAAATCCGAGCTGGATCTGACACAACAAAAACCAACCGGGGTTTCTTGTTGTTTGGGTCTGTACTTTCAAAAAATACTCAGTTCGAAGTGTTTGCACAAGATCACCTTAAAAATGTTGCATAGTGTAATTAAAGCAGACCCAAAAACTACCATAATCCAAATACACAATTTTAACAATGTTTGAATAACGATTTTCTAAGTTTGATGCCTTTGCGGGTATGAAAGATGCGAAAGAACGGTCCTGGCCGGCATTAACATGGCAAAACCCAGGACTTGTCTTGGTACCTCTTTCATATCAAGTGAACACTGACCTCCCCGTGTTGTCACCTGGGAAACTGCCTTCAAAACCTGTTAAAGATAGTGAGCTAACGTTTGCCTCGCGGTTACGCAAAATAAGTATAAAAACTTGGGTTTAATTACACTGTGTGTAATTTTTTTAGTCATGTTTTATTAACCATATTCTGTTAGCGGTTATAGGCCTCCAAAGGTTTGAGGCTTTGATGTCAAAAGGTATCAATTTGTCAGGATTATATATTCCAAACCATTAAGAAATTCGATTTAATCTCAGAGGAAAAGTTGCAGCCTATGTCCCAACGAACAAAACTTGTGAACACATAAAATCTATCAAACATCTTCTGTGAGGGTAAACCCTGCAAGGTAAAATTTCTTTTAAATTTTTTTCTTGGGTTGTGGTTTACAGATATCAGACCGATCAAAATTGAAGCAAACAACCAACTACAAAAATGTACCTTAGACCTCAATAAACAACTTTCTAGAGAATACGAACTCTGTATAAACTGTTATTAAAGGCCAAAATAGCAAAACAAACGTGACTTTTATCTAGTTTGCTCTAGTTCTGGTCCACAGGCACTAAACCGTTCAATATTCAAGAAAACAATCAACTACAATAAGCTGCAAAGATAAACAACTTTCTAGAGCATACGAACTGTCAGTGAAAGGTTCTTAAAGGTCAAAATAGCAAAACACTTTAGAAAATATTGATTTTTATTTCTCTCCGATTCTGGTCGATAGACCGTCCAAAATGTATGAATATAGTCAACTACAAAAATTAACCTAAAATCTCAGTTAACTACTTTTTGGAACATATGAACTTTATAGGAACAGTTTCTTAAGCTCAATGTTCGATTATATTTGCCCATTCTTTCCTGTACAGGTCCGTAAATACATGACCATTGAAATTTTCTTCACTTTTAAAGAGTTTGTTATTTACAGAACTAAGAAGGGGAAAGTTGATGAGATAGAAACAAGTAAAAAAGGATCAGTCGGCTTTGCCGACAGAGATATACCCTCAGCTTGTGTGAATTGAAACACCTTTTTCCCCCAAAAAAGGGGTTTTGAAAATTATGGGCGTATGAACCGACAAAAATATGGATTTGTATGGAATCTCAAAAAGTTTTGCGGGGAAGGTATCGAAAAGAATGGACCGACATATTCCATTTTGAAGGTGGATCATATTTTGGGTGTCATTCCCCTCGAAAGATATCGCGACCACCTGTCGTTTCAGTCGGCCACCATAAACACGAAACATGATATATATGATATGTAAACAGGACCACTAGGTAAAACTTTTCAAGGGATCCTCGCACAAACTGGAAGGAGTGGATCTACCTTCTATCACTTTCGAATTTCATCTAATATTCGAAGAAATATTACGATATGAAAAGTGTGGATCAACTCAGTATTTGGTTCGAGAGTTGTCGTGCTCCCCAGCCACTAGGTGGTGCCATAGAGGGTTTTTACACCGTTCGGACGGTTTTCTCAAGAAGTATGGACTTGCCCCTGAAAAAAACTTTTACCGTCGTAATTGAGGCAGCGAATGAAACTTGCTTCAACAAAAATCAAAGTGATTCCAGAGCAGTTCCTAAAATGAACTTATCCAAAATTTTGTGTGGGAAGTACCCGAAGCAATGGACAAATATAGTCCATATTCGAACCTGATATATATTTGGTAGATATATTGGGATGTGTAAAGTATGGACCAAATCGATCACTACCATCAAGAGTTATCATGCGCACAATTTGTCCGAACATTTTTGAACTCTTAGGGGCAGGTACCTGAAGGAGTGGACTGATATGGTTTATCTTCGAACTTAAACTAAGTTTGGACAAAATATTACGAAGGCCAAATTTTGGACCGAGTCGGCAGATCCGTTCAAGAGTTATCTTGCGCTCCAACCACTACATACGGTGTCATAGGGTTTTTTTGCACCATTCAGGCTATTTTCTCAGGAAGTATGGACTTGCCCCTGATGAAAGTTGTACTGTCGTATAGGGGACAGTGAATAGAAGTTGCTACAACAAAAACCAAAGCGATTCGAGAGCAGATCCTAAAGTGAACTTTTCCGAAATGTTGTGTGGGAGGTACCCGAAGGAGTGGACGAATAGGGTCCATATTGAAACCTAATCTAAGTCTAGTAGAAATTTCACGATGTGCAAAGTAAGGACCAAATCGGTTACTCCCTTCAAGAGTTATCAGCGCACAAATTTTCTTAAAATTTCCGAAGTTTTGTGGGGGAGGTACCGGAAGGAGTGGACCTATATAACCCATCTCCGAACTTAAACTAAGTTTGGACAAAATATTATGAAAGCCAAATTTTGGACCGAATCGGCTGATCCGTTCGAGAGTTATCGTGCGCATCAGCCAGCCAGACAGACGGACGGACATGGCTAAATCGACTCCAAATTGTCTGAAACACATTTCGTCCAAACATACTTGGGGTCTAAAACCATTATTTCGATGAGGCACATTTTGCCCGTAAGAAAGTGTATATACCCTCGTTAGCATAAATGCTGAGGGTATAAAAAAAACTGCGAGACACGTCTCTTTTCTTTCTTGGTCTACCATCACGCTGCGGTGTCAGAATATGGATAAAAAATGTGCTATGAGTACAAAAAAGCAACACATTATTGAATTTCAGCTGTTTTCGAAACGAGAGGGAAAACGGAAGGGAACACTCACTAACCACTACAGGACACTACAGGACATGTTTCGCATTTGAAGAGGGCACTCATCAGGTATGTTACGTTGAGACAGTCTGGCTATGAGTCTTTTCCAACATATACGTGGTATATATACCGAAACTTGACGATTTGAAGTCAATCATAGGTTAAAACCTTTATCAGAACTGTAAAATAAAAACTACAATTTCAGTCAGTGAGTCTTATTTACGCTCATGTCCCTACCGAAAACAAGGACGAGCAGACTAAAGATATTTTTACGAGCGTTTATAAATTATTTTAGGCTATTTGAACGCCAAAGTTGGAAAGGAGAATATGTTTGGTCCAACAGATATGCAGTGTTTAACATGGGTACCTACCTTCCTGTTTGGTCCTGTCCACCATATTGGTTTGGTATGGAACCCACTTAAAATTCCAGTCTTTCTATGACTCAGACACACATTCAAGCCAGAGACTCTACCCGCGATTTAGGTACAAACACAACCACCACGATACTCCAACAACAGACCTAGGGGCAACTGATACCCGTGGTCCCAGAATTAAGTCTCTGGTACGATCTCGTAAACCAAAACGGAGCCGGTACTGTCAGTCCACACCATTGATCCAACAGTCGAAAAAAATCTGTCTCCACAATGAAATATCTGACAACGGAATGAGGCTGATAGACTTCGGCGCGCTAAATATGGTAGTTAGCAGGACCTGTATGCCTATTCTGTAACTTTTATCGATTGAAAAGTTAAAATTTCTTTTGTTTTTATAACAACTACAAAACAAACAAATGAAATTGTTGTAAAATAAACAATAAGTAAAGTAGTTAAAAAGTTACAGTTAAGGAAAAAAGAAACCAAATTGTTGAGGTAACGGCCAAGGATGAAGATTCCTCCAAGTCAATTCGCAGCATAAACCCCGCCGCGGTGCTATTAATAGACGCAGCTAGTCCAGGTTGCAGAATTTCTGAATCTGGACACAGATGTAAAATTACGAACATATTTGAGTTGCTACAACAACAACAGCGACAGAAAACCATAACATATTCCACTCATCTGAACTAATTGCTTTATGAAAGCACTCCTCCTTCGGATAACATACACTGTGACACAAAATGGAGGTGAAAATCTGGGACAGAGATAATTCTTTTTGGGGATGAAAGCCCTTGGTATTTTAAGAATCCCGAAGGACAGATCCGTCATGAGTCGAACTTCCGAGTTATGGCGTGATGAAGTTTCTGCTGAGGACCCTGTAAGGCATCTGAAATTAGCGTTATATCTTTGTTAACTGTTCTTTTAGTGAGATGACATGTCTTCAGTCAAATTGATTGCCTTTTCGTCCCTTATTTTAAGAACCGCTATAAAAGTACCACAAGGTGACGTTATTCAGCTTCGAAATGTTCTGCAAAAATGTCGCTCAGAAAATTTTAGGTACGACTCTCATTGACAACTAATCGATTTTGTCGCGTTTTCATGGTCGTTTTTGACATTTAGCTGTTTTGGCTCAGAAAAAACGATGTTTTGTGTTTTTGTATATTCGAACAACCAATAAATAACGAATATACAAAAAATATAGTCTTTTTCTGAACAAAACCCTGGTAAATGCACAAAAGGACCATGAAAACGAGACAAAATCGATTAGTTGTCAATGAGAGCCGTACCTAAAATTTTTTGAGCGACATTTTTGCAGAGCATTTCGAAGCTGAAAAACGTCATTTTGTGGTACTTTTATAGCGGTTTCTAAAATAAGGGACGAAAAGGACATTGAAGGAAGCGAGTTAGGAGGTCGAAATGCTCTACGAAAATAATCCTCATTCGATTTGACTGAAGACATGTCATCTCAAAAATAAGCTAAAGCAACAGTTAACAAAGATATAACGCTAATTTGCGATGCCTTACAGGGTCTTCAACAGAAACTTCATCACGCCATAACTCGGAAGTTCGACTCACGGCGCATCTGTCCTTCAGGATTCTTAATAAACTCACCAAAGGCTTTCATCCCCAAAAGAAATTATCTCTGCCCCAAATTTTCGGTTCACAGTGATATCAGCACAAAGGCAAAGTATTGCCTACTCGATGCAAACAACCGGAAAATCCTTAATTGGATACCAGAGGTCTGCACCAAGGAACCTATGTTATGACCAGGAGTGTCGTACTGCTACCGGAGAGAACAATGTATCATACAGGGTATTATACAATCAGTAGCAACGAGTAGCGCTCGAGAGAAGCACCAGGAGAAAAGGAGAAAGGAAAATCATCTTTTCAGCAGGAAAAAGAGAAAAATGCAAAAGCGGGAGTGTGAAAACGACATGTACAAGAGCCAGAATGAAGACCGAAAATTCTACCAAAGAGTGAAACATTAACTGATGGCTTTGGTGCACACACTTCCTCCTGTAAAGATGAGCAAGGTAATCTGAAAGAACATTTTTCTAAACTGTTGGTATTCAATACTAGCGAAGATGACGAAGATACCACACGGATCCAATCCCATAAGGTAGTATTGAATGCATACCGCCCGGCCAAGATAAGGTAAAGACAGCAATATCATATGTCGCAAACATCATATGTTCTGTACAAAAGAAAGGAGATAAGACTGTGTGCTCTAATTATCGGGACATAAGTCTGCTCCCTATTATTGATAAGTTAGTGCCAGGGATATTGTGCGAACAACTAAAGCTTTAGACCTGTCAAATCCATCATTGAGCAAATCGTGGAAAAGAACCAAGAGATGCAGATCGACACTTACCATCAGCCATCAGAGCAGCATTTGACAGCCCCTTACATTTAAAAATATTCCAAGCCATGTCTGCATTTGGTATCCCCGCAAAGCTCGTCAGGCTTTGTAAGATGGCTCTAACGGATACCCGGTTCTCAGTTAAATTAGGAAAAAACCTCTCCAAACAGTTCAATACCAAACGAGGTTTCAGACAAAGAGACAGCCTTTCCTACTGGAAAAGGTTATACGAGATGCAAAGGTCGAAATAAATACACAAATAGCCACATATTACTTCCTTATTCTGACGATATTGATCAGTAGACAGCGGAATTTTATGCAACTCCTATTTTTGGTCCGATTCATGTCCAATTTTCAGACTGGGCATATTTTCGACTTCTGATTACATTGCAATCGAAACATACGACATATACAAAATGCATAAATTTTTGCATATGCAAAGTTAATGCATTTTACATATTTTCTTATGCAACAAATATTTCAATAATAGGTACAAACATGTTTGTGTGTACAATTTTTATACCCTCAGCCTTTAGGCTAAGGAGGGTATATACACTTTGATACGATGAAAATGTGCCTCATCGAAATAATGGTTTTAGACCCCAAGTATGTTTAGACGAAATGTGTTTCAGACAATTTGGAGTCGATCTAGCCATGTCCGTCCGTCTGTCTGTCTGTCCTGCTGGCTGGAGCGCACGATAGCTCTCGAACGGATTAACCGATTCGATTAAAATTTTGGCTTTCGTAATATTTTGCCCAAACTTAGTTTAAGTTCGAAGATGAGCTACATCGGTCCACTCCTTCCGGTACCTCCCCCACAAAAGTACGAAAATGTTCGGAAATTTTGTGGGCACGATAACTCTTGAAGGGAGTGACCGATTTGGTCCATACTTTGTATAGCGTAAACTTTCTACCAAAGTAATATGAGGTCCCAATATGGTCTCAATAGGTCCACTCCTTCGGGTACCTCCCACACAAAGTTTCGGAAAAGTTCAGTTTAGGGCCATCTCTCGAATCGCTTTGATTTTTGTTTTAGCAACTTGTATTCACCGCGCTCCATACGACGGTACAAGTTTCATCAGGGGCAAGTCCATACTTCCTGAGAAAATAGCATGAAACCCCTGTGACACCGTGTGAGGTGGTTGGGGCGAAAGATAACTCTCGAACGGAACTGCCGATTCGGTCCAAAATATGTCCTTAGTAATATTTTGTCTAAACATAGTTTAAGTTTGAACATAACTCATATCGGTCCACTCCTTCAGGTACCTCCCCCACAAAAGTTCAAACATGTTCGGAAAAATTGTTCGTACGGTAACTCTTTAAGTGAGTGGCCGAATTGGTCTATACTTTACACGTCCTAATATACCTACCATATATAGATCAGGTTGAAATATGGGCTATATTTATCCACTCCATCCGTTACCTCCCACACAAAATTTCGGATAAGTTCACTTTAAGACCTGATATCGAATCAGTTTGATTTTTGTTCAATCAACTTGTATTCGCTGCCTCAATTACGATGGCAAAAGTTTTTTTAGTGGCAAGTCCATTCTTCTTGAGCAAACAGCCCGAAGAGTGTAAAAACCCCCTATGGCACCATATGTTGTGGCTGGAGATCCACTTCCATAACGGTCAATGTCGATCCATTCCTTTTAGTATCTCCTCCGCAAAACTTTTGATCTTTAATCCTAATCAACATTTTCGTCGTTTCAAACGCCCAAAAAATTTTAAAACCCCCTAAATACATATGTATTTCGGGAAAAATTTGTTTCAATATACACAGGCTGAGGGTATATCTCTGTCGGCAAAGCCGACTGATACTTTTTTACTTGTTCTGTTTAAAATTCTCATCAGACAAGTGAATAAAATAGAAAAATGTATAACCACAGCCACAACCTTCAAAATACCGAAAATCGGGAGGTATCGCTCTATGGGGCTAAATGAAGGCCTGAACCTCAACCGAAAAATTTTAGGTGGAAAGTTTTTTACCCCCAAGTAAGACTTAATACCAAATTTCAGTCATTTGGGAGGGATATTGAGGCCATAACCTTCAAAATACCGAAAATCGGGAGGTACCGTTCTATGGGGGCTATATGAAGACGTGAACCTATATCGACAAATTTCAAGTGGAAAGTTTTATACCCACATCGAAGACAAAATGCCAAATTTCAGTCATTTCGATAGATATTGAGGCCACAACCTTCAAAATACCGAAAATCGGGAGGTACCATTCTATGGAGGATATATGAATACGTGGACCTGTACCGATAAATTTCAGGTGGAAAGTTTTATACCCCCAACGAAGACTTAATACCAAATTTCAGCCATTTCGGAGGGATATTGAGGGCACAACCTTCAAAATACCAAATATCGGTATGTACCGTTCTATGGGGGCTATATGAAGACGTGGACCTATACCGACAAATTTCACATGCAAAGTTTTATACCCACAGCGAAGACAAAATGCCAAATTTCAGTCATTTCGGTTTGATATTGAGGCCACAACCTTCAAAATACCGAAAATCCAGAGGTACCGTTCTATGGGAGCTATATGAAGGCTTGAAACTACACCGAGAAATTTCAGGTGGGAAGTTTTATACCCCCAACGAAAACTAAATACCAAATTTCAGTCATTTCGGTGGGATATTGAGGCCACAACCTTCAAAATACAGAAAATCGGGAGGTCCCATTTTATGTGGGCTATTTATACCCGTAACGAAGACTAAATACCCATTTTCATTCATTTCGGTGGGATATTGAGGCTACAACTTTCAAAATACCGAATATCGGTAGATACCGTTCTATGGGGGCTATATGGGGGCTACGTGGACGTAAAAGAAGTTACTGATACCATTAAGAAGGATTATCTGCTAAGATGGGTCTGGCAGTAAACGGCAACAAGACCAAGCTGATAGTATCGACGAGAAATGCGTCCATAGAACAGGGACCAACTGCGGAAGTTGGTTCATATAATTTTGAGGTAAAGACTTCGTCTACCTCGGTACCGCCATAAACACAATAAATGACATCAGTTGTGAAATAAGAAGAATATTAATATTAAGCAGTTTAGAAACTAATCCACATCTCTTGAAATGAAAATGACACTTTATAACACACTGATACTACCCGCGCTAATGTTTAATTCCGAAGCCTGGGAACTTGCGCAAGCAGATTGATGTGGTTGAAGGAAAAATCCTTCGACCAATCTGTGTTGACGGTCGTATGAACCACGAGTTGTACCGGCTATACAACGACACTGGCATAGGTAAACGTATCGAGTTACAACGATTGCGTTGGCTAGGCCAGGTATAGCAAGCAAGTGGAAGACTAGATCATTTTATTCAAAATTGGAAAAGTAAAGCAACAAATAGAGATGAATGGAAATCTATTTCTAGTTCTGCTTATAGGACAACTGTACTAATACGCCTTAAGCAAGATGCCTAAGCGTTTCTTTACTTTTAATTTGCTCCATAAAGTTTTAAAATTTAAACGATTAAAAACTGGCGTAGCTGAAAGCCAGTCCACAAATCTGGTGCTAAACGAAATAACTTGAATATATACCACCCTTTAAAAATAAAAATCCTCTAACAAACCCTAAACGAGGACAACGAATGAGAAAATTGCAGAAACATCTACCACTTTTACACGCCAAACACAGGCACTCACCCACCACGCATTCTCATGTGTCGTTATCATCTCGTGTAATGTCGTTAACGTTTGCAACGATTTCACGTGTGTTCTTACGTTGTAAGTAAACCGATCAAGTGGCTGTGTAATGACACGACTCAAGTGATATGATGACATCTACTCACTGTGAAGATAACAAAAACAACAAGCAGGACAGAACAGAAAAATGGTATGTATCTGCTTGTTGCAGCAAAAGCGCACATGAAAGCCTTCAAGACCATCATCATACACAACATATGTCGATGGGCACTAACCCCATGGCAGGTTGTTGTTAGGTGTGGAGATATGGTTTGGTGACTACAGGCAAAGGAAGACCTTGAAGGAAATTGTCATTTAAGTCCTTCATATTTTCTTTTTCTACAACTGCTACTAAGCTACAAATATGACAAGATTGTTGTTGCTACTTGTTATTTTTCTTTTGCCATTTGGAAACAGACAAAAAGCAAAACAACAATGACAGCAATAAGACAATGTCATTGACAACCACTACACACATGAGTAAGTAGGTGAGTGAGCTGAGCTACCTACCACAAATGGAGGTACTTTTATGGATGAAATGCAGTTAATATACACTTTCTCAGGAAAATTGCACAACAATTGTTTGATATCCTTGAGAAAGATAAAAGTTTCCGCCTGCCGTCACAAGAAAAAAAGATGATATAATATTGCCTTAACCCGAGAGTCTATGCAAATCCATTTAAGATAATTTCATCAACAAATTTTGCTCAGGTGTACAACAAATTTCCAAATGGTAATTCTAGTGAAATTTGACAATACCCAACTTTATCTAAGAACCGTTATTAAATATAATCTTCCTTATGAAATAAGCTCTGCTCCTGCCACTGCCTTTGTGTGCAGACATTAATAATAATAATCTCAAATCAAATCAAAAAGAAGTTAAATACTATTTACTTTCCTCAACTCTCACCCTCACACTCACCTTCCTCACTGCCTAAGCAGCTGTCGTTTAAATTGTGTACTTAAACTGCAAGAGGGAGTGGCGAACAACTGCCAATGGTCTACAAGTTCACCATTATCCTCGAAAATGGTCATTAGAAAGCGAAATGTTGTCTTTGATGTGATGATGACTAGCCAAACGTTTAAAGTTTATACTGCCAGCCTGTCTATCTGTGTATATGTGTTTGTGTGAAAACGAATAACCAAGTAGAACTCGTGCAGCAAGTTAAACCACGTTAAAGAACATTTAAGCTACTTATTATTTGCACTCTTTTAGAAATAAAAAATTAGACTACTAGAAAAATTGAAAACGGGATTTTGAAATAGATGAGAAAAAGAAAGAAATTGAGATTGTTAGAACTTTATTATTACTGACCTTAATGTGGTTTACTTCAAAAGTTTTGGAAGTTTCAGCGTAACTTTTTAGCTGTTTGTGAGGCAGGTATCATTTTTTGAGATATGAGGGGAGAGGTAACAACTTCAAAAACAACTAAAATTATTAGTTTGATAACTGGGCTTAATTTTGGTCAGAATGTGGGGGACAGATCCGGCTGTTCATCAATATATATACACAATAAAAGGCCCAGCGCACTTCCAGATTCATTAGAGAATACTATAAACATTACACTGTGCAACATTTTTAAGGTAATCTTGTGCAAACAGTTTGAGCTTAGGATTTTTTGAAAGTACATACCCAAACGACAAAACCCCTAGTTGGATTTTGTTGTGTCAGATCCAGCTTGGATTTTATGGTCCCATATAAACATGGTTAAATATTGACTTCTTAAAGAAATTCTGGGCTGTATCTCTGAAACTCATGTGAATCTTAAACTGACATCTGAAGCAAATTTGTAGATAAGGTCAAGAATAAAATATTTGGAGAAATAGTGAACTCAAAAAACTACATTTATTGCTTCAAATTTTATAAAATATCGAAAATTTCCATATTTTGTACAGATTTAGCACCATATCTCCAAAACCTTTAATTTTTTCTTAATATTTTCTTTTGGAAAAATATTCGCTGGAATATAATACACAACTCTTCAGAACATGTCATTGCTGTAAAATGCCTTTATTTTTCAACGACGATTTAATAAATATGTTAAAAATGTAGTGAAATCGGAAATGCGAAAATAAACTGTTGGTGTGAACTATGTTTAAAATACGTGCTGTAAAATATATGATGCAAAGTACCGCTGAAACAACATGAAGTAAGCATTTTTCAGAGTGTTCTGAAGAATTATACAACAAAAGCAAAATAAAGACAAAAATTCAAGTAAAAAATTTGGCTTGGGTTTACCGAAATATTGTATTAGAATACCGATGCATATTCACTCTATATTATCGCCGCGACTTCATAAATGTAGCACGACACATCACATTGCGCAGCAATTGCCAAATTTCTGCGGTGTCACCACTTGTGCTGCACAACAATTGACATTTCTTTAGTACTGTTATGCCAACTGACATTTGCAAAGAAAACAAGAAAAATACATAAGAAACAATTAGAAATGACGGATTTGTGGTAATTATTTAATAGAATACACCTATTTTCAAAAAACCAAATTTTACAAAAACTAAACAAAGCATGTTTGCGTTCATAAATGCTGCAAAATTACATGTCTCTTTTTTTGACAATGTCAGTGTTGCCACACATATTTACCTTGTCTTTTTATGATGTTGTCATTTTTTGCGTTGTAAATACTGCATTTATGAAGTCAGCCTATATTTTGCGAATAAGCCATTACCATACCTTTTAGAGAATATTTATCACTGTATAATATGGCTTCCACTGAAATTGAAATTTCCACTCCGGACATCCAAAAAGCTTCTCACTACTGGAAATATCTGTTTTAGAACTTCTTTGTAATAGCCTAGACAGACGGCAGTCTTAATTTGCATTAACAGCCTTAATTCAAATTAATTTGAACATTATCCCCTTTCTTAATGCGCAAAATCAAAGGAAATTTAAACTGAATTAAGCAATTTCATTATGGCAATGCTGTTGAAAATCAATTGTCTTTTGTAAAATTTCCATGTTTAAGAAAATAAAAAGGGAAAGCAAATCAGCAATTTTCGCGTTTTTTCAAAATAAGTAGTGGTCTTTCGCGAGTAGAATAGCAGCTAATCGTTTTTCACGCCTTTTAACAAATTTCTTTTTCAAATTTGTATTTTCACAAAAAATGCCATTACCCACCATACCAATTCTATCGAAAATTATATCTTCCTCAAATGTTTTTTAAAGTTTTGCAATATTTTTATAATATTAAAAAGACTCAAAAATATCGCGAATAAATTAAATTTATTTTTGCTTCATCGTGGTGAAAAAAATCAAAGGTAGAAAGTGTATTTGTTTCGCATATTTTGGCGAACTTTTGTAAAGTTTTATGAAATGGTCTGCTGGGTACAAAGAAACAACACAAACAGCTGTTTCATAAATGCAGATACTATCGTCTGTCAGGGTGACAAATGAATTCAAATTAGGACATTTTTAATGCAAATTAACTCTGCCGTCTGTCTAGGGTATAAGTTGTCGTGCGCAATTAGGGTGAAATATATTAACGCCCAAGTTCTTTCCAATAGTGAGAAGCATTTTGGGATTTCCGGAGTGGTAATTACATCACGATTTTATAAACTTTTGTACACTTCGACTATCAAAACTTACATTTTTGAAAAAAATGGTAAATATTCTTTAAAAGGTATGGGAATGGCTTTTGCGTAAAATATGCGACTCTAGGAGACAGTACGCTTCCAAAAAAACTTGTTGAAAGAAAACGGCAAGTCTTGTCCTTGTCCTTTTCGTCCTTTTTTTAAGAGCCGCTATAAAAGTACCATAAGATAACGTCTTTCAGCTTCGAACTGTTCTGCAAAAATGTCGCTCAGAAAATTTTAGGTACGGCTCTTATTGACAACTAATCGATTTTGTGGCGTTTTATAGTCATTTTTGACATTTACCCCTGTTTGCTCGGAAAAAAACTGTGTATTGTGTTTTTGTATGTTCTGTAAAGAATATACAAAAAAAACTAAATATAGTCTTTTTCTGAACAAAAACAGGGTAAATACACAAAACGACCACGAAAACGTGACAAAATCGATTAGTTGTCAATGAGAGACGTACCTAAAATTTTCTAAGCGACATTTTGCAGAACATTGCGTTTTAGGGTTTTTTTTTTTGGTTTTCCCGATTTTGCTTGAAAACCGCAAGTCCTATCGAAAGGGGACTAAAGCAAATGTAGTAGCTATGAAAATTCTCTACAAGATTGACATGGTTGGTTGGTTGGTTTACGTGGTGGCTATAATCTTCATAGCCTCAATTAGTACGTTAAAATATACCGTTTTGAAAACCACACCACTCGGGTAGAGATTGTTATTCCGTTATAGAATATTGGTAAATTATATCCAGCCTGATGAATTGAGAAACCTCAGAAGGTCCCCCAGACCTAGTTCGGTTGTCTCAGCAAGATCGTGTAGGAACGGTCGTCCAAGAGTTTAAATCTTCTTTGCAATTGTGCAGGGCAGGAGCAGAGGAGGTGTTCAACCCTTTCTTCCTCTTCTTCGTTTCCGCAGCTGCGACAGTAGTCATTGTGTGGAATATGTAAGCGCTTTGCATGGTTAACAATGGCCCAATGACCGGTTAGCACCGCAATTAGTCTTGCCAGGTTCCGTCGATTTTGGCTAATCAGGAACTTTGTACGTTTGATGTTGTAGTGTGGCCATGTAGATTTCGATATTTTGCAGGTTTCAGTCTTGTCCCATCTGATCTCTGCTTGTGAAAGATAGTATTTGAAGATATCCCCTTTAACTACTCCCATTGGTGTTGCGACTGACGCCCTTGGAAGTTCGTAAGAGGCAGATCCCGCTCCAGCTAGTTCGTCTGCTTTTTCGTTTCCAACAAGACCCTTATGACCTGGGATCCAAGTAAGAACTACTCTGGTCAGAAGCCCTAGCTTAGCAAGTTCTTCTTTACATTCCTTCACCAGCTTTGATGTGACAATGTTTGACTTCAATGCTAGGAGCGCCGCTTGACTGTCGACAAAAATTCCTATTGAGTTTGGTGAGGGGTGCTGTAAAAGTATATTACAAGCTTCCTTTATAGCCAGTATCTCCGCCTGAAAAACACTGCAATCTTCAGGTACACGCAGAGAAAAAATATTTTTCGCTTTTGTTGGAACAAAAATATATGTTTTGGTTCCAAAAATGTATTTGTTTTGTTCAAACATTGTAATCCAAATCCAAAAATACCATCTTTTGTTCCAAACATAGAAAACAAAAACAACTTTCGAATTTCCGCAATATTGTTAAAATCGTTAACAATACCGATTGTAGGAACTATCATAATCTAATTTTGTTTACAAAAAGTATTGTCAATACAGAAAACCAGCCCAGAAATTTTTGATTTGAGTGCATATACTTCTCATATACACTTTTCGCATAACTTGGATATAAATGTCGCGTATAATATTGCAATCATTGATGAACACAATACATGATTTGCTGCATTGGCTGACAACAAAGACAAACAAAAAGCCACAAGAACCCACCACAACATAAGGAATAATTAAACACCATAACAAACATGAAAAGGAAAGAAGAATGAAACAAAACAGAAACAAATAAAAACAAGAGTCTCACAAGTACATACACACAAAAACAAAGGTAAAGGCAGCAAGCATGTCATACAAACACACCACAACTCACCAAAATTGTTTTTTCAACACGGCATCGAATAGCGAGAGAAGAGAAACAAATTTTCGAAGAAAAGAGAGAAATATTGTTCAGTTGACACAAACTATTTTTGGATTTACAATACTACATGAGGAATCCAACAATATGTTAACAATACATATTTTGCTCTTGGAATATTGTTGGATCAAACATATTTTTTTCTCTGCGTGTACCTTTGTGGATTTAGATATGTTTGCTTCTTCCGAGTAGACACCAGAGCTAGACTCCACAATTCATCTTAGAGCCGTCCGTGTATACAATGATGTCGTACCCCGTCAGTGGAGTTCTATTTTTCCATTCTTTCCTGCTTGGAAATTTAACTTTAAAAGGCTGATCAAAAGTTATTGCAGGTGTGCAGTAATCAGCATTAGTTGCTATTTTTCCTGGTAGTTTGAGAAGCACACAGGCATGTCCGTAAGCTCTGTCTCTCCACGTTCCTAGAGCACGTAGCCTTGCAGCATTGCAGGCCGCAGTTGCTTTGATGTGTAGATCTATTGGCAGTATATGCATCATTGTATTGAGGGCTTCAGCCGGACAAGTTATCATTGCCCCATGTCACCCCGATGCATGCCGATCTTTGTATGCTGTATAGTTTTCTCTGAATTGTTTTCTTTCCCACTGTTGGCCACCAAACTAGTGCTCCATATGTGAGTATTGGTCTTATTATGCTGGTGTACATCCATAACACCATTTGGCGTGATCTGATAGTGGTATTTCTTGACCTCGTAGTCGAGGAAGATTGGTGATTGCATATTTGATTTTTGTAGTAAATAGCACCATCTCAGTCTTCCCTGGATTCACCCCCAGACCACTACTTGTGGCCCAGGTATCCAGTGATTTCAGGGCTCCGCTCATGATGTCACTCAGCACGGACGGAAATGAACCAGAGACGAGCATTACCACATCGTTCGCATAAGCAACCACCTTAATCCCCATATGGTCAAGTTTGCTTAGGATTTCATTAATCACAAGAAGCCAAAGCAGTGGCGAGATCACCCCTCCCTGTGTGGTTCCTCGATTTACGTGCTTCGACAGCATGCTATTTCCCAGTGTGGCATTAATGACGGCCCCGGAGATTTGTAGGGAGAGAAGCTGTTAATAGCCCCTGTGACTTTACTCGGACTTATTATCTTTTCGGCTTCAATGTTGTCTTTATTTATATCTGTATTGGTTTGCTCTTCGATGGTTCTATCCGTACAACCGGAGAAGTGCGTCGTAGGAAGGATTTCAAGAGATTCGGCCGAGTTTTCTGACCAGGTACCGTTATTTCTCTTTATGTAGGAAGGATTTGAGTGACCCTTTGCCATAACTTTGCTTAGTCTGGCTGTATCTTTGGTGCTATCTAGAGATCCACAGAATTCAATCCAGGATTGCTTTTTTGCCTTGGCTATTTCTTTTTTGTATTCCTTAAGCTTATCCTTATATGGCTGTCAGGATCCGCTTTGGTAGCCGACGTTGAATGCTTTTCTTGATTTTTTTCTTAGCCTTGATAGCTCGGACGTCCGCCATGGTGGATAATGTTTCTTTGAGCGCGTCAATGGGCATGAGACTTTAAAAGCTGTATCTAAGGATTTCTCTAGAATGGATACAGCCTTTTCTATATCTGCTGCGGTTTCATCTGCATGTGGACTATTTGGAACTTTTTGAACTTTTCCCAGTTCGTCCTTTTAGGATTGCGAAAACAATTAGTGGGCGTTGCCTTTTCAGATATGTTGAATAGTATCCAATTGTGATCTGAGAAGGACCTCTTATCGAATACTATCCAGTTATCTATTTCAATTTGTCGTCTGTTTGTTACTAGCGTGAGATCGATGACCTCCTGCCACCCCTTAAAGTTCTCCGAGCTTGGAAATACAAAAGTTGGGTTAGTACCTCTGTTGCATATTGTGATGTTGTTAGCATTTATGAAATCTAAAACTGACTCACCTCTGTCGTTTGTTTCAGTGCTGCCCCACAGCGTATGTCTTGCGTTAGCGCCGCAGCCAATGATTATAGTGTCGTGTGGTAGAATGGCCCCCATGAAGATCGAGACCTCGCTTGGTGTAGCTTCCCTTGAGCGGGCCATGTAGCAAGAGGCAATAAGGAACTGCTTACCGTTTTCCAGTTCCACAAGATTGACATTCATGATGTACTCTTAATTCTTACCGTTATTGAGAAATATAAGTTCAAATTGGGACAATGCATTGGCTGTATCGTCTCCTTATAAAACAATGTCATGACTGCAATTTCCCAACTTAAACTTATATATCTCGAAAATGGTACAACCTCGGAAGAAATGACAAAAAACAATCATGTAGAGAATTTGCACACCTAAAAGATTATTTCTAGTCCCATTTCGAAGAGACTTACCATTTTCAAGCAAATCGTGAAAACTTAACAAAAAAAGCTAAAAATGTGACTTGAACATCTATATATCTCAATAATGCTAAAACCTAATAACAAATCATAACGGTCAATCCTCTAGAGAATTTTCACAGCTACAATATTTTCTTTATCGCCATTATCGCGAAAACCTGAAATAAACCTAAAAATGTGAATTTTGACCGCGATTTATTTAAAAATCCCTCCAGCGATTTTTTCTTGGTTTTGGATTTTTCTCACCTATGAGCATTGCTGTTTCAAAATCCGCAAAAACATCCAAGGTGTAGGCGGTTTTTACTTAAAGTTGGTTAAGGCGCACCATGTATGAACTTGTTTTATAAGGCAGCGATTCAGTCAATGCATTGTCGCAATTTGAACTTCTATTATCAATAACGGTAAAACCTACGAAATTATGATAAACCTCAATCTTGTAGAGAATTTTCATAGCTACAACATTTTCTTTAGTGCTATTTCGAAAGGACTTGCGGTTTCCAAGCAAAATCGCGAAAACCTGAAATAAACCTAAAAATGTGAATTTTGACCGCGATTTTTTTTTAAAAATCCTTCCAGCGATTTTTTTCTTGGTTTTGGATTTTTCTCACCTATGAGCATTGCTGTTTCAAAATCCGCATAAACATCCAAGGTGTAGGCGGTTTTTACTTAAAGTTGGTTAAGGCGCACCATGTATGAACTTGTTTTATAAGGTAGCGATTCAGTCAATGCATTGTCGCAATTTGAACTTCTATTCTCAATAACGGTAAAACCTACGAAATTATGATTTCTTTAGTCTTATTTCGATAGGACTTGCGGTTTCCAAGCAAAATCGTGAAAACCTAAAAAACCCCTAAAATGTCGATTTGATACCCGATTTTTTTGTTTTTTTTTTTTTTTAATTTTTCTCATCT
Source organism: Musca autumnalis (assembly GCF_047663935.1). NCBI lineage: Eukaryota > Metazoa > Arthropoda > Insecta > Diptera > Muscidae > Musca > Musca autumnalis. Next base: position 3,263,923 of record NW_027411755.1, on the reverse strand, counting down.
ATGAACATTGTAGATTCAGAATCCGCAAAAACTTCCCAGGTGTAAGCTCCTTCCATTTACAGTTGCTTCAATAGCACGGGTGCAACAGTTCATATCTTGTATAAATCCGAAAAAATGGAGGTTGAAAAAAATGTTGTAGGGGGTTCTATTCAAGTGAGGGGCAGTGTATACCCTCGTTAGCCTTAAGACTGAGGGTACAACAAGAAAAGCTTGTGTAGTACTTGACAACAGACCATTAACCTCAAAGCACCAAAGCCGATGAGCGAAAGAGTTAATCAATTACCAAATGAGTTTATAGTAGGGCCAATTAGATAAAACTTGACATTGATAGGGTCTAAAGTAGGGAGCGTGTCACGATAGTGAAACTAAAAAACAACAAATATGCCCATAAACAACTAAGCACTTTAGTGACGACTAGTTTCTAAACACTTTCCAGTTGTTGCGGTTTAGAGTCACGATCGTGACACGCGCCCTTCTCTAATATAACAGCAAAATCAAACCCGCCAAAAAAAGCATGAATCAGGTTCTGCGTGTGGATAGAAGGAGTCAGCGACTCGACTAGGTTTTGAAGAATACTCTCCAAGGGCCCCAAATTCATTTGAAGTAAAAACAACCTTCAAATTCAGATGAAATGGAAACGTCTGTCTTTTCTGTGCGCACTCAGTGTGTGGAAAGAGGTGAAAATCACTTAAATCCTGAAAGCACGGAAACCTAGTCACTCTGCGCCGAAAGAATATACCTATAATTCTCCTCAAGACACTTGAAAGATTAATCGACTTGATTGAGATTATGATCCATGTGGACACCATCTGTCTTAGCAACTCGCAACATGCCTATATTAAGGGTAAATCCGTGCAAACAGTTCTACGTGAGGCGGTCGGTTATCAACAACATACTAATGGAATTGGACAATCTGGGCACTAAAGTTTAGCCTACGCGGATGATGTAGTATTACTGATTACTGACAAATTCCTCTCTACAATTTTCTCCCTGATGAGTTGCTGAGAGGTGGAATTTATGCATAGTTTTGGAGGTATTAATTTAAATGAATTACATTATAATAACTCCTCTATCACCTCATGTGCTGATTCAAAAATGCGGTTGAACAATTGCAGATATGTACTGGACTGGGGTTAAATTATCTGTAATAAATAATAATAATATGTATCTTGTAATAAATCAAATACAATTACTTGGGTTTGAGATGCGGAGTAAATTCGGGATGCGGAATAAGTTCGGGAAAGTTAATTTCAATATGTGGTCGGACAATTAGTCAGCTCAAGAAATTATTATTATTGGGCAGCGATTAAGAATCGCTGCATCTCGATACGTTTAAAAATATTGATGTCGTTGTACAGCAGATACAGCTCGTGGTTCATGCGACGTCGATATTCACCGTCAACGCAGATTGGTTCGTAGATCTTTCGAAGAATTTTTCTCTCAAACACACCAAGCACTGCCATGACTGCTTGCGCAAGTACCCAGGCTTCGGAGCCATACATCAGCACGGGTAGTATCAGTGTTTTGTAGAGCGTTATTTTTGTTTGACGAGATGTGGCTTTGTTTTTAAACTGCTTACTTAAATCAAAGTAGCATCTGTTTGCCAATACGATTCTTCTTTTTATTTCACAACTGATGTCGTTTGTTGTGTTTACGGAGGTGCCGAGGTAGACGAAGTCTTTTACTACCTCAATATTATAGGAACCAACTTCCACAGTCGGTCCGAGCTCAATGGACGCATTGCGCGTCGACACCATCAACTTGGTCTTCTCACCGTTTACCGCCAGACCCACTTTAGCAGATTCTCCTTCGACCTTCATAAAGGTATCGGTTACTTCTTTTACTGATCAGCGTAAGCAAGTAACATGTGACTATTGGTGTAGATTGTGCCACTTCTTTTGACGTTTGCCTCTCGTATAACCTTTTCTAGCAGGATGTTAAAGAGATCACACGAAAGGCTGACTCCTTGTCTGAAACCTCTTTTGGTACCAAACTCTTCGGAGAGGTTCTTTCCTATTTTAACTGATGACCTCGTGTCTGTTAAAGTCACTTTTGCAAAGCCGGATGAGCTTTGCGGGGATACCAAATTCAGACATGGCTTGGAATACCTTTGAACGCAGCGGGCTGTCGAAGGCTGCTTTATAATCGACAAAAAGGTGGTAGGTATCGATGTGCATCTCTTGGGTCTTCTCCAGGATTTGCCGCAGGGTAAATATCTGGTCAATGGTGGACTTGCCAGGTCTAAAGCCGCATTGGTATGGTCCAATTATCTCGTTGACCATAGGCTTTAGTCGTTCGCACAATATCCCTGACACGATCTTGTAGGCAATAGGGAGTAGACTTATGCCCCTGTAGTTAGAGCATACAGTCTTATCTCCCTTCTTGTGGACGGGGCACAGGATACTCAGGTTCCAATCGTCGGGTACTCGTTCTTCCTGCCAGGTGGTGCTAACTAGCTGATGGATACACCTTATCAGCGTGTCGCCTCCGGTTTTGAACAGCTCGGCTGGTAAGCCATCGGCTCCTACTGCCTTATTATTCTTCAGCCGATTTATTGCTGTCTTTACCTCATCTTGGCTGGGCGGTATACATTCAATACCATCTTCTGGGATTGGGACTGTGGTATCTTCGTCGTCTTCGCTGCTATTGGATACCAACAGTTTTGAAAAATGTTCTTTCCATATCCTGAGTACACTATCTGTATCAGTTACCAAATTACCTTGCTGGTCTCTACAGGAGGATGTGCCTGTACCAAAGCCATCAGTTTGATGCTTGACTCTTTGGTAGAATTTTCGGACTTCATTCTGGCTCCTGTACATCTCGATTTTTTCACACTCCCGCTTTTCCATCTCTCTCTTTTTCCTGCGGAAAAGACGTTGCTCCTCTCTCCTTTTCTCCCTGTATTTCTCTCGTGCGCTACGCGTTGCTACGGATTCTAAAGTAGCCCTATATGCCGCATTTTTCTCTTCGGTGGCAGCACGACACTCCTGATCATACCATGGATTCCTTGGTGGAGGCCTCTGGTATCCAAGTATGGATTTTGCGGCTGTTTGCATGGAGTGGGCAATGCTTTGCCATTGCGCTGATATGTTATCGGGATGAGGAGTGCTTTGATTAAGCAATTGGGCTAGTTGAGTGGAATATGCTGTGGCTATCTGTTGTGATTGCAGCTTACCGATGTCTAACTTTCGTGTTGTGTCTGTTCGTATTTTGTTTGCCACGTTTAAGCGGGTGCGTACCTTTGCTGCAAGAAGGTAGTGGTCCGAATCAATGTTTGCGCCTCGGAACGATCGCACATCCAACACGCTCGATGAATGTCTTCCATCTATCACAACATGATCAATTTGATTTCTAGTTTTCTGATCTGGAGACAGCCAGGTGCCCTTATGAATATCGAGATGATTAAATCTGGTACTGCTAACTACCATGATTTTTGCAGCTGCAATGTCTATCAGCCTCATACCATTGACAGATGTTTCACTGTGGAGGCTGAATTTCCCGACTGTTGGGCCAAAGATATTCTCCTTTCCAATTTTGGCATTAAAATCGCCTAGAATGATTTTAATGTCATGGGCAGGGCAACGGTCATATGTTTCTTCTAAGCGCTCGTAAAATATATCTTTGGTCTGTTCGTCCTTTTCTTCAGTGGGAGCATGAGCGCAAATAAAGCTGATGTTGAAGAATTTAGCTTTTATTCGAATTGCAGCAAGTCTTTCATTCACTGGAGTGAAGCTGGATACCAGATGTTTTAGTCTCCGACTAACTACAAATCCGCAACCAAACTCATGCTTTACGTCATGGCAGCTATAATACAGTGCGTCACATTTAGGTGTTGTTGTGACGCCTGTCCCAGTCCATCGTATTTCCTGTATGGCAGTAATATCGGCCTTGTACTTTTCAAGTACGTCTGCCAATGCGAAGACTGCACCTTCTCTATAAAGAGTGCGAACATTCCAGGTACAGATTCGCAGATCATGGTCCTTAAAACGTTTGCGATGTTCGTCAACATTAGAGGGGGTTGTTTTCCTTTTCTTTCGTTTTTTCATAGTATGCTGTTTTTTTCTAGGGGAGGGTTACTAAACCGACGCCCAAACCCAAGTTTTTAACGTTCTTATGGGAGAACGCGCGGCACATGTTAGCTCACTACCTTTAACAGGTGTTAAAGGCAGTTCCCCAGGTGACACCACGGGGAGGTCAGTGTCCACTTGAGATGAAAGAGGGACCAAGATAAATCCTGGGCTTTGCCATGTTAAAACCGGTCAGGACCGTTGCTTGGTATCTTCCATCCCCTACGTCACCCGAAAGATTCAGATTTAATGCCAATTATTTGTTTGACATTTGCTTAAGTTTGTAGCTTAAAAGATGTAGTTTTAAATTGACAATTTACAATAAAGTTTGTTTAGAACTGGGAGTATCCCTAATGATGATTAGTTACAATTTCTAATGATTTGAAATTCGATTTAAGGAAAAAGATAAAATACTATATAGTATGCTAAGGTCTAAACATTTTTAGACAATAATGTTGAAAATTTAAATCTTGTTAAAATACGAGGAACTCGTATTCGAATGGTGTTGATTATAGATTCAGATTTGCAATTCAGCTTCGCCTTTAAATGAACCCATTTATTTCAGATCATATATTCAGTTGTGGGGCGTATTTTCTGTTCTATGAAAATATAAAATGGAAGCTTGTATGTTAAAATAAACACAAAATAAATTAAAAATAAATAAAGAATAAATAAATAAAGAATATCACTTCAAATTTTCATAGAACAAGAATCTAGCGTCAGGATTGTAACCTAAAGAATTCTTCTTAAACAATTTATAACAAATGTCTCCTTTTCCTTTTTTTATTTTCTTCTCAAACAGCTGGTCTCCAGTAATCCAAATCAACGAAATTGGCGTGGGATACTCATTGCCTTGTTGGTCATAACAATAGTTTTAGCTTTAATTGTAACATCTGTGGTGAGTATGGCAAACAAAATATTTTTTGGAAAACTTCCCAAATTGCAACGAAACTCCTCCACACAACCCCTTTTTTGTGTCACGGAATGTCCGCAAGTAAAGCCCAACAAATATTTCCCCCCACTCCACCACAAAGAAAATCACTCACAAAAAACTTCCTTGTAAAAAAAAACAACTAAGAAAAAATGAATTGGAATTTAAAACAGAAATGTTTTGGCATAACTGCATGTCAATGTGTGCCACAACATTAAGAATGAAAACGAACAAAAAAAAAACATGCAAACGTTTAATCAGAAAAAATGCCCACAAGAAAGAAGTACAAAAAAAAACAATAACAATACCAAACTAAAGCAAAAACCAAACAGAATCCTTTACTTTTTTTGGTCGTGTAAACTTTATGTGTGCCTTTTTGTCTTTCTTTTTCCTTTTTTCTTGTTGTTTCTTTGTAATGTAACTCTGTATGTGTATTTAATTGTATATTATGTGCGTGTATGTGTGCGTGTGTAACCTTTAAATAATTCCGTTTGCTGGGTTTGCGGGTGTGTGCGAATGTTTTCGTTTTTTTATTCTTCTCGAATCCCATCATTTTCTTTCATTTTTGTATGTAAATCTGAAATTGGTTAAACAAAAATTCTGATTTCATTTGATCTTCTTAACGACTCCCACGTCTTTGTTTTTGTTGTACTATGTTGATTATCCTTTTCTTTTTATGTGTGATGTGTGGCACTTAAATTATGTTTTTTTTTTCTTTTCTAATTTCTTTCTTTTTTGGTGTATATAATATTTCTTTCTTGCAATTGGTGTTTTCAAAATTTGTTGGGTCTTTTGTCTGTGTCATTCTTTTTCTTCCACTTCTTGTTTGTTTGTGTGTGTTTGTTTCGTTTCGTTTCTTTTATTTGTATTTCTTTGATTTGTTTGTGTACTTTGGATTATGAATAGAAAACATCATATAAAATTCTTGCTTTTATAAAAGGTACTGCTCACCCCACCCGACGAGGGTCCTAGAGTCAAAGGCCAGCGTCTCAAGTTACAGGAAATCGTTGATGGCGCATTTATGCCTCAAAAATCCAATGGCACCTGGATAAATGGTAAGTAAAACGGGCTTTAAATCTATCAATACCTCAAAAGCTTTAGAGTTGTAAAAAAACAACAACAAAAGTAGTTAAAACAACCATAATAATTTAGCAAAAAGTCTTATTGTCACAATTTTTCTTTATTGTCTTGTTTCGTTTCTCTTGTTTTTTTCCCTTCTTTTTCCATTTAACAGAAGAAGAATTCCTTTATCAGGATCATTGGGGACGCATTTGTCTTTTGAATGTTGCCAATCTAACAGAACGTGTCTTAATGTCAAACGTTACATTTGTAAGTTACTTTTTCACTTTGCTGTTTGCTTGTTGTTGTTGCTCTTAACTTGTAGTTGATTTTGTGTTATCATTCATCTCTCCCTTAGTATGAGAATTCATTACTTTTTCCCAGCCTCCAAGTCAATGTATTGGCGGCACTTGTATGCCCATAGAGATATTTATCATTTCATCCAACCATCATTCATTAACTTTTCTACTCATTGTAGCTTTTATGGTCAAGCTATGACCTTTACGGGTCATCTACTCTACAGTAGTCATCTACTCTACTGTAGAGTAGATGACCCGTAAAGGTCATAGCTTGATATAGATCTTGGGGATTCAATGGGAATGACGTCTGCTGAAGAGAATATGGCCCATAGGGTCATCTACTGTAGAGTAGATGACCCATAAAGGCCATAGCTTGATATAGATCTTGTGGATTCAATGGATCACTCCCAGTCAGCTAAAGAGAATATGGCCCATAGGGTCGTCTACTGCAGAGTAGATGGCCCATTTTGGTCGTCAGAGATGGCGCATTCTGCATGGAGCTTGGACCAAATCTGACTTACGAGTATTTATGAAACTTGATCTGAATACTGACTTCAATAAAAAATCTCATATATTCTACTCACATCGTTTTGCTATGTTATTTCAAATACAAACATACATATCTACATATTATACACACTTAAGATGACATCAATATTTGACATTTTCCTTAAAGTTTGTAAATAAATATTTGAGTATATGTCATTCGTCCCTCTCCTTCTATCTAAGCTACATACATATATACATATATTTGTATATATTTTTTTCAATTTAACTTTTTTACTTTTGTTAAAGTTTTTCCTTTTTTATGCACATACACTCAACTCGAATGGCATCCTTAACATCCTTTTTTCTGCTACTTCGTAATCGTTCATTAAAATATGATAGCTTCCTCTACAAATTCAATATAAAAGAGGGCAGGTCGAGAATAGATGGGTGGGAGGGCGAAAGAAAGTGAAAGCATTGCCATTGGCAATTTCAATGCTATTAAATTTCTCAGAAATGTGAAGAAGAAAGAAAAATGGAGGAGGTAAATCATTAAATGAAACTAATGATACGAATATAAAAATTCTGCTGATAACTTTTAAAACCAAACAAAAATTAATGTACATTTGCGAAGATGAATGGGGAAGATAAGTGGCTTTTTATCAAACGATGCGTAGGGCCAATATAGATAGTTTTCTTGGGTGTAAAAAACTGATTCTTGATACGACCCACTGGGTCATCTGCTCTACAGTAGACGACCCTATGGGCCATCTACTCTAAAGTAGAAGACCCTACGGGCCATCTACTCTAAAGTAGACGACCCTATGGGCCATCTACTCTACAGTAGACGACCCTATGGGCCATCTACTCTACAGTAGACGACCCTATGGGCCATCTACTCTACAGTAGACGACCCTATGGGCCATCTACTCTACAGTAGACGACCCTATGGGCCATCTACACTACAGTAGACTACCCAATGGGCCATATATTCTACAGTAGACGACCCAATGGGTCATTTACTCTACAGTAGATGACCCAATGGGCCATCTACTCTACAGTAGACGACTCTTTTGGCCATCTTACTCTACATTAGGCGACTCTATGGGCCATCTACTCCACAGTAGACGACCCCATGGGACATCTACTCTACAGTAGACGACTCTATGGGCCATCTACACTACAGTAGACGACCCCATGGGCAATCTACACTACAGTAGACGACCACATGGGCAATCTACTCTACAGTAGACGACCCTAATGGGCAATCTACGCTACAGTAGACGACCCTATGGGTCATCTACTCTACAGTAGACGACCCTATGGGTCATGTACTCTAAAGTAGACGACCCTATGGGTCATCTACTCTACAGTAGACGACCCTATTGGTCATCTACTCTACAGTAGACTACCCAATGGGCCATCTACTCTACAATAGACGACCCTATGGGCCATCTACACTACAGTAGACTACCCAATGGGCCATCTACACTACAGTAGGCTACCCAATGGGCCATATACTCTACAGTAGACGACCCAATGGGTCATTTACTCTACAGTAGACGACCCAATGGGCCATCTACTCTACAGTAAACGACTCTTTGGGCCATCCTACTCTACATTAGGCGACTCTATGGGTCATTAACTCGACAGTAGACGACCCCATGGGACATCTACTCTACAGTAGACGACTCTATGGGCCATCTACCCTGCAGTAGACGACTCTATGGGCCATCTACTCTACAGTAGACGACCCTATGGGCCATCTACTCTACAGTAGACGACCCTATGGGTCATCTACACTACAGTAGGCGACCCTATGGGTCATCTACTATACAGTAGACGACCCTATGGGTCATCTACTCTACAGTATACGACCCTATTGGTCATCTACTTTACAGTAGACGACCCAATGGGTCATCTACTCTACAATAGACGACCCAATGGGCCATCTACTCTACAGTAGACCACCCAATGGGTCACCTACTCAACAGTAGACCACCCAATGGGTCATCTTCTCTACAGTAGATGGCGTAATGGGCCATCTGCTCTACAGTAGACGACCCCATTGGTTATCTACTCTACAGTAGACGACTCTATGGGCCATCTACTCTACAGTAGACAACCCCATTGGCTATCTACTCTACAGTAGACAACCCCATTGGCTATCTACTCTACAGTAGACGACTCTATGGGCCATCTACTCCACAGTAGACGACCCAATGGGCCATCTACTATAAAGTAGACGACCCAATTGGCCAGCTACTTTACAGTAGACGACCCAATTGGGCAGCTACTCTACAGTAGACGACCCAATTGGCCATATATTCTACAGTAGACGACCCAATGGGCCATCTACTCTACAGTAGACGACTCCATGGGCCATCTACTCTAAAGTAGACATCACTATGGGCCATCTACTCTACAGTATACGTCCCAATGGGCCACCTACTATACAGTAGACGTCCCTTTGGACCATGACTCTACAGTAGGCCAATCTTTGGGTCATCCTACTCTAAAGTAGACGTTCTTATTGCCATTAAAGTCTTAACAAATTTACATAAAATACCCAAAATAAAAAACTATATATAACAGAAATATCTTTAAAGTACAATAACCCCACATTAGAACTAACAAAAGAAAAAATCTCCCAATATCCTCATATCTGCTTACACCTAATAATGACACCATGTCATGTAACAATCCTCCCCCCTATTGTTTGAAGTTTTTGTTTGGGGCTTATTAATCTGTTTATTCTACATCAGCCATTCCATCCCATCCTCTAAACATTAACATAAATTAATCAGACACATGCTGCGTTCTGCATCTCACAGTTTTGTTATTAATTTTTTCATTGTAGTTTCCGCCTTTTATACGCCTTCATATTTGCTTTTGGAATTTATCTTTCTACAAGCTCATTATACTCATCATTAATATTATATTTGCTTTTTGCCCAAAAAACCAACCAATTCATGAAAAAGAATCCTTTATGTCTGATAGCGCCACACTGTGGTTTCCTATGTCTACATTTTCCTTTTTATTTTGTTATTGTTGTTCTTCTTCTTTCTTTCCATTCATAGAAAACTTTAGCGCCGTACTCTTTTAGCATTTCGGCGGATAAACGTTATTTGATGGTGTCACAAAATGTTATCAAATTATTCCGTCACTCATTTTTGGCTCAATACACGCTGTTTGACATTCAAACGAGGTGAGTAATGATTACAACAGCAACAACATAACATAAACGACAAGAACTTCATCATCAATTACAACAAAAACAAGAAAGACGAGAGAAAAAAGAAAGAAATAAAGTGACAAGGCAGTTAATTAAATTAAACGAGTATTGAATGATGATGCTGCAAAGGTTGTTGATGACGTTGATCGTCATCATCATCATCATCAACATCCATCTGCTTTGGATGAAAAGCTATTGCTGCCACATCACATTAATATTTGTTTCTGTTTGTCGTCACACAATAAAGTGAGCTTTCATGGGAAAATGTTAGCTGACATACTGGCTTGCATTTAGCCACCATCCAATGAGCAGAACTAACAGCGTAACTACCTTTTGACTGACGTTATTATGCAATTTCACACCTGGCGAAATCTCCAAAGACCCTACACTACATTATAACCCAGACACTGCTCTCAATTTATTTTCCGTTCTATTTCTTTTTTTATGTCACCTCGGGCTGCTCGCCAACGTTTCGCTGTCGCCGGATGATGTTCCTGCTCTGTATTGACACAACGCCAGTGAAAGTATCAAATTGAAAATCGATGGTAGCGATGAATGGCCATATTTGCACTTCGCTCGTTTTACGCCCCACAACAATGCCATCGTTTTAGTTTACAATTACGACATTTACTACTGCCAGGGGGCGCGGTCACAATTTGTTCATCGTATAACTCGCGATGCCATACCAGGTGTTGTCTTTAATGGTATACCCGACTGGTTGTATGAAGGTAAGTTGAAACACTGTGGTTGACTGACTCGACTGAGTTGACAAAATGATGATTGCAGCAAATGTGAAATGTGTAGAATGCAACGTTTGCCAATGAACGTGGCAATATGGGTTGGTGACAGTTGTCTTCTCCCTATAAAGAAAATTGATTTCAAATTGAATTTCCTGCTTGTTTGTCTCTTAAAGACCACTTTTAAATTCTGTTAGCAATGACATGAATGAATGTAATATTTCACATAAATTTTGATTTTGAAAACAAGTTTTAATCCAAATGCATTAAACTTTTAGAGAAAAACGTCTGAACGTTTTCTGAACTTTGATTCAAAGCGGTTTAATACAACATTGACGCCTTACCCAGAATAGTAATTTAAAAAGAAAATAGTTAATAGTTATGTTTCTCCATATAACCGAAGCATTGGATGATTTGCTTGTGCGCGTCTAAATGCTACGGAGCCATAAAACAGCAAGTGTAGACGCAGAGAAAAAATTTCAACAATTGTTTTTGTCAAATCCAACAATATTTTTTGTCAACTGGACAATATTATTTTATTCTATGCCGTGGTGAAAAAAACAATTTTGGTGAGTTTTGTTTTTATGCCAGGTTGATTTTATTTTTGTTTTTGTGTGTACATCAACAATAAGATTCTTGTCTTTATTTGTTTCAACTTTTTTATTCTTCTTTGGATTTTGAAGTGGTTTTGGGAGAAAACATGGCCTGGTCGTAATTTGTGTTTTCTTTTCATGTTTGTTATAGTTTTTAATTATTCCCTATGTTGTGGTGGGTTCTTGGATAAGCACAATGGAGTAGTTCTGTTTATCTTTTTTGTCAGTTAAAGCAGCAAAAATTGACCATGTATTGTATTCATCAATGCTCGTAATATTATATGTGAAATTTAAAACAAAACAAGTAAAAAAGTATCAGTCGGCTTTGCCGACAGAGATATACCCTCAGCCTGTGTATATTGAAACAATTGTTTCCCAAAAAACGTATGTATTTAGGAGGTTTTAAAAATGTTGGACGTTTGAACCGACAAAAATGTTGATTAGGATTAAAGATCAAAAGTTTTGCGTAGGAGATACTAAAAGGAATGGATCGACATTGACCGTTATGGAAGTGGATCTCCAGCCACTACATATGGTGCCTATGGGGTTTTTACACCCTTCGGGCTGTTTGCTCAAGAAGTATGGACTTTCCCCTGAAAAAAAATTTTACCATCGTAATTGAGGCAGCGATTGCAAGTTGATGAAACAAACATCAACGTGATTCGATTGCAGGTCTTAAAGTGAATATATCCGAAATTTTGTGTGGGAGGTACCGGATGGAGTGGACAAATATAGTCCATTTTTGAGCCTGATCTATATCTGGTAGATATATTAGGATGTGTATCGTATGCACAATTCGGCCAATCCCTTCAAGAGTTACCGTACGAACAATTTTTTCGAACATTTTTGAACTTTTGTGGGGGAGGTACCTGAAGGACTGGACCGATATAGCTTATCTTCGAACATAAACTATGTTTGAACAAAATATTAATAAGGTCAAATGTTGGACCGAATCGGCAGATCCGTTCGAGAGTTATCTTGCGCTGCAACCACCTCACACGGTGTCATAGGGGTTTTTTGCAACTTTCATGCTATTTTCTCAGGAAGTATGGACTTGCCCCCAATGAAACTTGTACCGTCGTATGGGGGCGGTGAATACAAGTTGCAAAATCAAAGCGATTGGAGAGATGGCCCTAAACTGAACTTTTCCGAAATTTTGTGTGGGAGGTACCCGAAGGCGTGGACCGATTAAATCCATATTGAAACCTTATCTAAGTCTGGTACACATTTCAGGATGTGCAAAGTATGGACCAAATCGGTTACTCCCTTCAAGAGTTATCGTGCGCACAAATTTTCCGAACTTTTGTGTGGGAGGTACCGGGAGGAGTGGACCGATATAGCCCATCTTCGAACTTAAAGTAAGTTTGGGCAAAATATTACGAAAGCCAAAATTTTAACAGAATCGGTTCATCCGTTCGAGAGTTATCGTGCGCTCCAGCCAGACAGACAGACGGACGGACATTGCTCAATTGACTCCAAATTGTCTGAAACACATTTCGTCCAAACATACTTGATGAGGCACATTTTGCCCGTATGAAAGTGTATATACCCTCGTTGGCATAAATGCTGAGGGTATAAAAAACTACATTTTCTAGAAAAGGTTTTATATAACCACGGTGCTTTTGAAACAAGTTTAAATGGAAGGTGCTTGCACCTGGGAAGTTTTTGCGGATTCTGAATCTACAATGTTCATAGATGGGAAAAATCAAAAAAAAATCGCCGGAGCGATTTTTAAATAAATCGCGATTCAAGTTGACATTTTTAGGGTTTTTTTTAGGTTTTCACGATTTTTCTTAGAAACCGCAAGTCCTATCAAAATGGGACTAAAGAAAATGTTGTATCTACGAAAATTCTCTACAAGATTGACCTTTATAGTATTCTGCTTATGTTTTTACCGTTTTTGAGATATAGAAGTTAAAATTGGGACAATTCAAATTCAATTCAATTCTGTATCGCCTCCTTATAAAACAATGTCATGACTGCAAATTCCAATTTAAACTTATATATCTAAAAAATGGTACAACCTAGGATAACTTACTTAAGCCAGTCTTGTAGAAAATTTTCACAGCTTTAACATTTTCTTAGGTCCCATATCGATAAGAATTGCCGTATTCAAGCAAAATCGCGAAACCCTAACAAAAAACCTAAAAATGTAAACTGAGCTTTTTTATCTCAAAAATGGTACAGCCTGGTAACAAATCATAAACGTCAATCCTCTAGAGAATTTTCACAGCTACAGCATTTTCTTTAGCTCCATTTCGATTGGACTTGCGGTTTCCAAGCAAAATCGTGAAAATCTAAAAAAACAAAATGTGAATTTTGACCGCGATTTATTTAAAAATCCCTACAGCGATTTTTTCTTGTTTTTAGATTTTTCTCATCTATGAACATTGCTGTTTCAGAATTCACAAAAACTTCAACTGTGTAAGCGGTTTTCATTAAATGTTAGTCAAGGCGCACCCTTCATGACATTGTTTTATAAGGGGGCGATACAGTCAGTGCATTGTCCCAATTTGAACTTCTATATCTCAAAAATGGTAAAACCTACGAAAATACCACAAAGGCCAATCTTGTAGAGAATTTTGATAGCTACAACATTTTCGTTAGCCTCATTCTGATAGGACTTGCGGTTTCCAAGCAAAATCGTGAAAACCTAAACAACCCCTAAAAATGTCAACTTGAATCGCGATTTATTTAAAAAGAGCTCCGGCGATTTTGAACGAGGTTCGACTTCAATACGATGTGCCAAGTTTGGACCAATTAAAAAAATTCGAGAGTTATCGTGCGGATTTGCCATTCTAGTTGGTGCAGGCAGGGTTTTTGGAGCTTTGGGGTCATTATCTTAGGAAGTATGGACTTACTCCGGAAAAATTGTACCGTTGTAATAGGGACCGTGGAAACAACCTTCTGCAAAAAATCAAATGGATGCGAGACGAGTCCCCAAACTGCACTTCTCCCAATTGTGTGGGAGGTACCAGATGGACGGGACCGACATAATTCATATTCCATCCTGGCACAAGACTTTATGAAATAATATGATATGCAAAGTTTGGACCGATCAGAAACTCCCTGCGAGAATTATCTTACGGAGTTGTCATTTTAGTTGGTGCCGTCAGAGTTTCTTGTAGCTTTTAGGACATTATCTCAGGAAATATGGACTTGCCCCTGAAAAAATTATAATGGCGGCAGCAAAGACAACCTGTTGAAATTAATTTCGAAACGATCCGAGGGGGGGGGGGGGTTTAAACCTTACTTTTTCCGAATTTTGTGTGGGACGGACCCGCAGGAATGGACCCATATAGTCCATATTCGAACCCGATCATCTGGAAGGAATAATACGATGTGCAAACTTTGGACCAGACCGAACAAATTTGAACTTTTGTGGGGGCGGTACCTGAAGGAATGGACCGATATGGCCCATCTTCGAACTTAAACCAAATTATTACGAAGTGCAAAATTTGGTTCGAATCGGTTGATCCGTAGGAGAGTTATCGTACGCACAAGCCAGCCGCCAGACAGACGGATGGTAAAATATACTCAAAATTGTGTGAAACAGATTTCGTCCAAACGTACTTGGGGTCTAAAACCATTATTTCGATGAGGTACATTTTTGGTCGTATCAAAGTGCATATACCCTCTATAGCCTAAAGGCTGAGTATATAAAAATGATGAAAAACTTGCAGTCACAGTTCGCAAAACTAAAGCATTTTTGGATCGTAGTGAAGCAAAAATTGGTGGAAAATTTCGAGTTGCTATGGTTGAGAAGTCTCTCCAACCTCAACGTGTGAATGTTTGGTGCGGTTTATGGCCTTACTTACATAGATTTTCGAAAATGTGGTTGGATCAACAATTACGTCGAGACATGATTGATGACTGATCTGGACAAAACGGTGCTATGTACCATAAAAGCAACGAAACTAGTGTTCTTTTACGGGAAATGTTTCCGGACCGTGTTATCTCTCAACAAGGTTATAACAATTTTCTTTAAATGCCAAAATAACACCTCTTATTAAAAACTCTTTCATGTGGCAACTCTTAAACATGTGCATACAATGTGGATATGTGAATTTTTACTATAAGCAAGTCGGTTTACACTATCACGGTGCCCGGATACACTGTCACTTTACATGATATAAATCCATTGATATAAATTCAAAATAATTTTGATCGTCACTCCAAAAATAATAGCGGATATACCACCCAAAATATTTTGAAAAACACATTGTTTGTGTTACGGGTTTTTGTATCATTTTAAGAACGAATTTCTTAAATTTCGGCCTAAGTCCGCCAGTCTTCACATCTTATACTGTTTAAAGATTTTATAAGGGAAAGAAGATTGATTTGGGAGTTATGTCACCGCACCCACTGTCACTCCTGTTGTAAACTTCTTATAATTTTTGTACAAATTGTTCTCCCGTTATACTTCTATTTGTGTAATTTTAATGTATTTTCTATTTCTCTTCTTCTTCACTCCTCCCATCCTTTTATAGAAGAAATCCTTAATGCCAATAATGCAATTTGGCTATCACATGATGGCCATATGATGTTATATGGTTCATTCAATGATTCTATGGTGCAAGAACAACATTTTGCCTGGTATGGTACCACAAGCAGTAATGGCCGCAGTCCATCGGCCACCTCTTCAGGTGCTGGCAGCCATCCAAATGCTAATTTATATCCGGAAATACGTTCATTGAGGTAAGTATGCTAAGGGAATTTGAGACAAAAATCATGGTGTGGGTGGAGAGTGGTCGGAACACATATGCATGCCACACAACTGGTGGCGTACCTTGTAAGGAAGTTCATTAAATATTCATTAAGTAGTTTTCTAGTTGTAACTGAACAACACAGGATGTACAAGCTTTCAATAAAAGATAACCAATGTAATAGATAATTTATTAAAATGAATCCAAAAAGAGGAAGAGAGGGAGAGAGACCACTTAGTCTCTAGAATTGTAATGAATGGTTAAGGCCTATTGTCGAGGATTAAGGATATTTCTGCAATACAGTTAAAACACCACTGAAAAATATAATTAGTTTAAAAGATGCATCGGATTGGTTAAAATCGAATGGCCTTCTTCGGTGGTGGGTGGCTAACCACCGAAACATGGCATAAAGGTGGGTATGTGTGGGATTGCGCTTGATTTCTATTGTAACAATCCTTGGATCATTCACCTCAACGTCAAAGATAAATAAACAGAAATGGATGCTCTTAGCTCTGAGAAATGTGAAGTTATAGGAACGACATGTCTAGGAGACTAAAAAATAGTCGGTAAATTTGTTCGAAAAATCAGGCTATTTAGGATAATTTATTGCTCTATTTCAGAACCTTATATTTGGACATTTTTGACAAATTTATAAAGGAAAAAATTATCCAAATTTTAATAAGAGGCACTTGTTGGTTCTGGAACATAGCATATGTTTATCATGCTTTAATTGCAGATTTTTCGAATTCAGAGGCATAGCCCCTCACCCCTAACACTAGAGTCAAGGGATCACCATTTACGATTAAATTATGAAGCAATGTCTTAATATTCCAAAGGACTTCGTTTTTCGAAATTACTTTTAAACTTCTATTCAAACCTTTTGGAGTTTCTTAAATAACCATAAAATCCTTTTGAAAACCATCTATTTTAGATATCCCAAACCTGGAACTCAAAATCCCGCCATAACACTGCGAGTGGTTGATCTAAAAGATCCGGAAAAACTTCACCGAGATATTCAGCCGCCAAATGTACTACAAAACGAGTAAGTTTCCCCTAACAACAACTACAGCAAAACCAACCTCACTCAATTCCTCTTTAAATGTTATTATTTCATTTCTCCCGCTAAACACCACCTCGTCGTCTAACCATTAACGGATTACTGCTCCCCCTATCAGAGAGTATTATTTCACCAGCGCCAGTTGGGTTAGCGAATCCGAAATAAGTGTGGTATGGCTAAATCGGCCACAAAATATTTCCGTTGTAAGCGTATGCAAAGCTCCCATGTTTGTGTGTGTTGAGGTAAGTTCTGCCATGCATTTTTTGTGGTTATTATTCCGAGTGGAGGAGGGGGTCATAAAAGCCAAACGGAAGAGTCACCGCTATTGATGATAGTTTGTGTTGATTATCATGGCAATAATTGTAAAACATTTTATGGTTGAATGAAAAAAAAAATCGATTTATTTCATTTTCACAGACACATCGTGTTAGCGGTGATGGTCGCGGATGGGTTGATACGGTCTCCGTGCCATTATTTGCCTCTGATGGTACATCCTACATCTCAATATCACCATTGCGTGATGGCAATTCGGGATATTTTCGACATATCGTGCATGTCCATGTGGCCAGAAAGCGTGTTATACCCCTGACACATGGCCAGTATGAGGTCAAACAACTTCTGCATTGGGATCAAGTAAATAATTGGATGTTAGTATTTTGGCCAAACGAAACGAAATAGCTTCCGTGTTGTCTTTAATTAATTGTATTTTTCTTTAGTTATTTCCTTGGCATACCGGAGAGATTACCTTCCCAACAACATTTGTACAGAGTATCAGCGCTACCACCACGTCATGGTTCAGCTTTGTATGCTCCTGAATGTATAACTTGTCCCACACCCAAAAATGCCGATGGTACCTACAATTATGAGGCCCACACGAAACCACCACCAAAATTGGTTACAGCTTGGGATGATGATTGGGAAAATTCTGAAGAAACTCCAGCTGTGGCTGGTCCAGCCTTGCCATTGGAACAAAAACATCCCAAGGTTACGAAAATTTCTGAGGCAGCCAGTGAATGCTTGTTTCACAATGCCAAATTTCCACCCAGTTACCAGGCGAAGTTTGTTCTAATCGATTGTTTGGGCCCGGTGATACCTACATCAAGCATTTATATACTAAATTCCGGCACGACGGAACAGAATGGTATCAACAACAACAATGGCCAAAGTATTGGACATTCAAAGCCTCGAATGCCCCTGGAATTGCTGGTGACAATACAAAACAATACCCGTTTAAAGGAGAAAATGGCCCGCACTGCCATGCCGCAGGTTAAAACATTTCCCGTAATGATCTCTGGCGGTTACCACGCCCAAGTGAGACTGTATTTGCCACCGGTGCTAAGAGAAGATGAAATTACAAAATATCCCACAATCCTGCATGTTTATTCGGGACCCGGTACCCAGCTTGTAACGGATAAATGGCATGTGGATTGGAACACATATTTGGCTGGTAATAAAGATTACATTGTCATAGAAATTGATGGACGGGGTTCGTCGGGCCAGGGTTATCAACTACTGCATGAAGTCTACAAGAGACTGGGAACCGTTGAGGTGTCCGATCAACTGGAAGTTAGTGAATATTTGAGAGACAATTTACATTTTATTGATGGTCGCCGTATGGGTGTGTGGGGTTGGAGTTATGGTGGTTATGCAGCAGCCTTGGCTTTGGCAGGAACTCAATCCATATTCCAGTGTGGGATTAGTGTTAGTCCGGTTACCAATTGGAAGTTATATGGTATGGCAATTTTTTCTAAATAACTGTTTATCAGGATCTTAAAAATGCTTATCCTTGCAGACTCAACCTATGCCGAGCGTTACCTAAGTTTTCCCAATGTCACCGACAACTACAAGGGCTATGAGGAAGGTGATCTCTCAAAATATGTGGACAACTTAAGGGACAAGCAATTCCTATTAATCCATGGCACCGCCGATGACAATGTCCATGTACAACAGTCAATGGTTTTGGCTCGAGCTCTCACCAACAAAGGCGTCCTCTACAAACAACAAATCTATCCCGATGAAGGCCACCAATTGTCAGGTGTTAAACGACATCTTTATCGTTCCATGACTGCTTTCTATGAGGAATGTTTTAAGAAATTGGTAAGTTATTGATTTTGGAATTGCTCTCTCACCTGTATTTTTGGAACACATGTTAATTTTTATCTCAACTATTCGGCTCTTTCTATATATTCTGTATATTATTCAAATATGTTTTTTTTTTTATATTCAATCTTTCATATCTTCTTTCACCTAACAAAAACAACACTCTTCACTCCAACTATTTCTACTACCGCTCACACTTTGACAATCACCACCACCACTACCACCACAACTGTGACACACCAAACTATCACCACCATCGATCGATCAACAACCAACCGATCATCATTAATACCTTATAGCTTGATCAGCAGCAGGCTAATCAAACCGACTACTCGGATTTTTTGGACTTTCATAGCTTTTATACATAAATTAATGTAATGTTCGTAAACGTAACGTAATCTAGACGTAACGTGACGTTCCCGTAAAAGAGCACCATACCCTTATGTACAGTTTCTTACCAAATCAATCAAACAAAAAACCAATTAATCACAATACCACCACCTACCGAACTTAAAAAAATAACCCACTGTGTATACAACGTGACCAATACCACCACCACCACTACCACCATTATGACCACCACCAACTAAAGAAAGGTATCCCAAATCAATACCATCAACAATTGTGTATAGCAATTTAAATATTCTTTTTTTCATTTTTTCCACAAAACCAAAAAAAAGCTTTAAGGAAAAAACTTGTGCATTTATGTTGTTGTTTGCTCTAACGTTAAAGTACGTTATTTTTTGTATGTCTGTCTGAGTGTGTGTGTGTGCGTGTATTCATTTTTTAAATAAATTTTATTTTTATTTTATACGTTACATAAGTGTTAATAATAAAAAATACACACTATTTTGGTGTATAAATGTATGTGTGCTTTATGTTAATAGGCCGGTCGGAAATTATTATAAGGTAATATAAGAAAAAAATAGGCTTCATAAAAAATGCGTGAGATACATACATAAAACACTGGAATGTATTTCCTCAAGTATATGCACTGTAACAACTTTTATTCTCGGTGATTATTAAATGCACTATATTAGGCAACCATAATAGGTAGACGAAGAAGCTGGACATTTCCTTGAAATATGAAAATACTTTACATTAATTCCATGTTTTAGATCATTCTACATGGAAGATTTCTTTATCTAAACTAAAGTAAACAGTGCGTTAAGTTCGGCCCGGACAAACTCATCGATATGAAAAACTGAAATCTGCTAATATATGACCGACACTGTTTAATAAAAGCTTAATTTTTACGGGTACTCCGAATAATAAATAAAAATCGAAAACCAAAAATGTTGGTGAATACAGCCAGATAGCTTCAGACTGTTCTAGGTGTGTCGATAGGTGTAAGAAATTGAAAAAAATACGATCGCGGAGCGTTGAGAAGACGTTTTTGGATTTATTTAGACGATTTATGATTTATATTCATAAATCAAGTTTTAGAGCTGTCTCAATGGGATGGAAAAAGTACTTCAACAATTGGTTTGAGCGCATGCAAAAATGTATAAAGCAAGCTGGATAATTCTTTAGAAAATAATTAAACTATATTTGGTGATAAATATTCTCATTGTCATTATTAGGCCAGAAACTTATATAGTATCTCTCGTATCAGCTATGATCTTATATTGTAAACCAAACCAAGAATAGTGAATACTTTTATACCCTCAGCATTTATGCTAACGAGGGTATATACACTTTCATACGGGCAAAATGTGCCTCATCGAATTAATGGTTTTAGACCCCAAGTTGTTTGGACGAAATGTGTTTCAGACAATTTGAAGTTGATTTAGCCATGTCCGTCCATCTGGCTGGAGCACACGATAGCTCTCGAACGGATCAACCGATTCGGTCCAAAATTTGGATTTCGTAATATTTTGTCCAAACTTAGTTTAGTTCGAAGATGTGTTATATCGGTCCACTCCTTCCGGTACCTCCCCCACAAAAGTTCGAAAATATTCGCTGAAATGGTACGCGCAATTTCTCATAGACGTAGCAACCGAAACTTAATTTTTGTTCAAATTTGGGGCATTTACCTTAACGATTATGTGCGTTTCGAATAATCGCACAATAGTATTCAACTTTTGCGGAAAAGGAATGAACCTACATAGAATAGGATCTAATTTTGGGAGTTGTTCCTTTCTTGAAAGTATAGACAGACACAAAATCATCGTTCCGGCCAGCGGCTGCCACCTCAGTGTACATATGTTTGAATTTGTTTCGTTTTTCTGTGTTGGGAGCAGCATATCCCGGAATGCGTGCTCCGAATTCTTTTGGTCCGTGCCGGGGCGGAGGAAAACCCAGGACCAATATATCTGTGCCCAGTTTGTCACATCCGCATCTTCACCCACATCCAACCTTCGGTGAGATGCAATAGATGTCATGAGTGGGTGCATCTAAGGGGTTGCTCTGGACTTGTCCACGTGACGGACTACGACAGGGACTATGTTGCTGCGTGAACACAGTCCCCAGTGAGTCGTCGTCGGATTACGAAACTCCCTCGTCGTCTGACTACGAAACTCCCCCGCAGTCCCCTCGACAGCAACCGCACACGCAGCCTTTAACACCAGCCGTTGTTGTCCCAATCCCAGAGAATGCCTCCTTTTTGCAATTTAATTGCAATGGACTCCGAGGTAAGATCGAGGAAATAGTAGATTTCATGAGTCGGAAGAACATCAAGGTCGCTGCGGTGTAAGAAACCAAGCTCAACAACAAATGTAGCTTACAACATTGTGATGGTTACAATGTGCTAAGGAAAGATCGCACCAGAAGTGGAGGTGGGGGATTAGCTTTCCTATTGCACCAGTCTGTCCAATACAGACCTATCTCGCTTGAGCCTGTCTCTAATGACCCGTACATGGAATGTATGGGGGTAGCAGTCAGGTGTGGAACTGCCGAGATAGAGTTGCTGAACGAATACATCCCCCCGACAAATAGCTGTATCTCAGATTACGTGCCTAACATTAGCCCGCTTTTGGAAGGTCATAATCATCTGGTCCCGGGGGACATTAATGCGCATCATGAGATGTGGCATTCGGCCCTCGGAAACGACCAGAGAGGTACAGCGCTTGCTGAGCAGATTGACAGCTCTACGTTTTGCACGCTCAATGAGGACGCCCCTACCAGAATTAGAGGAGAGTGTCACAGCTCGCCAGACATAACCATCGTGTCACCTGGTTTGACAAATGACCTTACCTGGCAACCAGTCATTTCCGTTGGATCAGACCATCTCCCCATAATTGTCTACATTCGCAGACCACCCGATTTCATTACCTCTGAACGCCGCACATTCGTCAATCATAAGAGAGTTCTCCAATCACCGCTTCAGAGAACTGCCCAATCCTTCTGATGTTCGGGTAGCGGAAAGGACATTCCGAGACATCATCACTGCTGCAGCCGCTCGCCATATCCCTGCTGGTCGAATACCCGAAGTAAGACCAAACTTCCCAGCAGAGGCGACGGGATTAGCAAATGAGCGTGATGAGCTTCGCCGAACCAACCCCAAGGACCCCATGGAGCCGGTATAGGTGAATTGTGGGCAACGGTTAAGTCACTCTCGAACCCTGGCGAGGTTACGTTGACTGACCCGAAGAGGTGCGCAAGTTATTTCAATAGACAGTTTGTCGAGCACCCCGAGAGTGACACGGCGAAGAGAAGAGTATTACGTCGCATCAGTTCTCTTCCTGCCGGGGAGAAACCACCACAGTTTACAATGGATGATGTTGCCAATGCCATCAAGAACGCTAAATCATCCAAAGCGTTGGGCCCTGATGGAATCTCCATGGTAATGCTGAAGCCGCTGGATGAGCCGGGAGTGGAGTATCTCACTAAAGTTCTCAACTTGTCGCTATCCACCCTCATTGTTCCCGAAGTCTGGAAAATGGGCAGGGTGGTCCCACTACGGAAGCCCGGCAAGGATGCCAGCAAAAGTGAATCGTACAGGCCGATTTCGCTTTTGTCGCCCGTAGCAAAGACCCTTGAGGCCTTATTCCTCCCCAGTATCAGAAATAGCTATCAAGTTGCCGATCACAAGTATGGATTCCGTAAGCAGCACAGCACGACAACTGCGCTGCACGCCATTACCACACATCAAGGACTCAACCAGAGACGGCCGTGCGATAGAACAGTGATGGTGGCGCTTGACTTATCAAAAGCCTTTGATACAGTCAGGCACTCCACGCTGTTTGAGGACACTGAGCTGACAACCCTCCGGCCAAGCTTGAAACGTTGGATAGTCAATTATATGTGTGGACGCCAGTCGTACTTGGAATTCAGGAACAAGAAGTCCAAACCCCGTAGAGTGAAACAGGGAGTTTAACCTCTACCTCTCCTGTATTTTGCCCCCTCCAGACGGCATCGAGATCGCAATGTATGCGGATGATTG
Source organism: Musca autumnalis (assembly GCF_047663935.1). Taxonomy (NCBI): domain Eukaryota; kingdom Metazoa; phylum Arthropoda; class Insecta; order Diptera; family Muscidae; genus Musca; species Musca autumnalis. Next base: position 3,240,269 of record NW_027411755.1, on the reverse strand, counting down.
CACGATCCTGGCGTCGGGTACCTATCCTGATGACATCTGTGAGAGACTGAACAACTATTTAACCGATCTTACCACCTTTTTCCATTCGAGGAATATGCAGATTTCCGCCACAAAATCAACAGCCACTCTGTTCACCACATGGACAGCGCAGTTTGGAAGAGAATTGAATGTCGTGGTCGACCGTAGTAGAATTCCGACCACAAACTGCCCCAAAATTGTAGGGGTCACATTCGACACTACTTTCACGTCGTGCGCGCACGCCACAGCTATCTGCGACAAACTGAAGAGTAGGAACAAGGTCCTCAAGTCCCTAGCCGGCAGCACTTGGGGTGCAGATAAAGAAACCTTGTTGATCACATATAACGCGATAGGTCGGGCTGTGGTAAGCTATGCGGCGCCAGTCTGGCCCCCGAGATTATGTGATACGAATTGGAAAAAGATTCATACTTGCCAGAATGCCGCCCTGAGAACAGCAACAGGGTGCCTCCTCAAATCTTCAGTGGACCATGAGGAGGCAACGATTCTTCCAGTAAAGCAACACAATGAGATGCTTTCGTTGCAGTACCTGCTTGGATGTTACCGTGTGAGCCATCCCAATCACCATATTGTGGGTAGGTCCGACACATACAGGCAGATCAGGAAGGATATCCATGCTCTAGAGGGAAAGGTCCAACGATACAGGAGAGAACCCCTAGATCAACAAGCGTATCAAGCAGGTTTAAATAGTATTCACACGGATGCAGTTGCCAAGGCCTTAAGCAATTATAGTGTGAATAAAGTCCTCGAAATACATCCCCATCTATTGCAGCTGAGGAGCGTCAGCTGCCACGACAAATTAGAGTAGTTTTGGCTCAACTAAACTCGGTATATTGCAGTCGCCTAAATTCTTATTAGGCGCAAATCGACCGCGTCGTGCAAGACATCTGCCCAGTATGTAGCATGGGCCCGCACGACACAAAACACCTTTTCAACTGCCCAGCCAAACCTACTCATCTAACTCCAGTGGATCTGTGGTTACATCCCATCGAAGCAGCCACTTTCCTGGAACTGGATATAGACCCAGAGCCAGATTGAATAGAAGAACGAACTTACAAACATAATAACAAACACTGTTACAACAACAACAGCCCCAAAAAATAATCCGAGTAATAAGGACCATGTACCGGGATGCAGAAATTTCTGCTCTTTACAAAACCCGCCCTTCCACACGAACGCGTTAGTAAAGCAAGAAAGTTCTCTGAATAAATTATTAAGTGAGGTCTGCTCACAGAAAAGACGCACAACATTGGAATCTTTCCCTCGCAAGATATCCAACTTGCATTTTAGAAGACTACTCACGCTTCTTCGATAGCTTCTGACATCTAGAAATCCCTCTAGCTGTGGAGTGGAACAAACGTTATCACTAGCTAAACAAACCCATACAAACTCAAATTATACGTTGGAAATTGAGGGAATCCCCACTAATCTGTAAAAACAAAACAATCCATCTTGTAAGATTTTTGAATACACTGCTTGTCATTCATTGTGTATAACTGCGATATGGAAGAGTTTGACAAAGCCAATGACGTTTTCAATTCAAAAAAGCCATTGTTTGGTATTATTAACACCGTAAACACAGAAACCTATACTTTTGCGAAATTGATAAACCGATACAATACCCAAACATAACACTGTGCAACACGAAAATTATTAACCATATTCTAACACCGCAGTGTGATAGAACGCCAAAAATGAGAAGACACGTGTCTCGCCGTTTTTCCCTATCTCATCAACTTTCGCGCTTATAGGCCTCCAAAGGTTTGAGGCTTTGATGTAGAAAGGGTCATATAGTCAGGACTATATCTTCCAAACCGTTAGGAAATTTGAATTTATCTCGGAGGCAAAGTTGTAGCTCTTGTCTTAAATAACAAAAATTGTGAACACATATAATCCATCAAGCTTCATCTGCAAGGTCAAAATCGCCATGGCCAAATTTCTTTTGACATTTTTCTCAAGTTTTGTTATACAGCTATTAAACCGATCAAATTTGAAGCAAACAATCAACTACAAAAATGTACCTCAGATCACAATAAACATCTTTCTAGAATATACGAACTCTGTAGAAACGGATCTTAATGGTCAAAATAGCAAAACAATTGCGATTTTTATCCCCTTTTCTAGGATTCTCCTCCATAGATATTAAACCGTTCAAAGTTCATGAAAACAATCAACCACAGTAGTGTAGCAAAGGCTTCAATAAACAAATTTCTGGAATATGCGAAAGGTCTATGAACGGTTCTTAATGGTAAAAATAGCAAAAATCTTTTGAAAATATCCAATTTTTATACTTTTTTCTCCTACTCTGGTCCAAAGATACGCAACCACCCAAAAATTAAGAATACAGTCAACTACAAAAATGTACCTTAGATTTCAACAAACAAGTTTCAAGAACAAATGAAGATTCTATACACGATTCTTCAAGCTCAAAATTCGATTATTTTAGATAATTATTTCCTGTTTAGGTCCGTAAATAACAAACCTTTCAAATTTCCTTGAGTTTTTAACAGTTTGTTATTTTCAAACCTGAGCAGGGGGAATGTTAAAAACATTTAATTGTTCGTGAATTTCAGCCCTAAAAATCATTCATAGAATTTTCATATGTTCTAAAAAGTTGTTTATTGAAATCTTAGGTACATTTTTGTGGTTGACGGTATCCTTAATTTTTGGGCGGTTGCGTATCTTTGGATTAGACTCGGAGAAAAAAGTATAAAAATTGGATATTATCAAAAGATTTTTGCTATTTTTACCATTAAGAACCGTTCATAGACATTTCGCATATTCCAGAAAGTTGTTTACTGATGCCTTTGCTACGCTATTGTGGTTGATTGTTTTCATGAATTTTGAACGGTTTAATATCTATGCAGCAGAATCCTACAAAAGAGCATACAAATCGCAATTGTTTTGCTATTTTGATCATTAAGATCTGTTTCTACAGAGTTCGTATATTCTAGAAAGATGTTTATTGTGATCTGGGGTACATTTTTGTAGTTGGTTGTTTGCTTCAAATTTGATCGGTTTAATAGCTGTATAACAAAACTTGAGAAAAATGTCAAAAGAAATTTGACCATGGCGATTTTGACCTTGCAGATGAAGTTTGATGGGTTATATGTGTTCACAATTTATGTTCTTTAAGACAAGAGCTACAACTTTGCCTCTGAGATAAATTCGAATTTCCTAACGGTTTGGAAGATATAGTCCTGACTATATGACCTTTTTTACATCAAAGCCTCAAACCCTTGGAGGCCTATAACCGCGAAAGTTGATGAGATAGGGAAAAACGACGAGACACGTGTCTTCTCATTTTTGGTCTTCTATCACACTGTGGAGTCAGAATATGGTTAATAAAACATGACTCAAAAAATGACACACAGTGTAATCTTCGTTTTGAAAATTTTGAAAGTTAATTGGTATAATATTTTAAAATATGTTTTTTCTCACAATTTTTCATTTAAAGACCAAACTATGTACTATGTTACCACTATCTTTTAGGACTTAAAGACTAAGAAAATTTTAAAATTGCCAATTCCACTACTTTTAAATTCGCAATCCAAATATATTTGTTTCTATACTTGTTACTTTGTATAGATGTTTCCTAAAAGCAGGCTATACATTACAATCACTTAAACCGCATTCGTTCGTTATTTGAACACCCATTTTGTTTGCATAAATGTAACACTTACACACACATACATATGTACATACTCGTAAATATAACAATTGCCTTAAATATATGCTTGCTTTTTTAAAAGCTGCTTCTGTTCTTTTTTTCCAAAATTCCTTACATACTCGTTCGAACAATGCAAAGAAGTTTGAACACATTCCAATTTTCACCTAACCAAAGAAAAAACAAAACACATATTTTTCAAAATATCTTAATGTTGTTATTTTATGTTACCAAAAAAAAAAACAAAAAAGTAAAACAATGTGCCTGATTTTTTGTTGTTTTTTGTTTTATGCAATATTTCATATTTTTTACTAACGCCCTTTACGTTTTCCTTAATAGGTCCCACCTGAATCAAAGGCCGGCCTGGGAAATGGTGGTGATAATCAACCGCAATAAATCTTTTAATAAAGAAAACCTGAAGATGAAGGAAAGGAGGTTGCACCCACCAAAATCTCAATTTATTATCAAAATTTGTGTTATAACAAATGAAACCAAAAACAAAACGGAGAAATTAACAAAAGCAACAATGGCAGAAGGCATGGGCCCACATCTCTTTTTCAAACATAATCAAATTTTGAATTGATAACTGAAACTGAAATCAAATAGTAAGCCAAACACACACACACACAGCCTCCATTATGAATGTGAACAAAAAACACAAAAACAAAATATGGTTGTGAATATTTTGAACAGACTCCTAAAAATATGCAACAATTAAATGTGTACACACACATTAACAAACAATAACAACTAAAAGCATGCAATAATGAAAAAACTACATCAACAGTTCCCCAGTTCCCTTTGGCATTGCAATGCAGCAATTGCTCATATGGCATGAAACCAACCAACAACAACAACACCACCAGCAGCAGCAACCGCACTTAGGGCAATATCCAAAATGGAAAATAACATTAAAAAAATCCATTAACATGAATTGAATATTACCACAAAATATGAACCAAAGAAAAATTATGGCCAACACAAAGCTAAATTCAATTAAAACAATAACCAGGTCATATACAGTGGGTTCTATGTTACGAAATTCGGACAAGGTAGTAAGGGGTAAGGTATAAATTTTAAATTTTTAAGGATTTCTCTAGGAATTCACAGTGTGTAAATGTTCACACATATACATAGATATACCCCATGAGCATCGCCGAAGGAACAGGGTAGACCTCTTTCATCATTGCAAATGTATAAATGTTCAAGTCATGGAAATATTATCATATGCGGGCACCACTGCGTGATAAAAATTAATGGTCTGGTGTTTTTCAGGAATGTTGATTTACTCACTGAGGCCAAGTTGTAGCTCTTGTCAAAAACTGGTATTGATAGACCTGAGCGGGGAAGCAAGATTAAAAAAAAAATAAATTTAAGGTATTGAAAAGTTTTTTGAGATTTTGATCATGAAGATTGGTTGTACATATTCACAATATTTATTCTGTATGACAGACTAGTTGTTTGCCTGAGAGAGTAAATCAAAATTCAAAAGTTCCAGTTTGAAAGATACGATCCTAAGATAATAACATGTGGCTATCAGGTTTTTAAAGGATCTGTATTTCACTATTTTCATTCGATTTTTGTAAGAATATTTCTTCTTAGAAGGAATTTTCCTAAATTCACTTTTTCACCCACTGTATATGACAATGTGTGCATGCTTCTAGATTGTGTGTACGCAAAAAAAACACAAATGCAAACATTAAGTGCAATAAATAATCAAAATTAAACAGCAAGAGGACATTTCCACAGAAACCCCCAATTTATATATGCCACAAAATAAACTCCATAACCAGAGCCCGTACCACCAAACCACATGCATATGTTTTACCAACACGAAAAAAAAACAAAAACTATTAGAGTAGTTATTAAAATAAAAACTCAAATGCAGATATAAAATACAACTACTGATGACTACGAGACTACAACCATTGTTCGTTTCTTTTGCTATGTAAGTACAATTCATAAATTTAGAAGAGTTCATTGTTTTCGTTCTTCTGTTCTTCTTTCCAAAAAATACAATTAAACAAATCCAAAATACAACTAAAATTGTAGCTTTAAACAGTATTCGAAGGAAAAACAATTGAATAAATTATGTGAAATTTAAAATGCAATACTACATTAAATATGACAAAAAAAAAAAAGAAACATAAATAATTTATAGCTATTTGTAGACAGCAGATATTTGGTCATTAATTTGTTCATCAGCAAAACTGTGGCAACAAAAAAAAAATAATAAAAACATTGTATAATTTATTCCCTAGCCCCAAACAAATAATTAATTACATATTATTATTATCAATTAGTACAAATTGTTCCAATTATTTTAATTAATTTTTATTTTTATCTAGCGAATAAACTTATAAATACAAATTAAAGAAGATCAAAAATCCTAACCCCAATAACAATACCTAACTCAGAAAAAACGGAAAAAAACATACATACACACAAAAAACGTAAAATATTCTAAAAATTTAAAAAGAAATTAATTAAAAATATTCATTTTTATTGCCCTGCTTAAATATGTCTTCTTTTCTCTGCGAGCAATAAGCCTGACTATACTGTATAAGCCTTAAAGTATGCAACAGTTTTTTTAAAATTCAACAACCGTTTTTATAATTATTCTAAAAGTTTGCTCGCGAAGGATATATTTTCACTTGCGGTCAGGTAGAATATCCCTTCAATATTCTGGAGGGAACAAGACTCATTTCATATCAATACGTGCAGCATGTTTCAATGATATGAAACCTCCGTTCTATGACCTGCTCCGAACGGCATATCCAACATAGTACCTCATGCCCACCATCATTTTTCAGTGAGAAGTAAAATTTATTTAAAATGCAATTTTTTCGGTCTATGCTATATAAGCCTGAAAGTATGCAACGGTTTTTATAAGTCAAATTTCGAAAAATTTGCTATCCCTCGAATATTCTAGAAGAAACAAGCCATTTTTTTCTTATCCATTCGCGCAGCACGATTCAATGATATGAAACCCACGTTTTATGGCCTAGTCCGAACAGAAGCACTTATATGTATATGGACAGGTTTTACATGACCAAAACATGATGGATGACCAAGGCACTAAATATAGACTACATTACCCTAGTGGCTTAAAATGCCTTTGTAATACTTAATGTTACCCTATAAAATATTCCTCACTCTCCCACTCTGGCTGAAACATCAAAATAAAACGCACATGGTGGTCTAGACTTAAAGCAAGACAAAAAATGCACACAAAAATATATTAAGAAATAATAAATTTATTATATGTCCCAAAGGACGTACATCTAAGTATGTATGTGTGTCTAACAAATTAATGTTTTTATATCCTCTCCTCAAACGAAAATCGATTGACAGTTAAATTATTTAACCCCAATCTGAAATTGCTTAATTCTCCACCAATACATTTTGTAGGTCAGGATATTGTTTTAACCTTTTTGCTATTGTTGGCCTTAAGGATATTTTTGAAAACATTTATCTTGCCTTTTGTTCAACAACACTGGCTGACACTGGCTATTGGTGGCTAAATAGTTTTGCTTTGTCCTCCATTCAACAAGAGTTGTTTACCATGTTAAGACTTAATTGTCATTAGCCTTTTGCTCCCTTGCTGATACAAGTTCAGAGACACACACATGCTTGGTACTTTTCGACACAAAAAAGCATACTTAAATCTTTTGTTTGAAATAATGAATGACATGAATGGTGGTTTAGAATGAAGATTTTAATGGCAAGGCTGTAGGGTATATGCTGCAAATCTTTGTTAGATTTCTATGGATGAATAACATTGGTTTATTTTTAGACAACCAGACAGACAAGCATTTTCATGCTGTATGTGCTTCTGATATAAAATATTAGTATCTCTGCAGTACAAAAGAACTATAAATCATTGGATAAGGAGGTTACTAGTCTTAAATAGACTTGAACATGTGTGTCTATGGGCAATATGGTTTATGATTAAATTATTTTAGATAGCATATATTGAATTGGAATAATAATTTCAATACCACCGTAGTGCTGTGGTAAACACACTGAATGTCCGGGTTCTACTCTACCATTAAAAAAAAACATCAGCGAAACATTGGCTTACATTTCCTCAGTATACTCTGGCCATGTACAACTTCTCTTACAAGTAGTGTCATTAGACAAGCCATTCGGACTCAGCATTAAAAAGGAGGTCCCATATTACTGACCTAATATGAATCGGGCTGTACTCAGGGATGTGACAGAAGTCTCCCTAGTTCTTTAAACCAGAGCTCCGATTTGCTCGTGAGTGAAAATTTGGGGGGAGGTGGTAATTTTTTTGGTGGCTGTGGGGCAAGTTTATTTGGGGATGGGGTAAGTTTTTGTTTGGTTGTTGTTGTTGTAACAGTGTTTTATTATTATGTTTGTATGATCCTTCTCCTGTTCAATCTGGCTCTGGGTCTATCTCCAGTTCCAGGAAGTTGGCTACTTCGATGGGATGTAACCACAGATCCACTGGAGTCAGATGAGTAGGCTTGGCGGGGCAGTTGAATAGGTGCTTAGTATCGTGCGGGCCCATGCCGCATACTGGGCAGATGTCTTGCACGGCGCGATCGATTCCCGCCCAATAGGAATTTAGGCTACTGCAATATCCTGAACGTAATTAAGCCAAAACTACTCTGGTTTGTCGTGGCAGCTGACGCTCTTCAGCTGCGATAGATAGGGGATGTGCTCCGATGACTGCATTCAGACAATAATTGCATATGGTCTTAGCAACTGTGTCCGTGTGAATGCTGTTCAAACTTGCCTGGTATGCCTGTTGATCCAGAGGTTCTCTCCTATATTGTTGGACCGTCGTCTCTAGAGCATGAATATCCTTCTTGATATGCCTGGGTGTATCGGTGGCCAGCAGATGGTGATTGGGATGGCTCTCACGGTAACACCCGAGCAAGTACTGCAACGATAGCATCTCATTATATTGTCGTACTGGAAGAATCTTTGCCTCCTCATGTAGATGGTCCACTGTAGATTTGAGGAGGCACCCTGTTGCTGTTCTCAGGGCGGCGTTCTGACAAATTTGAATCTTATCCAACAGTTTTTGTTTGATGGTGGGGAGGGGCAAGTTGCCCCCATCAACTTGCTCGAATTCGAGAAGAATTTAACTCGCAAGTGGAATTCGAGCGAATTTGAGCGAGTATTCGGAGCTCTGCTTTAAACACTTAATTCTTGCACCTACGGGTAAGTTAATGGAAAATATATATGTATGTATGAGGGTGTCCCACGATAATAAATAGGCAGTGATTAGATGAAAAATCTTTCCTCTGTATGGTTTTTAGGAGAAAAAAGAAATTGCTGATTATTCAAAAAGAAAATGCAATCACAATATCACTTACGTTTTATATAGGAATTTGATGGATCTTAAGGCATTTGCCTGGCAATTAAATCCCAAAACGTTCGTGTTGCTCCCTGCCTGGCCATTTAATCAAACTTTCTTTGAATACAAAATTATTATTTTTTTATTAAATATTTCTGGGCCTTCTTCTCAGTGCTCTATTACACTCCCATTATTTGCATACTTTAAGGCTTTAAAGTAGAATATATTAATTCCAATTTCTCTCCTGAAAATATCTTTTTTTAATAAACATTTTTCTTAATTTAACAAGGATACAACCGATCTGTTATAATAAAATTTTTATGTAGAATTATAAGGACCAATTACCAAAAGAAAACCCAACAAATAAATACGCATTACTATTTAGAGTAACTAATTAGTGAAATTTTGAAATGTTATCGAAAGAACATTGTATGAATAATTGAAAATTCTGTATTTAAATATATCTCTTCATAATATTATGCTGTAATATAAATTCTCAAAAAACAAATCCCTGTAATGATCAGCACTTTCTTTAATTAGGAAATAAACACTTTCTTACCAGCCTTAAAATAATAAACATTTGTTAAAACAAAAAAATAAAATTGTAAATATTGTTATGTTTCAGTTGATTCTGAATTGCGTTATTAAAAAAACCTAGAAACTGTGAAAACTTTTGAAAAAAACATTGTATAGAACAAAATCTCTTTCAAACTCAAAAAAAAAAAATTGTATAACCTTTGTGATCCGCAATACTTATAGAGAACTTTCTTCACTTCCAAAAAGAAAATTCCTGCGAAAAAAACAATACTTAATTCTATACATATAAACATAAATTTAGTTTTTGAAAATTTAATAATTATAGTAATAATTAAATACTAATATTAATAAATTCATTATATAACAATAATAAGAAAAAATGAAGAACACAACAGACGTTAGCGTTAAACTTAATATTATTATTTAAATAAAACCATTAACTAAACATTAGAGCATTTAATGAAATGGAATTATAATTAAACTATTATCTAGATGAAAATATAAGCAACAAAAACAGATATAAACAATAATAAAACTTTTAAGAATTAATTAAAAAATAAATACAAAAAATAATGACTAGATTTGTGTTTTATTTACCAGCCAAAACAAAAATATGGGACTCTCACTACACAAAATAAATGGTTACGCTTGAAAGTAAGATATTAGCTCTGTTCCTCAAGTGTTGGCACTTTTTACCAGAGAAGTATTTCCTAACTCCAAAAATAAAATAAAAATCCTTCTACAACTACTATTATCATTTAAAATTCTTAAAAATTCTCAAAATCGGAAGGTACCGTTCTATGGCGGCTATACCAAAACGTGCACCTATATAACCAATTCTATGCAGGAATGTTTTCTATCCCCAACGAAGACTTAATACCAAATTATCCGCTATTTCGGTTAGATAATGTGGCTAAAGTTTTCAAAATACCGAAAATAGGGAGGGGGCGTTCTTCTGGGGCTATATCAAAACAGGGTTCTGTATAAAGCTGGCAAACCATCGATATTCCCAACATTAGATATTTTCGATATAATATTTTTAAATAATTGATTTTATTTTATAAAAATATTAAAAATACATTTTACATTACCGAAAAATGTGTACGTGTGACTACGGACTTACTTTCTCACACACACAAAACCGAAGAACAGCGAAATTTCTATTTATTTCAATGAATTTTAAGTATAGTACACATTGACAAGCAAAACTGACAATCATCGAGGTCTATTTCGTGAATATCAAAGCCTAACTGAAAATTTTCTTTTGTAATATCTAAATAATACCATATATATTGTACTTAAAAGGTTTTTCGGTAAATAAAATTTGTTATTTGCCGGAAAATTGTCCTAAAAGGACGTTGGCTGTCATTTTTGATTGATAGTGTGTACTCCCCTTTAGGTTGCGGGTTTTTGTTGTCGATATCGATAGGCAAAACTATCTATGGATAGTTGATTTTTAAAAAATAATCGATTTTATCGATATTGCCATCAACTGTTTGCCAGCTCTAGTTCGGTACCGACCATTCTATGCGGGAATGTTTGTTTACCCCCAACGAAGGGAAGTTTTTCTTATAAAAAGTGGTAACATTTTAAGATTAATGCACGTAAAGGAAAAGGGCTAATGTAATTGCCACACGTCGTTCACTAATGGTTTGTGGCTTTGCTAAAGCAAGCACAGTGTTGTTGAAAAAAGTATTGTTACAAAACACCACCGTTGACCTTAGAAAGTATGACAATCATATTGTTTTTTTTTAACCCTTAATATGTCCATTGGGGTTTAGAGAGCAAAGAAATTGGATTCGGATTTTAGAAAACGATTAAATTGAAGCTAGTTCAATAAATGATTTCTAATGGAATAAGCTCTCTTTGCTGGAAATAAAAATAAATTGGGGACTGATAATAATTGCCTCTTTAACACAATTCGAAAATAAAAACAAATTTGATCACAAACCAGTAAGGAAAGGATCAAAGTCGGGCGGGACCGACTATATAATACCCTACATCACTGTGAATATGTAAAATATATATGGGAGCTAAATCCAAATCAGAACAGATTTTGATATCATTTTTCACATTTATTTAATTGGACATATATATGTTTCGTGCATCAAATACTTCAAATCTGTCTAAAATATATATGAGAGCTATATCCAAATCTGAACCGATTTCGATATAATTTGGCACACTTATTTCTAGGCCAAATCCCTGCAAACATTCCAAATTGTATTGAAATCGTACATATATAGCGCGTTTCGTGCATCAAATACCTAAAATCGGCCGAGAATATATATAGGAGCTATAGCCAAATTTGAACCGATTTCTATATAACTTGGCACTCTTATTTCTAGACTAAATAGCGTCGCACATTCCAAATTTAATTGAAATCGGACATATATAGCGTGTTTCGTGCACCAAATGCCTTAAATCGGGCAAAGATATATATGGGGGCTATATCCAAATCTGAACGGATTTTTACCAAAATAAATAGCGTTCGCCCTTTGCCCAAAAAACTATCTTCCCCAATTTTCATGCGAATCGGACAATAAATGCGACCTGTACTTTGTTTACAAAAATACATGGACAGACGGACATGCGTAAATCGACACGGAAAGTGATTCTATGTATATTCCTAAAGGACCTATGAAAAAAATATATCTGGGGGCTATATCCAAATCTGAACAGATTTTTACCAAAATAAATAGCGTTCGTCCTTTGGCTAAAAAACTATCTTCCCCAATTTTCATGCGAATCGTAAAATTCAGAAAAAGAAAAATAAATGCCAAAGAAAGGTTAATGACAACACACCAGCAACGTCCACGGAAAATTATTTGACCAGGAACTAAGAGATCCAGTATACAGTCGACGGTAGACTTTAAAAATATAGTCTGAGGGTGTCAATGCACAATTGCTAGCCTTCCTTGAACAAATTATCGCCCTGAGTCAATGTAGTGGCTCTGCTGAAGACAGTTTATGTGAGGAACACCAACGTGCACAGAAATTCATATCAGGAGGCCCGCTAGACCAAATACAACGTTTTGGAAGCAACATTTTCAAAATATGTTACGTGTGCCTGCATCCGGTGTGGGGAATGGTATCAATTGGACTCCGGCTAACACAGTCGCCTTTCCCTCGGGTGTAAGTCCCAACCCTGACATCCCATCCTAAGGCACGCAACAGTTTTAACAAAAGTAACACTACATAAACAACAACACTACCATCAAGATGTATCACCACTCTCTGGAAACCCGGAACCGATGGCTTAGTATCTGCCCACCCAACCTAGATCACATTGTCCTTTTTTTTCCACTATGTGACCCCATTACCCGCCCACATCACATCACTTACCTCGTCGTTAATCCTTCCCACTCAAAAACTAACACATCATAATTTTTCTGTATAACGTTACAACAATCAAATCATATTTATTACTAATAATTTTACTAACCCTAATACAGTCACAAAAACAATATATATATTAAGTAATGAAATCAAAATAAAATGTTTTAAATTAAAGGTATATAAATAAAAGTATAGTAAAAAAAATAATATCTTTTAATCTATTTCTTTTGTTTTCTCAATTATCATGAGCTATTTTAAAAAGCAACGGCTATTCGCCAAATTTACGAGCGGTCTGGTGACCAAAAATTATTAAAAAAAAATGTTTACTTTTGAGTCAAGTTGACAAAACAAACGGTGAATAATCACCAAGCAACAATCAAAAAAAATAGAATTCAAGTACTTTGCTTTTCTTCGTAATCAAATATTAATTTCCGAACTTTTGTCGAAACACCCTAATATCCTTCAAAAAGAGCTCTTTTCTGGGTTATTATAAGGGGCTATCAAGAATTATCAATCCAAGCACTTGTCTGTCTTTTTGAATGTTGAAAAACACTACGAATTTTCACAGACATCAAAAACAAACATAAATATTTTAAGACAAATTATCAATAAAACTAAATATCAAATAAATAGATCATCGAATCAAAAAGGTAAGTAATAAAGGTTATAAATAATACGTCATAATAAAAAGGTTAGTAAAAGCACATAGTTTCCTTCTCTTTTGCGGATTAAGATGCTGGAATGTTTTCATTTAAATTTTCTTTTCCTTTCCGGATCTCTGCAATAATACTCACACACGCCTAAGAATATGCTTTGCAGAATACGCCACTATTGGTCTTTCTTGGCGTTTAGGACACAAATATCAACAGGCTTGTGCTGTCCCAATATGACACATTTAGGTGTCCCAAATAAATTTGTATTGGTGCTGAGCTGTGGTTTCGTGGAACGTATGGTTTTATTGTAGCTTCTCTCCATAGATGGCATTGGGGAGCAATTCAGATAACCCTTACTAGATAACACCGTTCCTATTTTTTTCTGGGGGTTAGGTCCTGGATACGGTGATTTCTCTATTTTCCACCAGGGCTTTTTCGACACACCAGCGGATTCGGCCTGCCTACCCGAAAATTAACATTTATTAATATAAATTATTCACTCAATTTCGTGTTGTTTTCTCAATAAGTTTTACCTTTTATTTATCCGCTGGATTCTAAATAATATTTTGTGTCGTCTATTGAAGCTTTAAACACACTATTCCTTATCTCCACTTTTTTCTAATAACAAAAAAAATACCGAGAAATTATACACTATAATTCATCGCCCTTTACATCACTTTTAATTATACCTCTTGATTTGGGTGAATAAATTACTATTAATTTATAAATTTAATCAGTTTTTCTTCACAAACAAATAGTTTTAACTGTTTTAGAAATTATTTTTGGTAATTCTACCGCGAAAACTGTGAGGTTTCCTCACTCAGCACCAATTAAATAACTAAATTTTTTGAACAAAGTACTCTCTTTTATAACCTAGCAAAGAGCAATGGCAGTATTCCAACAATCGACATTTTAGTAAAATAAATTCAGGCTATCCCTTTTTTAAGATTAAATCAACATTTGTCCCTTTCTATAGTCTCCTACGGGTACCTCTGTCTCCTAAATTAATTTTAAGAGAATTTTAAGTTTCAAAAGTGCCTTACGTCATCATTAAGAGAGTGTCTTTCTGTGTCGGTAAGACCGTACCTCCCATCTCAGTGGAATGATAGCCCTACCCAGTTTCGTCTGTCCCAAACTCAGAATACCTAACAATTGAACACAACAAAGAATATGTCAAAAGAAACAACAGATTGAAGGAAGCCGGTGGTAATTTGTATTGTTCCAGTTTTTATATTTAATTATTTGATTACTAATATAATTTTTCTCTTTTCAGATTAAGTTTTCCCCATATGGAAGGATGCAGCAGTCATCAAAATACTTGGAAGATGGTGTTTCCATTCCACTAAACGATTCTGATGACTTTTTCATTCATCCATATGTGGCAAACTGCCTGGGTTAGCCTTCGATGGTGAAGATGGCTAACCTGGCTTCCATGGGTGCATTCCACGGCAAATCGGAACACCCCAACGAATATGAAAAACATAAAAAAAACAATATCTCCTCCACCTGCGCTTGGGTATGGCTAGCCATATGGTTACCCCTTTGTAGTGCCCAAGTGTCAATTTGTGGAGAGGACATTTGGGCATGGCTAAACATACGTAATACTATGTTTACCCCCTTTTTAGTGCCCAGATGTCTCTATTAAGGGCTTAGCTCCCCACCACTCCCCATCTCGACATGTATTTTGGGAGTAAATGATAATTAAGCGTGGTTATGGAGACCGCCACGGGGCAAAAAAGGTCTCGCCCTAGGGTGTTTCCACGCAAAATTTTTTTTCGTCGGCATGGCTGGACTTTGTAATTTGGGGGGGGGGCCTCGCAACAAAACTCCATCACTGACTAAGGATGCCGGCAGTGATGGTGTGCGTGGACCTGCGCTCTGCTCATATGTTTGGATTCCAACGTGGGGAACTCCCACACCCTGAGATATAGCCGGGCAATGAAGTTAGGGAAGTATAAGTATATTACCCTGCACTTAAGTTCAGTTACTTGGTGTAACTTTGTTTTATTTACAGGGGGATCTGGTTGAATGGAATAAAAAAAATAGTTGGCCTTTTTTTCATAGATGGACGCATAAAGGAGAGTAATCACCGATGGTGAGTTTTGTGTTTGGGTATATATCGTCTATATGGGGGGAATGTTTGGAACTAGGTAGTAGGCTAATTAGTGGGAGTTATACTTGATCGTATTATCTGGCAGGTGTATGATTAAAACTATATAAAAGGGTGTAAATGAGTGGGTGTATAAATGGGTGGGAGTATAATCGGGTAGGTGTATAAATGGGTGGGTGTATAATCGGGTGGTGTAAAAATGGGGACAATACGAACACAAAAACAAAATCAGGTAGATGGATATCACAGATAGAAAATCGTTATATTGCACTATAAAGCCAAACTTAATACTATTAGGACGTCACAAACATTGATGCTTATCCTAATTGTATCACAGTTTAGTTTCTTTATTGCATTAATTACGATTTTATATCCTTCACGTGATATATTCCAATGGGACTCCCTTTAAGATTTTCCAGTTCATACAAGTTATTACCCACTGGTTTTACAACCCGACATTTGATGAACTTCTTACAGAATTTTGCGTTCACATTTTTCGAAAAGTCGGATTGGACAATATTTCGACGATACACCTCTTGTCCTGGTATAAATTTTACCAATCTTGCCCTCTTATTGTACCTTTCTGAGCTTCTTGAGAATGCTTTGTGTAGGTTTTCTTTAATTTTTCCTCTTAATAACTCCAGTTTCTCAGGCCTCTGCAACTCTTTCACCTCGTGATCCGTCATCGACATAAGTTTCCGGGCCAGATGGTAATCCTGGCCACTGGAAAACATATGGAATCCGAATAAAGCGAAGAATGGTGAAACTCCCGTTGCAGAGTGCACCGAGTTGCGCAAAGCACACTCGATCTCAGAAAGATAAAGATCCCATTCGCGTTGGTCCTCATCTAGATACGTTCTTATTGCCGTGATGACGGACTGATTCACCCGCTCCGACGCATTGGATTGCGGGGAATAGAAAGCTGTCTTTAAATGTGTAATTTTATAACGTTTAGTCATTTCTTGAAAAGCTTTGGAAGTGAATTGGGCCCCATTGTCGCTATGTATGACTTCGGGGACACCAAATTTGTGATATATTTCTTCCACTAGAAATTTTATTACGTTGGCAGTTGTGGCATCCTTCATGGCTTTTAAAAACGTAAATTTAGAAAAATGATCAACCACTATAAAAATATATGCATTGCCCTTTTTCGATCTAGGATATTTTCCAAGAAAATCTATGTATATTTTCTGAAAAGGGCGATCAGTTATCACCTCTTTTCCTATTTGGGGCATAAGATGTTGGTTACTAGACTTCACCTCTTTGCATATTTGACAATTTCGAATATATTCTCTAACTTGGGTTGTCATGTTTGGCCAATAAAAGAATCTTTTTAGTTTTTCAAGGGTTTTAGCGATACCTCCATGACAAGACGTAGGCGATTTATGCGTTTTGTCTATAATTTCGTGGGTTATACCACTCGGGATCCATAATTTCCATCTCAAATCTTCATCACTATCTTGATTCGGGAGATGTTTTTTAAAGATCAGGCCGTTTTCTACCTTGAGGTCAGGCAATTTTTCTAAGTTTTCTTGGATAGTCCTTATCAAGTCAAGATATTCTTCACTTTCAAACTCAACGGTTTCAAAGTCAAGATAATCGGACATATTAAGTTCCTCGATATGATCATCGGTGGGGGCTCTAGATAACATATCTGCTACCACATTTTCGGAACCTTTTCTATGCTTGATATCAAAATTAAATGACTGAAGTTGAAGGGACCATCGAGCTAGCCGCCCACTCAAATCCTTCAAAGACATTAACCATTTCAGTGACGCATGATCTGTTATTACCGTAAACGGCATCATTTCAACATAGGGCCTGAACTTCCCTATTGCCTTTACCGCTGCCAAGCATTCTTTCTCGGTCACGCTGTAATTGCGTTGACACGAGTTAAGCTTCTGCGAGTAAAAGGCAATAGGGTGTTCTTCCTCCTTATCATTAAGTTGGTATAGGACAGCACCTATACCATACTCGGATGCATCGCACTGAATATAGAAATGCTTTGAAAAATCTGGGTGGCGGAGCACAGGCGCAGATGTAAGGGCCTTTTTCAGACTCTCAAACGCATTTATAGCTTCCTCGCCCATCTCGAACTTCTTGTTTTTCCTAAGTGTATCCGTTAAGGGTGCAGATAAGGTGGCGAAGTCCTTGATGAACCGGCGGTACCAGCCCGCGGTTCCAAGGAAACTTCTCACTTCTCGTGGATTACGAGGTATTTTGATGTTCCTTATCGCCTTGACTTTATCCGGGTCCGTTTTCAGCCTGCCTTGTCCTATGATGAACCCTAAATATTTTAATTCTTTAAAGCAGAATTGAGACTTTTTCATCCCAATGGTCAAGTTAGCTTTTTTGAGACACACCGCGACTTCATTTAGAAGTCTTAAGTGTTCTTCAAAATCGCTCGAGATTACTAGAAGGTCATCTAGATAGATAAAAACATTTTCCCTGAGACGCTGAGGAATGACTTTGTCCATTAACCGGCATAAGCGCTGCGCTGCGTTACAGAGCCCGAACGGCATTACCCTGAACTGGTATAATGGCCGTCCAGGAACTGTAAACGCAGTGCAGGCTTTGCTATCGTCGTCGAGTTCAATTTGCCAAAAGGCGAACTTCAAATCGACGCTACTAATGAAATAGGTCTCATCTATTCTACTCAGAATGCCATCGATGTTTTGAAGAGGGTATGCATCTTTAACGGTCAATTTATTTAACTTCCTAGCGTCCAAACAAAATCTATTTTTGCCAGGTTTCCTGACCACTGTCGTTCTATTGCTCCATGGACTTTCCGACTCTTCAATTACGTTTAGCCGGAGCATACTGTCAACCTCTTCATATACAATCGCCTGAACCGCCGGGGACAAAGGATAATGGCGATCCTTTACAGGTTCTGCCCCTTCGATCAGTTTGATTGAATGCTTTTCTAAATTTGTTTTGCCAAGACCCTTTTCCTCAAACGTATCAAAGTTCCTGATGACATCATCTAATCTTTTCTGTTGTTCTGGAGACAGTTCATGGGGATTCAATTTATATGGTTCATCACCTACTATATCCTTTTGTAGTTTTTCTATGTTTATTTCATCAACCCCAATAACTTCAGGTGCTAAATTATATTCCTTCCAGAAATCCACTCCTAGATATACCTCCTGTTCCAAATCTGGACAGAGATAAAAATCCAGTTCTTGAATTATATTTTTATATTTAATGAGCAAGCTCACCTTTCCTAATATTCTATGCTGGTGACCAGCTGCGGTTTTGACCGTTGTAAATACGGGTCTTAAATCTACCTGAATTAACTCCAAAAACTCTCGGCAGCCTTTTCCTAAAACACTGACCGAAGCCCCAGTGTCGAGTAAACCTACTTTCTTTATCCCTTGGATTTCTACTTCGGCATATACCCTTTTGTCGTTTATCATATCGATTCTCTTTACCGATTCCACTATCTTTTGCATCTCCTTCTTCTTTCCTTTAAACTTTTTACGGGTCTTATAGATTCTGGAATCCTCAAAATTGGCTAGTTTATCATTTCCCATAATTCTGTTGCGGGCCTCTTCATAATTTTGTTGTCGTACCTCTAAAGGCACATAATGTCTCCTTTGAGGGTTAAAGTGCTCATTATTGACTACTGATAGATTTTGCAATATTGAATTTGGGGTTTGAATTGAAGACTTTCCTAAAATTTTAGTTACTTTCAGGGGTTCTCCGCTGGACGTGGCCCCCCTTTGTTCTCCACGCCCCTGCTGCGGTTTCCCGACTGGCAAATACTACATTTCGGCGTTTTCGTGCCTGGATTGCCGCATTTGTAGCAGAACAATGCCCTCTCTGCTGCGTCGCAGTCTCGGAATACATGGCCAGGTTTATTGCAATTCCAACATGTAATATTGGCGTTAGGTTTCCTTCCCATTTGTATAGCATCAACTTCTCCAATATCGTTTCCCATTCCATAGTTATCATATGGACAGTCATGGAAGTCGACGTTGACTTCGTTAACCTGCCTTATGGGACGATTTGGTGGAAGAACAGCCCTATTATCACGCCTAAGGAAAATCTTTTCCCCCTCATTACATTCAATCCTTAGATGTTCTACCGAACTCACTGGGATTGGGTACACGATTCTACTAATGTTCTCCCTTATATTCCTTTTCAGGATCTTAATCATGTCGTAATCTGAAATCGGCTGGACAAGTTTGGTTCTAATCTGACCCATAGTATGGAAGAAATTGTCAATGGTCTCATTGGGTTGTTGTTTCCGTTGAACCAGCTCGGTGACAATTTCGAAATTCGACTTGGAACTCTGATATTGGTTCAATAGGCTAAATTTGAGATGTTCCCAATCATGGTGTTTATTCGTCTTTTGGAACAACCAATACCAGGATTCCGCACGTCCTGACAACAGAAGTGGGAAGTCACGGATTACCTCCGACCAAGGAATATCATATTGCTTCTTAAAATATTCGAGACGATAAACAAATTCTTCCACTCCCAGCCCTGTTGAGCTGCCATCAAATTTTAGACCGAATTTGTTTATCCTGACACTGGTTTTTGGGTCAAATGGAGCCTGGCGATTAATATTTGCATTTGTTTGCGACTGATGATTCCTATTAAGAGATTGTGGTCCCATGGGGTTATTCTGAGGAATTTCCGGTACGGCCAATGCATTGGAAGATGTCGGAACTTCGGAATTTAGATCCCTATTGTGGGTCTCGGTTCCCCTAATGTTTCCCTGTAAAGGTGTTTGAGGAGCTAGTGGGATCAAGGATGTTGAGTTACCATTGTTCCCGACAGGTTGTTCTATCGGAGTGCCGTTTCCTGCTGGCCTATTTTCTCCTCCAGATTTTCTCTCATTCCCTGCCCTATTATTTCCATCTGTTAATGCCTTTGTTAACTCTATTAATGATCTCTTTATCTCATCCATTTCATCTTTCAGATCTTTTATCTTATCTTCTATTAGACGATTACCTACATCTTGGTTTTGGGGTCCCTTACCTGCTGCATTGTTTGCTGGTTGTGGACCTCCCGCAAGACCCTGGAGGAAGACGGGTCCCAAGGAGTTGGAAATGGGTGAATTAACATTGATTGTGCGGGATAAGTCCCTAATCTGGCCATCATTTGTAGGATTACTTCCTTCCGATTCTTCCATTTCTTGGTTAGTATCGTCTCTTTTCTTTTTATTGTCAATAATAATAGATCTATTAATATCAAATACCGTAGGTCTATCCCTTTTCCTGCTCTTTGACCGAGTTCCTGCACTCATTACCTTTCCAGTACCAGAAGTTAAAAAAAACGTAATTGGAATCTATTCAAAAGTGGGTTTAAGTCACTTTCTATCTTCCTACTAAGTATATTTTCTATTTTTAAACTCTGTTTCTTTTCAATTATATATCTTTATAGGAGGATTATTGACGAGATGTGATGTGTGCGGTGATCTCTAGCCTTCAAACGTGGTTTCCAATGGTGGTGATACATAAAACAGACTAACACAAATTTTGAACAAAAAATTATACTATTTATATATGACCTGATATGTCGACTTCGCGACCCTATCATTCGACTCAACTTTGTATGATACTACATCCCTAGAAGTGCTCTAGAGTGGCTATCCACATATTGGGTCGGTTCACATAAAAATACCAAGCTGAAACTAACATTTGTAACATTCCCAAAACATACATTACAACTACCTGTAGGTCCCATCGTACCCCGTAGGATAATACGTATTTTGGGTTTGAATAAGTCTTTCCTGTGCCTCAGTCGCGACCCCCCAGAGTATACCATTCCATACAACATTCTAGCTCATTGTCCAGAATGGATATGACATGATATCCTCCGTCGGATTTAACTTCGGCTGGAAAAGTGGGTCTATTGATAATGCTCTATTGGGCTATTTCCTAGCGTTTCGGTGACATACACTAACAAATTCTAAACATTTTTTTGGGCGCCATATTGTTACGTGTGCCTGCATCCGGTGTGGGGAATGGTATCAATTGGACTCCGGCTAACACAGTCGCCTTTCCCTCGGGTGTAAGTCCCAACCCTGACATCCCATCCTAAGGCACGCAACAGTTTTAACAAAAGTAACACTACATAAACAACAACACTACCATCAAGATGTATCACCACTCTCTGGAAACCCGGAACCGATGGCTTAGTATCTGCCCACCCAACCTAGATCACATTGTCCTTTTTTTTCCACTATGTGACCCCATTACCCGCCCACATCACATCACTTACCTCGTCGTTAATCCTTCCCACTCAAAAACTAACACATCATAATTTTTCTGTATAACGTTACAACAATCAAATCATATTTATTACTAATAATTTTACTAACCCTAATACAGTCACAAAAACAATATATATATTAAGTAATGAAATCAAAATAAAATGTTTTAAATTAAAGGTATATAAATAAAAGTATAGTAAAAAAAATAATATCTTTTAATCTATTTCTTTTGTTTTCTCAATTATCATGAGCTATTTTAAAAAGCAACGGCTATTCGCCAAATTTACGAGCGGTCTGGTGACCAAAAATTATTAAAAAAAAAATGTTTACTTTTGAGTCAAGTTGACAAAACAAACGGTGAATAATCACCAAGCAACAATCAAAAAAAATAGAATTCAAGTACTTTGCTTTTCTTCGTAATCAAATATTAATTTCCGAACTTTTGTCGAAACACCCTAATATCCTTCAAAAAGAGCTCTTTTCTGGGTTATTATAAGGGGCTATCAAGAATTATCAATCCAAGCACTTGTCTGTCTTTTTGAATGTTGAAAAACACTACGAATTTTCACAGACATCAAAAACAAACATAAATATTTTAAGACAAATTATCAATAAAACTAAATATCAAATAAATAGATCATCGAATCAAAAACGTAAGTAATAAAGGTTATAAATAATACGTCATAATAAAAAGGTTAGTAAAAGCACATAGTTTCCTTCTCTTTTGCGGATTAAGATGCTGGAATGTTTTCATTTAAATTTTCTTTTCCTTTCCGGATCTCTGCAATAATACTCACACACGCCTAAGAATATGCTTTGCAGAATACGCCACTATTGGTCTTTCTTGGCGTTTAGGACACAAATATCAACAGGCTTGTGCTGTCCCAATATGACACATTTAGGTGTCCCAAATAAATTTGTATTGGTGCTGAGCTGTGGTTTCGTGGAACGTATGGTTTTATTGTAGCTTCTCTCCATAGATGGCATTGGGGAGCAATTCAGATAACCCTTACTAGATAACACCGTTCCTATTTTTTTCTGGGGGTTAGGTCCTGGATACGGTGATTTCTCTATTTTCCACCAGGGCTTTTTCGACACACCAGCGGATTCGGCCTGCCTACCCGAAAATTAACATTTATTAATATAAATTATTCACTCAATTTCGTGTTGTTTTCTCAATAAGTTTTACCTTTTATTTATCCGCTGGATTCTAAATAATATTTTGTGTCGTCTATTGAAGCTTTAAACACACTATTCCTTATCTCCACTTTTTTCTAATAACAAAAAAAATACCGAGAAATTATACACTATAATTCATCGCCCTTTACATCACTTTTAATTATACCTCTTGATTTGGGTGAATAAATTACTATTAATTTATAAATTTAATCAGTTTTTCTTCACAAACAAATAGTTTTAACTGTTTTAGAAATTATTTTTGGTAATTCTACCGCGAAAACTGTGAGGTTTCCTCACTCAGCACCAATTAAATAACTAAATTTTTTGAACAAAGTACTCTCTTTTATAACCTAGCAAAGAGCAATGGCAGTATTCCAACAATCGACATTTTAGTAAAATAAATTCAGGCTATCCCTTTTTTAAGATTAAATCAACATTTGTCCCTTTCTATAGTCTCCTACGGGTACCTCTGTCTCCTAAATTAATTTTAAGAGAATTTTAAGTTTCAAAAGTGCCTTACGTCATCATTAAGAGAGTGTCTTTCTGTGTCGGTAAGACCGTACCTCCCATCTCAGTGGAATGATAGCCCTACCCAGTTTCGTCTGTCCCAAACTCAGAATACCTAACAATTGAACACAACAAAGAATATGTCAAAAGAAACAACAGATTGAAGGAAGCCGGTGGTAATTTGTATTGTTCCAGTTTTTATATTTAATTATTTGATTACTAATATAATTTTTCTCTTTTCAGATTAAGTTTTCCCCATATGGAAGGATGCAGCAGTCATCAAAATACTTGGAAGATGGTGTTTCCATTCCACTAAACGATTCTGATGACTTTTTCATTCATCCATATGTGGCAAACTGCCTGGGTTAGCCTTCGATGGTGAAGATGGCTAACCTGGCTTCCATGGGTGCATTCCACGGCAAATCGGAACACCCCAACGAATATGAAAAACATAAAAAAAACAATATCTCCTCCACCTGCGCTTGGGTATGGCTAGCCATATGGTTACCCCTTTGTAGTGCCCAAGTGTCAATTTGTGGAGAGGACATTTGGGCATGGCTAAACATACGTAATACTATGTTTACCCCCTTTTTAGTGCCCAGATGTCTCTATTAAGGGCTTAGCTCCCCACCACTCCCCATCTCGACATGTATTTTGGGAGTAAATGATAATTAAGCGTGGTTATGGAGACCGCCACGGGGCAAAAAAGGTCTCGCCCTAGGGTGTTTCCACGCAAAATTTTTTTTCGTCGGCATGGCTGGACTTTGTAATTTGGGGGGGGGCCTCGCAACAAATATGTATGCAAATTTTTCATTTCGAGGGATTGAAATTAGGACCAGAGTTGTACCAGCGACTGCCGTCGTCATTAGTTGTGTCTTTTTACTTTTACAGTAATAATTATTTATTTATTTATTTATAAATAAATAAGTAATAATTATTCAGTAACTTCTTTTCAGAGTGTAATATGCTGTTTATATTAGAGCTTTTTGCAGGGTTAACCTTCTTTATAAGGATTTGTTTGAAATATAAGCAATGGAATTGACATTTAAAACCCAGTCGGTTTGTTAAATCTGGTTATATATAAACGGGGTATTAGAGAGATTTTACTCTTTGATACGAAAATAGAGAAAAAAGTAAAAAGACAGCATTTAAATAAGTAATAATTATTCAGTAACTTCTTTTCAGAGTGTAAGAGAGATTTTACTCTTTGATACGAAAATAGAGAAAAAAGTAAAAAGACAGCATTTACAGGGTGTTTTTGTAAAAATGCTTGCCTGTCACACGAAGCGTTCGTACTAAAACGTGTACGTTCAAAATTTGGTTCTTGTAAAATTTTACGAACCATTCGTTTATATCTAAAAGCTTTCGCCTATTTCATAAAAGCTTTTATATTTCAGGGTTTCCATGATACTTATTTTGTGAATTTTGCATAGGCATCTTCACGTAATATGTGTTACTTGATGGCAACCCCGACATACAGATGACAAACAAAAAATAAGAAAAAAATGTAATCAAATTTGTCCAAAAATAATTGTGATAATTCGAAGAAACGGATGTACATACACGCGTGTGCTTCTATGGAAATAAATAAAATTGCATTCCCTTCCAGTTTTCGTGTGTTTTGTGCCATTTATTACTCAAATTATTTAATTTTCATTCAAAACGATGGGTCTTTTCCATTCGTTTATTTTTGACGTATTCGTTCGTCTGATTTTGTTACGAAAACCAAAAAAATTACGAAAACAAAAAGCTTTCATTTGTTTGTCACACGAATGCAAACGTCAACCGCTATGAAAACCAAATTGTGTCTTCGTTCATGAAATCGACGAACGAATGGGCAAAAACTTTTTATAAAAACACGCTGTTAAACAAAATAAATAAAAATTATTGACATATTAATAAAATAATCAATAAATATAGCAAATATAGCTGAATCGTAATATTTATAGCATTTCTCCACAAAAGTAAGGTAAACATTGAGCAGCTGACCATTAGCAGATGATTAAAAAACAGCTGATCGAACTTGCTAAATCTTGCTGGGAAAAATTCTTTCAGCAACCTTCTCAGCAAACAACTGTCCAAATTATTCTCTCACTTCGCTCTCTTTTACTGAACTTTTGTGTAAAAAGGCATGGTAGAACAAATACAAGGTAAAGTTAATACTACAACAAATACAACTCGAACAACAACCACAAAGGAATTTGTTTTTGTTTGTAACGTTACTGTCAGTTGTATTTGTAAACAAAACAAGGAAATGTCTATAAATGATTGGAATTTAACAAACTAATAATTTTTCACATTTGGTTGAATATTTTGGAAAACATGAATGAAAACTCGTTAGATTTTCAATTTGAATGTTTCCATATCATTCCACTAAATGCATAACTTCTCGCAGAAAGTAGAATTCTTGCAAAAATGTTTGGGGTCGCTGGTAATTCATTGAAAAAACAGAAGCTGCTTCAATCGTTTGCTTTCGAAAACAAAAAAACACATGTTTATTAGGGTTTTATTATTTTCAAGTTTAACAAAACACCACACATATTAACAAATATTGTACCGTCTCTATAAGCGGTGTTTTAGTGTGCGGCATGTCGTTCGGACCTGTAGGAGGTTACATGTCAATGATATGAAGCCGTCTTTATGGGAAATAGTTTTTTTTTCTGATGAATAAATTTGTTGTTCAAAAATATATATCCCTAATATACATCGAACATAGAAATAAATACATAAAATGTCGTATGGAATTTGACACTAACACTACAACCCAGTTCAGTCAGCTGGGTATTGCTGCTACCTTTTCTTGTTCTACCATGGTAAAAAGGCAGCATTTAGTAACATTTCGTAATAATTATTACAAATTATCACGTAAAAAGACACACCTATTATTGCAAAGTCTAAACTCTGACGGCAAAATAGCCCTGGTACTAGATTTAATTAAAGGTTAAAAATCCCGAAAAGGCTTTAGAAACCACTGCTTGTTGGAAATGAGACAAACTATAAACAAGTTGTTTAATAAAATGTTGACTTAATCTGAATAAACGGATTTTAGTCCTCAAATTCAAAGAAAAAAGTATTAAACATCATATCGTCAAAACTTTTATTCGGGAAGTATCTGATAACATGTGAAAAGCCCTAGCAACTGAAATCCATCCACCAAATATTCAAAGTACCAAGTATTTAAAAGTACGTTTATCGGCAACCATGTTCTTTACATTTGATTTCTTTCCATTACTCAATGTAGGGTTAATAACTGATAAAAAAACGCAATTACTGATTAAAGTGACTGACATTACGCACTCAGTCGAAACGATCAGTACAAAATTGTAAACAATGAAATCACATTAAAGAAAATCATAACTTAGCGAAGAAAAGTATTTATAAAATGGAGTTACAACTTAACGATGACTGCCTTCTCCACATTTTCGATTTACTTGAGCTGGAAGATCAAATAAACTTGGTTGAAGTTTCTGAACATTTTCGATGTCTTATTGTTGACTGCATCTGGTCGAAGAAATATCGGTGTATTGATACACAAATGAAATGTTTGCAGCACCTATCATCTGAACACTACAAGAAATTCTTTCAATATAATTCGGAAAATATTGAAAAACTGGTGATCGAGGATACAAAACCCAAACATTTTGCTTTTACCAGTTATTTGAATCGTTTAAGTAATCGTCCTGAGTTTTATTTTTATTTCTCTTTGAAGATGGCAAACTTAAAGGAGTTGCATTGTTATGACGCCAGGCTACATAATGGTTATATGCAAATATTGGCGAGAAATTGTCCATCGTTGGAAATATTCTATACAAACAGTGCTCATGTAACAGACACTTTTGTTATGGAACAATTTGAAAAGCTACATGAATTAAAATTGTCTAATAGAATCATAGAAGTACAAAGAAATACCAACAGTACAGTCAAGGAAACTTTAGAGGCTTGCTAAATGGAATCAATTGGACACGTAATTAAGATACATAGTATGTACAGACAGTTACATCGAATGTACCTCCTTCAGAAGAAATTTTATAAATGCAAGTGGCCAGCTGTATACTTTCCCACAAAAAAGAGATACTCATACGTGGTTGCTTCTTATAAGTTGCAATCAGTGTGGTAGTTCTTTGGGTGTTCCATTCCCATGTGATATTACTCTATAGAATAAGTTTGTTGTTTTAACTTAATAAATTGTTTAGCTAATACGTCTCTGTATCCTTGTGTTAACAGTTTGTTATAAAGACACATTTCTTTGTGCCACTTTAAAGCAATCACCAGTAGAAAAAGTTGCTGAATAAAAATCTATTAGTTATTGTTTAATATTTAATACATTTGACATGATATGAGTGTGCTTAAAAAATGTGTTTCTAGTCTATATGAAATAGTTTGCAAATTGTTTTTATATTTGTCCATAGTCTAAGTGAAAGTGTTTTTAGATTTGAAGACAGTAGCAAGTTTGTAATCGGCAGACGGTGATTGTAGTGAGCTCGTCAAAACAACACAAATATTTCAGTAGTAAAGTTCGTTCGTGTTTGTGATAATCAAAATAAAGATATCTTTACAATAAAGAGCATGAATATGTAAAAAGTTAATGTGAAGTTTTGCTTACTAAAGGCTCTTGGAACAAGGATCTACAAATTAGAACAAATAAAAATTAACTGAAGAACTGAGCCATATATACCTACCCAATGAAGAATACTTTTGCTATTTTCTGGACTAGCATTCATTTATGAAGTGTATTGATAAGCACTGCAATCCAAAAATGGCAATGTTAAAAAATCTAAAATATTGTAGGCGAGTATTCAATTTGAATGGCCATGAAGACAAAATTAAGGTTTCACGCTTAGTGTGGCTTATACAAGTATTACTTGGGTGGCCCTGGGGATTTACATTTTTCCTTAAAGAATATGGTTCTATATATTAACAAAACGTGGTCTTGTACAGTCCATTCTCTGCGGGAAAGTTCAAATTCTTCAATGAAGGCTTTATACCAATTTCAGCTATTTTGGTTGGATAATGTGACTGAGACCTTTCGAATTCCCCTTCAATTGGGGCTATATGAAAACGTTGATATGCAAGGACAACTTGTGGAGAAAAGTTTTGTAGCCGAAGAGAAGACTAAATACCAAATATCAGCTACTTCGGTGGGATAATACTAAAATTTTTAGCGAAGAAGTTTTTAACCACTAAGAACCATCAATGCCAAATTGCAGCCAATTCAGGCCGAAAATGTAGTTATAAATGTGAAAGTGAAACCTGAAATCGGACCTACCGTCATATATATTTTGACAAAATCTGCATTTGTTGTAAAAGACATATAATTATTGTCAGTTTTCATAGAACGGGATATTACCCGCTTACGTAATTTCTTTCACATCTCAGCAATAAAAAAATTTATGGACCACAGAAATTCTACCTTCGTTTCTGTTGAGATAAGCGGATGTTTAAATACGTATATTACTTTTGGTACTTAATCGTACCTTTTGGTACCAAAATGAATTGTTTTAGCTAAATTATTAACATTTAAGTAAAATTTTGTAAACACTTGTAACGAAATTTAACATTAGAGTTTAGTTATTTGTTTACTTTTTAACGAATAAAGATCAAAGTTCTGAAAACACTGCAAAAAAACAGAAATATAACAGAATTACAAATCTAAACCTTCTTTTGATAAAAATTCCCAATATTTAAGCAAGTTAGATTAAAAAACCTCTCTATTAATACAAGAACCTCAGGACATTACAAAAGTATGAATTTGAAGTCACATTTTGCTCTTCCACTCGGTTTATAACGCATATCTACAACAAAATGCCCATGAAATGTTCAACTAAAATCATACATCCCCAATTATTATGGCGGAGCATATTGTGGACAGACAAATGTATATTTGGACATAGTTCATCTCAAAGTGCACCTTTCGTGAAGCTTGTGAAAAATGTCCTTCTGATATTATTTCCGCATAAATTCTACCAGACATCAGAATTACCTTAAATTTTACCTTAAAATGCTGGGATATTTGTTTTTTATCGTTAATGATGTGGACTGTAATTAATGTTTTGACATATTGAACGATCTTTAATAACAATATGGTGGTAAACTGACCGAAGTGTTATGTATTTATTAGCAGAATATTCCTACTATGGTAAGGCAGTTTTTTAACCATTTTCTTTAAAAATGTATTTGTAAGATAAAAAAATTTCTTATTACGAAATAATAAGAGAAAACCATCGAAAATGGAGTTCAGTAATAAATCTCTTACCCCCAGTTTATGTATTTCGAAACGAAAATGTGTGCGCATGAAAGACACCCAAACTTTAGTTTTTGAAATATTATTTCATTTGCTTTTGTTTCAAAACAAAAAACAAATTTGAAATACACACTCAAATTTGGTAGTTTTTCTTCCGCATTCGTTTTCTTATCGACATACATAAACAGGCCCTTAAAAGCCCCTGTAACCTTGAAATATCGACCCGTAAATGGTTCCATAATGGTACAAATGTGTATGAAAGATAATACACGGTGAACACAAATTTTGGGGCAGAGATAATTCCTTTTGGAGATGAAAGCCCTTGGTGAGTATATTAAGGATCCCAAAGGACAGATCCGCCGTGAGTCGAACTTCCGCGTTTTATTTTCGTAGAGCACTTCGACCTTCTAAGTTGCTTCCTTCAATGTCCTTTTCGTCCTTTATTTTAAGAGCCGCTATAAAAGTTCTGTTCTGCAAAAATGTCGCTCAGAAAATTTTATGTGCGGCTCTCATTGACAACTAATCGATTTTTGTTGTTGTACACAACAGTGAACAAAGAGATACCGGTAATTCCTAAAATAATTATGCCAATGACTGTATATAGACAGTATTTTGTAAAATGTTTTTCTTACCTCTGGAAATACAAAATCACAAATTACAACCAATTCTTTGCTCAAATGGAACTAATACCTTCAAAATTACTTCAAGTGGCGCTTCCTGTTATATACAGGCTACACCAAAACGTGGACCTATATAATGTTTGGACCTATATAATGTTTAATAATGTTTGAAAACACAAAATCAAATAGCAACCAAATCGGTGGTCAAATAATTTCAAAATCCCTTAAGGTGACACGTCGCGTTATATGGTGGACATACCAAAAGTTCTATGGACCTACAACGGATTTCACCAAAATGTTATCCACCTACTACAATCCATACGGACGCTTAAGTGATTTCCACAGTCAGAGACACACAAGTAGAATTGCAGGCTGATCTAGAATACATAATTTGTGGGATCTAAAATGACTATTTCGAGAAGTTAAAAACGGAAAGACAAACTTAATTTACCTTTATGGTGGAGGGTATAAAATTAAGTTGCAATTAAAGGAGCATATCTCGGAACTTTCGCAAGATGTACAGTCGCGACACCAAGATCTGTAGTAAATATGACAAGATGATCCGCGACTTTAAATCGGATATTATACACCACCGATATTATACATTACAGTCAGGTTCATTCGAACCTCAGCATAATCATAAAATGAGATATTTTTCTCCTTTTATTTTTTACGCTAGTACCTATACAGAGGCAGTATCATGGTAATAACTCGTCTAAAAGGTGTGACTACAACATTGTGATCAATAGCAATATTTTGCGGGATAAACTGAATCCCTATTCCTTAATAAATATTAAATAGAATAAGCGCAGATACTCTTACCTTAAATTAGTTGGAAAACCTTCTAGTATTAGAATAGCCTGAAAAAAGAAGCACGTAAGTTAAAAAAAGAACTATTGTAGAAAAACAATTCAACAGTACCTTATTAACACTTTTTCTGTAATATTCACGACACCACAACAAATAATCTTATTGGAATACAACCACTATTTTGTCATAAAATGACAATGAGGAATATATTCATCAATACCACTTAAGGTAGAGTTACATTAGGCAAATATTTGCTCCAGCGACCGGCAGTGTGCGCTTACTGAGAGCAAGTTAGCATAAATTCAATGTATTATTAACACTCACTTGATCTCAGTAAGCGCACAATGCCGGTCGCTGGAGCAAATATTTGCATAATGTGACCTTACCTTTAGACACACCTCTTTCAAAATCACAATCATTTTTATTATAACTGAGCAGTAAATTGCGAAAAATTAGTTGCGCTACTTTTTTAAGGCTGACTATTATTAGCTTTTACAAAATCCGGCACAAAGATAATCCAATTATCACGATAATTTCAAGATATTTTAATTGAAAAATAAAAAAACTTTTACAATCCTTTGAATTTTAAATAGATGAACTGTCGGAGATACAGACAAACATGGCGATATCGATGTAGAATTGCAGGCTGATCTAGAATATATAATTTGTGGGATCTAAAATGACTATTTCGAGCAGAGATGGTCTGTCTACAATGATGACGTAAATGACATACATTTCTGACGTATATTACATACGTCGGAAACGTCGTAAACCTAGCCAAACAAACGAGGTTTTTGACAGAATGAACAAACGAATTTTATATCCTAAAAATAGATGTTTTTCCATAATAATGAAGCTCATTTTATTATTATTTGTTTGAGATCCTATTTTATTACAAAACAGGCATAAAAAGATTTCACTCTAAAATGTATATTTTATATATTTTTTTTTATATTATATGGGCATTATACATATGTTTGTTTATTACTTCACCCGCAAATTCTTTGAATCTACGTAAAGTAGTGGTAGTGGCGTACTAAGTGCATAATCCAATCTACTGTTCAATTATTTCAGTTATTTTAAAAATTAAAATATTAATAAAAATATGCTGTTATTTTCAAAAAAGGTACGGACCCTCTTCAATAACAAAGACAGACTTGCAGAATTAATATTAAGTGAAAAATATGATGGTAACATAAATTTTTTGAGGTTTATGACATTTACTACTTTTTATACGTTTTCTACGGGTATATGACGTTTTCGACCTTTACAACTTTCTTACAGTCGAAAACCTAACAAATCGTCATACAGACCATTCCTGATTTCGTGAAGTTAAAAACGGAATGACAAACTTAATTTACCTTTATGGTAGAGGGTATAAAATGAATTGGCAATTACAGGACCATATCTCTTTCGATATTTTTGGCTGCTTTCAGAAAAAATATATAAAATCAAGTCGCAATTAAAGGACGGTATCTCGGAACTTTCGCAAGATGTACAGTCGCGACACCAAGATCTCTGCAGAAAATATGACAAGATGATTCGCGACTTTAAACCGGATATTATACATTACAGTCAGGTTCATTAGAACCTCAGCATAACCATCAAATGAGATCTTTTTCTCCTTTTATCTTTTACGCTAGTACCTATACAGAGGCAGTATCATGGTAATAAGAATAGCCTGAAAAAAGAAGCACGTAAGTTAAAAAAGAACTATTGTAGAAAAACAATTCAACAGTACCTTATTAAACACTTTTTCCGTAATATTCACGACGCCACAACAAATAATCTTATTGGAATACAATCAATATTTTGTCATAAAATGACAATGAGGAATATATTCATCAATACCACTTAGACACACCTCTTTCAAAATCACAACCATTTTTATTATAACTGAGCAGTAAATTGCGAAAAATTAGTTGCGCTACTTTTTTAAGGCTGACTATTATTAGCTTTTACAAAATCCGGCACAGAGATAATCCAATTATCACGATAATTTCAAGATATTTTAATTGAAAAATAAAAAAACTTTTACAATCCTTTGAATTTTAAATAGATGAACTGACAAAAAATATTTTTAACAAATTGTATAAAAATGTACCGCCAATAGAAACAAGAAATTAAACCATCACCCCATGAAAGGAAGTAACGTAAACAAAAAGTGAAAATAGTGTTGCTAACATCAAATGTTTTTCATGTGAAAACGATTACTTGCACAACTGGCTACTTAAATATTGACGCAAGATAACAAAATGTAGTGGCATTTATTCTAGCGTTTATTGTCGTGATAAACACCTATATCTTGATTTGTTTGACGTTATAGCATGTTTAGATTTACGAAAACCAATGTATCTTAAACGTGAAGTCCATAGGATTAATGAAGAGGATTTATTTGACGTATACGCAATGGAATTAATATTTGAGGGCAGTGGATTTCGTATACATAAAAGTAAATGTATTGCTTGGTTTACATTTGCGAAATCCGCTCGATTTCAACTGTCAATTCCTTTGCTTATACGTCAAGTGAAAACTCATCTCAAATCCATTGGATTTCATTTGACGTTTAAGCAATGGAATTGGCAGTTGAAATCGAGTGGATTTCGCAAATGTAAACTCACTATATGAATAAATTGATAAATAAATAAATATATAAATATTTATTGAACATATATCAAATAAATTACGTATTATACCCAAAACACTTGTTTTAGGTACCAAGCAAAGTAGGTATAAGAAAATACGGAGTGGACATTAAGCCCAGTTTGATTGGGCTTAATGTATACCCACTAGGTTTTCTAACTATGTACATAGATATCTTCAAAAAAAAATTGAAACACAAATCTCAATTTATTAAATATTTAATGTACCACGGCAGTTACCGGTTACCCACCACTATGAATATCTCCAAGTACTCATTACTCGCTAACCGCACACTTAATAAAAAATAACAACAAAAGATAAACACAACAGAGCGTCTCAGCTGAAAAAAAAGTTGGCGATGAAAAGAATAAAAGAGGTGGTTTTTTGTTAAATAAGTTCAGTCGTGTTTTAAATTTTCACAGAATATAGCTTGCAAAGCTCTTGAACTTGCAATCAAAACAGAATTGAAATGTTTCACAGGATATTTGTGGAAAATTAAATGAATTTTGATGTTCGAACGTACACTTAGCGCCTGAGAGCGTGAGAAAACTGACATCTGAGCAATTTTATTGTGTGACATTTTGATTGAGTGTTTGTGTGTGTTTTTGTCGGGAAAAAGTTCTTGTTTTCATTGATTTTGGCTCTCAGTAAATTTCGCGGCGAATGTTGTTATTTTTGTTTTAACACTTTTATGTTATTTTTTGCGCCGAAGAACACAAAAAAGGATACAAAACAAACTAGAAACTTGCCAAAAAAGAATTTAATAAACAGAAACTAAATTACTAAAGTGCCAATAAATACAAACACGTATGCCAATCGACTCAACTTAAATCAAAGATCAAAAAGACTGATTGCCGATTGCCTGTAATATGTTTGACATCCACGGTAGAAACTCCACGTACCAAAATGACAAGGAGAGTCATCTGTAAAAGCGACAAGCTGTAAATATTAAGTTTTTGCCAAAAATGTGTGACTAAATGCAGTGTTTCAAGCATCAGCAAACCTATACTGCGGATCCTCGGGATTGTTCATCAGCACAAAACTTTCTACTTTTTGACAACTTGAATATTCAAAATTGTGGTAGCATTTATCAACAAGATTCGCCACTTCATCAACATTCTCCGCCAGTCAACAAGAACAGCAACTGTGATCATTTTACATCCATAATATCGCCCACAACAAACAACAACGTCAACAATTCATCCTCGTCACCTTTGTCTTCATCCCCCTACAATTCACAACTTCTACAAATGCCACATTTTGGTTTAGGAGGTCCTGGCATGGCTAACAATGCATACGCTCAGACACCACCCAGTCCGCCTTTGCATCATGCCGGCGGTGGTGGTGGAGGAGGTAATGGTGGTTTAATGCCACCAAGTCCTCCACATCATCCTGGCCATAATCCCCACCAACAGCAACAACAGCAGCAACAACATCATCCTCATTTGGCAATGATTCCCCGAGGCATGGGTAATCCTGGAGGTGGTGGCGGCGGAGGATCAATTATGTCAACGGGACTAAATACATCGGTGAACTCAATATCGTCTGCCACATCATTTCGATCACACATTGAAGAAAAGAAATTAACCCGCGAAGCAATGGAACGTTATATGAGAGAACGCAATGATATGGTCATTGTTATCCTGCATGCGAAGGTGAGTGTAATAAGTACTGTATTCAAAAGAAGTGATGTTGTTTGTTAGACCTATGGTATGTAATCATTGAATCCCAAAATGTACCTATTCGTGTAGCATCGTCATTGTCTCATTTCCGAATGTTTTCAAAAAGCTTTACCTCCATTATTATAAATTTCCTTTTGTTATTTTTATACCCTCAGCCTTTAGGCTAAAGAGGGTATTTACACTTTGATACGACCAAAAATGTCCCTCATCGAAATAATGGTTTTATATTTGTACGATATCCGTTTCTGACAATTTTGAGTAGATTTAGCAATGTCCGTCCGTCTGTATGGCAGGCTGGTGCGCACGATAACTCTCGAACGGATCAATCGATTCGGTTCAAATTTTGAACCGAAATATTTTGTCCAGATTCGATTTAAGTTCGAAGATGGGCCATATAGGTCCACTGCCTCAGGGACCTCCCCCACAAATGTTCAAAAATTTTAGAAATTGTAATTTCTACCAAACTTAGATGAGGTTCCAATATGGACTCAATCGGTCCACTCCTTCGGGTACCTCCCACACAAAATTTCGGAATAATTCAGTTTAGGACCTGGTCTCGAATCGCTTTGGTTTTTGTTTACGCAAGTTGTATTCGCTGTCCTCTATACGACGCTGTAAGTTTCATTAGGGGCAAGTCCATACTTCCTGAGAAAATAACCTGAAAGTTACAAAAAACCCTATGACAACGTGTTTAGTGGTTGTAGCGCAAGATAACTCTCGAACAGATCTGCCGATTCGGTCCAAAATTTGGCTTTCGTAATATTATGTCCAAACTTATCCAAGTTCAAAGATGGATTATATCGGTCCACTCCTTCCGGTACCTCCCCCACAAAAGTTCGAAAATGTTCGGAAAGTTTGTGCGTACGATAACTCTTGAAGGAGTAACCGATTTGGTCAATACTTTGCACATTATGAAATTTCTACCAGACTTAGATGAGGTTCCAATATGGACTCAATCGGTAAACTCCTTCGAGTACCTACAACACAAAATTTCGGAAAAGTTCAGTTTAGGACCTGCTCTCGTATCGCCTTGGTTTTTGTTGTAACATCTTGTATTCACTGTCCCCTATACGAAGGTACAAGTTTCCTCAGGGGCATACTTCCTGAAAAAATAGCCTGAAAGTTGAAAAACAAACAATAGGACACCGTGTTTATGGGTGGAAGCGCAAGATAATTCTCGAACGGAAATGCCGATTCCGGCCAAAATTTGGCATTCGTAATATTGTTTCCAAACTTACTTTAAGTTCGTTGATAAGCCATATCGGTCCACTCCTTCAGGTACCTACCACACAAGAGTTTAGAAATATTCGGAAAAATTGTGCGCACGATAACTCTTGATGGGACTGACCGATTTGGTCCATACTTTACACATTCTCATAATATCTACAAGATATAGATCAGGTTCGAATATGGACTATATTTGTTCACTCCATCCCGTACCTCCCACACAAAATTTTGGATAAGTTCACTTTAAGACCTGCTATTGAATCACTTTGATTTTTGTTGAAGCAACTTACATTCG
Organism: Musca autumnalis; assembly: GCF_047663935.1. Taxonomy (NCBI): domain Eukaryota; kingdom Metazoa; phylum Arthropoda; class Insecta; order Diptera; family Muscidae; genus Musca; species Musca autumnalis. The sequence goes on along the minus strand of NW_027411755.1, from coordinate 3,203,168 downwards.
CTGCCTCAATTACGATGGTAAAAGCTGTTTCAGGGGCAAGTCCATACTTCTTGAGAAAACAGCCCGAAGGGTGTAAAAACCCCCTTTGGCACCCCCATTGTCTATGTCGGTCCATTCCTTTAAGTACCTTTTCCGCATAATTTTTGAACTTTAATCCTAATCAACATTTTTGTCGGTTCATACTACCAAAATTTTAAGGTTAATACATAAGTTTTTTGTGAAAAAAGTGTTTCAATTTGCACAGGCTGAGGGTATATCTCTGTCGGCAAAGCCGATTGATACTTTTTTACTTGTTTTTTTTTTTTTTTTTTTTTTTGATTTAACGAGCTTCCTGGTTATCCTAAAGTTAAAAGTGGACATTTAATTTGAAGGAGAATATTTGTGCCAATAATATCTGTAATCTAACCTTTAGCAAAAGGAAAGATATAATAATGACCCTTACCCCCATTATTACAAGTCTTCTTTTGTTATTTATTGGATTTTTCGAACAGATTTGTAGGGTTCCAGTTAACTTAAAATTAAAAGTGATCATTAAATTTGAAGTAAGACCTTCTTAGCATTGAATTTTAATGTAATTAAATTAATTAATTAAAAGTGATCATTAAATTTGAAGTACGACCTTCTTAGCATTGAATTTTAATGTGCAAATTATATCCTAAAGTCCTCCAAATTGGTTTATTTTGCTATTTTAAATCCATCCAATAGTAAAAAACAACATGTAATAATGGCCCTTAGAGTAATAAAATTCGGGGAATTTCTTTCCTTTAGCTACCGCTCTCGGAAAAAATTTCTATAAATACCCATAATTTCCTTCAAAATACCCATTATTTTCTTTGTTACTGCGGCCTGTGGCATTCGTTCTCCTTTTTTAAGACTTTCTCCTATGGACAGGTACAAATCTCTGGTACGGGAACAGATTTACTTCCAAGTTGTAATTTTAAAGAGCCGGCCTTCATCAGGGAATTTAAAACTTTCTCCTACGGACAGGTGCCAAATTAGTTTAATTGTATTTTTTTCCTCTAAGAAACTGGCTTGTAACAAGGGAATTTTCGGAACTTCAGATAGATGTCGGGAAGTATACATTTCATTGGAATTCTATCTGTGGAACATTTTTGCGGCAGCGGTAGGTAAAAAAAGATAAGCCAAATTTAGGTTGCACATGTCCATAGCTCAAATGCTTAAATTTTCCTACCATCGTACCTAGATCCATCCATGGATAACGACGGAGTTTTGAATCCAATCCAGCGACAACGGGTTCTTACGTACCGGATTGACACAACCATAGTTTCGGTCATCGGCTGCCAATACAGCACCAAACCTATGTTTCTACGTAGGTTTCATGTTGCTATAACAACGGGGTTTTCGGACCGAACATTTTCAAGTCCTTTCGACTTCGGATTGCCAGTTGACAGACAACGAATTCAGAACAAAACTAATCTTGGTTATTGCGCGCAAAAGTTATGGCGGTTTAACTTCAGATTATAAGAAAGAAATGTATAAAAACGCTACTTATTACTTTGAGAAAATTGTTAATTTATTGCTTCATACATACTATATGGTGGGTGCCACCGTGGTGCAATGGTATGCACATCCGCCTTGCACGCTGAAGGTCGTGGGTTCGATTCCCCGGCCAGTCGACATCAAAATTTTCAACGGTGGCAAAATACCCCTCAGTAATGTTGGCGACATTTCCTGAGTATTTCAGCCATGTAAAACTTCTCTACAAAGTGGTGTCTTAAGAGACGCCGTGCTGACTCGGCGATAAACTGTAGGTCCTATGTCATTGAGCTAATATGAATCGGGGTGCACTCATTGATATGAGTGAAGTCTAACTTGTCCCATCTGGGATGTTTGTGGAACAATTATATATATATTATAGCGATGAATAAAAATCAGTCGTACAGTTCTACCGATAGCAAGAGTGTTGTCAACTTTTATTTGAACTTTTCATTCATATTTATGCGTGTTAATTTTACCGATTTTTGTCGGTAACTCAAAAAATGTATTAGAGAATCGCACTGCAGGATGCAGCTTACAGAGCGGAAGTAAAAAGAAAAAACTATATCAATTTAGTCTCATGGACTATGGAACAGGACGTGATATCTCACAGGCAACTACCAATTTAATGCACAAATGCGTCTCCATAAACTTAGAAGGTATAACCATCAATGTGAAACTATGTCTTACTATCTGATGATGAAATATCTGTAATCATTCTCCCAGGAAAATCTTATCTAAACTTTCGAGGGAAATTTTAGCTCCTAAACCCATATTCCATGATTAACTACTCGTTATGTCTCTACTTTTGTTTTAAACTCATTCACAAACGGCAAATCATCAAGAAGCGAACATTAAATTATATGGAGGAGGTCAGGACATTTTTCCATGAATTTTGTTGCTCAGGACCGTTCTTAACACATTCGCGGACATGAATGCTATAGCATTCCGATGCAAGATGACGTGTATGCTATATCATTCACATTGTCAGCCAATTTTTGTCCATTTACTTGTATACAATCTTAAGTTTTGGTGATTAATATACATAATACGATTTATTTCAACAAGATACATTCTATAATAAATAATAATCAATAATTATAAATAAAAACAAAAAAACTAATTTCGAAAATAATTGGGTGTCATTTTTTCACCTCTCTGAATTTACTTGCGTCAGTCAGGGAGAATATGAGGTAAATGAGGAATGGAGCTTTGTTAAAAATAAAAAAACTAAATTCCAATAACAACCTCACAGGCAACTGTGTTGGTGTTCTTTTCAACTCACAGAATTCGAAGAATTCTTAGTTGATGCGTGCTGACATGTTGCAAAATATTTTGATTTTGGTGTTTCTTTGGAAAAGCCGAAAAGTGAGTGTGATTCTCATTCATATGAGAATACTAGACACTTAAAGAGTTCGGTTTTTCGCTAAAAAGGCATCATTTCAAAAACTGAGAAGCCAATTGATAATTCCCTTCGCCGGGATGAAATCATGATATTCGTAGCGATCAGTAAAATTTTGCAACACTGTCAGTTCGTTTTGAAAAACATTACTCTCTGTAATAGAGGGTAATAAATGAAGTTGAGCCAAGGGGGGAATACCTCCACTCAAGCAATCGTAAATGAGGAACTTAAACTCCAAAACTAGCCAATAGTTCTGCACCTTATCGAGGGGCTATGTTCAATCAGCCAACATGAACAAATTCCGGTTAAGGCCCAACGTGATAAGGAAGATTTGTTTGTTTCCTTTTTTATCGACAGTATCTTTAACTGGCCCTCAAGCTGTATTAAAATGGGAAATGTAACATTAAACAAAATTCTGAGGTCTGCAGAAGTAGGGAGATCTGTCAAAGGAAAGGCTTTAACACCAGGAATAATTAAAGCAAAGATAACTTGTCCCTTTTTACCACTTCTCACTGTTATGAAAGAAAAATAAGTCAGTGGATGAACCATATTAGTTAATAAAGAGATTTAAGATGACGGAACTTACTATGGCAGTTTTCAGTCATACAGATGTGCTCTGGACAGAGAAAGGTCCCTAAAGCCTCAGTCTAAAGGAAATACCCGTATCATGAAGAGAACATGAACTATTAGCAGGCAACCTTTAACCTTGCCAATACGTCGAAGATGGATTTACTCTAGACACATATTGTCTGAATATTTTCTACAGAATTCGAAACTTCGGCAAAATATCATTCATATAGCCATCGAATGTAATTGAACTGGTATATTTGATATGATCGAAAAAAAACATTGTATTTTTTTTCTGTTTCCTTCTTTGATTGATCTATGGAAATTGATCTATGGAAGGGAACACCTTTTCAAATAAAAATGAATAACCAATACTAAAACCTAGCGACTTCAAATGTCTTCATGTTCTTCTGAGTTTGCACATTTTGTATATCATTTATTAAAGAGCAAAAGGTAGAAAAATAAATAAAGACCTAAATTTTTGTGTGTCTTTCCTTCAAATGCGTGACATTTGTTATTGCTGAAAATAAAATATTTTCAAGCCTTACAAATTTCCACTTGACCCATACCACAACCAACGTTGACTGACCACACAACATAGCAAAACATTTCCATCACAGCACTTTGGTTAGAAGTCCCACGTTATGCTTTGATGTGTAACACCAAAATAGAGACAAACAAACTGGCCGGCAAAAAATTAGTGCGTTCCAACAAACAAAAAAACTCAAAAAACAGCAAACACCTGATTAAAACCCTTTTAAGCATGCGCTTACAAAACCACTGCTATGGATAAGCTATAGTAGTTTTTTTCTATTTCTTTACAAGCCAAAATTGGTTGACAACATCTCATTTATTTCTCATTGTTCTAACCACAGAAAGGTTTTTTTCTGGTCTTTATTAATTTCAATACCTTACGACAAATCTATACCATTCCAAGCAGCAACAACAACAATGACAAAATAATTGCTTACTACAAAACCAGAGGCAACACACCAAAAAATCGCCATTAGGTTATGATTATGATTAGGAATTTAATTGTATTACAACTTTAATTAAACTAAAGCGTACTTGAGTTACTGCAGCTGATTCCGATAATTTTTTCGCTGAATGCGTTCAGTGATGTGTGAAGGATGTGAGAAGCCGTCAACGAACAGATGTTGTTGCAGTACGCTGTGCTTAGACAATATTCCGCTTACCTTTTGGCCACAATAAAGAACTTTTTCCTGAGGTTTGGTGGTTTTGCATAATTAAGGGAGATTTGAATGCATTGGCATTTATTCGTCCGTTGGTGGCAAAACAAAAACAGATCAGAGCACAAGCAGCCAACCAACCAACCATCCATCAAGAATTTCCCATGACAATTTTTTGCATATTTTGATTGAAATGCCAAACTATTTTTAATGTGGTTAAGTTATTATTTGCATTAATAAATTTATAACGCGCATTTTTTTGTTCTTCTCTTTGGTTCTTTTTCTTTGTTATAGGTTGCCCAAAAATCCTATGGTAATGAGAAACGCTTCTTCTGCCCACCGCCTTGCATTTATTTATTTGGCAGTGGTTGGCGTAGACGTTACGAAGAAATGCTGCAAAAAGGTGAGGGTGAACAGGGAGCTCAACTGTGTGCATTTATTGGCATTGGAAGTGCTGATCAGGACATGCAACAGCTAGACTTAAATGGCAAACAGTATTGCGCCGCCAAAACATTATTCATTTCCGATTCCGATAAACGGAAACATTTTATGTTGTCTGTAAAGATGTTCTACGGCAATGGTCATGACATTGGTGTCTTCAACTCGAAACGCATCAAAGTGATCTCGAAACCTTCCAAGAAGAAACAATCTTTAAAAAATGCCGATCTTTGTATAGCCAGCGGTACTAATGTGGCACTATTTAATCGCCTGAGATCACAAACGGTATCAACGCGTTACCTGCATGTGGAAAATGGTCACTTTCATGCCTCATCCACCCAATGGGGTGCATTTACCATACATCTATTGGATGACAATGAATCCGAATCGGAAGAATTTCAAGTTCGCGATGGCTATATACATTATGGTGCTACAGTGAAATTGGTATGTTCGGTAACGGGTATGGCACTGCCGCGTCTGATTATACGCAAAGTGGATAAACAGATGGCATTACTGGAGGCCGATGATCCAGTGTCACAGCTGCATAAATGTGCCTTCTATATGAAGGATACGGATCGTATGTATTTGTGTTTATCACAAGAGAAAATCATACAATTCCAAGCCACACCATGTCCCAAGGAACCAAATAAGGAAATGATCAATGATGGTGCCTGTTGGACAATTATATCGACGGATAAAGCTGAATATCAATTTTACGAAGGAATGGGTCCTGTTTCGTAAGTATTGATACGCGATAAGACTTTTTAATAATTGAAAATAATAGAAAAAACACTTTAGCACTCAATATAAAGAGAGTGTTGTGCACTGATATTTTGATCTAAATTCTTTAAAAAGGAAAATGCAAAATTTGGTTCACAAAATATTTGAATGCTCTCAATAAAATGTCGAGAATAGAGAGAGTGTTGTGTGTTGATCTTTCTATATAAATTCCTTAAAAATCCTATTTCGAATGACTGTTCTAATATTTGTTTTTTGTTTCTCTTTCTGTTTGCTTTTCTTTTCAGTTCTCCTGTCACACCTGTCCCAATAGTCAATTCCCTGAATCTCAATGGTGGTGGTGATGTTGCCATGTTAGAATTGAGTGGTGACAATTTCACACCCCATCTACAAGTTTGGTTTGGTGATGTTGAGGCTGAAACAATGTATCGCTGTACAGAAACACTGCTATGTGTCGTGCCTGAAATATCACAATTTCGTGGTGAATGGTTGTGGGTAAGTAAATTTAATAATAATTATTTAAGTAGAAAATATAGCTTTTTGATGCAGCAAAAATTCAACTGAATGGAGGATAGATGTTATGATAATATAATTATATCGGTATAAGCTTCGAAAATATGTTCTTCATTAAAAATTGATTAATTATTTGAAACGTTGTCCAAGTAACGAGTAAAAGTTCTTGAAAAGGTAGACCCTGTTTCTGATTGAAGTATTTTCAGCATACTGAAAATTGTCATAATAGGAGTATTATAGGCACGAATTAACAAATCTTGACAACGTTGAGGCATTGTGCATGTTGAAATATTTAGGGGATTACAATAATTGAGTAGAGGAGAGATTGGAGAGGATTAAACCCATAAGAATGGGATTACATTAATACCTTAGCAAAAATTACAGTGTCCAATAGGACTAATATAAAGCTGACCAATTGCTATCTCGGTTCTTTAAAGTTTAAGTTCGAAGATGGGCCGTCATATCGACAAACTCCATCCGTAACATCCCCAACAAAAGTTAAACATTTTTTGCTGTAATGGTGAGCACGATAACTCTCGAACCGATTCGGTCCAAAATTTGGTTCTCGTAATATTTCCTCCGGACATAGATACCCAGCAAAAAGTCCATACCAAATAATGGATTTTTATAGTACTCCCCAGCAAAAAATTCCTTACTAAATAAAGTGTTTTTATAGTACTTATTGGTTGTCTTAACTACTTACAAAAACCCCCTACAACCCATTATTTTAACAAGGGCATGTCGCACTAACTAGTTTTTCTACGACCACTAGAATAGCTACTTATTCTATGGCCAATAGAGTTTGAAAAATTAGCTAAAAAACATATGTTCTATTTTTAGAACATTCGAGATGGAATTTGTTTTAAATTTCAACACACTTCATATTTTTGTTTTATTTCCCTCCCTGCTGGATTTTTATCATGCGAACTTCTGAATTATAGCGGAGCACACTACACACTAGGCCACTCGTACGAGCATTAAGGGTTGTTTAAACGCTTACATGTGCACCACCAACTGTTCTTAGTTTTTTAACAAAAATTACACGACCCACAGTGAGCGTTGAGCACACAACCCTCAGATTCGTAGTCGGACACACTGTGCCACCGTACTCATAACTTAGTAAGGGATAATATTGTAAGTAGTTATTTTTGTTTACATTACTTTGTATTGGGTTATATAATGACTAAAGAATCCAAGTTTTGCGGGGTAAGGTTCGAATAAGACTATATCGATCCACTCTTTCGGCTACCTCCCAAACATTATTGGAAAAGTGCAGTTTAAGACTGAAACAGCTTTGATTTTTTGCAACAGTTTTTTTTCAGGTCCAAACATCTTGAGAAAATAGCTCCAAAGCTCTGTAAAACACTGTAAAACTTCTTCCAAATATACATCAAGTTCCAAGAAGGTCTATATTGAAAAACATTTTCGGGCACCTCCCTCACAAAAGTTCAACATTTTGTTAAGTGCAGTGTTTATAAGCTGTTCGAGGATCGTTCTTCGTTCGATATAAAGTTTTTATTGGTCAAGTCCAGGCTTTCTGACACAATAGTCCAAAAGCTCTGACAAATCCACTGTGACCAACTAAAGTGTCTAATGGGCACGATAACTTTGCTCACCGTAATATTTCATTCACACTTAATCATGTTCAAATATGGACTGTATGGTCCACTCCTTCAGGTACCTTCCACACAAAAGTTTACAATTTTTCGCAATTGTGTAGTGCAGGGACATATCTACAGTCGTTTTGAAATTTCACATTACGACAGCATCATTTTATCGGAAAGTAAGACCATACTGACTACCTCTTAAAGGGAGTCCTCGATTTGGTCCAATCTCTGGACGTCATAATCGCTCTTTGAAACATAAGACAATTCGAAAATATCGGTCCATTTCTTCCGCTGTCTCTCCCACAAAAGTTCAAACATTTAGGCTTTAGTACAGGATCAGACCTGTTCACGGATAAATTTTAAACTTTATTCGGGATAGCTCTCACAGTACTCATTACAACAGTAATGTTTTGGAAAAACAGCCCATACTTTTTATTATGTCACAGGTTGAAGGTACTGAACTTTTTTATTTCTTATATTAAAATATGATGCAGATGACTATTGATCCGGATTTTAGAATTTAACAGTTGGACAGATACTTTTGGCTGAGCATGTATAATTTTGGGACGTTCTAATGTTTTCGGGCTTATATCCGGCTGGGTGCCACCGTGGTGCAGTGGTATGCACACCCGCCTTGCACTCAGAAGGTCTGCTGTTCGATTTCCACACCAGGCAACATCAGAATTTTCAACGGTGGCAAAATACCCCTCAGTAATGTTGGCTACATTTCCTGAGTATTTCAGCCATGTAAAACTTCTCTACAAAAGGTGTCGTAAGACACGCCGTTCGGACTCGGTGTGCTCTCATTGATATGAGAGAAGTCTCCCTTCTCCCTTCTGGGATGTTTGTGGAACAATTATTATTATCCTGCACCAAAAAGTGACTTGAACTTTTTACTGCATATTCCTTTTCTTTACTTCTGCGGTCAGACATGATTGTTTTTCTTACACATATTGTAGTCCCCGTCGGCAATTTCTTTTTTGTGTTTTTATTACTTTTATTAATACCTTCCCATTATTTTTCTTTGTTTCTCTTTTAGGTTCGACATCCTACTCAAGTGCCTATATCATTAGTACGCAATGATGGTATAATTTATGCGACAGGTCTAACGTTCACCTATACACCGGAGCCAGGACCTAGGCCGCATTGTACCCAAGCCGATGATGTGATGCGTTCGTCACGACTAAATAACAACAATATTACCACAATGAGTAATAATAATAGCAGTAGTAATGTAGTCTCGGCCCATTCACCCGGTGAGTCAGGCTTAAATGCCAACAACAATCATATGCAGCAGCAACAACAACAGACATTGCCATCAATGTCGGAAGTGCAATGGAATACTCATGGCGGTGGTTTATCCTGAGTGCTGGCCAGCGTTTTTGGTTGGCATTACAAAATAGTTTTGTAACCTTTGTAAGAGAACTTTATTTTCTTGAATATTTATTTGAAATTATATTATTATGGTAGTTTTTTTTTATTATTTTAAATCTCCCCAATCAACAACCAAACACCTTAAAATGTCCCACACCACACACAAACATTCTTGTCATTTCCATATTTTATTAATATTATTAAGTTAAAGAAATATATATTTTTATATTTTATCCAAAATTTTAGTATTATTTAGTAGATTTTTACAAGATTTAATTTTTATTTTTTTATGAGTATTGTAAATAAAATTGAGAATTCTTATCATCCTTATTATGTAGCTTCATTTAATATATAATTGTACTTTTATTGTAAGAAAACATGTATTTATATACATAAATTAAGAAAAACCAGCATTTTATATATACATACAAACACCCAAAAACCAACAACAATTGCATATAAATTATATACATAAACATATTTATAAATTTATGCTAAGGTCTTTTGTATGAAAAGTGTAAAATTGTATGTGACACACATAAGGTTTAGGTATTATATAAGTAAACTTTTAATCTAAAGATGTTTCACAGAACAAACAAACTGGAAAAAGACAACAAAAGCTACATAGTTTTAATTTATTTATAAAAATAAAATTTCTAAGAAAATAACACGATGCTACAGCCAAATAAACGTTTTGCAAATTAACTGTATTGAGAATGTAGATGTAAGGGGGAATACATAGGACACCTCCTTAATGATGAGGTTACTAAATCGTTTTCAATTGTTTCTCAGCAATTTTTGTTGCAAGGTATATTTTATAAGCTGAGACACTAATTTCAATGTATAATGTATTGGTATTGCAATCTCATCTTTGTTACATAATCAAAATTAAATTAAAAATGTATTATGCCATTAATACATAAATTATCTAAATCTCAGCATTATTATATTATAGCATACTCATGTAAAAATTTTCCAAAATCTCACTTTTTAAGATGCATTAAAAATGATCCTCAACCGTTTACATTCTCAATCAAGTTATACTTTTGTAGCACCGTGCAATTTAAAACAAACTAACAAAAAATCCACCCTATGAACAAACAACCCACAAAAATGCAGTATATACAATTAAGTAATAAAAAAATCATATTTTTTAAAAAAATAATCCAATATTTTTTGCCTTTTCATTTCGCCTTAATTATGGGAAAATCTTTAGTCGACACGAATCAATGACACCAGAGGAGTGGTGGATATTTATTACGTTAAGAAATTTCCCCTCCACGGTTAAACGTCTTAACGTCATACACAGAGGTCTGATAAGAAAATAACCATGTTTGTGAAAGACTCTTGAACTTGTATGATTCCTCAAATCATCGAAAAACGGGAGAGAAAAAGTTCCCACCAACAAAGCATGTTGCGTGTTGGAATCTTTTGTTGAGTCTTTAAGACATCTTATACAAATCAACCACCAAGTAAACATCCTCATGATTGTGGTGGGAAAATGTTGGTGACGACAATGGTTTTCAATGAGAAATTAGAATTTCTAATAAGGCAAGACATGTCAAGATCACTGGCCACAGAAATAACCCCCGTTTGCTTCTTATAGGAATACCAAGTAATTCCTGTAGGAATGTCTTAATGAGAAACAAAATAAAAATCTCCCCTACTAGATTTAACCAACAAACATGCTTGACTGCTACCAACCATCCAACAAGTGAAAATATATTTTCTTAGCCACCCAAGTTAATTATGCCTTAAAGTTCTTAAGACCAACTTAATTTTCACACGCTAAATTATAGATGTTGTAAAAAACACGACGAATTATTAACCACCACCAACATTGCGACAACAATGAAAAATCAAAACTGCGTGGGAATTTTATGCAAAGTGAAGTTGTTGTAGGTCTTTTATGTCTTGAAATTGTCTTAAGATTTTACTGGGTCTTTATAAACCAAAAAAGAGAGAGGGTGATCATCAACTACATCGTCTTCAATTTAATGGTTATTTTGTGTGTTTTTATTTTTTCGCTGCTGCCACAAGTTAATAAATTTCATAAAAATGTAAATGTTGTCCATACATATGTATGTATGAAGGTTTTCCATAAAATTTTCATGGGAAATGACAATCATTTGAGAAAGGCTTTGCAATCAAATAACATACATGGTCTCATAAAAGGAATTTTAATGTAAAGATTGCAACTAAAGGAATATTTCATCGTAGTTTACAAGTTAATCTATGTCTACGCCAAACGGAAATGATTTCCAATAACTAACAGAGTATCATTTGATCTGTGTTTTCATCAGTGAAATTTTTTAATTTTAAATCTTTTAGTTTTCCATTGTTAAACCAATCCATTCCTTAAAAACAGATTACCCAATTACCTAAGTTTTAAAATTAAATAAAAATATATATGTACTCTGTTCCAGAACCAAGAATTTATAGTACAATAGTGGATGGTAAAACAGGTAATACAACTTGAAGCTAATTCCTTTTTTTTGGAAGAATTACTATAAAAAATTACTAGAAAAATGAATGGAACAATAGGATACATTTTGAAGTATGTATTGATACTCGACTCAAGAATCTACTATTTCTAAAGTGTTTCCTTTATAAAGTTGAACAATTTTGCATGTTTTTTCATATATAGCATTCATTTCATTTATTTTTTTGTTATTAAAATCCTTCAATGTAGCGGTTTCTGCATCATTAATCGTTCATGAAGGAAGCCTTGGACTGCCTTGTCTATATTTTTGTTTTAATTCAAGAAAAGTTTATCAAAAAAGTACTGCCCCGGGTGAGGCTCGAACTCACGACCTTAAGATTATGAGACTTACGCGCTGCCTACTGCGCCACCGAGGCTGTACATTGGAAGGATATTTTATAGAATTCTTCAGACTTGAAATGCATTTAAATTGTTTTATTTAAAGAACAATTTTAAGCGATATGAATGTGTGCAGCTAGCGTTTTTGTCTTTTCTTAGCAATAGTTGCATTTTTATACTTTCTACAATGGAGACAAAATTCTGAGCAACCATCTAGCAGATTATTATAATCCGTTATCTGTAATAGCCTCGATTTTCTGGAAAACTAAATGTTATGTTCTTACGGAGGTGGTCGATTGAATGAAAGACGATGTTTAAACATAACAATCAATTCATTTATTGAATAAAACTTTAAGTTGTTTTATGAGTTGAAATAAAGTGTTAATTATGAATAACAATGAAATATGACGAAATATGTACAGATGAGATGTCTATTAATTGGTGGTTGCAAAGTAACTAAATGACTGTGTACTGACAATGAGTAGAGAGAGATAATAACTTAAAACTACTGATGCATGCAACACTGCTATGATGCTGCCAGATTGTTGCATTTTATGTGGTAGTACTAGGGTTACCCTAATATCTCCCCTTTTAAGTTTGAACCTGGGTTCTGGATATTACTTCAACTGGTTGTCGTCTGTGGATGATTCTGGTTGATATGCTGTAGAATCTGTATACGGCAATTTAATGTTGAATTCTCGAAGTAATATGTCCAAAGGTGATAATTTGTTTGATGAAGCAGAAGTATCGCCTATTTTTGTTTGAAGTTGATCTGCATGTACCTTGATGCGACTTCCGTGTTTGGAATTATACTGACTTTCCTTTTTCTGATTTCTGTCCATGACTGATGAACATAGATTTTTATGAACGTTGAATACGTTGTGAGTTTTTCTTCTTGAAGATGCTTTTGCGGTCGCTCCTTCCTCTTCCCTTTTTTTGAGTGCTTTTTTGACTTGGCTATTTGGGCTGGGATGAAAGTGAGCATTGAGTACTTGATAAACATTGTTCAATGACTTTGTTCCTGTGAACTTGATCTGATGACACCATTTTGCTATTGGAATATCCCATAGATTAAATTTCTCAATCCAATCTATGCCTAGGACATTTAATGATTCCAAATTTGAAATGTAACAATCCACAATTTTTGATTTTCCTGCAACTGACACTTCTATTGGAAAAAGTTTTGCAAAAAATGTGAGTTTATTGCCACCTGCATCTTCGGCGGTGTCTGTGGTTTCAAATGCATCCGGCTTTCCGATTCTTTTCCACGTTGATTTGGAAATTATGGTAATGTCTGATGCCGTGTCCAACTGTAGTTTCACTTGCTTTGAATTAATACTCACTGTAGCATATTTTCTTGCCTGCTTGATTTTGACTGGATCTGTTGTAGATACTGTTTTTGTGCTGAATTTTGTTTTGTTGTTGTTAAAATTCTGATGGCCCACATTGTTCTGTTCTGAGTTTTGATCATGATTGGTTTTGCTTTGTTGATGTTTGTCGTTGTTGTGTTTTGATTTGCTCTGCATGTGCATGCTGTTGCAAAATCCTTCTTTGTGACCAATCTGTTGGCACTTGGTACACTTGTGCTTGGAGTAGGGGCAATGTTTTGCATAATGCATATCGCCACAATACCAACATGCTGTTTTTGGTATCTTTTGTTTTTGTTGAGGCTTACCAATTTTGTTGCACTGTTTTTGACTTCCCTCAATTAGTGCTGTGTCACTTTTCAAATCCAAAATGCTTTGTGTTTCATCAACTAGCTTTTCTAGGTTGACTACTTCCTTACTTTCATTGAGATGCCTTAATAAACGGATTCTGATGTCACTGTCTTGTGATGATTTAAGACCAAGTATGAAAATTAAACACTTGAACTGGTCTGTAGTTAGGTCATCCAGTTTAAAAAGTTCACACTGAAGATTGACACGACTAGCGTATTCTTTAAAATCTTCATTTTCCATCTTTGTGATTTGGAGACACTTGTATCGTAGACTTACTTGTGTTTCTGTTCTGCCAAATAGTCTTGTAAGATGCTTGATTGTGTCTGCCAATGAAAGTTCTTGAGGTTGTTTTGGTAACACGAAATTCTTGAATCGTTCATGAATGTGATTGGACATTTTTCTCCACAAAAGTCCTACTTTGTCTGCATCGTCCAGTGCACTTGCTTCCCTTTCGAAGATGTGTTTAAAACGATTGTACCACGATTCAAATAATAAACCACTGTCAGGCTCATAGTGAAAATCCGTCATGGAATTAGCTAAAGATTCCATGAGGTGGGCTTTTGCCACTGATGATTCACCTGGAATTGATGATGAAACTGTGTTTGCACCTTGTTGTCCAGCGATGATTTGTGTGAGTTTGTTGAGCAAATCCTGTTGATTCGCAAGTATTTGTAAAATATTCGCTTGTTCCGACATGTCTAGATTGTTCTAGTGTCTGTGTGTTATCAGCCGTTACAATTTTGTTAGAGACGCTGCCGTTGTATGTCTGTATGTGTGCGCTGCAAAAATGATGAAATTCCCAACGTTGTAGTGGTGTGTGTGTTGAGCTGAAAAAATTTCTGTATATGTGAGACTGCAAACTGTTGTTTGTGTGAGCGTTGATCGCTGAAGATTTCTTGAAAATTCTTGTTAGAATATTCCTGATGAACTTGCGCCTGTGCGTTTTTATGTTTTCCTTGAAAATCTTCCTGCCACAACTTTTATTGTGTGCGATGTCTTGATCTTATTACGCAGCCTTGTTGAAACTTATATTTGTTCCAAAATCCTCGTCGCCAAATTGTTAGCGAGAATGATACATATTGTTCCAAAATCCTCGTCGCCAAATTGTTATGTTCTTACGGAGGTGGTCGATTGAATGAAAGACGATGTTTAAACATAACAATCAATTCATTTATTGAATAAAACTTTAAGTTGTTTTATGAGTTGAAATAAAGTGTTAATTATGAATAACAATGAAATATGACGAAATATGTACAGATGAGATGTCTATTAATTGGTGGTTGCAAAGTAACTAAATGACTGTGTACTGACAATGAGTAGAGAGAGATAATAACTTAAAACTACTGATGCATGCAACACTGCTATGATGCTGCCAGATTGTTGCATTTTATGTGGTAGTACTAGGGTTACCCTAATACTAAATGTGCTAGAAAAAATCCGTTAAGGGAATATTGTGAGTTTAACGAAGATCTATCATCTCCCAGAAGTTGACATTTATGTACCAGATATGATTGCGGATGCACGCGGTTTTGTGGTTTTCAGGGCATTGCGAACAAATTCATTGTTGGTATATTTTGTGATATCTTTTTACCTGTTGTGATATCAAAAACATATTTTATACTGTTAAAAGACAACTAATGAAGAATAGAAATCCCAATCATTTTCATGAAAAAAGTAATTACAAAGATCAATCAAAATATTATGATATATATAGGGGGTGGGCGCCTACGCCATGATAGGGATGTGGTGAGTTAATGTCAGAAACTTGGCATGTTTAACTTAAATTCTTTATGCCATAAATAAACCACACTATAATGTGAAATTAAAATCGAATCTTTTGCCAAAAGTATTTTATTTTAGAAATAGCATGATTTGTGTACCTAAACTCAAGGTACCTATTTCAATTAACTGCTAGAATCAGTTTCCTTTTGGGAATTTTAGAATCATTTTTGATTATTCAATAGAAAACATGTTTCTTTCTGGCATAATGTTGATATTTAAGAAGGAAGTGTAATAAATTGCAGTTGTAGAGTCCATTTGTGAATGTCCCATATCGATGGTGAAGCTGCTGCTTTTTAGACATTTTGTAAATCCTCAAAAATAATATTTGAAACAAGTAAGAACGGCGCACAGTGTTGCCGCTTCCATACAAAAGTGGACAAAAATAGAAGGAGTTGACCTAGGTTGATGAATTTTTGCACAAGTACTTATAAGGGCATAGGAATGAAAAATTTCAACTTTGGTCCATATCGGTTCAGATTTGGATATAGCCCCCATATATATCTTTCCCCGATTTTGCTATAACTCGGTCAATTTTGATCGAATAGCCTTCAAATTTAATATGTAATATTTTCTTGGTCCCATGAGTAGCTCTACCGATTCTCACAAAAATCGCATCAGATTTGGATATAGTCCCCATATATATCTTTCCCCGATTTTGCTATAACTCGGTCAATTTTAATCGAATAGCCTTCAAATTTTGTATGTGATATTTTCTTATGCCCCCGAGTAGTTTCACCGATTTTCGTAAAAATCGGTTCAGATTTGGATATAGCTCCCATATATATCTTTCCCCGATTTTGCTATAAATCCCTCAATTTTTGATGAATAGCCTTCAAATTTAACATGGTATGTTTCCTCAGGCCACTGTTCAGTTTTACCGATTTTGATTTGATTTTGCAAAAATCGGTACAGATTAGGATATAGGCTCTATATATATCTTTCCCCGATTTTGCTATAAATCGATCAATTTTTGAAACATAGCCTTCAAATTTAACATGGGATGTTTTCTTAAGGCCTTTTTCAGTTCCTCCGATTTAGACAAAAATCGGTTTAGATTTGGATATAGCTCTCATATATATTTCACTAAACACGCAACGATATTGGTTAAATAAGAAAATATGACGTAAGTATCCGTACTTGAGTGACATCGGCCGAAATTATATATCGAAGCCATGTTCAAACCTGAACCGATATGGACCAAAGTTGATTTTTTTCATTCCTGTGCCCTCATAAGTACTTGTGCAAACTTTCATCGACCTAGGTCAAAGGTAAAACTGAACAGGGGCCTGAGGAACATCCCATGTTAAATTTGAAGGCTATTCATCAAAAATTGAGCGAAATCGTGGGAAAATATATATGGGCTATCCGATCAAAATTGAACAAGTTGTAGCTAAATCGGGAAAAGATATATATGGGGGTTATATAAAATCTGAACCGATATATCTCAGAAGGTTGCAGGGATGGGCAGAAAGTTTTTGCAAATTTTTATTTGGAAGAGATGTCCAATTAACGGAAAACAAGAGCCGAGGTGGCAATGGGTGGCAATCAAAAGATCTGCTCTACTAAATAATAAGAATTTGAATTATTTTTTATCAAATTTAAATTTTGATTTCTTGATAACGGTACATTGCACACGTGCAGTTGATGTCAACTTTTTGTACTAAAATTTTATATTTATAGCCCACCCATCAAATACCCATCCAAAACTTTTAATTTTATCAACAAACTTTTCAGAAAATGTTATTTTAAAAATTGTCTAATTTTCATATGATTACCGCCTTAGATTACCTGGGAAATATTTTTCATATTTCAAGGGCTATAACTTCATTATGGATGCACATATCGACAAAATTCTTTCAGATTCGTTATATGAGATGTGTTTACTGTAAGAAAAAATCATGAACATATGTAAAAGTTAACATCACAATTTTTGATTTTTGTCCACGAGGCAACACTGTGCGGCGTTAAGTTCGGCCAGGCCGAAATTGTTATACTCTCTACCATGAGTTGTATTGAAGTAAAATGTAACAATTAGTTATGTAGTTATGAAGAAGACTAAATACCAAATTTCAGCAAGTTCGGTAAAACAAATATAGCTAACCTTTAAAATACCGAAATTCGGTAGGTAACGTTCCATGGGAGCCATATCAAAACTTCGACCAATACCTAAAAATTTCTGGCGGAAGACTAAATACCAAATTTCCGATATTTCGTTAAAACCTTCAAATACCAAAAATCAAGACGTACGCTTCTATGGGGGATATAGGAACCCACGGACCTATACTGATAATTCTCTTTTGGAATATTTTATAACCCAATGGAAGACTGAATAGCAAATTTAGTCTATCGATGGGATATTGACGACACAACCTTCAGAATTACGAAAATCGGGAGGTACCGTTCTATGGGGGCTATATCGAAACGTGGACCTATACCGACGAATTTCAGTCAGAAAGGCTCCCCCAACAAAGACTAAATATCAAATTTCAACCATTTCGGTGGGTTGCTGTGGCCACAATCTTCAAAATACCGAAAATCGGTAGCTACCTTTCTATGGGAGCTATATGAAGGCATGGACCTATACCGACAAATTTCTGGGATACAGTTTTATACCTCCAACGAAGACTAAGTACCAAATTTCAACCATTTCGTTGCGGTAATAAAGCTAAAACCTTCAAAATACCAAAAATCGGGTGGTACCTTTCTATGGAGGCTATACTAAGGACCTATACCGACAAATTTCATATGGAACGTTTAATACCCCAAATGAAGACCAAATACCAAATTTCAGCCATTTGGGTGGATTATTGTGGCCACCTTCAAAATACAGAAAATCGGGATGATTTAAGGTTCCCAGAGTTCACGAAATATCTCTACCAAAAATGGTCAACATAGGTCCATGTTTCGGTACCTCCCGCTTTTCGGTACTTTCAGAATTTTAGCTATGTTTTTATATGGTAGTACCTGCAATTTGACGTTTGAAGCTCCCAGTAGTCACAAAACTTCTCCACCAAAAATAGTCAGGAGTTTAGCTACATGTGTTGACCGAACTATATGTAATTTGAGGTTCCCAGTAGTCGCAAAATTTCTCCACCACAAAATTCCCAACATAGGTCGACACTTTAATATAGCCCCTATATAATGGTGGCTGGAGCCGAATTGAAGAAAATTGTTGATACATTTTCTGACCTTATATAGGCATTTGGGTTTCCGTGGTCACAAATATTTCCACTTAAATTTGTGGACAGGAAGGAAAATTAACTAATATGTATTTCATGGTCGAGGGTATAAAAAGTTAGGCTCGGTAGAACTTATCACTTTTTACTTGTTCTTTCTAATATGTCTTGATAACTTTTTGGAAATATTAGGCGGGTTTCTGATATTGTTGCCTTAATGGGATATCGATGGAAAAGGGATGACATGAAGAAAATGGATTAAAACGAATTTGCTAAAGTGGTGTCGTACTGTATTTGAGAATCAAGTATATAGTACAAGTTACGTCTTTACAGAGTTGACTCCAAGACCATTGTTGTTGTTGTTCTAACAGTGTTTAATTATTATGTTTGTATATTCGTTCTCCTGTTCAATCTGACTCTCCAGTTCCAGGAAAGTGGCTACTTCGATGGGATGTAACCACAGATCCACTGGAGTTAGATGAGTACGTTTGGCGGGGTAGTTGAATAGGTGCTTAGTATCATGCGGGTCGATGCCGCATACTGGGCAGATGTCTTGCACGGTGCGATCGATTCCAAGACTATTGTCATGGGCCCAGCTTGCCAGTTGTACCAGAGAACCTTGCATAAAGTCAGACAAAAACAAGTAAGAAAAGGCTATAGTCGGACGGAGCCGACCATGGGATACCCTATACCACTATCCCTGGACAATCGCTCTCCACGGAACTTCTTTTCAATGATTGTGAAAATTTAATTATCAAATATCAGAGATGTAATGTATAATTTTATGACCAAAACCCAAAAGTTATCTAGCATGACAAAGACATTTTTGTAGCAGGAAAGGAAAATTTAGTTCACACAAACTAAAATGTAATGAAACCCATTTATGTAGTACTACTACTTCCGTTGTTTAACCGCTACGTTATTGAAATTTTTACCAATTTCACACAAAAGTTTTAGTCCATTTAACCCGCTAAGTATTATCTGATCTTCACGTTGATTTGTACGCTTCTTCTTCATCATAAACTTAAACTTTGTTTAAAATTTTGCGGGTTATTATTTTGACCTACAGAGCCGCTACAAAATTGATTAAAATTTTGTTTTTGGTCCATTTCATCCCCTGAACATTTCACGATCATCACCAAAAACTAATCATATCTATTCTGGCCCGAACCCAACCTCCTTAAAAAATTCGTTACAATCGGTCCATAATTGCGGCCTTAAGCTTTTTTACAATTTTTAATGAACGGACACACATCGCTAAATCGTTTTATCTCGTCGAGATATGAATTTTGGCATACCAAATAAGCGGTCTAGGACGAATATTTCGTGGTGTTACATAAACTCTTGGAGAGACAATATGTAGCATGGGATAAAAATGTGGTTCTCTACACAGAACCTATTATCTATTAGGCAGTAGGCCAGTTATCTAGCAAACACTTTATTGCAATTTACATCAGAGGAAAGGTCAGTAGTTTTATTCCATATGTAGGCTTCTCTGCGAAATATATATGTCCTCAAGGAATTAAAATATCGACCAAAAATAGAATTTTTATATTTCTCATACAAAAGTAATGGTCCATTTCACCCGCTAAAGAATATCAGATCATCATTCAAAATTGTAGGCATCTTTTTCGACCTATACTCTTACCCGGTGCAAAATTTCGTGACTATTGATGTATAATTGCGACTTCTAGCGAGTTTATTATTACACTACAAACAAATAACGGAATATATTAGGCTCTAACTCTGTTATCTGATCATGCACACCAACATAATTGGCATCAATTGAAAGGTCAAGCGTTCCACTTTCAAGTATATCTCACTTGTCCGGAATGTCACTACCAGGAATTAAGATATAAGCCGTATATTAAAATTTTTCACAATTTTCACACAAAAGTTTTGGTCCATTTAACCCTCTAAATATTATCCGATCGCCATCTCCAATTGCAAGCTTCTCCACTGTGATATACTCTTACCTTATTTAAAATTACGCGTTGATCGGACTATTATTGAGACCTACAGAGCCGCTAGAAAATTGGATAAATATTATGTTTTTGGTCCATTTCACCCACTAAATATTTCACGATCATCACCAATAAGAATAGGGATCTATTCTGATCTGAACCCGACCTCCATACGGACGGACGGACAGACACACATCTCAAAATCGCTTTATCTCGTCGAGATATGAAGATTGGTATACCACATTGGGGGTCTCCGACGAATATTTCGCGGTGTTACATGAATTTTTACCAAAACAAACTTATAATACCCTTTTCCACATTGTGGTATAGGGTATAATGAAAAGAATTTGCCATTTAACAGCACTAACACATTACCTTCCTCGTCTTCAGCTGGGCGAAACACACAAAATTTTCTTTTATCACCAGAAGCCTGAGCTGAGGTGCCCCTGTTTACTTGATGTAGCAGAGATCTACTGATTTTTTTTTTGGGACCTAAATGTGTCCTAATTTCTAGTTCCAATAACCTTTTTATCATATTTAAAAGACGGGAAGAAAGAGTAATAGGTCTACAGTCTTTGCATAATGTGTGTCCCTATTTCTCTACTTTGAGGATGCAAGTCACCTTTGTCCCTTTAAATAGACCGGGTATGTGCAAGAAACGCAGCCAGGACTTAGAGATCTTCGCCAAGATTATAAGTACCGGCTTCTGAAGCATATCAGCCATCAAAGTCAGCGCAACCAGGGAAGTGAACCCCTCGTAGCAGATAGAGAGTCCAGTCCACTCCCATTAATACGACCTATGCATTTAGGATACTTAGATAGTATCTTGCGAATACTAGCCGCTTCATTAACTCCCTCTATAGACTTACTAAAATTGACTTCAATCATCCGCTTAGTTTTCTTGATTTCACTCATGCACTTATTGAAATTAATCTTAACATTTGGTATCCTAATCCGTAGAGTTTCGTGTTACTGGCTTTATTATAAGATCTCCTAGCTGTTTTAAGAATACTGGCTAACTGTTTATTCCACCAAACCGGTTAGGATTTCTTCCGAGAATAGGTGATTGGACAGAAGTCCTCATAGCAAGTCAGGAGAGTATTAGTTATGGAATCCATAGATCTCACGCGATTGGCTGAAAGCTATTGTTTCCACACAGTTTTGAAGTCGTCATGTCCCTGAATTTACCCCAATCCGTTCTCCTGGGATTTCTAGGGGGGACTCTGTATTACTCCATATATAAAGATTTGGAAAAATATCATCCTGTGATCCGAGAAAAAACTTTTTTATGATACACTCCAATTATTTTATCAGAAATAATGTAAAAGGAAGTGGAATTATAAACCAATAAACTGCACCTCTACACACAAAACACAGCGAGTTCTTCACTTTGAACGGTCATATCTCGGCCAATTTTGCTTCAAAATAAGCCAATCATTTTTTTTTTGATTTTTTAGGTATTTTACAAATATCTTTGTAGTTACTGTTATCTTATCCCCATCAACATTAATTCCAAACAGGAAGTTTATCTCTTTGCATTAACGAAAAATTGAAAAAGTGTCATTAATTAAAAAATAGTTTGTGTCTTAAGTCTTTTACATTGCTGAGCACTATCCTAGAATTTCCAATTAAATTGGATATCTGGATTTAACTAAATGATTTGGCGTACCTTGCAATAGAAACAGATGGCGACTCTAGGTATAAGTTATTCGCATATTTTGAAATTCTCACAAACGTTTTACAGTTCAACTCTGTCCCCATTGTGTAAAAAACCAAAGTAATTTCCCATGAAAATCTAGATTTCAACAGCATCTATTGTGTACGTGAGTGTGTGTGTGTTGTCTTTGCATTCGGAAGAAACTCCAACAAAAACATGCATTGAAATTAATTTTCTAAAAAAAATAGAAACGTTGGGTGATGGGGTTTTTTCCTGACGTTCTGACTGCCGTGTTTTCATTTTAGTAGAACTCATAAATTATCAAACTCTGCCAAAGGTGGAATAACAAAAACACTGCAGCACCAGCAGCCACAACAGCAACTGTTCATGACACGAAAAGGTAAAATTACAACTTATCACAACAACAAAGATCCTATTCCATGTGAAAATCTTGAAAATTTACAACCCATTGTAAGAAAAAACAGAAAAAAATGAAAATGCAACCCAAGTTTGTCTAGATTATTGTTATTTTCTGAGCGGTCTAGAATTGATGGATCTTCCAATGTAAACGTAAATGTAATTAAGGGTAATTAATATAAAAGTTGTGCAAAATGCAAAGGAAGAAACATTGCAAAAATATGATTGATTATATCACAAATTCATATTGTATAGAATATGAAATGTAAAATCAATTAAATTTGCTCTAGATGGTATCAAATCCTACCATTCTGAACACACATAAAGTTGAGTTACTGCTATTAGTCCTTTTAATTGACGAATTTACGTTTAAACAACGAAAAACTTTAGACACAAACTTGTTTTCCAATAGATTACCCATTAAAGGAAAAAACTCAAGACACAAACGTTTCAATTGCTTCATAAATTTTGACACATGGCCAATGTTTTCTTCTCCCAGTAATTTAGGGAAATGGCAATGTTATTTCATTAAAGGGGAATGCTGCTAGGTATGCTTCCAAATCAACATAGAAAATCCGTCGATTTCCAGCGAAGATCCGGAAGCGACTCTCTCCGTCCGACAGTCTATTTTACACATGAACCGGGCTATATACGTCTGAAACTATAGGCAAAATGGAGTAAATTGGCATTTTTGATTTTTCGTTTCCTCTTCATGTTGACGTTTTAAAGAACTTTCAAATTTCAAAGGACAACATTTTTCAAAAAGATATTTTAAATACTTGTACTCATCGCAGAGAATTGTATTGCCTTTAAATAATAATTATTAATTTCTACAATCAATGATAACAAGGGCATCAAAAACGTCATTGAAAAATAAATGCTAAAAAATACTTTGAAAATATTCTGAAATTTTTTCAAAAATATACATGGTAATATCCTTTATGTAGTGCAACACTTCCCGAAATTTCAATATCCTAGCTTTGTAAGTTGTATTTTAATAAATATTTACATGAAATTCTTCCAAGAAAACAAAACTTTTTATTGTTTATCACTGTGCGAGTCAAAAAAATAAATAACCATATTCTGACACCTCAAAAAGATAGAAGACAAAAAATAAGAATACACGTGTCCCGTTGTTTATCCTCAGCACTTCCACTTTCGCGGTTATGGGCCACCAAAGGTTTGAGACCTTGTTGTCAAAAGTGATCATTTTGTCAGATTCAAATCTTCTAAACCGCAAAGAATTTTCGGTTTGCTATCAGAGGCAAAGTGGTAGCTCTTGTCTTAATGAACTTACATTTTGAACACATAGAGTCCACTTAACCTCATCTTCAAGGTAAAAATTGTCAAAGTCAAATTTCCTTTATAATTTTTTCTGATCTAATTGAAGCAAAGAACAAACTACTTCTACAACTGCATTCGTTATATAAAGTTGATTAGTCCCGCTCTACACTAGAGTGATTTCATTGAAAAAATTTCATGAAATTGGGTGTTCTTAGATCGAGTTCCCCACTGCAAGAATTTTGATGATATTACTCTCCTATGAAACTCGATCTACGCATAATTTCATGATTTTCTTTTCATTGGAATCACTGTAGTGTGGACCGGGACTTATTGAGATTTTAGGTAAATTTTTGTAGTTGCTTATATTCTTGAATTTTGAACGGTTTGGTATCTATGGACCAGAATTGATGATACGCCAATTAAAAAATCTGAAATACATATTTATAGTAAAGGCGCTCAGTATCTGAAAAAAATAGTTTGACAGTGTGAAAAATCCGTACACATAATTTGAGCTTAATTCTATTTATAATCCAAAACATTGATGAACATATCAGTACTATAGCGTCGTTTACTCTTAATCGCAGCCATAATTGACACAAGTACAATCAGAAATATACACATTGTTTTATAAATATTTTTAAACAATATGCAACTTTCACTATTTTAGAATACAATTAAAGTTTTAAAACATAAAAAAGTTAAGTAAAGCCAACAAAAATGCAGTGTGAAATATTTAAGAGAAAATATGTCAGATTCTCTTTGTGCATCCCTGATCCAAAACCAAGTATTAATTCTCTTCTCATTCCCTATAATAAATGTCTTCTTTATTATCTGTACAAGCTGTACTTTTCATAAAATAAAAACTATAAAGTTCATTGTACCGCTTTAAACTCAAACTGAACTTTTTCCGTCATTGTAAAAACAAAATTCCCCCGTAAACTGTTTCACTTTGACTTGATGCGAATTGTCATGGTAAGACAAAACACATCAATGTGAACAAAGTTGAACAACCACCAACCAATGATTGCAAAGCTTTACTTTAAACTATACTTTACACGTAAGTCATTGGCCAACAGTGAGATTTTCCTCAGTCATTTGTTTTCTCTGTCTAACCAATTGCTTGGGGTATAACTGGGAAAATTACAATGCTGATCATGTTGTAAAGGTAGTTTATATACATAATGTCGAAATGGGGGATCTACGGAGTAACTGTTGCTGTAATTTTATACATTAAATCATGGTAAGAGTTTAATTATTTGTGTTTAAATGAATTTCTTTAAATATATTATTTGTCATAGGACAGCTACATAATTGAAGCTAAGCACGGAATGTGGATGTTTGATGATGGGTTATACAGAATGGCAGATTTGAAAAATAAAAACGCACATTTTTATTTGACAATTTTTTTAAAAGGATATTTTCTACGAGATTGTTAGGTTTGCAAGTGCCACACTTGGAGACCGTTAATCTGTCTCGCAAGATACCGTCCAGGCTGTAACAATTGTCGATATTAGTTCACGTTTTAATATAGCGCCAAAAAACGGTATCGTCCATTTTTTACATTAAGCGACATTTTCAAGTGGTAAATGGTTTAAATTCAGTTTACATGAATTTTTCGGTATAATACGTACTTTCACATATAACCGGATTTAATAAACCCACTGGGTTTAATTCCATTGGGTATACGTCAAATAAATCCTCATAAATAGACAACGGAATTCTATGCAACCCTTATTTTTGGCCCGATTCATTTCAAATTTTGGGACTGGGCATATTTTTGGCTTCTGATTAAATTGCAATCGAAACATATGCCATATGCAAAATTATTCTAAATGCAGCATACATTTTGCATATGCAAAAAACATGTGCATATGCACAATTTATGCATTTTACATATTTTCTTATGCAACAAATATTTCAATAATAGGTTCAAAAATGTTTGTGTGTACAATTTTTCTGTTTTAAATTCTCTTCAGACAAGTCAATAAAATAAAGAAATGTATAACCACAGCCACAACCTTCAAAATACCGAAAATCTGGAGGTACCGTTCTATGGGGGCTATGTGAAGACGTGAACCTATACCGACAAATTCCAGGTGGAAAGTTTTATACCCCCAAAAGAGGGATATTGAGGCCACAACTTTCAAAATAAGAGAAATCCGGAGGTACCGATCTATGGGGGCTATATGAAGAAGTGGACCTATACCGAGAAATTTCAGGTGGAAAGTTTTTTAACCCACAACGAAGACTAATGCCAAAATTCAGTAATTTCGGTGGTATATTGAGGCCACAACCTTCAAAATACCGAAAACCTTTCTATGGGGGCTATATGATGACGTTGACCTATACCGACAAATTTCAGTTGGAAAGTTTTAAGCCCCCAACGAAGACAAAATACCAAATTTCAGTCATTACGGTGGGACATTGAGGGCACAAATCCTTGCATATGTTTTTGCATATGCTCATTTTATGCAAATATGTAAAAATATGTCAAAATATGCACGATATGCAAAAATGTCTGGGCCTAATTCGTTTTATTTTGTGATATATCACTTATGTGATATATCGTTTTATAAAAAGAGTTTCTGTCTAAAAAGATTTTCTCTACGACCATCCTAATCATACATAATAATGTCTGGTATAATATAATGGTATAATATAACTAGACTATAAGTCCATAATTTAATATAGACCTCACTACGAACGAGTTTTACAATATAGGAGGTTTGATTGGAACTTTGTCCAATCAATTAGATGTCCTTAAAGCCAATTGTCGATGTGGGCTGACGTTTTGGTATGTTCCTTCATTACGTATTTATATTTAATATCCTTTTTCTCTTAATATTTTTAGGTGTAATGGATTGGAGTAAAAACGTCTCAACATTATGTTTGTCCATCATCTTCACATATTCATCTAGGGCATAGAATTTGGTACATAATTTATTTATTTATTTAATTATTTATTTATTTATTTATTTATTTATTTTGGTTTTAGATAAGTCTCAATTCTTGGGGCTCAATTCTTGTTCTATAAAAATTGAAATGAAAACTTTTGTAAAGGAAATAAATGTCAAATGAAAAATTTTATAAAGAAAATATTTGTCATTTTAAATTTTCATAGAACAAGAATCCAGCCCCTGCTCAAAATTATGAATGAAAAGTTCAAATAAAAGTTGACAACACTGTTGCTATCGGTAGAACTTTACCTTTTCTTGGTTGCTAACTTGCCGAATAATATCCCCAGCAAAATTTTATGGAAGTGGTTCCATGAGATGCCATGATTTCACTCAATCTTTTGCATTGGTTAAAATGAAGTCGTGAAAGAACCGATCTTTTCATCAGCATTTAGACCCATTCGAAGGAAGTCGTGAAAGATCCGGTCGTTTAATCAGCATTTGAACCAATTCAAAGGAAGTCGTGATAGATCCGATCTTTTCCTTAGCATTTGAACCCATTCCATCGATCCAATAGAGATTAATTTTGTGTTTTTATATTAACATATGTATATATTCTTTTATTTATTTGACTATGTACGTTTAAAGCAATGTAAGATTTATTATGCTAGGAAGTCCCAACCATTGAGCTAAAAGTAGACTCGGATTGCACTCTTTGGTATTAGTTGTGTTCCTTTACGTGCCTGAGGTTACCAATTTTTCACCCGCAAAGTGTTTTCTTACTTTTAAAAGCATACAATTTATATGAGAACAGTTCACCACTTTTACCATTTTTGCAATAATTACCATTTTTAAAGTAAAGGAACAGGCCAATTATAAAAGTTTCCTTGCCTGCTCTAGAGAACCCTGCTCAACAAGTCGATTTGTAGATCCTTACAAAACAACAAACATTTCCAAAACGTTGTAAAATAAAATTCACGAGATAGTAATCTGCAGTTGGAGTCAATGTCGAAATCTGCACTGCACTGGTGGGAAGTAAAATCCTTTTGTAAGATGAATCAAAACCTGTTGCGGAGGAAGTAAACTCTGTTGCGTGCAGCGGCGTTGTTTAGACTGCAACAGCTGGGACGGCCGGAAGTCAAGTTTCTCACTTAAATTTACAACCTGTTGCTTGCCAAACACATCGTTCCCGAAGTCTGGAAAATAGGCCAGCTACTGAAGCCCGAAAAGAAAGCCAGCAAAGGTGAATCTTTTGTCGCCCGTAGCAAGGACCCTTGTGGCTATAGTTCTTCCAGCATCAGAAATAACTTTCCAGGATTCGTAAGCAGCACAACAACTGCGCTGAAGGCCATCTCCGTATTAGCAGAGGACTCACTCAGAGCAAGCCGTGCTCATAATCTAGAAAGAGAAGTCTAACGTTACAAGAGAGAACCTCTAGATCAACAAGCCTTTCAACCAGGTTTAAGTAGCATTCACACGAATGCAGTCACAGATGCAGTAAACAGTTATCGTGTGAATGCGGTCCTTGGAGAACATCCACCATCTATCGCAGCTGAGAAGCGCCAGCTGTCAGGACAAACCAGAGTAGTTTTGCGTCAATACGCTCGGGATGGTGCAGCCGTCAAAATTCCTATAGGGCAAGTACTGATGACACGACACACTGCTCCTTTTCAATTGTCCTACCAATCCTGCTAAGGAACTTAAGTTTGCAGCTTTGTGGTTACAAACCATACAAATAGCGAAATGGCCACATTCTTACGACTGATAGACCCAGAGTCAGATTAAGCAGAAAAATGAGAAAACAAACATATTAACTACGGTTACAACATCGATAACAAACTGCAATTATAGATGTAAACTTTATGATGATAAATAAATTATAGTTATTTCATTAATTCCTTTGAATTAATAAAATAAAAAAAATGAAAATCATTTTTCAATACAGCATTTTCCATTTTCCGAACAAGACGTGAAAATTACATGCCAAAGGGTTGGTGAAAATGACATGCCAAAGATTAGTGAAAATGCTATTCTTGGGAATTGGTTAAGATGCCATGCCAAAGAATTGTTGAAGATGCCATTCCATCGAGTTAGTAAAGATGACATGCTTAGGATCTGAAAATGAATTGCATCTTTTGGGGGTCACGCTCTTGTAAAAAGAATGAGTGAAGATGCTGAAAAAATGACATTACATTTCAGTTGCACCCATTTTGAATAGCATCTTTGGCATCGAACATTTTGCTGGGTCGTTAATTAACGAAATTATAAGTATTTTAAATTTACCCATTTTTGTCGGTAATTAAAAATGTGAGTTTAAGAATCGCACTACAGTATTGTTCACCTTTTCTATCCCAAAACTGATTGTGTATTTTTTTTTGTTGATGACGTTTACAAAATCGCCTTAAACTGCTTTAAATTGAACGATTCAAACTTTCACTGACTCATTGTGGGCGAAATCCAAATCTAGCGGGGAAAATTTAAAAACTTGTATTTATTTATAAAAACAGGGGTAGTAATTATAAAATAAAACAAACTATATTAAATGTAAAATATTTTGATTGATTGACTTATTATACTCCAGGAAATGAAAGGGATGTTAAACTACTCCAAATTTTAAACTATTAAGAAGGGGATTGTATTTTTAAACATATTATGAGAAACATATTATGTTTCTCATGACAGTAGGTCTAATGCTGTTGAATAAGGTCAATATAGGTCCACATGTTGGAGTAGATCCTATATAACGGTACTGTCCGATTTTCGCTGTTTTTAATGGTTTATGTACATTTTCTGACTGAATTAGGTGTATTTTGACATTTCAGATTCAAAGAAATTCTCTAACAAAAATTGAGGACACAGATCCACGTTTTGTTGTATATGTAATGTATGACTTTAAGAATTTTAAGATTTCACACTACATTTTCTGGCCGACTTCGCTGTATTTTGGCATTTAGGGTTCCCAGTAGTCAACAAATTTCTCCATCAAAAATTGTAGGGATAGGTCTACGTTTTGGTATAATACTCATATAATGATATCGGAATTTTAGACCTTTTATACTTCAAAATTAATTGGCGAAAAAATGAAGAGTTCGGAGTTCATACTTAAAAAAACAATATCCGGACGCGAATGCCGGTGAATGAAATTTTTTGTACTTTATACATATATTATACTTAAAGTCGAAAAATTGTGTCTTAATATTTAAAGGTTATTTTTTAATATTTACAACAGTAAATAATCCTGTAATCATCCCTTTCCTTTTTAATCATTTTAAATTTTTGACGACGAAAACAAATACCAAAAAATTCGAATTAGCAGTCACGAATAAAATCTATATCTAATAAGACTCCAAAAATGTTTGCAATAAGACTCCATTTATTACACTGTGTGTAATTTTTTGAGTCATGTTTTATTAACCATATTATGACACCGCAGTGTGATAGAATACCAAAAAAGAGAAGACACGTGTCTCGCCGTTTTTTCGTATCTCATCAACTTTCGCGGATATATGAATCCAAAGGTTTGAGGCTTTGATGTAAAAAGGGATCATTTTGTCAGGATTATATCCAAACCTTTCAGAAATTTGATTTAATCTCAGAGGCAATGTTTTAACTCTTCTCATAAAGGGTAACAATTGGGAACACATAATATCCATCAAACTTCATCTTCAAGAAATTTCTTTCAACATTTTTTCTCGATTTTTGGTGTACAGATATGAAACCGATCAAGCAAATGCAATGTTTATCCTTTTTTCTTTGTTTCTGGTCCATAGATAATAAACCGTTCAAAATTATACAAAACAATCAACTACAATTATGTAGCAAATATATCAGTAAGCACCTTTCTGGAATATATAATTTTTCTCCGATTCTTGCCCACAGATATCGAACCGCCCAAAAATTAACTACAAAAATGTACCTAAACAACTTTCTAGAACATACATATGAACAGTCTAGGAATGATTATTTAGGCTGAAATTCCCAAATAAGTCCCAATTTACATTAGGCGAGTTTACTTGCGGCAATTGTCAGTTTGATGGAGAGAGAGGTGAGGCATATGGTAACCCTTTGCCTCTCAGCCCCCTCTCTCGCCTAATGTAAATTGGGACTGATTAAATTATTTTTAAGGTTTACCGACAAAAATCGGTAAAATTAAATCGCAAAATTATGACTAAAAACATAAAGAAAAGTTGGCATCACTGTTTGTGTCGGTAGAGGCTATAGAGCTGGCAAAAAATCGATGGCACTATCGATAATATCGATTATTATTTAAAAACTCAACATCGATAGATAGTTTTGCCTATCGATATTATCGGAATAAAAATCCCTAACCTGAAATCCATTGAAATAAATAGAAATTTCGCTGATTTTCGGTTATGTGTGTGTAAGAAAGTAAGTCCGTAGTCATACGTACATATTTTTCGGTAAAATAAAATGCATTTTTTACATTTTTTATAAAATAAAAACAGCTGTTTATTCTCCTTTACATTTCTGTGAACTACTTTTGCATAATTTCAAGAAAATCATTGACATTTCCGTCATTTTCATCTCCAAATTAATGGCGATGACAACTTAACGATAATATCGATAGCAATCGATATTTTAAAACATTATATCGAAAATATCTAATGTTGGGAATATCGATGGTTTGCCAGCTCTAAGAGGCCAAGGCAAATTCATATAAGGTATATGCATGAACTACAACAACTAACAAATTTACAAAAACAACATTGTTGTTATTGAAAATTAATTGTCAGAGATTAATATTGAATAATAGGGTCGTTCCAAAATTTTTTTTTTTCAGGAAAAACATATGTAAATACATTTTGAGAATCCTCTAAAATAGGACAAATTTGAATCAAAATGTAAATATAAAGCATACAGAAATGTCGTAGGTCATTGTTATTACACGTTTATGATGAAAAAAGTATTTTATGCTAGCAAATTGCGAAGTTTCAAAATTCACGAGTAGACCCTATTACATTTTGAAAATCAAATTTACAAAAAAAGTAAAAATACAGTCGATTGTCACTTCTACCTTCTATAAATGTGCCTTGCTAGCGACTACTTTTATTCATCGTTAACATACCGAAAATTTTCGTTAATTATCGAAATTATAAGCATTTTAATTTTACCGACAGGCAAAAATGAGTTACAGAATCCCACTACAGGTCTGGAAATAACGAACTGTTCAAAACTGAAATAAATGTGAGTGGTTTGTTATTAACGGGTCTGAAGGGAATAATAATCGCTGTGTCTTTTTACGTGATAATTAGTAATAATTATTACTAATGTTGCAGATTTTGAAAGTTGTATAAAGGAAAAGTTGCTGAAAAATCTGCTACCATTAAATACTGCTTTTCATCCTAAACGTGTAATAAAAATGACCTACGAGAGTTATGAATGCATAATATTTACATTTTGCTTCAAATTTGTTCTATTCTAGAGGATTTTCAAAATGCATTTATGTTTTTCCTGAAAAAAAAAATTTGGAACGACCCTATTATTCAATATTTTCTTTGACAATTAATTTTTTAATAACAACAATGTTGTTTTTGTAAATTTGTTAGTTGTTGTAATTCATGCATATACCTTATAATAAATATACCTTGGTTTATATGTTCCAAAAAGTTGTTTATTGAGATCTTAGGTATATTTTTGTAGATATTTGTATTCTTGAATTTTTAAGGGTTTAGTACATGTATATGGAATCGATGAAAAAATTACAAATATCGAATATTATTGAAGTATTTTCCGATTTTGACTTTTAAGAATTTTTCGCAGACAGTAGGTATATATGTTCAAGAAAGTTGTTTAGTGATATCTTTGCTACATAACTGTAGTTGATTGTTTTCTATAATTTTGAACGGTTTAGCATATATGGACCAGAAACAAAGAAAAAAGGATAAACATTACATTTGCTTTGCTATTTTGATGTTGTATAAAGATTTTTTTGAGGTCTAGGGTACATTTTTGTAGTTGGTTGTTTGCTTCAAACTTG
Organism: Musca autumnalis; assembly: GCF_047663935.1. Classification (NCBI taxonomy): domain Eukaryota; kingdom Metazoa; phylum Arthropoda; class Insecta; order Diptera; family Muscidae; genus Musca; species Musca autumnalis. The sequence continues at coordinate 3,170,131 of NW_027411755.1, read as the reverse complement.
ATGGGTTTCATATCTGTATTTTTATATAAATTAAGGTTAGTTTGCGGTCTTCTATTCGTGTGTTTTAGTCAACCAACTTTTTAAAGATCACAGTTTTGGATGGTGGAAAACATGGCACAATCATACTGGTACCCGCATCAGCCCAGCTGATGTACTGTAAGCTGTCAAAAAGTTGTTGTAATTGAAAACACAAAATTAAAAAACAAAAATTTAAAAGAAAAATTGTGATTTAAGGCGGATTTTTGTAAAAATGTGTTTATTAATAACTGCCTAACAAAATTTTTTTTGAAAAAATTGTGTGAATCGCTTTATTTTTGGAAAACATTTTTGACATTTCACAGTACTGAACTCGTTTTTGTTGTAGTTGTTGGCTGATGCATCTACCTGGAAATTGTGCAATGGTGGAAAACAAACAAGAAAGCCTATGATACTCTTCAGTACTACTCCCGACAATAAGCATTCCGCAATTAAAAATTATTTTAAGAGAAGTGAGGATTGTATCGTCACTCTTATACGAATACCGTCACAACTGAAATAAGTTTTCAATCATTAGGTGATTATGGGTACAACACACACAAATAATATCGTGGGATATATTAGAATTTATCACTCTTAGTCTCGGTCCACACTAGCGTGAATTTCATTAAAAAAGTTCATGAAATTAGGCGTTCTTATACCGCGTATGCACTTAACCCGAATAACAACGTGGGCATGGTACAATAATTCATAGGTAAGCCAGGTATGAGAATCGCCAAAAAAATACAACCCTGTCACTATGGCGTAAAACGTCAAAACTGTTTTGATGAATGATATCGGATGAGTAAACAAAGAAGAAGAAGAACGAAATGTTGAAATGAAAACAAAACAGAGTTGAATTTTTTGATCAATAATAAATATCAACTCTGCATGTCAACACGGTTTTGACAGATTAAGCCATAACAAAAAAAAAATTGTAATCAGCTGTTAGCTGTGGCCTACCTAAGAATTATTGTACCATGAACGTGGGTTTGGGTTTCAAATGTCAATTCCATAGCGTAAACGTCAAATAAATCCTCAGAAAGAAGGTTAACCCGACAAAAAGCTCTAGTGCAAACGCCGTTTTAGATCAAGCTCCCCACTACATCAATTTCATGATTTGAATCTACTATGGAACTCGATCTAGAAACGCGTAATTTAATGAAATTTTTTAATGATGTCACTGTAGTGTGGACCGAAACTTACCTACAACAACGTGATTGACATCTGCTAAAATTCATTGTCGCCAAAAATTGTCTATGTCTATTCTGAGACCTGGAAATTAGAGTTGTGCCAAAGGAACTATATGGAACTATCTAGTTCACTTCGCAGTTCCCGTGGCCCACATTTTTTCTTTGAACAAACTGCATATACGTAATATCAAACGTTAAATTTCATTATGCTACTCATACGTTTTGGAACTAGTACAAGGAACTAGATTACCCAACTCTACTGGAAATCATTCAAAATTTCGAGACGATTTGTCAATGATTGCGACCTGTAGAGTGAATACAACAAAAATATGGTGGAAGAGACACACATAGCTAGTCATAGTTAGAAATTTTCTTGATCAAAAATAGGTGTGTACGATAACTTTCCCAGCAATATTTACTCAGTCAGTTCCAGCAACCTCTCTCAGTGATTTTTACTCTCTCAAGCAAGAAAAATTGCGGAAAGATATCGAACAACATTTTGCAAAAACTTGCAAGAAAGTCAGCTGTTACCGAAAATGGTTGGTTGGTTCTGTTTCTTTCGATATTTTGAACCGAATGGAGCAAAAGCATAAATTTTAAAATTACATTTGACTAATTTGAAGCAGTAATCCTATCCAAAACAACTATTCTTAAGGTAAGGTCACATTAGGCAAATATTTGGTACAAATTCGTTTTCCCATATTTGCCCAAACAAATGTGGATTTCATACAAAATTTTATTTGTGTTCACATTACAGGCAAATATTTGACACATTTTGTTTGTTCAAACAGTGACAAATAACGAAATGGGCAAACATCCCAGTGGGAAAATTGGGAACATATTACATTGAAAATATATTTATTAACGCATTATAAGCAATACGTTCCAAAACGTATCCGTAAGAATCGAGAAAAGAATATAATTGGACAAAAAGTTAAATTATTAAATATATTATAGAAGATACGTTATATAATATACCGTAAAGAATCGAACGAGTAATTCCACTTGACTAAAAATTCATATTAATTACCTCTTACATTCCCACTGGATACGACAAGGGAATGCAATGTTTCTTTTTGTATTTTTTTTTTATTTTTTTGTAATCCCGTTATCTGCCGACGCCTTTAAGTCGCAGCATAAATTTGCCAGTTTTGTTTGTGTCGTGTAACAATAAAGACGTAATTTTGTAAAAAAAATGTAATGAAATATTTTAATTTCTGTTTTTAATGAATGAATATTCTTTTTTTGTATTCTATGAATACTTTTTTAACTACATAAAATCCTTTGGTCTGTTCCTTTACTTTTGAAAATGGTAAAACCGGCAAAAGTAGCAAAAGTTGTGAACTGCTCTCATACGAATTGTGTGGTGTCAGAAGTAAAGGAACGCTTTTCGAGTAAAAAGTGGTAAAACTTGAAGATTCTTGCACGTAAAGGAACATAGCTCTTATATTTCTAAATATAAATAAAAACTTAATTAAAATTAATGGTTTTCTATTTTAATGCAATGAATTACTTAAGGCATACGGGGGAATAAATTATTTATAAAAAGAGAATACATACATAATACGATGCATTCCAGTATATGAATTCCATTATATATTACTAAAGAACTATAAAAGAATATACCCATTGATTACACGATGCTTTCTATGCATACTATAAAGGAATATATTATTTTCCTAGGACATGCACCGTGTTACGAATAATGTATTCGGTAATCAACAAATCATAGTGGCTCTGTATTACCCGTTCGATTCCCATCGATTACATTTTCCCACTGGGATGTTTGCCGTGTGTTCACATTTGAAGAGATATTTTCACCCAGAAATTGTTTGAGCAAACTGCCAGCAAATATAAAATTATTTGGCCGAAAAAAATAGAGAGAGAAATAATAAAAATGGCGTTGAGTTTATTGTTTGTTTTGGAGAAGGCAAATCAAAGACCACATGTTTGGCAATGAGTGCCTTGTCGGAATGAGTTCATTTGTGTATTGTTGCGAATGTATGTGAATTATGGCACATTGTGCCTTGGAAAATTATTTTTATAAACAGCTTTCAATTTTGTTTATTATGAATTTATATTTGTATTTAAATGTTGTCAACGTAGTATTTCAACCAAAAGGGTGAAGACAGTTTACCATGAAAACGTTTTCTATTAATGAAAATAATATACAGGTTATCAAGATAATGTTTTTAAACATAGAAAACGAAGTTTTTTTGTATTGACTTATGAAAACTAATTTTTTTTTATAAAAAAATCGCGCTTTTTGTAAAATTAGTTGGTGAAGTTTGTGAAGATAATATTGGGCGTATAAATAAAAATCCATGTATAACAATAATAACCAAATGAAAAACAGTGTCAAATTCAATATGCGGCACTTTGTTTGGCTTCTTCAAAATTTTTCGAAAAAATTGAAATTTTACCGCAGCTACTATTTACAGCTTGCCACGGTAATATTTTTAAAAGAAAGAAGATTTTTTTGTACTGATTTATTAAAGTTGACAGATAATCGGGATTAAAACGTCGGTTGTTGTTTTCAAGACAGTATTGGATGTATAAATAACAAAACTAAATCCGCGTAGCAGTACAATTATAACCACTACCAATAATTACGTTACAATTACTATTGTAATGTATGCCAATACGTCTAATAATTTCTGAGGTTTTGCGTTTTTCTAAAACCCACCATTTTTGATGCGCATCCGGTTTCAGTAGCACCCATAAAAAATATGTCTATATACACCTATTTCAAACAGATTCTTCACGAACCGCGGATGTGCCTCCACATTCTATTTTTGGTAAAATCGCGTATAAAGGATTCCATTTATGTAAGAAATGTTAAAGAAAATCGCGGTTTAATACGCCGATTCGTCAAAATACATTTTTGCCGATTTTCGTATTTTCAAGGTATCTATATCCGCGGTCTTAGTCGATGGATTCGATCGCCGAAGGTCTCATTAGATCCGTCGCGTAAAAAAACTAAATTCACACGGGTTACAAAGGAAATTGGATAACACTTGTACATTTTAAACTCAAAAAATAGGTTTTTTTTTTTTAAACCCGAAATTCCGGCTTCAAAATGACAGCATCAATTTTAGGTGGATGCAGTGGATATATCGAAAAATGATACACTAGTATCACATTGCCCATGAATTATTCTTTGAGTCTTTCTTTGAGCATATGTCTATAAAATGTAAGGTTAAGCCAGAAATCAGAAGGGAGCATAAAAAAACTTGTTGGCTTCAACCCATTTTTAGCTATTTTTCTACATTGATGCCAACACAGCTTCCACGTAAATTAATTTTTATGGTCGACCTTATGGATATAGATTTTCAATCATACTATATAGAATATGTTAGCAGTTCGCGAATTCTGAATGGGTGAAACTCGGATTCATCGATTGTAATATGCCATTTAGATATGACACCATTAGCCGGATTTAGCGCATTATCAGGATTTATTTGCTAAATCCAGCCAAAATCTACCAGATTTCCCATACAAAAATAAATCCTCCTATTGAGTGGATTTGTTTTAAATCTGGCATAAATCCTTGTATACAACTCTGTTTTTAGCAACATGTTGCTAGAAAATACAAAAAGTTGCAAGCTGGCACAAGAAACAAGGTAGATGCATCGGTGAATTGCTACACTAAAAATAATTTAAAATGTAAAAATTTGTAAACAAGGCGGAAAAATTAAATTTGTTTTGATGTACAAAGTTGATTTTAATCAATAAAGACTAATATTTATGATGTCTAAACGATAAAATAATTCGTTTATTTATTTTAGATGGGCAAACTGCGATAAAATAATAATTTATTTGCTCTTTAGTTAGCATTAGTAGCATAATGTGCTAAAATTTTCAGTATTAAGCAATACATTTGTAATTTGACGTATGTTTTTTGAGACGAATTCAATTTACAAAAAATTCTTTTGACGTTTCACATTCGTTCAGATGGGGTGATGCATCTACCTTGGTAATTGTGCTATGAACAAAAATCAGCTGACTGCCATTTAAATCCTTCAAAATGTATATCTAAATGCAATGATATTTGTACAGGATTTATTAAATCCAGTCGAGGATTTATGGCTAGTCTAAATGAGCTATAAAACATTTTTGGTTTTTTAAATCCCTCATCTCCCATTTATTTATTTCTTTATTCACTAATTATTGACTTCGTATTATATATTTACAAGAAATTTCGTCATTTTATGGTCATATGCCCCTTTTTAATATGTGACAACAATGTGTTTCAGCAGATGTTTGCTCTTGTTTGCTCTTATAAACAAATTGTAAGACCAAATAAATGTTTGTCAAAAAAGGAGGAAAATATTTGCTGAACGGTGTTCACATTAAAAGCAATTTGGTTAAATTTTTGTTTGCTTCCAAATAGTTTTGTTTTCCCAAAATCAGCTGTTTTCTTGTTTGCCTTTGAAAAATATTTGCTGGTCAAATTGTGGCTAACAAATATTTGTCACTTTTGAGCAAATATTTGCCTAATGTGACCTTACCTTTAGTCAAAAATGTTATCATTTCAAGTTGTTTACACTGAACAGCTGATTAAATGTCAGCTGGCCGAACTTACAAATTTTCCCACCAAAAATTTGCAAGTTCTCAGTCACAAAACTCTCCAAAAATCTCTCCCAACTAGCTCTCTGTTGCGGGATAATTTTGTTATCGAACAGCATTCAGTAAAAATTTGTACTAATTTGTACCAATTTTTGGGTTATCGTACAGACCTAATAACAATCAATTAAACAAAACATTTACCTTTTCATTAAATGTGTATTTCTTTATCTTCAACTCCACCAAAATCAACAGAGATGTAAAGATTTGTTAATGAGTGAAATCTTTATAGTTTCTGGGTTAACATCCCGGCCAATTTTGGTTATCAATCACAACACCGTTTTATGTAAGTCCCAATTTACATTAGGCGAGTTTACTTGCGGCAATTGTCAGTTTGTTGGTGAGAGAGGGTGTTGAGAGGCAAAAGCCCTCGGCACATAGGGTCCGTTTAGTGACACGTTGCGACACGCGTTGTCCCAAAACAGTTAAATTATGTTTAACTTTAATGCGTCAGCCATGTTGTTGTTTTTCAAAAAACTTGGTTTCACTTACACTTTTTTCATGTGGTTGTTGTAACGCAACGCACAACGCACCGTATGTGCCGAGCGCTAAAGGGTTACCATATGCCTCACCTCTCTCTCCATCAAACTGACAATTGCCGCAAGTAAACTCGCCTAATGTAAATTGGGACTAAACTCTCGTAACAATTCTCTTCCAATTTATTTAATTGTCATATTTAATTAAATCCGCGCACTAACAAAACACACTTTTACGGTTTAACACAATTGTTTTCACCTTTTCTAATTTAAGGAATAGCTTTAAAAAAATTGTACATATATGAACGTCGACCGTTTTTGCAACCGAACTATGTAATATGCCATTTAGATATGACACCATTAGCCGGATTTAGCGCATTATCAGGTTTTATTTGCTAAATCCAGCCAAAATCTACCAGATTTCCCATACAAAAATAAATCCTCCTATTGAGTGGATTTGTTTTAAATCTGGCATAAATCCTCGTATACAACTCTGTTTTTAGCAACATGTTGCTAGAAAATACAAAAAGTTGCAAGCTGGCACAAGAAACAAGGTAGATGCATCGGTGAATTGCTACACTAAAAATAATTTAAAATGTAAAAATTTGTAAACAAGGCGGAAAAATTAAATTTGTTTTGATGTACAAAGTTGATTTTAATCAATAAAGACTAATATTTATGATGTCTAAACGATAAAATAATTCGTTTATTTATTTTAGATGGGCAAACTGCGATAAAATAATAATTTATTTGCTCTTTAGTAAGCATTAGTAGCATAATGTGCTAACATTTTCAGTATTAAACAATAAATTTGTAATTTGACGTATGTTTTTTGAGACGAATTCAATTTACAAAAATTCTTTTGACGCTTCACATTCGTTCAGGTGGGCTGATGCATCTACCTTGGTAATTGTGCTATGAACAAAAATCAGCTGACTGCCATTTAAATCCTCCAAAATGTATATCTAAATGCAATGAGATTTGTACTGGATTTATTAAATCCAGTCGAGGATTTATGGCTAGTCTAAATGAGCTATAATTTAAATTCGGTCCACGTGATGTCTACTGACAACAAGAAAGTCCCGTGTAAGTGATGTTAATGCAATGCTGCTCTTGGCGTTTTTTAACGTGCAAATAATAGGTCTGTCTGGTTACCCACAAGTTTGTAACAATTTCCTTTAGCAAGAACTTGCAAGTAACCAGACACACTTATTAACAATTACAGAGACACGAAACGCATTTAATTTAATTTGTAAGGCCTGTGCTGGAATTCACAGTGTATTCTACGCACATTACACTCACAGCTCCTCGCAAAGGTGTTTCTGTCTTTCACGTGTGTAGAACTATCAAATTTCCTTATGTTTGTTTTATGTGTACACAAAAGTAAGTCAAGTGGGCAAATATATAATTTATTAGACAGATATTAAAAGGATATGACAACTTAAATTACGGGTTTTACTAAAATTTATTTGGTGGATTATATCTTTAATTCCGTCAATAGTAATTTTAACATGTTTTATATTAATAGGTTTAATGGTAAATGTAAACGCGCTATAATTCATATCGCTTTCAATCTTATCAAATAATCTAATTTTTAAAGTATACTTTTAGGCATAATGATGATCAAGTTAAATATGTAAAAATGTATTATTGTACGGCACCATTGCACTATAGGTAATTTACATAGTTTTTGAGGCAAAAAGTCGATTTTGCAACTTTTTATAATAATCATAGACATGTTCGATAACTTTGCAAGTAAAAAGTATTTGCAAGTTCTTGCAACTACTTGCAAGACTTCCCTTCTCTCTTTTGCTGAACAAGTTTGTTATCGAACAACGTTTTGTAAAAGTTTGTACAAATTTGTACAAACTTTTGAGTTATCGTACAGGCCTAATTTTTTAGTTGGCATTGAAAAAGATAACTTCAAAATTTATTAGTATGAATGATATTTTTCAAAATAGCGCTATTATCGCGACTTAAATTGCAGTCAAAGTGAGAATTTCGAAGAAAAACAAAAAAAAAAAAAAAACAAGTAAAAAAGTATCAGTCGGCTTTGCCGACAGAGATATACCCTCAGCCTGTATATATTGAAACAATTTTTTTCCAAAAAAGTATATATTTAGGGGTTTTTATAAATTTTGGGAAAAATTTTCATTAGGATTAGGGATCAAAAGTTTTGCGGAGTAGATACTAAAAGGAATGGATCTACCCATTTTGGAAGTGGATCTTCAGCCACTACATATGGTGTCATATGGGGGATTTACACACTTCGGGATGTTTACTCAAGAAGTATGGACTTGCCCCTGAAAAAACGTTTATCATCGTAATTGAAGCAGCGAATGCAAGTTGCTTCAACAAAAATCAAAGTGATTCGAAAGCAGGTCTTAAAGTGAACATGTATCCGAAATTTTGAGTGGGAGGTACCGGATGGAGTGGACAAATATAGTCCATATTTGAACTTGATCTATATCTGGTAGATATATTAGGATGTGTAAAGTATTGACCAATTCGGCCACTCTCTTCAAGAGTTATCGTTCGCACAATTTTTCCGAACATTTTTGAACTTTTGTGGGGGAGGTACCTGAAGGAGTGGACCGATATGGCTTATCTTCGAACTTAAACTAAGTTTGGACAAAATATTACTAAGGCCAAACTTTGGACCGAATCGGCAGACCTGTTCGAGAGTTATTTTGCCCTCCAACCCCCTCACACGGTGTCATAGGGGTTTTTTTGCAACTTTCAGGCTATTTTCTCAGGAAGTATGGACTTGCCCCTGATGAAACTTATACCGTCGTATGGAGGGCAGTGAATACAAGTTGCTAAAGCAAAAATCAAAGCGATTCGAGAGATGTTCCTAAACTGCACTTTTCCAAAATTTTGTGTGGGAGGTACCCGACGGAGTGGACCGATTGAGTCCATATTAAAACCTGATCTAAGTCTGGTACACGCTCCACGATGGGCAAAGTATGGACCAAATCGGTTACACCCTTCAAGAGTTATCGTGCGTACAAATTTTCCGAACATTTTCGAACTTTTGTGGGGGAGGTACCGGAAGGAGTGGACCGATATAGCTCATCTTCGAACTTAAACTAAGTTTGGACAAAATATTACGAAAGCCAAAATTTGAACCGAATCGGTTCATCCCTTCGAGAGTTATCGTGCGCTCCAGCCAGCCAGACAGACAGAAAGACGGACGGACATTGCTCAATCGACTCCAAATTGACTGAAACACATTTCGTCCAAACATACTTGGGGTCTAAAACCATTATTTCGATGAGGCACATTTTGCCCGTATGAAAGTGTATATACCCTTCATAGCCTAAAGGCTGAGGGTATAAAAATAAATAAATTATAAGGCATATTTCAATGTGTTTAAAACCGCGGAAAAATGAATGTAAAATGGAATAGATTGGCAATTGCGAGTTGAATTTATTTAATACATACTATAACTTAAACATTTTGTGTAGCGACCAAAAAACCCAAAAAGTCAGAATAATTACTTTATTTTTCTTACGGCCTGTTTATGTATGTCGCAAAGGTGTTTCTGTCTTTCACGTGTGTAGAACTATCAAATTTCCTTATGTTTGTTTTATGTGTACACAAAAGTAAACAACATTTTTGCTTACAAGTCAAGTGGGCAAATATATAATTTATTAGACAGATATTAAAAGGATATGACAACTTAAATTACGGGTTTTACTAAAATTTATTTGGTGGATTATATCTTTAATTCCGTCAATAGTAATTTTAACATGTTTTATATTAATAGGTTTAATGGTAAATGTAAACGCGCTATAATTCATATCGCTTTCAATCTTATCAAATAATCTAATTTTTAAAGTATACTTTTAGGCATAATGATGATCAAGTTAAATATGTAAAAATGTATTATTGTACGGCACCATTGCACTATAGGTAATTTACATAGTTTTTGAGGCAAAAAGTCGATTTTGCAACTTTTTATAATAATCATAGACATGTTCGATAACTTTGCAAGTAAAAAGTATTTGCAAGTTCTTGCAACTACTTGCAAGACTTCCCTTCTCTCTTTTGCTGAACAAGTTTGTTATCGAACAACGTTTTGTAAAAGTTTGTACAAATTTGTACAAACTTTTGAGTTATCGTACAGGCCTAATTTTTTAGTTGGCATTGAAAAAGATAACTTCAAAATTTATTAGTATGAATGATATTTTTCAAAATAGCGCTATTATCGCGACTTAAATTGCAGTCAAAGTGAGAATTTAGAAGAAAAACAAAAAAATAAATAAATTATAAGGCATATTTCAATGTGTTTAAAACCGCGGAAAAATGAATGTAAAATGGAATAGATTGGCAATTGCGAGTTGAATTTATTTAATACATACTACAACTTAAACATTTTGTGTAGCGACCAAAAAACCCAAAATGTCAGAATAATTATTTTATTTTTCTTAAAATCAATTCATATAGACTTTTACTAAATTGGCGTGATTTTGCCACCTAGAATACAATACTGAAAGTCTTCTGCATTGGTATTACTAGGTTTTAAAACCCGATTTTGCCGCTTTAATAATTATCAGATTTTATTAAGTTAAGGCCCCGTCACATAAGAGGATTGCTGTGTCCAACTATAGCTCTGTTCCTTTACGTGCAAGAATCTTCAAGCTTTAGCACTTTTTACTCGAAAAGCGTTCCTTTACTTCAGACACCATACAATTCATATGGGAGCAGTTTACAACTTTTACTACTTTTGCCGGTTTTACCATTTTCAAAAGTAAAGGAACATACCATATACAACTGTGATTACTCTATTTATTTTTCTTAGTTGAAATTGTCGTCTACATTAAATTTTTGATTCTAAAAATGTGATGTTGCCTGGGGCTGGATTCTTGTTCTATGAAAATATAAAATGAAAAATATTTCCCTTATAATTTTTTTCATTTGACAGTTTTCTTCTTTATAAAAGTTTTCATTTCACATTTTCATAGAAACATAATTGAGCCCCTGGCCTGGGAATCAAACCAGTGACTTTAAGAATGCAAAGCGAACATGCTTACCACTGCACCACCGTACCATATAAACAACAGATAGACTAATGTCTTATATTAGTTCAAGTTTGTACACGCCTTATATGAACGTAAACAATAGAAGTGTCGGCATAGACCATAGAAATTATCTGCCCACGCGATAGTCGTAAGCAGTAGACATTGTTTGTGTAAACAATCAATAATCGGATTTCGATTTTCTTTTCTGACACTAGGTAGTTATTTAAGAAGACCAAAATGGGACAGCAATTCATTTGTTACATTTATTACTGTAAAATGATATAGGATCGCTCTTTTATAGAAAATAAGTTCAGAATGCTATTACTTTTGGTAGAGGAAGGGAGAAACTCACTCCCAAATGTATGTAAAATAACATATCGTTAAAGTGTCCATAAATATTAATAAGTACATATGTCTGGTTACTTGCAAGTTCTTGGTAGAAGAAATTTCGTTAGCAAGAACTTGCAAATTCTCCGTGAAGAAATGCAAACAAAGTGTGTTAACAGACAACTTTCTTTGGGTAACCAGACAGGCCTATTATTTGCATTTAAAAAAACGCCAAGAGAAGCATTGCATTAACATCACTTACACGGGACTTTGTGTTGTCAGTAGCAATGAACGGAAACAAACAAAACGATTCGCGTACCAATCACACAAAGCCACAAACTTTTCAGCTTCTCCGTATCGTTTCATTCTCACAACCAAAACAAAAACACAAACTTTTCAATGTAAAAAGATGGAAACTGTACGATTGCTGTAATGTAACTTCGGATATGCTTTGCCGAGTTGTTTCATTCACCACCGAAACGACAAGTATTTTTGGGAAACGTTTGCCGTGCGTATTGTCAATGGCACACTCAGACACACACACACATGTGATTGCTTAACAACCCTATAAGTTAGCATCAGCATACCACAGTGAACACAGTGAATTTTATCAACCACCAAACGTTTTTGATTTATTCACATGTGTTTAGTACTATTCCGTTTTCTATCTGCTCTTGTGGATTTGAGTACTTTTCGCTTTTCGTTTTGTTCGTACTCACGAATGTAAACAAAACAAAACTAAACAGCGAGCTCGGCCAACGTGGGTTATGTTTCGTTTTGTATTGTTCCTATGGAAAATACGAAACGAAACGATTGGAAATGTTATTTAAAGTATTTTTACGTACGCTGGTCAGTAGACATCCCGTGGAACGAATTTAAATTAGGTCGGTTGCAAAAACGGTCAACGTACATGAACTTTTTTAAAGATATATTTATTCCTTATATTAGATAAATGAAGTGAAAACAATTGTGTTAAACCATAAAAGTGTGTGCAGTAAGTGCACGGATTTCATTAAATAAGAAAAATTAAAGAAATTGGAAGTGAAGTGTAAAAAGAATTTACATAAAACTGTGTTGTGATTGAAAAAGAATTGGCGGAGGATGCTATCCCAAAAACTGTCACGATTTCACACATCAGTTGAAGATAAAGAAATTTACAATTAATAAAAAGGTAAACATTTTCTTTAATTGATTGTAATTGAGGAATCGTTTTTACTCCTTGTACTAATTTTTTACTTTGCATACGTTCAACATTTGCATAAATGGGCGTCAGGTTGGGTCATCTTGGGATTTTGTACAAATATGATTTTACTTGAAAGATTAGGTCTGTTCGATAACTTCGCAAGTAAAAAGTACTTGTAAGTACTTGCAACTACTCCTCATTTCTCGTTTACTGAACAAGTTTGTTATCGAACAGCATTTTGTAAAATTTTGTACAAACTTTTGGGTTATCGAACAGACCTACTGTTTTACTTTCAGTTTACAATATCAAAATTTCGACGACTATTACTATGTTTGCATTTACGAAATCCACTCGATTTCATCTGCCAATTCCTTTGTTCCTTCCTTAAACGTCAAATTAAATCCAATGGATTTCAGATGAGTTTTCATTTGACGTATACGCAGAGGAATTGACAATTGAAATCAAGTGGATTTCGTAAATGTAAACCATGGCAGAACTACCAGGTAGTGGTATCACACCAGCTGATCGAATGTGAAAAGTCAAATCCCTTTATAAAAAAATTATTTTTGTTGTAATTTTCCCAACAACATAAAGAAAGTTTTGACATAACATATTCAAAATTTTACGATGCCACTACCTGGGTAATTGTGCCATGATGTAAACCAAGCATTACTTTAGCTTTATGGGTGTCTGTCTCTCCGGCCACATTTTTGTTGTACCTATCTATCATTTAAAAGTTTAAGGAGCGCTTAATTTTTTTTTAACTATTCGATCTGACCGGCTACGCAAAAGTGACGGATCTGTGTAGTTTTAAATACACGCCAAATGGAGATCAATTGTTTGAACTGAACTTTTGGGATCAGTGGTAGAGTTAATTTCACCAACATATGTACGTATATATTAAGCAGTTCCGTTATTTAACCATTACTTCAATCGTCAATTACGTCAATCATTGACCAATCATCTTGATATAAATTCTAATAGTCCAACGATATTAATTGTTTGCGGTGTACCCATAATCACATCATGATTGAAAACTTATTCAGGTATGACGGTATCCGTATAAGAGTGACAATACAATCCTTACTTCCTTTAAACGAATTTTTAATTTTGGGGAATCCTATCCTCACTACTCCCGACAAGTGATGTAGAGCTTAATTGGCCTTGTTGTTTGCTTTCATCAGAAAGGTCATCCAAAACTGTGATTTTTAAAAAGTTAGTTGACTACGAAAAAACACATCCAAAAGATTCGGACAGTCAATGGAAGCTTAAACCAATCAATTTAAAGTTTAAGGTGATTTTGCAACCGTCATCAACAAAAAGATACAATATTTGTTTTGGGATAGAAAAGGCGAACACCGGTCATAAAATTAGCTAAGCACCCTTTACGCTAATGTTTGATACAACATCCATCGTACTCCGAGCGCATAAAAATTTTCAATAAACTACTTATAATCTGTTACCCGCCTATGTGAAAAAGGATCAGAATTCGTACACAGTAAGCAAGTTGGTGGGACTTCGTTCAATTGTGGCATTTGTTGTAACCACAATTTATAGAATATAATTGTTTGGATGTGTTTAGTTTAAAAAATCTGCCGGTACCCCATTTTCACTTCTTTGAGAGTAGGAGATGTCATCTAGTTACTTCTCCTCTTGTTGCTTCTTTGGAAATTAAAGAAAATGAAAGATATTATCCTTTCATTTTATATTGTTTCAAACTTGCTTTATTTTTCATTTGTCTCACATTCAGAAACAATCAAACAAGTAATAAATTTTTAATATTTTTTATAAATATATATTTATTGTATAAATAATATACTTTAATTGATTACAAATAGTTCTATTTACGGTAAATTAAAAAACTCTTTCTTGATATTCTTTTTAATGTCTTTGCAAATTGTTTAAAACAAATTAAGGCTAATACAGTTTACTATGGGTTTTCATGTAATTTTTGTCTTACATTTCGATTTGAAAGAAAATGAGAAAATTTTGAAAAACGTGTGTTATCGAACAAAATGTTAAAAAAAAAACAAATACAAATTGGTATACGTATTAAAATACCGAGTTTCGATTGCCTTACTTAAAAACTAACAAATAAAATAATCAAAATAAATATTAAAAATATTTAAAATTTTATAGTTAGGGAGAGAGTAGAAATTTAAAAATGTAATAATAACATACATAAATTAAACGTAATTTGATCATAAATTATAACATAAGTAAAACGATAGAAGAGAGTAGTTTCTACACAATAAAAGACATAATTTTGGTCAGAATATTTTTAAAAAGAAACCAAACAAAATTTCAAGTTATCTAAGAGACTTTTATGTGGGAGGAAAAAGTTTGATTAGACTTGATTAGTTTGCGCGTATAGTGCGATTTTTGTTCATATTAGTTAACATCAGCGAAATGTACGATGTCAATAAATCATCCATTTTGTAACCCAAAGAAGTTTCACACAACAGCTTTGAGCCTCGTACCAAATTACCAATGGTCATGTGGAAGTATGTATTGCCGGAGGACCAATTTGAAATGCGTGTGAAGGGATGTGTTATAAGTATGTCCTGAAACAAAGTAATAACATCATTAATTTTCCCATGTCTACTTCAATAAACAATTACGCTTGCTCTTACCTTTGTTACTGGATGAATAAGACTAACACCGTGCTTATTAATTGCTATCAATAGCATCTCGGGATAATTAGGTTCAGTCGTTTGTTTCACTTCGAAGAAAGCAGATCCAAATGTTGGCCATCTGAAATCAAAATATAAGTAATTTAAGGTAACTTCAACATATAAATGAATGAGTTTTTACGGCGAAAGCCACTTTTCCTAGCATTTAAAAACGTTACAGTGTATACAAATTATGGAATAGCTTTGGATACTAATATGTGATTGAAAACAATAACAACTCTTATGCAACTTTAAGTATTAGAAATATTTTACCTATAGACAATTTTAAGGAACGCCACTTTAGCATCTTCCGAACTCATACCAGAATCTTGATTGTACGAGGCGACAATTGCCCGTTTCCATTCACTAGTACTTTGCATTTTCATTAAATCGGAGGGTATCAGTTCACGCAACATTTGTCTGAAAATAAAACACATGAATATTTCGCTTATTTTTCTATACCCTTTCCATAACACAACTTACGGTATGGCTTGCAACTCCTGTTTATTATCACCATAGCGTACTCTATAGACCAAAGCAGCCAATTTGGCTGCCTCTTCACGTGAACACTTATGATAGCCCCTTAATAGTTTCGGCAGCTCTTGATGGTAGTGGAATATCAAATCAGCATTTCGATCTTTACCGGGCACTGTATTCGTCCAGAGTTTCTTCATAAAGAAGACCTGATAGGTGAATTGTGGATTACTGCCATCGCGTATGGGCCGGGCCTTCTTGATCCAATCGGTTAGGTGTCTTACAAAATCAAAGAAGAAGTCTCCTTCGGGTACTGAAATGACTTTGTCGGCTATTTTAACGAACAGTGAAAAACCTTCACTTGTTCTCAGCGATAGACGTTGTGAAATATTGTGGCAGAAATCCTTGGCCCTTGTGGATGAATCCACCTCAAAAGCTTCATCTGTATCGTCTGGGAAATATACTTTGTGGAATATCTGTGTCGTTTTATGCTGAATGGCTTCCACTTCTACTTGGTGTGGTGGATACTTGCGCTGGCCATTGCGTATTGTTTTTTGCAGGCGATGTAATGAGTCCTGCGATATGGGATGTCTTCTGGTCCTCAAGAAGAGTGTCAGCTCTTTGAGTAGCGCCTGCGAACAGGCGAATAGACCCGTGGCCAACCACATCAACTCCCAACCACGCTCTTCTGAAATGCGATTTCTGTTGTCAGTCAACTGTTTCATTATTTGGCAATAGATTTCATCTCTCAAAATTTCATGTTTCAGTGGACCATCGAAAATGTGATCGGTGATTTCATTGCCCATTCTTGGCCTTTTAGAAGGTAAATCACCCATGTATTTGAGTATGGCCGCGAAAGCAAAGCAAGCCTCTTCGGCCAATTCTTCTTTTGCTTGCAATTTCCGCAAAAGCGGCGCCTTAATGGGATCTCTGGAATAACGCCAAATTTCCTCCGAACGTTTAGAACTCAATGTCAAAGTTTTCGATACCGTACGCTTGGGAGGTAAGCGGAAGTGATCCAAAGCATATTCCATTAAGGTATGTGGTCTGTCTCTGGGTTCAGCCACTCCGTTAGATGCCATACTCAAACGCTTGCCATGATGAGCTTCTTCAACATTAAATAAGGCTAGAATATCCTGAGGTGGTTTCGTAAGCGTAGGTAGTACGTAGACAGTTTCGGCTGGGAAATCTCCCCTTTCTTGGGTGCGTTCACAACGACCTATACACCAACCATTGTTGAGGACATTTTCCCCACAGCTTTCATCTTCCAAAATGATTAGGTCACCCTTGAAGAACGACAGGAAACTCGAACCGTCTGAGGGGGCTCGATAATCCTGAATGGCTATGACAAATTTCGACCGTTTCTTCAGACCATCAAGGAAATAGACAACCAAATCCCGTATGTCTTCAGCATTGGGACTTTGGAATGTGAATTCTTCTCCTCGAACTGTGGACAAACTAAAGGTTTGTGTAAAAACTTTATTAGTCTTCTGACTGGATACGGCAGTAATTTCAGGGAAACTTAATTCCAATAGAACTTGTTCTTGGTCATCGACCACATAGACACCTGTCCAATTGACGGCAATGATGACATCGTTTTTGGGTAAATTGGGACCAGAATTGCGATAGGCCTCATAGAACCGTGAAAATAGCAATGGCCATTTGTATTTGGCATAGCTTACAATGTCCTCCTTGATCTTGAGCGAATGGATTTTTTCCTTGACGTAGTATGACTTCTTGTAGGCCTGCAAAACGAGGGCAGCCCAACGCTCAATGGCTTTGTCGACACCTGTCAAACAGAAGTCGGGTATGAAGTTGGGCAGCAGGGTAAACAGTCTTTCCATAGACATATCCGTGCCATATTCAATGAAATATTGTTGAGCTGCAATCATGGCCAAATCGTCCTCTTTATCACAACGATATTCTCCGAACTTGACACCCCTCACCACCTGTTGATAAATGAGATTCGTGGCGACTTGATCAAAGGTGGGATCATGCCAGGGAGCAAATATCTCCTTGCGGAAGAACAAACGCCAGGGGGCATTGCGTTCCTGGGCTCCTTGTTCTTTGGCATATTGTTCACATTGCGAAATGGCGTCCATTACATGATCTCCACCACTACCCAAAGAGGAAACCTTATCGAATAGGGCAATGTAAAGTGAAAAACCAAACTGATCCTTCAATGTTATTTTATCAGACAATTGATTGCACAACTCCCGAGCCGTGGTAGCTGAATCGGCCAAAAGCGTTTTTGTATTGCCATCCATGAAAGTGATGGGTAGCATTATGGGTTTCTTTGATTTGGTGGCTTGTAATTCAAGCCAAGATGGAGGTTGATTGCGGGTACCATTGTTAAAGGTTCTCTTTAGGCGTTCCTCACAGTAGGGAGCATAGCCTGGTGGACCCTCCCGAATGAATGCCCTCAAGTAGTTGACAAATTTCTCGGAGGGTGCAAAGCAACCTACACACAGAGACAAAAGTATCCAACCTCTGGCATGAGACGACTTTAGAGGATTGTTGGTCAGTTGTTTGCAAATTTGACAATAGATTTCATCTCTTAATTCGGCCCTCAGAATACCATGGCCAATGATGAAGTGTAGTTTTTCTAAATTTGAGGTGGGGCGTGATTGTAGCCATGACTGATAGCTATCTGCTGTGTATTCTTCATCCTGTAGACGGCGTCTTACATCTTCACCCAGTTTATTTTTCCGCTTCAATGTAAGTGAAACCAATTTATGCCTGATGGAACGTGGCTTTTGTTTCAAGAAAGCTTCAGGATCTAAACCCATTAGCTGGGCTTCTTGGAATTCTTTGCTTCGAATGAAATTTCTGCCCAACGTGGCTGTGACTTTGGACATTACCGAGGTGGTATCCATGCGATCCATGGTGTGATATTTCGGTTCGGGCATATCACCGGTAAACCTTAAAATAGTTATCCACAATGCTTGCGCTGCCAACTGGTCACCTTGCGTGTGCAGTGGCAGTAGGGGATGTTTTAAAGCCTTTTTCGAGTATTGATGATTGACATTGCCCTGGAAATAGGTGGCTGCGAATTTTTGGAATTTGAATTCCGATAAATCTTCTTCATCCTCGGAGATGTGCATGGGACCAATTATATCCTGTGGGAATGAAAGAAAGCATATTACTACTGTCACATTTAATGCTTAAAACTTCTTACCTCCTGATTAACACTATTGCCGTGGGGCAAATCATTAAAGACTGAAGTTTCTCGACCGGCATGTGGTGTGGGTGCCTCACTGCTGGAATCCGGTAAGAAATCAAACATTGCCTCCACAAGTTTTCCATCATCCACAGGCTCGTCTTGCTTGCGGGCTGCATCGTTTATTATGTTCTTCTTAACTTCTACCCGTCTGCGTTCTTCGATCTCCTTTTCTATTTCTCTGCGTTCCAGCTCATGTAGGCGATCCCGATAATGCTGCTCAGCAATCTCTCGGGCATGCTTATTACCTTTGTGCATCAATTCCTGTTCCTCTAATTTACGTAAATGCAATACCTCGGCGAATTTCTTATATTCCTCTTTCATTTTCTTGTACCGTCGCATGGCAATCATTCGACGGGCATGCGATTGGATTTTAATAATGGCCCACATTTTATGTCCATATTCACGTCTAACCAAATAACCACGAGCATGAGCCTGCAATCCCACAATATGACCTCGCAAATGGCGGAATCTGTGGGATAGGACACGTGAACGAATTAATGCCTGCAAACGCATGTAGCCCACACGCATTTGTTGATAACGTTTGCGCTGGGCATAGCCTTTCCAATAGCGCTGAATTGTGATGGCTGCGGCACGCATTCGCAGAAAACGTCTACGATAGACCCAACCACGTATAGTTCTTTGTAAGATTAAAATTTTACGTGTTAGGACACGATCACGCTCCTGCTCCAAGAACAGGTCATGAGCATCTTTTAGAAAAACTTTGGTGTGGCCGAGTTGATAGTCTGATTTGCCCAGTACGGCGGCACAAATACGTGATGTAGCCAAACGGCAATCCGTGCGATGAGCTGGGGGTACACCAGGAATAAGGAACCTATAGCGTTCCACAAAATCTCTAAAACCATGACGTATGGGATAGCCGGCTCTGCGAATACGTATCGTTTCCATCATACCGGAATAACGTAACTGACGACAACACAGCCCGCGATCGAACAACATTGGGCGCTTCACCTCATTCGGCTTGATACAACGTATAAAGAATGGCTGGCAGGAGCTTAGGGTTTTCATCAAAGCGTCTAAACTCTTTTTGAACTGAGTGGATAGAGTGGGCGTCCTCTTGCGAGTCTCTGCTCCCATTTCAATGTCTTGGGCAAAGATTTGACGTAGGAATTTATTGCTACTCTGACTTACAAGATGCAGTAGATCGGGACTGAATGTGTCACGATTCTTTTCCAAGAAACCACTGGTGTCATAGAATACCACACCGGCAAAATGATTCAGACCAAAGCTGGTGTTAATATCCGACTTGGGTTTTAAATAATTTTTGTGGGTGCCATGGGTTTTGTGCAATTTGGCCAACATAGTGTGATCTGTGCCCTTGGGAAAACGTGCCTCCTCATCAATCAAGGCCATAATGTTTAACTGCTTGATGGCAATCAAATCCAAGGCATCCTGATTATCCACAAACTCAATGTGCTGCCAATTGATACCCTCATGATTGTATTCCTCCTGTTCCAACTTAAAGATGTGCTGGACAAAGAACTGTTGCAGGTTTTCATTGGCGTAATTTATGCAGAATTGTTCAAAGCTGTTCTGATCGAAATTCTCAAAACCGAAAATATCCAAAACACCAATGGCATTGCGTGAGGTGGCCCTTGGTTTATAAATGGCAGCATTAATTTTGCGTACAATGTGTACGAAGAGGCGTCCGTATATGCCCTTAACGAAGGCATCGCGTACATCCACTGACTGTTCACGGGACAATGTCGAGACAACAGTTTCACCATGAGCAAAGAGTGTACGGCGAGTGAGAGCATCGATAAGAGGTTGCAATGGCAATCCCAAAAGGGCAGCAACCCTTTCCACATTTATGTATTCGGGAATTTCGGTGGCATCCAAGTTATCCACAACTGTGGCCTTATATTTAATGTTACCGCAGTGTAATAAAGCTGCGAGCAGCTTGATAATTTCCCAAATTTCTTGATCAGTGAAAAGTAGAACCTTCATGGCAGAACGAATGTCAGAGAATTCGGCAGTGTCATCGCGTCCTTCACAGGTGATGCAATCGCCACCAGTTAGGTATCTATGAATAGGAAACAAATATATAAAGTGATTTCGGTAGATATGCTGGGGAACTTACTTGTAATCCGATGCATTTCCCAGCTCCAAACGCCTCTTCTCTTCCATA
Source organism: Musca autumnalis (assembly GCF_047663935.1). Lineage (NCBI taxonomy): Eukaryota > Metazoa > Arthropoda > Insecta > Diptera > Muscidae > Musca > Musca autumnalis. The sequence continues at coordinate 3,148,772 of NW_027411755.1, read as the reverse complement.
GAAAGTCCAGCCAAAATACAATAGAATATGTGATAGTTACGTTCACTGGGATTTTGTGAAACTATGCGAGATTTCTCCAGCAGATACTGCTCAATTTTGGCACCTTCAATAACGCCATTGGCACTAAAGTGTATATCAATGTATTTGCCAAATCTGGAAAAGGAAAAAAATGATGACTTTAGCTGTGTGATAGAGTTTGATGGTATGTAACTCACCTTGAAGAATTGTCGTTTCTGACAGTTTTGGCATTACCAAATGCCTCCAATATGGGATTAGCCTCCAAAATTTGTTGTTCTATCCAGGAATGTTTACCGCTGATGGCAGCCAAATATTGTAGAATAAGTTTTGTGCTTTCTGTTTTACCCGCTCCCGATTCACCCGATATAACAATACATTGATCCTGGCGATAGCGTTTCATGTGGGCATAGGCATTGTCGCCTATGGCAAAGATGTGTGGTGGCAGTTCACCAATTTTACGTTCTTTATAGAGTTTAATTTGATCCGCCGTATAGATGGGTAGAATTTGATAGGGATTTACAGCTACCAAAATGGAGCCAGTGTATGTCTAAATGAAAACAACAAAAATATGGTAATTTTGAATTGGTCCTTCGTTGAAATGGTACGTGTCGACTTACATAAATCAAATTCTCTTTGTATCTGATTAGTAGGTTTCTCAATATACCAGCCTCATGCAAATCTCCCAAGGATATCATATCCTCCACACCCTGCACGGAGGAAGCATGCATGGCCTTGATGCGCCTTTCCGGCGATAGCCAGATTTCGTCGCCATCATCGTCGCGTACTTGTATGCGTCGACCCTCTGCAGAAATGACACGAGCACCAATGGCTACATCGAATTCTCTACCCGAGGCGGGCTCTATCCAGATGTAGTCACCCTAAAATTTAAAAAGAAAATAAACATAAACGTTAAACTTCTTACAATTTGCGTATTTCTTTAAGTTATGGCTCAGTAACATTCAGGTATTTCAATTTAAAGCTAATCTTGACCCTGAAATATACGCTTGAATGATATTGGATTTGATTGTAAAATATATTTCAACTAATGTTTATTGACTTATTTTAAAGCCCAGGCCAGGACTGAGAACTGTTTCTATTAAATTTTCTAAGGTTGTATGGTCGATCGATAGATCCACATAATAAAGCGTTTAGATACGCATGTTGGTTAGTGTTTCCTGCTAGAATCTCCTTACTGACGTTATGTTAACGTTAGAGGTACTTAACACTAAGGCTATTAAGGATTTACAGTCCACCACTTAAGCTATTGGATATCGATCGACCGCTTTATTTCTGTTTCGATTTGCAAATAAAATAGAGGGAACTTTCCAATATGTATGTACTCAATTTGATTAGGGTGTTTTTCCAGATTTTTGTACTTTAGATATTTAACCGTTTTTCCAATTATGTAATATTCCACCAAATAAATCCATATACATTTGTATACATACAGTCGTACGGGTGTATTTGATGCATATTTAAAACTTTTCATTGAATATCCATTCTTTTAAAAAATACACAAAACACAACAAAAACATTGACCTACATATTTTTTCAAGTGTAACGCACCCAGACAGCTCGTTTTAGTTTTTTGGTGGCTTGTGGTATTATTTGTTGTTATTTACTACTGCCTAGTGCGCCGCTCATGGATGAGCAATTTGATGGAGTTAATAATATTGGTGTTGGTTTCCATTAATTACTTGTAGTTTGTTAAAATGAAAATATGTGTATTTTTTATGGCAAATTTCTGTGCATAGTTTTTACGTTAAACCCCATTGATTTTTCTACAATGTTTTGTAAATTCTAAGGTGAAGTTCATTTATAATTGCCATTAAGAATAATTAACATTGCTATACAGGGTTACCTCTCATTAACTACATATGTATCTGATCGTTAAGTAACTACTTGCGATCAATAGCTTAAGAACTTAACAAAAATATATTCTCTTTAATGATGAGATGTATGAAGGAGTTGTTTAAAATATTGGGAGTCAGGAAGTAGGAAGTATTGACTTCCTGTGGCAAAAAATAATTACTGTTGCACAATGTTAGCCCGCTATTAAAATTTGAATATTATCCGAGACCGGCCTTAAACTGTATGAAAGGGCAAAAGTATTGAAGTTTTGTGGAGAAGGTACCTGAAGAAAGGGACCAGCATAGCATGGTCAGGACCAGATGGTATCATACCTGCAATGTTGCATAACGCAAGGAAGACAGTGATCCCACACCTGAACATATTTTCAGAGCTTGTCTTTGTTTTTCTTTCCTCCCTCCAAATGTCACTGTGACATACATCCCTAAAGCGGGGAAGTCAAGTCAAAACACTTCCGACTATATACCGATCAACTTATATATAACTGTTCCACAAACATCCCAGATGGGACAAGGGAGACTTCTCCCATATCAATGAGTGCACCCCGATTCATATTAACTCAATGATATGGAACCTACAGTTTATCGCCGAGTCCGAACGGCGTGTCTAAGACACCACTTTTGTAGAGAAGTTTTTAAATGGCTGAAATACTCAGGAAATGTCGCCAACATTACTGAGGGGTATTTTGCCACCACCATATTTCACTCTTAAACTTAGGTGTTTCCTCTACACTGATCAGTTGGATTGACGGAATGTTCAACGGCAGGATAATCAACTCAAACATGGCTGAGAGTTATATTCGTAAATCTGTCACCAGGGGCACACCACAATGTGGTATTCTATCATCACTATTGTGGCTTCTAGTAAGCTTCCTTGAGCACTCATTAGCTGCTAATTACCTTAGCATAATTCTGGACCACCAATTAACGCGGAAAAGGTATGTCGAAGAACGAACAAGAATTTCATCAGCAAGAGCTGGAGACTGAGACCACAACTCATCTATTAGATTTTCACGACCGTTGTACGTTCCATTCTTGCTTATGGTTCTATGGTATGGTGGAAGAGTGGACTTCGATGGAAGACACTATATTCATAGCTCAGCTCCGAATACGGTAGCTCTGCTATTCTACGGCGATCAGAACTACCACTAAATGCAAACATACCTCACAGGGAGGCCTGGTTTAATAACTCTCCAGGATTAGATGGTATAGAGATCTATACATGCAGAAAAATTTATGTTAGAAATATGTTTGGATCCAAACAAATATATGTTTGGGACCGGTTGCAAACAAATATATGTTTGGATCCAAACATAATATGTTTGGGTCCAAACAAATATATGCTTGCAACATTTTGTAACATATCTCAATTTGATATGTTTGGGTAAAACATATTTTTTATGTTAGAACATTTTTTTCATGGGTGGAGAGAGGATGTTTGTCAACGAGAGTAATAACAGTGCTCTCGCAGCTGTGGAATGCTGTTTTATAATGAAGAGTTGTGTGTATTGTATAATAGACGACGTAGAAGGGGGCTTTGGTGGCATGTATGAGTCAAACTCGTGTGTTTCTTGTTTTGTTGTTGTTAACCATATAATAATAAATATATCAGTGTTTTGTCTTTTCTTAAAGAAATTGTGCTTTTTAGTAAATTAAATGTCCAATACATTTTATAATTGAATCGGAAAGTTGAATGGAATTATTTTATTGGACAAGGAAGAAATCGCATTTAATATTGGCAATTACATACATACTTATGTATATTTGAAATATGGCATATCCATATTTATTTATTACATTACATAATCATTTGATTCTAGATGCCGATTCCCCGCTGATGATTTCAACTATGAGGACAATTTGTTTTATTTCACAACTAAGGAGAAGCGTTCAACTACGTTTCTATATATTTTTCCTTTTTAAAAGTGTGACTATTTACAAATTATTTCAGTCAGTTTTTCTTTTATTAAAGTGTGTTATGTATTTCTATATAATTTTGTATGTACCTATGTGTTTGTTGTTCTTTTGCCTTTTAATAAACAACCTCAACATTTGTGTGTATACTATAGAGATAGCCAGTGAGTTCTTACTGAGAGCAAGTGAGCACACATTTCAAAGTGTTTTACATTGAAGTTTACGCTCCCTTGCTCTCAGTAAGCGCCCACTGGGTTTGTATTTTTTGCACCCAAACATAAAATTGTTTCCACCCAAACATATCTTTGTTTCCACCCAAACATATCTTTGTTTGCACACAAACATATCTTTGTGTGCACCCAAACATATATATCTTTGCACCCAAACATATATATGTTTGCACCCAAACATATATTTGTTTCCACCCAAACATATATTATGTATGGGACTGTTGCAAACATATATATGTTTGCTGCAAAATATGTTTGGGACATATGTTAGAGAGGCCGTTTTTTTGCGTGTACCGATTGCTCTGAGATGGGAACAGAAGCAGGTGTCTACAGCGATACCTTCAGATTACGGATCACATATAACATGAACGAAAATTGTCTTCCAAGCCAAAGTCGTTGCAATCAAAATAGCTGCAGAAGCGATGAGCCATATGAAGAGGAACATAGTTGGACTGGTTACTATCTAGATAATCAAGGGACCCTTAAATCACTTAGTTCTCAACACTATGGTGAAACTAAAATCAATCATTATTTTGTGTTGGGTTCCTGGTCATTGCAAGGTCGAAGGAAATGTAATAGCTAAAAAAATGGCGCGTCGCGGATCGGACTCAACCGATATCGATATCGACAACTCAATCAATCTACACCTGGGCTACTTCAAGCGGCACTGAGAACCAAGAACTCGGGATAAGGCTAGTAAGATTTGGCAAAATAAATCTAAATGTTAGGTATCCAAGGCAATCTGGCCAATCAATCCTATCCAAGCGAGAACCATGTCTATACTTTCCATGAAGAAATCCGACCTGAAACTAACGGTAGGAATAATTAGAAGTCACTGCAGAATAAGAGACATAGATCAAATTGTTCACTTCGCCAGATTATGCAAAGGAGAAGAATAGACAATCGGAGACTTATATGTCGCTGTCCAATACAAGAATCATAGGTGACCACACGATCCAGCCTCTGGTTGTTGTCTGCCAAGGATCTGATATGGCTGCAGCGAGAAGGAACTAACCGACCACATTCTTCGATACCTTTCATGAAATGATGTAATGCCTTCCCTCTGTCCACAATATCTATTTTCTATAACTATAGCTTTTCAATACTCCGGTAGGATGAACACTATCTACTAGAACAGCTACAGGTCCTTTAGTCTAACCTAACTTAGTCTGAATCTAAATTTGGAAGTCGTCTTTAGTTCTTAAACTGTTCTTTAACCGAAATCAGTTGTCCTATTCAGTCCATCTTCGAACTAGAGTTATTTTTGACAAAAATAATGCGATGTGCAAAGGTTGGACCAATATCAGTCTCTCATTTCAACAATGATCGCTTCTAGAGCCACAGATGGTCTTTCGGGAATTATAACGTATCTGACATACATTTCGGACATATATTACATACCTCAGAAACGTCGTAAATCTAGCCAAACTACAAGGTTTTTGACAGAATAAACAATCGAATTTTATAACCTAAAAATCGAGGTTTTTCATAATATTAAAACTAATTTTATTATTTCTTTTAAGATCCTATTTTATTAAAAAAGCAAGCATTAAAGATTTCGTTCCAAAATGCACATTCTATATATTTTGTTATATAATATGGGCATTATATATTCGTTTATCATTTCACCCGCAAATTCTTAGAATTATACGTAAAGAAATGGTAGTGTTCAGAATATATTGTAGGTGGCGTAATCCAATTTATTGTTCAACTATTTCAATTATTTTAAAAATTAAAATATTAATAAAAATATGCTTGTATTTTCAAAAAGGTACAAAAGCTCTTCAGTAACAATGACATGCTTGCAGGATTAATATTAATTTTCTCGTTTAGAGTTAAGCTTGATGATCGAAATTGTTTGCAAGTGAAAAAGGAAAGCCAAGGACTCGAACCTACACAGCCACCAATTATGTGACCGGTTTCGCTGTTAGTTAGGCAGCTCTTCAGACATATCGACTGTGGAATGGCCGTTGAATTGTATTTCTTCATGACAAACGCTTTTTTGCACTGCCTTTGAAGTTATGACTTTGGCTTTGAGCACTAACATGCCGTGACAACATTTTGTCATATGTTTCCAAGAACGTGAGTTCAAATCCCAGACGGGTTCAGCCTGTTTTTTATTTTTTAAATATCATTTTTAATGATTTTTATTAATTTTCTCGTTTAGAGTTAAGCTCGATTAATATTAAGTGAAAAATATGACGATAACATACTTTTTTAAGGTTAACGACATCTGCTACTTTTTATACGTTTTCCACGGGTATATGACGTTTTCGACGTTTACAACTTTCTGGCCGTCGAAAACCTAAAAAATCGTCATACCGACCATCTCTGTCTAGAGCCCACTAGCCAGCTGAGAACCGTGGGATTTAATAGATTATATGGACCATTATGTCTGTTAAACATATTCAATATGTCTTGTACTATTATTGCGGTAAACAGGATCCCAACCCAGCAAAAAAGTCCTCCCAAAATCATGGGTTTTGTAAGGGATTTTTGGCAGCCGTAACTACTAGCAAACCCCCTTTCTTCCCCATTATTTTTACAAGGGCATGTCGCACTCAGTTTGTAGTTATTTTATGACCACTAGAATAACTAGTTATTCTGTGGCCACTAGAAGTTGAAAAGTAAGTAGAAAAATTCTATTTTTAGAACAGTTGATGTAGAGATTTTTTTTTTAATTTCATCACACTTTCTTACTTTTATTTTACTTTATTTTATTTCGATCGCTGTGCGAGTTGAACACACGAACCCTCTGATTTCTAGCCAAAGACACTACATACTATGCCACGCACACGAACATTAAGGGTTGCTTAAGAACTTAAATGTGCAGTATACATGTTCAACACGAACTGTTATTTTTTAATTAAAAAAAAAACTCGCGTGCCGACAGTGAGCGTTGAACACACAACCCTAGGATTTATAGTCGGACACACACTCACTGTGCCACCGTCCTCATTACTTAGTGAGGAGAAAAGTAAGTAGGTTTGCCTTGTAATTTTTTTAAGAAGTATTCCATTACTTTACAGATTACTTGTAATAGGAAAAGAAGCTTGTTTACATTACTTTGTAATGGGTTACGTAATGACTACTGGATCCGAATTTTTGCTAGGAAGGGGTACCTTTGGTACAATCTTCAAAACGACTCTCGATCAGCCCTTGAACTATACGAAAGCGATAAATATGAATATTTGTGAGGACCCCAAAGTATTGTCCGATATAGACCTTCTAGTAATATGTTGCATGTTTGGGCGAAATTGTACGAAGTTTTGGCAGAATATAAAACTAAAAAACGGTCCCCGAAAAAATCGTATTGAGTTGTGCTAAATTAACTACGAGTATATGGAAATATCTTGTTCAGTACCCAGTTCCAAAGGCCCAAATCATTGTATGAACAAACTGTGTATACGTAATATCACACTTTAGATTTTATGACGTACTAAGAAGTAGATTATCCAACTCTACTATAGTACGAAGCTGTGCGGGGACAACCTGTTGCAATAAAATTCAAAACGATTTGAGAGATATCTTTATGAATCACACTTTTCCGAAAAGTTTAGAAATTTTGTGTGGGAGGTACCCGAAGGAGTGGAGCTATATGGTCAATATTCGAACCTATTCCATGTCTGGAGAAAATATTAGAATGTGTAAAGTTTGGACCAAATCGGTTACTGCCTTCTAGAGTTATTTTGCGAACCATTTGAACGAAAATTTTAAACTTTTGTGGGGAATGTACCCGAAGATGTGAACCGATATGTCCTATGTTCGAACTTAACTTAAGTTTGGACCAAATTAGTTGATATGTTCGAGAGTGCGCTACAACCATCCAGACAGGGCAAAGTCGTTTCCAAACTCGAATTTCGTCAAAACATACTTGGGGTCTAAAACCATGAGGTACATGTTTGATCATATCAAAGTGTTTATACCATACCATCGTTAGCCTAAAGTGTCCGTACCTAAAATTTTCTGAGCGACATTTTTGCAGAACATTTCGAAGCTGAAAAACGTCATCTTGTGGTACTTTTATAGCGGCTCTTAAAATAAAAGACGAAAAGGACATTGAAGGAAGCGAGTTTGATGGTCGAAGTGCTCTTCGAAAATAATCCTCATTCGATTTGACTGAAGACATGTCATCTCAAAAGTAAGCTAAAGCAACAGTGAACAAAGATATAACGCTAATTCCTGATGGCTTACAGGGTCTTTAGCAAAAACTTCATCATGCCAGAACGCGGAAGTTCGACTCACGGCGGATCTGTCCTTCGGGGTTCTTAATATACTCACCAAGGGCTTTCATCTCCAAGGGGAATTATCTCTGCCCCAAAATTTGTGTTATCAGTGTAATGGATCTGTCCTTGCAATGTCTATAGTTACTCTGTGTGGTACCTTCATTATGCCTTGTTTAATGGCCTGTTTCTCTAAGACGATTCGAATTAAAATTCGACCGAATTACTATCAAACTTCTGTTTTTTGAAAAAAATATTTGATTAACCCCCAGTTTATGTATTTCGAAACGAAAATGTGTGCGCATGAAACACACCCAAACTTTACTTTTTGAAATATTATTGCCTTTGCTTTTACTTCAAAACAAAAAACAAATTTGAAAAACACACTCAAATTTGGTAGTTTTTCTTGCGCATTCACTTTCTTATCGACATACATGAACAGGCTGTAATTTTTGCTTTCAATCAAACAAACATTTTCTACAACAACAGGAGTTTTGTAGTAGTTCGAACGAATTTGAATTCGAATCGTCTTAGAGAAACAGGCTATAAGTTTTGTCAATTGTTCCCAGCTAAAGTCTTCGTTTACATTGTTACAGACACATGTCCCTACAAAAATGTTCTTCGTCTTCTTCTTCACAAAAGCAATTTCCCACCTTTGAAAAAGAAAACAGGAAACCCCAAGAAATTTATGAGTTGTAACCTACATGGGAGACTAAAATGAATGTAAAGATGCATATTTTATGATAAAAGACATAAACGTTCTATCCTCAGGAGCAGACACAATAAAATTCTCACGTCATCTACTGTCTGCCACTTGTTGTGTGGAAAATTCAGAGTCAGTAATAAAAAAGCGTCATATAAAGTTGTAGTTGAGAACGAAAAGCATATACTTACGCGTGTTACAATCACCATTTTTATTGCCCTTCATTGACCATTAATTTGTGTCGTGTAGAAAATGTTAAATCTGTAAAAGAAGCAAAAACAAAATACATTAATGAAGACATTTTTATTTGAGTGTAAAATGAGGAAAATTTTCAAAAAAAAAAAGAAATAACTTATGAAACTGCAATCTCTACGTTCGTGAGCTGCGCAACATACTCTCTGCCACACCGTCCGTCCAGTGTAATGTGGCTTAAATCTGAAACAAGTCTTGTTACTCACATATGACGAAAGCACCCATAACAAACAACATCGGCAACAAAAAAAATAAGGTGAAGTTGAAGTTTACGGTAAATTAACGAGCAAACGCTTAAATGAACACGATGGCATTAACAATAAAACATACCTCAAACACACATAGTACGTACATACATACATGTTTATCTGCATATTCTGCAGATCAACTTTTGTGTCTACCAAGCGCCAAAAATCACACACTGAGAGAGAGAAAGAGTTATAAACCTGTAAACCATTCGACCAAGTTTTTACTGAGCAGATTTTTATTGAGAATGACAGATGACATACCAAAGTATAGACCCCATCAAAATATCATCATGTACAGATGTTTTGTTAGCCCCGTTTTAGAGATACTTCAGAAGCACAGTGGTTTAAAGAATAAAATTTTTGGAATTTTTAAATGAAAAGTGCTATTATACCTATATTGCTCTGTTCCAGAACATGCAAGCGTCTAATATTTTTCTGGGTCCACATTTTCACACAATGATAACATTTAATTTAGGGGGTATTTTAGTTTTTGCAAAACTGAATTGTCTATAGTTTTGCATTTTGAGATCAGCTTATCTTTGTAAAGGAATAAAATTTGAACTAAGCGGAGGGTTTTTTCGCAATATGTTGTCCTCCCGGTCGGTTACCTCCCTAAAAAAATGGTCAACATTTTCGCTTATAGTTATTTGGAAAATATTATCAAAGGTACTTTTTGTGCAGTTGTTTGCAGCGATATTATGTTTTTCGTAGGCAAGCCCAGGCTTCCTGATCTAAAAGTTCTAAATCCTACGGTGCACAGTGGTTCGGAATCGTTTTTCCTAATCAAAACTCTGTAACTTTTGAACGGATAGATATATTTTTATATTTTTTTGTTGACAGATAACACAATCGGCTTTCCGTTGCATCAAATACGAACAAATTCTTCAAGGTCAAAGTTAAAATTTTTAATTTTTTCATAGTTTGCATCAAAATATTAGAGCTTTTTGAGTTTTTATATGATCTTTTCTATTTAAAAAGGTCAAACACCAATAAACCATCTATAAAAACACAAAAAAAAAAATTGTAAAAATTTTTTAATTTTTCAAAAATTAAAAAAAGCTTTAGGAGTACGCTACGCCCACACATTCCAATATTTTGAACTAATTTCTTGGTTTCCTTAGTTTCAATATGATTCCTATCGAAGCCCATAAGAAATTACAATCGATGATGACAAAAAAAATCGATGTTGGGCCAGGAAATTTGATTTCTGAACCAGTCCAAGCAAAAAAAAAAACAAAACAAAATCATTACCAAGTGGTGACTTTATTCAGTAAATTTTGCTAGTGGTAACTACTTACAAGTTGACCGTAAAAAGCATATTTGCTATTTTTAGAACAATTGAGGTGAAATTATATTCAAATTCACTACTCCACATTTTGTTATACCCTCAGCCTTTAGGCTAAGGAGGGTATATACACTTTGATACGATGAAAATGTGCCTCATCCAAATAATGGTTTTAGACCCCAAGTATGTTTTGACGAAATGTGTTTCAAACAATTTGGAGGCGATCTAGCCATGTCCGTCCGTCCGTCTGTCTGTGCTGCTGGCTGGAGCGCCCGATAACTCTCGAACGGATGAACCGATTCGGTTCAAATTTTGGCTTTCGTAATATTTTGCCCAAACTTAGTTCAAGTTCGAAGAAGTCGATCCATTCCTTTTAGTATCTCTTCCGCAAAACTTTTGATCTTTAATCCCAATCAACATTTTTGTCGGTTCAAACATCCAAAATTTTTAAAAACCCCTAAATACATACGTTTTTGGGAAAAAATTGTTTCAATATACAAAGGCTGAGGGTACATCCCTGTCAGCAAAGCTGACTGGTACTTTTTTACTTGTTAAGTACATATTTAACCACATACTGGTAGCCGAAAAAAGCTAAAAAGCTTATTTGCTATTTTTAGAACAATTGAGGTGAAATTATATTCAAATTCATTACTCTACATTTTTTGTTTTTTCTTTTATTTCGTTCCCTGCTGGTTTTGAACACATGAACTTCTGATTTGTAGCCAAACACACTTCACACCAGGGCACTCGTACAAACAGTAACGGTTGTTTAAACACATCCATGTACATCAACATTTCTTCGTAATTTTGTGAACAAAAACTCCCATGCTGACGGTGAGCTTTGAACACACAACCCTAGGACTTGTAGTCGGACACACTAGCTATGTGCCACCGTACTCATTACATAGTTGGTAAGTAGTAAGTAAGGAAGTAATAACTTAAGTGTAAACTATTATATACATATGTACTACCTGGTAATGCGGAGTGTAATGAACACTTATTACTTGGTAATGCATGAAGTAAAGACATGTGCTTACCAAATGTTTGTCATCGAGCTTTGATTTTTCAAATGCAAAGTGTTTTTGGCAGTGTTGAGCTTTTTTCCCTTCAAAAAACGCTTCGTAGCGAAGCCTTCGGAAGTTATGAGTTTGGCTTTGAACGCTAACACCCTTCATATATTTTCGAGGACGTGGGTTCAAATCCCAGTCTGGCTCAAGCTGATTTATTTATTTTGTAAATTCTGCCTGCTACGGCGAAGATCATTTTGTTATTAATTTTAATTAATTTCTCGTTGGAGTTGAGCTTAATTATCGAAATGTTTTTAGATCCCATATCTGGCCTGTATCAAACAAGTAAAAGGATCCATTATTATATTTTTGAAAAAATATAGGGTGGAACGGGTACTTTCGCCACGGGGTTTGTACACAAGCCAACAATCCATTACCTTTGTTAATGTTTGACATGTGATCGATAAATCCCCAATTTATAATGTTTAAAAAGAAGTTATAGTTTTCCAATTTTTTTTTTAAGTTATTGTGTTCTACCCTATATCAGAGTGTAATGAAATATAAATATCAGATATTCTATCTAGTGGGGTAAAGAAAAAATATTTTTCATTTATAGGCGAACATGCGTAAGACCTTGTATATCATCAATAGAAAGCTCCATTTATATCAGATTGAGGGACTTTGACCTCTTCTGTGGAAGACTTAGAAATTCTCTATCACATTGGGTATATCTGGGGAACACTTGTGATTGGTTTCCAATATATAAAAGTTATTTCCTTCAATGTGACTATTTTAGATATTGCAATATATACATCAGGTAGTTTTTATAGATTTTTTTAATAATTTGTCCTACACATTTTATACACATTTTATTTTATCTCCTAAAAATAATACCCTATTTGGCCCAAATACCACGGTTTTTGGTTCTTTGCTTTAGAATTTTATATCCAGAGGGGAAATGTTTCAAAAAAAGGTTGCTAGGTTGCTACTTCTCTATAACGAACTTCCATGTAACGAATACTTCTCTAAAACGAAGTTGTTTTTAAAGCACGATTGGAAATTCTAACACAGAATATTCTCTCTTTAACGAATATTCTACTATGTTATAGGGAAGTTTTACTGTATTTGCAAATCTTGTTTTGTCAACCATTTTCCTTCACTAATAGTGTGGATAGTGTGGATATTTTTGCCAATCTGTAACATTTCATGATCTCCATTATTGCCATCTGCCTTTTGTTGTTTGTTTGTTAACACCTTGGCATCCGTTCCATGACGGCGATAAATGACTTCATTCTTTGTGGTGTTAAGTACGGTATAAAGTTAGGAAATACAAACGTAATCTAATCCATCCGTCCGTCTATTTTACATTGAAGGTTCTTTTTGTATAATAACTAACTTGTGTGGAATGTTTTTTATTGTTGGTTTATGCTTTGTTTTCCACCTCGATGTTGGCCAATTAAGACCAAATAAGACATTGAAATTAATATCTGTACTTAGAATAGGATTTCCATTGTAATGAGATGTTAAGTTGCTGTTAGTCATAATAATAATTACATAATTTGAAAGGAAGTGTGCGAAGAGATTATGTTCATATAAAGTTTTTGTTAAATATATGGTAGTGTAATTGCTTAGTCCCAATTTACATTAGGCGAGTTTGCTTGCGGCAATTGTCAGTTTGTAGGTGAGAGAGGGTGTTGAGAGGCAAAGCGTTACCATATGCCTCACCTCTCTCTCCTACAAAATGACAATTGCCGCAAGTAAACTCGCCCAATGTAAATTGGGACTTATATTGTTCATGATATGAAATTGAAATAAAACAGAGGTCCACCAATATCAGAAAAATATACAAAACCCAAAATTTTGTTCTGTATGAATTGTATATTTCACATGAAGTCAACATTCTTTTTGAGAAACACAGGTTTATTCCTAGGAGTCCACTCTACATCGAAAATATAGCTGTTACGAGTACATAATTATTTTTAAATGCATCATTCATTTATCTACTCCTCCCCCTTCCTGAAAGATGTTTATTTACAGATTGAGACTTTTTTCAAATATGTATGTATGTAAATTTGCCTTATTCTTATTCTTTGGATTTCATATGTTTTGAAGACATCATATTAATCAAGCCATATGTAAATTTATGATGAATGCCTTGTATTTAGAAGTATACCTCATTCATACTTCCAAAAACAAATTTGAACAAACAGAGTTTAACAGAGCTGTTATATCAAATTGTTGCTAAATATCTGGACAATGAATGCTTCTAGCATAAACCCCAACCTTAGCTCACTGCTGCTGCCCAAAGAAATAACAACAACTATATCGGTAATAACAATGCCAACAAACGGCAACAATAACAACAATCAACCAGTTTCCACATCCGGTTATACCGGCAAAACACAAAAAAAAACACAAATTTTGAATAAAAAGAGCCACTCTTCACTCTTTTTTTTTAATGATTAACCAACATAGGCCGAAAAAAGTTTCTCGATTGTGGTGGCACACCAGAGAAAAGTATGGAATACATTGACGCTTTGTCGTTCGATCGTTTACTAAGTAAGTGAGCTGCATGTAATCTCTCGCTCGCTATGTTTGCAGAATGAAGTGAAATGTTGTAGCACAACAATGGCTGGCTGGGTATTCTGTCTGAGACCTGATACAGCTAACCAAACACCAGCTAGTTAAAAAAGAAACATACTCGTATGCACTATCCATTCATCCACCAACCAGTCCGACCATCCATCCGTCCATATGCAGCATGTTGCAACATTATTACATGGTCTGGCTTTTTGTGTGTGTTTAGTGTTATGCATAAACAACGGTATGTCTTGTCCAGCCATATTTAGATGTATAGCATAACTGATTGATACTTTATACACTGGACAAAAACGCTGGATGGACTAAAAGTTCTTTCTAGGTTTACATGCAAATACCCTGCTAACAATATTTTAGGAGGGCTCCGATTTTTTCGAGATTTTTTTAGAAATTTGCCGATTTTTCTAATATTTTTTTTTAAGAATCTCTGCATATTTTCTGAATAATCTTCGTTCTGAATTAGTTCCGATTTCTAATCGATGTTCTATTGCATTTGTTTGTTCAGTAGTTGTCGAAAAACAAAGTGATTGGTTATAAAATTGGCATATACATTTTTTAATATAAAAATATACATGTATGTATATGTACATTTTTACATAAAAAATGTATATGCGAAATACATGTATATATATATTTTTATATTAAAAATTTATATGCTAATTATACCCTCAGCCTTTAGGCTAAGGAGGGAGGGTATATACACTTTGATACGATGAAAATGTGCCTCATCGAAATAATGGTTTTAGACCCCAAGTATGTTTGGACGAAATGTGTTTCAGACAATTTGGAGTCGATCAAGCCATGTCCGTCCGTCTGTCTGTCTGTCCTGCTGGCTGGAGCGCACGATATCTCTCGAACGGATGAACCGATTCGGTTCAAATTTTGGGTTTCGTAATATTTTGCTTTCGTAATATTTAGTTTAAATTCGAAGATGAGCTACATCGGTCCACTCCTTCCGGTACCTCCCCCACATAAGTTCGAAAATGTTCGGAAAGTTTGTGCGCACGATAACTCTTGAAGGGAACGGATCTGCCGATTCGGTCCAAAATATGGCTTTAGTAATATTTTGTTCAAACATAGTTTAAGTTTGAAGATAAGCCAGATCGGTCCACTCCTGCAGGTACCTCCCCCACAAAAGTTCAAAAATGTTCGGAAAAATTGTTCGTACGGTAACTCTTGAAGGGAGTGGCCGAATTGGTCTACACATCCTAATATATGTACCAGATATAGATCAGGTTCAAATATGGACTATATGTATTTGTCCACTCCATCCGGTACCTCCCACACAAAATTTCCGATAAGTTCACTTTAAGACGTAATACCGAAACACTTTGATTTTTGTTGAATCAACTTGATTTCGCTGCCTCAATTACGATGGTAAAAGTTTTTTAGGGGCAAGTCCATACTTCTTGAGCAAACAGCCCGAAGAGTGTAAAAACCCCCTATTGCACCATATGTTGTGCCTGGAGATCCACTTCCATAACGGTCAATGTCGATCCATTCCTTTTAGTATCTCCTCCGCAAAACTTTTGATCTTTAATCCTAATCAACATTTTTGTCGGTTCAAAGGCCCAACATTTTTAAAACCCCTTAAATACAGACGTATTTTGGGAACAAATTTTTTCAATATACACAAGCTGAGGGTATATATCTGTCGGCAAAGCCGACTGATACTTTTTTACTTGTTTTATAACCAATCAGTTTGTTTTTCGACAAATACTGAACAAACAAATCCATTAGAAAATCGATTAGAAATCGGAACGAATTCAGAACTAAGATTCATAAGATTCTTTAGAAAATGTGCAGAGATTCTTAAAAAAGCTTTACATTTTTTTATAAATATATAATAAATTAATCTTGTGTTGATAGTTGTGTCAATATCAAAGGATTTAGCGCCCAAAAATTGTTTCCGAATTTTTTTCAGAAATCTAAAAATTGTTCGAGTTTTTCAGATTTTTTTCCGACTTTTTCTTCGAATTCCGACCGATTTCTTTCAGAAAATCTAAATGTTTCTCCAAGATTTTTCTTTCGAATTCGGGTCGATTCGTCGGGAAACTCTGATATTCTGATATTTTTAGAATTTCCTTAGAAAATTCGTTGACCACGTCCATATAACATTCGTATCGAATTCTGTATCACAATAGGAAATTTGTTCAGAGATTCTGACCGAATTCCGTATCAGGATCGGAAATTTGTTCAGAGATTCTGATCGAATTCGGAAAAAATGTTAACCCATACATCAAATCGAACAATCTATTAACTTCGGTTGCATGCACCGTACTGACTCGAAATTAGAATATATATCTCGCTGTGGTGGTCAAGCTCAACAGCACTACTACTGCGATTTGTGGCCCAAGACGTGCCCATGGATACTGCTCTAGGATGTAAGTCTCTTTTTATAAATATTCGAAAACCACTTTGAACAAATTTTTCTTCTTAGACGGCTTTGGCACCTGACACCACTGCACTATACCACCCAATATCCCAGAGGACCCGAATAATTGGGACCTTCGCGGTGCAAATTTTTGCACAAAGAAGCATGCATGATAAAATCTTCGGGAAGACAAAAGCATTTTTAATGGTTAAACCACAGAAAGTTGCCTTCAAATCCTGCCTTTATAAGTGGTCGTGGGAAATGTGTAGAATATTGTCGCATTTTAGTCTAAACGCTTTTTCTCAGTGTATCTTCTTGAAAAGGTAATTGTAGAGTAAGAGCTGTGCCGTGGTTGCACAACAAGTTTTGTCACCCATATTGGCCATTCAGCCAGTCTCAATCTCTCACTTCTTCTTCCACAAGACACAAGAACCAATGTTATGTTGCCAGTGCAACTCAATGACAGTTCATAGAATTTTTTATTCAACGTTTTTTTTCTTGTTTGTTTTTGCCACATTGGCCAACTCCTCTTTTCATCCTCTATGGCTGTCATTAAAAACAGGTTTATTTGTTTTTTATTTCATCTTTGGGATATTGTGTTTGTGTCACCTATGTAGATGGTTGACACTTTGTGCAGCAGCTCTTTTTATTCAAGTGTTTGTTGTTGTTTTTCGTTAGAGGCCAAATGAAAGGATGGATGGATGATGATCGGTGAAAGGAGTTCTATACTTTATTTGGTTTGATGCTGTCGTTGCTTTAGAATTGGGTTACTTTAACAACGTTAACCAGAGCTACCCATTGGCCAGGCCATATGAATAACTAGCCCACTCTTCTTAGTTTGCCGTCCAAAGCTTAGTTATTGTTACGGTTTGATTTAAAGTGATAATTTTCTAGTCAACATGAAGCTAACCATTACTTGGTGCGAGGGACAACAGGTGGTTATGTGCAGAAATATCCTAATTAGGTCAGCTTTGTTGTCCACACTCTTTTTTCCATGAGTGTTTACATATTTTGTCATTTCTTTGTTGAAATCTCTTTTAGATAGATAAGTTTGCTTGCGTTGGTGGTCGGTCGGTCAGTCAAGTGAACAAAATGCATACTGCATCTGGGTTAGAACAATAAACCACTTTTTCATAGACTTTTGATTTATTATTAGAAATGACCGCATTTTTAATTGTCCCACTGAATATATTTTTTAATCGATAATTTAATATGATACAATGGGGTCATATGCACCAATAAGCTTTGAGAATAACTGAGGGTTTATTCTTTCACTTCTTTTCTATTGCAACAAGGACACATTGTTCTATTTATGTATTTAAATAGGTTATACAGACATATGGGGTTTCTCCATATATTATACCATAAATATTTTGCATATGAAATCCGTTAATTTTGTGTCAAGGATTTTGAAGTCATCCAATCATAGTGTAATTTTGCCAGTACATCAAGAAAAGACTGTTGTGGGGTCCAAGTCGAAAAATTTTCCTTATGGAAAAAGATAGTCAATCATGCTGGGTCAGAATGAAACGACAGCAAAAGGATGAAATTGAGAGACTTCTTCGTCTGGGCAAAGTGTGTGTGAGAAATAATAGTATTTAGGTGAATGGAATAAAATAAATTTCCCGATATAGCCATGCCATGGGAGAAACGAGAACTTGAGAAGACCCCCGAAAGAGAAATCAAGAATAAGGAATTGGAAAATTTCAGCGAGCAGTGACAAAATTGAGGGCAATGAATATGAAACTCCTAATTGACCTGAAGAAAGCTAAATCTTCGATCATTCAGCTCAACTCCAACGAGAAATTAATTAAAATTAATATTAAAAATTATGTTCGCCCTAATAGGCAAAATTTTCAAAATAAATAAATCAACTTAAGCCAGATGTTTGAACCCTCGTTCAAAGTCAAACTCATAACATCCGAAGGCTGCGCTAAGAAGCGTTTGTCATATAAGCCCATGCAGGTTGAATGGGAAAGAAGTCCATCACTGCAAAAAACAAATTGCATTCGAACAATCAAAACTCGATGGCAAAGCTTTATTCCTTAATTACAATATTGCAATTACATTATTACAATAACAAAATTCCAACAACAACCTCACAGGCAACTGTGTTGATGTTCTTTTCAACTCACAGAATTCGATGAATTCTTAGTTTATACGTGCTGACATGTTGCAAAATATTTTGATTTTGGTGTTTCTTTTGAAAAGCCGAATACTAGACACTTAAACTGTTCGGGTTTTCGCTAAAAAAGCATAAATTCAAGAACTGAGAAGCCAATTGATAATTCCCTTCGCCGGGTGAAATCATAGCGATCAGTAAAATTTTGCAAAACTGTCAGTTCGTTTTGAAAAAACATTACTCTATGTAATAGAGAGTAATAATGAAGGTTAAGCCATTGGGGGTAACACTCCAGGCTTAAAAACAATCATATTACTATAACTTCAGTAGAAGTATGAGTTTCAAAGCATTGCCAGAGAAACCACTCCGCAGCCAATATGTCTGATGAGCTGCTTAACTAACAGAGAAACCGGTCACATAATTTGGTTGTTGTGTGGGTTTGAATCTTCGGCTTTCCTTTTTCAATTGCACAAAATCTTCGGTTCATTCAGCTCAACTCCAACGAGAATTAATTAAAATTAATAGTAAAACTTATCTTCCCCCTAACATGCAAAATTTTCAAAACTAACAGCCTCTACACCATTTTCACATGTAATTCGAATAATTTCAGTTGTAATTCGAAGAATTTCAGTTGTAATTTGATTATTTCATTTGAAATTCGAAACATTTCACTTGTAATTTGAGAATTCCAATTGAATTTCGAATTATTTCATTTGTAATTTGAGAATTCCAATTGAAATTCGAATTATTTCATTTGTAATTTGAGAATTCCAATTGAAATTCGAATTATTTCATTTGTAGTTCGAATTTTTTCATTTGAAATTCGAATTATTTCATTTGTAATTCGAAATTTTCCATTTGTAATTCGAATTATTACATTTGAAATTCAAATTATTACATTTGTAATTTGAAGTTTTTTATTTGAAATTCGAATTATTACATTTGAAAATCAAAGCATCTGAAATATTTTTAAATTAAGGGTGGTGGCAACGATGATCCATTTTTAAGTTATTTTTAAGGTTGTGGATCATCCCAGATGGTTGAGAGGGTGTTGGAAGCGTACACTTAAAACGTCGACACAATGATGTGGAAAAGTATTATAAATAATAATAATTTAAATATGCGATAAAAATTTAATCAAAAATGTTAGAATCATATAAAGTCAGGGATTTGTTATTTTCCCAATCAAAAACCAAGGGATTGGCATGCAAGGATACACCTATATTACCCTCCAAAGTTTTTGGAACTTTTAAAAGAAGACCCGATTGCAGGAAAACTATACGTTTTAGAGAAAAAGTTAATTATTACAAAATGCTTAAAAAGTCTCAAAAATATAATTTTCATAAAAAATTTTAAGTTAAGATGAATACGATCCTTTATTGATTTAAGCGTTATGGTTGGATTATCTTCACCTTAGTATAAAGAAGAAATGAGAGTATTTTTGTTTTTATTACAAATAAAATAATTCGATTTTCAAATGTAATAATTCGAATTTCAAATGGAAAAATTCAAATTACAAATGTAATAATTCGAATTTCAAATGTAATAATACGAATTTCAAATGAAAAAATTCAAATTACAAATGGAATAATTCGAATTACAAATGGAAAAATTCGAATTACAAATGAAATAATTCGAATTTCAATTGGAATTCTCAAATTACAAATGAAATAATTCGAATTTCAATTGGAATTCTCAAATTACAAATGAAATAATTCGAAATTCAATTGGAATTCTCAAATTACAAGTGAAATGTTTCGAATTTCAAATGAAATAATCAAATTACAACTGAAATTCTTCGAATTACATGTGAAAATGGTGTAGTATTTCTTCCTGGGCATTATTGAGTTGTTCTTTTAGTTGAATGGTAAGTTGAGATGCATTTTCTTTTTCCATTTTGTATGTATGTTATTATGGAGTCTTCCAAAGCCATGATTTTTACTTCCTTTTTAGCCACGTAGTCACTACCGCGGTTTTGCGCTTCTTCCTCACATTATACAATTCGGACTCCTCAAAGCTTCAGTTAGTATTCTCACTTCTGCCATTAAAGCAGCGATGGTCCCCTCGAAGTATAAAGTATAAACAAACCACACGTATTCTCTATTTATTTTCATCTGCCGTGGTTTAACAGTGGAAATGCTCACTTACCGCTACTGATGCACAAAATATGTATTTTGATCACCAGTGCCTTAAAACATTGACCTCTCGCTCTGCTTCTTGGTCGGTCAATGATGAAGCAGATAAAAAACTGGTGGCTGCAGACGGCAATGACGAGAGAGTTATGGTGGCTCAAAACCTCTTCCAAAATATAGTGGAAAGTGCATGCAAAGAGCAATCAATTTCAAATCCCTGAAATGCTGAGTCAGAAGGAGACTGGGATATTGAAAGCTGTGGTGACGGTGAGGAAAAAAAGGCGAGCGGACTTCAAATCTGAGCAAAGAGGTGGTAGGCAGAAGGAATGAAGCTAATGGGGCTATATTTCAAGAAAGACGAATCGGTCTAAAGCCCGTCACCGACCAAGAACGAGGTATAGGCAAAAATTCTTCTACAAAATATGGAATATGTCGTGAACAGAATTAGAGCACAATGTTGCTATGAACGCCAAAAATCTAGAGAAGGATGACATTCTTGGGCGGAAGGAGAGTATATCCAAGCCAGAAATGTGAAGCCGCTACGAACTTGATTAGCCCTAGAGTGAAGAATCCACCAAATGAAAAAGTTTAGCCCAAAAGAGCTAAACTTGCGCCTTGCTAAATAGATGAATGCGTTACGTTGGGTCGATAACGCAATTGATTTTTTTTAAACTTTCCACCTTGTAATATTTTGTTCAAACTTTAAGGGCAGATCTCGGATGAAATTGCAGTGGTAACCACATCTACCTTGCACTCAGAAGCTCTGCGGTTTAATCCCTGAATAGAAGATCGTCGATGGCAAATCCCCTCAGCTTAATGTTGGTTTACATTTGTGAGTATTTCACTCATGAAAAACTTCTTTACAAGTGGTAACGTAAGCCACGCCGTTCGGAATCGGCGATAATAAGTAGGAGCCATACCATTGTGCCAATATGAATCGGCGTGCACTCATTGATATAAGAAAAGTCTCCCTTGTCCCTTCGTGGATGCCAGGGACGTACACAGGATTTCATTTCGGGGGGGGCCCAACTTGACCAAAAATTATGAAATTAAAAAATGTTTTGTAGCGTTACATAAAGCTATTTTAAAGGGTTTTTAGTTGATTTTATATGAAATATTGATACAAAGTATATAATTTCAATAGAGAGAGTTTACAATATTTTAGATATAACTTTGAAATTTGGAACAGAGTATAATAAATTAGTCTTTGGATGTTTAGAATTGAAATTAACCATATCAGAACACGTTCAGTATATTCCCTATACAAAAATTCCGCCTGGTGTTTTGAAGATTTTTACCAAATTCTCCAACGCATTTGACGCAATAACTAAAATTTTTTTCAAATGAACATTACCCATATAGGTTTACGTTTTAATGTATCCCAGAATTTTTAACCACAGTAGGTCTTATTTGGCATTTTCGATTCTATTTCAAAGATTTTCAGTATTTCTTCATCTTTAACGTACATATCCATACATCGCATTAAAAAAGTTTTGTCTTATTTTTGCCTTATTAAGTTATCAATTGAACACATTTTTACCACGAGGACTGATTCTGACAAGAAGATCTATCTAAAACCCTATTAATGTTATTTGTATACCATTAATTAATTGAAATCAATAACTCAAAAAAAAAAAAAAAAAAGAATAAATCGAATCCCCGAGTGCAGATTGGGCTTGTACCGAACTATTGTTAGAAAATAATATTCTTTTATGTCATAAACACACCAAAACTTTACTATTTTACCAGAAGTGATAGAGTCCATGCAAGACAACTAAAAAATTCAGAAAATTACATTTATGGTATGTTCCAGTACTGCAAGAATCTACTCATTTTTAGTAGTAAAAATGTATAGATTCTTGCAGGTTCTGGAACAGGCATTTAGAAAAAAGAGATTTTTAATTAATTCTCTTTCGAGTTGAGCTGTAAGGCCTTTAGAGATACATTGAAAAATTAGGAGTCTACCGAAGTCCCACGCATCCAACCATTACACTACGTTTCACGGGTGGTAAAGCCGATCTTCAGGTGTATTAGGATGTTGTTTTTGTGGCAGACGAAGGCAAAGCTTGGAAACTAGTATATATATCGCACTTTATTAGATAAATGTATATGCGAAATTATGTCAGTTAATTGAAACTCCAAACTTTTTCCTATAGTCTTGCTTGGTAATCCCATTTTCAATGTTACAAATACTACGGTAAGTTTTATTCCTACATCATTAGTAATTGCTCTTCTATATCAGAAGATTTTATTTGTTTGATTTGATCATCAATTATTGTCTACTAAAGTTTTGACAAGTTGATGGTGGCTTAGAACGCTAAGACGCCGGCAACCTTGACACTCAGTTGTCGGAGACCCAGGTTCGAATCCCAGCCTGGCTCATTTTATTTTAGATTTTTATCAGGAGTCGGGCGATACTAACTACGACTCATAGACTCCGAATTCTTCTCGCAGCACTGTTTGAGTCTACGACATCCACATTCTGTTCCGGCAAAATTTTAGCTAAGTCCTGCGGTTGTCTAACACATTTTTTGAGTTACCGACAAAAATTGGTAAAATTTAAACGCAAAATTTTGTATGAAAATTTCAATAAAAATTGACAACAGTCTTACTATCGGTATAACTTTTCGACTGCTCTTCACTCGTCGCCAACTTACAGAAAAAATCGGTAATTAAGAAATTATAAGTATTTTAATTTTACCGACAATTGTCGGTAACTCAAAAATTGAGTTAGAGAATCGCTCTACTGATATCCCATTGTTGTTGTTCCGCCTTATTTCTATCTTAATTGTACGATTAGATGTTTATGAACTCGATGACATTTAAAACTTTCCACGGAGTATGACTTCTGTCGGCACAGCGGAGGCGAACTTATGAAAATTCATAACTTTTGTTTTCTCGAAAACAAGTAAACAAGTATCAGTCGGGTTTGCCGACAGCCTGAGTAAGTTGGCAGATCGAATACGGGCTTCATAACCAAAATCTTTGTCCTATAAATTGTGTAGTAAGGAGTATCAGAATTTCGTGGCTTTTTTGGACGTATAAACTTTCCGACACAAATATTTGGGTATAAAACTTCAAGATTGTGGGCGTTGTATTAAATGCTTATGCTGAGTTCATAAGTTTGACTTCGATAAGAGCGCAAAAGTTTTGCACTTTTGTGGAGAAAATATCTGAAAGAATGGTCCGTTTTGGAAGTGGACCTAATTTTGGAAGTCGTTCCTTTTGATAGTTATGGTGTCAAGCCGTTATTTTAGTTGGTCATGGTAAGATTTAGATCTTTTGAACCGTTATGTCAGGAAGCATGGACTTACCCCGATATACGTATGTACGTCCGGAAATAATTTTAGGATGTTCAAAGTTTCGGTGAAATTGGATATTGAAATTTTGTGTGCGAGGTACCTGAAGGAGTGAACCGATATAATCCATATTAGAACCTAATCTATGTCTCGAAGAAATCGATTTGGACCTTCGAGAGTTGTTGTGCGCACCATTTTAGCGAAATATTTTGTAGTCTTGTGTGAAAAAGGAATGGACCAATATGACTTAAAGTTCGATTGATCCGTTCGAAAGTTCTCATGCGCTCGAGCCAGACAGAAAAACAAACTGGGCTAAATCGACGCCAAATTATTTGAAGCGGCTTTTGTCGAAAGATATGAGGAGTCAAAGGTCATTATTTCGATGAAGTACATTTTTATCGTTAGCCTAAAGGCTGAAATTACAGCAGATTTTAATACCATTTAACCAATGTTTGAGCAATAATTTCGTTTACGTTTGTTTTCAGCTACAACTTTGTTAATGGTAGGAAAAAAAATTCTGGTGGGTATGCTACTTATAGCAGATATTAGCACTTTATGATGCACAACAATAAATTTTTCTCCATTAAATAAATAATAAAAAATTAAGGTAGTAAAACAATTTTCTAATTGGGTTCAGAGATATACTCCACGGAAAACACTTGATATATCGTACATTTTTCCAGTAAACATGTCATTTCATGCACTTCCAATCCGCACAGTAATAAACTCGTCATTTTTTGAATACATAATGAGTTTAAAGCCTCAAGACCTTTATATTCATTATAGAATTCCACGACCCTTTATTATTTGATAACGAAATTACAAGAGATAAAGAAGTTATTCAGATTTTACTGGAAGTTTTTCTCATAAAGAGTATTTAAACAAAAAAATTTTAAATATTTCTTAGACAACTTGTTCATACATTACATTTTTACATACTCTTCAAAACAATCTAACTTTTCTTTTCAAAATTCCAAAAATAAAAATTATTTTAGAGAAAAAACTTAATAATTTGTTAAAATAGCTCAAAAAATTGTAGTCGACCAAATCATTTCGGGGGGGGCCCGGGCCCCCCGTGCCCCCCCCTGCGTACGTCCCTGGTGGATGCTGTTGGAATATATGTATGTTCTCGCGGCCCATATTACAATGGTACATTTATTTGGGGACAAGTCCACACTTCCATAGATAATGCCTGTAAAAACCCTGCCGACACCAACAAAAATGACTGATGGATACTATTACTGATGAATCATTATCCAATTTTACCGAACTTGGAACAAGAAGACCTTCCAAGAGGTCAATATCGAAAAACACCAAAGATACTCCTGTGGTCCTATATATCGCGATATAATGTTTATTGTTGGCAAGTCCATACTTTCTGACATAACGACTCAAAAGTTTAAAAAAAATCCTAAAATGTCTGTTTGACACTATAATTATCGAACTAAAATTAGTTCGAGTTCCAACATGGACTATAGCAGTACATTCCTTCAGGTACCTCCTCTGCAAAAATTCCGATCGTGTAGAATTATCAATAACAGATAGTCATTACAACCATAATTTTTTGTTTTTCAAAATAGTCTGGCTTAATCCCATTGTTGTTGTTTTATTATTTTAAAACAACTAATTTATTAGTGGAAGTGCTAAAAGATGACAATACTTCCTGAAATATGGACCCCATAATTACCGATTATTTAGTGCCGCTCCTTCATACATCTCTCTCACTAATATTTTTACTAGTCTACTATAATTTTATTCTGTTTTAAATAACATGCTTATATATTCACAAATTAAGTTGTAAGTTGTTCCCATGCACGTAGCAACTCGCAAGCGTGATAGAATGCATCAAATTGTGTCGTATTTACCAAAACTCAGTGCTAGCTTACAAATATTTGTAATAGTTTTAAATACCGGAATAATAACAATATTCAATAGTTTCGACTCTAAAAGAAGAATGAAAATGACTTATTTATACTGATTTCGAACGTCGATTAAAGCTGAGTACATAACGTTTTCCAAATTTCATTTTTAAATTATTTTATATTTCCTACTTTTTGAGGATTGTAATATTATTCGTGTTCCAGAACATGCAAGAATCTACAAATTTTTACTGCGATAACAAATTTTCCTTTATAATAAAAAATAGTAAAAAGTTGCATATACTTTGCAATTCTGGAACATACCAATTGATTTTATATCAATGCAGTTTTATGAGATTCTTGGAATCCAGCCTCAAGCTGATCAAGATTTTCATTTGCAAAAAATTATTTATGCGAAAATAACTGACATATTTTTAAAATCTTTGATCAATGTTCATTTCCTGAAATAATTTTAAATGTATGTAAGTTTGTATCAATTACGAAAACGAGATGCAAAAGCAGTTTATAGACCATTCAGGCAATAAATCGTCTATCAAAATCTCAAAAATATGCCTGTTATTAGCTATGCAATTTTATGTGTTTTTGCTCTTGTTTTCTTTGCTATTTGTAGCTTCTTTTTGTTGTAACCGGATAACCAAAAGAAAAACTGATGAAAATGTATTAAAAGATGTCGATGGTTACACACGACTGCTGGTG
Source organism: Musca autumnalis (assembly GCF_047663935.1). Classification (NCBI taxonomy): domain Eukaryota; kingdom Metazoa; phylum Arthropoda; class Insecta; order Diptera; family Muscidae; genus Musca; species Musca autumnalis. The sequence continues at coordinate 3,121,923 of NW_027411755.1, read as the reverse complement.
ATTTACGACCAAAGAAACCCACTAACTTAGATCCAAAGCGAACAGCAAACAACGGGGCGTTAAGCCGGTCTTTGAATGAGTCACTGGCAAACTGAAGATATTTGCAAAACTTAGATAAAAAGAGGAAGATGAAAAAAAAACAAATAAACAATCAAGAAAATAAAAATCATTTTTTAAGTAAGGAAATAATTTTGAATAAGTACGCTATGGAATGAAAAACAGAAGAGATCAAAATAACTGGGAGATATAATTTATGCAAAATCCAAACGAAATGTTAAAAGATAACACACAACACACACAGAAAATAAAATTGAAACAAATAAAAACCTCAAGTCTAGTAGACCGTTCAAGTTTTACCACCCTTCTGCGCAACCTCTGTTTTGTTGAATACAATTCCAAACCCAAACAAAAGTTTCCATGTTCATGGGTGTATGTATGTACCATAATACGTCATGGATAATGTCTTTCGCATCGCAACTTCATTCATATGTTGCTGTTGTTATTGTTACAAAGTGAAAATAAAAATTATGAACGTGTTCGTAGTTATGAATTCGAGTAAAATCCATTCCAACACATGTGACACCTAAATATGATTATTGTTCCAAGCGAAATTTTATTGACATTTAAGCCACAAAATGTAAGACATTTGGTCAAATTAGAAATCAAAAAAGTTGCATAGAATATCCCTAAAAGGCTATGCATTTTCACCCCCAAAAAGCAACCATATGACACCTCTGACTGCCTACCTTTCTACATGCCCGGTTAGGGAATTCTTGGCCAGTTAAATTTGTTGAGGAAGGTTGTGTCACCTCTTGAAAAAACATTTCACTTTCATTGCCGTACATTGTATTTGGTCAAGTGAAAATCATGACCGTCATTATTACCACCCATCAATGGATTCACCGCAATTTTGTTTGTTTGAAAATTCCCAACACGTTCAAAGCTGCTGGTATTTGGAGATTTGAGAAATTTTAAACACGTAACAAGAGAATTATTTTTTCTGTGTGTCGTTTTTTCGTCGTTGTTTTTTTTTTTTTTTTGGTTAACAATCAATCACCTGCCACAACAATTGAATTTTGAATTTCACTTGAATACCAAAACAATAATACTGCTATTTGTTTTGGCTGGTTGGCTGGCTGACTGACTAGCCGTTCCCTATGCTCTTCATTCCACTCCGTCATTCGGACATATGTAAATTTCTATTCATAAACGTTTATTCAATTCATCCGCTGATGGGAGGCGGTGTAAAATGTTGTATTATCGCATTTTTTTTTGTTACGAATTCAAATAGCATTCACTTCTTACATTTTTAATTTGCCATGTTTTGTTTTGCTTGAAATTTCTTACATAATATTTTAAGCTGGGCTTATCTGTTGAAAAAATCGTTATTTATTTAGGTGGCGGAGTGATTTAGACAAGAAACGGTGGCAAATTGTCTTAATTGATAAGAAATTGTTATAGTTTTTTTTTTTTAATTTAGTTCTGAAGTTCGAAGAAATGTTCTTATCACCAAAGAAGCGAGGTTGGTATGCTAATTTTGCTGCCACATTAAAAACAAATATGAGGTGAATGGATTTTGAAGACGAAAAGAAGTCGTAATATATATCTTCCTCAACAAGTTATGATTTATAACCCTGTATGAGAGTGGGCAACTTCACGTAGTAAACATTTAAATTCTAATATCTCTGGATTAACGAGGCGAGCAATTTCCTCTCTTGAATCAGGCTATTTAGCATAACCATGTCCAAAAAGGTGTTATAGGCATCTATGGTACGAGCTACATAGTCAAGTCGAGCAAAATTCAACATCTGTTCCGTTCGATCGCAACTGTTCTGTTCGATTCTAACGATGGACTGTAATAAAGAGAAAAATATTAATCCATACAATGTTCGGAAGATAAGTTGCACTTGCGCTAAAAAATTAAAATTTTGTAAGGATGATCCATATTTGAACCTGATCTATGTCTGAAAGAAATATTACTAGGAACAAATGTTGGACCAAATCAATTAATTCCCTCTAATGTTTCGTTGCACACCACTTTAGCGAAGAATGTTTATCTTTTATGGGGGAGGTACCGGAATTAGTTGGCCGATATAACCATCTTTAAACTTGATCTAAGTTTGAACAAAATATTACGAGACCCAAATCGGTTGATTCGATCGAGAGTTATCATGCATTTCAGCTATACAAACGATCGGAACTAAATCGACTCCCAATTGCCTGACACGGATTTGGCCAAACGTTGCGGTCTAAAACCATTATTTCGAAGAGGCACATTTTTTATCGTATCTAAACAAGGGTATAGTCTAAACAAGGGTATAGTCTAAAACCGGTCCTAGCTTCAAAGCAAAAGTCATTGGAAAACCTAAGTCTTTTAAATTAACCTATGAACATTTAAGATAACATTTTCATATCATCTGTGTACCATTAAGCCATTAGCGGGATCCATAGGGATGAGAAAGACATCAAATGAGTTCAGAATCGATTTTTATACCCTCCACCATAGTATGTAGCGTATATTAACTTTGTTTTTTTCCGTTTGTAACGCATTGAAATAATCATTTAGACCCTATAAAGTATATGTATTCTTTATCAGGATAAAATTCGGAATAGATCTAGCTATGTCCTTCTGTCACTCTGTTGCAATCACACTAGCGTCCACAAAAATTGAGATGAAACGCTATAGTTTTGCACACGAGTATATATTTTCCATACGCAGGTAATGCTTGAAGATGAGCTATATCGGCCCATGTATCGGTGTAGCTCCCGTATAACGGTACCTCTCGATTTTGGGTATTTTGAGGATTTTATCCACACTGTTCAGCCACAATAGCTGCAATATGACATTTGAGGATCTTAGGAATCACAACACTTCTCCAAAATAAAAATGTCAATACCTATATTGACTTTTTAATTTGGAGAAGTGATTCCTATGAACCTCAAATGCCATATTGCAGCTATGTTTATTTATAGCCCCCATATAACGGTACTTCCCGATTTTCGCTTTTTTAAGGCTTTTAGCTACAATTTTTAACCGAACTAGCTATAATATCACAACACATCTTCACCAAAAATTGTCGACATAGACCCATGTTTAGGTATAGCTCCCATATAACGATAAATCCCGATTTTCGGTATTTTTATGATTCTAGCTACATTTTTTGATTGAATTACCCGTAATTCGACATTTGAGGTTCCTTGCGGTCACAAAACTACTCTGCCAAATATTGTAACAAGTATCCTTAACCCATCGTTAGCCACCCATATTGTACCAGAAGTCTGGAAAGTTGGCAGGGCGGTCCCGCTACTGAAGCCTGTCAAGGATGCCAGTAGAGGGGAATCGTACTGGCCGATTTCACTCCTGTCGCCAGTAGCAAAGATCCTAGATGCACTTCTCCTCCCGACGAGGATAAGCTGTTTTCCAATTGCCCAACACCAATAAGGATTTCGGAAAATGCATAGTACTACAACAACATTAGACGTTTTATCCACACCTATCATTAGAGGACTGAACCAGAACAGGCAGTGAGACCGAACAGTCATGGTGGGTCTTGACCTATCGAAGGCTTTTGATACTGTCAACAATGGCAAGCTGTTCGAGGATATACAGAAGACTACTCTACAGCCGTATTTAAATCGTTGGGTGATCAACTATATGTGCGGACGCCATTCGTTTGTGGAATTCACAGAAAAGAAGTCCAAACTGTTTAACCTCTACCTCTCTGAAATTCCACACCCCCCAGACGGCATAGAGATCGTAATGTATGTGGATGATTGTACGATCTTGGCGTCGGGTCCTATCATCGATGACATACGTGATAGGTTAAATGTCAACATAGATGACCTAGTGCAGTTCTTCCATCTAAGGAATATGAAAATATCCGCAGCTAAATCCACTGCCAAACTGTTCACCACTTGGACGGCTGAAATGAGACTCCCACTGAACATATTGGCCGATGGTGTACTGATTCTGACCACTAACTACCTCAAAATATTGGATGTAACGTCCGATAGCATGTTTAAGTCGTCCGTGCATGCTGTGGCTTGCATTTGCGATAAGATCAGAAGTAGGAACAATGTCCTCAAGTCGCTGGCCTGCAGCACTTGGGGTACGCTACGCAGTTTAAGAAGATTCAAACTTGGCAGAATGCAGCCCAGAGGAATGCAACAGGGTGCCTCCTTATGACAACAGTGGACTATCTTCATGACAAGGCGAAGGTTTTACCGGTGCGTCGGCACAAGAAGATCCTGGGTGTTATCGCAGTGAACATCCCTGTCACGATTTAATGGACAGGCTTCACCCAGGCATGTCAGGAGAGATTTTCATAATCTTGAAAGAGTTTCAAAGGTATAAAAGAGAACCCCTAGATCAGGTATCGGCACCAATACAAACGCATTGTTTGCGGCCTCATGCATACGACTCTCTCTCTCGCTCTCTCCACAAACAGCGTGTGCGTTAATGCATTGCTAAAATTAAAAATCATTGAAACAAGCGACAACAGAAGCTTCTTCATTGACTTCTGAACGAAGAGTGAGTGGTGGTTGTTCTGTTGTTATTCTCATCAAGAGCACGTGTGCCCCTTTTTGCCGGATGCTGCCCTAGATCAACAAGCCTATCAGGCAGGCTTAGATAGCATTCACACTGACATGGTTGCGCAGACAGTACAGAGATGTAGTGTGAGTGAATGCCAAAGTTGGAGACCACCCTCCATCCATCGCAGCAGAAGAATACCAGCTGCCAAGACAAACATGAGTGGTCTTAGCCCAGTTAAGATCCGGACGATGTAGCCGCCACAGTTCGTATTGGGCCCGTATTGATGCCGCGATAAACAACACATGCCCGGCATGTGGATTGGGACTACACGACACACTGCATTTGTTTAGCTGCCCAGCTAACCCCACTCATCTGTCCCCTGATTCTTTATGGACGCAACCAGTCCAGGTTGCAGAATTCTACAGTCTGAATAAGGAGGAACCTGATAACTGAAATAATACGCGAATGAACATATGTATATGCGTTGCTACAACAAAAACAACAACCAAATAATCTCAACATAGATCCATGTTTTCGAATAGCACCCATATAACAGTACCTCCCAATTATCGGTATTTTGAGGGTGGCTAACTTTCAAACGTCAGATACTTTGAAGCTGTGCATGAAACTTGGGATTCTTAGATCGAGTTCCTCACTATTGCAATTTCATAAAAATACTCTAGTATGGAACTCGATCTAAGAACCCCTAGTTTCATACACGACTGCAAAGCAACTGATGTTTCGGAAGTCAGCCGGTTTTAGCTACATTTTTGACTGAACTAGTTCTTACTTATGTACATTTCCAGGCAAGATTGGATGTCCTTTGGCATTTATGGTTCCAAAAGGTTAAAAACTTCTCTATAAAAACCTGGGGACATTGTCATACGTTGTGGTATAGTCCCAATTAAACGGTTCCGGCCGTTTTCAACTGTCTGTATTAGTCAAAACAAGTAAAAAAGTATCAGTCGGCTTTGCCGACAGTGATATACCCTCAGACTGTGTGGAGTGAAACACTTTTTTCCCAAAATAAAAGAAAAACTTATATATGTATTTATTTTGGTTTCCAAAATGTTGGTCGTATCGACAAAAATATGGATTGGATTAAAGCTCAAAAATTTGCGGGGATATCGATATATGGGGATTTTGTACCATACTTGCCTACGAAAAACATAATATCGCTGTAAACAGGGCCACTAGGAAAACCTTTGGTAAAACTTTTCAAAGAATCCTCGAACAGACCCTAACCACACAAAAATGTTGAACATTTGTGTGAGTGGTACCCCAAGGTTGCTGCGTTTATGAGATATGGCGCGTACCATTTTAGGGAATATTTTCGAGCTTTTGTGGGGGAGGTACCGGAAATAGTGGAACTATAAGAACCACCTTCGAATTTCATCTAATATTCTACGAAATATTACGATATCAAAGGTGTGGACGAACGCAGTATACGGTTCGAGCTCTCCAGCCCATGCATACGGTGGTGTAGGGGTTTTTACACGTTTCAGGCTATTTTATCAAGAAGTATGGACTTGTCCCTGCAAAAAAATTTTACTGCCGTAATTGAGGCAGCAAATGCAAGATGCTTCAACAAAAATCAAATTGATTCGAGAGCAGGTCTTAAAGTGAATTTAACCGAAATTTTGTGTGGGAGGTATCCGAAGGAGTGGGCTATAATACAAGTTGTTACAACAAAAATCAAAGCGATTCGAGAGCAGGTCCTATACTGAACTTTTCCGAAATTTTGTGTGGGAGGTACCCGAAGGAGAGAACCGATTGAGTCCATATTGAAACCTCACCTAAGTCTGGTAGAAATTTCACGATGTACAAAGTATGGACCAAATCGGTTACTTTCTTCGAGAGTTATCGTGCGCACACATTTTCCGAACATTTGCGAACTTTTGTGGGGGCAGTACCGGAAGGAGTGGACCGATATAACCCATCTTCGAACTTAAACTAAGTTTGGACAAAATATTACGAAAGCCAAATTTTGGTTATCGTGCGCTCCATCCAGCCAGACGGACGGACATGGCTAAATCAACTCCAAATTGTCTGAAACGCATTTCGTCCAAACACACTTGGGGTCTGAAACCATTATTTCGATTAGGCACATTTTGTCCGAATGAAAGTATATATACCCTCGTTAGCATAAATGCTGAGGGTATAATTTGGAATTTGGAAAAAAATCTACACATAAAATTGAGAAAATGAATTAATTATTCCATATAGCTTCATGGTGGAGGGAATAAAAAGTTTGGTCCGTGTAAAGTCTACTTTTCGCCTCCTGTTCCGAATTATGTATCGCTGATTTATTGTAACCGAAATTTGCCTGACCACTGGCAACTGATTGAAAACATAATTAATTAGGCTATCATGGACGAATCTTATCAGACATATACAATTTGATTCATATTTCAAACTACCGTAAAAATCATCGACTTTGTAGTCGATTACTCAGTCTTTATTAGTTTCAACATAATTACAATTCAGATTTTTATAGACCCCTTTTGGCGCCCTACCATAGAATAATAAAAAAATTGTGACAAATTAAATTCGTAGTGTCCAAAATATATAATGTTGTTTAAAAAAGTTTCCCGAAACCTTCATCAGTCATGGATGGATATTTCACATAACTGCTTATCTTATCGAAGTGTGTCTGTTGATTTTTCTATTTCATTCATAGCTCTATTTATATGTACATATGTATATCTAAAATGTATTCGCTTATTATACTGCTGCATTACGAAGGCCAAGAGACCGGTAAAATAGGTAAACAAATTTAAATTGTACTTGAATAAAATCGTTCTCTTTTTTATAATCAAAGAGAGAAGCTGTTTTTTTGATTTTGCAAAACATTTGTTAGATTTATTTATAACAACGCTACTCTCTAATCAACTATAATTTCCACGATTTGATAATTGTTTGCATGGGATTTTGAACTTCTGGAAGTAATTCAACTTTGCAAAAAAAGCTTTTCATAATCGTGATTACGATTAAAATCAGAAAAAATATAGTAAATTATTAATATGATTGTAAAAATGTGTTTCATTTCACAAGCTACATATTTGCCTTTTGACATTTTAGGAATAATTGGCAATTCTAATTATTGGATAAATGCAAACAATTCCATAATATCTGAGAATTTTCTCTATGTACCAAAGTTAAATTAAAATAGTTTCGTCAATACATCGTTCAACAGTGCGTATGGTCAATATTAGCCGCCACTCCTTGCTTCCTGATGTGCCCAAACACCGCAATGGGCCATAACAATTTTATTACCAATTTACTATAGGTATGACTCACCACATCATTTGGTTGAATTCTATCGAAGCTTTGGCAAACAAAGTGTGGTTGGTTGTTATTCTTTTATTTCCAAAAATGCAGTCAAGTGCAACTATTTTACTGCCTTAATGCTAATAATGTTGACGTGCTGCCACTACTACACAAAGCGAAACGCCAGTCTGCCGTGTTGTGACGTTGTTTTTGGTGGGTCGTTATGGTCGTCATTGTTTGTCTTTCGTTGTTGCTGGGAGCAGCATACACAACACTTGTTGCATGCCCACTGCTGCCGCCTGTTGCTTTGGTAACAAATTTTCACATTTCTATTTCACTTGGTTGGCAAAGTAAATACATGTGTGGTGGTGTGTGTAGAGTTGAAACTTTTAACAGCCAAAAGAAGAAATTTTTATTATTAAACTATTCTATTAATATATATTGTAATATATAAATAAAAACACACATATGTCTTTACACACACAACCACTTAGAAATTAGCTACTTTTATCTATGCGGATGAATGGATAGTCTGTTCGTCAGTTGGTTATTTTTGTTTGGACTAAAGGCGGAAATTTAAACAATTATGCCCAAAAACACAGGTGGTATATACAATATATGTATGTTTGTAGGTATGGTGCAGTGTCTGACTATTTCTGTCCATATTTCCACGAGGGTAGATAAATTTAAAATGAACTGAAGCATAACCATAATTTGGTCTAGAATAATTTAAAATAAGGGTTAAAATAGAAATAAATAAATTGTGTGTATATTTGTTAGATTATAGGAATTGATATTCATTATGATATGGTGGGTTATGTGAGGCAAACAAAAGTGGTTCATTCATTATTAAGACCCAAAGCTATATTTATTTTTATTCAATTTCACAAGTCTGCAAGGCACTGCAGGCCTCGGTGTTAAGGGTTATCCCTAGTTATCACTTTCAAAAAATCAATAACATTTTTGTTGACTGACTTTGAAGCACAGATATTATAGAGTCTGCCGCAAAAATTTCAAGTCGATCGGAGCAAAATTGGCCGAGATACGACCGTTCAGTGTAAAGAACCCGTTATGTTTCGTGTGTAGAAGTACGACTTAAAACGCGTTTTTCTCGAAATGGCATTTTTGAAGTCGGTACGAACTACATATTATAGCTCGAAAACGAATGTACCGATTTTAATATACTTTGGCGAGCTTAATTAATACATGAAAAGCTTGTCTTTAAGCGATATATTTGTTTTAAAGAATTTTTTTGCCGGATTTTTGGACAAAGAGCGATCAATTTTTTTCTTTAAAATCAAAATTTTGACTTTGACAGATCACAGTTTTTTTAAATAGATTTGTTGATTTTTTCGCTTAAAGACAAGATTATTAGGTTCTAAAAACGCCCACAAAAATATATGAAGATCGGTCTATTCGTTTTTAAGTTATCGTTGGCACCGCATAACGCTTTTACAAATTTTTGTGATATACGGTTGTTACCTGAATTTACTACAAAACTTTCTTTTCTCTTTCATATAAAAGAAAGATATACTTAAAAAAATTGCTAGTTTCTTTGGAAAAAAATCATTAAAAATTAGTTTTTTTTGTCGGCACAACTAGGGATAACCCCTTAATGGTTATAAATGCAAAAAGTCCCAAACTTTTTTGATATGTCTATACCTATATGTACCCACCTATATATTTTTAGAACTACAGGTACAACCTTTGATTCCACAACACTCCTCTTATTCCTGCTTTTGAACTGAACTGTGGTCGCGACTGCCAAAGGCAACAAAAGTACCAAATACCAATTCGATATCGCAGACCTAGTGGTATTTGAAAGGGCACCCATTGTTTTAAATTATTCCAATAGTAAGACTACTATATAGAGTAAGCTATTATTTACATTTAATCCAAATGGCAAGTCACATCTTCTAGACATAGATAAGCTTCGGTTCACACCTTCAGGTACCTCCCCCACAAAATTTCAAAAGTTTTTGCAAAAGTGCAGTTCAAGGACATGTTTCCAGCCGTTTAGAAGTTTGCAGCAGGTTGTTCTCGCGGCTACATTATAATTTTGCTGGAGACAAGTCGTTTAGAAGTTTGCAGCAGCTTGTCCTCGCGGCCCCATTACAAGTTTGCTGGAGACAAGGCCATACTTCCTGAGATAATGACCTAAAAGCTCTTAAAAAACCCTGTCAGCACCAACAAAAAAAAAAAGTAGTGAGTGTTCGATTCGGACGACTCTGTGCACATAGTAAAATTTCTTCCAAACGTTCATATATCAAGTTCCGAAAACACGTTCACACGCAGTGAAAAAATATTTTCCGCCAAAATTGTTGGAACAAGAATATCTATTTTTGTAATTGCAAATCTAAAACTACCATCTTTGCTCCAAACTTAAACAACAGAAACAACTTGCGAAATTCTGAAAACTGTAAAAATAATTAACAATACCGATGCACTGTAGGCCCATTGGCAGGTTTCTGAGGCAAAAAGTCCATTTTTGAAGTCATATATTTGGATAAAATAGTAACGGGATTAGATTCTTAACACTTTGAGCCACTTAGAAACAAAATCATTTCAACCTGGTAACGCTGCATGACCACATACCGGGCTGTCAAATATATTGCAAACGAAGAACAACTTTGTTTCGCTCGACAAATAAAAACCGCTAACATAATAAACAGTTTTTAATGGATAACACGTGTAAAGGTTATCAATTAATATTCTGATTAAGAATTAAAAAAAGTTAGGTTTGGTAAGGAATATTTGATGTAGACTTGTGGTGTATTTTTTGTGTAGTTTATATTGTAGTTTATATGGTTTTTGGAATAGAACCTCGGTTTTGCGACGTATTCGCGAAACTATATATATGTGGTTGAAGGTAATAGTGAATACTATATGTGTAGAAAATTTTATCTCCGTATGGATCCGTAAACTTATAATTAAAAATTTGGATATTTTTTAAGTATTGGGCTTTGCTGGGAGTGGGACTTGCAATATGACACAAGCCGCCAAATTTGATAGTTATCTTAATCGAGTTATACAAAGCATTTAAATCTTTTATGTTCAAGATCTCTTAATTTAGTAACTGGGACTACAAATACCTACTAAATTTAAAAAACTTAACCTGTAATTATAAAGTATTCAAAAATCGGACGCGATCACGGTATTCTACTTCCAAATCATCAATTAATGAAGGAGGTCACAATTACTATTGTATTGTATACCAATACGTCTAATAATCTCTGAGATTTCGCGTTTGGCTAAAACCCGTTGTGGGGGAGGTACCCCGACCCCTCCATTTTTCGGTATAAAAACTACCTTATGATCAATTCTAAGACCTAAAGAATCTGTAGTCAAAGTTTTATCAAATTCGGTCTAGTCATTTCAGAGGATTTATAATTCGTACATCTTGGCAGACCTGAATAATTTTTTATATATATCTAGATTGTATACCTGAACCGATCAGAACCAAAATTTCCGGACGTGATTCTAAATTGAACAGGATTTACCATATCAAATGTTAAAGTGATCGGATGCAAATTGTGACCTTAGTACGCCTTAAATATAAAATCGGATAAAATCGGTTGAAACATATATATGAAAGCTATACCTATATCTGAACCGATTCCTTCCAAATTTTCCAGATGTATTTTTATGCTCATTATAAACATCGGGGCTAAAATTGAAAGGTCCAGCAGCTTCCAGTGACTTGTTGCCTCAAAAACCTGTCATTGGGCCCATTGTGCGATGGTAGGAAGCGTCATAATCTAAAATGTTTACAAAAAATATTGTCAGCCCAGAAAACCTGTTACTGAAATGTTTTATTTGATTGCATATAATTCTCATATACACTATCCACATAAAGTTGGTAAAAATGTCACGTATAATATTACAAGTAAAAACTCACCAAAATTGGTTTTTCACCACGGCATCAAATACCAAGAGAAGAGAATAAAATTTTCGATGAAACGAGATTAATATTGTCCAATTGACAAAAACTATTGTTGGAGTCACAATACTACATACGGAATCTAACAATATCTTTACAATACATATTTTGCTCTTCGAATATTGTTGGATCAATCATATTTTTTCTCTACGTGCAGGTACCGCTCTCAAAAAGTTATAAATATTCGCATAGGAGCTGGTCGAGGATAGTTTCAAATTTTTTTTTTTTAATTTTCAAACGTTTTCATCGATTTCAAAATGATCCCTGAATTCTGTAAACTGGAAATGTTTTTCTCTTAATATGTATTTCTCTTTTTATTATTAGCTTATACATTTTTTCAAATACGTCTGTCATATATTATGCATCTTTAAAAATGTAACAGACAGGTTATGACATTTAATCATCAATTTACAGAGAGAGTTTTACGCAATAAATCCAGAGCTCCTTGTGGTTCATCTCTTTAAAGCCATATTATGTTTTTCGTGGGCAAGTTCATGGTTCCTGACATAATGGTTTAAAAGCTCAAAAAAATCCTACGGAAAACAACTAAAATTGTCGCAATGAATGACTGACACATCGTAATATCGCTGAAATTTTCATCAAAGATAGTCTTTGTGTTTCAGATTACAGCGATATAATTTGTATGTGGGTAAGTCCATGTTTTCTGACATAATGACCCAAAAGTTCTACAAAATCCTGCAATGACCAACTAAAATTTTGCTCCCAAATTTAGATCCAGTTAAAAATGGCGAAAATCGGGAGGAATAGTTTCTGCGAAATCTAAAGACCAACGAAATTTAAATAAAACAAGTAAAAAAGTGTCAGCCGGCTTTGCCGACAGAGGTATACGCTCAGCCAATGTGAATTGAAACTTTCATCTACGGACAGACAGACTGTATTTTTCGTCTCTTCAGAATTTTGTGGCCCTTTTTCAACATTTGAACTTGCCGACAAAAATGTAGATTAGGAATTAACACAAATTTTGAACTTTTGTGGGTGTGGTACCCTTAGGGAGGACCGATATGGGCCATTTTTGAAGTTAAACTAAATTTTGACAAAATATTAGGAGATCCAAAGTTTGCACCAAATTGGTTGCACCATTCAAGTGATATCGTCCTTACATTTTAGTGACATTTTTGTAAATATTGGGGAAAAGTACCGGAAGTTGGGGAGCGGTATTGCCCCATGAAACTAAGTTTGAATAAAATATGACGAAGACCAAATAATGCACCAAATAGGTAGAACAGTTCGAGAGCCACATATGGTGACATAGGGCTTTTTACACCTTTCGGGATGTTTTCCCAAGAAATATGGACATGCTCCTGAAAAAACTTTTAGCGTCGTAATGGAGGTAGCGAATGCAAATCGCTTGAACAAAAGTCAAAGTGATTCGAGAGCAGGTCTTAAAGTGAACTTATCCGAAATTTTCTGTGGGAGGTACCCAAAGGAGTGCACAAATATAGTCCATATTCGAACCTGATCCATATCTGGTAGATATATTAGAATTTGAAGAGTATGGATTACATCAGTCACTCCCTTTAAGAGTTATCGTGCGCATATTTTTTCCGAAAATTTTTAAATTTTTGTGAGGGAGGTACCTGAAGGTGTGGACCGACATGGTTTATCTTCGAACTTAAACTATGTTTGGACAAAATATTACGAAGGCCAAATTTTGGACAGAATTGGCAGATCCGTTCGAGATTTATCTTGCGCTCCAACCACTACACACGGTGTCATAGGGGTTTTTTGCGCCTTTCAGGCTACTGTCTCAGGAAGTATGGACTTGCCCCTTATGAAACTTGTACCGCCGTATGGGGGACAGCGAATACAAGTTGCTATAACAAAAATCAAAGCGATTCGAGAGCAGGTCCTAAACTGAACTTTTCCAAAATTTTGTGTGAGAGGTACCCGAAGGAGTGGACCGATTGAGTCCATATTTAAACTTCATCTAAGTCTGATAGAACTTTCACGATGTACAAAGTGTGGGCTGGGCCGTATGGGGGACAGCGAATACAAGTTGCTATAACAAAAATCAAAGCGATTCGAGAGCAGGTCCTAAACTGAACTTTTCCGAAATTTTGTGTGAGAGGTACCCGAAGGAGTGGACCGATTGAGTCCATATTTAAACTTCATCTAAGTCTGATAGAACTTTCACGATGTACAAAGTGTGGGCCAAATCGGTTTCTCCATTCAAGAGTTATCATGCATATAAATGTTGCGGTCATTTTCGAACTTTTGTGTGGGAGGTATCTGAAGGAGTGGACCGATATGGTCCATCTTCGAACTTAAATTAAGTTTGGACAAAATATTACGAACGCCAAATTTTGGACCGAATCGGTTGATTCGCTCGAGAGTTATCGTGCGCACCAGCCAGGCAGACGGACAGACAGACGGACGGACATGGCTAAATCAACTCCAAATTGTCTGAAACACATTTCCTCCAAACATACTTGGGGTCTAAAACCATTATTTCGATGAGGCACATTTTGCCCTTATGAAGTGTATATACCCTCGTTAGCATAAATGCTGAGGGTATAAAAAGTTTAACCAATTCGGTAGGATAATGCGGTTAAGACATTGATAATATCGATATTGGGTGGTTCCAGTTTATCGGGTATATAGCAAAACGTATGTAGGTCGATACCGAAAATTTTCCAAGTGAAAGTTTTGTAGCACAAGCCATTTTGGTGGGATAGTGTGGCTAAAACATTCCAAATAACAAAAATGGGAAGGTACCGTTCTATGGAGGTTTTATGAAAACGTGGACCTTTACCGACACTTGTCCGAAAGTTTGTTTTATACCACCAACGGAGACTAAATACAAAATGTTAGCCAATTCGATAGGGTGTTGCTGCTAAAACATTGAAAATACCGAAAATCGACAGGTATCGTTCTATCGGGTCTGTATAAACACATGGTCCTGTACCGATCATTCTCTGCGAGAATATTGTACATCCTCAATGAAGATCCAATACCAATAGTCCAGTCAAAATAGACATTGAAATAGCAAAAATGCCCAAAACGTGAATTTTGGTGGAGAGCTAGGGTTTGTCATTAGAAGCAATGTCCTAAAAGTCCTCATCAATCCCATGTGTCCAAAAAGATTTATTCGGGATCAAAGGTCAAAATTTATGCATTTTTAGGTCTCGGATTATTTCTTGAAAACGTAGCTAAAGCAAATATTATAGACAGAAAATTTCTCTACAAGTTTGGTCTTCATAGTTTTTTCCTAGAAGGAACCATTCTTAAAATATGCCGGTTCTAAAAAACACATTATTTATACGACCTTATAAGGGAAAACGCACATATTCAGGTGAAACGGCTAATATAACTGGAGTAACCTGGTCTTTTCCCCCCCAATAAAATATATGTTTCGGAGGGTATAACAAAATTAGTTTTGCTTTATAAATTAAAAAAAATATATATATTAACACATTTGGTCTGTTCCTCTACTTTTGAAACTGGTAAAACCGGCAAAAGTAGTAAAAGTTGTTAACTGCTCCCATATGAATTGTTATGGTGCCTGAAGTAAAGGAACGCTTTTCGAGTAAAAAGTGGTAAAACTTGAAGATTCTTGCACGTAAAGGAACAGAGCTATTATTTTTTAACTAAAGGTGTACAAGTTCTAATACTATCGAAACTGTTTGTTGTGTAAAGATGAACAACAAAACAATTGAACCTCTTTTATCCGGTCCTCTAATATTCGGTTACATCGGTCAACCGGAATGCTGGGCTTTTGGATTCGAACTTCTATTAACCACGCTTTACCTCTATTATCCGTACTTCATAGCGGTCCCCCTATTAACCGTGTTTTTCGTTT
Source organism: Musca autumnalis (assembly GCF_047663935.1). Taxonomy (NCBI): domain Eukaryota; kingdom Metazoa; phylum Arthropoda; class Insecta; order Diptera; family Muscidae; genus Musca; species Musca autumnalis. Next base: position 3,106,359 of record NW_027411755.1, on the reverse strand, counting down.
ATCCGTCCCGAGCGAGCCGTATGAACGAGGTTCAACTGCATTAGATTTGTAAACTACAATAAGTGTTCTGATGATACTAACACCTGTATTTGAAATTGTACCAACTGCATTACCGTAGATATCTATAAAAAAATATTTAGATTTGACCACCCTGCCCCTACCTGCCCTGAAATATAAATTGAGTAATTTAAATACTTTTTTCAAAGATTTAATTATAAATAACCTTTGCTTTATTCTATTCCGTAAGATCCGCATTCTGTTTCTTCCTCTTTCGTTCCCACAACTCTCAACAAAAAATACTTAAAAATAATTATTATATCATACATTGTATTCTAATCTTCAAGCAATCTAAACGGGAAGATGTTATGCATGTACAATTTTTAGTTGTTTTTCGATTGTCTTTTCGAATAACTGTTCCTCTACTAATCAATGGATTAAATGCTGGGACATGGGCAATAGGCATCTGTTTTAGGTGTGGTTTCTTGCTGTTTTTGCTGCTGCATGCATGGCATTGTGTTATTGCATTATGTGTCGCGGGCATTATGAGCGGTGATTAGGTTTAAAACAATTTCACTTTCAAGCACGTTTTTATGCCTAGTTGTCGTCCGGCGTCTATCACATAATCTTTATCATTGCCACCTTTAGCTTTTTAATGAATTCGTAATGACAAACAAAAAGACAAAACAAATGACGGACGGCAAAAGGCAAAAATGAAATGAAGAAAACTATTTTGTCTGCTGCGGTAGAAATGGTGAAATGAAGAAGATGTGGACAATATAAAGTAAAAAATGAAAGGTAAACAGTTTGATGTGATAAAAACAAGTCGTACAAATCAACAAAAAATGAGAAAAAATACAGCCACAATAAAATTATATGAATGTATCATTATGAGGAGGGAAGCGGGTTTTAACCAAGCATCCCTCCCTCCCTACCACATTAATAACATCAACATGAATGATTGAATGAATGAAAAGAAAAACGAAAACACATTTCTCACAACGGGCCAGATTAACATTTGAATTGAATTAATTTTGATTTTCAAACGTTTTCATCGATTTCAAAATGACCCCTGAATTCTATAAACTGGAAATGTTTTTCTCTTGATATTTTTTTCTCTTTTTATTATTAGCTTATACATTTTTTTCAAATACGTCTGTCGTATATTATGCATCTTTAAAAATGTAATAGACAAGTTAAGACATCTAATCATCAGTTTAGAGAAAGTTTTACGCAATGCATCCAGAGCTTGTAACCTATATGCATTTTTCGGTGATGGGTTTTTTGCTTTGTAGATTTTTTATTAATTAAAAAAAAATAGTTTTTTTTATTGAATTCAAATATGTCGGGAAATAGAATAATTTCATAGATATTTTTTCCTTAAAAATACCCCCTTTTTCCTATACCCCCTTAAAATAGTTTAAAATTTCGCTTAAGTTTAAGGGTTGTTCGAGGATAGTCCTTTTAATTCTGATTACAACAATATAATTTCACGTGGGCAAGTCCATACTTCTTGACATACTGACTCAAGCGATCTCAAAAAGCATACGGTGGACCGCTAAATTGGCTCGTTGGTACAATAACAAATTAGATCCACTTCTAAAATGCATCTCCTCCGCAACGTCCACAATCGTTAAGATGAACAAAATTGTGTTTTTTTAACAACAAAGCAGGCACAGTACCTTAGATCTCTTTAAAAATTACGGTGTCAATGTACTACCAATTCAAGGTAGGATTACTTATAATGCCACTACAAAGAACTGGTAAACTGTTTTCATCGATTGAACAATAAATGTGGCCTGTTGAGCGATTTCTTTAAAATTTGTATGGGACCAAAGGCAAATTTTCACAAAATCACTCTACAGACCAAATTAATTGCCCCACAAATGGGCAAAGTGAAGTTAAAAAGCTCCTCTCGGATCGTACTGATTTTTTTTCAGAAGGTTGTCCTTGCGACACCATTTACGACGGCGCAATTTTTTTTTTGTGTGCAAGTCTATATTTCCTAAGATAATGGTCCAAAATCTCCAAAAATATCGACCACATCGGACCACTCTTTAGGGTAACTCCTACTCCTACACAAAGTTTGGAAAGAGTGCAGTTCAAGGAATTGATTATAAATTTTTGGCAACATGTTGTGTATGTGGCCCTACTTAAGACGCTATATTTTTTTTTCAACTTTCAATAAAATATTCACCAAAATTCGAAATATATGATTTCGATTTATGGAAAAACGAGTCGAATTGTTTTCCATCACATACCTGCTTTTGTAGATAAGTGAACTAATTTACATAATCTATATACAAAATAACGCTACACTTTTTTCTACATGTTTAAGTTATTCCAGCATCAGCTTGAAGTAGTTTTCCAGCGAATAATGTTTTCCGAGGAATCTAAAGATACAGATATTGAAGGGAATTTTTGTTTCGTTTCTTTTTCTCGCAAGCAAAATTCCCTAACTCCGGTTGAGAGTTGATTTAAAAAACTACGCAATTAATGTGCCTATTTTCTGTACATTTTCGAATGCTACTCTAGAGTATTGTCTGAAATTGTGCAGAAAATCGAAAAATCACCCAGAATTTCCCAATATTTTCTCTTTACGATTTCGGAACGAATTCGGCATCAAAATCGGAAACTTGTGCAGAGTTTCGTTCTGCATATATTATATCACAGTTATTTGGAAAATGTATAAGAGAATTATATGCAACCAATATACAATACAGCTTACAAAATGTCAATTCTGCTGTATAAGAAATGTCTTATATTTCAAAGAGAGATTGAAATGATTACTAAAGGTGTGATACCATACATTTACATACCTATTTATAATCATTTTTTAAAAACTAATTTGTAGGTTTGAAAAGTATGTCAAATATATGTGTTATTTAAATATCTTCATTTTCTCCAGTTGTTTAAACAATGTAATCTCTTTCTAGTCTTTCTTAATCTTGGTAGGTTTATTTACCAACATCAACCGAGAAAAAAAACTAGACTTGTTAAAATTTATGACAATTTGTCATTGAGTTTTTTCTTTGTATGTTTGTTGGTCTTGCTCCATTCTTCTATATTTTATTACTTCTTCCTTTTCTATAATGGTTTTTCAACCTTAAGGAAACAAAGTAAGAGGCAAAACATTTGAAACTTATGTAAAACAAAAAAAAAAAAATAACACAGAAAATAACCATTAAAAAACAATTAAAAAGCTCACATGACTGATGATAATAATGGTGGTGTTGGTTCGGATAATACTTGGAAAGATGACACACAACACAGAAAGTTGTATCTCGGTTGTCAGTCACAATGTGTGAGATCAAAGACCATTTACGAAATTGTAATGTTTGCTCACGTTAAATTTATTGTTGTGTATTCTGATTTTTTTCGGAGTGAGTGACTTTGACTCAAATTGGCTTCTCTTTGGAGGTGGGATAAACAGAGGTTTAAATATTGGTGATGTCAATTATGTAAGATGTCTAATACAAATGACGATTCATATTCAATAACAGTATAACAAGGTATTGCAGTTTAAAAAAAAAATTAGAAAAAATCTCAAAATTGTATTTCGACAAAGTTGCTGAAACTATTTTTAAATTAAAACATGAGCTGAATTAAACCACCAGCGAAACGATCGTAGCATATTGGTTGGGAGTGTGGGACTTCGCTAGAAATCACTTTTCAATACAAACTCCTTAGGGTCACGTTAGCACGATTAAAATTCAATTAGTTTAAAACATTTTTGTTCAAAGTATTGAGAACATTTTTCCTGATACTTGTAGCCGATTTAAATTAGGTCTGTTCGATAACTTTGCAAGTAAAAAGTACTTGCAAATTCTTACAAATACTTCTCAGTTTTCTTTTACTGAAAAAGTTTGTTATCGAACAGCATTTTGTAAAGGTTTGTAAAAATTTTTGGGTTATTGAACATACCCCGGTGCGCCTTAACTAACTTTATACGAAAGGTGCTTACACCTGGGAAGTTTTTGCGGATTCTGAAACTACGGATTAAGAAACCAAAAATAAATCGCGGTCAAAGTTCAGATTTTTAAGGCTTTTTAGGTTTTCACGATTTTGCTTGGAAGCTGCAAGCCCTATCGAAATGGGATTAGAGCAAATGTTGTAGCAGTGAAAATTCTTTACAAGATTGACCTTCATGGTATTTTCGTAGGTTTTACCACTTTTTAAATATAGAAGTTCAAATTGGGACAATGCACTGATTGTATAGCCTCCTTATAAAACAATGTCAATCAGGGTGCACCTTAACTACCTTTAAATGAAAATCTCTTACACCTGGGAAGTTTTTGCGGATTCTGAAACAACATTGTTCATAGATGAGAAAAATCAAAACAAAAAAAAAAAAACAAGAAAAAAATCGCTGGAGGGATTTTTAAATAAATCGCGGTCAAAGTTCACGTATTTAGGTATATTTTAGGTTTTCAGGATTTTGCTTGGAAGCAGCAAGTCGTATCGAAATGAGACTAACGAACATGTTTTACAACTCTACAACGTTTTCTTTAGTCCCATTTCGATAGGGTTCTCCGTTTCCAAGCATGGTAGAATAAGAAAAGGTAGCAGCAATACGCAACTGACTGAACTGGGTTGTAACGTTAGTGTCAAACTTCATATGACATTTTATACGTTTATTTCTATTTCGATGTACATTAGGGACATATATTTTTTGAGAAAAAAAATATATCATTCGGAAAAAACCATTTCCCAGAAAGACTTCTTCATACCAATGATATGTAACCTCCTCCAAGTTCAAACGATAAGCCGCGCAGTAAATCCCCGCTTGTAGAGGCGATACAACGTTTTTTAATATGTGAGGTATTTTGTTAAAATTTTAAAAAAATAAAGCCCTAATAAACATGTGCTTCTTTGATTTCTAAAACAAAACATTGAAACAGCTTCTCCTTTTTCTATGAATTTCCAGCGACTTCAAACTTTTCTGTAAGAATTCTACTTTCTGCGAGAGTTTATGCATTTAGTAGAATGATGTGGAAACATAAAAATTGAAAATGTAACGAATTTTCATTCATGTTTTCCAAAATATTCAACCAAATGTGAAAAATTATTAGTTTTTTCAATTCAAATAATTTATAGACATTTCCTTGTTTTGTTTACAAATACAACTGGCAGTAACGTTACAAACAAAAATAAATTCCTTTGTGGTTGTTGTTCGAGTTGTATTTGTTGTAGTATTTAGTTTACCTTATATTTGTTCTACCATGGTTTCCAAGCAAAATCATGAAAACCTAAAATAAACCAAAAATGTGACTTTTAAACTCGATTTATTTAAATATCCCTCCAGCGATTTTTTCTTGTTTTTGGATTTTTCTCATGAACATTGCTGTTTTAGAATCCGCAAAAACTTCCAAAGTGTAAGCGATTTTCATTTAAAGTTGGTTAAGGTACACCCTGCATGACATTGTTTTATAAGGAGGTGATACAGTCAGTTCATTGTCCCAATTTTAACTTCTATATCTACAACATTTTCTCTAATTCCATTTCGATAGGGCTTGCGGTTTCCAAGCAAAAACTTGAAAACCTAAAAAAAACCTTAAAATGTAAACTTTGATTGCGATTTATTTGGAAATCCCTCCGGCGATTTTTTTTTTCATTTTTGTCTTCTATGAACATTTTAGTTTCAGAATCTGCAAAAACTTCCCAGGTGTAAGCACCTTTCATTTAAAGTTAGTTAAGGCGCACCGTAATACTTTTCTTATATTTTTAATTATTTTCTATCATTTGACTTAACTACAGATGCTAAAACGAAAGGTGCGATCTGTTAAAGGGGGTGGAGGAAATACAAAATCTTTTTAGATGAAACCCCAAAGATAATGTGTACGACAAATCGAAAAGGTTATAGCAAAACAAAAGACAAAGATGGTGTTTTTCTAAAGCAATAATGAAAGAAACTCTCTCATTGAGCGGAGATGAAGGTTTATAGTAAAGGAGATAATTTCAAAAGTAAAAAAACTACTCTTATCAAAGAAAGCTTCATAGAAAGACGAAGAAGTAAAGAAAAACAAGAAAGAAGTTACAAATTTCTCCACTTTGGCTTGTAGCAAAAAAACAAAAAAACAATAACCATTGTTTGTAAAAGTTTAGTCATAAACTTTACGATAAATTATGTTTAAAGAGAAACACTTGTATTTATTTAATAAATTTAACTTACCGCTGAGAAATTTCGTCAAAAAATAACGTTTTTTTTAATCAATGTTTACAGCTCTTGTTTCCTTCTTGTCAATTTTCTGTATTGATCATTTGTGTATTATTCTTGTTGGCTCCTTAAAACTTTCTTTTCTTTAACATTCACTAGAATTTAAATTGAAAATGTGTATTATTATAAAATATCCAATTATTTTGTTTAACTATTATTTCTTTGTTGCCTTGTTTTTCAGTTTTTGTTTTTTAATTAAATATGATACGCGTTTTTACGTTTAAAAACAAGTTAGTCGCGTTTTTTACACACGTTTGACGTTGCGACGACGACACAGCGACGATGTTCTTTCACCAACCACGACCGGATATGTCACGATGGACTCAAGCAGATATTGAAAATTTAATTAAGTGTATATTTTTTCTTTCTTATTCTTGGGTAAGTTGTTGTTCTTTTATTTTTATTGTTTATGTAGTTGTTGTTGTTGGATTTGTTGTCATGTTATATAGTGCTGTGCTGTGTTGCAATTGCATATGTACGTCGTACAATTATTTGAGTATCTTGTGGCATGCAACGCCAAAGTACATAATTCTTAAACCGGGTTGTCCGCTTTAGTCTTCCCTGGTTTGCATTTATACTTCTCATAAGTCTTATTGCAGTAACAACAGGTTACTGCACCTAGGTAGCCATGTACCTATCTTCTTCTACTTCTTTGTTGTAATATTAGCTGGTTCGTCAGTTTGTTATTGCAACAAAAACAAAGTCCATTGTTTCCATTTTTCCTCTTCATAAAATGTTCCTACGTGCTGTCAACAATTAAACGTTTTCACAATAGAACTTTATGCTGAGCGGTATAAAACCTGTCACGTGATGTGCTATAACCTTCTTCAAAACATGACCAAAATCATAACCCAAGGATTAGAGAATTTTAAATACAGAACTTTACTGTCGGTCGATAACCCAAAAATTTGTACAAATTCGTACAAATTTTTACTGAATGAGAGCGAGTTTGGAGAGATTTGTGACTGAGAACTTGCAAATTTTTGCTGGGAAAATTTGTCCCGCAAAAATTGCAAGTCTGATCAGCTGACTTTTAATCACCTGTTCAATGTAAACAACTCGAAATGTTAACATTTTTGACCAAGAAAATTTCACAGTATTCAATATATTTTTTTAGATTCTAAAGCGTAATGGATAGGATTAAAGCATTAAATAAGTAAACTGCAATTTTAAAATTTATGTTTTTGTTCCGTTTGGTGTAAAATATCAAAAGAAACAAAAACAAATGTTATACATTTTCGGAAACAGCTGACTTTCTTGTAAGTTTTTGCAAAATGCTGTTCGATAACTTTATGCAACTTTTCTTGCTTAATAGAGTAAAATTCACTGAGAGAGGTTGCTGGAACAGACTGATTAATTATTTCTGGGAAAGTTATCGTACACACCATTTGTTTATTTCCAAGAAGTTATTTCAGTTCGTTTCTGTAAACCACAAATAAAAAAATTAATCTGTACAATGACATGATGATAAATAACCTATTGTAGATATTTGGTCTCGGTTGGGCTCTATAAAAATATACTTCATTTAACTCCTTTTTTAACACATATTGTAGTTTATTGAGTCCTTGTAGTGTTTTGAGTCCTTTATCTAAACATAAAATACTTTTCCGAATGTAACTTTTAGATTTAAGTAAATTTACATTAATTTCCGAATTTGAATTGTAACGTAAATTTTATTCAACATTCAGTTTATTTGTATCAGTTTTGCAACAACACCAACTGTATGGAGTATACTGAAATCATGAAATTATCGCATAGTCTTAATTTAAACTGTTTACATAGCCTTAGGACAGGGATGCTCAAAATATTTCGTGCATTAGTAGTGGTAAGAGAACAATCCCATGGTTAAACTACGGCTGATGAAAATAAAGAGAGAATACGTATTGTTTGTTTATACTTTTTCGTATATGGGCGAGTATCGATGCCTTAGGACTATTTAGTTATGCTTTGCTTTTGCATTGAGACGTCATATATTGTCACCCCTGCTCCTCTCTCTTGTTTACTGCATCAGCTCCATTGGTTGTTTACAATTACTGGTCTGTTTGTATATGGGAACATGTGTGCATTTGCCGATCGGTTAGCAATTCGCCTGAACATTGGAGAACCTCCCAGATCGAGGAGACTAGAACAGTCTATGTATCCGCGGGCACGTATAAATACGGGAAAGGAGCGGCTGGTCGAGTGAGTTGTTATTCTGAGTGTAATCCAAAGAGTAAACCGAATAGAGTAATGCTGTGTGCATTCTAGTTATTAGAGTTAGCTGTGTGCTAGTAGAGAAATAAAGTCAATAAAGCATTGTAGAATCGTACAAATCGTATCGGGGAATAAAAAAACGTCTACACGGGATTAAGTTAAACCCTAATTCCGTAACAATACGCTATGCAGAATTACTCTGTAAATATATATGTACATAAGTACATATTTTATATAACTGAATATCTTTTGCAGGTATTCTATACCTTATTAAGATTCTTTGTGTATAGAATGAATACCTATAGAACTTTCAAACATTGGAAACATCTGTAAGTATTCTATAAGTAGAGTATGTATCATGAACGTGGAGTACCTTTTGTTATTATATAGGTAGAATACCTTATTATTTCTTCAATATACAAAAAATCTTCTTCATATATCTACTATAGAAGACAGATGTACAGTTAGGCAAGAAAAGTATTGCAAAAACCAAAATTGTAGAAAATTTCATATTAATTGTTCGTTTATGGCAACAAATTATGTAAAAACTATACGGTTTTTTGTGCAAATATCTTGCTATAGGTCCTTACAACAATATTCCGTCAAAATATGCAAAGGTTATTTGCGACTTATAACAAATACGATCAAAAATAAGAATTAACTACTACTTGGGGGTGACAATAAAAGTATTGCAAAAGGAAAATCAGTACTATAAAACTATAAAATTTTTGCAAATTTTTGCGGTCATTATGCATTTTTATGACTTTTGCGGCTAATAATAGAATAACAGTATTGAATGTAATAAAGTTCAGTGATAAAAAATGCCGTCCTGGAGGGTCTTCAGACAGGTAAAAAACGTATGAGACCATATTAACAATAAACCATGACGAATAGGCCACAGGCAAGTAGGCAAAGAATGCATATTTGACTCAATATGTATTGTAGGATAATGGAACAATGCAAAACAGTCCGATTTTGGCTTTGAGAAAATGGAAATACCTCTGGAAAGTATATGGAAAAAATTTACACCACTGTAGTATTTTGGAACGACCTACGACAGAGCACTATTTCGTCTTCCAATGGTGTTGATATGATTTAATTTTTGCTAAGTGGACATATATTATCCTCTGCTATCATAATAAATCCAAAAAATTGCGCCAAATCCAATAAAACCCATCAAATATGGAAATTAAACCGCTACTGGAGAAACTGGAATACCGAATATTTGCGTACTATATTCTTTAACATGGAAAATAGTATGCAAAATTGGGTTCACGGATATAATAATGATTGGGAAGGCATTCCTACTGACATTATTAAGAAATATTTAATAGTCATTAGTCTGAAAGTCAGAAAAATCGATCCCGAATGCTCAAACAAAGTCAACTACCACCATTCCAAAGACCAGATAATTACATGTTAATCTTATTTGTGTAAATTGGCGATGTAATATAACAACACAAAACTTTTAAATGCATCGGACTAACATCCTGATATCAACCCTCATAAAATGTTTGGGTCCAATTTAACAAAAGGCTCCAAAAACATCCTACAACGAAGGATCAAGATTTACTAAAAATTGGGAACCAGTATCCGTAGAGTGGAACATACCGAGCCTTATTTTTTGGTTTAACTAAGCTCATTAATGCTCAAATGAATGTCCAAAGTGGATAGGCAACTCATTAAAGAACACATCTTTGGTAATTCTCGAAGAAACCATCGATTTGGTAATTTTTGCAATACTTTTATTGTCACCCCCAAATAGTAGTTAATTCTTATTTTTGACCGTATTTGTTATAAATCGCAAATAACCTTTGCATGTTTTGACGGAATATTGTTGTTAGGACCTATAGCAAGAAATTTGCACAAAAAACCGTATAGTTTTTACATAATTTGTTGCCATAAACGAACAAGAAATATGAAATTTTCTACAATTTTTGTTTTTGCAATACATTTCTTGCCTAACTGTATGTATTCGAGAAATAATTATCTTCTAATATTGCCCAACAGACAGAAAAATTTCTGAACATTTTATTAAAAGAGAGAAGATCTACAACAAGTGTTCGCAGGTGTTTCGCAGTTATGGACCCGCAAAGATTTGAAGCCTTGATGACAAAAAGCATCATTTTGTCAATCTCATATCTTCTAAACATTTTATTCTTAGACTGAAGATATATAACAGGTATTCTCAATATAGAACATCTTTTATAAGCCTTCTAAAATAGAAAACTGTATACATATCTTCTACATGTCTCCCATAGATAAAGGAATTTCTATACTTCATCTATTGGTAGATTCTACAGATTCTTCTGAAGAGAAGTGAAAATCTACATGGCTTTTATAAAGAACAATCTTATAGTACGTTTATATATAACCGGATTTAACAAACCCACTGGGTTTCAAGTGTCATTTTTTTTACGTCAAATAAATCCTCATATAGAACGTTAACCCTGCAAAAAGCTATAATATAAACCCAGCACTAGGTAGAATTTCTTCTACTGGTCGTCGGAAGATAACGAACAAACTATTTCAATTGAACGATGTCATAGGTAAATCAAAGTCGTTTTTTAGTTTATTAAAATATAAACTAAGCTAAAAGAAGTCTTTAAAGAACAATCGGAAGAGCGATGGGAATACGAACAATACATTCATTCACATAGTCAATCCTCTTCAAACGTCAACCTCTGTTCACGGAGACGAGGCTCTAGCGACTGACCATAGGCAGAAGTATACACGGTGCCTTAAGCAAATTTAAATGGAACGTGCTTACACCTGGGAAGTTTTTGCAGATTCTGAAACTACAATGCTCATAGATGAGGAATATAAAGAAACAAAAAAAATCGCCGGAGGGATTATCAAATAAATCGCGATTTAAGTTCAGATATTTAGGGGTTCTTTAGGTTTTCAGAATTTTGCTTGGAAACCGCGAGTCCTATGTAAATGTGCCTATAGAAAATGTTGTAGCTGTGAAAGTTCTCAACAAGATTGACTTTTATGATATTTTTGTAGGTTTTACCGTTTTTGAGATATAGAAGTTCAAATTGAGACAATCGCCTCCTTATAAAAAATATCATGCTCAGGGACCTTAACTAACTTTTGATGAAAACCGCTTACACATGGGAAGATTTCGCGGATTCTGAAACAGCAATGTTCATAGATAAGAAAAATATAAAAAAACTGAAAAAATCGCCGGAGGGATTTTTAAATAAATCGCGATCAAAATTCACAATTATAGTGCTTTTTTTACGTTTTCACGATTTCGCATAGAAACCGCAAGTCGTATCGAAATGAGTCTAAATGTTGTAGCTGTGAAAATTCTCTACAAGACTAACCTTTAGGTTTTTTTCGTAGGTTTTACCATTTTTGAGATATAGAGGTTCAGTTCAAATTTTTAGGTTTTTATCTTAAGTCTTCAAGATTTTGCTTGGAAACAGCAAGTCATATCAAAATGGGACTAAAGAAAATGTTGAAGCTGTGAATATTCTCTACAAGATTTATTTTTTCCTAGGTTGTACCATTTTCAAGATATATAAGTTTAATTTAGGAAATTGCAGTAATGACATTCTTTTATAAGGAGGCGATACAGTCAGTGCATTGTCTCAATTTGAACTTCTATATCTCAAAAACGGTAAAACCTACAAAAATATCATAAAGGTGAATCTTGTGGAGAATTTTCATGGCTACAACATTTTCTTTAGACCCATTTACATAGCACTCGCAGTTTCCAAGCAAAATCGTAAAAACCTAAAGAACTCCTAAAAATGTGAACTCAAATCGCGATTTATTTGAAAATCCCTCCGGCGGTTTTTTTGTTTCTTGATATTTCTCATCTATAAGCATTGTAGTTTCAGAATGTGCAAAAACTTCCCTGGTGTAAGTACCTTCCATTTAAAATTAGTTAAAGCGCACCGTGTATAATATTAATCCATACCATGAAAAAAATACCACCACAATATATGTAAAAGCCAGCCAAAAGTACTTTAGGAATAGGGTCTACAGATATATGTATGCCTTGTTATGGCGGGCGAGGCATCGGTGGCACCCACAAGAGGTTTAGGGTCGAGCTTAGACGTTTTCTGAAAACCAGGCTTAGAGAGCTCCACCTTGAACTCACAAGGACAATAGAAAATCTGACGAATTTTGTCATCAGAACATAATGGAAAGAACAAACAAAGGTCACAGGTATATTCCAAATCCTCTTCAAACCTGAAAATTTCTATTACTCCTAGATATTTGGTATTGAAAATGGGTAATATCATCGGTTCACGTTTTGATATAGCCTCAATAGAACGGTATCGTCCTATTTTCGTTATTTTAAAGGTTTTACCCGGATTATATTATCAATATGGCTAAAATTTGATATTTGCTAAACTTTCCCCCATAAATGTGTATATGAATGTCCACCATAGAACGGCACCTAATAATTTTCGGTATTTTCAAGTTTTATTTTCATTATCCCATCGAAAAGGCTGAAATTTGCTAAGTAGACTTCGTAAGGGCTACAAAACTTTTCTCCAGAAAATTGTCGGTACAGGTTAACGTTTTGATATAGCCCTCATATAACGGTACATCCCGATTTTGAAAATTGTAAACGTTTTAGCCGACCAAAATAGCTGATATTTTGTATGTAGTCTTCGTTTGAGGATTAAAATATTACTACAGAGAATGGTCAGTGCAGGTCCACGTTTTGATAAAGCACCCGTAGAACGGTACCGCCCGATTTTCGGTATTCTCAAGGAATTAACCGCATTAATATCCAACCAAAATATGTAGCTTAAATTTTGTATTTGGTGTTCGTTGAGGTTAAAAAACATTCCGCAGAGAATGGTCGATACAGATATACGATTTGATACACACCTCATAAAACGATACTTCCCGATTTTTAGATTTTTTTTGTTGTTTAAGCCGAAATGGCTGAAGTTTGTCCACTTTGTCTCCGTTGGAGCCATGAAATATTTATGAATTGTCGGTATAGGTACACGCTTTTATATAGCTCCTACAGAACGGTACCGCCTGATTTTCGGTATTTTTAAGTTTTGGACAGATTATTTTAGAACTTACTGATATGACAATTGTTAAACAGAAAAACAGTTGGTGTGGTGTCTCCCCAAATACATTGCAAGATGCTACACTCAAATATTACCTCAGACGGCCACACTATCGAATATTAGCAGGGGTGCCATGTTGGTGGTTTTCCCGATACTTGTGGTGATTTTTGACGTATCAAAACCACTGTTTAAGCAGGAATGTCAACTGTTTTAAGGTAAAAATCGCTACAGACTTATGGTGCGTATGTGGTTGTAGCGATTTTTACCTCGGAACAGTTGGCACCCCTGATTATTAGGTCTCTTCCATAACCCAAACAAAGAGAATTGAGAGAATTTGCAAGTTCTTGCAAGTACTTTTTACTTGCGAGATTATCGAACAGACCTATTACCATTACATTCCTTTGAGTATACGTCAAATAAAAACTTATCTGTAATCCATTGACGTTTAAACAATGGAATTAACGGTTGAAATCGAGAGGATTTCGTAAATGTAAACATACTATATGTTAGCGATCAAAATTAGTCGCGCAGCTCTAACGATAGCGACAGTGATGCCAACTTTTATTAAAAAATTTCATTCATAATTTTGCGTTTTAATGCTACTGATTTTTGTTTCCAAAAAAGAGTTACAGAATTCCACTACTGGTCAGCGAATGTCAAATAAAAAGTTAAATCTTCAACCATTACTTGACAGTCGAAATTTTAAACAGTCATTATGCTGAATATCTCTTCTTTACATAAAAATAAATATCGATATCATTTTCTCACAATGGTAATTTTTTTTATTAATAAATTTTACTTCTATAATACGATAAAAATATCGAAATAATACAACTCCCCCTACATGGCTCAACATCCCTCCCCTCTTTCCAAGTTCCTTTTTCTGTATTCCCACAACAATACTTCAGTTTTCTCCAATAATCAGAAAAAAATATAAATTGAGAAACTCAGCTGTAAATTGTATCTCATGATCTGCAATTTCTTTGATTAATTCTCTCGCTCTCCACTGGCAACTCTCAGATACTATTTGGCTTACATATAACTGTAGTAGTGAGATGTTGTTTTTAGTTCTTTGGCTTGTTTTGCTTTAAGCCAGGTTATTTTTTTAAGAACCAACTAAGCCTGGTTTCTACATTCGGTTGGTTGATGGTTGGCTGTTTTGTTGTTTGTTCGTTCTTTCGGTTCTAGTTCTATGCTGAGTTGTGTTCGTTCATTAGATAGTATATTTTGTTGTTATTCTTGTACAATTCTCTTCTATTTTAAGGTGAATGCACCCTCTTTTTTCTCTTTTTGTTTAAGAAAGGAAGAAAAAACTCGTCAATATTAGAAAAAAAATAGACACGCATTTTCTAGGTGGCAGACATGAAATTTGCAAAGGGAAAAATAAGAGTTTCACGAAGAAAAATCTACAAAATTTCTATATACAATTTTCAATTAGCACCGATTATTAGTACGTCACGACATTTTCAATTTGAAAAATAATGCTAATTTGTTTTTTTGTTGCAAAGTGCCAATTTGTTGTAGTAGAACTTTGTAATCTTCTGTGCGAGTGTTCTTTTTTTTAAATACGAAAAAACTGTTAATCCGACAGCAGCAAAGACGTCGTACATACGTCGACTATTTCATCTTTTTATGGTTGCATTTCTTGGGATTTGAAAACAGGTTACATAAATGGGTCACTTCACATATTTTCCAACAGGTTAGTTAGTGTTTGCACTCCGTTGCACTTCCTGGTTTCGTTTTGGTTGGTTGAGTGAGTGGTGGTGGTTGGTTGGGCTTATCTGTTGGCCGTCGATTGTTTTGCACCGCTTCTCTAATGCATTTTTAATAAAAAATGTATTCTTTTCGAAATGATTTATAAGCATTAAATTGGATTTGGAATTACATATTTTATGGATTTATTATTAGATTTCGGTTGCTTCTTTTCAATCTGTAAGTATTGTGGAGGTTTTTGCCATAATTTATTTTCACTTGAGTTATTTTCTGCGTGTACACTTTTTCTATTTCACAAAAACAATTCAATTGTTGGAAAAAAAGACGAACACCACAAATAACCGCTTTTTACCACTGCTGGCTGTTGCGAGCAACAAACACAGTAAGTTGGTTGGGAAGTATCTACACCTTTTTCTTTTTTGTATTTTTTCTTTCTTTTTATAATTCTTGTTAAATTACTACTGCTGTTGCTGCTTCTCACCAATTGATTTCACTTAATGATTTCGGCCTTTGTTTCTTCCGTTCGAAACAACTAAACACGACGACAGGTAAACTCACACTAAAATGTAACGTATTTTGAATGTACGTTTCGCTGGCCTGTTATCTGTTGATTGTTGTTGCTGTTGGTAGCTCTGCTCTAGCTCGTCTTCATTTCTCTTTGGCTTAGTTGTTTGTTTGACGTTTCTTTTCATATTCCATAGTAGGCACTTGTATTGGGAGAAAAGGCCTAGCATTAGGGCCCTATATGAAATCCTATAGGGCAAGAAAGAGCCCCATTGGTTGGTCGGCCTTTTATGGAATCCGAGTGAAAATATTTTCAACCAAATAGGGTAAGTGCACCAGTCGGCACTTTAAGAGTTTGCCTAACTTCAATCCTTCGCCATTCCGAGCAAATTTGGCCAATTGCAATGAAATAAAGCTTATTTGCTTCGAAATTTAGTTTACTTTCCGATGACATAAAGAAATGTTGAATTATTTCTTTTAAAACTTGTGAAAATTGCGAATTTGTTAGAATAGTGCTTTTTTGCTAGTATTCGGCACCATTTTCCAATAGTCGGCATCACATGTTCCAATAGTCGGCACCTTGTATTTTAGTATATAAATTTTCGTTTTTATTATTTAAATAACAATAAGCATACCTTTACACAAATAATACATATTTAACCGATATTGCTTTTAAAAAGTAAATAAAATAAAGATTTTGTAAGCATTTGGAATTCATTCAAAATTGTTCGTTTTAGATTTGTTTTTAACTTAAAAACTAAATTATTTAAAATGTCAATAGTATGTACAGTATTAGTTCGTATTCCAAATAATTGTGCATCATGAAAGTAGGAAATTGTAAATATATTGCTTAAATAAATTAGTTGGTGCTATAGTCGGCAACTATTACCCAATTGCCGGCATGACACAAATGTACGCACTTCAAACCATGCCTAATATTGCCTAAAATCACTAAAAAGCAATTATTTTAATCAAGCTATTTTTATTAATTAGACTTTAAAGTATTTATTTAATATTTTAGTACAATTTTGAGACAAAAATAATGGACAAATCGCGTGGTTTTCACCCCATGCCGACTTCTGGCAAACTTTACAATTTGTTGCCCCTAAAGTCGGCATCGGCAAAAATGCAAGAATCAATATAATTTTTTAATAATTTATTTTTCTAAAGTGTTCTTTTGACTATTCTCTACCAACACAACAACAATTTTGTTAAATTTCTTAATTTTAATATAATTACAGACATTATAATGTTGACGTCTCCACTAAGAGACAAGCATTTTGGGTTGTGGTGAAAAACACTCACTACCAAAAAGTTAAATTCCGACAGTTTGTCTTCAAATACAACTCTGATTTACTAACACATACATGCATTTGTCGGCTGTCTTCCAGCTGTCCATCATTTTTTCACAGACAGTCGGGTTAACAAATTTTTGATATTTTTTGTGAAAATGTGTGAGATAATTATTGAAATTTATTGAAAACAAAAGAACATGAACAAAAACAAAATATGTGAACGGAAAACAAAAAGAAATCGACGATTTTCAATCATAATTTTATAACTGTTTTTGCAGTTGTCTGGACGCATACGTCACACAGGAAAGTTTTGGGTTTTTGACAATCAATACATGTACTCAACTGTCCTGTCATGTGTAAACGCAGGGTTAGTTCAATGAAATTTTACAGAGAGTTAGCTGACAATAGGTCTGTCTGGTTACCCTAAAAATTGTAACAACTTGTACCAAATGTTGCTGAAAGTCGTCTGTTAACACAAAAAATCAGCAAAAGAGAGCGATTCGATAGAGACATTTTAACAGTTCTTTCACTGAGAGTTTGCAAATTCTTGCTGGACAAATTTCTTCTAGCAACCACTAGCAATTCTTTTTCTTCCTGAAACGGTCAATCATCTGTTTTTAGTTGATTTATGTTTGTGAAAATTAAAAACAATTTTATTGTGGAAATAACATAGTCTAATTGTATTGTTTCATGGAGAACAAATTTGTAAAGTGGAAAAATACTTTTTTGTTTCATTTTCTTTTTTATTTTTAATAAAATCACCGTGTTTGGACAATTCTTGCTGGGAAAGTAACCAGACAGACTTAATATTAGCTGTGTCTTTTTTGGGATAATTAGTAATAATTATTACTAATGTTGCAGATTTTGACAGTTGTATAAAGGAAAAGTAGCTGAAAAAAATGTTTCAGCAACATTTAGTAAGTAAAAAGACACACCTATTGTTAAAACTTTTTTAAGATCATTTTCTTATTTTGTTAAAGTAATTATGAGTTATTTGAATTCAAATACGAATGGTGCCAACTACTGGTACATGCCGGAGTTAGGATATGATTCGAAATTTTATATCTTTTGAAAAAATGTTTAGTTATTTTTTAATACATTAATAATATTTGTAAATTAAAAAATGTACTTAAATTCGTTCTATTAATAAAAGTCCTGAAGTGGTCCTAGGATACCACCGCAGCTTAAACAAAAAAGCTAATAAAGTCATGTTTCATTGTATATTTACATTTTTTAACCCTGAGGGTAATTATAATTGTTCCACAAACATCCCATACGGGACAAGGGAGACTTCTCTCATATCAATGAGTGCACCCAGATTCATATTAGCTCAATGATATGGGAAGTTTTACATGGCTGAAATACTCAACAAATGTCGCCAACATTACTGAGGGATATTTTGCCACCGTTGAAAATATGATGTTAACAGGCCGGGGAATCGAACCCACGACCATCAGCGTACAAGGCGTATGTACATACCATTGCACCACGGTGGCACCTAATGAGGGTATATCGGCCTTTTTGTAGAAAATTTACTTCTGTTGAAACTGAGGTATGGGGTATTGTAACTCGCGAATTGTTGTAATATACCATAACTTTTGAACGCATATAGGTAAAATAAACTGTTTTAGCACGATTCACCGATGGATTTCTTAAAATTATAATTTGTCCACTAGATCGGCGGATATGATACCCCTCAAATTTCGAAAAGCTGCACAAAATGTTTTTGAAAATTGCGCGCATTGAAACGCGTTTTGGAAGTGTAATTTTTACTTAAATAAATAGAGTTATATGCCTGTTTAAAATGTGCGAAAACATATATTTCAAAACTATCGCTAATCCGGAGATACAATTGATTTTTTCTAAAAATTAAGTGCGATGCTACATCCACGGTTCTTGATGGATCGCAATGAAACGACATCAAATGATGTATTTTTTAAAGGTTGTCATCGAAATCGGATGCGCATCAAATGTAAATGTACTTCGTGGAAATCATAGCCATTTTACTGTTTTTTACATCCTAATATGCAACAGATGCTACATCGTGGTCACCAAGTAGAATTTCACAAAGTGTACACCAAATAAAAGGAATTGATTCGCTCTTTTCGAAAATCGAATGCGCATCATGTCATTTTCACTATTACGCTGTTTATATGCGTTTCAAATGTTGTAATATTCAATATAACATTATTTTAATGTTATGCCACAATTGGAATTCCTTGTGATTTAATATAATGTTCTAAAAATATTCGCCAATAGGAAAACTATAAGCGAAAAATTTGTTGCAACGGAATATCTTCATTATTGCGTGAAATTTGGACGAAAATGACGAAGAACTCAAACATTTTTTCTTCAACCTTTCCTATAAAACCATAAAAAAATAAAATTAGAATAACATGATTTTTATTTTTTTCGTCATATTTTCTTTGTATTCTTGCAAATAACACGAATACTATAGCTTCAATGCTGCTATAATTATTTTATATATTTTTTGTAAGTATAAGCGCTATTGTTTCAAAAATATGTTTGTAAATACGTGAAATTATTTAACAAATTTAATTTTTCGCGAATCCATTGAATTTTTTCAATTTTTTTTTTGCATAATCGCAATGGTTGCGAATTCAGTTAACGATAATAGGATATAACATCTTACTATATTAAGCCGCGATTTTTTTAGATTTTTTTCTAATTAGCATAATTAAAACGGCCATATCTTTTGCGCGCAACGATCAAAGTTGGTAACGAAAACAGATTTGAAATGACGATTTTTTTATAATCTATGTACCAAAATTCATAGATGTAGTATCAAATTTCTTTTTTGATTTTTTTGAAATGGAAAAGACGATTTTAGACATTTTTGCTGATATATACTTTTATATGACTAATCAAAATAATGGTTTTAGACAAAATTCTTTTCAGATAATTTGGGGTCGTCTCTCAGGCTGGCTGGAGCGCACGGAAACCCTCGAACAAATCAACGGATTTCGCCCAAAATTTGGTTCTCGTAATTGTTTGTACAAACATAGATCAAGCTCAAATATGGACAGTATCGGCACACTCATTGGGTACCTCCCCCGTAAAATTTAATTTTTGTTCATAATTTCGGTGGTAAGTCCAAACTTCCTAAGTAAATCTTTCAAAATCTCTAAATAACCCTGCCGGAGCACGAATTGAGTATCCGATTTGGCCGATTTTTTTTCCTAACATACACCAAGTTCCAAGAAGGTCTATATCGGAAATCATTTTCGAGTACCTCCCTCACAAAAGTTCACCTTTTTTTGCTTAAGTGCAGTTTAAGGGCTGTTCGAGAATCGTTTGCTATTTTTTACCGAAAGTACTTCTTGAGATCCTGCTTACAGCCATATGTTTTTTCGTGGGCAAGTCCATGTTTCCAGACATATTAGTCCAAATGCTCTAAAAAATCCAGGATGACTAACTAAAATGCCTGATGAGTTCGATAACTATCTAAAGGAGTGATTAACAATGGTCCAACCTTTGGACATCATAATATTTGTTTCACACTTAAATCATGTTCCATTATGAACTAGATCGGCCCACTGCTTCTGGTACCTACGACACATAATTTAAATATTTTTCGCAAATGTGCACTTTATATGTATCGAGTCGTTTTGATATTTTTACAGCAGATAGTCCTCCCGGCTCATATTACGACAGTACAATTTGTATCGGTGGGATTTTAATACTGGCAATCTTTGCAAATCGTGATTGTTCTTTCAACTTTACGCCAATTTCGAAGATAAACTATATCAGTCTACTACTTTTTTGCTTATTTTTTCGTGTTTTCCTTAAAAATTATATTGAATTTTTTAACAACCTAAAAAGGCCCCGTCTGATTTACACCCCTGTTTTGGTAACGATCACACAAAATTATAGTTGTTATGGTATAAGTGAGAGTTCGTTTTAAGAAATATAGAGATTATTTTGGTTTTGAGTGTTAAACCGGCTAATGATACATGAATAAAATGGTGTTCAATATAACCGAATATTTGAATTTCTAAACCCGGTTTATAAATAAAATAATATATGTACAAATTCCGCGACCTATTAAAAGGATTTTTTATAATGTCTCGGATTAATAATCACGGTGCACCTGAACCAACTTTAACCCTGCGTTGGACACCTGGGTCTGGCCAGACCTTTTTGACTGTATATAAAAGCGTCTGCAAGACCCAGGTGTCCAACGGACGTATTAATGGAAGGTGCGTACACCTGCGAAGTTTATGTGGATTCTGAAACTACAATGTTCATAGATGAGAAAAGTCAAAAACGATTTTGTTTTTTCAGTCAAAAAAAAAAAAAAAAAAATCATCGCCGGATCGCTTTTTAAATAAATCGCGATCGAAGTTCACATTTTTAGGTTTTCACGATTTTGCTTGGAAACCGCAAGTCCTATCGAAATGGGACTACAGAAAATATTGTAGAGAAATTTCACCGCTACAATCTCGATAGGACTTGCCGTTACCAAGCAAAATCGTGAAAATCTAAAAAAAAACTAAAAATGTAAGCTTTGACCGCTATTTATTTAAAAATCCCTCCAGCGATTTTTTATTGTTTTTGAATTTTTCTCGTCTATGAACATTGCTGATTCAGAATCCACAAAAACTTCCCAGATATAAGCGGTTTTAATTTAAAGTTATTTAAGAAGGCACACCGTGTATGACATTGTTTTATAAGGAGGCATTATCCCAATTTAAACTTCTATATCTTAAAAATGGTGAAACCTATGCAAATATCATAAAGGTGGAGAATTTTCAAAGCTACAATATTTTCTCTAATCCCATTTCGATAGGAATTGCTGTTTCCAAGCAAAATCGTGAAACCTAAAAACCCTAAAAATGTGAACTTTGGCCGCTATTTATTTAAAAAGCGGTCCTCCGATTTGTTTTTTTTTTTTTGATTTTTCTCAGGCGCACCGTGTAATCAGACAAACACCGGAAAACATTTTTTTCGTTTTCCATTTTAAATGTATGAACGAACAGTTAAATAATAGGCCTGTTCGATAACCCAACAATTTGTACAAACTTTTACAAAATACTTTTCGATAACAAACGTGTTCTGTAAAAGAAAACTGAGAAGTACTTGCGAAGTTATCGAACAGAACTAATATCAGTCGGATTTGCCGACAGAGATATATGCACATATCCTCAGCCTGTGTGCTGGCAATTGACAATGCAACTCAAGTTTAGTGGCAATGCATAATCGACTCCTAAATCATGGATTTGTCGCTAAGTCGCGGTCCACACTAGAGTGAATTTCATTAAAAAATTTCACGAAATTAGGTGTTTTTAGGTTGAATTCCCACTACAGCAATTTCATGATTTTACTCTTCTATGGAACTCGATCTATAGACGCATAATTTCATGTCAAAATTTCAATGAAATTACACTAGTGTGGCCCGGGACTAAAAATTATATCGTGGTAATCAGAATCACAAGGACTATCTTCAATGGAAATTTCAGAAAAATCCTCGAACAGACCTTAAACTGCGCTTATGCCAAAATTTTAAACTTTTGTGAGGGAGGTACCAAAAATCAGTTGTCTGATTAGTCGTTCTTTGAACATGATTTAGTTTGAGTATAACAGTAGGTTTACATTTACTAAATCGAGTGGATTTCAACTGTCAATTCCTTTGCTCATACGTCAAATGAAAACTCATCTGAAATTCATTCGATTTCATCAATGGAATTGACAGTTAAAATCGAGTGGATTTCTTAAATGTAAACGTACTATAATATTAGGATGTGCAAAGTATGGACCATTGTGAATCACTCTTTAACGCGCCCACTAACAATTTTTGTTGGTCACCGTAGGATTTTTTAAGCTTTTGGACCGTTATTTAAACAATACCACAAGGAGTAGCTCCCGTAAAATTTTAAAAACGAACTTTTGTGAGGATGTTTCCGAAGGTGTTGTTCGATGCAATTTTGGAAAAAAATGTACGATGTATAAAGTTTCTGCCTTGTCCGTTCTGGGAAGTTTGTGGAACAATTATAACGTTTCGGTCGAATCGGATATTTAATTGGTAAGTCCCGGTACACACTAGAGTACTTTCACTGAAATTTTGCATCTTTCGGGAAAACATAACATTTCAAGAAACTAGCGTACACGCTATCATTTGTTGTTCATCACTTTTGCTTTGTTCCAATATTGGTATGAAACAAGCGGACCATTTTATTTTAAATTTCTGTGAAATTACTATAGCGTGGACTTCGGCTAAGTAATCGTGCTCATCAGTAAATTTTGTTTAGAAGGTACCCGAAGGAGTGGATGGATATAGTCCATATTCCAACCTGATCTAGGTCTGAATGAAATACAAAACTACAAATGTCTGAAACGGATTTCGTCCAAATATACTTGGGGACTAAAACCAGTATTTTGATGAGGTAAATTTTCATCATATCAAAGCCTAAAGTTTAAGTATATAAAAATAGTAAAATGTTGAAAATAGTGGATTCTTTAACGTTTTGGAAAAGTTGTAACAAGCAAAAGCATATAATAAAATTACTGAATTTAAATTATTGTTCTGTTCCAGTACTGCAAGAATCTACTAATTTTTATACCCTCAGCATTTAGGCTAGAAAGGGTATATACACTTTGATACGACCAAAAATGTGCCTCATCGAAATAATGGGTACTTTACACGATATGTATTTTACATATGGGTTGTCACTTTGCGTATACATTTTGTATATAAAAAGTGACAACCCATATGTAAAATACATATCGTGTAAAGTACCCATAACGGTTTTAAACCCCAAGACAATTTGGAATCGATTTAGCCATGTCCGTCCGTCTGTCTGGTGCTCACGATAACTCTCGTTTTGAATTTTTTCAGTTTTGATTCTTTTACAGTGGGTTCGAGCGGCCTCATTTTCAACGGTACATTTTTTTCGTAGTAAGTCAATACTTCCAAAGATAATGGCCCAAAAGCTCCAAAACCCTGCCGGCACGTACTAAAATGGCTATTGTGCAAGATAATTCTAAAACATTTTCAAAAATTTATTTCAAACGTAGTTTAACGGAATTTAATATTTCAAGTCCTTTATGAAGAAGTTTGGTTACTAAAAATGTTTGTTATATGTCAATGATTTGGTATAGCCCCACATTAGGGTACATACATAATTTGTGAAAATCGGATCGGATTTTGATATAGCTCCAAAATTTTTAACCATTTTCAGGGCAAAGAAGTGAAGAATCTGCAAGAATCCAATAGCTTTGCATATCTACAACTTCCCTTCATTAATTTGTATATGTGAACACGATGAAAATATTAATCCGCATGATTTCTAAATTCTGCTTGTTGTTCAATGTTAGCATATTTCAATAGCTAAAATGTTATAATTTCTTTTACCATTCTGAACGACTTTATTGTTGCAAAGTTTTGATATATATTAGCCTCATATATTTAACAAATTTAGACTACAAATGTGTTTTGGTAAAATCCAAAATTAGGCTATCTTCCTCCCACAGATTCTTTTTATAGCCACTTGACAGTCAATAATTATTTCTGGAAGAAACTTGTCCAGTAAAAACTGGCAAGTCATAACAGTAACTCTTCACATCAATTTTCACTACATATCGAGTGACCAGACAGTGCTAATTGGAATTTGGTGTATTATAACTCATCCCGCGTTTATAAACGTAACATCTTTAGTCACTCTTTCAATCCCCCTCTGTTACTCATATATCCTTAAGAATACGCGTTGTTGCCATAAATCTATTTTTCCTCTGTTCTTTAAAGGATTTCCCCACATTTTGCATCAAAACCTTAAAAACGGTTTCATTGTAATCTTGTCCACCTTGCTAGCAAGCAGCTAAATCACTTTACTTATAAGTGAAAAACTTCACATTCATTAAAACTGGTGAACATTTTTGTAGTTTATTTTAATTTATTGATTTTCAATAAAGTTTATAGATTTACATTTCATTTCAAAATCGTCTCAATTTTAAAAATATGTTTTTTTTTCATAAAACCAAAACGACTTTATCTCACTCTCCAAATACACAATTGGAAAGGGAAAAAATTATAACTCGGGTATTAAGTGAGTGAAGAGGTATTCAATAGGGAGAGGAACATATTAATCAAATGATTGACTGACTACATTTTTTAAAATAAAATATTGAATTCATATTTTCACAATAAATAAATATATTGTTTAAGTTTTCATTTTAGAAATACTAGAAAGTAATTAAAAGAAAATCTATGCGCCCGGTTATACTTCACAAATGTCATATTTTTTGTTTTGTTTTTCTTTCGTTTTTCACACGTGTTCATTACAACTAAAAACTACAACTTACAAAAATAAAGCAGAAATTAATTAGGTTTAGGTTTCTAATAAACAAATAGCTCACAGAATGTGAGCATTTACTTTAAATTAATAATTAAAAGTAAAAAAAAAAAAAACGTTAAGAGGAAATTAATGGTACGGTCGTTGGTTTTCGTTAGATATACCCCAATGCTGCTGGCGGTGTATGCAGTTTGACGGTTTCAGCAGAACTTCCAGCGATTACCGCAATTGTTACACATTACGAACGTAGTCATAGGTTCATCAGAAGAACGTGTTTGCAACTGATTATATGTGCAATCACGTTTCTTGCACTTGCCACATTTAAGCAGATCTGTTTTGGTACCTTGCACTGTAGCCAACTGAGCGTCATTAATTGCCTCTTTGACGAATTTCTCGCGCAGTTTTTTCATTTCATCGCTGGCCATTTCTTCAGGTGTCATCTTGGCCAATTGTTGAGCGGTTATAGCTCCACACATGTAATTACCGCGCAGCGTTGGATTTTTGGCATCTTTCAAGTTGGCTACACGTGAACGAATACGATTCTTGTACTTCATGTCGGTGTTCTTAAATTCAGCATAAATAGCCTCTTCTAATTCGGCGGCCATTTCTTCGGGTTCTGGACAGCCTTCGGGTATTTCACTTACTTTAAGAGCGTTGCAGAGCATTTCGCGGCACTTGATACGCACAGCATCATGTAAGCCCGATGATGCTGGGAACGAGGTCTGTGTGGATTTACGGTCATCCTTGGTGGATGATGACGATGAGGAGGATGATTTCTTTTCATCTTTTTTATCTTTCGATGATGATGAAGAAGATGATTTCTCTTTGTCTTTACTAGATGAGCTGGATGATTTACTTGATTTGCTTGAGTCCTTTCCTCCGGACGCAGGTGGAGCTAAGAAACGCTTCCAACTTTTAATAAGTGTTTTTGCTAGAGCTATGACCTCTTCATCTTTGCTACTCTTCCGCAATTCATTGACAGTCATACCAATGCGTGTCTTTGTTAGAATTTCCAAATTTATGTTCAAGGACTGCAACGCTTTTAGTAAATCCAATGCTTGTTCCTGTCCCTAGGATAACCCATAAAGTCGGCATTAAAATCGCTAATGTGTATGAAAACATTGTGTGGTTTGAGAAGCACTGCTTGTTCTGTTTCGTAAAGCAGGCTGTACTTCTCAAAACAAACAGACACCAAGAAGGCGCTTTTTTTCTTCTTCATGCGCTCAGCACTCAAAAATCGACCGCATTATCTTGTCATTTAGTTTTTGCAGTGCTGAATGCACGTTGAAAAATTCAATCACTTACAGTGCCATCCTCGGTTGTGATTTTTCCCATCTTCTTTTGTATTTTGAAAACTTCTTCTTCGACACTCATTTTGCAAAAATAAATTCAGCTAAAAACTTGTAATTCTTTCGGAACTTGGTAAATAGCCTTCAATCTTCACTTGCTTTTTGTGTATTGACAACTGCAACGGAGTTGCCATATGAAAAAACGTGTGCGCCATAAATAGATAACGATTTGGCAACCACATGTACCGTACGCTATTCGTGTCTATTTTCAGCTAAAGCGTATAGCAGAAATAAGATTCTAGAAGAAATACAGGCCAAAATTGAAAAAAATGTTGGTGTGTTCCTTTAACCCTTTCGGTGCTTCTTTTTTGTTTTTGATCTGAAAAATATATTTTTCCAATTTTATATATACTTAAGCCCACTATATGAATAATCAAAACTAATTTTTTAACATTTTGTTTGGAAAAGTGGTTTTTGGACACTATGCCATATGGCATAGAATGTATTTAAAGGAAAAAAAAAACAAAACTAAAATATTGAAGTTTTTAATTAAATTTCATCTTATAGAAGACCAGGAGGCCTTATAGAAGAGCAAAAGGTCGTCTTATAGAAGGACAGGATGTTTTCACATAGAAGAGCAGGAAGTTGGCATATAGAAGGGCAGGAGGTCTTATAGAAGAGCAGGAGGTCTTCTTATAGTAGAGCAAGAGGTCTTCTTATAGAAGAGCAGGAGGTCCCCTCCTTGAAGAGCAGGAGGTCCTCTTCTTGAAGAGCAGGACGTCTTTTCATAGAACAGCAGGACGTTTGCATATAGAAGGGCAGGGCGTCTTTCCATAGAACAGCAGGACGTTTGCATATATAAGGGCAGGACGTCTTCTGATAGAAGAGCAGGACGTTTGCATATAGAAGGGCAGGACGTCTTTCCATAGAACAGCAGGACGTTTCATATAGAAGGCGGGAGGTATTCTTATAGAAGAGAAGGAGGCCTTCTTATGCAAAAGCAGGAGGTCTGCTCATAGAAAAGCAGGACGTCTTCTCGTAGAAGAGAAGGACGTTTGCATATAGAAGGGCAGGAGGTATTCTTATAGAAGAGAAGGAGGTCTTCTTATATAAGAGCAGGAGGTCTGCTCATAGAAGAGCAGGACGTCTTCTCATAGAAGAGCAGGAGACCTTCTTATATAAAACCAGATGGTCTTCTCAGAGAAGAACAGGGGCTCTTCTTATAGACAAGCATAAGATCTTCTCATTGAAGACCAGGAGGTCTACTTATAGAAGACATGAAGGTTTTTCATAGAATATCTGGAGGTCTACTATTAGAAGATTTGGGTGTCTTCACATAGAAGGTCTTCTTATAGAATATCTGGAGGTCTTCTTTTAGAACATTTAAAGGTCTTATAGAAGACCTAGGGTCTTCTTATAGAAAACCTAGGGTCTTCTTATAGAAAAGCTAGGGTCTTCTTATAGAAAACCTAGGGTCTTCTTATGGCAGATTTGAGGCCTTCTTATAGAAAAACTGGAGGACTTCTTATAGAAGAACTGAATATCTTCATATAGCAGAAGGACTTCTTATAGAACACCTGAATGTTATCCTATAGAAGGGCTGGAGGTCAGCATGTAGAAGACGTGCGGGCCATCTTATATAATATCTGGAGGAGTTATTTTAGAAAATCTGCAAGAATTGTTATACATCATCTGGAGGTTTTCCTATAGTGGATCTGGAGGTTTCCTTATAGAAGACCTGAAGTCTTCGTATAGAAGACCTGGAGGTCTACTTATACAAGATCTGGAGGTCTTCTTATAGAAGACCTGGAGGTCTATTTATACAAGATCTGGAGGTCTTCTTATAGAAGATCTAGGGGTTTTACAATAGAAGATCTGGGAGTCAAACAAAGTGAAACATTTCCGTTGGGAAAAATCTATGCCATATGGCATAGTATGAAATATAAAAAATCTGGCAGCTCCATTGAACTATATTTCGGATCTTTTTTTTCGTTTTAATTAGTAAGGCAATGATTATATACTAAATTAAATACAAAAAGTTAACAAAAAAAATATTTTTGTTAACAAAATATATAAAATTATAAGATGGTATTTTCATGCAAATTTTAAATCGAACGAGGAGCGCTTGCTCTTTGAGACATAACAATGTATAGGGTCCACCAATCAAAAATTTTTGTCGAATTATTTTTAGATAACGCTACAGGGAAAAATACAAAATTATTAAAAAAAGAGTGCCCATAAGTATTTTGCCTTAAAACGGGCTTCAAAAACTGGTTATGCCATATGGCATAGAATCACCGAAAGGGTTAATATTTTTTCACATTGTTTACAAATTTTGATACTAAAATTTTTTGTTGCATCAATTGACCATCTACCTTGTTTATTGTGATACGTGAAAAGTGTTGCAACTTTTGGTACTTTTTCCGGCAATAACAGGGTTGTATATCATGTGTACTGTGATTTCGCTGAAATCACGAAATGAGATGATTTCAGTTTTGTATGCGAAATCATGATAATTTTTGCGTGATTCCGCGCGAAATCACGAAACGCCTTCGAAATCACGAAAATACGCCGAATGTAAACCAAACATTACTTTGCGTTCGGGTCGCGTGTGTGTGATTTGCCGAAAAACTTCGTAACCATATCAATACCAACGAACGGGTTTGATGTAAACCCTTTGCCTCTCAGCACCCTCCCCCTCACCAACAAACTGACTATTGCCCATTGTAAATATGGACTTAATTCTTTAACTCAACATAAGCCAACATAAGAAAATAATTTACTGTTGGTACTATTCGGATTACACTTTATATCGATATTACACTACTTTTGACACTTGTCATTTAATAAAGTACGGGAACAGACCAATACATTACTTTTACAATATTAACCCTTTCGGTGATTCTATGCCATATGGCATAACCAGTTTTTGAAGCCCGTTTTAAGGCAAAATACTTATGGGCACTCTTTTTTTAATAATTTTGTATTTTTCCCTGTAGCGTTATCTAAAAATAATTCGACAAAAATTTTTGATTGGTGGACCCTATACATTGTTATGTCTCAAAGAGCAAGCGCTCCTCGTTCGATTTAAAATTTGCATGAAAATACCATCTTATAATTTTATATATTTTGTTAACAAAAATATTTTTTTTGTTAACTTTTTGTATTTAATTTAGTATATAATCATTGCCTTAATAATTAAAACGAAAAAAAAAGATCCGAAATATAGTTCAATGGAGCTGCCAGATTTTTTATATTTCATACTATGCCATATGGCATAGATTTTTCCCAACGGAAATGTTTCACTTTGTTTGACTTCCAGATCTTCTATTGTAAAACCCCTAGATCTTCTATAAGAAGACCTCCAGATCTTGTATAAATAGACCTCCAGGTCTTCTATAAGAAGACCTCCAGATCTTGTATAAGTAGACCTCCAGGTCTTCTATACGAAGACTTCAGGTCTTCTATAAGGAAACCTCCAGATCCACTATAGGAAAACCTCCAGATGATGTATAACAATTCTTGCAGATTTTCTAAAATAACTCCTCCAGATATTATATAAGATGGCCCGCACGTCTTCTACATGCTGACCTCCAGCCCTTCTATAGGATAACATTCAGGTGTTCTATAAGAAGTCCTTCTATAAGAAGTCCTTCTGCTATATGAAGACATTCAGTTCTTCTATAAGAAGTCCTCCAGTTTTTCTATAAGAAGGCCTCAAATCTGCCATAAGAAGACCCTAGGTTTTCTATAAGAAGACCCTAGCTTTTCTATAAGAAGACCCTAGGTTTTCTATAAGAAGACCCTAGGTTTTCTATAAGAAGACCCTAGGTCTTCTATAAGACCTTTAAATGTTCTAAAAGAAGACCTCCAGATATTCTATAAGAAGACCTTCTATGTGAAGACACCCAAATCTTCTAATAGTAGACCTCCAGATATTCTATGAAAAACCTTCATGTCTTCTATAAGTAGACCTCCTGGTCTTCAATGAGAAGATCTTATGCTTGTCTATAAGAAGAGCCCCTGTTCTTCTCTGAGAAGACCATCTGGTTTTATATAAGAAGGTCTCCTGCTCTTCTATGAGCAGACCTCCTGCTCTTATATAAGAAGACCTCCTTCTCTTCTATAAGAATACCTCCTGCCCTTCTATATGCAAACGTCCTTCTCTTCTACGAGAAGACGTCCTGCTTTTCTATGAGCAGACCTCCTGCTTTTGCATAAGAAGGCCTCCTTCTCTTCTATAAGAATACCTCCCGCCTTCTATATGCAAACGTCCTGCTGTTCTATGGAAAGACGTCCTGCCCTTCTATATGCAAACGTCCTGCTCTTCTATCAGAAGACGTCCTGCCCTTCTATATGCAAACGTCCTGCTGTTCTATGGAAAGACGCCCTGCCCTTCTATATGCAAACGTCCTGCTGTTCTATGAAAAGACGTCCTGCTCTTCAAGAAGAGGACCTCCTGCTCTTCAAGGAGGGGACCTCCTGCTCTTCTATAAGAAGACCTCTTGCTCTACTATAAGAAGACCTCCTGCTCTTCTATAAGAAGACCTCCTGCCCTTCTATATGCCAACTTCCTGCTCTTCTATGTGAAAACATCCTGTCCTTCTATAAGACGACCTTTTGCTCTTCCAGGAGAAGACATCCTGCCCTTATATGAGAGGACCTTCTGCTCTTTTATGAGAAGACGTCCTGCTCTTCTATAAGAAGACCTCTTCCTCTTCTATAAGGCCTCCTGGTCTTCTATAAGATGAAATTTAATTAAAAACTTCAATATTTTAGTTTTGTTTTTTTTTCCTTTAAATACATTCTATGCCATATGGCATAGTGTCCAAAAACCACTTTTCCAAACAAAATGTTAAAAAATTAGTTTTGATTATTCATATAGTGGGCTTAAGTATATATAAAATTGGAAAAATATATTTTTCAGATCAAAAACAAAAAAGAAGCACCGAAAGGGTTAAATTACTTTGTTGCAATGCTATTTTTCATTGTGTTCCCGTACTTTTTTAATGGTAATGTTAGAAAAAAGAGCGAATTGTCAAAAATTGCTTCCCCATACAAATTTCTTAAAAAATACGGGAACGGAAAAATAATGGAAATTGCAAAAACTCCAGCATAAATGTCAAAATAAACGTATCAGCTATCATATTAGATGCCAATGAACATGCTTGCTGCTAGTTTCTACTAAGCAAAAATTGTATGGCAGAAAACAGGAGAAGAGGGTGTTATTCGGCGCTATTTTTGTTTAAAGAGAAGTGCAAGTATTGCTAGATTTCGGAGTACGGGAACGCATTTTTAACACTAAACGGGAAAACTACTGCAAGTACTAATATTGTGCAACGATGCCTCAACGATAAAATCATGTTTTATTTTTTCATTTGTTATAGTACTAACTAAACACAATTAATACGATATATAGATAATTTTCCAAATAAAGTTGTAAAGTTCTATATTGTCGTATAGTTTTTGATTATTTATTCAATTTACAACAACTTGTGTTGAAAATTCATGTTCGATCAGCTGCCCATATGCATCTACCTTGATCATTGTGATATGTTTGAAATCAACAAGAAAATAAGTGTAAACACCGGGGTGTATTTCAGGATTTCGTGAAATCCAGTGGATTTTGGAGCGCAAGTGCAAACTTGGTATAAGAGAGCAAATGTTTTGATTTTTTTACTTCAGTCTTGTACTGAATGTCATGCAAGCAGGTTGATGCCGCTTTATTTGTTTTTTTTTGGGTACACTGAAAAGATTTTGCAGTTGTACAGCAAATATGTGGAGGGAAGAATTTGAAAATGATTTTTTGTTTTGTATTAATATTTTTGATGACGTCTGCAATGCAACAATAAAAAATGTATATCCATCTTACCTTAGGCGTCAATATAATACGTATACAAAATATCATTTAATGACGGGAAATGTGCGAAAAAATAATATGCCAGCTTAAAGATAATTTAACAAATAAAAATAATAGGTGTCTTAATATTATAAAAGACAAAGTCAATTATGATAATGTCACAATCAAGGCCTCATATAAGATTGCTTTGGAATTGGCCAAGAAATGTAGACCTTTTAGATCTAAATTTACCAGAATTTCGTTAATTTTATTTTATTATATTTAAGTTAAGACCCTAATGTAAAAATATAAAAAAGAACGAAATCGCTATCATTAATTAACTCTTAGCAATCGCAGTTTTAATAAAAGAAACTGAAGTGGATACTTTTGACTGTGATTCACTGTATATTATTTTTAATTTTAGTCATATAAAGCGAACGCGCCAGCAATATATTTTTTCTATTTGAAAATTTTGCCTTTTTAGGCGAAGATCATTTTTAGTATTAATTTTTGTTTTTTAATTTATTAATCGAGCTTTTTTATGATCTATAATGAAAATGAAAAAGGAAAGCCGACGATTCGAACCCACACACCCACCACTATGTTTGGCTCTGAACGCTAACACGCCCTGACAACTTTTTTCCTGTGTTTTTCATTTCATATTCAATATGAAAATCATCACCCTGTTCTGTTCTGTCAGTGTAATTTTACCCACACATAAACAATTTAAGCGCTCATCTTGGTCGGCTATGGTTTACATATGCCTCACCTCTCTCTCTCCATCAAACTGACAATTGCCGCAAGGAAAATGACCTAATATAAATATGGACTAAGCTCGGATCGGGATATTTTTTCCACAAGTAGCTTGATACACTGATCACAAATTTGTATAACATTTTTGAAATTGAACAAAATACTTCAGAGATTAACAAATGTTGTGTCCCATTTTCTCTATTTCGAATAAAAACTTTTGGTATCGTAGTTCCAAATCATTGACATGATAGAATTCTTTCGTGGAATATAGTTCTTTCTGAATGATATTTTGCCTTCAAAAAATGTACAGTGAGTGTCAAAAATATTCGGTTTTCTATTTTACCAATAATAACACCTCAGTATTTGAGAAGTCCATACCCAATAACCATGGCACAATTACCCAGTTAGTGGCATCGTATAATTTTTAATGTGTTATGTCAAAACTTTCTTTATGTTGTTGGGGAAATTACAACAAAAATAATTTTTTTATAAAGGGATTTGACTTTTCATATACAAACAGCTGGTGTGACACCACTACCTGGTAGTTCTGCCCTGACAATAACCAAATACTTAAAAAATGTTGGTCCTGTGGCAATTAAAAAATGTATGTAACATGGATCCATGGCAACCCTATAAGCCAGAATAACAATGAAAACGTTGTTAAACCTGTGGCTGGATTCTTGTTCTATGAAAATTTGAAATGAAAAATATTTCCTTTATAACTTTTTTTCATTTGACAGATTTTTCCTTTATAAAAGTTTTCATTTCACATTTTCATAGAAACAGATTTGAGCCCCTGTTTTCAATGCGTCAAAAATATTCGGTTTTTGTATGTCGATGGTCAGACTAGCAAGGTCTCTTGAAACCAATTTCGTTAAAGTTTCTTTTCTAGTTTCGTTAGTGTCCACACACGTTAACGTGAAATTTAAGATTTTTGCGTGTCCTCATTATGGTCTGTTCCTTTACTTCTGAAAATGGTAAAACCGGCAAAAGTAGTAAAAGTTGAAAACTGCTCCCATATGAATTGTATTGTGTCTGAAGTAAAGGAACGCTTTTCGAGTAAAAAGTTGTAAAACTTGAAGATTCTTGAACGTAAAGGAACAGGGCTTTATTTTACCGTTCGCGTTGGTTGTGTTTCTCATACCAATAAAAACAAACAGATGTAAGTCCCGCTCCACACTAGAGTGATTTCATTGAAAAAATTGCATGAAATTATGCGTCTCTAGATCGACTTACATAGAAGAGTAAGATCATAAAATTGCTGTAGTGGGGAATTCGATTTAAGAACGCCTAGTGTGGACCGGGAGTAAATAAACTAAAAAACAATACAAAATAATTAATTAAAAGAAGATACCGACAACATCAGTTCGTGCTATGGGATTGCCATCAAATAAACAGTGGGAGATATCAATTTCAGGCGTTATTATTATTATTTTTAATGTAAAACACCTCTAAAATTATATCACGAATTCCCCAGAAGAAGTCGCCAAAAAGCGACGAAACGTCTGGAAAAAAAATGCAATAAAATCTTTGTTTTATTTGCTTAAAATATCTGAGGTCTTAAAGCTTAATCAAAAATACCACAAAATAATTAAATTAATATTACTATTAAATCTTTTTATGCTTGTTTTGTTGTTAACGTTTCCTTGAGAAAATAAAAATGAAAGAAAAAATCTTGCAACGAATCAAGGCAAATTCATATAAGGTATATGCATGAAATACAACAACTAACAAATTTACAAAAACAACATTGTTGTTAGTCCCGGTCCACACTAGCGTGAATTTCATTAAAAAAAATCATGAAATTAGGTGTTCTTAAATCGAATTCCCCACTACAGCAATTTTATGATATGGAACAATAGGGTCGTTCTTAAAATTTTCTCATGAAAAACATAACATTTTTAAAATCCTCTAAAATAGAACAAATTTGAATCAAAATGTAAATATAAAACATTCAGAACTGTCGTGGGTCCTTTTTATTACGCGTTTAGGATGAAAAGAAGTATTTTAAAGTAGGAAATTTGGAAGTTTCAAATTTGATGAGTAGACCCTATTACATTTTGAAAACCAAATTCACAAAAAAAGTAAAAATACAGCTGATTGTCACTTCTACCTTCTATAAATATGCCTTGCAACGAATAAAAAGAAGAGACAGCACAACAAACACAGAAAACCATGTACATGGGTTTCACTACTTCATACCCCTCGCCTATAAACTTGACGTCGCCATGTTGAAATCGTGCTAGTCTGACCATCGACTAACTTTTCTTAAATATTTTGGCCAAAAACCGGTCAATATCGAACTTTTTCTGCAATATTAACAAAATATTTGTTCTTGTGTGCAAAAATATTATATTTTATAGCAAATTATTAAAATGTAGGGCTAAGGAAAAACGCTATCCTAGAAAAGAGCAAATTGTTAAATTTCATTGTAAAAACAGCATGAATAAAAGGAAATGTTGCTTATTTTGAATATTTAGTCGAATATAGTTGAAATAATGTGAAAAGTCACGAAAATATAGAAATAATAAATTTCGTAAAACACATAAGCCAGCCAAAACCAAGGACTTGTAAGGAAAGGTAGAGGCATCTCCTGAAAAATTACGACTAAACCTCCTTTAATTTTCTTGAAATTGGTCACCGAGTCCTAAATGACTTTCAGAAGATAGAAAATATGCATTTACATTAAAAAAATCGTGAGGATAAAGTCCTTCATGGCGTTGGAACACACATTCGTTTTGTATGATTTGATTCTTATTCCACCATGGTTAACATGCATTTTCTTGTTGTTTGCCCTGCAAATTATTGGTTGCACTGCTTTATCATTTTGCACTGCAATATCTATTCCTTGTTACCAGGGCTGTCAGGTATGGCGATTTCTCGCCAAACGTGGCGATTTTTCAACACGTTTGGCGACTTAATTATTGAGACATGGCGATTTTTGGCAACTGCTTACAAAATTCATAACTTCGTAACTTCTGTTGGACAACATCGAAAGATGTTGTGAAATCATAACTCCAGTTGCATTGTTCCACAACATCCCATACGGGACAAGGGAGAACTCTCTCATACCAACGAGTGTACCCCGATTCATATTTAGCTCAATGATATGGGACCTACTGTTTATCGCCGAGTCCGAACGGCGTGTCTTAAGACACCACTTATGGAGAAGTTTTTCAAGGCTGAAATACTCAGGAAATGTCGCCAACATTACTGAGGGGTATTTTGCCACCGTTGAAAAATGTTTGATGTTGCCTGGCCGGGGAATCGAACCCCCTACCTTCTGCGTGCAAGGCGGGCGTGCATACTATTGCACCACGGTGGCACCCGAGTTGCACAAATTCCAAAATTTTTTCTGGGAAACGAACACACCTCATAGCTGCATTAGACGATGTGGCAACACAGTCATATGTTATTTTCATCATTCACAATAATGTCATTCACGTAGGCTGCATTTTCAGATTGGTTTTAATCTGTCAAAATTTTTGTTATTGTGAATAAATTGTATGAAAACGTAAATAAACATTTTGACAGCTTGAACAGGTCAAAATCGAGTGTTGTTGTGCTCTTTACGTGACCGAGATTGTTTTAAGGGTATTTGGAAATTAGAAAAGTTGAGTGAAATGATGAATGGTTTATGTAAGCTGATACCCCGAGCATTGGTAAATGTAACAAGGCAGAATCAAAACACCATCAAGCGTTGTTATGGTACGTATTTGTCGCATTAAAGGCCGGCTAAATGACAGCTGATTTCTGCATGTGTTATTCAACTATTTTTCACAACCTCCACTTTTCCCTTCCATAGCTGCTCCAATTAAACGATTTTATAAACAAACCTCTGTATTGTACAATGATGGCAAATATGAGGTAACTTTGGATCAACGTAAACTGAAAACACCCAAAGGTGCACCGTTTACAGTAAAAAGCGAACCTCTTGCAATAGCAGTGGCTACAGAGTTTGATAATCAAAAGGAACACATAGAGAGGGCTAAGATGCACTTGTCCGCTCTTTGCTTTACAGCCATTGATAATCCAAATAATCACACCAAAATTGATATGGTGAATTA
Organism: Musca autumnalis; assembly: GCF_047663935.1. Lineage (NCBI taxonomy): Eukaryota > Metazoa > Arthropoda > Insecta > Diptera > Muscidae > Musca > Musca autumnalis. The sequence continues at coordinate 3,069,135 of NW_027411755.1, read as the reverse complement.
TCTACTAAATTACATACCAACCGACACCATTTTGTTCCAATATGACAATGAAAAGGATTTACACGAACTACAACGTAATGAATGGGATCCTTTGATTAATTGGTTCAATGAGAGATATGGTACTCAGCTGGAGAAAACAATGGGTATTACCCCACCAACAGTGTCCGCGGAGGATAAAATGAAAATTTCCAAATATCTACTATCTCACAGTGAAGATGTTTTATATGGTAATATTTAATTATGGTATTTATTTCTGTCATAATAAAAATAATGATAATTTCTTTTTAGGTTTTGTTTTTGCTGTCGATACTTTAAAGTCCATAATTTTGGCATTTGCTGCCATCGATCAGCGCGTTGCTGTCGACAAAGCGGTTACATTAGCACGTCTGGAAGAGGAATATCAATTGAAATTTTGGGGACGCGTTGAGTGGGCTCACGATTTAAGTCAACTAGAGTTACAGGCACGTTTAGCCGCATCTGTCCTTTATGTCCATCTCAATCGTTCGGAATACTTCAAAAAGGAGAAAACAATAATTTAATATTAAATCTTTACTGTGTGCTCAAAGCAATTTCAATGAAATTGTTGTTTTATTACTTGTAGATACCACCTTTTGTTATAAAGATACATATGTTTTGACTGTAAACGGAAATCGTCACATTTTTATTTGCATTACTAATCTGTAATAGCTATTTATGGGTGGACTCAAAATGGTCTGATTGGATTTGATATACAGAAGCTTCAGTATAAACGTCGATACGAAAGAACTATACCCCGGAGAAAGGACATTGGAAAAAGGATAAAAAACATTGACAAAGGTGTCTCTAAACCTCGGAATTATTCATATTTCATATCTTCTATATCTATAAAAGAGTGAAATGTTTGTTCGTTTGTTTGTAATTTATGGAATCGAAAACCACTGAACAGATCTTCCTAAAAATTTGAGAGTATATTGCAACATCGCCTGAAAGTAAACTAGGCTATATTAAATTTTGAAATTCCGAGCCGATCCGGAGATATAGCCTCAGGATCGGAGGTACCTCCAAGAAATTTAGATTTTGTATGTAGATATCTGATGACTGGTTACAGATACAGTCTCCAGAATTTGGCCTAGAAATAAATTTGCCAAACTATATTGAAATCGGTTCAGATTTGGATATAGCTCCCATATATATTTTCGTCCGATTTCAAGTATTTGATATGCCGGATTTCAATGCAATTTGGAATGTGAGACGGAAATTGGCCTCCAAGAAAATGTGCTGCGGCGTAGCGAAGCGCACCGGATTCAGCTAGTTGAAAGTCCTTAAGGCAGAACGATTGGGCATCGTCATAAATGAAATATCATATACCAGAATCAGATCGCCGAAGACACAATTTCAGTTAAAAGACTGCATGGTAAAATAAAGTGTTAGAGAAGGCAATAAAGGAAAAAGAACAATAGTAGCCGATAATAGATTTAACTGTAAACTGACTGTAACTGACTGACACCAAAACGAATTGGAGCAGTAGTACTTTGTTTTCAACCTATAGAAGCATGCGCATTTATTCCAAAAAGTCAAAACGTCCATATCTATAGTTAGCAAATTTCCTCAATAAATTCCTGAAAATGCATCTATACCACAACTAAAAAAGATCACCAAGTCGGAACGTTGAGTGTCGCATTGATGCTAGTTTAACTAGTAACGCGGCACTAAATCGGTCAATTTAATGTATTGAAATTTCAGAAGATATTAACGACCATTATTATTACACAACCAAACTAACTTTGTATTAAATAAAACAATTTTCTTTGATTTGCATTTAAATTTGTTAAAAATTTTATTTTTTTCTTTATTGCATTATCATTTTTTGTATTATTTTATTTTTTTTGTTTTCATATCAACGGTACTTTTTCGTTTTGTTATTTTTTTCTTGCTTGAATTAATTTAGTAATCTCAGCTTTTGTTTTATTTTTTAAATATATGCATTTTTATATTATTACTATTATTTAGTTTTTTGTTGCTTTTGTTTGTTAAATAATTTAAATAAAAATTCAATTAAATAGTTTGTTGTTTTTTTTTTGTTTGTTTCATTTTGCTAAAATATATTTTTGTTGTAATGAAATTGGTTCTTCAAAATGATTCATAAATAATGCATTACTTCACAGGCAACTGCATTACAGAGCGCCAGCCCATGAGTTTTATATAGCATCATATAGCGGCGCATATATGTATGTATATAAACATTTGTTGAATTTTTAAATAATTTGCTAAAACAATAAAAGTCTTAATTAAATTTAAATTAAAAATTTCTTACATAAAATAAAATATCATAAGAGTCATTTGTTTTGAATATTATCGTTATGTAATAGTTCTAGTATACAAATATTTATATATCATCATCATTGCAGGTATATTTATTTAGAAAAGAAATCAACAACAAAAAAAGTAAAAGTGGAACAGAAAAGAGGCGAGGTCATTTTTTTGTTGTTCTTGTATATAAGTATGTATAAATTATGTGAATTTTTATTTAGATTTTGTTTAAATATTTCCATTATAAAGTTTGTTGTTGTTCTTGTTATTTTGTAAGGTTTGGCCAGAAAGTCAAAGAGATAAGCAATAATTGCGAGTAACCGGTCTTAGAATATAAACAGGGGGATACCATTTTAAAAATTCGTTTAAGTTAAGCCTTTTTCGAATTAGAGCTTTTTTGTTGAGTATTTCGGAGAAAAAGACAGAGGTGGATTTTGAAAGGTGGAAATTTCTTAATGAAACAGAGAGCGTATTGAATGAAATTGTTACGATTACTCTTGATGGGTGATGGGTGGCATGTGTGTTGTTGTTTATTGCAAAGCTAAAACAAAAACAAAAATTAAATTTAAGCTGTATAAATTGAATTTTAGTTTGAACAAGTGGTATTGAAAATGTGTCTTTCAATAGTATTTCTAAATTTACAACCTGAGTGTGGAGATCTAGTTACATGTAAAGTTTATTGTGGGTGCTCCAGAGTGTAAATTTTGGAAACGTTTCTGTAATTTGCAATTATCATTGTGTATGGTCTCTGTATGTGGGTAATGTAACATGAAAGTTATTAAAAAATAATGCTAAACTGCATTTACACTGGATCGTTTTGCCTCAATATGCATATATCTATGCTGATTTCTTTGTAGTAAAATACAAGTAAATAAACGACAAATAAATCAAGACAGATAAGTTTGTTATTAAATATTTTTGGAGCTGTTTTGAAATTACACTTTCTAAGGAATTTTCTGAGTTATGAGGGTTAAAGTATAAAAGAAAGAAGAATGTTTATGAAGAAACAAAAGGTGATTACGGCGAGATTCTTGTCCGAACTCCCACATTGGCCAATGGCAATTTTTTGATCAGTATGTAGCAAAGACATTTTCAAACGTGGTACAGTATGCACGGCTACCAATAAAAAATATTACCGCGTGGCGTAAGGTTTTAATAATGGGCATATTAGGGAGAACTGGATGACAACATTTTTCCAATAGTAACAATAAACCTTTCTATTGAGTATTGTAAGGGTAAAAGCCCGAGAACCTAAATATTACCAAATGCAGCCATCAATTAATAATATGTTGTTGATAGGTCTGTCAACTATATTCGAAGGATTCGCTGACATTTTGGTAATTACTGTTGTGTTTGTTAATACTTTTATCGTTTTCTTTACATGTGGACAATTCTTTCCTATAAAATATCAAATAGCTAATATCCAATTTCCATTTCGAGGATCTGATGCAAATGTACATAATTTTTTCCTACCATGAAGCTGTAACCTAATATTCGAAGGTCTGCCTCCATATAGGATTCTTATTGGTAGATATTTTCATATTTAATTAAAGCAAATTTAAGAAGATGATACAGAAGACGAATTCTGGCCTTCCAGCTGACCAAGCTCTGAAATTTTACGAAAGTTTGCCAAAATTTCGAAAATTAATGTACAAAGTCAGGGCAACACTGCGTTAGAACCACTCAAACAAAACATATTAATTAAAGCAAACATAACAAAGACAAATGTAGGTTGGGTTAGGTTAATGGATGCTCAGCTGTAGCATCCGTGAAAATGTAGATATTGTAATGAGAAAAAAGGAGAATGTGAAGAATTTTTTGTGAGCAATCTTACCTAAGATAGCATAGACAGTAGAGCAAACGTATTTAAGTATGGATTTTTTTATTAAAAAGCTGCAATAAATACTATTGGTTTTGTAACGATAAATGCTTATGATTTTTTTGGCCCATACAACGAACAAACAATATCGAATCATTTTGGCATCTATGCGAGCTCATGCAAACATTGTTCGTGGTATGTGTAATTGCAGCAAACATGTCTACTTTAATAAATTGAAAGAGGGACGAATTTTGGAGGTCAACAGTTAAAAAACAATGCTGAGTTGAAGAAGGTCCCATTTTTTCGTAGCCTCTAAATGATAAGTTGGCAAAGGAAGCGGGAGGAGGACCCAATCAGAAGTGTAGATTTTCAGCAAACACTTAAAATTGGTATGAAAGACTCCGTTGACGGCGCACAGTGGTTCAGAATCGTTTTTTCCTGGTCAAAATTCTATAACATCTAAACGTATAGAGATATTTTCGTAATTCCTTTTTTTGTTAGACAGATAACACAATCAGCTTTGCGGTTAATCATAATTCGGTCTAGCAGTTGCAGAGGAATTCAAGGTCAAAGTTAAACTTTTTAGTTTTTATACCCTACAGCACAATGTGGAAAATTCATGTAACACCGCGAAATATTAGTCGCAGATTCTAAAATTCATATGAGATAAAGCAATTTGGATATGTGTGTCCGTCCGCAATTATGTATTAATCGTCAATAAATTTTGTATGGAGTTCGGGTTCCCACCAGAATAGAAGCGATTAGTTTTATGTTGTCATCGTGAAATATTTAGGGGGTGAAATAAACCAAAAACAAAAATTTTATCCGATTTTGCAGCGGGTGGTCAGATCGACGCGATATTTGAAGTAAGGATTTGGTTTACAACAAATAAGAGGCTTGCTATTTAACATAATGATCAGATAATATTTAGCGAATTAATTGGACCAAAACTTTTGTGTGAAAATTGGTAAAATTTTTAATATAATGACTATATCTTTATTCCGGGAAGATATGTTACATCCCCGTATGTTATATTCAGAAGAGGAACTCTTAACCTTTCCATTGATGTCAGCCTAGTTACAGCCTAGTATATAGAGGGATCCCATAGATTTAATTGTGTGTAGCCAAACCATAATCACGCTAGAGGTCGCAGTTATATTTTAATATGTACTGACAAATTTTTGCACGAAGTAAGAGGATTGTTCAAGAAAAAATCCAACAATTTTGAAAAATGATCGGATAGCATTTTTCGTGTGAAATTGGCCATGAACCATTGTGTGAAAAATATTCAAATTTATTTTTAGTTCCAAATTTTAAATTCTGTGGGCATTTTCCGACAAATTACGAAGACGAAACTTGAAAACCAACTCTTGACCTCTGCTTTGATGCAAATTATATCAATAATAAATGATGCAAAAATATTAATTAATTATATCGCAATCATATAAAATAAATTCCGTGGGAAACAGTTCCCAGAGGAAGGGGTGTAGGGTATCACATGATCGGTCCCGTCCGACTATATCCCTCTGTTACTCGTTTTTTACTATTTCTCATCAAAATATGTGTGTTTTTTATATCTTTCTATATATTACAAATGATTAAACCCCAATAAAAAACTATAAAAATACAAAAAAAAAAAAAAAAAAATAATAAAAAATTGTTTTGAACATTTTTTTTAATTAAAAAAGAAATTTTAATATTTTTCAATAATTAGAAGAAAATAATTCTTTCGTTTTCATAAACCTCATACATGAAAAAACACACATTTTTACCCATGTAATTTCAATAAATTAAAAAAAATTGTTAAATGGATGGGACGGGTCCAAAAATTAACGATACACTCAACTCCAAAAGTGTACCTAAGATTTCAATAAACAGTTTTCTAGAACGTAAAAAAGATTCTAGGAATGGTCCTTCAAGTTGAAATTCACAAAAAAAAAATAAAATTATTTTTAACGTTTCCCCAAGCTCAGGTCTGGAAATAACATATTGTTCAAAACTCAAGGAAATTTGAAAGGTTTGTTATTTACGGACCTGAACAGGAAAGAATGATCTAAAATAATCGAATTTTGAGCTTGAAGGACCATTCCTAGAATCTTTTTGTGTTCTAGAAAGTTGTTTATTGAAATCTTATTTACACTTTTGTAGTTGAGTGTATCCTTAATTTTTGGGCGGTTCGGTATCTGTGGTCCGGAATCGGAGAAAAAACTATAAAAATTGAATGTTTTCAAAAGTTTTTGGCTATTTTCAAATTAAGAACCTGTCATAGACATTTCGTATGTTCCAGAAAGTTGTTTGCTGATATCTTTGCTACATTATTGTGGTTGATTGTTTTCATGAATTTTGAACGGTTGAGTATCCATGGAGCAGGAACCGAGAAAAGAGAATAAAAATCGCATTTGATTTGCTATTTTTATTTTGACCATTAAGAACCGTTTCTACAGAGTTCGTATGTTCTAGAAAGTTCTTTACTAAGGTCTAAGGTACATTTTTCTAGTTGGTTGTTTGTTTCAATTTTTATCGGTTTGATATCTGTAGACTAAAATCCGAGAAAAAATTAAAAGGGAAATTTGACGTTAATGATTTTGACCTTGAAGATGAGGTTGAATGGATTTTATGTGTTCACAATTATTATTCTTTAAGACGAGAGCTACAACTTTTCTTCTACGAGTAAACCCAAATTCTTAGCGGTTTAGAAGAAATGTGCCTGACAAAATGATTCCTTTTGACATCAAGGCCTCTGGTCTTTGGGGCCCATAACTGCGAAAGTTGAAGTGATAGGGAAAAACGCCGGGACACGTGTCTTCTTATTTTTGGTCTTCTATCCCGCTGCAGTGTCAGAATATGGTTAATCATTTTTGTGTCGCACAGTGGTATTTACTAGAAAAATAAATATAACGTGCAATAAATAGAACACTTAAACGATTTAAAAGGAAGTAACAGTTATGCCAGGCATAGAAATACTTTTTGAGAATATTTGAATTTTTGTGGGATACAGAAAATGAAGTCCTTTCTCATATAAGAACTTGAATTTCATCCTAAAACACACGACAGCACTGAGCTTTGCTGTAAATTTTGCCATATTGTTGTTGTTTTTTTGTCAACGCGTCAAGGAACAAAGACGCCATAATTTAAACAAGAGCTTTGTTCTTTACATTTTTAAAGGTAAAAATAGTAAAAGAGAAAACTGTAAAAATTGTTCAAAATTGATCTCTCATGAACAGTTTTACCAGAAAAGTAAAGGAACGAAAAAATGGTAGATCTGGTAGCAATGTCAAAAAGAAACATAAAAACTAAATTTTCTTCTTTTATTTCAAAGTTTTTAATTTTATTTTGTCAACGCGTTCGCCCTTTTCTTCTTTTTTTGTTCATTTCTCTCTTCATTGTCAAATAATCGTCAAAAATATCGAAAAAACAGTTCTGCCATTTTTACCTGAAGAAATTCGTCTGGTAGCCTGTGGTAGAAGAGAAAGGTATTTCTGCTATCTCTCTCCTCTCTCACTCTCTTAAAAATGGCTTCCAGTTTTACCAGCTTTTGGGGTTAAGGAACACTTTGCAGGTTAAAAATGGTAACAAATGGTAATAATGGTAACCTCAGGTAAGTAAAGGAACACAACTAGGGAGAAGATAAGTGCCGATGTTGCCATATTTTTAACTTTTACTGCAATTGGCATTTTTGTTGCTGCGAATGGTGATTTAATTTAAAATAACATCACCTTTTATACAAAAATTTGTAATTTAATTATTTAAAAATATTGTTAAACAAAACTATAATATATGGTCTGTTCCTTTACTTTTGAAAGTGGTAAAACCGGCAAAAGTAGCAAAAGTTGAAATCTGCTTCCATATGAATTGTATGGTGTCTGAAGTAAAGGAACGCTTTTCGAGTAAAAAGTTATAAAACTTGAAGGTTCTTGCACGTAAAGGAACAGAGCTATAGTAGCAAGAATTATTGCTTCATTCTTGTAATATCGAATTCATGAACCCGTGTTCCCTTTTTTGCTTCTCACTGGTTATTTATGATACAGTGGTGAGAAGGTGAAAGTGAGATGCTTCTTCGTCGTAAGCTTCTGAAGATACAGTACATTATTTCTGAAATTATTTTGGTCATTATTTTGTTGAATTGTGTAAATAAAAATGTTTTTATCGTTCAGGAGGGTTCTTTTGGTCTTACTTTTGAAGTACCAAAACTAAAATTTAAGATAAAGCTCCTATATTTTGATTTAGAGAAGAATATATTAATTTGTACTGTACACAACGAATTTAAATTTTAATGGAGTTCTAGACTTCACACTGAATAATGCACCGTAGCTATGTTGATCGAGATACATCCGATATTTTTTTGTTGTAACAAGGTTAAACAGCCTCCTGAGTATACTTTTGAGAAAAATTCAAAGCAGAATATGTAAAATAGCGGTATTTAGACGCTCATAAAAGCAATGTTGCATATATGCAACATCGGGGATGAGAGGGTTAATGTCAGTGTATAAATTAATATGCAGGTATAACGTCCCAGTGCATTTTGTGCATTGGCCTAAATTGATTGTTCCAATTTTTTTAGGCAGAACATTTCATATAGAAGCGAAGTAAACCACTTAAATGGTTTTAGGAATGAGAAGCACCCTAGACTTTATGGCTCATAACAGGACGGATATGGGTTCAATATTTTGTCAAAGGAGTAGAGCTGCGATGATTTTCATGAATTATGAATATTTTCAATGCCACAGTTCAAGCGAATCAGCAAATTAAAACAGATGGGTGGAAGGAAGGAAGTGTTTCAATAATTGCAATTTCTAATAAGATCTGTTGGTGTTTTGTTTTAAATTTTAGTTTTATTTCAAAATGAGTATTTGGAATTAGTTTTTGTTTCTATACACAGCATAAAATAAACTTAATTTTTAATTTAATTGTTGTCGCCTACTTAAACTAAATTTTAATTATAATTTTTTCAAGATAAAACAAAACATATTCTAAAATTAAGCTAATGAAGTATCGATTATTTAATCTAAACAACAAAAATAAAGATAATTACATACGAACGAATACAAATCAAAATAAGAGGAAACAGTTTTTAGTTATCACCATCATCATCACTGAGTGGATTGTATTGGTGAGTGAGTTGATTTAATAAGATTTTTTTTAGTTTTTTAGTAAGAATTTGTTAATTTGCTAAACATTCTCCTTGTTGTTGTTCTTGTTTTTTCTTTACTGCATGAGTTATGGTTGAAGGCTGAGCCTTGCGCATTTCATGTCATATGCGTACATTTCGTTAGTATTTGGATTTTGCTTGTCTTTTTTTGGATTTTCTTTTTGTTGTCATTATTAGCTTTTACTAATTAATTTATTCATTACTTATGCTGATATGCTACAATACAATTAAAAAAGCCTAAAAACTAAAGCTTCTTAGAAGCTGAACTTAATAAAAAGCCTTTTTGTCATTATGTTATGGTTGGTTGTTGTTGTTCTTCTTCTTATTCTCCATGTTGTTGTCATTTGGTAATATGCAATGGTAACGGTTTTTTTAAGATTATTATTATCATAAATATTGTTTTTTTCTCTTCTTTCATTTTATACATTACACTGTGTTTGTGGTGTTGTGAAAGTTTTTAAAAAGAAAATAAAATAAGAACGTAAGAACTCAACATTTAATTAAATATCGATTGCTTTTTTTAAACAGTGTTGCTCAAAGACATTTGTTTTGATGAGATTTCAACATATAGCATATTTTAAAAGTATGTACTTTTGTTAAATTGAACTCAAAAAAGTTTTGAAAATTACTTTTTAATTTTGCCTATTATGGCGAAGATTTCTTCCATTCGAAGAAGAAATTAATAAAGTAAAATGATTTTTTACATTTAGGACATTTGATATAAAAAATCATTTTCCTTTGGAATCTGAAGTTTTATAGTTTAGCTTTTGTGGCCATAATTTGGAGACGAATGGAAATATGTAATTTCGGTATAATGATGCGTATGAATGTTGATAATAGTCATACGCACCATTATACCTTAAATGGCAAAGGTTCTAACACATGTCAAATTTAACAAAGTCATAATAATTTAGGAGATTGGTTTTGAAATCAAATTAAACGCTGAGATCACTAGAAGGAAAAATCATTTAATTTCTTAGGGAAAAAGTCTTAGGTTGAATTTCAATTCATTTTCAAGATCTCTAAGTGAAGAAGGATTTTAACAAATGTTTTGAGCATTTCCTGCATTAAGATTGACGTTTGCTTTGAATTTGAAATGCGAATAAAATGAATATTTTTTGAATTTTGCATGTATGTGGTGGTTGTTGTTGTTTTTTTTTCTGTCGTAATTATTTAAACTTATGCGAGTAATCGTTATTTGTTTGGTTGGTTTGGTTGTTGTAATGCAAACATATTTACATAAATTGCCTCAAAAAAGTTTATTTTGTGTGGAAAGTTATTTTTTTTAATGGGATTTTAGTTGTTTTTGTTTTTAATAAATATATTTTTGTTTTTGCTTCTGTTTCTGGTTTTAATAAATTTGTTTCAAATTATTAACAATTTACCTAAAGTAACGGGTTGTGTATTTGTTTTGTTTTGAGGTTATGAGTTATTCTTTCATTCGCTTTCTCATTCAATTCATGTAACAAAAATAACCGTTATATTCCTCTCTTGTTTTTTGTTTTGGTTTTTATATATAAAACTAGGCTTATTTTTAAGTTAATTTGAATATTTTTTATGTTTGTTTTTTTATTTAGCATTCAGTCCAAATGCTAGCTGTTTAAATTTTCCTCAATTTGTTTGTTTGCTGTTGTTAATACGTATGTTCTTTGTTTGTTTGTATGTATGCATTTGCAGTTATTTATATCGAGATTGAGTTTGTTTTAAGCAGTAATCAATTTGGGGTTTTTGTTATTGTTAATAATAATAAATAAATTAAATAACAAAATTTATAACAAATAGATTTTATTTGTTGTTTGTATATAGCTCGAAATTTTGCCATTTGCTTGGGATATATAATTTGTTTTTGTTGTTCGTTTTTGTGGTTTTTATTTAATGAGAAAATAAGCCGTTTTTTTTGGTTTTTAATTTTTATTTTTGTTGGGGATAATGAACTGGCGGCGACTGGCTAGTGGTGTTTATATAGTTTTCATTTTAATTTTTTCTTTTTCTTTTATGTGTATTTCTGAGCTTTTGTGAATTTTCGTCTAATTTTGATCGTCTTTGATAACACAGTGCCATAAAGTTACAAAAATCCATATGCTTCTCTTAAACTAGGTGATATTAAATCACCAACATTTCTGAGTTACAGAAATGTTGTACAGGTTCCCGGTAGTTAAATTTTTAATAACGACCGGATCAGGATAACGCGAGGAACACAAGTGGCAACCATTAGTTTTTCTTTTCCTCAGAAGATTCGAATATCTGTGATTTGTGTCCAGTATTTTAATTTATTGAACCGTAGAACCCTATAGAATTATAAAAACGCTGTGTCTGTTCCTCTTATGGACAAGAAAATACCTGTGAAGACAAAGCCAAAAGAATAAAGTTACGTTTCAGTTACGTACTGAACCCAGTACCGCAAGTAGTCTTTTATGACAAGTCGCTGTTAAGTGATCATAAATGATTTTGATCGGATTTTTGAAATACCAGAAGCAATAATTTGTGTCACGATGGTGAAAGATGAATAAAAAGCTATGTATAAGGATTCATTCGAAAAAAACACTCTGTCTTCCCACATCCTTGAGAGAGGCGAAGTTGATCCGGCAAAGAATTAAGCAGTAGTAAACTTCGAATCATACAAAATCGGCCACAGAATCTTATGTAGAGTCCGAACTGAATGAAGAACAATCCCCCAATTAAAGAAAAACTTACAAGAGCAATTTTCCTGACATTAAACATAGGACAATGAAGTATGTTCGACCGCAGTAGCCCGAGGAAATTCGTTGCGATTACTGAGAATGAACAGTTTTTTTTTTACCAAACGAAAGCATAAAGAAATTTACAACATACAATAAACAGCTGTTTGAATCGAAGAAATGTCCAACCTATGAATCAAATCCTCCCAAGAGACCCTAAAAACGATATGGATGAAGGAGATTATATCTCTCGAATAATAAAACAGCCCACATGGCAATTGTGTAAAAGAATCGCATGAAAACAACCTGCCTTAAATATGTCAAAGCCAGAATACGGGGGAAAGCTACAGCTACAAATTTTGACATACACTAATTGATAAAAGATCAAGAAAACTCCACCAAGACCACCAGGAATGCACTAACATGACAATAAGTGAAACTACAGAGAAGTCTAAGGCTTTTGGAAAGAATCTGGCATCTTATATAAATGTAAGCAGGAGGAACATGAGACATTTAATGAACTAGTGAGACGAGGTTCTCAGTCTCTGGACCTTCAGCTTTTTCCTTAGCAAACTAAATGAGTCTTACATATAGAGAAAACGGTAAAGATCTGGCAGGACGGACCTGCGTGTTAGGTTTCGAAGTTAATCTTGTCGTCAATATCAGGGAGTGTTTTTGCATCCCTTCTCTCACTTCGCAAGACAGAGATCAGAATTGTTGTAGGGGCCATTACCGGTCGCTGATGCATAAGATCTATGATAAGTAAGTGCGAGGACAACACCGAGTACTGCAGGATACATACCTCTAGACCAAAGAGCCTATCAGGCAGGCTTGGATAGCATTCACACTGATACGGTTGCGCAGGCAGTACAGAGATACAGTGTGAATGCCGTACTTGGAGACCACCCCCTATCCATCGCAGCAGAAGAACGCCAGCTGCCAAGGCAAACACGAGTGGTTTTAGCCCAGTTAAGATCTGGATGATGCAGCCGCCTCAGTTCGTATTGGGCCCGAATTGACGCCACGATACCCAACACATACCCAGCACACGATACACTGCATTTGTTTAGCTGCCCAGCTAACCCCACTCACCTGTCTCCTGATTCCTTATGGACGCAACCAGTTCAGGTTGCAGAATTCTTGAATCTGGATACAGAGCAACCTGATAACTGAAATAATACACGAACGAACACATTTGCGTTGCTACAACAACTGCAGGATATGTGAAGATGTGGAAGAGACTAAAACAATACCTTCTCTGCAGGTGTTAAGATATTGCTGGAGTCTTAAATGGCTATGGCTATGGGGCGGGTTATTCAAGGCTAAAACAAGTTTGATTGATCTCGACTCTCTGTTTCATCTAATCTCGCCCTCCTTTTTCCTATTTCCCTCCTTTCCCCTCATATCGTTTTCAGGATGAGCACAATGGACAGCTGGTCTCCGAGTGTAGTGGTTGCTTACAAGCAGCGGCAGTTGCGTAACATAAATCCACACTGCCAAGAACATCTACTACAGATGCAATGGTGAATTTCACATCATCAATAAATATAGAGGCTCTAAATCTATTGAGAAGGTAAAGCATGCCTCTTCCGACAGAAGTTATTTTCGTAATTGTTGTCCTCCACAGTAAGACATTTGATATAAAGACCTGGCAAGTCTTCTTTGGGAAGGGACAGGGGCATGTCGCTTTCTTTCTGTTTGACTTATTGTAGAGGCATTATATGTTTATATGTCACAGATTCACCTATGTATGAAGAAGTATTAAAAACTCCGAAGTCATATAAAAATGGGAAGACAGTAGGTCAGGACAACATCCTCTCGGAATTACATCGGTATGGGCCATAACCCATTGCACCAATTCACGATGGGGCCAATGACAGGTTTGCGAGGCAACAAATCACCGGGGCAAGCTAGACCTTCCAAATTTTGTACAGATGTTTATAATAGGCTTAGAAACTAATATGCCAAATTTGGTTCATATCGGTTCATATATACATAAAGCTCCCATATATATGTTCGCCCGATTTCAAGCAATTGATGGACCAAACACGCAAATTCTGCCCAATTTTTATGCGATTTGGAAAATACCACGGAATCAGGACTACAAATAAGTTTGCCAAGTTATATTGAAATCGGTTCAGATTTTGATAATTCTCCCATATATATTATCGCACGATTTTAGGTATTTGGGCACCAATCCCGCTATGTTTGTCCAATCTTGATGAAATTTGAAATGTGTGACGGATTTTGGTCTAAAAACATTTTTGGCAAATGATATTGAAATCGGTTCAGAATTGGATATAGCTCCCATATATATGTTCGCCCGATTTCAGGCAAATGATTGACCATGCATGCAAATTCCATCAAATTACAATAAAATTTGGAAAATGTTACGGAATTCGGACTACAAATAAGTTTGTCAAGTTATATTGAAATCGGTTCAGATATAGAAATATCTCCCTTATATACATATGTTCAAATTTCATGGTTTTGTCTGTGGTCTGTTATAAGTTAATAAAAAAGGTTCCAAATTTAGTAAAAATCGGCTAAGATTCCGCCACAAAAGCCAAGTTTGTCTGCGATATCTTTGAAATTATATATTATTATTATATACGTCTATTAAATTTTTCCGAAATCCAATTGATAAGATTAATGGGTTTCCGATTATTCTCCAACCAATACATAAAAATGTCCATATTTTTAAGTATTACGACATCTGAAATCTGATTTTTATGAAAAGGCGCAGCTAATTTTTTCACAAAATGATAGTACACATTAATACCTTTCACCACATATATATAATATAATCCTAGATCTACCTAGATCTCAAAAGTTATACTCCAGAGAACACATGGATAACAAAGCAAAATACTCCAAAAAAGACATAACATCTTAACTCAAAAATACATTTACCACACATAACATTTTTATTATTTGTTAACACTATCTTATTTTACATACCCATTGAAGAGCTTTCCATGTTTAAAAAATATAAAAATGTTGAAATGTTCTTTTTGGCGCCTAAAATGCTTTCACTACTTATTTATAATGAATGTCGGAAAATTATGCATAAGAAAATATGTCACCATTACCAGATCAGTATGTCGCAATGTGATGTTACCAGATTGATTTATTTTTTATTTTTAGTGATTCAGAGTGTTGGCAATCGAAATCCGTTATTATTTTTTTCAAATTGTTCACTTCAAAAATTGACTTTTTGCCTCGAAAACCTGCTATTGGCCCCATCGTGCAATTATAGGAGATGTGTGGGAGACAAATTTCTTCCCCAAAGAATAGAAGAAGGAAACCACAGTTACAATCCTAAAAAAGGGAATCTCACTCGTGGGCTTCGAACTAGCTTTTAACACATTTTACCGAAATGCTTAGTGGAGGGCCCTTATAAATAAAGACATCCCTCTGAAAAATGTAACCCTGCTCAAGGATATTTATATAGGTGTGGCAAAAAAAGCTTACCCTTCTCTATCTGCAGGGTGTAGAACATCTTATGCACCACTATTTTTTTGTCATTCTAAATTCTGCTTTTATAATCAACAAATAGCGAAACACTATATTGCATTGGCTGGAATGTAAATGATTTTTTTTGGCGTCATAGACTATGCAGATGACTATTGATTTTTTGTTTACAGCTTTGACCATAGATAGCCAAATTGGAAGCGCCAACATGAAACGCCTCTAAAAATACGCTTTGAAAAATACCAAAAAGACTAAGCTTATGACAATAAGCTCAACATGCCGAACGTCACTCTCAATAAACGGACACATCATTGAATTCGTCTATTAGCGATAGCATTTACAAGGCTAGAAATGCTTTCCGTTCGTTCATCAAACTCTGGAGGTGTAATGTCATCTCAACTACTACAACATTGATTTTTAACTGTAACATCAAATCTATTCTGCGGTATGACCATACGACTAGAAGTTTTACTCAAACTTGGACTTGGACATTTCTAGTATTTATCAACCAATGCTGACGACAACTTCTGAGAATCTTCTCTCCTAACATATAATATAAAATTCAGAACTGGGGCAAAATAATTATAGCCCTGTTATCTATATCATAGTAAACCGCAGGAGGAAATGTTAAGCAACATTCTTGCACATTCTTTTACCATTAAATTTGAAAGCGTCTTATGTATTTTCAATTTTTTCATAATTCTTCTTGGATATTGTGTCAAAACTTTTTATTTTCTTATACTTGAAGCATTGAACTATAAATAATTGCAAAAAAAACCTAAATTGTCTTTCAAAAAAATATTTGTAGAAAATTTTCTGAAACGTGCAATTTTGTTGCAAATGTATTGGCCACCACTGTATATGTCAAAGTATATAGTAAACCATGACAAATACCCATGTAGAAACAGCCTCTGTCTAACCTTTGGATAACGAAAGAAATAACAACCAAAGTGGATGATGTTTTCTGTATCGCTTTCTGGCAACCCAAGAACCTTTTGGGCCTACCAAAAGTGCACATAAAATCGATTTTGGAACTTGCTTTTGTTACCGTTTTATTGTCTACAGATGGCGTCACACCAAAATGTTTCGAGGTTACAGGAAGGGTTTGTAGTAATAAATAAAGAAAAATGTTAAAAATTGTTCTGGAACACACCTTATGTTAAAAACATTGAAAGTCGATGGCAAAAAGTCGAGATTTCTCTTTTTTTCAGAGGCAAAAGTTGACATCAATTTCTAGACTTTTGGTTACAAAAATGGGTTAGTCGAAGAGGGGGGCCTCTCTAAATAATAAAATAAACTCTACAGAGTCTACGGGAACGGTTTGTGATAGAAACATCGAAGATCGATGGCAAAAAGTCGAGTTTTTTTCGGCAAAAGTTGTTGGCATCAATTTGTAGACTTTTCATTAAAGAAGTCGGATAATCGAAAGTTACAAAAATGTAAATTAAAAGCATACGATTTTTTGCAATTTTATAGCACAGTTTACAATTCTTCTGTTAGCCATATTAAGGGTGAAAGATTTAATTATCTTTGGTAATAATTTAAATGTATGTGTATGCATGTTTGTATGTATATATCCATTACCTATACATAATTATTATCTTTTGCTACATTTTACATTATCTCTTTTTTTGGTGATTGAGTTAATTTTTTTTTTATAATAAATAAAAATAAAATACACGCGCCTTTATTGCTCAGCTTATAGTTTTGTTTTGAACATGTTTTTTTTTGTTTTTTGCTGGAATATAATATTTTACAAAATAAAATGCAATAACAAAAATTTATCTAAATTTCCATTCCTAATTTGATGTTCTATGGTCTTCATATTTTTCCCTTGATTAATTAATAAGAACATGACTGGAATTTGTTTTAACTTCACATAATTCTTTTTTCTTTTTTTTTAGATTAAGTCCATTCAGTTGTAGTTGTAGTCCATGTTATATTTCTCGTTTGTTGTTTTTGTTTTGTTTTTGCTTACACTTCAGTATCCAGTATATTAGCATAGCTCTCTTCCACAAATTTTGGTGCTATAAAGTCTTCATAGTAGTTGATAAAGATCTCCTTGTATTCATCGGGTATGAACTCGAGGGCATGTAGCATTTGCATCAGCTCCTTATCGCCACACTTGTAGTTGCTCAGGGCCATAACATCCCAGAAATATGACATGTGTTGGACATATTCCAAACTGAAGACACGATGTTGAGCTGCAACTATGTGTAAAGCACTTCGCATAATGGAACCCAGTTTATTCAGCTCCCATTCATCCAATGGTTTTGTACCTTCTGTGTTGTGTTGATTGGGTGCACGATGCAGACGGAGTATTGAAATAACAAAATAAATATAAATTAGTTAATATTGAAAATTTATAAAAAAAATAATTTTGTTTTTATGTATGCAATTGAGTTTGAATTTTCCTGTTTAGTGGTGTGTGTTTCAGTTTTCGACATATTTCTTGTCTTAATCTGTTGTGTTGTTGTACATTTTTAGCGAAAAAGCATAGGGCGGAACAAACCTATTTTTATAATAGAATTATTTGAATAAATTGAAACTAGCGCAACTTTCTAGAAAATTTGTAATGATTGGGGGGTTTACTCTGAAATGATCTTTTATACAGTACGAATCTCTAGTTTAAACGTAATTAATTATTGTATTGACTATATATATGTACACAATGATATCTAGTTTCATCACTATCTACGCTTAAATTGTAAAGAGATGATGGTGTAAATTTAATAAAAACGATTTTACAATTGTTTGCATTTATTATAAAAATTGTTGGGCTATAAATGTGTGTATTATAGGATTTGATTTGAAGGATGAAACTGCGTCTGTGCTGTCGTTGTTTTTAAATTCGTATAAATCGTATATGGGTCCATATTTCAATGACATTACACTGAAAGAAAAATTTTCATTGATTTTGAACCAACGTAGAGTTTCATTGAATAAATGAAAAGTTTCATTAAACATTATTCCAATAAAGTTTCCTCAATTATGCGATGATACTTCTTTATTAATTCAATTAAGTAGTTACAAGTTTCAATTTTATTATTGCTATAAAATTTTCACATTAATGCTATGAAACAATAATGAAAGTATTTTTATGAAACTCAATGAAACTTCTTCATTAATACAATGAAGTCTTACGTTGGTTCAAAATCAATGACAGATACAACGTAATTTTCGTTCAGTGTAATATCACGAACTTAAAGTTATAAGAATTTTTAATTCCATAAATATTCATTAAGAGTAAGTAATGAATATTTCCAAAAATCTATTTGCTCAGGAACTCCGTGAAAAAATCTTTTTAGACATTTTCGCTTCTTAAATATTATTCCAAACTTATTTTACTGATTACAAATTTATTACCCAACCAAACCCAACCTATTTCTGAAGATTTTAAATATTGTCATCGCAAGGAAAACAATGTTGGTAGACATTAAACATGTTAGTATAAACGGTGGAAGCCACCTTGGTGCAGTGGTAAGAACGTCCAACTTGCACTCAAAGGGTCTGCGGTTCAACCCCTGACCAGAACATGAATCGACGTGCAGTCATTGATATGAGGGAAGTCTCCATTGTCCCTTCGGGGATGTTGTGGGAACATATCGCTCATTTGCTCAAAGAGAGGCATAACTCAAAAATGTGTTTTCTGATTTAGCAATTTCTATTTTTTCTACGACTACTACTTTATCTTGTGCCAACTTTTTATGCTGATATCTCTAAAACTCAACGAGTTACAGCTCATTTATTAAGAGATAAATCAACAAAAAAGTTTTTCGAATATATGAAGCACTAAAACACTTCAAATCATGTTTTACCCTGTACAGAAATTTAACACTGATATCTGGCCAGCTCTTTACAAAATGTTGTTCAAGTAGTTTTATTTTTTGTAATAATCTTTTTAAGTTGATAGGTCAATTTTCAGTCGCCAACATAAAACGCGTTTTTCTAGAAACTGGATTTTTTGAGATGTGTCACTCTTTGAGTAAATAAGCGATATGTATGTATAACTGGTAGATAATCCGATAACCTGCAACATCTTCAAAAATTTTAACGTTTTTAACACTCATCCTGTGTTCATGGATGACAATTGCCCAAAACCGTCTCAATTTTGCCATAACCTAAAAACTGTTGGATGTACCTTATTTGGAGCTTAAAGAATTTCTGGTGGGGTCACCTTCATTCATTCTCATGACATGACCTAGCCAACACAGTCGATGTAACTCAAATTTTTAACTACATCTATGTCATTGTATATCAGTTCTTGATACATACGTCGGTGATATAGAGTTAATGGAAATTGGCCCATATATCTTCCAAAGAATTTTTCTCTCAAATACTCCAAGTGATGCCTTATACGTTTTCTCAAGCAACCATGCTTCAGATCCATATATTAGCACGTGTAATATTAGTGTCCTGTAGAGAGTATTATTATTCTTAGCTTTATTTCAAAACTGATGTCATTCATTGTATTTGCAGCTGTGCCGAGGTAAATAAAGTCATTAACTATCCATTAGTTGTACCTTTTAACTGCCACAGTAGGACCTTGAATTTTTTTTATTACCGTTTACTGCCAGACCCACTTTGACAGATTCTTTCTCCATGTTATCAATGTCGATGAAGTTAGATCGTAGGTCTGTAGCATGATATCCCTACTGAATTTCGTGCGGTTTTTATTGTGTTTCTATGCACATTCGAGTCACGTATGATATTTTCTAGAAAGATGTTATATATATCGCATTATACACTGTCGAAAAATTGTCTGCAACCTCGTTTCATATTAAAATCTTTAGAGGTGTAACTCCTATTTTATCTGCTGATCGTGTGTCAGTTAATGTTAGACTGCATAATCGTATAAATTTTGCAGGAATGCCAAACTCAGACATGATCATATTGGGCTGTCGAAGGCGGCCTTATAGTCGTGGAATAGATCAAATATCTCGATTTGTTTTCTTTTGTATTCTCTAGGATTTGTGGGTTAGTGGAAGATCTGGTCTATAATGGATTTGCGAGGCCAAAAACCGCATTTTCATAACCCAATTAATGGGTTTTAGCCGCTCACAGAATCATCTGTGCACAGGAGTTAATATACTGAGGTTCCAATCTCTGGGAATACTTTCCTCCAGCTTATTTTTGCTTATTAATAATTGTTCCACAAACATCCCAGAAGGGGCACTGAGTGGACCCCGATTCATATTAGCTCAGTGATATGAGAACTACTGTTTATCGCCGAGTCCTAAAACACCACTTGTAGAGCAGTTTTACATGTCTATGATTCTCGGGAAATATCGCCAAACATTATGCTGAGGGGTATTTTGCCATCGTTGAAAATTCGGGTATTCACCGTGTAAGGCGGGTGTGCATACCAATGCACACCATTGCACCACAGTGGCACCGTGCTGATTCATATTAGATGATATGCATACTCCGTATCAGCATGTCGCCACCGGATTTGAATAGCTCAGCTGGCAGCCCATTAGCTCCTACTGCCTTTTTGTTCGTCAGCCGATTTATTGCTTTCATCCTCTGTATCATCGGTTGGGATTGGCTCCAGATTATCTTCTTATATATTCTCCAATGCTCTATGTCTCTGTACATGTCATGACATTAGTTTGGTGTTTTACTCTTTGGTAATATTTTCTAGAGTTGGGCAATCTCGTTCAATTGAACGATCCGGATCACTGTCCTCGTTCAAAGACGAATGAGTAACATCATAAAAACCAAAGTGTGAAATTAAGTATACGCAGTTTTGTCAAAGAAATTACCGGTGTCCATTGAACGATATAGTGATCCGGATCTTTCAATTGAACGAGATTGCCCAACTCTAATATTTTCTAACTTAATTCCGGTTCATGTCCATTTTGAGTTTCTAACATTCACGTTTTTTGTCTTTCTTTTTTCTTCTGAAAATACACTTCTCCTCTTCTCCCGATATTTTCCCCCGGCGCTTCGTTTTGCAAAAGTTATGCGGTAGGCTGTTCTTTGCCACTTTGTTTCCACATTATTGCCGTCTTCCAGCAAGTTGGCGCTGTGAGTAGATTAGGCCCGTGCAGTCTGTTGTGTTTGCAGCTCCTCGACATCCAGCTTCAGTCCTATGTGGGAATCGGGTGCTACTTACTACCATGTTTTATGATGCTGCCAAATCGCTCAGACTCATTTCCGTGTTACCAAAGACGTTCCCCATAAACAAAGTTAGAGAACTACTCTACTAATAATAATCATAATAACCTTTTCTTAGAAGTAAAGCTAGCAAAAGAGTAAAGGGTTGTTATTTTGCTTTTCCTTAAAAATTTGTTAAAAAAATATTACGACAATGGAAAAATTTCGAAAGTTGCAAAAACAGTGGATCATAAAATTGTTGCTAAAAAGCGTTTCGTACTCCTAAAACTAGCAAAAGTTGTCCCCAACATTAAGAGATTATAAACAAGAATGGAGCTTTCTTCACCTATGTACTTTTTGCTTCGCAAATTTGACAGAGTAGAATTTACCAGCATGTTTGCTAGCCAATCAGATGACTGAAATTTCGAACATTTTTGTTCTCGTCCTTTAAAAACAAAAATAACATATTTCAAATCAATTTTCTATAGTTTTGCCATTAAGACAAAACCTAAATTATTGTGGTTTGCGTGGGCGTTATTCAAAACAACAAAAAAATACATGTATTTCAAATTTGAAATAATTTAGGTTTTGCCTTTAACCCACTGGTCGTTTGAACGCCACAAAAAATGGTTGCAAAAATTGACGTAAAACTCTGTTTTTTTCGAGTATTTTTGTGGTTTTTTTGCATTTGTTATTGTATTGTCTGTTGTCTGTCATTTCACGCTTATAAAGCTTCATTTGACCTATGCATTTCCATGCCATTGGTCTATAACCCAAGCTATTCAAAACAAATCGACTTTTTTGTAATTTTCGACTTTTTATGAAAAATTTAAATATGCAATAAAAATTTAATCATACATGTTAGAATCATATAACGTCAGGGATTTGTTAGGATTTCTCAATCAAAAACCAAGGGATTGGCATATAAGAATACACCTATATTACCCTCCAAAGGTACTTTTAAAAGAAGGTCCGATTGCGGGAAAACTATACGTTTTAGAGAAAAAAGGCTCAAAAATATTATTTTCATAAACAATTTTAAGTTTTCAAAAAATTCTCGGCGCTAATTGGGTTAAAAAGAACAGGAACTCAATAAATATAAATTTGTAACTCCTCTTCAGGACATTGCCTGTGCCGATAGACTCTCTTGATGCAAAAGAGTCCATTACCAACTACTTCCTGTCCGCGCTGTGAGAGACTGTAGGGAAAAGGAAATGCAATAATTATGTGTATGTATTAATATTTGTAAATTTTGTTCAACATATGTACAATTTTATGAAATATGTATGTATGTATTTTACTCCGCAATTCCACATATTTTAATTGCTATTGGTAAAATTAAAATAGATTTTAATCAAATGTTTAATTGACATATTGGACAATTTACACCATCATCATCTTCACAACAAAATGTTTCTAAAATTTCACTGAATATTTTCATTTCTCGGTGTACATAGTTTTTTAAGTTGTGTTCTGTAACTACCAAGTTGTTGTGGGACACACAAGTAGGTGGTATACAAAATCAACTAGAATTGAGTACAAAGAAAACTTCTTATAAGGATTTAAAAAACGCTAGCGAATAGTTAATTAATTAATAACCTAAACTAGATTTAAATAAAACTACAAATGTAAGGAGAATTAAGGAATAAACAGAAAGAAAGACTTTATGAACTAGCGATTCTACTTGAGTTTGAGTTTGTATTGAAAATTACTTAAAAATTACTTTTGTGTTATGTTACAGTTGTAAAATACTTATGGCCAGGCTACTTAGGAGGAGTTCTTTGTACGAAGTTTAATGTAATTAATTTGTTTCAAAAACTGTTTCTGCTTTTGAGCATGTATGTATGTATATGTGTGGGTGTGTGTATGTGTGAACGTGTTTGAGTGTCTGTCTGATTTTAAATACATATAAGACAAAAATTTTTAGTTTTTTTGGCAATGAGAATTGTTTTTTTTCGCCATCACATACCTCTGTGTATTAACAAACATTGTTCGACTAATTGACGGGCCAGTGCCACCTTCAATTCATGTGTGTCCACTAGTTGCGCATCGGCCCGCTCGATAGCCGCATACAATTTACAACGTTCTTCGATGGTATCACAGTCCATTAGAGCTGCCGTAAATGTCCAAAACCATTCGAGTTTTTGCGTTTGATCACAAACCGTACAGACCAACAATTCGGAACCATTGTTTTCTGGCCGGCGATAATAGTCCGACTTCCACCATTGCAGATTACGGGTGCGTTTCAGGTTTGAAGGTGTAAAGATTTGTTTGCAGTTTGGATTATCACAGCGGTAACGATGAAATTTATGCTGAAAATTTTGGTTTTGGAAGGTCGTAATGGTTTCGGAATATGTATATGTATATATTATTTATATATAGAGATATACAGTGCTGGACATATCAATGGAAACTTTTTTCGGAAAACTAAATATAATAATTTTTTACTAAGTACATTCATTCCTTAGCCAAATATACCAGTATATTTAATTTTATGCAAACATATGGAGGTATATCTAGTTAAGGAATAAATTAATTTAGTCAAAAATTATTATATATAGTTTTCGGAAAAAAGTTTCCATTGATATGTCCAGCACTGTATATGTATATGTATGCATACTTTTTTAAATGAGAGTGATGATACAACAACCAAAAACGATAAAAAAAGGAAAAATGTCCCGAATATTATACATCAATCAATATAATGGAATGCCATGATTTAAAAAACACATATGTTTATGTGGGTATGTATGTTTTGATCTCAAATATGTTATGTAATATCCTTCACTACTACAAGGAGAAATTCATCCACATGCAGTTGGAGATTTTGGTACCCATGAAAGGCATAATGGTGGGGTTTTAAGAGTATTCTATATACTGTCAGAGGCACTGTGATGACATGTTTTGAGTATTTCTGCCATGTCAAACTCATCAAAAAGGAGTGTCTTAAGACATGCCATTTGGACACGGACTCACACACATTAGTATAAGAGAAGTCTCTCTAATCTCTTTGAGGATTTTCGAAGAAGTATTTTTATGTTTATTATAAACTGAAAAATAAATCGAATTTATCCGATTTACTGAAGTTAATTCTTGGTCAATTTACTGATAACGCCACAAGAAGCAATAGGGATGAATCCACTAATTTTCTAATTGATTTTTAGATTAATATTCGAAAATCCACCAGGCAAGCGTTGGCTTAACTTATCGTTATTTTGTAAACTTATTTTTTAAAGCCCGTAGGCGTCCGAAGACGAACTGTATTTTTATGATTATTTTGTATAAGAGGCGCACAAAGCTAATACTAAGCAAATTTGAATAGGTCACTGGGTTTGAATAGTAATTAATCGTTAGCCTTGTTCTCCACACCGTTCGAATTCGACGATCCCAAATCAATGAGCTGAGAATAAATTCAGGCGGCACTTTTTGATATGGTAATGTCTCTTTGGTGCAATAGTATGAACACTAGGGTTATTACCTTTTTACAACCTCGTATCCCTGTATGATATTTTGATGAGTTTTTACCTTGGATTATATAAATTATTAATTATAAAGTGATTCGAATAAAAAAGCTTCCGCACAAAAAGCTTTTAAGTTTTTAATTTTCCAGGACTTTCGAAATTTTTTTGAAGTCTCTGCAAGCAGATATTATAGTGGCACACGACATAACCATTTGTTTCTCAATCATTTTATCATTGTATTATTGCATATATATCATTTTATATTATATATAACTTTATTTCATATCTCATAAAAATTAAAAGTGGTTTGTGCGGGACCTTTTTCCTTACCATGGAATCATGGTAGAACAATATAAGTTAACAGCATTACCCAGCTGACTGAACTGGGCTGTAATGTTAGTGTAAAATTCCGTACGACATTTCCCATAAATACTTCTTCATATCAAGGACATGTAACCTCATCCAAGTCCGAACGACGTGTCGCACACTAAAACACCACTTACAGAGCCGGTACAACATTTGTTAATATGTGTAACATTTTGTACATTTTGAAAAAATAAAGCCTTAATAAACATGTGCCTTTTGTTTTCAAAAACAAAAGACTGAAACAGCTTCACCCTTTTCAATGAAAACCCAGCCACCCAAAGATTTTTGCAAGAATTCTACATTTTGCGAGAAATTATCAATTTAGTGGAATGATATGGAAACATTCAAATTGAAAATGTAACGAATTTTCATTGATGTTTTTTAAAATATTTAATGAAATGTGAAAAAATATTATTTTTTTTTAAATTCAAATAATTTATAGATATTTCCTTGTTTGTTTTATATACCGGTGACACTAACATTACAAACAAAAACAAATTTGTATGCGGTTGTTGTTGAGTTGTATTTGTTGTAGTATTTACTTTACCTTCTTTGTTCTACCATGAAATGGAATAAAAGTTATTTTAGTCATTAATAGGCAAAACGTCATTCTTTCGTGTAACAGGAAATATTTTTTCAGATTTTTTTTCATTTCATAGCATATTTCAAAAAAAAAAAAAAAAAAATTCAACGTGGTTTGTGTGGAAACTTTTTTTAATAATAAAATGGAATAAATGTTATTTTAGGCATTAATAGGCAAAAGTTCATTGATCCTCATTTTTTGAGAAAAAATTTCAGAAAGTCATACCCGCCTTGCACGCTGAAGGTCGGGGGTACGTCGACACGCCGTTCGGACTCGGCGATAAACAGTAGAACAATTGAGCTAATATGAACCGGTATGCACTCGTTGATATGAGAGAAGTCTCGCTTGTCCCGTCTCTCCTGGGATGTTCTAAAAATTCCCAATCCTAGTCATAGAGCCAAAATCGTGCTTTTGGATCGATTGGTGTCTGATACGAGCGCATCGTTTTATTTAAAAGAATAGGTTCTTATGTCTCCTTGCGTAGTAGTGTAGTGTATAATTAAATTTATGATCGATCACATAACTTAAATCAAAATGGATGCTTTACAAACGAAAATGAAACAAACGGTGGGAGGTTAAGGAAAGGAAACACAAATAACAAACAAAAGACAACAACAAATATCAACATAAATTAACATTCATACGCTATACAGGTATGCCATTCATCAATCAAGAACTCATAGCTAGTTTCCTCGTTAAAACATTCGATCCATAAAAAAACATCAAGAAGAGTTTAGTATATATTTAAGATATATAAGTAAGTATGTATGTATTGGAGTAGTATTAGACAATAGTAGTATAAAAATAGTAGATAGAGGTGTTATCATCACTGATCAATCAAGTAAACCATTTGAACGACAAGTAAAGCATTCGCATTTAACACATTTAGTGGTGTACACAAGTGTAGGTGTGTGTGTAATTGTATGTGTTTTGTATATTTGTGTATGTGTTGTGTAACAATAAAAATTCCAGTGTTAATTTCAAAGCACATAATTTTGTTAGTCAAATTTCCGCCACATCCAATTCCAAAAAAACAATTAAAACACAAGGAATACAAATCAAATTTCAAAGAATAAAAACTCAAAGGGATACGAATGTAATGATATAGCAATTATGTATGTATGTATGTATGTAGATACTTATGTTTTGTTTTATTTTAATATGTATTTATGTATGTATGTGACAACACCTAGAGAACACTGAGAAATACACAATAAATAACACACTAACATCATCATTATTTTTATCATTATCATCATCATTATAATCATTATTCCACCATATATAGTAAATGTGTGTATGTATGTTTATGTGATCATCTAAATCGTATTTGTGACTGACATTGACGTTCGATTGGTTTGGTTAGTTGGGATAGTTGGGTTGTTAGTTCATTGGGAAATACTTACAAAATCCTCATCGGGATATGGACGAAAACACTTTTCACATTTGCAATCAATGCCTCGTGCTGACAATTCCAATTTGCGATGGCTATACAGCGATTGTCGATAGTTCCCACTAACGAAACAGTTACAAATGCAGGCATCTGCTGGTATATCACTGGTGGCATAGGCGGTCAGCTTGCAACCGTTGATCTTGCGATAAATCATATCGGCACATGAGTGGCGGCAGTGACTCAATGTCTGGGGGAATACCGCATAGGCTACGGTCGTCACATCGCCGGCTACCAGATGCAGATAGCCGCGACGTACATGTCGCACCGTTTCCCACAGAGAGAACTCATCGTTGGGCGAGAGGACATGAGGATCGGCGGGCAGCACAAAGGATGGGCAGTGTATGAGATTTTTGTGCCGCAGCTGACAGATGTGGCGCAACAGCAAAGCCGACGCGAGCAATTCCCATTCCTGGCGTGTCAGCTTTGCTGCAGCGGGCATTGTCAGCTCAAGTAGTTCGAAGAAATCGGTATATTCGCCCAAATAGATGGCGAGTATGTGTGCGACAATAGCAAAGGAGACCATACTGGGTTTCTCCTCTTTATCTAGGTGCGATTCGAGGCGCAGCAGTGCTGAGTAGGAGGTCGACGAGGCAGCTAACGAGGTGGACGAAGAGGTGCAATTGCGTTCGGTTAATATGCTATTGAAGGCGTTCCACATTTTACTAACTGTGGGTTTTTTGCGACAGTGTGGCACCACCTGGGGCAGGCCATTGATGAGCATGCGAAAAGCGAGCTGTAACAGCCGTGGCTTTGAGAACTCAACGCCGAACTCCTCGAACAGTTCAATCTGATGTGCATAGCATTCGAGAGCATGTATGGAAGCGTGTGCCGCTCGGCACTTGCGTGAACAATAGACGGCTGTACGATTAGAGCAGAAAATGCATGGAAATGGTACGAACTGTGTGACACCGCAATGATCACAAACTCTCGCCGCCCCGCTGGGCACAAAGACGGCGGCTTCTTCCTGAAAAATGGGCGTGTTATTGGGTATATTGGTAATGGCCCTCAGATAGGCGCTTTTAGTAGTCGTTATAACATTGGTATTATCTAGCCATGCTCTGCAGAAAAAAAGAAAGTTTCATTCATTAGCAGAATTTCTTATTAGAAAATTTTCACCATAACCGTTTTTTGTAATACTTACACTTCATAGATTTTGGTACCGTTACTTATTAAGTCGTTGTCGGTTTGAACTCCCATTTCGATTTTTTCCGCTTTGAGAACTTCGCACTCATGCCAGAGTTCATGAGTGCGAGCTTCAAATGTCTCCGAGAGTTCCATGTGTAACAGCTCATGCAAATGCTGTTCGCACAAACTGAAATTACGCATTTTTAAGGCACAAGAGGCTTGACGCAGTTTAATCAATGGATGATACTCCTCCGGATAACCCAAATCCAAAGCACACAAACAGTCATCATACGCTTGCTGTATAATTGAGGAGAGAGAGAGAGAGTAAAACAAACATTAATTATTAATAATAAATTATTAGTGACAATAACACCAACAACATCGTCAACATATGAGTTTCTAGGCACCTAGTGTCACATGATGGATGAATCATGGCATCCGCAGCGATTTACAGTGTTTCAAATTAACCCCACATATTTTAAATAATTTATTAGAGTTGTAGATTTTCCACATATATTTCAGAATTATATATAAAAAGGAAAAATAAGTAATTTACAGTGGCTCAATGTAACCAAAATTATTTAAAATAAATTTTGATAAATTTACTACGAATACCACAGAAGGAATAAAGAGAAACTACTCACATAGTAAGCTAATTTTTTGGCTGAAAATGTAATGTCCCTATCAGGGATTGATATAAAAAATATTCATAATTTTCCTAATAGGTGCTACATACACCAAGTGTTCGTACATGAATCACCGTATCTATCCCAGCAAAAATTAGGGTCCGTTAGTCATTATGTAACCCATTACAAAGCAATGTAAACAAAAATAACTACTTATTTTACTCCTTACTAAGTTATGATTACGGTGGCACAGAGCGTGTGCTTCCGACTACAAATCCTAGGGTTGTGTATTCATCGCTCACCGTTGGCCGGGTACTTTTTGTTAACAACATAAAGAACAGTTGGTGGTGCACACGCAAGCACATGTATGCGTTTAAACAACCCTTAATGTTCGTATGCGTGGCATATTGTGTAACGGGTTCTGCTACAAAGCAGAAGTTCGTGTGTTCAAATCCAGCAATGAGCGAAATAAAATAAAGATATGAATTGTTCCACCTCAACTGTGAATTTTTTACCTTAAAGCTTATTTTAAAACTTCCAGTAGCTATGGAATATCTAGTTATTCTGGTAGTCATAGAAAAACTAGTAATTCAGTGAGACAAGTCCTTGTTAAAATAATGGGTTAGTAGGGGTTTCGTAAGTAGTTACGACTACCAAAAAGTGCTATAAAAACCCATTATTTAGTAAGGATTTTTTTTTTTGCTGGGATAGGCATCAATTATTATGACCAGACATCGTATGCAAAAATTTACATTTCTATTTTTAATAAAAAAATATTATTTTTTTATTTTTTTTTTAATTTAACACATTCTGCTGCCTACCCAGTAAACATACTCATTACAAAAGCCCTTCCCAACACATTATTTTAACTACCAATAGGTTGTTGTAGCAGCTTGAAACCTACGTAGAAGGATAGGTTTGATGCTGGGTTGGCAGCCGTTGGCGAAACACTATGGTTTCGGGTCAATCCGGTACGTTAGAACCCGCTGTCGTGGGATTGTACCAATAGGTAATTACTAAAAGTCGTAGCTTCTTCTTATTTAATTACTTAACTTACTTAACTTAGGTAAGGCTTTTTGTAATGAGTATTTTTGCTGGGTAATTATGAGTGACAAACGAATTCAATTGTATGATTCAAAAATTTTAGTTTCATTGGTGTGCCACTGAATGGACTTAAGTGTCACAATTATATATTTTTGTGCAATATCCTGACTACAAATTTAGATATTAAAAAGTTGAACAATAGATTTCTTTTGAGTTACTGTATTTTAGCCAAGGCCCACGGCTTGTTTGCTTGCTCACTCGCTCGCTACAATCAAATCCTGTCAAGTTTGTATGCCCATTCAGAGGAAATATTTACTCAACCCACAATTATGGAATAGAGTAATCGTTATTAATACGAATGCACGAATATGAAATAATTATATGATGTGTGCATGTGACAATAAGGCTAAAGAAGTGTGTGTGTGTGTGTGCCTTATACCAAGCCAATATAGACCGTTCGACCGACAACAACCATCATCAGCCACAACGAGTCCATATTGCTGTTCTTTTTTTCATTTTGTGGTTGCATTTAAGTTGTTTTTAATGTTGCCATTGTTGTTGTTGCTGCTGCTGTTATTGTTATTCCATACCTCATACATGCCGCAGTCATGCAATACTGTGGACCTATTTGCGTGCGCCATTGCGGCTGCTATACTGTCTTGTGATGGCGCCAAAAATATTGCTTCCGTATAGAGGTCACAAGCTTTGAGAGCATGTCTTTCTTTACGATAGGAATCATTGCCGGCTTCTCGCATCCTTCTCGATTCTTCATCCGATTTGAAATCTTCAGTTCTGGCGCGGAGTTGTTGAAACCATTCAATTACCAGAGATCTGAAATTAAAATGAAAGGGGGAGAGAATGAAACAGAATTTCCAAAATGTTCCAAAAAATATAAAAATTAAACATTTGCCAGATAATAATAACACACTCATCTGAAAAAGTGTGTGAGTCTGTATGTGTGTAACTGTGTTTGGTGTATAGAGAAACAAAGAAAGAAAACATCGTCGTATTCTGTAAGTAGGTATGTGCCATGCCATGATGTAATGCACGATGAAAAGGAGTTGAGTTGAGGTCTGTGATTCATTGTTACAAGGTAAAGGTCGTTCTAATAGAAGGAATAAAAATCTGTTCTTCGTCTTTGTTTTGGTAAAAAACACCAATTAATGTGTTGGAGTTTAAGTGCTGGAGTGGGATGCCCTACTTTCTGTTAAGTGCTTATGAATGTATTATGATAATGTTGATGGTAGTGGTGGGAACTTGAACTATGTATGTATGTGTATGAAGTGTAATTAAAACCATAAACTACTTTTGGAATTATGAAAACGGAAAAACGAATTTGAATGCTTAATGATTGTTAAACGCAATTGTTGAATTTCAAACAAACGTATAGTGAAGTCGACAGTTTAATGGCATAAACCGACCCTGTAGTACCCTGCACACCCATTCCGAGAAACCATCTAACCTGCAATCTATTTAATTAACAAAGTATGAGTTTATTGATCAAAACATATTTTGCCATCGCTGATGTCTATGTGTACATTAAAAATTCAATAGTAAACATAATAAACCAATATATGGATTTATGGGCATGGTGTACTCCTGAAGGTAAACATGCCATTTTTAGAGTTGGGCAATCTCGTTCAATTGAACGATCCGGATCACTAACTCGTATAATGGACACCGGTAATTCCTTTGACAAACTGCGTATACTTAATTTCACACGTTGGTTTTTATGATGTTACTCATTCGTCTTTGAACGAGGAAAGTGATCCGGATCGTTCAATTGAACGAGATTGCCCAACTCTAGCCATTTTAGAAAGAACACAATCTTTCAAAGTTTTTGGGTAATGAAATTGTTATTTTATGTTATGAATATTGGGTTCAGAATTTCTTGCTTCCATTTGTTAGACAACTCTACAGATGGTAAAATAGATTACTTTACTGTGCTGTTATTACTGTGTGCTATTATATGTTTCCTCTGGTATTATATTTCAGTCCGCTTCTAATTTTAGAGGAATAAAACATCCAAAGTCCAACAACAGTAATACTATTTTTTGAAGAAAAACATGACTTGTTTTCTAGAACAAAAGAAGTAAGGAAAGGTGCCGAATATGACATACGCTACACCATTGTGGACCGAATAACCTTAAATGCAGCATAGAAGAAATACCTGCAGTACATTACACTGAAGTTCTTTCCTCGACTCCTTGTTTGATAGGGATGGTAGTGGAGGGGCCAATGCTAGGTCCAACGGTGGCTCCAATATATCTTCAGAAGATTCACTATCAACAAACCCTTACCTAGAGGGTAGCTGGCAACCACAGCACTAGATGCGGATGCGATGCCTCAATCAGTCACCCAACTTTAAACAATATAAGAACTGATAATGACGAATGGTACATGGAATGTAAGAACACTCTCTGGAACATCGAGACTCAACCAAGCTCAAAACGCTTCTAATTTTGGAAATATTCGTGGTGCATACGAAACCATTAATCAAATTAGTGTTAACAATATTAGTCCTGTAGTTACAGTCAAGGGCAGGGACGTACGCAGGATTTCATTTCGGGGGGGAAGGGGCGGGGGCCCAACCTGACCAAAAATTATGAAAGTTAAAAATGTTGTGTAGCGTTACGTAAAGCTATTTTAAAGGGTTTTTAGTTGATGTTATATGCAATATTGTCACAAATGCATTCTATATATAAAGATCACAATATTTTAGAGACAAGTTTGATATTTGGAACAGAGTATAATATATTAGTCCTTGGATGGTTAGGATTTGAAATGAACCATATAGACCGCGTTCAGTATAGTCCCCATACAATAGTTTTTAACCAAAATCTTTAACAGAATTGAAGCAGTAACTAAAAATCTTTCAAATTAATATTACACATATAGGTTTACATGTTGGTGTATCCCAGAATTTTCAACCACATTAGCTTCTATTTTGAATTTTGGCTTCTAAATCCCGCAGAGAATTGCTAATATAGCTCCACGTTTTCACTTTCGAAAGATTTTCTGTAATTAGAAGCTATTAGCATATTTTTTTAAAAATATCGTCCGTAATATGGATTTTGGAAATCCTTTGGGTGGGAGAACCTCCTTGCAGAAAGTGGTAAAAATAGATACACGTTTGAATACAGGGATTGCATTCGCGAATATGTCGAAAAGAGATATACAGTGTTGAGGATTTAAACAGTTCGGTCCGAAAATAACGCATTTTCTTCTTTAAAGTACACATCCAGATATCACGCACTAACTTCAGTCCCATTAACAAGTTTTGTATTAATTTTGCCTCATTAAGTTTTCAATTGAACACATTTTTTTACCACGAGGACTGATTCTGATAAGAAGATCTATTTTAAAAACCTTTTAATGTTATTTGTATACCATTAATAAATTAATAATTTGAAAGAAATACCTTCAGAAAGAACAATAGCTCGAATCCAATCAAAAATTGTCTACGGCTCCTTTTTTCAAAACTGGATGTATATCCAGCTATTGTATAACATAACATTCTTTTATGTCATAAAACACAAAAATTTTACGATTTTACCAGAGTCCGCGAAAGCCAACTAAAAATTTCTGAATTTTTTACATTAAGAAAAAAGGAAAACATTTTTATCAGGCGATACAAACTACGACTCATAGGCGTACGATATGGGACTACGCAAAACATGGTTGTAAAATATCTCTAAAAAAGCTCGGCAAAATTTTAGCTTAGTGGTGAAAAAATAGGTTAAGTCGGAAAAAAATGCATCTGATACATTAATGTTTGTTGTTCCCACTTATTTTTATTTTAATTTTTTTGGTTGGATTTTTATGGACTCGATGACATTAGAGATGGGAAATGGGTAAATACCCAAATGGTAAAAACCCATTAAAATGGGTAAATTGGGTAGAAATGGGTACATACCCGGGTATTTACCCAAATTGTGGGTATAAACTACAGAAACTAAAATCATGAAGTTAGATGTGAAAACGCAGTGTTTTACCAAATTTTAAATGACTATGAATAAAATTACCGTTTTTGGATACCGGGCCAAGTTAAAATATGATCAATTTTGATCCACGATTTCAGCGGATAATCTTGAGATTTGCGTCCTCCTCGAAAAAGCTATAATTTTTGCATTCTTCGCTAACTATTTCGCACAAGCAACTCCAACGACCAATTTGGCGCATAAAAAGTTTAGTCCGCGTGGTTTTACCGCTTTTCTGGTATTCTTTTTGATTTTCTGTCTGACAGAAAAAACAAAATTTTGATTTCAAAAAAAAATTTTTTTACCCAAATAAACACCCAAAAAAGATATTTATTTGGTATTTACCTGGTATTTACCCAAGTTTTGGGTAAATACCGGGTAGAATCCCATCTATAGATGACATTAAAAACTTTCCAAGTACTATGCCCAAAGACTAATCACTTCTGTCGGCACAGCGGAGACAAACTTATGAAAATTCATAACTTTTGTTTTCTGGAAACCAAGTAAAAAAAGTATCAGTCGAGTTTGTGACAGAGATATACCCTCAGCCTATGTGAGTTGAGACTCTTATCTATAGACAGAATACGGGCTACGTAACCAAAATATTTTTCTAACAATTGTGTTTCAGAATTTCGTGGTCTTTTTTGGATGTAAAAACTTTTCAACAAAAATATCGAAATATTTGTGGTATATATAGCTTCACGATTGTGGGTGTTGCAAAAAGTTGCAAAAGTTTTGCACTTTTGTGCAGAAGATACCTGAAAGAATGTACATAATTTGAAAGTAATTCCTTTTGATAGTTATGGTGTCAAGCCGCAATTTTAGTTGGTCAGCGTAAGATTTAGAGCTTTTGGACCATTCCTCACTTAACATGGAAATACCCACGAAAAATAGAGTATCGCTGTAAGCAAGACCGCAAAGGGAACCATTGATCAAAATGTGGAATGGCTCCTCGAACAGCCCTTAAACTACACTCATGTTGAACTTTTATGAGGGATGTATCCGAAGATGTTGTCCCATATAGACCCTCTTGGTACTTGATATATGTATGTACGTCTGGAAGTAACTTTAGGATGTTCAACATTTCGATCAAATCGGATAATTGAAATTTTATGTGGGAGGTACATGAAGGGATATAATCCATATTCCAACCTAATCTATGTTAAGAAAAAATCGATTTCGAACTTTGCAGTCTTGTGGGTGGGGAAGTGCCCGAAGGAGGGGACCGATATGACTTTATGTTTGAAAAAAAAAAATATTGCTAGATTCAAAATTTGAACGAAATCTGTTAATCTGTTCGAGAGTTACCATGTGTTCGAACCAGAGAGACGGACAAACTTGGATAAATCGACTTTAAATTGTTTGACGCGGGTTTCGTCAAAATGTACGAATTTGCTTATAGCAGATATTAGCACTTTATGATGCACAACAATACATTTTTCTCCATTTGTTCTCCTACTATTAAGCAACAAGTTGATCTAAAATAGGAAAAAGGCAGTAAAACAAATTTCTAATTGGTTTTCGAGATATACTCCACGGAAAACCCTTGATATGTCGTCCATTTTGTCCAATAGACATTTAATTTTATGTACTTCTAAATAAAAATAAATGAGTTAAATATAAAAAAATTATTTCATTGTTTTACAAACTTTTGAGCCAGAACCAACTAATAATACCTTTTAGTGGTGTAGGGTATAAAAACTTCAAAATGACTTAAATCAAAACGTGGACCCAAGTCCACAATTTTTGGTGAAGTAGTTTTTTTGACCATCCAACATGAACCCAAAATATTAAATTAAAGCTAATTCGTTCAGAAACTGTAGCTAAAAGCTTTAACGTGCCTGAAATCGAGCGGTACCTTTCCACAATTTTTCGTGGTGAAGGTTTTTAACCAGTTTTAAGCCTAATTGCAAAATTAAATATAAATTAGGCTGAAAATGTCTATAATAACTTCAAAATACCTGAAATCGATTTGATGGAGAAGTCTTTTGACAATTGTGATCTCTAAATGCCAAATTACTTACACGTTGGGCCGAAAATATCGATAATAATAAATCGAGCGGTATGTTTATATGGGTGCTACTCCAAAACCTATGTTCATAATTTCTTGTGGAGAAGTTGTTTGACTACTTTGAACTCTAATTGCCAAATTACATTGAATTGGGCCGAGGCTATAACCAAAACGTGACCTATTACCACAATTTTTGGTAGATGCCTACTGTTATGTAGATTTATGTACACTGACGTCTTCTGAGAAATTCGAAGAACGAACAAGAGAAGACGAATTATTCTGCATCATGAGAATGCGGGCTCTCACACATCGATTCAAACCAGCGCCTGTTTGACCGGCCAAAACGTGGAATTGATGGGCCGTCCGCCCGACTGGGGATCAAATGACTTCATTTGATTCCAGTATATCAAGAAAAAAGGCGTGGTCAACGATTTTCGTCGTCAGAAGATGCTGTAAAAGCGGTTAAAACCCCATCTTTTGGATGTATCTCAAT
Source organism: Musca autumnalis (assembly GCF_047663935.1). Taxonomy (NCBI): domain Eukaryota; kingdom Metazoa; phylum Arthropoda; class Insecta; order Diptera; family Muscidae; genus Musca; species Musca autumnalis. Next base: position 3,032,485 of record NW_027411755.1, on the reverse strand, counting down.
CGCAGTGTTTCAACAATTGGTTTGACCGCATGAGACTACCTAAGAAAACAATAAAACTATTCACGGTGCTCTTGAAACAATTTTAAATGGAAGGTGCTTACACCTCGGAAGTTTTTGCGGATTCTGAAACTACAATGTTTACAGATGAGAAAAATCCAAAAACAAAAAAAATCGCCGGAGCGCTTTTTAAATAAATCGCGATTTATGTTGACATTTTTAAGGGTTGTTTAGGTTTTCACGATTTTGCTTAGAAACCGCAAGTCCTATCAAAATGGGACTTAAAAAAATATTGTAGCTATGACAAGTGAGCCAAGGCTATAGTCGGGTCGGGGCCGACTATGTGATACCCTACACCACTTCCCCTGTGCATAAGCTTTTGACTGGTAAAATTCAAAATGTTAAAATTGGGATAGCTTAGCGCCTTTGCTCTGAATGTCTTCATTAATACAGGTCAATTTTATTGAAACGCGTTCAAGTGTATCGTCAGAATAACTCAAATAAAAAAATAGAAAAGTATGCCAACCATCAACCATCACATTCCGAACCCTGAATAATATCCGACCATTACCAAACTCAATATGTTTATTCCTCTGTGGGACCCCCATTAACACCCAATTTCGTAACGATCCAATCAAAATTACGACGTGTAGCGTGATTACAAAAAATTAAAAAATAGGACGTATTACCGACTATTGCTATATCTCCGTTATTTAACCACATACGCCAACATGCTTTACATCATTGTAAAGATGGGATTTTCTACTTTCATAGTCGGACTTTGCTTTTGGAAGGTCCCCAACCAATGCTGAGCTATTCGTCATTATTATTAAATTCGCAAAAATGAGAAGTTGTGTTTTAATAGCGGCTATTGCGATATCTTCATTGTTTTACCACCTACGACAACGTACGTTACATTGTTTCTACTTTCATCAGCAGGTTTTGCTTTTGATATACCCCTTATAGAAGCGGAGATATTCGCTTTGAAATAAAACGTTGACTTTTTCTCCAAAAAAGTTTTTTGCCCATTTCGACCCCTAAATATTATCCGACCATCATCAAAATAAATAGGCTTTTTCCCCTGCGGGACCCCCATCAACACCCAAAATTCGGTGACGATCCGATCAAAATTACGACCTGTAGCGTGATTTCTTTAAAAGTGGAAAAATGGGATGTATTACCGACTATTGCGATATCTCCGTTATTTGGCCACCTACGCTAACCTACTTTGCATCATTGTAAAGACAGGATTTTCTACTTTCATAGCCAGGTTTTGTTTTTGGAAAGTATCCAACAAAAGCTGTGTTATTCGTCATTAGAATTAAAATCGAATAAATGAAAAGTTGTGTTCTATTAGCGGCTATTGCGATATCTTCGTTGTTTGACCACCTACGACAACCTGCCATACATCGCTGTAAAGGTGATATTTTCTGCTTTCATTAGCAGACTTTGCCTTTAATATGCCCCTTATAGATACGGAGAGATATTCGCTTTGAAATAAAACGTTGACTTTTTCCGCAAATAAGTTTTTTGCCCATTCCGACCCCTAAATATTATCCGACCATCACCAAAATCAATAGGCTTCTTCCCCTCCGGGACCCTCATCAACATCCAAAATTTGGTGACGATCCGATCAAAATTGCGACCTGTAGCGTGATTACAAGGTTTAGATGGACAGACGGACAGACGGACGGACGGACGGACTGACGGACGGACACACATATCCAGATCGACTCAGCTCGTCGAGACATTCATTTTGGTATATATAAGTATAGACCCATACCATTATTTCGATGCGTTACAAACTTTTTGGCCAAAACCAACTTATAATACCCTCCCCACATAGTGGTGTAGGGTATAAAAATTCTCTACAAGATTGACCTCTAAGGTATTCTCGCCGGTTTTACCGTTTTTGAGATATAGAAGTTCAAATTGGGACAATTCAAATTCAATTCAATTCTGTATCGCCCCCTTATAAAACAATGTCATGACTGCAAATTCCCAACTTAAACTTATATATCTAAAAAATGGTACAACTTAGGATAAGTTACTTAAGCCAGTCTTGTAGAGAATTTTCACAGCTTTAAGATTTTCTCAGGTCCCATATCAATAAAACTTACCTTATTCAAGCAAAATCGCGAAACCCTAACAAAAAAACCTAAAAATGTAAACTGAGCTTCTTTATCTCAAAAATGGTACAGGCTGGCAACAAATGATAAACGTCAATCCCGTAGAAAATTTTCACAGCTACAACATTTTCTTTAGCTCCATTTCGATTGGACTTGCGGTTTCCAAGCAAAATCGTGAAAACCTAAAATACACCTAAAAATGTGAATTTTGACCGCGATTTATTTAAAAATCCCTACAGCGATTTTTTCTTGTTTTTGGATTTTTCTCATCTGTGAACATTGCTGTTTCAGAATTCACAAAAACTTCCCATGTGTAAGCGGTTTTCATCAAAAGTTAGTTAAGGCGCACGCTTCATGACATTGTTTTATAAGGGGGCGATACAGAATTGAATTGAATTTGAATTGTCCCAATTTGAACTTGTATATCTCAAAAACGGTAAAACCGACGAGAATACCATAGAGGTCAATCTTTTAGAGAATTTTCATAACTATAATATTTTCTTAAGTCCCATTTTGATAGGACTTGCGGTTTCTAAGCAAAATTGTGAAAACCTAAACAACACCTAAAAATGTCAACTTAAATCGCGATTTATTTAAAAAGCGCTCCGGCGATTTTTTTTTGTTTTTCGATTTTTCTCATCTATGAACATTGTAGTTTTAGAATTCGCAAAAACTTCCAAGGTGTAAGCACCTTCCATTTAAAATTGTTTCAAGAGCACCGTGTATTTTGATGGTAAATAATCGCGTTTTCATTGTTAGGCCAGCTAGCAGGCTTTGTACTTTATATTGAGACTACAAAAACCCTAGTTGGGATTTATCTTGTCATATCCAGTTCTGAATTTATGGCCTCATCTAAACCGGGCTAAAACTATTTGTTTGCATTTATGGGGCCTTTATCTCAGAAACAAATATGAATTTGGCCTTGCTGCCTTTGGCAATATTTTCTTTCATCAGAAAGAGCACATCTTATACTACTTTTGGAATTTTTGTTGTTGGAAAATATTGTATAGCCTTGTGGTAAATGGCTACCTGCGAAACCCTTTTTTGGTAAAAACGTTTTACGGTACCAACGATAGTTCGAAAACGGATGGACCGATCTTGGTATATTTTTGTGGGCGTTTTAAGAACCTAATTACCGTGTCTTTAAGCGAAACAGAATTTTAAAAATCTATTTAAAAAAAAATTATGGCTAGTCAAAGTCAACATTTTGATTAAAAAAAATCCGTCTCGCTTAAAGACAAGCCTTTTAAGTATTTATTAATCTCACCAAACCATATGCAGATCCGTCAATTTGTTTTCGAGCTATTGTTGGCACCGAATTTAAAAATGTCATTTTGAGAAATACGCTTTTTAAGTTTTTATGCTACATACAAATCAATCCAATGCTCATATCTCAGCCAAGTTTGCTCCGATCGATTAGAATTTTTCTGTACTTCAAAATAAGCCAATAACATATTTTTAAATATTTTTGAAACTGATAAGTTGAGGTAACCCCTTAAAAAAAGAATTACTCTAACATTAGTAATCTCTTCTTCGTGATTATGTTCTTTATGATTAGAATTTAAGGGACATTTTCAATGACTTTTAGACAACCCAACAATTTGGAGAATGAACCTAGCATGGCCAATGGCCACTAGTCATCTTCTTTGCACTACTTCTACCAATTTAAATCTATTCGTCAAATCACTGCATTCCCTGTTTAAAGGTGTGTTAGTAATTGTTGTACATACATACATTTATGTATGTATCAATGAAAAGTATTCGTAGGACGGAGAAATATGTGGACACTGACAAGTGTAAGGTAAATACAAATATTTGTCTCGTTAATGTTAGACAACGTGGGGGCGATTATTTTTAAACTTTTTCGATTTTACATAATTGTTTCACGTTCTATGATGGTTACATATGTATATCTAAAAGACCAGTTTTCTTTGAATAGTCCAGCTGCAATAATATGCATAAGCATAATAATGTGTTCAGTATTGACCACTGAAATTAAAAAAAAAATACCATTTTATTTATCAAAGGTTAGGTTTAAATAGTGACAAAATACAAATTTATGACAATCTGAGATCAGAGAATAACGATATCTGGGAGACCATATTTTCAAATTCTGAGGATTTTAAGCCATGAATAATATTCTTAATGCAAGATTTAAAATTTGTTATAAAGTTGAATTAATGTAATAATCTGTTTTTGATAACTTCCAAAGATTTTTCAATCAATGATGTTTCAACTGTATTTGGGGCATTTTTTCTAGACCATGTTCCAAATCTTCATTGAGCAAATGTAGCGCAATAGGTATCTTATGTGTGTGTACTTTGTCAAAATAACATCTCAAAAATCTAGTACGTGATTGTAATTAATTTTAGTTTGAAATTTCTTAAAAATGGATCTCCATAAAAAATGCAATCTGACAATCTTTTTTAGACAAATGGGAATTATTTGGATTTTTGTGTTGAATCTGTACTACAATAGTGTGTTCAGGTTATGGAAAGCGCATTTTTCCAAACTACTAGTATCCAATGCTAACGAAGACGACGAAGATACCACGGACCCAATCTCAAAAGATGGTATTGAGTGTATAACGCTCGGCTAAGATGAGGTTAAAAACATCATTAAACAGTCGGAAGAATAAAAATGCCACACGAGACGACCGAATATCTGTCGATCAGTTCCAGACCAAAAAACACATAAGAATGTGTGCTCAAATTATAGGGCCACAAGTCTGCTCCATATTTCCTAGAATATAGTGGCCGGAACGACTAAAGCATATGGTTAACGAAATATTTGGGTCATATAAAATTAAAGAGATGAAGATCGCCAATTGCCAAAACAGCCATCGACAGACGCCGCGATGTCTGAAGTTGTTATTCCCGCAAAGCACTTTTGGCTTTGTAAGATAACACTAACTAATACCCGGTCCACAATTAAAATTGAAAATAGCCTCCCCGAACATTTTAGTACCAAAAGAATTTTCAGACAAGAAAAAAGGTTATGCGACATGTAACACAAATTCATACACTATACACAAATTCATAGCTGTGGGACAAAATACCGATCTAGCGCGCAAAAAATGAAAATAATCGTATACGCCAATTTAAAAAACGATTAGTGCAGAATTGATCTAAAGTGTTCAGAGAATCTAACGGTTTTTAAAATAATTTGTTTTACATCAGCCAAAGTAGAATAACGGTCCATTTTTTATTGAAAATTTTTAGACTAATTTCGATAGTATATTTTAGTGGTAAATTTGCGATCGTCGCATGCAGTCTTCTTACAAAGCAATTTTAAATCTTTTTGGGATTAAATATTAAGTGACGACAGGCAAGGAAAAATATTGTATATAAAACATTACTTATTGTAATTCGGATTTGTCAATTAAAATGTACTTTCTTTCAACTTATGTATATTAGCCAAGGTATTTAGTTGGCAGTGTCGAGGGGTGACGCGTAAATTTTTATACCCTCAGCCTAAAGAGGGTATTTACACTTTGATACGACCAAAAATGTGTCTCATCGAAATAATGGTTTTAGACCCCAAGTATGTTTGTACGATATCCGTTTCAGACAATTTTGAGTAGACCTAGCAATGTCCGTCCGTCTGTCTGTCTGTCTGTCTGTCTGTCAGTCTGCCTGGCTGGTGCGCACGATAACTCTCCAACGGATCAATCGATTCGGTTCAAATTTTGTGTATCCAAATATTTTGTCCAGATTCGATTTAAGTTCGAAGATGGACCATATAGGTCCACTCCTTCAGGTACCTCCCCCACAAATGTTCAAAAATTGTCGCAAAACTTGGGCGCATGATAGCTCTTGTAGGGAATAACCGATTTGGTCCATACTTTGCACATCGTGTAATTTCTACCAACCTTAGATGAGGTTCCAATATGGACTCAATCGGTCCACTCCTTCGGGTACCTCCCACACAAAATTTCGGAAAAGTTCAGTTTAGGACCTGGTCTCGAATCGCTTTGATTTTTGTTTACTCAAGTTGTATTCGCTGTCCTCTATACGACGCTGTAAGTTTCATTAGGGGCAAGTCGATACTTCCTGAGAAAATAGCCTGAAAGTTACAAAAAACCCTATGACACCGTGTGTAGTGGTTGGAGCGCATGATAACTCTCGAACGGGCCTGCCGATTCGGTCCAAAATTTGGCTTTCGTAATATTATTTCCAAACTTAGTTTAAGTTCAAAGATGGATTATATCGGTCCACTCCTTCCGGTACCTCCCCCACAAAAGTTCGAAAATGTTCGGAAAATTTGTGCGTGCGATGACTCTTGAAGGAAGTAACCGATTTGGTCCATACATTGCACATTATGAAATTTCTACCAGACTTAGATGAGGTTCCAATATGGACTCAATCGGTAAACTCCTTCAAGTACCTTCCACACAACATTTCGGAAAAGTTCAATTTAGGACCTGCTCTCGAATCGCCTTGGTTTTTGTTGTAACATTTTGTATTCACTGTCCCCTATACGAAGGTACAAGTTTTCTCAGAGGAAAGTCCATACTTCCTGAAAAATAGCCTGAAAGTTGAAAAACAAACCCTATGACACCATGTTTATGGGTGGAAGCGCAAGATAATTCTCGAACGGAAATGCCGATTCCGGCCAAAATTTAGCCTCATCGAAATACAGGTTTAGACCCCAAGTATGTTTGGACGAATTTCGTTTCAGACAACTTGGAGTCGATTTAGCCATGTCCGTACATCTGTCTGTCCGTCTCTCTGTCTGGCTGGTGCGCACGATAACTCTCGAACGGATCAACCGATTCGGTCCAAAATTTGTCTTTCGTAATATTTTGTCCAAACTTAGTGGGTTATACCGGTCCACTCCTTCAGGTACCTCCCCCACAAAAGTTCAAAAATGTTCGGAAAAATTGTGCGCACGATAACTCTTGATGGGAGTGACCGATTTGGTCCATACTTTACACATCCTAAAATATCTATATATGGACTATATTTGTCCACTCCTTCGGCTACCTCCCACACAAAATTTTGGATAAATTCACTTTAAGACCTGATCTCGAATCGCTTTGATTTTTGTTGAAGCAACTTGCATTCGCTGCCTCAATTACGGCAGTAAAAGTTTTTTCAGGGGCAAGTCCATATTTCTTGAGCAAGCAGCCCGAAAATTGCAAAAAACCCCTATGCCACCATACATACAGTGTTGGTCACATAATTAGCACACCCCACTACCAACATTTATTTTGCCTAAAAAGACATTCAAAAGTAGTTGTATTTAATAAAGTATTTGTACTAATATATTCTCAGTAGTGTGTTTAAAGAATACAACGCAATACATTAACTTAAACATAACTGTCAATTTGATTAACCTCCAAAAATGTAAAAAATGTCCAAAATTCAATGGACACGTAATTAGCACACCTTAAAAGAATCACTAATATTGTGAATAGTTACAATATTTTCGTGTAATATGATGCTATGAGCTATTGATTTTATAAATACTTATCCATCTGGACTGAATTTTACCGATATGTCGTGACAGGGACGTAGCCAGGATTTCATTTCGGGGGGGGGGGGCCCACCTGACCAAAATTTGAAAGTTCATGTTAGCGAACATTTCTTATTTAGTAATGATGTAAACCTTATTTTATACTAATATTACTGGTGAAATAATTTTCATGACTATTTTTTAATTAAAATGACGTAAGACTTTTTGGCCAATTTCCCTTTGTTTTCAGAACTTTTTTTAAAATATATCAGAGTTAATATATGTTCAAACAATAGATATATTAATAATCGCATATACTTTTAGGTGTAACATTTATCGAATAACTCACAACTACAGTGAATGTTATGTAATTCAGTGATATCACTTCGGTAAGACCAAAAGAAAGAGTATACAATCGGAAAACCTTAGAAATATCTTAACCGTTGCTTTGTTTCCTACTTCCTTCAATTTTTCACTCCAATTTTATGGAAGGAAAATTGGATAAGTAGAGAATTGATTTATGCAGAGGGAACGTTCAGATATCATGGCGATATCCACTAGTATTTTTTATATTTGCAGATGGGTTTAGGATTTAAATAAATAAAGGAAAAAATACCGAGACGCGTGCCTTCTGTTTTTTGTCTTTTATCACGTTGCGGTGTCAGAATCTGGTCAGTTTTTTAATTTCGGAAATGCAGGTGTCCAATCGTTGTTACTGTCATTGAAGTTATTCCCTAACGATATTTTGGTGTCCAATCGTCGGACTTCTCTTACAGAAATTCTTGTTTCCTATCTTGGATTTTCACATAACTTGATCAGGAACCAAGAAAACTCTTGTCTTGTCAGTCTTAAATATTTTTAAAATTAAATTCTGGCGCCCATTTTAGCAAAAATCCATGAACGCAATTTTTCCCAATCAACATTTTTTATACTCTCAGCCTTTAGTCAAAATTTGCCTCATCGAAATAATGGTGTTAGGGCCAAAGTGTGTTTGGAAGAAATCTGTTTCAGAAAATTTGGAGTCGACTTAGCTATGTTCGTCCTTCTGGGTGGCTGGCTGGAGAACACGATAATTCTCGAACACATCAACCGATTCGATCCACTCTTTCGATAACCTTCCACAGAGTATTTGAGAAAGTACAGTTTAAGACCTCTCTGGATAATTAGTAAATATACCTATATAAGCTTAAGACCTCAGTATTTATGGCTTCACTTCCTTTATGCTAATAATTTTGTTATAACTAAAAATATGAAATGAATAAATAAAAAGACCTCCCTCGAAGCGGTTTGCATTTTTGCAACAATTGTTATCGGGCCCTATTACTACAATACAAGTTTTTTTCAGGGACATGTCCATACTTCCAGAGAAAATGGCCCGAAAGCTGTCAGAATTTTGGTTCTGTAGCCGCTATTCAATATGTCCATAGATTAAAGTATCAGTTCACACAGGCTCAGGGTATATTCCTATCCGCAAAGCCGACTGATACTTGTGGAGATTTTGATGAATCTGAATGTGTTTCCGATCAGTTTTTTTATTTAATTTGACGTTATAAAGTGCTTTGCCACTGAATGTACTTCCCAAAATAAAATTCAAAGAGTAATCGACAGAAAAATCGCTGATGATGAAATTCAATGTAATTTCGACATATTTGAAATAATATGCAATAAATAAAATATAAACATTGACCTCAATCTCAATAATCTTGATTTTTTTAACATTCGAAAGATCGAACAAAACATAAAAATGCGACAGAAAAATCCTTTTTGTACAGTAGACATTTACTAATTTGTGGGAGGAGGCGAGTTTCAAAAAATCTTAACGGACAACACTGCGGTGGAATAGAAATTATATCATAAAAAATGTTGATATAGTTTTCAAATTTCAAACATAATTAAGAATTTGTAATTGTTATGATGTTCAAAATAGTTCACTACAAAAACGTGTTAGAGACTATATACTTATTGTTCTTATCAATAGTTTCAAAAACAAAAGACCGCAAGAATTTTTTTTCTAGATGTTGTTTACACTGTGCAACATTTTAAAGGCGATCTTGTGCAAACAATTCGAACTGAGGATTTTTTTAAAGTACAGACCCAAACGACAAAACACCTAGTTGGGTTGTGTTGTGTCAGATCCAGCTCGGATATTATAGGCCCATCTAAATATGGTTAAATATTGCGTTTTTAAAGAAATTCGGGGCTATATCTCTGAAACCAATGCGAATCTTCTTCTGACTTCTGAAGCAAATTTGTAGATAAAGACAAGAATAAAATATTTGGAGAAATAATGAACTCGAAAGAGACTGCATTTATTGTCCCAAATTTCAAAATATATCTAAAAATTCCCTAATTTGTATACATTTCGCACCATAACTTCAAAACTGTGTTTTTTCTTAATGTTTTCTTTTAAAAAATGCTCTGTAGAATGTGATACACAACTCTTCAGAACATGCCATTGTTGTAAAATGCCTCTATCACGTGGTTTTTAGTATATTTTTTTTTTCAACGACGATTTAATAAATATGTCAATAATATCGTGAAATCCCAAATGCGAAAATAAAGTGTTCGTGTGAAAGGTGTTTGAAATGGGTGTTGTAAAAGATATGATACCAAATACAGCTGAAACATAAAATAAGCATTTAAGAGTGTAAGAATGCTCTGAAGAATTGCTGAGAACATTATTTGGATGATTTTTGCAAAAGGTTACTTGGTTCAACTCCCAATAGTTTAGCTGATACCAACCAGAATTCCAGAAATTATGTAAATTTTTCCATATTTTATTGATTTTGATGCCCTATTGCTAAAGACAGCAAGTCCAAATTCCTCTCCGTTTCTGATAAAGATAAAGGCCTGATCAATGCAAAAAAAGTGTAGTTTTAGCCCGGTTTAGATGAGGCCGTAAAATCCAAACTGGATCTGACAGGACAAAACCCAACTAGGGCTTTTGTAGTCTAAATATGTACTTTCAAAAAATCCATACTAGAAGTTGTTTGAATTTTCAGTGTTGCATAGTGTTATAAACATTCAATAAATACAAAAAAACGTATTGTTCTGAACTCAGTAACACTTACAGTCAGCCTAAAATTACGATTAAACGCTTAAACAACACCTTAAAACTTAACACCAACTATTCAGAAAATTGCTCAAAAAGTCTAAAGTGTTCATTATTTTTATACTTTCAAATATGTTGGACAATAAATATACCAATGTATTTAATAATTCTCTGTAATACTTCCTCCAAATACCTTACATATTTCTTGAAAAATTTAAAACATTTTAAAATTGTACTCAATGATTAAAAAAATGTGTAACATAAGTTTATATCCTATGGGAACGAAAATCATTTCGTTCCCCCTGGCTACGTCGGTGTGTCGTGATGTATGCCACGAAAAACCTATGTTCATCTCTATGGGACCTACGCAAATTTCAATAATTTTCTAAACATAAGGCACAAGGGAGATAGTCTAGTGAGACCGCAAGATAATATGTTTCCCGGGGCTTAAAACGATTATATTTAAAATCAATAATCCAGAAAACATTTATATTGAATAGTATATGCCTACATTCATGGATTTTAACCAATTTCAGCAAACCTCAAAATCCTTTATTGTTAGAAACAGGGTTTCGGAGTCGGAGTCTACGAATCGGAGTCGAGCAATTTTGCTGGAGTCGGAGTCTGAGTCGAAAAAAATAACTCGACTCCGGGCAAAATTCTTTCCACGTTATAGAAATATAACATTAAATTTGGAACAAGAATACTTTTTTTTTTTTAAAAATCATTATTTATTTTAAAAGAAAGGTATAAGAAAACATATATGCAACCGGTATATTATACTAAGTTAAAGGACAATTTACAGGATATTTACTATCCTCTGAAGTGTAGTCTATTCATCCCTATCTTGTTGATCCAATTGATTCTTTACATGTTTGCAAACAAAATGTTTGCAAAAAATCTGTGGTTGGAAAAATTTATTTTCGGAATGAAAGCCCCAATTAAGAACCTCAACGGATCCCATAGCTAAAATTTCTGAATTGTGACATAATGAATGTTTTTATTGACCCCCATCAATCATTGAGAAAATAGCTTTATATCGCTGTTTGGAGATATTGTTTCATCATTTTTAGATGAAATGTTTTCAGTTAAATGGAATGAGGAACCTTTCTGTCGAATATGCTGTCTAGCTCAGTTCCTTCCATGTCATTTTTGTTCTCGAACTCAAAAAGTAAAACAAAATGAAATTTTCTACAAAAATGTTCCACTGAAAATTATACGTAGGTTTCCCATATCTATATATGTTGATAAAATCGATACTATCGTAGATTTCCTACTCCTATTTATTTAGAATTCAAAATGGCCGACAAATGTGTTTTGTTTACGTTTCGCATGTCAGTGAAATACGTGGCGAATTAGAAAAGTTTGCGGCCTAAGTAACACGCAGTGTCGCCAGTCGTCATTTGATTTTTTTTTTTTTGAAAGTGTGACAATTTTAGCCTTAGCGTACTCAGGACAGTTTCACATACGACCATGTGTTGTGTTGTTTACAAAAAATCACTTTGCAAAACCAAAATAGAATTTATTTGTGAACATTTTCGTCCGACGTGGATAATCATGGCAAGAGTACATCGATCAAAATAAATCTTTGTATGTCAATAAAAGACAATCCTATAGCACTATGAAAAACTGATTTAATAAATTCAATCGTGGCCGCAATTCGGCAAAAAACGAAGTTCTTGAGGGTCGTCCAAAAACTGTCGTTGTGAAAGAAAAAATTAAGCCGTGCCTGAACGGATGATGCAAGATCGCCATGTTATGTATCTTGAGATAGAGGCATCCTTGGGCCTTTATTCCACCAACTAACATTTGATATTGCATAAACATTTGGCGCAAAAAAATGGGGTTTTTCTTGTCGGATCCGTTGATCTTAAGCTTCACTTGTTCCGAATTTTCTGTGGGAGCTACCCGAAGGAGTAAGCCGTGATAATCTATATTCAAAGCCGATCTATATCTGAAAGGAATAATACGATGTGCAAAGGTTGGAACAAATCTATTTATATCTTCGATAGTTATCGTTCACACCATTTTACACTAACATTTTGAACTTTTGTGGGGTAGGTACTCGAAGAATTGGACCTATAGTGTTCATATTCGAACTTAAACTAAGTTTGGGCAAAATATTACTAAATGCAAAATTTGGTTTGAATCGCTTGATCCGTTCGAGAGTTATCGTGATCACCAGCCAGACAGTCCGACAGACAGACGGACGGACTCTAAATGCTAAATCGACTCCAAATAGTCTGAAACGAATTTCGTCTAAAAATATAGACGTTCATGTCACATTTGTAGGGTTTTTTTGTTAGATTTTCACGATTTGCTTGAAAACGGCAAGTCTTATCGAAATGTGACTAGAGAAAATCTTATATATGAAAATTCTATACTAGATTGGCTTTTGCAATTTTTTCCTAGGTTGTAAAATTTTTGAGACATATACGTTTATATTGGGAAATTGCAGTCATGACATTGTTTTATAAGGAGACGATACAGTCAATGCATTGTCCCAAGTTTAAGTTATATTTCTCAATAACGGTAAAACCTACGAAAATATCATAAATGTCAATCTTGACCATTTCGATAAAACTTGCAGTTTCCAAGCAAAATCGTAAAAACCTAAAAACCCCTAAAAATGTCAACTTGAATCGCGATTTATTTAAAAATCGCTCCGGCGATGTTTTTTTGTTTTTTGATTTTTCTCATCTATGAACATTGTAGTTTTGAAATCCGCAAAAACGTCCCAGGTGTTAGCATCTTCCATTTAAAATTGTTTCAAGAGCACCGTGGTAGGTTAGCAACTTAATTAACTTTTTAAATAAAGACTTGCAGTGACACGAACAGTTTATTAATTTTGAGACACATTTTATACTTATAAAGACGACCTGACATTGAAAGCTTAGTCACATTCCTTAGTCTTCTTACAGCAAACTGTTATATGGAGTAATAACGATCCACGTAAGCACCAGCACTTCCCTATTTATTGTGTTTCGAACGAAAATTTCTCGGCAGACTTTCTAGGTTATGATATATGCAAAACTTAATTTTTCCCAATATGAATAATAAATGTATTACACTCTATACACCAATTATCATATTCACAGTGAGAGAAAAGAAGAACACATTTGCGGATTTCATCACACAAGAAAGCAATGAAGTCATCCAAAAAGAAAACGGAGATGATTTACATACACAAGTAATACAAATATTCCAACTTTACATATACTACATGATTCTGTGAAGATTCCAGGAAAAAAACACAGTATCGTCGAACTGCATAAAGATGCCAATGCAGAATATGAGGTTGAATACAGGGTCAAAAAAAGACAAAGACACACACACACAACAACCAAAAGAAATGTGAACTAGGAAAAAAGTTCAAAAAACGCTGAAAGACAAGTTGCAAAACAATTATGCTGAAATGAAATGATGTGGAAACCAAAATACAAGAGACTTAAAGGCCATATGTGTGGCATGGCATAAACGAACAGCAAATGGACGACTCAAAGACCAACCTAACATTCAACAACGAACTGAGCGACTAATGAATGATTAGGTTGCCCGATAACACTAAAACTGAAAAAAATATACATATATTCAAAAAACAATGGAGGCGGAATGAGATTTAGACGAAAGGCCAACAACAACAATAACAAAACAACTACAGCTACACGAATTATAAAAGCCATGAAATATGAGAAAAGGAAATCTGTCATAAATCTAGGCAGTTCTGGCATTCAACCCATACAACGATGTTGCACTTCATGCCAAAAAATATATGTGACAGTGATTCATATTTACTTGGGACGGTGGAGAGGGGTTCAGAAGGTCCTAAAATACACAAACAAATAATCAATTAAAGGCGGCTCACAAGGATATCCCAAACACACGAACGAATCTAGAGAACACAACAACAGGCCATTAATTAAGTATCGAAATGTTAGTTTGCCAAGAATATAAACATCCTCCGAAGACGACACCTTAGATGTATCCACTCTTCCTTCCATTCACCCATCACCTACCACCACCCTCCGACTGACAATCAATTGCAATGGCGGCACTCAAAGAATTGACCAAACAAAATGAGCGCCAAATTATAAACAGGACAATTGAGATTGCATATACACATACATACATTAAAAGCATCGATGTGTGTCTGTGTGGGTGACAGAGCCACCAGCCACCTACCTACCAGTCACTTATGTTTTGGTATTTTTCCTATCCAAATCAATTTCAATTAAAAAAAACACAAACATTAATGAAAAATTCAAAACACGAAACACACCAATGCACATGAAAATTGCTCAAAGCTGCTTGCTCTCTGCTTCGGATTTCCTATTAGCACGCTAACACACGTGACCTTATTTTTGGTGGAAGAAAGAAAAAAGAATACAGAGTTAGACTATTGGAAAGGGGTGAGCGGGTGGCATTTTGCTTTGGAACAAATTTTGAATAAAAAACACAACAAAACCAAGAAGGAGAGCTTGCGATTGAGAGAGAATTAGCGAATGAAAAAAAAGAAGAAATAAAACATGAATGAGAGAGGGCGTATATCAAATAGTACATCCGGTTTGGGATATTTTACAAAAATGGTCGGATTTATTTATAACATGAAAACAGACGGATTTTTTGGAGGTAAAACTAAAGTTTGAAGTGGAAGCATTACTTTTTTGGAACCATGTTTCTAATACATCGATAAATGGTCGTAGACACACCATTATATTAAAAATGTCTGAAAGATTTGCGTCGATCTGGCCATGGTCGCCCACTACACGCTACAGTTACCAATTTTTATAGTAAACAGAAGGGACGCTTTATTCTAAAAAATTGGGCTGGCCTTTGGACGTTTTTTTTAAGGTTTGAATTTGTCTATAGCACACCACGTGTGAATACAACTGATATCTACAATGCTTTCCGAAAATTATTATATCTTTCCCCAGAAGTTTAAAGAATTGTTATTCTTCCCAGAAAAACATATTACACATATCGTCACCTGAAATGCCTAAAGACGTAACCCTCAAAGGGTTACGTTGACGGTTACGACTTTGGGCATTTCAGGTGACGATATGCATCTCTTCAGGGCGCACAGTGCGAAATATGGGAACTTTACTCAAAAATTAAGGAACATAAAACTAATGAGATTCTTGTTGAATTCTATTGCTAAGTATCCCATGACTAATGCCTCATATTCAGTTTTGCGATTTACCCCGCAAAACAACTAGAAATGTACTTAAAAGTTGCAATTTGGTTTAAAATATTTATTTTCTTAAAAAAATGCTTCTAGCTTTGCTTAAATAATATAATGATACAAACAAATTGTACTTAAGTTGACTATAGTTTTTGTTGCTGTTATAATTCTCGACAATTTTTTTTTGGTTATTTGGCGTTTATAGATTTGTAATATCTAATTTAGTTTGGTTGCTGTTCGTTCCCCAAAAATTTGATTTTTTAAAAGTATACTAAATTATTACAACTTATACAAAGTTTTGGAGGTTTTTTAAGGTATTGTGGTGAATTGCAGAATAAATCGCACATTTTCTGAGATGTAGGATATTTTTCTATAGACAAACCAAAAATTAGCTGCAGATTCGCGCAGGTTTGCGAGATATGCGACTTTTTTTAGAATGTCATTGGAATATTCATGTACCTATATTTTTGAAAATTTGATAAAAGAACCGGCGTTAGACGTCAGTGTTGGTTTCGTTTATCGCAAAATGGGTTCACCAATACTAAGAAATGTTGCTTTTAATAGTTTTATGAACATTCTTGAGAATTTCATTCACATTTTATAGAAAAAATCGTCAAATTTGAGCAGTTTTCTCAGTACCTAAAACAAAGCATAGTTGCACCAGATGCTTTAAGGTGATATACTCATTTGCAGAACCGTGTAATAAGATAAACATATCCACAGTCGAAACGTTCAATTTGTAAAATTTATGTTATATCAATGGCACTATACTAAAAATAAAAAATCTCAAAAATTTTTTTTTTCATTTACTAACGTATATGGATGCTTGGGGGAGGGACCAAAGCAAGGATCTATGCTCTGAATTGTTTTTTAGAACATTTTCTATTCAATGAAGACAAATTTTCAAAGTATATTTCGGTTTTCTACCTACGGAGAACAGTACCAAAATGCAATCAAATAGATTGGTAAATGTGCTTGGAATCTTTAAAATATGTTATATTGGCCGGTGCCGCTCAATATTTTGTACTTATCTTCTCCATCCACTGAAACCCCAATATACCAATTTGCAGCAAAATCGGTTGAAAAATTAACCTAATACGTAAAAACGGTCACCTCCGATATGTGGGGGCTATATGAAACCGCAGGTCTATGTGGCCCATATTTATCCACATACGACCCTCAACTATAAGAAACATTTTTGGAAAATTTTAGTAACCTAAGTTCTTCACATTAAAACTTACTAAATTGTCCATATTTCGCACTGTGGGGCGACCTTAGTTTTCATATCGACACCTCCAAATAATAGTATGCTAAGTCTAAAAAGTGAGTTTTGCAGGAGAAGCTCTCAAAGTTTGGAAATTTTTTTGAACTTCAGTACTATGCTAAGTCAATATTTCTTAATAACTTCTGTTCGGATTGTCCGATCATTACCAACATTTGACAGAATTTAAGTTAAAGGACGTTAAATATAAAAATTTAAAGAACTTGAAAACATGCTAAGTCGACTTAGCATACTATTGTTTGGAGGCGTCGATATGTTTATACCCTCAGCATTTATGCTAACGAGGGTATGTACACTTTCATACGGACAAAATGTGCCTCATCGAAATAATGGTTTTAGACCCCAAGTATGTTTGGACGAAATCCGTTACAGACAATTTGGAGTCGATTTAGCAATGTCCGTCCGTCTGTCTGTCTGGCTGGTGTGCACGATAACTCTCGTACGGATGAATCGATTTGGTCCAAAATTTGGCTTTCGTAATATTTTGTTCAAACTTATTTTAAGTTCGAAGATGGGTTATATCGGTCCACTCCTTCCGGTACCTCCCCACAAAACTTCGGAAATGTTCGGAAAATTTGTGCGCACGATAACTCTTGAAGGGAGTAACCGATTTGGTCCACACTTTGCATACCGTGAAATTTCTACTAGACTTAGATGAGGTTCTAATATGGACCCAATCGGTCCACTCCTTCGGGTACCTCCCATACAAAATTTTGGAAAAGTTCAGTTTAGGACCTGCTCTAGAATCGCTTTGATTTTTGTTGTAGCAACTCCTGTTCGCTGTCTTATATACGACGGTACAAGTCCATACCCGATGACACCGTGTGTAGTGGTTGGAGCGCAAGATATCTCTCGAACGGATCTGCCGATTCCGTCCAAAACTTGGTCTTCATAATATTTTGTCCAAACTTAGTTTAAGATCGAAGATAAGCCATATCAGTCCAATCCTTCAGGTACCTCCCTCACATGAGTTAATAAATTTTCGGAAAAATAGTGCGCATTATATACCGTGATGGTACTGGCCGATTTGGTCGATTTACACATCCTAGTGTATCTACCAAATTGTAAAAAGTAACACAAAAAATTAAATTTTGATGAAATGTTTTTTATTTGTTTCAGTATACTCTGACAAATCATCATGAATAGACTCACGCTTGAACAACGCTACGAAATTATCCAAATTTACTTTGAAAATCAGTCGTCGATTCGCGCAACTTATAGACGACTTTTATCGCAAAATTGTGTTCAGCGATGAGGCGCATTTTTGGCTTAACGGGTTTGTTAATAAGCAAAATTGCCGCATATGGAGTGAGACCAATCCACAAGAGACCCTACAGACTCCATTACATCCAGAAAAATGCACCGTATGGTGCGGTTTTCACGCTGGTGGCATCATCGAACCTTATTTCTTCAAAAATGAGGCCGGAGCTCGCGTTACGGTCAATGGAGATCGTTACCGCACCATGATCAATGATTTTTTGTTTGAAAATATGGATGACATTGATCCGGAGGAGATGTGGTTTCAACAGGATGGCACTACGTGCGTACGGCGAACGCAACCATCGACTTATTGAAATCAAAATTTGGCGATAAGTTGATTTCGAGAAGTGGACCTGTCAATTGGCCTCCAAGGTCGTGCGATTTGACACCTCTCGATTATTTCCTGTGGGGCTACGTGAAGTCACTGCTTTATGCTGATAAACCAGCAACAATTGATGCCTTGGAGGCCAGCATTGTTCGTGTTATTCGTGACATACGGTCAGCAGTGCTCAAAAAAGTGGCCAAAAATTGGACGTCCAGAATGCACTTCGTCAAGAACAGCCGCGGTGCCCATATGCCCGAAATCATTTTCAAATGTTAATGTCACGTATTGATCTTTCGAATAGAAAAAAAAATTTGATTACAATTTAATTTTTTGTGTTATTTTTTACAATTTCAAGTTCTATCGGGCTTAAAAAAACACCCTTTATATACGGTTCGAATATGGACTATATTTGTCCACTCATTCGGTTACCTCCGGAATCACTTTGATTTTTGTTGAAGCAACTCAATTACGATGGTAAAAGGTTTTTTAGGGGCAAGTCCAAACTTCTTGATAAAACAGCCCGAAAGGTGTAAAAACCCTCTATGACACCATATGTAGTGAATGGAGAGCACGACAACTCTCGAACCAAACACTGAGTTGGTCCACACTTTGCATATCGTAATATTTTTTCGAATATTAGATGAAATTGCAATTCGAAGGTAGGGCTTTTACAAAAAATTCGAAAAAAATCGCTTAAATGGTACGCGCGATATCTCATAAAGAGAGCAACCATGTTGAGGGTCTGTTCGAGGATTCCCTGAAAATGTTTACCGCGATATTATGTTTTTCGTTGGCAAGTACATAATATAATAATAATTGTTCCACAAACATCCCATACGGGAAAAGGGAGACTTCTCTCATATTAATAAGATCACCTCGATTCATATTAGCTCAATGATAAGGGATCTACTGTTTATTGCCGAGTCCGAACGACGTGTCCTAAGACACCACTTGTAGAGAAGTTTTACATGGCTGAAATACTCAGGAAATGTCGCCAGCATTACTGAGGCATATTTTGCCACCGTTGAAATTTTTGATGTTACCTCGCTGGGGAATCGAACCCACGACCAAGTTCACGCAAGTACATGCTTCCTGATATAATGGTCCAAAATCTCTGAATTATATGGTGACCAACTAAAACGACAGGTGGTCGCGAAATCTATTGAGGAGAATGACACCCAAAATAAGACCCATTTCCAAAATGGACTATGTCGGTGCATTCCTTTAGATCCCTTCCCCGCAAAACTTTTGAGTTTCTATCCAAATTCATATTTTTGTCGGTTCATACGCCCAAAATTTTGAAACCCCCTTAAATATATTCGTTTTTTTTTGGGGGAAAAAAGTGTTTCAATTAACACAGGCTGATGGTGACTTCTTATAACGCAAATAACTAAAAATTTAAAAGATAAAGTTATTTTTCTTTTTTGAAATGGAAGTTTTAGTAGCTAAAGGTATTTTAATTACTTTTACATACAAATTTGTACTTTTTTTTGTGGACTTTTTTCCAAGTCCTCAAAGTTGAGTTTTTCTAACTATGCCATCCTAGGCATGGAGAATGTTCGAAATAGTGTCAAGTTTACAAAAAATGTGGTTCCAGTTGCATATATTTGCATTTCCGTGTGTTGTAAATGTAAATAACAACTTTAACACTTCGGGAGGTACCGCTAAAGAATTGTTTACATATTTTAAACATTTACTGAAAAAATCAGATCGATCCGACGATTAGAAATATTTTTGTCGCACCTTCCCATACAAGTGGTACCACTGTGCGGTGTGTTTCAGAAAAAAAGTATTCGAAAGATCTACGTTCCCAATGAACCTACAGATTTTAATATCGACGTCGTATCGATCAACAACGATTGCGTTGGCTAGGCCATGTCATACGAATGAGCGATGATGAAATCGCTAACCCGCAAAACTGGAAGGCCAAGGCTTCGATGTAGTTAACAAGTGAAAGAGAAAAAAACACGATATTCCAAATTGTGAGAGAAAAGCAATAAATAGAGAGGAGTGGAAATCTATTCTTAGTTCGGTTTCTTTGACAAATGTTTTTAAAGGGGCAACTTATCCCCCTGTTTATACCCTACACCACTATGTGGAGAGGGTATTATAAGTTGGTTTTGGCCGGTGGTGCTCAAAATATTTTGTGCATAAGTCTCTCTGAGTGAGTCTTTCCTTTGCTAAACGACGGCTGATGAGAATAAAGAGAACATATGTTGTTGTTGCAGTCACGCTAACGTATATGGGTGATCTTGGCTGGTTTTAGCCTAAAAGTTTGTAACGCATCGAAATAATGGTCGTAGACCCATACATATATATACAAAATTAATGTCTCGACGAGCTGAGTCGATCTAGCTATGTGTGTCCGTCCGTCTGTCCATTTAAACCTTGTAATCACGCTACAGCTCGCAATTTTAATCCGATCGTCACCAAATTTTAGGTGTTGGTGAATGTCCCGGAGGGGAAGAAGCCTATTGATTTTGGTGATGGTCGGATAATATTCAGGGATCAGAATCGGCCAAAAATTTATTTGGAGAAAAAGTCAACATTTTATTTCAAAGCGAATATCTCCGTATCTATATGGGGTATATCAGACGCAAAACCTGCAAAAGTAGAAAATATCACCTTTGCAACGATGTAACGTAGGTTGTCGTAGGTGGTCAAACAACGAAGATATAGCAATAGCCGCTAAGAGAACACAACCTTTCATTTTTGCGATTTTAATAATAATACGAATATCACAGCTTTAGTTGGGAACCTTCCAAAGCAAAGTCTGACTATGAATAAAGAAAGTCCCATCTTTACAATGATGTAAAGCAGGTTGGCGTAGGTGGCCAAATAATACAGATATCGCAATAGTCGGTAATACATAGCATTTTTTTAATTTTTTTGTAATCACGCTACACGTCGTAATTTTGATTTAATCGTCACGAAATGTTGGTGGTTAACGAGGGTCCCACAGAGGAAAAAACCTATTGATTTTGGTAATGGTCGGATATTACTCAGAGGTCGGAATGTGAAAAAAACTTTTTTGGAAAAAAGGCCAACGTTTTATTTCAAAGCGAATATCTCTCTTCTGTAAGAGGTATATCGAAAGCAAAACCTTGCAAGAAAATTAGAAAATATCACCTTTACAACGATGCGAAGTAGGTAGTCATAGGTGGTCAAACAACAGAGATATCGCAATAGTCGGTAATGCATCCCTTTTTCTATTTTTTGTGCAATCACACTACAGGTCGGAATTTTGATCGGATACTCACGAAATGAAACGCATTTAAGTGCATCGTCAGTACAACTAAAATAAAAAAATGGAAAAGTGGGATGTACGCCAACCATCAATAGGCTTCATTCTCTGTGAGACCCCCATCTGGGGGGTTGATGCACTTAATGCGTTTCAACAAAATTGACCTGTATTAATGAAGACATTCAGAGCTAAGCTATCCCAATTTTAATATTTAGAACTTTACCAGTCAAAAGCTGATGCACAGGTGTAGTGATATAGGGTATCATATAGCCGGCCCCGATCCGACTATAGCCTTGGCTAACTTGTTTTGTAACTAATTTTTGTTCGTTCGTCTATATTCGTCATAACTTAGGCATCCGTAGCTCAGCCCCCAGAAGACGTACTACATACCTAATTTTCGTATACCCGTTCCATATATCGTTAAGAATTCCTCATTTTAAAATCAGCGCTCTAAATTTGCGCTAAAGAGTAAATCGATCTACAAAATTTGACAATTCGTGTGAAAAGAATAAACATTTTTACAAAACAAGTAAAAAAGTATCAGTCGGCTTTGCCGACAGAGATATACCCTCAGCCTGTGCAAATTGAAACACTTTTTTCACAAAAAACTTAAGTATTTAGGGGGTTTCAAAATTTTGGTCGTATGAACCGACAAAAATGTTGATTACGATTAAAGTTCAAACATTTTGCGGAAAAGGTACTTAAAGGAATGGACCGACATAGACCATGGGGGTGCCATAGGGGGTTTTTACACCGTTCGGGCTGTTTTCTCAAGAAGTATGGACTTGCCCCTTAAACAACTTTTACCATCGTGATTAAGGCAGCGAATGTAAGTTGCTTCAACAAAAATCAAAGTGATTCAATAGCAGGACTTAAAGTGAACTTATCCAAAATCTTGTGTGGGAGGTACGGGATGGAGTGGACAAATATAGTCCATATTTGAGCCTGATCTATATCTGGTAGACATTATGAGAATGTGTAAAGTATGGACCAAATCGGTCACTCCCATCAAGAGTTATCGTGCGCACAATTTTTCCGAATATTTTTGAACTTTTGTGGGGTAGGTACCTGAAGGAGTGGACCGATATGGCTTATCTTCGAACTTAAACTATGTTTGGACAAAATATTACGAAGGTCAAATTTTGGCCGCAATCGGCATTTCCGTTCGAGAGTTATATTGCGCTTCCACCCATAAACATGGTGTCATAGGGTTTGTTTTTCAACTTTCAGGCTATTTTTTCAGGAAGTATGGACTTGCCCCTGAGGAAACTTGTACCTTCGTATAGGGGACAGTGAATACAATATGTTACAACAAAAACCAAGGCGATTCGAGAGCAGGTCCTAAACTGAACTTTTGCAAAATTTGGTGTGGGAGGTACTCGAAGGAGTTTACCGATTGAGTCCATATTGGAACTTCATCTAAGTTTGGTAGAAATTACACGATGTTCAAAGTATGGACCAAATCGGTTATTCCCTACAAGAGTTATGGTGCGCACAAGTTTTGCGACAATTTTTGAACATTTGTGGGGGAGGTACCTGAAGGAGTGGACCTATATGGTCCATCTTCGAACTTAAATCGAATCTGGACAAAATATTTCGATACCCAACATTTGAACCGAATCAATTGATCCGTTCGAGAGTTATCGTGCGCGCCAGCCAGCCAGACCGACAGACAGAC
This sequence comes from Musca autumnalis, assembly GCF_047663935.1. Classification (NCBI taxonomy): domain Eukaryota; kingdom Metazoa; phylum Arthropoda; class Insecta; order Diptera; family Muscidae; genus Musca; species Musca autumnalis. The sequence continues at coordinate 3,008,879 of NW_027411755.1, read as the reverse complement.
AGACGGACGGACATTGCTAGATCTACTCAAAATTGTCTGAAACGGATATCGTACAAACATACTTGGGGTCTAAAATCATTATTTCGATGAGGCACATTTTTGGTCGTATCAAAGTGTAAATACCCTCTTTAGCCTAAAGGCTGAGGGTATAAACAGGGGGTAAGTAAACAAGTAATGAACATTTTATATTTATATGTAAAAATTTGAACATTTTTCTGTAAAGATTAGCAAAAATCATTTTGAATCAAGGATGTTAGAGAAACTATCCCTGAAGTTGGTATTGAATGCATACCCACTTAGCCCCCATATTTTGTATTGACCCCATTTTAGTATACTTCGAGCCTAAAATATACCTAAAAGAAATAGAACGGATTTATCCAACTGGTCAATACTGTCTATGTTTGGTATCTTATCGAAGCATAGACGACTTTGCTAGATGACAACGTACCAGTTTCAGACTGATTATTCTCTATAACGCAGTAATTTGTCATTCCGCGAGAAATATAGAAGTTAGTCTGTAGATATATGTATCTACTGTGTAAGTAGTATTGTCTTCGGTGTAATGTATTTTATTGTTTTTGGAACAGACAGATAAATCTATTTTGGGAATTGTTATTGGGTTTAGTTCCCGATAAATTGCAATTTGGTTCTATATAAAATACCAAGAAAATGTAATGAGGATTGGTGGCGAAATTTATAATCTTCTCTGACAATCTTGAGATTTATTGTCACTGAGATTAGGCTGGCTCTTCCTATTAATATTTTGTTAATTAATTATCTATTGAATATTTCGTATTCCATAGAAATTGGTAACTTTTTATGTGTTTTTGGTCACTTCTCATCAAATTTTGTTCATGTAATCCGAAATGGTAACCCCTTCAGTGACAAACACAAAAATTATCATCACACAGCGAAAGAGAGAGATAGGGAGAGAGAGAGCAACAAAATGAGATGGAAATGAGAGACAAGGCATAAGGACGACAAGAAATAAAGAAAAAACGTAGAAAGTACTAAAAGAATGCATTTCATTATTATAAATGATTTAATGACAAATTCCTACGAAATGGAAATGGACACTTTTATGGAACACATTTTTGTACGCATTCATCATAACTGACTGACTGACTGATTCACCACCAACAACGAACACACAGACTTACCTAAATTCTTTTTGCTGGTCTAAGGCTAGACCATCGTCTTCACTGTCACTGAAACTATGGCAATGACGTAGATTAACGGCTGCTCCGGCACTGCCATTGCCACCAGCGGCTCCAAGCTCTTCCATGGCTATTTCAATGCTCCCATTATTGGCAGTGGTTACATTTTGTACACTACCGCCTACACCGGCACTTGCCCGACTTTTTCGACTACTTGTACGGGCTATGGCTCCGGTAGCAATCGCTGCTGCAGGAGTCACGTCCTGAGTAGATGCCATGAAACTGGTTGGCAAATCGATGCATGATGAAGCTTCCGGCACCTGTAGTGCCTGATGGTGCTGATTGGCCAACTTCGATGTTGCCATTGCTGTGGCTTTATGCTTCCGCTGGGGACATTGCAATGCATCCAAGTCCAGCAATTGTCTCTGTAGTTGCAGCTCATCCTTGAAATTGAGTTCATCCAGTTTTAGGCGATCCAATTGAAATTCTATTAAGTCATCCAGGTCCAGTAGAGATGAAGCCATGGTATATCGAGAGTGTTGGATGTATGTGTGAGTGTGTTATTGTGTATGGAGGAGGTTGCTGGGGAGTTGCAGAGTAATGTAGCAGTGATACTTTTCTAATAGAGTTGGGAATTTTTGGGGTTTGTTTCGTTTTTGTTGTTGTTGTTGGTTTTTTTGTCACAGGGTAGGGGGATAATTTATACACTGGCACACTTTTAGACTTTTAGGCGTTACACCAAATAGCCTGTGTTATGACACATTAACATCCATGTGAACATGTTTTATTTGTTCGTGCACTCACTCACTCACTGACCGACATCGCGACGGGAAAATCATTTTTTTTTTGGGCCACCGACAATAAACCGTTTGAAGGCCAAGACGGACGACGTATTCCCGACACTTTACCGCAGTATTATATTTTTTTCTTCTGATTTCGATGCGTATAAAACTTCTTTTTTTCGTCTTTTCTTTCCTTTTCTGCTGCTGGTGGTGCTACCACTTCTTCCTTATTTTTTCGGTTATTGTACTTTTTGTACACACATTCACACAAATACGCTTACTTTCACACACACGCACACACTCTCACACGCACTTATACACACATTTATTTACACTTTTTCTCTTCCACACAAATTCAATCTCGTCGACGTCTTTGTTTGATTACGAAAAATCTCCTTGGCTCCTTGTATTGACTGATGATTCTGGTGGTGGTGCTGCTGCTTCTTCTGGTACTGGAGGTACAAGGCTTGAGACTTCCTTAGCTTTTTACACAAATATTTTGAGGTATTTTCGTATCCTGGCGATTTTGACGATGATATTGGCAATGTTTCTTCCTCATTTATGTCACTTGTCAATTGTCCAAAAGACCTCGACAAGATTTTCATAGACGCCCCTCTCGAAATATGAACAGCGATGGGGAGATGGGCAGGTAGGTAGGGTGTCGTTTGTTGTGCAAACGCTACGTACGACGACACAGACAGCTTAAGAAGGTTAGAGCTTATTTGAGAAATTGATTTTCTTAAATATTTTTAGTGGCCATTTATTGATTTTTAACCAAAACAAGAAGAAGAAGGCTAACATTTTCACTCTTTAACGAAATTTATATTGCGCGTGTGTGTGTATTTTGTTTTGTTGTTGTGTGAGTGTGTGAATAAGGCAAATTATAAACTTTTTTCTTCTGCACTCATAATTTTATTTTTTACTACCAATACTCTTCTTGTTTTTTTGGTTTGTGTGTATATTTTTTTATTTTTTGGTTAATTTTTTTGAACTTTCTAACGAACCGACGAACTGGCGAATGAAGGAATGAAGAACAGCGATTTGATTTTTTCTGATAAACTTTCGAGCGATTTTCAGTTTAGAAGTTGGTTGTCCTTTTCCTTTTGACAAAATTATTCGACTAACACACCAATGAAGGAGCAGAGGACCCAGTTGATGTGGTTACAGCGTTACGTTGTTGATTAAATTGGTGCTGCCACTAATTTTAGTTTTTTTCTTGCTTTTTATTTTAGTTAGGTGCTATTTCTGCTTCTTCTTTTTTGAGTTTTCCCATAGCTATTATGTTAAATATAGTATACTTGGTTGTGAAAATTTATGCGGAAAATGGGAAAAAATACGACTATTGAACAACCAACCACACACACGGACACGGGTACGGGCACTGGCACAGAGACACACAGACACAGTTTTTTTCCGAAAAAAAAAAGAACCACTTATAGCACAGGGATAAATTAAATATATTATTTAAGTAACGTTGGGCCGTTATCGTTGCCGTCCGTCGTCGCCTGTTACCGTAACTAATTCAACGTTCGTTCGCTTTTTCATTCTTTCGACATTTGTCTTTGGTGTTACCGTTGTCGTTTGCTTTTGAATAGAATAATGAAAATGAAATGAAATGGATAAAAAACGGCATTCGAGAGTGTGTGTGTTGAGTTTCGTGGTATAGTCGTCGTGTGCTTGCTCCCCTTGTGGCAATTTTCTATTTCATTTTGTTGTCCTTCTTGTGTTTGCACGTAACATAACGTGCGGTGTTGTTGTTCACTTTAATTTCCCTTACTAGATGGTTGTTGTTCTGTTTCTGCTTCCTAGTTCTCTTCCATTTTGAGCCATATTCTGTTCCATCTTCTTCTTCTTCTAGCTTTTCTCATTGTTAACTCTCACTTCATTGAATTTCATTCACTTGTTTCAGCGTAGCTATTCCACTCACACAAAGTTTTGTAATATTTTTCCACCGTCAACTTGGTTTGCCTTCTATCGTTTCCATAACCATAAATCCAAAACAAACATTGGCTAGAGTTATTACGAAAATGGTGGTTGATTTTGGCTAATTGCTTGACTGGCTATGAAATGCACGCAATCCCTTGAACGTATGCCACACTACACTGCGTGCTGAGCTAAACTGAAGCGCCCAATGGTATGCAATGTAAATGTCAAACTTAGCACATGTTTTGCTTTCTTTCATCTGTTTTTCTTTTGATTTATATTCTCAGCGAGTTTTTAGTACATTACTACAACTGTTTAAACTGAAATGGGGGTAGTTGACGGAGAGCAGAGTGTGTGTATAAATTTGTTTCCTCTTGGCATTCGCTTTCCATTTCTCTTTCATCGTCACTTGTTTTCATTTTGTTTTAGGATGGTTGGGCCAAAAAAATGTGTGTCATATGAAATTTCTAATTAAGTGGCTACATCCTCACACACATACACACTCAACCAAGCACGCAGAGGAAACTGTCAGTGAGAGTGAGGAAATACTCTCACTTACAATTTGTTTACATGCGAACGTGTAAGAGCGTGAAATGTATGGGATGTAAGGCTGGGATGGAAAACGGAACTTGGTGCTAAGGTATTTTTGGTATAAAAGTTCAACCGAAATTTAGTTTGTAGGTTTATACTTGAAGGGTAATGTAGGACCAGACAAAGAGTTTCAGTAGACACTAGGGGTGATGTTTTTTGTGTGTAAAGGGTTTTTTAAGTATGAAGCTTTTTTTCGTACATTTAGGTTGAATTTAAATAACGTTAATGTTAAATATCGTACAATTGTACAAAATTTTACCCTCCCTGATTGAAAGGTTGTGGTTATGTGTTTTTTGTGCGTTGCATGTTTTTGTTTTGAAGTTGTAATAGTTTTTAATGACTACAGAAGAATTTCTTAAATGAGGGTTGTTGGTTGAATGCGGGGGTTGCCAAAGAAATCAGCTACAAATAAAGTAAACATGAAAATATGCCAAACATTTGATAAATGTTGTACTCTTCGGTACTGACATTACTTGATGTTACAAATATAAACCCTTTTATTACATGTGATTCTTCACACACAGGCTGATATACAGATGGATAAGAACATGTTTCATAAAGCCTTTTTTGACATCGAATGGGTATCATAGGAACAGGATAATGTGCGAAGTAATATAAACATTGAACCAAAAGAAAACTTTGTTTTTTGTTTCTTACTAATTGTTTGCTCGTCTGAAGTTATGTTACATACAAAACAAACAAAAGGTCCGCTTTACAACTGCACATCCGTCATTTATGTTGTCAATTCCATTGAATATCTGTGAAATAAATGACGTACTTGCGCCAAATACTGGTTTTATGTGGAAGTGTAAATTAGGTTTAAGCAAGTATATGGGGCGAATACGTCATTTTTTTTCACAGATTTTCTATGGACTTGACAACTCAAATGACGCATGTGCAAGTGTAAAGCGGACCATTGTTTTGCATAGAGTTGTGTAGTTCCGGAACGAACTAGTACCTAAGGAACTATATCCAGCTCTTCCGTCTATATAGTTCCTTTCGTTTTTCTCGTTTCTTCAATCTAACGCCTGCGTCGATTTTTTGTTGTTGCTGTTTATTCGCTGAAATTCATTTATATGTATATCAATTCATCCACCAAACCATGAAAACCTTTCGGCCACGGAACTTTTTGGAACTAAGGAAACAAAAAGAACGATTAAACAGAAAGATTCGTAGATCTATTTCGCTCTTGGATCTATTTGGAACGATGACAAAAAAAGAGAAAGATTTGTTGAAATATATCGGTCTCGGAACTATATTAAGGAACTTGTTCCTTTTGGGGTAAGAAAGATCGATCCACCCCGGGAACTAGATGGCCCAACTCTAGTTTTGTATGTGGCACAACTTCGGCGAGCAAATAATTAATAAAAACCAAAGTTTCTCTTGGTATTTTTTAATAGAAACCAAGACATATTGAACAGGTATTGATCATGCTTATTCCACCAGGGTATTGCTCTATGTTTACAAGTGCTTCGTTCCAGGACCTGTAAAAGTTTACTATTTTGAAAATGTTTTCATTTATAAATTTGTCAAATATTTCAAAATAGTAGATTTTTGCAGGTTCTGGAACAGAACAAAAAAAACCAGAATGACAGAGTTTAACAACATCGTTTTGTGTCAATGAATTCTAAATTATTTTAAATTGGTCATTTGAAGTTGGAGTTTTTCTTTTATAAAAGTCTTCATTTCACATTTTCATAGAAACAGAATTGAGACCCAGGTTAACATAATTTTGTAATAATCCGGTAACCTTTTATCAAAATTATGTAATTCATATCAACAGAATGTCCAATGATGAAAATATTTTACTTGTCACATGGAAGCCAAAATATAAATAGCAAAATAAAAAACCACTGAATGTTCAAGCTTTCAAGCCGGGAGCAAGCGTTTTCTTTCTTATTGTAAACATATATAATGATTGTTTAACTGCTGATTTTTAATAACATGGGTTATATTCTTTTTATCAGTCATTAAAATAATACATTCTAGTTTTAAGTATCTCCTTTATAACGTTTCAAATACCTTAATCTCGTTAAAAAGTCTCAATAAAATAAACTTAAACTTAACTTTCAATCGGGTTTCGTATGTGTTTTAGTGTTTTATCTGTAACTAGCAAAGTGCCCGCTACTTCGTATGCGGAAAGGGAATAAAATACAATTAAACAACACTGATGATGAACACGGAATTTTTTGTATACTAATAGCTATTTTAATTTCTATTTAATTTCATTTAAGTAATGTTCGTTCGCCTTTAGTTAGATTTCCAAGAAATCGTAGTATGTAACTACTACACACCATCAGCGCCCAAATCTTAAATTTCAGATTTATTGCTTTATCCATTCGCTAAAAATCGCAGAATTATTTAATTCCCTTTTAATTCGAATTTTCAAACCTACGACCTTATTTCGAAGATACATACCTACAGTGACTTACGTTGGACATTTCAGAATTCTGGTTTTAACCTTTCAAAGAATTTGGTACTTTTCGGAATTTGTGGTATGACAGGGTAGAAAATCTTTATTCAAAAAAGTTTACTTAATGTGCACTCTTTGATGTAGCTGCTACATAACGGTGCATTTTTGAGGTATTTCTATTTCTTGTAAAGGATTGTTTAGAAACCACATTGGCGTTCACATAAAACCAATAGAACAACATTCAGTACAATTTTTAAATTTACTTACTTTAGTTTGTACTTCGAGTACACTGTAACAGTGATCACATCTAACAGTGAACCTAATAATAATTTTCAAAATTCCACCTCTATTCCGTTGTCCAATAACCCTTAATTTGATACCCCTTAGTACTTTTCATACTCTGGTAATCTAATTCCCGCTTTATTGCTTCCACCAACACCAAATTTAGTACCATTCTGTACTTTCCAACACAACCTCGCAACGATCTCTGTACCAAATTTCAGAATTTGTACGCATTTCAAAAAATTCCTAATCTAAACAACACCACTGACCCGAAATTCCATTTATTGAATAGGATCAGTGATGCCAGATAAGTTTGGTCGAAAATCGTCAATTTTCGAGAGGCAAAATCGTCAAATCAGTAAAATAGTATTTCAAATCGTCAAAAAAAATCGGAAAATACAATAATTTGTGTTTCAGTTCAAGTTATTACTATATATGCTAAACAATAAAGTGTTAAGTAAAGAAAATAATAACTAATTCATAAAACAAAACAGTTTTGTGACAAATGACCACCTACGAAATACTGTTTTAAAAAAGCGGTGTTCACTATCGGTCGAGAAAGACTTTACGGATCATCAAATATTTTTGTGGGTTTATACAACCCTCACTCTCCGCTTATGGTCTGTTTGTGGAACAATTATACTATATTACTAAGTAGAGTTGTATAGTTCATGAACGAACTAGTTCAATTGAACGATTCATTGAAAAGAGCGTATGAACTAGATCAGTAGATATAGTTCATTATAGTTCAATAGCTCACTGAGCGCAGACCGAAAGATCCACAAAGAACGATCAACGAACGAACGATTCACAATCTAGTTCAACATGTCATTCACAATTGGTAATGTTATGAGTTTTGTTTATGTTTTGGATCAATGTGAAGTGCCAACCCCCATTGTAATAAAAGTAATTTCTACATAAAGAACATTGTTGACATAACACATCCCAATATATCGAATCCATTATCATTCAATTTGCCTCGTTTTGGTTAGAAAAAAAGGAAAAAAAAGAAACATACATAAAGTTTTTTGGAGTTATAATTTCTGCAAACACACAACATAAGATTTTTTGCCAGCCACTTAAATTCTAATTACAATTTTTTCCGAAGAACTTTTTTTTCTAAACTTAATACAAGCTTACCCCACTTAGCGCCGAGATTTTTTTTTGCGAGAAAACTTAAATCTTTTTATGAAAATTATATTTTTGAGATTTTTTAAGCATTTTTTAAAAAAGAACTTTTTTTCTCTTAAACGTATAGTTTTCCTGCAATCGGGCCTTCTTTTAAAAGTTCCAAAAACTTTGGAGGGTAACATAGGTGTATCCTTACATTCCAATCCCTTGGTTTTTGATTGAGAAAATACGCTTACTATATTCCTAACAAATCCCTGACTTTATATGATTCTAACATTTTTGATTAAATTTTTATCGCATATTTAAATTTTTCATCAAAAGTCGAAAATTACAAAAAAGTCGATTTTTTTGAATAGCTTGGATTTTTGGCCAATTGCGTGGAAATGCGTGAGTCAAGTGAAGCGTTATCAGCGTGAAATTAAAGATAACAGACAATACTATAACAAAATGCAAAAAACCCCACAAAAATATTCGAAAAAACCAGAGTTTTACGTAAATTTTTGCAACCATTTTTTGTGGCGTTTAAACGACCAGTGGCTTTATCTGGGTTAATCTTTCTTTATGAATGGTATAAAATAATCTAAATGTAATATTTTTGTAGTTTAATTATACTATTCTAATGTTTGTTCCTATTTGGTGTATGTGTGTTTGTTTTCATCAAGCGAATGATAAGAGCCCGTGAACGATTCTGACCCGAATGATTGAACTAGATTGTGAACTATGAACTATATTACTGAACTAGTTCAGTTAAAAGAGCTGAGCTATTGAACTAGATCTCTCAAATGAACTAGATTGTACAACTCTATTACTAAGTACATAAAAATTGTTTCTTTAAAGAAGAGATTTTTAAAATATGAACGATTTTTTTGGCCAAAAAAAACTACCCAATTTTTTAACAAAGTTTGCATTTTAAAAGTCCAGTATTTTTTTAAAAATTAATATTTTTAAATTCCCTCATCGAATGACAAGATTATTAGGTACTTAATAAGCCAATAGAAATATGTCATGATCCATTTAGAGACAGCGCAAGACGCTTTTTAAAAACAGTGTCTCGTAGGTGACCATTTGCCACAAAACTATGCAATATTTTTCAACAAAAAATTACCGAAAGTAAATTCGGTTATATATAAACGTTCTATAATAAGACGATAGATTTATGTATAGTCTTTCAGAAATCAGTGCTACCAATCACGAAATTTACACAAAACAGAAATTTTATGAGAGAAAGTTGCCACACGCAGAAAAAACGGCCTCTCTAACATATGTCCCAAACATATTTTGCAGCAAACAAATATATGTTTGCAACAGTCCCAAACATAACATATGTTTGACTCCTGCAAACAAACATATGTTTGAGTGCAAACAAATTATATGTTTGGGTGCAAACAAATTTATGTTTGGGTGCAAACAATTTATATGTTTGGGTGCAAACAATTTAAATGTTTGGGTGCATAAAATACAAACCCAAAAGCCACAAAAAAAAAACAAACACGCACCAGTGGGCGATTACTGAGAGCAAGGGAGCGTAAATTTCAATGTAAAACAATTTGAAATGTATGCTCTCTTGCTCTCAGTAAGAGCTCACTTGATATCTCTATAACATACACACAAATTGTGCTGTTTTTTTATTGAAAGGCACAACAACAACAGACACATAGGTACATACAAAATTCTAAAGAAATACATAACACACTTTAATAAAAGAAAAACTGATTGAAATAATTTGTAAATAGTCACACTTTTAAAAAGAAAAATGTACAGAAACGTAGTTGAACGCTTCTCCTTAGTTGTGAAATAAAACAAATTTTACTCAAAGTTGACATCATCAGTGGGGAATCGGCATCTAGAATCAAATGTTTATGTAATAAATAAATATGGATATGGCATATTTCAAATATACATAGGTATGTAATTACCAATGTTAAATGCGATTTCTTCCCTGTCCAATAAAACAATTCCATTCAACTTCTCGATTCAATTAAAAAATTTATTGGGCATTTAATTTACTAAAAACACAATTTCTTTAAGAAAACACAAAACACTGATTTATTCACTCACTTTACCGTCTTGACGCTACGCTGGCAACTAAAACACTGAAGAAAGAAAAAACAAAATAATTCATACCATTTCTTCTTATCCTCTTCGCCTGCTACGTTGGTTAACAACAACAAAACAAGAAACACACGAGTTTGACACATACACGCCATCAAAGCACCAAAGCCCCCTTCTTCGCTTCTATGTCTTCTATTATACAATACACACAACTCTTTATTATAAAACAGCATCACGCAGCCGCGAGAGGACTGTTATTACTCTCGTTGACAATCATCCTCTCTCCACCCATGAAAAAGATGTTCTAACATAAAAAAATATGTTTTACCCAAACATATCAAATTGAGATATGTTACAAAATGTTGCAAACATATATTTAGTTGGACCCAAACATATTATGTTTAGATCCAAACATATATTTGTTTGCAACCGGTCCCAGACATATATATGTTTGGATCCAAACATATTTCTAAATAAATTTTTCTACGTGCATAACTAAAAATTGGAATTTTAAGGGTAAAAATCGTCAAACCGTCATTTCTACTTTTTTGTTCGAAAAATCGTCAAAATACCGATAAATCGGCCAATTTGGCATCACTGAATAGGATCGTTATTTTTGAACGTAGAAGCTGAAATTTTGCCAGAGCATGTATTTTAGCTTTACGTAACAGATTCCATCAAAAACGAATTTCACATTTATGGTGACGACATTCCCATAAAACCAATTATAGTACTATTTAGTACTTTTCGTATACATAAGTACGAATTTGCAAAACCTCTTCCAAATTTTGTATCATTTAGTACTTTTCGTTTTCTTAACGTATGTATTTACACAACCACATCCATATCTCAACCCTACATAGCAGCAATGACTATAATAGCAAAATTACGAATTCCACCTTTATTCTTACAGCTATATCAAATGTAATATCTATTCTACACAACAACAGTGATCCTGATACCAAAATTCATTTCAATTCTATATTTTAACAAATACCAAAAGGTACCACATTTTGTACAATGTGCAAGTATGAATATCCAATATCCAGGATAACAGCTCTATCCGTTCACTTAAATCAAATTATACCACATTTAGTAACATTTGGTACTTTTTGTACCCATAACAACGAATGTCCAAAACTATCTAAATCCTACACCCCAACAGTAATATTAATTTTAAATCTCAGGATTGCTGCTCGGTTCATTCATTCAAATCCAAATTCTGTTAAATTCAGTAGCGTTTAGTACTTTTCGTACCCATAAGTACAAATTTCCAAAACTACTTTAATCCTACACTCCAACATTAATCTTAATTCGAAATTTCAGGATTCTAGCTCTATTCGTTCACCCAAATCCAAATTGTACCACATTTAGTACCATTTAGTACTTTTCGTACCCATATGTACGAATTCCCAAAACTGCCTCCATATCTAGAACAGGCACTTCAATAGTAATCTTAAGTCCAAATTTAGAATTCCACCTCCACCGGTTAACCCATATCCTAATTGTGCCAAATTTAGTACACATGAGTTCACATTTCCAAAATCACCTTCTTGTATCTACTCTACTCCTCAACCTTGATTTTAATTTCAAATGTCAATACCAAATGTTGCCAAATTTAGTACAATTTTGTACTTTTGTACACATACATAAGTACGAATTTCAAAAACTACATCCATACCTCATCTACACTCTAACAGGAATCCTAGTTCCAAATTGCTGGTTTTCAGCTCTATCCGTTCACCCAAATCCACATTGTACCAAATTTAGTACTACTTAGTACTTTTCGTACACATATGTATATACGAATTTTCAAAACTGCCTCCATATCTCAATCTTACACTTCAACAGTAATCTTAAATTCAAATTTCAGATTTAGAGCTCTACCCGTTCATCCGAATCAAAATTGTACCAAATTTAGTACCATATAGTACTTTTCGTAAACATAAGTACTAATTTCCAAAACCATTTCTTATACACTATTACTTCCCATTCTTTATTCCTATACCAAATTTTAAGATTCTAGCTATATACTTTCAAAATATACAATTGGTACTAAATTTAGTAACTTTTAGTATTTTTCGTGCACTTACAGGTCGAATTTCCAAAAACCTTTTGAACCACCTTTCTAACTCTCCAACAGTGACCCTCATTCCGAATTTCAGAATTCTAGCTCTACAGGTTCGCCAAATACAAATGGTACCATATTTAGTACTTTTCGTACCGTTCTAGTTCGAATTTCAAAAAACCCAGCCCTATATGACCTATTCGGATCAAGAGTGATCGCAAAATACCCCTCAGTAATGTTAGCGAAATTTCCTGAGTATTTCAGCCGTGTAAAACTTCTCTACAAGTGGTTCCCGAAATTTGTCGGAAAGTTAACAATCAAAATAAAGTTGTCACAAAATTCTACCGATAGCAACAGTGTTGTCAAATTTTATTGCAAAAAATTAAAATCATATTGAATTTCACACCGGTCTCACTCCATGTGTTATTGTTTTAGCGGCTAAATTCACTGACAATGTTATGATATGGTAACAGAGCTTAACATTATATTTTTGTAAGGAAAATAATTCCAATTCGTTCGTTCTTTTGACAACCGAAAACACATTTTGGTTTTTATAAAAAATGCTCCCAATAGAAAATGTCTGTAAGACAACATTGATGAATCGTGCACGACATTTCCAATTCGTTCACGACTCTTTGCAGACAGCCCTTTGGGATCGTTGACGACTTTTTGTAAATTATATTTTTGTGGAAATGTAGAGTATCCCAGCCAGCATTTTTTGAAATTTTTAATCAAATTCGAGTCTTTTTTGATCCGACTGCACGATTAAAAAGCTGGAATATGAGCTCATTTTCTAATCATAAATGACTCCTTTGTTGGGAGGAAAACGTAACCTCAGGCGACTCTTCTAAACAAATCACAAATGAGTCTTCCTCTGCATTAGTTTCGAGTCATTTTTGCCCATTTTCTGATGGTATATAAAGTCTTTTTAGAGTCGTATTTCAATCATTTATTGGTGTTTTGTTGATTAATTTGGAACCCTTTTCGAGTCTTTTTAGAGTCATGTTTATAATCATTTATGAGTCTTTATGGAGTCATTTATGAGTCATTTTATTAGACGAAATAAATTAAAAGAATTTTGTTTTTATTCTTTTTTGTTTCTTTCCTTTGTTTTGTCGTCTTTTCTGCTTTGTTATGTCTTTTAATTATCCTTTATGTTGCGCGGTGGTTAGTATACCGCTTCTTCATTTCACTTGACAAAACCTGTTGTGTTGTGTTTGTCTGTACCTTTAATATTATACGTTACATTTATATCAAAGTTTTGTAGAAAGTGTATATGAGAATTATTTACAACCAAACAAAAATAAAACAAAACAATCAGATTTTAATCACCCAACAGTTCAAAATATGATCAGAAGATACATAATTATAATCAATTTTCAAACACCTGCATGACCCTTTTTTGATTAAGCATTTTTCAATCTTCCAGATGATTAATATGTGACAATAAATAAAAAAATGGTCACATTTTAAACACATCAATGATTTATTTGTGATTGCTACACATTTGTTGTTGTATTATAAATTGTACTTTTTTTAATCATTACAGGGAGTCACTTTCGAGTCCCTTTCTGATCATACAAGCGACTCAATCAGTTTTTGATCACCAAAAGGACTCTAAAAAGACTCCGCAATGTGATTTTTGAAAAAAAAAACAGTCTTCCAAATGCTATCTGGGATGTAGTAGCCGACATTTTCAATACCTAACATGTTTCACATATGCGTTATAACGGTATTTTTAATCGCTTTATGAAAAAATGTCAAAATATTAGCATGTTTTAATGATTCACCAGGATAGAACCACCCTAAGAATTTACACAAATCCTTTGTCAGATGTGGTGAAGTTCAACAAAAAACTATTTATAATTATAAATAAAGGTCGTGAGTGTAGATTGCCAACAAGTATTGTGCAAAAAATGTGTATTAGGGTCTTGGAATTTGATAAAAATCTAGCTTTTGATGGGAAATTGATTTAGAGACATTTTTAGATAATCATACATACATACACACTCTTTCCAAAATCCCAGTCAGCATTTTTTGAAAATTTTAATCAAATTCGAGTCTTTTTTGATCCGACTGCACGATTAAAAAGCTAGAATATGAGCTCATTTTCTGATCATAAATGACTCCTTTGTCGGTAGGAAAACATAACCTCAGGCGACTCGCCTAAGCAAATCACAAATGAGTCTTCCTCTGTATTAGTTTCGAGTCATTTTTGTCCATTTTCTGATGGTATATAAAGTCTTTTTCGATTCGCATTTCAATCATTTATTGGTGATTTGTTGAATAATTTGGGACTCTTTTTCGAGTCTTTTTTGGGTCATGTTTATAATCGTTTATGAATCTTTAGAGAGTCATTTATGAGTATTTTTATTTAAACGAAATAAATTAAAAGAATTTTCCCTTTCTTCTCTTTTTCTTTCCTTTGTTTTCTTTTCTGCTTTGTTATGACTTTTAATTATCCTTTATGTTGGGCGGTGAGTATACTGCTTCTTCATTTCACTTGGCAAAACCTGAACATGTGTTGTGTTTGTATATACATTTAATAAGTTACATTTATATCAAAGTTTTGTAGAAAGTGTATATGAGAATTTTATTTTTTTATTTACAACCAAATAAAAATAAAACAAAACAATCAGTTTTTAATCACCTAACTGTTCAAAATATGATCAGAAGATACATAATTATAATCACTTTTCAAACACCTGCATGACCCTTTTTTGATTAAGCACTTTTCAATCTTCCAGATGATCAAAATGTGACAATAAATAACAAAAAAATGGTCACATTTTAAACACTTCAATGACTAATTTGTGATTGCTACACATTTATTGTTTTATTTTAAATTGAACTCTCTTTAATCACTACAGGGAGTCACTTTCGAGTCCCTTTCTGATCATACAAGCGACTTAATCAGTTTTTGATCACCAACAGGACTCTAAAAAGACTCCTCAATGTGATTTTTGAAAAACTAGTCTTCCAAATGCTATCTGGGATGTTTTTTGACATGCATTGAAAATTGTTTCCAAAATTTGTCTGTATATTGAATATTTTTTGAGGTGCCACAAGGAACATATGGTCTCTTCCAGAGTACTGCAAGAATCTACTAGTTTTTACTATTTTTTGATAACATAAAGGAAAAAATGTTATCGAATAAAAAATAGCATAGACAGAGATTTTGTAATGTGTTTTTTTGTAGGGGTCGCGCCTACACTCAATATGCTCTGTGTTCACCCAATTGCAGTTTGTTTTGGGGTAAATTGCAATATTTTGTTGATTTTTATACCCTACACCACCCTGTGGTAAGGGTATTATGTGTTAGTGCATTTGTATGTAACATGCCTAAGGAAAAGAGATAGACACTTTCTGAGTCGATTTATGCATGTATGTCCGTCCGTCCGTTCGCAACGTACAGGTCGCATTTATTGTTCGATTTGGCTGAAAATTGGGGTAGATAATTTTTTTAGCCTAATGAAGAGCGCTATTGCTTGAAATGCTTGAAAATCGGTTCAGATTTGGATATAGCTCCCATATATATTTTCGGCCGATTTTAGGTATTTGATGCACCAAACACGCTGTATCTGTTCAGTTCTGATGAAATTTGGAAAGTGTGATGGAATTAGGTCTATAGATAAATGTGCCAAATTATATCGAAATCGGTTCAGATTTGGATATAGCTCCCATATGTATTTTCGGCCGATTTGAAGTATTTGATGCACAAAATACGCTCTATCTGTCCAATTTTTATGAAATTTGGAATGCGTTACGGAAGTAGGTCTATAGATAAATGTGCTAAATTATATCAAAATCGGTTCAGATTTGGATATAGCTCCCATATAAATTTTCGGCCGATTTTTGGTATTTGGTGCACCAACGACGCTATGTATGTCTAATGTTGATGAAATTTGGAATGTCCCAGCGAAAAGTTTGCCTCCATAGAGGCAGTTAAATGATATGTACAAGTGATTTGGAAGTGCATCAAATTATGCATTTTCACTCATGATTTTTACAAGGGAGTGACCCCGGAAAGAGGCACTCCATTGCACCGCATTTTAACTGACCCTTTGGCATTGCATTTTAACTGAACCTTTGGCACTGCATTTTAACTGACCCTTTGACATTGCATTTTAACTGACCCTTTGGGGTAAAATAGGAGGCAGTCCAGAGCACGTGTTTTGAATAACAAAATAAAATGCATTTATTGTTTGTGTAAAACAAAAATATTAATAACTTTATTAAATTAAGCCAAGCTTAAGTGCTTTTGCTTCATCTGCTAAATGGGTTTGATATTGTCTTCCCATCACCAGTTAAGATTTCGACATGTAGTCCAACAGCACTCATTTTCTTCTCGTGAGTTACCGGAAAAATGTTCACAAATTAAATATTATTTAGTTTGTATTAACAAATGTTTGGAAATGTTAACACGATTATCTCTTTTTGGAAATGTAGTCCGCTACCTGTACATGTAGGGATCTCTAACAACTGCTAATAAAATGTAGTGAACGGAATGCCTTTTTCACAACTCCGTTTGCACTGCATCCGGATGCTGTTAAATTGTGAGGAATTGGAGTGCCTTTTTCACGACTCCGTTGAACTGACTCCGGATGTTGTTAAAATGTTACAAATGGATGTGATTCTTTGGATTGCATCCAAATGCGGTTAAAATGTGAGGAATGGAGTGCATTTTTCACGACTCCGTTTGAACTGCATAAAAACATGCCGTGAAAGAACTAGTCTACATTGCACTACTTCCAATTTATTTTGCTGGGGTGTGACGGTGTTTGGTTTAGAAATATATGTGCCAAATTATATCGTAATCTGTTCACATTTGGATTTAGCTCCCATATATATTTTACCTATTCACGGTAGTGTAGGGTATCATATAGTCGGCCCAGCCCGACTTTGATCCTTTCCTTGCTGGTTTTATTTGAGGATGTAGATCCGGCCAATATTAACCACATATTGTCTTTTACCATCATAAATAGTTTATAATGCATAGGTATTGCCATTTTAAAAATTGAGTACCTCGTCAACTGACTCAAGTCTCACTCAATGAGACAATTTGACTGAGAGGATTTCTTTGTCTATAAATTCATTAGTCTATGAAAATAGTAGCTTCTTTCAGGTTCTGGAACAGAGCAATTATTTTCAATGAAAACAATTCAAAAAATGTTCAAAACAAACATATGCTTTGTTCCAGAACCCACAAGAAGCTACTACTTTTTACTACGATAAATTTTTTTCCATTATGTTATCAAAAAAAAAAAAAAAAAAAAAAAAAATAGTAAAAATTAGTAGATTCTTGCAGTACTGGAATAGACCAATAATGAAAACAATGATATGATATGTAGCTTTTCCGAATCCGGCGAATGCTTTTCATTATTTTTACAAAAAACCAGATTTGAAACGGATTCGTTTGAAAGATATTTTTTTTACAAAAACAGGCTGTAGCAGCCATATTGAAAAATGTTAACTATCTAGTAGGTTTAATTAGGTCTTTGACCGAGCCAATTTCGAACCAGCTTACCCTCTTCTTTATTCTTTTATTTTTATTAAGTCAGAAATGAAGCAAAGCATTTTTACCTAATTTAATTTTTTAACAATGTAAACAGGTTGATTATTTTCGTATTTCGAGTTTTTTAATTACCGACATAATAGATTAAAAAGCTGCATAAATACTTTCTTCATATCCCTTTTTGTGGCGGAGATATAAGCAAATTAAATGTAATTAGCTGTACGTACGACTTTCGCTTGGATTGACGTATATTGAAAAACGTTAACTATTGAATTTTCCTATATTTATATTTCTATGTCGTTGCTGTCTAGTCTGGTAGGTTTAATTAGATCCTTGATCGAGCCAATTTCGAACCATGTTACCCTTTTCTTTTATATTCTTTTATTTTTATTATATCAGAAATGAAGCGGAGCAAGAAAACCAGTCGGCGAGGCTTCTTATGTACCAAGGTCTTAACTACCATATCTCAACTTGTCAAAAGTTTCCTACAAATTAAATTTTATTAATATGTTGTATTACTTGCATAGAGACGTCAATGTGTACATAACCCATCTCTTGGCACCTAACCTCCGAATCAATAAAGCAGACACTCGTTTATTTATTATACCCCATGGCAATTCAACACAATATGATATTTTGGTCTTGGAATCTACTGTTCGGTTTAAACAGCATTGTCCTTTTATGTTGACTTTTGTGTTAAAAATCGTGCAAAGTCCCCGGGCACTTATATCAGAGATATGTACATATACCACGGCGGAAGTAGCGCTCCTTATTTCAAATGTAGGAGACTGTAAGGAGACTGTAATTGTTAAACAGAAACATCATATATTCACTTTATAATTTCATTGATTGGTCCATATTTACATTATTCAATTTTCCCTGCGGCAATTGTCAGTTTGTCGGTGAGAGAGGGTGTTGAGAGGCAATAGGTTATCATATCGTCGGTGTCATGCTTAAGTGTTCCATACGCCATTTGCCCGTTTTGAGATAATCGCATTTTAATGTTTGGCGTCACAACTGTGTGGAGCTGACTAAAGCAAATATTTATATTTTTAACTTGAAATATAAATAATACTAGCAAAGTGCCCGCTACTTCGTATGCGTTAAATATATAAAACAAATGAACAATATATAATATAGAATGGTGGAAACATTTTGTGTACTAATACGTACCACTTTAGTTCGATTTTTGTCACGCCTACACATCAAGAGCAATCCACATTTTTTGAGATATTTTAATTGAGGTTCTCAGCGCAAATACGGCCTAACCCAACAACCGCCATCCTTATTTTTAGCTCTATTTGTTCCCCCAATTATATAACTATTTAGTACTTTACATGTAAATATATACATACGAACCTCCTCCTATTATTTCAAAATTCCCATTACACAATAACAAATTGTACCAAATCCTGTACCATTTACAACTTTTTACGTATATTTATGGCACATATTTCTTAAATCAGACGTTATAAGCAAATGATAATAATAATCTTAATTCCAAATCTCACGAATCCAGATCTATCCGTTCATCCAATACAAAATTGTACCATACATGGAACCATTTCGTTCCCCTAAGTGTACCTAATTCCACATTTTAGGATTCGAGCGCTATAATTGCACCTAAATCCTAATTGTGCAAAATGTAGTACTTTTTGTAAGCATAAGTACGCATTTCTAAAACTAAGTACGCATTTCCAAAACTAACCCCAACAATAATATTAACTCCAAAATTCAAGATTCAAGCTCTAACCGTTCGCTCAAATCCAAGTTGTAGCATATCTCAATCCTACACTCCAACAGTAATATTAATTCCAAATTTCTTGATTCCAGCTCTACCCGTTCGCTCAAATCCAAGTTGTACCAAATTTAGTACCGTTTAGTACTTTTCGAACATATAAGTACGAATTTCCAAAACTTCATCAATCCTACACCCCAACAGTAATCTTAATTCCAAACTTCAAGATTACAGCTCTAGCCGTTTGCTCAAATCCAAATTGTACCAAATTTAGTACTTTTCGCACTCATAAGTACGAATTTCAAAAACTACTTCTATATCTCAATCCTACACTCCAACAATAATCTTAATTCCAAATTTCTTGATTCCAACTCTATCCGTTCGCTCAAATCCAAATTGTACCAAATTTAGTACTATTTAGTACTTTTCCTATCCATAACTAAAAATTTCCAAAATTTTATCAATCCTACAATTCAACAGGTATTTTAAATTCAAAATTGGGGATGGCAGCTACATCAGATCACCAAAATCCAAATTGTACCAAATTTAGTATCATTTAGTACTTTTCGTACCCATAAGTACAAATTTTCAAAACTACCTCAGTGCTATGTTCAAACGATAACTTAAATCCAAATTTGGTTCCATTTAGGTCTATTCGTATCCATAGTACGAATTTCTAAACCTACCTCTATCAACACTTCAACATCAATTTTAATTCCGAATTTCACGATTCCAAATGTATCCTATCACTGAAATCCAAATTGTACCAAATTTAGTACTATTTAGTACTTTTCCTACCCATAACTACAAATTTCCAAAACTTTATCAATCCTACACTCAAACAGTACTCGTTATTCCAAATCTCGGGTTTCCAGCTATATCCGTTCACCCAAATGCAAACTGTACCAAATTTGGTACCATTTAGTACTTTCGTACCCATGAGTACGAATTTCTACAACTACCTCAATCCTACACGCCAACAGTAATCTTAATTCCAAATTTCAGGATTACAGCTGCATCCGATCACAGTAATCCAAATTGTACCAAATTTGATACCATTTAGTACTTTTCGTATCCAAAGTAAGTACTTCCAAACCTTCCTCTTTCAACACTCCATCAGTAATCGTAATTCCGAATTTCAGGATTCCAAATGTATCCAATCACATAAATTAAAATTTGGTACCATTTAGTACTTTTCGTACCCATAAAACTAAAAATTTAAAAAACTTCATCAATCCTACACACCAACAGTAATCCTTATTCCGAATCTCTGGATTCCAGTTCACCGTTCACCCAAATCCAAATTGTACCAGATTTGGTACCATTTAGTACTTTTCGTACACATAAGTACAAATTTTCAAAACTACCTCAGTGCTATGTTCAAACAATAAGCTTAATTCCGAATTTCAGAATTCCAGATACATCCGATAACTCAAATCCAAATTTGGTACCATTTAGTACTATTCGTATCCAAAGTACGAATTTCCAAACCTACCTCTATCAACACTCCAACAACAATTTTAATTCCGAATTTCACGATTCCAAATGTATCCCATCCTTGAAATCTAAATTGTACCAAATTTAGTACTATTTAGTACTTTTCCTACCCATAACTAAAAATTTCCAAAACTTTATCTATCCACACTCCAATAGTACTCCTTATTCCAAATCTCGGAATTTCAGCTATATCCGTTCACCCAAATCCAAATTGTACCAAATTTGGTACTATTTAGTGCTATTCGTACCCAAGAGTACCAATATCCACAACTACCTCAATCCTACACGCGAACAGTAATCTTAATTCCAAATTTCAGAATTACAGCTGCATCAGATCACCGTATTCCAAATTGTACCAAATTTAGTACCATTTAGTACTTTTTGTTCCCATAGGTCCGAATTTCCAAACCTACTTCTATCCAACACCCCAAAAGTAATCTTACTTTCGAATTTCAGGATTCCAAATGTATCTGATCACCCAAATCCAAACTGTACAAAATTTGGTACCATTTAGTATTTTTCGTTGCCATAAGTACGAATTTCCAAAAGTATCCCAATCCCACACTCCAATAGTAATCTTAATTCCAAATTTCACTATTCCAGCTCTATCCGATCACTTAAATTCATATTGTACCAAATTTGGTACCATTTAGTACTTTTCGTACCCAAAAGTACGAATTTCCAAAATACTTCTATCCTACACTCCGACAGTAATCCTAATTCTAAATTTCAGGATTCCAGCTCCATCCGTTCCCCCAAATCCAAATTGCACCTTATTTGGTACTATTTAGTACCTTTCGTACCCATATGTACGAACTTCGAAAACTACCTCCATATCTCTAACCTACACTCCAACAGTAATAGTAATTCACAAATTTCAGAATTCCAACTTTATCGGTTCGCCCTAATTCAAATTGTACCAAATTTAGTACCACTTAGTACTATTCGTACACATGAGTGCACATTTTCAAAACCACCTCCTTGTATCAACTCATCTTTCTAACCTTGATTTGCATTCCAAATTTCAAGATTTTAGCTCTATCCGTTCACGTAATACCAAATAATACTAAATTTAGTAACTTTTAGTACTTTTCGTACACTTATAGTTCGAATTTCCAAAAACCATTTGGTACACCTTTCTAACTCACCATCAGTGAACCTCATTCCAAATTTCAGAATTCTAGCTCTTCGCGTTTGCCTAATACAAAGGGTACCATATTTAGTACCTTTTAGTACTTTTAGTACAGTTCTAGTTCGAATTTCCAAAAATCCAGCCTTATCTGACACCTTCGGACCAAGAGTGACCCTCACCCAAAATTTCAAGATTCTAGCTTTAGCCGTTTAGTCTGGGCGT
The DNA here is from genome assembly GCF_047663935.1 of Musca autumnalis. Taxonomy (NCBI): domain Eukaryota; kingdom Metazoa; phylum Arthropoda; class Insecta; order Diptera; family Muscidae; genus Musca; species Musca autumnalis. The sequence continues at coordinate 2,986,376 of NW_027411755.1, read as the reverse complement.
TGATTATCAGTCAGTCAGTCAGTCAGTGAGTCAGTGAGTCAGTGAGTCATCATTACTGAACTCTTTTATAAGTATAGATTATATAGAACATATTTGCAAAAATTTAGAGGAATATGTATTGGAATATAAAAGTTATAGAGATTTTTTTAAAAAAAAGAATTTTTGTCGATTTGTTCCATATCCGCACTTATGACACAAATGTGAAATATTGTAAATCACATGGAACAAAGTGACAAAAAAAAAATTCCCATATTTGCCTCAATAAATTAAATACTTTTAAATCGAAAATTAAAATTCTGATTTTTGAAATGTGTTTTTAAACTTGTAAGTTTTTAAAATATTAATTTAATAACTGAAAAAAGTTTGTGCTTTCCCGTCATGTCGTGGATATTTCGGAAACTAGAGCAGATAGGAGAAAGCCGACTAGAAATTCAGAAAAAGCATACCAGAAAACCCTAGAAACCACCTATATCTCAAAAAGTCAAAAATGGCGTATGGAACACTTAAGCATGACACCGACGATATGTCTCACCTCTCTCTCCATCAAACTGACAATTGCCGCAAGGAAAATTGACTAATGTAAATATGGACTATGGACGTCCCTATGTTTTTGAACAATTCTCAAATTCAAACGAAATTTTCATATGACAATTTATGTTTATTAAACTTTCCGTTATTCTATATAAAATATGTTAGCAATGCCTCTGGAAGCATAGACTAATGAAGGTGTAGACGAAGAATTGTTCTCAGCATGTTACTTAGTATGCTCTGTAATAGTTAGATGGCGTTAGTGGTAATTTTTTTTAACATTGAGCTACTACACGACATATTTGAGTGAAAACCACAGCATATCGAGAGCATATTGAGTGGAAGGGCAACATCTATAAAAAATAAACACATTAAAATTCTCTATCTATAGATTATTTTGTCTATGGGGCTACTACACGACATATTTGAGTGACAACTTCAGGATATCGAGAGCATATTGAATGGAAGGGCCCCATCTACAAAAAACAGCACACATTAAGACTTCTCTGTCTATAAGAGTATTTAGTCTATGTCTGGAAGTTTTATTTGTTTTCTTAAAGCTCTGGTGGATTTTCTCTTATATCGTAAAAGCTCGAGTGATGTCATCGTTACCAAGACACCATGGGAATGAGAATGATGTATTAACTTGGCAGCATTGTCACGAATAGGTTTCTCTATGTAATAATATAACTTAGCTTCGTTCCCATACTATTTTAATTGTAAACCTAGCCAAAGAGCGAAATCTTAAAAATTGCTTTCCATAAAAATTTGTTTAAAAAGTACTGGAACGGAAATTTGGCAAAAATTGCAATCAATCTGCCAGATATCAGCTAATCAGGTGCCAGCAAACATGTTGCTCTTTTCTGTCTCCTCAGCAAAATTCGTGTAGTAGAAAATAGTAGAAGAGAGCGCCATTCAGCGCCAGAATTGCAAGTTATGATTTTTTGGAGTGTGGTATTGGGGGTTTAGCACAAAATTGGAAATAGTATATTTTGCAGGTTTTGGAACACAGTTATTATCTCTATTTCCGTTTCTTGAATTACATTTGGTCTGTTCCAACATGCCAACGTATGATTAAATAAAAATTTAATCATACGTTGGCATGAGTTTGCCTTATCAAAAAAAATCATAAATTGGTTGTACGTTTACATACATATAACTGGGTTTAGTAAATCCAGGGGATTTAAATTGTCAAATCAATTGCATACTTACACTGGTCAACACTATTTTTGTTCCATGCGATTTATATTCCGATTCTAACTTAAATTGTTTATTTTCAAATCGGGAAACAGTTTTTCTCCATCAGCTCTTGTTTTTGAGATATGTATATAACTCGGGACCCTGATTTACTATGTTTATTTTTTAATGTTTTTTTTAACATGAGTTTGTTAAGGAGATGTCATGTGCTTGATCCAAACTGTTTTTGCTATATTCATCGCAAATATACCCTGGAAAATATAAAAGACCCATACCAGGCTTCATCAGAACTAGCCATGGATATCCCGTGTCGTATGTCAAAATGTATAGGGCGTCATTAGCTGTCTTCCAGTGAAATGTCAAATGCGGCGTAACTTCCGAGATTTTGGCGAGGGTCTTGAAATTTTCATGATAAGTTCGAGACCTGAGTTGAACAATTTAGAGTGATTTTACTGAAGTCAATAAAACCTTAAATGCCTAAAAACTAAGGTATAATCAAGTATTTGTTCAGACAAAAAATATCTATGGTTCAGTGTCTTGTAAACTGGAAGATGGTGGAAAAAAGATACAAAATATCAATTAATTTGTTAGAAAACAGCACAAATTACTTCGAAGTCAAGTGACTTGACCACGCAAACACAAAAGCTTAACCAGTTGAACGCGTTAAAACTGTTCTGTTAGGATGAGAAAAGCAAAGCGTCCGTTGTCTATTTATTTGTCTATGTTTCTTTTCCTTTAGATATTGCTTTAGTGGTTAAAATCACTGGTAATGTTGTTATGATATCGCAACAACAGAGTTTAACTCCATCTATTGAAACAAGTTAACAATTGAGCTATTCTATCTTTATATGACTGTCTTGCAACCTGAAAAGCGCAAAAAGCTTTTGTGCGACATATTTTATGATAAAAGAACGAAAGCTTCCATTGTCTATATCGTTGTCCATGGTGTAACATGGCTTTCAACTGTTTTAAGGAAGAGTGTGTGTATAAGGTGGTGGCATAGACTAAATACTCTTATAGACAGAGAAGTCTTAATGTGTGCTGTTTTTTGTAGATGGGGCCCTTCCATTCAATATGCTCTCGATATCCTGAAGTTGTCACTCAAATATGTCGTGTAGTAGCCCCATAGACAAAATAATCTATAGATAGAGAATTTTAATGTGTTTATTTTTTATAGATGTTGCCCTTCCACTCAATATGCTCTCGATATGCTGTGGTTTTCACTCAAATATGTCGTGTAGTAGCTCAATGTTAAAAAAAATTACCACTAACGCCATCTAACTATTACAGAGCATACTAAGTAACATGCTGAGAACAATTCTTCGTCTACACCTTCATTAGTCTATGGTGGTGGGCAATGAAGGATACTTTTAAAAAAGGCTTTATGTTGCTTAAAACATAGACTAATGAAGGTGTAGACGAAGAATTGTTCTCAGCATGTTACTTAGTATGCTCTGTAATAGTTAGATGGCGTTAGTGGTAATTTTTTTTAACATTGAGCTACTACACGACATATTTGAGTGAAAACCACAGCATATCGAGAGCATATTGAGTGGAAGGGCAACATCTATAAAAAATAAACACATTAAAATTCTCTATCTATAGATTATTTTGTCTATGGGGCTACTACACGACATATTTGAGTGACAACTTCAGGATATCGAGAGCATATTGAATGGAAGGGCCCCATCTACAAAAAACAGCACACATTAAGACTTCTCTGTCTATAAGAGTATTTAGTCTATGTTTTAATGTTTATCAGAAAATTTAAAAGCTTTTTGTAAAATTTAATGTCAAACAAGAAAATGTAGGTGTCGCACAGTTGGAGATTTATTTTACAATCAGAAAGCTATTGCTCTGTACAAATGCCGCAAGAGTCTACTATTTGTAATTTTTTTCCAAAAATGCCAAAATAGTAGATTCTTGCAGGCTCTGGAGCAGATGATACATTTCCAAAAGAATGTAATTACCATAAACTTATATTTTCGATGACGTGCTGTTAGCTTTTACTTCATAGTTGTTTTTAAGAATCGTTTATTTAGTTGATAAAATCTGTTTACTATCATATCTCCTTATCTCATCTATTGTAGAATGCCATAGTATGACATGTAGTGATAACTTGTTATAAAATAAAATCTCCCGTGTCCTCTGCCCGATCTGTTTAAATGTAAAAATGTGATGTTTTTATCAGAAATCAAGTAGATAAAAAAATAACAAAAACAAAGTGTTAATCACTCTTTGTTTACATTGGTGCTGTTTTAATATTACGTGGCTTAATATTTGTAATATAATACCCACAAACAGAGGTCACTAAGGAAGTTCTGAAAAATGTAAATCATACTGAATATCGTATAATGGAGCTATTAAAATTATTATTGAACTTCAATATATCGTATCTCCAGAAGTGTTTATCAAGTTTTTATGTTTGTATTTCCGGGCTTCGACATTAAATGAATGGATTAAGTTGGCAATATAGGCAGGAGTTTTCTTCATCAATTGTCCTTGGGTTTTCATTTCATTCGAATCCGCAAACTGTCACTATAAATGCCACCTGACCAACGGAGGAATTCGGCCAGACTGGACGTTTTATGCATCGACCTATGCTGACAACAGATTTTATATATTTATATATCTTAAACTTTATGTTAAAATCGGAATCTTTCAAATACCTTGGGTCAGAAGGCACAACGTTGAGCGATATAACCTATAATTAGGATTAAATAGATTGTATATTCGCATCCCGGATCTGCATGTACATATATCAATGACACATCTACCGTTAGTCCTAATAGTTTGTTTTCATTCGACAAAGTGCGGTCGTTATCTAAAATCCACTAGATCAAAATGTTTTTTTTTGAAAATTATTTTCGTGGTACCCACAAAATTTGATAAAAGCTTCAGATTTGGAAATATTATATGTGAAAAAACGTGGGTACTCTCATGGCGCAAATATCAGACTTAGTTCGATTTCTAGGTAAGGCACCTTCATATTTACCAATATTGGTTTAGCTCAGCAACATAATATTGGCATGCATTTCCTGAGGGTTTAGCCATGTAAAACTTACCTTCAAGTGCTAGAGCTCGCTTACCTTTAAACTAAAAATATAATCTGACTGTACATGTTCATTTGGACCACCAGTCCCGGCTCCGTTTGGGGACCAACTGGTAGTAGTCTTCATGGTTACGAGGTCGTACCAAAGACTTAATTCTGGGACCACGGGTGCCTGTTGCCCCTAGATCTTTTGATCTAGACTGGTAGTTGGTGTCGGCCCCCTTTTGGGAGTATCGTGGTGGTTTAGATAGGTTCCGCACCAAACCAAGTTGGTGAACACGGTCAAACACTTGAACACAATTGGTATCTCACTACGGTGCAAGGGGCGCTGATTGGTCGCTTTATAACCAGTCCGTGTTGTAAGAACATCGTGGGGTTAGGCCGGAATACCGACGTTAATCATGACATTTCTGTACATGTTCATCTAAGGAGTCTCCCTTAGTCCTTCGAGAAGTTCATCTAAGACTCTATAACGTATTCATATTCTCTATCAACAACCAATTCTAAGCCGATATAACTATGTCCGTCTGTTGAAATCAAGATACAGTTCGCAATATTTAATATAGAGCCTTATAATTTGGTTCTCTACGAATCAGAAGTTTGCTTACAAAATTTTTTGGTATATGTCAATGATTTCATAGCACCACATTACGGTACGTACAGATTCCGCATACTTTGAAGTAAACTCGTGATACAAAATCCATATGTTTTATAAACGGCATAATTATGGTGATTGCTGCAGCACAGCTGACTGATACTTTCTTACTTATTTTTATTTTATTTCACGTTCGTTTTCGTTTATTTTTGGAATTTGGTATTAGGCTTTTGTTCGGGGTATAAAATATTCCTGCAGGGAATGGTCGGTACAACATCACGGTTTGATATAGCTCCCATAGAACGATACTTCCCATTTTGTGAATTTTGAAGGTAACTCATCGACATAGCTGAAATGTGATGTTTATACAGTGGCGGCCAGTTAATTAGGGACAATCAATTCAGTTTAATAGATTACTCGATTTCATTTAAAAATGTGAAGATTTTGATGAAATAAGATTTCTATATAAAGTATTGCTAGAAGCACTATCGAGTGATGTCAAAACATTCTGAGATTCCCCATATGTGAGGGAAGTACATTCCGCTTTTCTAAGAATGGTCCATATTAGCCTGGCCTAAGGTTAACTGAGGTTTTGTACAGAAATTGGTTGTATTAGTTAGTTTATAGTGTATTCAACTGATTTCATGCTTTACACACACCGCAGGTCCTATAAGGGGCCGAAGTATTCCTATAATCCCTTATAATGTGCTTTAGGCCTTATTTTCAATTAATGCAGCAAAAAATTATATTGATTTGGATCTTACAAAACAAAAATTATATTTTTAGTAACCCTAGTGTAGTAGATTTCTCCTTAAGTTACTTATTAACCAGTTTGGATGAGTCATTAGATTGAAAATCCTATTTGAAGCATAATTTATGAGGCATTTTTAAGTCAACAAAATATGGTAATCTGGTCATTAGAATGGCGACATATTGTAAAAAAATATTTTACCTCTACCTATAAAATTGAGCAAAATTTAGATGAGGGATAATTTACATACAAAATTTTTACAAAGGCTGAAAAACACCCAACATTGATGGAATCCCCAGGGATCTTTCTGTTAGCTTTTGTATGGAACGAAGTACATTTTCATATCGAAACCAATCGATATTACTACTTTTTGAGGGAAAAGAAGTTTATATTGCTGGGAAAATTATTCGGTGCATATAAACAAAAGGTTGGTTTAATTGTATACTTTTAAAAATGGCACACACAAATTGTCCTCAATGCTGAAAAAACTCCAGTTGTTGAAATAAGCACAAAATATTTTTAACACATTATGTCAGCATGATAGTGATCAGATTACCATATTTGTTTGATTTAGAAAAGCCTCATATCTCATCCTTAAAATAGGATTTTCACCCTAGTAACTCATCCAAACTGGTTAAAAAGTAATTTAAGGATAAATGTACTCCCTGTATGGAGCGGTAATTGTAGTGTATGGTTCGGAATGATGTCTGAGGTTACTAGAAATATCATTTTTGTTTCAAGAGCCAAATAAATCTGCATATTCGTGGTGCAGTAATGGAAAATAAGACCAAAAGCACATTATTATTGATTATAATAATACGTCGGTCCTTTAAAGGACTTTCGGTGGGGGTAAAGCATGAAATCATCTGAATTCTCTATCAACTAACTAAATACAAACAATTTTGGTATAAAAGTGTGTTCCAATTAACGTTAAGTTGATTTTACTGCAAATGTCCTGGCCGCCACTATATGTATATTTTTGGTATTTTTAATGTTTCAGCCATATCATCGATCTGAAATGTCTAAAAGTTGGTTTCAATTTAATTTATGGTGGAGGGTATAAAAACTTCGGTCGAACTCATCGACTTGTTTTTTTATTCCAGCAAAGCTGCAGCTCTATATGTGTATAACTAAAGTTCCTCAATTAGCCTTAGTCCTGGTCCACACTAGAGTTCTTTCAACAAAATAATTTCATGAAATTAGGCGTTCCTAGTTCAAAATCCCCAATACAGCAATTTCGAAAGAACGCATAATTTCATGATTTTTTTTTCAATGAAATCACTCTAGCGTGGACCGGGACTTATGATAAGTATCCATAAATATCACATAATTAGTTGCATCCCCAGTGCCTCTTCACTTCACCATGTAAATCTATATATATATATAAAAGAGTAAAGTGATGATGTGATCTACAACGCCCAGACGAAACGGCTGAAGCTAGAATCCCCAAATTTTGTGTGAGGATTAGTCTCGGGGCAAAGGTGCTCGATAAGGCTGAGTTTTTGGAAATTCGTCCTAGAAGGGTACGAAAAGTACTAAAATGTACTAAAAATGGTACCATTTGTGTGGGAGGCCGACTAAGAATCAACGCCCAGACGAAACGGCTGAAGATAGAATTCCCAAATTTTGGGTGAGGATTAGTCTTGGGGCAAAGGTGCTCGATAAGGCTGGGTTTTTGGAAATTCGTCCTACAAGGGTGCGAAAAGCACTAAAATGTACTAAAAATGGTCAAATTTGTGTGGGGGGCCGACTAAGAATCAACGCCCAGACGAAACTGCTTAAGCTAGAATTCCCAAATTTTGGGTGAGGATTAGTCTTGGGGCGAAGGTGCTCGATAAGGCTGGGTTTTTGGAAATTCGTCCTACAAGGGTGCGAAAAGCACTAAAATGTACTAAAAATGGTCAAATTTGTGTGGGGGCCGACTAAGAATCAACGCCCAGACGAAACGGCTGAAGCTAGAATTCCCAAATTTTGGGTGAGGATTAGTCTTGGGGCGAAGGTGCTCGATAAGGTTGGGTTTTTGGAAATTCGTCCTACAAGGGTGCGGAAAGCACTAAAATGTACTAAAAATGGTCAAATTTGTGTGGGGCCGACTAAGAATCAACGCCCAGACGAAACGGCTGAAGCTAGAATTCCCAAATTTTGGGTGAGGATTAGTCTTGGGGCGAAGGTGCTCGATAAGGCTGGGTTTTTGACTGATTAATAATCAACGCTCAGACGAAACGGCTGAAGCTAGAATCTTGAAATTTTGTGTGAGGGTTAATCTTGGGCGAAGGTGCTCGATAAGGATGGGTTTTTGGAAATTCGTCCTACAAGGGTGCGAAAAGCACTCAAATGTACTAAAAATGGTCACATTTGTGTGGCTGACCGCCTAATAATCAACGCCCAAACGAAACCACTGTTTCGTTAACATTAGACGAAGTGATGGTTTTTAATATGATCTTGTACAAATTTTCAATATTGGCTACAGTGTTTGTGTAAAATTCTACATAAGTGTTTTAATCATTCTTTTTGGATTGATTGACAACTTTGAGCACGTAATTTTCTTAATTTGGAGTACCTAATTCCTTAAAATTTGAGATAATAAAGTGCAAAGTAAATTTAAATAAACGTCTAACATTTTTGATACATGTGTAAAGTAAATTTATAGAAATAGTGATCATCTATATATGTATATAAATAAGTAGTGAGGTGAGTGACTGACTGACTGATTCATCAACGCCCAGACGAAACGGCTGAAGCTAGAAACTTGAAATTTGTAGTGTGGGTTGCTGTTGGTGTTTAGGGGTGAGATAAGGCTGGATTTTTCGAAATTCGAACTGGAAGGGTACGAAAAGTACTAAAAGGTACTAAATATGGTACCCTTTGTATTAGGCAAACGGTAAAAGCTAGAATTCTGAAATTTGGAATGAGGGTCACTGATGAAGAGCCAGAAAGATGTACCAAAGGGTTTTTGGAAATTCGAACTACAGGGGTACGAAAAGTACTAAATGGTACTAAATTTAGTACATTTTGGATTTGTGTGAACGGATAGAGCTGGAATCCTGAAATTTGAAATTAGGGTAACTTGTGGAAAGTAACAAAGAAAGGTTTTTGGAAATTCGAACTTTAAGTGCACGAATAGTACTAAATGGTACTAAATTTAGTACAATTTGGATTTGGGTGAACAGATAGAGCTGGAATACAGACATTTGGAATGAGGGTCACTGACGAAGAGTAAGAATGAAAGGTTTTTAGAAATTCGAACTATAAAGGTACGAAAAGTACTAAATGGTACTAAATTTAGTACAATTTGGGTTTGGGTGAACGAATAGAGCTGGAATCCTGAAATTTGGAATGAGGATCACTGATGGAGAGTAAAAAAGAAAGGTTTTTGGAAATTCGAATCATAAGTGCACGCAAAGTATTAAATGGTACTAAATTTAGTACAATTCGGATTTGGGTGAACGGATAGAGCTGGAATCCTGAAATTTGGAATGAGGATCACTGATGAAGAGTAAAAATGAAAGGTTTTTGGAGTTCGAACTATAAGTATACCAAAAGTAATAAATGGTACTAAATTTAGTACAATTTGGGTTTGGGTGAACGAATAGAGCTGGAATCCTGAAATTTGGAATGAAGGTCACTGATGAAGTGTAAAAAAGAAAGGTTTTTGGAAATTCGAATTGCAAGGGTACGAAAAGTACTAAATGGTACTAAATTTAGTACAATTTGGATTTGGGTGAACGGATTGAGCTGGAATCCTGAAATTTGTAATGAGGGTCACTGATGGAGAGTAACAAAGAAAGGTTTTTAGAAATTTGAACTAAAAGTGCACGAAAGGTACTAAATGCTACTAAATTTAGTACAATTTGGATTTGGGTGAACGGATAGAGCTGGAATCCTGAAATTTAGAATGAGAATCACTGATGAAGAGTAAAAATGAAAGGTTTTTGGAAATTCGAATTAAAATTATACGAAAAATACTAAATGGTACTAAATATAGTACAATTTGGGTATGGGTTAACGAATAGGGCCGGAATCCTGAAATTTGGAATGGGGGTCAGTGATGAAGAGTAAGAAAGATGTACCAAAGGTCGAAAAGTCCTAAATGGTAGTGAGTTTAGTATGATTTGGATTTGAAGAGCTGAAATTCTGAAATTTGGAATTAAGATTACTGTTGGAATATAGAATTGAGATATGGAGGTAGCTTTGGAAAATCGTAGTAATGTGCACGAAGTAGTACTAAATGGTACGAAATTCGCTATAATTTGTATTTGCGTGAACAGATTATTGTTGGAGTGTAGGATTGAGGTAGTTTTGGAAATTCGTACTAATGGAAAAGTGCTAAATTTAACTACATTGGCTATAATTTGGGTTTAGGTGAACGGATAGAGCTGAGATATGAAAGTACATTTTGGAAAATCGTGTACGAAAAGTGCTAAATGGTACAAAATTTGGTACCTTTTGGTATTTGCTATATGGTATAGAATTTTGTACAATTTGTGATTTTGTAAAGGGTAGAACTGGAATTTTGAAATTTGGTATTAGATCAGCAATTGGTGTTTAGAGTGGAGGTAGGGAGGAGGTTTTGAAAATTCGTACTTATTTATACAAAAACTACTAAATAGTCCTCAAATGGGTTTCAGGGGAACTGGTAAAACTGGAAAACTGAATAGGGGTTAGGATATATTTTGAATATAAGGAAGTAATTTTTGAAACGTTTACCTATGTGTACGAAAAGTTGGGTAACATGTTGATACCAAAATCATGTTAAATAGTTAAGGTACTAAATTTGGTGTTGGGTGTAGGAACAAAGCTGGGATTATATAATTTAAAAATACGCTATTTGTACAAAAAATACGAAATGGAAAAATATTTGTTGTGAAGATCACTCTAAAGTTTGAGACAAAGTTCTGAGTTTGAAAAATTGTACTGAATATTGTCCCATTGATTTGATGTTAACGCAAAGGAGTTTCTAAATAATGTTCTGAAATTAAGTAGTCAAACGTGAAGTATCTTTTCGAAAAATGTTTTTTGTTCTGACCGCTTTGGTATGTAAATTTGAAAATGTGGTCCAATGCGACAATTTTGTTAACTAGAAGGTATTTAGCCCCTGATATTAAAAAATCCTAAATTGAAATGCCTTCAAAAAATTTTCCGTTATATACGGTTGACATACCGGTGCACATTAAGTACAATTTTTTGTAAAGAAGTTTTCTAACCTTTCATGCCACAAATTCCGAATTTCGGTTGGAAAATATGCAGAAGATCTTCAAAATACTCTAAATCTTCAAAATATCTCTTCTAATAAACGTGGATTGAAGTGGAGATTTTTTAAATTAAACTTCTATATCCTCTGAGTATTCAAGGTCCAAATTTAAAGAAAATTGGACAATATACATTTGTTCTTCTTTAAAAATACACTAAGTCGAGAGGTAACGTTATATGGGGATATACGAAAACGTGGCCGAAAATTTAACGGACCTATTCGGGTTCTGGGCGAAACCGCTAAAGCTAGAACCTTGAATTGTGAATGTGCGTGATTGAAATTCGTACTCGAAGAGAATGCTGTGTTAGTGAAGGGGTACAACCAGGAGTCAAATCTGAAATTTGCAATATGATACGTAGTTTTGGAAATTCGAAATAAAAAATATGGTAGCTGTGTAGGGATGCGATAGGGCTTTTTTTTATTCTGACCACAATGGAAAAAGTATTGGTAATAAAAATAGGTCTTAGTACAACAGAATCTCCAGTATTCACCATTCCCGTATTAAATATTGTTTATATATAATTCGTTTCCTTTCCGCATACGAAGTAGCGGGCATTTGCTAGTTATTTCTTATTTATCCTCTATTTGATTATTTTACTTTTATTACATTCATATTATGATCTGTTTGTTTTTTTTTTTTTCATTTTGATCTTCTTCGTCCAGTTCGGGGTGATGATGATTTCAACGTCTCTTGTATTAGCATTGCACTTCTCACCACAAATGCTCTCTTTAATCTTTATATGTACTTGTTGTGTTATATATTTTATTTTGACGTTCATGCGGATAAACAAACAACTTCGTTGATTTACGTTATTCATGTTGTTGTTGATGCTGTTGTAATCACTATCTCTCAGCAGCAGCCAGGCAAGCCAAGCAGGCAGTTAGTTCTTTATTCTTATCTGCTGCTAATTCGTCTTCGTTATAATTATTGTTGTTGTTTGTGTTTTACTGTTTTTTTCTTCATAGACATTCATTTATGAATGTAGGAGACGGCACGTCAACTCAGAAACTTTTCAAAAACATATGAAAGAAATCCTCAGTCTTCAAAAGTCATTCAGTTGGAATCTGTTATCGTAACACCACTACTACTGGTCTCAACAGCTGCAGCCTGCCTGCCGGTTCCCAGTTAATATCAGTGAAATCGTGCTTTTTCTTAAAGAAATAATCCAAAAACAAAATTAAAAATAATTCAAAGAAAAAAATCTAACGAAAAGAAAACCACACAGCCCTCTCAAAAATTTGAGCATTTGTTGATCTTTGTTTACTCGTGACTTCTCGAGAGAGATACGCGCGCGTTACCACTAAATTAGTCGACAACTTCTTGTTGGTGTCGTGTGCCTAATTTCTTTCCTTGTCCACATGGACGGTTGGTAAATTTGAGTGCCTTTGTTTTCGTCTTCAAGTGAAAGTTTCGGAGTTTGACGCGTTCTAACTTTATTTTGTGCTTGTTATCAAAAGATCGTGAGTCCTGATTGTTGGAATATAAATATATAATCATCATCATGCCGAAGAAGGAGGATACCCCAATAATAATGTAAGTATTTAAGATCCAATGACCTTGTATACCTATCTGACATGAAACCATGTGTTATGAATAAATTGATAATCAAACCCTGCTGCCAGTGAGAGTTCGTAGGAAAGTAGTTTCATTCAACAATATTATGCCGATTGAATTTGAGTCTTGTTATGACATTTGTCATATATTTCGGATTATTGACTACACCATTTTCACACGTAATTCGAAGAATTTCAGTTGTAATTTGATTATTTCATTTGAAATTCGAAACATTTCACTTGTAATTTGAGAATTCCAATTGAATTTCGAATTATTTCATTTGTAATTTGAGAATTCCATTTGATATTCGAATTATTTCATTTGTAATTCGAATTTTTCCATTTGTAATTTGAATTTTTCTATTTGTAAATCGAATTTTTTCATTTGAAATTTCAAATGAAGAAAATTCAAATTATAAATGGAACAATTCGAATTACAAATGAAATAATTCGAATTACAAATGAAAAAATTCAAATTACAAATGAAATAATTCGAATATCAAATGGAATTCTCAAATTACAAATGAAATAATTCGAATTCCAAATGAAATTTTCAAATTACAAATGAAATAATTCGAAATTCAATTGGAATTCTCAAATTGCAAGTGAAATGCTTCGAATTACAACTGAAATTATTCGAATTACATGTGAAAATGGTGTAAAGCGCCTTTTACATCTAACGTGTTTTATAAAACATGCGTCATTTAAGTTGTCAATTCCATAGAATATCTGTCACATAAATGACGTAAATTCCCAAAACACCTGTTTTAAATGCAAGTGTAAAATGCGTTTAAGGGATAACATAATTTATTTCATTTGTAGAGAATTGTCTGACAAAGGTTTTGCGAATTTCTGAAGCACTTGCTACCAATGGAACATGGAATTTAACCTGCGAATATCGTGGGAATTTCGCCTGGTATATTGATAGAATACCCGCCGTGCAGACACAATGTTATGGTTTCGAAACTCGGAGAGACAAATAATAATTGTTCCACAAACATCCCAGATGTGACAAGGGAGACTTCTCTCATATCAATGAGCGCACCCCGATTCATATTACCTCAATGATATGGGACCTACTGTTTATTGTCAAGTTCAAACGGCGTGTCCTAAGACACCTCTTGTTGAAAAGTTTTACATGGCTGAAATACTTAAGAAATGAAGCCAACGTCACTAAGGGCGTTTTTTGCCACCGTTGAAAATTTGATATTGGCTGGCCTGGAATTCGAACCCACGACCTTTAGCGTGCAAGGCGGGTGTGCATACTATTGCACCACGGTGGCATCAACTTCTCAATTAGTGATGTCCTACAATCATGGATACGCAGTTTGATCTCGGGGATATGAAGAAGATCTCATATCATTGAGATAAAAATGTAATCGGACCACACTCTTTGATATGAGAGAAGTCTTCCCTTGTTATTATTATGTACGTTGGAAATGTTTATTTCAGAATATACTGACGTAGAAGAATTATAGCATTATAGAAGAATTATAAAATTAACTAATTAAAATTTTTTCGCTTAGAAATGTAAAACTACCATGTGAAGCTTCGTTTGGTTTTTTCCATAGCTGAATTGAACTGAAAAGTATGCTAACAGTGAGGATCCCCCTGATAGATGCAAAGTGTTAAGGAGTTATGGTCACTTATTGAGCGCCAAAAGAGTCACTTTTCATGATTTTTTTAAAAGAAATCTACCAAACTTTTTAGAAGATGTTTTTTCTTTCATCGAAAAATGTCACAACTTAAGCTACCTTCGGATTTTTTTCTGTTGGAAAAATCTTGAATAGTTTTCTGATAAGTACCCGCCTGCGAAACGCTGTTTTTACTAAAGCAGTTTGCTGTGCTCACTGTAGCTCGAAAACGAATAAACCGATCATAATATATTTTTGTGGGATCATTAAGAACTTAATGATCTTGTCCTTAAGCGAAACGTAATTAAAAATATCATATTTTTACAAAATGATGAAGTTTCAAAGTCAATATTTCAATTTTATCGAAAAAATGAGTAGTTTTTCGGCCATAAATTCGACAAAAAATTAATTAAATTAATTAATTAAAAATTAATTATTTGTTTGTATACTAATCCCACAAAAATATACGAAGATCAGATCATTCGTTTTCGAGCTACAGTGGGCACCGCTTTCAAAGATGCAATTTCGAGAAAAACACGTTTTTATACCCTCAGCTTTTATGCTAACTAGGGTATATACACTAGGGATATAACTTTTTGCACTTTTTTGCAAATATCAAAAATACCACCACATAGCCGTGTAGAGCATGAAAAACTATAATGAAATACGGCGCAAATTTTTCTCTACCGCGAAAAAAGTTTCCGCACCAAATGCATTGAAGTTCTGTAATGCATTTTTTAATTTTATCTGTCATAACAACATATTTGCTTTTCATTAAAATTTTTATTTTTTTGTAATCTAATTTAAAATCATTATCAAAGCGTTCTGGACCAATTTGTTCTCAAATCGCGGCATTTCGGATCATATTAGGATTTTTTGACACTACTGCACTTTTTGGTTTTTCTTTATAAACTAGTGAATTTTATGTTTATATTTTTTTAACCTATCGGACAAGAGAATATGGGGTCATTTGCAACTAATTCGCGAAAGTTACAGACTGTTTTTGTTGACTTTGCCTGTGAGAATTGTATTTTTTTTCTATAAATATTTATTCAAACAAAACAAATTTAAAATTTTAAGTAGAAAAAATATCAAAAGGGTTTTAGTAATCACGGCCGGTGCGGGAACTTTTTTCACAGAATCGGTCTTAGAAACGCGTTTTCATTATTAGGACAAAATTCCCCACATGGTACTGGTGTTGTATTTTTGTAGAAAACAAATACGATTCTCACAAGCAAAGTCAACAAAAACAGCCTGTAACTTTCGCGAATTCGTTTCAAATGACCCCATATTCCCTGGTCCGATAGGTTAAAAAAATATAAACATAAAATTCACGAGTTTATAAAGAAAAACCAAAAATTGCAATAGTGTAAAAAATCCTAATGTGGTCCGAAATGGCGCGATTTGAGAAGAAATTGGTCCAGAACGCTTTGATAATGATTTTAAATTAGATTACAAAAAAATAAAAATTTTAATGAAAAGCAAATATGTTGTTATGACAGATAAAATTAAAAAATGCATTGCAGAACTTCAATGCATTTGGTGCGGAAACTTTTTTCGCGATAGAGAAAAATTGACACCGTGTTTCATAATAGATTTCCATGCTCTACACGGCTATGTGGTGGTATTTTTTTGGTTATAGCCCTAATATACACTTTCATACGGGCAAAATGTGCCTCTTCGAAATAATGTGTTTTGGACGAAATCCGTTTCAGACAATTTGGAGTCGATATAGAAATGTCTGTCTAGCTGGCTGGAGCGCACGATAACTCTCGAACGGATAAAAATTTGGCCTTCGTAGTTGGACTATAACTCTCGAACAGATCAACCGATTTGGTCCAACTTTGGCCTCATTTTTTCCAAACTTAGTTTATCAAAAATTTAAAAAAATGTCACTTAAATGGTACACTCTATACCTGTTGAAGGGAGCAACCGATTTGGTCCAAACTTTGGATCTCCCAATCTTTTGTCCATATTCGAAAATGGCTTAAATCGGTCTCTTCCTTAAGTGCTCGAAGTGTTCGAAGATCCTTTGGAAATTTATACTGATGTTACTCGTTGTGGTCCTGTTTACAGCGATATTATGCTCTTCGCGGACAAGTCCATGCTTCCTGACATAGTGGTCCAAACGCTCTAAGTTATACGGTGTCCAACTGAAATAACTAGTGGGCACGATATATATCGAAAAGAAATGATTCCCAAAATAAGATCCACTTCCAAAACTGACTATGTCGATTAATTCCTGTATGTACCTCCTCCGCAACACCTTTGAGCATTAATCCTAATCCACATTTTTGTCGACAAGATGTAATGTCTTAAAAGAACCACAAAAATTCTGAAGCCCTCCTTAATACTTAATTTTTGGGGAAAAGGATTTTGGTTTTGTAACCGGTATTCGATCTGTCTGTAGATGAAAGCTTCAATTCACATAGGCTGAGGGTATATCTCTGTCGTCAAAGCTGGTTGATACTTTTTTACTTGTTAGCTTCTACGCTACATACAAACACACAATAAATGTTCATATCTCAGATAATTTTTTTCGATGGATTGATTCTATTCTTTACTTTACTTTAAAATGAGCCAATAAAATAATTTAAAATTTGTTTAAAATTTTCTAGTGACCCTTAAGTTCCAAAGTGTCACAATGCAAAATACACAAAATATTTCTTATCGTTGGATCGATTTGTTTTTTTCAGTAAATGCTTAAAATAAGTAAAAAATACTTTAGCCAAAAATATGGATCTAGTTTTTCCTATAGCCCTTTTATAGAAGTACCATCCGATTTCAGGCATTTTAAAGCTTTTACCTACATTTCTTTTCCGAATTGGCTATAATTTGGTGTTTGGGGTTCTCAGTAGTCACAAACCTCCTGCACCAAAAATTGTAGACATAGGTGCATGTTTTGGTATAGCCTCCATTTAACGGTACCTCACGATTTTAGGTATATTGAATTTTTTGTCTACATTTTCGACCCGAATCGGCTGCAATTATGTATTTGGAGTTCTCATTGATCAGGAAACTTCCACACCAAAAAGTGTGGACATAGGTCCAGGTTTTTGTCGAGCCCCCATATAGCGGTACCGTCAGATTTCAGGTTCTTTGAAGTTTCTATCTACATATTCGGCCTAAATTGGCTGAAATTTAGTTATGGGGTTCTCAGTGGTCAACGTCTCCGCTTGATATTGTGGACAGGAAAGGAAATTAACTATTGTAGGTAGGTCCGACCGAACTGGCAGCCGTGGTTGGGACCACAGTACAATGGTTAGTATGACCGCGCTACACTGAGAGAGTCGTGACTTCAAGACTTCGTTGAGATAAACCCTAACAATTATTCGACGATTGTTAAACCACTCAATTTCAGACAGTTGGGATAAAGAGTTCCAATTTGGAACTAAGAAGACTTTTTTAGAATTTAGCATTTACCCGAATTGCCGTAAGTGGTTCGTATCTGTCTAATCTGAATCTGAACCACGCCTTATTTCATGGCAGCTGTAATATAGTTTTTCGCTTATAGTTGCGGCTTTGATGTGGGTGTTGTTGACTGTGCGTAAATTACAGATTTTCGTTCGGGTCCGGACATCCTATTTATTAGACCTAAGCCATGATCTCTAAAATGGCAACTTTGGTCAGCATCATTAGTCTTCGTCTTTGTCAACTAATCGAGAATTTATTTCGAACTTGTATCATCTTCCTAAGTGATCATGCTAGGAGGCACTTTTAAGCTCATTACACCAGGGGTGTTATCATAGGCTCCTTATTAGGAAGAAGAAGCTAGAAAAGTTTTTTTTTAAATAATATGTATGTTCCAGAACTTACTAATTTACTAATTTTTGCTATTTTTTTTTAAAACACAAAGGAAAAATTGTTATCGTAGTAAAAATTGGTAGATTCTTGCAGATTCTGCAGATTATTAAAAATTTCTTAGCGACCAATTGTAGAATCTGTTATATCTTTTCTACACTAATTAATAAAAAAGAAACAAAAACAAATCATTAAAAAATAAACGAAATTAATTCTTGACGTTTCGTTTAAAGCGCTTTATCGAATTTTTGAATGCAACAGAATGTCACTGTCACCCCGTCAATGGATTTTATAGTTAACCATTTGATTTGATTAATTCTTTGTGTTTCATAACCACAAACACCGCAGCAACTTCAACGCCTTTATAATTGCAACATTTGATATGATCCCCCCAAATTCCCAGTGGTGGCCATCAGTTGAAGTAAATCACAATATAAATATTTCTCCAACATAAATTTAACCAAACTCCGTCTTTGACAAGTCACTTCTCTTCGTTTGGCAACAAATTTCATTGGGCTACATTGGCGTTCTGCTGCTGTCCCTTTATTTTATCTCTGTGTGTGTGCATTTGCATTCCCCGTTATTCGTCTTTCAATCCATCTCGTAACTTTTGTCATCATAATTATGCGGTCTCTGAGGTTTGGGCTTGAGGTTGAAAGAAATGAATGTGCCGGGTTTTAAATGGTAGGTGGTGATGGGGTGTGTTGTGGTGCACTGGATGCCATGGAGCCACAACAGTTTGCCGATGCCATCAATACTGTCATCAATTGGCTTTGGAAGTGACAGAGTGAGCGAGTGAGTTCTTGACTTGTTGGTTGCTTACCCGGCCAATACCGCGTTGCTTATTTGACTTGTTGTTTACTCGTTGATGAAATGAAAATTTGTTTTAATTTCTTCCTTTACTTTATTTTGGGTTTATTCAGGGGACACTGACGAAGATGAGGGCAATGATGACAACGGGAAGTGTTGAGGAAACCATTATGGTTGGCCATGTTCGTGGAATTTTTCGTGGCACAACAGTTGTGGTAATGTGACGTTTGAAACTGCAGTGGCTTCTTCGCCCCCAAAAGTATTGATAATGGCTGGCGGTTAGTTGGTTGGTGTCTTTTGAATGTTTTTGTATAGCGTGTCAAGTATTGCAGTTAAATTTCTCAAACAAGGATGTTTACATTTTGCTTTCGTTAAATCTTCCCCCATTCTGCACTTTCGCTGTGTTGCACACTTATCTAAACTATAGATTTATCTTGTTTTTGTTTGGCGAGAGGGTTGGTTTGTGTTTATTATGCGTCGTTCAATGCGCTTTGATTAACTTTCGGCATGCTACAATCGTTGCATTTGCCGTTGTTGTCAATGTCCTAGCGTTTCTTTGCCTTGTGCGCTTTTCTTCAGTTGCAAATCCCTTGAAAGTTGGATTATGTCAATCAAAAACGCTTAACAATTTCTCATACTTTTTTCACTTTGCTCTTTTTTGTGTGCATTCTATTCCTTGAGTCATTTGGCTGGATGACTGAGTGAATGGTAGCTGTTGCAGTCCAAGACTTCCTTGCAGATAGTTACTACACGTGATGTTTCCTTACAGACACAAAAAGCAAACAGTAACTAGGAGTGATAAAGTCCTATTGTTCCTTGCCTTGAAAGGCTTAGTTTTTGTTGTCTTTTTGCAAATTGATGTCACTTGCAGGGGACGACCTACACCCAGTGCAGTGTCGACAATTAAAAATGATTACGTGTATAAAAGGCAGTTGGATTGTATCGGGGGAGATGAACAGTGGAGCTATCGACAATGGGAAGATATTCTTTCATATTTTTTTTGTTAATAGAAGTCATTTTTCACGTACCATACAAATATTGTTTTTCACAATAAAAATTATTTTCTGCAGGAAAAGTGACGCTTTTATTTCTCATGAAGAAAATAATAAATATTGATATTTTTGTTTGTTTTCTTTTTTCGTCATCCTTGACTCCCTGTGGCCTATAGGGCCTCAAAATTCTCTTGGGAAACGTTTATACTGGACACTTACTTGGGACTGTTCTCGTTCTTTTTCATTTTCTTATCGAAATGGTAAACCAGGCTGTAAGTTCCTTCATTGAATTCTTTCCATGACATTGCTTCCGATTGTCTGTGCAAAAGTGTGGAGTCAAAGTGCACCATACAAGTGTACCATTGTTGCCTTACTGTGTAGACTTTGCCTGATGTTGTCACACCCACAACGGGTTTGTCTCTTGGAGCTTAATCTTTTCAAGAATATCACGTGCATGGTGGCGTCAACACAAACTTTGTATTGGCTAAAAGAAAACGTTAAGAAAAAATGAAAACAAAGTTTTTTTCCTAGGCTTCTGTCATTTTCATTTTCCCTTTTTTAATTTTCATTCATTTTGTTGCATTTACTCTAGGCCAAAAACGGAGAAGCAAAACTTGGCGTTAATTGTAATTAGCATACATTAGGGAGGCCAAAACCTCCTTCTTTTCTGCTTCATAATTTCATTTATTGTTATACATCAATGGTGCACAAGAAGAGAATGCTATTTTGGGGTTTTCTATGGGAAAGAGAGTTGTAGTTAACTTTTTCGTAAAGACGCGTGCATGGCTGTTATACATTGTCTAAGTTGTTGTTGTTGCAATTAACAATATTACGAGGAATTCGTAGAAGAGATTACTGCGAAGAATGTAGGGTGAAGAGAGGGGATAGAGCGAAAGGAGGGAAAATATATTTTTTTATTCTGACGAAAAAAAAATAAAATCGATTGGCTTCTGTTTATCTTGGCTTGACACAATCAGTGCTCGTATTTTTTATTCTTGTGAATTTTTTTTTCCTTCTTGAACACCCTACACCAGCAACAATTATGATGAGGAAGTAATAATACACTAGGGTTAGGACTTTTTTACAACCTCGTATCCCTGTATGATATTTTGATAAGTTTTTACCTAAGATTGCATAAAATCTTAATTATAAAGTGATTCGATCAAAAAAGCTTTCGCACAAAAAGCTTTTAAAGTTCTAATTTTTCAGAACTTTTGACAATTTTTTAAAGTCACTGTGAGTAGATATTTAACTGACAACTAGGTATAGGGGCACACGACATAACAAAAATGGCATGACCGTTTGTTTCTCACTAATTTTATCATCGTACTATATCACATATATAATTTTATATTATTTATAACTTTATTTCATATATCATAAAAATTAAAAGTGCTTTGTGTGGGGCCTTTTTTAAAATTCAAATGGAATAAAAGTTATTTTAGTCATTAATAGGCATCATGACACAGGAAATAATATTTTGAGAACATTTTTTTTATTTCATCGAATGTTATTTTAGACACTAATAGGCAAAAGTTCATACATTCTCACTACAGGAAATCATTTTTGAGAAAAAAATTTTAAAAAGTCATACACATGATCATTTTTATAAAAAAAGAGTGCAGTCTATTAAGTTTAAGGAACTAGTAAGGCAGAGATTCGGGAGTAAATGTCCAAGTACCGATGGTTTTGGGGCTTACTTTGCGAGACTTTGACGCTCCTTGAACATCCAACTCAGCTATAAGAACGTTATATGTCATTGACTCAAATGAATCGCCCTATTTGACCCACGGAAATGTGTAAGGACCATAATCTCCGAAAATATACCTGGGATGTCCAGACTTATTACAGAGAAAGTCTAGTGCAGAGCAACATGTGATAAATAAATAAATGAAAAAAAAAATAAATAAATAATAAAAAGCAAAAAATTGGAAAGCGGAAGTGTGAAAAATCGAGGTATACAGGAGTGAGAATGAAGTCCGAAATTCTGCAAAAAAGCAAAACATCAACATGGTGGCTGTGGTGATACGTATACATGCTTAGAATGAGCTGATTGTATCCCGCAGTAGCGATGACAACGACACCACAGAATAAATCCGAGATGGTAGCATTGAATGTATACGCCAAGTCAGAATAATAAGACCGCATCAGCCGATAGCTTGTTAGCCAAGCGGATCAAGGCAGGAGGCTACATGCTGATAGGCGAAAGCAACAGCTAGGTAGCATCATGTGACAGAAATTGATAAGACAGTATCCTCACAACTAAAGTCTGTGATCAATTCAATATATTGGGTCATGTGAATATGGATTTGAACCTGACAAATTCACTATTGACCAGGTTTTCACCTTAAGGAAAATTTTGGTGAAGACTCAATACAAGCAAATCGATACTTACCATCTTGACTTCGACTATAAGGCAACTTTCGACAGCTCTATACGTTCAAAATAAGTATTTTCGCAAAGCTTTGTGGTGGTCCTCAGTTAAAATTAGAAAGAGCCTTTCCATTCGGTGATTAGGGGAAAAGAAAGGAAAAGGGGAAACGGGAATGGAGAAGGGGGAAGTGGATAGAACAGACAATGAAAAATAGAGAAGAGATTGGTACGAGATTTTGACTGAAACTAAGTAGATCTAATAAGACCCGCCCACCGTCATTTGAGGATCCTGCAGTAACTTACCAGAAACGCGGGTTCTATGAAAGATAAGTAAGAGAGAGAGAGAGAAAGAGATGTGTCTGTGTTTTTCGGACAGGACACTGGCGAGTTGGTATTCGATCGTTTCAGTCTTTCCCTCGTCTTCGGAGAGCCGGCAGTGCTCAATATTGTTGCCCTCCAACTTGCACGTTATAGATCTTATATGACAGTGGCCATTAATGACCCTTACAGCAATCTTAATCTCTAACTTGCTAAGTGAGGGTAGTGATGTAGTTCTACGTCCTCAGATTGACTTCTATAACGTACATCCAGGTCGGTTCTGCCAGATCCTTGCGGTTTTCTGAAAGTAAAACATTTTGAGTTTGTGGAGAAAGAAGCAGAACAATGGCTGGACACAGTGTTCTACTTGTAAGTCAGAAGACTGAGAATAACGTCTTGCTCAACATTGCAATCCCCTGGTACCTCATTAAATTTAACGACCCATCCACAAGTTTTTTTTAAAACAAATCTGCAGTTTTGAACAATTTTAGATTAAATGGCAAATAACCTTTATGCCTTGTGGTGGTCCTCATGTCTACCAGTATGTGTATACCGAGAACACTCCACCTGCAAATGCTGTCATCCCCACCCAATGGCGCTAGAGCTCTCAAACCTGCAAAAACTTCTGCCTAGAAAATGCTACAGTTGTCGTGAAGTTTGTATCAGCGTCTGATATTTCGTTCCTTACAGTATACGCCAGGTCCTGTTATTTTTTCCATCTTCGACGCATCGGTGAAAATTGCTAGGCTATCCGGGATTGGAATTCCCTCAACGCACTAATTCATATCCTGGTTAATTACATCTGGTGTGTCGAAGTCCACTCCATGTAATCGCGCCATCTGCCATTTAGCCCAACTTGGCTAAATATCCATTTCAAAACGTTAGCATACCCAAGCTGTGTGCAATGCCACAAGTTTAGCTCTCTGAGCTTCAAAGCACCTCTTGATGCCTGACATTGAAGTTACAAAACCTGTGGCTGAGTATTCAGAACATCATTATGGGCCACCTGGAGAGAGCTTTTAATTGTTCCAGTAATGAAACCTGTTGACATTGACACAGTAGCTAGCTTGGGCAGGTACGAATTATTACTTAGGGCATGTAGTTTGGGATCCCAGCTTTAGCCTATGGAGTTATTGCAGGAATATAGCGCAATCAAGTCTCTCTTCGTGCGTTCCTCAGATTATAACGAGGATTTTTACTAGGAATGAGGTAAGTTCAGCTCAAGGACCCACAAAACCTTAAGGGAAAACACGAGTTATGATGATGTATTTCTTTATTATAACTTATCTTGGTGCCTAAATTATGAGAAATATGTGGGTATTCGTGTAGACTTATTTATTAATTTGATACGACTATTCGTCTCGACAGGGTGGTTTCGTATGGTGGACGTCGCAGGCTATTGTCTTCAGTGGCTTTGGCGTGATCGTCTGAAGTTGGCACAGTGGTGGCATTCGGCCCGACGGTGTTCGGATGACAGGAGTTGGCCAGTAGAATTATTGGTTCTCGTAAAGGTGGGGGACTCGGCTCGTATTGCCGGGTGGAAGCGGGTTGGTTATAGTAGGTGTGATGACGGCACTCGTCATATTGATGATGCTCGGCTGTAATAGCCGTGTTGACTGCTCTCGGCTTGATGTAGTTTTGTGGACAACACTTGTCTCGGGGTACTTGTGTTGATGCCCCTCGGCCTTAGGAGTTGGGTTGGAGGCACTCGGCTCGATATAGTCGGTTCTAATAGGCGTGCTGATTACCCTTGGCTTCGGCAATCGGATTGATGGCCCTCGTCTTGGTGTCTCCGTCAATTGTGCTCGGGTTGGTGACACTCGGCTAGGTGAAGAGAAGATATTGAGTCAGTTCGAAGTGAACGAATCGCAGGAAGCGAGCTAATCGCGGAGGCGAACGAATCGCAGGAAGCGAACAAATCGCGGAAGCGAACGAATCGCTGGAAGCGAACTAATCGCGGAAGCGAACGAATCGCAGAAAACAAGGCTTTGGGTTTTGTACAAAATTTTCCGACTCCGGACACTGCCACAAATCATCCAGCACTTGACGATACTTGGTGCCAAAAACCGAAAAATTTAGCTAGTGGGTGAAATAAAGTGATTGAGAATTGTTTCCCCACAGCTTGAAAAGAGTTCACATTTCTTTACACCGAATTAAAATAATTCTATAATATCGTTTGTCAAATAAGATTCTATATTTCGTGATGCGCTTATATCAATGGCAAGTACGTCTTTAACGGGAATTACCATAGTACGTTAGGGTGGGGTTTACATTAAGTTGGCCAATATAAAACCAAAAAAAAGTAACCGATAATATAATATAGGTAATATGTATCGGTCACGTTACAACATTTCCTTTACATTTTAGTCGATGGTCGAGCACCATACCTAGGTACTTCGCTTCTGTAGAAACGCTTATTACTGTGGGCACAAAGTCACCAATATTTATTTTTCTGGTGAATAGTACCAACTCTGTTTTGGCTGTATTCACACCAAGGCCGTTAAGGTGTACCCGACGAGATGGTCAACTTGCATTACTTCAGACAACGTATACATACGTAGGCAACTACCCTTATTCCTTATTTTGTCAAACTCCTTGAGTATCCGATTCACTACCAGAAGCCACAGTAATGGCGATAGAACTCCTCGCTATGTGGTGGCTCGGGTGATTGACTTTCTTGCAGAACTCTCCCTAATATTGAAATTGATAAGTCTGGTTTCCAGCATGTCATCAATCCAATTCGTTAGGCTGTACAATAGTGGATTCACATTTTTAAAAGTTCCTTCTATATCAAGAAAGGCAGCTAAGGTGTGAGTCGAATCCTCCATGCCCTCAGTCAACTTCCCTTTTACATAATCATTCTAAGAATTTCTAGAGAGGTCATCATTTATGTTTTCAAGTCCAGCAATCTTTCGATTGTATTCAGTAAAAAGGCTATTTGGTCTATAGGCATTCGATAACAAGTGACTTGGCTTCCATGCCTTGGGAATTTATGCCACTCTCCCGGCATTGGCAACGTATGTCACGGACAAACTCTAAATTTCCTTTAAGACGGTGATCAATCGTTTTGAAGTATCGGCGGAATGTTAACTTCATTAGTGGTATTCCCTAACTCATTTTTTGGTTACCGACAAAAATCGGTAAAATCACAAAGGGATCCTATTTAAAAATCCTGGTTGTTGTTGTAGCAGCATTTAAACTTACGTAGAAGCATAACTTTAATTGTGGGTTGGCAGCCACTGGCCGAAACACTATGGTTACGGGTCAATCCGGGACGAAAGAAAAAATCCTGGTAGACAATGCTGGTATACAATTTTGCTTCCTAATTCAACTATTTAAGAAATAAATCCAATATATTTTATTTGCCTCGTATTCGTCGTGCAGGGCATGCAAATTTCGCATTCGCAATCTCAAAGTTCTTTCTTCTTCTTCTCTCTTAAAATTTACAGTTGCAGTTGTTAATTTTAATCATTTTCTTGGAATAATTTGGTTGTAATTTTTTTCCTTTTGGGAGGCGGTTGGTTAGTTAATGTGCATGGATGCATGGCAAACGTGTGCTCCTTAAAATACCAACTGTGAAGGATTCAAAAATTTCCACTGAAGGATTGAAGGAAGAAACAAAATACGAAAAACTAATTTAAACTTAATATTAATCACAACAGCAATGACAGCAGAGCACAGACGAGTTTGTCTCAACCAACAAAAAAAAAAATGGAAAGTGGCGGCAATAAAAACTTGGTGTTAAGATCTCAAATCGCTTTTTTACTTCGTCTATGCAGCATAACTATAGCAAGAGTGCACATGACATTATGTCGACTGTGGAAAATTTCAAATCTGTCGTTTTTGTATTTTTCGAAGGAAGTTGGTTGGTTGGTCGTTTTTTTTTTGTTTTATTCAGATCAGCGTGGTTTTGTGGCAGTCAAGTTGATGCCTGGGCAATACTTATTTTGTTTGATGTTGATGGCAACTGCCTTTGTACATCAATATGCATTAATTTTTTTGAAAGCGGGAAGGAGGTTGAGGCTAAAAACGTTGCTACTGTATTTTAATGAACATTTTTCGTCAACTTTTCATTCTGCTGAAATTTGTTTTTTTATTTTTCTCTTTTGGAGTTTTGTATTTGTATTGGGTTTTGTTTTTTGGAATATGACTTTAATTAGAAATCAGCTTAAGTTTTTTTCTTAACCGGTACTTTGGAAATAATCTTTACATTTGCTTTTGTTGGTATGCAGCAAACGAATAAAGAAGAGAGAATTGAGGCAATTAATATGGATGGAGAAAGAGCAAAAGTTATATTTTTTTGCAAATTTGAACTATGAATTTTAATGAAAAAGTGGACTAATCTTCCTGGAAAGCTTAACAAGTGACAGAAGTTTTCAGAAAAAATAAATTTAATTCGAAGTCTTGTTCTTCTTGGTGTTTCTTAATTGATAATTGTCAAGCATCAAAATCGTCCTTGTTAAGTTTAATGAAATAATGTGTGACATTCCCATGACATTCCATGTTTAGTTTTACTTTTTTACCTTAACGACATTTTCTCATCGACTCCTTTCAAAAGCTCAATGCTCTAATCCACCATAAAACATGCTCGCGAAAACAAAACTCTTTCTGTTTGCTTCTTTGTTCTGTGCTGTTTCTTTTTCAATTTCTTCGAATGTATATAAAGTTCAAAGTCTTAAAATCTGTAACCTAGAGGATTTACGATTCAAATGTGCCGCAAACTCTATACGAGAAAAGTGAGATCAAATAAAAATCCTTTTTCCAACACGAGGAAAACGCTACAATAAACAAACACATAGGCAAAGATGAAGAAGACATGTGAAAAACTAGAAAAAATATTAGTATGCACCGTAGTAAGAAAATGTTAGGAAAGGCCAAAATTAGCATTGACAATTAACTGAGATAATGGGAGAAACAAAAAAAAAAATGGTCCATTACATTTTAAGAAACAAAAGAGGTGAGGTACTACGACTGGAACTATGTGAACACAGCACCTGTGAGGCGTCGTCAGAAAACGAATCACCTCCGCATCCCCTCCAATAACATACGCACACGTAGCACTTTCACCAGCCGTTTCTGTTCCAATCCCTGAAAATGCAGCTTTTTTGGAAGTTAATTACAATGGACTCCGTGGTAAGATAAAGGAAATAGTGGATTTCATGAGTCCAAACCAAGTTCAAATACAACTGCATCTTATGCGTTGTGATGGTTACAAAGTACTAAGGAAAGATCGCACCAGAAGGTGGGAGATTAGCTTCCCTATTGCACTCATCAATACAGGCCTATCTCGCTTGAGCCTGGCTCTAATGACCCGTACATGGAATGTATGGGGGTGGCAGTCAAGTGTATATTTGCCGAGGTAAATATCCGTACACCAGGTTATAGGACCAACATTAGCCAGCTTTTGGCCATAACCGACTGGTCTGAATTTTGGCATTCGGTCCTCGGCAATGACCAGAGGGCTATAGTGCTGACTGAGCAGATATTTAACTCTACGTTTTGCACGGTCAATAAGGGCCCCCTACCAGAATAAGCGGAGAGTAGTACAGCTCATTAGATATTACCATCGTGTCACCTGGTTTGACAAATTACGCCACCTGGCAACCCGTCGTTTTTCTTGATTCAGACCATCTTCCCATATTTGTCTCCATCAGCAGATCTTCAGAATTCGTCACCTCTGAGATAAAATTTCACAGCAGATGCGGCGGGATTATCAAATTATGAGCTAACGAGCTTACCCCAGAATCAGGGAGCTGGCACTAGAAGTTAACAGGTTAGTGGGTGAGCATAAGCGAAACAAGTGGCTGCATCTAAAATCATCTGAAGAGTTGCAACATTGGAGCCGGAATAAGTGAATTTTGGGCAAGGGTAAATTCGCTCTCGAATCTGAGAAAAAGGAAGATATGACCACAGTCACGATTGGCGACGTTATGCTGACTGATGCGAAGAGGTGTGCAAGTTATTTTGATTGTCCAGCACCCCGGGAGTGACAGTACGAAGAGAATAGTACTACGTCGCATTATACATTTTCCCTCCGATGAGGATCCCCCACAATTTACAATGGATGATGTTGTAAATGCCATAAGGAACGCTAAATCATCCAAAGCGTTAGTCCCTGCTGGTATCTTCATGGTAAAGCTGAAGTCAGGAAAATGGGCGTGGTGGTCCTACTACTGAAGGCAGCAACGATGCCAGCTTTTGTCTTGGCACATATTAGTCGTGTGTAGGACAGTGTTTATAGCCTCGAAAGCCTTTGATACTGTCAAACAGTCCACGCTGTTTGAGGACTTGAGCAGACAACCCTCAGGCTCAGGCTTGAAAGTTGGATAGTCAATTATATGAGTAGACGCCAGTCGTATGTAGAATTCAGGAATAAGAAGCACACGCCAAGTAGAGTGAAACGGGGAGTTTCCCAAAGTGGGTTGATATATCCGTCATTTAGATCGTAACGTATGCGGATTATTGTAAAATATTGGCGTCAGGTACCTCTCATGATCTACGGTCACTGTGTTGACCACATGAACAACGGAGGTGAGAAATGGTAGCAGTACGTCGACTATTAACTATCCTAATATTCTAGGAATCGCATTCGATAGCATGTTAACGTCATCCGCGCATGCCACAGCTATCTGCAAAAAGCTGAGATTGAGATGTAGGTTCATGGTTTTCAAGTCCCTAGCCGGCAGCATATGGGATGCAAACAAAGAACATGGACACAAGTGGAACGCGATGGAAAAACATTCAAACCTGTCAGATTGCAGCCCTAAGAACTGCAACAGGGTGCCTCCTCATGTCTTCAGTGGACCATCTACATGAGGAGACAAAATATAGTACAGAAACACAATATCATACTCTCATTGCATTACTTTCTCGGGTGTTACAGTGAGAGCGATCCTAATCACCATATGGTGGATAGGACCCCCACACCCAGGCATGTCAGAATGGAATTTTCTGATCTAGAAGGATTAGTTCAACACAAGATACAGTCACAGATATCATAAATCGTGCGAATGTGGTCCTCGGACTACACCCCATATCTATCACAAGTGAGGATTGTCAGATGCCACGACAAATTACCTTTATTTGGCTCTGGCTCAACAATGTACTTTCGGGATGGTGTAGCTGTCTATATGTCAAGGCCCGCTCGACGGACTGCACCTTTTCAAATGCTCTGCCAAACCTACTCAATTAATATCCTATTTGACCGAAATGCACGGATCCCATTATTATTCGCTTAAATTACTACACTATAAATACCGTTCTCGGATACAATTTATCAGCTAGGGCTGAAAATTTTTATTCTATTCACAGACCCTTTGAGTTTGTCACTGTAAGTGTTTACAAGCTCAAGTGAAATCAAGTTCAATTCCGTGCGTAAAAGTAAGATAATAGAGTATCCGAGACAAACCTGATTTTCCACATGTCGACATAAATCCGAACCGTTCTTTGGTGTCTGTGACATAATGCAGATTTTATAAACAGCATCTTCATTACATCCTATTTTCCGACAATCTTCACATACATATGTATGTATGTATTTTCCGTAATTCTTTTCATTTTTCCAATATAAAGGAAAACGGCGTTATCGGTGGCACCTCGGAGGTGTTTCATGGCGCATCAAATGATGCATTACCTACACGAGGGCTCAACAAAATAACGTTCAAGGCCAAAAAGCTGCAGTGCAGACAGGCAAAACGACATATCTTATCCATGACATTTCATTTTTTCTCTTCAATTTCTGTAGAGGTATGTTACCGACTTGAGCCATAGGGAATAAACCATGGCAAAATGGGTTGATTTCGTTTTTCGTCTTCGTCTTCTTCATCTCCAAGTGATTCAAGGATATTCAAGCTAGGTACATTTAGAACAAACAATTTCTGTGTTTGCTGTGTTTTCATGAAGATTTTATTCGCCATTGCTGTGCCGTGCCATGCCATGAAACTTGATACATGACTGGTGTGAGATTTCACCTGAAATGCTTATAAATAAGATATTTACATAGCAGATGAAATTCGTTGTTGTTTGTTTTTGTTGTCACTACAACATTCCTGAATTAATGGCAAATTTGAAACCAACATGCTTTTTTCGGAATTTCTCAAAGAGCTGCAAATCGATCGATAACAAATATAGATTGACAAATAACATCTTTCAAGGGAACAAAATTGCAATTTTCTATATTTTTTTGCGGCATTGGCAAAAGGGGGGCTACAGTTCTAGGTTAGAGTGCAAACCAAAAACTTTTATTTGCAATACATATTTGGTTGCAGTTTTTGTTTGTATCTCTAGACATCGTCATCGTATTTCCTTTACTTATGCAAAAGTTTTATGCCAAACAACTTTGGATTTCTTTTTTTCGAAATTTCATTGGAGTCCTTTTTCCTATGCTACCCAGCAACATAGGATTGGATGGTTGGTTGTCTACATAAACACATAGTTCCAAGTAGTTTTTGTGCCGAAGAAATTCCAGCCAATTTAAGAGAACGAGGCCAAGAAAATTTCGAAACTTGTTTACAATTGTGATGTGCTAATTTCACCATCAACATGAAAATGCGACAATTTTTTTAAGAATTCTTTGGCGAAGGAACTGCAAATGAACATTTATTGGAATAAGTTTTTCGTTTTTTGGTTTGGCATTTAGCACAATTGAAATTATAAACTTTTACCACAAAATTAACTTGAACAGAATTTCGAAGAACAGGGTTGAAACTATATAATATTGGAAAATAAGAAATTTAAATTTTTATTCTATAGAAAATAAGCCATTTTTGAAATAAAAAAAAACCCTACAACTTTTTAATTATTCTTTTGGCAACGAAATATCAGCCTAACCAAGTGCTTCCCATAAAGCAATTAAAAAATCTCGTTTATAATAATTTTGTCGCTTAGTTTACAATATTTTTATGTGCACGCCTAAAAGTATACTTCAACATTTATTAGTTTTGATGATTCGCCTAAATGTAGGTATACAAGTGTTGCAATTGACATTTTATTTGTGTTTTTTGTTGTTGTTACCGCTATATTTTTTATTGAGGGATTGTTTTTGTCATTCTTCCAATTTCAGTGATTTCAAAGAGCGGAACACTGGTTATGGTTCAGCTACTACTACAACGACGACCACAGCTAATGCCACAAATCACACGTTCCCCACAACAACTGGCAACAATAATAACAATAATCCAGACGCAGCAAAACCAAGATCCTCGGTATTCTGTTTGCACGGTCAACGTAACATTGAGGGTAAGTTGTAAAACAAATCAAAAAAATAAAACAAAAAACAAAAAAAAAAAAAAATAACTAACGAAAATGTAAAATAGCAGCAAACGCTAGCTCTAGCTTGTCTGTGTGTGTGATGAATAACTATGAAAACCAACTGTGTTGAATTGTACTGTCAAGTTAAATTAAAAAAGTTATTATACACGGAGAGAAAAATTGAAGAGATTTTTGAAGTTTGGGCTGAAATTATGAAGCATTTTCCGAGTTATTTAATAATATTGATACCAATACCAGTTCTCTTATGGTTATTACTACGTTTTGATGATTAGCGGTTATATCCAGGCTGATAAAGGCAGAAATCTCAAAAGCTTTATGTCCGGGAGTCCTACAACTCAATGTTTCCGTTGCATTTGAACAGGACAGGGACAGAGAAGGTGTTTGTCCGTTTCCTTTTCTTACTCACTTCATTGTCACGCTTTACATTGTTTCCCATAGACTAGCGGCCGGTAGCACTCATATCCACTCTGGCTCCTGCTTGTGATAGATCATAATTGAAGATATATAGTTTTAACAACTCCTGTTGGAAATGGAACTCGCTCTTTTAGGAATTCGTTAGAAGAGGATCGGGCTCTGACTAGTTCATCTGATTTTTCGATACCAACAAGTCCAAAGTCAGACACCCTAACTTAGAATGTTGTTCATTACATTCCTTCACCAACTGTGATGAGACAGTTCTTGTCGTTGTTGTAGCAGCATATGATACGTTTGTATATTCGTTTTCTTGCTAAAAGTGACTCTGTGGAGGTTTGTAAATGTGACTGCTTCTATTGGTTGTAACCACAAATCTACTGGAGTTAGTGAAGTACGCTTGGCAGGGCAGTTAATAATTAAACAAATTATCGTTGGACCTCTCTCCAGATTTTGTAAATACCTTCTGACATGCCTTGATGGGGGAGTCCTTTCCACCATGATTAAGATGACTCTCACCCTAACACCCTACCGTACTGATACTGGAGGAAGCCTTTGTGTTGCGTACTGGTTTTCTCATGCAGATGGTCCACTGATGACATGAGTTGGTAATCTGTTGCAGTTCTCAGGGCGTCGCACAGTGGTCCCACTTGTATGGGAAGGTGCGACAAAAATATTTATAATCGTCGGATCAATCTGATATTTTCAGTATATGCTAAAAATAAGTAAAAAATACTTTAGCCAAAAAATCATCAATATGGGTCCAGTTTTTCCTATAGCCCCAATGTAGCGGTACCATCCGATTTCAGGTATTTTGAAGCTTTTCCTGAACATGTTCGGCACTAATTGGCTGTACTTTGGTATTTGGGGTTCCCAATGATCAAAAATCTTTTGCGCCAAAAATTGTGGTATTAGGTCAAGGTTTCGATATAGCTCTCATATTACGATACCTCCCGATTTCAGGTTTTTTTTGAAGATTTTATCAGCATTTTCGGCACGAATTGGTTGTAATTTCCATTTGGAGTTCTCAATGATCAAAAACCTTCTGCGCAAAAAATTGTGGTCTTAGGTCCAGGTTTCGGTATAGTCCTCATATTACGGTACCTCCCTATTTCAGTTATTTTGAGGTTTTTATCTAAATTTTCGGTTCGAATTGGTTGTAATTTGCTATTTGGAGTTCTTAGTGGTCAAAAAAGTGCTCCGACTGGTATCGTGGACAGGAAAGGAAACAAATTATTCCATTTGAGGTCAGAATATTTCATGGTAGGGGATATAATAAAGTTCGGTTCGACCGAACTTTACATTTTTACTTGTTTTTCATATTATATGTAGCATCATACATATATCAAAAATATACAAATGTAAAAAAATACACTCATAAGTAGATCCCAAAACAAAAATGTCTAAATCTTTAAAGAAAAAACCAAAACAAACAATTAAAACACAAAACAAAGAAGAAACTGAGAATACAGTAATACAGCATGTTCACTGAAACGACCAGAGGCATCGTCAGTATTTTTAATGTCACACAGGGAAATGCAAATATATGCAGCTGGAACCAATTTTTTTGTAAACTTGACACTATTTCGAACATTCTTCAAAAAATTTGGAGAGTGGCGAAGGATGGCGAAGTTAGTAAAACTCAACTTAAATTTTTGGGACTTGGAAAAATAATCCACAAAAAAGTATTATAAAAAAAAATTGATTTCCAGCACATTTTATGCGAATAATGTGTACAAATTTTTATGTAAAAGTAATTAGAAAACCTTGTATTAAAACTTTCATTTCGAAAAAAATAAATTTATCCTTTCAATGTTGTGTTACTTGACTTGTAAGAAGTCACAACCTTACTGATGTTTTTAAAGTTTTTAAGAGATTATACGTAAATGTCAATTTCTTCTGTTTTGTTTTGTTAAATACCGTTACAAATTACAAGAACAGTGCTGGAATATTAAAATATAATATGTTTAGAGACAATTTGCTGAATTATCTCAGAGATTCGCTAATATCGATTTTTCGATTTTTGTCGCAGGTTGGGACCAGTGTGCGTCGTTCTGACAGGTTTGAATATTCTTCCATCGCATAATAATTATGTTTGAGGACCACACTGGCGTCGCATAGCTTACCACAGACCGACCGATAGTGTTATAAGTCGTCAACAAAGTTTCAAAGTTTGTGTGCAACCCCTGTGCTGCTGTCTAGGGATTTGAGGGCCTTGTTCCTACATCTTAACTTGTCGCTTGTAGCTGCGGCATGCGCGTACGACGTGAACGTGCTGTCACATGTAACCACTAAAATTTTGAGGTAGTTAGTGGTCGGAATTCTGTTACCATTTGCCAGTCATCTGGCAGTCCATCTGGTTAAAAGAGTTGCCGTAGACTCCTTGCGCTGATGAATTGGGAGTTCTGCCTTTCACAAACGACATTAAGGAAAGTACCCGAGACCACCCTGCTCATTTTCCAAACTTCGATCATGATGTAATTGGCTAGCGAGAGGTTGAGAACCTTTTTTATGGAAATTCAACTCCCGACACATTCAACTTCTTCAACCTTACCATAAAATAATGTCAGGGCCTAACGCTTTGGATGATTTAGCGTTCCTAGTGGCATTTGCAACATCATCCATTGCAAATTGTTGTGGTTTTTCCTAGCTAGGAAAATTTATAATGCGAAGCAGTACTCTTCTCTTTGCCTTGTCACAGCTGGTGTGCTCGACATATTGTCGATTAAAATAACTTGCGCGCCTCTTCGAATCAGTCAGCGTAACTTCGCTAAACGTGACTGAGGTCCTAATTTCCTTCTTTACAGGATTCGAGAGTGACTTAAGCATTCTGCTTGTGCTTAGCGACCAACCTATTAACTTCCAGTGTCAGCTCCCTAGCTCTGAGGTCACTTGGGTTGGCTCGACAAAGTCCACAACACTCTTTTACTAGAAGAACCACCGCCTCTGTCCTGAAATTTGATCTCACTACGGCATATAGCGAAGGGCTGCAACTGTGTGGAAGTTTCGGAACATCCTTTCAGCTACCCGAACATCAGAGGCGTTGGGCAGTTCTCCGATGCGGTGGTTGGTGAACTCGCTGAAATTAGACTAATTAGCTTTCCGATGATTAATGAAAGTGTGTCGTTCAGAGGTGTTGAAATCGGGCGGTCTGCAGATGGACAAAGTTATGTGGGGATGGATGGTTTGACCCAAGAGAAATGACGGATTGCTAGGTGGCGTAATTTTTCAGACCGGAGGACACGATGGTTAGTTATATGTGGGGAACTACACGCAGAGAAAAAATATTTTTCGCTTTTGTTGGAACAAAAATATCTGTTTTGGTTCCAAAAATGTATTTGTTTTGTTCAAACATTGTAATCCAAATCCAAAAATACCATCTTTTGTTCCAAACATAGAAAACAAAAACAACTTTCGAATTTCCGCAATATTGTAAAAATCGTTAACAATACCAATTGTAGGAACTATCATAATCTAATTTTGTTTACAAAAAGTATTGTCAACCCAGAAAACCATCCCAGACATTTTTGATTTGAGTGTTTATACTTCTCATATACACTTTTCGCATAACTTGGATATAAATGTCGCGTATAATATTGCAATCATTGATGAACACAATACATGGTTTGCTGCATTGGCTCACAACAAAGACAAACAAAAAGCCACAAGCACCCACCACAACATAAGGAATAATTAAACACCATAACACCAAACCTCAAAGCTCAATGAAGATAAAAGAATGAAACAAAACAGAAACAAATAAAAACAAGAGTCTCCTTGTTGGTATACATACACACAAAAACAAAGATAAAGGCATCATGTCATACAAACAAAACTCACCATAATTGTTTTTTTCAACACGGCATCGAATAGCGAGAGAAGAGAAAAAATTGTCGAAGAAAAGAGAGAACTATGGTCCAGTTGACAAAAACAATTTTTGGATTTAACAAAACCCAATTGTTGGAATCACAATACTACATTTGGAATTTAACAATATCTTTACAATACATATTTTGCTCTTCGAATATTGTTGGATCAATCATATTTTTTTTCTCTGCGTGTATGGCAAAAGTATAGCTAGGACCGAATGCCACAACTCATGATGAACATAAAATTCCCCTAAGGCCAGTTGGTTATGGCCTTCTAAAGCGAGCTAATGTTGGGTATATAACCTGGAGACAGCTTTTAATCAGATGGTTGTATACTTTAGTCAACTATACCTCGACAGTTCCACGTCTAACTGTCATTAGAGCTAGGTTCATACGAGATCGATCTATACTGACCACACTTCTGCGACAGGGAAACTAGTCCCGTTCCTCCACTTCTGATGTGATAATTACGTTGTAACCGACACAACACAGTTTTTGTTAAGCTTGGTTTCCTGCATCGTCGCGCCCTTGAAATTATTCCGGCTCACAAAGTCCACTATTTCCTCGATCTTACCATGCATGCAAATGCCAATCATGGAACAGCAACGACAGGTGTTAAGTGCTGCGTGTGCGGTTGCTGTTGGGGAGATTGCGCTGGAGTCTCGTATTCTGTAGGCGACCTGTCGGAGACCATCACATGGGCGAGTTCAGAGCAATTCCTAAGATTCACACACTTCCAAAATCTCACCGAAGTTTAATTGTTGTGGTTGCGGATGTGACAATCCGAGAAAATCCAAATTTGTCTTGGGTTGAACATTGAAAAGAAAATACTTTTTTTAATCGGATAGCTATCGACAGTATATAGAAATAATGATGCACGCCAGACGGTAGTTGCCAGCCTCTTAACGGTGTTGCCAGCATCTTAACGGTGTTGCCAATGTTATAGTAGCGTAAAAACAAACCTAAAACATATTATTTTATTTGCCATCAAATTTCACGTAGCGTAGTCTAACACCTGAAAGTATGTTACAAACATCTAGCATACTTTCAGATGTTTATTTTTGGGGTTTTGTCTGCGCTACTTTAAAATTGTCGACAGTGTGGCAACACAACGAATTGGCAACTCTGGCACCTGCAATAATTCTTGTTTGTCCCAATTTACATTAGGCGAGTTTACTTGCGGCAATTGTCAGTTTGATGGAGAGAGAGGTGAGGTATATGGTAACCCTTTGTCTCTCAACACCCTCTCTCACCCACAAACTGACAATTGCCGCAAGTAAACTCGCCTAATGTAAATTGGGACTTTCTATACTACTATCGAATTATCGATCCAAAGTGAAGTATCGAAGTGTACTGATAAACTTTTTAATCATTATTTTGAGTTTTAGTTTTACCGAAGTATATTGATATTTTCTTAATGTCTTTGGGTATATATTAGAATACCATGCAGCAATTATGCACTATTTATTGTTTGGCTAACTCACGTCATCATTGTTTCTTACTATAAAATTTTATAGATTTCTAGTAGTAACCACATTCTGATTGAAATCAGATTGACATTTAATCGAACCGAATTAAAAAAAATTGAATTTGAGCACGAGGTAAAACTACAACATGCATAGTCGCCTTTTCTGACACCAATTTGTCCAAAAAATTCTTTCAGTGTATTTATTCAAATTGGTTATAAAAATACATGCAATATTTAGAATATTTTTTCTTTTCATTCTCTCAGCCTAGGAGATTTATGGTGGTTTTTGTTGGATATGAAAGAGATTTACATTTTGTATGTTTGTGTGCGTGTGTTTGTATGTGTTGCCGGCAATTGCAATTTCAACTGAAATACAGATGATGAGTGAAATATGTTGACATGATAAAGTTTCTAACATTTTTTGTTGTAGTTGGCGGTGCTGCTGTTGTTTTTGTTATTGTTTTGGATAAAGAGAATGTGATTTTTTTCCGGACATCATAAAAATAAGTACATGTTTTAATTTATTTCACATCAAAAAGGTTTCATTGGCTTTTCCCGTGTTATTTTTTGTTGTCCCTTTTTTGCGGTGGTGACTTTTTTGGGTTGAGAAGTGGAGCATCGCTTGATGATGATGATGCCTAGTGATAGTGCCACGCCAATTCAGTTTTAAAACTCAATTTTAGTTTTTAATTAAAATTTCGAGGGATTATGAATTGACCAGCGCGAGATCTGTACTTTTTTTGTTGTCCGCTTTATATTTGGCAAATTTTATTGGTCAGCTGTATTTTAGTTGAGGAATGTAGAATGACTGCTGTTACTATCTATTCCTCTACCGCTTTATCCAACAACTGCTGCTGATAAAGTTTTATGAAGATGATGATGGTGTCGTTGCTATTTACTTTATGAGGGTTAGACACGCAACATGTTTTTTTAAATTCACCAATTGGTAATATTTTTCCTAGAGTAACCATTGGCATGTGTTTTTGAGATATGTGGGTGTATGGGAATAATTCTGGTTACAATTGTTAACAATTTCCCTACTTGCTTCTTTGCATGTTTTTAAAAAATAATTTGGGAAAAATTAAAAATTATATATTCTTCTAAAATGTTTTTAAAAGCCATTAACTGGGGTAGCAGAGTTGTGCAAATCCTAGTAGATTAGTTCGATTTACTAATTTGTGAAAGTCTACACGTCCATTCCGCTTATAAACATATTCGATTATACCGCCAGAGACTCTATTATGGAACCATTCCTATGGACCAGCCGATGCAAGATAATTTCTTGATTTCTGCCGCTTTGGCTTTTGACCTATTTATTCCTTGTTAGTTCATAGATGAAGATACCTGGCAACCCTGAAAGTGTAATGTAGTTGAAATTACTTAAAAAAATAATAAACCTAGACTTATTTACATTTAAAGTGCTAGTAGGGCTGTTAAGTTTTCCGTGATAAACAAAATTCCATGGCGTTGCAATTCACTTAAACGAAACTTGCTTAGCTTCGCTTAGCAGCCGTTAATGTGAAAACAAATTATTTGAGAATTTTTGTTTTTCATTCCAGAGCATGTCAAAAGTAATTTCATTGTTGTTGTTGCTGCAAAATTTGCCTTGATATTTACGCATTTTTAAACGTTTTAAAAGCTAAACTATTTAAAAAAGATTACAATTTTGCAGTGGCCATAATATTGGTCCCGAGTTTGATGAATGATGTCTATCCATGGTGGCGACGATGAGCATTTTATTCAAACTTGTTACTTTTTTATTTACTTGAAAATCTACTTGACCATAACTAAAACGATACGTTTTGAGGGGGTGAAAATTTCGTTTTATTTTGCTGGTTATATTTTTGTTGTTGTTGTGCATTTTACTGACCATAAATATAAATTTTCATTTTAGCCAGAATCAACTCCCGGCTCATATGTCATCAGTTAGTAATTTTTATATGACTCTGCCACAAAATACTTCTAGTCGATGTCGTTGT
Source organism: Musca autumnalis (assembly GCF_047663935.1). NCBI lineage: Eukaryota > Metazoa > Arthropoda > Insecta > Diptera > Muscidae > Musca > Musca autumnalis. The sequence continues at coordinate 2,946,523 of NW_027411755.1, read as the reverse complement.
CTGACGACTGTCGCTGCAGTGATGTGTTTTTTTCACATTTTACACAAATTTTGTGGCAACATGTCCAGACATATTCCAGAGCAAAAAATGTTTAAAACGAAACCGACATGCACACTCTCATCCAAATGACCAGCGTTACTTCCTTCTACACTCAGCAGCAGCACATCAGCCCTTATGACCCTCTCTATGAGAATTCATATGAGCATGTAATAAATGTTGAATTTACTATCACAGACAGCTAATCTAAATTTATGTTTTTTGAATGATGAAAAAATACAGAGTATAATGTGCAATGACCAAGAGGAAAAAAGTCCATTGGATGTGGCGGGAAAGGGGAATGGGTTGGGAAATTGTTACAACGTTTCTTTTGCCATGCTTTTTGGTTTCCCATCCTCATCAAAATATCAGAAAAATGCTGGGTACAATGTATGGAAGATTTCGAATCATTTTTGGACATTCACTTATATATGACCGATGGGTATACCATTAGCAGCTACCAAGGGAGGACGAAGATGTGTAATTCGTTCGGTATGATGGAAATTTGTGTGAAGACAAAATGCATCTCTGCATATCTGCTTCCGCAAACGCATAGACGCACAGATATTTCTTAACACACACGCATACACACACCGGTTGACACATACGTACATGCTTACACTTATGGACTTAATGCAGGGCAGTTTGTATTCATCATTTACTCCATGATTCATTTAATGATTATATATATTTATCTGTTCTGGACTGGTTACACAGAGTCCTGATTCCCGAAAATGTACATACAGAGAGACACAGAGAGTGCCACAATACAATCTCCCCTTATGTAGGCCCTGTTTTGTCCCCAAAATGTCCATGTCCCCGATGTCTGTTGTATGGCTTTTTATGCCTTCATTTGGACCAAAAAGAAAGAAGGCAACGCAAAGTAAAAAATTGTCAGTTATAAATCGTAATGAAATGGTCGTAATTTATAATTTAACATGGTCACATAGCACATCATTTCTGTTTAAGCTTCTTCTGTTCCTTTTGCCTGCCAGCCTGACTGCCTTCCTGCTGGTTCAGAGGACAATGGATGTATTGTCGGTCTCTGTATGGGAAAAAATGGTAGCTGGCATAGAGAGTTCATTGATAATTTGCTCGAGCAATGGGAAATCCAAGCTATTAGTGCGAATAATTGAACAACTTTGTTTAAAAATTCTCCCCTTGGTGATGTAAAAATAAGTTTTCTCTGTTTATTGTCAGCCTTGTTTTAGAATAAAAATAAATCATTTAATTTTTGTTGTGCTAGAATTGTGTTTTGTTTCTGCATTGCTTGCAACATGTTGCATTTTTATGTAGAATGAAATATTTAGAAATACATTTTTTCTAATGGAAATGAAGCCATTTATTATTATTGAATGTAGTTGGCTGTGACCATAAATTTCACAGCATCCATTTGGTAAAGGGTTAACACCAGCAAATCAAGGGGCTTCATTTATATTTTATTATAATAAATGAGATTTGAAAAATGATAAAATCTGAAAATATTACGGAGATGAATTGAAAATAATTTGCTAGATCGGAGAGCTCAGCTCAGTGGAAATCTGAACTTATTGTGTAAGGATATAAGAAAAATGTTGCAACATCATGAAAAGCTATAAATCAAAAAAATGCAAAGTATTTGATAATAACACGTTACCAGTAATCAAAATATGCAATAATCCAATAACATGGGCCAAATTGGAGATTTTAAGCGATTTTAGTAAAGTACCTTTCCTGTCAATTTGAGACGATCCCATTTGTATACCACAATATTTTTAAAGATTACGACATTTAGTACTTCCTATATGTTTTATACAGTCACTAGCATGTGCCCGCTACTTCGTTAGGGGAAGTGACACAATTATAAAGAAATTCTCAACATTAAAACTATTTTTTTAATAGAAATTATTTTTGTTATTTCTGAATTTAATACCCTAATTTTGTCTTCAACAGCAACTCATATGTGCACCAAACCAAATATTATTGAAAGAATTTTTGATTTAATTTGAAATTGAAAATCAAAATTTTTACAAATTCATCGTTTGTAATCATTTTTTGTCTAACTGGATTTTAACGAAAGAAAATCTTTTGTGCGACACCTGTTATGTGAAAACAAAATTATATAGCTTATAGCAAAGTTTTATAGCTTACTTGAAGTTTATACCATTATCACCAACTGCGACATCTGTTGCAATGGAAAATAACAGCCTTCATTGTCTTTCCAATATATATTGGTTTACGATAAAATAAATGCGCCTTTTTAGGCGCAAAATTGAAATTGTTTGTGATATTTTACGGTATTAAGAAATTTTAGCATTTAATTTGACAAATGTGTTGCCAACTAAGTACATATGTAAGTAATAACAGTGAATAAGAAGGATTTTTGTTATTGTTATTTTTTGTGGTTCCAGAACGTATTTTGCAAAACCCGGCCTTATCTCGCACATTTGCACCAACAGCGATCTATTTCAATCTATTTCTATTCAAGCTCCTAGCTTTAGCCGTTTTAGCTGGGCGTTGATGATGAGTCAGTCAGTCACTTATCACCAAACTCAAATATATAATAGATATGACGATGTTTCGATGTTTACAACATTTTGAAAAACCTAAAAAATTGCCGTAAGGATCATCTCTGTATCATCCATGCTTCCACATACACCAGGAACGATCGGTTTGTTTTCGACTATCAAAAAGTTGTAAACGTCTAAAACGTCATATAATTGCATAAAAGTTATAAAACTTATTTATCTCCCTGTGCGTTTGCTGTGGGCTTCTATAGCACTGTGCCGGCTATAAACTGTCATACGGAAGTACTGAGTGCAACAGTGTGAAGTTAAAAACAGTACTCAAAATTGCAGCTCGTCGGTCAATAGCCATGCTTCCTGACAATATGCCCCAAGAAAGATTTTTTCGATTGTCGAAAACCCAAATATTTTTATAGATATATGACGCTGTATACGTATGTGTTATTCGACGTAAATGTATTTCATATGCGTCACAGTTTTTTGACTCCATCACGTACCTGAATTCCATCAATCTAAAAGTCCATGCCTCCTTTCCCCCACACGGGGTTTGAGATGAAAATAGACCAGCCCTATATGTGGAGATATGGTTTCCCCTTGTAATGTTCTACAAGGTTGCTAAATGTTTCCATAACGAATTCTTGAGACTTTTTGTTGATTATCGGTCTCCATTGATTTGACCTTTATAGAAATTTATTAACCAATCCGAATTATCTCTCAATTATTGATACTTGTAGTTGTAAAATTTGCCAGCCTTCTAGTCAGAGACTGTAGGATGTGGCATTGTTGAGTCGCTGATTTGGACGGTGTGTTTTTTTGCCAATATCGGAGACGTAGCTGGCACCCGTTCATAGAATCTAACGTATAATCATGGCAGCTCTCTCTCCATCTCCCCACATATAGTCGAACTTCTTTATAACGAACTTCCCTATAAAGAATTGTTACAGAGAAGTCAGACTGTATGTCGTAATATTTTTGGCGCCTAAATGTATGCACAACCGACAATGAATGAGTCACACAGTAACAGAATTCCACTATTAATAAAATTAAGAATGACCTTGAATATGTTGAGGTAAAAGCCGGCACGTATGCAACACGAATTTGTAAGAGATATATGTTTGTGTGTTCGTACGAGGGCTGCCCGACAACTATATGGCCTAGGCAAAACCGCGTGTTGCCAGGCGCCATTTGAATTTTTTTGGAAAGTTTGACAGTTTGTGTTGTTTACAGTGACTTGAACAAATCAAATTGCAAAAAAATGGAATTTACTTGTGAACATTTTCGTCCGATCATTTTTCACAACTTTCGACGTGAATAATCACGGCAAGAGTGCATCGATCAAATTAAAACTTTGTAAAACTTTGTGTAGCTGATGGCCTTTGTAGCCAAAGCTACCCTCTTATTAACTTTGTATTTACTACTAGTTAATGTAATAAATAAATAATAATAAATAAATAATAAAACTTTGTATGTCGATATAGGGCCATCCTATAAAAACATAAAAACTGGTTTAATGAATTCAATCGTGGCCGACACTCGCAAAAACAAATTTCGTGTATCTCGTAAAAACGGCCGTTGTGCTAAAAAAAAAATAAGCCGTGCGTGTCCGGATAATGGAAGATCGCGATTGGCTCAGGGTCTCCCCCTGGTTACGTCTGTGCTGGAAAACAATAACACTACTGTTGATGGTAAATATTCGCGTTTTCATTGTTAGGCCAGATTGTTATCGTGCACCCCACGTATTCCTGCTTAATCTGGCTCTGGCACTATCTCCAGGTCTAGGAATGTGACTACTTCGAAGGTGGGTTGAATAATGAATTTATTTGAGCGCCGTTGAAAAGGGGCGTTGTATCGTGAGGGCCTGTAAGACAAGTAGGGTAGATGTCTTGCACGGCGTCATTTATCCTTGTTCTGTGGGAATTTATGTGAAAGTAGTTTGTTTTGTCGTGGCAACTGGCGTTCTTAGGCTGCGATATATGGGTGGATGTACTCCGATCACTTCATTCAATAGTTGTTAATGGCATCTGCGACTGCGACCAAGATCACCCATATACGTTAACGTGACTGCAACAACAACATACGTTCTCTTTATTCTCATCTGCAGTGGTTTAGCAAATGGAAGACTCTCTCAGAGAGACTAATGTACAAAATATTTTGAGCACCACCGGTCTAGGGGTTCTCTCTGTAACGTTTTACCTCCCTCTATCTAAATCGTGAAGACAGGAGGCGGCACTCTGTACCAGTTCCGAGGTCGGCGTTCTGACAGGCTTGAAAATTGTTCCATCGCGTTGCACTTATGTTCGTGTACCACACTGGCGCCGCATAGTTTATCACAGAACGGACTATGGCGTTAAGTTTTGTCTGTGCCCTAAGTGCTGCCGGCCCGGGACGACCTTGTTGCTACATTTCATTTTGTCGCTGTGGTGTCCACGGACAATGTGAACGTCCTGTCGAATGTGACCCCTAGAATCTTGGGATTGTTAGTTGTCGGAATTCTGTAACCATAACTACATATTTCTTGGGTCACTTGGAGATCCCTTTAGATTGCTTTTAATTATTATTTTAAATTTGCAGATTGGCAATAGAAATCATGTCTTAAATAAATTTGGTTTAAAAAATTTGACTTTTTTGTGGTTACGACGTCTTCTTATGGACTGGTTATTATGTATTAAGAAAAGTTAATCTTACGTATTCACATTATTTGAGTTTTGGAAAATGTCAACGTCCTGTGATGTATGATCAAGGACAAACAATCAAAAGCTAATAATGTCATTGGATTCTATTGTACTTGATTGTATTTTGGCTAGATAGTTTTTTGCAATGGACACTTTTTTATTTTTCGCAAATATTAAATTTTTCTCATTTGTGGTATTTGTTTACATTTATTTGTTAAAGAAAAAACTTTGTGGCCATAACACATTGGCTTTGACTGGTCATCTGGACAGTTGTGAGCGAGATAAGAGGTTTCTTATTTATTTTCTTGTCGATATTCGTATTGTTCTCCACATATAAAATACAATATTTAACATTCCATTCATTTGATTGAGCGCTAACGACATTAATGTGAGGAGAAGAATGTCAACGACAAACGAAAGACTGAACGAACGACAAATAAAAAACAATTTCAATGCAAATAACAGAAATAATAAAACAATCAATGGAATTGTCAGAGAATGGTTGCATTTACGACAATGTAAACATTGCTAACGTGTCGTCCGTTTGTCTGTGCCCTCTCTCTTTCATCTTGGCCATAATGTAGACAAAAGTGACAATGATATTGGGGTGTGTAATAGCAGTGGCTATAAATGGGTGAATGGAAGGAAGAAGGGAAGATATATTTAGTTGAAGCACAGTATAGTTTGCAAATAATCAACTCAGCTCTATTAAGATCTGATCAAATGAACTAAGTTCATTTGAACTCTAGGTATTCCACTCGAGCCGGGTTGGCTTGATTTTGTTCAAACAGAAACACTTGTATCTTGTGTGTGGTCTTTCATTCTTTTTATCTTGATGTATAAGTAGCACGCGATGCTATGAATATTCATATGAACGGGTAGGTGACATGTTTGTCCTACATACGAGTGCGACAAACATTTATTACGAAATAATTAGCACATATTTGAATTGATTTGTCCGTCGTACGTTTGTATCTTTGGCATGTGGAATTGATTAGAATTAAATGCAAAACTGAAAAGATGTGTACCCATTGCCAGAAGGGGGATGTTATGACCCGCCTAATAAATACTCACCTATTTTGGTGATAGTATTCTCATTACTTGCCGTATATTCATATGGATAAAGTGGTTTATTGTAAACACCTGATATGTTTTTGTTTTTGTTGTAAATTGTTGATAGCAGTTACTCTGTCTTCCCAAAGCCATATTTTGTAATAAAGTCGATGGCGCTGTTAACGACAGCCATGCAAATAAATTGCATAATTTGTTGGTTGTGTTCATTCCAATGATAATAATGTTGTTTATAATGCAATTTATCAATAAATTAAATATTTATTAACAGCTGAAAAAAGAATTGTGATGAAAATCGGTTTTAATATTATGATAGAAATCACGTTATTTTTAAAACGCAAAAGTAATCAAATAGACACACATAAATGGGCATACTCGGATGAATGGGAAATGTACATATGTAATATATTTCTATAGGGCAGTATGGATAAGGTCTTAATGGCCACTTCCAAAAGCCTACGGAGAGTTATAATAGTCGTAGGTAATATTGTTTTAATGTAAATATCAGTAAACAGAACTCATTTCTGTTCACTCCAAATTTTAGCAAAAATATTTTCTGCTCTTATATTAACATTGTATATACGTTTTCAAACTAACTGCAATTACTAATTTATCTCAGTACTTAAATATCTTTATAGTATTATAAACCTTTTAATTGAAACTGTCATCCTTTTTAAGCTCCAAGGTCAGCTACCAAGAAGAATACAAATATTATTGAGCCCCATTCATCATTATAAGATTTAAAATAAGATTTTCTTTTAATTTTCCGTTCTAATTCCTTTTTCCGTGTCATTTTTTGGCCCACACATGGTCCTCCTCCACATGCCTTCCAATCTTGTTTATAATCACACATCATTTCAATGTATAACCAACAAATTCATTGTTTATTTTTCCAGAAATGTTTTGAGGCTATGCCATATTGAAAATTTATTGCCAGAGAATGAAATGTGAGGAAAATTGGCAGTTTTATAGTGAAAACTATTACATAAATCAAGGTTCCATTTAACGGCGAAGTAAATAGAAAATAAACGAATAAAAGAACTAAACAAAATAGAAAGAAAAAAAAGAAAACAAAACAAAAAATGTCATTTACACCCCGAACCCACATCAATATAACTCAAAAACCCATTTAAGGGACAATAAACATATGTCGGTATATGTTCATATACATATGTACATATAGAGTGGAATGTGAGTAAACTAGCGGACATATCAGCATTTCTGTCGGAAGAGAAGTATCTACATATCTGTCACATGTTCGTTGATTCACACACACTCTGGCAAAAGCTTTTTCCCAAATGCCATAAAACAAAACGTTGTGACCATTCATCAATCAATGGGTGCCATCCATACACCAGCCGGACAGAAGTGTACCATTCAGTTCCAACAATAGTTTTTGTCACCACAGGGAGTCGTTGGTGAAAGTTAGAATGGGATAATCATTTGTTGGAAATTTTATTTATTGGTCATTTTAAACATTTCTTTGTACATGCATACATATGTACATATATGTATGTATGTATATTCCTTAATAGCTTAGTAAAAATGACAAAAATTTGCACATAGCCAAATTTTACTATTTAAAACTATGGTTATTAAATATCTATAATAATATTAAATATAAAAAAATATGTTTTTTGTGTGAACTGTGGGCAGATTCGTACCTGCCGTACAAGCAAAAAATAACAAGTAAGAAAAGCGTTAAGTTCGGCCGGGCCGAACTTTTTATACCCTCCACCAAGAACTGTATTGAAGTGAATATGAACAATTAGTTTTATTTCGTTTATGAAAGTACTAAACTCTTCCTTTTATTGCAGGAGTAGTACATATATCTCAACTGATAATACTTCCTTCAAAACAATTAATATGGGGCGACATTTTTGTTCTTTCCAAAACATGGACCAATATTTACAATTTTCCGAATTCGTTCTATGGGGGCTATATGAAGGCGTAGACCTATACCGACAAATTTCTAATGGAATGTTTTATACCCCAAATGAAGACTAACCACCAAATTTCAGCCATTTCGGTGGAATATTGAAGCCACATCCTTCAAAATACCGAAAATCGGGAGGTACCGTCCTATGGGGGCTATATGAAGGCGTGGACCTATACCTACAAATTTCCAGGGGAAAGTTTTTTACACCCAACGAAGACCAAATACCAAATTTCAGCCATTTCGGTGGAATAATGAGGCTAAAACCTTCAAAATACCGAAAATCGGGAGATATCGGCCTATGGGGTCTATATCAAAACCTGGACCTATATAAACATTTTATGGTAGAAATATTTCTAAGCCTGTGGAACAAACAAAATACAAACTTACAACCGATTCTGTGGTCAAATGGGACTAATACGTTCAAAATATCTAAAAATGACGCGTACTATATATGGGGCCTTATATGGAGGCTATAGCAAAAACGTGGACCTATATAAACAAAATTTGGTAGAAATATTTTTTAGCCTATGGAGACACAATATACCAAATTAAAATCAATTCGGTGGTCAAATGGGACATATATCCTAAAATTTCCTTAGAACGACGGGGTTATACGAAAACGTGGACCTACATAGCCCGCTTTCAATACCAAAAGTCCTATATAAATATAATAGATTTTACCAAAATTTCATCCACCTACTTCAATCCGTTGGGAAGCTAGAGTGATTTCCACAGACTGACGGACATGGCTATATTGATGTAGAATTGAACGCTGATCAAGAATATATATACTTTGTGGGGTCTACAATGATTATTTCGAGTAGTTACAAACGGAATTACAAAATTAATATACCCCCATCCTATGGTGGAGGATATAAAAATAAATCCTTACGTTTATATTTATACCCTACACCACTATGTGGTAAGGGGTATTATGTCTTTGTGCATTTGTATGTAACATACAAAAGGAAACGAAATAGACCCATAGTTCCTTTTGGGGATATACATATAATCACTTTCTGGGTCGATTAATGCATGTCCGTCCGTCTGTATGTCTGTCCGTCTGTCCATGTTTTTTTTTCGCAACGTACAGGACGCATTTTTTTTCGATTCAGCTGAAAATTGGGGACTACAACTTTTTTAGCCATAGGAAGAACGCTATTGCTTTTGGTGAAAATCGGTTCAGATTTGGATATAGCTCCCATATATTTTCGCCCGATTTGACGTATTTGCTGCACCAAACACGCTATATACGTCCGATTTTGATGAAATTTGGAATGTTTGACTGAATTCGGTCTAAAAATAAGTGTGCCAAATTATATAGAAATCGGTTCAGATTTGGATATAGTTCCCATATGTATTTTCGGCAGATTTGACGTATTTGCTGCATCACACACGCTATATATGTCCGATTTCAATGAAATTTTGAATGTGTGACTGAATTCCGTCTAGAAATAAATGTGCCGAATTATATCGAAATCGGTTCAGATTTGGAAATGGCTCCCATATATATGTTCGCCCGATTTCACGAATTTGCTGCACCAAACACGCTATATACGTCCGATTTTAATGAAATTTGGAATGTTTGACTGAATTCGGTCTAAAAATAAGTATGCCAAATTATATAGAAATCGGTTTAGATTTGGATATAGCTCCCATATATTTTCGGCCGATTTCACGTATTTTCTGTACCACACACGCTATATATGTCCGATTTCAATGAAATTTGGAATGTGTGACTGAATTAGAAATAAGTGTGCCAAATTAAATAGAAATCGGTTCAGATTTGGATATAGCTCCCATATATATTTTCGGCCGATTTCACGTATTTTCTGTACCAAACACGCTATATATTTCCGATTTCGATGAAATTTGGAATGTGTGACTGAATTCAGTCTAGAAATAAATGAGCCAAATTATATTGAAATCGGTTCAGATTTGGATATAGCACCCATATATATTTTCGGCTGATTTCGCGTATTTGCTGCTCCAAACACGCTATATAAGTCCGATTTCAATGATATTTGGAATGTGTGACTGAATTCGGTCTGGAAATAAATGTGCCAAATTATATCAAAATCGGTTAAGATCTGGATATAGCTCCGATTTATATTTTACATATTCACAGTGGTGTAGGGTAGCATATAGTCGGCCCCGCCCGACTTTGATCCATTCCTTACTGGTTTTATGTTCAACTTTATCGGAATTGGCATATAGCTACGATGACCAATAGTTTTGGATGAAAATAGGGAACATTTTTTTCGATTTAATTTTTATTTGTTTTACACTTACGGACCTTCCTGAATGCGTTGCGGAAATCCCCAGTACCCAAAGGACCCTCTGTTAGTAAATGAAGTAAGCGAGAACATTGCAAACCTTATACTGAGTATTCGCATGAGAAATGTGTATGGGAAATAACGACGAAAGCCGCGACTGAGCTAAAAAAGTAAAATCTGTGTAGTCAAAAACTTTCTACTAGACCGACCAAAGCTGTTTCTTGAATACGAGAAAACTGTGAATAGAGCTTCTACCCTTTTAAACAAAAACATTGTTCCACAACAACCCATACGGGACAAGGGAGACTTCTCTCATATCAATGAGTGCACCCCGATTCATATTTAGCTCAATGATATGGGACCTACTGTTTATCGCCGAGTCCGAACGGCGTGTCTTAAGACACCACTTATGGAGAAGTTTTTCAAGGCTGAAATACTCAGGAAATGTCGCCAACATTACTGAGGGGTATTTTGCCACCGTTGAAAAATGTTTGATGTTGCTTGGCCGGGGAATCGAACCCCCGACCTTCTGCGTGCAAGGCGGGCGTGCATACCCTCTGGCACCCTCTACCCTTTTAATACTGTGGATAAATAAATGTTGTTAATTTTCAGCTTTAGCAACTTTCAATATGTAGCCCCTTACTAAATGGGTTCTTTATGTCAAAGGGCGAGGTGAGCGTATTCCAAATCCATGTCTTTATAACAAGATCTTAGAGGATAAGAGATGGAAAGTCTTCCATGTGAGGGAGTAGAGGATAACACTCTCGTTATAGTTGTCCAAAACGATCTCTAAATGATCTTTCCATCTGACAAAAACTAAGGGCCAAACTTTAGTCAGAGATTGCCCCTTCGCCTTGCTTATTGATGTCAAATTATAAGAGGCAACGGAGTCAACAATTAAGCATGGCTCCGGAATTTCGGATAGTGTTGTGGAATTAAGGGGTTATGGCCTCTTATTGAGACATTTTTCATGATTTTTTTTACAAGATATCTACCAAGCTTTTTTAAAAGACTTTGATATCATCTGAAAGATCACACCTTCAGCAACTTTCGGAATTTTTTTTTGTTGAAAAATATTGCACAGTTTTCTGGCAATTGGTCGTTTTTGCCATAAATCCGTCAAAAATTGTTTTTGAAGAATGTCTCTCCAACAAAAACCTATGAAGATGGGATCATCCATTTTCGAGCTACAGTGGGCACCGCCTTAAAAATGCAATTTCGAGAAAACCACGATTAAAACTTCGATATTACATACACATCGCAATATTTTTTTTATTCTAACCCTCATATCTCGGTCAATTTTTGTCCACTCGACCCAAAATTGTTTGCAACATATTCTATTCTACCTGTTTTAATTTTCGATTTTTTTAAATTTGCAAGTGTCCATAACGCCTTAGTACATGAAATTCTATGTTTCCAATACTGTCTCCTTTGAGTTGAAAAAAAATGACAGAGGTCTAACCCCCCAAGCAACACAAACAGGAAAGATTCGAACTAAGAATCAGCGATCACCAAGAATGTAATTTTCTGGGAAACCATGACCCAAATATGTTTGGACGAAATCCGTTTCGAACAATTTGTCTGCCTTGCTGGTAGGAGCGATCGATAACTCTCATACACATCGGTTGGACTTGTAAAATTTTTCTAAACTTAGTTCAAGGTCGAAAATGGGCCATATCGGTCCACTACTTCCGATACCTCACCCACAAAAGTTAAATATTTTTATTGAAATTATGTGCACGAAAACTTTTGAAAGGATTAACCGATTTGGTCTAAAATGTGTATCTCGTAATAGTTCATCCAGACATCTAATATGACTATAATTTCATTTATTATTTAGGGACATGTCTCGGATTGTATTGATTTTTTCCAGCAGGTTGTCCTCTCGACGACACAATTCGTTTGCGGGGCAAGACCATACTTCCTAAAATAAGAGCTCAAAATCTCTAAAAAACCCTGCCGGCTCCAACTATAATGACTGATGTGCACGATTACGTACAATTGGCTGATCCCCAAACGTACATCAAGTTCCTAGAAGGTGTATCTTGGACAACACATTTATATAACTTCCTCACAAAGCCTTGCTTAAATGCAGTTTAAGGGTGTTCGAGGACTGTTTTAAAATTTGCTTTTGTGGTGGGAAAGTCTATGCTTCCATTGTTATCATAACTACAGTATATAATACTTCCTCGATTATGGTCCCGAAATTACCTAAGATTTAGGTTCACTTCTTCATACATCTCTAGCACTAAAGTTTTTATTATTATTAATTAGTATTAATTTTTTAAACTAGGAATCCGTTATTAGCAAATTTGTGCTCAGTTTGTGCAGTTATTGGCTGAGGGAATATCCCTGTCGGCAAATATTTTCATAGAACTCCAATTAGAAAAATCTGGCCAATGCTAAATCGTTTTCAAACTACAGTACTTTGGATGGTTCTTTCGTGTCTTTATAACAGTTCAAATTTAAATAACCTCAAAAAAAATTCCACCAAGTCATTATTGTTTTAATGGCACGGTTTTCCGCAGTCTCTTAGCACCTATTTCCATATGTTTAAGATTTTTCTATTTTCTCAGAACTCTAATAATAATAAGTTTTAATATCCCATTTAAGTTTTTTCTTTCCCTCCCACTTCGCAAATCAAAATATTCTCTCTTTTTTAAGTTTTCAACACCCAACCCCCGCCAAGTGACCACCACAGATAAACAACCAACCAAATTTGCTAAATTCATTCGATAAATGATGACACTTTTTATTTCTTTCGAATTTGCCATCTAATTCATTTCAATTTGATTCAGCAGCAATGGAATTGATATTGTTTGGCCAACAGCAATGTAACGAATATGGACACAATACAATGTCCAATATGCCAAATCTGGAACAAATTGGCATGTAGAGAGAGACATTGATGAAACGGTTTGAGGGCAATTTTGAAGAAAAAAAATACGATTTTGTAGCTAGAGTTAGCTAGTCAAAGTCGTTGTAATTGTTGTACGGATATACATATGTATGTGTGTGTGTTAGTCTAGGTGCCAAAAAGTGTTGCTACAGCAAATAAATTGAAATAATTATATCCGGCATATTCGCTATTTCCTGTATCTGTTGGATTTCTCATGGTTTTCTTGTTCGTTTTCTTCCTTCCTTCTTCCTCAGCTCATTAAATAATTTTAATTGAATTTCATTCCTCTTATCAAAATTTAGCGTTAAATGAAACCATTTGCATAATTTTCAAATACGTTTAAATACCCCGACAAACATTTCGTTCTCTTAATGTTGTTAGTTATCAACAGCAATGTTCCAATCTTTTACGGGATTCATTTATTGTTTTCCTCCATCCGTTTGTCATTATCTCGGTCGGCGGCTATATGCTGCTGATCTGATATTACGGCACGTAGTCAAGTGTTATTTTTTTCCAGTACTTCTTTCGTACTCCGTAGTTGCTCCTCTATTTAAAGTCTAGACATGTTTAATGTGATTTATTAGCAAATTTATATGGAAATTTTGCAATGTACAAATGTGTGTACGTTTGTAGCTATTTTGGTGGTGTCACATAACGACGAATAAAATCTTTAGTTAAAATTTAACGCATTATGCCTAATGATGTGTAATTAATGTCATTGATGATGCCATCATCTAAGGGTAATAAGACAAAGAAATTATTTTGGAAAATTGAAAATTTCTACGACAATTGGGATAGGTAAGGAATTTCTTTGTTAGGGTATTTTAAAGGTGAAATTTATTCGGGAAATGCAATTTCACGTAGTTCCAAAAATTACTCCCATATATTAGGTGGATATATTTTACCATGAAATAGATTTCCAAAGGCGTATGTTGTGTTGAGGTGCGTGTGTGGTAATTGGGGTCCTTTTAAAATTATGTGTTATCAATATGGACAAAAGGGCCGAGGATGGGCGGGCAGTAAATAGGTAAATAGTAAATAGGACACCAAGCCATTTGCCATAGGTGTATGTGGTGTGTATGTTTGTTTACTTGTGTTTGTGTGATATGTATATTCATTGTGAATTCTCTAGGGTTGATAGTGGCAGGGTTGAAAATCCCATCTGAATTGCTCTCCTTCTTACTCCTTCCGCATGGACCAGAATGTAACAATATGGAGCCGTATGTACAACAGCTCCCAAAGATCTTCCTGCGTATAATATTTCTATAGATGTTTTAGTTTTATTATATTGCTTGCTATTGTTCTACCAGTAATTTGTGGCGTTCTTTAAGAGCTTTATGGTCATTATCCCGGGAAACTATATAGCTGCAATAAAAAAAATATTGCGAAATTGTTTCAAATGTATACTCCAACAATCCATAAACTGTACTTTAACGAGAAATGTTAGACTGTATAAGGTTTGGATCAAAATCGATTACTTCATCAGAGCTGGGACGGACATGGCTAAATCGACATGTTTTTTAATATTAACGTAAGCCATAATTCTAAGGGTATAAAAAGTAAACAAAGGTTTTAGAAGGAGGGCCGGTCAACAACACACAAAATGTCTGAACAATGTACAAAAGAGTGATTACAGACGGACGAACGACCACTCAGGGATAACCGATTCTAAAGGACTTATGGTTTCCGTTATTATAAGCGCTTCCACAGTTGTATCCAAGGGACAAGAGACAATTTTCTCTCTTACCGAGGTATGGGTATGTGAACTAGGCCGGGGCGATTTGTATGGAAGGAAAAAAATGTCAGCGGGCGCCTGGAGTTTCTGATTCTTGGGATTGTACTGAGCAAAAAAGTAAACTAGACCGTATGTCTACGGTGAAAATCGAGCCCCCGGATTTTGACTTGACTTTTTTTCAATGATTTTTCGGGTGCCACCGTGGTGCAATGGTATGCACGCCCGCCTTGCACGCAGAAGGTCGGGGGTTCGATTCCCCGGCCAAGCAACATCAAACATTTTTCAACGGTGGCAAAATACCCCTCAGTAATGTTGGCGACATTTCCTGAGTATTTCAGCCTTGAAAAACTTCTCCATAAGTGGTGTCTTAAGACACGCCGTTCGGACTCGGCGATAAATAGTAGGTCCCATATCATTGAGCTAAATATGAATCGGGGTGCACTCATTGATATGAGAGAAGTCTCCCTTGTCCCGTATGGGATGTTGTGGAACAATGTTTGTTTGTTTTTGTTTGGCATATAACAACCAAACCACTGAGATTTTCGATCCAACACAAAGACAACAATTGTAGCCAAGACAATAACTAAGAAGTCTCTAGTACATCGCAAAAGCATTGGAACGCTCCTTCAGGCAGTTATGGCCTCGAGAATGTGCACATTTTTCGGAAAATATCGATAAATGACACTGTGATACAAAATGGGACTCAAAGTCAATTAGTCATCAATGGGAACCGTACCTAAAATCTTCTGAACAACAATTTTGCAGAATATTTGGATGCTGTAAAATCTCGTCTTGTGGTACTTTTACTACGGTTCAAAAAATAAAGGACGAAAAGGACATGGAAGGAATTGAGTTAGAGGGATGAAATTTTCTATAAAAAGATTCACCATTCAAAATGAAGCTACAATAACGCTTAACAGAGATATAAAGCTATTTTCTCACAAATTAAGGAGCCAAAATTAAACTATTAATCACGCGATATCTCGGAAGCTTGACCTATTGTGAAAATTTCCTTTTGGGTTCTTAGTACACTCACTAAGGGCTTTCATCTCCACAAGGAATTTTCTACCCATTGACTTTGAGTCCCATTTTGTAGCACAGTGTCATTTATCGATATTTTCTGAAAAATGTGCACCTTCTCGAGGCCATAACTGCCTGAAGGAGCGTTCCAATGCTTTTGCGATGTACTAGATAGTTCTTAACTATTGTCTTGGCTACAATTGTTGTCTTTGTGTTGGATCGAAAATCTCAGTGGTTTGGTTGTTATATGCCAAAATATCCAAAAATCCTTGAAAAAAACTTCAAGTCAGAATCCGGGGGCTCGAATTTCACCGTAGACATATGGTCTAGTTGACTTTTTTGCTCAGCACAATCCCCAGAATCACAAACTCCAGGCGCCCGTGATGGTGTTCAAATCGCCTCACTCTAATTTGAACTCCTTTTAAATGCCGATAGCCTAACCGATTTAGTCCATACTGTGCACATCGTAATATTTCTAGCCGTTCTAGATCAGGTTCGAATATGGAATTAATGGTCCACGCCTTCGAGTACCTGCCAAAATTTTTTCCAAAAATGAACTTTACTAACATTTTTTGGATAGTTTTAAATTTTATGATAACTTACGAATCGGACAACACCTTCAATTACCTCTCTCGGAAAAGTTCAACATTTTCGCTTAAGGGTTTTTAAAGGATCGTTTTGATTTTTTTGCATCAGGCTGTCCTCGCAGCTCATTTTTTCGATGGTAAGTCCATACCTCCTGAGATAATGGCTCAAAAGCTCTAAAAACACCTGACGGCACCAACTAATAAATGAATGAATGATGAGCACGATTACCACCTACGAATTGAATATCGGATTTGGCGGAAACTTTACACATCGTAAAATAAAAAAACTATCACGAACAGGTACCTCCCTCACAAAAGTGAACTTAAGTAGTTTAAAGGCTATTCGAAGATATTTTTGAGGTTTTTGCCAAAGATACTCCTTGTGGAACACGGTGTGCCTTAACCAAATTTAAATGGAAGTTCTTACACCTGGGAAGTTTTGGCAGATTCTGAAACTACAATGCTCATAGATGAGAAATATCAAGAAACAAAAAAATCGCCGGAGGGATTTTCAAATAAATCGCGATTTAAATTCACATTTTGTAGGGGTTCTTTAGGTTTTCATGATTTTGCTTGGAAACCGCGAGTCCTATGTAAATGTCCCTAAAGAAAATGTTGTAGCTGTGAAAATTCTCCACAAGATTGAGCTTGATGATATTTTCGTAGGTTTTACCGTTTTTGAGATATAGAAGTTCAAATTGAGACAATGCACTAACTGTATCGCCTCCTTATAAAACAATATCATGCTCAGTGCGCCTTAACTAACTTTTGATGAAAACCGCTTACACATGATAATATTTCGCGGATTCTGAAACAGCAATGTTCATAGATAAGAAAAATATAATAAACAGAAAAAATCGCCGGAGGGATTTTTAAATATATCGCGATCAAAATTCACAATTTTAGGGTTTCTTTAGGTTTTCATGATTTTGCTTGGAAACCGCAAGTCGTATCGAAATGAGTCTAAAGAAAAGTTGGTAGCTGTGAAAATTCTCTACAAGACTGACCTTCAGGCTTTTTCGTAGGTTTTACCAGTTTTGAGATATAGAGGTTCAGTTAAAATGTTTAGGTTTTTATCTTAAGTCTTCAAGATTTTGTTTGGAAACCGCAAGTCATATTAAAATGGGACTAAAAAAAATGTTGAAGCTGTGAAAATTCTCTACAAGATTGATGATTTATTTTTTACTAGGTTGTACCATTTTCAAGATATATAAGGTTAATTGCAGTAATGACATTGTTTTTTAAGGAGGCGATACAGTCAGTGCATTGTCTTAATTTGAACTTCTATATCACAAAAACGGTAAAACCTACGATAATATCATAAAGGTCAATCTTGTGGAGAATTTTCACAGCTACAATATTTTCCTTAGTCCCATTTACATAGGACGCGCGGTTTCCAAGCTAAATCGTAAAATTGTAAAGAACCCCTAAAACTTAAATCGAGATTATTTGAAAATCCCTCCGGCGATTTTTTTGTTTCTTGATATTTCTCATCTATGAGCATTGTAGTTTCAGAATCTGCAAAAACTTCCCAGGTGTAAGCACCTTCCATTTAAAATTAGTTAAGGCGCACCGTGGGAACTGTTTATAACTATATAATATGTTTCATGGGCAAGTCCATGCAACCAGACAAAATTGTCCAAAAGCTCTAAAAAATTCTACGATGAGCGATTTCAGATCGCTGGTGGTCACGATAATCGAGAGGAGTGACAGACATTGGTGCGAACTTTAAACATCGTAAAAAATTTTCCAAACGTACATAAAGTTTGAAGAAAGTGTATATCGGACATCGTCTTCGGGTCCCTAAAGTTGTTCGAGGATAGTTTGGAAATTTTTAGCGAAAGTACTTCTGTGGTCAAGTTCATGTTTCCTGACATAATGTCCAAAAACTCGCAAAAACCCTACGGCAACCAACTGATATACCTGCTAGGCACTGCAGAAGCCTTGATGGAACCAACAAAATGGAAGATTAAAATCCCCAAGATTACCCTCGCAGGGAGATTCTGATTGGTCCAAACTTTGCACATCTTATTATTTCATCTAGTCATGTATAAGGTGGGAATATGGACTATATTCGTCCCGTCCTTCGGGTGCACTTTAATAGCACGTCTCTGATCGTTTTGATTTTTTTTTTGCAAAACGTTCTTACGAAAAAAGCATGCCGGCACCAACTAAACTGGGTAGTACGTAAGATTACCCTCGAAGGGAAAATTCGATATTGGCCAAACGTTGTACATCGTATTATTTCTAACAGCCTCGAATTATGTCCGACTATTGACTACATAGGACCACTTTTTCGGATACCTCCCACACAAAGTTTGGAAAAAGTTATGTTCAGATAGTACAAATTTTTTCGGGTACAAATACTTCTTGAGATATTGGCCCAAAACCTCAAAAACCCCTATAGATGTCAGAAGTATTGTGTTTGATTATTTTCTTTAAGTCGGAGGCTAAGGGTACAACTCAGACGGCACAGCTTACTGATACTTTCTTACTTCTTTAACTACAAAATGGATATGATTTGGTAATTTGTATTCCCAGGGGTTAACAAAAATAACCATCTTGTGAACATAGCCTTATATGTGGATGTTTTGCTCGGCCGAATTTATCCCCTTATTCTTTTAGCTTTCTTTGTTAGAACAGTGGAAAACCCCAGCAAATGTACCCTGAAATTTTTTTTATTTTCAGAACTACTTAGTACATATAGTTTCACCGCTCCTGTTATGGTTTTTTTGTACCGTCACAAGCTTTGGGTATATCTCTGTGAGAAAAGCTGACTGATACTTGTTCTTTATTTATTTTAAAATAATGTTTTCTTTGAGTGTAAAAATATCAGTTTGAACACACATCAATCTGTTAACTAAATAAGCCTGCTTGAAATATATATTCACACAATTTAGCTGATGCAATAAATCTGTTTACCACAATGCTTGATGTTGTTGTGGCTGTTGTTTGGCAAATATTACCTTCCAATTATTGTAATTACTTTGTGGCAGTAAATCTGCCTCGAATTAGCCATTGTTTTTATTGTTGTTGTTACTGTTATTAAAAACAACAATGTTAAAGACAAACATTGTTGTTTTCATTCATTCTCGGGGTCCAATTGAGGAATTTCTTTGTGTGTTATCTGCGACTCTTTTTTATAGATTTGACAATTGCTAACTATAGTATAACTCATATACTATATATGTATATAGTAACACACATCATTGAAAAAATAGGATTTGAATTTCGCATCCTTATTAGCTGTTATGAATTAGCAAAAAAAATTATAGTGTAGAATTGCTCTTATTATCAGCCATACAAGTCATTTTGAAAAGGCAACAGCTAATATTTTTAAGATATTTACTCTGGAATATGACTATATCTCGGGAGTCTTTGGTGGGATCTACTTACAAAAATATTATATTGACATATTCCACCAAAAAAACGGTTCATAAAAACCCTTTAAGTTTTTCTGAATTCCCTCCGCTTGATTTATACCCCACGCAAACTAAGTGGTAGTTTACACTATCTATCATTGTCATATGACACGAAATAAAAACATTTCATATTTACCCACGGAGGCAATGTGGAGACGTAGTTTTTTTTACATTTTTGCTGGTGTGGACGCACAGAGTAAATGGCGTAAGGAAAATCTCCAATATTACACATATTAGCGAATATATAACGATGGAAAATTTCATGTCATATGACATTTACATATAGTGTAAACCACCCCTAAGTAGTAACAGTAGCTGTTCGAAAATGTCACTCTATGTGTTTTCTTTCTATTTAAATTTATAATCCCAAAGTAATTTCAATATTCATTAATTCTATAATTGTTGCTTTATTGATTTGCTTGCTGCTCGTCTGTGGGGCGGAAATATGGTTGAATGCCTAATTCACTTTCGACTGAATGCGGAATAGACAACATTCGGCCGAGAAACTAGCAAGGCCTTTACCCTACAATTAGAGGTCACCACAACACAGCCATTAGCCGACGACGACAAAATGTTGGCTCGCCTTCGCTCACTCATCCATGCACATCATTACAATCCATTTACGGGGTACTTACTATGTCGTCGTCGCTACTTTGCGCCAGGAAGATGAGAGTGTGGGACCACTGATCGACTTAAGGTATTCTGCGGAACACTTCTGCTGGGCAGGGCTGCTTGTAACAGTCTGAATGTTCATTCAAGCCACAACCGTTGCAGTTTGTTGTTTTTCTGTTTCGCTGTTGCCGCCTGTTTTCCTATTTCTCGAGATGTGTCGTTTTGTCGTCGCAATCAGAATGAACAGCAACAACAACAACGAAACCCAAACTAGGAAACACAACAAAAACTTATTATGAAGCAAAACGTTAAATTGACCCTAAATGCTGGCAATTTAGAAGGTGGTAATAGTAACGATATTAAACTCAATTGGCTAAGGTTAGTTGAGTGTGTTTTTGTGTTTTGAATCGAATTGAATTGTATGAAGGAAGACGGCCAGCAGCAGCAGCAAGTCAACACGGCAAAGGAAAAATTGAAGTGTTAAAGATCCGTAAATGTTGACGCTGTTTGTTTGTTGCATGGTGGCGAAAGTGAACGGGAAGAAAACGCGCGAAATACAAACTAATTGAATATAATAATAACAACACAATTATAATAATAAAGTCGCTTTCTGTCGAAAATCGTATTGAAAGTCAACTAAATAGCTTAGCAGAAAGAAAGTGAGTGAGTGAATAAAATGACAGTGTAAACAAACAAACCATTTTTGAAGCGGGGATAATAAAATGCGTGAATTTATATCTCAAGATTAAACATAGAAATGCAAATAAATGAATAACAATGGTGTAAATATCTATCGGCGACCAATGGAGAAGAAAAACATTTGCAAATATTTAAGTGAAAATTGTTTCGTCGCTTTGGAATGTGACTATTTTTCCAGTTTACATTGTTATCCAATATTACGTTACGTGTATTTGAGGTTCACAAACAAAACTCTTCTCATAAATTTATTACCCACGATTTTACACGCATACACCCACTCAGAAAATACATATTTTAATATTTTTCACTCTGCCAAGTGATTGATAACAATTATTTTTCCATTTATTTATTTAAATGTAAATAGTTTTTCACAATGTCTGTGGCAAGGAGAAAAAACAGATGCCCCAATATTTGGCAATGATCATCATAAAAAAGGAAAACGAAAAAAACTACTCCAATTAAACTCCATTTGGACCTTCAGTTATTTTTAATTTTAATAACCGCCAAAAACTTCTCACTCCTTCGCAGAAAAAAACAGAAACGGCGAACAAATAAACAAGCAAAATTGGCAGTGTATTAACTTTAGTTGTTGCACAGAGTCAATTCTCTGTTAAATTCACTTTTTTTCTTGTTTTGGCAATATTTTGTTGAAACTTTTGTTATTTAAATTTCGTGTTTTATGGCGCTACGGCTTGAACCTAAAAATGGCTTTAGTTAAAAAAAAAGAGTTTTGTTAACAAAAACAATGGCAATGTAAACAACAATAACGAACGCGGCGAATGGTGGTCGACGACGACGACGATGAACCATCATCAATGGGCAAAACGGATGGACGAATTGTGTGCCCCGCGTCTCATTGTAACAGGCAGTGTTATCATTTCCGTTTGTTGTTATTGCTGTTGTTGTTGTGGTGTGCATGCACTTACATCCACTTGTACTGATGTTACTGGGTTATATTCTAGTAGTTGTCGTCCTTGTTGTAGTTGTTGCTGTGCTTGCTATCCACAACAACTACAAATGACTGCCGTCGTGGTCACTTCCGGTGCGTAGTAATAATACCAGTTGCAAATCTATTTGTTTGTATGAAAGTGTTTGTGTATTTGTGTGTAAATTTAAAATGCTCCAAGGACAGTGGTGAAAAAATACTTGGAACAATTGACACAAATCCTAGGATATGATGATATTAGGATGAATGACATCACCTGACCTTTACAAAGATGACAAATTTTTATTACTCTTTAAATTTGAAAACGTTCCAAGGGCAGAATTGTGGATTTTTTAAGAAGATTTTTCCAAGGACTTGCAGAGCAAAAAACCTTGATATTGGTTCCAAAGAAGATCAGTTGAAATACAAACATCGAACTTAGTGAATCTGGAGGTCAACAAGTCTCCAGATTCACTAAGTTCGATGAGCGGATAAAATCTGATTTTTTCAAAATCACTCTAATCTGCAACCAATATGCAATAAATGTAATCCATTGTTGCTAAGGCTGTCAAATTAAATTTCTTTAAGGCAAAGCTAATGCCAGAGTTGAAAATAAGGATATCATCGTCTAAGTGTCGAAAAGTTTAACTTCCAGTGTAAAATACCCGGCTACGAAATTATGTTACCCTTTTTATACCCTCAACCTTTAGGTTACGATAAAAATGTGCTTCATCGAATTAATGACCCCACATATCTTGGCAGGAAATCCGCTTTAGACAATTTTTAATTAATATAGTCCCGTTTGTAGCAGCTATAACTCTCAAACGGATCAACCGATTTGTTCCAAAATTTGATTCTCGTAACACTTCTGAATTCAAACAAACTGAATTCAAATTCTAAGATGGACCGATATGGCAGTCCGCTCCTTCTGGTACCTCCCTCACAAAAGTTCACGATTGATCGCAAAAGTGGAGGTCTTCTATTGGCAGATGACGCCTTGAAGGGTCTTTTATTGGATACGTTCTATAGGCAGACGGCATGTTGAAGTGATCTTCTTTAAATAGAAGACCTCTTGAAGTTGATGTGGTCTTCTTTAGATACATCTTGAAGAATTCTTCTTTAGATAGAATACCTGTTGAAGTAAACTTATTTACATAGAATACCTCTAGAAGTGGTATTTTATAGACAGAAGACCTCTTGAAGGGGTCGTCTTTAGATAGAATACCTCTTGAAATGAACTTCTTTATTTACTTTCTCGTTGGAGTCCAGCTTAATCACCTAAGATTTTTTCCAAGTGAAAAATTAAAGCCGAAAAATTCGAACCCACACAACCACCCTTATGTGACCGGTTTGCTGTTGGTAGCAGCTCATCAGATATATCGCCTGTGGAGTGACTTCTCTGTCATCGAACTTTTCATTTCTCAAAAGCAAGTTGTTTTTTACAGTGTTGAGCTTTTTTCACATTCAATCTGTATGGCTTCCACGACAACCGCAGCCTTCGGAAGGTATTAGTTTGGCTCTGAACGCCAACACGCCGTGAAAAGGATGTTTCATATGTTTTTGTGAACTTCTTTAAATAGAAGATCTTTAAAAGTGGCCTTCTATAAACTGGAGACCTCTTGAAAGGGGCTCTTCAGTGGGTATTTTTTAGATGGGAGACCTTTTGAAGGGATCTTCTATTACTGTTTAAGGGGTTTTCTATAGATAGATGAAACATGAAAGAACCTCGAAGCGTCTCCTTAATTGGAAGACATCTTGAAAGTTTCTTCTATAGCAAGTAGATATTTTGAAGGGGTCTTCTATAGGTGTTAAACCACTCGTCATTGTCTTCTACAGCTGAAAGACCTTTTGGAAGTGGTATTTTTTAGATGGTATATTTCTTGGAAGGGTCTAATGTAAGAGGTAGACCTCAATCCTCGAATGGATTATAACCCTCGATTGAATCAACTGTTTTGTTTCCTCGTAATATTTCTTCCGGGTATAGACCTTCGGCCCAAAAAATTCGCAATTTTTCGCACAAGTGTAGTTTAAAAACATGTCTCGGGTCGGTTTGATTTTTTTGCATCAGATTATCCTAGCGGTCCCTATTACATCGGTACATATATCTTTCGTGGACAAGTCCACACTTCCTGAGATAATGAAACCCTGCCGGCATCAATTAAAATGAATAAAAAGCACGATTACTTGCGAATAGAGTATCCGATTTGCCGAAACTTTGCATACCGTAAAATGTCTTCCGAACATTTATCAAGTTTCATGAAGTTCTATAACTACGGTGACCAACCGTACTCTATTATAGAGTACAGTACTCTAATTTAGGTATCCGTACCCTATTTTTTAATGACTCTATTTGTCCTCTATTTTCATTGGGCGTACTCTATGTCCTCTATTTTTGATTTGTTTTACAAATACATGTGAATATGTTAATACCTATGTAATCCAATGAAAAACTTGTGTTCTTGTGGTGTTAGAAGACCTCCAAAAGTCTTCTGTTGTATATATAAGACCTCTAGAGGTTTTCTGATGTCTTTAGAAGACTTCCAAGGGTCTTCTCTTGTCTTTAGATGTCCTCCAAAGGTCTTGTGTTGTCTTGACAAGGCCTCCAAAGATATTCTGTTGGCTTTAGAAGGCCTCCAAAGGTCTTCAGTGGCCTTCAAAAGATCTCCAAAGGTCTTGTGTTGTCTTTAGAAGACCTTCCAAGGTCTTATGTTGGAGACGTTCAAAAGTCTTCTTTGTTCTTTGGAAAATTTCCAAAGTTTTTCGGTCCTCTTTTTTGGCCTGTAGCTTTTTACACATGTACTCTATTTTCATTAAACATATTGGTAAACGTATGTTTAATCGGCTACTCCTTCCGGTGCCTCCTTCACCAAAGATCACAATTTTAGATTAAGCGCAGTTTAAGGGCTGTTCGAGGATCATTTTGAAAATTTTGCTGAGGTTATTCGTTGTCCACGGGTAGTCCACGTTGTCGATAAGCTCTTAAAATCCTACGGTAATCAACTAAAATTGCTGGTGGCCACGACACCTATCAGAGGAAATGACTCCCAAAATGAGATTTTCAAGGCTTTGATGCGCTTTAACTAATTAAAAATGAAAGGTGCTTACACCTGGGAAGTTTTTGCGGATTCTGAAACTACAATGTTCATAGATGAAAAAAATCAAGAAACGAAAAAAATTGCCGGAGGGATTTTAAAAATCAAATTTTTAGGGCTTTATTATGTTTTCACGAGTTTGCTCGGAAACCGCAAGTCCTATCGAAATGGGGTTAGAGAAAATCTTATAGCAGTGAAAATACTCTACAAGATTGACCTGAATGTTACTTTCGTAGGTTTTACCATTTTTGAGATATAGATGTTCAAATTGGGAAAATGCACTGACTGTATCGTTTCCTTATAAAACAATGACATGAAGGGTGCACCTTAACTAACTTTGAATGAAAACCGCTTACACCTGGACAGTTTTTGCGGATTCTGAGACATGGGCACCGAAATGACCCAATATTTAGGGCCACTGTTTTATAAATCTATGTTGATTAGGTCTGTTAGTAAACAAATCAGGACCAATGATTATGATGCCTACCTCACAATGGCTAAAATTTTAACCAGAATTTTCAAAACTTTTTTTGTAACCTACGAAAGTGATATGATATGATGTGGGATCTGTTCTCAGCATTTTGTTTCCATCGCTCGTGTTTTAGTTAACAATAATTCCCAAAAAGGCCGTTTTGGTCAGATATTCTGAACCATCGTGTTGCGCCAAACATAGCAGATGGCAGCACCAAATCTTCTTAAAAGAGGAACACTGAAATTTCGATGGAAAGCTCATGTGAAAAGAACGCATTAAAACCTTTCTATGTGGCACAATGTAATCCCTTTCATGGAATATTTCATTTACCTATAAAGAATTATTTCCTTTTCCGAAAAGCTTATGTTTGTCTCTTCATTGGAAGCTCAAAATTCAATGTGTTTTCATTTTCACATCACTGTATTTGGTAGCTTACAAAAGTCATCGGTGTATCTGTGTCTATGAAAACCCCATGTGGCAAAGGCTCAACAACAAGCACTCTTAATGGCCTACAACCGCGTCCGCAATTGGTTTTTGTTTTTATTTTGTTTCAACATTTGTTTTTTTCCTCTTTCCCCTCCCCTATGTGTTGTTCCAGTCTTGTGTTACCTCCACTCCACTCTCCATAGGCCTTTGGTTAAATGAATGTTTGGTGTGCCATCCAATTCTCCACCGAACACAGAGGTCCAGTCAAGGGCCATATATATTCCGTTACAGTTTTTTTGGATCTTCCTTGTAATTCTTCCAAAATATTGTAGTTGTATTTGTATTGTTAAGCTTTTACAACATTTTGTTGCAATTGTTACTGTTCGTGTGTGTGTGTCGGCTGTTTTGGTGGAAGTGGCCATGGCCATCGCCAGTACCGCGATTACTACCGGCATGGCTGTGAGTGTTTTCCTACATATTTGCATGTTGTTGCAGCAACTATAAATTAAAAAAAAAGAAAACAACAACAACAGTTTTAGCGGCTACGTTACAAAAAATGCGAATAAAACAGAAGACAAAACGAAAACAAAAACAAAAAATACCAAACAAACATTTAAATAAAACCTATAAAAATCCAAATGAAATGAACACCCGACCTATAAAATGCTGTTGCACCACTTGCAACAATTGCCTTCCACACAGGGTGTTTGTGAGTGCTGATATCGGTGTGTCTGTGTGTGTTACTATTTGTATATTCGTGTGTGTTTGCAAAAATTAATGTTGCAACAATTGGCAACAACAGTTGTTATACAATTTATGCTGCCAAGTCAACAGAGAGAGTTGAAGAAATATTGCATTTTTAACTGTTTGTCAGTTGGTGGCACATTTGGATGATATAGACCCAACTGAATACAGCTGCTGCTATTGGTGGTGGTGCTGGTGGTGGCATAAAACATTAAATGGTGCCTGCACGCACAGTGCTGACTCTATATTGGCTCACACTGTCAGGTTTTCCTCCTGGAGTTTTCCCCAGTCTATTAATAATGTTTAATTGGTTTTCAACGAGTTGTTGATGCTTGAACGGCGTCACTGCCACAGCTGCTGCTGTTGTTCGCCGTCAATATTCAGATTCTTAAATAATTGCAATTGTGCAATTCATTTGCAAAGAGGAAAGGAGTTTCCGTTCTTTCTTATACGTTATTCGAACGCTGATTGTAAATATTATAAATATCAGTGAAGTGTTAATATATTTAATTGTTTTATCATTATCAAATAAAGAAAAATTAAAATTTTACTCAATAAATCAATAATTTATTATTGGAAAAATGCATAAGAATGATTATTGATGTGTCTTTGGAATTTAATGCATATGTATGTTTGACTGACTGGAGGAAAGATATTCCTCAAGTTATACGGCTCAGAAAGTGTAGCTGTGTACAGCAACAAAAATCGATTTCTCCATTGAAAATAAAAAAGTTTCAGCATTCAATAAATGCAGAGAATATGCATAGGTAGTATCCTCCCCAGGGTAAAGACCTTCGATCATCCCGTATTTAAGCTTTTATATACTGCACTGAAGTAGTCAGATATTTTACATGCAAAAGTTCAGATTTCGTCCTCTAGGCCCCTTCCAAAATGGTGTCTGGCTACGTCTGTGATGTATTAATTAAGAACACTATCCGAAAATTGTGCAGAATTTTGAGTACTTGAAGCAATTTAAAGACATTTTTCCTTGGGATTTTTTTACGAATAAATAGTTTTTAATGTATTTTTCCAATATATACCAGGATTTTTCATGCTATATGTTTAGAATTTCTTCTGAAGTTTGTCTTAATTTCTTTGACAAAATGTTACAGCTATAAATTTACACTAACAAATGAAAATTGTAATTCACTTCTTTTGCCTCAATCGACTTTTGTGCAAATTGCGCAACAATTGTTTTTACTTTTTAATTAAAATAATAATATCACAAAACAAACATCGAATTATTTCTCTGACTTGGGGCTTTTTTAATTTCACTTTCAATATTTTGTCATGCCTGTCGTTTTTATGTGGCAAATATTCACGGATTCCTTCAGTCATTCATGCAGATGTAATAACACGCTAATAATACATCAAACACATTAAGGCAATGGCATTAATTAAATGTTTAACGTTATATTTTGACACATAAAAGGTTTGCATGTTATCAATGCATACATTAACAACAAGAACAACAACAATAATACTCACTTGCACACATATACATACATACATTCATGTGAATGAGCATTTTTGCGAACAAGTTTGAGTACAAACGACCCACAAGTACTTTGAATTAAATTTGCATATTTGAAATGGCAAACAAACACACATATACCGACGTATATATTAATAAATATACCAATTTCATACTTTGTCAGCCACTACTATGCACCATGGTGGTTGGTTGGCTGGCAACACTCTTAGCGACATATGAAATTATTAACATATTTTAAATTGAAATATTAAAAAAGCTTCAACGGAAACTACACACACCACTCACATCGAAACACACACCAACATCTACACACCTGTCTTCAAATTTGTATTCCAAATTAAGAGAAAGCTACAAAATATAGCACAGGAATTGTTTGAATGGTTATTGTTTAAAGATACCCTCTTCCTCTCTTTCTCTCTCTCCGTCCCCCACCCCCCCATTATTCTTATGTTGCTAGCTGCATTCCTCTGGAGCGCTTCCGTTTCACCGTGTGGCACCTTTCGTTGTGCTGCACGATATCATCATCACCAACAACTAACTATACATGGACATGCTACCCCATTTCATCCAGCATCAGAAAATCAATTAAATTCTACACTTTAAGCTGCCGCAGGAGGATTTTCATGAATGAATTTTATGCGCCAATGAATATAAAACAAATAAAAATGGGTGACACTCACACAAGGAACAAAAAAAAAAAAATCCCAACGAACACAAAACAAACAACGACAATCGTTGAAACAAATATTCACCAGCAATAGCACAAAAACAACAAAAAAATGACAAAACGATGCGAAAACGTAAGGAAAATATATGAAAATTTCACTTCAACCTGCATACACACATGCACATGAACATATGAGTTTGATATTCCTTATCCACCATTCACCACACACTTATACACATAACGCCAAAGAAAGTCGGAATCACATAAAATGCATGAAAATGAAAATATGTTTTCTATCTGATCAGCGTGCAGAGATGCCAAACTATCAATGTTGATGGTGTCTACTTTCCACTTTGCCATTGAATATAAAAAAATAATTCGGATATAGAGGTAGTTTTCATTTCTGTATTGTGTTTTGTTTCCAACCACACCACTTATTACCAAATTGGTAATGAGTAAAGTTGGTAGTAGATACTGATAATGTAGAAAGTAGCTTGCTTGCATTGCTTTGTAATGGGTTATTCGGTTCAAGTGGCTTTGAAATATTTAATGCGATTGCACGGAGGTTTTCTCGTCGGCTAGGGTAACACAGGAAAAAATTTTAGCCATTTGATAAAAAAATTCAAAGATTCAATCAAAAATTTATCGATTTTCCGGCGATAAAAAATTGTCTTATTGACAAAATTCGATAAAATTATTTGATCACAAAGTAAAAATACAACTGATAAAATATTTCACATATTGACAAAAATATTTATCAAAATATTCCACATATTCCATTTTATCAGTTCAATATAAAAAAGTGATAAATATTTTAGTCAATATGTGAAATACTTTATCAGTTGTATTTTTGCTTTGTGA
Organism: Musca autumnalis; assembly: GCF_047663935.1. Taxonomy (NCBI): domain Eukaryota; kingdom Metazoa; phylum Arthropoda; class Insecta; order Diptera; family Muscidae; genus Musca; species Musca autumnalis. The sequence continues at coordinate 2,916,369 of NW_027411755.1, read as the reverse complement.
TCAAATAATTTTATCGAATTTCGTCAATATGATATTTTTTTTCTGTGAAGTGGAGTCGCCTGCAGGATCTCCATAAGGACCCACAAAAGACTAATTCTCTCCCTTTTTGGGATTATATCAGATGTTTATTGATCTAAATACTAGTATGTTCTATTTCAATGAAATGGGATAGGATTATAGGTTTTGGGATTAGGCCGCTATCGGAAACGACGGTGTTAATTGATGATCAGCAATGACGATGTTGATTGATGTTCAGATGTTGACGATGTTTGTTAAAGTCAAGCGGTGCTGATTATTGGGAACGACGAAGCTGATTGACGCGACTTCTACGATGATCGAGCACGGTGAAGCTGATTGATCGACTTCTACGATGATCGAGCACGTCGAAGCTGATTAATACTCGGGCAGGGTTTAAAAGCCAGCATCTAAAAACATAAGCATTAGCTGTACACTTCAACTGCTACACAATATTGACACACACGGCTAAATAAGCAACAGAACGCATATTTATTTTTGTACATTTTTGCTTATTTCGTTTTTTACGCCTAATCTTTTTTTCGTTAGGCATAATCGACAACCACGCTACATATTTAGCAGTCGGCTGACCATTCGTCGCAGCGAATAAGCAACCGAGGGTGTTTTTGTGATTATAGTTGCCAACGCAGTAATAAAAAAGGTGTTAAATGTCAAAATGCCTTCATCATATGTCAGAACCTAAAGAATACTTTAGACTTTATTGAACGACTTCACCAAAAATTCACATGTCCTTTGAACGAAAATTTTAACGAAATTATATCGTGATTTTTAATGCATTACACAGGTAACCCTAATCTCAAAAACAATTGTTTGATGAGAACCTGACTAATCCGTTGAAACTTTGTTGTTTATTCTCTTTTGTGATATGTGTTGATCATGTGTGCTGCAAAATATGAGTATGCGTGTCCGATGCTGTTTTATTATAGCAACAATATCAAATAGCATCAGCATCGCTAGCAATATTTTTGTGAAATTTTTTGCTACATGTTGCCGTTGTTCATTGTTGCTAAACATATTTCGAAGAAATTTTAGCAGGCAAAGCTGCAAATATTCGTTGCTTTTGCTAATATGGCGTTAGCATTATAAACCCTGCACTAGGGTGTTAATGATCGGGAACGTGAAATTGTTTGAAAATCGGTTTCTACTATTTAAATATCATCTGGAAGGTGTTGATTAATGACTATTCGGACGATACGATGGAGCTCGGGAACCCGTCCGATTATGATCGGAAAGACAATATACGAGACGAGTTCGGGAACTCGGCTGCTGATGATCCGGAACGACGATATTGTGAAGTTCGGGATCTCAGATGATGACGACCGGGAACGATGATATTGCGCAGTTCTGGAACTCAGATGATAATGTGATCGGGAACGACGATTGTAATGATAAACTGCGAAGGATAGGAGAACGAAGTCTCTGTGGTAATATATTGATATGATCGCCACAATGCACAGTGGTTCTGCCGTGTATAAATATAGAAAAATTTATGGTTACAAATTTGATTGTGAATGATATTAATATTCTCTAAACACATCAATTTTTTAATATCCAGTATTAGTTTTGTAAATTTACAGTGATAGTATGCCAAATTAAGTCGAAAAAGTTGTGATTTCTATAAGGTGTCTTAAGAACGTAAAATACATCCGCAAAGCATTCGTGGTTTATGAGTGAAATTTAAATAAATTGAAGAGGTAAATATACAATTTCCAAAATGAAAATGATAGTTGATGGTATTGACAATGCTTTTACGAAAAAACAAACTCATAACTCGTTCTCTAACTTCCCTACAAATAAATTATTTTTAAATTACTTTTTTGAGGTTTAATAATGTTGTGAGTATTTGTGTGTCCCGATATTTTTTAAATACATGGGAAAGACTTTATTTTACGATGAAAAAATTCCAGCTGTCCCATCCGCCACCCGGCAAGTTAAATCCCATATACCACGCCTGTAAACTCTTCATTCATTCATTCATTCCTAAAATCGGGAGATACGTTTATATGGGAGCTTTAGGTATAGCTTAACTTAGACCTATCAAAATACCGAAAATCGGGCGGTACCTTAATACGGGAGCTATACCTAAACGTAGACCTATATGCACCATTTTTTTTTTGAGGAGGAGTTTTGTTTACTCCAAACTTATAATGCAAAATTACAACCAAATCGGTTGGAACGTTTGGGTAAAATCGTTATATGGGGGCTATGTATAAACGTGGACGTATATCGAACATTTTTTGCAAGGAATTATTTTGTTTACTCAAAACTCAAAACTGCAAACAAATCGGTTGAAAATTTGGCTAAATTCGTCAAAAGTTTGGCACTCCATTTCATACATGTGGGACCACTGTACAATGAGGAGTCTTCACAAAATTTGTAAATACAACCCCAAGATTACCTTGATGGACAGCTAGCTCTATGAAGTAGCATCCAATATTGAAATATTTATGTCACCAGTGGCACAGGACGAATGAGAATTATAGTCTTGCAAGGCGTTAGGGTTTCAATGAAGTTGCCATATTATTAGGTTGCTTGCCCGTTGAAATTTGGGTTCCCAATTGTGGCCAATTGTAGTATAGTGCCTAAGACTGTGATATATTTAAACAAGTCCCCTTGTCCCTAGTAGGAATATTGGGTCAGATAAAACTGATGGCGAAGATTTAAGCTTTTATAGAAATTGCCGCTAGAGCGTGCGTGGGTCGATATATCATTGAAATAATTTCCAAATCTTTAAACACCTTTTTTAAGGGTGATTGAGAATTTTCGTCTAATTCCTTTCATTTTTCTATTCTCATTTATTTTTAATCTGGCATCCTCAAAAAACAAGTTTGTTGGATTACGTTTTTTAATGCTGGCATTTGAATGGCTATGGTCGGCTATAAGCTTCAGGATATGTGTGAGTGTGTGCTGTAGTGTATATTCGAATATCCTAAGAATTTAATTTGGATTCAAAAGTTTACGTTTTTGTGCAATTTTTATGCAAATAAAGCAGAAATTTGTCCTTTTTTGTCGTTTCGTCATGCCTGTGTGAACGAACGTTCATTTGGCAATTTTCGCAAAAGTATTTGTTGCAACACTTGCTTGCAGCTGCATAAAGCAGAAAGTAACCCACACACACAAACACATATGCAAAAAAACTCAAACAAAGACATAAAAATGAAACGAAAAAAGAAAGCAAGACAACAATAAAATATGGCGGCGACATGTTGCAATAAAGGCATTTAATAGACTCTGGATATGCAAAAGTTGGAAAAAAAGTAGTGATAATAAAATATATTGAGTACTGAGGATGAATGGCGGCGGCACACAAATACTATTCATTACTATTCATTGCTTGATTGTCATCGTCTTTGGAAGAAAACAGTTTTATTGTATTCTTTGAAGGATTAAATGCTTCTCCCTGCCTATTGTCCCCGTATAAGGCTTTGGATAAGACGAACTGAATGTAGGTAGATAGATGTGACTGAGGAAAGTTATTGGTGACAAATTGAAATTTGAAATGTAATTTTAGGAGTGAATGAAGAGCTGTGTATTTATGTTCACTTCGTTTTTTTTTTGCTTTATAAAGGCTAGATTCAAATAAACCAAAGTACTTTAAATAGAACAACATGAACGAGGACATCTATAGGTATATCCTGGAGATGAACGGGCGTATATTGTATATAGATTTTTTGAATTCTAACTGCGGTTAACGTCAGGCAACAAAAAGTCTCTCCGATTTCTTTAAAACCATCGTCATTGTACATAGAATAACAATAATGATTCCCCTCTACTAATTGTTTGCATAACGAAGTTCCTTGTTGTTGTCTCAAAGCGTTTTCTTAATTTAAACTAGAATAGACGATACCTCCCCTCCCCACATTGTCATTTTAATTCGTTTTTAATGTTTTTCATCTGTTTGTGAAAATTACTTTTAGAACTTTTTTGCCTTCCTCCTTTAATTTAATGGTGGTCCTCTCCTGTTTCAGATGCGGTTAAACATTTTTTACCATATTGTTTTGGTCTATTTGTTATACTTTTCTAAAGAATTATATTACGTTTTCGTTGTTCTCTTTCTCTTTCAAATATAATTCAGTTTACATTCATTGTGTTTTGTTTTTTTTTTTTTTTACAGTGCGTGATCATTGTCATCGTCAACGCAGCGAAGGTGTGGACGTTAAGGCAAGACGTAAACTTCTCATTGCCAGCGGTCTTTGCTTATTTTTCATGATATGCGAAATTGTGGGTAAGTAAAAAAAGTGCCGCAGATATATACACACAGTTACAAACTTATATTGTCCGAAAATAATTTGCCTTCCTTGATTTTAATGTGGCATGTTCATGTTTTTCTTTAAACTGGGTCTGGAGCAGAATACTAAATAGGCTGGGCAGCCAGCCGGTCGGCCAAGCGAACAAAACACACGAAATCATAATTTATTACCATTTAAATAAGTAGAAAATTGGGTAAAGATTGAGTTTTCTGTTAAGAAGAAGACTGGGGGTGGGTGGGCGTATGATGATGGTCAAAAAGAAAAGTGAAGCATGGTAGCATGTCCTTGAGGACATTTCTGTTTGCGGTTATATTTTTCTACCTAATCATTGTAAAGCAAATGAGGTTTGAATTTAAATGGTAGCTATTGTCTAAGTTCTGCCATGCAAATATTTTTAAATTTTAAAAATAGCTCAAGGCAAAATGTTAGTCCTATTGTCAATGACAGTAATTGTAGTTCCTTTTTTTGGGAAATGACATTGTATAGTGTTATTTGAGATTTAAAGCTTTAAGAAAAGGAAATATTATTAGCTTAAATAATTTCCCTTTCCTTCCTAGTGATAGATGGTGCAAAGGTGACACTCTTTCTGTGGGAATGTGAGGCGGAAATATGGAAAATGAATTGCAATGTGGTCTTTCTCTACCTTGGAGTTGACTTTTTCCATCGAAATGTTGACCTCTTTTCCCTTCATGGTGAAACCTTGGTATGTACGCAATGACGATTTTAAGCTGGAAGGCACTAATTCATTCTAGCAGTATTACCTAACCAGCGTAATCGTGTTAATTTCGAACGATTTACTATAGTCCATACCATCTACATAATTAATTATACCCTTAACTTTTAAGGCCTCGGTATATAAGAAGCCTCGCGGCTGGCTTTCTTGCTCCTCTTCATTTCTGACATAATAATAATTTTCTTCTTTATTTTTACACCCTCAGCAATTATGCTAACGAGGGTATACATACACACTTTCATACGGGCAAAATATACCTCATCGAAATAATGGTTTTAGACCCCAAGTATGTTTGGACGGAATCCGTTTCAGACAATTTGGAGTCGATTTAGCAATGCCGTCCGTCTCTCTGTCTGGCTGGATGGTGCGCACGATAACTCTCGAACGGATGAACCGATTTGGTCCAAAAGTTGGCTATCGCAATATTTTGTCCAAACTTAGTTTAAGTTCGAAGATGGGTTATATCGGTCCACTCCTTCCGGTACCTCCCCACAAAAGTTCGAAAATGTATGGAAAGTTTGTGCGCACGATAACTCTTGAAGGGAATAACCGATTTGGTCCATGCTTTGAACATCGTGAAACTTCTGCAAGACTTAGATGAGGTTCCAATATGGACCCAATCGGTCCACTCCTTCGGATACCTCCCACACAAAATTTCGGAAAAGTTCAGTTTAGGACCTGCTCCCGAATCGCTTTGATTTTTGTTGTATTCACTGTCCCCTCTACGGCGGTACAAGTTTCATCAGGAGCAAGTCCATACTTCCTGAAAAAATAGCCTCAAAGGTGCAAAAAACCCTATGATACCGTGTGTAGTGGTTGGAGCGCAAGTTACTTCTCTCGAACGGATCTGCCGATTCGGTCCACAATTTGTTTTTCGTAATATTTTGCCCAAACATAGTTTAAGTGCGAAGATAACCCATATCGTTCCACTCCTTCAGGTACCTCCCCCACAAGAGTCCAAATATGTTCGGAAAAATTGTGCGTACGATAACTATTGATGGGAGTGACCGATTTGGTCCATACTTTATACACCCTAATATATCTACCAAATATATATTAGGTTCGAATATGTACTATATTTGTCCAATCCTTCAGGTACCTCCCACACAAAATTTCGGATAAGTTCACTTTAAGACCTGCTCTTCATTTTGATTTTTATTGAAGCAACTTGCATTCGCTGCCTCAATTACGACGGTAAAAGTTTTTTCAGGAGCAAGTCCATACTTATTGAGAAATCAGCCCGATAGGTGTAAAAACGCTCTATGGCACCATATGTAGTGGCTGGAGAGCACGACAACTCTCGAATCGAATACTGAGTTAGTCCATACTATGCATATCATAATATTTCTTCGAATATTAGATGAAAATCGAAGGTGGTGCTTGTAGGTCCACTCCTTCCGGCACCCCCCCACAAAAATTCGAAAATATTCGCTAACATGGTACGCGCGATATCTCACAAACAGAGCAACGTATTTGGTCCAAACTTTTATTCTCGAAATATTTTGTCTAAACTTAGTTTATGTTCAAAAATGGGCCCTATCAGTCTACTCCTTGCGGTACCACCCATACAAATGATCAACATTTTAGTGCGGTTAGGGATCTGGTCGCGGTTAAGGTCCTGAAAGTGTTTACCAAAGTAATCCTAGTGGTTTACGATATTATGTTTTTCGTAGGCAAGTACATGTTTCCTTATATGATGGTCCAAAACCTCTAAATTATATGGTGATCAACTGAAAAGACAGGTGGTCGCGATATTTATCAAGGGGAATGACTCCTGAAATAAGCCTCACTTCCAAAATAGACTATGTCGGTCCATTCCTTTAGATACCTTCCCCGCAAAACTTTTGAGCTTCTATTCAAATCCATATATTGTCGGTTCATACGCCTAAAATTTTGAAAACCCCTTTAATACATATTTTTTTGGGAAAAATGTTTAAGTCCACACAGGCTGAGGGTATATCTGTGTCGGCAAAGCCGACTGATCCTTTTTTATACCCTCAGCATTTATGCTAACGAGGGTATATACACTTTCATACGGGCAAAATGTGCCTCGTCGAAATAATGGTTTTAGACCCCAAGTATGTTAGACGAAATGTGTTTCAGACAATTTGGAGTCGATTGAGCAATGTCCGTCCGTCTGTCTGTCTGTCTGGCTGGAGCGCACGATAACTCTCGAACGGATCAACCGATTCGGTCCAAAGTTTGGCTTTCGTAGTATTTTGTCCAAACTTAGTTTAAGTTCGAAGATGGGTTATATCGGTCCACTCCTTCCGGTACCTCCCCCACAAAAGTTCGAAAATGTTCGGCAAATTTGTACCTACGATAACTCTTGCAGGGAGTAACCGATTTGGTCCATACTTTGCAAATCGTCAAATGTCTACCAGACTTAGATGTGGTTCCAATATGATCTCAATCGGTCCACTCCTTCTGGTACCTTCCACACAAATTTTCGGATAAGTTCAGTTTAGGACCTGCTTGTATTCACCGCCCCCTACACGACGGTAAAAGTTCCATCAGGGGCAAGTCCATACTTCCTTAGTAATATTTTGTCCAAACATAGTTTAAGTTTGAAGATAAGCCATATCGGTCCACTCCTTCAGGTACCTCACCCACAAAAGTTCAAAAATGTTCGGAAATTATTCGTACGGTAACTCTTGAAGGGAGTGGCCGAATTGGTTTATACTTTACACATCCTAATATATCTACCAGATATAGATCAGGTTCAAATATGGACTATATTTGTCCTCTCCATCCGATACCTCCCACACAAAATTTCGGATAAGTTTACTTTAAGACCTGCTATCGAATCACTTTTTTTGTTGAAGCAACTTGCATTCGCTGCCTCAATTACGATGGTAAACGTTTTTTAGGGGCAAGTCCATACTTCTTGAGCAAACAGCCCGAAGAGTGTAAAAACCCCCTATGGCACCAAATGTAGTGGCTGAAGATCCATTCTTTTTAGTATCTCCTCCTAATCAATATTTTTGTCGGTTCAAACGCCCAAAATTTTTAGAACATACGTTTTTTGGGAATAATTTGTTTCAATATACACAGGCTGAGGGTATATTTCTGTCTGTTACTGTTACTTTTTTACTTGTTACTTGTTTTATTGTTATTATGTCATAAATAAAGCGGAGTATGAAAGCCTCGAGGCTCCTTATGTACCGACGCCTATAGGATAACGGGGGTAATGGTTTTAAACCCAACCTATATTTGGACGAAATCAATTTCAGACAATTTGGAATAAATTCAGCCCTGTCCGTTCTCTGTATGTCTGGAGCGCATTCTCGAACGGATCAGCCGATTTGGTCCAACATTTCGTCCTCGTAGTTTATGTCCAAACATAGATCAGGTTCTAAGATTGACCATATCGGTTCAGTTCTTCCTTAAAAACTGTTCGCTAAAAACGATCCACTCCTTCGGGTACATTTTAGAAAAGTGAAGTTTAAGATATCGCCCATACTTCCTAAGAATATAGCCCGAAAGCTGTAAAAACCTCTAGGAACCCTGCCACTATACATGCAGGTGTGCACGATAACTTTCGAATAGATAAACTGACTTAGTACAAAATTTGGTGCTCGTAATAATTTTCCAAGCTTATATCGAAGATGGGTTATATCGGTTCTTTCCTTCCTGTGCCTCCCAAGTGCAGTTTAAGAACATGTATCGGTTCTTTTTGATTTTTTTTTTGCCCCAGGTTGTACACTTACCTCTATTTTAGGACAAGTCCATACTTTCTCAAAAATAGACCGAAAGCTCTAAAGCCCTGCCGGCACCAGCTTATATGTTGTGGGAATGTATTGAAACTTTTATTGGACTCTAATTGTTTCTTTCGCGGGCAAGACAATGCTTCTTGACATAATATAATTGTTCCACAAACATCCCAGAAGGTACTAGGGAGACTTCTTTCATATCAATGAGTGCATTCCGATTCATATTAGTTCTATGATATGGGACCTACTGTCTATCGACGAGTCCGAAATACTTTTTGCTTTTTAATTATTTTCTCTAGGTACGCAGAACTCAGGAAATTTTCGCATTTGAGTGCACTTCTAGCTCTTAGTGTAATCCATACTTACGGTTTTATTTTAACGCGTTTTTTTACTTTCTCATTATGAGTTTAAAATGCACATAACCGATTGTATATACAACACCGATAATGTTCTTCTATTAAATGATTCTAAGCCGTAGAAAAGGAGTTTCAGAAGCTGCATCATACGAAACTTGAAACATAGGTTGGTACGGAGTATAGCAAATCACACTTTTTTCGTCTGCTATTGTTTTAATAAATGATTACAGATTAATATAACATTAGTTTGTAATTACTCATAACATTTTATTTGCGTGTTCACTTAAATTTGAACAATTTCACAGTGGGAGAACTCCTGCCCTTTAATGAAAAGGAACACAAGCTCTCCCACATTCCAATTCACATAAAAAAATGCAAACCAAGTGCAAAAGAACCACGTCTTCTTTTGGTTTCCTTTATCAAACATAAACATTGAATTTCCAGTAGATTCCTCCCATTACGTTTCGTTAAAAAAAAGATCTCACAATATCAGTGTCATTTAACTGGTGGTGGTCATATCATTCGATTCCATCAATTATACTCTACTTGCGAAAGGCAAAACTAACTTCTTTGAGAATTGCTGCATTTCATTGCAATTCTGGTTTGGTAAATGGTATGTGTGTTCTTTTTTTTTGTGTGATGTAATGTCATGTCAGTCATTTCGAAAGTTGTAGCAAGTCGTTGCTGTTTGCCTTTTGCATGCCCAAGCCACCCACTCAACTCAGCACTTCTTCTTCTTCTTCTTTCGCTGGCATTCCAATGCCATACATTGCTTTTTTTGGGGGGTATGACAATGTGAAAAGGTCATCCGTGTACATTTTATTGGACTCATAGACAAACGGACAACTCCGCCTTTTCAGTGTTGTTGTATTGGATTCTTTTGTTTCGTGTTGCTGCCGCTGCTGCTGCCTGTCGATTGCCCTCCAGGCGCTTGAACTTCAGAAAAGCATGAACAGAACAAATGATACCTTCCTGTCGTTGGTTGGTTAGTGTAGGGCGGAAGGCTATGCTCGAAATAAAAACAAAATGTTAAAGTACAAAAACAACAACAAAAACAAAAGACAATATTTCTCATGTTACAATCATTTTACAGGTGGCATTTGGTCAAATAGTTTGGCAATTGCAACAGATGCTGCTCACTTGTTAACCGATTTTGCAAGTTTTATGATATCCTTGTTTGCCATATGGATTGCCGGTCGACCTTCAACACAACGGTAAGTTTGCTTGTTTTTTTGTCCTTTTTCGTTATACCACCACTAAAATGTAGCTATTGAAAAAAAAATCGAAATATATTGGCATAGCGCCCTTTTGTGGGTTTTTTAAAATAGCTAATGTACAGTGGGTCCAAAGGATCTAATAATTTTTACAGACTAGCAGATATCATATATACATATAATACAAATTCATATTCGCATTGACTGATTGATTCCTTAGGAAATTGTTTATAAAATAATGAAAATTTCTATCAATTTTGCCCAAGTAATAACAAAATTTGGGCATACACAAAAGAACGAAGAAGAAAACCATCTTTAGTTAAAATTAAATCGCAAAATTGTAAATAAAAAGTTCAAATAAAAGTTGGCATCACTGTTGTTGTCGGTAGAAATTTGCGACTACTTTTTATTCGTCGCTAACTTACCGAGAAACATCGTTAATTACCGAAATTGTAAGCATTTTAATTTTATCGATATTTGTCGATAAATAAACAAGTAAAAAAGTATCAGTCGGCCGACAGAGATATACCCTCAGCCTGTGTATATTGCAACAATTTTTTCCCAAAAAACGCATGTATTTAGGGAGTTTTAAAAATTTTGGGCGTTTGAACTGTCAAAAATTTTGATTAGGATTAGAGATCAAAAGTTTTGCGGAGGAGATACTAAATAGAATGGATATCCAGCCACTACATATGGTACCATAGGGTTTTTTTACAACTTCAGGGATGTTTGCTCAAGAAGTATGGACTTGCCCCTGAAACAACTTTTACCATCACAATTGAGGCAGCGAATGCAAGTTGCTTCAACAAAAATCAAAGCGATTCGAAAGCAGGTCTTAAAGTGAACATCCGAAATTTTGTGTGGGAGGTACCGGATGGAGTGGACAAATATAGTCCATATGTGAACCTGATCTATATCTGGTAGATATATTAGGATGTGTAAAGTATGGTCGTACGCACAATTTTTCCGAACATTTTTGAACCTTTGTGGGGGAGGTATCTGAAGGAGTGGACCGATATGGCTTATCTTCGAACTTAAACTATGTTTGGACAAAATATTACTAAGGCCAAACTTTGGACCGAATCGGCAGACCTGTTCGAGAGTTATTTTGCCCTCCAACCTCCTCACACGGTGTCATAGGGGTTTTTTGCAACTTTCAGGCTATTTTCTCAGGAAGTATGGACTTGCCCCTGATGAAACTTATACCGGCGTATGGAGGGCAGTGAATACAAGTTGCTAAAGCAAAAATCAAAGCGATTCGAGAGATGGTCCTAAACTGAACTTTTCCAAATTGCGGGGAGGTACCCGACGGAGTGGACCGATTGAGTCCATATTAAAACCTGATCTAAGTCTGGTACACGCTCCACGATGGGCAAAGTATGAACCAAATCGGTTACTCCCTTCAAGAGTTATCGTGCGCACAAATTTTCCGAACATTTTCGAACTTTTGTGGGGGAGGTACCGGAAGGAGTGGACCGATATAGCTCATCTTCGAACTTAAACTAAGTTTGGGCAAAATATTACGAAAGCCAAAATTTGAACCGAATCGGTTCATCCGTTCGAGATTTATCGTGCGCTCCAGCCAGCCAGCCAGCCAGACAGACGGACGGACATTGCTCAATCGACTCCAAATTGTCTGAAACACATTTCGTCCAAACATACTTGGGGTCTAAAACCATTATTTCGATGAGGCACATTTTGCCCGTATGAAAGTGTATATACCCTCGTTAGCATAAATGCTGAGGGTATAAAAATGCCTTAGAGAATCCCACTACTGACTTCTACGTATTGGAAAAAGGGCAACAACAGCTGTTAGTTTGCTGTTCTGACCATTAAAATTCTTTGTTCGACATTCAGGACACGAGTTGAATATCGTGCCATCAATTAGGGCTCAGTAGTGCGATTCTCTAACTCAATTTTTGAGTTACCGACAAAAATCGGTAAAATTAAAACGCAAAATTATGAATGAAAAGTTCAAAAAAGTTGTCAACACTCTTGCTATCGGTAGAACTTTACGACTGCTTTTTATTCGTCGCTAACTTACCGAAAAACATCGGTAATTACCGAAATTATAAAAACAAAAAACATTGTTCCACAACATCCCATACGGGACAAGGGAGACTTCTCACATATCAATGAGTGCACCCCGATTCATATTAGCTCAATGATATGGGACCTACTGTTTATCGCCGAGTCCGAACGGCGTGTCTTAAGACACCACTTGTGGAGAAGTTTTTCAAGGCTGAGATACTCAGGAAATGTCGCCAACATTACTGAGGGGTATTTTGCCACCGTTGAAAAATGTTTGATGTTGCCTGGTCGGGGAATCGAACCCCCGACCTTCTGCGTGCAAGGCGGGCGTGCATACCATTGCACCACGGTGGCACCCAACCGAAATTATAAGCATTTTAATTTTACCGATAATTGTCGGTAACTCAAAAAATGAGTTAGAGAATCGAACTACAGTACGAGTTGAGGCGGATGTATCGTCCGGGTCTTATCAAGACGAAGACCACTCACGTTCAATCGGCGTTAATCTGCTGCGATAGATTAGGGCAGTCTCCAAGTTACGGCATTCACAATATGTTTCGTATTGCTCTCGCAACTGCATCAGTATGAATGCCTGACAGACTCTTTGATCTCCTGACGGTCTTGGTTCTGGAATGTTTGTGCACTAGATTGTGGTATTGATACTCAAGCTCGGACTGACACTCTGCCAGGTTTGAATATTCTTCCACTGTATATCGGTAATATTTACATACGACAGTGGTGCCGCATAACTTACCACAGCCCGGCCTATAGATTTGTAAGAGGTAAAAAGGTTTCTTCGTCAGCACCCCAAGTGTTGCCGGCCAGCGACTCGAGGATCTTGTTCCTACTTCTGATCATATCACAAATAGCAGCGGTTTGTGCGGACGACTTTAATATGTTATCGAACGTTACATCCAATATCTTGGGGTCGAAATCAGGACACCATCGATCAATATGGTCAGGGGCTGCTTCATTACAACCGTCTAGGTGGTCGTGAATTTATCGACGGATATTTGCACATTCCTCAGATGGAAAAACTGCACTAAGTCAGCCATATAAATAGATATTTAACCTATCACATATATCATCGACGATAGGACACGTCGCCAAGATCGTGCCATCATATAGTACGATATCTATTCCGTCTATATGGTGTGGAATTTCATGAAGATTAAACAGTTACGGAGATATCATCTCGTCTTGGAGAACTCTCTGTCTTACTCTACGAGTCTTGGACTTCTTATTTCGGAATTCCACCAACGCGACTTCTCTCGTCTTTATGTCCTCGAACAGCTTGGCATGGTTGATGGTAGGTTGACAAAAGCCTATGATAGGTCAAGAGCCACCATAACTGTTCGGTCGCATGGCATGTTCTGGGTCTGTCCTTGACTGATATGTGCGGATATGGTGTGTAGTATTGTTGTGGTGCTGGGCATTTCCCGGAATCCATAATGATGTTGGGCAAATGGGAAAGAACTTCTCACTATGGAGAGGAGTAGCGCCTCTAAGATTTTCACTACTGTCGACAGGAGGTAAATTGGCATGTACGACGCCTTTGCTTGCAGCCTTTCCACATTTGTGCTACAATATAGGAGGGTAACGATAAATTGATGACACATGTAAAATACTCAACTCTGGGTTCATCTTGTTGCTTAATCAATACCACCATTTATGTGGCCCTAACCCTTTTGATGATTTTTCGTTTCCGATGACATCTTCAACATTACTCATCTTTAATTGTGGTGCTACCTCCTCAGCTGAGAGGTGTGTCCGTTGTAGAGCACTCGTCTACATCCCATCAATCTCGGGGTACTCTATAAATTACCGGTTTTTAATAATACGCATCTCTTCAGATCTGTCTCTGTCATACTGATGAATGTTACTTTCGTGACAGCAGTTTTGTCATCTTTCTTTCTCTGATTCGAGAGTGGTTTAACCGTTGCCCACAATTTACTCAATCCATTACTACAGGATGGCTTGCTTCAGATGGTCTAGCCACTTTTTCCGCTTATGCTCGCATATTAGCAAGTAAGTTCCCTGGGGACCTCAATAGGTCTATGTGATCTTGTGATACCGGCTGCCACTCTAACCTAACTCTAAGTTCCCTAACTCTTGGGTTTTCAGAGTTTGTACGACGAAGGTCATCACGCTGATTTGCTAATCCCGTCGCATCTGTTGGGATATTTGGTCGAGCGGTTGCAGCTGTGATGAGGTCTCGAAAGTGTCTCTCATCTACCCGACCATCTGAGGGTAGGGCATCTCTTTGTAGCGATTGGTAAATACTCTGAATCTTTGCCCATTGGCTTTTCTATGGTCAGAGACAATGAAGTCCGGTTGTATGTTAACGGATATGTCTACAGGGAGGTGGTTTGAGCCAAGGGAAATGATCGTGTGCCTTAATGGTATGTCTGGTGAGCTGTGGCAATTACAAATGTGAAGCTATAAATTTGCTCAGCCAGAAGTCCCCTAGCACCAGACGGTTATAGCCTTCCAAAAGCGAACTAATATCAGGCATATAACCGTTCGTCATAATATTAGGGTTTTTGGACCGGGCTTCTACATTTTGGTGATATGCAATAAATCCATATTATACCCGTGATATGCTCCCACGTCGGATGATGCTGATCGGCTGTAACAGGCATCAAACTCATCTGAGACTTATCTTTAGTTTAGTCTTCTTCGATTTAAAATGTATTTCAAATACATATTTATGCCTTGAAACCACTGTTCCTTTGTTTCCTACACTACAAATGTTAACTGAAGACATATTCTTTAAATTGTAAAAGTTTTCGATTGATTTGCTACAATGACTATATTCAACTTTTTATACACACACACTGCTACAATATTGAAGCGATCACACATTTAAGACTTTTATATTTGTTCGTTAGTTTCCGGTCATTTAATTTAATGTCAAATTTTCTACCGTAACATCCCACCCACATACACACCGGAATCTCAATAAATGTTCAAATTTTAGTTTTATTAACGTCTTTAGTCGACAAATTTATTTGGCATTTAATGGGCAAACCAAAACTATACGAAGCACTCCGTTCGACATTGGCATTTGGGGATCACACGAGTTGAGAATCAAACATATGTGAACATGAATTCGATTTGAAACGTGAAATAGAATTCCATATTTCTCAGTGGGAATAAAATTGCAAGAGAGTAGAAGAAAAAGAAGGGACAACAACAAACAAAAAAATCCTTTTTTGCACATAGTATGTTGCAAATATTAATAGCAGCTCTTAGCTGAGTGACAAATTTCTTTCTATTATTTGTTTCGTATCACTCACATGACACGGCAGCGAGTAGGAAAAAGAGAAGGCGTTGTAAGACGTTCTGATAAACGAGCGTCATTTGTGCCAACGGAGTGGTAAGTTGTTCTATTCCGGAAACGGATATGTATTGTGGCTGCACGTGAACGGGTGTTCGCCAACAAAACTCTGGGTACAAATTGGGTTTTTGTGTGAGCGAATGAAGTGATTTCTATATTTATTATTAACAAAAAAATCATAAGTGTGGGACTTTGATAGAATTCACTTTTTCAACACAAACTTCTTAGGTCATGTTAGCTCGATTAATTCAATTAATTAAAAAATCATAGGTTTACATGTAGACTGGTAAAAATGTGAAAAGTTGAGGAATGTTGTTGTTGTTTTTTTTTACTTCTAAATAAAAATATTTTAATAAACATTTTCTAAAAGTTTAATTCAAATATTTTACATAAATTTTAATTGAATGTATTCTAGAAACCATAATTTGTATATTTGTTACTTGTGTTGAAAATTTTGTTGTACATAATAATAAACCAGAGAGCGATACCACATAGGCCAATAAATAGTATTACCCTCCTGCCATTGATTATTTATTTGCAAACAATCTTCTTCCATTACTCAGTTCAACTTTAATGTAAAAACTACTTTTTAGCAAAATTCTTGAAACATACTCTAGTGATATGTGGCCCTGAGGTAAAACTATTTAATACAAAATTTTAAATTGACAGACTCTAGGCCATAAACGATGGGAATCATGAACATGTACATGATTAACTTCAATGAAATAAAAACAAAATCAAATAGGACCACAAAAACAGTTCACATTTTTGTGCATAGTTTCCCAGGTGTTTTTATAACATCCTATTGAGTTACCAATGTACATGGGTCATGATGTTGCAACAATTTACCATATACAACAGACATTCTGTGCTGTGTTCAATATTATTGCCTACTCCAGTGTTTAGATTGTTGTTGTCACAAATATGAAGCCACTCAATATATCACACAAGTTGTAAGGTCGATTTAGAAGTTTTTTTTTCAGTGCTTCCCTTATGTTTTATGTAAAAAACGTGCATATATTTTTGGTAAAGTTAGTTCACAACAACAACAAGAGTAAGAACATTATAGAACCACAACGTTGTTGACTTCCTCTTGTTGTCATAAACATAAACTAAAAATTTCCGTATGTTAATGTCAATTTAAGTAAAAAGCAGCCCTGCATAGGAAATCAAGAGAAAAACAAACTTTACCGGAAAAATTGGTTTAAAATAAAATGCATTACATGATGAGATTCTACGCTGGGAATAGACAAAAACAACAAACTAACGGCCCTTAACAAGTCTCTAACAAGTAAGAGAGCAACAAATTCAAGCTGGCTAATGCATATGCCTGCTTACCATACACCCCACTCGTTTTGCTACGTAGCGTTTAGGCTGAGCGAAGGGTTTCCTATGTTTTGCATTTGTTAGTTAAGTAAAAGAAAAAACGACTACTAAGTAGAAGAAAAACAAACTTCACGTATTTGTTTCCATCTATGTTTCCTTAGTAAATTTTACCAGTCCTATATGTGTGTGAGTTTCTTACTTGATTTAATCCATGGGTTTGTAACCCACAAAAATAATAGGGATTATAAAGCTTGGATGTCTAAGAGGTTGGCTCGGGGGGTATTGCAGTTCTAAATTTCTAATGTTCCAAAAAAAGTTTTAATTTCTGTGCGACAAAAATCCAAGAAGTTCCCGTTTTGATTTGTAGAATTGAGTTATGCTAGAAATCAGTTGCGTTGTTGTTGTTTTTCTTTTCATAATTTTTTTCAAAAAAAAAAAAAAAAATATATTATTTAAAATCGATTTGTGCGTGGACTTTTTTATTTCCATGGAGTAAACGTTAGTTTTGTGATCAATAGGCAAAAGTTCATTCATCCGTGCTACAGAAAATCATTTTTGAGAAAAAATTTCGAAAATTCATATTGATACCATTGATACCATATACATACATATGTAAATGTTTGGAGGAAATCCGTTTTAGACAAATTGGAGTCGATGTAACTCATGAACGGAACAACCGATTTGTCCTTGTAATTCCGATAACAACGATAACAGCTCTTAAAAATCCTACGAAAGGAATGATATAACGGGGGTTTTGTCTAAGGCTGAGGTGAGTTCAGTCGCAGCCAGGGTCAACTCAAGGACCCACGAAACTTTAAGTGAAAACACGGGTGATGACAATTCAATTCTTTATTATCACCCCTTGTTGCTTAATTTATGATTAACATGTCGATACTTATGTGATAAATGCAATTATATATGGTGGTTATTCGTCTCAGCTGGGTGGAACCTTACTGTGGGCTCGTAGTCAATCGTCTTCGGGCGACACGAGAAAGAGTGATGTTGGTAAAGTTGTAGTTGTAGCGCTGGTGGCAGGTGTTGGCTTGATCGTACCCAGTGGTAGTGGTCGTTACGTTGATGCTCGGCTGTAGTACTCGCACCCAATGACTCTGCTTGTTTGGCTTCTGGGTTTTGTGGTCGTGTTGAATCGACTCGGGTTGATGGTATTCGGCTTGGTGTAGTCGTGTTGAAGCGACTCGGGTTGATGTTACTCGGCTTAGTGTAGTCGTGTTGAAGAGACTCGGGTTGATATTACTCGGCTTGGTGTAGTCGTGCTGAAGGGACTCGGGCTGATGTCTTCGGGTTGATGATACTCGGCTTAGTGTAGTCGTGTTGGAGTGACTCGGGTTGATGATACTCGACTCAGTGTAGTCGTGTTGATGCGACTCGGGTTGAAGTTACTTGACTTGGTGCAGTCGTGTTGGAGCGACTCGGGTTGAAGTTACTTGGTTTGGTGCGGTCGTGTTGGAGCGACTCGGGTTGATATCCTCGGCTAGGTGAAATCGTGCGGTGACCCTCGGCTCTGGATTCGGCTGTGGTAGTCGGGTTGGTGGTTCTCGTTGAGGCCCTTTGGTTCAGTCAGCATGAAACGAGAAGACGATCGTATTTAGAGGGAAGCGAACGAGTCGCGGAAGCGAATGAATCGCGGAAGCGAACGAGTCGCGGAAGCGAACGAATCGCGGAAGCGAACGAGTCGCGGAAGCAAACGAATCGCGGAAGCGAACGAATCGCAGTGTATACAACAGAAGCGAACGAGTCGCGGAAGCGAACGAATCGCAGTGTATACAAGAGAAGCGAACGAGTCACGGAAGCGAACGTCTCGCAGGAAGCTTCGTTTATGTTGGGTACCAGGCGACACGTCAACTTCGTGTATCTTCGGTTGACTCCAGCACTTCACGACTTCTGGTGTCCAAAACCGAAATACTTATGTGGGTAGCAAAAGGAAGCGAATGAGAATTATATTCACACACTGTGGAAATGATTCTCATTTATATGCACCGCATGAATTTTTCTCGGAAAATTTGATAGTTTTTAGCCTTAACGTACTCCGGTTTTTAAACGCTTCAACAGCATTTTCTGGCGACGAAAATCGTTGACCACGCCTTATTCTTTCTTAATGTGTGGGTATCAAATAAAGTCATTGGGTGCTAAGTCAGGTCAGGTACGGCAATTCAACGTTTTATCCGGTCCAAAAGGCTTTGCTTTGAATCGATGTTTGAGAACTCGCATTGCCATAGTGCACAATGATTTCTCTTGTTCTTCTTCTTCTCTTGTGCCTTTTTCAAATTTCTCCCGAGACTTCAGGCAAACACATTGTAGTTCACCAAACAAGCCGTATAGTCGGAACATGTTCAGTTTTGCTGCAAAAAAGACGAGGTCTATAAGGGGTGTGGCTTAAAAAAGGCGTGTTCTATAAGAGGTGTGGCTTAAAAGAGTCGTGTTCTATAAGGGGTGTTGCTTAAAAGAGGCTTGTTCTATAATGGGTGTGGTGTATAAGGGGTGTGGTCTATGAGGGGTGTGTCCTAAAAAAGGCGTGGTCTATAAGGGGTGTGGCTTAAAAGAGGCGTGGTCCATAAGGGGTGTGGTCTATAAAGGGTTGTAGCTAAAAGGAGGCGTGGTATATAAGGGGTGTGGCTTAAAAGAGGCGTGGTCCATAAGGGGTGTGGTCTATAAAGGGTTGTAGCTAAAAGGAGGCGTGGTATATAAGGGGTGTGGCTTAAAAGAGGCGTGGTCCATAAGGGGTGTGGTCTATAAAGGGTTGTAGCTAAAAGGAGGCGTGGTATATAAGGGGTGTGGCTTAAAAGAGGCGTGGTCCATAAGGGGTGTGGTCTATAAAGGGTTGTAGCTAAAAGGAGGCGTGGTATATAAGGGGTGTGGCTTAAAAGAGGCGTGGTCTATAAGGGGCGTGGTCTATGAGGGGCGTGGTCTATAAAGGGTTGTGGCTTAAAAGAGGAGTGGTCCATAAGGGGTGTGGTCTATAAAGGGTTGTAGCTAAAAGGAGGCGTGGTATATAAGGGGTGTGGCTTAAAAGAGGCGTGGTCCATAAGGGGTGTGGTCTATAAAGGGTTGTAGCTAAAAGGAGGCGTGGTATATAAGGGGTGTGGCTTAAAATAGGCGTTGTCTATAAGGGGTGTGGTCTATAAAGGGTTGTGGCTTAAAAGAGGCGTGGTATATAAGGGGTGTGGCTTAAAAGAGGTGTGGTCTATAAGGGGCGTGGTCTATGAGGGGCGTGGTCTATAAAGGGTTGTGGCTTAAAAGAGGCGTGGTCTATGAGGGGCGTGGTATTTAAGGAGTGTGGTCTATAAGGGGCGTGGTCTATGAGGGGAGTGGTATTTAAGGAGTGTGGTCTATAAGGGGCGTGGTATATGAGGGGCGTGGTCTATGAGGGGCGTGGTCTATGAGGGGAGTGGTATTTAAGGAGTGTGGTCTATAAGGGGTGTGGCTTAAAAGTGGCGTGGTCTATAAGGGGCGTGGTCTTTAAGGAGTGTGGTCTATAAGGGTCGTGGTCTATGAGGGGCGTGGTCTATGAGGGGCGTGGTCTTTAAGGAGTGTGGTCTATGAGTGGCGTGGTCTATGAGGGGCGTGGTCTTTAAGGAGTGTGCTCTATGAGGGGCGTGGTCTATGAGGGGCGTGGTCTTTAAGGAGTGTGCTCTATGAGGGGCGTGGTCTATGAGGGGCGTGGTCTTTAAGGAGTGTGCTCTATGAGGGGCGTGGTCTATGAGGGGCGTGGTCTTTAAGGAGTGTGCTCTATGAGGGGCGTGGTCTTTAAGGAGTATGCTCTATGAGTGGCGTGGTCTATGAGGGGCGTGGTCTTTAAGGAGTGTGGTCTATGAGGGGCGTGGTCTTTAAGGAGTGCGGTCTATGAGGGGCGTGGTCTATAAGGGGCGTGGTCTTTAAGGAGTGTGGTCTATGAGGGGCGTGGTCTATGAGGAGTGTGGTCTATAAGGGGTGTGGATTAAAAGAAGAGTGGTTTGAAAGGGGCATGTTCTATAAGGGGTGTGGCTTAAAACGGGTGTGGCCTATAAGGGGTGTGACTTAAAAGGTGGCGTGGCCTATAAGGGGTGTGGATTAAAAGGTGGGTGGTCTGTAGGGGTCAATAAGGGGTGTGGATTAAAAGATGCGTGGTCTGTAAGGGTCAATAAGGGGTGTGGCTTAAAAGAGGTGTTAAGAGGTGTGGCTTAAATGATGCTTGGTCTGTAATGGGAGTTTCTTAAAGGAGGCGTGGCTTTAAAGAGGCGTTTTTCATAAAGGGTGTGGCTTAAAAGAGGCGTGGTCTCTCAGGGGTGTGGCTTGACAGAGGCTTAGTTAATAAGGGGAGTGGCTTCAAAGAGGCGTGGTTAATAAGGGGGTGGCTTGAAAGGGGCGTAGTTAATAAGGGGGTGGCTTGAAAGAGGCGTGGTTAATAAGGGGGGTGGCTTAAAGGAGGCGTTTTTCATAGAGGGTGTGGCTTAAAAGATGCGTGGTCTCTCAGGGGTGTGGCTTAAAGGAGGCGTTTTTCATAGAGGGTGTGGCTTAAAAGAGACGTGGTCTCTCAGGGGTGTGGCTTAAAAGAGACGTGACCTCCTTTTTTTCAACAAATTGTATTCGCTACCCCCATTACGACGACAATTTCATACATCCTAAGAAAATGAACCGAATGCTTTAAACCCATCCTACGGCTGTGCCCACGACATCTTTTGAACTGGATACTGGGTTGTTCTAAACTTTTCATATCCTAATATTTCTTCAAATCTTAGACAAAGTTCGATGATGGTGCCAATCTGTACACTCCTTACGGTACATCCCCCACCAATGTTGAAATATATTCGCTAACATGGTAAAGGCAATATCTCATAAACGGAGCAACCAATTTGGCCCAAATGTTGGATCTCGTAATAGTTTGCCCAAACATAGTTTAAGTACGAAAATGGGCCTTGTCAGTCTACTCCTTAGGGTACCTCCTTCAGAAAAGTTCAACATTTCAGTTTAGGGTCTGTCCGAGAATCGTTTGGAAATTCTTACCGAAAGTATTCTTTGTAGTCTAATTTTAACTAAATATTGGATATCTTGTGCGAGAGAAGACAGACTTCAATCGCATCATCTAAATTTTCGGATTGTTGTGAAAGACTCCATCTTTTGCATCTTCTTTGAAAGCAGACTGGCATCCTAGCACTACCCCCGGGTTTGTGTGAATTGGTTGGCTTATGATTAGCCGTGGTAACCTTTGATTATTTGCTTATTCCCAAATTTTACTACTAATGTGTTGGGAATTACTTTGTCGGCCATGCCAAACTCTAGCAAATTATGGCAGTAGTTTTTGTATCCAAATAAAAATATATAAGTTTCTTTCTCATCTTTTTTTGGGAAATTTTCGTTGTTTATTTTTCTCTATGCAACAACAGCGAGGCAACTTTACGAGTATAAGTGAGTAGCTTGGAATATTTTATGAATATGAGATTGGTTTTTAGGCCCAAACCGGGTATAATAACCAGCCAGCCGAGCAGGCATGCAGCTGGTTGGCTGGCTGGCAGGCAGGCTGAAAGTCAGTTATGTTATAGACAAAGTCGTCGTTTGGATATTTCTTCTTCTGAGTGTTTTGCGTTGGTTTTGGCCATGTGGTTTTAGGTTTGACGTCGCCATTTCGGCCATATTTTGTATGCAAACGAGGAACAAAAGCAATTTTTTGTTGGTTTTTATTGTTGACGTTATTTCTCCAAAGATTTGTTTACAACTTTAAATGTATATCTAAACAAAAGTGTATGGTGCATAAGAAACGAATGAAAATCCAGGCAAACAGAGTACGGGAGGAATATGCAAACTATACCAACTCTTTTCTAATTAGGCTATTGCCAAAGTGCAGTTTTGCTTTTTAAAGCGGGATTTAGTGGTAGTTGTAAGGTTTTTGATATCAAATTTAAATCTCTCTAAAGCCATATTTAAAAAATATATATAATATTTTCTTGTTCATCTTCTATCTCTCCACCTTCTCCCCTTGCATATTTGATTTGGCTACATTTTAATTGTTGCCAGTCAAAGTTTCTGTTTTTACTCTTGGCTTAACACAAACATTCCCAACTTTGACCATTAACTATTTGCTGATGCCTACCAGGAGTCTCTGCAAATGGCAAGTGTGTGCTCTTTACTCTTTTTACCTTCCCTCCCAAAATTCTTCTGCCTGCATTTGTTTGACATTTAGTGGTGAATAAAGTGAATACTGGATATATTTGTTTTGAGTGCAATGAAAATGTAATTTTCAATTTTCGACCTACAAAATAAGTAAATTCACAACTTCAATATGAAATTACTTTTGGAATTTTTCGGTTTTGTTTAGAAAAATAAAAACTTAAATTTATACAGCAAACGAACGAAAATTACCTCAAAACGTCCTAGTGGTGTGTGTGTGTCTGAACACCACACCCAAACATACACACACATACATAGGTTTGTTATTGCACTTACCCAACTCTTAACAGCAAAAAATAGACCAAATAACCAAATAACCAAACGACCAACAAACTACTTCCACAAAATTACTGACCCCCTTTTTTGGCTCTTCTAAGGCGTATCCCTTTCCCAAAAGTTTGCAATTGAAAATGTAACAATTGCGGGTTTGGTGGTGGAGGGGAGCAGTAGTGGGGATACGTGAACACAGCATAGATTCATTGGAATAGAAGCAAGAAAACGACCACCTAATTTGGCGAAAATTTTGCACATTTCCGTTTCCTCAACTGGTGCCTTTCAGGCCACACTCCACAACTTTGGCTCGTACAATTGCTTGCAAATGCAAAGACAAACCTTAATATTTCTCAATGTTTTTTTTCAACAAAACTTATGCACACATTGAATTGTATGGGAAATTCTATATGGATTGTGAGGTGTAATTGAGGGATGGACAAAAAGGATATACTTACGTTCTGTTTAGTTTGTGCCTGCGGGGGTTTTTTAGAGCTTTTGGACCATTACCCAGAGAGGCTCTTTCTTTAAGAAAGGGTCTATAGAAGCACCCTTTCTTTAAGAAAGGGTCTATAGAAGCACCCTTTCTTTAAGAAAGGGTCTATAGAAGCACCCTTTCTTTAAGAAAGGGTCTATAGAAGCACCCTTTCTTTAAGAAAGGGTCTATAGAAGCACCCTTTCTTTAAGAAAGGGTCTATAGAAGCACCCTTTCTTTAAGAAAGGGTCTATAGAAGCACCCTTTCTTTAAGAAAGGGTCTATAGAAGCACCCTTTCTTTAAGAAAGGGTCTATAGAAGCACCCTTTCTTTAAGAAAGGGTCTATAGAAGCACCCTTTCTTTAAGAAAGGGTCTATAGAAGCACCCTTTCTTTAAGAAAGGGTCTATAGAAGCACCCTTTCTTTAAGAAAGGGTCTATAGAAGCACCCTTTCTTTAAGAAAGGGTCTATAGAAGCACCCTTTCTTTAAGAAAGGGTCTATAGAAGCACCCTTTCTTTAAGAAAGGGTCTATAGAAGCACCCTTTCTTTAAGAAAGGGTCTATAGAAGCACCCTTTCTTTAAGAAAGGGTCTATAGAAGCACCCTTTCTTTAAGAAAGGGTCTATAGAAGCACCCTTTCTTTAAGAAAGGGTCTATAGAAGCACCCTTTCTTTAAGAAAGGGTCTATAGAAGCACCCTTTCTTTAAGAAAGGGTCTATAGAAGCACCCTTTCTTTAAGAAAGGGTCTATAGAAGCACCCTTTCTTTAAGAAAGGGTCTATAGAAGCACCCTTTCTTTAAGAAAGGGTCTATAGAAGCACCCTTTCTTTAAGAAAGGGTCTATAGAAGCACCCTTTCTTTAAGAAAGGGTCTATAGAAGCACCCTTTCTTTAAGAAAGGGTCTATAGAAGCACCCTTTCTTTAAGAAAGGGTCTATAGAAGCACCCTTTCTTTAAGAAAGGGTCTATAGAAGCACCCTTTCTTTAAGAAAGGGTCTATAGAAGCACCCTTTCTTTAAGAAAGGGTCTATAGAAGCACCCTTTCTTTAAGAAAGGGTCTATAGAAGCACCCTTTCTTTAAGAAAGGGTCTATAGAAGCACCCTTTCTTTAAGAAAGGGTCTATAGAAGCACCCTTTCTTTAAGAAAGGGTCTATAGAAGCACCCTTTCTTTAAGAAAGGGTCTATAGAAGCACCCTTTCTTTAAGAAAGGGTCTATAGAAGCACCCTTTCTTTAAGAAAGGGTCTATAGAAGCACCCTTTCTTTAAGAAAGGGTCTATAGAAGCACCCTTTCTTTAAGAAAGGGTCTATAGAAGCACCCTTTCTTTAAGAAAGGGTCTATAGAAGCACCCTTTCTTTAAGAAAGGGTCTATAGAAGCACCCTTTCTTTAAGAAAGGGTCTATAGAAGCACCCTTTCTTTAAGAAAGGGTCTATAGAAGCACCCTTTCTTTAAGAAAGGGTCTATAGAAGCACCCTTTCTTTAAGAAAGGGTCTATAGAAGCACCCTTTCTTTAAGAAAGGGTCTATAGAAGCACCCTTTCTTTAAGAAAGGGTCTATAGAAGCACCCTTTCTTTAAGAAAGGGTCTATAGAAGCACCCTTTCTTTAAGAAAGGGTCTATAGAAGCACCCTTTCTTTAAGAAAGGGTCTATAGAAGCACCCTTTCTTTAAGAAAGGGTCTATAGAAGCACCCTTTCTTTAAGAAAGGGTCTATAGAAGCACCCTTTCTTTAAGAAAGGGTCTATAGAAGCACCCTTTCTTTAAGAAAGGGTCTATAGAAGCACCCTTTCTTTAAGAAAGGGTCTATAGAAGCACCCTTTCTTTAAGAAAGGGTCTATAGAAGCACCCTTTCTTTAAGAAAGGGTCTATAGAAGCACCCTTTCTTTAAGAAAGGGTCTATAGAAGCACCCTTTCTTTGAGAAAGGGTCTATAGAAGCACCCTTTCTTTGAGAAAGGGTCTATAGAAGCACCCTTTCTTTGAGAAAGGGTCTATAGAAGCACCCTTTCTTTGAGAAAGGGTCTATAGAAGCACCCTTTCTTTGAGAAAGGGTCTATAGAAGCACCCTTTCTTTGAGAAAGGGTCTATAGAAGCAACCTTTCTTTGAGAAAGGGTCTATAGAAGCACCCTTTCTTTGAGAAAGGGTCTATAGAAGCACCTTTCTTTGAGAAAGGGTCTATAGAAGCACCCTTTCTTTGAGAAAGGGTCTATAGAAGCACCCTTTTATAGAAGCAGAAAGGTTTAACGTTGACGGATCGCCATTTAAGGGGTAACCCTTTCAAAAAATTTCGTTTTTTGGGCCCTAGTATATATTTATATCTTCATTAAAGGTTGAGAGTATTATAATGAGTGCGCATATTTCTTTTAAATAGGAACTTCGCATTTTATTGAACTAAAACTAGAATCGATCTGCACTCTTCGATATGAGAAAAATGCCCCTGGTTATTGTTGGAAAGATTTGAGACAATATCTTTTTTTTTTTGACAAATTCATACATGTCTTTAATCCACTCAATTCAAATCCTTTAGGAATATCCCAGATACTTGTCAAAACAATACAAAAGAAAAACAATTTGAGATCATTGATGACGCCAAATGTTGTCGTAAATCTATTCTCATCCGACGTGGAATGACTGGCTAATGTGCACTTCCATATTCCCTGAAATGAGTAAGAAAATTGTATGCAGACCACAATAAAGCAAATAAAAAATACGTTTTTCTTTTAAATGTGTTGTGAATGGAAGTTTAAATGCACAAGTATGAGTGTGTGTATGTATGTGTATGTGACGAATATGTGAGGAGAGTGCAGCAATCACACTACTGCTACCACCCATTCCAACCAAAACTGCTTAGCTACATCAAATGGAGGAATATTTGCAATGAAATAAAGAAAATAAATACAATACAAGACAAGAAAAAACGAAGCATACTTTTTGGGTGCATTCTAGCATTGTTTTGGCATTCTACTATGGCCAAGACAACAAGGTGCAGCTTTTCGTATTCTGGCCTTAAAAGTTGACAAGCCTAATTTATCAAAACAGAAAATAAACAACAACAACAGTGGCAAGAGAAGGAACTGAATGCCATTATTCCATGTGAATATCAGTGTGTGGCATCAGGAGGAGCACAAACAATAGATAGACATTTATATTTACACAATGGCTTCTGAAAATTTCATTTTCATTGCAATTGTGGTCACGACGGACGTTCTGGGTGTGTTTGTTTAGCTTGTGATTCTTCTTCATCATCAAATTGTGTTTGTCGGTGTGTGTGAATGTGTGTGTGAGTGCTAACTGCCCTTTATGTACATTCACAATTGCCACCATGTTCTATCATGCATACTCCGTTTGCTTCTTGTGACGTTACTTCTTTTGAAGATTTATAAATTTTTAGCACCAACCACTCCCCGCTCATCCTCCTTCCTAACGTGTCTTACTCACCCAAAATGCTGGATCCAAACGACTTTAGTTGTAGCATTTAAGAGTAATGTTGTAAATGTTATGTACTAACAAACATTTATTTTTTTAAAGCATGCTTTAGGGGATCTTATGAGTGAGTGAATGCGTCGTGCATGAATGTGAGTGAGGTGGGGAAAACGGGGTGCTAAATTTAGGTGTTGTTACAAAAGTGCATGTTGGCTGTTCAAGCATCTGCAAATTTAATAAATTGTTGTTAAACAAACGCCAGCGCCCTCCGTAACAAATACCATCTCGAGAGTTGAAGCAACAGTGGAGAAGTATCAGAGGTGCCACAATACCGGTCAAACCACTGCCTCCACATCAACCCTAAATGAAACAATGGAAAAGTGTAGAATAATGGAAACGACTGTGGCTAGTATTCGGCTACAAGAACAATGCTGAATCATATAATTTATTTATGCAATTATTTTATTAGATTGTTGCATACTTCAAGGCTAACACCAATGAAATGTGTGTTTATAAATAAAAGTTTCTTCTCCTTCAACTACTCGAAGGAGGAATCGTATCGTAATGTGAAGATGAGTGTTGTGTGGTATTTTCTCCCTGTTGTAGTGTTTGGTCAAAAAGTTTCAAATGGTAGATAATTTTTTATGTTTATTAAATAACGTTTAATATGAGGTAGCAAAAAAAGAATGAAATATGTAGAAGAGAGGCAAAATTTGTTTAAGTGGCCTTGGTGTTGTTTAATTTCTTATGAATCAGCTGAGAGTAGTATCAAACGGGTGAAAATGGTTCAAAAATTATTTCGGCCATGGTGTCATTAAATGCAAATAGATTGCCCCGAGTATTCTTTAGATGAGAACAATGATGTACGCGTATGTTCGAATATGACAAAGGTGAAGAAAAATAATTACCATGTGCAATGATTGGATCAGATCGAGAACTTCTTTTAAGAGCCATAGTTGGTGGCCATAGGATTTTCATAGCTTAATTGGTATGGACTTATCCCCGAAAAAATTATACTGTCGTAATATGAGCCGCGAGGACTACCAGCAGTAAAAATGTCAAAAAGAAAAAAAAAATGGAATTTTCAATGGTAGGAGTGGACCGATACGCAGTGCATATTCGAAAATACCGAAAATACAATACAGTAAATAAGACATCAGAAAGTACCTTCGGTAGAAATTACCAAACGTTCTTTAAAACGCATTTAAAGGAAAATTTTGAACTTTTGTAAAGCGGGCTACACACGATCAAGTAATCGGTTGCTTGCCAGTGTAGCCGCTCATTTTTGCCAGTCATCAGGCAACCACAAAATGTTTTGTGCTTGCTTGCCAGTTTGACAGTTATCGATATTTGCAAAAAATCGACAGTCACAACTGATCGTGTGTACCCCGCTTAAGGGAATGTGTCATCCGATGTACATCCTCTTGAACACATTTTACGATTTGCAAGGTTCGGCCAAATCGGTTTGCCCATTCGTAAGTTATTGTGCCCATCAGGTATTTGAGTTTAGACTATTATCTCAAGAAGAAAGTATTGACTTGCCCATGAAAAAATGTCGCAGCCTATTCAAGAAAATTCAAAAAAAAAAAAATCTAATCTTAAATTGTACTTTACCTAAAAAATTCGACATTTTGTGCGGGGGTACCCGAAAAAGTGGAGTGATATATATTTAATATTCGAACCTGTAAAATATGGACCAAATTTGTTACTCCCTCCGAGGGTTATCATGGACACCATTTTAACGACAAAAAATTGAGCCTTTGTGGTGGTAGGTAAAGATTGATCTAAGTTTGAACAAAATATTTAGGGGGCAGACGGAGCGGGTTGAGAAGATCAAAGTTCAATAAATAGAGCGGAACACACGAGCTCACAAGAAAATCCTCTGACCTAGGAATTTCTCATGACCTGATTGGAACTGAATAGAGCTATAAGCTGTCTTAAATGATTTTTATTCTTCGTCGATCTGAATAAGAAATCCCAGAACATAATCTACTGAAGATCAATACAGTACACAGAGAATACTGGCCTAGGGTGATGACTTTTTGTTGATTTTTTTAATTTTTTGAGTCTGGAAATTTAGGAAAATCTGGACTAACCTGAAGAAGAAAATGGCTGAGGAGATTTTTATACCTTTATGCTAACGAGCGTATATACACTTTCATATGGGCATAATGTGCCTCATTGAAATAATAATTTTAGACCCTAAGTATGTATGTTTCAACGAAATCCGTTTAAGACAATTTGAAGTCGTCCATCTGTCTGGTTGGTTGGAGCGCACAATAACTTTCGAACGGATGAGCCGATTTGGTCCAAATTTTGGCCTTCATAATATTTCCGGTACCTCCCAGACAAAATTTCAGAAAAGTTCAGTTTAGGACCTGCTCTCTGATCGCTTCGATTTTTATACCCTCAGCCTTTAGGCTATGAAGGGTATATACACTTTCATACGGGCAAAATGTGCCTCATCGAAATAATGGTTTTAGACCCCAAGTATGTTTGGACGAAATGTGTTTCAGACAATTTGGAGTCGATTGAGCAATGTCCGTCCGTCTGTCTGTCTGTCTGGCTGGCTGGAGCGCACGATAACTCTCGAAGGGATGAACCGATTCGGTTCAAATTTTGGCTTTCGTAATATTTTGTCCAAACTTAGTTCAAGTTCGAAGATGAGCTATATCGGTCCACTCCTTCCGGTACCTCCCCCACAAAAGTTCGAAAAAGTTCGGAAAATTTGAGCGCACGATAACTCTTGAAGGGTGTAACCGATTTGGTCCATACTTTGCCCATCGCGGAGCGTGTACCAGACTTAGATCAGGTTTTAATATGGACTCAATCGGTCCACTCCGTCGGGTACCTCCCACACAAAATTTTGGAAAAGTTCAGTTTAGGAACATCTCTCGAATCGCTTTGATTTTGCTTTAGCAACTTGTATTCACTGCCCTCCATACGACGGTATAAGTTTCATCAGGGGCAAGTCCATACTTCCTGAGAAAATAGCCTGAAAGTTGCAAAAAACCCCTATGACACCGTGTGAGGAGGTTGGAGGGCAAAATAACTCTCGAACAGGTCTGCCGATTCGGTCCAAAGTTTGGCCTTAGTAATATTTTGTCCAAACATAGTTTAAGTTCGAAGATAAGCCATATCGGTCCACTCCTTCAGGTACCTCCCCTACAAAAGTTCAAAAATGTTCGGAAAAATTGTGCGTACAATAACTCTTGAAGAGAGTGGCCGAATTGGTCCATACTTTACACATCCTAATATATCTACCAGATATAGATCAGGTTCAAATATGGACTATATTTGTCCACTCCATCCGGTACGTCCCACTCAAAATTTCGGATACATGTTCACTTTAAGACCTGCTTTCGAATCACTTTGATTTTTGTTGAAGCAACTTGCATTGCTGCCTCAATTGCGATGGTAAAAGTTGTTTCAGGGTCAAGTTCATACTTCTTGAGCAAACATCCCTGAAGTTCTAAAAAACCCCTATGGTACCATATGTAGTGGCTGGAGATCCATTCTTTTTAGTATCTCCTCCGCAAAACTTTTGATATTAAATCCTAATCAACATTTTTGTCAGTTCAAACCACCAAAATTTTTAAAACTCTCTAAATACATGCGTTTTTTGGAAAAAAAATTGTTTCAATATACACAGGCTGAGGGTATATCTCTGTCGGCAAAGCCGACTGATACTTTTTTACTTGTTCTTGTAACAACTTGTAATCGCTGCCCTCATTACGACGGTTCAAGTTTTATCAGAGAAAATAACCCGAAAGTTGTGAAAATCTCCTATGGCACCATGTATACTGGTTGGAGCGCACTATAACTCTCTCGCGCACTTTTTAAGCGATAATATGTTTTTCGTGGGCATGTACATGCTTCCTTACATCGTGACCCAAAACCTCTATGTTATACGGTGACCAACTGAAATGAGTGGTGAGCACCATATCTGTAGAAAGTAATGACTCCCAAAAGAAGATCCACTTCCAAAATTGACTATGTCGGTCCATTCCTTCAAGTACATCCCCTTTTGAGTTTCAACCCAAATATATTTTTTGCAAGTTTATATTTCCAAAAAGTTCCACAAAATCTGCGTAGCAGGTATTAGAATCGATATTGTCAATAGATGAAAGTTTCAATTCACACAACCTGGGGGTATAACTCAGTCGGCAAAGCCGTTTAATACTTTCTTACTTGTTATTGAGTCGTTGTCACAGCCGGGACGATATCTTTGCAGTTATCTTGTGGATGGCATCTCTTTGTGGTTGGCCTAGGCGATTCTCTATAAGCAGGCCACCAAAAACTAAAGGCGTTGACAGTCTGCGCCTCGAAGGCTTGCTCTTTCGGTTGGCAATTTAGAGATCTGCGAAGCCAGCATGAAAGCGGAAAAATCTAGCCGTGAAAAAGTACATGCGAAGGAACAATTATCTATGTTAATTAAGTTGAGTAATGGAGATGGAAAATTGTCCATTCAGAACGCACAAAGAAAGAACAAAATTGTCAACGTCTGCCCAAACTGTGCTGATATACATACTAACAAATAAAAATATATAAAAAGGGGGTTTAAAAAAGTAGTCTATTACCTACAATAGAGTACGGTAGGAAGATCATTTGACGAGTTTTCGGAGAAAGATACATTGATAAGCTTACATTTAGGAGGTGAAGACGTGTCGGACGTCCCACATTTGGTTTGCTGGGAATATACAGCCCATTTTTTGGTGCTCACAAGTTTCCAATGACAGAGTCATTCTCCTTTTTCGCATTAACTTTGAAACATAACCCCCGATTTACCAATATCTTTTAACATATATTTTTCTGTTCTTTCTGTTACAGCATGTCCTTTGGTTGGTATCGTGCCGAAGTGATTGGAGCCTTGGCATCTGTTGTCATGATTTGGTTCATTACAGCCATTTTGGTGTGGCTAGCCATTCAACGTGTCATAAACCAAGATTTTGAACTGAACGCTCCTGTCATGTTAATAACATCTGGTCTAGCCATTTTGGTGAATTTAATGTAAGTACAAAATAATAAGCATCTAATACGATAATAGTCACCACAAGTAATATTTATGATGAGTACTTCTCAAACTGAGTACCTGCAATGAGTGAAGGAATTCTCTTAAATTATATTTACTAGTTTATTTTATTTTCTTCTTCCTCTCTACACCCATGTCTACTGTGCACGTTTCGCAATGATGTAAATACAGCATTATTTGTGTTTTTCGTTTAGTGTCCGTTATTTCCTGTTTTCTTTATACCCAGGGATCGTCGGACAGGACTTGTGTTGTTAGGAATTTCATTCAGGTTCACTGTTGGCCAAGAGATTTGTGTCAACAAGCTTAAGATTTCAGCATTTGTCCCGGCTGCTGTGCCGTATTTACACTTTAGTTGATAATTTTTGCAGCAGAGAATTTTTTTTGGCTTAGGACTTCTTACTCCTCTTTTTCGTGTTGTCTGTGCTTTTGTATAGTTTAGCTGATGTTGGCACTTTTTCTTGGCTCTTTTGGAGGGCTCAAGTTTAGTCTCACTGAGATTTGTCGCCGAGTTAAGTTGAGTTGCCATTTTGGAATGTATTTGCCACTTGGAAATGTTTGATAAACGTGTTTGGCATGTTGGCACAATTGAGTTGGCTAATTGAAATGAATTCTAGACTTTAGGCGGGTTATAGCAAAGTGCAGGGAGGGGGGATGTTGGTGATTAGTAGAGTACATACACATGTAGTGGAATAACAATTGCAGACTAAAATTAATTCTACGTTTTTTATGCGATGCTCAAATAAATGGCAAATTAAGCAATTGAAAGTTTAAAGAGATTCCCTCCACTTTGAAGCGGCAAGGACATTTTTGGGGTTATTTTTTAGATGATAGTTTGAAAAAAGTTCCTTCTTTATATAGAGCCATATAAAATGAAGATTTTATACTAAAGTTATTTAAAACTTTAAGTCGTTAGTATGCGGATTTTGGGAAATGAAGACTGAGGACGACTATAAGGATTCAATGCATCCTTTGAATAAAAAGATCACAATGTTTTAGAATTAATTTCTTGTTGTAACAGTAAATTGTTATTTGTAGACCAGCTGCCCTAGTTGAGTCTGTCTGTTCAAAGATACTGGAGTTAATTGAGTAGGGCAGATGTTTTGCACGCTGTCATCAATCCTTGTCCTATAAGAAATCCGACCGCAGCATCATCCGGAACTTAGTTGAGCCAAAACTACTCTAGTTAGTGATGGCAACTGACGTTCTTCAGCTACGATATATTATGGATGATGTACACCGAGGTCCGCATTTACACGATAGTTGCTTTTGGAATCTGTTCCTCCATCTGTGTGAATCCTATTACAACTTGGTTGTTAGGCTTTGAATGTTGGATCTCTCTCTCCCTCTAAATCGTGAAGATCCCTCCTGAGTTACCTGGGTGAGGGAGTCTATCTACCGTACGCTGACTAGGATGACTCTCACAGTCACACCCGAGCTAATACTGCTACAAAAGCTTGCCATTGTGTTGCCGTACTGGAAGAATCTTCATATCTTCCTACAGATGTCCCACTGATGACATGAGGAGGCAGACTCTCGCAGTTCTCAGGCGTTCTAACAGGTTTGAATATTATTCATTCCACAGACCGACCGACAGATATCTGTGGCAGGCGTGGACGACGTGAAGATTGGTCGATGGTGCAGAATTCCGACTACTAACTACTCCAAGATGTCGTACCTTGGGTTTGTTAGTAGTCGGAATTCTGTTAGCATCGACGTGTGTCCATTAAGATAAATTCGTATTTACCACACAAACTGCTCTGTTAAGGCTTTTGGTAACAGCGCTTTAGCGGAGCACTGTTAAAGTTAACAGAGTTATTTAAAAAATGCTTTTTTGTAAACAAATATCCTTTTTATGTCCTTAAAGGAAAATTCTGCCAGGAGAAAGTGGGTATCAGCTAATAAAATCTTTAAAAAATATTGCCCGATGTCGCGATATTTACCTTTTTGGGATTGACCCTAGAAGAAGGATACTTATTTTGACGCACAGCTCCTTTAAGGAAAATTCTGCCAGGACAACATGGGTATCATTGAAAAGCTTATCGAGATAACTATCTCCTGAGCTAATAACATCTTTAAAAATATTGCCAGATGTGGCGATATTTACCTTTTTGGGAATGACTCTAGAAGAAGGATACTTATTTTGACACACAGTTCCTTTAAGGAAAATTCTGCCAGGAAAGCTTGTCGAGATAACTATCTGCAGATCTAATTAAAAATGTTTTTTTGTAGAAGCTTATCGAGGCAGCTATCTCGTGATCTAATAAAATCTTTAAAAATATTGCCTGATCTCGAGATATTTACCGTTTTTGGGAATGACCCTGCAATACGGATACTTATTTTGACCGCAGCTCCTTTAAGGAAAATTCTGCCAGGACAACATGGGTATCATTGGAAAGCTTATTCAGACAGTTATCCACTGTGCTAATAAAATATTTTAAATATATTGCCCGATGTCGCGATATTTACATTTTTGGGAATGACCCTAGAAGAAGGATATTTATTTGGACCACAGATTTTTTAAGAAAAATTCTGGTACCCATGTCGTCGAGTACAATAGGAAAGCTTATCGAGACAGCTATCCCCTGAGTTAATAAAATCTTTAGAATGACCCTGGCCGTTTTTGGGAATGACCCTGCATTAAGGATACTTATTTTGAACACAAATCGTTTAAGAAAGATTCTGCCAAGACAATATGGGTATCATTGGAAAGCTCATCGAGACATATTGCCCGATGTAGCAATATTCTTTAAAGATTTTATTAGCACAGGGGATAGCTGTCTCGACAAGCTTTCCTATAGTGTCCATGTCGTCCTGGCAGAGTTTTCCTTAAAGAATCTGTGGTCAAAATAAATATCCTTAATGCAATTAGCATAACATGTAGCGTCGCACAAACGTGACTGAAGTCTTATTTTCATTCTTCCCAGGTTTCGAGAGTGATTTAACCGTTAACCACAATTCACTTTTTCCGGCTCCAATGTGCAACTTTTTAGGTTACTTGTTCTGACCCCAAAAATATACAATTTTTTAAAGGTGTTATTGCCAACAGTTATCACAATAACACCCTCGTATATTTCCTTCGCCATGTTCTCCATCATCTTTGGGAATTTTTGTCTAATAGCGAAGCATAACAAAGCTGAGATTACACAGTGTCATCTAAATCACAGCAACCCCAACGCTAACGAGTGTCAGCGTTGTTGGCTGGTGAAATTTTGCGTTAAACATTTCAACATTTTTCCCGCTGCTAAATGTTAAGCTTTCATGCTTTAGTTCTACTGTTTTCGTTTTTGTCTTTGTGTCGGAGTTGTTTGTCTGTCCCTCCTTGTTGGCACATTCCACATCAGATTTAGCCCGTAAACAGTGGAATTTTGTTACTCGACACCGGCAACAACGACAATAACATTTGTCGTTTGGGAAAAAAACCATCGCTGCTGTTCGTTCGTCTACATTTACAATATTTGAACGCTATACCAACACTAAAGTGCATGGGGGGTATGTATGTGTTCACACGGAATTATGAGGAGGAAATAGTAGCGTTTGTGGATATGTGCGTGTGTGTGCGCGGAAAAAAGTCGCGTCTTTACAGAAATCCTGTTATAATACATTTTCAACACACTCTAATTGCTTTTGTCGTTTGTAATGCAGTCGCTACTCTTATTTCGGAGCGTATGTTTTTATGCATGTTTATGACTGTTTATTAGGGTGGATCTTTTAGTAACTTATTTCGCTTCTTCACTAATAAGTTTGAATGATATATTTCCTACTCGCCTACAGCCAATAATGACGAGCTTAATCCATTTTCTCATTTGAACCTTAAAGGGTGATTAAAATTATACAACTCCTTAAACCCCTGATGAACCGCATTATTTGATCCTCCACACTATTGTAAGTTTGTTGAAGTACAAAGTGAAATCCTGATTTGGTATATCCTCTTGTATGTTTGTGAGTTATGTGATTTTTTGTTTGCGTGCCTTGTCGTTTCTTTCACGGATGGCGTGGCATGCCATGGCTTGGCGTTTTCTCATCATCGCCGTCATCATCATCATCATCATCAACAACGCCATACATGGACGGTCGGTCATCACTAGAGTCTCATAGTTGTAGTATTGCCTGCTCGCTTTTTTATTATTGTTATTATTATTATTTTTGTTAGTCCCGCTCTTGTGTTTTTCCACAACTTATTTTTCTTCTTTCTCTGATGCTGTTGGATTCATTGTTATATTTAATAGTGGCAAGTGTGTGTGTGTGTTGATGTGTGCGCTTTTGTGATTTTTTTTTTTGTAAAATAAATTTTAGTATTTGTATAACTCTTATGTTTACTATGTTTAGTGTGATGGGCTTTGCCAGTTCCTTTTTTGCTCTGACTTTCAACATCAGGTTGGTTGGCTGCAACAGCCATTTGACCATTTATGCGTGTGGCTTTGTGTGTTTGGATATTTTTTTTTGTGAGTAGTTATTTATTTCTACGTTTGGTCCGTACACTTTAAAGAGCGTTTCAAAAACACACAAGTTTGTTTATAACAATTGCCAGGTCGCAGGTGTTGTTGTTGCTGTATTTGTTGTTCCTTTGCAAAAAAGAGTAAGAAATTAAACGAGGCATAAATTCAGGCGTATGCTTAAAGGAGTATACATATGAATGAATTTATTTGCCTACGAATCAGTGTGTGAAAGTGTGTGTGTATGCGAGATTGTTTGTTTTGAGGTTTATTCTTCAAATTACATATAGTATGTCTATGCGTGCATGTATGTGTTTTGAGCTTGAGGAGTTTCTGTTATTTGTTTTTATGGACTGTAGAACTGGAAAATCTGAAATCTACTAAACAAGACTAGTTGGACAGTGGTTATAGTTAAGAATCCATAGCAAATGAAATTTATATATTATATCTGTTCAGAATGCTGTGAGTACTTTAAAGCACAACTTTTTGACCTTAGGTGCCTGTACGAAAACGTTGGTCAATGAAACTGATTTTATTCCACCAACAATTTACAAAGTAATGAAAACAAGCTACCTTTTGCATTACCATTGAGCTAGAAAATACAGGTTATCTTTAACTTTTTGCTAGGCAAAACTACTTATTTTACAAATTACTTAGTAATGATGGCACAGCGGATTTTTTGATAACACTGTGCAACATTTTTAAAGTAATCTTGTGCAAACAATTCGAACTGAGGATTTTTTGAAAGTACATACCCAAACGACAAGAACCCCTAGTTTGTTTTTTGTTGTGTCAGATCCAGCTCGGATTTTATGGTCCCATCTAAACATGGTAAAATATTGACTTTTTAAAGAAATTCGGGGCTATATCTCTGAAACCAATGCGAATCTTCTTCTGACCTCTGAAGCAAATTTGTAGATAAGGAAAAGAATAAAATATTTGGAGGAATAGTGAACTCGAAAAACTACATTTATTGCCTCAAATTTCAAAATGTATGCAAAAATTCCACAATTTTTATACATTTCGCACCATATCTCAAAAACCGTTAATTTTTTCTGAATATTTTCTTTTGAAAAAATATTCCCTGGAATGTAATACACAACTCTTCAGAACATGTCATTGTTGTAAAATGCCTCTATGCCGTTGTTTTCAGTACATTTTTCAACGATGATTTAATAAAAATGCCAATAATGTAGTGAAATCCGAAATGCGAGAATAAACTGTTGGTGTGAACTGTGTTTGAAATACGTGTTGTAAAAGGTATGATGCAAAATACCGCTGAAACAACATGAAGTAAGCATTTTAGAGTTTCAGACTGTTCTAAAGAATTGTTGAGAACTTTATTTGGAAGATTTTTGCAAGAGGTTACTTGGTTCAACTCCCAATAGTGTCGCCGATACTGACCAGAATTTCAGCAATTATATAAAATTTTCTATATTTTATAGATTTTGATGCCCTAGATGGAGTTTCTCTTGTGTGGTTTTTTCAAAAGATAAGTTCTACTAGTTTAGGGCTACAATATTGCTAAATACAACAAGGCTAAATTCGTATTCGTTTCTGAGATAAAGACCTGATAAATGCAAAAAAGTGTAGATTTAGCCCGGTTTAGATGAGGCCATAAAATCCGAACTGGATCTGACAGGACAAAACCCTACTAAGGTTTTTGTAGTCTAAATATGTACTTTAAAAAAATGCAAAAAAATGCAGTGTTGCACAGTGTAACAAAACATAAATATACCCTCAACCTGTGTAAATTGAAACTTTCAATTATAGATATATCGAATACCTTTTTTGCACGTAAGAACTTGCAGACGAAAACATAGGACGTATTTTTGCTAATAAATATTATTTGGATTTTATGTTTGGACGAAATCGGTTTCAGAAAATTTTAAGTCGATTTAGCACTTTCCGCCTGTCTGTCTGGCTAGCTGGAGCGCACGATAATTCTCGAACGCATCAACCGGTTTGGTCCAAAATTTGGTCCTCGTAATATTTTGTGTACATTTAGATCAAGTTCGACTACGGGTCATATTGGTCCACTTCGTTGGGTACCTCCCCCAAAGAAATTCCATAATTATCCAAAATGAACTAAATTGTGAAATATTTTGCAGCAGATTATCTCTTAGTCTGTAATAGGACGGTCCAGTTTTGTTTCGGAGACACGTCCATACTTTCTGAGATAATAAGTCAATAGCTCTGAAAAATCCTGCCGACACCAGGTTAAATAACTGATGAGCACCATTACTTACGAAATGAGAATCCGATTAGGCCGAAACTTTACACATTGTAAAAAGATTAAATAAAATACCAAGAAGGTCTATTTCGGACAACGCCTTTGGGTTCCTCCATCACAAAAGTTCGCTTAAGCGAAAATGTTGAACTTTTGTGATGGAGTTTAGCAAATTGCTATATTTCTCTCAAACGTACATATATCAACTTCTAATACGGTATATATCGGACAATGCTTTTCAGGCCGGACCTCTCAAAAGTTCGAAACTTTTATAGGAATGACTCCCAAAATTAAATCCATTTTCAAGATCGGCTACAGCGTGTTGTAATCATGACATCAACTATATATGTTTTGCTATGGGAAGACAATACTTCCTGAGATATTTGGCCCGAAATGACCCGAGTACATTGGGAACACTCCTTCATACATCTCTCACACTAAAGTTTTTAATAGCCTTTGTTACAATGCTATAATTTTACTCTGTTTAGAGTGTGTTATAAGGCCTGTCAGTGGAAAAATTATGCTGACTGTTCCTGATACCTACCCCACAAACGCCTAAAAATTAACACCTAAAACTTTCAAAGCATTTTATCTCCTAGGAAAACTCTATATATTTCTACAACGAAGCATTTTTTCCACCGCTCCTGTCACTTTTTTGTATAGTCACGGTCTGAGGATTTATCTCTGTCAGCAAAGCTGACTGATAATTTTTTACTTGTTCTCCTAGAGGTCGATTATACAAAGGAATATTATACCTGATACACAGATGTCGTTTTCATTGGCATCTGTACTCTTTTGTCCAGTCATGTATTGCACTGTCGAAATTTTAATTATTCTTCTCCTCGCCTTATTTACCACAATATTGAAAAGTGTGGTTATCAGAAAACTGGTTCATTATCTTATGCATCCCACAGTGGTGGGCTAAATTACGACCACATTCATATGTTTCATATGTATGAATGTACATTTCAAAGGGTCACACATTAGTCCAATTCATACAAACACCGGTGTGTTTGGTAATGTTACGCTAACAAAAATAAATAAAAATAATAACAACAAACACATGTTCACACATCAAGAGGTTCAATCGACTTATTTTAACTCTTTTTGGCTGTGGCTCTCGCACTTGGTTTCTGTATGTGATGTGTGCTTTATTGGTCGGAATGTGTTTATGGGCCTTTTTGAGAAAAAGTTGAAGAAAAAAAAAACTGGATATGGAGCAGAAACTACAAAGCGAGAAAAAAATATATAAACCACAAAAAATAAAAACAACAACAAGAACAATGCAATTATTTATGGTTGTTAAGAAAAAAGGATTTTACTGATGTTGCTGTTGCAAAACTGCATGTGAGGTTGTATGAATGTTGTGGGTTCATACATATGTATGTGTGTATGTATAAACTAGGTATATGGTATACAGGATTGTGCGTTGACTCCTTTTGTATTATATTTGGCTTTGACTCTATTGTTGAGTTGTTGTTGCTGTTGCTGGTGCGTTAGTTTTTAGCCATTGTGTTAAAACGAAAGAAACAAAATGAAACAAAGCAAAAACCCGAATTGTTTGTATTTTATTTAAAATAAATGGATTTCGAATTTGTAGGATATTTGTTGGCTTAATGTGAGTTATGGTTTTAGGATTATGTGCAGATGGACAATAATTTTGTGAGTTAATTGTTTAAAACCCACAGATTTTATAATGTTTTTAAGCAACACAGCTTTTAAGTATATAATTTTAAAAAATTGTTAAGCAATAACTTATTTCCATCACCATTAGTTGTTCTTGTTTTCTGTGTTATTTTCTTTTCTTTTGATTTGATTTTTTCTTGTATTCATTTTCCGGGTCCCCACACATTAAGAAACCATGAAATGAATATTGTACAAACACATATTGTATGTGTGACAAAACCGTAAGAAAAAATATTGTCATACATACAGACGTGCCATGGCATGCATCGAACATTGTTGCCAATTTGTCATTAACGTTTGGCTTGTTATACGTTTCACGCTTGTCACATTTGTCACGTTACGTGAGTCGTTATATTGTCACAAAATGTAAACGTTTGTTCCGCCGTCCAATCGCTACGTATTCTTTAGTTCTTCCCAGAACACACACACACACATGCGACACAGCAAAAACAACATCACCTTTGCGAATGTGTTAGTTTCACGACCACACAATGGCTAGAAACTTGGAAAGCCATAAATGGCGGGACTTCAATTACTGTTTATTCTGCAAACGAGCAAGGAAAACAAAAACCAAAAGCAAAATTATTTCTGGACAAGAGTAAAAAAACACGGATGGCGTGAGCATATTAGCATGTCACACGTAAGTTGAATAGGTCTAATTGGTAATCTTGGTAAACTTGTACATGGGTATTATTGTAAAAATATTTTCTGGGAAAAGTTCATGTTTGTAATCGCATAAAACATATTAAAATTTCCCGATCGAAGTCTAGACTTACTTACGTGATCATTAAAATTTCCCAGCTTTTCTTACAATGCACTTTCTATTTCAAATATCATTTGTTGGGGTTCATTCAGTTTTGTCTCTAAAAGTTAGTAAAGTAAAAGTCTAAAAATTTAAAAATTCTCTACGATACCCATTATGCAGAAACACTGTGCGACAATAATAAAAAAAAATTACAAGGAAAATCGAGTAGATTATGAAAGTAGAGCTAAAAAGATGAGACACGTGTATCGGCGTTTTTACAGTTTACGTCGGAAAGTAACTAAAATAGCAGGGGCAAGTTCCGCCCAGTGACGCCATTTCTTTAGGATATATCGTCTCCACTAGTCATTTCAGTTGGACACCGTATAGCTTAGAGCTTTTGGACCACGGTACCAGGAAGCCTGGACTTGCCTACGAAAAACATAATATTGTTGTAAACAGGACCACAACGAGTAGCATCGGTATAAATTTCCAAAGAAACACTTCAAAAAAATATTGAAAAACATGTTGAACTTTGTGGAGGAGGATACCGATATGGGACATTTTTGAATTTGGACAAAATATTAACAGATCCAAAGTTTGAACCAAATCGGTTGCTCCCTTCAACATAAATACAGAGATGGAAGTTTCCAAAACACTTAACTTTTTTCTGTTTATACCGCGCTTTTTGTGCTAGGCTAAGAAGTTTCCGAACTGCTCTCGTATATAGCGTGTACTATTTTAGTGACATTTTTTAATTTGTGGGGGGAGGTACCGTAGTTGTGGACCGATGTAGCCCATCTTCGAACTTAACCTAAATTTGCAGAAAATAATACGAGGGCCAAATTTTGGACCAAATCGGTAGATTAGTTCAAGAGTTATACTGCGCTCCAACCACCACATAGTGAGTTTTTAACATATTTCGAGTTATTTTCTCAGGAAGAATGGACTTGCCCCTGAAAAAACTTGTACCGTCGTAATGGGGACAGCGAATACAAGTTGTTACAAAAAAAATCAAAAATATTCGAGAGCAGGTCGAGAGCAGGTACCCGAAGGAGTGGACCGATGTAGTCCACATATGGACCAAATCGGTTACACCCTTCAAGAGATATTGTGCGCACAATTTTTTTAACATTTTTGAACTTTTGTGGGGGAGGTAGTGGAAGGAGTGGACCGATATGGCTCATCTTCGAATTTAAACTAAGTTTGTACAAAATATTACGAAGGCCAACTTTTGGATCAAATCGGTTAATCCGTTCGGAAGTTATCGTGCGCTCCAGCCAGCCAGACAGATGGTCGGACATTGCTAAATCGACTCCAAATGGTATGAAACGGATTTCGTCCAAACATGCTTAGGGTCTAAAACCATTATTTTGATGGGACACATTTTGACCATATGCAATTGTATATACCCTCGTTAAACCACTACTTCGATTTGTTGCAAAGCCACTTATAGCAGCCTACCCTGGCGGTATAGGTTATAAGCATTGAACATTTAACTTCCTCATAACATCCTAATGTGCCACGTGCTAGAACAAAAATATGTAGCTATTTTTTCCATTTCGTTAGAAATACTAGCACACAAGTCATACATTATAGTTCAGATACACATATAAATACCCAGTGTTGGCTTATATGTTTGCATGATTCCAGCTTAGTACTTCTCCTTTTTTTTTTTAAGAAAACCTTTGTAAAAATGTGTGCAACAAGAGCTCTCTTTGAAGAATCTTATTGGGTGTTATTTGTGGTCGTAATTTTTTAATGGTTCTTCAACGCTTTTATGCTGCACTCATTCATACACCTTGTTGTTTTTTTCTCTTTTCGTTTCGTATGAAAGAAAACGAAGAAGCAACTACGGTAATAACCGTAGCACAGGAGAAAAAAAACAAAAACAACAACAGCTGCAACACCAATACCTCAATTTATAAAAGTCTCATGTAAAGTGGTTCAGCAGCAGTTATGCTGCTGGTGTTATTGGTTACGAGAGAAGGCATTGAATTGCCAAGATTCTTGTGGTTGTTGCTTTCTTTTTGTTTGTTTTATTTCGTTGAATTTTTCATTGTTACTCATCGATAGGTCGGTGTACTTCTACCGCTGCCACTCATCGATGGCCAGAGATCATATTGTGGTGTGCTTGGAGAATCTGGGAAATTCTAGAGTCCGAAATAACTGCTCCAGCCTTGATATACCATAACAACAGTAGCAACAACATTCCTGCAATCAGCCATTAACTTAAAACCACATTTACACGCACACATACTCGTATGTACATGGTGGCCTGTGTTCTTTTATCCTAAGAATTTCTGTGTATTAATGGTGAGGGTCTGTGTGAATGAGTGCAGTTAAAAGTCACGTATCATCGTGTGTAATTTGTAATATGAGCATTGTGTGTGGAGCACAGAGCTTTGCTTTTACTTTGCCAAGAGACATGTTGAATTATAACTTTACAAGCTCGTTAGTGTGCGACAATAACAGCAACCACAGCAACAATGCCAGGACGAGCAACGGCAGCATCAATTCATCGGCTAGGCAAAGGCAAGACAAGGAGGCATTGCCAATAACAATGGCTAGAGTACCAACACACCGCCACCACCATCATCATCAACAATAACAACATCATTGGCAACAGCATATAGATTTTCCAGGCAACATCTAGAGACTCTAACAAGATTTAATTGGCAGCATTATAAATATTAGTAATAAGAACATGTTATATAGAATGATATCTTTGTGTGTATGTCAGTGATTTTTGTTTGCACGATTGTTTGTGTGTGCATTGATGTATGTATATTTTCGAAATGTGTTACGAGGAGTGGTATGTGACAGAGTTGTGCAGGTAAGAAAATAACTAGCCTAAAATATGATTTGCCAACAGAGATATACCCTCTGTTAAAAGACGAGAACTTAACCACAACCGTTTCGTTTGGCTGTGTATTAAATTCTGATTTTTATTGACGTTAAATCAATCTGAGGAACTAAGTTACAAAATAATTACACTGTGCGACATGAAAAAAATTAACCACATTCTAACACCGCAGCGTGATAGAAGACGAAAAATAAGAAGA
This sequence comes from Musca autumnalis, assembly GCF_047663935.1. Taxonomy (NCBI): domain Eukaryota; kingdom Metazoa; phylum Arthropoda; class Insecta; order Diptera; family Muscidae; genus Musca; species Musca autumnalis. Next base: position 2,871,856 of record NW_027411755.1, on the reverse strand, counting down.
CACGTGTCTTGGCGTTTTTCCCTGTTACTTAAAATTTCGCGGTTATGGGCCCTCAAAGACCTGAGGCCTTGATGTCAAAAAGGATCATTTTGTCAGGCTCATATCTTCTAAACCGCTAAGAATTTTGGTTTACTCGTGGAGGCATAGTTGTAGCTCTCATCTTAAAGAATAATAATTGTGAAGACATAAAATCCATTCAACCTAATCTTCAAGGTCAAAATCGTTAAGGTCAAGTTTCCGTTATAATTTTTTCTCAGATTTTGGCCTACAGATATCAAACCGATCAAAATTGAATCAAAAAACCAACTACAAAAATGTACCATAGATTTCAATAAACAACTTTCTAGAACACACGAACCCTGTAGAAATGGGTCTTAAAGGTCAAAATAGCAAAACAAATGCAATTTTTATTTTCTTTTTTCGGTTTCTGCTCCATAGAAATTAAACCATTCAAAATTCAAGAAAACATTTAACCACAATAATGTAGCGAATATATCAGTATACAACTTTGTGGAACATCAGAGCTCTCTATGAACTGTTCTTATATTAACTGTTCTTATAAAAATATTCGATTTTTCTACTTTTTTCTCCCATTTTGGGAGAAAAAGAATAAAATGAACTACAAAAATTTACCTAAGATCTCAGTCAACAACTTCCTAGAACATATGAACATTCTAGGAACGGTCTTTCATGTTCAAAATTCACTAACAATTATATTATGGTTAATGCTCAGGTCTGGAAATAACAAACTGTCCAACACTCTAGAAAATTTGTAAGGTTTTTTATTTACGGACCTGACCAGGAAAGAATGGGTAAAACTAATGAAATTTTGAGCTTAAAGGGCCGCTCCTATAATGTTCATATGTTCTAGAAAGTTGTTAACTGAGATCTTAGGTACATTTTTGTAGTTGCTTGTATTCTTGAATTTTGAACGGTTTGGTATCTATGGACCAGAATCGGAGAAAAAGTATAAAAATCTAATATTTTCTAAAGTTTTTTGCTATTTTGAACTTTAAGAACAGTTCGAAGTGGGCTCTGATGTTCCACAAAGTTGTATACTGATATATTCGCTACATTATTGTGGTTGAATGTTTCCTTGAATTTTGAATGGTTTAATTTCTATGGAGCAGAAACTGAAAAAAAGAAAATACAAATTGCATTTGTTTTGCTATTTTGACCTTTAACAACCATTTCTACAGGGTTCGTATGTTCTATTTTGACCTTTAACAACCATTTCTACAGGGTTCGTATGTTCTAGAAAGGTTAAGGTTAGTGTAATAAAATTTATTATAGTCAATAAAAATATGAAATAGTTAGCAGCTGAATGTGCATTGATACCAAAGGCATTGCCCAAATGATAATGCACTCAGCAAGGGAGCTGGTTCTTATAGTGGTAAGAGCATGGAACAATAGAATATGGGCTAATAACACTGTGTGTAATTTTTTGTGTCATTGAAAATTAACCATATTCTGACACCGCAGCGTAATGGAAGACGAAAAATAAGAAGACACGTGTCTCGGCGTTTTTCCCTGTTACTTCGAATTTCGCGGTTATGGGCCCCCAAAAACCTGAGGCTTTGATGTCAAAAAGGAACATTTTGTCAGGCTCATATCTTCTAAACCGCTGAGAATTTTAGTTTACTCTTGGAGGCAAAGTTGTATCTCTCATCTTAAAGAATAATAATTGTGAAGACATAAAATCCATTCAACCTTATCTTCGAGGTCAAAATCGTTAAGGTCAAGTTTCCGTTATATTTTTTCTCAGATTTTGGCCTACAGATATCAAACCGATCAAAATTGAATCAAGCAACCAACTACAAAAATGTACCTTAGATCTCAATAAACAACTTTCTAGAACATACGAACCCTGTAGAAATGGTTGTTAAAGGTCAAAATAGCAAAACAAATGCAATTTGTATGTTCTTTTTTTCAGTTTCTGCTCCATAGAAATTAAACCATTCAAAATTCAAGGAAACATTCAACCACAATAATGTAGCGAATATATCAGTATACAACTTTGTGGAACATCAGAGCCCACTACGAACTGTTCTTAAAGTTCAAAATAGCAAAAAACTTTAGAAAATATTAGATTTTTATACTTTTTCTCCGATTCTGGTCCATAGATACCAAACCGTTCAAAATTCAAGAATACAAGCAACTACAAAAATGTACCTAAGATCTCAGTTAACAACTTTCTAGAACATATGAACATTATAGGAGCGGCCCTTTAAGCTCAAAATTTCATTAGTTTTACCCATTCTTTCCTGGTCAGGTCCGTAAATAAAAAACCTTACAAATTTTCTAGAGTGTTGGACAGTTTGTTATTTCCAGACCTGAGCATTAACCATAATATAATTGTTAGTGAATTTTGAACATGAAAGACCGTTCCTAGAATGTTCATATGTTCTAGGAAGTTGTTGACTGAGATCTTAGGTAAATTTTTGTAGTTCATTTTATTCTTTTTCTCCCAAAATGGGAGAAAAAAGTAGAAAAATCTAATATTTTTATAAGACAGTTAATATAAGAACAGTTCATAGAGAGCTCTGATGTTCCACAAAGTTATATACTGATATATTCGCTACATTATTGTGGTTGAATGTTTTCTTGAATTTTGAATGGTTTAATTTCTATGGAGCAGAAACCGAAAAAAGAAAATAAAAATTGCATTTGTTTTGCTATTTTGACCTTTAAGAACCATTTCTACAGGATTCGTACGTTCTAGAAAGTTGTTTATTGAGATCTAAGGTACATTTTTGTAGTTGGTTGCTTGATTCAATTTTGATCGGTTTGATATCTGTAGGCCAAAATCTGAGAAAAAATATAACGGAAACTTGACCTTAACGATTTTGACCTCGAAGATAAGGTTGAATGGATTTTATGTCTTCACAATTATTATTCTTTAAGATGAGAGATACAACTTTGCCTCCAGGAGTAAACTAAAATTCTCAGCGGTTTAGAAGATATGAGCCTGACAAAATGTTCCTTTTTGACATCAAAGCCTCAGGTTTTTGGGGGCCCATAACCGCGAAATTCGAAGTAACAGGGAAAAACGCCGAGACACGTGTCTTCTTATTTTTCGTCTTCCATTACGCTGCGGTGTCAGAATATGGTTAATTTTCAATGACACAAAAAATTACACACAGTGTTATTAGCCCATATTCTATTGTTCCATGCTCTTACCACTATAAGAACCAGCTCCCTTGCTGAGTGCATTATCATTTGGGCAATGCCTTTGGTATCAATGCACATTCAGCTGCTAACTATTTCATATTTTTATTGACTATAATAAATTTTATTACACTAACCTTATGGGAACAATCGTTAGAGTCTCACTCGGAATTACCTCTTTGGTCCCAAATGGAAGATTTTTTGATAAATAGACACCAAGTTCTTGAAAGGATAGATAGTCTTAGAGGAAAAATGCTTCTACAAACAGTAAATTCTGATTATTCAGGACAACATAGTTTAAATCAACCACATACAAATAGATGCGTTTTATGCGGGAAAAACCACATTCTTAAAAACTGTCATAGATTTAACAATTTTTCTGTCAGTCAAAGAATGGAACTAGTCCGTGAGAAACATTTATGCAATAATTGTCTGGCAAGTGGACACATATCACAAGAATGTACCAGTATGCATAGATGTCTATATTGCAAAAGAAAGCACCACACAAAATTGCACATATCGAATATGACATCAGAATCAGGGCCTGGATCGGTACCAAGGGACTCACATTATTCACGTTCTAGTATAGAACATCAGACTAGTACTCATATAACAAATGATGATATACCTGGTTCATCAAATGCGTTAGATCAACGTTCCAATGTAGACACTCATGTATCTCTAAGCCAAGATGATGTTATGTTGCCAACTGCACTGGTACAACTTAAACATGCGGGGGAAATATTTACGATCAGAGCACTTATAGATTCGGCTTCAAAAAGATCGTTTTTAACGCACAGAATAGTGAAGCGAATTAATATACAAACTGAAAGCGCAAATTTCAGAGTGAGTGGGCTAGGTGGAACAGTAGTGGCTAACGCAGATAAAGTATGTAGAATTAGGTTATGTAATAATAAAGGTAATTTTGAACTGAAAACGCAAGTAATAGTAGTAAAGCATTTAACAAGCTTTTTACCCTCCGAAACCGTTGTGTTGTCAGATTTAACTGATATTCAAAATCTTAAACTAGCAGATCCAGGGTTCTTAATTTCTGCTCAGGTTGATATGCTAATAGGCAGTGACGTAATACCATACATTATATTAGATGGTGTAAAAAGGAATATTTTAGGAAATATGGTGGCTCAGAACTCTGTTTACGGATGGTACATTTATGGTCCAATTATACGCCAAGCACATTCTTTAGCAACAATAGAAATATCAGAGGAGTCAGAGAATATTATAGAACTGCTAAAGAAATTCTGGGAACAGGAAGAAATATATTCACCCACAATTTTGTCAGAAGCTGACGAATATTGCGAGAGATATTACACTCGAACAACTTATCGTCGGCAGGACGGTAGATATGTTGTTAGGTTGCCCTTTAAGGAAGAATTTCCTGACGCAATATTTTTGGATTCATCAAGATACTTAGCGAAACGTCAGTATGAAAATATGGAGAAAAAATTAGAAAAGAATAGTGATCTGAAAATTACATACAGTGAGGTTTTAAATGAATATTTATCACTCGGTCATATGGACAAAGTTACTTCGAAAGAATTTAAGAGCGATGGAAAGTATTATTCTTATTACTTACCTCACCATGCAGTTTTTAAACCTGATAGTGTTAGCACAAAAGTGAGAGTGGTATTTAACGGTTCGCGGAAAACGAGAAGCTCATATTCCTTAAACGATGTGTTACATACAGGCCCAATTTTACAAAATGGTCTAACGTCTGTACTTTTAAATTGGCGTATGTATCAATATGTATTTAACGGAGACATTGAAAAAATGTACCGTCAAATAATACTTCATAAATCCGATAGATCATTTCAAAGAATATTACTCAGAGACAGTGTTACGAATGAAATTGTAGATTATGAATTGAACAGAGTAACGTTTGGAATAAATTGTGCACCATATCTAGCGATAAGAACGTTATTGCAGATAGCTTCTGAAGAAGAAGTTGAAAAACCTCTTGCAGCAAAAATACTTAGAAACGAAACTTATGTTGATGATATTTTGACTGGCGGTCATACCCTTGAGTCGGCATTAGACGCGCGAAATCAGCTTTTATTGACATTGAAGGCAGCTGGATTTCCGCTAAAAAAAATTACTGCAAATAATAAAGCCCTTTTATCCCAAATACCTGAGGAAAATTTATTAAATTCTGATTTTTTAAAAATAGAGGATATGAGTTCGGCAAAAACGTTAGGCATTCAGTGGAATGCAGTACAGATACGTTCTCTTATAATATTGATAAGCTTTATGTAGAGAATTCTATAACGAAAAGAAAAATACTATCTGCAGTATCAAAATTATTTGATCCTGCAGGTTGGTTATCACCTTTAATTATACAGGCGAAAATCCTTTTACAAGATTTATGGCTAGACGGAATAAAATGGGACGAAGAAGTATCGCCTTCTATTTTGTCCAAGTGGAGAACTTTCATAAGAGAATTCGAAGACGTACACTTAATAAAAATACAAAGATGGGTATATTTCAGTCCAGAAAACAATGTTCAGATACATGGTTTCTGTGACGCGTCTGAGAAAGCATCCTGTGCTACATTATACATTCGTTCAGAAAATAGGCAACGATGTCATGTGCATTTGTTAGTGGCTAAGAGTAAAGTAGCACCATTAAAAAAGATAAGTTTACCAAGGTTAGAGTTATGTGGAGCTGTATTGCTTTCTTCTTTAATAAAGAGTGTAGTGTCAACAGGAAAATTCAATGTAAATTCCATATATTTATGGACAGATTCAACCATAGTACTAGCATGGTTAAAAAAGCACCCATCAGCCTGGAATACATATGTGGCAAATAGAACAACAATGATATTTCAGAATGCTGAAAATGCAAAATGGAGGCACGTTTCATCAAAATGTAATCCTGCTGACCTTGGTACTAGAGGCAGTAGTGCAAAGGATTTAGTAAACAATTCGCTATGGTGGAATGGTCCAATATGGTTATTGAGTCCTGAAGATACGTGGCCAGAATCTAGTTTACCTTTACCGGAGCCACCGGAAAAGAGAAACACTGCGGTGTTTAATACTACGATTGTTGAAAATGAAATAATATCGAGGTACTCTTCTTATAATAAGGCCTTGTGGGTGGCAGGTTATATAAGTAGATTTTTAAATAAATCCATAAAAAAATCGTCGATTTCTATAGACAGACAATCGAATTTACAATTACAGAAAGAAAACGAGAAGATTTATACGAAAGAAGAATGGAATAAAATGAAAAAAATGCTTTCCCACGAAGAGCTAAACCAAGGGAAAATGCTTCTTGTTCGATTAACACAGAGGTCTTACTTTCAACAAGAATATGATGATTTAATTAATTCTAGAAATGTTTCAAAACATAGCACGTTAAGATCTCTAAACCCATTTTTAGATAAGAACAAAGTAATTCGAGTGAATGGACGGCTGGCTAACACAGAGATGACATACGACGAACGATTTCCAATAATAATTCCAAATTCATCACATTTCTGTCATATTTTTCTCGATTTTGTTCACAAAACACTATTACACGGAGACATATCACTCATGATGGCAACAGTAAGAACACAGTTCTATATTCCAAGATTGAAACGAACGATAAAAAAGTATGTTCATAACTGTGTAGTATGTGCCCGATACAAACAAAATTTAAAATCACAGATTATGGCAGCGTTGCCAGTTGAAAGATCTTCATTAACATTGCCTTTTACTTATGTAGGAGTAGATTTTGCTGGCCCATTCCAGATAAAAAGTGGAACATTGCGAAATTCACCATATCAGAAAGCTTATACCTCTGTATTTGTTTGTTTTGCAACAAAAGCTATCCACTTAGAAGCTTGCTCCAATCTATCATCAGAGGCATTTTTGGCGGCTTTTATACGATTTGTAGGAAGACGAGGCTTACCAAAAAAAATTATGTCTGACAACGGGACTAATTTTGTAGGCGCTAATCGTCAAATAAAGTCTGAATATATTAATTTTTTAAAGACATCGTCCGAAGAAATCTGTAAAAAATACTTAGCACATGGTTTTGAATGGAAATTTATACCACCAGGAGCTCCGCACATGGGTGGCTTATGGGAGGCAGGTGTTAAAAGTTTTAAATTGCATTTTAAAAAAGTTATTGGGGAACACAAATTTAACTTTGAGGAGTTTAGTACACTTCTAGTTAGAATTGAAAGTGTTTTAAATTCAAGACCAATAACACCACTGTCCGAAGATCCTGATGATTTGGAAGCTTTGACGCCAGGACATTTCCTTCGCGGTGGCCCCTTAATATTTGCACCGGAATTCCCAGACGACAACTTATCAATAATAAATAGATGGGAAAAGCTAGAGATTCTTCATCAAAAATTTAGTATGAGATGGAAAACAGAATACCTTCAAGAATTACATAAAAGATACAAGTGGCAGAATCCAAAAGGTGATGTAAAAGAAGGCGACTTCGTGCTAATAAAAGAAGATCAACTACCACCAAATGAATGGAAGATGGGAAGAGTAATCGACGTTAATAGAGGAAGTGACTGTCATGTAAGGGTGGTAAAAATAAAGACATCTACAGGTAACATATATCGACCTATAGTTAAGCTTTGTGTGCTTCCTGTCAGTAGTAGTTCTTAATTGATGCACGTGTATGAGTGTTATATAAATTACATTTATTATACAACACCCGTGAATATGGGCTGTTCTCTCTTTTCTCTTTTTCTATTTTCATGTCGACCTAAGAAGTACGCAATATGAATGTTGGATCAGTAGAACTTTGTATGCTATGCTTTAATAACCATCCATTACGAATGTGTCCAACGTTTAAGCAGATGACCCCCGTTCAGAGAGAATATGTAGTTAGAGTGCATAAGTATTGCATAAATTGCTTAGGGAAATCACATTTCGTACGATCATGTTCATCTCAAAGAAATTGTGAAGTTTGTGGAATGCGCCATCACACTATATTTTTAGTGAAAAACAAAAGGATATGGAATTTTGGTTATGTCGTGTGACTCCGAGTTATATATCTGTTTATAGTGACTTCAAAAGTCTGCCAAAAATGTTCAACTGATTTTGTAAGTGAGATTTTTTATCGAATCACCGTATAATTAAGATTTTATTTAATCTTAGATAAAAACTCATCAACATGTAATAAAATAAAATATTAGGTTGTAAAATGGCATAACCCTAATGTACATTTGGAAGAAACTTTAAGATTCGTCAAAGCAGATACTCGTTTCGTTAGTTATCGTGCTCATCAGCCATTTCAACAATTTTAATCGGTTCCACACTTTTACGAAAATTTTAAAAATATTAAGAGTGGCAAAGTTTGGACCCCTAGAGAATTATTGTGTACACTATTTAAGCGTAACATTTTGAACTCAATGTGGCCAATCTTCGAAAAATTACGAGTGAAAAATTTTGGACCCAATCGGTCTCGAGATATACAGACGGACGTACAGGGTTAAATCGACTTAAAATTGTCTGTAATGGCTAAATGTGGTAAAATTTACATTTCTCTTTGTACAATTTTTATGGAATCAGCTGATACACATTTATACCGAGAGGTATTAAACCGTTCGGCTGGTAAAACCCGTCGGATTCAGCTACTATATAATACTCAGCCATAGGATGGATGGTATATAAAGTTTTTGTTTATTGGTTGTAACGCAGTTGCGAACCTAGAAAGATAAAATTCAGAGTCGATATAGACACGTCCGTTCGTCCTTTCGTCTGATGTAATCACTCTAGCGACCAAACAAATTGGCATAGGACGCACAGATGCGTCTTTCGTTTGCAGGTCTCATCGGCCCAAGTTGTGGTATAGCTCCATAAGTAGTACTACTCGATTTAAGGTATTTTTAAATTTTTATCTCAATTTTCAAAATTGGCGCTTAGGGTTTCCAGTGGTCCAAAAACTTCTCTACCAAAAATTGTGGGCATAACAATACGTTTTGGTACAGCCTCAATATAACGGCGCCGTCCGATTATTAAATAATTTGAAGTTTACATTTTCTGCCTTTGGCATTTGTGGCTTTTTAGTGGTCAAAAAAACTTCATCACATAGAATTGTGGACAGGAATCGAATTTAATTATTCCATATTAGTTACGAATATTCTATGGTGGAGGGTAAAAAAGTTAGGCCCGGCCGAATTAAAGACTTTACTTGTTATTTTTCAGTCGGAGGCAAGATATTTTGAAATTGTTTGGCTAGGCATCATGTTTCAGAATTTTTTGAGGCCATGAAAAGAGGTTTAGTAACACTTCCTAATAAATATATATAAATCTCGACTTTAAAAATATGAAAACCATTGCCTATTTATTCTTTGCCTCGGGAATATTTGATATTACAAAGCATATAAACGTTTTCCCAATAATCCCATACGACCGCAGTTCTATTTATGTTCCAATATAAATGTCATTGTGATATTGAATGTTACCGCTATATGATGCCAGACATGCTATCCAATCTAAATAAATACTGAATTGAATGTCTTATGGCCGAATAAGCATTGAATTTCTTTACAAGAATGACGTACTGGCCTAATTGAGAGAACTGTAATCTCTATAAAGCCCTTACGTAGATATATTGGATAGAAGTCAATTATTATTTGGATCATAGCGATTAAATTATATTTTACTAATGAACATTAAATGTTATTTAAAAGCTTTTTGAAGCTTTTTTGAATACATATTTAGATGAAATCTATGGCCAACACAAATGGTCAATATTAAAATGAATGGACATTGAAATGACATGTTTAAAAGTGATAATTTTAATTAAAATATTTTCAAGAGCGATGGACAATATTATTTAAATTTCTCCTTATGGATACACCAGAAAAGTGAACATGTGCATACATATCGTCGGTGTCATGCTTAAGTGATCCATACGCCATTTTTGACTTTTTGAGATACAGATGGTTTCTAGGGTTTTCCGGTATGCTCTTTCTGAATTTCTGTCGGCTTTCTCCTATCTGCTCTTGTTTCCAAGATATCCACGCCTCGATGGGAAAGCATAAACTTTTTTCAGTTATAAAATTAATATTTTAAAAACTTAAAAGTTTAAAAACACATTTCAAAAATCACAATTTTAATTTTCGATTTAGAAGTATTTAATTTATTAAGGCAAAGATGGAAAATTTTTTTGTCACTTTGTTCCATGTGATTTACGATATTTCACATTTGTGTCATAAGTGCGGATATGGAACGAATCGACAAAAATTATTTTTTTAAAAAAATCGCTATAACTTTTATATTCCAATACATATTCCTCAAAATTTTTGCAAATATGTTCTATACACTATTATTAATATTTCAAGTCAAAAATATAAATATTTGCTTTAGCCAGCTCCACACAGTTGTGACGCAAAACATTAAAATGCGTTTATCTCAAAACAGGCAAATGGCGTATGGAACACTTAAGCATGACAAATCTTAAAAAATGGCAAAATCTTAAAAAAGGCTTTAAAACAGTATAGCGGCGGGCTATTGTTGTTTACAAGAAGCTTAAAAAGACAAACTATATATTATTTTCGTTACTCATTTTAAAATTTTCGCAAACATCAAGAATATTTCCTAGAAAATTATACATATTTTAAGCGTACAAAAACAAAAACTAAGAAAATCGCCTAAAGTTTAAGAATACAACTTTTGCTGTTTAAGTATGACTTTAACAATGCGAACTTTTCATGCCATTCGTTGTTTCCTCAGACATGCATAAAAACTGAAGAAAAAGAAAAATAAAAACTATTTTATTATCGTTGCTGCTTGTCTTCTCGGTCCATTCCTCAGGCTCTGCAGTAAAAGTAATCTGGAGCGTAGCACATAAAGAATATGTTTTGTTTGTTTTTGTTTAGTATTTTTTTGTTTTGTTCTTTTTTTGAAGTATTCAGCTAGAAACTGAAACAGAATTATAGTAATTTCAAATGCTTTTATGTTTTTGCACTCACCCGCACATATGGCGAAAGTTCTGCTAAACAATGCTTCATTCACAATTTCTTTAGTTTAGTTTCTCAAGTTTGATGCTCTGCTCGCTTGGCTCGTCTGCTGTTATGGCATTTTGTGCATTATAAAACAAGAAAAAAAGAGGAATAAATATCAAAAGGAAATGTCTTGAGCAAAACAGTACAGACCTTGACCCTGTCCTAACCTACTTAGGTTATATATGTACATTAGTATGTTTGTGCAAATACTATAAATGCAATTTCAGTTTTAAATCCACATTTATGTCAATAGACGACATCACGACAATAAAAACCAAAAACTTGTCAAGCGTTTCAATTTTATGACTTCAAAGAAAGCTGTGGCCTAAAAACAGACCTTATCTGTTTCTCCTTTTCTCGTTTTTCTGTACTGTTATTTGTTACATATGTTTGTGAAATATTTCTTGTAATGGACTTTCTTAAGTTGGACAAGGTTGATGGTAAAATAAGTAGGCAAGAAAATAAAAATTGAGATTTTTTTTGTTTGTTTTGTTTTGAAGGGAAAATTACATGTCACTCTGTGAAATAACTTAGTTAAGATTTTGATTTAAATCGTAAAGCTTGTTGTGTTTATGATCTAAATCAAAATTGTCCTTTGTTATACAAATCTATTTTGATTGATTGATGAATTGTTATTGATTGGTGATATTAAACGTTTGGGTTGTTTTTGTTAACGCCTCAAAAGTTCCTTAAGTTTTATGAACAAGTAAAAAAGACGAATAAAGACTCAATAAAAGCTAATAAAAACTCTAGGTTGTTCTTAAAAATATTGGAGAGTGGTTTATTTGATAGTAAAACTACTTAGACATTAGGCAATGGTAGCTTAGTACGAACTCCCAAGAAACTCCCACAACTAGGTCGATGTGACCTTCTTCACTTGAGCTTTGAACAGAAATTGGGTCTTCTCTTCAGCTGGAACCGTCTGCAGTTATGTACACAAATGAGTTTCTATCTACCTCATTCACAAAATCTGGCTTAATCGATTTGGTTCCATAAAAATCAGAATAACAATTTATTTGATTTTATTTTTCAAACTACACATCCCCCGAAAGAAGTTATGGAAATATTCAGCCCAAAATTGCAGGCGTTCGTAGGTAGATATCATAAACAGTGGCCTAATTACGCTGGGGGTATTTTTGTCACCGTTGAACATGTTGTGATGTGTGGCGAAAACCCCAATTTTTTGTCGCCACCGATTGTTAATTTTTTCGCAATTTTGTTAAATGTTTGCAAATTTCTGGAGACAAAATTAGCTATTTCTCGGAAACTATAACAGATATTGGTTATTGTTAGGTACGTACGATTGTTGTCTTAAGGAACGGTTTCAATAAGTTTCCTCAGGTACGAAATTTTATTGAAATCCCAACTTTACTGGACTAGAACTTTTAGGGAACAGTTTGGAATGATGCCCGAGAGTGCCCTCTTTCAGCCCTTCTGTATCAGTCCCTTTCCGTCCGTTTAACACTTTTTTATTGTTGCGTATTCCATACAGTTTCCCATATGAATTATAGCTTTTTTACACAAATGGAAATTTGTTTAATATATGAGGTTTTATAAGAGTTATATTAGTTTTATGAAAACCGAAGGGGAGTATTTATACCCTCAGCATTTATGCTAACGAAGGTAACGGGTGATCCAACTAAAGGTACTTTTTTCAATAGCCTTTTTTGACAGATCACGTGTGAGTCGTGTCATACTGTTGTTTAGTATTGTTTGGCATTTCATCATGGAAAGACTTACGTCATCATGGAAAGACTTACGTTTACAAATCGTTCAACTTTATTACGATTGGGGGATGTGTTTCAAGCCAATTTTTGTTTAGTGAGGAGGCCCATTTTTGGCTGAATGGGTATGAAAACAAGGAAATTAGAGAAACCTAAAGAGGTTCAAGAGGTGTCACTTCATCCAGAAAAAAAAACTGTTTCATGTGGTTTGTCCGCTGATGGTCCATCGGTCCATATTTTTTCAAAAATGATGTCGGTGAGAACATAACCTTCAATTGCGACCACTGTTGGGGCGATCCCCAACAACTCGAAAACTGACCGCCACGGCTCCAACTGCCGGGGTCAGTTTGGTTTGCCAGCACTAATGTCCACACCACAAAAAAACTCACCGTTCCTTGTATCATATGCAATGCTGATGCAGCGGGATGAGGAAGGCGCACAAGTCTTCTTTAACGCAGCACTTTGGGCCATCAAATATTACCCAGGAGGCAAATGGGCAACACTCCGTCAGAGTCACAAACCTCGTCCAATTGACTATCGAGCCTTATAATTCTCGGGGCAATACTTCCCTGTCACTTTTCACATTAATTAAAAGACAGTTCGAGTAAGCTTACGATTGCCCCAGGGGCAATTTATTTCATATTTCCAAAACTACTCTGACTCACAAATTACTAGTTACGAATTCCTATTTGGCTCTGTTGGGCCATTCTATTCTAATAACTTCACAATTCAAAATTAATATTTTTGCCACTCTCTTTCTCTTCTGTTCCTGCAGTTTCAAAGTTATTTTGCTAGTGATGACCAGTGCCATTGAACGCAGTATCATGGCCCCAAAACTGGTTTTAGTTATTATTAGAGTAGGAGAGAAAGAGAGTAAGAACAAGTGATGATGAGGAACTAGGTTTATGTGAGGTATATTCAGTGTAGCTACAGTGTTGCCACTGTAGCGTTTCTCACATAAACATACTCCCCCCTTGGGATCTCGTCCCAACTAGTCTAGTTTAAGTCATTAAATACAATTTACAAATTCAATTTTCAAATGAAATATAAGCTAAAGTTAGTAAAACTTATTACTAAGCAGGATCTCAGCTTAGGAGATAATAAACATCGTTAAGAGCCAACACCTCAACTGCACATAATAGTTGAGCCAAAATTGAAGAGAACCAAAGTGCCAAAATAATGTTTAATTTTTTCTATATCGTCTCACACCTGATATGACAGAGGGCAACGACAAACGATTTTAAATATGATGTGTATGTAGGGCAGTGTTTCAAGAAATAATGTTGGCTGGACTTCAATTTCTTCAGAACGAGCAAGAGTAAGATTGCGAATACTCCCATGAGGAAATGCCTTGTAGTACGGACGGAGATAATCGACGAAACTTTGCAAGAGTGTAAGAGCGCTAAATTTGAGACAAACTTCTGCTTTGACCAGGAAAAAATTACGCAATATCTCCAAATCCTTCCTGCACCAAAAAACTGAGAAGAGGGCAATAACGTCGGAGAGACACGAACTTAATATCACACCAAATACTCCAAAAACAGAGACCAAATGTCGCCCTCTCACGAGAAAGAGCCACCATCAGGATTTTACACTTCTTATTGTTTATGTTCGACATAAAGCTCTACAAATTTACTCTGGTACGGAAAGATAAACAAATGCAGTTTGCTACACGTGAGGACGATGTAGAAGCTATACATCCACTAGCTCGAGTAGGCAGGTTTTGGTACAAGAAAGGCACCAGAGCAAGAAAAATGTTGTCATATTCTAATTTTTGATTCCTCGCGAGACAATCGGGTTCCGAGAGAAAGTGGATCTTCTTGGGAAAGGACATCAAGTAGTATGGACCAGGATTTATTTCCTTTGTCAAAAGCCATATGCCTCCAAAATGAGACGTCTTATTTGCTCCCGAATACGACAAACTAACAAGGTGAAGTACGGAAGCACCAGCACGCATTGCCGCATAAAAACGAGAACACTTCTTCAAAGACTTTGGCCTCTCAGCCGATCGAGAAAGAGTGACGTCAGTAGGTTTTAATGCAAATTTAGTTTCTGGTATCAATCTATCTATATTACCGCACTTTACCCCTTCATTCCGAATCTTGGTTATGTGAGGTACTGCGGCACGAATAAATAACATTTCATCGAAGTTCACGATTAACATCCACCTACTCTTTGCCGTTTGAGTAAGAGCGAACGGGACAGACAAGTCGAGAGCTAAACCAATGCAACGCTGATAAGAAGGCTCGTATAAAAAGGACATGACCAGCAATCCACAGCCCACCCATGTGAGCCATTGCGACATAATAAAGTTTGAATTTCGGATTTCGTCTCTGCCCTCGAATAAAGATGTCATCAAATAAGACCAATTTTTCCGTACGGCGTTCACCAAGAATATGCAACAGCGTCGACAAGTGCGTAGAGACACAAACTCTACGTCACTAAAAGACTTAGTACCAATAACAGATATTCCAAAAAGTGAGGATAGTTGACCAAGCGATGTCTTCTCAGACGAAGAAACCTGCACCAAATGAGTTTTACCCCTCCTCTGAGCCATGAGGAATTTCACACGCTTACGATAGTATGATTTCAACAGATTTATCTCCAAGAACTCAATCTGGTTTATAGCAAGGACCAAGAAATAGAGTTCATAGCCGACGTGGGCCTTACAATAGTTGCCTCGGTATGGGAATATAAGCAGATCCAGTTTACTGCACGACCGAGTAAGAATAGGATATGTGCATTCATTACCTCGAGCAAGTCGATCTTGGTCCAAAAAGGGCTTCAGAGAAAGTAAAGGGGTAGCAGTTACTACCTTTAGATTGCTTACGCAACAGTAGAATTCCAAGAGGAAAGGAATTTTCGTGAACATCAACGTCAGAAGGTATCGAGCAGGAGCCATTCCCAAGAGCCATATACTTTCAAAATGATTCATCTCATTTGCATACGAATATGCCAAACTAGAGATAAATAACATCACCCTCGGCTGATCGAGCAAAAGTAACTTCAGTAGTTTTTGCTTCCAGTGTAGCTTCGATATCACACCACCAGAGGGCCATTGAGCTATCCTCACGAAGGGCCAGTATTGTGCGTGCCATCGCAAATTACACTCCTTTAACACTAAAGGAGTCCGCCCCCGGTTTGCTAGATCTGCCGAGTAATTTTCCCATCGAATGTAACGCCAGTCAATAGCTGTCTTTTCTTTAATATAAGGAACCCCTTTACCCACAACGGTTGTCCAGAGATTGAATGGTTCCTTGAGCCAATATAAAAGCCAGGTTGAGTCAGACCACTCAATGAACGAAATCTTCGAAAAGATAAATCTAGACACCATTAAATCGATTAATTCCACCGTTAGACGAGAACAACATCGCTCCAGAAAAGTACGATACACTTTTTCCCAAGAGACAATTTTTGAGTTATCAAAAAACCAAGTTGAGGAAATAGAGCCACAAACTTCTATCCTCAAACATAAAGTCGATTCATTTGCAGACCCCAAAGAGCCATAAACACCATGTGTTTCAATTAGACAATTCAGTATACAATTTACCAAAAATTTAGTCATCTGATCTGATACCATCTCTCTAATACCATGTGAAATATTTATCCCATGCCGAAGGTTCAAATTTGTGCGACTATTCAAAATCCACTCAATTCCAAATACTTCGGACCAGTCTCCGTGTAGCCATATAAATGAATTAATATTCTTAACGATTAAGACATCTACTGGTCCACTTCGATTAATTTTAGGATTTTCAATATCTAAAGCAGAAAGTTTATCAGTACAATTTTTCGCAATTTGCTGCTTTGAAATATATCCATTAACTTCAGACTCAACTAAATCTTTGTCTAGGCAAGAAACAGAACTGTTGTTTGAGCATGGTTCACCTAATGCACGAGTATTGTATGAAACTTCGTTTTCCAAAACATTTGGAGCAAGCATTGAGATACTGTTGTTGAGTGCAGAAGATGAGAAAAACTCATGTACATTACTTTCAGATACTTTATCCATATGAGGAAGAATATTATTATGAACCGAATTGCATCTAAAGCAACTATGCAATTCAAAGTCCACACCGCTATCACCAAGGGCCAAACTATTAAAACATCGATTCTCTTCTTTTACGACATTCAATTCTTTCTGCAATTCCTTTTTAGGCTTTCTTCCATTATCTCCTCCTTTCTCCCACTGCTCCAGAATATTGATACATCTTATATAACTTTCGTGAGCAAGCATTTGTTTTGTTTTTAAGACCTCTTTATATTCATCAGCGCATTCGGTTTCCATATTAACATTTGTATAGGCCTCATTCCAGTCTGCCCATACATCTTGAAGTTCCGATCGCTCGGCTTCAATTGCCCACGTATTGTACCCCGAAGCATCGGTATCCTCAAGCATTTCCTCAAATGAAAAAATTTCTTCACATTGGGTCAAAAAATCGTCAAAGGCCGACATCTTTTCAATGAAACGTTTGAAGAGAATTATATCGAAGTTTTACAGACCACACAAGATGCAAAATTTTACACGGGGGAACACTTTTCGCTTTCAGCACTTCGAGGGAGCAATATAAATTCGTAAACTATTCACAAGAACGTCTTCTAATATATTCAATTTAAAGGAGCCAGAGAAAAGTCACAGTAAAACCTCACGAGAAAGTCAATAATCTCAGCAATTTAATGAGTAAGCGAAAATCCGCACAAAGCCATGAGAAAGTTAATAACCATAAGCATTTCCAACAATTACGATATTTGCAGTTTCTGAGCAAAACCAAATGTTCCAAATAAATTAACTTTTCCTCCAGAGAAAGTTTTTAGCTTCTAAGCTCAACCGGTATTCCAAGTCCAAAGTTGGAAATCACGTAAAAAATTTTTTTGTTTTAAAAGAAATTTATTCGCATTTAGATCTCTCTGTATTCCGCACCCACTAGGCGAAAGCGAATATGCAGCTGTCTACCAGCAATTCAAATCTCCAATCAATATGTGCAAGTAAAAACAACACCAACGAAACAAATCGTATGACTCAAGGGCGTATTGTAGTAAACGCCAAATTCTCAACCAATTAAAGGAGTTTCCACGATAAAATAGCAGACTTCAGTTCCACGCTTCGTATAACCCATTTCAATGATATAATATAAGCTATTTCATAAAAGCGCTCGACACGTCTCCACGAGAACGTTGGAACACAATCATCCACAATTCAGAAACTTCTCCCCGAGAAAGCCGTCATCCAAACATCACCAATTCAAATATTCGCCAAGAAAATTCTCTTCGAGAAAGTTGCACGCCAATCATCAATAATTCATGCAATCGCCAAGAAATATTTTCCAAATATACTTCTCCACGAGAAAACAGTAATTTAATTCATTGACTGAAATATTAACCAAAAGCTTTTCCACGAGAAAGCTGCTTTCAAACACCAATGAATTAAGAAGTTTCCAAAAAGGTTCTCATCCAAAAAATTTTGTTAGCAAATCAAATATTTGCCAAAACACCTTCTCCACGAGAAAGCTATCACACGGACATCAACAATACCAAATCTTTTCACAAAGATCTCCACGAGAAAGTTTTTGTCCTCACATCAACAAACTAGACATTTGCTAAAACAACCTTCCCCACGAGAAAGCTGTTGTCCAAACTCCGACACATCAGGCTTTTGAACCAATCTTTAATAAATTCTTAGTTGTCACAAATGTACAGGCAATCTAACAGTTCCCCATAAAGTAGATATTTGTGTATCATACAAATCGACACACTGTGCTAGACCAAATGTCCAACCTGTAACATCAACAATTCTCCCTCATTTTGCCAATGTACACACAACTGCCTTGAGCAAGTCACCACGTAAACACAGGAGGCCACACAATTTGTCTCCAATAACAATGTTTACTTTATTTCTTTTTCATCAGCGAGTAAATTTGTTGTATGTTTCTATCACCGTATGTTGTCTTCTATTAACATCCAACATAAACACAAATTATATTTTATTATTCCAAACAATTTATGAGTAAAAATTTCTGAGCCACTGTCTCCAAAAAACATGAAAATGTTCATATCATTAATATCCACATATTAGTCGATTAAATTAATTCATTGTCACATGGCCCAAGTGACAAAATGATCTATTTGTTCCAAATCAAATATTGTATACAGCGAGTTAGATTTCCATTTATCAACGAGCAAAACATCTGTTTACATTAGTTTTTGTTTTAAATAGTTTTCGCCCGAATTCGCATTGTCTCCACCATATGACCAATCTCTTCTCCTCTGCATTTGTTTTGTCTTATTCTCTTATTTATTAACCATTAAGAGAAAACCACGAATCCACATAACAAAACAAAACCCACATTCAAGCTATGTACATCAATTCAATAAGGGATGGTACACACAGATTTCCTTCCCTGCACATTCAATCGAGCAAGATTACCATTTCATAGAGACAGAGAACATAAACGAGAAAAAAAATTTGCTAGCATCAAAGAGACATCTATGTAAGTTGACAGCGCAACTGCAGAGCAGACCAACTGCATCGACGCAGCGCGGATGGCGCATAAGCAGCAACCCAACCACCACTTGTGCGTTTGGGTAAATAAGCCAAGTGTAAGGGGGAAAGGCAGGCAAACAAAATAAATATGCCAGTTCTAAACAACAACAACCCAAAGGGCAAGGCAAGACCAATGGACAAGAAGAATTTTTAACGGTACACAAGAGTCAGAAATCTTGCAAATCTTCTTGCAAAAAATATGTAACGGCAATTTCCAACAAATATTTGCGACCGAGGGCCAATACGTTGTCGAGCAAATATAATAATGATGATGGAATTTCGTGTACTTACTTTTTGTACAACTGTCTTTTACTTCCTTGGTTGTTATTCGTTTTTGCCGGCTCGAAGGACCATATGTTGGGGCGATCCCCAACAACTCGAAAACTGACCGCCACGGCTCCAACTGCCGGGGTCAGTTTGGTTTGCCAGCACTAATGTCCACACCACAAAAAAACTCACCGTTCCTTGTATCATATGCAATGCTGATGCAGCGGGATGAGGAAGGCGCACAAGTCTTCTTTAACGCAGCACTTTGGGCCATCAAATATTACCCAGGAGGCAAATGGGCAACACTCCGTCAGAGTCACAAACCTCGTCCAATTGACTATCGAGCCTTATAATTCTCGGGGCAATACTTCCCTGTCACTTTTCACATTAATTAAAAGACAGTTCGAGTAAGCTTACGATTGCCCCAGGGGCAATTTATTTCATATTTCCAAAACTACTCTGACTCACAAATTACTAGTTACGAATTCCTATTTGGCTCTGTTGGGCCATTCTATTCTAATAACTTCACAATTCAAAATTAATATTTTTGCCACTCTCTTTCTCTTCTGTTCCTGCAGTTTCAAAGTTATTTTGCTAGTGATGACCAGTGCCATTGAACGCAGTATCATGGCCCCAAAACTGGTTTTAGTTATTATTAGAGTAGGAGAGAAAGAGAGTAAGAACAAGTGATGATGAGGAACTAGGTTTATGTGAGGTATATTCAGTGTAGCTACAGTGTTGCCACTGTAGCGTTTCTCACATAAACAACCACGATAGCCGATTATTTGATGTCTGAAAATGAAGCTCGTGATCTCGGCGACATTTTGGTTTCAAGATCGTATGATATCACACTGTTAGACTTTTTCTGTGGGGATATGTAAAGCCTAATGTGTTTGTGGACAACCCCTCTTCGATTCAGGTCTTGAAGCAAAACATCACTCGTGTCAATCGTCAGTTACCAGTCGAAATGTTTGAACGAATTATCGAAATTTGGACTCTACGGCAATGCCGTCTAAAATGTAGACGCGGTCAACATTTAATAGATATAAACTTAAAAAACTAAATGCCAAAGAATGTTCTTTCAAATGATAATAAATTGAAATTTTCTATGTTTTTTTCTTTAAAAAAGTTGGGAACCCCTAAATGGATCACCCTTTATATACACTTTCATACCGGCAAAATGTGATTCATCGAAATAATGGTTTTAGACCCCAAGTATATTTGGACGAAATCCGTTTCAGACAATTTGGAGTCAATTTAGCAATGTCCGTCTGTCTGTCCGCCTGTCTGGCTGGCAGCACCGCACCATAACTCTCTAACTGTTCAACCGATTCGGTCAAAATGTTGGCTTTCGTAATATTTTGTCCAATCTTAGTTTAAGTTCGAAGATGGGTTATATCGGTCTACTCCTTCCGGTACCTCCCCCACAAAAGTTCGAAAATGTTAGGAAATTTTGTTCTTACGATAAATCTTGAAGATAGTAATCGATTTGTTCATACTTTGCACATCGTGGAATTTCTACCAGACTTAAATGAGGTTCTAATATGGACTCAATCGGTCCACTCCTTCGGGTACCTCCTATACACAATTTATGGAAAATTCAGTTTAGGACCTGCACTCGAATCGCTTCGATTTTTGTTGTAACAACTTGTTTTCACCACCCCCCCCACCCTCCCCCCCTACGACGGTACAAGTTTCATCAGGGGCAGGTCCATACTTCCTGAGAAAATAGCCTGAAAGCCCTATGACACCGTGTGTAGTGGTTGGAGAGTAAGATAACTCCCAAATTGTTCAACCGATTCGTTTCAAAATTTGGCTTTCGTAATCTTTTGTCCAAACTTAGTTCAAGTTCGAAGAAAAGCCAAATCGTTCCACTCCTTCCACCTTCCCAAAAAACTTCAAAAATGTGCGCACGATAGCTCTTGAAGGGAGTGATCAATTTGGTCCATACTTGACACATCCTAATATATCTGCCCGATTGGACTATATTTTTCCACTCCTTCGGGTACCTCCCACACAAAATTTCGGATAGATTCACTGCAAAACCTGCTCTCGAATCACTTTGATTTTTGTTGAAGTAACTTGCATTCGCTGCGTCCATTACGATGACAAAATTTTTTCCTGGGGCAAATCAATACTTCTTAAAAAACAGCCCGAAAGTTGTAAAAAAACCCTACGGCACCATATGTAGCGGCTGGAGAGCACGATAACTCTCGAACTCATGAACCGATTTGGTCCTTCTTCATATTTTGTCCGAACTTAGTTTCAGTTCGAAGATGGGCAATACTTCTTAAGTGGCTCAAATCGGTCCTCTCCTTAGGGTAATCCCCCCACCCTACAAAAGTTCAACATTTGTGTCTAAGTGCAGTTTAGGGTCTGTTCAAAGATCCTTTGGAAATTTATACCAATGCTGTTCGTTGTGGCCCTGTTTACAGCTATATTATGTTTTCCGTGGATAAGTCCATGCTTCCTGGCATACTGGTCCAAAAGTTATACGATGACCTACTGAAGTGACTGGTGGGCGCGGCATCTATCGAAAAGATATGACACCGAAAATAAGATCCACTTCCATAAAGAACTACGTCGGTCCATTCCTTTAAGCACCCCCTCTGCAACACTTTTGAACTTTAATCCTAATCCACATATTTGTCGGCAAGTTCAAATGTACAAAAAAGGGCTAAATTCTGAAAATATACTAAATATGTACATTCGACCTGTCAATGAATATAGGCTGAGGGTATATCTCTGTCGACTGATACTTTTTTACTTGTTCTTTTATTTTTAATTTCAGAAAAAAATGTTTTTTAATGTTTTGTATTTTTATGGTATGCTTATTGGTGTTTGACCTTTCTTAAATAGTTAGAACGTATTAAGAACTCAGTTTCATGCAAAATATAAAAAAACTCAAATTTTTAAAGTTGACCTTGTATTCCTCTGCAACCACTAGACCGAATTATGAAAATATCTCTATCCGTCTAAAACTTACAGAGTTTTGAGCAGGAAAATTCTGAACCACTGTGTGGCGGTAGGAATGGAACCCAGTCATTCAGAGTGCAAGACCTGTGTGCTTACTACTGCAGTACCGTGGCACCGTTTCAATAGCGTAGAATATTTAATTGACTTCATTGGTGCTTTATTGCATTGTTAGTCTTTTACATATCTTCTGCCTTATTAGTTTTTTTTCCTATAGAAGACATATTGGTGTGAGAATGGTATACTTAGGAGTGAGTGTTTCAACTGTGGCATTATTTTTCATTAATCAGCTTATTTTCATCACTCTAGCTAGGCGGTATATATCCATATTTTGGGGTCTGTTTCATGTTCGTCTTCGCTAGCAATGGATGCAAACATTTTAGAAAAGTGCTAGCTTCATAAAATCAGTACACCAGATTTCCCTGTTTAATTTTACAAGGGAGTTTGACGTTCCCTTTGGTGTAAATCGATTCATCTATTTCATTGTCTCTATTTCTGTTGCGCCCATATAAATTGTGATGTAAATAATGATCGGTTAGAAATCCCGTTTTATCGTTAACCGCTATAAATGTTCGCATTTTGCTTATTTGGATCCCAAGAAATAAAAATGTCAACGGTATATCTAATGTACATTAGGGTTATGATTAAATTCGTCATTCCGTTTGTAACACATCGAAATATTCATCGGATACCCTATAAAGTATATATTCTTGATCAGGGTAAAATTCTAAGTCGATATAACCATGTGCGGCTGTCCGTCTGTTGAAATCAAGATACAGCTCGTAATTTTTAAGACAGAGCTTTGTAGTTTGGTATAGAAGTTTCTATTACTCCTAGGATGTTTGGTATTGCAAATGGACTATATTGGTCCACGTTTTTATATAGCCCCCATAGAACGGTACCACCCGATTTTCGGTTGTGGCCTCAATATTAATCCGACATGGATGAAATTTGGTATTATGTCTTCGTTGGTCGTGTAAAACTTCCCTCCCGAAATTTGTACCTACAGGTCCACGCCTTCAGAACGTAAAAAAAACTAAATTTACGCGGGTTTCCACGGAAATCGAATGACGTTTGTAAATTTTAAACCAAAAAAATAGGTTTTTGAGAAAAATTTATGCACAAAAATTTCGTGTTTGGGCGCAGATTACTGTGATCCTGTGAGGGCTACACCCTCATGTTATACATTAAAAAATGCGAAATCGCGAGTACTACAATCAAATAATAAGCTTTTAGGGAAATCCAGCTGCGCGTCCCGATTAGAGCAAAAATTCAAAAAACCCCATTTTTCAGGTTTCAAAATGTCAGCATCCGTTTGAGGTAGATACAGTGGATATATTAAAAAATCATACATTAGAAACTTCAACTCTCAAGTGTACTCTTTAACTTCTCCTTTGAGCATTAAGCTCTACATTGTGTTGTAAAACCACTAATTGGAAAATAACATAATGAAACTCGTTTAATTCAACGATTTTTTCCCATTTTTTTACATTAGTACGACCACAGCTTCCGCTCAAATTATTATTTTAAGAAACCCCTCGGTGAACCGGGCTAAAACAGTTTATTTTACCGAAATGCGGTCAAAAGTTATGGTATAGTAAAACTGATCGCGAGCTACAATACCCCATACCTCAGTTTCAACATAAGTTAATTTTCTACAAAAAGCTTGATATATATAATAATAATAAAAGTGTTTTTGTGGAAGCTTTTTTATAATAAAACGGAATGAACGTTATTTTAGGCATTAATAGGCAAAAGTACATTCATTCTCACTACAGGAAAAGTCATAACCCTAATACACATATGTACATCTGTGCGTATAAGTAATGACAATTATACACAATATAGTACGACGTGTATAACAAACTTTTCCCTAAGCAGTATTATCTCATTTCACCTTTTTTGGGAATCTTAATATACACTCATCATATTTAGCCCATAATAAAAAGTTGTCATACTTCGAAACTCAACTATTATTGGCTATATCAAGCATTTCCTCATTAAACAATCCTTTCGTGGCTCATGGATATGTGAAAAACTTCGTCTATTGTTGGTCTCATCCTGTGAATGAATTTTGCACGAGCAATAATTTATGGCGGCAATACAAAACGCCTTTCCCCCTTTGAATAGAACGTAAAGAACTTGACAATAAAATTACGTTTACTGCAAAAGTTGTCTTGTTAAATAAAGGAAATATCATTGGTGAAATTAAACAACATATGTTTGTGGACGTTTTCACATTTCAGTATAGACTTTGAAATTTTCTGTTTGCAATTTTTGTGTGGCAATTAAATTTAAGCCGTTCCTTAAAGTAATAACGGGAGACCGCAAAATTAATAACAAAGGTATACATACTTTCCCCACAAAAATAATCATTAAATATGCATGTCTGCCATAAACAGACTGTAGTAGTAGCATCAGCAGTAACCGTAATATATCCTGTTTGAAACAATATAACAAGTAACAGTCACAAAAGTCAAAGAATGGATGAAAACGACGATAACAAAGTGAAATAGTCATGCACTTCAGTTGTAGCTTTAAAGGGAGTGGTGGGTGACTGAAAGCAGTAGGACTCGTTACTCATGCAACACATCACACATGACCAAAGAAACAACAAACAATGGAGCAAACGATAAACGACAACCACAACACAACAACGGAGAAGAAAAGTCAACAAGTTCGATTGTCGTCAAATACGGCAAAGAACATAAATTTCCCTAGCCTTTCAAATACAGAGACAAACACACAGACACATAGACATACATACATGCTTGTTGGTGAAATAAACAACTTTTCCAGCAAAACACCACGAATCAGCCACAAACAAACACTCACTAACTCAAATATGTATACAATTCCTTGGGAATAAACCAGGCAAATACACACATACTGTTGCACTTGAAAACGACGTGTGTTAAGGAAATGTAGTGGAAGTGAAAAAAGTATAATCAGAAAGTAAGCATAAACAACAATAAAACTTTAGATAAGTGACGATAAAACAAGAGAAGCAAAACACTAACACACTTGTCATGCAAACATGCTCTATTGGTGTGTGTGTGTGTTGTTGTTGTTGTTTTTGCATGTACAAGTTAGGAATTATTGTCAGTTTTCTTTGAACAGAAGTGAAAAGTCTTCTTATAAAAGCCGTTAGGTAAAGTACATACAAAGACACATAGACAGACAGAAAGACAGACGGCTGTCTTCTGTTGGCCTTCCTGCTGCCGTTTGTGTTTTGTTCTTCACCAACAGACATGCTGTGACATGTTAAGTAAAAACTTCTTCTCAGTTTTCATAGTCAAAAGAGCGAATGACAAGGCGAGTGAAAAATTCACCCTAAGAGAATATGAATAAACAATAAATGTGCTAAACTTACAATACCACAACAACAATAATAATAATAATACGGCATACGGACATACACACACATATGCAAACATACATATATGCACGCCATACACATAGACACCAACAGTCAAACAAAGAGAACATTTGCATTTGTATGACAGTGCGATACGACACTTGTTATTTGACATAAACAATATGTGTACACATTCACACACACACACACACACTGTCAAACTTGTCAAGTTCCCATGTTCACTGCTACAAAGAAAAAATTAAACTGTCAAAAACTCAAATTCCCGGAAAATAAAGTAGTGGCTGCATTTAAAGCGACTAAATTTTCTTGTTTTTTAACCCCTTTGCGTTTGAGCCTTTTAACATTTTGCTTTGATAAATGGCAAAGGTCAAAAGAGGGCTATCAAAAAATCTTATCTAGAACATGTGTTGAAAATTCAAACGTTTTGTGTTTCCAATTCATGTGCGGTTAAATGGGACTTTATTTACTTGACACTTCCGGCATATTGTTGCGAACGCGAACATTATTTATATCCACTTAGATTTATATGCATAAACACAAAACCTTGTCATCTGATGAAGTTCAATATTACTTTATGTGAGCGGCAGGTGAATTTTTTATTGTATAGTTGTCAACTAAACAAACGGACAACGGACAACGAACAACGTTCAACATGTATATATGTATGTGTTTGATAAATAAACCAAACAAATCAGAATGTCGCAAATTTGGTATATTAAATTAGTGAACAGTAAATAATGATTCCATGTTCATAAGACATATACCGAAGGTATCAATAGTACATTTAAAAACATCGATGACAATGTTGTTTTAATGTTAAACATAAATAAATCATGTACAATTTGGCGTATACGTATTGTCAGAAGTCATAAGCCAGAAGTTCATACGTCTTGAGATTATGAACACAAAGGCACAAAAATTACCGATGAGGCACAAAAATTACCGATTGGGCCGAAACTTTGCACATCTTAAAATGTCTTTCAAATGTACATGAAGTTGCAAGAAGCTCTATATCGGACAATGCCTTCGAGTGCCTCCCTCACAAAAGTGCAAAATTTTTCCCTTTAATGCAGTTAAAAAATGTATGTTTGAGGGTAGTTTTTAAATTTTACCACCTTGTGGTGCTGTTTACAGCCATATAGATGGATTACAAGTGATATCTTAAGACACGCCGTCCGGACTCGACGATAAAAATAGGTCCCATATCATTGAGTTAATATGAATCGGGTTGCACTCATTGATGTTTGGCACAATAACTGTCGAAAGGAATCAATCCCAAAAGAAGATTCACGTTCAGGTACCTGCTCCACAAAAGTTCAAAATTTTTGCGGTTCAATCCAAATCTAATACAAATCTTTATGAAAAATACCCAAAAATTATCTAAATTTTTTATACGTCCAAAAATACGATACGAAAGTCTGAATTACGCAATCTGAGGGCATATTTTTGTCGACAAAGCCGACTGATATTTATATCCTCAGCCTTTAGGCTAAAGAGGGTAATACACTTTGATACGATCAAAAATGTGCCTCGTCGAAATATTGTTTAAGACCTCAAGTACAAAAATTAGTAGACGAAATTAGTTTTAGACAATTTGGAGTCGATTTAGGAAAGTCCGTCCGTCCGTCTGTCTGGCTGGTTCGCACCATAACTTTCGAACCGTTCAATCTATTCGAACCATATTCGAAAATTCGCAATATTTTGCCCAATATTAGTTTAAGTTCGAAGATGGGACATATCGGTCCACTCCTTCAGTAAAATGGTGTGAACTATATCTCTCAAAGGGAGCAATCGATTTGGTCCCCACTTTGCACATCGCATTATTCCTTTCAGATACAGATCAGGTTCGAATATGGACTATATCGGGCCATTACTTCGGGTATTTCCCACACAAAATTCGGAAAAAGTGAAGTTTAGAACTCCTCTCGGAGGATCGTTTGAAATTGTTTTAGCAGGTTGCAATTGCGGCCCCCTTTACGGCGGCACAATTTTTTCGGGGGCTCGTGCATACTTTCTTAGATAAAGACCTAAATGCTCCAAGAAACCCTGACGGCAAGATAACACTGTGCAACATTTTTAAGGTAATCTTGTGCAAACAATTTGAACTGAGGATTTTTTGAAAGTACAGACCCAAACGACAAAACCCCTAGTTGGGTTTTGTTGTGTCAAATCCAGCTTGGATTTTATGGCCACATCCATGCATGGTTAAATATTGCATTTTTAAAGCAATTCGGCGCCATATCTCTGAAACCAGGGTTTCGGAGTCGGAGTCTACGAGTCGGAGTAGAGCAATTTTGCTGGAGTCGGAGTCGGAGTCTGAGTCGAAAAAAATAACTCGACTCCGACTCCGGGCAAAATTTTTTCCACGTTATGGATTATAACATTAAATTTGGGACAACAATTTTGTTTTAATCATTAGGAATTTAGATGAAAGCTGTAAGAGAACTTATGCAAACGGTATATTATAATAAGTTTAATGATAATCGAATTAAGAATATACTTTTAATCTCTTTTGTCAGAAGTCGACTTGTTTTATATGAGAAGTCATCCTTGTCTTCTATTAAAGACATTGTTGTCTCTATGGGACATTTTACTGGGTAACTCAAAATGGAAGTCAAGATCTGGGGTTGTAAAATTCCTTTTCGGAATGAAAGCTTGATTATGTTATGAACTCCATAGCTGAAATTTCTGAGTTATGACATAATGAATTTTTTGATTGACCTCCAACAATCATTGAGAAAATAGCACAATATCTCTGTTTGGAGATATTGTTTCATCATTTTAAGATGACAGAAGTTCAGTAAAATAGAATGAGGAATCTTTCTGTCGAATTTTTTGTCCTTCTAGCCTTCCATGTCCTTTTTGTTCTAGAACTGAAAAAGTATGAAAGATGAAATTTCGTAAATGTTCCACAGAAAATTGTATGTAGGTTTCCCATATCCAAGAAATCGATATTGTCACATTTTATTGTCCTTCACAAGTTTTACCCGTTCCGATTTCAAAAAAGTATGTTTATGTATTTGGGTAAATTTCGCATAATCTATTAATTATATATGAAATTCGGATGGCTACACTTCTGGTACAATAACAGCTAAACCATTTTCAAAATCGAAAAATTACGAAGTTTTTAAGATGTTTAAGATAAATTCCCAAATAATAGTACAAAACAAATGTTAAAAGGTTTAATTTTTTTTACTTTTTGGCAAAATAACAAATGTTTCACACTGGTATAAAGGAAAAATTGTATTGGCAAGTTTTTAAAAAATAAGAAAAAATAGTAATCATTTGAATCCCACTACCAAAATTAGTCTTAAAATTTGTGTAATTAATCGTAGTTTAATAAAAAAAAATCAAGAAAAACGAAGAGTACGGTCATTTGTAAAAATTGATTTTAAATTTTAAATCGCGAAAATTCCATCCAAATTCACGTTGCAAAAATTTTTTATATTTTTTATTAGATAGCTGATAAAACAGCAAAAAATACAAAAAAAATATTTTCTATTTTTACCATTATTAAAAAAGTTATGAGTGTTTTTGCACCGTTAGTCAAAAAAATTCTTAAACTATACTAAAATATTTTGCTGGTGAGCAGCATCACTACAGCAGAAGTAAGGGAAATCAAAAACCTCATATTAAAAATTGTCCGGTTTCACTCAGAAACCCCCATATAACGAAAAATAAGAGATTAGCCTATATAAACCAAAAATTTAGGAAAAATTAAAAATATTGTGCACATTTTATTGATTTTTAGTGGTATAGGAATTTACACTCGGAGTCGAGCCGAAAATACCTCGACTCCGAAACCCTGTCTGAAACCAATGCGAATCTTCTTCTGACCGCTGAAGCAAAATTGTAAATAAGAACAAGAATAAAATATTTAAAGAAATAGTGAACTCGAAAAACTGCACTTATTGCCTCAAATTTTAATACATTTCTAAGAATTGCATAAATTGTATACATTTCGCAACATATCTCCAAAACTGTTAAATTTTTCTTAATGTTTTCTTTTGGAAAAATATTCGCTGAAATGTAATACACAACTCTTCAGAACATTCTATTGTTGTAAAATGCCTCTATCACGTTGTTTTTAGTATATTTTTCAACTACAATTTAATGAATATGTCAATAATGTGGTGAAATCCCAAATACGAGAATAAACTGTTGCACAGTGGATCAACTTGTATGGAGAAAGTGGCCAAAAATATTTAGAGTGTAAAAATCAAGCCAATTGCACCGGTTACAGATTTGTGCTGCTGCGAAGAGCGTTTTAAGAAACCAGGAGCGTAACATTCTCCCCCCCTTTCCCCTCTGGAGGGGGTATACGGTAAGAATTGTTTTATGCTGCTAATACAAAATGACATGAACAAAGGTCCCGATTATCATATGATGCAAAAATAGGCTTGGGGAAACAAAACAATCTCCAAAACAACATAAAATCCAACCAAATTAGCGGATTAAAAAAATCAAATTTTTTGTCTGAAAGTTGGTCAAATTTTTAATATAGATCTTATAGCGCTCTTCCTGAAAGGCACCTACCGCCAACGTAAGACAAGTTTGGAAGAAGATTTCTTCATCTTGCCACTGATGCCAATTATGTTAATGTACGTGTTCAGATAACAGAGTTATACGCTAATATATCCATAGAAACACTATTCTAGGGCAGCTTTAGTCAGCGACCCACCAGTTATAGTCTGGCACTAGATGGCAGCTGATTTGAATACTGAATAATCTTAAACCCATGACCTACTTTGGAAAATTATTCCCGAGGTGGGCACTGGTGGGCATCATGATTAAAACCTTAGGTCAAATTTAAATATATGATGCATTACAAAATACACTAAGAAAATATGCAGATAACTAGAATTCCGCAACACGCTAAAACACTATTTTAGAATGAAAACTAAGATATTACCTCCTCCTTCAAAATCCACTATAATATTTGGCTATACGTTTGGCGATATTTTTCATATATTTACTTGCACTTAAAATATAGGTTGTACTCACAACAAAAAATATTAGTCAAATGTTCCGACTTTTGAAGCTATTCTTAAAAAGATCTCGTTCGAATGAAACAAAAATTAATATATTTTTAAAAAGGTCCATGTCATAGCTATCAGAGTTGCCAGATGTTGTACCAAAATGTTGACATTAATTTTTTTATTTTTGGCCAATGGGTGGATCCACTGTGTGTTGGAGTGAATATTGTTTGAAATAGGCGTTGTAAAAGGAATGATACAAAATACAGCTTAAACAACATGAAAAAATCATTTTAGAGTTTCCTAATGTTTTGAAGAATTTCTGAGAACTGTATTTTGAAGATTTTAGTAAAAGGTTACTTGGTTCAACTCCCAATAGTTTAGCTGATACCGACTAGAATTCTAGAAATTATGCACAATTTTCTAATATTTTATCGATTTTGATGCCCTAGATAGAGTTCTTCTTATGTGGTCTGTTCAACAGGTAAGTTCTTCTAGTATAGGGCTACAATATCGCTAAAGAGAGCAAAGACCCGATAAATGCAAAAATATGTAGTTTTAGGCCGATTTAAATGAGGCCATAAAATCCGAACTCGATCTGACAGGACAAAACCCAGCTAGGATTTTTGTAGTCTCAATATTTATTACAGTATGCATACTAGAAGTTGTTTGCATTTTCAGTGTTGCATAGTGTAACTATCGCACAATCAATATTTATTAAAAATATCAATATATATTAAATGCGGCATAATTATTGTGTTTCCTTCATTTTTGGTCAGAGGCTCAAGGTATATCTCCGTTAGCACATCTGACTGATACTTTCATACTTGTTTTTACAAGTTTTAACATATTTTGGGATTGAAATGAAGGGAGGTTCTTTTCTATTTTAGCTGCTGATCTCGCCCTTGTTCTAAATTAGATTTTAAAAATATCTATTTTTAGTGAATAGGAGGAATGTGTGGGCCTAGAATCGTTTCGGTTGGAGCACTACTACAGTTTGTAATATTTCTTATGGATGCTGCATCAGGATATGTTATCATGAAGTCATACAAAATGGTTTAGTAAGATGGGTTATGTTGCATACTGGAGTTGGGTAATCTAGTTTCTTGTTCACTGTACTAGTTCCAAAA
This sequence comes from Musca autumnalis, assembly GCF_047663935.1. Classification (NCBI taxonomy): domain Eukaryota; kingdom Metazoa; phylum Arthropoda; class Insecta; order Diptera; family Muscidae; genus Musca; species Musca autumnalis. The sequence goes on along the minus strand of NW_027411755.1, from coordinate 2,839,723 downwards.
CGTATGATTTACGTCATTAAATCTAACGTGAGATATAACTATACGCAGTTTGTTCATACAAACTATGTGGATCATTGGATCCATATAGTTCCATATAGTTCCTTTGGCACAACTCTATTTCATACGTTCCATTATCCCATTTATTATAATAAAAGTTGAGGTGATATTAACTCAATTTGATATATTCCCAATGGCCGTTTAAGTATTTATACCAATCATACGCACCAATACGTCTTTCAATATAGAAAATTTGGGGATCAAATGGGGGTAATTTGAATTAAGTTGAATTTACATAATCAACTTTTCCTATTCTATTTCTATTTCCAATATACATATGTACATTAGGGCTATAACCAAAAAAAATACCACCACATAGTCGTGTAGAGCATGGAAAACTATCATGAAATACGGCGTTAATTTTTCTCTATAGCGAAAAAAGTTTCCGCACCAAATGCATTGAAGTTCAGTAATGCATTTTTTAATTTTAGCTGTTATGACAACATATTTGCTTTTAATTAAAATTTTTATTTTTTTGTAATCTAATTTAAAATCATTATCAAAATGTTCTGGACCAATTTGATCTCAAATCGCGCCATTATGGAGCATATTAGGAACTTTTGTAACTATTGCAATTTTTACTTTTTCTTTATAAACTCGTGAATTTAATGTTTATATTTTTTGTACCTACCAGACAAAAAAATATGGGGTCATTTGCGACGAAGTCGCGAAAGTTACAGGCTGTTTTTGTTGACTTTGCCTGTGAGAATCGTATTTGTTTTCTACAAAAATACAACACCATTACCATGTGGGGAATTTTGTCCTAATAATGAAAACACGTTTTTAAGATCGATTCGGTGAAAAAATGTTCCGAACCGACTGTGATTACTAAAACCCTCTTGATATTTTTTCTACTTAAAATTTTTAATTGACTTTGTTTGAATAAATGTTTATAGAAAATAAATACAATTCTCACATGCAGTCATTAAAAACGGTCTGTAACTTTAACGAATTTGTTACAAATGACACCATATTCTCTTGTCCGATAGGTACAATAAATATAAACATAAAATTAACGAGTTTATAAAGAAAAACCAAAAATTGCAGTAGTGTCAAAATTTCCTAATATGCTCCGAAATGGCGCGATTTGAGAACAAATTGGTCTAGAACGGTTTGATAATGATTTTAAATTAGATTGCAAAAAAATAAAAATTTTAATGAAAAGCAAATATGTTGTTATAACAGATAAAATTGAAAAATGAATTACCGAACTTCAATGCATTTGGTGCGGAAACTTTTTTCGCGATAGAGAAAAAATTATACCTTATTTCGTAATAGTTTTTCATGCTCTACATGGCTATGTGGTGGTATTTTTGATACTTGCAAAAAAGTGGAAAAAGTTATATCCCTAATGTACATATCTATATATATAAAAATGGTGTAAAAAATTTATAGTAATTCATAAAATGAGAACGGCTAGGCCGATTTCTGTAAAATTTTTTGTCAGTTATTCGTATTTTCGAGGAGAAGGTCTTTACGGAAGAAAATTTTGAAAAATCTCTCTGGAAAAGTCGGAAAATTAGAAAAATCGAAAATTGAGTTTTTGTATGAAATTTTATTCCTTAATAGCGAGACGAAGTTCGCCGGGTCCGCTAGTTTGTCATAAATTTAGAATATATTCCACATACATAAATATGTATGTACATATATCTCTCAAAAGATACTCTCATAGACACTATTTTAATTCTACATTTGTCTTCCTTTGTTCTTTTCAGCATGGGTGTTCAACTTCAACATGGCCACAGTCATGGTGGTGGTTTGGGTCACAGTCATGGTGGTAAAAAGAAGAAAGGCAAAAAATCATCCATAACCCATACTAACGATATTTCCTTGACACCAGCACAAAAATCATCACCATTCCCAGAATTTGTCAATGAGAATGGTACTCGATCACATGCAGTTTGTCCTACACCACCCACAGAGACATTGGAGGGTGGTGTTCTGCCCGATGCTGAATTGCCATCAGCAGGTTTACAAACCTTCTCATATCAGAATTCTCGTTCGGTTAGTGAAGTTAGAGCAGAAATGGCTGCTGTAATGGCCGAAACATCGGTGGCCACTCATCATCATGGTGGTGAAGCGGCTAAGGAGGTTCAAAACATGAATGTCCGAGCAGCATATATTCATGTACTGGGTGATATGGTGCAAAGTGTCGGTGTTTTCATTGCCGCAATTGTTATTTACTTTAAGCCTGAATGGTCGCTGGCCGATCCTATTTGTACATTTGTCTTTTCAATTATTGTCCTCTTTACAACATTCGCCATTATAAAGGATGCATTATTGGTAAGTTCAATTTATTTCTTTTTATCATATTATTAAAGTTTAATTCATATAAAAGGTCATCGTTGTTGTTGCTTTTTTAATTGATTCCATTTGCGGTTTAATGGTTTTAATTCCCATGGATTCTATTTATAATTTTTGTGATGGAAACAGTTTGTGTGTGTGTGTTCTATCACACCATCATTTGATTTGAACCTCACCGAATGCCATAATTTTGTGGAAATGTTGTTTTTTATTTTTGTGTGTGTTTTTTCTCGTTTCACCGAGGCTAAACAACAACTCATTTATCATTTTAGATATAAAATATTCGGTAAATGTAAATTGCTGATGCTTATTCTGCCGCCGTTATTCTGTTATTCAGTTTTGTTGTTTCTTTTTAATTTTATCTCGTCGGTATTGCTCGTTTTTGTGTTCATTGTTTTGAGTTCATGATTTGTGAATGTTGTATATTCGAGTGTCGCGAGATTTGATTCGCAGAAAAAATATATTTAAAATCAGTTTTAGGAATCCTACAAAATATTTGTATTCTTGGCTAGATAAGAAATATTTTTCATTTGAAATTAATTCATGAATATAAATTTAAAACAGAATGCACAAACAAGGAATTTAAAGCATAAAACAATTGGCTGTCTGACGTAAGGAATCTACTGTCATTAAGTGTAAAAGTACTACCAGAACCATGCGTCCCATCAACTCTGTCTTTTATACTTTTCCAAATTCTGGCTTATGATTGCAACGACTCTGTTCCCATCTAATACACTGTAAATATCTACTCGTTGATTTTTATTTTTGGTTCGGTTTCTGTGTTTCCCTTTCCTGTGGCATGGAAATAAATCGTACCACCAGAGATTTGAATTTCGAAATTTGCAAAGCTTATTTCGTAATTTGATCTTGTTTGCTGTCGTAATATTGTTCACCAAAAAAATAAAAAATAAATAAAACAGAACAGAACAACAACAGCAATAACAACACCTCCATCAGCGACAACTGCAAATTATTTATTTATTTTATTGTTTGAATTTAGAACACAAGAACACCGACATGAAAACCTAACTTGTTTTGTCTGATTATTTTTGTTTTTGATTTTCATTCTATTGTTTTTTTTTCTTTCTATTTCATTTCATATTTCCATAATATTTTCTCTGCCATGTTGGTTGGATGATTGCAACTACCTTTGGAATTGTGCAAACCTACCAACCCCCCTCATCGCCAAAACAAATGGCTCGGTATTTGAACTGTCATCGCCTGCGGTTAAAAATGATAAATATACAATGTGTGTAAAATTGTGCGATGGGATCCTGACCTCCATCTCCCACTGCTGATGGTTGCAAACACCAACACCATTGGACCTACCCCATTTGCGCTTTGCTCCTTTCGTGTGTTTTTTTATGTTACGAACGTGTGCATGTGGACTTAGGTTCTCATGGAGGGTACACCAAGCTATTTGCATTATGCGGAAGTTCTTAACATTTTCCAACAAATCGAGGGTGTACAGCGTGTTCATAATTTGCGTATTTGGGCTTTAAGCATTAATAAAGTGGCGTTATCTGTTCACTTGGCAATTGGTAAGTACAAGCACATATTTTCTGTTCCCGCTCATATCATAAACTCATATTCCCACAAGGCGGTAATGTAAAATCTCTTACCATTCGTACACATGTACAACATGTATTTATACAGTGGAATCCATAAAACGGCCGTGAGCATACTCACTTAATCATTTCATATTGTTCGGTTTGTTAGAGCACGCACAACTTACATAGACACATACATATCTGTATGTATGTAAATAGGCATAGAAGAAATTTGTTTGTTTTATACGTTGGAGTTTGGGGAATTTTAAAAATTGTTCGAATTTGTTTTGTGTCTCCAAGGATTGCCGTTGGAATCGATTGCAAGAGGTTTATCGCAACAACAAGTGTTTGTTGGCCCAGAACGGAGCAAGCATTGTTGTTTAATTGCTATTCTCCATATAATGTAGTGTGTGTATGGGTGATAGGGATGACAAAAATGAATTCATTTATTCTTGTTCGTGTGCCTTGTGACATAAGTTCGAAATTAGACTCCCTTTAGAAGAAAAATTTGGTTTTTATTACTGAGGACTTCGAAGTGTACATGGATCAGAAGGAAGCCAGAAAGTTCTATTAAAGAGAAAAACATCAAACTGATGGCTTGGATTCAGATACTTCCCAATAAATATGATCAAGTAACAAATCCAGTAGTAGCGATGACGACGATGCCCCCTAAGATGACATTGAGTAAATACCACCAATCCAAAATGTAGTCTGCTTTGCCGGCAGATATATAAACCTCAGCCTATATGAATTGCTCAAGAAAAACATAATATCGATGTAAACAGGATCACAGGGAGTACATTTCTTAGAAATTTCCAACGGATTCTTCAACAGCCTTTGAATTGTACTTAAACGAAAATTTGCAACTTTAGAGAGGAAGGTACCAGAAAGTGTAGTCCGATATAAACCCTCATAAAACTTGAATAAATTTTACGATGTGCAAAGTTTCAGCCAAATGGGATACTCGGTTGGTGCCGGATATGGTTGGTGCCGGATATGGTTGGTGCCGACAGGTTGCAACTTTAGAGAGGCAGGTACCAGAAAGTGCAGTCCGATATAAACCATCATAAAACTTGATTAAATTTTACGATGTGCAAAGTTTCAGCCAAATCGGATACTCGGTTGGTGCCGGATACGGTTGGTGCCGACAGGGGTTTTTTTTAGAGTTTTTGGTTCATTTTCTCAGGAAGTTGGGACTTGATCCCGACAAAAGGGTCGTCAAATATAGTTTTCTTAAATAGTCTTCATCATGATTTATATACTCTTTCATGGGGTCAAACCAATTGCTGCAGGACAATTTCCACTCCGATTAAGATACCTCAAAAACATGTTTTTGAACGCTTTTACGAATTTACGTTTTCTGGCGTATCGTTGCATACGCCGTTTTTCTTGTTGTGCGGGAAATAAATAAAGTCATTGAATGCCTAGCCAGGGCTGTACGTCGGATGACCGATCAATTCCACGTTTTTCCGGACAAAAAGACGCTGGTTTGAATTGATGTGTAAAAGCACACAATGATTCGTCCTCTCTTTTTCGCTATTCGAGTTTATCAGGAGACTTCAGGCAAACAAACTGCCGTATACCACTCAAAATTAACCGTCCTGCGCTGCTTATGTCGTATAGTCGCCAAATGGTCAGTTTTGCCGAAGAAACAGGCGACCATTTGCTTCGATGTGCTTCTTCCATGAACAACTTTCATTGGATTTGGCTCGCATTCGAATTCCGACATGATCGGTTGCTGATTTATGTCGGGCTTATACGCATAGACCCAAGATTAGTCGTCTGTGACGATTTTACAAACATCGTTTGAAGCACCGCGATCGTATTTACTGGATCTAATAATATCAATTGTTAATAGGTGGAAGAAATGTCTAAGGATGTCTCTATCTCAGGGTATATAACATTCTATTTTTTGCAAAGTGATTTTTTCAAATCAAAATATGTTTATGCTAAAAAATTTAAATTTTCCCAATGAAAATGTCAGCCCTCGTATATGATCGTAAACCATTTTAGAACCAGATCGATGTCTAGAAGAAATATATGTAGCTATATGCATAGTTTTGACCAAATGGGTTGATTTGAGAGTTATCGTGCGCACTGTTTTAGCGAAAGCTTTTGATGTTTTGTGTGAGGTACCACAAAATTTCTCAAATCAACCGTAGGAAAGGGCACATCTTCGAACTTAAACTAAGTTTTTATAAAATAAGATGAGAACCAATGGTTGAACCAAATTATCGCTTCAGGCAGACAGGTAAACGGACAAGCCTATATCGTCTCTAAATTGTCGGAAACGGATTTCGTCCAAACATATTTGGTGTCTAAATTGTTTTTTTTTTGCTCTGGACTAAGATCGCTGGAGTAGATGCTTTTCAAGACACGCGGTTAAGGTGTATTTATCAGCTATCAAGAGCCATATGGCAGGAGGAACGAATACCCGATGATTGAAACTTTAGGATCCCATGATCCGTACACAAAACGGGCCGGGGGGATATGTCTCCCCCTATAGTTTCCATCATTCTATGTAAGCGACTATAGCCTATGGTCAATTAAATATTTAAGCCAAATCACTGTTTTAGACCTCCACTATTGACCAGGTATTAACCTTGCGGCAAATTCTGACAAATGCAGCTTAATGCTGCTTTCGTCAGGGGTTCCAAGACAAGGTCTAACTTTGGCATTAACGTACACGCGGTCTTCTTACTACCAAATAAGCATGGACACACGATAGTACTTGTTATGTGTTAGTTGAAACAAATCGAAAGAATTAGGGACCAGTCTGGATTGATGGTAAATGTTGGATAATAGCTTATCATCATGTTGCAACGCTTACGCTGACAGGTCATTCCATGAGTGTAAATGTAAATACAATCCATTTTAATAACATTATGTTTTTTTTTTTAATTTTATACTTTTTGTCATTTTTGGCACTTCCATACAAAAGTGGAATAAAAAAAGAAGGAGTTGGCCAAGGTTGATGAATTTTTGCGCAAGTACTTATGATGACTGAAAAATACCAACTTTGGACCATATCGGTTCAGATTTGTATTTAGACCCAAAAATATATTCCCCAGATTTTGCTATAACTCGTTGAATTTTGATCGAATAGTCTTCAAATATACTATGTATTTTTTTCTTAGGCCCCTAGGTAGCTTCGATTTGCACAAAAATCGGTTCAGATTTGGATATAGCCCCCATATATATCTTTCCCAGATATTGCTATAACTCGGTCAATTTTGATCGAATAGCCTATGTATTATTTTATTAGGCCTCCAAATCGGCTCAGATTTGGATATAGCCCCATTTATATACAAATTCTGCCGATAAAGGTATATGTCCGATCTCTTTTAAAATCAGATTGTAATGAATTTGGCTAGTCTGTATATATTTTGACAAAAATCTGTTAAGATTTGGATTTAAGTTACACATTTTCCCGAAAGTTTTACATAACTCACACAATTTTGTTCTACCAATTACGAATAATTACGTCACACTTTCCAAATTTCTTCAATATTTGACATACATTGCATGTTTAGTGTTTCAAATATATGACATCATTCGAAAATATATATGGAAGCTATATCCAAATCCGATCCGATTTTTGTCGCAATAGGTAAAATTGATCAAATATTGAAATATCTCAAAAGATGCAGTTATGGGCAGAAAGTGTTTACACATTTCGGAAGAGATGTCCAATACACGAAAACGAAGAGCCAATGTGGCAATAAAAAGATTTACTCTACAAAATATTAAGAATTTATATATTTTTTATCAAATTTAATTTTTTTTTAATTCTTGTTAACGGTAATTTTTGCCCATGTCCAGTTGATGCCAACTTATTGTACTAAAATATTATATTTATATATAATATCCAAAATTTTTAATATTATGAACAAAATTTTCAGAAATAGTATTTTTAAAGGTCGTCTAATTTGCATATGATTATTGCTTTAGATTACCTGGGTAATATTTGTCATATTTAAAGAGCTATTATTTCATTATGGATGCACATATCGACAGAATTCTTTCAGATTCGTCTTATCGGATGTTTTTACTGTCAGAAAGAAATGTAAACATATATAAAAGTTTGCTCACATTTTTCGGTTTTTGTCCACCGCGGCAACACTATGCGACGCTCTTATTCTCCATATATGTCCAGCAAAAAATCCTACCAAAATAATGTGTTTTGTAAGGGACTTTTGGCAGCCGTAACTACTCACAAATCCCCCTACTAACCCATTATTTTAACAAGGGCATGTCGCACTGAATTACTAGTTATTCTATGACCACTAGAATAACTAGTTATTCTACGCCACTGGAAGTTGAAAAATAAGCTATATGACAAAAAATATTTTTTTTTTATTTTTAGAACAGTTTAGGTAGAATTTGTTTTCAATTTCAACACACTTCATATTTTTATTTTATTTCGCCCCTTACTGGATTTGAACACACGAGCTTCTGTAGCTTTGTAGCCGAACACACTAAATACTAAGGGTTGTTTTAATGTTTACATGTGCACCACCAAGTGTTCATTGGTTTTTTTTAACAAAAAGTACCCGGCCGGTGATGAGCGTTGAACACACAACACTCTGATTTGTAGTCGGACACACTAGCTCTGTGCCACCGTACTCATAACTCATAATAAGGAGTAATTTAAGTAGTTATTTTTGTTTACATTACTTTGTAATGGGTTACATAATAACTAACGGATCCGAATTTTTGCTGGGTGCCGACCCAGTATTCTATCTCTCTATTGCAGTGCCGAACAGCCATTTGTCCCTGGTTACAAAGATTTTCGGCGATTCACACACATACGATCCGAACGCAAAGAGCGTGCAAGAGAGAGCAAATGTTTTGAATTGTTTTTTTTTTGGTAGCTTGCGTGCATACAATCTTACTAACACACTGTCATAAATTGGCAATGTTTTGAATACATTCACATTTGTGGCTTCGCTCTTCTTGGTCGGCACTCAAGGCTTACAGAAGGTCGGCCATTCAGAGTACTGTTAACAACATTTAACAACAAACATAATAGATTTTACATTATTGTGATTTTAGTTTCTTTGTATTTTAAATCACAATAATGTTTTTAAAATCAAACATAATAATCAGCTGGGCTTATTGGCCGACCTTATGTAGGCCTTGGTCGGCACTGCTCTATTGCAATTAATTTCATTCCGGCTAGTACCGCTGCCCTCTCTCTCTCACTCTCTCTCTCTCTCTCTCTCTACCTCTTTCATCTGTCTTCTTTTCCAAGTGGTTTTTGCTCGACCATTGCTTCTGTCTAGTATGTACGACCAAAGCATTGCAATTTTCAATTTTTTTGTAAAAAATATCGTCTGCGAGGTCAAGATCCTCAAGCTGACTCCTTAAAGTTCATTGAATTTCGTGTCGGTTATTTGCAATTTTGTTTTTCATGATATATAATAAGGTGGACAGTAGGCACCTAATTTGAAACGAAATTGGTCTGATACAGCGGATTATTTTTTTTCTTACGCTGGCTGCCAACGATCTTAACGTTTTATCTTTGGTTGCATTTGGTTGCATAAGCGAGTTGCATTCTTTGTTTTGTGTATGGTGTGTCATTCCTATCCCATATTATTTCATTTTCTTAGTGTCACAAAATTTGCGACCATTTTCGAATTTCCCATCTCTGATGTTGAAAAGCGAGTTCATGTGTATCTTGTTTGTTTGCTGCTAATTTCATTTCTTATCATTATTGCATTTATGATTTTTAAAATACAAATTTGCTGTATAATTACGAATCGAATATGTGCAGATATATGTGTGTGTGTGTGCGCATATATACATGGGGGTTTGATACATCTTGGTCGTGTCGAACAAGGCTAATGATTGTTACTTGTTATCGTGTAATTTCATTTAATTTTGCATTCATATTCAAAATTTTGTTGGTCAAATGTTGTTGCTGATCAATTTTATGGATGTTTACTCTATTGTAAATTGGGTGTAATGTGTAATGGTGGTAGCGGCATTATGGCGTGACCTGTATACATAGACGTTATCATGATTATAATTAACGTAATATTTAAGAGACAGGATTTGAAAAAAGAACATATTCGTTTAGTGGAAGGGAAAATTTAATCTGTGGGTTACACAGACTCAGCTAATCCGAAAATAGGGTTACAGACTTGTGAATCAGTCTGAATTATTACCCCCTGTTTTTGTAAAAATGTTTGTTATTCCCACAAGAATTGTCAAATTTTGTCGATCGGTTTACTCGCTTTAGCGCAATGTAGAGGGCTGATTTTAAAATTAAGAATTCTTAATAATATATGGAACGGGTATACGAAAAATTAGGTATGTATGTATTCTGGGTGCTGAGCTATGGATGCCTAAATTATTACATAGACGAACGAACAAAAATAAGTTACAAAAACTGGGGGTTAATTCTATTCCAAGAAAGGATATTGGGTCCAATGGTAATAAAGTGGAATCTGAAGCCAAAAGTTATTTTGCTCACCAACTAAAATAAACAAAAAACATATTTTGACTTTTGGGTTATTGAGAGGCTATAGTTTCCGATTTTGCCACAAACCCTCATCAGCTCCTTATAGTTTTTTTAATGATACAAAAAAACTCTTCCTCAATTTCACTGTGTGTAATTTTGTAAGCTAAAGATTACTAACCATTTTCTGACCCCCCAACATGATTAAAGATCGAAAAAGAGAAGACACGTGTCTCGCCGTTTTTTCCCCATCTCGTGTCGCACAGTGTTCTATATCGACCCGAGCTTAAGAATAAAATAATTGTGAATTGATTTGAATGGGAATGCAAAACAATAACTACACACCACAGTTATACATTTCTGCACTCCACCGATATACATACATTTTTGGGAATTTTTTTACTAGTCTTTAATAAAGTCATCGATACATCCATTTCCTCTAACATTTGCCACCAAAACAGACTTACAAACTATCAAAATTAAATGGTTGTTTAAGGAAGCGCAAACAAACGCATGAATGACAATTGTTCGCAGCACACAAAAGAATCAAACAAAGGGACTCATAAGGACTGCTCCAATTGAGGAAACATTAACATGAACATCATTATCGCCGCTACAATTGTTATACCCAAAGCGGCAATGCACATAATTTTGACTAATTTCCGTTTGAATAGGGAAGTTTATATTTTCATGTGGCGTTTTTAGAAAGTATACATAAAATCTTACAGAAAATTGGGAAGGTATCCCAAAGCGTACACTTGGTAGAATTGACACGATCTTAAACTTAAAATTATTGCTGTATTAAAATTGCAGTTAAACAAATTACTAAAATAAGTTGTTTAATTTCCCATACAAACCTTTATGGCAGACAGACCTAGACAATATTCCAAATTAAATGATGCTGCACGTATCGTTTTTGTTGTTAACACAGCACCACAGGTGGCGATTGTTTGTGCGGCTACACCCGCACATTTAGCCAAAGTTTCATTCCAGCTGAACATTTCTATGTTGGTAAATGGGAGATAGAGAGTTTGTGTGGATGTGCGCGTGTATGTGTCCATGGAATTTGAAATGAATTCAGATATACCCCTATGAGAAAAATTGCATACAAAAGTGTTTTTCATTTAAAGTTTTGTATTTAAAATAATACCCAATGTCCATAGAACGAGCGATGGTGCGTTTTGCGAAAGACAAGATACATAGAATGGTTGTTCGTTCATTCATACCAAAGTGATGGTGTGTGGATGTTTTTGTTGTGGTAGGCGACCATGTCGACAACCATGATGACGGTCATAACGATGCCTTTGATTATGGTGTTGGGGTCTGGTGTATCATGGTCTCGTGCTGGTATGAGTTTTCAACAAAACATCCAGATAGGAATGAGTAAAAATGAAAAAGTTTGTTTAGTGTATGTTTTCCATACAAAAGGGTTTGGATTTCGGGCTTAGGGTTTTAGGTATCTTATATGTGAATTGTTAACAACAGATGGAATAAACACATTTTTAATATGGAACAATAGATTTTATGATCCACGGAGTTTTAATAAAAAGGAAACACTTATAAATTATCAACCTAGACGCCAAAAATTAAAGAACAATTCGAAGTATAATTCGACTGCAATGATACTAGCTTGCAATTGAGTGCAACTTGGTGAAATTAACTTTGTAATTCCGTTTGTAATACATCAAATAAATAAGAGAACTGATGAGTCCAAGTGGCGTTGGACGAAACTAGTATTCTCTGCCATCCCCAAAAGTAATCAATTTTAACTACACCCCACTTTAAACTTGTTGTTTTTTAAATTTGAAAACAACAAATATGAGATTAAGCTTGACTACAACAAATAGTAAGTCAAATAATTTATCGGAGATACTATAAAGTATCAATATTCTTGATCGATATAACGTTGTCCCTCTATCCGTCTGTCTGTTGGAATCAAGACACAACTCGCAATATTTAAGATAAAGAAAAAAATTCTATTGCCTCTAGGATGTTTGGTATTGGAAATGGCTTATGTCGGTCCACATTTTGGGATAGCCCCGTAGACGGTATAGCCTGATATGCAATATTTTGATGGTATATGTTTCATATCAATGAGTTCACGTCGATTCATATTGACTCAATGATATGGGACATACTTTTTATCGCCGAGTCCGAACGGCTTGTCTTGGATTATTGAGGAAATGTCGCCTACATTACTCTGAGGTGTGTTTTACTACCGTTGAAAAGTATGGTGTTTTTTGCCCGGTCCGGGTATCGAACCCCCCGGGCATACAGAACCGAAATGGCTAAAAGTTTGAAAGTTTCGTTGAGAGTATTAAACATTCCTGCCGAAAAGGATCGGTATGGGTTCACGTTTTGATATTACCCCCACAGAACGGTAACTTCCGATTTTCGGTATTTTGAAGGTTTTAGGGCCATTATAACATGTGTTCTTTTACTACCTGATGGATTTGAAAACGCAAAATAAACCAATTTGGAGGCATTAAAAATATAATTTGTACATTGAAAGTTAATGCCAAGAAGCTCCTCCTTGAAATTCAATCATCACTTTTAACTTTAAGTTAAGCGGAACGCTCTAAATCTGTTCGGTAAATCCAAAATATAACAAAAGACGACTTCTAATAATGGGGGTTAGACTTATTATCACACCAAAATGGGGAAATTTGGTTATAGTCTTCGTTGTAGGTATAAAACATTGCCCAGAGAATTATATAATTCATATAGCGCCCATAGAACGGTACCTCCCAATTTCTTTCTAGGTAATTTATGGTGGAGGGTGCAACAAGTTCGATCCAAGGGCTATCGCTTCCCGATCGACTGACTTCTTGAAGGGAGTACCTGGTGTAAAATGGTTGATAGCCTTTATTCTTTGGTGGTGCCTAAACTCCTCAGAAGTTCTAAATATTCAGCATATATGTATAAGTGGTGTCGCACTATACGTGTGGGAACGCGGTGATGATAAAGAAGGTTCCATATAATTGTAATACAGGGGTGCAGTCATTGCACCAAATACCAAATTGAATTTTTTATTTTCTTACATTGTTACATAATAGGAGAGAAAATCGTTGAATACAAAAATATTGTCATTCCAAAATACCCCTGCTTTTCCAGAACTCAAAAAACTAAACTAAAAATTTTGGCTGAGGGAGTACAACTTAATTTTGAATTTGTGTTAACTTTTTTTGTTATTATCTGGAAACTATGCGAATTGTATTGCTGTTGGGTCCTGTAGTTTCGAGCGTGGCATTCGAACATGCTTGTGTTTGTTATGTGTACTCTGGCACTGCATTGCCACGAACTACTAAATAATAATAATAATTAGAAGAGTAATGATGATGCTGGTCGTCATGATCATCATCAACATCAACGAAGGCATTGAGCATCAGGCTGAGGAGCAACAGCATAAGCAATTTTACTGCTGATTATTGTTAGTTTTATTTGTATTCCAGTATTTGTGTTTTGTTGTGTTGCGTTGCGTTGAGTTTTGTATGGGTTATGTGTTGTGTTGTGTTGTGTTGCATTCATTCCACTCAACAAAACTCACTTAAAAACTCGGCTCATTATGGTTTATTGGCTTTCTACAACTTAACTTAATTTCAAATACTTCAAAGTTAAACTCTAATAAGGATGTTATCGTTGTCGTTATTGTTGTGATAGTTTGGGTTGGACTTTTGCGTCATCGTTGTTGTTAGCAATGAACTGCAGCAAGCAATTTTTACTAATTGCTATGGCCGCACTGCAGCCATTGTCATTTAAGCGGAATTTTTTAAATTCCCGATTTTATTTCCACACATTTTTGTATGCCCTTTTTTATAGGTAACAGAAAAATAACTTCGTTTTACCACTTCAATTCTCAAGCAATAAATTTGGAAGTGAAAATAAATCCCACAACTTTTCCTTTCCGCATGACTTGAGTTGTACTTTAGCATCCGTTCAGCATTTATCATTTCGCTTTCATAAAATGGTTAAAAAACTTGTCTTGTCTCCAGTGGTGGTGGCAGCACCTTGTGATTCCTTGGCTTGCTTTTTTGGAGTTTTAGGAACAGTCAGCTCGGTGTGCAAGGTTAGAACCCAACTTCCTATAACCATAAATAACTTTCAAAAATATCCAGTTTTTCTGGATTTGTTTTCTTGAGAGGCGGGAAAAGAACATAAAAAAGATTAAAATTTCTAGCAATTGTAGGTAGTGAGTATGTAAAGATTCCCAAGTGAAGCATTTAAGCAATTTTTGTTTTTCAGAACTTACAATTGCTGAACATACTCTACGTATTGGTAGTTGCAGTTGTTAGTACTGATACACCTTTTTGTGGTGTATTCTGTTAACCTTTGTTTGTTGTTTTTTTTTTTTTGCTGTCTTTTGTTACCCTTGGCTGTAACTTCAAGTTTTGCTTCAACTTTTACATGAACGTTAGTCATTTGAAATAAATGTTGGAACTTCTTTCTTCGCACTAATGCAAGGATGCAATTTTGTCTAACATTTGGAGGTATGGCTGTAGTTTAGCCATCACTAGTATTAAAAATCGATGCATAGTTCAGTGGTGGGTTTTCTAGAAATGTTCAAAAGTTAGGTGTCTGCTTTGCAATATCTTGAATCTGAATGTTAGTAATGAACGAATGAATGGTTTTTGGACGTTTTAGATAATATTTGGACAAAAAGTTTTGTTTGTTTAACTTTTTTTCAACATACAGATTGGTACTCATTCTCAATGAATTTTAAAAGGAAATTTAAAATAACTAATAATTTAAAATTGTTGGCGTTTTTTATTGTTGGACTGCAGAATTTTACATCTTTGTGTTTATTTCAGCTTAAGTCCATATTTTGTTGTAATTCAATTGTTTGAATAACAACAAAATATTTTAAAGT
Source organism: Musca autumnalis (assembly GCF_047663935.1). NCBI lineage: Eukaryota > Metazoa > Arthropoda > Insecta > Diptera > Muscidae > Musca > Musca autumnalis. The sequence continues at coordinate 2,824,482 of NW_027411755.1, read as the reverse complement.
GGATATGAAATTGATTAGTGATTAGCTTTAGGGCCATACAGCAAATTTCTCATTTTGTTTAATTTGCTAGATTGCTTTATTGACCTGTTTATCGATACAGAGTCTGCGAAAAAGGGAACTGATGAAGTTGTTTGGTGACAACTGAAACTATAGTATTCCCTACCCTTCGTCCGCAACTAATCAATTTCATATCCACTTTAAAATATTTTGTTGTTATTCAAACAATTGAATTACAACAAAATATGGACTTAAGCTGAAATAAACACAAAGATGTAAATAATTTAAAATAATTTTCAAATTATTAATTTGGGATATTTTAGCAAGCTATCTACCATGGTAAGAATAGAATGTCAAACATAATGATTAATGATAAAGATGTTCAAGCTTCCGAAAGGAAGACAAATGTAGTTAATGTGTGGAAAACGCCTACCATTATTTGTGCAAAGTTTGACTCTTGACCAACTTGGGATGAAAAATGCGAAGTCCCAAAACTGATTTTCGTCCAATTACTTACAACAACTGATATGTGAGCAATTCAGCGACGGCCGGTTCTATGCACCGAATTGAAATCATTATCTCATCCAGGGCCGTCTCCCCAACAACTACAAGTAACATTCGTCTTTATTTTATGAGCGTTATTTCCCGGATTTTTCTGGTCCGTCCCGTTTGCAACCGATGTCGTGAATGTGTAAATTTCTGAAATTGTTTAGGGCTGACCTTTCTGAGGAGGTGTAGAGATCATGGAGCTGTAAGTTGTGTCCACTTTATCCTCAGTAAGTCTTTGTCGTCATCATTAGATAATGAAACATCCCCGCAAACTCTATGACAGCAGTACCAGCCGCGGTCATTAACTCGAAAATTGCTGTTCGGGCTTTTATGTGACCATCCCAGCAGTCGTGAAAGATCTAATCTTTTCATTAGCATTAAAACCATGCAAAGGAAGTCGTGAAAGATCCGATCTTTTCATCAGCATTTGAATCATTTGTACAGATCATTACAAACAAACAAGTCGATTTGTACATCCACACAAGTAGCGACATCAAAACAAAGAGCATACATTTCCAACATTTTTGTTATAAAATTACAAATTAAATGTAGGTTCACGAACTAGAAATTCTTAAAGGAGTGCTGTTGGAGTCCATGTCGAAATCTGAACTGGTGATGAGAAGATAATAGAAAAGCTTTTGTAAGATGAAACGAAATCAGTGGCTGAGAGTGGACGAAGTAAACTCTGTTGCGGTGCAGCGGCGGTGATTAAATTGAAATTTTGGGTGTAAACTTTATGCTGATAAATTAGTTCTAGTTATTTCATGAATTAGTTTGAATTAATGAAGAGTTTGGTTTGTCATGAACATCACATTTCAATACAGAATTTTCCATTTTCCAAACAAGACATGAAAATGTCATGCCAAAGGGTTGGTGAAAATGACATGTCAAAGCATTGGTCAAAATGACATGCTTAGGATCCGACAATGAATGTCGTCTTAAGATCCGAAAATGAATGTCATCTTATGGCGGTCACGCTCATATAAAATTCATGAGTGAAAATGCTAAAAAAATTAGATGCCAGATCACTTGCACCCATGATTCAATAGCATCCTTGGCATCGAATAACAATGACATTGCGAATTTTATGAGTAGGAGAAGGATAATGGTCGCAGCAATTAAGAAAAACAAAGCTGAACAACACCCGCAGTCTTCAGAATTGTGATGGATAGAACGTACTGCGCTTGGATTATATGAGAAGTGGAAGTGGTAGACTTGCAATCCAGTCTCTCCAGTACAGACCAATCTCGCAGGGGCTCGCCTCTAGTGACCCATGCCTAGAGTGTAGGGCGGTAGGGGTCAAGTGTGGAATCGCCGAGACAGAACTCCTAAATATGTATATACCGCCGATTAACAACTGCGGTCCGCTTTATTTGCCAGTCCCAGTTAGAAGGCTATAACTACCTGGTTCTAGGCGGCGATAACTGAATGAACTATGGAATTCAGCCCTATGAAATTACCAGAGGAAATATAGACTGTCATAATTTGCCTAATATATCCAACGTGTCACCTGGTCTTACGAATGACGTGACTTTGCAACCTCCCTATTCACATCTCCATCAATATACTACTCGACTTCATAACCTCTGCAAGGCAAGGATTTAGAGAATTATCCAAACAACGCTTTAGATAACTGCCCAATCCCTCTGATTTTCCGGTGGTAGATAGGAATTTCATAGATGTCATCTTTGCGGCAGCCGCCGCCATATCCCTGCTGATCGAATACCTCAAATTAGATCTAATTTCCCAGCAGAGGCGACGGGAATAGGGAATGAGTCAGATATCTGAATTTATATTCTGATAAATTATATTTTGATATCTATATATATATAAAATTCTTCGAGACTGCCATGATGTTCGAAATTAAACTCCTCCGAAACGGCTGGACCGAATTCGATGAAATTTTGTATGTGGAGTTTTTAGGTCTGAGAATAGGTTTTTAGCTACATTTTATACTGGTCAGTGGAGTGACCAGTGTACCTCCCCCACAAAATTTTTTAAGAAAACGTGAAATCAAAGATAATTTTGATCGTTTTGTTTAAAAATGTATTGTAATACTATGGTAATGACTGTTTTGATCTTGAATAGTCATCTCGGAAGTGGAATATCGCGGTCAGCCCAATTTTTTTAAAAATGTATAATTATAGGTAATATCCTTAATTTTAGTAAGCGTGACTACAACAACGCTATAAACTCTGACCTCAATAATTGGGAAAGCGCGATCAACCCCACAATTTGGAATACCTAAATAATGTTAAATGTCCCTTGACCGAATTTCCAAAAAATCGATTGAGAAATCAGGCAACACATAATTTCAAAGATGGTTAAATAACTAGAACGTCTAAAAAATGTGCATTCGTCACTAATGCGATGGGCCAGCAATTCGGTGTATCTATAAACTATCTAAATGTATAGAGGGATTTTTAAGACTGGCATGATTACCTAAATTAAACTTTCTAATCGACCGAATTGGATGAAATTGTGTGTAGGTTCATAAGGTGGGAGAATACCGAAAATGGAGGGTGTGGGGGACCTCCCCAAAAACGGGTTTTAACAAATCTCTAAATATCAGAGATTATTAGACGTATTGGTACTCAATACAATTGCAATTGTGGCCTCTGCCATTATTGGGTGTTTTGGAAGCAGAATACCGCGATTGCATCCAATTTTTGAAAACTTTATTCTTACTGATTAGATTTACAAATTTAGTAAGTGGGACAGCAAACATGACATGAACATTGACTTCAGTGCTTGGAATAACTAGATCAAGACCACGTTTTTTAATACAGCAAAGTCCAGATAAACCCAATAGCATTTTGAAGTCATTTTTTATGAATCACAGATGTTTTCATATTTAGGAGTGCAAAATAATAACGTGTTCCATGAAACATCTCTCTGTTAACAAGAAGTAAAAACGACGTTAAGTTCGACCGGCCCCAACGTTTATGCACACCACCATAAATTATATTGAAATCAGGCTTAAGCCATTCCGGTTGAATAATGTGGCTAAAACATTCAAAATCCCCAAAAAATCGGCAGCTATCGTTTTATGAATGAAAACATGGATTTATACCGACAATCCTCTGCTAAAATATTTGATACCTCCAAATATAGCCATTTCTGTTGAGTAATGCCGCTAAAACCTTGAAAATATTGAAAATCGGAAGGTATCGGTCAATGAAGGCTACATAAAAAACGTCTACCGAATATTCTATATACCCACAATGAAGACAACACACCAAATTGCCATAGCCATTTCGGTGGGATAATGAGACTTAAACCTCCAAACTATCGAAACTCGGGAGGTACCGTCCTATATGCCGATAATTCTCTGCAGAAATGGTTAATACTCCCTATACCGAATATTCTATGTTTTATACCCACACTGAATGCTAAATACCAAATTGCAGCCATTTCTGATGGATAATGAGATTAAAACTAACTAAAAATATCGACACTCGGGCGGTACCGCTCTAGGGTAGTTCTATCAAAACGTGGACCTATGGTGATAATCCTTTGCAAAAATGCGTTATGCCTCTAAGGGAGACTTAATACTAAAGTATTGTCATTTCGATAGGATAATGCGGCTAAAAACCCTGAAAATTCCGAAAATCGGTTGGTCAGTCGGTGCTATATCAAAATGTGGACTGATATAATCAATTTTCAATACCAAACCTGCTACGACAAAAAATAGAAACTTCTGTACCAAATTGAAAAGCTCTATGTAAAATATCGCGAGCTGTATCTTGATTTCAACAGATAGACGGACATCGTTATATTCACGTATTTTTTATGTTGATCACGAATATATACTTTATAGGTTCTACGAAGAATATTCCGATGTGTTACAAACAGAGTCATAAAGTTAATTATACCCTTCATATTATGGTGGAGGCTATAATTAAAGTAATTTTCTATTTTACATCTGGAGATACCATTGCATGAGGGTTATACCAAAACGTCGACTTATCGTCAATTCGGCCAGGCTATCTAGAGGTATCAATATTAGATAGACAAATTGTAGATAGATTACTAAGCCTTACACGGAAATCAAAAATGACGGGCCAGCAACGCGATACCGGGTCAGCTAGTATCTTATAAATTCCTCGGTGAGTACAAGCGGAAAAATGCTAGAGTGCTGCAACATTGGAACCAGTAGTAGTAAATTGGGGACAAAGGGTTAATGAGTTATCGAACTCTGAAAAAAGATAATCGGACATATGGCATGTTTAACGGCGTGGTACTGACAGATCCGACACCTCGGTAACGAGCGGACAAAGTGAAGTGATTTCATCGTTTGTGATCTCGTCCATCCGTGCAATCTCCTCCAGGTGATGTTGTCCGCGATGCTACGCGATGCAACAATGTATGAGTCTTTACTCCTCCCCAGCATCAGAACGTGTTACCAAGTTGCGGATCATCAACACGTTTTCCGGAAGTAGCATAGTACCACAACAGCACTGCATGCCATTTCCACACATAATAGCCGAGGTCTAAAACCAGAACATGTCGTGGCACAGAAGGTAGCATTGCACCTGGCTAAAGCATTTTATACGGTCAGTCATGCTAAGCTGTTCCAGGTTGTAGAAATAATACAGTTCGGGCTTGTTTGAAAAGTTGTGTCACCCACTGTATGTGTGGTCGATAGGTTAATAATTCCGACCACTAATTACCCCAAAGTCATGGTAATCACAATCTATGGCTTATACATGTCGTCCGCGCATGCCACATCTATCTGCTTTGAGATTATAAGCAGCCAGCACTTAGGGAGCAGATAAAGAATCCTTGTTAACCACATACTATAAATATTTTTAGACTATGCAACACTATGTATTGCCTGGCTCCATCTGGCATTTCCATTGGAAAGTTTACATTCGATTTGCATGAACAGCTGCTCATAGAAAAGGTTAGTTCTCGTTGGATCTCGCACAATTTGAAAATCGCTCAATTTGTGTCGTGTCGATTTGTGTAATAAAATTTTGGAAAAAAATACGATCGTGGTGTTTCAGAGGACTTTTATAAGATCGTCACAGGTGGCGAATCTTGGAGCCCGAAATAAATCAAAAATTTTAAATGTTTCTTAAAATAAGAGCCCAATCCAACCAAAATCGTTCGTGAAAGAAACAATTCGAGGCGAATGGTCTCCTATTGCTTCGGCAAAACTGGCATCTGGCAATTGTTCCGCTTGAACAACGTAGGACGGTAAATACTGAGACTTATTGAGGGTTATTTCGGCGAAACTAAGATCCGGTTGATAAAAGTGCCTCAATTCTTATTGGGCAAGGATTGATGGCGTAAAACAGATCATCCGCCTAGCATGCAATAACGATTCCCATGATACACTGCACCTGTTAAATTGACCAGTCAAACCAACTCACCTAACTCCTGTTTCAATATGGACTAAACCCATTCAGGTGGCGTCATTTCTGAACTTGGATGTTATATCGTATAGTATATAAAATTCGTTCCGTCTGAAACTAATTTTCAAAATGCTTACCAAATTTACGCTCTCTTCCTATTACTTATTTTGCATACGAAATAATATTTTCCACCACAACACTACCATCTGGAGTCACTAATTCAAATTTTCTAAAATTTATTTTACACGCTTAAATTGCTGTGCATTATAAATTAAAAAAGCCATAATTACTGTGGAGAATAAGCCAAAGCAAAAGCATTAGCGTTTGCACTCCAACTATATTTTGTAAATTTGCGACTGAACTGTGTTTTAACAGAGAGCTGCATTATTTGGGATCTGTTTATGCAAATGATCTGAATACTACTACTAACTCTGGGATAAAGTGGAAAATATAGCCCCACCAGCTTGTTTGCTTGTTGTGAAAAAAAAACAATACAAACAAAAATAAAGAAAATAAAATTGGCAATGATAGTTTTCTGTTATTGTTGTTTGTTGATTTCTTCTTCTTATCCTTATTTATTCTATGATGCTGCAGTGTTAAAAGAATATTGCTAAGACTTTTCTAAGAAGAATGTTGTTTTTTTGTTTTTGTATGGCATTCTATGCTCTGACATTTGTATTTGGCTTTGGCATGCACGTGCGAAAATGCAATTTGCATTATAGCCAAATAAAATAAAGTAACAAGCCATGGACTTTGTCTGGCTGCGACGAATTGAATTTTCAAAGTTTTGCTCATCTTTCACCTTGCTTCAGAGTGAAAAGAATATGGAGGGATAGGGGTAAGAAAGAAGAAGAAGCAAATTTGAATGTCTAGAGGTAATACGGAAGATTTGCATTTAGCATTTATATTGATTTATTTTGTGTCGCTCTTTTCTGAATGTTTGTTTGTCCGTCTGTCTTTTGGTGTCTACACTTTGTTTGCTTCTTTAATGATAATATTCTGTTAGTGTTATTTTTCATTTTGTTCGTTTATTTTCCTCTTTTACTTTGGTGTTGTATTTTCATTCCTTTTTTCGTTTTCTTTTCTTTTTGCAGCTGAAGGTGCTGATCCCAAAAAAATAATGCAGGAAGCCACCACTGCTGTTCATATGCGTTACAACTTCTTTGAGACAACCATACAAATTGAGGATTTCACACCCGAAATGGAAACCTGCACACAGTGCACCGTGCCAGAAGTCTGAGTAAACGAATCTCGTTGATGATGACATCAAGTGGAGATGTGCTGTGGAGTATAGAGACGAAGGGTTAGGTTGCATACTTCGTTATTTACTTACAGCATATACTAGTAGAGAAGGATTCTGCTTCTTCAACAACTTCTTACATTTCATTTCAAACAAACAACAACAAACATCTTTAACAACAAAAAATAATGGCATACTTATACATGGTGGAACAGACAGACATGCAGATATTAAATTCACACATTGATAACACTGCAATGACACATATACAGGCCAGCATTTAATATACACATACATATAGTATGTTAGTCACATGCATTTGTATGTTTACGAGTATATAACATTATGCAGTCATATAAATAGATACATAAAAAATATACTTCAGGGTGTTTGTAGTAAAATGACAGTAAACGATGGCGAAAAATTTATAAAAAATATTTTTGTATTTAGTGGCTGATTTATATAAATTATAATGACTTGAATTCCTTTACAAATATTTCCGTTAACTTATGAAATGTACATAAGACATACTCTTTGGGCCCATTTCCTGCACCATTCTATTGACAAAACTATTTATTTTTGTGCTTGGTGAACATAACACTGTGCAACATTTTTGAGCCAATTGCGTGCAAACAACTTCTGTCCAGAATTTTATGAAAGTAGAGGACCAATAGGCAAAAACCATATTTGGGTTTTGTTTTCTTAGATCGGGTTCGGTTTTTATGGCCTCATCTAAACATTGTTAAAGATCGACAAATCGTGGCTGTATCTCTGAAACCAATACGAATCTTGTTTTGACATCTGTAGCAAACTTGTAGATAAGAGCAAGAAGAAAATATTTGGAGGAATAGTGAACTCGAAAAACTGCATTTATTGCCTCAAATGTTATAATATATCTTAAAATTCTATAATTTGTGTATATGTTGCAGCGCATCTCCCAAAATGTTAAATTCTTCTTAATGTTACATTTTGGGAAAATATTCTCTGAAATGTAATACACAACTCTTCAGAACATTATATTGTTTATAGCAAATTTTTCAACAACAATTTGGTAAATATTTCAGTAACACATTGAATTCCCCAATATGAGAATAAACAGCCTGTGTGAACATTGTGTGAAATAAGTTTTGTAAAAGGTATGTTATGAAATACACCTTAAACAACGTGAAATAACAACTTTAGAGTTTCAGAATGCTCTGAAGAATTGATGGCCACATTATTTGGAAAATTTTCAGAATGGTTACTTGTTTCAACTTCTAACAGAATTTCAGAAATTATATAAACTTTTCTTTATTTTAACGAGTTTGATGCGCTAGATTCAGCTTTTCCTAGTTCATCTGTTTGACACATAAGTTCTACTACTTTAGGGCTACAATATTGCTGAAGACTGCAAAGTAAAATTCTTATTAGTTTCGGAGATAAAGGTCCGATCACTGGAAAAAGGCTCATTTTAGGTCGGTTTAGATGAGACCATAAAATCTAAACACGATCTAAGAACACAAAACCCTATAAAGGTTTTTGTAGTCTCAGAATGTACTTTCAGAAAATAGAATAAGTTGTTTGCGTTTCCAGTGTTGCACAGTGTAATCATTTCAAAACACCCTGGATTCATAATTTGCTACATACGGTTTGTTTTTTCTTTACTATAAGAATGCAATCTTTGTCATTTTTTATTTTTGTGCTGCTGGTAGTGTTGTTGTTGCTGACAATGATACTGTTTTGTTTTTTGTTTTCTTTTAACAACGAAAGAAACAAAATCACCAACATTCCGTGCTATTTCCTTTTCTTCTCCGCCCCTCTGTCTGAAAAGTCTGTGTGTTAAATTACAAGAAAATTATATTTCTTCATGTATTTTTATTATATATTTTTATTTTGTTCTTCGTATTATCTTTGTAGTTGTTGTATTTTTTTGTTAAACTAAAGCAATAGTTTAAAGAAATTTATTATGTTAAGTTTAAAAATATTGCATTTGTTATAGAAATAATCAGAAATCAAAATTATTTGTTTAGAACATTGTTTTTTCATTTAAATATGTGTGCATGTATTATACAGAAGAAGAAGCATTTTAGTTAAATAATTTTCTAAAGAACAATATTATTACTGCCATAATCAAAGATTATTGCATACCAACACTTTGTTAGTGTTGTTGTAAGAAAATGAACAACAATTGCATTATTTTCATTAAACAAAGTCTTGTACACAAGACACACACACAAATGCATTCTAACAATTACCAAACTACATATATATGTACAGATTATAATATTAAGAATGTTTCAAAGTAAATTCCATATTCTCAATCACAATATAATGTATATGTAAATAACATATGTATGTAGATATTGTTCATATTTATCTTAACAAAATATGTGTGTTAAAGGTTCATTGAAACCCCAGACAATGAAACATAACTCAATAAAATCAAAAGTTTATTAAATACTTTGTGTTCCAGATATAATTAATGCTATGCCATATGGTAGGTATGAATGTAAAATTCATCGAGGAATTTTAAAACAATAATTAAGACAAATCAGTAGAAATATTTGTAAATTTAAAAAATCATATTGTAATTTGTACAATTTAATCATATCTGAATCAATGATATTGGTATAAGACATTGTTTATTGTAAAAGTATATTGCAGTTTTATAACTTTGTTGTCTTTTACATGATTTTATTACTTTGTTGTCTTTTAAATGATTTTATTGTGTAACTAAGTTTGAAGTATCAATTTCCCCGTCTAGTACCAGCTAGAATGTATGCCTAACCGGTACCTAAATTTTAACAGACAGACATTTTAAAGCCGACTAAGAATTGTATGTTGATCAAGAATGTACTTAATAAAGATCCAGACGAATATTTTGATGATTTACAAACGGAATGACAATCTGAATATTCCCTTTATAGCGAAGGATATAGTAATCTCCATTTTGTAAGTGTGACAGTATCATCTATAGACTGGTTTCGTTATATTTTCATTAAAGATAACATTTTTTTCTAACTTAGTTTATAATACAAATAAAAAATCAAAAAGTAACATTTATTTGTCGTATTTATTTGTGCAGTTATTATTTGGTAAGTATGAAGTTTAAATTTGCTATAGTGTATGTTTGGAAGTCCTACAACCATATTGCAAAAGAATACACGATTTGAGTATGATAGTCCAAAAAGTAGCAAAAGTTGTACTTCTCTTTAAATAAATATGGCGCTGAATGAAGCTCCCTTCAAATATTTTCTACCACTCACATTTGGCTGAGCAGAAACTCGCACCTTGTTTGCTGACATCTGATTGTGTGATAAGTTGATTTTGACAATTCGGCCAGAATGTTTGCAATTTTTGATATTTTTCCATTCCCGTACTTTTTGAACACATTTCTATGACAGTTTGAACATTTTAAACCTATTCAATGTGATTTTTATGAAACAATAATTTTTTTTTAGTTTTAAGTAGGTTCCACTGTTAAAGAATTGTCGAATTTCTACAGTGGGACCTAGACGTTATTTTTAGTTTTCGCCAAATCAATCATGTGATTCAATAGATGGCGCTATTTTCATGTATTTGCCATAGTTGCCAACTTTTTCCCCATTATAAAGAGTGTATCTTTATTTACGCCTAAAAGTATGCCATAGTTTTAAACAGAGTTGGCAAGTCCGGCAAATTTGTAAAAATAGTGCCATCTATTGCATCACATGATTGATTTGGCGAAAACTAAAAATAACCTCTAGGTCCCACTGTAGAAATTTGACAATTCTTTCACAGTGGAACCCAGATAAAACATACAAAAGATTTTTTTTAACCAAAAATCAAATTTAATTGATTAAAGTGATAAATTGAGTTTATTATACCCTACACAATTATGTGTGGAGGGTATTATAAGTAGTTTTTGGACCAAAAGTTTGTAATGCAACGAAATAATGGTCGTAGACCTATACTTATATATACCAAAATGAATGTCTCGACGAGCTTTGTCGATTCTAAACCTAGTAACCTCGCTACAGGTCGCAATTTTGCTCAGATCGTCACCAAATTTTGGGTGTTGATGGTGATACTGGATGGGAAGAAGCCTATTGATTTTGGTGATGGTCGGATAATATTCAGAGGTAGGAATGTGCAAAAAACTTATTTGGAGAAAAATTCATCGTTTTATTTCAAAGCGAATATCTCCGCTTTTATAAGGGGTGTACCAAAAGCAAAACCTAGCAATGAAATGAAATGCCATTCTTCTTATGTACCTAGGCAGTAAAAGTTATTAGGAGTAAAACAACAATGTATAATATGTTCTTATTGTCTTTATTAATATTGAAAATATTTGGTAAGTAGTAAAAATCTGTTTTACAAAATCTTAAAGCATCTTAAAGTTAAAATGTTTGCTTCTTCTCTATTAAACCTGTTTGTCTATTCACTTTTTATGCTGTCAAGCTCTTCAATGTTAGTGTTTTATAGGTTTGGCCACATCTGAAGCATACTTGGCTGAAACAAAGGATTTCTGTGGGTCCTGTGGTAAAGGATATAAGAAGTTTAGTCCGGCCAATACTTAACGTTTTGCAATAACACCACACACTTTTAGCCGCTTTAATCGATAGAGGTTTTCATCTGAGAAATTTGCCAACGCACTGTTATTGGTAGAAGCTTCGGCGATCAAGTTCTGCAAAGAAACGAAAAAATATATTATAATCCATATGCGACTAAAATAAAAGTAAATTCTATAATTTATTAGAAAAATATAAACTCAGCTCTTGGCCATATGAGTTTCCCAATAGAAGGTACCACAATGTTGCCAGATCAAACATGTTTAATGACTAGTATTTTGACGTAGTGGGTGAAAGATACCAAGGAACGGTCCTGACCGGCTTTATCATGGCAAATCCCAGGATTTACCTTTAGTCCCTCTCTATTCTCATGTGGAAACTGACGTTCCCGTGGCGTCACTTGGGAACTGCCTTTAACACCCGTTAAAGGTAGTGAGCTAACATGTGCCGCGCGTTCACCCATTAGAACGATAAAAACTTGGGTTTTGGGCATCGGTTTAGTAACCTTCTCCTAGAAGAAAGCATCTTACTATGAAAAAACGAAGAAAAAGAAAAACAAACCCCTCTAAAGTTGACGACCCCCGCAAACGTTTTAAGGACCATGATCTGCGAACCTGCACCTGTAGTGGAATTCTGTAACTCATTTTTGAAGTTACCGACAGAAATGGGTAACATTAAAACGCAAAATTATGAATGAAAAGTATCAATTAAAGTTGACAACCCTGTTGCTATCGGTAGAATCTATCAACAGGTTTAGTTTGGTTGTTAACTTACCGAAATTATAAGCATATTAATTTTGCCGACTTTTGTCGGTAACTCAAAAAATGAGTTAGAGAATCGCGCTACTGGAATGTTCGCACTCTTTATAGAGAAGGTGCAGCTTTCGCACTACCAGATGTACTTGAAAATTACAAGTCCGACATTACTGCCATATAGGAAATACGATGGATTGTATTATAGCTGCCATAACAGAAAGCATGAGTTTGGTTGTGGATTTATAGTGGGTCGGAGGTTAAAACATCTGGGGCCTAATTAAGAGATTCGATCGATCAAGTATTTGCTCGTAAATAAAAAAAAATCGAACCATGAAAACCTATGTGTTCTTCAAAGAACATTAAGAGGGTATATGGCAAGAAATGTGTTTATTCTGAAGCAAATACTAAATAAAAGATAATTAAAAGAATTAAGTTACAGTGTTTTATTTATAAACGCACTTAAGATCGAATCTCTCAAATAAAACGCTTTTTAGTAATTACATTTATTGAACCTCATATACAATTTACAGCCAATTTAGGCTGAACATGAAGAGGAGGCTATACCAAAACGTTGACCTATGTCCAATGTTGTTGGTGAGGAATTTTCTGTATCATTAGGAGCTCCAATAGCCATGTTACAGCCAATTCGGGCTAAAAATGAAGATAAATCCTCAAAATATCTGATATCGGGTGGTACTGCTATATGGGGACTATAAGAAAAAGTTGACCCATATTGATTTTGGTTTCATATTCATGTATTGTCAATCAAATCTGAAAAGTGTGCAATGAGTTACCAGATTTGAACTAAACGGACACCAAAGTAAGTTAAATAAAACACTGTAAAAACAAAATTATTAATGAAAAAGTTAAATATTTGTTTAAATCCTTGAATAATACTTTGAGTAATAATTTCGGAATGAAGTTGTGCTAGAAAAATGTACGAAATTATTGCTTATGCATCTATCTTATTAAATGTACGGTTGGTGGCGCTAATAGTTTTCATACTCGGTCGAATCGAATGTCGTAATTAGGCCCCTGGTCTCCAGGTTCACTCCAGTTAATGAAAGACTTGTTACAATACGGATAAAAGCAAAATTCTTCAACATTAGTTTAATTTGCGCTCCAACCGAAGACAAGGACGAACAGACCAAAGGTTAAAATTATTCTAGGCGATTTTAATGCCAAAATTGGAAAGTAGAATATCTTTGGGCCGACAGTCGGGAAATTCAGCCTTCACAGTGAAACATCTGACAGCAGTACGAGGCTGATTGACTTTGCAGCGGCAAAAACATGGTAGTTAGCAGCACCAGACCTGGCAGTCTCCGGATCAGAAAACAAGAAATAAATTGATCACGTTGTGATAGATGGAAGACATTCATTGGTAAACTGCAATCACAACAGATAGCCGCAGCATATTCCACTCAACTGGCTCAATTGCTTATTCCCCGATAACATATCAGCACAAGGGCAAAGTATTGCCCACTCTATATCGCTGCAAAATTCATACTTGGATATCAGATACCTCCACTAAGGAATCCATTATATGACCAGGAGTGTCGTGCTGCTACCGAAGAGACAAATGCGGCATAAAGGGCTACTCTGCAATCGGTAGCAACGCGTAGCGCATGAGAGAGGTATCGGGAGAAAAGGAAAGAGGAGAAACGTCTTTTCCGCAGGAAAAAGAGAGAAATGGAAAAGCGGTAGCGAGATGTACAGGAGGCAGAATGAAATCCGAAAATTCTACCAAAGAGTGAAGCATCAAACTGATGGCTTTGGTACAGGCACCTCCCCCTGTAGAGACCAGCAAGGTAATTTGGTAACTGATACAGATAGTGTGCTCAGGATATGGAAAGAACATTTTTCCAAACTCTTGGTATCCAATAGTAGCGAAGACGACGAAGATACCACAGATCCGATCCCAGAAGATATTATTGAATGTATACCGCACAGCCAAGATGAGGTAAAGACAGCAATAAACAGGCTGAAAAATAATAAGGCAACAGGAGCCAATGGCTTACCAGCCGAGCTGTTCAAAACCGGAGACGACACGCTGATAAGGTGTATTCATCCGCTAGTTAGCACCATCTGGCAAGAAGAACGAGTATCAGACTATTGAGATCTGAGCATCTTGTGCCCTGTCCACAAGAAAGGAGATGAGTCTGTATGTTCTAACTATAGAGACATAAGTCTTATCCCTATTGCCTACAAGATAGTGTCAGGGATATTGTGCGAACGACTAAAGCCCATAGTCAACGAAATAATTGAACCCTACCAATGCTGCTTTAGACCTGGCAAATTCACCATTGACCAGATATTTACCCTGAGGCAAAATCCTGGATAAGACCCAAGAGATGAAGATCGACACATACCACCTTTTTGTCGAGTATAAACCAGCCTTCAACAGTCCCCTACGTTTAAATGTATTCCAAGCCATGTCTGAATTTGGTATACTCGCAAAGCCCATTCTGCTTTGTAAAATCACATTAGAACCTCTGCTAAGAGTTTTGTACCAAAAGAGGTTTCAGACAATGAGACAGCCTCTCTTGTGACTTATTCAACATTCAGCTGGAAAACGTTATGCGAGATGCGAAGGCCAAAAGAAGTGGAACAATATATACTAACAGCCATATGTTACTTGCTTATGCCACGACATTGACACCATGGGTCGATCGGTAAAGGAAGTAACTGATACCTTTGCAAAAGTCGAAAGGGAATCTGCTAAAGTGGGTCTGGCGTTAACCGGTGAGAAGACCAAATTGATGGTGTCGACGAGCAATGCGTCCATAGAACTCGGACTAACTGTTGACGTTGGTTCCTATAATTTTGAGGTAGTAAAAGACTTCGACTACCTCGGCACCGCCTGAAACACAACAAACAAGATCAGTTGTGAAATAAAAAGAGGAATTGTATTGGCCAACAGATGCTACTTTGGCTTAAGTAAGTACTTTAAAAACAAAACCACAACTCGTCAAACAAAAATAACGCTTTACAAAACATTGATACTACCCGAAGCCTGGGTACTTGGCCAAACAGATAAGGCAGTGCTTGGTGTGTTTGAAAGAAAATTTTTTCGAAAGATCTATGGGCAAATCTGTGAATATATGAAAAAAATGAAGATATCTTTCTGAAATTTTGCACAAACTCAATCTGTGTCTGTGGGTAATTATGGATTAAATATGAACAACATAGGCAAATATTTTGGTATAGCCCCCATACAACGGTACCTCCTGATATTCGATATTTTGAGTATTTAAGTCACCTTTTCCTTCCAAATTAGTTGTAATTTGGTACTTAGGGTTCCTAGTGATCACTAAACCTTTCCACCAAAAATTGTGGACATAGGTCCACGTTTGGGTATAGGCCCCTTTTAAGGAACCTCCCGACTTTCAGTAGTTTGGGGATTTAAAGCTACATTTTCCGACCAAATTAGGTGTAATTTGGTATTTGGGGTTCCCAGTGGACACAAAAATTCTCCACCAAAAATTGCAAACATAGGTCTAAATTTTGATATAACCCCCATATAACAGTACCGACAGATTTTGGGTATTTTGAGGATTTAAGCTATTTTTCAAGACCATTTATCAGCAAGATTTGCAGCTAAATTTTGGTTATTCGGAATCTAGGAAGTCCAATTTAATTATTAAAAAAATAACTGGACCGAACCTCGGTGGACCTTTGTAGTTACGCTCCATCCAACAAAAGTATATTGCACTAAAAACATACAAAAAATAATAATTTTTGAAAATTTATTGCTTTATAACTATGTAACTTCAGGCCCCAAACATTTTATTTTAATTTAACTTAAACCCTCCCCTATCAATAAAAAATAAACTTTGTTTAGTTTTATTACGAATTTATTTAACAATTAAACAAATATGAGATCATGTTTTTAGCAACAATTTTATATTTTGATTTTTTGACTTTCGGGCCGCTAGATCAATGATTTCGTCCTCTGTGCGTCGTATGAACCACGAGCTGTATCTGCTATACAACGACATCAGCATAGAGAAACGTATAAAGATGCAACGATTCCGTTGGCTAGGCCATGTCATAAGAGTGAGCGTTGATTAAGCCTCTAAAAAGGCGTATAAATACGCGCCACATGGCGGTACACGCAGAGCTGGCAGGCCATGGCTTCGATGGAGCAAACAAATGGAAGAAGAGATGGAAAGACGCGGTATTCCAAAATGCAAAGCAACAAACAGAAAGGAATGGAAATCTTTTCTTAGTTCGGCTTATAGGACAAGTGTCCTGTAATAGGCCAACTAAGTAACTTAGTATTTTGGAGAGATATCTTCTATAGTTTTTTTAATTAAATTTCATAAAAATGGTATGATCTGACACTCTCATTCAAAATGGGCATTGATTAAATAGGCTAGAAATTGTTGTGGCTTTGGCAGGCACAAATGTCACCAATTTTTGGCGGATTTTTTTTTAAATCTGTTGCTTTATTCTTTACTAGCAAAGTGCCCGCTACTTCGTATGCGGAAAGGATATAAAAAACAAATAAACAGTATAAAATATGAAAATGGCGAACACTGAAAATTTTATTGCACTAATACCAATTTTAATCAATATTTATTGTTATTTTAGTACTGTTCGAATCCTCTTTAGTTCGATTTGAAAAAGATCAGCAGTATCTCACCCTTACATATTAACAGTGATACCAACTTTGCACACCAATACTCACCCTAAATCCAAAGAATACAGATTTCAGCACTGTCTCTACACCCAACAACAAATTGAGTGCCATTAAGTACTCTTCGTACCCATAAGTACGAATTTCCAAAACTACCTCAATCCTACTCTTCAACAATAATCTCAATTCCAAATTTCAGGATTCCAGATTCCAAATCCCAATTGTACGAAATGTAATACTTTTCGTTCTCATAAGTACGAATTTCCAAAACAACCACAATCCTACACTCCAACAAAAATCTCAATTCCACATTTCAGGATTCCAGTTTTATCCATTCACCCAAATCCCAATTGTACAAAATTTAGTACCATTTAGTACTTTTTGTACTCTAAGTACGAATTTCCAAAACTCCTTAGTTCTACACTGCAACAGTAATGTCAATTCCGAATTTGAGGATTCCAGCTCTATCCGTTCACCCAAATCCAATTTGTACTATATATAGTACCATTTAGCACTGTTCGTACACATAAGTAAAAATTTCCAAGAGTACCTCAATTCTATACTTCAACAATAATCTCAATTACGAATTCAGGATTCGTTCACTCAAATCACCATCGAACCAAATTTTGTACCATTTAGTACTTTGGTCACTTCATCAGCGACACTCAGTCTAAATTTGAGGAATCAAGCTCTATCCGTTCACCCAAATACAAATTGTACTAAATTTACTACCACTTAGTACTGTTCGTACACATAAGTACGAATTTCCAAAACTTCCTCAATCCTACACTCCACCAGTAGTCTCAACTTCAAATTTCGAGATTCCAACTCTATCTGTTCACCCAAATCGTAATTGTACCAAATTTAGTACCACTTAGTACTTTTCGTACCCATAAGTACGAATTTTCAAAACTATTTCCATTCTATTCTCTAACATCAGCCTTAATTCAAATTTCAGGATTCCAGCTCTATCCGTTCGCCTAAATCGTAATTGTTCCAAATTTAGTATCATTTAGTACTTTTCGTACCCATAAGTACGAATATTCAAAACTACTTTCGTTCTACTCTCCAAGAATAGCCTTAGTTCAAAATTTCAGGATTCCAGCTCCATCCGTTCGCCCAAATCGCAATTGTACCAAACTTAGTATCATTTAGTACTTTTCGTACCCATAAATACGAATTTTCAAAACTACTTCCGTTCCACTCTTAATAGCAGCCTTAATTCAAATTTCAGGATTCCAGCTCTATCCGTTCGCCTAAATCGTAATTGTTCCAAATTTAGTATCATTTAGTACTTTTCGTATCCATAAGTACGAATTTTCAAAACTACTTTCATGCTACTCTCCAACAGTAGCCTTATTTCAAAATTTTAGGATTCCAGCTCTATCTATTCGCCCAAATCGTAATTGTACCAAATGCAGTACCATATAGTAATTTTCGTACCCATAAGTACGAATTTTCAAAACTACTTTCGTTCTACTCTCCAACAGTAGCCTAGGTCAAAATTTCAGGATTCCAGCTCCATCCGTTCGCCCAAATCGTAATTGTACCAAATTTAGTACTTTTCGTACCCATAAGAACGAATTTTAAAAACTACTTCCATTCTACCCTCCAACTATATCTTTAATCCAAAATTTCAGGATTCCAGCACTATCCGATCGCTTAAATCATAATTGTACTAAATTTAGTATCATTTAGTACATTGCGTACCCATAAGTACGAATTTTCAAAACTACTTCCATTCTACTCACCAACAGTAACCTTAGTTCAAAATTTCAGGATTCCAGCTCTATCCGTTCGCCCAAATCGTAATTGTACCAAATTTAGTACCGTTTAGTACTTTTCATACCCATGAGTACGAATTTTCAAAACTACTTCAATTTAACCCTCCAACTGCAGCCTTAATTCAAAATTTCAGGATTCCAGCTCTATCCGCTCAGCCTAAATCCAAATTGTACAAAATTTAGTACCATTTAGTACTTGTCGTACACATAAGTACGAATTTTCAAAACTGCTTCCATTCTACTCTCTAACAGCAGCCTTAATTCAAATTTCAGGATTCCAACTATATCCGTTCAGCCTATATCCAAATTGTACCAAATTTTGTACCCTTTAGTACTTTTCGTACCCATATGTACGAATTTTCAAAACTACTTCCTTTCTACTCTCTAACATCAGGATTCCAACTCTATCCGTTCGCCTGAATCATAATTGCACCAATTTTAGTATCATTTATTACTTTTCGTACCCATAAGTACGAATTTTCAAAACTACTCCCATGCTACCCTCCAACTGTAGCTTTAATTCAAAAATTTTAGGATTCCAGCTGTATCCGTTCAACCTATATCCAAATTGTACCAAATTTAGTACCATTTAGTACTTTTTGTACCCATAAGTACGAATTTTCAAACTACTTCCATTTTACTCTCGAACAGTAGCCTTAGTTCAAAATTTCAGGATTCCAACTCTATCCGTTCGCCCAAATCATAAGTGTACCAAATTTAGTACCATTTAGTACTTTTCGTGCCCATATGTACGAATTTTCAAAACTACGTCCATTCTACCCTCTAACAGTAGCCTTAGTTCAAAATTTCAGGATTCCACCTCCATCCGTTCGCCCACGTCGTAATTGTACCAAATTTAGTACAATTTAGTACTTTTCGTACCCATAAGTGCGAATTTTCAAAACTACTTCCATGCTACCCTCCAACTGTAGCCTTAATTCAAACATTTCAGGATTCCAGCTCTATCCGTTCAACCTATATCCAAATTGTACCAAATTTAGTACCCTTTAGTACTTTTCGTACCCATAAGTATGAATGTTCAAAACTACTTCCATTTTACTCTCCAACTTAGTTCAAAATTTCAGGATTCCAACTCTATCCGTTCGCCCAAATCATAAGTGTACCAAATTTAGTACCATTTAGTACTTTTCGTACCCATATGTAAGAATTTTCAAAACAACGTCCATTCTACCCTCTAACAGTAGCCTTAGTTCAAAATTTCAGGATTCCAGCTCCATCCGTTCGCCCACGTCGTAATTGTACCAAATGTAGTACAATTTAGTACTTTTCGTAACCATAAGTACGAATTTTCAAAACTACCCTCCAACTGTAGCCTTAATTCAAAAATTTCAGGATTCCAGCTCTATCCGTTCAACCTTTATCCAAATTGTACCAAATTTAGTACCCTTTAGTACTTTTCGTACCCATAAGTACGAATGTTCAAAACTACTTCCATTTTACTCTCCAACAGTAACCTTAGTTCAAAATTTCAGGATTCCAACTCTATCCGTTCGCCCAAATCATAAGGGTACCAAATTTAGTACCATTTAGTACTTTTCGCACCCATAAGTACGAATTTTCAAAACTACGTCCATTCTACTCTCCAACAGTAGCCTTAATTCAAAATTTCAGGATTCCAACTCTATCCGTTCGCCCAAATCATAAGGGTACCAAATTTAGTACCATTTAGTACTTTTCGCACCCATAAGTACGAATTTTCAAAACTACGTCCATTCTACTCTCCAACAGTAGCCTTAATTCAAAATTTCAGGATTCCAGCTCTATCCGTTCGCACAAATCATAGTTGTACCAAATTTAGTACCATTTAGTACTTTTCGTACACATGTGTACACTTTTCCTAAACCACCTCCTTATGTCAACCGTACCTTTTAACCTTGATTCTCACACCAAATTTCAACCTATAACCTTTATCCGTTCGCAAAGTACGAATTGGCACCAAATTTAGTACACTTTAGTACTTTTCGTACACTTATAGTTCGAAAAACCCTTTGGTACACCTTTCTAACTCTCCATCAGTGACCTTCATTCAAAATTTCAAAGTTCTAGCTTTACCGGTTCGCCAAATACAAACGGTACCATATTTAGTACCTTTTAGTACTTTTAGTACCCTTCCAGTTCGAATTTCCAAAAACCAAGCCTTATCTGTCACCTTCGGACCAAGAGTGACCCTCACCCAAAATTTCATGATTCTAGCTTCATGAATGAATCAATCAGTCAGTCAGTGAATCAGTCACTCTACTCTTTTATTAATATAGATTAATAGGAGTGGACATAAGAATACAACTATGCCTATTTTTTCCTTTCAGGAGCTATAATAAAAACGGACCAAAAGGTCTAAATATTTAAGTTTTTTTACATGAAGAAATTTAACTCATTGTCATATCACATTGGCTTTCACTCATTGCCTTATTCGAAAAAAGTAAAACTTGTTAAACTGTTAAAAGTAATATTGTTTCTTTCCGAAAATGTCTGCAATGAAATGGTAAATGGAAACAAGACGATTTATTGAACTGAATTGGGCCAAGCTTGCAACACCAATTTATCATTAGGACAAATGATTCATGTGTGTATTTTGTTTTCTGACAAAATATACAATAAAACTTTTACAATAGGCAATGTTTTAACTGAAAAAAATTTTAATAAGAGAAATAAATTCTGTATAAAATTTATAATTATATTTCCTCATTTCCAACGAAATGTTAAGCATCCAATTCCCATTCGAAGATGTCATTTTGATAAATATTTTCACTTCGTAGATCATTAACAATAGTCATTTAAAAAGGTTGTTGTTGTAATTCGACGAAAAAAAAAAACAAATTACATATTGCATTCAAGGTAATTTGTAAATTCATTCAAGGTTTACAGCGGCAGATTGGTGGGTCTTTGCTAAGTAAATTCGTGGTGGTATCATTTCGACAAACCTTGGAAATACCTGGCGGCAATATTTTTAATGTTTTCCCATTTGTTTGCACACCAACAAAAATAAAGCCTATAATTTACCATTACATGGCCCGAAAAATACCATTACGCATTAATAAATTCGCTCGAAATATAACAAACGACACGAAATATATCATATTTGTTAAGCGGCATGACAGTGTTGACACTTATAACACACACCGATATACACATTTATGGAAGAGTGTGTTTGTAATGTTAGAAAAGTGCATAAAGCTGTGGTGTGTCGTCATGGTGTCTAGAAGAGTCACGTACATACTCGTATGTATCTATGTACACACATGTTTTAGCCAATGTCAGGCAGAATGGATTGAAGGAATAGCTAAACCTATTAACTACCCATCTCATCATCACCTTCATTATCCTTGGGTAGGAATGTTCATGGCCATCTTCATCATTATAGTCACTACTATCATCGTCAGAGTCAACTGCCTTCACGCCATACTAACTGGTGCTTTTGCCACCACAACACACAACTCATATCATAACCTGTCAATAGGAGACAACGTAGTTAGCTATGGTGTCGGCCAGAGAAGCGGCAGAATGGAAGTGTAAAAAAGCCAAACAAAACAAGTGCTTTGTGAAATTATTAACATTTTGGTGCGACGCAACGGTATAAAATTTTACTTCACGCACTAATACCAATTTATGTGTTATGCCTCTTTAGCCACCAGTGCAGAACTGCGTTCAGCACAATGTGCATTAATGTGAGTGTGTCAAAGTATTAGTTATGATGATGATGATACATCCAACAAAACAACGGCATGTTGTTGTTTCATATTTGTCAGACATTGAGAGAAGTACAATTGGGGGTAAAAGTAAGGCTGTTGGTATAAAATCGTTACTGAAGATAGGACCAATTGGTGAGGAATTCAACTGATAGGAGTTAGCATAATTGGGCTCTAACATAAGACATTTGGAACAAGCATGAAAATGGGGAGCAGTTAAAAAACTTTTTTGAATAATTCTCTTGAATTTCCTAGCCTTATATAATTGTTCCACAAACATCCCGGAAGGGACAAAGGAGACTTTTCTAGCCTTATTAGTACCTAAAATATACTTAGATAGTTGTCAAAAGTTTTTATGGATTAATCTTTTGACGGGCTACTTTCAAAAATGTATGTAGATGCATACTTCCATTCTATAACATTAATTTAGATAAACTTCTAAAAACATGGAATGTTTGTCTTTGACGTACATCGAATTTCAATTCTTTCGGAAGAATGTATATTTCATAGGGATACACAATCTTTCGAATACAAATTCTTCCATGCCATGTCTTGATTTGAATTTCAATAGAATAGGAATCAATTCGAATAAATATATACACAAATATGAGCATAACATTGTCCCAAAAATAAAAAATCCTACTGTGTCACAAAATTTTCGCACATCACTATATGTGGAAATAGTTGTTAAGCATGTGAATGCACCAACAACCATACTTATAAATAAAACACGTTAAATGTTTATGTGCTAACAATCTATGCATAATTTTGGTTGCCTCAAAATGTGTCAGTGTGAAAAATACAATTCTCAAAAGAAATGCGCAAAAAAACTATTGCGTGACTCCTTGGCAAAAAAGGAATCCATTTTGGTGTGTGTGGTCTAATTGTGTTCAGTGTAGAAATGTTCATGGACATGCAAGTGCGTGTTGTCACACACACACACATCTCATATGTACCCAGCAAACCAAATGTCGGATGTCCGACACGTCTGAACAATTTCGGAAGCAACGTCGTTCAGATTTCGCTCAGATTTCTAAACGATTTTTCGGAGCGGAAATAGTTCATATTTTGTACCGATTTCGTTCCGATTTCGGAATGATTGTCGGAAAGAAATTTCTTTTCCGAATTTCCCAAGGATTTTCTTCAGATTTCGTTACGAAATCGGATCGAAATCGATACGATACAACTTTCGTTAAGATATCGTTACGATTTCGGATCAGACATCGGACGTATCGTCCGAATTTTGTTCCGATTTCGTTAAGAAGTCGGTACGATTGGTTTGCTGGGTAGTAGCAATGCAAACCAGTTCCAAACAACTAGAGCTTAAAATTATGCGTGAAATGTATACACACTTTTAAGCTAACGAGCCAGTCAGTTAGGCGGACAGAAAAGCACGCTAGTCGACAGCCTGACAGCTAGGTAAACAATATATTGGCAACTGCCACCACCCAAGTGGCAAGCACCGAAATGGTGCATTTAAAACGCGTTGGCAATAAATAAAATTTCGGCATAATATTTGTCGATACATATTTTCGTTACCGTTGAAATGAATGACAAATTATGACTCTTTTTTGCTGGCCATACCCACCACAAAACCAGTGGAAATAAATTTGGAAATTTAGTGGCACAGTGTGATGAGTTGGAATTCAATAAAAGGCAATAACACTCATCCATGGAGCTTGAATATTTCGAAATGATACTAAAGAAACTCAATGAAAATATTTATAATTAACGACTGTTATACAGTCACAGCCTGTTCATGTATGTCGACCGAAAGGTTTTTTGCGCTTCGAAAGTGGAAAAAATCATTTTCTGTTCATGTAAACGCCTTCGAAACGAAAATCTATGCGACCGACAAGCCATACGAAATAACACGTAAACGTACACTTTTCCATTAAATTTGGGTTTATGTATTTCGAAAGGGCTGTCTCAAGGCGAATTTAACAAGGTGATCCAATAGTTGACGTTAGGTTGTAGTCTTCATTTGCTGTCAAATTTTTTTTGCGCGAAATATCCACAAAAGTTAGAAGAAAACGTTAAAATATAATTCGTGAAGCTTAAACAAAGATGTTGTACACAGATATTTTTTATAGAAGCGAAATATTTGTTATTTATTTTTGATTGAAAATATGTTTTGACAGCAAATGAAGACATCAGTTGGTATTATTGTATCACCTTCTTTCTTACACGATGGGCTGTCTCTTATAGAAAGAGAATGTCAAAATCACTCACTTGCTTTGTAGCTGCCGAGTAGAACGTAAACTCGCGAATAACACCGAAAATCTTAAAACAAATTTATGCAACATATTCTTGAAACAAAATAAAAATTTTATAGATACGATTCAATGGCGCTTTCATTCATTATTTTAAAGAAATCAATTAAATAAAATAATTCAAAATACCGACACATTTTACTTTTCAAACAAAACAAATCACACATATTTCAATATTTGTATGTATATGTGGATTTTGTTTTCATTTCTCATTTGGCTCTCATTTATGGAACATAGTTGTACAAATGTACATTCAAATTAGTAGTATTTCGCATAGGATACGTAACGGCAGTCGCACGATAGTTTGCGAAATACATGAACGCATTTTTAGACGGAAGCGAGTGACTGTTTTCCTTTCGTACAGGTTTCCGTGCGACATACATGAACAGGCGGTCAGTCTTTATGCTATCCGGGGTATATGGTAAAAAATAATTTTTTGTTTGCAATTCCATTACTCAGCCTTTGTCTTCTAGCCAAACACATCCGATATGCCTGATGAGCTGAATTAAACCACCAGCGTATTGCATATTGATTGGGTGTTTGGGACTTCGCTAAAATTAACTTTTTCAATACAAAACTATTTAGGTAATGTTAGCTCGATTAATTCAATAAAAAAAAAAAACTTTCATAAACAATAACATTCGTCCTAATAAGACAACCATGTATAGCCTATGCGCGCAAAAGTTATAGCGGATTTTATTCTCATATAAAGAAAAATAGGAACGTAGAATGTTAGAAGCTTATACGAAGCTGGAAAGCTCAATAACACTATAAGCGAAATTAACAGACTAAATATAGACATTCTCGGAATAAGTGAAACATGGTGGACGGAAAGCGGAGATTTTAGATCGGAAAATACTCGAGTATTTCACTCAGGAAATCAAGAAGGAAAGCACAGAAAGGGTGTGGCAATAATTGTGAAGAGTTATATTGCAGAATATGTAACAGGATTCATCCCACATTCTGACAGAACCATGATGATAAAAATTAATACAAAACCTATTAATATGAACATTATCCAAGTTTACGCTCCCACATCTGACTCAAGTAATGACGAAGTCGAGGAATTCTATGCAGAAATCGAAGAGTTACTCAAAAACACCAAATCTCATGAAATTACTATTATACAAGGAGATTTTAACGCAAAGGTGGGAAGAGATGAAGTAAATGGAGTCACTGGAAAATATGGACTAGGATAACGCAATGATAGAGATTGGTACAATTCTGCCAAAAACATAAAATGAAAGTTACAAATACAATGTTTCAATTACATCCCAGAAGACTTTATACGTGGAGATCTCCTCATGATAACCCAGCAAACATCATAAGAAATCAAATTGATTACATAATTATCAACAAACGATACTCTTCATGTGTGATGAAGAGCTCAACTTGCCCCGGTGCGGACGTCCCATCTGACCATAACCTGCTACTTTCTAAAATCAGGATCAAATTAGCAATTACCCGAAAAAGGAAGAGGACACCCAGACTAAATCTGCACATGATGAAAGATCCAACTATTAAATGTGAAATTAAAACAGAGATTAACTCCAAACTTGAAGGAGTAAACAAGGAGGATGTGGAAAATATATGGCATAATCTCAAAACAAAGGTAAACTCCACCACGAGTATGTGCCTACAAAACTCTCCTGCATCGAGAGATGATGAATGGGTCACTGAGGAAATAAAACAATTACGAATCCTAAGAAGCCAACAGAAAAATAGAAATTTCGAAAGATACTGGGAGATAAATAAAGAAATCAGAACCTTGACAAGAGCAGCAAAAAATAATTTACTTAATAAAAAATGTCAAGAAATTGAAACTCTACAGAACCTACACGATAACTTCAACCTTCATAAGAAGTTAAAGGAAGCAGCAGGAGTATATAAAAAAACAGCGCCAGCCATTCTGTTAGATGAAAATAACAAAGCTATATTTGAATTAGCGGAGAAAAAACGAATATGGAAAGAATATGTAGCAAAATTATTCACTGATGCCGAAAGAACCCCTTACGAAGAAACAGAAGACAATCTGACTGGAAACCCAATAACAAAGTGCGAAGTGCGTCAGCCAAAAAATTCCACTATGCAACACTGAAAATGCAAACAACATCTAGCATGGATTTTTTGAAAGTACATATTTAGACTACAAAAACCCTAGTTGGGTTTTGTCCTGTCAGATCCAGTTCGGATTTTATGGCCTCATCTAAACCGGGCTAAATCTTCACTTTTTTGCATTTATCAGGCCTTTATCTCAGAAACGAATAGGAATTTGGCCTTGCTGTCTTTAGCAATATTGTAGCCCTAAACTAGTAGAACTTATCTCTTGAAGAAACCACATAAGAAAAACTCCATCTAGGGCATCAAAATCTATAAAATATAGAAAATTTTACATAATTGCTGAAATTTTGGTCAGTATCGGCTAAACTATTGGGAGTTGAACCAAGTAACCTTTTACAAAAACCTTCCAAATAAAGTTCTCAACAATTCTTTAGAACATTCTGAAACTATAAAATGCTTACTTCATGTTGTTTCAGCGGTATTTTGCATCATATCTTTTACAACACGTATTTCAAACACAGTTCACACCAACAGTTTATTCTCGCATTTCGGATTTCACTACATTATTGACATTTTTACTAAATCGTCGTTGAAAAATATACTGAAAACAACGGCGTAGAGGCATTTTACAACAATGACATGTTCTGAAGAGTTGTGTATTACATTCCAGGGAATATTTTTCCAAAAGAAAATATTCAGAAAAAATTAACGGTTTTGGAAATACGGTGCGAAATGTATAAAAATTGTGGACTTCTTGCATATATTTTGAAATTTGAGGCAATAAATGTAGTTTTTCGAGTTCATTATTTCTCCAAATACTTTATTCTTGTCCTTATCTACAAATTTGCTTCAGAGGTCAGAAGAAGATTCGCATTGGTTTCAGAGATATAGCCCCGAATTTCTTTAAAAACTCAATATTTAGCCATGTTTAGATGGGGCCATAAAACCCGAGCTGGATCTGACACAACAAAACCCAACTAGGGTTTTTTGTCGTTTGGGTCTGTGCTTTCAAAAAATTCTCAGTTCGAAGTGTTTGCACAAGATCACCTTTAAAATGTTGCACAGTGTACGTATAACAACAGTACGTTGAAAATACAAAACACCGTAATAGAAAAAGTAAAAAACTATAAATATTTAGGAGTTACCATGAATGAACAATGGGATGTTTCGAAAGAAATAACTTGTCGTATAGTAATGGCAAGGGATGCATTTTACAGATACAACAAGATACTGACAAGTCATGACGTCGGTATACAATCTAAAACCAGATTCATCAAATGCTACATCTGGTCTGTTTTATTATATGCATTAGAAACATGGACGATAAAGGCGATAGATGAAAGAAGACTGGAATCATTTGAAATTTGGATATACCGAAAAATACTTAAAATACCGTGGACAGATCGCATAAGAAATGACGAGGTACTAAGAAGAATGAATCAAGATCGCCAACTCCTAAAAACAGTTAAAACCAGAAAAGTGTCATACCTGGGACATATCATGAGAAATGATAAATATATTCTTCTGCAAAAAATTATCAAAGGATTAGTTGATGGAAGACCATGCACAGGAAGAAAAGAAGTTTCTTGGCTGAAAAATATTCTGACATGGACCGGACATCAAAATGAAAGAAGTTTATTGAATGCCGCCAAAAACAGATATCTATATTTATAAAAATCCATTTTTGTTAAACATAAGAAAAATTGTAAATCAACAAATAATCTGTAATTATTATATGATCGCATATATCCGAAACACGGATGCGCAAATAAAGAAGAAGATAAAGAAAAAATATTTAAAAATGTCTTATTTGTTTTTATGAGAACATTTATGGATAAATCGTTAACTGTAGATGTTTAAATATTTACTTTTTTTATTTTCGCGGAAAATCAGCAAATAATAAAAAAATCTTGAAGTAAATCCAAATTATCCTGTCCGAGAGTCCGCACAAACTTAAAACATAAATTAAAACTACTATATACAGAATCTAGACAATCCGTAGAAAAATATGAAACCAAACTTATAGAGATTGGATATATAAATTTCATATTATAACAACAACAATATAGAAAGAAAAAAACTTATTGTTGCAATATTGTATAAAATATATTTTTTGGTTTGATTAGAAAAATTAGAAAACATGATTTGAGAGTTCTCCAATTATTTCGCTAAAATCTTATATAATAACACTGCGATACAAAAGTTGACAAACAAATTTTGCAGGGGTTCTGATGCATATGGGAGTCCATGGAAGACGAAAATAACTTCGGTTTCTTTGGGGCACTTCGGTTTTTGATTTTATAACGGGAAATGTAGTGAAAACGGGTTTTCTTGGATTTTCAACATTAAACGGGCATATCTTATTTTTTCCACAACGGATTTCTACATTTGTTAACCGATTTTAAAAATCTATGGCTTGTTCCAAAGACAATATTCTCTTTTTCAAGGAAAAAATAGGCTGTAGAAATCCGTTGTATAAAATAATAAGATATGTCCGTTTAAATTTGAAATTCCAAGAAACCCCGGTCTTCACTACATTTTCCGTTACAAAATCAAAAAACGAAGTGACCCAAAAAAACAAATGCAAATTTTTCGTGTAGCACAGTGTAATTAACGCATTCTGCTAAAACTTGATAAAAAAATATGGTTTACAATTATGATATTTTTCGCTTTTGTTGGAACAAAAATATATATTTTTGCTCCAAAAATTTATTTGTTTTGTTCAAGCATTGTAATCCAAATCCAAAAATACCATATTTTGCTCCAAACATAGATAAGAAAAACAACTTTCAATTTCCGCAATATTGTAAAAATCATTAACAATACCGATGGTAGGAACACATAACTTTGAGATAAACATCTCGTATAATATTACGAGCATTGGTGAACACAATACATGGTTTGCTGCTTTAACTGGCAACAAAGTCAAACAAAGCTAGCCCATTGCGCTTAACCCAGCACCCACCACAACATAAGGAATAATTAACAAGTGAGCCAAGGCTATAGTCGGGTCGGGCCGACTATGTGATATTAAAATTAAATATTAAAATTGGGATAGCTTAGCGCCTTTGCTCTGAATGTCTTCATGTCATGAATATTATCCGACCATCACCAAAATCAATAGGCTTCTTCCCCTCCGTGATCTTCATCAACACCCAAAATTTGGTGACGATCGGATTAAAATTGCGGCCTGTAGCGTGATTACAATAGCTAGATCGACTCAGCTCGTCGATACCATTATTTCGATGCGTTACAAAATTTTTGGCAAAACCAACTTATAATACCCTCCCCACATATTGGTGTAGGGTATAAAAACCATAACAAACATGAAATGAAACCCAAATTACAACCACTTCTCAGATTGTGCCGGTTTAACTCAACCATCAAAACACAAAGAAGAAGAATGAAACAAAATAGAAACAAATAAAAACAAGAATCTCATTGTTGGTATACATACACAAGAAGAAGATAAAGTCATCCTGTCGTACAAACAAAACTCACCAACATTTTTTTTCGCCACGGCATCGAATACCGAGAGAAGATAAAAAAATTATCGAAGAAAAGAGAAAAGTATTATCCAGTTGACAAAAACTATTTTTGGATTTAACAAAAAACAATTGTTGAAATTTACAAAAACGATGGTTGGATTCACAATACTACATAAGGAATCTAACAATATCTTTACAATACATATTTTGCTCTTCGAATATTGTTGGATCAATCATATTTTTTCTCTGTGTGTTGCATCACACAATGACACACACATCACACGAGTTCTGTAATTCTGTAATTCAATGCGAAATATGCCATGAAATCACGTCATCGCATAATACCCATTCCTTCAAATTTTACTGGGAACTTTTCATTATTCCGAGTAAGTTCATACTTCCTGAGGAAATGGGCCGGAAGCTGTAAAACCCTTAAGGCCACCAAGTGTGGAGGCACCACCCACTCGTCAACTTTCGAACGGAGTTTCCGAGTAGGTCCAACATTTGCATATCGTAATATTTCCGCCAATCTTAGATCAACATGCGATATATCAGGTACCTATCCCCCAAAAATTCAGAAAATTTCGCATCAATGCTGTTTAATACCATTTTAAGGATCGTTTTGAAATGTTTGCTTAAGGAAGTCCATACTTATTGAAATAATTGTTCGAACGATCAAAATTTATTATTGCCAGTAACTAAAATGGTTAGTGCGCACTATAACTCTTTAAATGACACAGTTTAGCCCAAAGATCGACTAAACTGGACCCCACCTTTTAGAAAAGTTGTACGCGGATGAAATACTTGGGAAATGTAAGCCATTATGAGAACTTGACTTTTCAATGCGAGTTTACTTTTTTCCATTTGAAGTACTGTAATATGAAATTTTAGTTCTAGGAAGCAACTGCAACGAATCACTTGACAATAACAAAATATTTAAATAATAAACACATTTATTATGCCATCGATGGTAAATGGCACACGAATGAAAAACTTGTGAAATTGTGAACAGCACAGTGGTGGTTTTAATGAATCCATTCATTCACACATACGAGTATACAACTTTTATACAGAGAAGCTGTCATATTTGCCAAAGCAGATGATGAGATACACAAATGAAACCCGAATTTCAACCGCCATAATATATGCCCAACGTACATTTAAAATCAAAACAACAACAACAGCAACTACTATATCAACTAAAAAGCTCACACAAACTACAATTCAGGCAACTACTTTACGGTGAGCCCATCAAAACGTTTAGTCCTCCATTATAATATGAACATATGCAGCAGCATCAGTAGTGCATGTATCCATCCATCCATTCCAGCCATCAGACATCCAAAACTAACAAATTTTGTATATTTAGTACCTCAGGTTTACATCAACATCATTTTCATTCATTTTGATAATGCAAATGCAACAAAAACTCATAAATAATAAATTATGATTGCATATACAGAATGTACGTACGTACATATGTAGATACATACATATGTACAATATATACATGGCATGTGTGTAATCCTGCCTGCCAGCCGACAAGAGCATATTTTTTCGATGTTTGTATATTTAAATGCAAAACTATGCCGTTTTGCATAGATGTGAGTAAGAATGTCCACTGCATCAGATTCCAGGTAGCGGCTCGTTTTCTGGTCATTCATCGGACTTAAACACAAATGGATATCCAACACAGTGAAAACGATTATGTATAGAAGTGGCTGTGGCAACACTGCCAGTACCAACTTCGTAGCCCATTGCACTATTAACAACAATACTTCCATCCTGGTAGGACGTTAGTTTCTCGTCCTCATCCTACTCCTCATCATCATCATCATTATTAACACCACCTGCACCTGTACCACCACCAACAACAGCGGCAATTGTACCGGGGGCCACAAATTATCGTATGGCAAATGTTTGTGGAACATGTAACCTGCATAAGTGCATGTAAATGGATAAGCATAAAATTTCATCCTCAAAAAAGTAAAACCCGGAACGAACACTAAGAAAGAATTATGTTATGTGAACGCTTTTCAAAATAACAATGATAATATTTTTGTTTATGTTTGAGAACATATGTCGGTCAGACAAAACATAAGTGCCAGAGCAGCGAGTGTATGTTAATAGAGAAATAAGAGAAGAAAAAGTTAAGGACATGCGCTGTATCACTTTTTTAATTTTAGAACACCGCCACAAGTTTAGTACAATATATAAGAGTTTATTGGTATAAGAGATTATAATGAACGAATGTTTCTAAATGTTACTTATTATTTACAGGTTATTAGAGCGATCGAAGAAACTGCATGTCGGTGATAAAATCAGGTTCGCTTTGTGACACAAACAAGAAAAAGCTAACAGGATTTTTTTTTTAGAAACCTAATCGTTGTATCAAATAAAACATGACAGCTGGCTTTTTTTATAAATGACCACATAAAAACTGTATTTTCAACATGAAACAATGATAGAGGTATCAATAATGAACAAACAATTATTATACTTGCACCTAGAGGTGGCTAACCCCCTGTCCTGTTCATTGTACTTAAATTTTCATTTATTCTACTATCGGAAAACTAGGCCTACTCATAATGAAGTGACTATCAGATCAGAAGAACATGTAAACATTGTTACAGAAAAGTTTAGCTTATATTAATCTGCTATTTGGATAGCTAATAGACTTCTTTCTGAATTTCTTTGAAAAAAGCTAGGGGTTTCTATAGGAGGGACACTAGAAAACCTTCTGGCCTAGGCAGCACGCAGTGTCGTCAGGCGTCATTTGACATTTTTTTTTTTTGCAAACAACCCAACACATGGTCTTATGTCAAACTGTCCTGAGTACGCTTACGCTAAAAACTGTCAAACTTTCCAAAACAAAAATATCAAATGACGCCTGGCGACACTGCGTGTTGCCTTGGCCAGAAGGTTTTCTAGTGCCACTCGTAAGATGATCTTTCTCGTCAATTTTTAAAAGAAAATATTTTGACTATGTTGACCTCCTACAAGAAGACCTTTCGGAGGTCTATAGAATATTTTATAAGGAAGTCTTTTGTTTTTGTAAGAGAGTACCAAGTGGTCAATAAAAGGACCTATTGGTTTTCTATGAGAAATCCCGTTGTTTTTTAATGATAAAAGCTTCTGAAAAGAAGATTTTGTTCTCATTGATCAGGTAAAATTTGGATGTCACATTTGTGAAGATAATAGATTTATGTTGGGGAAGGGTGAAACATCTTGGCTTTCCTTCCACTTATATTTGTTTTAAGGCTCAGATTTTGGGAGATACAAAAGAGTTCTAAATGAAAACGAAAAAATGTTTAATAGATCAGAAACATTGTGGCGTTTTTTGGGATAGCGTTTGCAATTTTGTTTTTTTCAAAATAGTCTGGCTTAATCCCATTGTTGTTGTTTTAATATTTTAAAACAACTAGTTTATTACTGGAAAAGATTTGGCATTGTTCGCCAAGGGGTAAGGCAGGGAATACTATAGTTTCGATTCTCGCCACAGAATCTCATCAGTTCCCTTGTTTTTTGTTTGTGGATATTCTCCACCGAAGTTATTTTTCAATAACTTCTTCAACAAAAAACTTGTTATACCCAAACATCAATCGTCAGCTCGAAGTATAAAGGTAAGCAAAGAAAAAGTTCAATGAGAAGTTTTTCCTTGGCAACCTCACACAACTCCAACGAAAGTGTCTGCGAAAACAATTCAAACCTTTTCCACTAGTATGTGTCGCCGAATTTCAACGAATGCACACACCAAAATTTGGTTGGTCTGCTTTACAGCAAAAACAACACACGTCGTGCCAGTGTCTTCAATTAGAAATCTTTTCCACTAATAAACTAGTTGTTTTCAAATATTAAAACAACAACAATGGGATTAAGCCCGACTATTTTGAAAAAAACAAAATTGTTTAATAGATCTGCATTAAATTATTATAAATTATAAATCTAAAGAATGTCCCTGAAAAACAGTTTTTGAAATATTTTGAAAAAAAATCAAGACTATCTCATAGGAGAGAGTATACAAAGTTTAAACCATTTGAAATTAACGTATGCTTTACTTGTATTCGTTTTAAAGATATTGACAGAGTAATATTTCTTACTTGTAACTTTTCGATGTAAAGATACAGCAGAAACAATTTGGAGGATGAATTTGAAATGTTATGAAACAAGACAGCTGATTTGTAGATATATTATTAGTTTCGAGTGGTGGAATTTATTTTCGGAATCGAAGCCGCACTATGTCGCGAGTTCATATAAACGGTGGCCAAAAATAGAAGGAGTTGGCGTAGGTGGATGAATTTTGGTACAAGTAATTATTGTTAACAATGTCGAGGGTAACAAATTGGGAAGGTTGGTCCACGTTTTTGTATAGCCATCATATAATGGTACCTCCCGATTTTCGGAATTTTGAAGATTTTACCAAAATTTCTCGATTTAATTGGCAGTATTTTTGCATTGAAGGTTCCCAGTGGACCAAAAACTTTTCTGATCAAAAATTATAAGCATGGGTCCACGTTTTGATATAGCCCCTATAGAACGGTACCGCCCGATTTTTTGCATTTTTAAGGTTTTAGCCACATTATTCACCCGAAATGATTGAAAATTTTGTGTTCAGTCTTCATATATTTTTGTGAGCTTGTTGAATACATTAAATTTTTGTCGTTACATAAGAGAATTGTTCTTAAAAAAGTTTTTTGAACGATTAGCGTTCAATTTTTCATTAAAAATCGATATTTTCGACTTTGACTGTTCACTAATTTAATATTTAAATTGATATTTTAAAATTCCCTCGTTCTCAAACATAAATCGACACCGCAAACGTTTTGTTAACAAAAGGGGTAATCCCTTAATGGGTGCCACCGTGGTGCAATGGTGTGCACACCCGCCTTGCACGCAGAAGATCGTGGGTTCGATTCCCTGGCTAGGCAAAATAAAATTTTCAACGGTGTCAAAATACCCCTCAGTAATGTTGGCGACAGTTCCTGAGTATTTCAGCCATGTAAAACTTCTCTACAAGTGGTGTCTTAGGACACGCCGTTCGGACTCGGCGATAA
The DNA here is from genome assembly GCF_047663935.1 of Musca autumnalis. Taxonomy (NCBI): domain Eukaryota; kingdom Metazoa; phylum Arthropoda; class Insecta; order Diptera; family Muscidae; genus Musca; species Musca autumnalis. The sequence continues at coordinate 2,789,046 of NW_027411755.1, read as the reverse complement.
ACTGTAGGGGTGCACTCATTGATATGAGAGAAGTCACCCTTGTACCGCCTGCGATGTTTGTGGAACAATTTTTTATTATTAACCCCTTAATGAGGTGGTCATTGAAAAATATAAGTAACATATTCGTCTACAAACCTCTGCAGCTGGCACCTTTATACCAGGTTCTCGGAGTCGGAGTCTAGAAAAATGAAAAAAAGCTCGACTCCGACTCCGGGAAAAATTCTTTTTTTTCTTCTTCTTTATTTGCCAATTCGTTTTCCAAATGTTAGCGACCAATACAATTATAAATAGATTTGTTTTTATAAATACGTATATATACAATATTTGTTTAAAGATTGCTTAGTATGTCTGCAAACGCATTTCTATCTCTAGCCTTTGATAATAGGGTTGTAGTATCTCGGATGCCCGTCCATTCTGTAATATTATCCATCCATGTTGTATCCTTTCTTCCTCTAACAGGTCTTCCTTCTATCTTTATGTGGATTATATTTTGTAGCAATTTATATTTTCGATTTCGCATTATATGCCCCAGGTATGCAGCCTTTTGTCTTTTTATTACTGAGATAAGTTCTCTTTCGCAGTGCATCCTTCTCAGTACATCGGTATTTGTCATATGGGCTGTCCAGGGAATTTTGAGTACTCTCCAATAAATCCATATCTCAAAAGCTTCCAGTCTTCTTATATCAGCACTTTTAATTGTCCATACTTCCGTTGCATATATTGTTGTTTCAAGATTAATGTCATGACTCGTAAGTACTCTCTTATAAATATTTTGAAAATGCTTCTCTGGCCTGTTCAATTCTGCATCTTATTTCTTGCGAGGACTGCCACTGTCAATTCTATCTGTCATTTCACCGTCCACTTTTATTTGTGCACTTTGATGCCAATATAGACTTTTGATACAATGCACTTCTTTCTGGTCTAGGCCAATGGAGATGAGGATGTCAATCAACTTATCGTGTAACACTGTATCAAAAGCTTTTTCGTAATCTATGAAGCATAGAAATACGTCTTTTTGTGTGTTTTTACATTTCTGGACCAATGTTTGTATCGAAAAAAGTGCTTCTCGGGATCCCATACCTTCCTTAAATCCAAACTGAGATGTTCCCATGGCTTTTTCGCACTTTTAGTATATTCTGGAGTGAATTATCCGTAGAAAAATTTTTAGGGCATGGCTCATGAGACTTATAAGTCTGTGTTCGTTACAATATTTTGCGTTGCATTTTTTCGGAATCGTAATAAATGTAGATTTTAACCAGTCTTGTGGGTATCGGCCTGTGCGATGTTTTCGTCATCTATTAATTTAAGGATTTCCGAGGGAATCTCGTCAGGGCCACAAGCTTTCCTATCTTTCAGAGTGTTTATTGCTGTTTCAACTTCTCTTCGACTGATGGGATTTCCTGTAAGAGATTGTTGAGTCCGTTGTTCAAACGTTGTTCGATTTTCATCTGTAAAAATTTGTTTTATATAATCTCTCCAAATAGTCTTATTTTCTTCTGTATCAAACACAGGATCATTATTATCATTATATAGTACTTTTGAATGAGTTTTGCGGTATACACCAGCCATTTCTTTTAACTTTTTATGGAGATTAAAGTCGTCGTGAAGGCTTTTCAATCTTTCAATCTCCTGACATTGCTTATTTATATGATTGTTTTTTGCCATGCGTATAGCGACTTGGGTTTCCCTGTTTAGTTCCCAAAACAGTTCAAAGTTCTTGTTTTTATGTTTTCGTCTCTCTTCCATCATGTTGAGAATATCCTGTGTCATCCATTCCTTCTATGTAGATTTTTTGCCGTATCCGAAGGTATTATCTGCTAGGGGTTTGAGCGTAGTCCTTAGTGCGTTCCACAAGTCGTCAATGTTTTCAGTATTTATATTTCTTAGTTCTCGATTTATATTATCTGGAAGATTTGCTTTCAAGGTGGTATTTTCAAGTTTTGCCACATTGAGTTTACGACGGATATTCTTTTTTCTATTTGCAACAATTTTTGTGCGCAACTGCATCATCAGAAGATTGTGATCTGAAGGAACATCAGCGCCTGGATATGTTGAGCATTTCTTAACCGAGGATCCGAATCTGGCATTAATTAATATAAAATCTTTTTGGTTTCTCACAATATTGTCCCTTCTATCCTGTGGCGATTTCCATGTGTATAGTCGTCTTGGGGGAAGGCAGAACATTGTGTTTGTTACCATCATTTTATGTTATTGACAGAACTGAATTAGTCTATCACCCCTGTCATTTCTTTCGCCTAGGCCATAGTTTCCTGTTACGCCTTGGCACTTTTCTGCTCCTATTTTAGCGTTAAAATCGCCTTGAATTATTGTAATTTCGTGTCTCTTTGTCATTCTTAGTAAGTCTTCAATTTCCTCGTAAAAAGCTTCAATTTCATGATTACCTTTGTCCGCAGTAGGTGCGTATACTTGGATTATGTTCATGTCAATTGGTTTACATTTAATTTTAAGTAGCATAGTCCGATCCGATTTGAAGATAGAACCCTTTACGCATTGCGCTATGTTACTTTTTTTCTAAATTTATCAAAATAATTTTTATTTTATTTTTATATGGTACAGAGATGAACATTAATAAATTTTTGGAGTCATTTATTAATTTTATAAGAAAACTATGAGAAAACATTACAATTTTTTTGGTCCAAATGGTCCACTTCATTTTTGCTACAAAATGTAAAGTTCAATGCAAAAAATAAATATAATTGCACCTTTTGCGTAAGTGTTCAACTTGAACCGATTTCTTAACATACCGCCACATTTATGGAAAAACTTATATACACTTTGAAACACCGATTTTAGATCCCATTTATTTACAACTTCACTGTAATGTAGAAAGTGTATTACAAATTTGTTTTGACCAAAATCCAAGCAACACTGCGAAATAGTCCTCTTAGACCCGCTTTTAGTATACCAATTCCAACAACATTCCATAGGAAAAAAACTTGAGTATTATTCATTTGTCATCGATTTTTATACCCTCAACCTTTAGGCTAAGGACGGTATATGGGAAATGTTGCCAATTATTTCATATTCCATTTACAAAAAATTGAATTTTTTCTTTTCGCGCTACATTAACGATTTTTGGTACATAGGTTAAGAAAAAATTCCCCAGTACAAATCCGCTCGCGAGCAAATTTTTGGTTGTTGCGGACAAATGTTATCGCGGTTTTACTTCTGCTTTTAAGAAAAAAATATTATAAAAACGGTAATTATTTTATTGAGCACAATTGTCACTAAAAAGTTATCATGAAGTGACGTCATTAAGTAGATTGCATAATATTTGTAAAATGTTACTCAGCATTCGCGGAATTTACAAACAATTTACAACATTTTAAATGTAATCCGAATTTTTTGAAAATATAGGTCCATTTACCCCTCAAAAGTTACAAAAAAAGTAACAAGTTTTAAATAAAGACTTCACGGGGAATCAAATGAGACCAAACTTATAATCATCGGGATAGTAGTTAGGATATTATAGCCAAAATAAGCACATATTTGTGTTACAAAAAACAAATTTTGGTTTGGAATAATAGTTTTCACATGCATTCTAGAGTTGCAAATATTGGAAAAATTCTATAGGAGTACTTCTTTTATTTTTCTTGAAACTCCCAAGAAAATGGGCGGATTTTGCTTTATCTACATTCACATAGAAGGTTTCCCATTGAGGAAAGTCTCGGGTTGTTGAAATGAATCATTAGTCTTCTTAAACGGAAATAGAGTTCAAATAAACCACTTTAACTTATATGCATTATTAAAATATGTGTAAATCGCGTAATTATCGAAATCGTTTTGTCCGCATGTGACTTTCATGTACAGCAAGACCCTATCTTTTAATTTGTATATATTTTTCGAAATATAATTTGGACGCTAAGATGTAGCATCGGCTGCATCTTAGCATTAAAAAACCTATAAAACATCGCTAATTTGCGCAAAGTTCATACAATTTCGTTCCGCATCCGGTTTTAGTGTCACCATGAAAATCTGCATCGATATATACCTATTTCAAGGCAATCAGTCAAGAACCGTGGATGTAGCATCACACACTATTTTTGGGATAAAATGAATGTAGTTCCCTTATCAGTGAAGGTTTTAAATTTCTGTTTCCGCAAAAAGGAAGATGCTGCACTAGTTTTTGCATAGCAGTGCAAGCGGCCGACAGAATACGCGATATTTTCAAAAACAATATTGATTGTGATTTTCCTACCTTGGAATTTCTCCTACCTGGATGGATTTTAACGAATAATGATTTATTAGATCCGCAACGTACAAATTCAAAATTTGCAACCATGCACGAGTAAATCGAATGCTAATTGTACAAGTTAGACCCGAAATATTTGATTTTTAAAAATTTGTTCGCACAAAATTTTCGTATTTGGATACAGATTTCTCTGAAGCTGTGTAGGCTACATTCATTTTTTAACATAAATATAGCCACAGCTTCCAAGCAAATCAACTTTGAAGGCCAATATTTTTTGTCAAGTCTAAAAACATTTCATTTTATCCAAAAGCATTTTTAAAGATATAGACAGAGTAATATTTCTTACTTGTAACTTTTCGATGTAAAAATACAGCAGAAACAATTTGGAAGATGAATTTAAAATATTATGAAACAGCACAGCTAATTTGTGGACATATTATTAGTTTCGAGTGGTGGAATTTATTTTCGGAATCGACGCCGCACTATGTCGAGAGTTCATATAAACGGTGGCCAAAAATAGAGGAGTTGGCGTAGGTGGATGAATTTTAGTACAAGTACTTAGCTAACAATATTGATGGTAACAAATTGGGAAGGTAACAGTACCTTCCGATTTTCGGTATTTGGAAGATTTAACCTAAATTTCTCGATTAGCGCTCAATTTTTATACCCTCCACCATAGGATGGGGGTATATTAAGTTTGTCACTACGTTTGTAACTACTCGAAATAATCATTGTAGACCCCACAAAGTATATATATTCTTGATCAGCGTGCAATTCTACATCGATATAGCCATGTCCGTCCGTCTGTCCGTCTGTCCGTCTGTCCGTCTGTCCGTCTGTGGAAATCACTCTAGCGTCCGAACGGATTGACGTAGGTTGATGAAATTTTGGGAAAATATTTTATATTTAGGTAGGACTTTTGGTATTGAAAGCGGGCTATGTAGGTCCACGCTTTCGTATAGCCCCCATACAAAATGACACATGACGCGTCGTCGTTTTAAGGAATTTTTAAGATATTTGGCCCATTTTACCTCCGAATTGGTTGTAGTTTGGTACTTTGTGTCTCCAGAGGCCAAAAAATATTCCTACCGAAGTTGGGTTATATAGGTCCATGTTTTGGTATAGCCCCCATATAAGGCCCTATATAAAGTACGCGTCATTTTAATATATTTTGAATGTATTAGACCCATTTGACCACAGAATTGGTTGTAATTTGGTGTTTTGTGTCTTCAGAGGCCAGAAAACATTCCTACCAAAGTTGGGTTATATAGGTCCACGTTTTGGTATAGCCCCCACATAAGGCCCCTTATAAAGTACGCGTCATTTTAATATATTTTGAATGTATTAGACCAATTTGACCAAAGAATCGGTTGTAACTTTGTATTTTGTGTTTCGTAAGGCTAAGAAACATTTCTATCATAAAATGTTTATATAGGTCCACGTGTTGATATAGCCTCAATAATACAATATCTCCCGATTTTCGATATTTTGAACGTTTTAGCCTCATTATCACACCGAGATGGCTGAAATTTGGTATTTAGTCTTCTTTAGGCGTATAAAACTTTCCCCCAGAAATTTGTAGGTATAGGTCCACGCCATCATATAGCCCCCATAGAACGGTACCTTCCGAATTTCTGTATTTTGAAGGTTGTGGCCACATTAATCCACCGAAATGGCTGAAATTTGTGGTGGAGGGTATAAAAAGTTCGGTCCGACCGAACTTAACGCTTTTCTTACTTGTTTTTTTTTTTTTTTTGTTAAAAATCGGATATTTTCAAAGAAGATAATAAAAAGAAGATAATAAGCCCACAAAAGTATATGTTGATCGGTCCCTTCGTTTTCGAACATAAATCGACACCGCAAACGCTTTGTTAACAAAAGGGACAACCCCTTGGTGGGTGCCACCGTGGTGCAATGGTATGTACACCTGTCTTGCACGCCGAAGGTCGTGGGTTCGATTCCCTGGCTAGGCAAAATCAAATTTTGTCATTAAAAAATATAAGTAACATGTTTGTGTGCAAGCTCTGCAGCTGGCACCTTTATACATTTGAAGTACTCACTTTTCACAATAATATCGATATACACTTTTATACAATTTTTCCCACTCCATTATTTTAAAAATTTGCTTCACAAAATTGATGGACTAAGAACTACAGGCCTGGGTAACTATAAACACCATATGATCAATATTTGCTTTCAAACAAATGTGAAGCCAAGTTTATTATATCCAAAGCAACTTAAAAACCGACCGTTACCATGAATATTCACATATTTGAAGATAATAAAAATTGCTAATTTTGAAAAATGCACACGTATAAATACCAAAGTTAAAAAAACATTCTAATTGAACTGTTTTCTATCAGCTCCCATGAATATATTTGTACTCCGAGGTACTTGGTTGTGACCTGTGACACTGTGCTCCATAACACCGTACGCCGTAGTTCAGTCGGACTCGTTAAAAAAATAAGTTCGCTATAGTTGGAGTCTAACCAAAAATGACTCGACTTCGAAGCCCTCTATAAAAGATAACTAGAGCAGATTGGTTGTTGGTCGAAAATTTGAAGATCAAAATATCTATATCGGTGATTAAAATAAATCGACAAAGAATATGCTGGACGAAAATAAGGTTTAATGCATTTTATGTTTAATAAATTTTTCCCAAAAATTAAATTTGTAATTTTCATTTAATTTTCTGATACAATAATTGAATTTGTGTGCTGTTTTGTTGACAGTTATCTTTGTTTCATTATAATAAGCCCTGACGGGAAAGTCAAACAACAAGCTTATGGGACACGCGACATTTGCTTACAGTTCTATGAACTTTTGCTGTGGCAATTAATTATCAGATTAATTTAAATCCTTTTATGTGAACTTGTGTGAGTCGGTCATGTGTTGAAATCTACAACAAGAAGAAAATGAAATAATTATAAAGAAACATTAAGATTAGCACAAGGCACTCAAGAAATGCAGGGACATTTTAATATTTCCTTTTTGGCAAAAGAAATAATTGTACTCAATTGCGTGACCCGAAACTTCTACGATATCCTAAAAAGTGTACACAGTAATGTCCGTCTAAATTGAATGTCAATGCGTACGCGTGTTTTCTACTGAACGCATGTACAGACTTTGGCTAAAATATGAACACAAAGATCAAACACTTTGTATTAAAAGTAAAAAAATCGAAATTTTTATTCGACTGTTTAAAACCTCTCATTTGTTTATATAAGATGTAAATTCCATTTCTCATAATTTTTTCGCAGGGCATCCTAATCAAATAATTTATTGCTGAAAGAGGGACCAATTTCAATTATATACATAACTTGGCTCTGTTTTGACTCACAATTATTTGGGTCAGTTTTAAACTAAATCCTATGTGCTTTAATCCAGTATTGACGGTGTGGAATGCTTTCGTCATTTCTTTACAATCCCTTGTGTAAAACACCGCTGGCCTTGACGTCTCACTTATTTCATTAACTTTGTAATGATGTAGCGTACCACATACCCGTTTATTTTACTCATTCTTAATTTATTAGCATTTATTACAACAAATTTTGTTTATAACACATTTACATGCAAATTTCAACTTATTTCAGCTTCAACTTAACAACCACACTTCAAATTAATTTCCCACGGTTTAAAAACCAACTTTTTGTTGATTGCTGCTTGCTTTAAAGTGATAAAACGTAAGAAAAAAGTTTACTGAAAAGAAAATTCTTATCATCGTCGTTAAGTCATGTTTATGTCCTTGAAATAAATTTTAAATTTCTTTTTGCTCAATGTTGCAACAAGAAAGTATTTTCTCTGGATACTAAGAATGTGAACGTGTAAATGTGAAAGCACTATTTTTGATGACAACTCAGCTAGTTCGTTGATTCGTTTGTTTGCATGTTCGGTGAGTGCGACTGTGTGTTTGAATGTTGAAAGCGATAATTGAAAATATCACAGAAGCACGAAGTTACGAGTCCTTTGTAGTCGGGGCCAAAAACAGCAAAGGCCACAAACAATCAAACAGCCAAACGACCAGCAAACAACGACAACAACAGCAACAACACCAAAGTCAATAACAACTTCAACATGAACAAATTCAACACTCTCCAAACAAACTATGAATGGCAAGAAAAGTATCCATCCAAGTAAGCAACAAATAAATGTTGTTGATTTGCTCGTGATTGCTCTGGCATTGGTCACGCAGCATTGACATTTTCCTTTGAAAGGCACATTTAGGTAGATTTTTGTATAGGACGGGGTGGGCAGCAGGGGGGCGACAACTTATCAGGATTATGAAAAAATGTCAACGTCCTTGTTTACAAATGCTTTTGTGAACTTTTGCCTTAGATTGAGTTTCCAGCAGAGAAATTGTTTCTTCCATTCACTTTTGACAATATTTAATTTTCTTTTAGCTTTTGATGCTTGCAACAAAACAAAGAGAAAACTTTTTAATGAGAATTGCATAACGGTTTTTTGTTTTGCTTTGAAACTTTTAACATTTTTATTGCAATTTTTCATAAACAAAAACATTTGACATTTTTCTGTTTTGTAATTTATTTATCAACAAGATCGAGAAGATCAATGTGAAACATTTGTTACAAATTATTTAGGGAAAGCGTTACTATTTCTAATGTTTATTGCCAGAGAATAAAATTAAAATAATAATTTTAATTAATTTCTCTTTGGAATCGAGCTTAATGATCTATGATTTTTGCAAGTGAAAAAGGAAAGCCGAAGATTCGAATCCACACAACAACCACTATGTAACATGTTTCGCCTTTGGTAGAGGCTCATCAGCCATATAGGCTGTGGAGCGGCTTAGCTGTCATCGAACTTTCCTCTTACAAATGCAATTTGTTTTTTACATAGATGGGTATTTTTCCATTCATTGCATGGCTACCATGACAAACGCTTTGCGTAGCCTTTGGAAGTTATGAAGGCTAACACGCCGTGACAAGACTTTTTTTCATGTGTGTTTTCAAGGACGTGGTTTCAACCCCAGCCTGGCTCAAGCTGATTTTTATTTATTTGAAAATGTTAATTATTTTCTCGTTGGAGTCGAGCTTTATGACCGACGAGATATTAATTAAAATGACAAGTAGGAGTGAGGTAGATAGATAATGATAATAATGTATAAGGTGTTTTCATGACCGAAACATTAAATGAAGTGAGAAATTACATCTGTGAAGGTTTTACCAATTATAGTTCACCTACGAATTCGAAGAAAGCGATATGAAAATAAAATTCTTCATCACTGGGCTATTATACATAAGACACGAAAGATGATAACCTATTCATTCAGTAATAAGGCGGAGGTGACAGAATATTTGTTGAATATTTTGGGAAGAAGGAAATGTGTTTGTTATACCACACTATACACGCAACAATACGTCCATTCCGCTTACATCGAATATACGAACTATACGATATAAATATACGGTATGTAATAGAAAACTTAGGAAAATTCGAGAAAAAATTTCATAAAATTTATCTGACTTAGAGTGGGAAAATTGAATACATAACAGACTCGAAGAAAAGTGAATTTTACCTATTTCAGAATTACTATTAAGGTATTGCAGAAACTTGGCATTTATATTTATTGTAGACTAGCAAATTTATTTTTGCTTTTAAGCCTTCAAAGATACCAAGGAGGGATACCAAACATTTCTCGGCCTCTTTTATACTTACATACGTTCCATGCGGATTTCAGTTGAGAGTATTACATGTTATATGAAGGATCCTTATCTTACTGTGTACGGCCAATTGCACCATTCGACGTTCCATGCCTAATGAAGGAGTCGATTTATCATATTTTTTATACGCTCAGCCTTTAGGCTAACGTGGGCATACACTAGGGTGGGGGCGATTTAAACACCTTATCGGGGCGTTCGCGTTTCTGCTGGGATTGTACTGAGTACAAAAGTCCTCTAGACCCGATTTCTACGGTGAAAATCGAGCCTCCCGATTTGAAGTTGTTATTCCACGATTTTTTGATATTTTGGCATATAGCGCCAAACCATTGAAATTTTCGATTCAACACTAAAACAAAATTTTACCCAAGACAGTAATTAAGAACCGTCTAATATATCTTAAAAGCATTGGAATGCTCCTTCAGGCAGTTTTGGCCTTGTGGATAAAAAAATCGGGAGGCTCGATTTTCACCGTAGAAATATGGTCCAGAGGACTTTTATGCTCAGTACAATCCTAAGAATCAGAAACGCGATTACAAATCGCCCCAGTCTAGTACTCAGCAAAAAAAATCCTCCTTATAGTACTGTAGTCGTAACTACTTAAAAACCCCCTACTAACCCATTTTTTGAACAAGGTCATGCACTGAATAACTAGTTATTCTACGACCATTAGAATAACTAGTTATTCTATGGCCATTAGAAGTTAAACAAGTGGAAAAAGCGTTAAGTTCGGTCAGGCCGAACTTTTTATACCCTCCACCACAAATTTCAGCCATTTCGGTGGATTAATGTGCCCACAACCTTTAAAATACCGAAAATCGGAAGTTACCGTTCTATGGGGCCTATATGATGGCGCGGACCTATACCTACAAATTTCTGGGGGGGGGGAAGTTGTATATCCCCAACGAAGACTAAATACCAAATTTCACCCATATCGGTGTGATAATGAGGCCAAAACCTTCAAAATACCGAAAATCAGGAGATATCGTCCTATGGGGGCTATATCAAAACGTGGACCTATATAAACATTTTATGGTAGAAATGTTTCTTAGCCTCTGGAAACACAAAATACAAAGTTGCAACCGATTCTGCTGTCAAATGGGACTAATACATTCAAAATATATTAAAATGACGCGTACTTTATATGGGGCGTTATATGGGGGCTATACCAAAACGTGGACCTATATAAACCAACTTTGGTAGGAATATTTTTTGGCCTCTGGAGACACAAAATACTAAATTACAACCAATTCGGTGGTAAAATGGGACAAATATCTTAAAAATTCCTTAAAACGACGACGCGTCACGCGTCATTTTGTATGGGGGCTATAAGAAAGCGTGGACCTACATAGCCCACTTTCAATACCAAAAGTCCTACGTACAAATAATAGATTTTCCCAAAATTTCATCCACCTACGTCAATCCGTTCGGACGCTAGAGTGATTTCCACAGACGGACAGACGGACAGACAGACAGACGGACGGACGTGGCTATATCGATGTAGAATTGCACGCTGATCAAGAATATATATAGCTTGTGGGGTCTACAATTATTATTTCGAGTAGTTACAAACGTAGTGACAAACTTAATATACCCCCATCCTATGGTGGAGGGTATAAAAATAAGCTAAAAACATACCCACTACACACTAGGCCGCGCTTACGAACATTAAGGGATGTTTAAATGCTTACATGTGCTGCGTGTGCACCACCAACAGTTCTTTGTTTTGTTTAACAAAAAGTACCTGGCCGGCGGTCAGCTTTGAACACAAAACTCTCTGATTTGTAGTAGGACACAGACGCTCTGTGCCACCATACTCATAACTTAGTAAGGAGTAACATAACTAGTTATTTTTGTTTACATTACTTTGTAATGGGTTGCATAATGACTAACGGATTCGATTTTTTGCTGGGTATGTTATGACAACATTTTCTTTATGTTGTTGGGGATATTACTACAAAAATAATTTTATTATAAAGTTATTTGATACTTCATATTCGAACAGCTGTGACGCCACTACCTGGTCAATATGCCTTTGATGCGACCAAAAATGTGCCTCATCGAGTAATGGTTTTAGGACCCAAGTATGTTTAGATGAAATCCGTTTCAGACTATTTGGAGTCGCTTAGTCTGTCCATCGGGCTGACTAGAGCGCACAATAAATCTCAAAAGTTCAAAATTTTTCGATTAAATGGCGCTCACTTTCTCTATCGAACGAATTAACCAATTATAGATCAGGTCCGTATATGAACTATATCGGTTCACTCCCTCGAATACTTACCACAAAAAATTCAAAATTGCCAGCACAAGTGCAGCTTAAGGATATGGGTCAAATCATTTTGAATTTCTATGCACCATATTGTGTTTGCGTCCCTATTACAACGGTACAATTTCTTGGGGGCAAGTCTATACTTCCTCAAAAAAATACTTGCGCAAAAAATGACTTTTACCGCGGGGGTTTAAAGCTCTATAGAATCCTATGGTGACCAACTTAAATGACTGTTGGTGACGATAATCGAAAGGGGTGACTGACATTTGTTCACCTTTTGATCATCGTAATATTTCTCAAAAAGGTTATCGCTTTGGGTAGAGGGCACGCTAACTATCGGGTACCTACCCCACAAAAGTTAACGAAGTTGGTCCATACTTTGCACATCGTAATATTTCTACGAGACATATATTCGGTTCGAATATGAGCTATTTATGTCAACTTCTTCGGGTACCTCCCACACAAAATTTCGGAAAAGTGCAGTTTAAAAGCTGGTCTCGAATACCTTTGATTTTTGTTGTAAAAACTTGTATTCGCTGTCCTCATTGCGATGGTACAAGTTTTTTTCGGGGGCAAGTCCTTACTTGTTGAGATAATGACCCAAAAGCTTCAAACAAGCCTAACGGCACCAACTAAGTTGGGTAGTGCGTAAGATAACCCTCGAAGGAAGAAACAGATTTGGTCCAAAGGTTGTATATCGTATTACATTTTTAATTGTTTCACATACATCCCAGAAGGGACAAGGAAGACTTCTTTCGTACCAGTGAGTGCATCCCGATTCATATTAGCCAAATATATGGGACCTACAATTTATCGCCGAGTCCCAACGGCGTGTCCCAAGACACCACTTGTAGAAAAGTTTTACATGGCTGAATTACTCAGATACTGTCGCCAACTTTACTGACTTTACTGAGGGATATATTGAAAACTTGATGTTGCCTGTCCTGAAAATCGAACCCAGTACAGGGCGGGTGTTCATTATATAGACGTAAGAAGTATTGTGTTTACTTCTTTTCATTATACCCGAGGCTGAGGGTATATCTCTGTCGGCCAAGCCGACTGATACTTTGTTACTTGTTTAATATAGTATGTTAAGCATCTAAGAATATCGTCTATCATCTATCAAAAATTAAAATATTTACATATTCACAAACGTATGTATGTATATTATTGACATTTGTATTTGAATTTGATTGGCCTTGAACTTTCCAAAACCAAAATACTTATCATATCTTGACAATTTATGCATATAAATTAATTGTTGGCATTTTTAAAAGCTCAATAAAATATTAAAGGCCGCAATCGTAATGTATTTTACTCTCTTCTATGGAAATATTGCCACATTTTTACCCCCCTTTTTTGCATATTTTAGACACGGTTTTAGAAATATTATTCATTATCTATTCAAATGGATTCTCTAAAGCTTTAAATATATACAAATACACATATGTATGTACATACACGTGCACATCCATACATGCATAACATTTAATTATAATGCAATTGAACTAAATGTATTGCATATTTTTCGGATCATGTATAATTTAATAATAATTGCATATTTAATATGACTTTGCAGTTAGGAATTTTATTAATTTTCGGAAAATTATTTGTATGGGAAGTGTAAATATGATTTTGTCTAACTAATCGAGTTATGCCACAGAAAAATTTCAGATATGATTATCATTATGGCACCAAAGCTGTGGATGAGTATTTCAAATAAATCTGTTATTTTTGTTTGTCAAAATAAAAACGCAAAATAGTTGTAGAGAATACATACATACACATCCATTATAACAATCAAATTCACCAGCTTTTAAGGTAATTACAAAAGTTGGTGCTTGTTTTTGCCAATTTTTGAAGCTATTTGCGTGCCGGTTATCTGGGCGTACTTCATTTTCAATTAATCCAAAAAAACATTTCCTTTGAAATTATGAGGTGTCCAAACAGCAAAAACACGAGATTATTTACCGAATATTTCTCAGACAGTTTGGTCAGTTTTTAGTTATAACAACAATTTCTGTTTTTGTAGCATTTTACAAAGGCTTCACAATGTGTTTTTGTTTCTTTGGCTTGGCGTTTTTTCAGCAAATTACAAAAGTTAAAAACATGTCTTTAGCAGTGACAATGTAAAGTCAACAAATTCGTTTGTTACCCAATGGTGGTCTGGTGGTTCTGAGTTGGGGTTTTTGGAGTTTGTGTGATACCTCAAAGTAAACAACGTTAAAAATGCTAGACACACGGAGCAAAATCTCATCCCCGCCATACATTCGGAAACGGAAAGCTGCAAGAAACACTCACCCAAAATGTCATTGTATTTTAGATTTAGGACGCTCTCACAAGCTGCAGCAAAACCTAGTCATACTTAGAGTCCTTTGAATATTTTGTTATACCTCGTCGCTTGTGTTTTATTTTTGTTGCCTGAAAAGGCCAGAGAAATAAGAGGGCTGTGTGTATTTTTCCTAGGATAGATTTTATGCATACGTCTAATATAACGAACGAACAAACGTACATTCAGTACTACGGCCGTGTTTGTTGTAGAATTCATATTTTGGTAGCTCTAGAAAGCCTTTCATTTCACGGGGGATTGTTAAGGGTAAAGGAGGTTTTGTTTTTTATTTTGGTCTGAGGTTTTAGTTAACAGCAGCTGCCAACTTGGTTAGACAAAGATGGTTTTTGTTGCTGTTTTTTCTGGTATGCCATCGCGCAGAGTGTTGTTACGTTTTTGCAAAGAAAGCCTTTTTTGGGATAAAAATGTTTCTCAAAAAATTGGAGAAAATTACAAAAAAAGTTCATTAACATGTCAACACAAAATGTTTAAGTAACCCTTTGTTACTGGCTTTCGGGTTAAGCAACCTTTTTGTGGGATTATTAAACCAATGTTGCAAAAAAAGTTTTTGTTGTTTATGTTTTTGATGGCGATATTCAATCATGTAATATTTGTTAAACGAACTTAGGAATATTTGTAGCCGTTTCTTCAATAAATCTTAACATAGCAATTCTTAAACCTATTGAGATTTGCTATAGGAGGGCAGTATAAACAACACTTATAAGCCATATAAGCCAATAAATGTAATTTCCAAATAAAGGTACTAGAAATGTTGTACACGGTTTTCTGACCATAAAGATCAAGAAAATCTTCGCTTCATAAAATTACTCTTCATCCCCATTGCAATGTCAAAATAATTCACAAAACTTACAATAAACGGTCTGTCAATGCTTAAATTACAAACTATTATTACTATAAACAACTGGGCGATTTTCTAAATTTGTATCCTAAGTAACAAAATGATCAGTGTTTATCAGTTTTGTGGTAAAACTAGTAAAAAAATATCTGTCGGTTTCACTTATAGATATCACCCTCAGTCTATTGCAGTGAAAATGTTCGTCCTAGCTACTGATCCGTCACCGGCTGTCAAAACTGCTTTCCAAAATTTAACATTTTTAAATGAAATCGTAATTTTATTGCAACACAGTTTTTGCGGAACTTTCGGGCCACATATCTCGGGAGGTATGCACTTCTCCCCAGAGAATTACACGTTTGCAATAGAGAAAGAAACGACCTTAAAATGTTAAAATATTTGGTTAATTGATGTTGGCTTCCCGTAATTTTCGGGTCCTTATTCCGGGAACATACTTCCTGAAAAAAACCTGTAGTTGTAATACCTATCGTACAGATTTGAAAACGTTGCGAGAATATTTTTATACCATTCGCCATATAATGGAGGGTATTTTATGTTTGTAACTTCTCGAAATCATAATTTTAGATCCCACAAAGTCTATTTGTTCTAGATCAGTGTGAAATTATACATCGATGGAGCCATGTACGTCTGTCCGTCCATATGTGGAAGTCACTCTAGCGGCATAACGGATTGAAGAGGTGGATACAATTTTGGTCAAATGTATTGCACTTACTTCCTTAGCTGGTCATATACAGAAAATCTAATCATCAGAACATCCTTCTGATTATACCCTCAGCCTTTAGGCTAAAGAGGGTATTTACACTTTGATACGACCAAAAATGTGCCTCATCGAAATAATGGTTCTAGACCCCAAGTATGTTTGTATGATATCCGTTTCAGACAATTTTGAGTAGATCTAGCAATGTCCGTCCGTCTGTCTGTCGGTCTGTCGGGCTGGTGCACGATAACTCTCGAACGGATCAATCGATTCGGTTCAAATTTTGGGTATCGAAATATTTTGTCCAGATTCGATTTAAGTTCGAAGATGGGCCATATAGGTCCACTCCTTCAGGTACTTCCCCCTCAAATGTTCAAAAATTGTCGCAAAACTTGTGCGCACGATAACTCTTTTAGGGAATAATAATATAATTTCTACCAAACTTAGATGAGGTTCCAATATGGACTCAATCGGTCCACTCCTTCGGGTACCTCCTACACAAATTTTCGGTAAAATTCAGTTTAGGACCTGGTCTCGAATCGCTTTGATTTTTGTTTACACACGTTGTATTCGCTGTCCTCTATACGACGCTGTAAGTTTCATTAGGGGCAAGTCCGTACTTCCTGAGAAAATAGCCTGAAAGTTACAAAAAAACCTTATGACACCGTGTGTAGTGGTTGGAGCGCAGATAACTCTCGAACGGATCTGCCGATTCGGTCCAAAATTTGGCTTTCGTAATATTTTGTCCAAATTTAGTTCAAGTTCGAAGATGGATTATATCGGTCCACTCCTTCCGGTACCTCCCCCACAAAAGTTCGAAAATGTTCGGAAAATTTGTGTGTACGATAACTCTTGAAGGGAGTAACCGATTTGGTTCATACTTTGCACATTATGACATTTCTACCAGTCTTAGTTGAGGTTGCAATATGGACTCAATCGGTAAACTCATCCGAGTACCTCCCACACAAAATTTCGGAAAAGTTCAGTTTAGGACCTGCTCTCGAATCGCCTTGGTTTTTGTTGTAACATCTTGTATTCACTGTCCCCTATATGAAGGTACAAGTTTCCTCAGGGGAAAGTCCATACTTCCTGAAAAAATAGCATGAAAGTTTAAAAACAAACCCTATGACACCATGTTTATGGGTGGAAGCGCAAGATAATTCTCGAACGGATATGCCGATCCCGGCCAAAATTTGGCCTTCGTAATATTGTTTCCAAACTTAGTTTATGTTCGTAGATAAGCCATATCGGTCCACTCCTTCAAGTATCTACCCCACAAAAGTTCAAAAATATTCGGAAAAATTGTGCGCACGATAATTCTTGATGGGAGTGACCGATTTGGTCCATACTTTACACATTCTCATAATATCTACCAGATATAGATCAGGTTCGAATATGGACTATATTTGTCCACTCCATCCGGTACCTCCCACACAAAATTTTGGATAAGTTCACTTTAAGACATGCCATGATCTATGTCCATTCCTTTAAGTACCATTTCCGCAAAATTTTTGAAATTTAATCCTAATCAACATTTTTGTCGGTTCATACGACCAAAATTTTGAAACACCCTAAATACATAAGTTTTTTGTGCAAAAAGTGTTTAAATTTGCACAGGCTGAGGGTATATCTCTGTCGGCAAAGCCGACTGATACTTTTTTACTTGTTTTATGCTTCACTCGTTCGCTCCATCGAAGCATTGGCCTTCCAGTTCTGGGTGTGCCGCCATGCGCCCGTATTTTTACGCCTTTTTAACGGGTTCATCATCATCCATTCTCCTGACATGGCCTAGCCAACGCAATTGTTGCATCTCGATACGTTCAACTATACAGATGTCTTTGTATAGTTGATACAGATCACTGTTCATACGACGTCGATATTTACCGTCAACGCGGATTGGCCCGTAGATCTTTCCAAGAAATTTTTCTCTCATCAACACCAAGCACGGGTTGTATCAGTGGTTTGCAAAGTGTTACTTTTGTTTGTCGAGATGTTAAAGAAAAACTGCTTACTTAAGCTGAAGTAGCATTGGACCAAAAAGACCCGTTTAGTGACTAGCATGAGCAGTAATTTTTTCATATAAAGATACCCCGCATTGTTGTCAGTAATATTGCCAAAGACACTTTATACCTAAAATGCAAGGATTCCAAGAAATCTGATGTCGAATATTTCAAAACCTGTAGAAATGGACGGAAATTTCCACGCCTATTTAGGTTCCTTCCCGACGTAAACTTTCAAAACGCTGATACACTTGTCTTCTTTTTTTCGGTCCTCTATCATAATCTGTGCGGGGTTTCTTGTAATTTTAAAAAAAGTTAAATTTTGATGTTCTGTGTAATACATATTTATTGTCTTAAAAAAGAGAATAAAACAATATTTTCATATAAATTTAAAATTGAAGTATTTGACATAAAATTAAATATAGCTGAAATAGTTGTTACTCGCCTTAAGAACTACCTCTTCTATGTATTCTTCCAGGCAATTACATTTGAATGCGACAAAGTCAAAGTTATTGTCTATTGTCTACTTGAGAATGACGGGGGTTTTGTTCTTGTTTATATTCAAATCCTTTCCTGTGCCTTAAAGGATGTCAAACTCAAGTCGTTACCTATGCGACCTGGCTACAATTGTTATTTGAGACATTGTTGTTATTGGCTTTGTAGTAGTCTTTCATTTGAATATTATCTGTGTGTTTGTGTGCATAATTTCCTATTGTGTGTGTTAAGTTTTTGGTCACTCTACATTTCCTAGAGGTATTTCACTTAAATAATTGCATGGGCACACACACACTCGCATACATATATGTATGCACAAAAGTATGTTCGGAAGCGGATACCATTGTGACAGTGTTAGTGCAAGCATGTAATATATTTCAAATTAATTGGCATTTTGTTGAATACGTGTGTGTGTGCGTGTATACGTAAACAGAGCAAAAGAGTTTTACAAATGTGTCTTTTACAAGTGACATTAACATTAATTGCATTATGACATCATTACGGTTTCATATTTCATTTGATTGGTATGCCATGTATACACAAACATTCACATGGCCTTATATATGTAGATTTGTATGCGTTTATATATGCACATGCATAAACTACTATTATGCATTGTCATATTGTGTACCATGACTCGCTGCAAGGAAAAGTTTATGCTTTAACATTGACAGTAATAACTGGAGAAATTCAATATAAAATTTATTATTTCAATTTAATATTCAAATTAAACTTCAAAAGCAAGGTAAGTTCTCTTCCATAACAGTGCAATCACGATTTAAGTAATATGAAAACTATTTCATCTACATGAAAATTAATTTTACAGAAATAACTGGACAATTGACTAGAATCCCAGCAAAATATTTGTAATCAAAGAAGTAGTTGAATTATGGGTGCAACTGATTGCGGACTACATATTTTACGCGAAAGAAGTCACGATTTTTTACGGGAAATGGTGCAGTGAGGATGCAGTCTATTTGATCTTGACTTTTGCATGACTCTATGGAAGCGAGTGAGGTAGCATATCTTTAGATGTTTTTGAGAAATTTGGGAAAATAAAAGCAAATTCTCTAGCCATTCCTTATCATGTTTGTTGATGTTTAGAAGTCTATTTGTAAAAAATCACACATTTTTTCTATATATAAAAATCAGAAGATATATGTTGTCAGAAGATAAGAACCGGTTGTGTCTCTCATGAGTTTCGTGGACTGTTACTTAAACATAAGGTAGATCCATTTTACTTTTCTGGGATTGTTTTGTATTTTGAAATGGATCATAAATTGTGTTGACAGTTATTCGTCCACACGTTCATTATTTTTGGAATTTGTTTGTCAGAAGCGGAGAAATAAGTTTGAAAATAAATCAATATGTCCCTTTTGAAAAAACCATATTCTCCATATACTTGAGAAGAACTTACAACACAATAAAAATCTCATTAGTTGCATTAATTGAGCCTTTCCTGTATATAAAAAAACAAAATCACTTGAAATATTAATGTTAAAGCCCACTTTTGGGCTAATTGCTCTAAATTAATTAAATTGTTGCATACTTTAAAGAGTAATGCCACAGAAAATATTCCATTATATAAAATATATTAAAACAGTTAAATTACCTGTAATTCACTGGGGCTGGGAGGGCAGCCTCCAATTGAAATGTAGTTAAGGTGGAATTTTTTCTCTCCAGAGTATTTTCATTTATTAATAAAACTATTTTAATGGAGCGAAATGTGTTGGAAATTATTTGTTCCATTAAATAACAAACCAAAGACCAACAGCGCATTTTAACGTAGCTGATGATAGTAATGCTGTTGTTTTTGTTGCTGTTATTCCTTGTGGTGATGGTTAAATGAAAGGAAAAACAAAAAAACAAAACAAAAAAACTTTTCCGTAACTAAACATTTGTACTTCATATCAGTATGGAATAGTTTTTTTCGGTTGTTTGTTTTTTTGCTCTTGAAGCACATATTTCCTCTTCATTTTCCACAAAAACAACTTGAAAGTTGAAAAAGTTTCGGTATGTTTTTGGGGGTAGTTGAAGAAATAGCATACTTTTGGGGGTTGAAGTAGGATACAGAGTAATTTCAAGAGCTACAACCCACTTCAGCAGAACGGTGTATATAAAGTGTTGAAGTTCTCACTTTTTACAACTCTATACAATGGGAAGATTTTACAAAAAGGGTGGCCTATGGTTATTTCGATAATAATGGGAATGGTACGTTTGAAAGAAAATATATGAATTTGGAGAACTCTGCAGACAAGCGATCATTGGGAAATCATAAGATACAAAGACTTGTTTTTTCTTCTTTGCTATTTTGGTATAATTCTGAAGAAAATCCTACAACACGAAAATATATTGATTTTATTTTTTATTTTTGCCTTATTAAGGCGAAAGCCATTTATAGTGATACTAGCTGACCCGGCCCGCGTTGCTCGCCCGTTTTTGAGGTCCCGGTATAAACATTTACAACTACAACTTTTTTCTACAACGGATTTCTACTACCAACACACCAACCACCAATTACCAATAATAATATCTGAAATTTCACGTTTTGGTCAAAACAGCTGTGGGGGAGGTCACCCGAGACCACTACTTCCCGTTATACTATGAGGATTTGAATTGAAAGCTGTTATTTCGATATTTTGAGGAACTTTGGCTGATTTCCCAATCGATTGTTTTGGAATTTTGGTCAAGTGCCATTTCAAATTATCGGAATTTTACTGTGAAAATTGTTAAGTTGACCGCAATGTCTAACTTATTGAAACCAGTTTTTATAGCGCTTTTAAAGACACGCGTACTAACATTACGGATATTATCTGCAATTATACATTTTTGAGAAAAAAAAATGTGGACCGCGATATTTCACTTCCGCATATCGCACTTCATTAGATAAATGTATATGCGAAATTATGTCAGTTAATTGAAACTCCAAACTTTTCCTATAGTCCTGCTTGGTAATCCCATTTTTCAATGTTCACAAATACTATGGTAAGTTTTATTCCTACATCATTAGTAATTGCTCTTCTATATCAGAAGATTTTATTTTTTTTTTTAATTTGAACATCAATTATTTTCTACTAAAGTGTTGACAAGTTGATGGTGTCCTTGTACAGTTTTGTATTTTTGTAGGGACTTACGACCTTTTCCTACAATTTACGGACGTTTTTAAAACAAAATATTTATACTTTACAAAACAATGTGGAAAGGGTATTATAAGTTTGTTTTGTCCAATATTCGTGTAACATCGCGAAGTATTCGTCGTAGATTCCCTCCCCTCGCCATTTTTTCATATCTTGACGAGATAAAGCGATCTAGCTATGTGTGTCCGTCCATCCATTAACAATTGTAATAAAACTACAAGCCTAAATTTTGGACCGATCGCCACGAAATTTTGTGGAGAGATCGGGTTCCGACCTGAAGTGACCCCATTAGATGTTGGTTATGATCGAAAGGTGTGAAACGGACCAAACCCACAATTTTTACCCGACTTTGTAGCTGTCCTGTAGATCGCAGTAATATTCCGATCGGAGCGAAATTTTAAGAATGATTTGAGTTTAAGATAAATTATAAGCGGGTTTAATGGACCAAAACTTTTGTGTGAAATCTTATATATAAAAGACAATGTGTGTATGTTTGTATGTTCCGCATCAACTCAAAAACGGCTGAACCAATTTTTTTGAAAATTTCAGAGAATATACAAGGAACAACCGAGGTGAAAATAGGTTTTATATTTTTTGAATTTCGGAGGGGCAGGGGCAGGCCCTATTTTTCAAAAAACGCTTTTTTGTAAAAGTTATGAAAGTATCGGTTAGAAAATTAATTTGCGAGGCAACTGTTGTTGAATCTCCAACCCTAAGTACTTATTCCATGTAATTTTCAGATTATACACAGGGATGTCCCTTGGTTTAAGTAGGCTATATATGTATTTTGTTGAATTTCGGAGGAGCGGGTTACACCTGTGCCCTATTTTTTAAATGCGCTATATATAAAACTTACGAACGATTCCGTTTCCCCAATCCTATGTACATATTTTAGCAATAAGACCCGACCAGAGTAAAATTCTAAGTCGGTATAACCATGACCGTCTGTCAGTCTTTTGAAATTAAGATACAGCTCGCAATTTTTAAGATAGATCTTCCTGGTTTGGTATAGAAGTTTCTATTATTTCTAGGATGTTTGGTATTGACGTCATCAGAGCTTTCAGAATCACCCTTAAAACCATAGGGAACTAGACCCATGACACCATCGTCTAATTCCATTCCAAATTCATACTGCTCTTTGTTAGCAAAAATCATGATGCCTGCTTAGTTTAATATAATTTCAATCAATTATTATTTTAGAATCATTTAATAATATAAACATTGCACTTACCCGTCCGTTAGAATGTATTACTTGATTGAATTTTAATAAAAACTAATCTCGTTATGTGAATAAATGCCCCTAGAGAAACCACAAATTACCATTGGATAAAGTTAAGTAAGATATACGACAGTAAAAACCGTAAGAATTTTGATTTTTTTTTAAATTTTTCAATATATGAGGTATTTGAACACATACAACATCCCAATTTGTATCAATGAAAAGGCCAAAAGTCCATCTTTCATAATCAGTTCGCTTATAGGGGAAAATAGATTTCAAATGTAAATTTTCGTTGCAATATAAAAATTATCACATTTTTGTTCAAAAGTTTTGTCCACAGGCTCCGCCAAATATCATCCGATTATCATCCAAAGGTGTAGGCTAGTTCTTCACATTGTACCCCAACCATGAATGACGTTAAACATTACATCTGAACTACATTAGCTGTGGTATTCTTTTAAAGTATACATTTCCCAGTGGACTTACGACCTTTTCGTACTCAAATTTGTACGTTTTGTGGACTTACGACCTTTTCCGACGAGGGCAAAACATATAGTAAAACGCCACATACTACCATTTTCTTTGTATCATACGACGTGTTTTGACTTGTACTACCATCCTGTAACAAAAACGCGATTTCCAAAAAAAGTGGACTTACGACCTTTTCCGACGGAGCAGACGATATATTGATTTTAGTTTGGTTTAGGTGACACGCTGTGCGAAATACAGAACGAAACCTCTATGGACTTTCACTCAACTGAAATATAGTATCAACCAATTTAGTTCAACAAGTAAAAAAGTACCAGCCGGCATTGCCAACAGATTTATACCCTCAGCCTATGTGAAATGAAATATTTTTTTTTTTTTTAAAAAACGTATGTATTTAAATACATACGTTTTTTTTCAACATTTTGGCCTTATGAACCGACAACATTTTGCGTGGATATCGATAGATAGGGCTTTTTTGTCACACTAGCCTACGAAAAACATAATATCGCTGTAAACAGGGCCACCAGGAAAACCTTCGGTAAAAATGTCCAAAGGATCCTCGAACAGACTCTTAACAACACAAAAATGTTGAACATTTGTGTGGGAGGTACCACAAGGATTGGACAGATAGGGCCAACATTTGAACATAAACTAAGTTTCGACAATATTTAGAGATGCAATGTTTGGAACAAATCGGTTGCTACGTCCATGAGAAATCGCGCGTACCATTTTAGCGAATATTTTCGAACTTTTGTAGGAGAGGTACCGGAAAGAGTGGACCCATAAGCACCAACTTCGATTTTTTTCTTATATTCGTAGAAATATTACAATATCCAAAGTGTGGACGAACGCCGTATTCGGTTCGAGCTCTCCAGCCACGACATATGGTGCCATAGGGTTTTTTACAACTTTCGGGCTGTTTTCTCAAGAAGTATGGACTTGCCCTTGAAAAATTTTTACTGTCGTATGGGGGACAGTGAATGCAAGTTGCTTCAACAAAAATCAAAGTGAATCGAGAGCAGGTTTTAAAGTGAGTTTATCCAAAATTTTGTGTGGGAGGTACCCGAAATAGTGAACAAATATAGTCCATATTCGAACCTGATCTATATCTGATAGATATATTAGGATGTGCAAAGTATAGATTACATCGGTCACTCCATTCAAGAGTTATCGTGCGAAAAAATTTTCCGAACATTTTTGAAGTTTTGTGGGGGAGGTACCTGAAGGAGTGGACCGATATAGCCCATCTTCGAATTTAAACTATGTTTTGATAAAATATTACGAAGGCCAAATTTTGGACCGAATCGACAGATCCGTTCGAGAGTTATCTTGCGCTCCAACCACTACACACGGTGTCATAAGGGCTTTTGCACCTTTCCTGTCATTTTCTCAGGAAGTATGGACTTGCCCCTGCTGAAACTTGTACCGTCGTATGGGGGGAAGTGAATACAAGTTGTTACAAAAAAAATCAAAGCGATTCGAGAGCAGGTCCTAAACTGAACTTTTCCAAAGTTTTGTGTTGGAGGTACCCGAAGAAGTTCCACATTGGAACGATTGGGTCCATATTGGAACCTCACCTATGTCTGGTAGAAATTTCATGATGTGCAAAGTGTGGACCAAATCGGTCACTCCTATCAAGAGTTATCGTTAGTGTATCCAAAAAACCGGTTTTTTGAAACAAATTCCGAAATTCTTGCTTTTTTAAAAACCGGTTTTCGGTTATAAACATTTTCAAAACCGGTGAACCGGTTTAAATCGGTTTTTTAAATACAGTTGAACCTCGATTATCCGTGAATCGATTATCCGGGAACCTCCATTATCCGTGATAGAAAAAAATGTTGGTCTTTTTTCCATTTCCTCTATTTTTCGTTATAAACTTCATTACCCGGGAGTAAAAGCACATTTTCCAATTAATTTGATTAAGCAAACAAAAAGTAAACAACCGAAAACTGGAAATTTTCTCATATTATACAATTTGTGTATTTATGGTATCACAAAAACCATGGGACAAAGTTCATTCAGATGAAACTGATGATGATTATATTATGTATCCTTCTGAAATTTGGTGGATTACAGTAACAAATTTAATAAAAATTGCAGATTTTCATATAATTGTACAATACTATGCCATTTTTACTTAAAAATATGTTCAAAAACTGCCTAAAAGCATTGCCTCCATTATCCGGGAAAATCGATTATCCGTAAATCCTCCGGTCCCGACCATCACGGATAACCGAGGTCCGACTGTAACTATGAAATGCCTTATATTTCATAAAAAAAAAATTATTAAAAATTGGCGGAAAGGGGTAGATGAGGTATAACGACTTTGTTATATAATTATCTCATCAGATCCATGATATCTGACATTCAACCTTGAAATTGTGCTTTAAGAATAGAATAATGAAAATATTGGACTAAATATTCTTTTTAAATTGTAATTACAACAATACTTTCTGAATATTATTTAATTTTTAAGACACATTGCGTCAAAAAGCAATACTCGTGCCATCAGATAGAGCTTCTCTCCACTCACACCATTAAAGCTCCCTGAAGTATGCAACAAAAATAACCTGCCGAATGCTGCTTTAAGACCATTTTACACAAAATACTTTTCACTTTTACCCACATTTGGCATCTAGAAATTTGCCGTATTTAATTGAGTTTATTTTACTTTCAAGAGTAATATTGTAATGAAATATTGAAAATATTACTATTTTTAAAAAACCGGATAACCGACACAAATAACCGGTTTTTTCGGTTAACCGAAAATGACGATGTTGATGAAAACCGGTTTCGGGTTTTAACGAAAAATTGGGTGCCCGTTTTCGGTTTTGGTCACCCTAGTTATCATGCGCACAATTTTTACGAACATTTTTCAACTTTTGTGGGGGAGGTACCTGAAGGAGTGGACTGATATAGCTTAGCTTCGAACTTAAACTAAGTTTGCACAAAATAATAGGAAAGCCAAATTTTGGACCGAATCGGTTAATCCGTTCGAGAGTTATCGTGCGCTCCAGCCAGCCAGACAGACGGACATGGCTAAATCAACTCCAAATTGTCTGAAACACATTTCGTTCAAACATACTTGGGGTCTAAAATTATTATTTCGATGAGGCACAAATTTTTTAGTCAAAATTTTTTAGTTTCCATGAAGCCAAGGTTTGCACTATTATAATACGCGAACTATTGTAGTTTACCAGTAACTATGACTATTGCTGGATTAATTTAGATGTTTTTGTACAAAGCTCAAAAATTTAGCAAAAAAAATTAATTTACGTGGTAGTTACGACCGCGTAAAGGAAAAAACATAGGTAAAAACACGTTGAAGCTAAACAGGTTTTTTACATTGCTATTCGATTTCTGATTAAACCATTCAAATGACGGACATCTGTCCAAAGTAAAAGTAGGATAAAACAAAATGAAGATTACACTTCTAATGTATCACTTTCCAAAATTTCCACTGTATCCACCTTTTATGGATGCTGACATTTTGAAGCCGGATTACAGGTGTTTTTTGTATTTTTTATGTAACTGGGACGCGCATTCGGATATTTCGAAAAACCAATTATATGATTAAAGAACTCGCGATTTCGCATAATCTGATATGTAAATTGAGTATGTAGCCCACACAGCAGCAGAGTAATCTACTGCCAAAGGCCAAAATTTAGTGCGATATTTTTTCTAAAAAACCTATTTTTTGGGTACAGTATTTACAATATCGTTTTGAGTGTGCTGGTACCCCGCGATATTTTAGTTTTTCGACGATCCGGATCATATGAATCACAGATTGTAAAAATCCATCTACTAGAACGGCAGAAATGGCTACTGCAAAAATTGAAAAATTTGCGAAAAATGTTTTTCAAAATATCGCTGACTAATTCGCGTTTTATGTGGATCGTTTCCATTTCAATGAAGAAAGTGAATCATCACTCGCGTTTGTGCGAAAACAGCGGTTTTAAAAATTTAGTGGCATGGGAGCTGTATCCGATTTATCCCAAAAATAGTGTGTGATGCTACATCCACGGTTCTTGATGGATTTTATTGAAATATGTTTAGATCGATGTATTTTTTCGCGGTTGATAGTGAAATCGGATGCGCATAAAAAGTGTATGCACTTTGTGCAAATTATAAGCGTTATACAGTTTGTTGCACACTAAACTGCAGACGAAGCTACATCTTAGCGGCCAAAGTAAATCCTGGCAAATGTGTACAAATTAAAAGAGAAGAATTCGCTGTGTTGGTAAACCGCATGCGCATCAAGTGATTTTGAGGATTTCGCGAATTACACGCATTTTAAAATGAACATTACCCGATACAGTTTTATTTCAAGAGTATACCCCATTTAAAGGAACCCAACATTTATTTGAACGATACCCATATCTTCCGCTAGATGTTAGCGTGTATTCGAGAAGTGATTAGAATAAAACATGTGATTCTTTGCGTGAAAATTAACTAAAATAGAAAAATAACTCTAACCTATTTTTCCTAAATTTTCTTCAACTAACTCACAAAATAAATTTTAATAAATATTTTCTCTTACAAAAATTTTATAAATTTCCTCAATATATTTTTTTGTTTTTGCTATATTATGAAAACCACTAAACGGATTTGTATAGTTTTGGTTTCATTTGAATCTTCGCGATGTATAGATTACGTACATATTTTTTATATATTTTCCAGATGCATAAACAGGTTGAATTTTATTAAAACAAGTTGCAAAGTACCAATTTTTTTAACTCTTTCTCAATTTCCGCGAAAACTTAAAACTTTTCACTAATGTTATGGGGCCTCAGTAATCATATATTACGTAGGGAGCCCCTAATTAAGAGAGTTTCTCAATATAATGATTAGAGTCTTTTAAAGATTTTTTTCTTTTTATCAGAATTGAAACCGCCATAACTTTTGCGCGCAACAACCAAAATTAGTATCTCGAACGGATTTAAGAATGGGATTTGTTTCCCAATCTATGTACCAAAAATCTTTCATGTAGCTTAAAAAAAATTTTTAATTTTTATACCCTACACCACTATGTGGTAAGGGGTATTATGTGTTAGTGCATTTGTATGTAACATACAAAAGGAAGCGAGATAGACCCATAGTTCCTTCTAGGGATATACATAGAATCACTTTCTGAGTCGATTTATGCATGTCCGTCCGTCCGTCCGTCCGTTCGCAACATACAGGTCGCATTTGTTGACCGATTTCGCTGAAAATTGGGGAATACCATTTTTTTAGACGTCGGAAGATCAAGTTCGAAGATGGGCTATATCGGTCCAAGTTTTGGTATAGCCCCCATATATATTTTCGGCCGATTTCACGTATTTTCTGTAACACACACGCTATATATGTCCGATTTCGATGAAATTTGGAATGTGTGACTGAATTTGGTCTAAAAATAAATGTGCCAAATTATATCGAAATCGGTTCAGATTTGGATATAGCTCCCATATATATGTTCGCCCGATTTCACGTATGCGATGTACCAATCACGCTATATACGTCCGATTTTAATGAAATTTGGAATGTTTGACTGAATTTGGTATAGAAGTAAGTGTGCCAAATTATATAGAAATCGGTTCAGATTTGGATATAGCTCCCATATATATTTTCGGCCGATTTCACGTATTTTCTGTACCAAACACGCTATATATTTCCGATTTCGATGACATTTGGTATGTGTGACTGAATTCAGTCTAGAAATAAATGTGCCAAATTATATCGAAATGGGTTCAGATTTGGATATAGCACCCATATATATTTTCGGCCGATTTCGCGTGTTTGCTGCTCCAAACACGCTATATAAGTCGGATTTCGATGAAATTTGGAATGTGTGACTGAATTCAGTCTAGAAATAAATGTGCCAAATTATATCGAAATCGGTTCAGATTTGGATATAGCACCCATATATATTTTCGGCCGATTTCGCGTGTTTGCTGCTCCAAACACGCTATATAAGTCGAATTTCAATGATATTTGGAATGTGTGACTGAATTCGGTCTGGAAATAAATGTGCCAAATTATATCAAAATCGGTTTAGATCAGGATATAGCTCCGATTTATATTTTACATATTCACAGTGGTGTAGGGTATCATATAGTCGGCCCCGCCCGACTTTGATCCTTTCCTTACTGGTTTTTCTTGTGGAAAACTAAAAAAATTTGTCTTTTCTTCATATACCCTCGTTAGCATAAATGCTGAGGGTATAAATATAACAAGTTTACGAGCAGAAAATCTCCCTTAAAAAATTGTGAATATACATAGGTTGATATAGCTTCATATAAAATGTGTTAAGGTTTCTGTAATTTTGTAAAAAAACTTAGCTGAAATTTTACATTTTGGTATTCTTGAGAAAAATGTTTAATATAGGTCCATGTTTTGCAACGGTTCCGCCCGCTTTGAGGTTAGAAATTAAAAAATATATGAGTTTTTCATATCTGCGTAAAATTAAAGTCCTCCAATTGATAGATATCTCCTCGAAATTTAGCTCAACCTTGACCTGTTTCGGAATTATAGATTTTTGTGACAAAAATAAAACAACATTTTTGCCACAGTGTGCGTTGTGTGCTCAGCGCTAAATCGGCCTAACTCACATGTTCAAAAAAAAATCAAACAGGCTGTAAAGATCTATCCGGAACCTTGTGAAATAAATACAAAAAAAACTCCCTATTGCATTGTATAACACTGGATGAATTAGTATTTATTCCAAAGGTTGCGGCTAAATCTTTACAGTCTGTTTAATTTTTTTTTCATATGTAGTAATGAAAACAGGTTAAAGGTAACATTAGTTCTAACTTTTCTAAAAGTTCTTTTTAAAGGGAATATTATAACTTAGTTAAAATCCCATCATTCCCCCAGCACACACTCTGTAAGGAAATAAGCAAAGATAATGATTTGTATGCTTGTATGTTGTTTTTTCGCACAAGTTTCACCGCTGTGATGATGTAAACATACACACACTTGTATATAATCACATTTTCTATTTCATTTTTGTTTCCTCATTTTGGGCATAGTATTCAAAAAGTGTTGCATACTCTTTAGTATTAAATGCAATGGAAGACTTCGTCTACTTCTGCTCGTCGTATTCGTGGCAAATGATGGAAAACAAAACGAGAAACCCTGAATAGTAAATTAGCCGGGGAAAAAAGTTGGGATTTGCTTCTTGTCCTCAATGGGTTTTTTTCAACGTTGATGTCTTCTTTTTGCAGCAGTGCCGTAATGGTATAACTCCATAAAAGTTTGTCGTTTATAATGAAATACACTTAACAGCACTTGTGGGGGGTTCTGTTGTGGCTTTAATGAAAAAACTTTAATTGCATGCATGCATAAACATGCATACAATTAGGCTCAGCAACATACCAAAAATACTACCCAAAAATAACAGAAACAAAAACTAATTGGGAGCAAAAACATAAATAAATAAAATCGATGCCAAAGGAGAAGAAAAAAGTTGTTACAGAATATAAGAAATATCCAACAGATTCCAGTTCAATTATTCTATGTTCTATTTACAACTCAACACTACTGCTCCAGTTCTTCTTTGTTTCGTTCAACATAAATCAGAAAATTTCTAGCAGAAAATACCCAAACAATTGAATACTCACTCACACTCACAAAAATCTGGAAAATAAAATTTTCTAAAACTGTTTTTCTTCTGTTTTGCATAATTCAATAGTCAGCCGGTGCTACATAGCCAAGCAAATGCAATTCGACTACATACTATGAACTACAGCAACTACTACTCACTTAGCTTGTCCTTTAACTTCCCTCTGATGGTGTTCTATGTTCGTTGAGCCTAGGCTCTAAACCGAAAACGTAACTGCATTTGAATGTTTAACTTTGTTTGAATGAACAATGCCAAAAAGGAAACATTAACGGATGTTCGTACGGAAGTAAGGTTAAATTGTAGAAAAACGGATCTAGTTAGAAGGCTTTCTGCACTGTTGTATGAGGCAGGAGTAAAACTTTTACTTTTTTCTTCTTTGTGTGTGTATGTTGCATATGATTGTATGTGTACATATGCATATGTTGGATTTAATGTATTCGGAAAATGGATGGATACGGAAAATTATAAAGGTATTTTTATAATTCAAAAGTGGTTCCTTAATTAATGAATTTTATTTGTGTTTGTTTCGATCTGCATTGTTTTTGTTTTGAGGTTGTATTTCTTGTAACATGACTA
Organism: Musca autumnalis; assembly: GCF_047663935.1. Taxonomy (NCBI): domain Eukaryota; kingdom Metazoa; phylum Arthropoda; class Insecta; order Diptera; family Muscidae; genus Musca; species Musca autumnalis. The sequence goes on along the minus strand of NW_027411755.1, from coordinate 2,757,467 downwards.
CGAAATCAATTAGACGAATAACATTGGGAGATCTTTATATTTAAGCTGTTGAAGGGTGTTTTAGTAATACGTCCTTGTCATGCCTAAATTCCCAAGCGGCATTTTCAGACTTTTAAGATTAAATTATACTAAAAAGGCGTTCAATAAAATTTAGTTGATTAACTCTTATCCTATTGTTGTCTAGATATTTAATCGTCAATATGTTTTCCATATCCCCTCACAATGCTTTGCATATTTAAATATTGTGAATTTCGCCAACAATACTAAGCTGTTTGGTGCCACCGTGGTGCAGTGGTATGCACACCCGCCTTGTACGCTGAAGGTCGTGGGCCATGCAAAACTTCTCTACAAGTCTTGTCTTAAGACACGCCGTTCGAACTCGGCGATAAACAGTTTCAATATCATTGAGCTAATATGAATCGGGGTGCACTCATTGATATAAGAGATGTCTCCCTTGTCCCGTGTGGAATGATTGTGGAACAATTATTACTAAGCTGTTTACCAACTGCTGAAAACATTTTTACTTTACTGCGCATTGCATTTTCTGATTTCGTTATTTTTTTATACCCTCCACCATAGCACGATGGGGCCAATGGCAGGTTTTTGAGGCAAAAAGTCATTTTTTCAAGTCAGTGATTGAAATCAAATAATAACGGAATTATATTCTTAACACTTTCAAACCTCCAAAACCAAAAAATTATAATCTGGCAACGGCCCCCGGCGACATGCCAAGCTGCCAACGATGTCATAATTTTCATTCCGTTAATTTCTGACATTCAGTCGTAATTAAACAATTTAAGTATTTTGGCGCCGAAACCTGATCTGTTGATATTATATATTTTTTAAAAATGGAAAATACGGGTAATGGTATGCAAAATTAAGATTTATATTAAAAATGTAAATGTATTAGATGTGGTCAATAATTTGTTGTGTCAGTAAGTGATGTTTTTGATGTAGTCTGTGATATCGTCCATGTGTTCTGTGGAGTAGAACTTTCGGTATCGGGGTGTATTCTCGTAAAAATATGTATCTGTTGAAAGGTGACAATGCCGGCTAACAGATTTTGAAAAGAAATTTTGCGTATACTTGCGAATAAAAAAATTATCAATTTCCAGATTTCGTAAAACTTACAAATATATACCTAAACACGTTATAGACTGGATTTCTGCGGAATTTAATCGAGGTGTCAAAGACAACTTCGTGACGGGAGCTAAAAAACAGGTCAAGTTCGTAGATGGGCTATATCTGCCCATTTGTTGGTATAGCTCCTACATAACCGTAGCTCCCGATTTTCAGTATTTTAGCTACAATTTTAAACAGAACTAGCCATAATTTGACATTTAAGGTCAAAGCACTACTCTACCATAAACTGTCAACATATGTCTGTGTTTAGGTATAGCCCCCATATAACGGTACCGCACGATTTTTGGTATTTTAAGGGTTTTTGATAAAATTTTTAACCAAAGTAGGTGTCGTTTGAGATTTAGGGTTCTTCGGGGCCGCAACACTACTGAACCAAAAACTGTCAGCATAGGTCCATCTGTTGGTTAAATTTTTGACCGATCTAACTGCAATTTGACATTAAAGGTTCTTTGAGGTCACAACACTTACTTACTTACTTAGCTGGCCCATTACAGAACATTTGTTCCATAGACCGAACTAAGAAAAGATCTCCAATTCTCTCTATTTGTTGCTTCGCACTCAGGAATACCGCGAATTTTCATCTCACCATCTACTTGTTTGCGCCATCTATTCCTTGGCGTGCCAATTCTGCGTACACCGCCAAGCGGTCCGTATTTATACGCCTTTTTAGCGGGTTCATCATCGCTTATTCTTATGATATGGCCTAGCCAACGCAATCGCTGCATCTCGATACGTTTAACAATATTAATGTCGTTGTATAACAGATACAGCTCGTGGTTCATGCGACGTCGATATTCACAGTCAACGCAGATTGGTCCGTAGATCTTTCGAAGAACTTTTCTCTCAAACACACCAAGCACTGCCATGTCTGCTTGCTTTACTACTTCAATATTATAGGAACCAACTCCCACAGTCGGTCCGAGCGCAATGGACGCATTGCGCGTCGACTCCATCAACTTGGTCTTCTCACCGTTTACCGCCAGACCCACTTTAGCAGATTCTTCTTCGACCTTCCTAAAGGTATCAGTTACTTCTTTTACTGATCGGCCCATGATATCTATATCATCAGCATAAGCAAGTAACATGTGACTATTGGTGTGATTGTGTCACTGCTTTTGACGTTTGCCTCTCGTATAACCTTTTTCAGCAGGATGTTGAAGAGATCACACGAAAGGCTGTCTCCTTGTCTGAAACCTCTTCTGGTTCCAAACTCTTCGGAGAGGTTCTTTCCTATTTTAACTGAGGACCTCGTGTCAGGTAAAGTCATTCTACAAAACCGGGTGAGCTTTTCGGGGATACCAAATTCAGACATGGCTTGGAATACCTTTCAACGCAGCGGGCTGTCGAAGGCTGCTTTATAATCGACAAAAAGGTGGTAGGTGTCGATCTGCATCTCTTGAGTCTTCTCCAGGATTTGCCGCAGGGAAAATATCTGGTCAATGGGGGACTTGCCAGGTCTAAAGCCGCATTGGTATGGTCCAATTATCTCGTTGACCATAGGCTTTAGTCGTTCGCACAATATCCCTGACACGATCTTGTAGGCAATAGGGAGCAGACTTATGCCCCTATAGTTAGAGCATACAGTCTTATCTCCCTTCTTGTGGACGGGGCATGGGATACTCAGGTTCCAATCGTCAGGTACTTCCTGCCAGATGGTGCTAACTAGTTGATGAATACACCTTATCAGCGTGTCGCCTCCGGTTTTAAACAGCTCGGCTGGTAAACCATCGGCTCCTGCTGCTTTATTATTCTTCAGCCGGTTGATTGCTGCTTTTACCTCATCTTGGCCGGGCGGTATACATTCTATACCATCTTCTGGGATTGGATCTGTGGTATCATCGTCTTCGCTACTATTGGATACCAGCAGATTGGAGAAATGCTCCTTCCATATCCTGAGCACGCTATCTGTATCTGTTACCAGATTACCTTGGTAATGTGCCTGTACCGAAGCCATCTGTTTGATGTTTCACTGTTTGGTAGAATTTTCGGACTTCATTCTAGCTCCTGTACATCTCGATTTTTTCACACTCCCGCTTTTCCATTTCTCTCTTTTCCTTGCGGAAAAGACGTTTCTCCTCTCTCCTTTTCTCCCTGTATCTCTCTCGTGCGCTACGCGTTGCTGTGGATTGTAAAGTAGCCCTATATGCCGCATTTTTCTCTTCGGTGGCAGCACGACACTCCTGATCATACCATGGATTCCTTGGTGGAGGTCTCTGGTATCCAAGTATGGATTTTGCGGCGTTTAAGCGGGTGCGTACCTTTGCCGCAACAAGGTAGTGGTCCGAGTCTATTTTTGCACCTAGGAACTATCGTACATCCAACACGCTCGATGCATGTCTTCCATCTATCACAACGTGATCAATTTGATTTCTTTGTTCTTTGATCTGGCGACAGCCAGGTGCCCTTATGAATATCGAGATGTTTAAATCTGGTACTGCTAACTACCATACCATACCATACTCATACCATTGTCAGATGTTTCACTGTGGAGACTGAATTTCCCGACTGTTGGGCCAAAGATATTCTCCTTTCCAATTTTGGCATCAAAATCGCCTAGTATAACTTTAATGTCATGGGCAGGGCAACAGTCATAAGTTTCTTCTAAGCGCTCGTAAAAAATATCTTTGGTCTGTTCGTCCTTGTCTTCAGTGGGAGCATGAGCGCAAATAAAGCTGATGTTGAAGAATTTTGCTTTTAATCGAATTGTAGCGAGTCTTTCATTCACTGGGGTGAAGCTGGAGACCATATGTTTTAACCTCCGACAAACTACAAATCCGCAACCAAACTCATGCTTTGTGTCATGGCAGCTATAATACAGTGCGTCACCTGCAGGTGTTGTTGTGACGCCTTTCCCGTTCCTTCGTATTTCCTGTATGGCAGTAATGTCGGCCTTGTAATTTTCAAGTACATCTGCCAATGCGTAAACTGCACCTTCTCTATAAAGAGTGCGAACATTCCAGGTGCAGATTCGCAGATCATGGTCCTTAAAACGTTTGCGGGGGTCGTCAACTTTTGAGGGATTTGTTTTTCTTTTCTTTCGTTTTTTCAAAGTAGGCTGTTTTTTATAGGGGAGGGTTACTAACCCGACGCCCAAACCCAAGTTTTTAGTTCTTATGGGTGAACGCGCGGCACATGTTAGCTCACTACCTTTAACGGGTGTTAAACGCAGTTCCCCAGGTGACACCACGGGGAGTTCAGTGTCCACTTGAGATGAAAGAGGGACCAAGATAAATCCTGGGCTTTGCCATGTTAAAACCAGTCAGGACCGTTCCTTGGTATCTTCCATCACCTACGTCACCCGAGGTCACAACACAACTCAACAAAAAACTGTCAACATAGGCCCATGTTTAGGTACAGCCCCCATATAACGGAACGTTCCGATTTTCAGTATTTTAAAGGATTTATATATAAGTTTTAACCGAACTACCTGTAATTTGACATTTAAGGTTCTTAAGGGTCAGAACGCAACTCCACCAGATACAGTCAATATAGGTCCATGTTTAGGTATGGTCCCTATATAACGGTATCTCCCGATATTCAATATTTTCAGGGTTTCAGCTACAGTGTTTGACGGAACTATCCGTAATTTGACATTCGAGATCCACAATAGTTACAAAACGTTCCCTCTAAAAATTTATAGTTCCACTTTTTGGTATAGGCCCCATTTTGGCGTATCTCCCGATTTTCGGTATTTTGAGAATTTTAGCTTTATTTCATGACCGAACTTGCTACAACTTAACTACATTGTTTGACGGAAATAGCCGTAATTTGACATTTTATTTTCAGTCACCAAACTTTTCCACTAAAATTGTCAACATAGGTCCACACTTTGACATACCCTCCATATAAAATTACCATCAGATTGAACACATTTGTTGGATTAGATTATTTAGTCATTTAAGTTATCCGTGGTAAAAAAAATTGCACCAAAAATTGTGGACATGAAAGCAAACTAATTATTACATATTGGGTAAGAATATTTCATGGTGGAGGATATAAAAAGTGCGCCTGGTCGTACTTAACGACTTTTTACTTGTATTTCACATATTTCTTAGTTTTTGAAATATATGCAAACGCTAAACCCCAAGAAAGCGAAGGAGGAGCAAATCCATTTCGTTTTTAAAATCCCAAATTAAAACACAACCATAAACAAAAGTATTTCCTGCTCATAGATTTTACATCACTGTCACATCAACTGCAGTTGATTGCTGTGCTAACATTTCGTTTCCATTTATTGTTGTGCATATTTTCTTCTGCAGAAGCAATGCGATTTCCTTAGACAACTGATAAATCAGATACTCATACAAATATGCACACAAACAAACAAACAAGAAAGACAACAAAGTTGGCCAAATTGCAGTCATTAACGTTTGCCTGTCATTTGTTATATTCTACTGGTTGGTGGTGGTGATGCTGCTGACGAAGATTACGATACTGCCCCGTTCGCTGCCTTGCCACTGATGTTACAAAAGTTATTGCTACTCAATGTTGCAGTTGCTGTTGCTGCTCTTCTAGACGACCAAACAGTGAGAAATAGTTCTTCTACTTGTACTGTTGCCGCAAGAACGTCTCAACATTGCAGTAGCGGTACTAGCATTCTTAATGCGAATTCATTGTTGAAATTTTATGCTCTACATTTCAAAAGTAAACACAAAGCAACTGCAGAACAACTGACGTGGAATCTTTTTGTCGTTGCTGTCACTAGCTAGCAACTCATTTTGTCTACCAACTTCCCCCCACCCCTTAAAAGAGATAAATTGCAGCCAATCTGGATGAAGTTTTAGATGATACAGTTGAAGCTGATGTCTTCGAATTTAGAACATGGTGTGCCAAACTGAAGCTGTTGTTGTTGTTGTCCTTTTTGCTATTTAAAAAGTTAAACATCAGGATTTAACTACCAACTAAAAAACAAAAACAAAACAAAAGTAACTTCATTAGCCATGGCAAAAAGAAATAATACAAAGAAAGGATTTTTAAACGAGAATGATTTGTCTTCATTTCGTTTTAGTTGTTTATGGGACACTAAATACGCACTTCAAGCTATGAAATAAAAAAAGTGTTTGTTTTTATAGCAAATTAGAATAGGAAGAGATCATTTATGGTAAGACATTAAATATGCAATAAAGGAGGGCAACAGACTATATACAATGTAACCAATTTTCCATATATAGACAAATTGTATTGGAATTCAATTTTTTTTAAACAAAAAAAAAAATTAACTACAATGTAAAAACTTAACTTGAAAATATATTCGCCGGCTTCCTGAAAATGCTAGTTATGACATTGTTTTATAAGCCGGCGATGGAGTCAGTGCATTGTTCCAATTTCAAATTCTATATCTAATGCATGGTACAATGTAAGAAAAAGTCATAGGTCAATCGTGTAGAAAATGTTGATAGTTACTATATTTTCTCTAGTCCTTTTTTGATAGGACTTGCCGTTTTTATGCAAAATCGTGAAAACTGAATATCTCAAAAACGGTAAGACCTAAGAAAAAAACATTCAGGTAAATTTTGCAGAGAATTTTCACAGCTATAACATTTTCTCTAATCCCATTTTCATAGGACTTGCCGTTTCCAAAGAAAATCCTGAATACCTAAAAACAATAAAAATGTGACCTTTAACCTCATTTTTTTAAAAAATCACTCGGGCGATTTTTTTATTTTTCTCATCAGGTTCGAATATGGACTACATCGGTCAGGAGACAATTTTTCAAAATTTTCCGCAATAAATTTCGAACTTTGAATATCATAATATTTCTATCTAATTTTAGGAGCCAAGCTACTTACTTTACTCTGTACTAAGTAATGAGTAGGTGGTGTGTGTGTGGCCGACTGCAAAACCGAGCAATTAGGGGTCAGCGCTCATCGCCGACAAAAAAATTTTGTGTGAGCAATATTACGCAGAGATGTTGATATATGCAGTGTGTTTGGCTACAAGTCAGATATGCACATGTTCAAATCCAGCAGAGAGCAAAATAAAAATGTGGAGTGTGTTGAAGTGAATATAAATTCCCTTCAACTGTTCGAAAAACTTGGCATATGTTTTTTTTACCTATTTTTGAACTTCTAATCACTATAGAATATAGGCTATCAAAAGTAATATAAACAAGTAAAAAAGTATCAGTCGGCTTTGCCGACAGAGATATACACTTTCATCAAAAAAAAAAAAAACTAATGTATTTTGGGGGGTTTTAAATATGTTGGGCGTATGAACCGACAAAAATATGGATTGGATTAAAGCTCAAAAATTTGCGGGGGATATCGATAGATAGGGCTTTTGTACCATACTTGCCTACGAAAAACATAATATCGCCGTAAACAGGGCCACTAGGAAAACCTTCGGTAAAAATTTCCAAAGGATCCTCGAACAGACCCTTAACCACACAAAAATCTTGATCATTTGTGGTACCCCAACGATTGCACAGTGGATCCACCCATTGGCCAAAAATAAAAAAATTAATGTCAAAATTTTGGTACAACATCTGACAGATATGACATGGACCTTTTTAAAAATATATTACTTTTTGTTTCATTCGAACGCGATCTTCTTAAGAATAGCTTCAAAAGTCGGAACATTTGATTAATATTTTTTGTTGTGAGTACAACCTATATTTTAAGTGCAAGTAAATATATTGAAAATTTCGCGAAACTGATATGTATAGCAAAATATTATAGTGGATTTTGAAGGAGGACGTAGTAGCTTAATTTTCATTAAAAAAAGTGTTTTAGCGTGTTGTGGAATTCTAGTTAGCTGCATATTTTCTTAGTGTATTTTGTAATGCCAATTTGATCATATACTTAAATTTGACCTAAGGTTTTAGTCATGATGCCCACCAGTGCCCACTTCGGCAATAAGTTTCCAAATTAGGTCATGGGTTAAAGATTATTCAGTATTAAAATCGGCTGCCATCTAGTGCCAGGCTATAAATGGTGGGTCGCTGACTAAAGCTGCCCTAGAATAGGGTTTCTGTGGATATATTAGCGTATAACTCTGTTATTTGACCACATACTTTAACAATATTTGCATCAGTGGCAAGATGAATAAATCTTCTTCCAAATTAGATGAATAAGATGAATAAATCTTCTTCCAAATTTGTCTTACGTGGCGGTACGCGCCTTCCAGGAAGAAAGCTATATGATCTATATTAACAATTTTGCCAATTTTCAGACAAAATATTGATTTTTTTAAATCCGCTAAATTGGTTGGATTTTATGTTGTTTTGGAGTTTGTTTTGTTTCCTCACGCCTATTTTTGCATCATAAGATAATCGGGACCTTTGTTCATGTAATTTTGTATAAACCGCCTAAAACAAATTTTACTGTATACCCCCTCCAGAGAATGTCACGCTCATGGTTTCTTAAAACACTCTTTGCAGCAGCACAAAGCTGTAACCGGCGCATGGGCTTCATTTTTAAACTCTAAATATGTTTGGCCTTTTTCTCCATACAAGTGGATCCACTGTGGATTGGACCGATAGGGCCCACATTTGATCAAAAATTATGTTTGGACAAAAAAATTAGAGACTGAAAGTTTGGACCAAATCGGTGCAAATCGCGTACCATTTTAGCAAATATTTTCGAACTTTTGTGGGAGAGGTACCGGAAGTAGTGGACCTATATGCACCACCTTCGAATTTCATCTAATGTTAGAAGAAATATTACGTTATACAAATTGTGGACGAACGCAGTATTCGGTTCGAGCACTCCAGCCACTACATATGGTGTAATAGGAGTTTTTTACACTTTTCGGGCTGTTTTCTCAAGAAGTATGAAAGTTGCAAGTTGCTTCAACAAAAATCAAAGTGATTCGAGAACAGGTCTTAATGTGAACTTATCCGAAATTTTGTGTAGGAGGTACCCGAAGGAGTGGACAAATATAGTCCATATTCGAACCTGATCTATATCTGGTAGATATATTGGGATATGTAAAGTATGGACCAAATCGGTCACTCCCTTCAAGCGCTATCGTGCGCACAATTTTTTATGACATTTTTGAACTTTTGTGGAGGAGGTACTTGAAGGAGTCGACCGATATGGCTTATCTTCGAACTCAAACTTAGTTTTGACAAGATATTACGAAGGCCGCATTTTGGAACGAATTGGCAGTTTTTTTCGATACTTATCTTGCGCTCCAATCACTACACACGGTGTCATAGGGTTTTTTTTTGCAACTTTCAGGGAATTTTCTCAGGAAGTATGGACTTGCCCCTGATGAAACATGCACCGTCGTATGGGGGCAGTGAAAATCAAAGCGATTCGATAGCTGGTCCTAAATAGAACTTTTCCGAAATTTTTTTGTGGGAGGTAACCGAAGGAGTGGACCGATTGGGTCCATATTGGAAACTCATCTATGTCTGGTAGAAATTCCACGATGTGCAAAGTGTGGACCGAATCGGTTGTTCCCTTCAAGAGTAATCGTGCGTACAAATTTTCCGAACAGTTTCGAACGTTTGTGGGGGAGGTACCGGAAGGAGTGGACCGAAATAACCCATCTTCGAACTTAAACTAAGTTTGGACAAAATATTACGAAATGCAAATTTTAGACCGAATCGGTTCATCCGTTCAAGAGTTATCGTGCGCTCCAACCAGCCAGACAGACGGACAGACATGGCTAAATCAACTCCAAATTCTCTGAAACACATTTCGTCTAAACATACTAGACCCCAAGTATGTTTAGACGACAACCATTATTTCAATGAGGCACATTTTGCCCGCATGAAAGTGTATATACCCCCGTTAGCATAAATGCTGAGGGTATAAAAGCTCGTTATTTGGTAAAGGGGATTTTTGCTGGATATCATAAGCTGATGGTATAAAGCAGTCTATAAACCGACATACTTTTTTGTTTAGTTCATAATCATCAAGTACTAACACCAAAATTTCCTGAAAAATAGTAAATATTTTATTTGAGTGTTTAATTTATTTATTTAATAGCCCAAAATAGGAATTTACACAATTTACCGGGTATTTACCCATTACGTATTTATTTACCTTTGTCCATTGCGTGTTGATACCATCGACATGGATTTATAGTCATTCACATCCACACCCATTTTGGCAGCCTCCTTTTCAATTTCGCAATGGTGGTAGCTGCGGCACGCAATGCTCGGAGCGTTACGTTGATGTCAACTGCTACATACATATGTATGTTGTTTCGTGTTCGTTTGCATTTCTATTCATAAAGGAATAATAATGCAGGAATAAAGTTGGTCACTAGATAGACTGTGACATTTCCTGAAAATTAGCTTAGTATAACATGGGCTCGAAGAGTCGCTTTCCTATTTTAAATGTTGATTTTGTATTTGGTTTTGAAAATAGTGGTACAAACTCTCAAAACTTGAAATCTGTGGGCACCATTAATGCAATTATCGAAACGTGGTAGAATATAGTCTACATGTGCCAATGATGAAGAAGCCTAATTGGCTGATAATAAATGTAATACATGCTGTAGTATAGATGAATTACTTAATATATCCCCAATCTGTAATGGAGGTTTTTCAAAATGTGCAGGATATGATAAACAAACCACTCAGAAGGCTCAAAAGCGGTCCAGTGCTCCACAATCGCCTCACCCTTGTATATCAGTTTATATAAAGATCTACAAGGTATTACACAAAGAGTAAATAATACCCTCTTTTCTTGCATTACTAAAAATTTCATAACATAATTTGTGAGGCAATAGATATCGTAGCATCATTGTCAGCTGCCCAAAATGTATGCATATTTTTTAATAATCCTTTCTCTCAGTTCAACCAGTTCCATTGTATTTTCAGCATTGTTCTACAATTTGTAAATATTAATTTGTGTGTGTTTTTTACTAAATGCTTTTTTCCCTCTCAAGTTTCTTGTTTTGTGGTTTTCTGGACAATGAAAATGATGCTGGTAATGGAATCAATGCTTACTGGCGTACACAAACACACTGTTGCTATGGTTGATAATGACATTTTTTTGTAATATTTAATTATATTATTTTGGTATACCAAGTAGTTTATAGAGATTTGTGGAACAATAAGCTTTACTTTGAGTTACATAACGGGATGACGCATTGGTGTTTTTTGATCAAAACATAAAATTCAAATTGGTCGGAATGCTATCTGTTATAGTACGTTTATATATAACCGGATTAAACAAACCCACTGGGTTTCAAATGTCAATTTCTTTGCGTATACCTCAAATAACTCCTCATTTATTTGCAAAAGGCTATAATATAAACATAGCCTAATTTATAGTGGGTTAGTTGTATTATTAATTTCTGACAATAATAAAAATATATTCATATGATAAAAATTACGTATATTTCGTCGGAGTGTGACTAACGACCTCTAACGTTTGAGAATAATTTGTTTTGGTGCAAAAATCAAATATATAGGCAATTTGAGTTATTCTATTAAAACATTACAGAATATTAATATTGGAAATTTTGAAATAGTAAAAGGAAAATTCACTTCTAAATGAATAAATTTCTTTTATAAAAATGTTCAAATGTTTGAAGGAAATTGAACAAAAATTTAAAAGAAAATCTCCCTAATTAAAAAATACATTTTCTTCTCGAGAGCAAAAGCAGCAGATAAAAATTTGGAAACATTTTCTATACCAAGAAAATTTTTGGTAGAAAAATGAAATCTAATGTGGCAACTCTACCTTCTGTGTTCTTTGTTGAAAGGATTATTTCTATTTAATTGCTCTCTGCTGAGAATGTCTGTCTTCATTTACAATTTTCTTCATTTTCAAATAATAATTTGTAGAAATGTGTATTTTTTAATTTTTCTTTTATTTTATTTCATTTTAGTTTTGTACTGCAGTTGCAATTTTGTTTCTTTCCCTCTCCTGCTTGCTTCGATCAAATGTATACTGCTTGCTAATGGTATTTGTTGGAATTTCAGATAATTCTGTATGTAAATTTTTATAGTTTCTTAGTGTAAAAAAGCAATTAAGGAATATAAGAAAATAAAACGAAGAGATTAGCATACTGTTTGTAGAATCATGGAAATATAGTAACTCATACACACATCCATAGAAATATACAAAATATGTGCACATCAGTACACACACATGGTTATTATGTCAGATTTGTTTGCAAGGATGTGGTATTAGTTTAACACTTTGAAACTACACGACAAGTAAATGAATTGTGAATATATTTTTGAAGTTGTGGTTTAATCGTTAACTAAGACAGGACACTAGGTTGAGTTGATAAGAAAAATGCTTAAAAAATTCTTCATATCTGCAATAATGTTTGTATAAATAGAAGTTATCAAACTCATCCTTGGTCATCTACACATTCACATCCGAAATTCCTGATGAGCTGAATTAAACCACGAAACGATCGTAGTAAATTGGTTATGTGTGTGGGACTTCGCTAGAATTCACTATTTCAATACAAAACTCCTTAGGTCATGTAAGCTCGATTAATTCAATTAGTTAACTAAATTCGTTTATGTGTCTATTAGGATGTTCCATTTTTGAGTACGGTATCAAATAATTTGAGATGCCTTACATTTTTTTACAGAACAATATTTTAACGACTTCTTTCGTTACGAAAAAATATGACAATTAAAAAATGCAAATTTTTTTGCAAAAATAAACTTATATACTGTATTTTTTAAATGCATTCCCACTATTTTGTAGTTTTTATATAAAAACTAACTAAAAATTTTATCAGGTAATGTTACAACATTATGAAATTACACCATGCTCTGGTTTGCGTATTACACCCCTATGTCTACGTACAAATGCAGCGTTCATTTGGCATGGAATAATTGTTAATTTATTTGCCAAAGATTCAATTACAGTTCATTAGTCAGCGACAGACAACAAACTTTGCATGTCCTGTGTATCACTCACTAATCTCGGTTGTGATTTCTTTCAAATGCACAAAGAAAAATACACATGTATGTGTTTATGACAGTAAAATAAATTCACATATATAAGCCTAGACAAGTATAAGTACTACATGCACCCGCTCACTTCACATAACGGTATTAGAGTAGCTTAATAATACACATTCTAATCTAATCTATGTAGGGTATTTAAAGGTAATTCGAGGGTCACTTTAAATAATGATAACTTATAAAATTTCAAAACAATCCCAGAACTGCGCTTAAGAGAAAATGTTGAACTTTTGTGAGATAGGTACCCTGAGGTGTTGTCTGATATGTAGACAGCGGAATCCTATGCGAATGCATATGTATATGGTTAGGATGGTCGTAGAGAAAATCTGATTAGACAGAAAGAAACTCGTTATATCACAAAATAAAACGAATTAGGCGCAGAAATTCTTGCATATTTTGCATATCGTGCATATTTTTACATATTTGCATAAAATGAACATATGCAAAACCATATGCAAAAGTATATACAAGGATTTGTGGTCTAAAAATTCCACCGAAATGGCTGAAATGTGGTATTAAGTCTTCGTTATGGGTATGCAACTGAAATATGTCCGCATGGGTCCACGTCTTCATATAGCCCCCATAGAACGGTACCTCCCGATTTCTGATATTTTGAAGGTTGTGGCCTCAACATAACACATAAATGGCTGACATTTTGTATAATGTCTTCGTTGGGAGTATAAAACTTTCCACCTGAAATTTGTCAGTATAGGTCCACATCTGCTTATAGCCCCCATAGAACGGTACCACCCGATTTTCGATATTTTGAAAGTATAAAACTTCCACATGAAATTTCTCGATATAGGTCCACGTCTTCATATAGGCCCATAGAACGGTACCTCCGGATTTCTGTTATTTAGAAGGTTTTAGCCTCAATATCATTCCGAAATGGGTTAAATTTGGTTTTAAGTCTTCCTTGGGGGTATAAAACATTCCACCTGAAATTTGTCGGTATAGGTCCACGTCTTTATGTAGCCCCCATAGTACGGTACCTCCCTGGTATTTTGAAGGTTGTGGCCTCAATATCCCGCCAAAATGGCTGAAATTTGGTATTAAGTCTTCCTTGGGGGTAAACAACTTTCCACCTAAAATTTGTTGGTTTAGGTTCAGGCCTTCATATAGACCCCATAGAACGATACCTACAGATTTTCGGTATTTTGAAGGTTGAGGCTGTGGTTATACATTTCTCTATTTTATTGACTTGTCTGAAAAGAATTATAAACAGAAAAATTGTACATACAAACATTTTTGTACCTATTATTGAAAAATATTTGTTGAATAAAAAATATGTAACATGCATAAATTTATGAATATGCTAAATTTATAGGTACATTTTGCATATGTCATATGTTTCGATTGCAATTTAATCAGAAGCCAAAAATATGCCCAGTCCCAAAATTTGCCATGAATCAGACCAAAAATAGGGGTTGCATAACATTCCGCTGTCTACTGATATGGGCCTTCTTGGAACTTGAATATTGACGTTTGGAAAGGGTTTCCAAAACACATTCTTTGTTGTAACATCTTCTGAGTAAATAGATTTTTAAAGAGTTTCTACTACTAGGCAGGCCTCTGACACTGTATTTGAAATTCTGGTTCTGTAGTATCCTCAATTTCTTCGTTAGAATTACTTTCTTCTAAAACTTCCAATACGACATAATGTCGCATTATACATGGCATCGATGGCAACTAATTCATCAATATCTTCTATATGTTGGGAGAAATGAGCATAGAGACAAATGTCATCAGAATCGTTCAACGGACCATTAATCCCGCATAATATAAACAGTTAGCAAAGACAGAAGACGCTAAATTTTTCAAGGCTTCATCATCCAAGAATAACTCTGCAGCCAACACATTTAATTTCGTACTTTCATCGTTTTTTATTCTTGCCAGGATAGTGGATATTTGTCGATCCCCGTAATACGATTTTACTGATTTTATTGCTCCTTGGTCTATGGGTTGTTAAACAGATGTGACATTGGGCAGCAAAAAGTCAAGCTTAATTGACTTGAGACCGCCTACATGGCAGTCGTAATTCAGTTGTCTAACCGCATCTTCGAACATGTTGTGCGTATGTTTGGTGGTTTGATGTTGTTTGATTTAAAAAATACATAAAACAAAATATTGAGAAAAAATGTGTCTTCCTCGTATGGTTCGACGTTATAACCGATAGCAAAATTCAAATATTTCACAAAAATCCGACGTTACAACCGATATGACGTTATAAGCGATATTTATTTGTGTGGAATATGAAGGGCAGAAATTCGGGACTTTTGGATTTTGTCGTTATAAGCGATATGACGTTAAACGACGACGTTACGTATGTCCGCGCGCTACGTATGTCCGATTTTGATGAATCATTCATCGTCACCGTGGAGTTCGTTTCGTTTAAAGGAAAGTATAAAACAGAACAAGTTAAAAACTTTCATTATGCTTATTTGCGTACACTGAGGCCAAGTTCCCACTTCGTGTAAATATCTTAGGGTACTTTATCATTTTAGCTCACCTTTTGATTTATTTGGAACAACTTATATACTAATATACATGCCAAATCATGGTCTCGTAATATTAATCCTATCGAAATCGATGGTCAGTTATGGTAGTTTAATTTAAAACATTGTGTGAGTTGGCGGCAAATGAACCAAAGAGGGACATTGCTAACAAATGACATGCGTTGGACACAAATAGCCATAAAATCCACTGAACAATGACATTCATAAGATTAACATAATGGAAATTTGACAGCTGGCATGTTTTCAAACGCTTCAGAACATTTTGAAGACTGCTGTAAAGATGTCCACGCAGATACACGGTTTTCATGTTTGCATTGACTGTGAAATTTAAGTTTAGTTTAAGATTTGTATGTTGCTAATCCCATAGTATTCTATTATGTATATTTGAAACATTGAACGCTCGCTCCTGAGATATTCAGAAGAATCAGTAATTCGGATGAACTGGGTTTATCCCATTACTCGTAAATGCTTAAAGAGACGCATTGAATCATATATGTATGTATATCACTTTTGTCCGTTTTCAAGTTCTAAATAGTAACGGCCCAAACATAAACACTGATATTTTTGTGTCTACAGTTGCCTCTCACCACATTTAAACACAACATTGTAAGCCCATGTAAAGTATCAAATTTCCAACCCAAGTATCAAACACAAAATCTCATTTGGAATGAATTCGAACACGAAGCTTACAATTTCAAGTTCATTTTTGCGTGTTTGGTAATCTCTAATTAAAATTGTCAGCTGTTGGTTGGAAAGTTTAATACCTCGCAGTGACCACAAAAGTGATGGAATGAATGTAATATCCCGAAACAATGCAGAGAATTAGACAAATCTAAATGTACGCTTTACAATTTGCTTTAATTGTAATTATCGAGCAGTCCAGCTGAAGTGGTCTAGTCTGTTGGAGTGACATGCAAAATCAATGTCTTTCTCCTCACATTACATAGGCCATCGACACAGACACAAATGTACATACTTACGTACGAATAATCAGACATGAACACATTAAACCTCAACAATTCTAGTAATTTCCGGGTGATTTTTTGTACTCGGTATTTGTTTAGGTCACGCAATATAAAAAAATGTTGCAGTTTTTGAAGCAACTGCAAATAAGGGGACAAGTTCAACGATAATACTGTTATGTGTCGTTCAGTTGAACTGACGTCAATGTTATCTATGATGTCATGTAACAAAATGTGACAAAACCACATTTTACATTGCACCGCCGTATTTAAGTTGAAGGAGAAATATACCAACAAAATAAACATAGCAATAAGCAATATTTAGAAATTGGTCAATGAAAAGGATTTATGATTTTGTTGTATATTGAGTTTTTTTGTGTACATTCGTAGAAATAACCATTTGGTAAACAATTCCATATTTTCGTATAAGAAATGTTCGTTTTTGAGTTCTTTGAAATATAAATAAAGCCTTTGCACATAACCTAGGATATTTTTGTTTAGTCTCCAATTCTCTGAACAAGTGATAGGCAGGGTAACGAGTAACCGGAAAACGTCCATAAAAAGCTTTCACATTCACGTTAACAGAATACAGGGTATTATTTAGATATTTCAAGATGGAAACATCATTGTGTTGAGTTTACAGTCTCCCTGTTTTCTCCCACAGTTACAACTATACTTGAACATTGGTATAAAAAAACTGATTGTTTTTAAATTTCAAAAAACCTGTCATTACAATGATATGTTTCACAGCAACTCAACCTCAACTAAAATGACACAAGTGTGGAATGCAATTGACAACAAATGGAATTCAGTGGCAATTGTACCAAAAACAAAATCAAGTTGTCTAATGTGTTGTAAATTTAAAATACCGCAAAATAAAGGTTTACAGTATAAAGGACCGGAAAAAATTGTTGGAAATCAGTGCGAAAGACATGGAGCTGAATAATTAATTTGCTTTTAAAACCAAACTTAGGTTTTCCAAACGAATGGTCGAGGATACAAAAAACCCTTACGACCACACAAAAACCAATTCAACAATGAATACACACGCGCACAACCATATCCAAACGAGCATGTAAACAAACAACGATAGTGAAAACACGAACCCCACTGTAAGACTAGCTCTTAACAAAAACAATGTTTCAATTAAAATGCCAAGCGATCAAATCTAAAAAAATAATAATCATAATACTTTTCGTAACGTTAGCAAGTCATTACATGTATACATAAACACGTGTGTATGTCAGTTTGCTGGAGTGGTCAGACTGTGTCTCCATGTGTGTGTGTGAGTACAACTGGTGGGCAGTGAAACTATTTTTAATAGACCAACAACAGTTTGCACTTTAGTTGAGTAAATTTGACATTGCTGGCCCCGCCACAACAGTTGCTTTTCGGACTCGACTGGACTGAATTGGACAGCTGCTTGCCACTGATTATGACCTGATGTTATTGTTGTAGCTATTAGCTGTCAATGCTGTTGCTGTTACAGTTGTTGTTGTAGCTGTTATTATTACAGTTCAACAACACAAGTTGCAACAAGCAATCGTTAAAGTGGAATATGCATTTAAAAGTGCAATTAGTCAAGCATGCAAATTCATAACCACTTATGTTGGCATGAATACCGATATGTTTGGTATACATATACATATATGATGTACATACTCATGCAAATGTGTGTCCAGCACTCACTCCCTGATAAAGTTTCTCTTGGCTGGCTGTTGCATGAATGCGTGCAATTGACAACGTAACATTTCATGGAAACTACAACAAATATTCGTATTTTTGTAGATAAAAGCGTGTTTGATGTTTCAACTGTTTTAGAATTTGAGCAAATGGATTGTTTGAAAGCGGCTGCCTTGTGTGTCAATATTAATTGGATATAAATAAGACATGTGGAAATTTATGTTTAATTTACAATAACTATAAAAGTAACGATAAAATACACAACACTACAGACATTAAAATTGAAGTTTCACGCACTTTTTAATGGTAAATCTAGCAAAAGAGCATACTGTACAAATTTTCTTTTCAATAGAAATTTATTCAAAATAAAGGTAAAATGGCAAAATTTCCAAACAATCTGACCGAAATTTTAAGGTCAACGTTTCAGCCAATCAGAAGCGAGCAAAGAAGCTGCTAGTTTCTACTCAGCCAAATTTGTGTGATTGAAAATAGCAGAAGAGAGCGTCTTTCAGCGCCATTTCTGTTTAAAGATAAGTGCAAGTTTTATTCAAAATAAAGGTAAATAAATACTTTTTGGAATACGGGAACTGTTTTCTAGCAAAAAATTGGAAAAATAGTACTAAATTTAACTATTTTGCAGGTTCTGGAACACAACTAATTATTATGAAAATCAGTTAGAGTAATTGTGGACATGGTGGCGTATGGATGTGAAATGTATTGTTTTGAAAAATTGAGCCGCACCATAATGGCTTGAAATTCCAAAAACAGAGCTTAAAATAAAACAAAAACGTTTTTCAAAATCACTTCATGCATGACCAAAAAAGAACGAAATCTACATCAAAAAATTAAAATCTTTTTTTATTTATAATGACAAAATTAAAAAATGGTATAAACTGTTGATTGTTGCAGGACCTGGAACAGAGTCAATGTAACTTTGAACCATAGACTAATAAACTGCGCAAAGTTTTCACTCAATTGCACAATGTTTTGGGAAAATTTCAATATTTTGTTGAATATTTTTATATGAGGATGTAGATCCTACCAAATAATACCCAAATATTGTATGTTACCATAATAAATAAATAGTTTAACCAGTAAGAAAAGGATCAAAGTCAGGTGGGGCCGACTATACATATGATACCGTACGCCACTGTGAATAGGTAAATATATATGGGAGCTAAATCCAAATGTGAACAGATTACGATATAATTTGGCACATATATTTCTAGACCAAACACCGTCACACATTCCAAATTTCATCAAAATTAGAAATACATAGCGTCTTTGCTGCATCAAATACTTTAAATCGGGCGAAAATATATATGGGAGCTATATCCAAATCCGAACCGATTTCGATAAAATTTGGCACACTTATTTCTAGACCAAATTCCGTCACACATTCCAATTCCATTCAGAATTTTGGGCGTATGAACTTCCCGAAAAAAATATGGACTAGGATAAAAGCTCAAAGCTTCGAGAGTTGCCATGCGCTCCCGCTACTACATATGGTGCCATAGGGATTTTTTACACTTTACGGGCTGTTTTCTCAAGAAGTATGGATTTGCCCCTGATAAAGATGTTACCCCTGTAATGGAGACAGCGAATGCAAGTTGCTTCAACAAAAATCAAAGTGATGCGAGAGCAGTTAACTTATCCCAAATTTTGTGTGGGAGGTACCCGAAGAAGTGGACAAATACAGTGCATATTCGGACATGATCTATACCTGGTAAATATATTACGATGTGTAAAGTATGGATCAAATCGGTCACTCTCTTCAAGAGTTATAGTGCGCACAATTTTTCTGAACATTTTTGAACTTTTGCGGGGGAGGTATCTGAAGGAGTGGACCGATATGGGTTATCTTCGAACTTAAACTATATTTTCACAAAATATTACGAAGGCCAAATTATGGACCGAATCGGCAAGTCCTTTCGAGAGTTATCTTGAGCTCCAACAACTAGACACGGCGTCACAGGTTTTTTTTTGTCCCTTTCTGGCTATTTTCTCAGGAAGTATGGACCTGCCCCTGATGAAACTTGTACCATCGTATGGGGGTAAGTGAATACAAGTTGCTACAACAAAAAACAAAGCGATTCAAGAACAGGTCCTAAACTGAACTTCTCCGAAATTTTGTGTGGGAAGTACCCGAAGGAGTAAACCGATTAAGTCCATATTGGAACCTCATTTAAGTCTAGTTGAAATTTCACGATGTGCAAAGTATGGACCGGTTACTCCCTTCAAGAGTAATCGGGCGCACAAACTTTCCGAACATTTGTAAACTTTTGTGGGGGAGGTACCGGAAGGAGTGGACCGATATAAGCCATCTTCGAACTTAAACTAAGTTTGGGCGAAATATTGCGAAAGCCAAATTTTGGACCGAATCGGTTGATCCCTTTGAGAGTTATCGTGCGCTCCAGCCAGACAGACGGACATTCCTCAATCGACTCCAAATTGTCTAAAACACATTTCGTCCAAACATACGAGTACTTGGGGTCTAAAACCATTATTTGGATGAGGCACATTTTGCCCGTATGAAAGTGTATATACCCTCGTTAGCATAAATGCTGAGGGTTAAAAAATTGAGTGCATAGTCATCTGACTCAATTCCCACTCAGTGAGAGAATTTATGTGAGAAAAGACTTTATTGTCTTTACTTTTATTAGTCTATGCCTTGAACTACTGGTTTATCTAACATAAGTGTTGGAGAAACATATCTAAACAATTTAAAAATATGCCTAGGTTTTGTAAATGTCCTTGAGTGCTCGCAACACCGCATCCTTCTGTTTGTAGTGTCCGAACGGCGCACATCGCACTGTGGGCTAAATTCAAATCTAGGGGGGAAAAGTCTGAAAATTTACCCAAAGCCAAGTAAAAATCATTAATGGAGTATTTTTTCAAACATACTGGTGGGCCTAAACATAACAAACAGTACTGCATTTAGCGGTTATAACGGTACATTTACTAGGAGTTTTTTGCAAGTGATAAAATGGACTTTTTTGATAACTTTTTATGATGGCAAGCAATATGGACAAATGAAAATAAAGGTGACAATAATTTAATTTTTTCAGACAGTTTGAAAGAAGTGTTTATTAAAAAAAGCATTTTGAGTAAAATGCAACTTATGGGAAACATACGGAAACACTATCGGACCTTTTAAATTACATACTCCGAGGGTGGGGGGATATATATACCAAAAGGTGAATCTCGGGGCCAGACCAAAACGTATACCTATGTGCCACATTATTGAAAATAATGTTGAAGACTCTAAATACCGAAAAACAGCAAAATTTACAGTGAAATGTGGTCCACATACCCAAAATACATTTTATGCAGAGGTACCGTTATTGGGACGATATGCCTTAACGTTGAGCTATATTGCCCATCAGTCATAACTACACATATAAGTAACATCTTTAAAAAATTATAGCCGCTTACCTCAATTAGTTTAGGAGTTTTTAATTTTTCTCCGCTAGAATTCGATTACGCCCACAGTGCAGTGGTGAGAACTAAAATACTTTTATAAAAATCAAAATATAATTTTTTGCTATATGTATGTATTTGTCTTTGTAAAATGTGTTTTTATACCCTTCACTACACTGTGGTAAGGGGTACTATGTCTTTGTGCATTTGTATGTAACATACAAAAGGAAATGAGATAGACCCATAGTTGCTTTTAGGCATATACATAGAATCACTTTCTGAGTCGACTTATGCATGCCCGTCCGCCCGTTCGCAACGTACATTGTCCGCAATTATTGACCGATACAGCTGAAAATTGGGGAATATCACTTTTTTAGCCATAGGAAGAACGATATTGCTTTTGGTGAAAGTCGGTTCAGATTTGGATATAGCTCCCATATATATTTTCGGCCGGTTTCACTTATTTGCTGCACAAACACGCTATATATTTCCGATTTCAAATTGGAATGTTTCACTGAATTCGGTATAAAATGTATCAAATTATATAGAAATCGGTTCAGACTTGGTTATGGCTCCCATATATATTTTCGCCCGATTTCACGTATTTTCTGCAGCAAACACCCTATATCATTTGTCCAATTTTCATGAAATTTGGAATGTGTGACGGAATTTAGTCTAGTAATAAGTTTTTTGTTTTAAGGTACTATTTTGGTAGATAAGCTTATGTGTTCATCTTAAACCCCCTCACCAAAATTTTTCGGCAAAGCTCGCCCTATTTCGGTTATTTCCAAGATTTCAATCGAGGGTGGACACAAACCACTTATTAAAATTTACGGATATACAAGCACGCTTAGTAGCATCTACAATGAACACAAAATATAAATTTGCAGCCAAAATAGACTATATATTGATAACGAGTTGTTTAATTTTTATAAAACAAAAATAGCTCAAAAAATCCTGAAATCTTTGCGTAACTTTATATGGGGATGCACAAATTACAGTTATTGATAATAATTTATTCAGTAAAAATATCAATAATGAAATAATGTGCTTTTTCTATTTCCCCTTGAGTAATATCATTAAAATAAAAAATGTGTTAAAACGACGGTTCGGGACAGATACAAAAGTATATATGGGCTGTAAGAGTAGGTTCTCTGCAATCTCTCTGTGAAAACAGAAACGGGGCCTTGGTGGCCCCAAAAGTTCTAGTCCTCTACAACTGGAACTTGACTAAAATATAGTGCCTTATGAAAAGGAAAATGTCTCATTTCATGTAAATGCTATGATAATTCGTTATACCACGTCTTAAGGACAAGAATCTTGCCTACCTAACAAAGAAAAAAATTATCCTAATATATATCTTTGCATATTTGTATAAATAGGTATATTTCCAAAAAGGAAACATATTCGAGCACACCACGCCCATACTTTTGAATATTTTGGCCTACAATTCTTATTAAGCGTTTAAATTCTTCAGCGTCAGTTTTACCAACTGT
Source organism: Musca autumnalis (assembly GCF_047663935.1). Lineage (NCBI taxonomy): Eukaryota > Metazoa > Arthropoda > Insecta > Diptera > Muscidae > Musca > Musca autumnalis. Next base: position 2,734,354 of record NW_027411755.1, on the reverse strand, counting down.
ATATTTTTTGGTTTTCACACTATATTTTCCTTATTGTCGATTAAGCGGTAAATATACCTAAATTTTGGCATGGATATATATTTCACACAGTCTCTATCACTAACAGTTTTCATTTGTTATGCTTGCGATGGAATGTGCCGGACCTATCTGGTACAATTTTCGTACGTCCTATTGTTTTTTTTTTTTGCAAATACATTTAAACTATGTTATACCGATAAAAGTATTTTTTTCTGAAGTGGATTTAATTAAATAAGAATTCAAGATGTTTGATTAATGTTTACAAATAAATTTGATTTTTTTAAACATTTACTTGTACTTGAAGTGCATTCACTTTCAATATAACAAGTAAAAAAGTATCAGACAGAGATATACCCTCAGCCTGCGTGAATTGAAACGTCCATCTCAAGCTTTTTGGAATTTGCCGACAAAAAATATACTTGGTTTGAAGCTCAAAAGTGTTGCGGAGGGTGTACTTGAAGGAATGGATCGACGTAGTCCATTTTGGAAGTGGATCTTATTTTGGTAGTCATTCCTTTTGGTAGATATTGGCCCACAAACATAAGTATCGAGCGTTTTTACAGCTTTCGTGCTTTTTTCTCAGGAAGTATAGACTTGCCCCTGAAAAAACTTGTACCGTCGTAATAGCAGCGAATAAAAGTTGTTACAAGAAAGATCAAAGCGATTCGATAGCAGCCTGAAACTGAATTTTTACGAAATTTTGTGTGAGAGGTATTCGAAGGAGTTGACATATATAGCCGATTTTCGAACCTGATCTATGTCTCGTAGAAACATAACGATGTGCAAAGTATGGACCAAATCGGTTACTTCCTTTGAGACTTATCGTGTGCACTATTTTAGTGAAAAGTGTCGAACTTTTGTGGGGAAGGTACCTAAAGGAGTGGGCCATCTTAGTGCTTGATTTAAGTTTGGACAAAATATTACGACTGCCAAATTCTGGACCGAATCGGTATATCCGTTCGAGAGTTATCGTGAGCTTCAGCACTACACATGGTGGCATAGCGGATTTTTAGAGCTTTGGGGCCATTTTTCAGGAAGTATTGACTTGCCCCTGAAAAAACGTATACCGTCGTAATGGGGGCTGTGAATACAAGATGCTACAACAAAAGTCAAAACGATTCGAGAGGAGGTCTTAAAGTGCACTTTTCCGAAATTTAGTGTGGAAGGTATCCGAAGGAGTGGACCGATAGAGTTCATATTTGAATCTCATCTATGTCTGGTAAAAATTTCACGATGAGTAAAGTATGGACCAAATCAGTTACTACCTTCAAGAGTTATCGTTAGCACAATTTTTCCGAACATTTTCGAACTTTTTGGGGGAGGTACTTGAAGGAGCGGACCGATATGGCCCATCTTCGAACTTAAACCAAGTTTTGACAAAATATTACGAAGGCCGAATTTTGGACCATATCGGTTCCTCCGTTCGAGAGTTATCGTGCGCACCATCCTGCCAGACAGACGGACATACGGACGGACATTGCTAAATCGACTCCAAATTGTCTGAAACGGATTTCGTCCAAACATACTTGGGGTCTAAAACTATTATTTCGATGAGGCACATTTTGTCCGTATGAAAGTGTATATACCCTCGTTAGCATAAATGCTGAGGGTATAAAAATGGGCGGCATTTAACTAAAAAAGTTCGTGAAAGAGGCAAGTGGAGACTCCGCACGTATCAATTAATGGTTCTATTTCTAGCTCTTAATCAAAAGGTTAGAATATTTTTTATAGGTTTTGTTAAGGGATTGAACCACTTATTCTGTGTGCAAGGCGGGTATGCTTATCACTGCACATCGGTGGATCCGATCTGGTTGGTCATATCAAATGTTGATGCAGGGCTTCCAAAACGAACGAAGTATTTTAAATGTAACAAATATTATTTCCATATATTTTTTTTAAATTAGTTAAATTAGCTCAATTTTTAACCCAGTTTGCAATAGGAATGTAACCTTTTCCCAACACTTTTTCCTTTATACTGAAATTGTGGTTAGATAACAAAGAATACTTTTTTTCATTAGCATGCAATTAATTTTCTGCTCTCAATGGGGTCCTACATTTCCATTTGACACAAAAATCCATGTCTCGCAGCCTTTTTGTAGTCCTTTTTTTGTTTTATGCCAAATGCCTTTGTATTTGTTTGCCATAAACAAAACCAAAAATGAAAAAAAGAAAACATGGAGTGAGATGGCTAAAATATTTTCTGATTATTTCACATATCCCCAATTACACTCTAAACACTTTTTATCGTGTCCAAATGTAGGCTGGCTCTCGTTTGGCAATTTCCATATTACGGCCTCAAAATTAAGCTGGCCGACGGACCGACGACTCAATGATGATGAGAACGACAACTGTTTTGATAACACAACTGGAAATGGAGTGCGTGTCTGTGTCAATGAATGTGAAACTGAAGCTGAATGAAAAGGAAAGGGATTTTTATGTCAATCCTATTCAAATATCAGTGCTCTTTGAATCTGTCTCCTGAGTGCATTATGTTTAATCGAAATTTCCGTCATTTGGCAAAATGAGTGTGGGGTAGCTGATAATGGCTGCTGCCATTGTTTAGTCGCATGATTGCTGGTTAATTCTGGCGTTAAGAGGGCATACCCAGAAATAAATATTGGCCTAGTTTCTGGGGCTGTTTTATTTAATGGCCACAAAAATGATCGTTTATGCGTGTTTATACACAATAATGAGGAAACATTAGACAGGTTCAAACATGAACACGGAACAAGGAATGAATGAAAACACAAAAACAACAAATAGAAGAAAAGGAAACAAATGTATGTGGGAGAAAATATCTTGAAGCCGTTTAAGCGTTAAGTGCGTGAGTTCACAAAATTTTATAGTTACGTTGAGAGCAGAAACAATCAATAGAATGAATGTTCACTATGAAACATACAAACGAAATATACAATAAGCAAACATGAACACCATAAAAGTTAAGTGTCGTATTTATATTTATGGGTCGAAATAAGGACCATCAAATGGAGCAGAATACCTTTTCTGTATAGTCCATAGTTTTAGAATTGATAAACAAACAAAATATTTATGACCAAAGGAATTAAATTAAATGTTTATCAAGAGGAAAGAATTGATATGGGAAGTATGAAAATCATAATTTTTTTGCAGGTATATGGGATATTTTTAAGCTTGACAATTATTGCGGTTATTTTTATTATGCTTATTTTTTTTTATAAGAGTATGGGCTATGGACCATGATATATAGGGACTATGTCAACATTTGAACCGATGTTTGTCAAAATCTATAAAACTGATCAACGACCCAAGAAAACAAGGCATATTAAATTTGAACGCTATTCAATTACAATTGTGCGATTTATTGTAAAATTGTCGAAAAATATATGGGGGCTATTTCCAAATCTGAACCTATTTTTGTCAAAGTCGATGAAACAGATCAGTTATAGCAAAATCAGGGAAAGATATATAATGAGGGGCTATATCCAAATCTGATATGGTCCAAAGTTGGTATTTTTCATTCCTATGTCCTCATAAGTACTTGTACAAAAATTCATCATCCTTAGTCTATTTTTGTCCACGTTTATAAAGAAGCGACACCACTGTGCATAGTGATCACGATTAATATGTTTTTGGATTTTTTCGCCTAAACAGATTACACCCAGCAAAAATTCGGATACGTTAGTCATTATGTAACAAAAAATTAATAAATAAAAATAAAAAATAAAAAAATTCTTATTTCACTCCTTACTAATCACGGTGCTCTTGAAACAAATTTAAATGGAAGGTGCTTACACCTGGGAAGTTTTTGTAGATTTTCAAACTACAATGTTCGTAGATGAGAAAAATCAAAAAACGAAAAAAATCGCCGGAGCGCTTCTTAAATAAATCGCGATTCAAGTTGACATTTTTAGGGGTTGTTTAGGTTTTTGCGATGTTGCTTGAAAACCGCAAGTCCTATAAAATTGGGACTAATGAACATTTTGTAGCTATCAAAATTCTCTACAAGATTGACCTGTATGGTATTCTCGTTGGTTTTACCGTTTTTGAGATATAGAAGTTAAAATTGGGACAATTAAAATTCAATTCAATTCTGTATCGCCCCCTTATAAAACAATGTTATGACTGCAAATTCCCAACTAAAACTTATATAGCTAAAAAATGGTACAACCTAGGATAAGTTACTTAAGCCAGTCTTGTAGAGAATTTTCACAGCTTTAAGATTTGCTAAGGTCCCATATCGATAAGACTTGCCGTAGTCAAGCAAAGCCGCGAAAGCCTAACAAAAAAACTAATAATGTAAACTAACCTTCTTTATCTCAAAAATTGTACAGCCTGGGAACAAATCATAAAGGTCAATACTGTAGAGAATTTTCACAGCTACAACATTTTCTTTAGCTCGATTTCAATTGGACTTGCGGTTTCCAAGCAAAATCGTGAAAACCTAAAAATGTGAATTTTGACCGCGATTTATTTCAAAATCCCTACAGCGATTTTTTCTTGTTTTTGGATTTTTCTCATCTATGAGCATTGCTGTTTCAGAATTAAGAAAAACGTCCCCTGTGTAAGCGTTTTTCATTAAAAGTTAGATAAGGCGCACCCTCCATGACATTTTATTATAAGAGGGCGATACGGAATTGAATTGAATTTTAATTGTCCCAATTTGAACTTCTATACCTCAAAAACGGTAAAACCGATGAGAATACCATAAATGTCAATCGTGTAGAGAATTTTGATAGCTACAAATTTTTCTTTAGTCCCATTTTTATAGGACTTGCGGTTTTCAAGCTACATCGCAAAAACCTAAACAACCCCTAAAAATGTCAACTTGAAACGCGATTTATTTAAAAAGCGCTCCGGCGATTTTTTTCGTTTTTTGATTTTTCTCATCTACGAACATTGTAGCTTCAAAATCTGCAAAAACTTCCCAGGTGTAAGCACCTTCCATTTAAATTTGTTTCAAGAGCACCGTGTAATGAGTACGGTGGCACATAGCAGGGTGTCCGACTACAAATCCTAGGGTTATGTGTTCAATGCTCACCGTCGGCAAGCGAGTTTTTTGGTGACAAAATAAAGAACATATGGTTGTGCACATGTAAGCGTTTCAACAAATCTTGATATTCATATGCGTGGCCAAGTGTGTACTGTGTTCGGCTACAAGTCAAATCCAACAGAGAGAGTAATAAAAATATTTTGAAGTGTGTTGAAATTGAAAACAAATTCCACCTCAATTGTAAAAATAGAACAGAGTGGAATAATGCAAAAATGTGTTTTCTGAATTACTAATTTTTAATTTTTTTGCTACGACTTCTACTTTATCTTTTGTCAAATTTTCATGCTCATACCTCTTAAAATCGACGATTTATAGCTCATTTACTACGGGATTGGCACAATTGAACAAAACAGTAAATGAAACACTAAAACACTTCAAATCATGCTTAATCTTGCACTGATATCTACATAACTGTTTGCAAAATATGGTCCAAGTAGTTATTTTATTTTTTGTGTAATAATCTTTTTAATTTGGGAAGTCTAATTTAAATCACTAACTTAAAACGCGTTTTTCACAAAACTGTATTTTTTTGAGATGTGCCACTCTTTGATTAAATGAGCGATATCGTCGGTGTCATGCTTAAGTGTTCCATACGCCATTTTTGACTTTTTGAGATATAGGTGGTTTCTAAGGTTTTCCGGTATGCTCTTTCTGAATTTCTAGTCGGCTTTCTCCTATCTGCTCTAGTTTCCGAGATATCCATGAATCGACGGGAAAGCTTAAACTTTTTTCAGTTATGAACTTAATATTTTAAAAACTTACAAGTTTAAAAACATATTTCAAAAATCAGAACTAGAATTTTCGATTTAGAAGTATTTAATTTATTGAGGCAAAGATGGGAAATTTTTTTGTCACTTTGTTCCATGTGATGTACAATATTTCACATTTGTGTCATAAGTGTGGATATGGAACAAATCGACAAAAATTCTTTTTTTAAAAAGATTTCTATAACTCTAACAGCCTGTTCATGTATGTCGACCGAAAGGTTTCTTGCGCTTCGGAAGTGGAAAACAATCATTTTCTGTTCATGTAAACACCTTCGAAACGAAACTCTATGCGACCGACAAGCCCTACGAAATAACACGTAAACGTACACTTTTCCATTAAATTTGTGTTTATGTATTTCGAAAGGACTGTCTCTTATAGAAAGAGAATGTCAAAATCACTCACTTGCTTTGTAGCTGCCGAGTAGAACGTAAACTCGCGAATAACACCGAAAATCTTAAAAAAAAATTATGCAACACATTCTTGAAACAAAATAAAAATTCATTCATTATTTTGAAGAAATTAATTAAATAAAATAATTCAAAATACCGACACATTTTATTTTTCAAACAAAACAAATCACACATATTCCAATATTTGTATGTATATGTGGATTTTGTTTTCATTTCTCATTTGGCTCTCATTTATGGAACATAGTTGTACAAATGTACATTCAAATTAGTAGTATTTCGCATAGGATACGTAACGGTAGTCGCACGATAGTTTGCGAAATACATGAACGCATTTTTAGACGGAAGCGAGTGACTGCTTTCCTTTCGTACAGGTTTCCGTGCGTCATACATGAACAGGCGGTAATATTCCAATACATTTTCTTCTATATTTTTGCAAATGTGTTCTATCTACTATTATTAATATTTCAAGTCAAAAATATAAATATTTTCTTTAGTCAGCTCCATGCAGTTGTGGCGCAAAACATTAAAATGCGATTATCTCAAAACGGGCAAATGGCGTATGGATCACTTAAGCATGACACCGACGATATGTCTTTTTTATTTTTCAACTTATAGTGGCCATAGAGTAACTACACAGAAAAAAAATTGTAGCCATTTGATAAAGAAATTCAAAGATTCAACCAAAAATTTATCGATTTTCCGGCAATAAAAAAAATTGTCATATTGACAAAATTCGATAAAATTTTTTGATCACAAAGTAAAAATACATTTTGATAAAATAAGATTGTAATATATATATTTATCGATTTTTTTTTATTTTGAGCTGATAAAACATTTCACATATTGACAAAAATATTTATCAAAATATTCCACATTTTGCTTGAAAAAACAAAATATTTTCTTGATTAAAAAATTGTTGAATGCATTTTTTCCAATCAATAAAAAAATATTCATATTTACAATGATTTTGTTGTTTTTTTGTTAAATACAAACCAAAAAGCAACAAAAAAGGATACATACACACATTTATAAATGGTCGTGGTTATTTATTTAATTGAAATGCCAAGTACAAAAGCAACACCAGACGCATAGGTACATAAAAAATAGCAGATGAAAGAAAGAAAAACGGAATGGAATAATTAATAACAGAAGTACATAATAATTTAGTGCCACACATTAATTTTAATATAAGAAAACAAATAAATCACTTTTAAATATAAAATACAGGGAACATCATTGAACGTTGTGAAATAAAGCACATTCTTCTGCCACATTGAAAATCATCAGCGGAAAATGGGTATCTGTAATGTGAGAAAAAGTACATCCATATATATTTCAAATATATAAAATGTTTTGATGTTATTACCAATATCACATGCGGTTGCTTCTTTGTCCAATAAAATATTCTTATTATCCTTTTTCATATTCGTGAATTCAATTATAAAATGTATTGGGCATTTAATTTACTTGAAAGGCACCTTTACTTTAAGAAAACACACAAACATTGATTTATTTCTGCACTACCGATCCACACAGAACGACTGCTTTAAAGAGACTGCCAAAAATACCAAACTGACGGTTAAAAAATGTTATCTGCCTTTCTTAACCACAAACAAAACAAAACATGAGAACTCGTACCGTTTTTTTTTCTTTTCCCTCTTCGTTTGTTAGTTCATAAAAATCAGCAACAAAAAACAGTAACAAACTTACATACAAGCCTTCACCCGAGCACAAATAAATAAACAAGCCAAATGCCACACAAACGCTCCATCCCTTCATGCCGCAAAAATTCCATGACCATGCTTTGAAATATACATAGCAACGATACTCACATCTCAAAAAAAAAAAAAAACAGCACATTGTTGTAGCGCTCTCTTTATGCCCTAATATTGTTGTTTCTCTCGCTCTTGAGAGCGAGAACATGCGACAAACGTTGAAAACCATTTTAACTACAGAAATTTATTAATAACCATAAACAAATTTCAATAAATTATTTCTTTGAAATCGTTTATTGATCGCTTTCTAGTAACATTTTTATGTTTGATAAACATTTTCCCTATATATTCGTAATATTTTATCGCCATTCGACAAAAATATGGTGATAAAGCTTTTAATCAAAATTTTCAGGGTGGCTTTTTTTTCTGTGTAGTTATTCTAGTGGTTATAGTTATTCTGTGCGGCATGCCCTAATGGGCTCGTAGGGAGTTTTGTAAGTAGTTACGACTAAGTACTATAAAAATCCATTATTTATTAAGAATGTTTTTTGCTGTGACACACTAACTTTATGACTAGGTCTGCTTTGACCCTGTATGGTTCGACTATGGATCAGTTTACAATGCAAATGAGCTTTGCAGGTACATGAAGTTCAGGCATCATTTCAAACAGCTTGCATTGAAAGGGGCTATCGAAAGAGGTTGACATATATGTAAATGTGGTATTTTCCAGTATTTAACGTAACGTAAGGTAAAGATATGTGCAATGGGGGACTTGTTTGTTCAAAAGCTTTTATTATTTATTCACCAAAGCCTATGATTGTTTGAAAGGGGATTTCTAATCTTGCAAGTGAAAAATACTTTCTCGTCGCGTCGTCTTAAGCATCGTATCCGGTCTTTATCAAAAGATTATATCTGTGATGGACTCGTCACATTTAAGTGTGTTTGGTGCCAGAACGTAATATAAACGTTATCCGTAAAGACTTCGGTCATGTCAGCTAAATATTTCCTGATCATGGTTTTTAAAACGTTTGAATTAGCCGTCAATATTGGTTTTGGTTAGTATCCCAGCAAAAAGTTTGCCTCTAAAGAGGCAGTTAAATCCTATGTACAAGTGATTTGGAAGTGCATCAAATTATGCATTTTCACTCATTCTTTTTACAAGAGTGTGACCCCGGAAAGAGCAACTCCATTGCACTACATTTTAACTAACCCTTTGGCACTGCATTTTAACTGACCCTTTGGCACTACATGTTAACTGACCCTTTGGCACTGCATTTTAAATATCCCTTTGGGATAGAATAGTATGCAGTCCAAAGCACGTGTTTTGATACAGGCATTCTGCGGAATGTGTGCAAGCCATTGCAAAACATCCCAGAACAGATAAAATACATTTATTATTTGTGTAAAACAAAAATATTAAGAACTTTATTACATTATCACAAATTATGAAAATTCTCCATGGAATTCAATCGCAACCATGCGTGTTTCCTCCGCTCTCCATTTAAACCAAGCTGAACCGTTTTTGCTTCATCTGCCAAATGGGTTTTATATTGTCTTCCTATCACCAGCTAAGATTTTGACATGTACTCCAAGAGCACTCCATTGGGAAATTTTCTTATCGTGAGTTACCGCAAACATGTTCGCAATAATTTAATTTTATAACAAAGTTTTGGAAATGTTAAATGTACAAACTGATTTATGTACATATGTACTTGTAGGGATCTCTAACAACTGCTAATAAAATGTAGCGAACGGAGTGCCTTTTTTCACGACTCCGTTTGGACTGCATCCGGATGCTGTTAAATTGTGAAAAATTGGAGTGCATTTTTCACGACTCCATTGAACTGCATGCGCATGTTGTTAAAATGTGACAAATGGATGTGATTCTTTGGATTACACCCAAATGCGGTTAAAATGTGAGGAATGAAGTGCTTTTTTCACGACTCCGATTGAACTGCATCAAAACATGCCGTGAAAGAAATAGTCCACATTGCACTACTTCCAATTTATTTTGCTGGGATACTAATATAATAATGCGACTTCTGACTGATGTTTCATGAAGCAAGGAACAAAAGATAATTCGTTCCAAATTATTATTTGTAGTTAATAAATAAGTAAGGGTGTAACAGAATATATAAATTTATTTACTTTCGCTTAATATTTCATAAAAGTGTTTTCACAATGTGTGCGTGTTCACACGACACCTATTGAACATAAACACCCACTTCCCATCTTGAATCTAAGCATATTTGTTTATAGCATTTCAATTTCCTTCCTATGCGGAACTGTATTATTAATGAACCTTATCGCTGGGTAATTTAGCTTTCTTCGTGTTAGCGTTTCGAACAATTTTTTTATGTTTGTGCTGGCCATGCGTAGCCATGGTATTTCTTATCAATTGCTGTTGTTGTTGTTGGAGTGTTAATTTTCTTATCACGTGTTTCGACTCCATAAAATATGCTTTAGTTTTTGTTTATTCCAGTTGTATTACTGCGAATAGTAAAAACGACTTAACGGCTCAATTTAAGGTTGTAATCTGAAGGTAATCTAAATTTTCTTAGCTCGACATTAAGTTCGAGTGTTATATGCTCAACAACTTTCCACATCCCATTGGTATCAGCATCAAGATGATGGTGGTGGTGTCTTCTTTAATGACTTTTGTTCTATGTTTTTTCTGTGCTTTTTTGCCACATAAAGCTGCGTTATTAATATCTAAATGTTTATATGAACAATTTACACATACGAAAAATTGCTAGCTTATATCTATTTGGTCATTGAGGGAACGAGAACATCTGAGGATGTGAAGTGAAAAACAACAATAACAACAACACTGGAAAAAGTAAAAATGAAACACCACTGCAAAAATGTCCCTATAAAATATTATGGCATTGTATAATGTCCTTTTATGGTCACTCACTATCGCGCTAAGCTCTTAGAAAAATATGTTGTAGGATTTGTTTTTTTGTCGTTTTATATTGCAGGGCAGAAGAATGTGTGCGTATGAGAGAGCAAATTATATTTAGATGCCTGCATACATGTGTACAAACATACATACATTGACAACAAGTTGGAATGGTAAATGCGGTTAGTTGGGGACTGATTGTGGGTTTTTAGCTTGTTTAAGCATGCGTTTTTTATATGTGTGTGTGCCCTGCAAACATTTTTTCAAATTTTTAATCGCTTAAAGATAATCTGCGATTCGCGGGGAAGATCAATTCAATCGCGGAAGAGCGCGCCTAATGATAACCTGCGAATCGCCGACATAAAGTAACTGTGTCCGGGAAGCGAATCGCGAGGAAGAATCGCAGATTAATCATCTGGAAGATCTTCAGACGATCAACATGTTAAGAAAAATTAAAAAAAGAATAGAACAATTGTTTTTTGTTTCTTTTATTTGTTGTTTAGTTTTCTTTTCTGCTTTGTTATGGTTTTTAATTATTCCTTTATGTTGTGGTTATTTGTTATAGGCACTGTACTCAGTACTGTTTCTCAGTCACTATGTTGTCTTTTGGTTAAACTTGGCAAAACCTGGACATGTGTGGTTTGTCAATACTCATAATATTATACGTGCATTTATATCAAAGTTCTGTAGAAAGTGTATATGAGAATTATATGCGACAAAATCAAAAATGTTAGTAACAATCATCTGTTGCTCTTCCAGAAGAGTCTTCTGTGATTCCCAACGGCGATTATTTGAAAAATGTAAAAAAAAAAATGTAAACAATCACCCAATGATCGCCGTGGGGAATCACAGAAGATTAATCTAAGCGAACAATCTTCCAAAAATTGAAAAAATGTTGGCAGGGTGCTTCGTAATTTGTGCTGGTAGATATGGGTGTATGTGTCCCTTATGGTACATTGCAGTGTAAAATATCATAAATGGTTTTTAGTCTTTATTTTTGTCATACATGTATGTATGTATGCTGTACGTGAAATTTGTTGGTTGTGTATGTTAACAAGCATCTTTACAAAACACTTTGATATTTTTATTTGTAGCTTGTTGATTGTTAACCGCTGTTTAGCAGTGCTGAAAACACAATGGCATGGGTTGAACAAAACTATATTGAATATAGTTATTATTGATAAACAATAGCTTTGTGTGATATAAGCCAGAAATTTGGATCCGTTAGTCATTTTGTAATCATTCCAAAAATAACTACTTAACAAATCCGAGGGTTGTGTGTTCAACGCTCACCGTCGGGCGGGTACTTTTTGTAGAAAAAACAGTCAACAGTTGGTGGTGCACATGTAAGCACATGTAAGCGTTTCAACGGCCATTATTGTTCGTTTGCGTGAAGTGTCTAGAAATTAAATTAAATTCTAAATTCTAAAAATAAAAAAACATACATATGTTTTTTAGCTTTACTTTTCTACTTCCAGTGGTCATAAAATAACTAGTTATTCAGTCGTGGTAGAATAACTAGTTATTAAGTGCGACATGCCCTTGTTCAAATAATGGTTTAGTAGGGGTTTTGTAAGTAGTTACGACCACCAATAAGTACTATAAAGACCCATTATTTAATAAGTTTTTTTGCTGGGAAGGTACATTAGATGAAATACATTATGTGCTGTGAATTAAATAATAATAATTATTAAAGTCAAAATTGGAAGGTTCCATTTTCACCGTAGATATATGCTCTAGTGGACTTTTTTACTCGGTACAATCCCAGGAATCAAAAACGCGACGCGCCAATTTAGGTTTTCATATCGCACTGGCCTATTGTAGATTCTTGCAGATTGTGAAACAGAGGATTTATAGGAGTCAAGCGATATTTGCTATCGCTTTCAAAAACTATTTGCCCTGAGGACTCATCGGTTTTGGTTGTTTGTATGGATGTAACCAAACGTAGTCAAAATTAATTGAAATACACTAAATAAAGTAGATAAATTTTATGTATATCTCAGTTATTTTTCTACAGTGATGTTTATTATTTGGAGTAACAAGTAAATACATGATTTAAGTATCTTTCTGACCCATTGTGCATTGAAACAATCTATTTGTGTACGTATATATTTAGTGGGCGGTTGCCATAATATATACATGTTTTTTAAACATTTTCATGCGTGTCGTAATGTTAGTGAATTCTCTCATTCTCTCTCGTTAATGTTTTGGTGGGTTGTTATAACTTAATGGCATTGTTAGATGTTTGCTAAATTGTCGATATTAACAACAATGTTTGACATGTATCTTTTGTTGGTTCCTTCTTTTTCTGTTTGGTCTTTTCTTTTTGCAACGGATGAATGACGTTGTAAGCTGTTGTGGTGAATGAAACGTATCATTTGATGGTTTCGTCCTCGCTTTAAGGGCCATTTGATGGGAAAAATGTTGCAATTTATCATATGACTAAGTTAAAGATTTTATCAATATAGTGAGTAAGAACGAATATGTGAAGAAAATGTATGCTGCAAATGTGATTGAGTAATAATAGTGATAGGAAATAGTAGTTATTACATTACAAATAAAGTGTGTAGGTCAGATCATTTAATTTAAAAAGCTATTACTTTATAAGGCAAGTTAAAAATCAGCAGGTGCTGGATTCTTGTTCTATGGAAATTTGAAATTGTTTTTCAAAATAGTCAGGCTTAATCCCATAGTCGGTGTTTCAATATTTTATTAAAACAACTTTAATTTATTAGTGGGAAAAAATTAGCGATGAAGACTATAGTTTCAGATCTCGCCACAGATCTTCATCAGTTCCCTTGTTTTTTTTTTAACAAGAAACTTTTGAAACAACGACTATGGGATTAAGCCTGACTAGTTTGAAACAAAAAAAAAAAATAGAAGTCGTCATCCCAAATAAAAAACGCCAACCCTCCTAATTGTGAGACCGGGCACCGTCGAAATGTTGTTTATTGCTGTAGTATGCAATACCAACAAATTAGTTATGTGTTTTTCGCTGAGAATCAACGAACGCATAGCAGTGGGAAAGACTTGGTTTTGTTTGCAAATGAAGTTGCTCGAGTTTAGGTAGTGTCAAAAAAATTCTCGATCAGAGTGTTTCTTTGCACACGTATCTATTTGAGCGGGCAATTGACATTTGGGTATAAAAAGTTTCTTGTTGAAAAATAAGAAATAAGGGAACTGATGAAGACCTGTGGCGAGATGTGAAACTATAGTCTTCCCTGCCTTAACCCTTGGTAAACATCGCCAATTTTTTCCCACTAATAAATTTAAGTTGTTTTATTAAAATATTGAAACAACGACTATGGAATTAAGCCTGACTATATTGAAAAACAAATAGAAGTTGTTATCCTAAATAAAAAACGCCAACCCTCCGAAATTTGAAATTAAAAATATTTCCTTTATAAATTTTTCATTTGACAGTTTTTTTTCCTTTATAAAAGTTTTCATTTCTCATTTTCATAGAAACAGAATTGAGGAACAGGAAATAAAAATCGAAAAAATATACCCTCACATTGCAATGGAATACGAAGAGTTTTTGCTATGTTCAATGATGTGAGATCCAATTATATAGCCAAGGCGTACAGAGAAAGGAGTCTTGCCAGTGTCTGCACTTTTTGGGTACAAGGCGTGTATGCTAACAGTTAATAGTTTATCTTAAATTGTTATAAAAAATTACCTCCGTATTAAATAAATAGTTAACTCAATATTTACCTGCTGATGTTGTTTTAACTTCTTTACAAAATAAAAACATGTCGAAGCTGTTATCGATGCTCCTACCAATGATGTTAATAACGTTTAACAACAATACCATATCATAAACTATATGAGCACGCCGATAGTTATTTACTATAATCCTTTCTCTTCGAATATTTCAAATATTTTTTCAAGAAATAAATAAACATCATTTTTCTGTTGCTTTTCCTTCGACATGGATGCATGAATGGATGTTTCCTTCCAAGTGATAGGTATGTTGTCTGGAAAAACAAATAAACCTGAAATAGTTTTCTTAGTTTTATTATTTCTCTTTGTTTTCTAACAAAATAGTTGCCTTCGCCTTGCGCAAAGTAGAAAGAAGTTCCAAATAAAAATAATAGTTATACGCTTCAGCAAATTTTTAATGCAGTATTTTTACAACATCATTTCGCTTCAGCCAGTCAACCAAACGATCCTTGTTTTGCGAACATCTGTGTGTGTGTGTCCGTATGTGCGAAATAGGAAATGATAACGAGTATGAGGAATTGAAGACAAAAACGGTCTTTGCGTCTTGTTAACTTTTTGGAAAAATAAACAAAAAGGAATTTTTCTTGAGTTCACATGCAGCAAGGTTTGTCTTTTTTCTTCAGTTATTCTTTGGAGGATGTTTTCCTCACCTAAAGGGAAATTCTTAGAAAAGCAACACTCGTACACCTATCGCATTACATGATATTGATGGTGGAGAAAAACATATTTGTGTGAAGTTTAAGAAATATGTGCAACATAAAATATATTGATTGAAATATGGTTTTCGAGGTTAAAAATCAGTAAGCCTTGAAAATAAAAAGGTACTGTATATTTTTTTATACTATTTCATAGAAACAATTTTTGGCATTTCACTTACATAACTATTGTTATTCTGAATAATGTTACCATACATCCTATTACACATTCATGTGCATGTTTGTAGCTACATATATCTACCATATATATTTGTTATATTTTCTGAAGAAGGTATTACTCTCTACAGATGTCTAACGAATATTGCGCTTGAGTACTTGCTGCAATTGGTATTTGTATTATATGTATAACATAAATATGTTTATTGCATATTAGAGTGTACAGAATGCCTATTAAAATAAATTTTAAAGTTAAAACGTAAGGTAGGTCAAATTGGACCAATTTTTGACAAAAAGAGAACGGATGATTTTAGGAAAACAAACATTTGACCAATTGTCATTCGCAATTCTATTGGCAGTGGCAGAAAGTTATATTGGCAGTGGCAGATCGCATTATTCTACAACCGTGGTACTGTGAATTACACATTCACAGTTTTAAAATTAAGACAAAGGTCTCAGAGGCCAATAGGTCCATTGTGTATTATACTCTTTTTAAATTTAACCCTTTTCACAGCAGACAATACGAATGCAATGGAATCTAAAGTTGACATATGTATGTATAGTTGTCATACTTTATCGCAATAAATGTCTTTGTTGAAGTATGTGATGTTGCTGTTCAATAGACATTGTAGAAAGAAAATAAAAAATATGAAACATAAAGCCATACAACGAGAAAAACGTATAGGTACCAGTCACTTATTTTTTTAGATTAGAATTGTTTATGTTTGTAAACATTAAAGAAATCCAATGCTAACATGAGATATAAAGGGGGAGAAAAATGCTAAGCAAAGGTTTTTATCTTGGTGGTTTATTCCTTTTTTAGAGGATGTATACTAAATGATGTAATAATAATAATTGATGTGGAACACATATGCACCCATAAGAACGAATGCAAAAAATCTTACTATCAACAAAGCGAAGAATATGAACAAAATCTAAACACAACCGACTATGTTAAAGTTGCCATTAAACTGGGCATGAGATTGTTGCGGGTTTGTGGTATTGAACATACGATCAATACGTGTATGGTCCATTGTCTCAGCGATATCGTGAAGGAACGGCCGTTTTCTTTGAATATGTGAAGGGCAGTAACATAGGAAATGCTCAACCGCTTCCTCCTCTTCTTTCTGTTTCGCAGCTGCGGCAGTGGTCGTACTGACGTAGATTTAGGCACTTTGCATGGTTAACAAAATCCCTGTGACCGGTTAATATGGCAATAAATCTTGTCAGGTTCCGTCGATTTTGGCTCGATTTTGGACTATAGTAGTTTAACGAAAAAAGCAGACGAAATAGCTTTTTCGTTAAACTACTATAGTCCAAATACTAACTTAACAATTTTATTTTTACTTTTGAACTTATGGTGTTGACTGTCGTCAAATGTTCCTATTGATTTTGATTATGACCAGTATATCTCCAGGAAAAACACTGCAGTCTTCAAGTAGCCTCAGTGGATGTATATGTGTTTGCTTCTTCCGAGATGATACCCGAGCAGACTCCATAATTCAACTTAGAGCCATCCGTGTACACCTTGAAGTCGTAACTTTACGTGTATAGGAAAATATCGACTTAGTGACTAAGATTTGAGCAATTACTTTCGTTAACTGTTGGATTTCAGTTAATATAGATAATTTACAGTTTACTTAATTTTTATTCATCCGGCTGTTTGCACGTATGTATGTGTATTTGGGTATCGATTAACATTTCGTTTGTCCATTTTAGAACATACTAGATTTAGGATGGGAGAACAGTGTACGCATCAGCGAGCGGGTATAAAGTTGTACATAAGTAGTAAAGTCTTGTGTGAATAAGTGAAGTAACGTTAATAAAGCATAATTATTATCATTAGAACATGAAAGGAAATATCAGTTATATAAAATTAATACGGTAATTCAAATTTATCTGGCTTTGGCGACTAGCCAACAATCCGTTTTAAGTTGAGTATACCTGCAAATAATCCTAAAGGAAAGATTCACCAGTGTTGACAGTCCAAAATTATTGCGTGAGGAATATTTTCTTAAGTAAAAAGCACTAGACGTTCACCAAAAAAGAATTTGTAATATTCAGAACTATCGAAGGCAGTCTTAACTGGTCTCTTGATATGGTCCTAGTATTTCTTGCCAATATACTTTGGCAACGAAAATATGAGAAATAATCAGCCAAAGTGTGCCAGTAGTAAACGTCGATAATACCAAGTTGATTACGATATCAACGTCAACTAGCATTCTTTTCATCTCGAAGGAGAAAAACAACAAAACTCAATCGTATAATCACCATCGCCTTAACAGGCAAACATAAAAAATGTCGACTGTTCGCTCATAAAGAGCAGAGAAACTCTCACATTTTTGTTTCTATGGCACTCAATTGGTTATTAACGCCTGTGAAAGAAGTGGGCCGATATAGCTCTTTTTCGAACTTGACCTGGCAACAAATAAAAGACGCATAGGTTGAAAACTTTAGCGTTCTATTTCAAATTGATTGGATGCTAGACGGATTGATCATTTTATGCGCTCGAAAAATTATTATTTTAATGCGTTACAAACAGACTAACAAACATACTCCATTATTGTGGACTAGCAAAGCACCCGCGCTACCTTGTATGCAGAAAGGGAATAAAATATATCAAAACAATATTTAAAAGGAAATGGTGAACAAAAAATCTGTATTCCAGCTTTATATATAAGTATGAATTTCCAAAACCTCTTCATTATCTCCACCCTAAAAACTAAGTGTTATCCTAATACCAATTTTCACAATTCCACGCAATAACTCTACTTTCGTTCCTTTATAGTACGTATTTCGAAAACAACGTCCATATCTCAAACATATACGCCAAAAGTGACCCTAATACAAAAACTTAGAATTCTAACTCTATCCGTACACGCAATATTAAATTTAGCACCGATTAGTACTTAAGATTTGAGATCTGTGGAACATATTAACACAACCACATCCATATCTCAACCCTACACAAAAACAGTGACTATAATACCGAATTCCACATCTATTTCTACACACAATATTAAATTAGAACTTTTCGTACACATATGCAATAATATACCAAACATCTTTTTTATATCAATTCTACAAACCAATATTGATCCTAATACCAAAATTTTATATTTTAGCAAATACCAAAGAGTACCACATTTAGTACTATTCGTACACATAAGTACGAATTTCGAAAACTAACACCATATCTCAATCCCTAACCCCATTAGCAATTTTAATTCCACATTTCAGGATTTCAATTCTATCCGGCCACACAAATCCTAATTGTACCAAATTTATTAACAATTAGTACTTTTTGTACACTAAAGTATGAATTTCTCAATCTTAATTTACTCTCCAACAGTAAATTAACTCAAAATTTCAACATTCCTCTATTGCTTTACCCAAATCCATATTGTACCAAATTTAGTACTGTTTATTACTTTTCGTGCACATAAGTACGAATTTCCAATATTACCTCCTGTAATAGTAATCTTAATTTTCAAGATTCCAGCTCTATACGTTCACAGGTACATCTATTCATCAATCCATCAGTGACGCTCATTCTATTTGATTCTTAGTCTAGTACTTTTCGCACACTTCTAGAACGAATTTCCAAAAACCCAGCCTTATCGACCACCTTCGTCCCAAGACTAACCTTCATCCAAAACTTCTGGACTGTAGCTTCAGCAGTTTCGTCTGGACGTTGATTATTAGTCGGTCCGCCCCACAAATGATACCATTTTAGTACATTTTAGTACTTTTCGCACCCTTCTATGACGAATTTCCAAAAACCCAGCCTTATCGACCACCTTCGCCCCAAGACTAACCCTCAAACAAAATTTCAGGATTCTAGCTATAGTCGTTTCGTCTGGGCGTTGATTACACTGTGCGACAAAAAAAAAAATGACAAGGAAAATCGAGAAATTGACATAAATGATTATATCCTAACTGGGTTCGTTATGGTCATTCATGATACAGCTATTTATGTCAATTGCTAGGGTTAATTCCGTAAATGCCACCAAAGTAGGAGTGAGTCCCATCATTGTAGTTTTTTTGGACCACACCAAATTGTGCATGTGAGAGCCCATATGACACCTATATTTTCACTGAACCATAGCCGTAGACCTCTAATGTATTTTCGCATGCAATATAAGTAACCAATGGCTTATCCTAACTACGAATTTAAGTTGAAAGTATTAAAAATACGCAATTTTGGCAGGTCCTATCTGTGTTTTTTTATATTTTTTTTCAAATATATTTTCACCACAAATGTTTTTAAAGCTGTTTAAATTGAACGCAGAACATCTTCTGTATGAATTTATAATGAAAAACCATCAATATGATATTAATATTTTTCAATCACAACGACAATCTGTATGAAAATTGGAAAATATGGCCCTAAAACCTATATATCAAAAACAAGTGCTGCTAAGAATGTTATATGTTATGGTTACAGATTTCTTTTATTCAGAGACTCATAATGAAATTTCATTTGGAACATTTCTTTCTTTAACAATATTCTCAAAAAGTAAAGGATTTTGCTAGATTTTGTTCCAGTATGGAATTACGTAAAATTAACAGTCCAAAATTAAATCATATAATTTCATCTTAATATATATACATTTGTAATCTAATTTTTTTAAGGAAATAGTGTAGATAGATTTATGGTTTATTTTGCAACTCATAGTGAAATTTTGCGTAGAATTTTTCATCCTTTGACACATTTCACCTATAACCAAGTTTTATATTACTTCATGTATCAACTAGAAAAAAGAAGGAAACATTTTTCATCAAAAAAATTGGGAAATATTTTCATGCTTTTTCAGCAAAATTGATACTGAATTTTAATGCTATAGAATGTAAATAGACATTTCATTTCTTTGATGACCTTTGGTGGAATTTGACGAAGAATATTTTTCTCTGACATCATCTCTCTAAAATTATGTTTTGTGGGACAATTTTGAATAAACTCAGATGAAGTCCGACTTTAACACTAAAACGTGTTTTTCATTTTTAGAGATTCCTGGCGATTAGACAAGAGTTACAGATTTGGTGTATTCTGAGACCTATAGTAAAATTTTATGGCAAACAATTTTGTAATGAAATCGGATTTGATACGATCACATTCTTAATGAGTTTTTGAAAGATTTTCGAAAAAAGGACAAAAAAGACCCCTTTGATGAAGCGCATGAGGGTTAAAATTTTTAACAAAAATATTTCCCACGCCCTCCTAAGTAAAGTTGCCA
Source organism: Musca autumnalis (assembly GCF_047663935.1). Classification (NCBI taxonomy): domain Eukaryota; kingdom Metazoa; phylum Arthropoda; class Insecta; order Diptera; family Muscidae; genus Musca; species Musca autumnalis. The sequence goes on along the minus strand of NW_027411755.1, from coordinate 2,713,680 downwards.
AAGACACTATATTCCAAGATATCTAAACTTAAATATTTCGAAAAATTTAAAAATGGGCGGAACTTGTCCCGCCTATTTTGGTTACTTCCCGACGTAAACTTTAAAAACGCCGATACACGTGTCTCATGTTTTTAGCTCTACTTTCATAATCTACTCGATTTTCCTTGTAATTATTTTTTTTTGTTGTCGCACAGTGTTATTAACGGCTCTATAAGAAGTGGGCCGATATAGCTCTTCTCCAAACTTGACCTGACAACAAATTAACCCTCTCATCCCCAAAATTTTTTCCTTGTGCCAATAAGTATTTTGAAAACATATGATTAAATAATATGTCAAAACAAAGTTATAACATAAATTTCGGATCGTTACTCCCCCCGTTTCGGAAGATACAGTACATTATTTCTGAAATTTATTTGGCCATTATTTTGTGGAATTGTGTAAATAAAAATGTTTTAATCCTTCAGGAAGGTTCTTTTAGTCTTACTTTTGTTGAATCAAAACTAAAATTTAACATAAAGCTCATATATTTTGATTTAGAAAAGATTAGATAATTTGTACTGTACACAACGAATTTTAATTTTCACTGAAGTTCTAGACTTTACACTGAATAATGCACCGTAGCTATGTTGATCGAGACACATCCGATATTTTTTTGTTGTAACAAGATTAAACAGACTCCTGAGTATACTTTTGAAAAGAATTCAAAGCAGAATATGTAAAATAGCGGTACTTCGACGCCCATAAAGACAATGTTGCATATATGCAACACCGGGGATGAGAGTGTTAAAGACGCATATGTTGAAAACTTTAGCGTTCTATCTCAAATTGATTGGATGCTAGACGGACGGACAAGTCTATCTGATCATTTTATATGCTCGAAAAATTATTATTTTAATGCGTTACAAACAGACAAACAAACTAATTCCATTGTGGTGGATGGTATACACATAACAACGAAACACATACGCCACCCGTTACATGCAAAATGAATGTCTGTTAATTCTACGCCATATGGGACCCCCTTCTCTTAGTCGAAACAACTTACCCCATTTCATAAAAAGTTCGTTTCCGTATTTTAAAATGTAATTAACTATTTTATAAGTTAATAATACCTAAAGTTTATTTAGGTATTTCATTTGAAAAATCCTACTAATGGTAGTATCTATTTGACCTTTTTCATAAGCAGAATTTAATGGAGTGTTTGTTTTCATCCCCCTTTTGAGAAGTGTATCAACTTTGTTAAACAAAGTACCAGCTGTCAATTTAAACAAAAATGTGTTGAGGCAATAAAAAACTTTTCAGAAAAAACACATGGGCTGGGTATAGGGGGATTATTGAATAAACAACTTTTATGGCAAATTAAGTTTGAAGTATTTATCTTTTTATCTATGCGAATCGGTTACACTTCATAAAAATCATATTTTATTGTTGGTTGTTATGAAATTGTTACCTGACGGTGGTGATGGTTTGAAAGCTTTCAAATAAATTAACGTTCTTTGTTAATACATTAATCAGACTAATTTTAATCGTTTGTCATAAAATATTCGTAAAGCCAACTGAAAGATGGCATTAATAAAATTTTTTTATATCTAAAAGTAACAAGCAGATTACCTGCTGTTGGTGATTGATGACACTTAATTTTTTGTGACCACAAGAGCAACCTTTTTATTATTCAACTACTTATCCCCTTTGAAATTTGACATTTTAATTCTTTTGATTTGTGTCGAAGTGACCGAGAGAGTGTTCATTGCCTTAGTGTTTTAATCCTTTTCGTGTCATAAAAATCAAAACATTTAATGATTTATATTTTTGTCGTTTTGTGTGTCTTTATTAAAAATTCGTCGAACGACAAACGACGATGAGGTAATGGGCAGAATGTGCCAAACCGCAAAAAGTTTTGTTGTTTACAAATAGAAAACAAGCCATTAAATTAATCTTATTTTGAAAGTAATTTCTGAAATTCGATTAAATGTATAACAACAGCAGCGACAACAAAACAAAAAATACATAAAAAGAGTGTTTGTACAACTTTGTTGTGTGGCTAACAAAGGAGGGGAAGTCCGCTAAATAAGAAGTTCATAAAGACGAAACATCATTGACCCCCTCAAGGCATAGGCCATGATTATTCGTTGTTGTTGTTGTTGGCGTCATGTCGTCAAATATGTATTGTGACGAGTTAGGTTTGAGTTTTATGAATTCAGAATTTTTTGCTCTAAAACTCATAAAATCAAAATCGGTATAAACACATCTTATTTTGAAACTTTTTACATACATTTATGAAAAGCTCAGAAAATTTATGAAAGATGTATATTCAACTAGAATAATAACGGGATTACTGACAGTGTAAACAATGTAAAATTGTCTAGGCTTCGTGCAATTGGTGCAAAAATTTTGCCGCACCTCGTACAGTCAACAACAGGAGACACGATTTTCGTGGAAAAATATGAAGCAAATAATATGATTATGTTCAATAATAAAAAATATTTTATGGCATATTGTTCAATAAAGCATAAACCATTATATGACCCACTATCCAATAGGGGCATGAATTTATATTATTGCGGAAGCAGAGTCTCTGTGCGGCTTCATATTGGACAAACAAACAAAAAATATATTTTATTTTTATTTTAGCAGTATTCGTTTTATTAACAAAAAACGTAGGATGCCTGTAATCGGCTTGTCTGTAAATAACAAATCAGTCTTCTCTTATTAAGATATGTACGAGGAGTTCAGGCCAAAATGTGTAATAACAAATTTTAGTGGATTTCTAAATTATTAACAATTCACTGAAGAATGGGAAAGAAAAATGGTAAACAAATAATGAAGGGGCGTCTAACAAATGACAAAAAAGTTCTGCAATGTCCCAAAAATACTGCAAATGATGAGGAATGTACCAAAATGTACACATGTACATTAATGTGGTTGTAGAAAAATCGATGTCCGATTTTTGTATGCGGCATTCCCTAGAGTGTTTAGTTTTGTTAAATTTAAAGATTGCCAAAGTTTGAGCACAATCAGAATATGTTTACACGTTCCACTGGGCCCTCGAAATTTTCAAAATAATTTGTATGGGACCAAGGCGAGTTTTTAGGAAATCGCTCTCCAGACCACATTTATTGTCCAATCTATGAGAAAATGTTACCAGTTCATTGCTGTGGCTAGAAAAACATCCTACAAAAATTTATATAAATCGGGTTAGACTTTGATATTGCTCCAATAGTATATTTGGCCAATTGGGTCCCTTTAATGTAGACATATATTAAAATCCAGCAGATTTTCACAATTTTTTGCAGGATTACTTGTTTAGCCACAGAAATGAACTGGTAAAATTTTCTCTTCGATTCCAATTTCTTGAAAATTCACCTTTAGCCCCATACAAATTACTATGGAAACTTTGAGGCCCCAGTGGCACGTGTTAATATATTCCGATTGTGCTCAAATTTTGACAATCTTAAAATCTAACAAAAATAAAGGCTTTAGGAGGTGCCATTTTAAAAAAAATCCGACATCGTTTTTTGTCTTTGCGTTGAAACCAGACTAATGTACATGTAATGCACTGTAGAAACCAAACTGTGGCTTCGTTCATAAACTTTACGAACTAATGTAAGAAAATTTCAAAATGCTGGGTGTAAAACTAATTGCACCATACAAACATTAACATACATTTTTAATTGTACCATTGTCCATTTTAAATGAAAATTAAAAATAAAATGTTGCAAATAATAAAAAATGGTGCAGGAATGGATCGATTACATACACATAGATATATTTAAAATTAAAAATGTCAGTTATGGTTTCAGGATTATCACTTTAAATGGAAGGAATGTTCATAGATGAGAAAAATAAAAAAAAAAAAAAACAGTAAATCGCCGAAGTGTTTTTTAAATAAATCGCGGTAAAAGTTCACACTCTTGGGGTTTTTTAGGTTTTCACGATTTTGCTTGGAAGCCGCAAGTTCCATCGAAATGGGATTAGAGAAAATATTGTAGCTGTGAACATTTTCTACAAGAATACCCCTAAGGATATTTTCGTAGGTTATTAAATTTTTGAGCTGCCTTTAACATCCGTTGAAGGTAGTGAGCTAACATGTGCCGCGCGTTCTCCCATAAGAACGTTAAAAACTTGGGTTGGGCGATGGGCTAGTAACTCACCCCGTCAAAACACCGCCTACCATGAAAAAACAAAGAAAAAGAAGAAAAACAAACCCCTCAAAAGTTGACGAACCCCGCAAACGTTTTAAGGACCATGATCTGCGAATCTGCACCTGGAATGTCAGGACTCTTTACAGAGCAGGTGCAATTTGCGCACTGGCGGATATACTTGGCAAGTACAAAGCTGATACTATCGCCTTACAGGAAGTGCGATGGAACCGGGCAGACGTAAAAATAATAATAAACGATTACTCACTGTATTATAGCTGCCATGAAACGAAAAATGAGCTAGGTGTTGGATTTATGGTAAATAGGAGGCTTAAAAATCTGATGAGAGAATTGCCACAATCCGAATAAAAGCAAAGTTTTTTAACATCAGTCTCATTTGCGCCCATGCCCCGACCGAAGAGAAAGATGAACAGACCAAGGATATATTCTACGAGCGCCTAGAGAGAGCATATGGCCGCTGCCCTGGCCATGACATTAAGATTGTTCTAGGAGATTTTAATGCTAAACTTGGGAGAGAAAATATCTTTGGTCCCACGATCGGAAAGTTCAGCCTTCATGAGGTAACATCCGACAACGGAATGAGGCTGATCGATTTCGCAGCTGCAAAAAACATGGTAGTGAGCAGTACCAGATTCCAACACCTCGACATACACAAGGCCACGTGGATATCCCCTGATGGGAAAACAAGAAACCAGATTGATCATGTTGTGATAGACGGAAGACACCCGTCAAGTGTGTTAGATGTCCGATCGATTCGAGGAGCGAACATCGATTCGGACCATTTCCTTGTAGCAGCAAAGGTACGCACTCGCTTTAATGTTGCGGCAAAAGTGCGATCTAACACAGGACGGAAGCTGGCTGTCGAGAAGCTGCAAACACAACAGATAGCACAAGCCTATTCCGCTCAACTGACCCACATACTGGAAGAGGGAACTGCTTGTCCCGATAATGTGGAAGCGCGGTGGCAAAGAATAGCCCACTCACTTCAAACTGCCGCAAAATCTGTTTTTGGGTACCAAAAACCTAAAATATCTAAAAAAACCTAAAAATCTATGGTACGATCAGAAGTGCCGTAAGGCTACTGAAGAAAAGAACGCGGCATACAGAGCAACCCTGCATTCAGTAGCAACACGAAGCGCGAAAGAAAAATATCGAGAGAAGCGTATTTTCAGAAGAAAAAAGAAAGAGCAAGAAAAACGTGAGCGTGAGAAACTCGAGATGTTCAGGAGTCAGAATGAAATCCGCAAATTTTACCAGATTGTAAAGCACCAAACTGAAGGGTACGGTGCAGGCACATTCTCCTGCAAAGATCATGAAGGGAATCTGGTAACTGATACAGATTGCGTAGTGAGGATCTGGAAGGAGCATTTCATGAAGCTCCTAGTATCGAATATGGGCGGCGATGAAGATACACCAGAACCAATCGCAAACGACTACGTTGAATGTATTCCACCTACCCAAGCGAGGTCATGACAGCAATTAATCGGCTGAAAAACAATAAAGCGGCAGGAGCTGATGGGCTGCCCGCCGAACTGTTCAAGACCGGTGGCGAAATGCTGATAAAAAGTATGCATCAGATAATAACCGAAATTTGGCAAGAAGAGAGTATACCCAACGATTACAACCTCAGCCACCTATGTGCCATATACAAGAAAGGAGACAAGACGGTGTGTACAAACTACAGAGGCATAAGTCTGCTCCAAATCGCATACAAAGTGCTGTCGAGTGTGCTGTGTGAACGTTTAAAACCCATGGTCAATAACATAATCGGGTCATACCAATGCGGTTTTTGACCTGGTAAATCGACAATTGACCAAATCTTCACACTGCGCCAAATACTGGAGAAGACCCACGAAAGACAGATCGACACATACCACCTGTTCGTCGACTATAAGGCCGCCTTCGACAGCCCAATTAGATCATCGGTGTTTCAAGCCATGTCTGAGTTTGGTATCCCTGAAAACTTATACGATTATGCAGGATGAAATTGGCTAATACAAGATCAGCTGTTAAAGTAGAAAAGAACCTCTCGGAACCTTTTGAAACGAAACGAGGTTTCAGGCAAGGTGACAGCCTATCGTGTGACCTATTTAACATTCTATTGGAAAAGGTCATACGAATGTATATACCGATAGAGATAAAAATAGCACTATATACAATAAGGATATAATGTTACTGGCCTACTCAGACGATATTGATATAATAGGTCGATCAACACGATCCGTAACAGCCACCTTTGCGAAAATTGAAAAAGTGTCTGCCAAAGTGGGTCTGGCAGTCAACTGCGATAAGACAAATTTTATGGTATCAACACGCAAGACGTCCAGTAGACTCGGACCAACTGTTGATGTTCAGAACTACAATTTTGAGGTAGTAAATGACTTTATTTACCTCGGCACCGCCATAAATAAAACGAACAACATCAGTTTTGAAATCAAAAGAAGAATAATATTGGCCAATAGATGCTACTTTGGTCTAAGTAAACCGTTTAAGAGTAAAACCACCTCTCGTCAAACAAAACTTACGCTCTACCAGACACTGATACTACCCGAAATTATGTATGGATATGAAGCATGGGTACTTGCGAAAGCAGATGAGGCAGAACTTGGTGTGTTTGAGAGAAAAATTCTTCGAATGATTTATGGACCAATGTGCGTTGACGGTGAATACCGACGTCGTATGAACCACGAGCTATACCAGCCGACCGACATCGATATAGTAAAACGTATCGAACTACAACGATTGCGTTGGCTTGGCCATGTCAGCAGGATGGATAAAGATGCCCCCGCCAAAAAGGCATTTGAATACGAGCCACTCGACGGTATACGCCCCAAGGGAAGGCCAAAACTCCGATGGAAGGACCAAGTTGAAGAAGATATCACAAAACATGGCATCCAAAATTGGAGAAGTAAAGTAAAAGATCGGTGCGTTTGGAAATCTATTCTTAGTTCGGCTTATGGAACAAGACGTTCTGTTTAATATAAAAACCATCTAAGTAAGTAAAGTATTACATTTTTGAGATATAGAAGTTCAAATTGGGACAATTCACTGACTCTATCGCTTTATTAGACAATCAATGAAATCAACTATCTTATCTCGATTATATGGAAATTCGGCCTTTAGTTAAAATATACTTTATAATTTCATTCAGTTAGGGTAATAGAGGAATATATGTATGCATATACACTAGAGTTATGACTTTGTTACAACCTCGTATCCCTATATCATATTTTGATGAGTTTTCACCTAAGAGATTTTGTACAATATCTAAATTATAAGGTAAATCGATAAAAAATAACGCACACAGTTATTTGAAAAATTTGTATATGTGTTTTTTGGCAAACCTTTGGGGTCACTACAAGCAGATATATAACAGAAAATAGTCATTGGAGCTACACGACGTAACCAAAATAGCATAACTTTTTGTTTCTCACTAAACTTATCATCACATTATTAAAAATATATAATTTTATATCATATATAATTTTATTTCATATATCATATCAATAAAAATTGGTTTGTGCGGGACTTGTATCAATATTTAAACGAAATAAAAGTTATGTTAGTCAATAATAGGCAAAAGGTCATTCATTCGAGCAACTGGAAATTATTTTTTTTTTTTCAAAAATAAAAATTTTCAAAGATTTTTGTGCGTGACCTTTTTTCATAATTAAATATAATAAACGTTAGAGGCAAAAGTTAATTCATTCCCGCTACAGGAAAACATTTCTGAGAAAAAAGGTCAAAAAGTCATAACCCTAATATTCACATATATTATTCTTTATTTAACAATCGATGTGGACATTTATAAAAACAACTCTACTTAAACCGCCAAGTGTGAAAGCATTTAACCCAACAGTGTTAAAAACCTTGCACCTGTTTCTGAAATATTGCTTCCAGTGCAGCTTGCGGCAGATTTTTTTGTGCAGCTGGACGTGTTAAACTATGGCTACAATAAATGTTGAATTAATAAATATTTTATGTATTTCTCAGTTGTTCGTTTTTTATTTTCTCTTCAGGTTCAGTTGTCATCAATGAAGAAGAACAAGGATTTTTATTTTGACAAATTTTCGTTGTCTACATATATGTACATATATGAATGTATGTTCGTACAAACAGATGTACATACTGATGTGGATATCCAGGGGGCAGAACATACGGGTGGATGAAATATAAAAATGTTTTTAATTGACATTCAGGGATTAACGTGATTCATTATATAAATACTTTATGCATTTGTACACTGTTAAGCTCTTCGAATAAATTGCTTGTAATCCATCATGTGATTTGGTTGCTTGTCAATTGCAAACGCAAACCAAAAAATGAAAACTCCGTTCAAGGTTTGTAGTAAATTTTTAATCTCTCAAAATATTTACCTAAACAATTTGAAAGATTCACACGATTGATTCGGGGTTTTTTATGAGATTGTCCAACAGAGTGGCAGTATCTATAAGTATTGGTACATATATGTATGTAAATGAATGTCAGATATATATGTTAAGTTTTGGAGCATGTGCCAGCTACATTTCATTTAAACTGTCAATTTGTCATGATAGCTTCATTTCAATTGCAAACATTCGAAAAAACATACACCCATACACTCTTAGTTGTTGCTCAACAGGCTAACTGAAAATTTCTGCGATTTTGCCAGTACAATTTGGAATTACCTACTAGTTGTTATGATTGGGTTTGACACAGTGTGGGAAAATAACAAAAAATAAAAAAAAAACCCACACATTTGAAAATAACATTTAAAATATGTCAACGTTGTTGTTGTTCTCGTTGTACATACTAGTTGGAAGCATGTTCATGGTCATCCCGACGGACAGAATTAGAATTGTGAAATATACTTTTTTTTGTCGAAACAAGACCAGGCCAAAAAATAAAACAAATTGAAAAACCCCGCTTTAAATATTTTGTGAAATGAATGAATGTTATGAAAAATGCAAACAATTTCCATGTCATTTAATTTTGAAGCAAACAAGCTAGAGTATTTGCTTGCATATTGGTGTATAATAGGGTGGATCAATTTTTTATTAATTATTAAATTGCTACATTAAAGTGCAAAAAGTGGCATCGATTAAGAAATTAATGTATCTAGTCAAACCAATTCACCTGGTTACAGTGACAATTCGTTTATATATTCTTGGTTTATTATTTTGACAATAAAGTTGAATATTTATTAGTTATTCCAAAGCAACTAATGTTGTCCATGAAAGCGCTTATTTTATGGGAAATTTATTTGTCACACATCAGGGAGCCTGTTTTTCTACTTTCTATACAGAGATAATGAAGAAGAGTTTTAATCTAAATATCAATATTTCTAATTTACAAAAAATTTCGTTCCTCCCCACAACGATAGCCCGTTACACTTGTAGATGTGTATATTTTGACAGTAAACATACTCCTAAGTTTATGTCTTTGTGAAAAAGTATATAAACATATGACCAAAAGTTGCCATGTATTTGTGTTGGAATGTAAAAGGTCAAAAACAAACATTACTGTGCCTTCCTTTTTCGATGCGGCCAAGAATGACAATAATAACAACAAATGACCAAAAGAGCAATAACTACGACAGCAGCAAGCATCAGCAACACAACACAAATAACAGTCATGCCACCAGCAAAAGGCGGCAACAAATGTTGAATGCAGGTTAAGGACATATGGTCAACACATTTTTGTGGTTGCTTTATGAAATATTAATTGGCCCAGAGACACAGAACGACAGCATGACAAACTTGGCATCGGCCCGAACAACATTCCCAAGGATATGACACATCGTCAGCTTGTCGTAGACGAAGTGTCGGAGTAGTAGGAGGATTGCAACTAGAATTCGAAAAATGACTTTGGACAACTCGATGTCGACGAAAATGACCCTCAGATTTTTATTTTTCTTTCTTCATTATGTTATTGTTTCTAACTTTATATTTTTGTTGTGCTGGCTGGCATTCTCTGTTAAGCATCACATTAATATTAAAAATTAAAAGTTTCACTACATGATGAAGGACATGCATATTTTAAATGCCGAGATTATGTATGAGTTTTGTAATGAAACACAATTTTATGTTTTGCTGTTTTTTTGGTAATAACCAAAGTTGATAATTTTATGTATAGAGAATAAATGAAATATGAGTATTATGAAATTAATTTTTGATGAGAAACAATAATATTTTATTCAACATTTTATTTATTTTTTTCCTTTTTGCTGTAGAATGAGTAATGATAAAACTTAGCTTTGGAAAATTTGCAGATAATAGTGTGTTTGTATATAAACGGATTTAATAAGACCCACTGGTTGTCACATGACAATTCCATAAAGAAGGTTAACCCGGGAAAAATCTCTAATGCAAAGGGCGTTTAAGTTTACAAATCACTCTTTGGTTTCCAGTAGTTGCGATTTTTTTTGCTATTTATAGATCTAATAATAACAAAAGTGGCTACAATAAATAAACTCATGATAGACGTTCGTTAGATTTTTGAGCTTCGTTGTATATTCAATTACTTGGTAACCATATATCGCCCTGTTTCTACTCATTAGTTTTTTTTTAATTTGCTAATGCAATTACAGACATTTCTTTCATATTCTTAAATGTATGTAATTTGTAAGCGAAAATGTATGCAAATGTGTATATAGACCAAAATTTACAATATTCGCCGCAAAAAGTTTGTAAACAAATTAAAAAATAAAAAAAAAACTTCATACAGTCAGTCGAAAGTTGTTTCTCCTAAAATTTATTAAATATGGATGAATGCGGCTATTGAAATTTGTGCATGGATTAAATTTAAAAACATTTTCATTCTTAATTGAACAACTGTTCTTAAAAATAGAATTTTTATTTTCTTATTATTATTTTCTTGAATTCTAGTGGTCACAGAATAACTAGTAATTCAGTGCGACATGCCCTTGTTAAAATAACGGGCTAGTAGCGGGTTTTGTAAGAAGTTACGACTAGCAAAAAGTAATATAAAACACATTATTTAGTAGGGATTTGTTTAATGGGGAATGATCTGATATGATTATATTTTAAAGGAGCTTTTTAAGCGATCTTTGAAAAAAGAACCAAAAAGAAATGGGTCTTTGATGGTCCGGATTAGGGTTAATATTTCTAACAAATATTTTCCACACATTCTTGTCAGTTAAGTTGCCAATGACACTATACACATCAAATTCAAGGATTCCATGGTATCTGAACTCTAATATTTTGAAAAAATAGAAATGAGCAGAACGTGCCCCGCCTACGAGGGCAGTTCGGAAACTTCTTAGCCTAGCACAAAAAGCGCGGTATAAACAGAAAAAAGTTATGTGTTTTGGAAACTTCCATCTCTGTTATGAACACATGTTAAATTTTGTTTCGATCTGGCAACTCCTTCATATAGAAACAGGTGTTCAAAAAAGACGCATCCGCAATTTTTTTACAATGGAAAATTAGAAATGCGTGCTGTCATTAAATATTTACATAAAAAAGGTTTATCGGGACAAGAAATTCATAATGTGTTAGGTGAAAGTGCTCCTTCATATGCAACAGTAAAAAATTGGGTTGCTGAATTTAAACGTGGTCGTACAAGCATTGAAGATGAACCACGTAGTGGACGTCCAAAAACAGCAACAACAACAGAAATTGTAGCCAAAGTGATATGGTATTAAATGATCGACGAATGAAAGTGCATGAAATTGCTAATATCGTGGGCATCTCAAATGATCGAGTCCATTTAATTTTGCATGAAGAACTACAGATGAAAAAGCTTTCTGCAAGATGGGTGCCGCAGTTGTTAACAGTCGATCAAAAACGCATAAGAATGAACATTTCTCAATCTTGTGTGGATCGTTTTAAGCGAAATAAAATGGATTTTAAGCGTCGTTTCATAACTGAGATATGGATCCACCACTATACTCCAGAGACAAAAGAACAATCCAAACAATGGACTAAAGCTAGAGGAAGTGCCCCAAAGAAGGCAAAAACAATTCAATCGGCTGGTAAGGTTATGGCAACGACTTTTTGGGACTTCAAAGGTATTTTATTGATTGACTATCTGCAAAAGGGTAAAACAATAAATTCAGAGTACTATTTCAACCTTTTGGATCAATTAAATGTACAAATTTGAGAAAAACGTCCTGGCTTACAACACAAAAAAATAATTTTTCATCAAGACAACGCACCAGCGCACAAGAGTGTTTTAACAATGGCTAAAATCAACGAATTAAAGTACGAGTTGCTTGACCACCCACCTTATTCTCCTGATTTAGCTCCCAGTGACTTTTACTTGTTCCCAAATCTAAAAAAATTCCCTGCTGGGAAGCGTTTTACCTCAAATGAAGATGCAATTACAGTTGTAAACCACTATTTTGAAGACCTTGAGGAAAACTATTTTAATCAAGGGATAGAATTGCTAGAAAAGCGTTGGACTAAGTGTATTGAAGTTTCAGGAGATTATATTGAAAAATAAAAATATTTTTAAAAAAATTAACTATTCTCTTTCATTGATAGGCTAAGAAGTTTCCGAACCGCCCTCGTACTAAGGTCACTTCCCAATGTAAACTTCAAAAATACCGATACTTGTGTCACATATTATATTAGCTCTATTTTCATAATCTATCAGAACCACACAGACTACCTTTGAAAGAATCCTCGAACAGCCCTATAACTGGACATAAGCGAACATTTTAACTGAGGGACCCTAATATGGTCTTTCTTCGAAATTATTTAAGTTTGAGAGAAACATTCCGATGTGCAATGGTTATGCCTTTAAGAATGGACTAACCCACGAAAAACATTATTTTGCTGTAAACAGGGCCACAAAGAGTAAACATTTTAAAAATGTCCTCTAACAGCCCTTAAACGCTTTTATGGGAAAGTTTTTAAGTTTTGTGAGGGAGGTACCCGAAGGTGTTGTCCAATATAGACATTCTTGGAACTTTTTTGGTCAAATAAGATAATCAATTCGTAAGTAATGGTCTCTTTAGAAATTTTAGATGGTGACGACAGGTTTTTTATCTCAGGAAGTATGAACTTGCCCTTGTAAAAGTGGTAACGAAGAAAACATGACAATTTGGTCTAGAACTGCACTTGTACACCAAATTTAGCACCTAGAGGGGTTATCATGCGCTCCAGCCAGACAGACGGACGGACATGGCTATATCGACTCCAAATTGTCTAAAACGTATTTCGTCCAAACAAACTTGGGATCTAAAACAATTATTTCGATAAAAACATTTTCATCGTATCGAATATAATATACCCTCGTTAGACTAAAGGCTGAGGGTATAAAAAGCCAATGTATACTACAGATTTCAAAGTTTTGTAATAAATAATCATTATTAGCAATGAATCTTCTCGCTTACAGGTGTGATGGACCGTCAAAAATATTTCTTTAATTACAGAATTATAGATGTGATGACAAAAAATATATATGGGGATTTCTGAGTGAAATCGGACACTTTTTCAAGATGAGGTTTTTGATTTCCTTTATTTTTTGCTGTGGTGATGCTGCTGATTACCAAAACATTTTTGTATATTTTCAGATTTTTTTTTTTGACTAACTGTTCCAGAGATATCGCGCCTTGGAAAAGTCAAATTTTGTAAAAACTACATGCAAAGAAATACTCATAACTTCTTTAATGTTGGTCCAAATTGAAAAAATCTTGTTTTGTATGTTTTTTATTTTATCAGCTATAAAATAAAAAATAGCAAAAAATTGCACAGTGGGCCTGGATGCTATTTACAACACAACATACAAAACAAGATTTTTTCAATTTGGACCAACATTAAAGAAGTTATGAGTATTTCTTTGCATGTAGTTTTTACAGAAATTGACTTTTTCAAGGCGCGATATCTCTGGAACCGTTAGTCAAAAAAAAAAAATCTGAAAATATACTAAAATGTTTTGTTAATCAGCTGCATCACCACAGCAAAAAATAAAGGAAATCAAAAACCTCATCTTGAAAAAGTGTCCGATTTCACTCAGAAATCCCCATATATTTTCATAGAATTTATATTTTTCATTTTTATGTTTAGTAAATTTTGCAATTTTTTATTGTGCATATTGTGTAATTAAAGTTTAATAATTATTTATATTTATTATTACTATTATTATTGTTATTATTATGGTTATGGGTGACGTAGGGGATGGAAGATACCAAGGAACGGTCCTGACCGGTTTTAACTTGGCAAAGCCCAGGTTTTATCTTGGTCCCTCTTTCATCTCAAGTGGACACTGATCTCCCCGTGGTGTCACCTGCGGAACCGCCTTTAACACCCGTTAAAGGTAGTGAGCTCACATGTGCCGCGCGTTCACCCATAAGAACGTTAAAAACTTGGGTTTGGGCGTCGGGTTAGTAACCCTCCCTTAGAATGAGCAGACTACTCACGGTGTGCCTTAACAAATTTAAATGGAAGGTGCTTACGCCCAGGAAGTTTTTGCTGATTCTGAAACTACAATGCTCATAGATGAGAAATATCAAGAAACAAAATAATCGCCGGAGGGATTTTCAAATAAATCGCGATATAAGTTCACATTTTTAGGCGTTCTTTAGGTTTTCACGATTTAGCTTGGAAACCGCGAGTTCTATGTAAATGGGTCTAAAGAAAATGTTGTAGCAGAGAAAATTCTCCACAAGATTGGCCTTTATGATATTTTCGTAGGTTTTACCGTTTTTGAGATATAGAATTTCAAATTGAGACAATGCACTGCTGCAATTCGATTAAAAGCAAAATTCTTCAACATCAGCTTTATTTGTGCTCATGCTCCCACTGAAGAAAAGGACGAACAGACCATGACATTAAAATCATTCTAGGCGATTTTAATGCCAAAATTGGAAAGGAGAATATCTTTGACCCAACAGT
This sequence comes from Musca autumnalis, assembly GCF_047663935.1. NCBI lineage: Eukaryota > Metazoa > Arthropoda > Insecta > Diptera > Muscidae > Musca > Musca autumnalis. The sequence goes on along the minus strand of NW_027411755.1, from coordinate 2,698,679 downwards.
CGGGAATTTCAGTATCCACAGTAAAACATCTGTCAATGGTATGAGGCTGATAGACTTTGCAGCTGCAAAAACATGGTAGTTAGCAGTACCAGATTTAATCATCTCGATATTCATAAGGGCACCTGGCTGTCTCCAGATCAAAGAACAAGTAATAAAATTGATCATGTTGTTATAGATGGAAGACATTCAGCGAGCGTGTTGGATGTACGATCGTTCCGAGGCGCAAACATTGATTCGGACCACTACCTTGTTGCAGCAAAGGTACGTACATCGATAGGCTGCAAACACAACAGATAAGCACAGCATATTTCACTCAACTAGCCCAATTGCTTAATGCGAGCACTCCTTGTCCCGATAACATAACAACACAATGGCAACATATTGCCCACTCCATGCAAACAGCCGCAAAAACCATACTTGGATTCTAGAGACCTCCACAAAGGAATTTATGGTATGACCAGGAGTGTCGTGCTGCTACCGAAGAGAAAAATGCGGCATATAAAGCTACTTTAGAATCAGTAGCAACGCGTAGCGCACGAGAGAGATATCGGGAGAAAAGGAGAGAAGAGGAACGTATTTTTCGCAAGAAAAAGAGAGAAATGGAAAAGCGGGAGTGTGAAAAAATCGAGATGTACAGGGGCCAGAATGAAGTCCGAAAATTCTACCAAAGAGTGAAACATCAAACAGATGGCTTTGGTACAGGCACATCCTCCTGTAGAGACCAGCAAGGTAATCTGGTAACAGATACAGATAGCGTGCTCAAGATATGGAAGGAACATTTCTCCAATCTGCTGGTATCCAATAATACCACAGATCCAATCCCAGAAGATGGTATAGAATGTATACCGCCCGGCCAAGATGAGGTAAAAGCAGCAATCAACCGGCTGAAGAATAATAAAGCAGCAGGAGCCGATGGCTTACCAGCCGAGCTGTTTAAAACCGGAGGCGACGCGCTGATATGGTGTATGCATCAGCTAGTTAGCACCATCTGGCAGTAAGAACGCGTACCCGACAATTGGAACCTGAGCATCCTATGTCCCGTTCACATGAAAGGAGATAAGACTGTATGCTCCAACTATAGGGGCATAAGTCTTTTCCCTATTGCCTATAAGATAATGTCAAGGATATTGTGCGAACGACTAAAGCCAATGGTGGCTAATACCAATGTGGCTTTAGACCTGGCAAGTCCACCATTGACCAGATATTTACCCTGCGGCGAATCCTGGAGAAGACCCAAGAGATGCAGATCGGCACATATCACCTTTTTGTCGATTATAAAGCAGCATTCGACAGTCACCTCCGATCAAAGGTATTCCATGCAATGTCTGAATTTGGTATCCCCGCAAAGCTCATCCGGCTTTGTAAGATGACTTTAACTGATACTAGGTCCTTAGTTAAAATTGGAAAGAACCTCTCCGAAGAATTTTGTACCAAAAGAGGTTTCAGGCAAGGAGACTGCCTTTCGTGTGACCTATTCAACATTTTGCTGGAAAAGGTAATACGAGATACAAATGTCAAAAGAAATATGGTACAGTTTACACCAATAGCCACATGTTACTTGTTTATGTTGATGACATAGACATCATGGAACGATCAGTAAAGGAAGTAACTGATACCTTTAGGAAGGTCGAAGCAGAATCTGCGAAAGTGGGTCTGGCGGTAAACGGCGAAAAGACCAAATTAATGGCGTCGACGCGCAAAGCGTCCATAGAGCTCGGACCAACTGTGGAAGTTGGTACCTATAATATTGAGGTTGTTAAAGGCTTCGTCTACCTCGGCACTGCCATAAACACAACAAACAACATCAGTTGTGAAAAAAGAATAATTGTATTGGCCAACAGATGCTACTATGGTTTATGTAAGCTATTTAAAAACAAAGCCACATCTTGTCAAACAAAAATAACACTATACAAAACGCAGGGGTAGCAAGCAGGTAGGCAGTGCTTGGTGTGTTTGAGAGGAAAATTCTTCGAAAGATCTACGGGCCGATTTGCGTTGACGGTGAATATCGACGTCGTATGAACCACGAGCTATATCAGCTATACAAAGACATGAATGTAGTTAAACGTATCGAGATGCAATGATTGCGTTGGCTAGGTCATATCATAAGAATGAGCGATGATGAACCCGCTAAAAAGGCGTATGACTACATGCCACATGGCCGTGCACGCAGAATCGGCAGGCCTAAGCTTCGATGGAGCATACAAGTGGATGAAGAAATGAAAAGGCGCGGTATTCCAGAAAGCGAAGCGAAAAACAGAGATTTCTTTTCTTAGTTCGGTCTATGGAACAAATGTTCTGTAATGGGCCAGCTAAGTAAGTAAGTAAGTCTTATTATTATCAAGTATGTGATGAAAACCGAATCGACTGGAGGTGCCTTTGATGATATATAAATTTCGCTTCGCAAACGTCCCTTACTTGAATAATATTTTTAAAATCCACGTTCAATTTCAATAAAATGTTCAACAAAATTCAAAAAACATATATATTTGACTTCAATTTATGTGAAAAACGGTTCGGATCGTTTTCCATCACATACCTGAAAATTATTATTATTAAAGTGATGTAAAAAAGTTTATTAAATCCTGTATTTGCAATTTAAAGTCATGATTTCTAATAACTTAAACAAATTATTAAATATGTGATTTATTTTAACAAAGTTTTGGAGAATGGAATGTATTCAAAAACAATTCTGCTCGGTTAAAGTAATTTTTGTAAAATTCAAAAGTTTTCCTTTCAATAACTCTTCTATAAAATTACATAGTAATGTCTTTCAAGTTATAAATAATTTTATTAAAACTATTTTGCCCATTGGAAAAATGTACAATTTGTTGTGGTATTGAAACAATGTCTTTTTCGGCAACAATTTTATGTCCAAAAGTGGATTTTGTTATAATTTAGCTAAACATTTTCTAAACTTGCTTTGAGGAGTTTCTTCTTTTCCTGATTGTTTCCTTGTTTTGTTTGTTACTTTCAAATGTTTATTGCAGTGATGGTGTGGCGTTTGCTTTATCGCTTGCCGGTGAGTGAAAAGTACGACGTTGAAAAGTACTTGTTTCTGCAGTACACCTCAAAGTGTAACAAAACTTTATCAAATACTTCCCTTCCAAGTGTCTTTTGACTTCTTTTGCTCCAGTAACTACAAATCTGATGTTTCTGGTAAGCGACTAAGGTAATGTTATTGTTGCTTTTTCCTCCGAAAGTTTTGCATTACCATCAAAGCGACGATACACATAGTGGTTTAGAGGAAAACAACGAATGAAGGAAATATCCTTTACCTTAACGAAGTTTACCTTTAATGTATTTCTAAATATTATTATAAATGTATAATACTCATCTAAGGTTGAAATCCCATCTTGACGCCAATGACAACAAGTTTGAAGACATAATAACAACAAACATTCTTACAGTTAGAAAATTGATGGTGTTGAACCAGCTTGGTTATCATTTCCATCGTAGGAAGATTCTTATGAGATAGGTAATGGATCATGTATATAATTTTTCCATGTGTGGGTGAAGTAATAGTGTATAGCATGTTTATCAATTAGTTTGTTATTTTATATTACTTTATGTTAACCTATCAACGTTTCAGACACACACACACACAACTTAACATTGAAGTATGCGTTGCTTTGTAGCTATAGAGGCAAACCATACCTGAGTGTATATATGTATATATTATTTAATGGAATTTAGATGAGTATTAAGACTACACACATACACCCACTTATCCATACACTTATAGATAAACGTTGAATAACAGCTTAAACTTATAATAATGTTGTAATCAAAGTATAGTTACTATAACTATAAGAAGTAGTAGAGGAGGATGAAGTAAAGACATCAGAAGCAGTAGCGTAATAAGAAGCACAACATGAATTAAAAATATTGCTTGATAGGGGATTTATAGAAAACCCAGTAAACTATCGAGTTTGAGGAAATTTTTATGTAGCCTAAGCACCTTTAACAGGCATTGGGTAACAAAATAATAAAATTCGTGGAGATTATTTGATAAGATAACATTTGACTTTGATGCCACCATCAATTTTAATCAATACTGTTTGTAATTACGCATTCAAGTATTTTTAATGAGGATAAATAAAATGTATAAAATTTATTATTTATATAAACCTTAAACCTTCATAAATAAACAAGTAAAAATATATCAGTCGGCTTTGCCGACAAAGATATACCCTTAGCCTGTGTAAATTCAAACACTTTTCCCCAAAAAACTTATATATTTAGGGGGTTTTCAGAATTTTGAGCGTATGAACTTCCCGACTAAATATGGATTAGAATAAAACCTCAAAAGTTTTGCGGGAGAGGTACCTAAAGGAATGGTCCAACATAGTTCATTTTGGAATTGGAATTATTTTGGGAGTCAACCCGTTATTTCAGTTGGTCACCATATAATTTAGAGACTTTGCACCATTATATCAGGAAACGTAAACTTGCCACGAAAAACATAACATCCCTGTAAACTGGTCCGGCCACATACTAGGAGTACCTTCGGTACAAATTTCCATAGGATCATCGAACAGACCCTTAACTGCAATTCAATCAAAATGAAAAGCATTTGTGTGGGTGGTACCAAATGAGTGGACTGAAAGGGCCCACTTTTGAACATAAACTAAGTTTGGACAAAATATTTTGAGATCCATAGTTTAGACCAAAGCGGTTACTCCGTTTATGAGATATCACGCGTGCCATTTTAGCGAATATTTTCGATCTTTAGTGGGGGAGGTACCAGAAGGATTGGACCTATCAGCACCATCTTCGAATTTCATATGATATTCGAAGAAATATAACGATATGCAAAGTGTAGACCAATGCAGTATTCAGTTCGAGAGTTATCGTGCGCACCAGCTACTACACACGCTGGGCGCGGGGGTTTTCAGCTTTGTGGTCATTTTCTCAATAAGTATGGACTTGCCACTGAAAAAACTGATACCATAGTTATAGGGCCTTGAGTACACTTGTTTCAAAAAATCAAAACGATTCGGTACTTAATGTTTTCGGTCTAAATCTACACTTTTCCGATATTTTGTGTGGGAATTTCCCGAAGGAGTTGCCATATATAGTCCAAATTCTAACCTGATCTATATATGGACCAAATAGGTTACTGCCTTCGAGAGTGTGCACCATTTTAGCGAAAAGTTTTGAACTTTTGTGGTGGAGGTACCCAAAGTAGTTCGGTCCATATCAGATGCGATACAGTCAGTTCATTGTCCCAATTTTAAATTCTGTATCTCAAAAATGGTAAAACCTATGAAAATGTCGTAATGGCCAATGTTGCAGAGAATTTTTCTCATCTATGAATATTGTAAATATCTACAGAATCCTCAAAAACTTCTCAGGTGTAAGCGTCTTCCATTTAAAGTTGGCTCAAGAGCACCGTGGCGGGTTTTTACAGTTTTCGGGCCATTTTCTCAGGAATATGGACTTACCCCTGAAAAAATTTGTACCGTCGTAATGGGGGCAGCCAATAAAGGAGTAAATATTACGACGTGCAAAGTATCCCAGCAAAAATAATCCTCCCAAAATAATGGGTTTAATAAGGTATTTTTGGCAGCCGTAACTACTAACAAATCCCCCTACTAACCCATTATTTTAACAAGGGCATGTCGCACTGATTTACTAGTTATTCTATGGCCACTAGATCAGGATTTGATCTTGCGAACTTCTGATTTGTAGCCGAACACACTAGGCCACGCACACGAACATTAAGGGTTGCTCAAGAGCTTGCATGTGCACCACCAACTGTTCTTTGTTTTATTTAAAAAAAGTACTCGGCCGGCGGTGAGCGTTGAACACACAATCCTCTGATTTGTAGTCGGACCAACACGCTCTGTGCCACCGAACTCATAACTTAGTAAGGGGTAATATAAGTAGTTATTTTTGTTAACATCACTTTGTAATGGGTAACACAATGACTAACGGATCCGAATTTTTGCTGGGATGTACCAAATCGGTTAGTCCTTTCGAGAGTTCTCATGCGCATATTTTTTACGAAAAAAAATTATCTTTTGTGTAGAAGGTGCCCGAGGGAGTGGACCGGTATGGCCATTTCTCGAACTTAAACCAAGTTTGGACAAAATATTACGAAAGGTAATATCGACTCCAAATTTTCTGAAACGTACCTCCGCACAGTGGATGCGCCCAACGACAAAAATCAAAAAATTCATGTCGTCGTTTCAAAAATTTGAAAATGCAAATAGTTTCAAAACGTTCCAAATTTTTCGAAACTCAACTTATTTTTTCCATTTTTCGCGGTTCTTAAGGAGAAAACGCCTCATGAACATGACTAATTTTGAAGAAAAATATGTATTTAAAAATGAGAAAAAATACTTATATTCTAAGCGAATTTATGAAACAAAGGACTATTTTTAACACCTTAACTTAAGATGACTCATTTAGTAAATTGCCTAAGCTTCATTTTTATAGTTATGAAAATTCCTCTAAATCGCAAGGGTTGCCAAATATGTTGGTTATAATATTGGTAAAAATGAAATTATTTAATATATGTAGATGTATGGATTTCCTTAAACTTTTAGTCACTTTCAACAAATTCGAACAAATGGCCACTAGTGCCAAATTGTAGCCTAGCGCCTGTTGATTTCAAAACTGTATAGACTTTTTGCGGAAATTTGCGGTTTTGGCAGTTATGACCAAAAGTTTAACACCCCTTTTTAGTTGCTGAATCTACATTTTTTGGAATATTTTTAAGTAATTTTATTATCTTTTCCTAAATTTGGTTTCAATATAAAGTTTTTTGTACTATTAGCGATTTCTATGGCCATGGTAACTTAGAGTTGTAATGAAAACTCGCGAAAATAAATATTTGGGGGTATTCACTTTAACAAATAACTTATTTTACTTTTGGGACACCCTAATGTTGGACCACGCTAAAAAGTGGAGATTTTTCCCCGCATTGAGAACCAAAAATTCATTATTACAAATAATTCTGCAGACAAATGTGGTTAAATCTTATTAAGTGCCAGAAAAGGATGGTAACCCTATATGGAGGCTGTGGTCAAAAGTGGACCGATATGACAATTCTTTATAAGATGGTGTTCGGAAGTCTGAGATCATTATAAGAACATAGTCGCTTAGAATATTTGGTTGACATCTGCCCAAATAAATCGATATATAAATCATAGGGGAGTAAACCAAATCATGCAACAATACTGACAATTTTTCGTGGGGATGCTTACAATGCAATAATAACTCCTGGTACCGGATTACAGCAAATTTGGTTGAACAATGTCTTGGTAACAGTAAAATACTTAAATTCAAGATGATTCGTTTCATGGGAACCACGCGAAATTTTGGACCGAGGACCACAATATTTTACGTAGAGTGTTTTTAGGCCACTATGACCCATTGATAAGAATTTCAATTCGATATAGCATTTAGAAGTATTTTTGTCACACCTTCCCATGTAAGTGCCACCACTGTGCCCCGTTAGCATAAATGATGGTATTAAAATCAATCGTTGTAATTAGAACCGTTATGTGGTCCGGCGGCAAAAATTTCTAAACCACCCGAGATTAGTAATGAACCTTTGGTTGTGGTGGTTATGGTTATATCCTTCATAGCCTCAATTACAATGATTACACTGTGCAACATTTTTAAGGTGATCTTGTGCAAACAATTCGAACTGAGGATTTTTTGAAAGTACAGACCCAAACGACAATAAGCCCTAGTTGGGTTTTGTTGTGTCAGATCCAGCTCGGATTTTATGGCCCCATCTAAACATGGTTAAATATTGAGTTTTTAAAGAAATTCGGGGCTATATCTCTGAAACCAATGCGAATCTTCTTCTGTCCTCTGAAGAAAATTTGTAGATAAGGACAAGAATAATATACTTGGAGAAATAGTGAACTCGAAAAACTACATCTATTGCCTCAAATTTCAAAATATATGCAAAATTTCCAAAATTCGTATCTCCAAAACCGTTAATTTTTTCTGAATATTTTCTTTTGGAAAAATATTCCCTGGAATTTAATACACAACTCTTCAGAACATGTCATTGTTGTAAAATGACTCTATCCCGTTGTTTTCAGTACATTTTTCAACGACGATTTAATAAAAATGTCAATAATGTTGTGAAATCCGAAATGCGAGCTGCGTTTGAAATACGTGTTGTAAAAGATATGATGCATAATACGGCTGAAACAACTTGAAGTAAGCATTTTAGAGTTTCCGAATGTTCTAAAGAATTGTTGAGAACTTTATTTGGAAGATTTTTGCAAAAGGTTACTTTGTTCAACTCTCAATAGTTTAGCCGATACTGACCAGAATTTCAGCAATTATGTATAATTTTCTATATTTTATAGATTTTGATGCCCTAGATGGAGTCTTTCTTATGTGTTTTTTTCAAAAGATAAGTTCTACTAGTTTAGGGCTACAATATTGCTAAAGACAGCAAGGCCAAACTCCTATTCGTTTCTGAGATAAAGGCCTAATATATGCAAAAAAGTGTAGATTTAGCCCGGTTTAGATGATGCTATAAAATCCGAACTGGATCTGACAGGACGAAACCCTACTAGGGTTTTTGTAGTCTAAATATGTACTTTCAAAAGATGCATACTAGAAGTTGTTTGCATTTTCAGTGTTGCATAGTGTTATTAATTTATTTCTGTCTTTGAAAGATCGTGAAAATTATATTTTTAAGTAAATACAGTTGAAAGTTATATTTCGAATTGCAAAACTCTTAACTCTTAAGAATACTATAAAACCCCGTAATTTTTAATAAGAATTTTTGTTGGGAGGGATTCAGCTCATGTAGAGCTCTGCTGAGTATCTCCTTCTGTTCTCGTATGCTATGTGTTTATGCAGATTGAAAACTAGACCTGTATACCGTATTTTTCTCTTCGCTAGCGGGATCTCAACTTGCCGAAAGTCAACTTGCCGAAATTCAACTTTTATCACAATATTAGTTATATTGTCTAATTCTATCGATAATTGGTTTCCATCTACCAAATCGTGACCAAATTTGTGGGGCCAGAGTAGCATTGTTGCTACATCTAGTTTTGGTAAGTACTATTTTCTTGCCGCTGCGATTCAAAATGTTTCACGGTGGACACTAAATATATCGACCGCAAGCTATCACTCAAAATGTGGCGCAAACTGGAATATATGACGCTCCATCCTAGCCTATCTTAATATTTTACTAATATTTCTCAAAATTTCCCATGCTCGCTTGGTTTGCTGGACAATGATGATGGTAATACGTATGTCAGTAATAGTTTGTGCTGTTAGCTACAAGCCGTCTTCGTGAAAGTAATAAATATTATAATGTTGAGAATAAAATGAGTGTTTACCTATGCCAGAATGACAAAGTAAGTAAGAGGTTTATTTAGTAGTATTTGCTGACTTTGTGGTAAAAATCTAATAAAATACGTGTTTGATGTGACTGGTTTGTCATAAGTTCGAGTTTCATAGGTGATTCCTCGGTCTCTCTCTCTCGTTGGTTCCCTACTTTTGCCAATTTGCCAAATACTCAATTCCCTAGAGTTTATAATCAAAATGCTAAAACAAAGTTAAAACAAACCGTAATAAATTTTGAGGCAACATAAAAAACATTGTTTCCAATTTTTGTTAAGGAATTTTTATTTGTCAACACACAGCGGCTGCTCTAACTGATAATAAACAATAACAATCGGCAACTTGGTGCTTAACTTTCTCCTTGAACATAGTCTGGTTTTATTTGTATTCTCGGCCCAAACAATCAAGCCTAAATGTTGTTTCTTTTTCCTCCGTTCATATAAAAAAAAAACTAGTTATCTTAAGTGTTAAATCACCTGATGCCGTCAGCATGATTTATCGCCATATCCATTCAACCATCAACTCCTTTCTCTACCTACACCTTGCAACATTTTGTATGAAAAGTTTTTCCGGTTGACCTGTTGGTGGTAGGGGTAGGAAATAGAAAATTCTTTGGTCGGAAGATGTTGTAGTGTTTTGTAAAGCGTACCCCAGGTCGTTATGTTGAAAAAGAAGAACTGATAAGCTATCAATATACCATAAAAATGTCCATAGTGAAGCAAATAACTGACCTTTTTGCAATACAACAACACTTACCCCCATAGAGAGTAAGAGCCGGTACATTTGTTGTTTGTTGTTGCTGTCCAGAAGAACAAAACAAAGATGGGGACAATGACGTTGACCATAAAAATTATTTTCAAATGTTTTACTTTCAACTCACGTTGTGGAAAAAAACAAAGAAATCTTTTTTTGTTTGTAGCCCTAAGGAACGCAATCAGTTTCAAACAAAAAACAGCAATAATAAAAATGGATTTTATTGGGTCGCAGAGGCGCTACAAGGATCTGTAATAGTATTTATCATGGCCTCAATTTGGAGGGATCTGCGTTCTGCGATGGGTGCCTAAAATTCGTGTCACCGTTGTGCGGGTATTTTTGGCAGTACATTTGAGCATTTCAGCCGAGTGAAACGTCTCAATAAGTGATGCCGTATTATAAATGACACACCGTTCTGATACGGCGATATCATTGAGTTCAGCCAGAGTCGCTTCTGGGATATATGATTTAAGGTAAAGCTTACTAAATTCTAACATTCTACTAGTAGACTGTTCACTTTACCCAATTAAAATTATAAAAAACAACTCTTCGAAAAAAGTTCTCATCAACCAAATATCTTTAGGGCCCTTTTTATAAATGTTGTACCTTCCCAATTCGTTTTTTTTACAACAATCAGGTTTTTTATGTAATACAAAGTTGCCCCACTTAAGACGGTAGTTTTATTTTATTATAGCTGTTGTAGTCAATACCAAATGTAAGGGAAAACATTGAGTGCGTATGTGCGAATTTTGGTGTTTGGGTTAGTGCGTAGCAGCAGAAGAGGAAGGTACAATTGTATATCTCTCAATGTGGGTGGGAACAAACAACAAAATCTCCAACTTGTTTTTTAAGCAGCTTTATACGAGAAGCTAACATATTATCAAGATTTGTTAAGTTTTTATTTGTGTTGTTTTTACTGAAGTTGAGTGTTCATCTTTTTACTCTTTTTCCACTGGGATGCAGTGATAGAGGTTGTTATATATTTGTAATTTTTTGGGAGGCACTGCAGAGTATTTGGACATTTTTCACACAACCGGGTTGTCGATATTTTCATGATTCTTTTTTCTTTTATTTTTTTTTTTGTTTAGTTTCATTCACATGGATGCTCTGTCTGCGTGTTTGTTTTGATTTTCTAGCTTGGAGCTGGTATTTGTTCCTCAAACGGAAGCTTAAAAAATCTTTCTTCTTAAGTTTTGTTATTTGATTTCTTCCTTTTGGTTACTTAATAATTCTTTTGTTTGTGTTTGTCGATTGTGCTGCTTTTTATTTTTATTTTTTTGCGGACTGGCTGAGTTATAAATTTTCTTTTAGTTGTACGTTTTTTTCTTCTTATCTTCCTCAGTGCTGCTTTGTGAAGACGTTTGTTTTTTGCTGTTTGATTTGAGATAAATCGCTTTGTAAAAAATTTTTATTATGGAACATTAATAAAACCGAGAAGGGAACCAACCATTATGAGCTGTAGTTCTATTTCAGTTGGCTTCTCTCTTTATGTTTTTGTTGTTTTTATCAGACTTATCACTATCATCATCATCATTGGCCTTAGACCCCTTTTTTTTCTCGCATAATGTGCTAAATAAATAAAAAAAGACATTTGGTAAACAAAACCGAGATAAAGTCATCAATATTCGAAGAATTTTCTTGGGACTCAGCTCAAAACGAAAAAAAAACAAGAATCAATTTAACATTTGCATTTTGAATATGGGTCATAAATAATGATTTCTTCACGCCCTCAATGAATGCAACACATTATCAGAGATTTGCTCCCCTCGCATATGCAACAGATTGTTATTTTATTGTTCTTTTCTATTGTCTTCTGTATTGGGAAATCACAAAGAAATAGCTACGGGGCTTAGGCAGATTTCTTCAATACATTTTTAAAAACAAAATGTAGGTTATAATGACAAAGATTTATTTTATACTTAAAATTCAATATTTAAGTTGTTTTGAAGTGAATGTTTAGTAGGAATTTTCCACACATTTTTTTGTTTGTTTCTTTATTTTTTTATTTTTTTTTTTTGTGATAACAATGTGAAACGATTGAATTGTTGGGGCTGACAAAAATGCACGGGACATACACTCGTTCTTTCTGCCAAATTCTGCTAGCTGACTGATGGATAGATCGTATCGACAGGCTCAAGCTGTCCTTTTATACCCTCAGCATTAATTCTTACGAGAGTATATACACTTTCATGCGCCTCATCGAAATAATGGTTTTAGACCCCAAGTATGTTTGGACGAAATCCGTTTCAAAGAATTTGTAGTTGATTTAGCCATGTCCGTCCGTCTGTCTGTCTGGGTGGAACGATAACTCTCGAACGGATCGACCGATTCGGTCCAAAATTTGGCTTTCGTAATATTTTGTCTAAACTTAGTTTAAGGTTCGAAGATGGGTTATATCGGTCCACTCCTTTCGGTACCTCCCCCACAAAATTTCGAAAATGTTCGGAAAATTTGTGCGCTCGATAACTCTTGAAGAGAGTAACCGATTTGGTCCATACTTTGCACATCGTGAAATTTTTGGTTTTGAGGTACCAACGGTGTGTCATTTATACTTAATCGGTCCACTCCTTCGGGTACCTCCAATACAACATTTCGGAAAAGTTCAGTTTAGTACTGCTCTCGAATCGCTTAGATGTTTGTTGTTTCGTCCAAAATTTGGCTTTCGTAATATTTTGTCCAAATTTAGTTTAAGTTCGAAGATGGTTTATATCGGTCCACTCCTTCCGGTACCTCCCCCACAAAAGTTTGAAAATGTTCGCTTTGAATCCCTTTGATTTTTGTTGTAGCAACTTGTATTCACTGCCCCTCATACGACGGTATAAATTTCATCAGGGGCAAGTCCACACTTCTTGAGAAAATAGCCTGAAAGGGTAAAAAAACCCCTGTGGTACCGTGTGTAGTGGTTGGAACGCAAGATAACTCTTATACGGATCTGCCGATTCGGTCCAAAATTTGGCCTTCGTAATATTTTGTCCAAACTTAGTTTAAGTTCGAAGATAAGCCATATCGGTCCACTACTTCAGGTACCTTCCACACAAGAACCAAATTGAAAACGTTGTGATAGATGGAAGACATTCATCGATCGTGCTGGATGTACGATCAATCCAAGGAGGAAACATTGAATCGATTCACCACCTTGTTGCAGCAAATGTAGGTACCCAATTAAGCGTTACAAATACCTTATATTACAAGTACCTTATTTGTAAAGCTTAATCGGGGTAAAGTTGGCAACACATTTACTATCCGTAGAACGACTACTTTCTTTTGGTCGCTAACTTACCGAAAATATCGTTAATCACCGAATTTTTAAGTATTTTAATTTTACCGATTTTTGTCGGTAACTCAAAAATGTGTTAGAGAATCCCACTACAGATGTATGTTTTTATACCCTACACCACTATGTGGGGAGGGTATGGTTTTGGCCAAAAAGTTTGTAACGCATCGAAATAATGGCCGTAGACCCATACTTATATATACCAAAATGAATGTCTCGACGAGCTGAGTCGATCTGGCTATGTGTGTCCGTCCGTCTGTCCATCTAAACCTTGTAATCACGCTACAGGTCGCAATTTTGATTGGATCGTCACCAAATTTTGGGTGTTGATGAGGGTCCCGGAGGGGAAAAGGCCTATTGATTTTGGTGATGGTCGGAATGGGCAAAAAACTTATTTGGAGAAAAAGTCAACGTTTTTTTTCAAAGCGAATATCTCCGCATCTATAAAAGGTATATCAAAAGCAAATGAAAGTAGAAAATAGCACCTTCACAACGATATGAAATAGGTTGTCATAGGTGGTCAAACAACAGAGATATCGGAATAGTCACTAATACAACCCAACATTTTTCGATTTTAATTATAATGACGAATATCACAGCAAAAGCAAAACCTGACTATGAAAGTAGAATATCCCACCTTTATAATGATGCAAAATAGGTTAGCGTAGGTGGTCAAATATCGGAGATATAGCAATAGTAGGTAATACTTCCCATTTTTTTAATTTTTTCCGAAATCGCGCTACAGGTCGCAATTTTGATCGGATCTTCACCTCATGTTGGGGGTTAGTGGGAGTCCCACAGAGGAAGAAGCCTATTGATTTTGATGATGGTCGGATAATACTCAGGGGTCGGAATGGACAAAAACTTATTTCGAAAAAGGTCAACGTTTTATGTCAAAGCCAATATCTCTGTTTCTTTAAGAGGTATGTCAAAAGCAAAACCTGACAAGGAAAGTAGAAAATAACACCTTTACAACGATGTAAAGTAGGTTGTCGTAGGTGGTCAAACAACAGAGATATTCTAATATTCGGTAATGCATCCCATTTTCCGATTTTTTTGTAATCACGCTACAGCTCGCAATTTTGATCGGATCGTCACTATTTTTTGGGAGTTGATGCGGGTCCCACAGAGGAAGAAATCTATTAATTTTGGTGATGGTCGGATAATATCAGGAGTCCGAATAAGCAAAAAGCTTATGTGGAGAAAATTCAAAGTTTTTTTCTTATGTGAATATCTCCGCTTCTGGTCGGAGTACTCCAAAAGAAAAGCCCGTCAATGGAAGAAGAAAAGATTTCCTTTATATTCATGCAAAGTATGTTGGCGTACGTGGGCAAACAACCGAGATATCGCAAAAGTCAGTAATATATCCAATTTTTCCATTATTTGTAATCACGCTACAGGTTGGAATTTTGATCGGATAGTGACGAAATTTTGGGGTTGATGGGGGCCCCACAGAGGAAGAAACCTATTGATTTTGGTGATAGTCGTATAATATTTAGGGGTCGGAATGGGCAAAAACTCATGTGGAGGCAAATTCAAAGTTTAATTCTTTGTGAATATATCGGCTTCTAGTAGGGGTATTCCAACGGCAAAGCCTGTCAAGGGACATTTTGGTTGCTTATGGGGATTCCAGAGAGAAAGACGCATATTATATTTGGTGGTAGTCGGATTATATTCCCTAAAAGAAATGTTTACCAGTGAAAAGGAAGGAAACAAGGTCACTGACTGGACTCATGGCGAAGACTGAGGCTAAATGCTTCGACCTCGAATAACTATATAGTACCTCATTTTTAATTACCGGAAATGAAATAACAAAGTCTATGATTCTGATAGTCCTCAATGAGGTGCAATGTCCATCGTTTCATTCTTATTTCGTTGTTCCAATCATGACTGTACTTATTTTTTCGTATGTATATTTAATATATTGTATTTTTCATTATTCCTTAATATATATCTTATGTTATATTAATTATTTTCAATTATTAATGAAGAATACAATGGTAATATGTAAAAGAGTTAAGTACTTCAAGTATCATTACATAACTAATAACGTTCAAGTGTTTTCCCTATGCAAACACTTAATAAATAAGCATTCGTGTAAAGAGGATTCGAAACCTGTTCATCTGTTTCAGTTCTCATGATAAACCAGTCCAATTATAATGGAATATTTTGTCAAGTTGCCGCACTTAATAAAGTGAATAAATTATTAATAATAATACGTAGAGAGGCCAAAAGGTATTACATTTCTTAAGAGGTACTTAAATCAACCTTCTGTGGTATGTGGGAAGTGGGAGAAGGAGATGGCAGAAACATATTATTAAGAAGTGTTTTTGAGGTAAATAGCTTAGGCAGTCTTGATGCTCATCTAAAGTTTAAACATTCATTAAACACACACACACACACCTACAGTTAAAATAATTTCCTCATAAAAACCACTACCAATAACAATTATGGGCAATGAACTCCTCGCCTAATGTCTATTGAACCATATGTTGCCCTCTGTCAGTGTTTCTAGTCCTGGTAATGGCTTGTTGTTTCGGTTCGTAAAAAGAGGAAAATTAACAAAAAAATAAAAAGAAACAAGCCACATTTTAGGCACTAATTTAATAACGTTTGACATTTAAGTTTTACGAGTGCGACAATGACGTTGACAATAATGACGACAACGATTATAATGATGGTGACTAAAATGGAATGTCTAGCATAACGGCATATTGCGGTGCGGGGCGGGGAAGTGATTAGAGGAAATTATATAATAACAACTCCGGCTGTAGTCACATCAACATTAAGCAGCAACAGCAGCAGCGACATGTGGTGTTATGTTTGACACACCCTCATATCGCCTTGTTCTTTTTTGTTCCCTTGTAATTGTAACCGATGGTGTTTGCCATTTTTCCCCACAACAATAACGGCGGTGGCAGCAAAAGGCGTTAATACCTATTGTGTTGTGGTTAACACCATCTCCGCCATGCATCTTACCGGGCATAAAATGAATAGAATGGGAAAATCGGGATTAAACTAAAAACGAATATATCACGAGCATGGGCGAAAAACGGATGATTACAGCGATGATTTTGAGTTTTATAACTAAATTAATGATGATTTGTGATTTTGTGTGTGTGTGGGTGCATGTGTTGTGTACGAGCAAAGCAGTAAATAATGTCGTTAAATTATTTTATTGGGGTTGTCAAAAACGCCTTTGCAATTTCGAGGCGATTGTGGGTGGGGAGGTGTATTTTGTTGTTTTGTTGTTGATTATATTGAGAAGGAAGGAAAGAAGGAAGGAAACAAAGTCATTTATACATAAACATTATTATGGCCGTTGTTGCTTTTGGGATATTTTATGTATTCTTTTGTAAATCGTGAGAAATTGTATTAAAGCGAATGATTAACAGTTAATTTAAAACATTCTAATGACCGACTTAATATTTCAATAGCAAGGACTACCTATACGGACAGGAAACTAATTAAGAAAATACAACAAAATGTGTTATTAAAACTCGAACAGAGGTTAAGAATGTTTCAATTAAAATATGCGTGGGACTTCGGTAGACTCCTAATTTTTCAATGTATCTCTAAAGGCCTAACAGCTCAACTCGAAAGAGAATTAATTAAATATCACTATAAATGGCCTTCGCCTTAATAAGGCAAAAATAAAAAATAATTTCAGCATGAGCCAGGCTGGGATTCGAACCTGGGTCTCCGACAACTGAGTGTCAAGGTTGCCGGCGTCTTAGCGTTCTAAGCCACCATCAACTTGTCAAAACTTTAGTAGACAATAATTGATGATCAAAAAATAAAATCTTCTGATATAGAAGAGCAATTACTAATGATGTAGGAATAAAACTTACCATAGTATTTGTGAACATTGAAAAATGGGATTACCAAAGCAGGACTATAGGAAAAGTTTGGAGTTTCAATTAACTGACATAATTTCGCATATACATTTATCTAATGAAGTTCGATATATATACCAGTTACCAAGCTTTGCCTTCGTCTGCCACAAAAACAACATCCTAATACACCTGAAGATCGGATTTACCACCCGTGAAACGTAGTGTAATGGTTGGATGCGTGGGACTTCGGTAGACTCCTAATTTTTCAATGTATCTCTAAAGGCCTAACAGCTCAACTCGAAAGAGAATTAATTAAATATCACTATAAATGGCCTTCGCCTTAATAAGGCAAAAATAAAAAATAATTTCAGCATGAGCCAGGCTGGGATTCGAACCTGGGTCTCCGACAACTGAGTGTCAAGGTTGCCGGCGTCTTAGCGTTCTAAGCCACCATCAACTTGTCAAAACTTTAGTAGACAATAATTGATGATCAAAAAATAAAATCTTCTGATATAGAAGAGCAATTACTAATGATGTAGGAATAAAACTTACCATAGTATTTGTGAACATTGAAAAATGGGATTACCAAAGCAGGACTATAGGAAAAGTTTGGAGTTTCAATTAACTGACATAATTTCGCATATACATTTATCTAATGAAGTTCGATATATATACCAGTTACCAAGCTTTGCCTTCGTCTGCCACAAAAACAACATCCTAATACACCTGAAGATCGGATTTACCACCCGTGAAACGTAGTGTAATGGTTGGATGCGTGGGACTTCGGTAGACTCCTAATTTTTCAATGTATCTCTAAAGGCCTAACAGCTCAACTCGAAAGAGAATTAATTAAATATCACTATAAATGGCCTTCGCCTTAATAAGGCAAAAATAAAAAATAATTTCAGCATGAGCCAGGCTGGGATTCGAACCTGGGTCTCCGACAACTGAGTGTCAAGGTTGCCGGCGTCTTAGCGTTCTAAGCCACCATCAACTTGTCAAAACTTTAGTAGACAATAATTGATGATCAAAAAATAAAATCTTCTGATATAGAAGAGCAATTACTAATGATGTAGGAATAAAACTTACCATAGTATTTGTGAACATTGAAAAATGGGATTACCAAAGCAGGACTATAGGAAAAGTTTGGAGTTTCAATTAACTGACATAATTTCGCATATACATTTATCTAATGAAGTTCGATATATATACCAGTTACCAAGCTTTGCCTTCGTCTGCCACAAAAACAACATCCTAATACACCTGAAGATCGGATTTACCACCCGTGAAACGTAGTGTAATGGTTGGATGCGTGGGACTTCGGTAGACTCCTAATTTTTCAATGTATCTCTAAAGGCCTAACAGCTCAACTCGAAAGAGAATTAATTAAATATCACTATAAATGGCCTTCGCCTTAATAAGGCAAAAATAAAAAATAATTTCAGCATGAGCCAGGCTGGGATTCGAACCTGGGTCTCCGACAACTGAGTGTCAAGGTTGCCGGCGTCTTAGCGTTCTAAGCCACCATCAACTTGTCAAAACTTTAGTAGACAATAATTGATGATCAAAAAATAAAATCTTCTGATATAGAAGAGCAATTACTAATGATGTAGGAATAAAACTTACCATAGTATTTGTGAACATTGAAAAATGGGATTACCAAAGCAGGACTATAGGAAAAGTTTGGAGTTTCAATTAACTGACATAATTTCGCATATACATTTATCTAATGAAGTTCGATATATATACCAGTTACCAAGCTTTGCCTTCGTCTGCCACAAAAACAACATCCTAATACACCTGAAGATCGGATTTACCACCCGTGAAACGTAGTGTAATGGTTGGATGCGTGGGACTTCGGTAGACTCCTAATTTTTCAATGTATCTCTAAAGGCCTAACAGCTCAACTCGAAAGAGAATTAATTAAATATCACTATAAATGGCCTTCGCCTTAATAAGGCAAAAATAAAAAATAATTTCAGCATGAGCCAGGCTGGGATTCGAACCTGGGTCTCCGACAACTGAGTGTCAAGGTTGCCGGCGTCTTAGCGTTCTAAGCCACCATCAACTTGTCAAAACTTTAGTAGACAATAATTGATGATCAAAAAATAAAATCTTCTGATATAGAAGAGCAATTACTAATGATGTAGGAATAAAACTTACCATAGTATTTGTGAACATTGAAAAATGGGATTACCAAAGCAGGACTATAGGAAAAGTTTGGAGTTTCAATTAACTGACATAATTTCGCATATACATTTATCTAATGAAGTTCGATATATATACCAGTTACCAAGCTTTGCCTTCGTCTGCCACAAAAACAACATCCTAATACACCTGAAGATCGGATTTACCACCCGTGAAACGTAGTGTAATGGTTGGATGCGTGGGACTTCGGTAGACTCCTAATTTTTCAATGTATCTCTAAAGGCCTAACAGCTCAACTCGAAAGAGAATTAATTAAAATATTTTTAGCCTACAAAAAATATTGCTCCAATTATACTCGTACATAGACATTTAATGCCAAAGAATATACCAAAGAAATGTTCTATGAGAACATCGAGAGGTCAAAGCTTCCACCGGATCAAATGTATTGTAAGCTCTTAATATTATTACGCAAAAGAAAATGCCTACGCCAACTTCTTAAAATGCTGGAAATGAAAAATCATTTATATAGGTCTTATAACTATTGTGGATATTTTCATGGTTTTAGTGACATTTTCCAATAAAAATGCGATTTCTCACTATACATTTTAGTATATTTCTCACATAAGAGTACGTCCGGAATAGCGTGGATCGTTGTTTGCACAATTATCTGTAAAATAATGGATTTGAAGAAACGAGTAATTACCGGTGGGTCTAACAACATTTAACCTTTTTATGTCTAACAAAACCTCAGATATTATTTTACCTTGAATAATGTAAAAATTGACCAACGACTTTTAATGTTGTCAACTTTATTATACCTACCCTACACCACTATGTGGGGAGGGTTGGGTTTGTCCCAAAAGTTTGTAACGCATCGAAATATTGGTCATAGACCTATACGTACATATACAAAAATGTATTCTCGACGAGCTCAGTCGACCTGGTTATATGTGTGTCCGTTCATCCGTCTGTCCATCTAAACCTTGTAAACCAGCTAGGGAAAACTTCAGTGTTTACTAGAGAAAAGTTTGTGCACATGGGATGTGGTGTAGGGTAAAACCAAAGAAAGAGTATACAATCGGAAAACCTTAGAAATATGTTAACATTTATTTTTTTGTTTACATGGAATGTTTACGACCTTTCCTTTGTTTCCAACTTCACAAAAGTTCAAAATCATGGCTTCAATTGTCGACTCCAATTTTATTGAGTAATTTATGGAAGGAAAATGGGAATAATAGAGAATTGATTTATGCAGAGGGAACGTTTAGATGACATGGCGTTATCCACTAGTATTTTTTATATTTACAGGTAGAATTTAGGAGTTATATAAATAGTCGGAAATTCAGGTGTCCAATCGTTGTTATAGTCATAAAAGAAACCAATTGTAGGTATTTCCCTAAAGATATTTTGGAGTCAAATCATAGATCTTATCACAAAGAATTTCTGAAGGCCGATAGTAGTTTTCTTGATAGAGAACTAATGCTGAGCAATAGTGAGTCTATCCATGATGAAATTCTAGCACCCAATCGCAGTTATGTTAATGACACATTCTTTCGTTCAATCGTGCATCTGTCAAAAGACTAATTTTGGCGACCAATCGTCGGACTTCTCTTATAGACATTATGGTTTCCTATCGTGGAACTTCTCATAAATTGATCAGGAACTAGGAAAACACTGGCAAACAGTATTGAGTTCTTATAAAATTAAATGCTGGCGCCCAATCCAAGGTCTATACATGTATACATTAGGGATATAACTTTTTGCACTTTTCTGCAAATATCAAAAATACCACCACATAGCCGTGTAGAGCATGAAAAACTATTATGAAATGCGGTGTCAATTTTTCTCTACCGCGAAAAAAGTTTCCGCGCCAAATGCATTGAAGATCTGTAATGCATTTTTTAATTTTATCTGTCATAACAACATATTTGCTTTTCATTAAAATTTTTATTTTTTTGCCATATTTATGTTTTTCTATGACATTTCTATAAATTGCTGCACAGTGTTCTGTGTCTGTTTTAAAATTCATCCTTTTTTCCGTCGGTACATTAATGATGTGGAGCATTTCAAGCATATATCTCCTTTTGTAATTGCTTTCCTGTGTCAAAATCTGCACTTCCTTAAAATTAGGAGTGTGGCCTGTGGAAGTGCAGTGTGCTGTAAGTGCAGTTTTTTGATCTGGCGGTTTGTTTTTTACCTTTTGATCGGATTTGTGCGAACTAAGCCTGGTTTTTAATTTAGTTTTTGTAGTGCCAATGTATACCTGTTGGCATACATTGGACTCGTCTCCATTACATCCAATTTTGTAAACGACATTGGATTTGTCGTCATTAGCAATTCTTGATTTTGTCTTGCTGAAAAAGGCTTGGTTAGTGTTACAACTTTTTAATGCTAATTGGTATTTTTCCTTGTTGTATAAATTAGACATGTAAAATCTCTCTGAAAATCCTGGAATATATGAAGATCTCTTATATATCTTCGGTTCTGGATCATGGCCATTAGGTTTTTTGGTTTTAGTTTGTTTTATTAAATCATTAATCGTTCTGACTGGAAAGTCATTCTTTTTTAATATTTCTCTGACTTTCTTTTCATTTTTTGCGTGGAAGATGCTGTCGCTAATATTGAAAACCCTATGTATGAAGTTTTTTGCTGTATTTATTTTTATTTGCCTGGGTTGCTTAGAATGAAAATTAACGATTCTTCCCGAGGCAGTGGGCTTTTGGTACCAGTCTAGTAAGATTGAATGACCTATTCTATATGAACAGCAAAAAGGGATGCCTATGGGCTCCCCTATCTCCCCTATAATTGCAGATATTGTCATGGAAGATCTACTTGACACAACAATGCAAAACATAAAAATCAAACCAAGAATATTAACCAAATATGTAGACGACATATTTTGTATTGTGAAGAAAAATGAAATTGACAATACATTAAAGGTATTAAATGAGTTCAACAGCCAATTAAGATTCACAATGGAGTGTGAATCAAACAACCAGCTTCCTTATCTTGATGCAATAATTCATAGAATAGGTCATTCAATCTTACTAGACTGGTACCAAAAGCCCACTGCCTCGGGAAGAATCGTTAATTTTCATTCTAAGCAACCCAGGCAAATAAAAATAAATACAGCAAAAAACTTCATACATAGGGTTTTCAATATTAGCGACAGCATCTTCCACGCAAAAAATGAAAAGAAAGTCAGAGAAATATTAAAAAAGAATGACTTTCCAGTCAGAACGATTAATGATTTAATAAAACAAACTAAAACCAAAAAACCTAATGGCCATGATCCAGACCGAAGGTATATAAGAGATCTTCATATATTCCAGGATTTTCAGAGAGATTTTACATGTCTAATTTATACAACAAGGAAAAATACCAATTAGCATTAAAAAGTTGTAACACTAACCAAGCCTTTTTCAGCAAGACAAAATCAAGAATTGCTAATGACGACAAATCCAATGTCGTTTACAAAATTGGATGTAATGGAGACGAGTCCAATGTATGCCAAAAGGTATACATTGGCACTACAAAAACTAAATTAAAAACCAGGCTTAGTTCGCACAAATCCGATCAAAAGGTAAAAAACAAACCGCCAGATCAAAAAACTGCACTTACAGCACACTGCACTTCCACAGGCCACACTCCTAATTTTAAGGAAGTGCAGATTTTGACACAGGAAAGCAATTACAAAAGGAGATATATGCTTGAAATGCTCCACATCATTAATGTACCGACGGAAAAAAAGGATGAATTTTAAAACAGACACAGAACACTGTGCAGCAATTTATAGAAATGTCATAGAAAAACATAAATATGGCAAAAAACTTTAGTTAGAAGTCACCTGTGAAGAAAGAAGGTTTAAGTTGTCATCTATTGACTTGTAACAATGTAATTATTACATATTTGTTAAATATTTTTGTTTATATTTACATATAAGTAAATGTTGTTTTTGTTGTTCTTTTACTTAAAGACAAATCTCCCTGATGATGATCGTCGAAGGCGATCGAAATATCGGAAATAAATACAAATATAAAACAAAATAAATGTTTGTTTT
This sequence comes from Musca autumnalis, assembly GCF_047663935.1. Classification (NCBI taxonomy): domain Eukaryota; kingdom Metazoa; phylum Arthropoda; class Insecta; order Diptera; family Muscidae; genus Musca; species Musca autumnalis. The sequence goes on along the minus strand of NW_027411755.1, from coordinate 2,675,278 downwards.
ATTATGAGGACCTTGAGCCGAACAACAGATTGAAATAAAAACTTAAAGATCAAAGGTCAACTAAAAACTACATCCAAATAATTTTTTTGTAATCTAATTTAAAATCATTATCAAAGCGTTCTGGACCAATTTGTTCTCAAATCGCGCCATTTCGGACCATATTAGAATTTTTTGACACTATTGCAATTTTTGGTTTTTCTTTATAAACTCGTGAGTTTTATGTTTATATTTTATATTTTTATATTTAGCCTATCGGACAAGAGAATATGGGGTCATTTGCAACGAATTCGCGAAAGTTACAGGCTGTTTTTGTTGACTTTGCCTGTGAGAATTGTATTTTTTTTTTCTATAAATATTTATTCAAACAAAGCAAATTTAAAATTATAAGTAGAAAAAGCATCAAAAGGGTTTTAGTAATCAAAGTTGGTGCGGAGACTTTTTTCACCGAATCGATCTTAGAAACGCGTTTTCATTATTAGGACAAAATTCCCCACATGGTACTGGTGTTGTATTTTTGCAGAAAACAAATACGATTCTCACAAGCAAAGTCAACAAAAACAGCCTGTAACTTTCGCGAATTCGTTGCAAATGACCCCATATTCTCTTGTCCGGTAGGTTAAAAAAATATAAACATAAAATTCACGAGTTTATAAAGAAAAACCAAAAATTGCAATAGTGTCAAAAAATCCTAATATGGTCCGAAATGGCGCGATTTGAGAACAAATTGGTCCAGAACGCTTTGATAATGATTTTAAATTAGATTACAAAAAAATAAAAATTTTAATGAAAAGCAAATATGTTGTTATGGCAGATAAAATTAAAAAATGCATTACAGAACTTCAATGCATTTGGTGCGGAAACTTTTTTCGCGATAGAGAAAAAATGACACCGTTTTTCATAATAGTTTTCCATGCTCTACACGGCTATGTTGTGGTATTTTTTTGGTTGTAGCCCTAGTATACATTCTTTTAACAAAAATCCATAAACACAATTTTTCGCAATCTATATTTTTTATACTCTCAGCCTTTAGTCAAAATATGTCTCATCAAAATAATGGTTTTAGGCTCAAAGTGTGTTTGGAAGAAATCTGCTTCAGAAAACTTGGTGTCGTCTTAGATATGTTCGTCCGCATGGGTGGCTGGCTGGAGAAGACGATAATTTTCGAACAGATCAACCGATTCGGTCCACAATTTGGTCTTCGTAATATTTTTCAAAATTTTGATAATCATCGATGATGGACCGTATCGCTCCACTCTTTCGGTAACCTTCCACGGAGTATTTCAAAAATGGTCAGAAAGGTGCAGTTTAAGACATCTCTGGGTAATTAGAAAATATACATGTGTGAGCTTACGATCTAAGTAGTCATGGTTTCACTTCCTTTATGCTAATAATTTAGTTATAAATAAAAATAAGAAATATATAATTTAATTTAATTAATCGAGCTATATGCCCTAAGGAGATTACATTGAAAAACTGATATCTAGCGAAGTCCTACACACACATCAACCGCTATTCGACGATCGTTTCGTTAACTGCTTAGCTTAACATCATCAGGCATATTAGATGTTGTTGTTGCTAGGCAATTTTCGCCATTTGTGGCCCCTATTTATACGTCCAAGATTGCAAATTTGCATTTGTGAATTTCAAATTGAAGATTTTATTTCCAAAGACGAGTCATTTGTCCCTCTTCTATTCTAGAAATCTATTTTTCAATATTACATCATATAACAAGCATATACAATATTACATATATAAAACCAGTAAGGAAAGGATAAAAGTCGGGCGGGGCCGACTATATAATACCCTACACCACTGTGAATATGCAAAATATATATGGGAGCTAAATCCAAATCAGAACAGATTTTGGTATAATTTTTCACATTTGTTTGTAGACCAAATTCCGCCACATAGTCCAAATTTCATCAAAATTGGACATATATACGAGTAGCGTGTTTCGTGCATCAAATACCTCAAATCGGTCGAAAATATATATGGGAGCTATATCCAAATCTGAACCGATTTCGATATAATTTGCTACAGTTATTTCTAGACTAACCACCGTCACACATTCCAAATTTTATTGAAATCAAATACTTTACATATTTCTTGAAAATATTAAAACAGTTTAAAATTTTATCTTTTTATTTATTGATTTGGCTCGAGGTCAGAAAAAAATTAAAACAAAGTTTTTTTTGATTTTTAGATTTTTATTTTTGCCAATATTTCGATCATATTCCATGATCATCATCGGGGCATTTTCAATTGTTATTTCTTTCTTAGCACCACATACGTCTTGCTCTTGTTTGAGTTCAGAACGGACGGAAATGACATATGTTTGCATTTTATGGTATTCAATTCCAATGAATTTATGTCGCACCAGTGCACAGTGGTCGAAATCACTGATCTTGCGGCGCGAAATTAATAACTTGGAAACGAATGGAGATTTCTTTCTGAAATTTTGCACAAACTCAGTCTGTGTCAGTGGGTAATAATGGACTAAATATGAACAACATCGGCTAATAATTTGGAATAGCCCCCATATAACGGTACCTCTTGAAATTCCTTCCAAATTAGTTGTAGTTTGGTACTTAAGGTTTCTAGTGGTCACTAAACCACCACCAAAAATTGTGGACATAGGTCCACGTTTGGGTATATACCCCTTTTTAGATACCTCCCGATTTTCAGTAGTTTGGGGGTTTAAAGCTACAATTGAAAATTGACTGAATTAACTCTAGAAACTAACATATGTACATGTGTGTATCATAACAAATTTAGTTAGGATATGGCTAGTTAATTCGATTTCAAGGGTCAATTCAGTCAATTTTATCAGAGCAGGAGTAGCTGCCATCATTATAGTATTTAGGACCATGTCAAAATCATGGATGTTAGTACTCGTATGTCAGATATATATTCACTTGACAATAGACGTAGACTATCCTCGCATTTTCACATACAATATCAGGAACCTATGATTTTTCCTCATGACGTTATTTTAGTTTATAGTACTAAAATACGTAATTTTATAAAGTCCGATTTGGGTTATCAATATTTTCCCTATATATATTCACCATAGATATTTCAAAAACAGTTTGGATCGAGCACACATAATCTTCTGAAAGAATTTATTATGAAAAACATCAATAAAATATATTTTGTGACCGCAAATAACAAAAATGGGAATAAAAAGGGTAGAATACGGTCCTAAATCATATATAAAAAGCGAACGCTTCTGGAGATGTTAAATATTATAGCTAAAAATTTCTTTTGTTCAGAGACTAATAATGAAATTTGATTTGGAACACAATCCCCAAAAAGTGAAGTATTTTAGGAGATTTTGACTCAGTATGGAATAAATTTTAATTAAGAGTCTAAAAGTTTAACAAATAATTTCTACCTATAATATCTAATTTTGTATCGTAATTTTCTTAACAAATATTTTACTTACATATCTAGTTTGTTCTGGGACTTATGTGAAATTTTGCGTAGAATATTTCTTCTTTTAACAACTTTCGTCTAAAGCTAAATTTCATGTTACTTTCATGCATAAACTCGAAAAAAGAACAAAACAAATTTAATCAAAAAATATTTGGGTGTTTTGTTGGCAAACTTGATGTATAAATTTTCTTGATATATATTGTAAATACATATTTCATTTATTTGGCGACTTATATTGAAATTTGATGGAGAATATTTTTGTTTTTGATGTCCTCTATCTAAAATGAAGTTTTGTGGGACAAAACTTAATAAACTCAGATAAAGTACAACATTAACCCTAAAACGTGATTTTACTTTTGGCAGATTCCTGACGTTTAGGTACGATTTAGAGTTTTGGTGCATTCGGAGACCTATAGTAAAATTTTATGACAAATAATTTTGTAGAATATTTTGATCTAATACGATCACATTTTAAAGGAGTTTTTAAACGTTTTTGAAAAAAAGGATCAAATAGACCAGTTTAGTGACTGGCATGATGGTTAATTTTTTTCATAATAAGATATCCCGAATTGTTGTAAGTAATATTGCCAAAGACACTTTATACCTAAAATGCAAGGATTTCAAGGAATCTGATGTCGAATATTTCGAAACCTGTAGAAATGGGCGGAAATTGCCAAGCCTATTTAGGTTACTTCCAGACGTAAACTTTCAAAACCCCGGGTTCATCACATTATCTTCATCGACATTCATCGCCAAAAAGAATTTTTCACCCCCCAGCCTTTGATCTCCATATTTGCGCGTACTGATATTTTTCCTTAAAAACGGTTTAAGAAAACGGTTTTTTTTGTTCTAGAACTGCAACTAGCAAAGTTTTCATAAGCGAATTAATTTAATTTGATTGACAAATCTATAAGCTTTTTAATGGTATACATATAAGTTTAATCGGTTACTTAAAACCGGTTCACAAATAGGTTTTAATGTCGGAATATCCGGTTCAAAAATAGAGATAACCGGATTTGTCCTCCAAGAAAATTTGTCATTAACGTCTTCAGCATATCGGGAGCTATATATGGTAAATATTTCAGATACATCCCAGATGTCTACATAAGCAATAAGCAATTGTTATGTTTACATACCTATACATAACCAATAACGAATATACAGAAAAACAAAACATAGTTTAGTTCTGAACCAAGTCCGAATAAATGTCAAAAATGACAATGAAAACGGGACAAAATCGATTAGTTGTCAAAGAGACCCGTACCTAAAATCTTCTGAGCAACATTTTTGTAGAATATTTGGATGCTGAAAAACCTCATCTTGTGGTACTTTCACTACGGTTCAAAAAATAAAGGACGAAAAGGACATGAAAGGCATCGAGTTAGAAGAATGAAATGTTCTACAAAAAGATTCGCCAATCGATTTGACTGAAGACATGTCACCTCAAAACGATGTTACAACAACGCCAAACAGAGATATGGAGCTATTTTCCCATGTATTATAGGGAAAAAATCAAAAACTTCATCGCACGATATCTCAGAAACTTGACCTATGGCGAAAATTTCCTTTTGGGTTATTAGTATACTCATCAAGGGCTTTCATCTCCAAATGAAATTTTCCACCCCCCAAAAATGCTGCTGCACAGTGTTATAAATAAAATTCTGAAAAACGTAGACCCAACACTATTTTTCGAAGGTCTGGAGTAACGAGCCATCAGTTCACATTCTTGAAAACATTTTCGAATGGATTTTTGATCTGTTTTAAATAATATTTTGTCCGCATCCTCCTTGATAGGGTGTGATATTATTTTCTTTATTTCACTTAGTTTTTTTAATGCAATTGTTTTTTAAGCTTCCGGCTATTTACTTTCAATGTGTTTGTTGTCTTTTATTCCATTCCATTCAACAAACTTTATGTTTTTTCGGTATATTATTAAACGACTTGAAACCCTAGAAAATGCCACTGAGTGAAAAAATAACAAAATCTCAGCTGTTCTACGCTTGAATACAAATACGAATGCAATAAATTCCACACAAATTGTGGCAACAGCTGGCTGCTTTCGCCACTTCGTAAAACCAAAATGCAACTAATGCACAGCAACTGTAACTCCGGCTATAGTAGTGGTTGCGAACCAACTCAAGATTATTTATAACCCCGGAAAGTATTTGATTAAATTGTTAATGCAACAGCAATCCGCAGAGAAGTGCCTGGACCACAAATGGCAGTCAGAGTAGTGGTGGTGCGAGTTGTTGCAAAACTCAACGAATAACGTCCGAATTTATTAACATTCTATCTTTCTGATTGTATGACTGTGTGTGTGTGCGTGCGTGCGATTTTGTTTGTGTCTGTGTTTATGCGTCTTCCCAAACCATTGCAACCAACAAACCAAACAGGGGATAAAAAATAAATTTATTTTTAAATTATCTACAACAACATTTACATGTGGCAAATAAAAATTGTGCATTAACAACGAAATGAGATACATTTGGCTTACGTTTATTTATTGCAATTTACATTTACATGCCACTTGGTTCCATTACCACCACTCTCTGTCGCTGTATGTACATATATACATGTATATATGTATGTAAGAACATCTCCCAGCCAGTCGCAACATCACCACAGCCAAACAAATTGATTTTCATTTCATTTATTTATTGATTGATTTGCAATTTCGTTTTGGGTGTAAATGTGTATGTATGTAGATGTGTTGGTGTGTGTTTTTGTAAAACGCACCTGCATATTTAAAAGAGGTCGTTGGTTGATCTGCAGCGGCACCATTTGAGGCTCAACAAGCCACCGGCCATATTGGAATGGAGCGCCTGAATTGTAGAATGAAATAAACTAGCTATTCGTTTAAGTATTTTGTTTTGCCAAATGTGTGTTCTCGCTCTTCACTCATTGGCAAAACAGTACAATCTGTCTAGCAATGTGACAGGTGTACATTATTTTTCAATTGGGTTAACAAAGGATATAAAATAATGTAGAGCGAAGAAATAAAATGCTTCTTTTAAATTCAATATTGCTTTTTGTAAATAAAAAGAAACATGAGAAATAGGAATAAGAATGGCTAGGAGAATTCATGTAGCACACTATGGCTTAGAATGAATTTTTTTTAAGAGAAAAAATACAAAGAAAATCTGCCAGTCAGTCGATCCCAAAAATGTGAGAAAAAAGACTGTAAAATGTTAAAAGTAAAGTGAAGAAAAAATTAGTCTTTAGACATTAGAGGAAAACATTGTTTTCTGGGACTGCATAGTATTCTACTACTAAAATATAAATATGCAAATAAATAATAAGTTATCTTCAGTATATATTGTTCTGTGGAGCTTATTCTTCTAAATGCTTTGGATTATCCAAATTAAGCACAGAAGAGGCAATGTTTAACGAGTGCGTCCTAAATTGATTTTTAGGTTTAATTTAGAATGACAGAAATGAACTTCACATTTCTCTTCATTTCAGCTTTTATTTACTATTAGTATTTTAATAAGATGTAATAATTTAATTGCTATTGACTGTACTTTGGCGAAGTTTTACCACTTGGCCCATTCAGCATATGTGAAATCCACTTTAATATCAATATCATCTGCAGCTGTTTTTAAATGTATACATGTCACTATTCATTCTAGTGGCGCATTATTAAGGGCCTTTGAAATATAAAGCTCACTAATGAATACGCAACAACATTTAAACACTAATTGGTAAGATTAAACCGTTGATTTTTACTACCCAAATTCATATGAATTTCTTTTTAGGAACTAAAGGGACGTGTTGTGCCCTATTTTGTGGAGTAGCTATAACACCACTGTACAAGAGACACATACACCTGATATTGGCATACATGAGCCCGCATAAAACTCCATGAAAATATGGAAGAATTTTAAATGCGAATATAATATTTAAACCACATTGGGTGCAAAAATTAGTTTGCATATTAAAATTGCAAAAATTACACAAAAACGCACACACACTGCCACATGCACAATCATATGTACGGTGTACTAGCGACTATGTTGTATTCGGTATATTCGGAAAATATATTAAAATGGTTTGCGGTTTTTCTGAGCTACATAAATACGTGCATGTATTTGTACTCACTCACATTCAGACTCAGATGCGTTCACGAAATTGATTAAAATTCTCGAAATAAATAGCCAGAAAACTGTATGTAACCCAATGGTGTTATGGTGTTGAATGCAGCAAGCAGCTCATAATCGATCAACAACATTTTGATGTGTAGAACGAAGAATGAGTTCAGGTGTGTTGTGTTGAAATGGCAAATGAACTTTATGGGTCGCTGTCGTCATCATCAACATCATACAGAACAGACTTTTGTTATATCTTCAAATGTTCAACATTAAGGTATAATTTTTGACATGAAGAAATAAATCATAAAAAAATAAAGCACTTTGTTCATTTTATTCTAAGAAAAGATTTTTGTACGTTATTTGGGTATATTAGAATGTGTAAAAGAAAAACAAGATCGACTCAAAAAAAAAAATGAACATAGATCGATTATGTGTTTTTAAAAATACGTAGAAAAACCAAATTTTAACAGAACTTAATTTAATTTCGAAAATTTTAAAGACTTCTCTAGTGGGATTCTCTAACGCATTTTTTAGTTATTGACAATTCCGTAATTAAGGAAATTTTTCGATAAGTTAGCAACGAAAATAAAGTTGTCGCTAAGTCCTAACGACTTACCAACTTAAGTTTTTTGAAATTTGGAGAAATGTTTACACGCTTTTCTCTTTTTGGAAGAAGTGATGTAACAGTTCGTAGATATCTACAAACTGAATCGCTTGTAGGGAAGCCAAACAAATGCATATGGCATCAGAATGCTGCTATTAAAATCTATAATGGCACTATATCCTTTTCACGGCAACTTCGTCTGTTCACATATTTATAAACTCTTGTCTATAATAAAACAGTCATCTGCCCAGCAACAAATTTTACCAAATACTTAATAATATGTAGTCGTAATTACTTACTACATGCATGTGTAATACGAGGGGAACTAGAAAAGTTTCCGGCCAGGATTAATCTTGGTCCCTCTTTCATCTCAAATGGTCGCCGTGGTGTCACCTTGCCTTTAACACCCGTCAAAGGTAGTGAGCTAAAATGTGCCGCGCGTTCACCCATAAGAACGTTAAAAGCTTGGGTTTGGACGCAGGGTTAGTAACCCTCCCCTAGAAAAAAGCTTAATGTGAAAAAACAAAAGAAAAGAAAAACAAATCCCTCAAAAGTTGACGACCCCCGCAAACGTTTTAGGGACCATGATCTGCGAATCTGCACCTGGAATGTTCGCACTCTTTATAGAGAATGTGCAGTTTACGCATTGGCAGATGTACTTGAAAAGTACAAGGCCGACATTACTGCCATACAGGAAATACGATGGAACGGAAAAGGCGTCACAACAACACCTAAAGGTGACGCACTGTATTATAGCTGCCATGACACAAAGCATGAGTTTGGTTGCGGATTTGTAGTTGGTCGGAGATTAAAACATCTGGTCTCCAGCTTCTCCCCAGTGAATGAAAGACTCGCTGCAATTCGAATAAAAGCTAAATTCTTCAACATCAGCTTTATTAGCGCTTATGCTCCCACTGAAGACTAGGACGAACAGACCAAAGATATATTTTACGAGCGCTTAGAAGAAAATTATGACCGTTGCCCGCTCTTAACTTTAAAATTATACTAGGCGATTTTAGTGCCAAAATTGGAAAGTAGAATATCTTTGGCCCAACAGTCGGGAAATTCAGTCTCCACAGTGAAACATCTGACAATGGTATTAGGCTGATAGACTTTGCAGCTGCAAGAAACATAGTAGTTAGCAGTACCAGATTTAAGCATCTCGATATTCATAAGGGCACCTGTCTGTCGCCAGGTCAGAGAACAAGAAATCAAATTGATCACGTTGTGATAGATGGAAGACATGCATCGAGCGTGTTGGATGTACGATCGTTCCGAGGTGCAAACATAGACTCGGACCACTACCTTATTGCAGCAAAGGTACGTACCAGATTAAACGTAGCAAACAAAGTGCGAACAGACACAGCACGGAAGTTGGACATCGGTAAGCTGTAATAATAACAGATAACCACAGCATATTCCACTCAACTAGCCCAATTGCTTAATCAAAGCCCTCCTCATACCGATAACATATCAGCGCAATGGTAAAGTATTGCCCACTCCATGCAAACAGCCGTAAAATCCATACTTGGATACCAGAGACCTCCACCAAGGAATTCATGTATAAAGCAGCTTTCGACAGTCCGCTGCGTTCAAAGGTATTCCAAGCGATGTCTGAATTTGGTATCCTCGCAAAGCTCATCCGACTTTGTAAATTGACTTTAACTGACACTAGATCCTCAGTTATGATAGGAAAGAACCTTTCCGAAGAGTTTTGTACCAAAAGAGATTTCAGACAAGAAGACAGCCTTTCGTGTGTTCTCTCAACATCCTGCTGGAAAAGGTTATACGAGAGGCAAACGTCAAAAGAAGTGGCACAATCTACACCAATATCCACATGTTACTTGCTTATGCTGATGGTATAGACATCATGGGACGATCAGTAAGAGAAGTAACTTATACCTTTATGAAGGTGGAAGGAGAATCTGCTAAAGTGGGTCTGGCGGTAAACGGTGAGAAGCCAAGTCAAGTTGATTGTGTCGACGCGCAATGCGTCCATTGAGGTCGGACCAAATGTGGAAGTTGGTTCCTAAAATTTTGAGGTAGTAAAAGACTTCGTCTACCTCGGCACCTCCGTAAACACAACAAACGACATCAGTTGTGAAATAAAAAGAGGAATTGTATTGGCCAACAGATGCTGCTTTGGTTTAAGTAAGCAGTTTAAAAACAAAGTCACATCTCGTCAAACAAAAATAACGCTCTACAAAACACTGATACTACCCGTGCTGATGTATGGCTCCGAAGCCTGGCTACTTGCACAAGCAGACATGGCAGTGCTTGGTGTGTTTGAGAGAAAAATTCTTCGAAAGATCTACGGACCAATCTGCGTTGACGTGAATATCGACGTCACATGAACCACGAACTGTATCTGCTATCCAACGACATCAATATAGTTAAACGTATCGAGATAAGAATGGGCGAAGATGAACCCGCTAAAAAGGCGTATAAATACAAACCGCTTGGCGGTGCACGCAGAATTGGCAGGCCAAGGAATAGATGGCGCAAACAAGTGAAAAAGCGGTATTCCAGAGTGCGAAGCAACAAATAGAGAGAAATGGAGATCTTTTCTTAGTTCGGCCTATGGAACAAATGTTCTGTAATGGGCCAGCTAAGTAAGTAAGTAGGTATACATGCATCCTTGGGCATTTATTCCACCAAGTAACATTTGATATTGGTGCAAGAAATTTCGAAAACATACGATGGCGGTGCTTCAAAAGAAGGTTATAAGATGGATTCTGGTGACGAATCATGGAACTATGTATATGAGCCCGAAAAACACCAGCAATCGCCAGAAGATACTGTAAAAGCGTTCAAAAACCATGTTTTGGAGGTGTCTCAATCGGAGTGGAAAAGGTGATTCAATAATTGCTTTGAGCGCATGGAAAAGTGTATAAATCATGATGGAGACTACTTCAGAAAACATTAAAATTGTTTTTGATGATAAATATTCGCGTTTTCATTATTAGGCCGGAATCTTTTCTACAATATGCTTACGGTTTTATGCTGGGTGCATTAAGAATGAACTGTGTGTGAAATTTGGTTTAACGAAAAAAATCCCTTATGAATTTATAAAAATAGAAGAATATAATTTCCACGCACCCTAATATCCAACATGTGAATGAATTTATATGACCATTTAAAATAGCAACATAACACATGTGTTGAAAGCCTAATTTAGATATTTCATAGCCTTTACGTTCCGTCTTGTACATTCGTTCGGTTCCTTGTGCCAGACCAAAATCATTAATCACTTTAGCTATACTGACCATTATTGTTTTACTGATTTTTTGCCCGTAGAACAAGTTTTTATTACATTTAAAGGCTTCTCTTACATAAGTCGTCCTGCAATAATTTATATAAATGTTAATCCTTTGTGCTAAATTACATGTTCAACTCATATTTTGTAAGGGGGGCATATTTCATGACACATTATTCTCAATTTTAACCTAATAAACACAATTTTAAGGATGTTGGGCTTAAGGATTTCTTGAATAATCGAAAACTTTCCATTCCATAATGTTACTTTCTCTAGCCTGTCAGTCTGGAAAACCTTAAACATATTTTTTATGTATGAATATTTGTCCGTTCATTCCTTCGTTTGTTCCCTTGTATGAAACTGATAAATTACCAACAATTTAAGGAAAATTTCAAAGGAATCGTTAACACCAGATACTTGTAGCTAACGGCATTAGTTACGCTCTCCAGAGGTAACGAGTGTTTTATTTTCCACATTTATTTAAATTTTCTTTGGGCCTCTTGGGAATCATGTGCTCCTTCTAATGTTCTAAACGAACTAAACCTTGACCCAACTAAATACTATGTTAAAAAATTACCTTTTTCGTTCGTTCGTTTGTTTTTTTTTTATTATTGTTGTTGGGATATTTCAATTAATATTTGTAAAGATTCTCTAGGAGACAGGGATTTGGGATCTTAGAGCAGCAAAACAAAAATGTTATGATATTTAGAGTTTATTTTATATGTATGCGAGGATTTGCCTTCTCCCATTTGAATTCCACTATTGTTGGGCTATTTAGTGCGGCTGTGTTGTTGTTTGTTTGGCCTTTGTTATTTGGGGTTAAATGGAGTGTATTCGAAATGAATTCATCGGCCTAAGTGGCCATTATTCATGTAAAGTTTTTGTTTTGTATTCGTGGTTTTTACTCGGCAAACATTCATATGTATATGTGTTTGTTTGTTTGACCAAAAAAGGGATTCAGTTTTTGTTTTGCTAGTAAATGGGAGAATGTGTGAATGTTGGACAGATATGTATATACTGTGGGAATGTGTATCATATTAAGGAAGTTGTGGTTTTTGCGGTGTCCTCAAATGCATTGGAATCTGCTACTGGAGCTCATAATGAAGTATGTTCATAATGTATTTTATGGATTTGCCAAAGAGCCTTAATTTTCTCTGGTCATACTTGAGTGTTTTACAGGAATTTGAAGGGGAATTTTGCGGTTCTGCATTTCACTTCAGATAATGTTTTCTAAAAGTCTAAGATTGATTAGATAACAAAAACTATATTTAATATGGGAGATTTTGTTTATAAAACAAATACACTGTTACATATATATGGGTCGAGGTGTTACTATTGCAAAGACCAATATTAGAGCGGGTGGGCGCTTTTTCTTCTATTCTATTAAATTCTTTTTAATGGGTATGACTCAACCAACGCATAGCAATGGAAATATTTGCCTTGTTTACAATTGCATAGTTTAAGTTTAGGAATAGAGTTCTTAAATGAGCCATAATCAAAAAGGCATTTGAGTACTGGCGGTTTCCCCCAGAAGACAAATGTCAACGTTTAATCAAATGCGTATAATTTCTGTTTTACGATTGTAAAGCAAAACACTTTATAATCTTAAATCAACCTCAAAAACTTAGCAAAAGTTCACATTATTAATGGCCTATTTCACTAAGACGATTCGAATAAAAATTCGTTCGAACTACTACCAAATTTCTGTTTTTTGAAAAATATTTGAATTCTTTTTATTTTCAATCAAACAAATATAACCTACAACAACAGGAGTTTGGTAGTAATTCGAACGAATTTGAATTCGAATCGTCTTAGAGAAACAGGGCATAAATAACATTACTGATACTATAATACTAGTCGTAACTACTTAAAAATTATTTTAATATAGTCATGTTACCAAAAATAAGTAGTTATTGTGTGGCCACTAATTCACAAATAAGCTGAAAAACATATGTTTTATTTTTAGAACATTTGAGGTGAATGTCCAATTTCACCACACTCCACATTTTTATACCCTCAGCGTTTATGCTAACGAGGGTATATGAGGAAATATCAAAATTTTTTAGCTTTCCATAAAAAAAAAATTAAAAAAATTTTTAAGCTACATGAAAGATTTTTGGTACATAGATTGGGAAAAAATTCCGATTTTCAAATCTGTTAGAGATACTAATTTTGGTTGTTGCGCGCAAAAGTTATGGCGGTTTTTATTCTGATAATAAGAAATAAATCTTAAAACAACGCTACTCATTATATTGCGAAACATTGTTAATTAAGGGCTTCCTACGTACTATATGATTACTGAGGTCCCATAACATTAGTGACAAATTAAGAAAGAATTTAAAAAATTTGCTTGCAACTTGTTTTATTAAAATTTAAGCTGTTTATGCATCGGAAAAATATTTTAAAAATATGTACGTAATCTAAACATCGCGACGATTCAAATGGAACCAAAAATATAGAAATCTGTTTAGCGGTTTGCACATTTTAGCAAAAACAAAAAAAAAATATATATATTAAGGGAAGTTATGAAATTTTTGTAAGAGAAATTATTTTTCAAATTTTTTTGTGAGTTAGTTGAAGAAAATTTCAGAAAATTAGGTCGGAGTTATTCTTCTATTTCAGATAAATTTCACGCAAAAAATCACGTTTTTATACCCTCCACCATAGTATGGAGGGTATATTAAGTTTGTCATTCCGTTTGTAACACATCGAACTAATCATTTGCGACCCCATAAAGTATATATATTCTTGATCAGGATAAAATTCTAAGACGATCTAGCCATGTCCGTCTGTTGTAATCACTCTAGCGTCCGCAATAATTGAGATAGATTGCTGAAATTGTGCACCCGAGGTTCTTTTTTCTATAGGCAGGTCAAATTCGAAGATGGGCTATATCGGTCCACTCTTTGGTATAGCCCTCATATAACGGTACCTCCGGATTTGAGGTATTTTGACGTTCTTCGCCACATTTGCCGACTGAGTTAGCTATAATTTGGCATTTAGGGTTCCTAGTGATCAACAAACTTATATCTCAAAGGATATGGGCATAGGTCCATGTTTTGGTATAGTTCCCATATAACGGTTTTCCCGATTTTCGGTATTTTGAGAATTTTAGCCACAATTTTTAACCGAACTATCCGCAATTTGACATTTGAGGTTCTCAGTGGTCATGAAACATCTCTACGAAACATCGTCAACATAGGTCCATGTTTTGGTATAGCCCCCATATAACGGTACCTCCCGATTTTCAGTATTTTGAGAATTTTAGTCACAATTTGTAACCGAACTATCTGCAATTTGACATTTTAGATTCTCAGTGGTCATGAAACATCTCCACCAAACATCGTCAACATAGGTCCATGTTTTGGTATAGCCTCCTTTTTAGCTGCAATTTTTTACCGAGCTAGCTGTAATGATCGGTATTTTGAGAATTTTAGCTACAATGTTGTCTATTCAAAAATAGTCGTCAATATGGGTTCATGTTTTGGTATATCCCCTCATATAACTGTACCTCCCGATTTTCGGGAATTTTCATCGGTCACGAAATTTCTTCACTAAAATTCGTCAAAATGGGTCCATTTTTGAGGGTTTACATTGTTTTGACAAAACTACCCTCAATTTGATTCTTGAAGTTCCCTGCAGCTATAAAACTTTTCCGCCAACAAAATTAAAGATAGGTTGACTCTTTGGTATAGCCCCGTAGGTGGTACCTTTCACCTAGCTGAACACATTTTTTAGATTAGATTACATAACACTGTGCAACAAAATGGAGGTGAAAGTCTGGGGCACGGAAAATTCCTCTTGGGGAAGAAAGGCCTTTGTGAGTACATTATGAACCCCGAAGGACAGATCAGCCGTGAGTCGAACTTCCGCGTTATGGCGTGATGAAATTTTTGTTAGAGACCCTGTTGGCCATCAGGAATTAGCGTTATATCTTTGTTCACTGTTGCTTAAGTGCTCTACAAAAACAACAAACAAAGATACACTCCGGTTCATCTGAATAGAACCAGCCAATATTTGTCTACAAATACTGTTATATCAGACGAATGAAGACGAATTGTAAATTATAATTTTGTGGACATATAGAGTATAATGTCACCAACTATCAAAAAGTCTTTGCTAGAACATAAATATATATCTGACAGGCTGATTGTAGCAAGATTTAAAACGAAATACCGTAACATCGTCATCTTTCAATGTTATGCCCCCACTGAAAACGAAGACGAAGAAGCAAAGCAGATATTTTACGAGCAATTAAATTCAGAAATATCAAAATCAAGAAAGAGTGATATAAAAATTGTTTTAGGTGACATGAACGCCAAAGTTGGTAATGATAACACCAACCTGAGATTCGTCATGGGCAACCAAGGACTTGGATCTGTCCGCAACAACAATGGCGAACGACTTATTGATTTATGTGCTACTCAGCAACTTTTCATCGGAGGCACAAAATTCCCACATCGCGACATACACAAATACACATGGCAATCGCCTGACAATGTTACCCGTAACCAAATAGACCACTTTATGATTAGCAGGCGTTTTCTAGGCTGCCTAATGGATGTGAGAACCTTCCGGGGAGCTGACATTTACACAGACCACAAGCTCCTGATCGGTGACTTAAAGCTTCGACCAAAAGCTTCGTATCATAAGAAAGTTACTGAAGAAAGATACAATATACACCGCCTCCAAGATCCTGAAACAGCTAACACATTTTCTGAGGACATATGCAGACAGCTAAATCAAAACTCACCAAATAATTGGGAAAATATCGTGGAATCTTGTCGAAAAAGTGCAAAAAATATCCTAGGTTGCAGTCAACACCATATTAAACCGTGGATTAGTGACGCCTCGTGGGCGGCAATTGAAGAAAGGAGGAGCTTAAATGATATTTTACATTCGGCTCAGACGCCCGCAGAATTCAACTCTGCTAAAACTAATTATAACAATGCCGAAAAAATGGTGAAAAATTTAGTCCGAAGAGACAGACGGCAATGGGTGAATGACATCGCAGCCGAGGCTGAAGACGCTGCGAGACGAGGGAACACACGGGCTGTTTACAAGGCAATCAGACAGCTCAGCGGGGAGAAACTACGGTCCATCCCCAATATAAAAGACAATAATGGTATCACTTTAAATGGAATCAAGGAGCAGCTTCAAAGATGGAAACAGTTCTTTGAAACTCCATCAACAGAAACAAACAATACCCATGATGAGACTTTGGAAAGAAGATATCCAAGAAGGGACATAACAACTTCACCTCCTACTCTCAATGAAGTCAGAGATGCAATCACGAAACTGAAGAACAACAAAGCTTCTGGAATAGACAACATCCCATCAGAAATATTTAAATATACCCCAGCTCTGGACCGATTTATATGGCCTATAATCCGTGAAGCTTGGATTTCAGAGAACATACCCCTATCCTGGAAGGAAGGGGTGATCGTCACAATACCGAAGAAAGGTGACCTTAGTGAATGTAAAAACTGGAGGGGAATAACACTCCTCAACTCGATACAAAAAATTATGTCTTTCATCATCCTCGACCGCATATCGCCAATTATCGAAACATGCGTAAGGAAGGAACAAGCCGGTTTTAGACGTAACCGATCTTGCGTGGACCACATAAACACGTTGAGAATAATAGTTGAGCAATCTGTAGAATGGAACTCCCCTTTGTTCCTAATATTTGTGGATTTTGAACGCGCCTTCGATAATATACTCAGAGATTCAATATGGAAGTGTTTGCACAATACTGGAATACCCCAAAAACTTATTAATATTATTCAACTGCTTTATCACGATGCACCATGTAGAGCTAGATTCAAAGGCATTGACAGTGAAGAGTTCTACATAAACAACGGAGTTAGACAAGGATGTGTACTGTCACCCACTCTCTTCCTGTTGGTGTTAGATATGGTGATGTCAAAAACAAACGCCGAAGCACCTGCAGGTATACAATGGAAATTGTACGAACGATTGCATGACCTTGATTACGCGGACGACTTATGCCTAATGTCGCATACGCTAGCTGGAGCGCAAGAAAAAATCAACAGATTATACGAGAATGGCCTAAGCGTTGCACACTGGTCGAAACCACTGATCTAGCGGCGCGAAAGTCAAATAATCGAACTATAAAATTGCGAAATATTTTCCATTGTATCGTTTACAGACACTTTGCAGACAAAGATTTTGTTTTTTCATTTTTGTTGTTGTAAATATTCACTCAGTTATTCACAATCAAATACAAGAGTTTTTGTTGCATCAGATTTTAAAAAATTGTTGCAAAAAAATTCACTTCATATTTGTTTAAATGTTAAATAAATTCGTAATGAAAATGGATAAGATATATTTTTAATTAATAGAAGAGGGTGTGATTTAAATTATAAAAATTAGTTTGGGGTCTGGAGGTACTTCGTTATATAGCAATAAATTTTCAAAAATTCAATTTTTTAGTGTTTTTATGGGTTTTACGTACTTGTTCCATAGAGTGCATCTTGTAAACTTAGCCGAACTTCGGTCCGATTATTTTTTGGGTAATGAAATTGGACTCTCTGGATACTGAATAACCAGATTCGGGCTGCAAATATTTGCAAATCTTTTGATGACTGCACTTTTAAAATAAGAGATTTTGCATGAAATTCATACAAATTTAGCTGTGCATTTGTATGGGACCTAAATAAAAATATGGACCTATCTTGAGAAATGTTTGCAAGGAGGAGTTCTACCCCCGGAGACACTATAATACCATATTATAGCTAAATATGTTATTAAATATGGGATAACAAGTAAAAATTCAACGAATCGGAGGTACCATAAAAGGGGCTACATCGAAACATAAATCCGTGTTGAAAATGTTTTGTAAGAAGATTTTATAAGCAATGAGAACACGAAATGCAAAATTACAGCCAAGTTGGTTTAAAAATGTGGTCACGATATTCAAAATACCTTAAATTGGGAGGTACGGTTACATGGGGGGCTATATCAAAACGTGCACCTATGTCCATAATTTTTGGTGAAAATATTTTGTGACTACTAGGAACCCTAAGTAACAAATTACATTTAATTTGCTACGAAATTGTGGCTTAAATCCTCAAAATACCGAAAATCTTAAGGTACCGTTATAAGGGGGCTATACCAAAACATCAGCCGATATTGTTCATATTTGGCCCATTATTACCCACAGGTACAAGCTGAGTTTGTGCAAAATTTCAGTGACGTATCTCAATTCGTTTGCAAGTTATTAATTTTGCGCCGCTAGATCAGTGCTTTCGACCACCGTGCGTTGGTTTAAAAATCAACTTCCTCAAAACTAAAGTGATGAGAATATGTACTAACAACTACACTCCAATAATTGTTAACAACCATCCATTAGCAGAAGTCACAGAGTTTACCTATCTGGGCAGTGTCATAAGCACAAATGGTGGAGCAGACGCTGATGTGACAAGCAGAATAAATAAGGCCCGTCATGCATTTGCGTCTCTCGGAAGAGTCTGGCAATCGTCACAAATATCTACACAAACCAAAATCCGTGTATTCAATACGAGTGTCAAATCCGTTCTGCTATACGGAAGCGAAACTTGGAAAGTAACTCGCACAATCACCAATAAACTGCAGGTCTTTGTAAATAAATGCCTGAGAAAAGTCAACAAAATCTTCTGGCCAATGCGCATCAGCAACCAAGACCTCATACAAAGGTGCAACATGCTTCCCATAGATATTGAAATAAGACGAAAGAAATGGAAATGGATAGGCCATATTCTCAGACAAGATGACACGAACATCGCCAAAGTCAGCTTTCAATGGAACCCACAGGGAAATAGAAACAGGGGACGACCAAAAACTACCTGGCGGAGATCAGTTGAAGAAGAATTTAGAAGTAAAGGACTCACATGGCAACAGCTCAGGCACCTAGCACAAGACAGGAGAAGTTTCAGAAGTTTTGTCGAAAATTTGTAAATAAATTGTTATTGTAGTGATGTTGCTAGAAGCTCCAATCGGAGTGATTGACTTATATATGTTTATCATGTATGTATGTAAGTAAATCAACTAAAATAAAAAAAAAAAAAATAGAGTATAATAGCCGATATTTTCAATACCTAACATGTTTCACATATGCGTCATAACGGTACTTTTTACTGGCTTTATTAAAAAATGTCAAAATATTAGCATGTTTTAATGGTTCAGAATTTACACAAATCCTTTGTTAGATGTGGTAAACTTTAACAAAAAACTATTTATAATATAAAAAATATTTCTGATCCGTTATTACACAAAAAAGATCGCCTTTGTTTCTGTGTTTTTCATGTCATGCGATATCTTCTAAATCAAAGCCCTTGATGTTGAC
Organism: Musca autumnalis; assembly: GCF_047663935.1. Lineage (NCBI taxonomy): Eukaryota > Metazoa > Arthropoda > Insecta > Diptera > Muscidae > Musca > Musca autumnalis. Next base: position 2,655,548 of record NW_027411755.1, on the reverse strand, counting down.
ATGAAGCGTTCAGCGGTGGAATTTTCTTTATTTTTTGGACCTGTAGATATCCACAGCCAACGAAACTGGGTGGTACCCATCGATTTGCATTCACTTTCCTGAGATAAAATATCAAATTTTGGATTGGAAAGGTAGATTTTTGAATTATCTTTACCATATTTACTCTGTTTCGGACTCATAAACCTATCAAATGTGACTTTTTCATAATTTTATTGTAGAATAAAAAATTTTGAACATAATTCAGTATAAAATTTTGACTTTATAAATTATTTCTACCGATTTCTTCATAAAAATATTTTTGGAGCTCTAAGCCTCGATTTTCATCAAATTTCAAGACCCTAATACAAATTTTTGCACAATATTTGTTGGCAATCAACACTAACGGCATTTATTTATAATTATAAATAGTTTTTTGTTAAAGTTTACCACATCTAACAAAGGATTTGTGTAAATTCTTAGGGTGGTTCTATCCTGGTGAACCATTAAAACATGCTAATATTTTGACATTTTTTAATAAAGCGAGTAAAAAGTACCGTTATGACGCATATGTGAAACATGTTAGGTATTGAAAATATCGGCTACTATATACTCTACATGTTCACAAAATTATAATTTACAATTCCTCTCCACTCGTCTGATATAACGGTATTTGTAGACAAATATTGGTTGGTTCTATTCAGATGAACCGGAGTGTATAATGATAATTCATGATGGCTTACAGGGTCTCTTGCAAAAACTTCATCACGTCATAACGCGGAAGTTCGACTCACGGCGCATCTGTCCTTCGATGTGCATCATCGAAATAATGTTTTTAGAACCCAAGTGCGTTTGGACGAAATTCGTTTCAGACACTTTGTAATCAATTTAGAAATGTCCGTCCGTCTGTCTGGTTGGAGCGCATGACAACTATTAACTTTTCGGAAAAATTGTGCGCACGATAACCCTCGAAGATCGTAACAGATTTGCTTCATACTTTGCAATTCGAAAAAGTTCTACGAGGCTCATATCGGCTCCTGTAGCTCCAAAATTGTTGCTGGGACGTAATAAAATTTACGATAATCATTGAAATTCTTCCGAATCTTAAATCTATGATTATTAAAATAAATTTGTTTATCGGTTGCAGCTTTCACTTGTGTAAGCAATTTTCCTTGTTCTTTATACTGTATACAATTTTATTCATTCCACAAACTGATACACATATCATTCTACAAATAAGGAAATATTTTTTAATGTAAAAGTTATGTTATTGTTATAACATAAGCAGATCACTAACATACACACATTTACATACATATATGTATTTCTCTGAATTGTATGCGAAGCATGTAAAATATGGATCCACACTCGATTCACGTTTAAATTGTTAAAGCTAATCTAATGAAATTGATACTTGTTATAGTCAATTCGTTTATATGTTATTTTATTAAATTTCAAAACCCCTTCAAGTAGATTGGATACCCTTGCAAAATGGCAGTTGCCGGCAACAACGACAGCCACCACTAATACCCCTCACTCTCGCTGTCGCTGTCCCTACCAGTAATGCCATTAGTTTGGGATGTTCATTCTTGTTGTCATAATTCCCAGAAGACACAAGAAGCATGGCGTTACCATTTCTATTATTGTGACATATAAAAAACAGGAAAACGTAAAGCAATAGCAACAACAATAAATAGGTAGGTATTGAAACAATCATTGAAATCAAATGTGTGAACATTGTTTATAAGTTTAAATAAAAGAAGCACACATCAAAACCAGCATGAAAGATCCGTTTATTTTATCCGAGCGGAATATCAACTGCAAAATGGCATAAAAGTATTTTTTTAAAAAATATTTACCATGGAAGTCTATTTCGAAAACTTGTGTAAAGATATTTCTGTACTACTTTCTTTTCTTTATTGTATTCGATTCTTGGTTGGAAAGGAGTGAGAGTTTGAGATTTACAATAATACAGTGGATTTTGTAAAATTAGTCCTAATTTAGTTAATTATTCTTTCGAATACTATTTGGTTTTAAAAGTTGTCAACATTAATTTGTTTTAAACAGTAGATGAGTTACATTGCATTTCAGTTACATATAAGGGAATATAGTGCATATATGTACATACACACATATATATGTACATATGTATCAGTACTAGAAGATACTTTGAACATGTATGTATGTAGCAAGACATAGAATAAACACTTAGGCAAGAGTGCGCAACGGCACATAATGTTAAAACAAGAAAATCACTTTTGACACGTAAGACAGCAGTAAATCAAGAAATATAAATTTTACATTAGTTGTGGTAATTGAGATGAGCACGAATCGAATAGCAATACAAACACCAACGATGGTTACGACCAAGCACTAAACAAAACCAGGCAACAGCAACAGCGGCAAACAACAAAACCTCAACGGCAAATGGGAAACGGAAAGAAAATATTAACATAAACACCAGCGAGTAAACAGACACATGCACATTTACGCGCTGACATACACGTTCACACACACCAACACATTTTTTGCCTATATGCCAAAATTAAAATAAGCGAGCATAATATATACATACATATCTACATACTATACATGCCTTTGTTTATAAGCTATTGCCATTATAAATGGCTGTAAAAACGTTAAGGTGATTTAAATTTCATAGATTTTTGGTTGTTGTGGTTATCATCAAATTGAAAAATGTTCGCCCACATAATGCACGCACACACACACAGAGATACATACACAGATATATATTTTATATCCAGATAAGCATATGTGCCAAATAAAATTCCAATATAATATTAATTATGCAATAATTTTTAAGCATAAACCGCTTAATATGACATTAAACCGCCGACCCTCGCTTACCGCGGCGTTTAGCCTAAACATGCAATGTTTTTGTCTAGTGATTTGAAAAATATGAATATTTGTTTTGTAATTTGTGTCTCAATTTTAAATTAAATATTTATAAAAGCCATCAGTTGATCGAATTTATAATAAAAATTTTTTGGTTGGCCTTTTTGGGTGGGAATTTAGAGAAATGTAGTGGAGTGAAATAGTTATTGGACTGAGGATGATATCAGAGGATTAATAGTTGTAGAGATACTATTAGAACAGATAATGTGGGTGATTTAGTAGGTGACCGATATGAAATGGCATAGTTATTATTTTATTTCCAATGGACAATGACTTTTCCAGTGGGGAAGCTACTTCTAACAAACGAATACATGTGCAGTGCAGGATACCCATCTTTAAATCAGCCGTACTTCACCGATTTGCAGCTAAGTACAATACACAAGGTTCCACTCTTATGACCATTAAAAAAACTAGTTTCCCGACGCATTGAACTCACGATTCTGGGTTTTGTAGTCAGACACACACGCTAATATGATTAATGAGTAAAATACGTAGATTTACTTTGTACATACAAAACAACCCATTAATTTTTAGCCTGCTAGTAATGCGGAAGGTAGCATATTAACATAATTTTCTGACAAGTTATTCGACTCATGTGCCTCCCAAATTTTTGCTAGGCTAATACTTAGGAAATGCAATGCAATCAATCTGTTTGTGCTTCTTGAAAATCACCAAGAAATCTGAACATCTGAGCTACGAAGAAAAGAATAGAAAAAATATTCTTACCCCGCCAACTCGTCACGTATTATCGTTCGAATTAAAAAAAACTGTGAGAGTGAGAACGTTGAAATGTACAGGAATTTCATTCTGGTTCTGGTTTAAAATTTTTACCAAAGAGTACACCACCAGACTGATCGGATAATTGATACCGAGAGATCTTGAAAAAGCATTTCAGATAACAAACACCAGCAAAGATGAATGTATATGTAGAGCCAACAAGGCAGCAGGAGCTGATGGACTGCTAGCTGAACTATTCATGTCCGCTAGCGACAAGCTGATGCAGATTATGCATAAGTCATGTGCACAGTGTGACAATTATAGATCCATACGTCTCCTTACCATAACATATAAAGTGCTGTTGAGAGTATTGAATAAGTGGCTAAAACTATGGTTGACAAAATAGTTTGATCATATGGATCAAATATAAGACCGGCCTCGCTAGTCTAATAAGATTAAAGGTGTACTGTGCCATGTCTTCGTTTGATACTAACTGACACAAGTTAGGCAGTTAAAAAAGGATAGAAGATCTCTGCGCCTTTTAACACCAAATAGGGCTTCAGACAAGACCACAATCTATCATGCGATGTATTTAACATTTTATTGGAAAGTATCATACGTGACTCAGACTTGCATGGAAAACACGATATTCAATATAGATACCATCCTACCGACCTAGGCATCGGTCGACATGACAGACCGATATACGGGCATCGTGACTACTAACTTTGATAAAAAGAGAAAGATTCTGCCATAGTGGATCCGGCAGTAAAAGACGATAAAGCCAAGTTCATGGTATCGACACACAAGTCATCCAGTAGGCTTTCGCCTTTCGGCATCATGATGCGATATTTCACTAGCCAAACTCTTAAAGGTGGGCTTTCTTATCAGTGCACAAATGTTCCTTATTCAGCAGATTAAGACGATAATTAAGTCTCGAGATAAGTACGATGCTTCCGAATTTGCTAAGTTTACTAGTGTTGGGCAATCTCGTTCGTTGAGCGGATCGATCGTTTTCATTCCGTTCACCAAAAAGATTCGGGTCATTCACTTCGTTCGTTGGCTCTTTTTCATTCAATAAAACATTTTAGTCCATCGTTTTCTTTTGAATATCGTTCATGGTTCCTCTTCTCTACATTGATTGTTTTGTGTGAGTCAGAATGTGATGCTTGCGTTAACGCAGCTTGTGTGAGTTTGTTAGTGTGCAAAGAATGGTGGTTGTTTTCTGAACGTGGTGGTGGTGATTTTGAATATGAACAAAATAATCAAAACGAACCAGAGAAGCTACAATAACGAGATGGACGATATGATCTACTGAACGATATGACCTATTGAACGATATCAGCTAACTGAATCATTGATTGTGTTGTGTGTGATAATTTGTGATGCTTGCGCTAACGCAGCTTGTGTAAGTAGATTTTGTGTGCAAAACTAATTATGGTGGTTCTGCTGCTAATTTTGTAAGCAGCAATGTCTTGGCCATCAGGGATCTAAATGAACGACATAAACCAATGTGCTGGATACGGATCCGTTCGTTCTTTTCACGGAATCAATCCTTGAATCCGGTTTGTTCATGAACGACACAACTATAAAGTTTACCAATTCTTGCTATAATTTAGTGCACTTGTGAAGTTCATACGGCATTGCAAAAACATAAATTGAAAATCGATCAATACTCGACATGATAAGGAGTCCATTTGAACCAATCAGTACTAATCATGTCTTCTATAAGGAGACAGCCTATAATATTCTTTTGGAAAAGGTTGTATAATATCCGAATAAGAACAGTGTATGTCCAACTGAGTTAAACTGTACGAAGTTTCAAAATGTGGGAAAAGAATTTGCGAAATGTTTCTTGAGGTTAGAAACTACAACTTTGAGGCAGTGGGAGGAATTTATTTTAATTAGTGTTCACAGTAGAGCTGGCAAACTATCGATAGTCGGACTATCGTTTCGATTGCTGTGTTAAAACAAAGGATATGTCTGCCACGAAATCAAGATTTTTTGGATTATCCGCTGAGAATTATTTATATCATAACTGAATTTATATCATATTATATCATAACGACTATCGATAGTTTGCCAGCTCTAGTTCACAGATATGTCGGTAATGATAATGTTTTGACAATGCGAGTGGACGCATCAAAACCTAGGATTTTGATTTTAATTCCAATGTACATAATCACTATATCATGGCTCCTCATTATACTTATTTTCATCTATATATATAAAAGAGCAGTGAGGTGAGTGATTCACTGACTGACTGATTCATGATTTGGAATGAGGGTCACTGATGGAGAGTTAGAAAGATGTACGAAAGGGTTTTTGGAAATTCGAACTACAAGTGTACGAAAGGTACTAAAAGTTACAAAATTTGGTACCATTTGTATATTCTGAATGGGTATAGCTAGAATCTTGAAATTTGGTGTTGGAATCAAGGTTGGGAAGTGGTGTCGATATAAGAAAGTTGGTATGGAAATCCGTACTCGTGTGTACGAAAAGTACTAAATTTGGATTTGGGTGAACGGATAGGGTTGGAATCTTGAAATTTGGAATTAAGATTACTGTTAGAGATTAGGGTTTAGATATGAAAATAGTTTTGGAAATTCGTTCTTATATATGTGTACGGAAAATACTAAATGGTACTAAATTTAGTAGAATTAGGTTTTTGGGTGGATGGATAGAGCTGGAAACTTGAAATTTGGAATTATGATTACTGCTGAAGTTTTGGATTGAGATAGGGAGGTGGTGTTGGAAATTCGTACTTATGTGTACGAAAAGTACTAAATGGTGCTAAATTTGGTAAAATTTGGATTTGGGTGAACGGATAAAGCTGGAAGCCTGAAAGTTGGAATTAATATTGTTTCTGCAATGTATAAGAAATTTATGCAGAATGTTTTTGGAAATTCGTACTTATGTGTACGAAAATATTATATGGTACTAAATTTGGTACAAATTGGATTTGGATCAACGGATAGAGCTGGAATCCTAAAACTTGGAATTATGATTATCCACCAGGATTGACATATGAAGATAGGTTTGGAAATTCGTACTAAATGGTACTAAATTCGGATCAATTTGGATATGAGCGAACCGTTAGAACTGAAATCCCGAAATTTGGAATTGAGATTACTGTTGGAGTGTCGGATTGAAATATGAAGATAGTTTTGGAAATTCGTACTTATGTGTACAAAAAGTATTAATTAGTACTAAATTTTGTACCATTTGTATTGGGTGAACGGATAGAGCTGGAATCCTGAAATTGGAAATAAAGATTGGAAGGATTTAGATATGGAGGTACATTTATAACTTTTAGAAGTTCGTACGAAAAGTATCAAATTTGTTACAATTTCGATTTGGGTGAACGGATAGAGCTGGAATACTTAAATTTGGAATTAAGATTACTCTTGGAGTGGAGGATTGAGATAGTTTTGGAAATCCGTACTTATATGTACGAAAAGTACTAAATGGTACAATATTTGGTACAACTTAGATTTATTTGAATTGATAGAGGTTGAACCTTGAAATTTAGATCTAAGATCGCTGTTGTAGTATATGATTGATATAGTTTTTTTTTGTACGAAAAGTACTAAATAGTACTTTGGGTAAACTGGTAGAGTGAGATTCCTGCATCTCTTGGGTTTTCTCTAGGATTTGCCGCAGGGTAAATATCTGGTCAATGGTGGACTTGCCAGGTCTAAAGCCACATTGGTGGCTTATTTTTATTTTTTTATTTCGTTGACCATTGGCTTTAGTCGTTCGCACAATATTCCTGACACTATCTTATTGGCAATAGGGAGAAGACTTATGCCCTATAGTTGGAGCATACGGTCTTATCTCATTTCTTGTGAACGGGACACAGGATGCTCAGGTTCCAATCGTGGGGTACGCGTTCTTCCTGCCAGTTGGTGCTAACTAACTGATGCATGCACCTTATCAGCGCGTCGCCTCCGATTTTAAACAGCTGGGTTGGTAAGCCATCGGTTACTGCTGCTTTATTATTCTTCAGCCGGTTGATTGCTGTTTTTACTTCATCTTGGCCGGGTGGTATACATTCTATGCCATCTTCTGGGATTGGATCTGTGGTATCATCGTCCTCGCTACTATTGGATTCCAGCAGATTGGAGAAATGTTCCTTCCATATCCTGAGCACGCTATCTGTATCTGTTACCAGATTATCTTGCTGGTCTCTTCAGGAGGATGTGCCTGTACCAAAGCCATCTGTTTGATGTTTCACTATTTGGTAGAATTTTCGGACTTCATTCTGGCTCCTGTACTTCTCGATTTTTTCACACTCTCGCTTTTCCATTTCTCTCTTGTTCTTGCGGAAAAGACGTTTTTCTTCTCTCCTTTTCTCCCGATATCTATCTCGCGTTGCTACTGATTGTAAAGTGTAGCTCTATATGCCGCATTTTTCTATTCGGTAGCAGCACGACACTCCTGGTCATACCATGAATTCCTTTGTGGAGGTCTCTGGAATCCAAGTATGGATTTTGCGGCTGTTTGCATATAGTGGGCAATATTTTGCCATTATGTTGTTATGTTATCGGGACAAGGAGTGCTCGCGTTAAGCAATTGGGCTAGTTGAGTGGAATATGCTGTGGCTATCTGTTTTGTTTGCAGCCTATCGATGTCCAACTTCCGCGTTGTGTCTGTTCGTGCTTTATTTGCAAGGTTTAGACGGGTACGTACCTTTGCTGCAACGAGGTAGTGGTCCGAATCAATGTTTGCGCCTCGGAACGATCGTACATCCAACACGCTGGATGAATGCCTTCCATCTATCACAACATGATCAATTTGATTACTTGTTCTTTGATCTGGAGACAGCCAGGTGCCCTTATGAATATCGAGATGATTAAATCTGGTACTGCTAACTACCATGTTTTTTGCAGCTGCAAAGTCTATCAGCCTCATACCATTGTCAGATGTTTCACGGTGGAGACTGAATTTCCCGACTGTTGGGCAAAAGATATTCTCCTTTCCAAAATTGGCATTAAAATCGCCTAGAATGATTTAAATGTCATGGGCAGGGCAACGGTCATATGTTTCTTCTAAGCATGAGCACAAATAAAGCTGATGTTGAAGAATTTAGCTTTTATTCGAATTACAGCAAGTCTTTCATTCACACAACTTATATGAAGTTTAATATCATGTAAAGTAGGTATTAGTACAACAAAATTGTCAGTGTTTCCCATTTCCATATTAAGTATTGTTTATTTGTATTTTATTCCTCTTCCGCATACGAAGTAGCGGGCATTTTGCTAGTCGTTGTATATTCACAATAGATGTTTCTAACACGTATACCAATAAAAGCAAACACATACATACATATGAACACATGCTTGTTTTGTCCGCGTATTTGTAAGCGAACAATTCATGCACTGTACAATTCACGGAATATCCCCCTTGACATTATCTGTTGTATATTATTGTTTTGAAAATTACATGCATTTAAATGGTGTCACAAATTAAATTTTAATGTTACACAAAAAGGTACTTAAGTACACAACAAAATATTTAAATGCATAATTTAGCAATTTTAAAATGACAATTGTTGCACAAAATTCGAAAGACAGTGTTGTGGTGCAAATTACAACGATAAAAACACAATTGAATACTAGGAGAACAGTGTAAGGTCATAAGGTTCACAATATTTGAATGACAAGAAACAAAAAACAAAGAGGTTATTCCATTTTTCTACATCTACTCCAATACATAATATTTATTGTAGAAATAAAATATAATATAACTTTTGTTTGATAAAATTAGAGAAACATAAGTTGTGCTTTAAGTTATATTGATATTCGAAATTTAAAAGCAGTCGCTAAAGCAAAATTAATCAAATGTTGTGAAGTGAGACAAGTAAATATTCACTGGCAAACTAAATTGTTTATTATTATCACCCTTTAGAATATTCTAAATTCATATGTTTATACGTAATAGAATGCAATTACTGAATGTTTATTAAGCATTGTTGCTGCATTCGAAACAAATTGCCATAATGTTCATTCAATGAAAAAGTGTAAATATTCATGAATACGTCAACGTGAAGTTTTCCACGAAAACTACATTGTTTCCTAATCACAATTTATTGTTCCGTGTGAGGCGTATTTACATCACTAAAATTGTGCAATAACATACATATATGATATACGACATTGTTTTGTGCATAGTTTGAATACAAAAATGTGCAATTAAAATAAAACAAGAAAGTGATATTTATTATTTGAATTCAAATATAAGTGGCATTTAAATATAAATGTTATTTGGCATACACATATGTATGTGAATGTATAGTGAAGGTTAGAAATAATGTATGCAATTATTGTTAAGAGTACAATGTGTTCTCTGTGATTAAATCAAATCAATTGCTTACACAAAACATGTGATTTAGGACCGAGTTAGTGGTTAATTCCAAAACAAGCATGCTGATGGCTTCACTTTACATACATACATATTCGTACATGCTTGAACGAATAGGTTGGTAATGCGATAAAAAACCTCAAAATATCGAGAGTGTGCTATAGTTTTGCTTATGATTTCTGGTCCAGGAATAATGATAGTATGTAAAAATTACCATCTGAAACTGTAAAGTATCTGGCACACATTTTTGTTGCATGTATACTCTAGGGTTATGACTTTTTACAACCTCATATCCCTGTATCATAGCGTGATGAGTAGACATCGGATTTTGCATATTTGCATATTTTTTAATATTAAAGATACGAAGATTCTGATTGGACCAAAATTCGTTTCAAAGAAATCTAAATTCAATGGCAGGGTCATATTTCGTATTTATTTTGCATATTTGCATATTTTGCATATGCACAAAATATGCAAAAAATATGCAAAATATGCAAAAAAATATGCAAAATATGCAAAAAATATGCAAAATATGCAAAAAAATATGCAGAATATGCAAAATATGCAAACAGATTTTGACCGAAAATCGTCATAAAAGTCGTTAAATTGTCATTTAAAGTTGGAAAAACCATCAAAAAATACATAACAGTGTTCTAAACTAAGCCTGTTGACAGTATAACGTCGATTTTTCAGCAGATTATTATGTTATTGAGACCACTTACGACAGTGCGGTGTAGGGTATAAAAATGTGGTACCGTAATACAATTTTTTATTATTAAACTATGTAAATGTCGAGGTTTGGAGCCTCACGTCACTATCGATAACTGTCAACCTCGACAATTTGGATTTATCGGCGGCATAACAAACATCAAAAGAAGAAAATAATCTATCTGTAAAGTTTGAAGAAGAAAGCAGCATCTTTGCCGCAAAATAAATAAAGCAGAGTTTCAGACCGCCTGTGTCTACAAAGTTAAATAAAGTGTTTCATTTTACCTACACCACCAGTTTCGTAATAGCAACACGTAAGTATCGCCTGAATACTTGTTGTGTTGTCTATACTCATTGAAGTGTTGTTGTTCGTCTTTGGACAACAATTAATTTCGGTTCTAAAACTACTCTGTAGATTTAGAACCCCTACAAGTCCATACGCCTGTATGGGAACTTGTACAGTAAAAATATAAAATTTGTTGTAGCATCTTAATTTAATTTGTAGCATTGGGCTGGTTTTAACTCAAAGGACTAAATCGATCTCGGATTTTTTAGCCGGGGAGTCGCCTAACAATTTTAGTATCGTTAGATTTTAAGATTGCCATAGTTTGAGCACAATTCGAATATGTTAAAACGTGGTACTGGGGCCTCGAAGTTATGAAAATCTATTTTTTTTGCTATTTGGCGACTTCTACGGCCCATACATGTGGAACGGTTAAAGCTACTTGCCCGTATTACGCATTTAACTAAAAGCTATTCTGTTCTTAACATTTCTTGCTGAACAACAAAGTACGTAAGTGTTACTGAATTCGAGATAATAAACCCAATGTCCGGAAAAAGGCCTTAGGGCAAAATTTTGCAAATGAAAACGAATATATTTCACTTTATTTGAAAATGTTGCTTATTAGGTCGAAAGTCTATTTTTTCTATTCATTTCTCGTTGGAGTCGAGCTTAATGACCGATGATGCTTGCAAGTGAAAAAGGAAAGCTGAAGATTCCAACCCCCACAACCACCATTATGTGACATGTTTCGCATTTTGTAGAGGCTCATCAGACATATCGGCCGTGGAATGGCATCGCTATCCATCAAACATTTCCTTTTTCAAATGTAATTTTGTTTTCACAAAGATGGACATTTGTACATTCATTGTATGGCTTCAATGACAAACGCTTACATTTTGTTCATACATATTTTAATTTACTTATGCCCGCAATTTCAACGTCTGGTTAAACGGGTAGGTAGCTACCTATTAGTTATCTTTACCTACGCGTTTGGTAATTTCTACATGTCATGTCGTGTAAACTTTGAAATCATGTGGTAATATTGGTGATTTTCATTCATGATTTCGCAAAACCATTGCCACATAGAAGTGTTTTACAACGATTAACCCGGTAAAATCCTTGGTGTAAGTAACATGGCCGTTTTTGACTCGGTAACGTTACGTACTATGCGTTGAAATTATAGAATGTTGCTTACACGGGAGATATCTGTGAACTCATAGATAGCTACGTCTTGAAATTACGCGCATTAAGGGACTGACATAATGTAGTTTTGGAGCCATCTGGGTACAGATGACAACTTGGTGATGAACTCGACCTTACCATCCTTCCGATATTTACCATCCTTTACCCCTCCTTGTAATTGATGTTCTGTGGTCAAGTTGCATTATCTTTTTCAAGAAATTCAGAGTTAAAGTTTAATCTCTTGAACAACAATTAAGTCTCACTTGTAATTATGCCTGGTAAACCTTTTTCTAGGAATTTCGGCAGTTGATTTTTGTAAGTTTGGATCGATTATTTCTGGAGAAATTTCTATCTTTGCTTTGTTAAGATTTTTGTCGTCTTTTGGATCTTTACGGTGTTTTGCACTATCAGATCAAACAATGCCAGACCAATAAATTCAGGACTAAGGTACCACATATGATTTATCATTTTGTTATTTCCTTTATCTGATATTTGGTTTTGAATGCCTTTCGTATTAAGTAAATCTTCAATGCGGTTTAGGTCTTGTTTGGACCTAAAAATATTTCTGAATATCGTGTTCACTATTTTTTGGATTAAACTCAATCTATTGTCTCTATTTCTTTTTAACCTATTGATAATGTTTACCCAATATATCCTATATTATATAAATATAAACATTATCTTGTTCATTATACGTTTTGTAAAATCAATAACCCAAACTCTCACTTATAACACTCAGTTGTTGTCGTGTGGGATACCAAATAAATAAATAAAGTAGAAAAAACATTCTGGGGCGTCCAATCTCGAACGATTTTAACGCAAGGTGCTTCTACGGCCTCTTGTTCTTGGGAAGTGGGTTGGGCAGTAGTTTTAAAACACTCTCGCCTACTTCGAACTTGAATTTGGCAATCGCAGACTATTCTTATAGAAGTCGCTTGAATATGTTTGGTTGATGTCCAGATGTGCTTCCAAACTTGCAGTCAAAAATCCCTCTCAACAATTTTCTAACAACTTTGTACGGTGGTACCGAAGCTCTCGACCTAATATCTGCTCGAGCTGGTGAGACCCCATTTTTCTAGGCATTTGTACACTGCTAGTTCTTGTTTCTCCCATGAGCTACTGTCAGTTTCAGGAAAACCTAGGAGTTGTTCTTTACCCCCATGTGATACCAGAACAGCAACCCGTTTTTTCTTCCCTGTTTTGAGAATATCTGGTAATAGTTTTCCATGCCAGTGCACACAAATAGCCTCGTTCCTTGAAGCTGTTCCTTTTATTTTTCACTGTTTATTCTCCGCTATTTACGGATAAAGCTTCTAGAGATCTTATATTTGTAGGGATCCTCTCCGATAGCTTCTACTGTAGCCATAATGATACTAGTAACGTTCATATACACTTACAGGGGTCCAGCACCAATGACAATTGCATAGTTACGATTTTCTTGAAGCCACGCTTGATTGTATTCGGGACAGATGGTTCTTCAGATTCTACGATACGTTTAGCATCAAAACAAGACCTAGACCTCATTGAAAATGTATTGAAATACGAAAACATTGACACAAATTTCCGAAAAAGGAAATAACAACATAATTAATAATCTGTGGTATCTTAGTCCTGAACTTGCTGGCATTGTTTGATCCAACGGTGCAAAACGCCGTAATGAGTCAAAAGGCGACAAAAATCTTAACAAAGCAAAGATTAAATTTTCTTCAGAAATATTCGATCCAAAGAGCAAATGCCGAAAATCCTAGAAAAAGGTCTGGCATAATTCTTGTTGTTTAAGACATTAAACATTAACTCCGAATTTCCAGGAGGCGCAAAGGATGGTAAACAACTTGAAAGTTGCGAACTACATAGCAGAGCGTTCTTCAAGTAGTCAGCTGTACCCAGATAGCTCCAAAACCACATGATGTCTGACTCTCGAATAAATTTAATTTAGAACAAAATGTAAAAGACATTTGTTTTCATTCCAAAAATTGATAAAAATGAAGATAATGTTTTTTTAATAGTCTCCATTTTCGCACAAAGGCGTACCTAGTCACGTTTTTCGGGACATTGGCTTTATTATCTCGAAGTCTGTAATACCTATTTAGTATTAGATTTATTATATATAGTTATATTTTGTTGTTCAGCAAGAAATGTTATAAACAGAATGGCCTTTATTTTTATTATTGTCTTTTTAGGACGAAGGCCAATTATTTGTGAAAGTTTATTATTTATGGATTAATCGAGCCTTTAATTTAATGCTTAATATGGACAAAAAGCTTTAACCATTCCAGAGAAATGGGTCGCCGAAATCGCTAAATAGCAAAAAAATTGAGATTTTCATAATGTCGAGGCCCCAGTGGCACATTTTAACATATTCCAATTGTGCTCAAACTTTGACAGTCTTAAAATCTACCAAACTAAAAACTTTATGCGGTTGCCGCCTTAAAAAATCCGTCATCGATTTGTTCCCTTTGAACAATAACCAGCCCAACGCTACAAATTATAACAAAGAAAATATTCAATTTTACATAGAACGTTTGATATTTTATCAAATTTTATAGTTTTGCATAGTTTAATAATAAAAAAATTGTATTACAATACCATTCTTTTATACCCTGCACCACACTGTCGTAAGAGGTCTCGATAACACAATAATCTGCTAAAAAATTCACGTTAAGCGGCCAACTATCTTAATTTAGAACACTCCGAAGATTTTTGACGATTTTTCTAAAATTGACAATTTTACGACTTTTATGATGATTTTCGGCCAAAAACTGTTTGCATATTTTTTGCATATTTTGCAGATTTTTTTTGCATATTTTGCATATTTTTTGCATATTTTGCATATTTTTTTGGCATATTTTTTGCATATATTTTGCATATTTTTTGCATGTTTTTGATATGACCCCAAATATCGAAAAGTTGACCCTTAAAACGCCTAGATCCAAAATTTGAGCCCAATCAAATGAGAAATAAACAACATGCAAAAATCCGATGTCTAGTGATGAGTTTCTACATAAGATTACATAAAATCTGAATAAAAAAGTGATTCGCCGACAAAACCTCACGCACAAAAGGATTTTAAAATTTGAATTTATCAGAATTATGGACAATTTTTTGAAGTCACGGTAAGCATATATATTATTAAAAATTAACTTTAGAGCCACATGAGATAACAAAACAAAGATAACATTTGTTTCTCACTAATTTTCTTTTATTCTGAGAATCATTAAAAGTCGTAAACGCCTTTTTCTTCATAGACATAATTTTTTTTTAAAAAAAAAACTAATTTTTTTCTAAGTGGTTTGTGCATGACCTTTTTCAATATTTGAATGGAATAAACCTTATTTTAGTTATTAGTAGGCTTAAGTTTAACGCATTTGTGCAACAGGAAATAATTTTTGAGAAAAACAATGTTTTTCATTTCATAAAATTTTTAAAAAGATATTTCCTAAAATCTGTTTCTGCGTGAACTTTTTTATATTTCAATGGAATAAATGATATTTTAGTGATTAATAGGCAAAAGTTCATTCATCCTTGCTATAGGAAATCATCTTTGAGAAAAAATTTTGGAAAGTGATAACCCTAGTATACACAGGTAAATAAGTCTCGCGAATATTCTATAAGGGAGAAAAGGAGGACTGTCTTCATATCAAAGAGTACAAGGCAAGCAATTTAAAGCTGAGTTATTATAATTTTGTTTTGCCGAAGCCTCGAGCGAATCCAATTCAGCTTAATCTCTGCTTTATTTTAAATTTTAAAACAAAAAGCTGTTTTGTTTATGTTGGAGGTATAACAAATTGATTTGTCTTTAAGAAAGGTATAGAAGACTATAGTTTCGGATAGCGTCATATTTTCACATCAGTTCTCTTTTTTTGTACGAGAACTGCACGAAAACTTTCTGGTTCAAGCAACACCGCGTGTTGCTAGACGCCATTTGACATATTTTTGGAAAGTTTGACTGTTTTTAGTCTGTGTTTAGGCTCAGGACAGTTTGATATCCGACCACGTGTTGTGTTCTTTACAGTGAATTGGAAAAAATCACTTTGCAAAAAAAATGGAATTAGTTTTGAACATTTTCGTCCGATTATTTTTAACAACATTCGACGTGGATAATCACGTCAAGAGGGCCTCGATCAAATTTCATCTTTGTATGTCGATAAAGTACCATCATATAGCACTATGAACAACTTCCCAAAAAACGAAGGCCGTGAGGGTCGATCAAAATCGGTCGCTGTGTCAGAAAAATGTATATACCGCGGATAGAGACATCCTTGGAAATTTCTTCCACCAACTAACATTTGATATTGCATTAACACCAGGCCGCAAAAATTGATTTTCCCGTTAGATGCAGCAAAATTTTACAATCGCTCAAAACAGGCTCTTTTTGATTGGTGCAAAAAAATTATGAATAAAAACAATATCCATTTCTGCCTGAAGTCTCCTGAGAAATTCGAAAAACGAACAAGGCAATGCGAGCTCTCATGCGTCATTCAAACCAGCGTCTATTTGACCGGACAAAACGTGAAATTGATGGGTTATCCGCCATATATCCCTGACTGGGGATCGAATGGCTTCATTTGATTCCAGCACATCAAGAAAAAAGTCGTGGTCAACGATGATGTAAAAACTTTCAAAACCCATGTTTTGGAGGTGTCGCAATCGGAGTGGAAAAAGTGCTTAAATAATTGGTTTGAGCGCATGAAAAATGTATATATCATGCTAATGACTACTTAAGAAAGCAATAAAACTATTTTTTATGGTAAATATTCGCGTTTTCATTGCTAGGCCAGATAATTATCGTGCAGCCCTCTTATTAAAGCAAAAACTCTTCTCCAATTTCTTATTGGTGAATTCATTTGAACGAGAATTCTCCAAGCTCACGTTTTACAATTTCTTGTAGGATTCGTTTTTTTAGCCACGACAATGAATGGGTCGGTCTAATGTACATAAATTTACAAAATACAAAATACTAAATAGTATTTTCGAGTGTGACAAGATAAGTTTAGGAAGTTTTGAGATTTTTAGGGTTTGTGGAGTAGTATTTTGGCGTTTTTAGCTACATTCGTTCATTCAAAAGTAATGGTACGAACGATCCAGCCAGAAAGACGATGGAAAGGCCCAAGTCGATTCCAAATTGTCTTAAACGGAATTCGACCAAGCATACTTGGGGTCCAAAACCATTTTTGAGGAACATTTTGATCTTACCAAAGTGTAACATCGTCCACGATCTAATATCCATTTCTGATCACAATGGTTTAAAAGGACTACCCGACCACTACTTTTTCCGTTACCCACTTTAACTCACTTTTGGATAGACCGTAAGATGTATATAGAGGATGTATTTTAAAATTGTTTAAATATTTAATTAAAACTGCCCTAACAAAGCCCTTTGTATTTGTGCCTGTACAATGACTTGCGTTTTCAGGCTACTTCTTTAATAACATAACTTTCTTTTGTGTTATTTTGACATATTAGTAACTAGGCAATAATTTCGACACTACTCTCTAAATCTTGACATTTTAACGTAGAAATGCAAACGATGAATAATCATGTTTCTTTGGACATGTCATGCAGATTTTGCCCAGTCAATTTTTGTATTTAATAGAATGACAAGTATTGTTAGCTGTAATGTTGTCGTTACATTTATAAATCCAAATACATATGTATGTACATTAGGGTTAGTCATTTTTTCATTTTTTTTCGAATATCAAAAATCTGTGGAAATGGCATGTAGGGCAGGCAAAAATAATAAGAATTGCGTTCTTACTTTTTCGAAATTGTAAAAAAACCTTCCGCACAAAATGCAATTACTTTAGCTCAAAACCAACTTTTTTAGTTTACTTTTTTTTAAATTTTTAAATTTGAGAATTTTT
Organism: Musca autumnalis; assembly: GCF_047663935.1. Lineage (NCBI taxonomy): Eukaryota > Metazoa > Arthropoda > Insecta > Diptera > Muscidae > Musca > Musca autumnalis. Next base: position 2,637,542 of record NW_027411755.1, on the reverse strand, counting down.
TTCTGCAATAGTTGTTCTTGGAAATAATTTTTTTTAGTTGGTTTTAGTACATCGATTTCAAATATGCAATTTGATCAATTTGCAACTCGGTTTCATTTCCCAGTTTTAAAAATTTTGAACGAGTTGCTCTTATAAAAGTTTGACGATACAGAAGTAATGTCATAATACATAATTTATATCGTTTTGAGTTTTAAATTATTTTTGCATAGCTTGTGTTCACATCGCCATGTCGTTTAAAAAAAGTTGCAAAAATGTCCAAAAAAAACAGTGATAACTGGGTCAAAAATATCGAAAGAAATAAAAAAGCTGTTTTGCCGCTATACCATTTATACGAATTTCCGAAAGAAATCAATATAATTGAAAGATATAGAGGATTAGTGCTTGAGAAATCTAAAAAAAAATATTATCAAATTTTAAAAATCACAAAAAAAAATTCAAATAAAAAAGTTGGTTTTGAGCTAAAGTAATTGCATTTTGTGCGGAACGTATTTTCACAATTTCGAAAAAGTAAAAACGCAATTCTGCTTGTTTTTGCCTGCCCTATATGCTATTTCCACAGATTTTGAATCTAAAAAAAATGACTAACCCTAATGTACATATGAATATGGTATTTATTGAGGTGAACACATATGTATGTGTCAACTGTCTGTTAAGGAGGACCCAAAGTATTTACAGCTTTGTCAATCCACTCCTCCAATAGAAGATAATCACTGACAAATGTTGAGTTTGTTCTAAAAACTACAATATTTGCATACTTTGTGCTATGTGTTACCTGGTTATCTGGCTGTCTTTCTGCCAGTCTACTTGTCTCTTCGATGAGTCCTCTGTTTACCACACGTTACTGATCTATGGCGAATATTGTGGGAGGCGAACATATTCAAATGTCCATCAATTGTCAATTGCGTGATAAGCCATCTCTTACGGGCACAATTAACAATGAGGACGTTCAAAGTGCCACTACAGCGGACGACACATATACAACAGTGTGTCGTGGTTAATGTCATTTAAAAATGGTGATGTTCTATAAACCAAATAAATGGTCACTTAGTTTTCGATGTTAGTAATTACGACAAGTTAGCATATGGCAGAAAAAAATTATGACAACAAAAAAGAAGAAGATAAACAAGGCTTATCATTTTGCGTACTTTGTTGCGGATTTTTTTAGTTATGAATTATTTCCAATTACAACCAATATGTCAGAAATGTTTCATTTACATACGAGTATAAAATATGGCCAATTCATATTTGTTACACTCTCACACTATGTTTTTCGTTGTACGTATATCGGCACTATTGTGCATTAATGTCTTCTATATATTCCAAATATTTTAGCATATAAGGTCCAAATATTTCAGCCTTCAGTGATTTCATTGAAATAAAACATATCGCCTTGCATTCGTTGATTGAAGATAGTCTTCGCTTTTCCCTTATAATAATGCTTATGAGAAATCATTTCTATATGGTATGTATCCGTTATGAACTGACATAGTATTCATTAGACTCAACTTTTACACAAGTAGTGGAAACAACAACAATTCTACGAATATCTTTGATTTGCTTACCTTTTTTCGGTTAAATTCCTTTGTTGAGTAAATCTGAAAGAAATGATAGAAAAAAATATTTATTAAAAACTCACATTAGGAATTCATAGACCAATTGTGCGTATAATTAACATTATTTAATTTTATTAAATTCCACATTGCGTTAAGTTATTTTTAATACACTCCGAATGCTAATTAAAACATAATATTTTACAAAAAGAAATATCTAAATAATAAACTATACTCAATTATTGCTCAATCATTGTTAATGCGTTCACTGCCCCGTAATAGTAATTTAGCCACATTTTTTCTTGCTTTTTTGTCTACAGATGGACTCCAAAAACACATTACTATGGCCAATTTGCTAAGCTATTAGTAGAAATGCCACTTAATTCGTGTCACTTGTGCTTTCAGTTAAATAGCTAATTAACAACTTATAGCAGATACGATTTTGCAGCTTTTCCTTCTATTTTTTTCCTACTACTTACGACGACTTAATGCCACCAGACTAGCCCGGGCATTATGGAATGGCGATAAAGATGAAGCTTAGAACAGTTAAGAAGCAGTATGAACAATAAACACTAAAGTAGCTACTAATCAAAAGAGAAGAACATAAGCTTTCAATTAGGAGAAAAAAAATGATTAAAGGCCACTAGAGGCATTTAAACCCATTTTGGAAAAGTGGACGAGATTAATATTATATATTTTTATGAAACAGAATTTTTATGAAGAGTATAATATGTAATTGTATTTTTTAAGACACAAAATTAATAAATTTTCATTATTGTTCTACACGACTATGTGGAAATATCATTACTAGTTTGTTTCCCAACACCGTGAAGTGTTGGTCCTAGGCCCAAATATTACATTTAGAAGAAAAATCGGGATACCAATCGTTTCCAAATTTGAAGGCGGTTCAGTCTAAATACGGTTGAGTTTAAAAAAATCTGTGATTATCGAGAAATATGTAAAGGATTAAATGTACCAGAATGGAATGATACAATAATAGACCAATGAGCACGAACTTGATTGGGAGATTAGATTTTTATATGAAAGTCGATGAAAATTTATTGTAGTTATCACTGAATATATCAATGCATAGTAGTTGGAACTATTAGTTGGCTATTGGTTGTTTTATTTTTGAACTCCTTGTTCAGCTCAAACTATCGTATATTTTGTAGTATTACACTGTGCAACAATTTTAAGCTGATCTTGTGCAAACAATTCGAACTGAGGATTTTTTGAAAGTACAGACCCAAACGACAAGAAACCCTAGTTGGGTTTTGTTGTGTCAGATCCAGCTCTGATTTTATGGCCCCATCCAAACATCGTTAAATATTGAGTTTTTAAAGAAATTCGGGGCTTTATCTCTGAAACCAATGCGAATCTTCTTCTGACCTCTGAAGCAAATTTGTATATAAGGACAAGAATAAAATATTTGGAGAAATAATGAACTCGAAAAACTACATTTATTGCCTCAAATTTCAAAATATATGCAAAAATTCCACATTTTTTATACATTTCGCACCGTATCTCCAAAACCGTTAATTTTTTCTGAATATTTTCTTTTGAAAAAATATTCCCTGGAATGTAATACACAACTCTTCAGAACATGTCATTGTTGAAAAATGCCTCTATCACGTTGTTTTCAGTATATTTTTCAACAACAATTTAATAAATATGTCAATAATGTGGTGAAATCCGAAATGCGAGAATAAACTGTTGGTGTGAACTGTGTTTGAAATACGTGTTGTAAAAGATATGATGCAAAATACCGCCGAAACAACATGAAGTAAGCATTTAAGAGTTTCAGAATGTACTAAAGAATTGTTGAGAACTTTATTTGGAAGATTTTTGCAAAAGTTTACTTGGTTCAACTCCCAATAGTTAAGCCGATACTGACCAGAATTTCAGCAATAATGTAAAATTTTCTATATTTTATAGATTTTCATGCCTTAGATGGAGTTTTTCTTATGTGGTTTGTACAAAAGATAAGTTCTACTAGTTTAGGGCTACAATATTGTTGAAGACAGCAAGGCCAAATTCTTATACGGTTCTGAGATAAAGGCCTGATAAATGCAAAAAAGCGTAGATTTAGCCCGGTTTAGATGAGGCCATAAAATCCAAACTGGATCTGTCAGGACAAAACCCTACTAGGGTTTTTGTAGTCTAAATATGTACTTTCAAAAAATGCATACTAGAAGTTGTTTTCATTTTCAGTGTTGCATAGTGTTATACCAATATTTAAGATATAACTTTATAAGTTTGTAAGCAGTTTATACTATTCCTAAGATGGTTGGTATTATATATGGGCTATATCGGCATTTCGAAGGGCTGAGTCTCATTATCCTACCGAAATGCCTGTAATTTGTTCTTCATTGGGGGTATAAGACATTATCACAGAGAATGACCGATACAGTACCACTTTTTGATTAGCGGCCATAGATAGATTCATCCTACCGAAATGGCTAAAATGTTCTATTTATCATTCATCATTGTGAAGTGAATTGTTGGGAATAAAATATTCCAGCAGAGCATAGTCAGGACAGGTACACGTTTTGATATAGCGCGCATAGAATGGCACGGGCCGGTTTTCGGTATTTATAAGTTTCAGACACATCATCCAACCGAAATCGCTGATACCATATAACTTATGGTAAGGGGTATAAAATATCGAGCCAGTTGCACTTAGTGCTGTTTATTTACATCTTATACCCTTTAGCACTGTTTATTTACTTGTTATACTCTTTCACTTGTTTATTGGGGACAACATTTATCACGGTTTCATTTCATATTCTTGAAAAAAAAAAACAAGTAAAAAAGTATCAGTTGCCTTTGCCGACAGAGATATACCGTCAGCCTGTGATAATGGAAAGAAGCAAACCCTGCATGAGGTCTGCACGATAACTGTCTGGCCTACCAATGAAAACGCGAATATTTACCATCAAAAATAGTAAATAGTCTCCAGCATGATGTATACCCTTTTTATGCGCCCAAACCAATTTTTTAATCATTTCTTTCCACTCCGATTGAGACACCTCCAAAACATGTTTTTGAACGCTTTCACAACATCTTCTGTCGACGAGAATCGTTGACCACGTCTTTTTTGATATGCTGGAATTAAATAAAGTCATTGGATCCCCAGTAAAGGTTGTACGGTTGATGACCCATCAATTTCACGTTTGTCCGGTCAAACAGGCGCTGGTTTGAATCGATATGTGAGACCTCGCAGAATGATTCGTCTTCTCTTGTTCGTTTTTCAAATTTCTCAGGTGACTTCAAGCAAACAATTTGTAGTGTACCACTCAGAATTAACCGACCTACATTTATCAAGCCGTATAGTTGCCAACGGTTAAGTTTGCCGAAGACACAGCCGACAATTTGCTTCGAAATGCTTCTTACATGAACAACTTTCGTTGGATTTGGCTCGCTTTCGAAGACATAAACTATCGATTCCTGTTTTGTTTCGGGCACCTGAGCGTATATCCAAGATTCGTCGTCTGTAGCGATCTTATAAACGTCGTTTGAAGCAGCGCTATCGTTTGTATTAATAATTTCTTAGCACCAATCCACCAGCATTTTTTGAGCGATTGTCAATAGGATGGTCCGTTATCGCCATCGAAATATTTAACTTGATTATCCACGTTGAAAGTTGTGAAAAATTGTTGGATGAAAATGTTTAAAAGTACATTCAATTTTTTTGCAAAGTGATTTTTTCATCTCACTGTAAACAACACAACACATAATCGTATGACAAACTGTCCAGAGTACGTTTACGCTAAAATCTGTCAAACTTTCCAAGAAAAAATTCAAATGGCGCCTAGGCCAGAAAGTTTTCATGCAGCCCTTGTATAGGTTGGTTAATGTAGTAATGAGTAGAGTTGTGCCAATGGAACTATATGGAACTATCTCGTTCACTTCGCAGTTCCAATGGCCCACATATTTTCTTTGAACAAACTGCGTATACTTAATATCACACGTTATATTTCATGATGTTACTCATACGTTTTGGAACTAGTACAAGGAACTAGGAAGTACATAGATTACCCAACACTAGTAATGAGTACCGCTAGAACTATCGAAAATAAAGTTTACATTTATCCGCGAACACGTCTGAACCTGTTCTTAAGACTAAATATTTGAACTTTTGTGGGCGATGTATCAGATATAGTCCATTTTCGAATTTTACGTAAGTTTGGGGAACGATGGCAATGTGCTATGATTGGACAACATCGTTTGGTTTGGTAGGGTTTTTAAACTTTTAGGGTAATTATATCAGTCAGTTTGGACTTACCCTCGATAAAATTTTTAAATTTTGTGAGGAAGGTGCCCAAAGTAGTATGGATATAATCCATATTTGAACATGATTTAAGTGTGAAATAAATATTACTATGTGCTATCCTTTCACTCCATTCGATAGTTATCGTGCCCATCAGATTAATGCGGATTTTTTAGAGCTTTTGGACCGTTATGTCGGAAGGAATGGACTTGCCTACGAAACACATTGTATCGGTGTAAACAGGTCTACAAGAAGTACTTTCGGTAAAAAATTGCGAACAATCCTCGAACTGCACTTAAGCAAAAATTTTGAACTGTTGTGAAGGAGGACCCGAAAATGTTTTCTATATATGGTAACATGGGGCGCCTTCGCCACTGGGGCGGGTACGCCATCGCCGATTTTCTCGCAAAATACAAGTGCTAGAAAAATCCATTAAAGGCAAAATTGTGGGTTTAATGAAGACCCATCATCTCCCAAAAGTTGGCAGTTGTGTCATAAGTATGATAGCGGACGCACGCGGTTTTGTGTTTTGAGGGTATTGGGAAAAATAATTATGGTATATGTTTTATGTGATATCTTCTTAACCTTTTGTGATATCAAAAACATATTTTATACCGTTAGAAGACAACTACTGAAGAATAGAAATCCCAATAATTTGCATGAAAAAAACAATTACAAATGTCAATATATTCATATTATGAGATATGTTGGGGGTGGGGCGCCTACGCCATGATAGAGGTGTGGTGCGTTAACGTCAGAAATTTGTCATGTTTAACTTCAATTCTTTATGCCATAGATATACCACACTATAATGTGAAGTTAAAATCAAATAGTATCATAAACGTATCTTGTTTTGGTTATATTATGATTTTTGTACCTAAGTTCAAGGAACCTATTTCAATTAACCGCTAGAATCGATTACTATTTGTGAATTTTAGAATCATTTTTGATTATTCAATAGAAAATATGTTCCTTTTTCGCATAATGTTGATATTTAAGGAAAAAGTATGGTAAATTACAGTTTTAGAGTCCGTTGGAAAATGTTCAATTTCGATGGCGAAGCTGCCCCATGGGTGGGGAGGCTTCGCCACTTCTTAGACATTTTGTAAATCCTCAAAAATAATATTTTAAAAACTAAATTATAACCACTTATATATCAAAACTTATAGGCAAGATACGATAATATTTGTACCAAAAATAATATTTGAAAAAACTTTAACGGTGTCGGTATGAGAACATTTTGAACAAAAACGTGGCGAAGGCGCCCCATGTTACCATACACCTTCTTGGAACTTGATATAAGTTTGGAAGTAATTTTATGATGTGCAAAGTTGAGATCCAATCGGTTATTCCCATCGAGATTTATCGTGTGTACTATTTTAAAGAAAAAATTTAAACTTTTGTAGGGCAGGTATCCGAGGGACTCGACTGATATGGCCCATCTTCGATCTGGATTTAAGTTTGAACAAAGTATTACGAACTGTCCAAAGTGTCTGAAACAGATTTCGTACAAACATACTTGGGGTCTAAAAACATTATACCATAATCTCGCAGATACACGCAGAGAAGAGATATTGTATTAGCAATCATATTCTAAGAACAAAATACCATATTTTAAAAATCTGTAAATATGTATTGTTAATTCAGCAATATATTTTGTGTCATTATGGTTCCTGACACAAAATATATGGTTGGAGCTAGAATATAAATTTTCAGATTTTTAAAATACAAATCTACAATATCTCTTCTTTGCGTGTATGTGTGGAAAATTTCCTTTATATTTTATATAAAATATGCATAATCGATGTAAGAAACTCTCTTATAATATACTACATTTCTACAGTTCACTCCAACGATAAAGATTAATATTCTTCTCACCCCTTAGCTTCTATCCTTCTGTAAAACATCAACTTATAAAGTAATTGGCCCAGTCCACATCTACTGGCTATTGTTTGCATAAAAATGCTGTTATTCGATTGGCCTTACGAAGATCTCTTGAAACGAACAATTGGAATAACAATATAACTTTCCAATCCGTCTAGTTTCATAGTGCGTATTTTACTCCTTTTCATCAAAATTCAAAAAAAAAAAAAAAACGTTTGATTTCACTCACTTGAAATGTGAAATTGTACATTTGTAGCACGTTTTTTAATTAACTGCTACGTAAAGTGTAAGTCATTTTGTTGAGTACAAAACGTGTTGTCATTGTATCCAAATGGAATCCCGGCACGTAGTATCCTGCAATGATGGTAAAAAGTCATCGACAGTCAACAACCCAGCAGTGTATTCTCAGGGGTTGAGGTGGAGGGCCACATGGATACCGAAAAAAGCCAAAGTAAATTGAGGAATTCCCATTAAATCTTGTACGCATATTAAAAACAACAAAAGAGAAATGAAGCGTCACACTCCAGTGTATATTCAAAGTACTAGTAGTGTTGTAAAAAAAAAATGAAAAAGACAGATTCCCAACGAAAATCAAATTGAGTATTTAATGGGAAAACGTTCAACTAAGATTCACTGATCCAACAAATATTGTGACTGATTAAAGGAGAATTAATTAAGTACTCTTAATCAGTATCAATAGTATTCTTTATGGCGACGTTTTTCAAGCTTCTTCAGAGTAAGTTATAGTCAAATAGAAGGGATTGGAATATTCATTTGTTATTGCTGAAGCCAAAAAACTCAAGTCTGTCACAATGCAAAAAAAAAAAAAAAAAAAAAAAAAAATACCTAAATAATAATATAACTTGTGCTAAGATTTTTAAGATTGAAGCATTCCTAAATAATTCCCTATCACGATTTTATTAAAAAATTGGCTACAAAAATATTTTCAATCGTGCATTTGCATGCGTTTTTTCGCGATGCATCACTATTTTAGTCCTATAATGAGTATTCATAAGTATCCATAAATCAATCCTCTGCAATATCCGGAGATTCAAAACAGTTGCTATCAATAGGTATTTGTGGAAAAACAACATCTTTCTTTCCTAACCATTCAACAATTATAAAAATAACATTGACATTTTTGCACACTTTAAATATACCCAATTTGTCTTTCCAAAGAATGACAACAAGAGAAAGATGGAACAATAAAAGTATATTCGTTTTACAATCTTTAGCAATTTCATCAGCTACATTGTAATTTCTATTAATTCCAATTTTTTTATTATTCCCTTATGATTGACTGATGAAATCAGGTTTCACACAACTCAGAGTTAATCAAACAAAAATTGAAATCATAACGAAAGGAAAACGCAAAACTCATGGGGCCCCAGAAACGTTTCTTGGAATTCAATTCAGAGGCAGAAATACGAAATGGGAGTATGAGAACTTATGTGGACTAAAAGACACACGCAGAGGCACTCACACACTGGAAGTCATACGCATCAGCTTTTATTCATGTCAGTCATTGGGTCTGTTAACAATGGAATAACTTTCACATGTGAAGAACACATAAAAAATTGATCTGTAAAAAATCATTAATTGGAAATCGTTAGACATGAAGACAATGAAATCAATGTTGTCAACTACATTGGTGCACACAACCACCAATAAAGAAAAAAGACTAGAGAAGAATCTGAAACCATCAATGAAGGAGAAAAAGATGATGACGATGTGTCGAAGAATGTCACACTGATGACGATGAAACAATAAAATATCCCAAGACGAGGGAATCCGAAACCAGTTAAAAGGAAGATGACAAAAATTGAGACATTTATAAACGGGGACAATGCATCTTTCGTATATGCGAAGTATGTCAGTTGTGTTTTTATCGTTTTTACGTCTAAATTCATATGTTATGTAATAACATACGTATGTAGGTTTAGGTACGGAATTAAAAAAGAAAAATATTAATTGAAACATTGATATTAAAGATGTATACACACACAAGTACATAAGGGTTATGAATTTTTGCATTTTCTCTCAAAAATGATTTCCTGTAACAGGAATGAATTAAATTTTGCCTATTAACGACTACAGTAAAGTTTGCCTATTATTGACAAAAGTTCCATTTAAATATTAAAAAACGTCACACACAACTTGAAAAAATAATTTATGTAATGATACAAATATACATTAGGGTTATGGCTTTTTTACAATCTCATATCCCTGTATCATAGCGTGATGAGTTTCTACGTAAGATTACATCAAATCTTTATTATAAGGTGACCGTTGAAAAAATCTCACTCACAAAATGGATCTACTTGTATGGAGAAAATGCCAAAAATATTTCCAAGTATTGTATTAAGCTAATGCGCTGTAAGTATTAAGCTAATGCGCTGGTTACAGCTTTGTAATGCTGCGAAGATTGTTTTAAGAAACCATGATCGTAGTATTCTTCCCTCTAGACAGTTTGTATATACAGCATAAAACAATTCATAACGTATACCCTCTATACGTTATGAATTGTTTTATGCTGTAAATACAAAATGTCAAGAACGAAAGTACCAATTATCTCATTCATGATGCTAAAAAAGGCATGGGGAACGAAAATATAGAGCTTATAAAGTTCTTCCTGGAAGACACGTACAGTCCACTTAAGTCATTTTTGGAAGAAGAATTCTAGGCCTTTCCATTGACGTCAATTATGTTAATGTACGTTGTCAGATAACAGAGTTATACAGTAATATACCCAAAGAAGCCTATTCTGAGTCTCGACACAAATTTAAAGTCTGGCACTAGATGACAGCTCATTTTAATGTTCGATAATCTTAAACCCATGACCTACATTGGAAAATTATTCCCAATGTGGGCACTGGTGGCCATCATGACTAAAATCTTAGGTCAAATTTAAAATAACAAGGAGGAGGTAATAGCTTAATTAAAAAACAAGTGAGCCAAGGCTATAGTCGGGTCGGGGCCGACTATGTGATACCCTACACCACTACCCCTGTGCATAAGCTTTTGACTAATAAAATTCAAAATATTAAAATAGGGATAGCTTAGCGCCTTGCCTCTGAATGTCTTTATTAACACAGGTCAATTTTTTTGAAACGCATTTAAGTGCATCGACAGTACAACCCAAATAAAAAATGGAAAAGTGGGATGTATGCCAACCATCAATAGGCTTCTTTCTCTGTTAAACCCCCATCAACCCCCAACATTTTGTGAGGATCCGATCAAAATTTCGTAGTGTGACTCCACAAAAATGGAAAAAGGGATGCATTACCGACTATTGCGAAATCTCTGTTGTTTGACCACCTATGACAACCTACTTCACATCGTTGTAAAGGTGATATTTTATAATATCCTTGCCAGGTTTTGCTTTCGATATACCTCCTACAGAAGGGAGATATTAACTTTGAAATAAAGCGTTGGTCTTTTTTCCAAATATTTTTTTTGTCACATTCCGACCCCTGAATAATATCCGACCACTATCAAAAATCAAAAGGTTTTTCCTCTGTGGGAACCCAATTACAACCAAAATTTCCTGACGATCCAATTAAAATTGCGACCTGTAGCGTCATTTCCAAAAAAGTGGAAAAATGGGATGTATTACCGACTATTGCGATATCTCCGTTATTTGGATACCTACGCCAACCTGCTTTACATCATTGTAATAATGGGATTTTTTACTTTCATTGTCGGGCTTTGCTTTTGGAAGGTCCCGAACCAAAGCTGTGATATTCGTCATTATTATTAAAATCGCAAAAATGAAAAGTTGTGTTCTATTAGCGGCTTTTGCTATATCTTCGTTGTTTGACCACCTACGACAACCTACGTAACATCGTTGCAAAGGCGATATTTTCTACTTTGATTGGCAGGTTTTGCTTTTGATATATCCCTTTTAGAAGCGGAGATATTCGCTTTGAAATAAAACGTTGACTTTTTCTCCAAATAAGTTGTTTGCCCATTCCGACCCCTGAAGTTTATCCGACCATCACCAAAATCAACATGCTTCTTTCTCTGTAGGATCCCCATTAGCCCCCAAAATTTCGTGACAATCCGATCAAAATTGCGACCTATAGCGTGATTACAAAAAAAATGAAAAAATGGGATGTATTGCCGACTTTTGTGATATCTCCGTTATGTGGCCACCTACGCCAACCTACTTTGCATCACTGCAAACATGGGATTTTCTACTTTCATAGTAAGACTTTGTTTTTGGAAGATCCCCAACCGAAGCTGTGATATTCGTCATTATTATTAAAATCGCAAAAATAAAAAGTTTGGTTCTATTAGCGGCTATATATTCGTTGTTTGATCACCTACGAGAACCTACTTTACATCATTAGAAAGGCGATATTTTCTACTTTCATGGTCAGGTTCTGCTTTTGGTATGCCCCATATTGAAGCTGAGATATTCTCTTAGGAAAAAAACGTTGTCTTTTTCTCCAAATAAGTTTTTTGCCCATTACGACCCTTAAATATTATCCGACCATCACCAAAATCAATAGGCTTCTTTATCTGTGTGACCCCCATTAACCTTCAAAATTTCGTGACGATCCGATCAAAATTGAGACCTGTAGCGTGATTTCCAAAAAAGTGGAAAAATGGGATGTATTACCGACTATTGCAATATCTCCGTTATTTGGTCACCTACGCCGACTTAGTTTACATCATTGTAAAGATGGGATCTTCTACTTTCATAGCCAGGCTTTGCTTTTGGAAAGTCCCCAACCAAAGCTGTGATATTCGTCATTATAATAAAAATCGCAAAAATGAAAATTTGGGTTTTATTTGCGACTATTGTGATATCTTCGTTGTTTGATCACCTACGAGCACCTACTTTACATCATTTGCTTCTGGTATACCTCGTATAGAAGCTGAGATATTCGCTTTGGAAAAAAACGTTGTCTTTTTATCCACATAAGTTTTTTGCCCATTCCGACCCCTAAATATTATCCGACCATCACCAAAATCAATAGGCTTCTTCCCCTCCGGGACCCCCATCAACATCCAAAATTTCGTGACAATCCGATCAAAATTGCGACCTGTAGCGTGATTACAAAGTTAAGATGGACAGACGGACTGACGGACGGACACACATAGCCAGATCGACTCAGCTCGTCGAGACATTCATTTTGGTATATATAAGTATGGGTCTACGACCATTATTTCGATGCGTTACAAACTTTTTGGCCAAAACCAACTTATAATACCCTCCCCACATAGTGGTGTAGGGTATAAATTCAACGTGTTGCGGAATTCCAGTTAGCTGTATGTTTACTTAAGGTAAGGCCACATTAGGCAAATATTTGACTAAACGTTATATTAGTTATAAGTAGGTTCAAGTTTATTCATTCGTGTAACAGAAAATAATTTTTGTGATTTTTTTTTCACTTCACACATTTTTCAAAAAAAAAAAAATAGAATCGATCTGAGTTTGAACTTTTTTATATTTAAATGGAATAAACGATATTATAGTGATTAATAGACAAAAGTCCATTCATCCGTGCCACAGGAAATCATTTTTGAAAAAAAATCTCGAAAAGTCATAACTCTAATATAGATATGTAATGATATGATAATAAAAAAAATTAGTGAGAAACAGACGGTTATGTAATTTTGGTTATGTAGCTTGTTTTCAGTTATATATCTGCAGTGACTTCAAAAAATTTTACAAAGTGCAGATAAATAAAATTTTTAAATCATTTTGTGCGGAAGGTTTTCCCTTCGAATCACCTTCTTCTTCTTCTATGCGATCATATAATAATTACAGATTATTTGTTGGTTTACAATTTTTTTTTATGTTTAACAAAAATGGATTTTTATAAATATAGATATCTGTTTTTGGCGGCATTCAATAAACTTCTTTCATTTTGATGTCCGGTCCATGTCAGAATATTTTTCAGCCAAGAAACTTCTTTTCTTCCTCTGCATGGTCTGCCATCAACTGATCCTTTGATAATTTTTTGCAGAAGAATATATTTATCATTTCTCATGATATGTCCCAGGTATGACACTTTTCTTGTTTTAACTGTTTTAGGGGGTTGGCGATCTTGATTCATTCTTCTTAGTACCTCGTCATTTCTTATGCGATCTGTCCACGGTATTTTAAGTATTTTTCGGTATATCCAAATTTCAAATGATTCCAGTTTTCTTTCATCTATCGCCTTTATTGTCCATGTTTCTGATGCATATAATAAAACAGACCAGATGTAGCATTTGATGAATCTGGTTTTAGTTTGTATACCGATGTCATGACTTGTCAGTATCTTGTTGTATCTGTAAAATGCATCCCTTGCCATTTCTATACGACAAGTTATTTCTTTCGAAACATCCCATTGTTCATTTGTGGTAACTCCTAAATATTTATAGTTTTTTACTTTTTCTATTACGGTGTTTTATATTTTCAACGTACTGTTGTTATATGTATTTTTTCGGCTGATGGTCATGTATTTTGTTTTCTTTTTTTGATTTTCAATCCATACGATTCACTTACATCTGTGAGTTTGTCAATAAGTTTTTGTAGACCGGATATGGTGCTAGCGAATATTGGTGTATCGTCCGCGTATCTGATATTGTTGATAATCATACCATGTATTTGTACTCCTATTCTTTGGTGCCCTATAGCCTCCATAAATATTCGTTGGGAGTATATATTAAATAACAACGGCGAAAGGATACATCCTTGTCGTACGGCCTTTGAAATCGTTATTCTTCCGTCATTTCTCCGTTTATATCGATGTATGCCGCCTGTTTCCAATATAAATTTCGTATACATCGTATTTCCTTCTCGGTTATGTTAATCGATTTCAGAATTTCTATTAGTTTATCGTGACGAACTGTGTCGAAAGCTTTTTCGTAGTCAACGAAACATATAAATATATCCTTTTGTACTTCTCGGCATTTCTGAACTAGCACCTGTAAGCTAAGCAGTGCTTCTCGAGTCCCCATTCCTTGTTTAAATCCGAACTGTGATGTGCCCACATACTTTTCACATTGTGGATATATTCGACTATGTATTACTCTTAGAAAAAGTATTAATGCATGACTCATGATACTAATCAGTCTATATTCTTCACATTTTTTGCGTTGTTCTTCTTTGGTATCGGTATGAATTTTGAAATGAGCCAGTCTGGTGGATATTTCCCCGTGTCATATACGTGTTTAAAGAGCATTACGAGTAGTTCGACATTTTCATCCTCTATAAGTTTTAATACTTCAGGTGGTATATCGTCAGGTCCTGTTGCTTTCATATCTTTGAGTGTTTTTATTGCCTGCTCTACTTCGCACCTTGTTATTGGGTTTCCAGTCAGATTGTCGTCTGTTTCTTCGTAAGGGGTTCTTTCGGCATCAGTGAATAATTTTGCTACATATTCTTTCCATATTCGTTTTTTCTCCGCTAATTCAAATATAGCTTTGTTATTTTCATCTAACAGAGTGGCTGGCGCTGTTTTTTTTATATATTCCTGCTGCTTCCTTTAACTTCTTATGAAGGTTGAAGTCATCGTGTAGGTTCTGTAGAGTTTCAATTTCTTGACATTTTCTATTAAGTAAATTATTTTTTGCTGCTCTTGTCAAGGTTCTGATTTCTTTATTTATCTCCCAGTATCTTTCGAAATTTCTATTTTTCTGTTGGCTTCTTAGGATTCGTAATTGTTTTATTTCCTCAGTGACCCATTCATCATCTCTCGATGCAGGAGAGTTTTGTAGGCACATATTCGTGGTGGAGTTTATCTTTGTTTTGAGATTATGCCATATATTTTCCACATCCTGCTTGTTTACTCCTTCAAGTTTGGAGTTAATCTCTGTTTTAATTTCGGATTTAATAGTTGGATCTTTCATCATGTGCAGATTAAGTCTGGGTGTCCTCTTCTTTTTTCGGGTAATTGCTAATTTGATCCTGATTTTAGAAAGTAGCAGGTTATGGTCAGATGGGACGTCCGCACCGGGACAAGTTGAGCTCTTCATCACACTTCGTTCGTTTGTTGATAATTATGTAATCAATTTGATTTCTTATGATGTTTGCTGGGTTATCATGAGGAGATCTCTATAGTCTTCTGGGATGTAATTGAAACATTGTATTTCTAATCACGAATCACCTTATAATAATTATAATTGTTCCACAAACATCCCAGGCGGGACAGGGGAGACTTCTCTCATATCAATGATTGCACCCCGATTCATATAAGGTCAATAATATGGGACCTACTGTTTATCGCCGAGTCCGAAAGGCGTGTCTAAGACACCACTTGTAGAGAAGTTGTGCAAGCCTGAAATACTCAGAAAATGTCGCCAACATTACTGAGGGGTATTTTGCCACCGTTGAAAAGTGTTTGATGTTGACTGGCCGGGGAATCGAACCCACGACCTTCAGCGTGCAAGGCGGGTGTGCATACCATTGCACCACGTTGGCACCTTAGATCAAGATCTTATGTAATCTTAGGTAAAATCTCATCAAAATATGATACAGGGATATGAGGTTGTAAAAAAGTCATAACCCTAATGTACATATGCACGTATATATATCATTCATGACACCCACATGTGTAGTTACAATTGGAATCTTTAAAATAATCAGCATACGAAGATTTACAAATATAGTTTTGGAAATTTATTTTTTGAAATAACAACCCAGAAGCCAAGACGATGGAACATCCTATCATAAGGGCATCATTTTTGTCGACTTTGTTTCTACGAAAATATAAATATATAAATAAATACATATGTATATTATAAAGAAGACATTTTTAATTTTAAATTTTCGTCGAACGAGAATCCCTCCCGCTGAACTTAGAACGAAGGGACATACATACAAGGTAGACTGTTTGGAAGCCGTTGAAGCCTCAAATCTTAAATAGTGATATGGATGTACACTAATGTTTTGTTTGCCAATAACATAGTACAACAAACTCAATTTCTTCTAAAATTTCAAAAAATCCCAGTCAGATTATGAAGGAAACCCGTAAGGGGTAACTTAAACACCTGGAACAAGTTTTTCTATTTCTACATTTGTATACCCTACACCAATATGTGAGGAGGGTAGTGATTTTGGCTCAAAAGTTTGCAGACATCGAAATAATGGTCTAGGTCTAAACATATATATTCCAAAATTAATATCTCGACGTGCTCAATCCATTTGTGTACGTCCGTTCGTCTGCCCATCTTAAACTTATAACGCTACAGTTCGCAATTTTGATCAGAACGCCATGACATTTTGGATGTTGATGGAGATCCCAAGAAGAAGAATTCAGTTGTTTTTGGTGATGGTGGGATATTATTCAGGGGTCGAATGCGAATGTCTCCGTTTTTAGTAGGGGTATTCCAAAAGCCTGTCAATGGAAGAAGAAAAGATAACCTTTATAACGATACAAAGAAGGTTGACATAGGTGGTCAAACGACGGAGAAATCGCAATAGTCGGCAATACATCTAATTTCCCCTTTAATATTTGAATTAAAATTACGAATATCGCAGATATGGTTAGGTGCATTTCAACAAAAGCGGCCAACATCAAAGAAGACATTCTGATCATTAAATTGATCCCAACTGCGTTACCAAAAGTTGTCAAATACTAAAGATATTGAAAAGTTATCCCAATTTCCAATTTGTGGAATTCAATTGCAAGGCGGATATCTCCGCTTCTGTTGGACATATTCCAAGGGGAGAACCTAATAATGAAAATAGACCATCTGAGCTTTAAATCTGTACTGTTTATCGCCGAGTACTGTTTATCGTCTGCACTGTTTATCGCCGAGTCCGAAAGGCGTGTCTTAAGACACCACTTTGTTGAGAAGTTTTACATGGCTGAAATACTCACGAAAAAATATAGACAACATTACTAAGGGGTATTTTGCCACCGTTGAAAATGTTGATGTTGACTGGCTGGGGAATCGAACCCACGACCTTCAGCGTGCAAGGCGGGTGTGCATACCATTGCACCACGGTGGCAACTACATGTTCTTCTATTTGGTTTATTAACAAGTAAAAAACCAGTAAGGAAAGGATCAAAGTCGGGCGGGGCCGACTATATGATACCCTACATCACTGTGAATATTTAAAATATAAATCGGAGCTATATCCAGATCTTAACTGATTTTCATATAATTTGGTAAATTTATTTTCAGACCGAATTCAGTCACACATTCCAAATATCATTGAAATCGGATTTATATATCGTGTTTGGAGCAGAAAATACACGAAATCGGCCGAAAATATATATGGGTGCCATATCCAAATCTGAACCGATTTCGATATAATTTGGCACATTTATTTCTAGACTGAATTCAGTCACACATTCCAAATTTCATCGAAATCGGAAATATATAGCGTGTTTGGTACAGAAAATACGTGAAATCGGCCGAAAATATATATGGGAGCTATATCCAAATCTGAACCGATTTCTATATAATTTGGCACATTTATTTCTAGACTGAATTCGGTCACACATTCCAAATTTCATCAAAATCGGACGTATATTGCGTGTTTGGTGCAGCAAATACGTGAAATCGGGCGAACAAATATATGGGAGCTATATCCAAATCTGAACCGATTTCGATATAATTTGGTTCATTTATTTCTAGACCGAATTCAGTCACACATTCCAAATATCATTGAAATCGGACTTATATATCGTGTTTGGAGCAGAAAATACACGAAATCGGCCGAAAATATATATGGGTGCTATATCCAAATCTGAACCGATTTCGATATAATTTGGCACATTTATTTCTAGACTGAATTCAGTCACACATTCCAAATTTCATCGAAATCGGAAATATATAGCGTGTTTGGTACAGAAAATACGTGAAATCGGCCGAAAATATATATGGGAGCTATATCCAAATCTGAACCGATTTCTATATAATTTGGCACATTTATTTCTAGACTGAATTCGGTCACACATTCCAAATTTCATCGAAATCGGAAATATATTGCGTGTTTGATACAGAAAATACGTGAAATCGGCCGAAAATATATATGGGAGCTATATCCAAATCGGAACCGATTTCGATATAATTTGCACACTATTTCTAGACAGAAATCAGTCAAACATTCCAAATTTCATCAAAATCGGACGTATATAGCGTGTTTGGTGCAGCAAATAAGTGAAATCGGACAAACAAATATATGGGAGCTATATCCAAATCTGAACCGATTTCGATATAATTTGGTTCATTTATTTCTAGACCGAATTCAGTCACACATTCCAAATATCATTGAAATCGGACTTATATATCGTGTTTGGAGCAGAAAATACACGAAATCGGCCGAAAATATATATGGGTGCTATATCCAAATCTGAACCGATTTCGATATAATTTGGCACATTTATTTCTAGACTGAATTCAGTCACACATTCCAAATTTCATCGAAATCGGAAATATATAGCGTGTTTGGTACAGAAAATACGTGAAATCGGCCGAAAATATATATGGGAGCTATATCAAATCTGAACCGATTTCGATATACTTTGGCTCATTTATTTCCAGACTGAATTCAGTCACACATAACAAATTTCATCGAAATCGGACATATATAGCGTGTGTGGTACAGGAAATACGTGAAATCGGCCGAAAATATATATGGGAGCTATATCCAAATCCGGATCGACTTTAATATAATTTTGCACACTTATTTGTAGACAAAATTCAGTCTCACATTCAAAATTTCATCAAAATTGGACGTATATAGCGTGTTTGGTGCAGCAAATACGTGAAATCGGGCGAAGATATATATGGGAGCTATATCCAAATCTGAACCGATTTTCACCAAAAGCAATAGCGTTCTTTCTATGGCTAAAAAAATTGTAGCCCTTAATTTTCAGCTGAATCGGACAAAAAAGGCGACCTGTATGTTGCGAACAAAAATACATGGACAGGCGGACAGACGGACGGACACGCATAAATCGACTCAGAAAGTGATTATATGTATATCCCCAAAAGGAACTGTGGGTCTGTTTCATTTCCTTTTGTATGTTACATACAAATGCACAAAGACATAATACCCCTTACCACTGTGTGGTGTAGGGTATAAAAAAGTATCAGTCGGCTTTGCCGACAAAGATATACCCTCAGCCTATGTGATTTGAAACTTCCATCTACGGACAGATCGAATGTATTTAGGGTCTTTTCCGAATTTTTTGGCCCTTGTCCCTGATGAAACTTGTACGGTCGTATGAAGGGCAGTGAATATAAGTGGTTACGAGAAAAACCAAAGCGATTCGAGAGCAGGTCCTGAATTGAACTTTTCCGAAATTTTGTGTGGGAGGTACCCGAAGGAGTGGACCGATTGAGTCTATATTGGAACCTCATCTAGGTATGGTAGAAATTTTACGGAAATATTTTATACCGTTGGCACACAACTACTGAAGAATGCAAATCCCAATTATTTGCATGAAGAAAGCAATTATAAATGTCAATATTGTTACGGAATTAGATTTAACTAATGTCCGTGTAGACGTTGTTTTATTCCCCGATACGATAGCCTGTTCGTCCCGAATAGGCACAGTTCCCTCTCGGTGGTATGGGCATTGGTAACACTGCCTCCCGCTTAAGCCTGTTCCTCTTGACTAGACGCAATTCTCGTTCCGTAGTGGTGGCAACCGATTTAGATGTACCCTTTACTGCGTCAGCTTTGGTCTTTTGCTCTTCTGGACGACGTTGCCTTCTCTCCAGGAATCGTGACGTTATACCTTCCTTCTTTGTGGTCACCTTCCTTAGTGCCACCTGGTCTTCATCAGACTTGTCCTTCCTTGCTGTACGGCCGCTTTCCCATGGACCTTTCCTCGACGTACATCTTCGCTTTTTCCTCCTCGTTGCGAGATTTTTCCACTTTCCTACGGGCCATTTGTCGGCGGCTCCCACCTTCAGCGTACGGACATCGACAGCAATCTCGCCGGATTCTGCCTTTGGGCGATGTTTGCTTTTCTCGTTGTAGCCCACATTTATCGGTATTTCCACATTGGACCAAGTCATCACACGGTGCTTTATGTCCAGGTTGATGTCGAAGGCAATCATGAAGTCCACGCCAAGTATAACTTCGTCCACAATATCGGCCACTATAAAATCGAAATTTACAGATTTTCTACCCATGCTCAGCCTTTGGTAGGCCTTTCCATGTACTGTTGTAGTCTCGCCTGTGGCCGTTCGCAATTTGACTCCATTTAACGGCAATACCTTCCCTTTTACCAAATCCGGTCTAATAATGGACTTCGTTGCACCGGTGTCCAATGTCAAGGTACGTAATGCACCATTGATAAAGCCTTTAGCTGTTAAGTTGTGATTCTCCTGCTGGACTATGGCTATAGAGATTGTGGGACCATCGTTTTCATCATCTGCCAGCGGCGCTTCGTGATTGACGGAATTTACTTTTTTTGATACACCTGATGTCTCATTTTTCGGATTCTTAGCCACAAGTTGGTCTTCGCTTTTCAAAGGCGGTGAGGCGGATCTGGTCCTTGGTCGTTGCAATCTGCATTCTCGTGCAATGTGTCCAGCTTTCCGACAGTTGTAGCAAGTCCTTCTCGTTTTGCCAGCCCTTCGTTTCACTTTATCTATTACCTGCATTAGTGCATCTTTCATTAGTTCGACAACGGTCTGAGGATTGTTGTCCTCAACTTCCAGCTTTAGGTTTCACCAGCATCCTCGCGGTTTCTTGGGCCAGGGCAAATGAAACGGTTTCTGCAAATGTTCCTATCGGTGCCGCATACGTCGCAAATTTTACCTCTGGATCACGAATACCACTAGCAAATGTCTCAATCTTTATGCGGTCCACCAATGGATGTGTCTCTCCTGGATATGCCAGCTGCGCCAATCGCTCTATATCAGCCGCAAAGTCTTGTAAGGTCTCATTTGGCTTCTGGACTCTTCCCCTCAGTTCCATTCGGTAGATCTCTTGCTTGTGTGCACTACCGTACTTACGTTCAAGAGCAGCCATTATATCCCCATAACTGTTTCTAGAAGCGGCAGGAATACTCTGTAATACGTCAGCAGCATCACCCTTCAATGCCATAAGGAGTGATACCGCTTTGTCGTTGTCGTTCCAAGAATCTCTAGCAGCCATGGTCTCGAACTGTAATTTGAACACATTGAAAGAGGTTGAGCCGTCGAACACTGGAGGCTTAATTTTTAACGTGTTATGAATAGCTCTCACTGGGCCACCTTTGATTTCCAGTTCCGACATTTTCTTTTCAAGGTTCACAAATTTCTCATCATGGGCCAGAACTTTCTCGTCAACAGACAAAATCTTTTTATCCAACTCTTTCATTTGTACTTCCACGTTTTCTACTCTCTTTTCAATCACTAACGTGATGTTCTCGAGTTTCTCGTTAATATTTCTAGAGTTCTCTTCTAACTTTTCCTCCAATTTCCTGGAATATTCTTCACTCTTTCTGGAATTTTCTTCGCTCATTCGACAATTTTCTGCTTTCATTTCCATCATAAGTCTAGAAGTTTCTTCATTCTTTCTAGACATCTCTTCTAACATTTTACTGGAATTTTCTTCAACCATTCTACAATTTTCTGCTTTCATTTCCATCACAAGTCTGGAAGTTTCTTCATTCTTTCTAGACATCTCTTCTAACATCTTACAGTTGTCAGATTTCATTTCCAGCATAAGTCTGGAAGTTTCTTCATTTTTCTTATTCATTTCCATGGAGCTACCTTCTATTTTCTTAATTTCCAGCATCATCATAGCCAGCATTGATTTCAAATCGTCTCCACTGGCAGCTACCGATGAAACTTCCTCAACGGAGGATTTGCCCTTTGCCGATAACTCGACTTCCTCCTTACTGTCGAACTCATATTCATCGATGTTCATTCCACGGCGCTCGAACTCTTCCAACAAGCGTTTTTGTAGTTCGGCCTTGTTGCCAGTAGAACACAACGCCAACTTACTTAGCTCCTTCTTCAAGTCTTCCACTCGTAGATCCTTAAACTTCATTGTAGGATGATCGTAATCTCACTGCTGACACCAATTGTTACGGAATTAGATTTAACTAATGTCCGTGTAGACGTTGTTTTATTCCCCGATACGATTTGTAACAAATAAAACAGGGTTCGTTTTAGATTACGTTTCTACAATGCTTTATTTACTTTATTACACTTATTCGGAGCTGACTGTTATAGCTAAGTACACAGCTTTACTTTACTTCTTTACTAGTCGATGTTTACACTTCGGTATAAAATTCGCAACTGCTCACTGTTTGGCCGGCATCTCACATTTATACCCAAAATCTCCTTGGTCTAGAATTATCTACACAATCTGGCCACATCTCGAATCTGTGCAGCGAACACACAGACACACATTCGCACTAAGCGAACAACCATACTCACATACATACATGGGGGAATACAATTGGACGACAAGCACAGTAATGACGTAACAACAACAAACAAGTGCAAAGAAGTAACAAACTAAACAATAATTACATGATTATGGCAAAACAAAATAAAAGCACATTAATGAAAGGTAAAGTGACATCTAGAATAATGAAGAGAGTTCTACATGGTAGTTGTTGTTGCTTAAATAAAGTAACTGCGTAATAAAAACTTTACGTTACAATTCAAATTTTTAGTAATTAACGGAAATTAAACTAAACTAACTTAAACCTATCAGTTACATTCGTAACAATATATTCATATTATGAAACATGTAAGGGGTGGGGCTACTACGCATTGTTGCCGAATTTGACGATTTATCGTCATTTTGACGATTTTTGGCCCAAAATTGGAATATGACGATTTGACGATTTCATGTCCTGAAATGACGATTTTTCACATTAGCCAAAATTGCATGAAATAAAACAGGATAACTATATTTGAACCAAAAATTTAATGAAAGAATTTAAAGAAAACAATGTTTGCTCTGTTCCAGAACCTGCAAGAAGCTACTATTTTTTATTACGATAACATTTTTTCCTTTATGTTCCTAAAATAGAAAAAAATTAGTAGATTCTTGCAGTACTGGAACAGACCAGTTGTAAACTCGATTTTATGAGCTTTTTAAATGTTCTCAACAATTTCCAGATAGATTGGTTATATTTAAGTACATATCTGGAATACAGGTAGTTTGAGCTTTTTTGCCTCACATTCGAATTATATCAGTTGAAAATTTTCGTTTAGGATTGTTAATGGATAAAAATCGTCTATCTCGTTGTAAAAAAGGTAGGAGTCCAGCTTTCTGTGCTCTTTAAAAGGTCAGTTAGTCAGTCATGACCGAAAGACATGGGCGGTCACACAGTCAATCAGGCGATATTTGAGCAAAGTTGTAATTCATAACTGGCTGCATTGTTGCAAACTCGATAGCCATAGGGGAAACTCTTATCTGACGAAAGGTTTTTTATGGAAGTATTTAAGTGAGATTAAGTTAGCTTTACTGCTGTGGGTTGTATATCTTTTGTAGTCAGTTTCAGTATCATAACTATAAGCAAAAAATTCACATTAAGCGGTAACCAAACCTTGTTTTGGACTGTGTTGACGATTTTCCAAATTTTATTGACGATTTCCGATCAAAAACTGTCGGCAACTCTGCTCTTACTCCATGATAGGGGTGTGCTGGGTTAATGTCAGAAATTTGTCATGTTTAACTTAAATTATTTATGTCATAGATATACCACACTCTAATATGAATTTAAAATCGAATATGATTCTAAACGTATATTATTTTAGTAATAATATGGTTTTGTAGCATAATTCCAGGTACCTACTTCAGAGTCCGTTGGTGAATGTCCAATATCGATGGCGAAGTTGTACCATGTGTGGGGCGCCTTCGCAACTTTTTACACCTTTTTTAAATTCTCCAGAATAATATTTTAAAATCAAAATTATAACCATTTATATATCAACATTTATAGTCGAAATATGCTAATATTTTAACAAAAATAATTAAAAAATCTTTAACGGTGTCGATATAAGAACATTTCGAACAAAAACGTGGCGAAGGCGCTCCATGTTACCATACGAGTATATGTATATGTACCTACGTTAGCATAAATGCTGAAGGTATAAAAACATATAACCCGCAAATGAAGAGGATCATCATCAACAGTGATCACATATAAAAGAACAACGCGTAAAGGCTATTTCAATATTCAATTTATGGACTTTGACTGTAATCGCCTATTGACAATATTTAAAGATTAGACTTTGTTCATTACAAAATCTGTAATATAAATGAATTACATTTGACGAAGTCAGTAAAAATCATTAAACATGTAAGAACTAGAATTTAAATTTCTTTTCAGTCTTTAGTTCATGGAAGTAGATAGTGAACTAAATGTTGAAAACTCTATTGGCCCAGTTCTTCGACTCTTCTATAGGACATATTAATCGATGTACATTTCAAAAGTGTTGTAATTATTTTAGTTCAGAACCCTAAACCACATGGTACAAAAGCTAAGGTGACTTATAACTTTAATCTCTCCATAAAATAAATGTTTGGCCATGAAAACCTTATTCACAAGGGTAACGGTATCACATAGTCGCCTCCGTCCCGACTATAACCTTTGAAAAATTGTTTAGACTATGTTTTTAAGATCATAATCTCAATAAAGCAATAAGCCGCAGTTGAAATATATAATTTCGATTTGTGGCAAGTCTATTCGAAATGATTTTCATCGCATACCTGGTAAATTGTAGCGCTCTTAAGTTTTTCCCATATATCATTGTGAAGGGACATCCCTTTGTTATTTGGCAATAACAAACACACACACACACACACAATCTTGCAAGCACTTGCTATTCACATACATAGGCATATTTAGCCTTTTTTCATTTTCAATCTTATCAATCACCTTAAACTCTCAAATCTAGCCATTCGTTAAGGTACGAGTGTTTATATTTCATATCGTAGAAAATCCAAAAAATTCTTCAACCAAACAGCATTGCCAGTTGCAAGAAATATAAAATTGTTACAAAAAATGTGCGGCTGAACTCACTCTGTTCTAAAACCACATGCGCCCTGGCCATAATAAACTCACGTGTTCGACCCATTGAGAGTGTGGTTTTACCTTTTACCGGCTTTTTATTCTCAATTTCTCTTGCTCTCAGCACAACCATCGTTATTAGACCGTTATAAGCGTAACTGTTAGCTTAACATTCGCATAAAATGAGAATATTGACTGGGACTACGACAACATTTTTACTATTGAATGAAAATAAAATGCATGACATACTCTCAAAAACCAGAGAGTACAAGAAGAGAATCATGTGTTTGTGGTCCTTTTTGTACTAAAATAGAAAACTCTCTCCGCTAAAATAAACGAAGTATGTTTGTGATTTCGTTGTGTGTTGAAAGTTAACTGAAGTGTAACAAAAATCCAGTGGAATTGTATAGGTGTCGTATACAAAACTGCGACAATTTTCGTAAGGCAAATTCAGTACACGGACGTTATTTGCTAACGAAGCACCAGCCAGTTTTGTTAGAGCGGTTAACAAAATTCTTGAGTGTTGTGAGTGTTTTGAATGAAGAATATTGCTAATGCCCCATCATACCAAATGGCAATACTAATTGAATATCGCAATGAGATCGTGTAAACAACAGTATCGTCGTATTCGAAAAAAGTGAAATCTTGTGAATAGTAAAAATTAAAAATAATATTATTTGTTTATGAAAAAAATGTGTTCCATTAAAAAGCTATCAAGAAATTGGAAAATATTTTATCCAAAAATTAAATAAAAATTCAATGCAATTTAAATTAAGCGAATCGAAAAGGATATACAAATCGCATTAATTTCTATGTGAAATCTCGTAGAGCAAAATTGTACACATAAATCAATATGACCTCCTTAAAGTATGCAAAGAAAATATATTTGTAAAAATCTGCCTAAGTATATACCTGTAAAAAATCTCTAGTAACAAATTGTATCCTCAACCGTCATAAGAGCAAAAAAAGGAAAGGCACAACGAAAATAGTCATCGCCCAGTGGTAGTCGGTTGTGATAGCGGCAGAAGAAGTGAAATAAAAAACTATATCACAAACCTAACGCTGGCTGTTACGTGGTAGTGTGTGTGTGCCATGGAATATGATGAGGATGCCTGAAATGTTCATAAGGAAATTTAGCAGAGTCAAGCAAAAGTAGGTTAACATTTTCTTTCATCTTATGGTGCAAAATGTCTTGGTTTTGAGCACGAAACACAATCACACTCACTAACATATGTACATGAACTACACAATTATGTGCCTTAATCATCAGGAATGAAACATAAATTTAATATGGGAATTCTAAAAGTTATTTGAATAAATGTTCGTACGCTTTGCTAGGGGGAAATGTTTATAATTAAAAGTAAATAGATCCCATACAAATGCACACCCACACAAATATTTATTTTAGAACTATTTATCATCTTTTTGGATTTTGTATTTGGTTTATGTGCGGGTGTGTTTATTTAGTAAACCCCAAAAGTGTGCTGTGCAAATAATATATATTTGATATATTTGCAAACAAATATAAATGTATGTGTTTGGTCTATTTATCATTATAGCCTCATTATAAAAGAAAAATATTTAAGTTGGAATAATTGATATTTTCTTTTGCCGAATGCTGCTGCTGTTTGATATCGTTTAAGCGACCAAATTGTATTTAATGATTTGTAAAAATTGCCCTCAGAGTGTGTCTTCAAGTGAAAAACAAAAATTCAACTTTTCTGAAAGTTATTACATGTTAAAATACTTTGTTCGAAGAATTTAAAAGAAAGTTTTGTTTTTTTTAATAATGATTTGCATAAGTCCTTAATATTTCGCTTGAACAAAAATATGTTTTTTATTCGATTAGAATCACTTTTGTTTTCTTTTCTTAGAAAGAATGTATTACTAACTTTTAGTAGGTAGTCTTGCGATTTGGCCTTTAGAGACCTTAAATATTTAGAAATTTTGTTAAGTGTCTGTGATGGTAATTGTGGTTTGATTTAGGCGCCATTTTACACTGAGTTGCATATTGGTTTGATTTATGTAAACTTTTAACTCAATGGTTTTCTTTCAAATATATTAACTAAAATGGGTCGCAGAAATTACTATAGTGCAAATAAGCGCGAAACAGTAATAAGGCTTATATTTGAAGGAAAAGCCTAAAGAAAAATTGATTGGTTGGGTCTTCTAACAAAATAATCCAAACTGCAATCAACGAATGAAAAACGACGAAGAACTCAGGTTTTTTCCCGCTTCTGGAGAGGAAAAAGGATTCCTTCCGAGTTGAAAAAGGACTTGAAAATCAATTCCATTATCCATGGAGTTCACACATGTCTCAGACAGCCTAATTTAAAAGCGCGCAGACCATGAAAGTTGTCCAAAATTTCCTCATTTGGATTTGACAGCAAGAAAATTGAGGAATATATTAAAGACCGACCACCTACTGGGTACTGATTCAAAGCTCCGCTTGTATACTTGATTAGCTGGTTACATGTTTTTAGTACTCCAAAAACAATCGGAGATATATCAAAAAATAAAAAATTCTACATATAAATATTAAATTGGGATAGCTCCGATATTTGAGCATCAACGTCAATACATTTGGTATTGATTTGAAGAACAGACGGTCAGAAGCAGAGACATTTAGGTTATCTGTTTTTTTTTTTGTATATTTCGAGCATTTCACCACTTCTGGGGAACAATTTAAATCTCAGAAAGCCTTTAATATTGATGACTTTTGTGTAATGCACTCAACACTGGGATATTCATCATTACATTAAAATAACCTTGTAAGAAAGTATCAGCTGACGGAGATTTACAATCAGCCTATGTCCAAAAAAGAAGCAAACACAATCATTTTGCCGTATACGAGTTTACTTCAAAATATGTGCATTTTGTAGGTAACGTAATATGGGTCGGGGCTACACCAAATTATTGACGTTTTTATTTTGACATTTTATTGACATTACGTTAAACTAAGCTTGGAATATATTTTTGAAAAAGTTTGATGGTTTCTTCCACACTTTGCCAGGGTTTTATGGAGGTTTTTTTTCACCATTATCTCAGGAAGTATGGACTTACAAAAAAATTCAAATATATCCGAGATGAATCCTCAAACTGAACTTTTCCAAAACTTCAGCATAATGAATAGTGGGAGGTGCCCAAAGGATGGGACCGATATAGTCCATATTCCAATCTGATACATGACTGGATGAAATAATACGATGTGCATAGATTGGACTAAGCAGAAAGGGGGCCTCAATGACAATCTGTTAAAAAAATCAAAACGATCCGAATTTTGTGCGGAAGATTCCCGAAGGAGTGGACCGATATATATTCGAACCCGATCTTTATCTTGAAGGAATAATGGGATGTGCAAAGTTTGAATAAAATCGATTGCTCCCTTCGAGAGTTATGGTTCACATCATTTTACAGAATAATTTTGACTTTTCTGGGGGAGGTACCCGTAGTAGTGTTTCCGGTATGGTCCATCTTCGAACTTAAACTAAGTTTGGGCAAAATATTACGAATTATAAAATTTAGCTCGAATCGGTTGATTCGTTCGAAAGTTATCGTGCGCACCAGCCAGACAGGCGGGCGGACATTGTTAAATCGACTCCAAATTGTCTGAAAGATATTTCGTCCAAACATACATGGGGTTAGACCCCATTACTTCGATGAAGGACATTTTGGTCGTATCACAGTGTATATACTCTCATTAGCCTTAAGGCTGAGGATAAAAAGATGTCAAAAATAGGGTGTAAAATGCGACTATTGCTATATCTCCGTTGTTTGACCACCTACCACCAACCTACTTTGAATGCTTGCAATATTGCGACTAATATTCAGCGGTCGCAATGTAGAAAAAACCTCTGTTGCAATCACCATAATTAATAGGGACTCCCTCAACACCCAAGATTTCGTGATGATCCGAAAAATTTTGAGATTCGTTGCGTGATTACAATATTAAGATGGACGAACGGACGGATCAGGTCAACTCAGTTCATCTTGACATACATGCTGCTACATAAAAAGGATCTACGACGATTATTTCGATCAGTAGGCAGCGGAATCCTATGCAAATGCATATATGGCTAGGATGGTCGTAGAGAAAATCTGATTAGATAGAAACTCGTTTTATCACAAAATAAAACGAATTAGACCCAGAAATATTTGCAAATTTTGCATATCGTGCGTATTTTGACATATTTTTACATATTTGCATAAAATGAGCATATGCAAAAATATACACAAGGATTTGTGGTCTAAATACCAGGCCGAAATGGCTGAAATTTGGTATTAAGTCTTCGTTAGGGGTATGAAACTTTACACCTGAAATTTGTCGGTTTAGGATCAGGCCTTCATATAGCCCCCATAGAATGATACCTCCCGATTTTCGGTATTTTGAAGGTTGTGTCCTCAATATCCCACCGAAATGACTGACATTTGGAATTTAGTCTTCTTTGGGGTATAAAACATTCCACCTGAAATTTTTGGTATAGGTCCACTTCTTCATATATCACCCATAGAACGGTACCTCCTGATTTCTGGTATTTTAATGGTTGTGGTTTCAATATCCCTCCGAAATGGCTGAAATTTGGTATTAAGTCTTCCTTGGGGGTATAAAATGTTCCACCTGAAATTTCTCGGTATAGGTCCACGTCTTCATATAGCGCTTATAGAACGGTACCTCCGGATTTCTGGTATTTTGAAGGTTGTAGCCTCAATATCCCTCCAAAATGGCTGAAATTTGGAATTTAGTCTTCCTTGGGGGTATATGTAAAACTTTCCAACTGACATTTGTTGGTATAGGTCCACGTCTTCATATAGCCCCCATAGAAGGGTACCTCCCGTTTTCCGGTATTTTGAAAGTTGTGTCCTCAATATCCCGCCGAAACTGCTGAAATTTGGTATTAAGTCTTCCTCGGGGGTAAAAAACTTTCAACCTAAAGTTTGTCGGTTTAGGTTCAGGCCTTCATATAGCCCCCATATAACGATACCTCCCGATTTTCGGTATTTTCAAGGTTGTGGCTGTGGTTATACATTTCTATAGTTTATTGATTTGTCTGAAGAGAATTTTAAACAGAAAAATTTTACACACAAACATTTTTGTACCTATTATTGAAATATTTGTTGCATAAGAAAATATGTAAAATGCATAAATTTATTCATTTTGCATAATTTTGCATATGTCATATCTTTCGATTGCACACGGTGCTCTTGACCCAACTTGAAAGGAGCTTACATCTGCGAAGTTTTTGCGGATTCTGAAATTACAATGTTCCTAGATGAGAAAAATCAAAAAACAAAAAAATCGCCGTAGCGCTTTTTAAATAAATCGCGGTCAATGTTCACATTTTTAGGTTTATTTAAGGTTTTCGCGATTTTGCTTGGAAACCGAAGTCCTAGCGAAATGGGGCTAAAAAATGTTGTTACGTAGGAGTTCAGGTCAAATTTTTAGGTTTTTTGTTAGGTTTTCACGATTTGTTTGAAAACAGTAAGTGTTATCGAAATGGGACTAGAGAAGATCGTATAGCTGTGAAAATTCTATACAAGATTGGCTTTCGTAATTTTTTCCTAGATTGTACCATGTTTCAGATTGAGTTGGGAAATTGCAGTCATTACATTGTTTTATAAGTAGAGGATAGAGTCAGTGTTATCTGAATTTGAATTTCTATATCTAAAAACCAGTAAGACCTATTAGAATATCATAAAGAACAATCTTGTAGAGAATTTTCACTACTAAAACATTTTCTTTAGTACCATTTTGATATGGTTTGCGGTTTCCCAAAACAACTGAAAAATTAATAATTAATCTCAGAAAACAATTTCTGAGCGTATTTAAAATATATAAAAATATTGTCCTTGATAGGCGGATTTTACAAAATATTACTTTATACAAAAAAACATTCAAATCAAAATATCAATTTTTACCTTAAAACGACCAAGTTTTGATCATAATATTGCAAATTAATGGACTGCTTCTCTAAGACGATTCGAATTCAAATTCTTTCGAATTACTACCAAACTGTCTGTTGTTGTATGAAATGTTTATTTGATTGAAAATAAAAACAATTCAAATATTTTTCAAAAAATTGAAGTTTGGTAGTATTGCGAACGAATGTGTATTCGAATCGTCTTAGTGAAACAGGTCATTATATTTGTTAAATACATCGGTCTATAAAGGACTATCTTTCGATGTCATACAAGTCCCACAAAAATATTGGTTTTCGAGGTAGAG
The DNA here is from genome assembly GCF_047663935.1 of Musca autumnalis. Taxonomy (NCBI): domain Eukaryota; kingdom Metazoa; phylum Arthropoda; class Insecta; order Diptera; family Muscidae; genus Musca; species Musca autumnalis. The sequence continues at coordinate 2,605,688 of NW_027411755.1, read as the reverse complement.
TTTTCACCGATTTCCAAAATGCCATTTTGAGAAAAACGCAATGGATTTTCGCATTCAGTGCTCATATCTCAGTCATTTTTTTCTCCAGATCCGAAAGACACAACAATTAATATTGTGCGCATTTTTTATTTCAGTTTCAATTCAATTTTTGTAATATTTACTGATATTTCGAGGTTTTAAAATTTTTTCTGGGTATTCTGTGTTGATTTCATTTGAATTGCCGCAACTTATTTTGGTTATGATACAAAAGTTGTAAAAACAATTTTGCAGGGTTTCTGATTCAAGAATTCTGTTTTGTGGGCAGATTTCTATAATTTTTCTTTTCTTTAAAAGGGAAGAACAGCGTCTATCGAACAAGCCATAACTGCTTAAAATCGGTTAACAATTGGATATGTTATAGCGGTTTAAGAGCAAAAAAACGAACTAAAAAACAGGAATATGCCTTTTCTTGTGCTCTAAGCCGCGTAGAGCAATTAGCAATTATTTACTTTATGCTAGAAAAATAATTAGTTAGCTTTCCAAAATAGGGAAAAATTTTTAAATCTGTTGAAAAATAGTAGAGTCATGCATTTTTTTGCGTTTTAAATTGTTGGTTTTTCATGCAAGTTCATGCCTCCGTATGTTCTCATACCAGTAGTAGACATTAGCTGGGATTACCGTATTACATGGCATTTTGAGTGGAAGTTTGTATGAAAATTAAAACAAACTTTCATAAGAACACAATGAACTCCAAATTATCGGCATTAACTTCCATCGCCATCATTTCATATAAATCATATATAAAGTTCCGATTATTATATATAGTAATGGTAAACCTCCACACATAGAGTTATCTAGGGTGAACACGGGCATCAATGCAAAACACGAAATAATGTACAAAAAGACCACACAAAATCAAGACAAAACCCAAAAGGCCAAAAATAAAGGCCACGACTATTTTCACAATTTTTGACATAAATCAAAATGCATAAAAATCGGCATGGGGTTTAAGCGGAAAATCGAAGGAGTCCACAAGAGAAAAATAAAAAAAATTGTGGAAAATATGGACATATTTTGAGGATTTTTTAGGGATATTTCTACAACACTTTTGTAATACAATTTTATTTCTAAAATGCTAAGAAATATTTCTACTTGATACATCCATACTAAAAATTACACATTTATATATTAAAAATTACTTTATCACCGTTCACAACCACCCAAATTGGTGTTTTTCAAATGTTCGCAAAAACTTGAAAAATTGCTCAATTTTTACACAGGCCAACAAGAAATGTAAAAAACATACGGCATTGCTATTTTGGATAGTGAGCTAGAATTTTGTACTATTTAACTCTGCAGCTGCCCCTCCTATAGCCGTCAAAAAAGTTTGAAAAATTATAAAAAAAATCTGCATTTGTTCTGATATAATATTTTTTAAATTTAATAACGACAAATGGACGACTAATATTTTTCGAATAAGCTATAATTTTTTTAAAGCGGTTAACAAATGTTTGGTTTATAGTCATATAAGTGTAAAAACGCATTAAAAATAGGAAAATGCTTTTCCTCCTGCTCTAGGCTGCTTAGAAGACACCAAACATAATTTATTATTTCTAAGTAAACTTTGAATTCTGTTGAAAAATACTTGAGATATGCAATTTTTAATTTAAAACTTCTCTACAAGTGATGTCTTAGACACGCCGTTCGGACTCGGCGATAAATAGTAGGTCCCATATCATTGAGCTAATATGAATCGGGGTGCACTCATTGATATGAGAGAAGTCTCCCTTGTCCCTTCTGGCATGTTTTTGGAACAATTATTATTATTACGAAATTTGTATACCCTCCACCATAAAATGGAGGGTATATTTTTCCGTTTGTCACGCATTAAAATACTTATTTGCAACCCTATAAAGTATACATATTTGTTATCAGGATAAAATTCTGAGTCGATATAGTATAGATTGACTGATATAGTCTATCAAAATTAAAAATTTGTTAAAGAAGTTTTTATTATATCGGTCCAAAATTAGTTTATGTTCGAAGAGGGCCATATCGCACTGTGGTTCCGGCCGTGGACAAAAATCGAACATTTATGGCAACAAATTTGATTTCGATTGAAATAAATATTACCTAAACACATCAAATTGATTATATGCAGTACAATTTTTTGCCAATTTACAGCGGTAATATGTCAAGAGAAGTCGAAAAATTTGAAAAGCATTCGCAGCTTATGAGTGAAATAAATGTACAATTTCCAGATTTCAACTTATATTTGATAGCATTGACAATGTTTTTACGTAAAAAGATATTCATATATAGTGTTTTAATTTCCTTAAAAGTAAATTCTTTGTAAATAAATTTTCTGGTACTTTTGAAATCAGTGCTATAAATTTATGTTGAGTTTTACTAATGTTGGGAGAATTTGGGAGACACCGTGTTTAAAAAAAATACACCTTGATACAAGTGAGACTGCCTCTTAATTGTTTGTGATGTCAAAATGCAAAGTATGTTTGGACGATCTATGTCGCGTAAAAATATTACGATTTGCAAAGTATAGACCAGAGTGAACGAAAACATGATTAAAGAGTAGTATAGAGTCTTCTTTGGGCCTACAAAACTTTCCCCCGGAAATGTGTCAGTGCTGGTTCACATTTTTGATTACCCCTCATAGAACGATACCGCCCGATTTCTCAGGGGTTTAGCTGCATTATCATATATAAACGGAAGTTATTTAATACACATTTAGTCTTCTTTGGGCCTACTAAACTTCTATCCAGAAATTTGTGAGCACTGGTTCATGTTTTATGTAGCCAAACTAGAACGGTACCTCCCGATTTTAGGGGTTTTCAGGATGTTGTAGGATAGTACGGCTATCCTACAGAAATTACTGAAATTTAATATTTAGTCTTCTATGGGGCTATAATAACTCTTCCCCCTAATTTGTCCATACATTTCCACGTTTTGATATAGCCACTGACATTTATGACAATTTCGAACAGTCAACTTTGCACATATGTAAAGTTCTGCTTGTGCATCTAAATCAACTTCTTTATGTTTTGTGAAACGGTTGTATGTATTGGTAATAATTCACCATGATTACTTTTTCAAATTCATGTTTTTTTTAATTTTTTAAAATTAATTAAACAAGTATCCAAAAATATAGGCTTCGAAAATGCACCCCTACCATCGAGGTGGAGGGGAAGTTTTCAAGGGAAGATTTTTTTATTTGCTGACAGAGAAGGCTCAATATACATACTAAAAGTTGTTTAAAATTTTACCTTTTTCATCCATACAATTGTTTTACTGTTCGAAAAATCGAACACCAATTACGACGAAATGGGTTAAACAGACAGAGCACTGTTAGTACTCTCGTTGACCAACCATCTCCACCCATGAAAAAAATGTTCTAACATAAAAAATATGTTTTACCCAAACATATCAAATTGAGATATGTTACAAAATGTTGCAAACATATATTTGTTTGGACCCAAACATATTATGTTTGGATCCAAACATATATTTGTTTGCAACCGGTCCCAAACATATATTTGTTTGGATCCAAACATATTTCTAACATAAATTTTTCTGCGTGTAGTGATCAAAACACTTCTCCGCCAATAGTTGCAGACATAGGTCCACATTTTGGTATACCCCTAATCATAACGGAAAGAAATCTAAATATTCCACATAAATTCAGAATATTTTAATGTGGAAGCTTTTTACTTGTTTTTCATTAGGTATGTACCTACAGTTTTGTATGTAAAAACTATACACATCACAAAAAAAAAAAAAAAAAAATAAGTTAGTTAAATGGCCGTCTACGAAACACTGTTTTTACTAAAGCAGTTTACGGTGCCCACTGTAGCTCGAAAACGAATAAACTGATCAGGTTATGCTTATGTGGGGTCATTCAGAACCTAATTATCTTGTACTTAAGCAAAGCGGAATTCAAAAAAATCAATTTTTTAAACAATTGTAAACTGTCAAAGTCGAAATTTCGATTTTAACTAAAAAAATTGATAGTTTTTTCGCCATAAATACGTCAAAAAAAATCAAAAAAGTCTCTCACTTAAGTACAATCTTTTTATGTGTATAACAATCCCACGAAAACATATGAAGATCGGATCGTCCGTTTTCGAGCTACAGTGGGCACCGCATTCCAAAATGCCATTTTGAGAAAACCACGTTTCAAACTTCGATGTTACGTACACGTCACAATGAATTTTCTCTTTCTTATGATCATTTCTCAGCTAATTTTTGTGCGGCCGAAATTTTTGCAACATATTCTATTCTACCTGTACTTTAAAATGATTTTTCAGATTTGTTCAGGGGCACTTAAGTTTTGTTTATAATTTCTGGCGTTACATTCGAAATCCAAAACTTCATTGTTGTTTAATTGATGTTCTATGATTATTGCTTCGGAAAACGCAAAAGTCGACTGTCAAGGAATTTGTCAAAAGAATACAATTCCACTTGACAAACTAATAGTATGATAATCGAATCACTTCAAGTAAATTATAACTACAGAAACTTAACAACAATTCAAGGAATTTATTGATTTCTCAATATATCGTCATTAATTGACGCTTGCCCAAAAACAATAAATCAAATTGTAAGTTTCAGGTAATTTGTTTGAAAGCAATATAATTTAATATATATTTGATTTCCTTTGTTTAGACACTTTATACTGTAATCAGATTTCCATGGAAATGACAGTAATTACATGCCTTTTGTTTGGATGTAAATACCACCCGTATACATACATACATATGTATACAGTCCCTTGTATGGTGTAATTTATCATTCATCAAATTATGAATTCTCATTGAATTTTGTGTGTGATTTTCCAAGACATTTTGGTGTCACTTGACCAGAATTATTGTCCACATAATTCACACAAGATTCATTCAAGCGCTTAATTATTCACAACTACAAATTAAAGTATTAATTATAGATGCCCTTAAGTGGAGTAATTATGTTGCAATATAAGAAGGAAAATCATAAATGAAAAATCCATATATGTATATGTGAATATGTACTTATGTATGCATTTTTTACATACATTTTTCGATAAGTTTTTCGCTTTAATTCGTATAATTTATTAATCAAACTTGCGATGGACGGCATACAACAAAAATTAAAGCATAATAACTAATTTGATTTATATTAACGCTGAGATTTATTATCTATCGCGGAAGTCAATTATAATAATATCATTTTGGAAGACAAAGGGGATTAAGAGATTTATCATTCAATACGAAATGCGCCTAGTGGAATAATTAACAGGCTGTTACATTCATGGACACTACACGTGAAAACGTGTCAGGTATTGTGAAGATACAATATTCTTTGGGTCACATATTCACCTTTCATTTTATTAATCGAAATGGTGGGGGGATTTGGAATCCTTATGTTATTCTTAAGAAAATTAGTAGTCATTAATACTAAATGAATTCAAAAATACAAAGACCTCTTAAGGTATTATTGTAATTTAATATTTTAATAAATTCTCGGGCTATTGTATACATATTTGTTCTGTTATATCTATTGTGTATGTAGCTTGAATGCGTTATAGACACTTCGGATTTATTTCTGGATTAATTTATTTCAAAGCCAAGCCAAAGTTTAAATTACAAAATTATATGGATATTTAAATTAAACTAGATTATTTCCAGTGTAAAATTCACAGACAGTTGTACTTTTCGTCCCATATCCTCTTAGTCTAGGGCAATATGAACATATCAGCATATACAGATATTACCGAATAAATAATAAATGAACATATGCAATTTCACATAAAATCAAATTCATTTAAATAGTAATTTCGTATTTGCATTAATTTGAAAGTCACATAGGCTCATCTTACACCAAATAATTAAATTATTTACTTTTTAATTTAATAATAATTTCTATTTGAGTGATTTGGGTTTTTTCTGTTTTTATTTTATTTATATTTCATATTTAATCTGCATAATTTGTTTGTAGAATATTATCAGCCAAACATAGTACAAATATGCATAAATTTTATGTTATTTTTTATTTGGTAATTTTAAAATTATTGTTATGGTTCTTGCAATTGCTTTATATGTACATCTGTATTTTTTATTATCTCTCTATATGTGGAAATATATTGTCGTATTTCTGTTTTTTTAGAGTGGAATAAATTAAATATTGCATAAACAAGTGATCATCAACATATACAAATTACATAGAAATATTGGGTATTCAAATAAGTTGAGATAAATGCAGACATTAAAACAAGTAAGGAAAGGATATGATACAACCTACACATTATCTGAATTTCATAAAATATTGAATGATATAGCGCATTTTGTGCTTCAAAGAAATTTTTAAATCTGAACCGTCTTCGAAATTATTTGGCGAACCTATTTCTGGTCCAGATTTAGTAATTTTTTTCAAGTTTCGTTTAAATTGGGCAGACATGGGGTTTTTAGTGCATCAAATTGGTGAAATCGGGTAAAACAATTCTGAACCGTTTTCAATATAATTTAGTAAAATTTATTTCCACTCCGACACAAACTGATTATTGACAGTTTTTAGATTACAAGAACTACCTTCGGAAAAAAGCAAAGCAAACGCATCCTCGAATAGCTCTAAAATAGTACTTTAGCGAACATTTTGAACTTTGTGAGACAGATACACGAAGGTGTTGGCAGATTGGAAAATTGTTCACAATGTGCAAAGTTTCAGCCAAACCGGAAACTCAATTTGCAAGTAATCGTGGACATCAGTCATGATATTTGGTTCCTGAAGGGATTTTGACAGCTTTTGGGTCATTATCTCAGGATATATTGCATTGCCCCAAAAATTTTCCGTTGCGCACTGTGGTCAAAGTATGTTTTTTTTTTTTTCAAAAATCTATATTTTCTATACGGCTGGAAGGTAAGGCTATAAAATTTTATGGAAGTGTTTAACAAATGGAGATATGTCATTTTACCTATTTATTTATAAAATCATATGGTTTTTGGTATTTAATTGTTGGAATGCAGAATATATGGTAAAAACCAAAAACGTTTTACAATCGATGAATCCGAGTTTCACCCATTCAGAATTCACTAACTTTTAACATATTCTACATAGAATAACTAAAATTCTTTAAAATTAAGTGTTTTATGAGGGATTCCAAAATGTCAACCATTAAAATTAATTTTCGTGGAAGCTGTGTTGGCATCAATGTAGAAAAATGGGTTGAAGTCAACAAGTTTTTTTTTATGTTCCCTTCCGATTTCTGGCTTTACCTTACATTTTATAGACCTATGACCAAAGAAAAAATCACAGAATACTCCAGGCAACATAATACCAGTGTACGATTTTTCGATATAACCACTGCATCCACCTAAAATTGATGCTGATATTTTGAAGGCGGAATTTCGGTGTTTTGTGAAATTTTTTAATAATCCGTGCGCACAACAAGATAATATTCCAAACTCATAATAGGATTATAGTACTTGCGATTTTAAGTCGTTTAATGTATGTATATCTAATAAGTGTGCTCCTTACAGTATCCTGGTATTTGGATACCTAAGGCCAACATTTGATGCGTGAATTTTCTTAAAACTCCTATTGTTGGCGTTTAAAATTTACAAGTGTCATTCAATTTCCGTTGAACCCCGTATTTATTTAGTTTTTTACGTGACGAATCTAATGAGCCTTTCCGCGAAACCATCGAATCCATCGACTAAAACCGCGGATAGTGATACCTTGGAAATAGGAAAATCAGCAAAAATATATTTCGACAAAACCGCGATTTTCTTTAAAAAAATCACATAAATGGAATCTTTTATACGCGATTATAATATTTGCGAAAACGCCTGTCACACATTACAGAGATACGCGAGTAATATGCGTATTTTACGTAAAATAGAATGTGGAGGCACATCCGTGGTTCTTTAACCCTTTCGGCCCCAACGTTGCTTATAAGCAACTTCGATTTTAAGGTCGTTTTATTTAAAACTAACGGAATTTTTTCCTCAAAGAACACATTGCTTTGGCTAATTGTAGTCCTAAGAATGCAAAAATTATAAAAAAGTGCCAGTTGTATCCCGATCAACAGAACTACGATGCATTATTCAGTGTGAAGTCTGGAAAATCACGGCATGTCAAAAATCGATGTGTACAGTCCAATTTATTTAAATCATTTCTAAATCAAAATGTATGAGCTTTATGTTAAACTTTAGTTTTTATTCTTCAATACGATTCTTCTATACGATTATAACATTTATATTTACATAATTGCACAAATTAATGAGCAAATAAATTTTAGATTAAATGTACTGTATCTTCCGAAATAGGTGGGGTAACGCCCACCAATTTATGTTATGTCTTAGTTTTGACTTAAACTTTAATTCTATGTTCTTAAAGTAACTACTAATGCGAGGAAAAAAGCTCGGGCCGAAAGGGTTAAGAATCTATTTAAAATAGGTGTATATTGACGTGTTTTTGATGAGCGTTAATGAAACCGGATGCGCATCAAGATCGAAGGCATTGTGGGGTGCAACTGACGGCACACAATGGCCGCTGAGTAAAACATCGAAATATGCATAGATAATGAAAGAGATTCGCTGTATCCAAAATCGAAAGCGCATCAAGCGACTTTAACTAATTCGCGAATAACAGGCTTTTTAATATTCATATTTTTTTGAATGAGATTAAGGTTTCAATATTACTCTTAAATTTTTATCGTTATCAGTTATCACAGTAAGCTGTTATGCTTTCACGACGGTAAACCATATTTCTTGATGAAGTTTTACGAGAATATGTACATTCACTATTGTATGGGATTTTAGCGAAATAGTTGGAGAACTCCCATATATTTTTTTTTCTAAATTTTTTAATCGAACCAAAAAAATATATTTTGATTTTATATTTTAACAATAAGTTTTTTCTGTTTTGTTGTTGCTATAATATGCAATTTAGAAAGCCAATTTTTATAATTGTTGTTTCATATTTTTTCGCGTTGTCTAGATTCTGTACGTATTTTTAATTCATTTTTTAAAGGTTTATACGGACTGACTCTGAGGTAGATTTTTCGCGAAAATCGCGAAAAAACAAATTTTAGAAATTATGTGGCATTTACGGTTGGATATCAGATGCTGTTGCTGATATATGCATACATTTAATAATAAGAAATTTTTAAATATTTTTTCTCTATGAGAGAATAAAACCCGCAGTAACTTTTGCGCACATCGGCCAATTTTGTGAACGCTAACAGATTTGAAATCAGATTTTTTCCTTAACCTCTATACAAAAATTCGTAGATGTGCTAGCAAAAAAAAAAAAAAATTAATTGTTTTAAATGGAATTGCAAAGGAAATTTGTTTTTTACCATATGTATATTGTTGTATTCAAACATTTGAATACAAAATAAGAAAATGTTTTACGGTGGAAATGAAGTTCATTTGTAGCGGGCGGAGGCAGGGAAGACTATATTAACGGATGTAGCTGCATTAAATACGGGTTCTGTACCCTGACATGGAGGGTGGTCGGGGGTAATATATTGTAGAATTTATATTCGATAACTCCTCGTTGTGTTTAAGATACATCCATTTAAAAAGGACTAATAAAAATATACACGTAACATGCTATGTCCTAAAACCGCTTTACACCAATAAAATAACACCAACGTCCATTTTAATACGTCAGGCTTTTAGCAATCGGTTGGCAGAAAGAACCATTAAAATTCCAATACCTCATAATAATAGGATCCACATAGATTAGTCAAATGTCCTTGCCATTTTGAGTATTTTTTAACGAAAAAGGACATGTTATAAGGTATGCTACTTCAGATATAACTATGCAACTATTGAAATTTTAATTTGTCTGTCTTTGCTAGCTTGTTTTCTTTAATTTTTTGGAATTTCTTATAAAAAAGTTTAAATTTTTGTTACCAAATTATTGAAAGACATCTCGATGCAACAAATTTCAAAACTATTTACCTTAATAAGGCAAAAATAAAAAAATATTAAAGAAATGTCCAAAACCAGCCAGACACATGAACTGGTTTTATTTATTTTGAACTTGAATTTTACTTTTTTTAAGCTTCACAGCCTCCAATATGCAACCTTTTACCATGCTGGGTGGCTCTATTTCTTTGTTCAATGCATGTTCCTTCGATTTATTCAATCGAGCCCATCAAGAAAGAAAATTAATTAGAATTTAATTTTAAATAAATTCCAAAGGCTTCTTATATCTATGTATTCATAAAAACATCTCCGAGACTTACCTTGTATCAACCGATTATATTTCTAGCTCAATGATATGAGACTTCCTTTTATCGTCGAGTTTGTTTCAAACATATTTAGTACGACACTACAGTTTAAAAAGGTAACATTAGTAAGGATAACTTTACGGTCTAAACACTTCTAAGCAATTGATATGATGCCTTTCCTGAGATTTAAATTCAGTTACCCAGTGTGCAGGAGGGCATTAAAAAAACTTTGTGAATAAGTCGGTGTTTGACTGAATAAGTCGGCGTCTACCGTTCTTCTGTAATTCGTTCTTTTGCTAATTTTTAAACCTAAGCGATTTTGTATTTGGCCAGAGAATGCTGTAGCATCATTTTTGGATGCATATGAACAATATCGGTTAATGTTTTGTTATAGCCCCCTTATAGCGGTACCTTCCGATCTTCGGTATTTCGGATATTTAAGCCACATTTTCCTACTAAATTAGCTGTAATTTGGTACTTAGCGTTCCTAGTGGTCACTAAACATACCCACCAAAAATCGTGGACCTGGGTCCATGTTTGGGTATAGCCCCCATATAACTTCCGATTTACAGTATTTTGAAGATTTAAGCTAAATTTTCCGAAAATCAATTATTTCGCCTACAATAATTAATAATTTAGTATCCTCTATGCCTAAAAGATGTGATTTTTTCATCCAGAATAGAGGATATGCAACGAAATATTGATTTCAATAGTTTTTGTTGTACCTCAAATACCCCCCAATTTGAGGTACAACAAAAACTTTTTGTCCGCTTTAGTTTTGTCCGCTTATATTTCCGACCTAAAATGTTTTTTGAATTTTAACTTTTGTTTATTAAATTCTGAATTCCTTATTTTTGTATTTTCCAATTATAAAGATATAAATAAATAAAAAGAAAAATAAAAAATAAATCTATAATTAGTTTTCTTAAGAAAATTATCATTTAAAAAAAAATTACTGAGGGGGTGCTTTAGTTTTGGCCGATAGTGTAGTTCCTATATATGTACATTTTCGGACGATTTTACTTATTTGCTGCACCAAACTCGCTATATATGTATGTCCGATTTCGATGAAATTTTGAATGTCCTACTGAATTCAGTCTAGAAATAAATGTGCCAAATTTGACTGAAATCGGTTCAGATTTGGATATAGTTCTCATATATTTTTGCGGACGATTTCACGTATTTGCTACACCAAACACGCTTAATATGTTCGATTTCGATGAAATTCGGAATGTGGGACGATTTGCGTTTTTTGCAAAACACGCTATATACATATGTCCGATTTCGATGAAATTTTTAATGTGTTACTGAAATCGGTGTAGAAATAAATGTGCCAAATTATATCGAAATCAGTTCAGATTTGGATATAACTCCCATATGTGTATATTTTATATATTGACAGTAATGTAGGGTATCATATAGTCGGTTCCGCCCGACTTTGATCCTTTTCTTCCTGTTTTTTTTTTCTTGTTATTATTTCTCATTTGCCTTTAAGTTTTACCCCAAACTTCTGCATAATTTTATTTTGACCTTGTCGTGTATTTTAAGAAATCTGAATATTATTTCATTTCAAGTCATTTCAAGTGTGAAATAAATATACTTTTCGACTTTAAGGTGAATTTCTGCAAATGTAGTATATGTATGTTTGACACAACTTACATGTACGATAATAAGCCAAAAAGAAAATAATGAACTGCCAAAAATACAACCTAACATTAATCAATCAAAAAGTAATGCAGCGGAGAATACCAAGAATTCGACTTAATTTAATCTCAGACACTTTGTTGTTATTGTTGTGAAAGGTCATTGTTGATAAACTGATTTACCCTTTAACTGTAAAGCACTTTGGATAATAGTACATTACCCAGATTTACTGTTTTCTTTGTTAAACATCACTGTCAAATCGACAATAATTGAATATCAATCATGTGTCATAGAGAAAAAAGCTATTTCAATATCTTAGAGAGAATATTTAAGTGGTAGAATAGATAGACCGTTTGCACAATCAGTGAGAAAATCTAAGCATTTTCATAATAACATGGATTTGTTGATATTCCACTTCACATTTACGAGAAGTGTGTGTATGTGTGTGAGCTACATCTGTATAAATTAATCTTTACATTGCTACACACAAATAGTTAAATAGACAAAAAGTTTGTTTGTTTTCTAAATCGAGCATAGAAAAAAGCAAATGTTAATGAACAACTTTCGTGTTATTCTGATAAAAACACATCCTCACATACATACTCACATATAACATTTCCTGTAAATTTAAGTAAAGAACTAAAGTTTGTTTTGAGAGAGGGACACACACATACCAGATTCAGAAAGCAGCATAGATACCACCACAGTGACAAATGTCATTAACCCGATAAATAACTTTAGTCAACTAAGTTTTTTTTCGGTATTTAGTTTGCTTTTTTGCTGTATTTTGATTTGTGTAATTTACTTAGGAAATGCTAACTAGTTTTCTACCTTATTCCGTTGCAAAAACAAATATAAGTGTTTGTAGGCAAGTTTGTGCAGATATGAAAATCTGTTTATACACACGTTTTCCCTTTGTGGCTAAGAGGAAAGTAGGCGAGTCCAACAGTCGACTATGATAATTGTTGGCAAATTTACGTGCCAAAAATGTGGAGAAAAACAGTAAGTCGGATTTAAGCCAAAGAAAAAAAAAACAACAGACTTTTGCATAAAGTTAACCAAGGGAAAAAAGACGTGTCGTTACGTTTGCTACGAGACAAGACTAGAAAGTTTGAATAAGAAAAATCCCGAAATGCAATACTTTTTAAATTAGAGATGTCCTTCTTAATTTATTAAATTTAACACTTAAATATATTAAGGGGATAATTTAATGAGAATTTATTAATCATGTTTGAAATTTAAAGAGGAATAATAAAAAAATTTAAAATGACAGAACATTTGTGGTGTTCATAGAAAAGTACATGTGTGGGCAATAATGAAGGGTTCTTTGTTTTCAATTCTTTGTAGTATCTGCAAAATATTTATTATTGTTTACTAATTTTTTATTTAATTTTTACAAATTTCAAGATCGTAAGCTAGTGCGCTCTTTCAAATGAAAAAGTCTTCAAAATATGTGTGGTAATTAATATTCTTGGAAAAAATCATGAAAAATTGCTTTTATTGGGTTCTACAGCTGGGGGTTAATTCTCAGAACACTTTTTGTATTATTTACATTTTATCAGGTTACACTATTAGTAATTATTTTTCAGTCTCTAACTTTGTGTTTAGTTAGCCTTATTCAAACGTTTGTACTCCGTATGCTATTTTCCAATCTTTATTCTCCCCTCGTTTAATTTTACCGGTGAGAAAAAAGTGTTGTTAAGCTAAAACAAAAGAAAGACTCAACTCGTGTATGCGAGAAATATACGAGCCTCGACAATAACAATACCAACAAAGACAAAAAACGACCAAAGTCACTTTTGCACAAAGTGTGATTTAGCAAACAATGGCAATGGCAAACTGGGTTAAAACTTGGCTATAACAACAGCAACATGAACATTCTCACACTGACATACATACATACACAAATGATATGTACACACACACGGTGCTACTCATACATTAAGAGTCTTACTTACATTTTATGTTTGGTATTTTCGTAAATGTTCTGTTAGTGTGTTTTGCCACGTTCTTTGTTCCACGAGACGAACAGTATTTTGGGCTTTAAAATATGACTTAAACCTACATATCATTCATACATATACGACAAATGAAATGGGGGAAGAGACAGTTGCTCAAGTGAAAAAGAATGAAAAGTACTAAGAACTTGAAAGAAAGGGAAATGAAAATGAGGATTTTATTTTGTTTTCAAAGGTTTGCCTTACTTTCTTTGATTTTGCCACACACATTTTAAAAAATATTAGTTTCGATGTCTTGACTTAATATAGGGGTTGCTTGTGTTTGGTAAACTCACTTTTGAAATGTCGTTGAAATAATATGGGCTGTAGACCCTATAATTATGACAACATTAATTTTCACAAAGGAAATAAATCATTTAAAGCCAAAATATTTCCGCCAGTTGTTTCCTGATTTTTTTGAATTAATTTAAAAGCCACTTTCGTTTCATTTGCTTTCTCATTTGTAAATATGTTTTAAATTGCAATCACATACAAGTTGTTATAAATACTAAAAAGGCATATATTAGGTTGAATGGAGTTACTTATTTTAAAAGTCCTTTTTTACGTTAAAAGTCCTTTCTAAATTTTGTGATAAGTTTTCTGTTTTACAATGAATAAAAAATAAGGTTTATTAAGGATTGCAAATTTAGATTGTCTTAATTGAATTGAATTATAATTCAATACTCATGACTCCAGCTAATGTAGAAACTAAACATATACATATGCATAAATACATTGTGTTATTGTGTAACAAAGCTTCTTATTTATTTCCTTCAAAACTCCCACTCCTAGCTGTTGACTGGCCTTTCATTTCCGGAGGCAATGACATATGACAGCTATATTTCCTTCGGTTTTTTTGTTTAACCTGTCATATTCTTGTTCTTTGCATAACAAGAAATTCTTCCCTTTTTTCCTTCTATTTTGTTGGCACTCTTTAATAATATTGTTTTAAAGCAAATATCGTTTAGTTACATTTTTCTTTTTTGTACCGTTGAATAAAGTCATTCGAATTGCTCCTAAAAGTAATTAAACGAAAACGTTACCACATACTCTGTGCGTGATAAGTTTACGAACTTTGATTTACAATTGTTAGTTAATCAATGTTGATGGAAAAACAATTTTTTGATTACAATGTTATAATTGCCATTGAATATTAAAGTAATTGAAAACAAACAAAGAGTTACATGTGGGGGCTATGAGATAATGTGATGTCATATATCGAAATAGAAATGACTAATGGTGTTCTACACCGGCGACATTCAGGGCGTTATGACCATTCTGAACGCAGTCAAAAGATCCGATTAAATTTTGGGCTTTGTGACACATTTAATAAGTATCTCACTAAAGAAAGGATAAATTTGAAAGCTAGCTATAAGTCTGTCCATAGATGAAAATCGCAATTCTGATCCAAATTCTGCTGAAAAATTTAATTTTAATTTAATGAAAACTGTTAAAAGTTTATTTCGCTTTATAAAACCAATGTGGTAATGGAGGTTTAATACACATAATAGACATTATCTAAGACTCAAAGTTTAGCCCCATTTTAGCTTATTTGAAATTGTGCCTTATGGCCGTTCGGCGATTTGACAGATCTTCAACATGAACCGTTAAAAATTAAAAGGAGCTTCAGACCTGCCACCTACTGTCTCTATGTGTTACAATGGAAAGGAAACAGAGTAGAAGGTGTAATCCTCTCAACATAATAAAAACATGATTTTTGATATCAGGTCCCAAACGGAGAAAAACAAAGAAGATCACTTATGAGTTTAACGAGGGACGCTAATAGTATATAACAGCTGTTTTGTTTGTTTTTAAATTGTTCTATCAATGTAAGTTTTTCAGTAAAAAGATTAATTACAAATAATAGAATAAATTATATTTTAGAATATTTTTCTGCTGAAAACTTAATACAATTAAAAACAAGTAAACAAAAATAAACCAGTTTTGCCGACAGAGAGTATCCTCAGTCTGTAACATAATGAAAAGGAGCAGTTTTTCTCCACAAATCGTTTACAAAAAAATTGTCTATAAAATATTGTAAACCAAAGGTTTTCTTCAAAATTCATGAAATAAGTATGTACCGTTATATGGAGGCTACCTCTTCGAACAATTTTTGGTAAGTAGACTTTGGTTCGAAATGTCAATGTGACAGGTACCGGATGGAATGGACCTATGTATATAGCCCATCATCAAATTTCATATAAATTTATAAATTTATTTAAAACTTCGGATCCGTTAGTCCCATTTACATTTATCTATTACAAAGTAATGCAACAAGTTAAAAATACTTACTAAGTAATGAGGATGAGGATAAAACTAAAAACTTTCTATTATTAGGTAAGGCAGACATTAGTAGGCTAACAGGTATCCTTACTGGTCACTTGGGCCTACAAGCTCATCTGCATAAAATTAAATGCGCAGATAACAGCTAATGCATGGCATGCGGAGAGGACGACGAAACGTTGGAACACTTTCTTTGCCAATGTCCAGCTTTCGCAAATATCAGGTCCCAGTCTTTAGTGACCGACACTATACCGGGACTTAATCAGATAACGGTAAATGATGTTAAACAGTTAAGGGATTTTGTTAAGGGCACAGAATTCCTAAAATAATAAAGAGACCAAATACGACCCTTTCTTCAATTAGTCTAGAGCGCACAACAGGCCTATTCTGGCTTAAGTATATGTCCATTGGACATATGGCGACTTGCGCCCCTCTTTTCAACCTAACCTAACTTACCCTAACAAAATTTGAAAGCTAACCTAAAGTAATGAGTAAGGTGGCACAAAGCGTGTGTGTTAGAGCTGGCAAACCATCGATATTCTCAACATTAGATATTTTCGATATAATATTTTAAAATATCGATTGCTATCGATATTATCGTTAAGTTGTCAACAACATTCATTTGTAGATGAAAATGGCGGAAATGTCAATGCTTTTCTTGAAATTTTGTACAAGTAGTTCACAGAAATGTAAGAGAGAATAAACAAATGCTTTTATTTTATAAAAATATTAAATAAATACATTTTACTTTTCCAAAAAATGTGTACGTGTGACTATGGACTTTCTCACACACACAAAACCGAAAAGCAGCGAAATTTCTATTTATTTCAATGAATTTTAGGTTGGGGGTTTTTGTTCCGATAATATCGATAGGCAAAACTATCTATCGATATTTAATTTTTAAAAAATAATCGATTTTATCGATAGTGCCATCGATTTTGTGCAAGCTCTAGTGTGTGTCTGACTACAATCCTAGGGTTGAACGTTCATAGCTCACCGTCGACACGCGATTTTTTTGTTAACAAAATAAAGAACATATGGTGGTGCTCATTTGAAAACTGAAAACACATCCAACGTTTGAGTGTTGGGCGTTGAGAAAAAAACAACAACAGGCGACGCCGACGCCAAAGTCGGCATATATTTCAAATGAATTTGAATTTTTCGGTACACTGTTGGGCATAGTCTAAAAACGGCCAAAACGACACAAAACACAAAAGAGAGCAATTCTAACAATCTTAAAAAAAACAACAAAATCGGACAGTGTTTAGTAGAGTTATTCCTTGAAAGAGTAATCTATGCCAGATTAGCTCATTTAAGCCACGTGTGTAATCGTATATCAAACTGGAGCGACTCCAACGAAAATTCTTTTCTACTCAACCGATAACTGAAAAATTAAAGCTTATGGAAATACCTTTTAGAGCATTTCCCCTAATGGCAAATACAAACAATCCACGAAGTACCCGAAGGAGTGGACCAATATAGTCCAATGTTCCTTACGAAATGTATAGTACTAATTTTAGTTGCACACTGTTGGATTTTTTCTCAGAAAACATGGACTAGTCCAGGAAATGAATCGCTGAAAATATTAACATAAGAAGTACCAGCTGCAAAAATTTCCAAAATGGTGCGTGAAGACTCGGCTAAATCGGGTTTATTCAACCTGCCCCAAAAAACTAAAACGGTCGGTTACATGACCGTAAACTGCACTCTTGCATAAAATGTTTAAATTGTGATCAGGAGATACACATGAAGGTGTGGATGGATGGAATATGAACTATATTTAAATATAATGGAAGAATTATGGCTATATGCAAAGTTTGGAACAAATATTTAACTTTTGTGTCTAAAACCTTTATTTTGATGAGGCACAGTTTTGGTCGTATAGAGGTGTATATACCCTCGTTAGGCTAATAGCTGCCTCGATGAGCTGAGTCTATCTAACTATATGTGGCAGTCCGTTCATTCGTCCATCTAAACATTGTAATCACGCTGCATGTCGAAATTATAATCGCATTGTCACGACTTTTTTGTTAGTTTATAATATTTTTCTTATGTGGATATATCCGCTTCTATTAGGGATATTCGAATATAAAAGGCTGATAATTAAAGTAGCAAATCACCTCATCTTTACAATGGTGTAAAGTAGGTTGGTGTAGGTGGTCAAACAACAGAGATGTCGACATTGTCGCTTATCCATCCCATTTATCCATGTTTGGACGCTTAGCTATCCGAATTTCCACTTTGTGCAATTTTTCCAAGGCGGATATTTCTGCTGCTGTTGGATGGAAAAAAGAATCTCCTTATGATAAGAGTAGACGGTTTGAGCTTTAAATTAATACCAAATGTGCTGGTGTTGATGGTTGAATTTCAGAATTTTTTATTTTAGGGAAAAACATATCTATCTGCTTTAATCAAGAAGACCGGCAAAACTTTAAATCCAGTAGCCAGTAGGTTGTAGACTGTTGTCAAATATAAAGCAAAACATATAGCAACAGGCGTCAAACTATCCTAATATAACATATTTATAGGATATCCTTGAATTAATAGCCTTGAATTATTTGACGTGGGTGTCACCGTGGTGCAATGGTATGCACACCCGCCATGCACGCTAAAGGTCGTGGGTTCGATTTCCAGGCCATGCAACATCAAATTTTCAACGGTGGCAAAATACCCCTCAGTGATGTTGGCGACATTTCCTGAGTATTTCAGCCTTATAAAACTTCTCTACAAGTGGTGTATAAGGACACGCCGGTCGGACTCGGCAATAAACAGTAGGTCCAATATCATTGAGCTAATATGAATCGGGGTGGACTCATTGATATGAGAGAAGTCTCCCTTGTCCCATCTGGGAACAATTATTATAATTATTTAACGTACATTATCGAAAACGCCTTGACTTCAGTAATTCGTTTAGTAAGCCCTAAGTAATCTTGTATTAAAAGCCAGAGGGACGAATAACTTTAGTATCTCCCTAAAAGAAATGTTGTATAATGTTTTTTCAAAGGGGTAGTGGTGAAGGGAACCAAATTGTAGTCCCCGCTCGAATATAGCCTTTGTTTATTTGTTTATTATATAATGCGTTATTTTACCAGAAAATTTTAATTTGAACAAAATCGTACAAAATTGCGTAAGTTACAGCAAAATCAGTGAAACATATATATGAGGCCTATATACAAATTTTAACCGTCACTTGCCAAAAGTTTTATTAACTTTGGAAAATGTCTTCTATTTTTGTCCTATGTTGCCAGGATGCGGCCACACTGTGCTTCGCTTATATGTACATTAAAAATACCCCTAAATTAAACTGTTTTTCATCCACTTGACCTATTCCCAAAATTGTGTAAATTATTTTTACAAAACCACAAATCAGTATACGACAAATTCTGGCAATATATCACAATTTAATAATTCGCCTTTACTTGCGTTGTACAAAGACCCTCTGAAATCACCCTGTAGATATCATGGATCGTTTAATATAATATATTTATTTTTTATATACTATGTCTGTGAGAATTTAATTTAAAGCTGTCAACATTTTCCCCTTTTTTTATTAACCTTTTTCGCCAGCATAAATATCAAGAACAAATCGTTTGTAAAGATACAAACTTTGCATAATATGCCTATGGCTATGCCAATGTGTGACTCAATTATGGGCAATTATTTATAACCACATAGCCCAGATTTAACTACACCCCGTGTCAATTGGCAGGCGGGCAGGCAATATTTATGTTCTTCAAGACCAATTTAACAACAATTTGTAGAGCAGTAACACCAGCAGTTGGGGGGCTTTCATAATGAATACAAATTTATTACTATGAAATACCCCATGCTCTGTTTATTTCTTGCTTCTTCTATTTATCATATCCATAAAAAGCACCTGTTGTTGTTAACCATTTTTAAATTGGCTTTCGTTTACAACAATAATAACGGGGAAAAAACAATACAGCAAGAAACCATAAATATGCAGTAAAATGAGGCGTTTGGTAAACACAGACACACAAAAGAACATGAATATACCATTCATTATGACCATAATAACAGAAAATATGGTAACCCATATTTCCAGCAAATGGCAACAACCAAATGACCACAAATACAAAACCAAAAATTTAAATCTTCAATCTTCTTAAACGAAAACAAAAGAAATATCGCTAAGGGCGCCACATAAATTACGTAAAAGAAATCGATAAAACCAAACACAAGATTCGAGATAGCACAAGACAATGACAAAGGAAAACGTATTGTTGATATAAACCGTTATAATAAAATTAATCAAAATTCAATCAAAATTAATTAAACATGGTTTTATCTATAATTGCAAAAGGTCTCAGAGGAAAATTGAATTTGGTTTATCTTCAGAGAATAAATCAAAATCAAATTGAAATTAGAGAAATATGACAGTGTAGCGGGAAAAAATGGTTTCATAATTATTTTCAAGAAGTTTTGGATATAATTAATGTATGTAAACATAAATTAGTAAATGACCTGAGAGACAATGGATTATATTTTTAGGAATAAAGTCGTTCAAAACTCCGATCACATGACTGTTAGACATTTTACCGAGTATTTTCGGCTGTATGTCATCCTGCAACATATTATATAGAGCTACTAGAAGTACTAATGTCATAACATATATTTGTATTATACAAGTAGTCATCTAAATATTTGAACTTTCGATATACTCCACTGAGCATAACTGAACATTATTTTCTTCCATATGCAATCCTCTCAAATCAACATAGCGTTATGTTTTCGTAATACTGTGCCACTAGACACAACAAATCCCCACAAGTAGCAACAAATAAGATTATAATCAATCGATTTAGCGAATCAAAATTCATCAGATATCAAATACCAAACGTCAAACAATATTACTTATATAAATGCTCTCAGTGTGCGCGTCTTTTTCCTAACAATCAGACGTTTTTTTTTGGAATTCCTTGAATAGACATGGCGTTTTACGTCTCACGTTTCTTTTATTTGGTTTTTGGTTTCAATTTCACAATTTCGGAAAGGAGGGCGGAGGTTATCAAATTGAAATATTGATATTGCCTTAACTTCTTCTCCAGTTGATGGTTTGTTAATGTGCGTGCCAGTTGTACTCTTCCCTTGCCATCATCATACACCGACATTGGAAAAAATACCATCCACTAGTGGTGGTAGATATTTTGGATGTAGTGACTCCTCAATAAACTTGCCAACGCGCTAAGACAGCAATGGTGAGAGGAGATATTATTGTAACTGAATGTTTCCATTTATGTTGGCCTGACTGGATGGTTGGTTGTTTGAATGTCTGGTTGAATGGTTCCTTCGCTACTGCATTGCTGCTCTTTGACTGGTTGTCATAAATGCTTATCAGTTGTCTTTAGTGACTTTTCATTGTACTCTACGATTTATTGTTTTTAAGTGAGTATTTTCCTTGTCCAAGTCGTCGTAAATGTCTCCGTGTTCAGAGCGTTGAATACGTTGACGTCTTTGGCGTTATCATTTTGTGCGGTTATTCTGGTTGTTAGTCAATGTCATTTAGTGTCCAAGCGAAAAGCTATTTGAAAGACACTCATCATCATTTATTTTTGTGATTATCCATTTTACAAGTCATGGCTGTTTATTTAAGCGGATTTTTATTGTTTTCCAGTTGTTCGTAATGGTGGACGATTGGTTGTTGATGTGTTCGTAATAGATTTTTTGTTTTTTTTTCCCGGTTGTTGTCAAAACAATTCCAACGCTTAAGTAACAGTAGCCAACGCGCGTTTGATATTCTATGTAAATTTATCGATTCTCATGCTAAATTAGACAAATAATCGAGAGAAAAGTTTGTTTTCGAAACGATTTAAAGTAATTGTCTTCAATTAATGGTCATTATGTAAGTTTTATCTCTAAGGAGAATTTTGATTTAAATGTGCGATATGGAAGTATGTACATATATACACTCCTCTCTGTTCTATTCAAATGCTGAAAGGGATGAGTAAAGTTAGATGTGTGGCTTCATGGAAAATATTGTAATCTTTTGCAACGCTCATTTAGGGCAAACAGTACAGGAAGTTATGGCAGGGTTAAAAAATGAATTTCCTTCAAGTTTATTTCTAAACTGTTATTAGTAGACATCGAATATTTGCATATTTTTGAAAATTATAATGCAAATAATTCGGTTATTAAACAATAGAAGCTGGAGCTTGGTACGCATTATTGATTATTTTCAATACGACATCGAATTTCTGTCATTGGAACAATGTAATTCTATATAATGACGTAACTACAATTGGTTAAAATTTCAAAAATATGCCAAAATCCGATGTCTAGTCCTTAGCTATTTTTTTTATGAATGCTGCTTCGATTAGAAATGAGGCGCTCAGCGCCAAAACGGCCTAACCCACATGCCTGAAGTTTTAATTATTTTAAAAGGTTCCGGTTGAATCACTATAGTCAGTTTGATATTTTTTGGCATGTGGGTTAGGACGTTTTGGCGCTGAGTGCCTCAAATATGTATGCCAATTTCAAAGAATTGAACCAATATTTTATATTGATCATGGTCTGGCTAACTTAAAGGTGATGTTTATGAAATGTGTTCACTGCATAAGAATCCCCAGCTTCAATAGTTGATTCCGTGGCAGGTTTCACATGTCGTTATAAGCTCACCTTGTCACTTTTTGGCAACATTTCCTCGGAACAATCTTTTGACCTTCTTAAGACGTTTTCTTAGGAAAATAAAAAACAGTTATATTATTCTAAACAGTTAGTCCCTGTTTACCATTGGTAAAAAAAATCCAATTCGATCCTGGAACAGTACTTTAGCGATGATTTTGAATATATTAAAAAAACAAGAATATGTGGATCGAGGTGGTCTATACCTTTGAAATTAATATTAATCTAAGGGGAGTGGTTTAATAGAGATGTGGCTTAAAACAGGCGTAGTCGAATAGAGGTGTAGTGTACTAGAGGATTTCTATAAGAGCATCGCTTTAAAGAGGCGTGTTTTAATAGATGACGTTAATAAGGGGCGCGATATAAAAGAGGCGTGGTTTAATCGGAATTTCTATAAGGGTTTCGACATAAAAGAGGCGTGGTTTAATCGACATTTCTATAAGGGGTTCGACATAAATTAGGCGTGGTTTTATCGAAATTTCTATAAGGGGTTCGAGATAAAAGAGGCGTGTTTTAATGGAAATTTCTATAAGGGGTTTGACATAAAAGAGGCGTGGTTTAATCGAAATTTCTATAAGGGGTTCGACATAAAAGAGGCGTGGTTTAATCGAAATTTCTATAAGGGGTTCGACATAAAAGAGGCGTGGTTTAATCGAAATTTCTATAAGGGGTTCGACATAAAAGATGCGAAATTTCTATAAGGGGTTCGACATTAAAGAGGCGTGGTTTAATCGAAATTTCTATAAGGGGTGCGACATAAAAGAGGATTTTTATAAGGGGCGCGACATAAAAGAGGCGTGTTTTGATAAAGAATTTTTATAAGGGGCGTGGCTTAATAATGTCTGCTTTATAAAGGGCATGCCTAAAAAAGGCGTGGTAAGTAAGGCGTGGTTAGAAGGCGCTTCTACATAAGGGGTGTGGCCTATAAGAGGCCACCGTGCGTGATCGTTGTATATAAGGGATGTGGCCCTCCCCTAGGCCACATCCCTTATGTACAACGCGCCTTTAAAAAGCGTAAAAAATAAGGGGTGTGGCCTATAAGAGTCTGGTTTAGAAGACCCATGGTTTATCACGCCATTTATAGACCATGCCCCTTGGTCTATAAATGGCGTGATAAGAAGAGATGTGCCCTAAGTGGTGCATGGTCTATAAAAGGCGTGATAAATAAGGGGTGTGACCTAAAAGGTGTACGGTCTATAAAAGGCGTGATAAATAGGGGGTGTGGCCTAAAAGGTGAGTGATCTATAAAAGGCGTGATCTAAAGAATGTGTGGTGTAGTGGGTAAAAGAGGCGTGTTCTAGAAGGGGTAAGGTTTTTAAGAGACATGAGCTATAAAGGGCCTGGCCTAGAAGGGGTAAGGTTTAAGGGGCGTGGTCTAGAAGGGGTAAGGTTTATAAGCGGCATTTTCTGTAAGGGGTAAGGTTTAAAAGAGACATGGTCTAGAAGGGATGGGCTTTAAAGGGGACATGGTCTAGAAGGGGTCAGCTTTAAAGGGGACATGGTCTAGAAGGGGTAAGGTTTAAAAGAGACAGGGTCTATAAGGGGCGTGGGTAAAGTTTTTAAGAGACGTGGCGCTATATAAGAGACGGTGCTTAAAATAGGCGTGGTATATAAGAAGCGGTGCTTTAAAAGGACGTGGTATATAATATGCGGTGTAGTATATAAGACGTGGCTTGAAGAGGTGTGGCATATAAGAAAATGTCGCCAAACATTACATTGAGGGGTACATATTTAGCCATCGTTGAAATTTGATGTTGCGTGGCCTGGGAATCGTACCATCTTCTGAGTGCAAGGCGGCTATGTATATGATTGTACCAGGGTGGCACCCAGTTATTATTACTTTGTAAAATTATTATTTCGGCAGATTAATTATTTACTTCGTGGGAAAAAGTCATCTTTCTCAATATAATTTGGTATATTATTTGTTAATTTTTCAGTATTGTGAGGCATTTCTATTCTGTCTATTTTACAAACTAAGTTATTTGTTTTTCATTTGCCATTTCATTTCAGCTGTTCCACATAAATAAATTACGCTCTTGGATGGTCGCGTATACAACAAAGGTTATAGTTGGCCAATTAGACATTTCAAATGTCAACAAGACAAAGCCAAACAAAATTTAAATAAAACTTTGGTGAATGTTGTTAAACAGAGGAGACCATTGCTCAGACACATGAAAATATTCAATACAATGGAGGTGTTTCTTTTGGCCAATCATATGATGTAAGTAACACAAATTACCTCACCATATTATTTCAATCAAAATCAATATTTAAGTAATGAGTCCAATTAAGCATTACATAATAGCATTAAGAAAAACAATAACCTGCATGCCCATATATTGTTTTTGTAATATATTTCTGAAAATTACATGTTTATATGGTGTCGAACGAGCCTAGTGGACAATTAAGCCAGGGGAAAATAAATATTCCTTTTCATCCTTGCCAAAACAATGAAAAATATGCCAACGGCATATGTAAGGGATTGGACATCGAAAAAAGGGACACAAATAATTCACTCATTAAACTTGTGAAACATGTTGGACAGCAGCAGCACATGTTGACATTTTTCTTCTGTCGTCCCTTCTTTAGAAGCCATATGTATATGTTTAGTGTCGCCTTTTGGGCTTTGTTAGAAATATAACGTGATTGTTATAAATTATAAAAATAAAAAGGCAAAACAAAACAAAAAAAATCACAAAAACAACTATGACAAAGAAACGGAAACCAAAAACAAGGGACGCAACAGCACCAGTAAAGACGAAAAACCTACGAAGGCAGCAGTTGTACAACAACAATGGTTGTTTGTTAATTATTGTTTTGAATTACTGTTGTTGTAGTTTTTTTTTTTAATGCGAGCTTTGAGAGACTAATTGTAGGTCATAATTTTAAATATGCACTAGTTGCAGAACTGTACTTAAGTCCATGGAATGCCAGTCGGCATAGGCAAGTGGGCAGAAAAAGGTATGAAAATTATTTCAAAACTCGTTAAATTGTTTGACATGCAATCTGCCTTAAGACGAAAAATAAAAATGCAACCACCTAAAAGCATGCTTAAGGTTTTCGAAACGCCTAAAAGTTGAACAAAGCTAGAAAAAAAACGAAGGATTAAAAACCTCTGCATAAGAATGTCACTAGAAAATGTTACTGCCACTACAAATTCCATATTATTAACAAACAAAAAGCCACAAAAACAACAACAATGAATATAGTACTCTAAGACAAATGACCTCAATTTAGTTATAAAACTTTTGGTTAAAACTCTTGTTGTTGTCCTCCCATTTAGGCTTGGTGTGAGTGTTTAAGTATTGCAATGTTATGAAATGAAATTTATGACATATTTAAGTTTGTTCGAAAGTGATGTGAGTAAATCCCTGTAATGGAGATCGTTATTTAAGGAATGTTGTATTTTGTAACAAGGAAAAATACAAATATTCGTGCCTTGTAGCCTATGTTCGGTCTAAACATATTTTTCATACAAATAATTCACAATAATAGCTAACCAGAACGACATGTTCCAAAGATTAAGGAAATAATTTATTGCCAAACATTTAGTATAAGAAATTAACTACATACACACATATGTGAAAATGAAAATATGTACATATTTTTGTAAAGAGAATGAAAAGGGAAGTAGAAAAGGTCAGAAGACCGGTGTTTTTGTTGGGGGATATCAGACATAAATTATCTTTTTTTTTTTTTGGAGAAGGAATTAAGAAGATTTGAAAATCAATTTAATTCATAGAAAACTCCTGTGACGGAGAAAACTCTTTTTTTTGGAGAAGGAATTAAGAAGATTTGAAAATCAATTTAATTCATAGAAAACTCCTGTGACGGCAGAAAAATCAAGGAAATCTTGTTAAAAGATTAATTCAAATCAATATTTAAAAGTTTCAGCTTGGTATGATTATCAAAATCTACTATTAGGATGAATCTGTCGTAAGCAGGGTTAACATTGTCACAGTGTGAACTACATACCTTTTGTATAAAGTGTTGGTCTTTGCTCAATAATTCATTTTGAAATTTTGGTTCTCAATACACAAAAATATCTTTACCAAAAGTTATACATAGGTTGATATTTTTAGTAATGGTTGAAGGTCAAATTAGGATTTTTCTTAGCGAAAATAAATTTTAGTAGAGTTGATTGGGTAATTTCATGTTTGTAGAGTTTCAAATAAAAACTAAACGAGTAGCAGTCAGATTTGCCAATGGAGATATATCCCATGCCCGTGGATGTAAAAAAACAATAGCAGTAGTTTTGGACCTAAATGCGTTATAAACATATCCCTACTTTTCAAAATTAACAGAATTTTCATAGATGACAAAATATGTTTTGGAAGTTTTCAACTATATTTCAAATAGTAAGCCTTATTTTTCCATTGACAGACCTAAGACAATCTACACAGAATAAAAATTATAGCATTGTAACAAATACTACTAAAACACATACTATACGCTATTAAACTTCCCACACCCCATATCCCATATTGGAACTGAATCTAATTTTGGGAGCCATTCCCTTCAATAGCTATCTTAACAAACAAAAATTTTAGGCAATCTCCGTTGAGCTTTTGGGTCATTATGTCAGAAACCATGGGTTTGTAATAACTACCACTAGGACTACTTGTTATAAAAAATTTCCAAACAATCCTAGAACTTTTATGAGAGCGGTAGCCGATGGTGAAATTTGATGTATGTCTAAGAGAAATATTACGAGGTGCAAATTTGGACCAGTGCGCAGTGGTGGCACTTACATGGGAAGGTGTGTCAAAAATACTTCTAGATAATAAATCGAACGGAAATTTTTATCAATGAGTCCTAGTGGCCTGCAAACGCTCTAACAAAAATATTGTAGTCCTAGATCCAAATTTTCGAATTGAAGTATTTTACTGTTACCAGCAGTTCTTATTGCATAGTAAAACCCCCGCAGAAAAATGGACGGATTGTTCCATGATTTGGTATACTCCCATATTATTCATATCTCCACTTATTTCGGCACATGTTAACCAAATATTCAAACCTAATGGGGTTTAATAATGAACTTAGAGTTCAGAGAACCACCTTATAAAGAAATGTGATATCGATCCACTTTTGAACACAGCCTCCATATAGGGTTACCATCCATTTTTCGGGACTTTATAAGATTTAATCACCTTTTTCTGCAGAATTATCTTTAATAATTATCTGTTGGTTCTCAGTGCGGGGAAAATTTCCACGTTTTAGGTTCTATACTCGCAAAACCTTTTATTTTTCTTTCACGAGTTTTCAGTGCGGCTTCATATTACCATGATAAATAAAATCACTAATAGCACAAAAAACATTATATTGAACATAAATTTAAGAAAGGATAATAAAATTACTTAAAAATATTTCAAAAAATGTAAATTCAGCACATAAAAACCGGGCTAAAGTTTTGGCCATAACTGCTTAAACCGCAAGTGTCCGCAAAAGGTCTAAACAGTTTTGAAATCTACAGACCCTTGGCTTTATTTTGGTACTAGTGGCGATTATTTCATAAAGCTTGCAAAGCAACTAAAACTTTAAGGAAATCTATACAAAAATTTTCATTCTGACCAATATTATAACTAAAATATTTGGTAACCCTTGCACATTAGACGAATTGTTATCAGTAGGAAAACGAAGCTTAGCAGATTTACTAAATCATTCAACTTAAGTTTAGACGTGAGAAATAGTTCTTTGTTTCAGAAATGTAATATAACCATTAAAGGTAACATTTTTTTCTAATTTTAAAATATTTTTTTCTTCAAAATTAGTCATGTTTGTAACCTTTTTCTGCTTAATGGCAAAAATATGTTGAGTTTTGAAAAGTTTGATGCGTTTAGAAACGGTTTGCATCTTTAAATTTTTAGAATGGTGACATGATTTTTTTTTTGATTTTTGTCGTTGGGCGCATCCACTGTGCAGTGACTGTCATCACACCTTTCGATTATCTTCAGTAATTTACATGCGTCACAGGCATGGCCTTGAATAACCCTTTGACTGGACTTAAGCGAAGAATTTTGAACTTTTGTGAGGTAGGTACCCGAAGTTGTTGTCCTATATGGACATTCTTGGAACTTGATAGACGTTTGGAAAAAAATTTTACGATGTATAAAATTACGTCACAATCATTCGTAAGTTATAAACACGATAATTCGGACATTTTAGTTTTAACATTGACTTGTTATCACATGAGACATGTCTTCAAAATTAACTTTTTAGAAAAATTTTGATATTTTGTGCGACAAGTAGCCGAAGAATTGTACCGATATTCGAACCTGATTTATGTCTGGAAGTAATATTGCGGTCTCCAATGTTTAGGCTAAATCGGTTACTCCATCCGAGAGTTATCGTGCGTACTATTTTTATTTCTATAATTTATATTGCATTTATATTTTAGCGAAAAAGTCTGAACTTGAACACCGATATGGCCCAAATTCGAAATTAAATTAGGGGTTACCTCTACTTTCAAAAACATCGAATAAAAATGCAATGGCTTATTTTGAAGTACGGGTAGTATAGATTATTAGAGTTGTACCAAATTAACTATATGGAACTATCTAGTTCACTACGCAGTTCCAATGACCCATGTAATTTGTTCGAACAAACTGCGTATACTTCATATCACACGTTAGATTTGTGAAGTTACTCATACGGGTTGGAACTAGTACAGTGAACTAGGAACTAAATTACCCAACTCTACAGAGTATGCCGCAAAAAGGTCAAGTCGATATCAGCAAAATTGGCTGAGATATGAGCATTGGAAGGGACAAATTTATTGTGATTTGTATGGAGCATAGAAACTTTAAACGCACGTTGCTCGAAATGACATTTTTGAAGTTGCTGCAAGAGCCGATAGCTCGAAAACGAATTGACCGATCTTAATATGGTTTGGTGTGGCTATTGAACACATAAAAAGGTTGCCTTTAAGCGAGGCATAGTTTTTAAAATTTATTTTGCCCGATTTTTTGACAAAAAAAGGTTTTCGAAGGTAGCCATTTACCACAAAACTAGGCAATATTTTTCAACAAAAAAAAATTCACAAATAGTGTAAGATGTGCCATTTCAGATAAAAGAAAGAACTACTTATAAGTATTGGTAGTTTTTTTGTAAAAAAAATACATGAAAAATTAGTTTTTTGGTCTGTTCAACTAGGTATAACCCCTATTGTAAATTTCAGGAAATCGAAAAATTTTTATCAGCTTATTTTAAAGTATAAGTAGCATATGTGGTAAAGAAGATCAGAACAATATTGCCCGAGATGTGAGCCTTGGAAGGAAAAATTTAATGTGTTTTGTATGTAGCATAGAAACTAAAACCGTGTTTTCCTCGAAATGACATTTTGAAATCGGTGCCAATAAATTACATATAAATATAAATTAAATCAAAATCTAGAACTTTATCGATCGATTTCCTTTTTAAAAATTGTTGCCCGTTTTATGACCAAAAACGTCAGTTTTTAAGCCAAACATTGAAATTTTAAATTGTTCTGACGAACACTTCCCTAAAATCTAATATTTTTTTTAAAGTCGATCGATGACTACACCTTTTTCAGATGTAATTCGAATTATTCCATTTGTAATTCGAATTATTCTATTTGTAATTCGAAATATTCCATTTGTAATTCGAATTATTCCATTTGAAATTTGAATTATTCCATATGTAATTCGAATTATTCCATTTGTAATTCGAATTATTCCATTTGTAATTCGAATTTTTCCATTTGTAATTCGAATTATTTCCTTTGTAATTTCAAATAAAATAATTCGAATTACAAATGATATAATTCGAATTACAAATAAAATAATTTGAATTATAAATGGAATAATTCGAATTACAAATGGAATAATTCGAATTTCAAATGGAATAATTCGAATTACAAATGGAATGATTCGAATTTCAAATAGAATAATTCGAATTACAAATGGAATAATTCGAATTACAAATGGAAAGTTACGAATTACAAATAGAATTCTCGAATTACAAATGAAATGTTACGAATTACAACTAAAATGTTTCGAATTACATCTGAAAAAGGTGTAGATCTTTATGTTCTAAACAAGTCCACATAAATATATGACGATCGGTTTATTAGTTTTCGAGCTAGAATTCGCACCGCAAAACGCGTTAATAAAATCAGGGTTTCGTAGACGGCATTTGCCCAAAACAACGTAATATTTTTCAAAAAAAAAAAAAAAAAAAAAATCAGAAAGTATTTAAAGATTTGGCTCTTTCAGATGAAAAAATCTACCAAAAAGTTTTCCACGAAAAAGTTTATGAAAATGGCTTTTATTGGGCTTTACAACTGAGGGTCACCCATTAAAAGGCATTTTGGGACAAATATTGAAACTTTGTCAGGGTAAGTACCCGAAGGAGTTGACGGATATAGTGCATATTCGAACCTAATCTATGTCTGGAAGAAATTTTGCGATGCACTAATTTTGGGCCAAATCGATTACCCCTTATAAAAATTATCGTACGTAGTATTTTATCGAAATTTTGTGAACTTTTGTGGGTTGTACCCGAATGCATTGACCGATATGGCCCATCTTCGAATTTGAGTTAAGTTTGGACAATATCGGTTGATCCGTTCTAACCAGACAGACATGGCTAAATCGACTCCAAATTGCCTATTACGATGAAACATATGTCTAATTGTACTTTCATTTTTATTGCTCCTTTAGCTTAAAGTCTGAGTATATAATTAAAACTTCGGTTAACATTAAACCAATAATTATGCTCCTAATTTTTTTTTATATGCTAACTTTTCTAAAATTAAATTCTTTAATATGTTTAGCGGTAAATGTTAATAGCATTGCTTTCACGTTCCTTAAATAACTTAATTGAACGTATTTATTGTTAACAATCAAAAAAACAATATTTATTTTTAAAATAAAATTTCTTTGTCAAGTATTGGTGTATATCTTAGTAATTTCTTTCAAACCACTTTAAATGTTAATGCTTGTTTAACAGTTAAAGTCTTGAAACTTCTTGTACTAAACATTTCACTTTTCATGTTAGAAACAAAAACGCAAATCCCCCCACACTATATACACACGTCAAACGAAGGCTGTGGCTATGAGGGGGCTAAGTTTTTAACATTATGCGTAAAGTTTGAAACGATCTGTTTTTGTTTTAACAGTCCGTTTCCATCGCTTTGCTTCAATAGACCAGACCAGGCACAATTGTTCTTTTTTTCGAATTGCTTGCACTTAAACAACAAACAAATATTGACCAAGTTTCTTCGTATACGGTTTGTATGATTGTTTGTAGTTGCTGCCGTGCTGTTGTCATTTACTACCCGGGCGTACTGGGCACTGTGAGACACGACCACTATCAAAATGTCGAAAAAGAAACTTTAAAGTTTCCTGACATAAAATTGAATTAAATTTCTTTCCCAAAAGCCGTATTCTTGTTACTTGACACAGTTTGGGGAGGTTGGGCTGGTCACTGTCATTTGTTATGACAACAATGAGATTAGTAAAAAAATTAAGTCGAATTAAACAGATGGGCCTTGGCTGGTCGCCTGCCTAACTGCATGCAAACACAGAAAAAGCTGCACGAGATGTTGTAAAAAAACTTTCCTTCTTTCTGAGGACGTAAGTTGGTTGTGTGACTGAATGGATATCAGTGGCACAATTGTGAGAGTACCACGCAAAGGAAAGTAAAATAGAAACTTTTTTATTTAACATTAAATCTTGAGGGAATTTTAAGTTCTAAGTGTGTCGTTGTTCAATTGCTATTCTAGAAAATGAACGTTCCACGAAGAAAAGGCCTTGAATTAATTTTTGTGCTCTAATTTACGTTTCGAAGTAGCACAAATGGCCAACGAAACTGGGGGTGAAGTTATTGAGGTGGCCCCCAAGGGGAGAAGTCATGTAATAATTATATTGTTGTCATTTTCTGTGGTGCAAAAATAACGAGCTTAATTTTGTGGGTTTCCGCTTTGTGTTATCTCATTTACTCAAACTGCGGCAAACAAACTTTGTGGTTTTAAATAAATCTTGCAAAGAAATACTTACGCGTGGAAAGTTAAGTGTCTTTTGAGTTGTTGGGTGAGCGAGCGAGAGAGAGCAACGATTGCATGTGTTTGAAGGGGATTATGAGGCGTATGATGATTATATTTTAATTGCTCATTCATCATACGCTCCTGAGGGGTTATGGTAAGGGAGATGGAGAATAATCCAAAACTTGATAACATTATTATTAAATTTGTATTTCAATGCCACACGTTTTTCAAATTTCTTTTGTGGTAAGCCAATATTTATTTTTCTTATTTAAATTAAGTAACTTGGCACAACAATTCTTTGGCATGTGTAATTAAAATCTAAGGAATTTCCAGGTGATCAAATACATAGCAACCACGAGGGATAATTAAAACTTTGAGAAAAAACAACAAATTGAGATGTAAAAAAAACACAAGAGCCATGAAGAATAATTTGTTATCGTTGTATGGGTGAGTTATTAGAGCAAAATAGTCCTGGGACCAAATTATAGACCAAATCGGTTAAGCCGTTCGAGAGTTCAGTCAGACGAATGGACAGGGCTAAATCGACTCAAAATTGATTGAAACAGATTTTGTCCAAATATACTCGGGCTCTAAAAACATTTTTTCGATTTTGCACATTTGTATCGCATGAAAGTGTTAACCTAAAGGCTGAAGGAATAACAACACGCTCTCTTCGAATAAAATGGGACAATATTATCCAAAGAGAGCGAAACTCATATCGTCTTCAATTTCTTTGGGATCTTCTTGCTTCTTATTTTCATCCATCTTGGCTTCAGCAGCAGCGGCAGAACCACCATCAAAGGTTTAAATATAAAGTAAATAAATACGCTATAATGTTTCAAAAAGACTCCCAAAGAAACATCTTATAAGTTTGCGATATTTATTTCAACTTTTTTTATTTAATACTAGTGGTGCCGGAGTTTAATGGCAACTTTTTATTAATTTTTTACTTTACTATTCAACAATAGATATTTTATACCTCTTTTCTCCTGGTCCATTGTCAGACTGAGTTATTCATCGAGGATTTGAAACTTATCAACACCTGTATCAACTGTAATCTTTCCTTTCTCTAACGGACTTTGTGGGTTTTCCGCCCAATGATGCTATTTACGATTAATAATCGGCCTTGTTCCTAACTTTATCCTAACGCGATCTATTTATAAAAGTATAACCAATTGTTAAAGCCGAATTCTTCCGCTTTTTGAGATGTACATGTTTTTAGTTTTTTTATTGCTGATGGACAAATAATACGCTTCATAGGGTTTTTCTTCATAACGGAGGTAGCGTACCACCTCTAAATTTAATCCTACATGTACCGCGGCACATACTTAAAACGTGGCCGTTGTTGGGACTTCGAGCCCCAGGCTAAGAACATTTGATTGGGAGCACAACCACCGTTGTCTCGAAATTTATTTGCAGGCTGTTGCGTTCATATGTTTTGCAAATATTGCGATTTTACAACAGTGGCCATTTTTCCACGGGACATTCCTGAAAGTTTTCTGAAAATTTAATGAGATAAAATTCAGTGTTTTGTATATACAATGAATGTATTGAAATGAGTGGACGTGGTCATCAGTTTTCAAGATGTAACATATTTAAAAAAGTGGGCGTGGACGGGTCTTTAGGTCCCAAATAAGCACGTAAGGTCGAAGACACATTTACAATTGTCTCGCATTAATTTTCTCGCAATTAATTTTCAAACCGATACTTTTGTAAATTTTTGAAATATAGCGTTTTTAAACAAAATAGGGTACAGAAGAGGTACGCCGCCCCTCTGAAATTCAACAAAATATGTAGCCTATTTTCACCCGGAGCGCAACCATGAAAGTTTCAGGAAAAACGGTTTCCACATTGTGGTGTTGGGTATAAAAAGTGGGCGAAAAAGTGGCCTTACTTTTTTTTTCCATAAAAGCCTTAGTGGAGCTATGACGAACATTAAAAAAACAAGTAAAAAAGTATCAGTCGGCTTTGCCGACAGAGATATACCCTCAGCCTGTGTGGATTGAAATATCAAAAAATCTTAGGCGTATGAACCGACAAAAGTGTGGATAGGATTAAAGCTCAAAAATTTGCGGGGATATCGCCGAATCGGAAGATCCGTTCGAGAGTTATACTGCCCTCCAACCAATACACACGGTGTTAAAGGTTTTTTTTGCACATTTCAGGCTATTTTCCCAGGAAGTATGGACTTGCCCTTGTTGAAATTTGTACCGTCGTACAGGGGACAGTGAATAGAAGTTGCTGCAACAAAAATCAAAACAATTCGATTACAGGTCCTAAACTGAACTTTTCTGAAATTTTGTGTGGGAGGTACCCTAATAAGTGGACTGATTAAGTCCTTATTGGAACCTAATCTAAGTTTGATAGAAATTTCACGATGTGCAAAGTATAGACCAAATTGGTTACTCCCTTCAAGAGTTATCGTGCGCACAAAGTTTCTAAACATTTTCGAACTTTTGTGGGGGAGGTACCGTAAGGAGTGGACCGATATAACTCATCTTCGAACGTGAAAGCCAAATTTTGGACTAAATCGGTTCATCCGCTCGGGAGTTATCGTGCGCACCAGCCAGCCAGACAGACAGACAGACTGACGGACATTGCTCAATCGACTTCAAATTGTCTGAAACACATTTCGTCCAAACATACTTGAGGTCTAAAACCATTATTTCGATGAGGCACATTTTGCCAGTATGAAATTGTATATACCATCGTTAGCATAAATTCTGAGGGTATAAAAAAGTGGGCGTAAAAGTGGCCTTACTTATTTTTTTCTTTCCATTAAAAAGCCTAAGTGGAGCTATGACTAACATTAAAAAAATAATATTACTAGAAATGATCTTCGCCTAAAAAGCCAAAATTTTCACATTAAAAAAATATCCAAATCGGTCCCGCCGTTTTCAACTGATGCACTTAGCAACGAACGTCATTTTATTTATATTTATAAAGATATAAAGTTTTTTAAAAATATGGCTTAGGGTAGATACCCCGCTCCCTTCGAAATTCAAGAAAAAATGCAGTCTATTTTCACCGGAGGTCATCCCTGTACATTCCCTGACAATTTCAGGAAAATAGGTTCAGTAGTTTTATAGATATAACCACGTTTGATTTTTTATTTATAAATATTTAAGGTTATCCAGAGCTGTGGTCTACATTCCTCATTCCAAAAGTGTGTGCCAAAAAATGTTATATCAGAATTTTCTTCATTACCCAACATCTACCACAAGCTCCCAATACGAGTAAATTATGAACTGATTTAATGGCGTTAGTAATAACAATTTTATTATCATCTCAATAAAACAGTATTCGTTGTTTCAGAAACTATCAAGGCTATGCTTTTTAGTGTCAGTTATAATGAATTATTGAGATATTATATCCAATGTGAACTCTACCAATATTTAGACTCCACATTCATTTCCATTTTGATTTTCATATTTTTGTTTGCTTTTACCATTCCGCACTCATTCCATTAAACTCCAAACATTTGTGCGAACGGCGGCAACTTAGTATTCCAAAAACGTTTTACCTCTAACCACCCTTCCTGCCTGCCTGCATATCCTTGTGCAAATTTTTGTGTACAATATTTGTTTTTGTGGTCTCTGAACGTTCATAATGGTATTTTAGGTAAAAGTATTAGCCATATTTTAGGTAAGTTTATGTATAACAGCTGTTGTTTTTGTATAGTTTTCTAGCAGGGCTTTTTTCGTTGGAGGTTTTACAACGAACGGCCAACGAGCCATACATGTTTTTTTGTCGGGGGGGTTAATGAATGCCATGGAAATTGAAACCATTACTGACTTTTAGTATATTTATGGCAAATTAAGGAACCGTGTTAAATTGTGGGAGGTCGTATTGGCAAAAGTGTTGCCACACCATTGCCTTTGTGCGGAAAAGGCCTGCAATAAAATTTATAGAACTTATGACAATACCAACGAATAAAACTCAGACAAACAAAGAGTTCAAACAGCCCGCCAAACGACCAACAAATTGACCTCAAATAAGTACTAAACATTAATGGCCCCAAATGATAATAACAGGCCATAATTTTAAGAATTATTACCTTTAATTAGGCAAAATGGGAGTAAATGCCATGCTGCTCTGTTTGCGTTTTGCTTAAAGTCCTGTGAAAATTTTACAAAAAAACGGAAATGTCAACATGTTTTAAACAAATGAAGGATGCCGAGAAACAGGCAACTCTCGGCTGGGAGACAGAAATAAGAAAACAAAATGGCTTTAGTTTTGGGATCTTATAATGAATGAAGTTAACCAGATTTTAGAAAAAAATTATTGAAGAATTTTCCTACAAGCGAATCTTTACTTAGCAAATATTACTGAAACACAAATAGGTTCGGGGTGATAAGTTCTGTGACCTATGTGGGTATTACTTACACTCACGACAGAATTTAACTTATGTTCATTTAAGGCATCGCTTAGTTGTTTTTCGTACATAACGAAACTACTTGCTACTCTTAAGCAAACAGAGACCAGAATTGGTCAATTTGTTCCAAACAATGTTTATTTAAACTTATATTTTTTCTACAAATTTGATCCTCTTTCGTTGTACCTTTAAGTATTGTTTATTTATTTATTTTTTTTTTTCTTTAACTAAATGGGACTGAAAGGGAAAAAGGGTTCTTTTCTAAGCATATTTACAATGTAATATGATTTTCTCGTTAACGTTAAAAAAAGAAAAAGACCTTGTGTTCATTCTTATGCTCGCATTCACTTACTGGTATTTTATGTAAATTCTATTTTTAAGGGTTTCGCATTATTCTTCTTTTTTTGGGAAGGAGTAATAGGATGATATTCAGAGGAAGAAAAAAAGAAGGAAAAATCTGTTTTGTATAACATGTTTAAGCAAATTAGTTTCGTTTAAAAATTGCCTTTGTTACTGGGTGGTCATAATGTTTGAAATTTGTACGTTTACTACACTCCAATGATTTCAGAAAACCCGATTACAAACTTATTCAATATTTTTCTACTATTCACATTTTCCTTTGGAAAAAAGAGTGTTATTTTGAAATAAAAAATTTTATGGACATGTTTTAAATTGAAATAGAATTGTGTGTTTCTTTAATGAAATCGTATTATGTCGTTTTACTTTTTTTCGTTCTAAGAGGATCTGTATTAAATATAAGAATTGGTTCTGATAGAATTTCTTGTTATATTAGTTAAAACAATATTTAAGGTGGCAGGATTGTAGTGTGGAACATTTTACATTTAGTTTTAAATTTCTTCGAACTGTATGTATGTTTGAAGGAAATGTTACCAACCAAATCGCGTTCTCCTTTCCAACATTATGTGTTTTATTCAATTTCTGATTATAACCCTTATTTATAAGCCTTATCAGCTCTCGGAATTCAAATCCCATCATCGGATGACAAATTTCTTGACAATTTGAGCATAACTTCTATTTCCAGTCTGAGTCGAAAACAAGTAAAGAAGCGTTAGAGTTAAATTCGATCGGGCCGAACTTTTTATACCCTCCACCAAGAAATATTTTGAGTTCAAATAGAATTATGAGTTTCTTTTCCTGTACAGAATTGAAGGTGAAGACGTTTTTGGTCAAAAAATGTAGTAAAAAATAACAAATTACTTTAAATAGGGCGATACCATTGTAGGGAGACTATACCAAAACTTGGACCTATGCTTACAAATTTTGTTGGGAAAGTTTAGTGACCACGCATATTATAGCTAGTTCCGATCGAAAAATTTAGTTAAATTCCAAAATACCTAAAATCGGTAGGTACGGTTAAATGAGGACTACATCAAAACCTGAACCAATGTAGGCCAAATTCGAATTGCCTGCGTATTTCCAAAATATAGCATTCTAGGCCAATTACTGTGGACACGCTAGTATGATTATGACACATAGTGTGGCCAAATCAATTTTTTTGTACCAAAAATTCCTAAAAATTCGACATGAAGTGATAGAAAACAAGCTAGTTAATAGCCTAGGCAGAAGGTAATCTTAATTTTCATTAACAGCCTTAATTAAAATTAATTTGAACATTATCACTTATTTTTATTGCACAAAATCAAACTGAATTTATATTTAGCATTTTCAATATGGCAATGATATTGAAAACCAATTGTCTTTTGTCAAATTTCCATGTTTCTTTGACATAAGTAGTGGTCTTTCGGATATCATAGCAGTTAATCGCTTTTAGCGCCTTCTATCAAGTCTATTTTAAAATTTTTATTTTCACAAACATTTT
The DNA here is from genome assembly GCF_047663935.1 of Musca autumnalis. NCBI lineage: Eukaryota > Metazoa > Arthropoda > Insecta > Diptera > Muscidae > Musca > Musca autumnalis. The sequence goes on along the minus strand of NW_027411755.1, from coordinate 2,566,691 downwards.
ATTACCCACCATACCAATTCTATCGAAAATAGTATGTTTCTTTACAGTTTTGCGAAATTTTATAATATTAAAAAGCCTCACAAATATCGCGAATTAATTTAATTTATTTTTGCATTATCGTGGTAAAAATGTCAATGGTAAAAAGTATATTTGTTTCGCATATTTTGACGAACTTTTTTAAAACTTTTTAAATGGTCTGTTGGGTACAAAACAAACAACACAAACAGCCGTTTCATACATGCATAAACTGTCGTCTGTCAGGGCAAAAAATTAATTCAATTTAAGGAATTTTTAATGTAAATTAACTCTGCCGTATGTCTAGGGTATAAGAGAAAAACATGAACATTTTGTTGGTTGTACCGTTGTATTTGAAATAATGGTATCTATAACATGACCTTTTTCGTTAAAAAAAATAATCAAAAAACGGCAAGGAAATTCGACGATTTTGTGTGGGCCATATTATCACGAGTTATTGGAATTTTTTTATTGATTTTGCTATCGGATAGTACGAAACCTGTATTATTAAAATGTGCTTAAAAGCAATTTAGCATATTTTATGTTTGCATCCAAACACATTATATGTTTGCTTAATTTTTTTATGCGTGTATTTTCAGGATTTTACCTACAATAATCAACTGATTTAGCCAAAAATTTACATACAAAGATCTTTACGAGAAAAGTGTATCCTTATCCCATATAGCCTTAATTCAATTTAAATTTTTTAAGGTTTCTGGACACATTTCTGAACCAAATTGGCTGAAAATTGACATTTAGGGATCCTAGTGAGTATGGAGCAACCCTGCAAAAAAGTTTAGTTGTAGGTCGACGTTTTAATATAGCGCCGTATGGAGCAACCCTGCAAAAAAGTTTAATTGTAGGTGCACGCTTTGATATAGCCCCATATTTCTTTATATGAATTTTTTGTAACTCTGCAAAATAAAAGATCTTCATTCGATAAACATTTCCTCCAATTTCCATAGCTCTATCTTCATCCGTTTAGAAAGTATAGATTTTTTTTGACACAATAAACCCATTTTGGACACACTGTGCAACAGACAGGCAAGTGCTATATCAACTCAGAATTTCCACCTGATCAATGATTCTTTCGATTAATTACAAATAGAACAAGTAAAAAAGTATCAGTCGGCTTTCCCGACAGAGATATTCCCTCAGCCTATGTGAATTGGAATTTCAATCCACGGACAGATCGAATGTATTAAGGGTCTTTTCAGAATTTTGTGGCACTATTTGGACATTTGAACGTGCCGTAAAAGTGGATTAGGATTAAAGTTCTAAAGTTTTGCGGAGGACGGAATGGACCGACATAGTGCATTACGAAAGTGGATCTTATTTTGAGAGTCATATCTTTTCGATATATATCGCGCACACTATTCATTTCTGTGGGTTATCGTACACCTGTTAGACCAGATTGCCAGGAAGCATGGACTTGTCCACGGAAAACATAATATTTATGTACAGCCATCGGTATAAATTTCCAAAGGATCTCCGAACAGACCCTAAACTGCAATTGGACACAAATGTTGAACTTTTGAGGGGGAGGTATCCTAAAGAGAGGACCGATATGTGCCATTTTAGAAGTTAAACTAAGTTTGGAAAAAAATATGACGAAGGCCAAATTTTGGACCAAATCAGTCTATCAGTTCAAGAGTTATCGTGCTCTCCAGCCACTACATAGTATGGACTATGGACTCAAGAAGTATGGACTTGCCCCTAAACAAAATTTTACCGTCGTAATTGAGACAGCGAGATTTATCGTGCTCTCCAGCCACTACATATGGTGCCATAGGGGTTTTTTACACCTTTCGGGTTGTTCTCTCAAGAACTATGGACTTGCCCCTAAAGAAACTTTTACCGTCGTAATTGAGACAGCGAGATTTATCGTGCTCTCCAGCCACTACTTATGGTGCCATAGGGGTTTTTTACACCTTTCAGGTTGTTTTCTCAAGAAGTATGGACTTGCCCCAAAAGAAACTTTTACCGTCGTAATTGAGACAGCGAATGCAAGTTGCTTCAACAAAAATCAAAGCGATTCAGAAGCAGGTCTTAAAGTGAATTTATCCGAAATTTTGTGTGATAGGTACCCCAAGGAGTGGACAAATAAAGTCCATATTCGATCCTAATCTATATCTAGTAGATATATGTGGATGTGTGAAGTATGGACCATATCGGCCACTAACTTCAAGAGTTATTGTGCGCACAATTTATCCAAACATTTTTGAACATTTGTGGGGGAGGTACCTGAAGAAGTGAACCGATATGGCTTATCTTCGAACTTAAACTAAGTTTGGACAAAATATTATGAAGGCCAAATTTTGGATCGAATCGGCAAATCCTTTCGAGAGTTATCTTGCGCTCCAACCACTACACACGGTGTCATAGGGGTTTTTTGAACCTTTCAGGCTATTTTCTCAGGAAGTAGGGGGAACTTTTGTGGGGGAGGTACCGGAAGGAGTGGACCGATATAACCCATCTTCGAACTTAAACTAAGTTTGGGCAAAATATTACGAAAGCCAAGATTTGAACCGAATCGGTTTATCCGTTCGAGAGTTATCGTGCGCTCCAGCCAGCCAGACAGACAGACGGACAAACATTGCTCAATCGACTCCAAATTGTCTGAAACACATTTCGTCCAAACATACTTGGGGTCTAAAACCATTTTTTCGATGAGGCACATTTTGCCCGTATGAAAGTGTATATACCCTCGTTAGCATAAATGCTGAGGGTATAAAAACAAACTTAAGGGACCACTTAGTGAGCACAAAAAAACATTTCAAGAACTTTTTACAAGAAATCAACCAAACTTTTTTAGAAGATTTTCTTTTTATCCGAAAAGTCACACCTTGAGCTGCTTTCGAAAATTTTGTTTGAAAAATATTGCAATATGTTAAGGGAAACGGAATTAAAAATGTCGATTTAAAAAAATGGTGAATTGGGTAATAATCCCACAAAAACATACGAAGATAGGATAATCCGTTTACGTGCCACAGTGGACACCACGGTCAAAAATGTCATTTCGAGAAAACCGCGTTTAAAACTTCGATGTTACATACAAACCATTTTTCCTATCCAACGCTAATCGATCGACCCGAAAAAATTTGCAAGTGGCCGTAACCCTTTAATATCCCTTAATTCTATGGTGTAGGCAAACCGGGTCGCCATATTACCAGAAATGTTTCTACTCCGTATCACAGATTTGCACTAGGCCTTTTCTAATCTCAATGTTGTCATATTTACAACAACACATTTACTTCTTAATTTTGTCAATCTTCTTCCCGTGTGACCTTATATTTGATAAGAAACTCAGTAGTTTTATCTGTACAGCCTCTTACCTGTACTGTAAATACTACATATCTATGTATCTCGACTCGTCAAGCCTTTTGACTCGGTCACGAACATTCCCATATGTATCTAACCTCCTGTAATATTTCTTAAAATGTATTTCAAAGAAGTTTCCTAATTAATGTTTGCAATTGGTTCACCGTAATCCTTTAATGTCTTTCCATGATGAACTCATTTTCACAATTCCCAGTTAGAGCTCCATTAGCTTGAAACTTCCTTCAAAAAAAAGTAACAAATTGGACCTTTTTATTGCACACAGTTAGGATACTAAACAGCATCGTATACCTTTTGTAATGTTTTTATAAATTTCTCTAGACCAACAAGAGCATCGTTATAAGCAGACAAAATACATGTACCTTCTCATTTGAAGTTGATGTTATATTAGGGTTCATTAATTTTGTATCTTCGAAGGAAGTGAAATAAATGAAACAGAATTTTAGATAAAATCAACGTATTAGATTTAATGCCAAATTTTAGTAACCAAGACTTATGGAGTTCGAAGACCTTTTTGCTAATGTACCCTAATGTATCATATTTATGTGGGTAATTTGTATCGATATGTATAACACAAACATTTACACACATTCCCATTTTCCCATTTTTTGCCATTTAACCAAGGAAATGACAAAAAATTAGAGGAATTTGCAAAGATATTTTGAGGTAAAGGAACTCTTGTTATGTATTCCAGTGGGTAATCAATAACGAGGGAGAAATCAAAAGAATGTAGCTTGAATTCGTGAGTATGTATTATATGTATGTACAATATTGAGAACAACTGGGCTAACCCTTTGACATAGTTTTCCATGGTTCAATTTCCTGGAAAATCATCAACATACATATTTTGCCAAATCAATATTTGGGACTAGAAAATGCTTACGTTCTATAAAAAATGGTAGCTTCTTGGAAAACCGTATTGTGTGCTTTGAGGAATATGCTTTTCTAAAAAAAACTCATGTTAAATTTTGGCCATTATAGTCACATGTGGAAACATTTTGTATTTAATTTTGCTACAAAATACGAAAAGTTAAATCGTATTGTCTTCGTTTCAGGTTAAGAAAGAGAAATGTTTAAGTATAGTTACAAATATTGAGTGAAATTAAAAAGCTCTAATACAGTATAATAGATTATAGTTTCGAATTCGAATAAAAGATCAGATCTAATCCCACAATATTTATGCACGTCAAACAACAAAAACAGTTTTTAGAATTTGTATGAAATAATTAGTTAAATTCTATAAGGTTTTTATCAAATACTCGTAGTAATATTAATTAATTAGAATATCGCGCTTTGGAATTAAGCTGCTGCTACCACTTATCACAAAGATACGGAACAGAAGAGTTATGTGATTAAAGCAATTCAGATTATATTTTAAACTAATTGCTCTGATTATTATTTAAATAAAATTCCAATAAGTTGAACATTAAAAACAAACATAAAAAATGATGTAAAAAATAACCAAAGAGGATTTGATTTTTAAATCATTAAATTCCAATGGCATGTTAATAAAATGATTATGTCAACAACAAATATAAAATATTTTTCCCAATAAAGAATAAATTAAGCTTTAAAATGGCAATACATCAACATGTTTTTTTTTCTGTCACGACTCATATTATTTATTTGTTGTATTAAATGCTAATTTGTTAATTATAGCATAATTTGTTTAATTCCGTTCGAATTTTTTCTGCTTATATAAATGGATTTTTTTTCTCGCACCAATTAACTTTAGAGAAAATAAATGTATATTAATACGACTAAAGGGCCAAACCATCCATGAGAAAAAATCTATTAAACTTGAATGAAAACTATGACAAAGCTTTGAATACTTTGGAATATGGTAAAAAATAGTCGTTGTTTCAACGCTCACAGTAGTCGACACCTATTTAAAAATGTAACTGAATTCTATGAAAAATATAACATTTGGAGGTATCGTAAAGATCAAGGATATCAAAACAAAAGCTAATTCATTGTTGCCAAGTTTTCTTTAGTGATTTAAAGCACAAGCTGTAGGGTTAGAGAGAGACGGAGTAAAAAATTTGCAAAAATCTAAAATAGGTTTGGGGATGCGTGGCCACTACTCCGCTAGTACATCTTTCGGTCCATTGTGATCAAAAGATTATAAGAAAATATATAGAGAAGAACAGATTGAAACAAGCAATGCTGATATTAATTATGGTAAAGGGCTCAATTTTTTTTAAAGGGTCAGTCATGGAGAAAGTAGACACCTACCCTAATTGCCGAATTGCACAAATTTATTTGAAGTTGTTCTGGTGATTGACAAAATTGATTTAGTGAATACGAACACTTACATCTTGGTTCGTTGTGCCATATTTTTTGGCTCTTACATAAAATAACCTTTCAATTCTCCAAAAGAAGTGCAATAAAGGTGCCAGACTTGTGGACGGTGATCCATGTCTAGCGAGCTCATCTGCATTCTCGTTTCCCATAATGTCGTAATAATCAGAAAGCATTTGTTAGATGGATTTGACTATCCGCGAATATAGTAACCGATTTTACGATATTAGTATCCAGACATTTTATGAAATCTGCAATCATCCCGACCGCGATGATCATAGTAGACGTCAGCACCAGTACCTTTTTCCATCTCAGAGCTACCTGCATAAAAAGCCAGACCGTGCAGAGGAGGGTTACTTTTGTTCCAGTTATCTCTACTTGGAATAACGATATCGATATATTCACATCACATGACAGCTTATATATATTCGCTAGATAAATATTTGCTCCTTTCTCCATTAGGATAGGTACAGGCATGTTGCATGAAATTTAATGTCGAACTGCTTACGCACTGCTCCGGTTATTAGAATTGAAACTGTTCTTTGCATCTTGTCCAATGGGCCTTACCCATATACCAGTGTATAATCGATAGATTCAGTCCCCAGGTTTTCTCAATCGAGTTCTTACACAAAAAGAGTGCAATTAATGCTCTCTCCGTTCTTTGATAAAATAACATATACAGAAACTGAACCACATATGTACATATACATATGACAAACTTTTCTTCGAAAGAATTCGTTCAAATTGCTCCTTATTCATTCCATATTGATATAAATGCAAACATATGTAACAGGTATGTGTGTATGTAAATTCTGCTACCTTCAACTTTTACAAATCGACAAAATATTGCTCGATTTGCAAACACAGCTACTGCAGATGGAAATGGAGAAAAGAACATACTACCATTCCCAGCTCAGGCTTCTCTTCAACATACAGATACACTCACACACGCTCCCCGAATGTATGTATATGCATATATCTCTGTTCGAACTCGTTTTCCAACGATTGATTTTGTAATTTTCTCAAGAGCATTCGTTACGTGATGCTTAAGTGCGTTTTATTTGTTGCCGTTGTCATTGCTGTTGCCATTGGTGACGGCAGCCAGCAGCTTCTGGCGTTGGATTGTTGGAATTTTATTGTTCAGTGTATTGCATATCGTCGCAACGCATTCAATTGTGTATGACACTTTCAATATAACAACAATAAAAAAGAAGAACAAAAATAACTGAAAATCAAGCGTATTGTTATTTAAAAACACAGTACGAGCAACAGTGGTATGCTCCAGCAGGCAGTGCCATTTTACCAGCAGTGTAGCGAATAACTGAAATTGATGCAAAGGGAATGGAAATAGCTGAAAATTCATATCAATATCCCAGTGATTTCTAGAATTCCTACTTGGCAAGAACATTCCCAAAAGCAGTATTCAATACATGTTCGGGCTTGTATGTGTAAGCAGCAACAGGATTCAGTCCTTTGTGTGTTGTTCGTTTGTTGCAACGCAATTGTTCAGGCAGAACAAATTGAAATCTTATGATTTGGAAACTTATAATGCAATAAAATTGCACACAATGAACATGAGCAATGAAAATGCAGTGAATTGACGAAATTTACAACTTTTATGACAATCAAATGAGAAGAACGTATGGAAAATAAAAGGAAATAAACATTTAATAACTGACGTAAGGCTAACAAGTGGAAAGAAATTATATGAAAAAAAGAACACCTGGCACACCATGTGTGTAATAGCAAAGTAATAGATTCAATTTTTATTTTAAATGCAACTTCTTAGGAAACGAATATTCTGTGAGCAACTTCTCCAAGTGGGACAGATGATGAGTCGGAATGAGGCAATGACAGCATATCTTTATACATAAAAATCAAATGTCGTTCGTTGGTAATGGCATCAGTTGAAAACGGCTGGAACGATTTGGTTATTTCTTTTTGATAAATGTTCGCCATAACCGGACTTAGGTTTTTATGCAAAGAAAATTTGACCACGCCCACTTTTACGCCCACATTTTTCAATTTTTATATTTTCTACAAAAATCTCTGATCCGATTTTTCTGAAATTGTCAGGGATTGTACAGGAATGGCCCCCGGTTGAAATGGGCTACAAATTTTGTTGAATTTCGGAGGGAGCGGGGTACTTCCCCTATATCCTATTTCTTTAAAAATGCTATATTTACAATAACTATGAATATATCGGTTTGGAAATTAATTTACGAGACAATTGTTGTTGTGTCTCCTACCTTACCTACTTTTTAAGGACCCAACAACTTAACCACGCCCACTGATTTAAGTATGTTATATCTTGAAAACTGATGACCACGTCCACTCTTTTCAATGCATTATTTTTCCAAACCCACTGAACCTAATTTCATGCAATTTTCAGAAAATGTTCAAGAATGTCCCGTGGTACAAAATGCTATATATTTTAAGACGAATTTCGGTAGACTATTGTTTTATAATCGCTTAATTTGCTAACTTATGAGTTTATGGCTTGCAAATTAATTTTAGGGACAAGGTTGGGTGCGCGCCGAACAAGAAAAACGATATACATATATACAAATTTCCTCAAATAGCGAGGTTCAACGGTCCATAGCCTTGAAAAACTAACAAATATACATAAGTCTAATTTTTTTAACTTTTATAATTGGATCGCTTTAGGATAAAGACAGGGGACATGGACGATAATAAATCCTAAACAGCATCAATGGGTGAAAAAATACGACAAAGTCCGTAAGAGAAAAGAAAGGTCACAGACAAAAGCTGTTGAAAAATTTAAAATCCTCCTCGGTTTGACATTGGACGGAAGATGAAGTGAGGTAGACAATACCTATTTTTGAATTGTCAAAATAAAGTTCATATAAAGTTGTAATTTAATCTCATTACGAGGGGCCAGCAACCGGACCGGGGTCTGCTAGTTCTTTAATAGAAAATAGACATACGAGTATGGAATACAAATGAATTGGAAACCCCTTCATATAACATTCAGAAGAATACTTAACGCTTATACATGAATTGAGAAGAAGTCTTCAACTTCCTTCAACTACATAAATAAAGCTTAACCACTGGACCCATTGTGAAATACACTTAATTTCATAATAAATTCAACGATTTAACATTAAAAATTGTCGCTTCAAATAATTTCCTTATTCAGCATAATTTAACAATTTAACAATTATTAAAAACAAATCTTAGCATTGTTAAACATTTATTTCTCCGCATAAATTTTCTAAATGGCGATTGTAATTTCTGTTATTTAAATCCCAAAATCTATTATTGATTATAATTCATTTATGCTTCGTTAAATTTTAATACAATTTTCACGCCTATTCAAGCATAATGTTAAACAAATCCGCCATTATTGTATACGAAATGCCTTTAACGCCTTTTCTCCGAAAAATAACAAAAATCTATTGATTTTCTTCGCCGCTATATTCAACACACCATCATACAAGAAAATTGGCAGGACAAGTAACAACTCTGCTTGCATTTATTAGGCAAAGGAAGGCAAACAACAAATTTCTTAACACAAACTAAAAGCCGGAAATTATTTGACTTTAGCGCTGTGAAAGCAAAACGTAAACATTTTTACTAAATAAACGATATACAATTTTATCATGCTGGCCAAAAATACAAACATACCCAGTAGATACGTATATCCCAATAACAACAACAACAAAATTCAGGGTTGTACAAAATGAATATTGGCCATAATTTATGGCCTACAGAAGGACAAAGCAAAACAAACCACACCATACACCACCACTACTACACCGCATGTCATCACAAATGAAAAGCGAAGCCTTGGTAAACACACAAATATCTAAAACCATTCATTCAGACCCGCTAACAACGCACACCCACAGACAATGTAGCCGCTACCACAACTGTCAGGTCTAAGAAAATGTATGACAACAAGGCCTTAGACAAACAGCACAGAATAACAAATATTCTGTTGTCTTTTTTTCTGTGCGGATTGTGCTTTGTTTTTACGAAATATTACAATGAAGGTCCTTTTTCGCTCTTGGCAGTGTGGGAAGTACAAGAACATACATACATATATATCAGATATGTAAATACGTATGTACATATATTTCATGTATTGGTCCCACATTAAGTACATTTACAAAATGTCATTTATTAATGTTTAGCAAAAATCAAATTATTGTTATTTATGGCTAAACAAAATTGTCAGATTTTTTGTGGAAAATGGGACATGAAATTTTCATAAACATGAAATTCCATTCCACATTGAGGTTTACATTGGCACTTTTTTATAAATATTAATGGTACAACATTGTATGATTGCAGTGTTGGATTTGCAGATAAGAAATGGGAAGCTAAATACATACATATTGAAAGACTTTAGTTTTTTAGGATAATAAAGGCATGTGAAATTGGATAATTGTTTTTTAATAATTGTATTACAGAATGGGAATGGCATTTTGAGGTGAATGAACGTTGTGGCCTTTTTCGGAAAGTTCAAAAAAAAAAGAGGACAATACTTGGAATTTTGATTAATTAACGAACAATCCAAATATTAAATTACTAACGACATATTATTAGCAATTACTTATGTATATGCGTATTTATAAAAGCATGTACTCTCTTCCTCCATATTAAAAAAATGGTTTATAAGTTGTTTGCTTAGTAGGTACGATTGCTAAAAATTCCTTAAAACTCCATTATAAATAAAGATTGTTTTTTGCAGGATTGTTAAAAATCTTAGCATTGGCTTCAAAGGAGTATAACCTTTTAATGTTCAAAGGCTATCAAATCCTTGGCAAATTGTTGATAATGACAGATATAATATCTGCTCGATATTAGTTAGTGAGTGACACAAGATCGGTCAACTAATTTGTTATTAATCACGTAATAATAAGTACTATTGGGAAGTATACAAAACTGGTATTCGATTCGAGAATCAAACTCACTAATCTCCGTGTAGACGTTGTTTTATTCCCCGATTTTTTACCAAATAAGACAGGGTTCGTTTTAGAATACGATTCTACAATGCTTTATTTACTTTATTACACTTATTCACAAACGATTTTAATTACTAAGCACACATTTCTTTAATATTTTCTATTAATTCTGAAAATTTTGGCATTTTGAATACATTTTTTATTTGTTTCTATTTTCAAAATTGGGGAGAGAGAGACATGTCAAAACAAATTTTGGTTTCGTTTTTTTCTAATTTTTTACGCGATTTTAATCTTATAGAAAGATTAGGAATGGAACACCACCTTTTTCCTTCTGCATCTACTATAAAATTTAGATTTTTCAAACTAGTTTTGGAAAGACTGTCAGAACTTTAATCATTAATTTTTGGTTTTTTCAAAATCCTTTTTGGAACGGCTCTCAGAGCTCAAATCTCAATCTCAAATCAATTTTAAACAATTACTAAAAGTACCTTCAGAGCTCTTGTTGTGGGATTTAAGCATGCCTACTGAAATCTGATGTTACACAATTCCTCAATGCCAATTTAATCCACTCTATTCTTACTTGTGTAAACCAGCTCTTAGTCATTGAGGATGAGCTTTTCGTCTTCAAAGAAATAATTTGTTTATTTTGGTGTATTTTTCTTTTTTAATTTATTGAAATTTGACAAAAATGACACCAAGTAAAATATCTATCTTCTCATTAACAAGTAAAAAAAGTATCAGTCGGCTTGGCCGACAGAGATATACTCTCAGCCTGTGTATATTGAAACAATTTTTCCCATAAAACGTATGTATTTAGAGGGTTTTAAAAAATTTGAACGCATGAACCGACAAATATGTTGATTAGATTAAGTAGCAGAAGTTTTGCGGGGGAACTACTTAAAAGAATGGATCGACATTGACCATTATGGAAGTCGATCTCCAGCCACTACATACGTTGCCATAGGGGGGTTTTACTCCCTTTGGGCTGTCTGCTTAAGAAGTGTGGTTTTGCCCCTGAAAAAACTTTTAACATCATAATTGAGGCAGCGAATGCAAGTTGCTTCAACAAAAATAAAAGCGATTCGATAGCAGGTCTTAAAGTGAACTTATCCGAAATTTTGTTTGGGAGGTACTGGATGAAGTGGACAAATATAGTCCATATTTGGACCTGATCTATATCTCGTAGATATATTAAGATGTGTTAAGTATGGACCAATTCGGCCACTCCCTTCAAAAGTTACCATACGAATAATTTTTCCGAACATTTTTGAAATTTTGTGGGGGAGGTACCTGAAGGAGTGGACCGATATGGCTTATCTTCGAACTTAAACTATGTTAGGACAAAATATTACTAAGGCCAAAATTTTGACCCAATCAGCAGATCCGTTGGAGAGTTATCTTGCGCTCCAACCACCCCACACGGAGTCATAGGGGTTTTGTGAAACTTTCAAGCTATTTTCTCAGGAAGTTTGGACTTGCCCCTGCTGAAACTTGTACCGTCGTATGAGGGGCAGTGAAAACAAGTTGCTAAAACAAAAACCAAAGCGATTCGAGAGCAAGTCCTAAACTGAACTTATCCGAAATGTTGTGTGGGAGGTACCCGAAGGAGTAGACCTATTGAGTCCATATTGCAACCTCATCTAAGTCTGGTACATATTTCACGATGAGCAAAGTATGAACCAAATCGGTTACCCCCTTAAAGAGTTATCGTGCGCACAAATTTTCCGAACTTTTTCGAACTTTTGTGGGGGAGGTACCGGAAGGAGTGGACCGATATAGCCCATCTTCGAACTTAAACTAAGTTTGGGCAAAATATTACGAAAGCCAAAATTTGAACCGAATCGGTTAATCGGTTCGAGAGTTATCGTGCGCTCCAGCCAGCAGGACAGACAGACAGACAGACAGACAGACAGACGGACTGACATGGCTAGATCGACTCCAAATTGTCTGAAACACATTTCGTCCAAACATACTTGGGGTCTAAAACCATTATTTCGATGAGGCACATTTTCATCGTATCAAAGTGTATATACCCTCCTTAGCCTAAAGGCTGAGGGTATAAAAATTAAATAATAAAAATTCTAAATTATATAATCTTAAATAGTCATCTAAAATGTCAAGCAATGAATGAATTATACAGTCTTCCTAAGGTCCAAAAACGTTCAGACAACCTACTCATTTACAAATTAAAATGGTACACCATCAATTTAATTTAAAACCTTTTACATCGATCTACGTAAAAAATATTTAAACACATATGGGAAATTAATGATTTTAAATTACTGAAATATTTTTCTGCACTGCTTTTGTGCTCGCATTAATAATTAAAATCATTTAAACCGTAATTGTTGTAATGTTCCCTTTTGTGGGCTTTTTCTGCTTTCCTTGACCACTTGTTAATGTTTCAATCACAGATTCTATTATGAAAACAAAAGCATTTTATGCCTTCATTGTGGTCAAGAGTGGCCACAAAAACAATCCATAAAACAAGTGCCAGCAACAAAAAACAATGAAATGCCACATGCACACTCACATATATTTCACCATACTACGGCCACCACCTTCCTCAGACTCCCTTCCCTACGATCAAGTGATTTTAACAAAGACAACAGCAACAGTCATTCGGCCACAATGCCATTACATGGCAATAGAATCCACCAATCACTCCCCACAGACAATCAGCTACGATGTTGGTTAGAATGAAGAAAACGTAAGCAACAAAAAACACAAACTAAAACAAAACAACCAGCCAGCCAGCAGCTGGCAGGCATTGAGGCAGTAGAACCAGTTCAGGAAACACCAGCAGCATAAAAACCCTACTCATTATGGGTATTGTTTATGTGTTAAGGTTTAAATGCATTTCGAAAAAAAAGCAACAGCCACAACAACAACAAAAAAGAATCTCAGAAAACGAGTAGCAATCGAAACCTTAGGTGATGGTGGTGGTGGTAGTTGCGGGAGTCCACATGAGAATAAAAAAACGGTAAAACGCTATACAAGGAAAAAACTTTAAAACAGAGAATATGGAGAAATTAAAACGCCCTCGAGCAAAAAGAAGAAAATCAGGAAAATGAGGAGGAAAACCTCAAGACAATAACAATAAACAGCACTAAGCAGCATAACTGAAATAAAAACTTCTGTTTGTTGTTTCCTTCGTTTTCCGTTTAAGTCTTATGGTATTTTGTTATTGTTTTTGTTTTGTTCTTGTGTATCCTCCCCCAACTAGTTGTTCGTTCTACTTGAAATCGTTGTAATTCACAAGAAAATTAAAGCGATTAGTTGTTTGGTGCTCTTGAAGTGAAGTGAAGTTCACTCGACGAATGTCGTTGAATTGCTGCTAGAATGAATGTTGTTTTTGTTTTTCTTCTTCTTTTTTTTTTGGTTTGCTATGTCTTAATATGCGCCATAGTTTGTGTGCCAAGACGAACATGACAATGGCTTTGTAATGAACACTAATGCCTTCCCCCAATGTCTACCAAACAAATCAGCCTAAAGATATGTTTCAAGTTTTGTTAAGATCTGCCTCCTACAAATATGCCACACGGCTGTGTATGTGTGTGTATATGACACATATTATGTTATGTGTGTACCTTTAGTGTAACGCGGCAAGTGGATTAAGTGGATTAGGTATTTTAAGTTTGTCTGTCGCTAATATCATCGTAACTTTTGCACACAGTTCAAGGTTTTCTCGCTTAAGTGCAAACAATTACTGTTTAAGTTTAAAGGGATTTTAGTTTGTTTTCGGAATTTTTGTTGATTCTTATTTCATATATCGTTTTAAGTTTTGAGGAAATTTTACAACGCATTTTAATCTCTTGAAATGCCCGTTAATAGAATAACTGCTAGATAGATTAAAAGCTTTGTGAAATACTGATGGAAAATATTTTAAGTAGCCAAGAAAGTCATTTTTTTTTTTTTAATTTCATGACGAAAGGGCGGTTTAGCTTTAAAACTTTGAGAAATATACTGATATGACTTTAATGAAATCTACAAGGACACATTGGTAGAATGTTTAACTGGTGGGGTAATTTAAGGTGTGGTTTATTAGATGCGTCGTCTGTTAGAGGCGTGGTCTATTGGAGGAGTGGCTTACAAGAGACGTGGCTTAATAGAGGCGTGGCTTAAAAGAATCCTCTAAAAAATCCACGTTTTACCCAAAATGCTTTAAAAAATCCACGTTTGACCCAAAATGCTTTAAAAATCCACGTTTGACCCAAAATGCTTTAAAAAATCCACGTTTGACCCAAAATGCTTTAAAAATCCACGTTTGACCCAAAATGCTTTAAAAAATCCACGTTTGACCCAAAATGCTTTAAAAAATCCACGTTTGACCCAAAATGCTTTAAAAAATCCACGTTTGACCCAAAATGCTTAAAAAATCCACGTTTGACACAAAATGCTTTAAAAAATCCACGTTTGACCCAAAATGCTTTAAAAAATCCACGTTTGACCCAAAATGCTTTAAAAAATCCACGTTTGACACAAAATGCTTTAAAAAATCCACGTTTGACCCAAAATGCTTTAAAAAATCCACGTTTGACCCAAAATGCTTTAAAAAATCCACGTTTGACCCAAAATGCTTTAAAAAATCCACGTTTGACCCAAAATGCTTTAAAAAATCCACGTTTGACCCAAAATGCTTTAAAAAATCCACGTTTGACCCAAAATGCTTTAAAAAATCCACGTTTTACCCAAAATGCTTTAAAAAATCCACGTTTTACCCAAAATGCTTTAAAAAATCCACGTTTGACCCAAAATGCTTTAAAAAATCCACGTTTGACCCAAAATGCTTTAAAAAATCAACGTTTGACCCAAAATGCTTTAAAAAATCCACGTTTGACCCAAAATGCTTTAAAAAATCCACGTTTGACCCAAAATGCTTTAAAAAATCCACGTTTGACCCAAAATGCTTTAAAAAATCCACGTTTGACCCAAAATGCTTTAAAAAATCCACGTTTAAACCAAAATGCTTTAAAAAATCCACGTTTGACCCAAAATGCTTTAAAAAAATCCACGTTTGGCCCAAAATGCTTTAAAAAATCCACGTTTGACCCAAAATGCTTTAAAAAATCCACGTTTGACCAAAAATGCTTTAAAAAACCACGTTTGACCCAAAATGCTTTAGAAAACCACGTTTGACCCAAAATGCTTTAAAAAAACCACGTTTGACCCAAAATGCTTTAAAAAATCCACGTTTGACCCAAAATGCTTTAAAAAATCCACGTTTGACCCAAAATGCTTTAAAAAATCCACGTTTGACCCAAAATCCTTTAAAAAATCCACGTTTGATCTAAAATCATTTTAAAAATCCACCTTAGGTCTAAAAAAATGCACGTTCGACCTAAAATCCTTTAAAAAATCACTTTTGATCTAAAATCATTTAAAAAATCCACATTTGATCTAAAATCCTTTAAAAATCCACGTTTGATCTAAAATTCTTTAAAAAATTCACGTTTGTTAGGGGCTTGGTCAACTAGAGGCGTGGTCAATTAGATACGTGGTTAAAAGAGGCGTGGTCTTTTAGGGGCTTGGTCAACTAGAGGCGTCGTCAAATAGATGCGTGGCTAAAAGAGGCGTGGTCAATTAGATGCGTGGCTAAAAGAGGCGTGGTCTTTTAGGGGCTTGGTCAACTAGAGGCGTGGTCAACTAACGTGGTCAATTGAAGGCGTGGTCAACTAGATGCGTGGTCAATTAGAGGCGTGGTCAAATAAAGGAGTGGTCAATTAGAGGCGTGGTCAAATAAAGGAGTGGTCAATTAGAGGCGTGGTCAAATAAAGGAGTGGTCAATTAGAGGCGTGGTCAAATAAAGGAGTGGTCAATAAGAGGCGTGGTCAAATAAAGGAGTGGTCAATTAGAGGCGTGCTCAGTTAGAGTCATGGACAGTTAGAGTCGTGGTTAATTATAGGCGTGTTCAATTAGAATCGCGGTCAATTAAAGACGTGGTCTATTAGGGGCGTGGTCAATTAAAGGCGTGGTCTATTAGGGGCGTGGTCAATGAGGGGCCGGGTCTTTTAGAGGCGTGGCCAGTTAGAGGTATGGTCAGTTAGAGGCGTGGTCAATTATATGCGTGGTCAATTAGGGGCCGGGTCTGTCAGAAGCGTGGTCAGTTAGAGGCGTGGCCAGTTAGAGGTATGGTCAGTTAGAGGCGTGGCCAGTTAGAGGTATGGTCAGTTAGAGGCGTGGTATATTAGATGCGTGGTCAATTAGAGGCGTCGTCTATAAGGGGCGTGTTCTATTAGGGGCATGATTAATTTGAGGTGTGGTCAATTAGAGGCGTCGTCTATTAGGGGCGTGTTCTATTAGGGGCATGATTAATTTGAGGTGTGTTCAATTAGAGGCGTTGTCAATTAGAATTAAAATGAATTAAATGGCAAAAGTTGAAGTGATGCACCGACATAGTTCATCTAGGAATTCCTTTCGGTAGTTATCGAGCCAAATATTCATTTTCGAAGGTCATCGTAGATTTTTTAGAGATTTTGGGTTACCATATCAGGAAGCATGGACGTGCCATTGTAGTCATCAATCATCAGTATTTAATGAAACTTTCAGAACAATTCTCGAACAGCCCTTACCTAAATATTACAAAAAATCGAAAAAGTTCTTCCAAGTGATAGACCGTCAATGAAGAAACGAGTGTGCTGGTTTCAGCTTGTGGTATACTTCAACACCAAATTGAAGCCAACAAGTTTTTAAGTGAATTTTCTTTAGGAAAAGGGAGCAAGTTCGAAAAGAAACATCCCCACATCACATTTGGGTAGACTTTTTTTGGGATACGAGTAACGTAATTAATACAGTTGTTAACAGTTTGCAGCAAATGGAAAAGATAAGGTAGTGGAGGAGGATCTTTGGAATCAAAGAAAATATAGAAATAGTTTAAAAGATTAATGCATCTAGGTAGTGGAACAAATATTCTGCCACCTAAGATTTGTAAGATTTGTTCATGCTTTGTTTAGATAGGTTGCTTTTTTTAGTAAATTTTCGGGGTCAACATTAATTATGTACTTATTACAGCCTTTGAAGGTTTCTTCTGTTTGGACGAACATTACGTTATTAATTGCTAATTTTATTTCTATTTAATATTATTGTTTGAAGGTTTTCAATACACTGTTTTTGTTGCTCTTAATGTATCAGTCACAATTCCTAACTTTCAACGCCAACTTGAAAATAAACTGTCTCAAATTAAAACATAATTTTAATTATGTTTCACACATGAAAGTCGGTCATAACATATTTAAAAAAAATCTTTACAATTTTGTAATAATAAAAAGATCTATAAAAACATGATGTTCAATTTGTACTCATAAATTGTTGCATATGGCCCAAAGCTATATAAAAATTGTTGTATGTATGTGATAAATTTCAATATATCAAAATAAACATATCAATCATGTGCATATATTGTTATTGTCGTTGTTGTTTTCTTTTACAGAACTTTAAGTATTCTGTTGGCATACAAGTGTTGTACACAACAATCAAAACATTAAAATATTCTTTATGATTATATACCACACACACACATACACACTCACACACATGCTCATGCATACGCAAAATGCAGGACCAACAAAAAGGAGACATTATACATTCAACACTTAACATGGTATCAACAACATTTTGCCTTGTAATAACGACGCATCATATTTAGCATATAATAAAAATATGAAAATATCATAAACTAACATTATAACATTGTGCTGGAGGATAAAAGGGAAGATGACGATGCGGGTGAGGCGTAGATGCGATGTTGGAAATCGTGGCAAGCACAAAAAGCGATGTTATTGTGTCCGTCAAAAAAAAAAAAAAGAATAAGAAGAAAAATCACACCCACTCACATAGTATGCTGACTTCAAGAGTAGTCACACATCTCCATAACAAATGTGTGTATACACCCCCATACCCTCTATTATACGTCGCACACACTCATACAGATCCGCATGCAGATTGCAATGAAAATGAGTCAACATCAAGGCTCTCCAAAGAAGGAAATGAAAAAAATGAACTTTAGCTTTACAATGCCCTTAGGCATTACATGGAACTAAACGACTCTGGTAGAATGTTGCAGCCTTAATGATGGATAAAGGACAAGTGAGTAAGGGAGGGGCAAGTGAACTTTAGGTTATGGTGGAGGTGTGGGCGGGCATATGTGTGTGTTGTTGTTATTGTAAATGATTATGATACGCGTAAGACTCTACACAATGCTTCGTGGTTTGTATTATGATTGTAATAATAATTTTAAGTATGTACAGATGTAAATATATATTTTGTTTTGTTTGGGGTTGGAGTCTGATGCACGAAACAACGAAACGAGAAAATATGCTGCTCCACAACAATGCTTAAGACATTCACATCAAAATATACTTTTGTATTTGTGTGCGCTTATTTATATTTTTTATTCAGAATTATTCTCATTAAATGTAACTTTTTTTTGCCTGCGTACAAAATTTGTTCTGTTCTGTTCTGTTTGTTTAATTCCAAAAGTTCGCCGTTGTATGCTCTTGTGTTGAGTATAAAGTTTATCTTGAATATTATAATGTTTACGGCAGTAATATGGAGGAATGCCATTCTTCGTGCACCCTGAAGCAGACAGTGGCTGTCGTAGTTTTTTTTTTATTTCATAATTATAAAGAGTGTTGCAAATTAAATGCTACGCAAAGTGTTTTTTTTAGTTGTGTGAAGACAACGACGTACACACACTCATATAATTGTTTGTGTTTTTGTTATGAAATGAAATGTGTTGAGTTATAGGAAGCCTCATATACAAGTGCAAGATATTAACCATGACAGTTTTAAATGTCATCACTTTGCAAAGAAATTAAATATTTAAAGTGCAATAAAAAATGGAAATTCAAGTTGGGATGAAAATTGGAGAAGCATTTTAATTAACGGAATATATAAAATATTATTTTAAGAATAAAGCTCGACATAGGTGCTGGCAATATGGCCTTTTCATTTTTAGTGTAAAGATTATCAAAACTCCTCTTGTATGAGCTTAATGCCACGTAAGAGAAAACTATTTCCCACGAGAATCCCTGAATATATATGAGAAAAGCGCAGACCAAAGATCCATCCATTTTTCATTTAGGAGCATGGTACCAGGAGTACCCTAAGGCTGACTTCCCTGCAGTCAGTAGCAACACGGGGCGCCAAGGAAAATATCGAGATATGAGGAGAGAGATAGAAGATGCGTATTTTCAAAATAAAAACGAAAGAGCACGAAAAACGTGAGCGTGAGAAACGCGAGATGTTCAGGAGCCAGAATGGAGTCTGAACCGACTAGTAGTGGACCCTGTCTTTAGCAGAGTAGGCTCTGACGACCGACCATTAGCGGTATAACCATAACACCAGTTTCTAAGAGGAAATGTTTAGGAACCACAGCAAAAGAATGGCATGTTCGGAGGCTAGAACATGCAAGCAAATGTAAAACCAAAGATAGCATCCCTATAACCGAACTAGGTATCGTTGGTCTAATCTACCATCGATTACTGAATTTTCACTGATTCGAGTATTTACAAAGAGAAAAAATGATCAGAATTATTTGATGACGAATAAACGCTACGTTAAACGGATACGATTTGCACATTGGAATGTGAGGACGCTTTATCAAACTGGAAAATTCGCCGAATTATCTAGAGAATGTTATAATAATAATAATTGTTCCACAAACATCCCATAAGGGACAAGGGAGACTTCTCTCATATCAATGAGTGCACCCCGATTCATATTAGCTCAATGACATGGGACCTACAGTTTATCACCGAGTCCGAACGGCGTGTCTAAGACACCACTTTTGTAGAGAAGTTACGGAGAATGTTACAGATTAAATATTAGTGTTTGCGGTCTGAGCGATGTAAGATGGAACACCAGCGGAGAAGTCCAGAACAATAAAGGTGATGTACTGTTATATTCTGGTATGCCAAACCAGGATGATCCACATATTAGAGGTGTATACATATTCTTAAAAAAAGCAGCGTACAAGGCACTTATAAATTGGAAAGGAAAGGTAGAATTATTACAGCCACCTTAAGGACAAAATGCAATAATATAACAGTAATTCAGTACTATGGCCCTACGGATGAGAGTGATCTCACTGAGAAAGAGTGTTTTTACAGTCAGCGGAACAGTGTACTGGCAAATATACCTAAGAAAAACATAATATTACTACTTGGGGATTTTAACGCCCAAATAGGCTCAAATATTAATGGTTTTGAACATGCGCTAGGAAATCGCAACATTAACTGGGAATTGCTGTTAGAGTTGTGTATGAACTTTGACCTAAAGATTTGGGGTTCGCTATTCCCCCATAAGCAGAAACATAAAACAACATGGAAAGCACCTAGTGGAAATTACGAAAATCAAATAGACCACATATGAATCTCAAAGAGATGGTGCAACATATTATGCGATGTTAAATAAAACGATAAAACGATACAATAGAATGGGCAGTGAAGCCCAAAATGCAGCGAACAGTGGAAACACTTAAGAGCTCTACAATGTCATTAGAAAGCTAAGTAGAAAAGCTACTTCTCAGACTAATCGTACTCCGGTAGAAGACGAAACGGGATGTCTTGTTACAGCAAAAGACGACCAAATAAAAATTTGGAAAAGGCATTTCGAAAAAACCTTGAATATTAGTCAACATCATCAGGAACAATTTCACATATATAGATCCCATCCATCAAACCCGCAAATTAATATTGAAAATCCTACGCGAAATGAAATTAAAGAAGCTATTGATAGCCTAAAAATGGAAAAGCCCCGGAAATGACGGTATTCCATCAGAATGTTTTAAGGCATGCAGCACAATAATGGCGGATGCATTATTTCCTCTATTCAAACAAATATGGGAGGAAGAAAGTATCCCTATGGACTGGAAAGAGTCAATAATAGTAAAACTCCATAAAAAGGGTCCCAAGACTAAATGTGGTAACTGGAGAGGTATATCGTTGCTACCATCAATATTACAGATATTTATCAAAATAATATTGAACAGAATAGCAGATCCCTTGGAAAAAATTCTACGAAAAAACCAAGCAGGATTCAAAGCTGGTAACTCATGCATAGATCATATATGCACAACCAGGATTATAATTGAGCAATCGATTGAATACAATGCAAGTTTGTATCTGGCCTTCGTTGATTACGAGAAAGCATTCGATGTCATTAATAGAAGCTACATCTGGGAAGCAGTCTCATCAAAAGGGATACCCAGGAAAATTGTGAATATCATAGAAAAAAGCTACGAGGGAACAACGTCTAGGGTCTACACGAGGGCAATGTAAGTGAATCCTTCGTTACCACCAGTGGAGTACGTCAAGGCTGTACACTATCACCTTTACTCTTTATAACAGTTCTTGACACAGTATTCGAAAACCTAGATTCCGCCCCAACTGGTATTAATTGGAGAATGTTTGACAAACTTCGTGATTTGGAATATGTATGCAGACCAAGTTAAATGCACTATCTGAGGAGTCTCTCAAAATCGGGCTTAAGGAAAAACAACGACAATGAGAATCTACGCAAACAATAAAACCCCGTTTAAAATCTATGACAAAGACATTGAAAATGTAGACCGCTTCGAATACATAGGTAGCATTTTATCTACATCACGAGGAACAATTGAAGACGTTGAAAGCCGCATACAAAAGCGCAAGGTACTTTTGCGTCTCTTGCAAATATCTGGTCTTCGGAAACGATAGATCTAAAAACAAAAGTAGATATATTCAATGCGTGTGTAAAATCTACACTATTATATGGCTCGTCACCAGCAGCATCACTAACAAATTGCAGGTTTTCAAAAACAGATGCCTCCGTAGACTTTTGAAAATATCGTGGCCGCAAACCCTTTCTAATGAGCGACTGTGGATAGTAACAAGGCAGCATGGAATAGTATCCGATATGACCAGAAGAAAATACGGTTGGCTTGGTCATACTTTAAGGAAAAGCGAGGATGAAAATTCCCACTCGGCACTTAGATGGAATCCACAAGGACGTCGCAATAGAGGCAGACCAAGAACTACATGGAGAAGAACAATCATGTCAGAAACTAATCAAACTCTTGATCAATTACAGTATTTAGCGAACGATAGAAACACATGGCGAAACTTTGTAAATAGACTAAGTTTGTAATATGTAAATCATTTATAAACATGTCATAATAATAACAAAATACCAGACTGAAAGGTATGGCGCACGTACATTCTTCTGCAAAAATGACTAGTTTTCTAATAAAAATTGCGTACTGTAGATCTGTAAGGAGCACTTTTATGGTATCAAACATGAACGGCGATGAAGATTATTTGCTGTTTTTACTATGTACAGTCCCGCCAGTACTATCGAGCATATAATATGCATATTTAGAAATAAATGTATTCGATATCATACGTACCGAAACGGTTATAAGGAATCCATTTTCTTTATCGAAGCACATCATATAATATATATGTAACTGGAAACTGATTTATCTGTAATACACCCCCGCCACACAGTCAACGATATTCTCAGTATTTATTTCCGTTTTTAACTCAAACACTGCAATTTTTCGATTTCGATTTGCCTCCGTTAACGTTTATTGCCTTCTCGCTTGCAGCCAATATGTGTCAAATGCAAATTTCACTACATAAACGACAATAACAACAACCAAACCAACCAAAATACAATGAGAACACAACAAAAAAAAAATTGGAACGAAAAAAAAAAATAACTCGGCAATGTAAAATTTCATATTAAAGAAAAGGGAAAAAGTGAACAGATAATGTGACAAAAGCATTGCTGCTGAATATACCCGCAGTGTTTAAAAGCAGCAGTTTATTGTTTGGTTCGGGGACAACATGAAAATGATTTTATTGCGATGAAGCTTCGCGGTGATGGAAGACAGCAGATTTTTGATTCACAAGAGGAAAAACGAACAGAATCATATGCTTAAACACAATCAGAACAACTGGAAATGTAGGTGAAAAAACAATACGCTGTAGTAGTTCATTTTTCTTCCTTTTTTATTTATTTAACTGGCTGCAAAAGGGAATTCGTATACTGTCATATTTTATAATGAAATTAATTTCCCTAAAGGAGAAAGATGTTAACAATTTAAAAATAAAGAAAGAAACAAATAACAAAAACCTGTGAAAAATGAAATCATCCTATAGGCTAATGAGATTAACGTAATCTCAAGAGGACAACACAATTCGAAGCGATATGTTGAAGTCATATTACTAGTTTTTCTGGGTAAAAAAGGACATGAGCTAACCAAATGAACGGTATTATGTAATTTGTACTAAATAAAACTTGTAATAATACATAGAATTACATTGAATATTGGAACAACAACATTGGGATAAAGATTGACTATTCGGAAATAAAAAATAAAATTTGTGACATAACATTTCCAAAATGGAATAGTTTTCAGTAGGGGCATTCGTGGGAGGCTATCAAGAAGCAAATCATAACTTGACTAGTTATCCGTCGTTGGTACCGAAATTGGTTGATTGTGATAAAGGAATGGAATAAACCGCTTACAAGAGTGAAGCCTTGCAGTGTACCATAACTTAATCTGCATATTGACGTTAAGAAGCCCTCAAACTAACTGAGAATATGAACTTAGATATTCACCCACCTTTCAATATGCCGTACTAAAATGTAAATTTTATGAGAAATATGCATAGCCTCCCTGCCGTACAACTATTGGGGAAATTGGCATAGAATATCAATAACCTACCCACCCCCCCATTAATCCGTAGCCTCCATTGATAAACTCTCGCACACGCATTTATTGATTTTATGCAAAACATTTTGAGCATAATTTATCCTGCATATGACAAGTCGTCTTCATTGAGAACAGCTCATAGACGGAGCCAACATTGGGGTGGGCATATTCAAATATTAATTGAAGGTTCACTGTGGACGAAAGAAGGGGGTTTTTTGTTGGCTTTTATCGTACCAATCAAACACACACAATAACCTTTGTAAATTCTGCAACAATTGTCAAACTAAGGCCAACATCAGTTATTCAACTATAAATATACCGATATAATGGAAATGCAAGGGTATGGCTCTTTACTTTACGCATATTCTAAAGAACGAAATTTCAGTGGAGGTGGTAGGGAAATTTTGACCCTAAACAACAACAACAATATTATTGGAAAATTATTAGAGCATGTTATAAATTATTGAAATTATTCTCCTGTAATTGTAAAATGTCAATTTATAATTTCCATTGAAATATTATGTTAATGGCCAAGTTTAAATTGATTAATTTAATTGGGCTCTTTGTATTGCGGAGAGAGAAAGTAATTGCTTTTCAAAGAAATCGTGGAAAATAATACGAAATTGTACATGACTATTTAGATATTTAATTGTCCACAGCTTTGGCATGTTTTGTGTTATTTCTTGGAATTACTTAATAACTTTGGCTTTTAAACAGTAACAGTAAATTAGAATTAGAACAATGTACGTAATTAATGGACTGAATATTAAATGTGAACTTCGATGTTGCATTTACATTTCTATGTATAAGAACAATTCGAAGAATAAGTACAAATGATTTAAGTTTATTTTAGATGGACAGTTATATAGACTAATTTAAGACTTGTCATGAAGGTTTGCATTCAGATTTAGAAATGTAACCCAGTCCTTGAAAATATGACTATTGGGGCACTATAACAAAACATGGCTGTTGTACGTTGTTTGGTCTATGTAAAAGCTATAGACAATCTTGATGTAGACCGATATTTACGCTTGAAAATTGAGAACATATATATCGCTCCGTTACTCAAAGAGTGTCACATATCGAACAAGCCAGTTTCAAAAATTTCTGTGCAAGATCAAGAGTGATTTGAAGTATTTTAGTGCTTCATAGACTCAAAATACTTTTTTGTTGATTTACGCAAAATTTCTAGTAAGTAAGTTGTAACTCATTGAGTTTTAGAGGTATCAACATGAAAGTTTGACACAAGAAGAAGTAGAAGTCGTAGGAAAAATAGAAATTGTTAACCAAAAAAACCAATTTTCGGAGTTATGCCATTCTTTGGTTAAATGAGCGATATGAATATCAAACATGACTTTAAAAGTTCCACAATATGGTCGCACTATGTTGCCTTAAACTTGGGATATCACTGTGCAAACCTGAAGATGAGATCACCTGCCGTAGGCCAACAAATGTAAGTATAGAGAGTAGAAAATAAATTTATTGTAGGTATTATTTCGATTACGGATATGTATATAATTTTTCCGATCCCGAGAATATGTAGAAAAATCAAATAGACATACTCATTCGCCAACAGTTTTTAACTGTCCAGCAGTCCATCAGCTCCTGATTTCATACTGTTCTTTTGCAGATTAATTGCTGTCTTGACTCCACTCAATGTCGTCGTTTGGTTTTTCCATTTGGTGTATGAAGTCGAGGGGGTTTTACATTATTATCGCCTTGACGGCTCTAAACATGGTGCACCATTGCACCGGGGGTCGCGATACAATGCGTCGGCCAGCGCCCCTTTGGAATTACCCAGAGTACTCTTAGAGTATCCCGCAGGTACTAATTCGATGATCCACAATTATGGGCTTCACTTCCCTCTTGGTAAGGGGTTGAGTACTATCTTACACCTCTGCTGCTCTATGGGTCGCAGCACCCGGTTGATAATGCAACTCCACATCGAGCCGAAGCTCTACCCGCGATTTGGGTCCAAACCACAACCACCGCGTTGCAACCAATAGGTACCTCTCCATAGTCAGGCTAGATCAACAGATCTAGGGGGCTCCTGACTCCCGTGGTACCAGAAAGTCTCCGGTCAGACTTCGCAGTCGAAACTACTACCAGTTTTTGTTCCATACAACACGGGACTGGTCACCCAAAGTGAGAAAGAGTTTAGGCACGATCGGGGAATGTGAAGAGTGCAACACACGTGTTACTCTGATGTAGCAGTCTAATCACCACGTTTATATGAACGTAGCTTTCTCACTGCGAGGAGCGAGGCCCATTCACCTCTTCCGCTCTGAAACTGGCGAAAGTGCCCCTGACAAGATCTAAAAGATCTGTGATGGCGTGGTGGAGGGTTGAGATTCCCCATTATTCCATACCACCTGCGGTACCAGAAAAATTACCTCTGGTCAGATCTCGTAACCGAGTTACTTCTAGTTTCGGCAATATACGTGGTTAAGCCTATAAAGCCCCAACACAACAACACCTGCACTAACGCTCTTCGAAGGCGGAACGCCCTATTTGCAAAGTCCCCAAGACTAGCACGAGTAGAGCTAGTGGAGAGCACATGACTCACATCCCATTGGCCATCAACTCTGGTGATACCGATGGAATCTAGGTTCCTGAAGTCCTCATAATAAGGACACTCACACTACACATGCAGCTAGTCTTCTACTGAGCCACACAACTGCATGATGAAGTGCCAGAAAGGTTTCTACTATGCAAAAATGCATTGAGAAACCCATGCCCAGTCAACAAGTATCCCAGATGAAGGCCGAAACCAAAATCGGGGTTCGTCATGGCAAAAGTAACATCCGGGATAAACCTAAATGTTTCTCGCCCATTCTCGCACGAAAAGCACTTACAACGCTGCCGATCTCTTTGAGACGATCTAAGTGAGTGATGAAATTCATCCTCTCACCCATTGTAATGCCCAAATACCTCACTTCAGTCTAATACGAGAGACCTCGACCATCGAAGACGACGCTCGGATGTCGATTGCCAGGCAATCTACCCTTGAGTAGCATTGTGACACTTCTCTCTAGCGACTTGGACACCAACCCTGGTACCCCAAGTGCCAACACTAGACATCATTCTGGAGCCAAACTGTTCCATCTCAGAACGAGATTGAGCTTCAACCAGAATGAGCAAATCGTCTGTCAGGGCGTGGGCGCAGATGAGACTGATTTTAAAGAACATTTTTATATGGATTGTAGCAATTCTCCCATCTATGTAGCGGAGTGAATGTAGAGACCATGACTTCTCTTCTCCGATTTACCATAACTCCAACACCTGGGTCATATTTAAGTTAACGGTTTGCGATCTTGCGTCAGCCCGATTCTATCACACTTCCTGTAAAGCGATAATTTCAGCGTTGAACATACTCCGTAACGAGTATGACTGTCAGACTCTGACATTCAAATTTGCATATCACTGTCCTTAAAGGTTTGCGTTTTTTCATAGTGGGATGATTTTTTTATTGGGGTGTGTTCCTAACCCAATATAAGCGCGTCAGATGTTATCTCATTAACAAAGTGAATGTGACATCACACAGGCGAATCTGTCGTTGGAAAATGAGAATATAAAACATTATAGAGAAAGTTTTGCCCAATGTCTTATTGGAAATTCCCCGAAAACACCTCGGATGTCTGACTCTCAATTCCGCCTTGTACAAATACTGGAAGAACGCTTCAGTAAACTGAGTGACCGGCATATGGACCAAATTAAAGCTACACTAATAGAGACAGCGAATCGCATCCTCGGATTTGAGAAACTATCTTTATGCTGTCACAATATTGCAGTGCAATATTTACCGCCGACGATAGTAG
Source organism: Musca autumnalis (assembly GCF_047663935.1). Classification (NCBI taxonomy): domain Eukaryota; kingdom Metazoa; phylum Arthropoda; class Insecta; order Diptera; family Muscidae; genus Musca; species Musca autumnalis. The sequence continues at coordinate 2,538,588 of NW_027411755.1, read as the reverse complement.
TGAAACTACGTTAGTTTGTAAGAAATATTTGACGAAATAGTTAAATAATTGTTAAATATTGGGAGTAAATGAAGGAATAAAATAAACAACTATAATGACCTCAAGCTCGACAAACCTCTTATTATATCAAAATTTTGTAATTCTCTTCATCATTATGTTCCAAAAATCATTTTATAGTGCTTTTCATCCCATGTTTGTATTTTTATATTTTGGTTGTTTAAGTTAGAATTGATCACATTGTTTTATTTGGCCCTATGAATCGCATAGGCATATTCGTTGAAATCTCCTCATTCCCATTTATTACACCCCTGTAATAGTATGAGAGATTTCAACGAATATTCACTTGACAACCGCCCTTTTGAAGCATCTATGCAGATGTCAACACACAACATAATAAAAACAAAACAAAGAAACAATTAGAAAAGAATCGATCGACAGCTTGACTTGCAAGCAACACCCGCGCTTTATCGTAAGCTTCGCGTACATATCGTTGTACAAAAGGTAATATTGTTTACCACAAATAAATACACGGCAATTGAGCCATACCTTATACTAAAAACTATTGTGTTTTTATTTTATTTCTATCTCTTTTTATATTGACGGCCAAACGTGCGCATTGGGCGTACTGGCTCCATTGGGGAGTCTTGCTACACTTGTTTCCCCCAAGTCCCTATAGTGCGGACTAAACATTTGGTCCTTCGAGCCGGATAAACATTTGATCCAATCGAGCCGGATATTCCAGTTGGCATAATTTTGGAATTAAAATACAGTCCACAACATAATTGCAGCTTTCAACTGCCATCGGTACGTATAGTGCAAAGTGAGCAATAAATAAAAACAAGTGTTCGTTCGTTTGTTTGTGGCCATCTCGTTTTGCAACGTCACATATTCCCTTTTTTTGTCGATCGGTCAAAGTCCAAATCGTGGACAGACGTGAATACATACGGGAATAGAAATATCAAAACAAAAATCTATATATATAAAAGAGCTTAGTGATAAGTGAGTGAGTGAGTGAGTGAGTGAGTGACATGTATATCATCGCCCAGACGAAACCGCTGAAGCTAGAAAGTTGAAATTTTGACTGTGGGTTGCTGTTGATGCGTAGGCGTGAGATAAGGCTGGGTTTTTGGAAATTCGAACTAGAAGGGTACGAAAAGTACTAAAAGGTACTAAATATGGTACCCCTTGTATTAGGCAAACGGTCAGAGCTAGAATTCTGAAATTTGGAATGAGGGTCACTGATGGAGAGTTAGAAAGATGTACCAAAGGGTTTTTGGAAATTCGACCCATAAGTGTACGAAAAGTTACTAAATTTGGTACCAATTGTATATTTTGAACGGATATAGCTACAATGTTCATATTTGGTATGGAAATCAAGGTTGGGAAGTGGTGTTGATATAAGGAAATGATTTTGGAAGTTCGTACTTATGTGTACGAGTAGTACTAAATGGTACTAAATTTGGTACAATTTGGATTTGGGTGAACGGATAGAGCTGAAAACCTGAAATTTGGAATTTAGATTACCGTTGAAGTGTACGATTGAGATATGCGGGTAGTTTTGGAAATTCATACTTATGTGTACGAAAAGTACTAAATGGTACCAAATTTTGTACAATTTGGATTTAGATAGACATGGAAACCTGAAATTTGGAATTAAGATTACAGATGTAGTGAAGGATTGAAGGATTGAAGTAGTTTTGGAAATTCCTACTTATGGGTACGAAAAGTAGTGAACGGTACTAAATTTGGTACAAATTGGATTTGGGTGAACGGATAGAGCTGGAATCCTGAAAATTGGAATTTAATTACTTTTGGAGTGTAGGATTGCGTTAGTCTTGGAAATTCGTACTTATGGGTACGGAAAGTACTAAATGGTACTAAATTTGGTACAATTTAAACTTAGTTGAACGGATAGAGTTGGAATCCTGAAATTTCAAATTAAGGTTACTGATGGAGTGTAGGATTGAGGTACTTTTGGAAATTCATACTTATGGGTACGGAAAGTACTAAATGTATTAAATTTGGTACAATTTATTTGTGGGTGAACGGATAGAGTTGGAATCCTTAAATTTCGAATTAAGGTTACTGTTGGAGTGTAGGATTGAGGAAGTTTGGAAATTCGTACTTATGGGTACGAAAAGTACTAAATTTGGTACAATTTGGATTGGGAGGAACGAATAGGGCTGGGATCTTGAAATTTGGAATTAAGATTACTGTTGGACTGTATGATTGACTTAGTCTTGGAAATTCGTACTTATGGGTACGGAAAGTACTAAATGGTACTAAATTTGATACAATTTAAATTTAGGTGGACTGATAGAGCTGTTATCCTAAAATTTGGAATTGAGACTACTTATGGAGTGTAGGATTGAGGTAGTTTCGGAAATTCGTTCTTATGGGTACGGAAAGTACTAAATAGTACTAAGTTTGGTACATTTTGGATTTGGGTGAACCGATAGAGCTGGAATCCTGAAATTTATAATTAAGATCACTTATGGAGTGTAGGATTGAGGTATTTTTGGAAATTCGTACTTATGGGTACGGAAAGTACTAAACGGAACTTAATTTGGTACAATTTATATTTGGGTAAACGGATACAGTTGGAGTGTATGATTGAGGAAGTTTTGGAAATTCGTACTTATGGGTACGATAAGTTCTAAATTTGGTACAATTTGGATTTTAGGGAACGAATAGTGCTGGAATTCTAAAATTTGGAATTAAGATTACTGTAGGACTGTAGAATTTACTTAGTCTCGGAAATTCGTACTTATGGCTACGGAAAGTTCTAAATGGTACTAAATTTGGTACAATTTATATTTGGGTAAACGGATACAGCTGGAATCCTGAAATTTGGAATTAAGATTACTTATGGAGTGTAGGATTGAGGTAGTTTCGGAAATTCGTACTTATGGGTACGGAAAGTACTAAATGGTACTAAGTTTGGTACATTTTGGATTTGGGTGAACGAATAGAGCTGGAATCCTGAAATTTCGAGTTAAGGTTACTGTTGGAGTGTGGGATTGAGGAAGTTTTGGAAATTCGTACTTATGGGTACGAAAAGTAATAAATGGTACTAAATTTGGTAAAATTCAGATTTGGATGGACGGATAGAGGTGGAATCATGAAATTCGGAATTACTGTTGGGGATAGTTATTGAAATTCGTACTTTCATACGAAAAGTATTAATGGTATTATGAATAGAGGTGGAATTCGGAAATTCGGTATTATAGCCGCTGTTGGTGTGTAGGGTACAATAAGTGTACGAAAATTACCATATGGCACAGAATTTGATCCAAATTGTTATTGTGTAAAGGGGTAGAGCTGAAATTGTGAAGTTCGGTATTAGTATAGCAGTTGACGTTTAGAGTAGAGATAGAGAGGAAATTTTGGAAATTCGTACTAATGTATACGAAAAATACTAAATCGCGGTTAAGATATAGTTTTGGATAAAAGGAAGTAATTTTTATATATACTATAAGTACTAAATTTTGTGCCAGTTTGGTGTTGCATGATGGGATATAGGTGGAATTTCGAATTGTTGTATGACGGATTGTGTTGGTGTTTAGATACGGATTTTTTGAAATGAATACAAATTCTAAAATTAGGCTGGGGGCTGGATGATTTATTGAGAAATACGAAATGTACTAAATGCTATTAAATTTGACGTTGGGTGTAGCAGTGAAGATGGAATTATATCATTAGTGCGTCAAAAGTACAAAATTGCAATAAATTTGGTATTGGGCTAAGGAATAGAAGTGAAATTCTGATATATTATTGATTTGTCAGATTCATTTTTAAAGTATTATATAATACTAAATATTGAAGTATTATATAATACTAAATATTGAAGCACTGGTATTGGGTGAATCAATAATGAAATTTGTTATGAGGATAACTATTGAGATTGGATCAGAATGTTTATTTAAATCCGCCTTTAAACGTATGAAAGGTTTCTACATGTAATACCATTGACATTGGGTAAACAAGTAGAGCTAAAACTGTAACATTTGATCTAAGATCCTGGATTTTAAAAATTTTACTGAATAATGAACTATTGCTTCTAGGTTAACACGAATTCGGTTTCTAAATAATGTACTGAAATCAAAAAATCAAACGTACCTTTTCAACAAAATTGTTTTTATCTTTGTTGTCTTTTCTAAACGTTATAGTAAGTTCCTTTGAAAAGGTAGATCTATGCGGCTAATGTTTTACAAGAAGGTTTTTATATCCTGAGAAAAAAGGCCTAAAATAAAATGTCTCAAAAATTAACTGTTATATAGGGTAACATTTTCTGAATAATGGTTTTCTACATTTTGATATCACAAATTCCAAAATTTGGTTGGAAAATGTGAATGAAATTTTCAAAATGGCCATACCGTTCTAATAAAACATGGACTGGAATTTAAAATGTAGGCCGCTGTTGAAGTGTAGGGGTCTTTTTTTTTTGAAATTCAAACAAAACGTATACGAGCAGTACTTGAAAGAAATTAAATATCAATTCAAATAGGTATTTGTGCATCAAACTTTTCTGTTTTCTCCATATTAAATATTGTTTATTTATATATTATTCCTTTTCCGCTTACGAAGTAGCGGGCATTTTGCTAGTAATAAATATTTTCTTCCAAATATTTCCTATTATTTTCCTCTTCATTGTCATTTACCTGTTTCTTATTGTTGTTCCAAAAAGTGTTCAATTATTCCCTTAAACTCATACAATAATTTGCATTGATTTCGTTTCGCTTTAGCAGTGTAAATATACCAACATATTTTCATAAATACATCGCTTACATATTTACACTGCACGGCCTATTCGTGGTCCCTTCTGCTTTGATAAACACACGTTCGTATATCTACATACTCCAGCATCGTCGCTTTGTCGTACCGTTTAGTCGGTCAGTAAGTGGCTTGCATGCAAATATATATACACACGCATGTACGTATAAATACATTGCATTTTTGGGCATTCTCCTTTCTGTCGTGTCCGTTTTTTTTGCACGGTCTCCCGCCGGAGTATTATTACACAGTACCCGGTCAGTAAATTAGTACTGTGACACATATTATTATATTTTATGGTAAATATAATAAATCGTTGTCAGGGAACATTTTAATAATATATTTGGACATTTTTGAATTGAGTGCACCCTACAATCGGTCAATTGGATCTATTCTTGTGTAGGGCGTTATTTAAAAATATTTATTGCGATTTGTATATTTTTAGAATTTCAATATAGTTTGAAATTTTTGTTGAATTTTTGGACACAAATACACTACATTCGGTGGTTATTTGTATGCAATTGATATTGCACGCACCCTACAATCGGTCAATTGGACTTTTCCTTGTGTGGGGCGGTTTTTACTCAAATATTTTCGAATTTTATAATTTTTTTGGAATTTTGATATCGTTCGAATTTCCTCTTACATTTTTGGACAAATATAAACTACGTTCGGTAGTATTTTGTGAATTTTTGGTTGACATTAGATATTTATTATTGGGTTTTAATGCAATTTATCTCACATAGTGCCATTTTTGGTTATTACCAGATTCATATTTTGTGTAAATTAAAAAGTAATTTACATATATTAGAATCAAAATAGTGGTTTAAATTTTTATTGCTGTATACTTAGACAAATAGGTGGTTTCTAGACATTTTGAGTTGTCATTTCTATTTTTAGTTGCTTTTAATTTGCAAAATTTAGAGATTTTTTGGAATTTTGAATATTGTTTTAAAATTTCCCATTTCAATTTTTAACTAGACACTACAATTGGTAGCTTAAGAATTCCTCTTTTTGTCGAAACTAATATATTTTAGTGTGCATTTTACCGATTTTGAATATTTAAATTTTTAAATTTCCTATTACTATTTGCTTTTGGAATTTGAATATAGTTTCAAATTGTTGGTAAATTAAATGGTAATTTACATACAATTTAAATATTGTTTTAATTTCCTATTGTGGATTCTTAGGTTGTTCCTAGACCCTTAGAGTTGTCAACAATTAAATTTTTGGTTGATTTTCTTTAGAATAATTTGGTGCAATTTGTGGGATTTTGAATATTGTTTCAAATTTCAGATTTCCGATTTTAAATCAGGACGCTACAATTGGTAGTTTGATAATTTATCCTTTTGTGGAAAGTAATACATTTAGTAGACCTTCATTTTTGCTCTTAAATTTCATTCACCATTTTGTTGGTTTACTTTGTCTTTTTTGACTAATATGGCTTTCACTCCTCCATATTTATTAATTCGTGCTTCCAAGTCTATCGTGACATTCACTGAACACTTCAGTATATTAAAGGAAGACGAACTTGACTTTTATGGCCTCGAAGTATATTGTGAGGAAATTGAGAAATTGTGGAAGAACTTTCAGGGAACTTTTCAAAAATGCCTCTCTCGTATAGAAAATCCTGAGAAACTTCATTACATTTATGAGGAGTCGCATCAAAAATATGTAAATTGTTCGTCAATAATAAATAGATTGTTATTAAAATTTCGTAGTTCTGCTAAATTGTCCCCGAACACATTGGAAAATAGTTCGGTAGATTCCTTAACGGAGCATCCCGGTGATATTTCTTCGAAAAGCCTATCGTGTGATGCAAATGTTAAAAACCTGAGTTTGTCGTCCCACACTTCTCGTGATGTGGGTACCCAGGTATCTACTTCTACAATATCGAATATTGAGAATCCTAGAGCAGACCCAAACTTCATGGTTGATCTTCCAAATTTTAATAGCAATCATAATCTTGCGTTACCTCCTTTGGATGTTGAGAGATTTGTTTAGTGCGGTTTACGCAAATAACTCCCAGTTGACAGATATTGAACGCTTGTGTCATCTGGTGAGTAAAACTAGTGGTGAGGCTAGAGAAATCGTCTCGAAGTTTCCTCTTACTCATAGGAGTTTCGACCTTGCGTGGAAAGAATTGAATTCCACCTACGATAATACACGATTGCTGGTACACAGCCAATTAAAATCATTATTTTCGCTTCCTGCTTTGGATCAGGAAACCAGTTCGGGACTAAAATCAATACAGCGTGGAATAAATAGTTGTCTTTCGGCCATGGCAATTTATGAAATACCTACGGATAATTGGGATCCGATCGTGGTTTTCATCTGCTTGCAAAAATTGCCTAGGATCTCACACGCTTTATGGGAGCAAAGTGTGACAAATAAGTCTCGTCTTTCAACTTGGAAAGAATTAGATGCATTCTTGACAGAGAGAATTCGAAGTCTTCTGTGTTTGCATGAAATGAGAAGTGTTGGCACTTTGTATAATTCGAATTGTAAAGTGTCTCCTAAATCATGTACTTCTTCTCCTCACACTTCTCCCAGTCCCAAACACTATTCGACACCTCTTCGTTCGTTTCCTAACTCTTGTTGCGTTCTTTGTACAGAGCAACACAGATTAAATCTTTGTCAGCGGTTTGTAAATTTTACGCCGTTGGAAAGATTTAAATTGGTCAAAAAGCATCGTTTGTGTGTGAATTGCCTTCGGAAGGGACACGAGGTCAAAAATTGTGCTAGTCGTTGTTGTCGAAAGTGCAACCAGAGACATCACACTCTGTTGCACAGAGATCGCTCTATGGTGAGCAGTCCGAGTCAAATTGTGACTCCCAGAAGTTCGAAGTTGTCTGCTTCAGCTTCCACTTTTCGGCCTAGAACTCTGAATGGTAGTTGTACTTCTTCCTCAGCTTCTAGCATTCCTTCGACATCGGAAGAGAATGTAGTTCGACAATCCTTCCACGTCAGGCAGAAAAGAAAAGTTCTATTGGGAACAGCACTGGTGAATATCGTTCACCAAGGTGTTTCTTTTCCTGCTAGGGCGTTGATCGACCCCGCTTCTGAGTCGTCCCTCGTTTCGGAACGACTTCAGAAGGATCTGGGACTCCAGGTCCAATCCAATAAATCGTCAATATCTGGAGCTAATGATACTGTCACAGCTATATGTCATAAAAGTTGTTTATTGAAACTTCGTAGTCGTGGTGACAGATCGTCTACTTTTGAGACTTCGGCGTTGGTAGTAGGTTCCATATCGGGAAATCTTCCAACATTTTCGGTCACTTCGGACCTAAAGGAAGACATGCCAAATATAGTTTTGGCAGATCCTCAATTCGGCGAATCGCGCCCCGTAGATATTTTGATAGGAGCAGACTTGTACCCGAAAATAATTAAAAATCACTCTCTTCGACTTTCGTCTGGTTCGCTGCTCGCTCAAAATACACCGTTGGGTGGATCATTACTGGACCTGTCACATAAATTCTTATTTTCGTAAATGGTACGGAAAATCGTTGTAAAGCGGCCCAACCAAACAAGGCGAACGTTAGCTCACGTTGCACTATCGTTCGCAGGGTCCCTAATGGCCCTTTCGTTAGCCAGGTCTATAGTGATCTGCACAACAGCTGGGTCCCTAATGGCCCAGTCACTTGAATGGTCCCTCATGCCCATATTTACCGCGGGGTCCCTAATGGCCCGGGGTCCCTAATGGCCCGATCGTTTAGTTTGTAAGCTTATCCCATGGTCCCTAATGGCCATATTTACCGCGGGGTCCCTAATGGCCCGGGTCCCTCATGGCCCATCGTTTAGCATGTAAGAATGTTTTTGAAAAAAAAAAAAAAAAAATCTAAATTGTTTGAAAAAATGTAAAAGGTTATTGCTCACGCCTCCACTATACCAATACTGAATACTTACATATATACATTGTACTTATATCGATTTTGTTAAAACATTTGGATGTTTCAAGGGAGGCGGCAAATGTTTAAGTTAGAATTGATCACATTGTTTTATTTGGCCCTATGAATCGCATAGGCATATTCGTTGAAATCTCCTCATTCCCATTTATTACACCCCTGTAATAGTATGAGAGATTTCAACGAATATTCACTTGACAACCGCCCTTTTGAAGCATCTATGCAGATGTCAACACACAACATAATAAAAACAAAACAAAGAAACAATTAGAAAAGAATCGATCGACAGCTTGACTTGCAAGCAACACCCGCGCTTTATCGTAAGCTTCGCGTACATATCGTTGTACAAAAGGTAATATTGTTTACCACAAATAAATACACGGCAATTGAGCCATACCTTATACTAAAAACTATTGTGTTTTTATTTTATTTCTATCTCTTTTTATATTGACGGCCAAACGTGCGCATTGGGCGTACTGGCTCCATTGGGGAGTCTTGCTACACTTGTTTCCCCCAAGTCCCTATAGTGCGGACTAAACATTGGTAAATTGCATTAAAACCGAAAATTGTACTTATTTGATTCCTATGTTGTTTATGATTCCTATGTTGTTGTTCAGGAGTAAACAAACAAAATAAATAAATAAAACAACAACAGATGTTAAAGGCAGTTTCCCAGGTGATACAACGTGGATGTGACGTTGACACTTGAGATGAAAGAGGGACCGAAATAAGTCCTCAGCTTTGCCTTGTTCAAGCCGTCAGGGCCGTTGCTTGGCATCTTCTACCTCTACGTCAACCAACATAGCTTGTTAAGAGGAAAAGTGGCTCGTATGGGTTCAAAGTGTGTAAGGGATAAGAACGAGAGCTTATGGGCCAGGTAATCAGGGCTTCGCTTACACTGTTGCTCAACTCGTTATGCATAATATTAATTATAGACAGGACGTACTTAGACATGAATCCGTATAGAATTTGATTTGTAAGAAAGAGCCGGAGACCAAAATTTCTCTCCGTTCCCCGGATCATACCACGCTCCTTTACGCTGAAGTCCGAGGGAATAGAGAGTGTCTGAAAAGGAGTAAATATAACGAGATAGCAAACAAACTTTAGAATTAAAACATGGGCAAAAAATTCCCACATATTCCTTTGATCCTTATACCGATATATAAATTCCCCAGTTTTCGCAAATCTCAGAAAGCAGATTCTGGGAAACAATGATATACAAGATATTAACAAAATCAGGGTCCTGAATTTGTAAAATGAAAAAACAGATTTACTCTCTTTCTTCCAGGAAATTTCATTTTTAAGTTAAACCATCATTATTAAGATCTTGAGCTTTTCACAAAGCTCTCTAAGTTTTTGCGATTTACATCTATAAAAGCATTTCAAAAACTAGTAAACGAATTAGTCACTTCTAGCTAAAATACTTCTAAAATCCACCATTTATGCACATTCAGTATTATGTACTCATTACGTACATGTGGTGGAATCAGGAGACTTCCTTTTTGAAAACCTCATCCATTCTTGACGAAATCTCGATTTGCTTGTATGAAAGAAATTTTATTTAATTTAGAAGAGTCGATAACAGAATTAAAAGGAAAATTATACAGGCCGTTCTATTATTGTGTCAGAAGTTCGCCTTTATCCGATTCGACATAATATGCCAACAAATGTACATAACTCTGGAATATAATTGTGAGTAAATACAAATCTTTATTTCGTTTCTTCTATTTAGTTTACTTTAAATCTAATCAAACTAGTAAATACATTTTTACAAGGATATATAAATATAAGAAATACTTTTGTTACACACTTCATTGTCAAATGGGAAAATTAATATTCTTGCAATGCTTTATTACAACATTACAAACATTCATACATCATCTTATACATTGAGAAATCTTTTATCATAATTTATGCAAGCAGTGATTTATTTATTCAATTCCCACAACAATCTGCAGGAATATAATTTGTCTATGCTGATAATTACAAAAGTGTGCGATTATAACTTCAGATGCACACATACTCGTAAATATAATCAACATACAAACACTTACATGTTAATACCCCACCCACACATAGCAAACTCAACAATAGTCATAATTTGGGTATAAATTATCCAAACTCATAACTGACTGGCAAATAAATCACTATGAAATTACACTTAAAACAATTTCATTTCATTGTCCTTGTTGTTGCTGTCGTTGTTTGTTGCGACAATTATGATGGCCGGATATAAAGACCTTTTGGTTGAATGAAAACTACCATTCCGTGTGACAAATACAAATACAAAGTTCTAACATTATCATTTGTATCTATTCAATTATGAACAAATGAATGTGAAAGTCGGGTGGAGTATTAGGTTGTGAAGTCTTTAAAATCCCATAGTTATGCAACATGAATAGGGAGTTCATTATCCATTTTATGACACCCCAATGTACTACTCAGCCTGTTATGAAAGTGATATATTTGTTTCGGTTTCCTAGAAAGGCGAAGGGGTTGTGTCCCGTAATTACTACGTTCTTAACTAGGAGACTAATAGTAAATTATTACATATGCGTTGTTACTTGGGGAATAAACAATCGCTGGAATGAATGTCACAGGAACATTAACACAAGAGTATGAATTAATTCATTGTCGGTGTTGTTGATGATGGGTAGGTAGGTGTTGAAGAGGTGTGCGTGTATGCGGTGAAAGGAAGTAGTGTGTAAAAGTTTTACCAAGATAATTTCTAAAGATACACTTATTTACACTTTCCCTTTATTTATTGATGTTAAGCGGCGATAGCATGTCAGGCGATATATTATCATCAATATGCAATAAATTTGCCAGCAATTAATGTTCGGTGCATTTCATCGGGCTAGTTGCATGCGAGCGTATGTGAGTGTTCAGAAGGTAACGTCGTGTTAAAGTTTAGTGTGAATAGCATTTATAAAGCCCAATAAAATAAAATATTATCAATTTAAGGGGAGTATCAAAATGCCCCTACAATTTTGACAGAAAAAATTATTTAAATAGAGAAATTAATCAAACTTCTGGTAAAACAAAATAGACCGTTCCTAGTCACTAAGAAGATAATGTTGATGGTTTGGAATATATGGAATTGGCACGTGTCCCCTTTAATATGCAAATGCATTTAAACAATTAACTTGAGTAAAAAGTTTCGATCATTATGCCCAAATCTGCTCTTTTTATCGTATCAAACAGGGAAAAATTGTAAACGAATTATAAACTTATTCCTAAAACTAATGGCTCCAGTGACCTCATAATTCACTTAGATATTAATCATATTTTGGGGAAATGAACATAAATCTAACACCATAACAAACATGTTCACACGTATATTGTTCAAATTATTCATATATTTTAATGAAACATAAATCACAAAATTTTTATTTTTTTATTTTAACCTAGCTCTGTCATAATAGAGCTTTCATTTGTGTACATTCTGTAGTTGAGAATATTTTTCATTTTTCGAAAAATATAAAGAAAAAGACATACTTTGTACGCTACAATAAGTCCTTAATAAATCTGTTTCCCAGCAAAAAAAAAATCATTGCCAAATAATGGGTTTTTAGTACTTGTTGGAAGTCGTAACTACTTACAAAACCCCCTACTAACCCATTATTTTAACAAGGACATATCGCACTGAATAACTAGTTATTCTATAACCACTATGGCCTCTAGAATAACTCGTTATTCTGTCGTCACTAGAAGTTGAAAAATAAGATAAAAAACATTTTTTTAACAACACCCAGCAAAAATTCGGTTCCGTTAGTCATTATGTAACCCATTACAAAGTAATGTAAAAAATATCTACTTATTTTACACCTAACTAAATTATGAGTACGGTAACACAGAGCATGTGCTTCCGACTACAAATCCTAGGGTTGTGTGTTCAACGCTCACTTTCGGCCGGGTACTTTTTGCTAACAACACAAAGAACAGTTGGTGGTGCACATGTAAACCAAACCCGTTCGTGGGTATTGATTTGGTTACGAAGTTTTTCGGCAAATCACACACACGCGACCCGAACGCAAAGTAAGAGAGCAAATGTTTTGATTTTTTTACTTCAGTCTTGTACTGAATTTCATGCAAGCAGGTTGATGCCGCTTTATTTGTTTATTTTTGGGTACACAGAAAAGATTTTGCAGTTGTACAGCAAATATGTGGAGGGAAGAATTTGAAAATGATTTTTGTTTTGTATTAATATTTTTAATAACGCAGAATGCCTCGTCTGCAATGCAACAATAAAAAATGTATGTATGCTTAGAAAGTCTTAAAAAATCATTTTTATATACAACTAGCTGACCCGGTCCGCGTTGCTGGCCCGTTGTTTGGGTTCTCCGTGTAAACTTTAGTTATCTATCCAGTATTAATACACCCATAATTAGGCATCCCTCTTGAAACTTCATAATATAAATCAATGTTTTGACATACATTCCATGTAATGGTATCCCCCAAATTTAAGATATAAAATCTCTTTTATTATACCCTTCACCATAAATCGACAGTTTAAAGCACTTTGTGACCCACATATAATGGTCGGTGCACGTCAATTAGCATTGCTAAATATTGGATTGTTGGTCTCGGTTGGGGTCGTAATTATTACTGCAGAGAATTGTTAGTATAGGTCCACGTTTTGATATAACTCCCATAGAACGGTACCGGCTGATTTTCGATAGTTCAGAGATATAGCCACTGTTGGGGGTCGTAAACAGTCTTGCAGAGAATTTTCAGTATACGTCCTCGTTTTGATATAGCTCCCATAGAACGGTGGCGCCTGATTTTCGCTATTTTTGGTGGATGTAACCTCATTCAGCCCAATCGAACGTAACGCCTTTTTTCTTCGCACTCTATATGCAATAGTGGTAAAATACCCCTCAGCGAAATGTATGTTCCTTCGGGATATGTATGGCAACATTTATATAATTCATAAAAAAATTACTTCTATAAATTTTAGTTGTTATTATCGAGATTTTGCTGTATTTAAAAAATTTATATTTATCTAGCTATTCCAATGATTGAAATCAATGCTCATGAAGTTTCACTTCCCACATTTTGAGATTTTATCCGTAATTATAATATTTTCAAAAATCGAACACGATCGCGGTATTCTGATTCCAATGATGATATTGTTTTGTATATCAATAACTTTGTCTGATTTCCAATCGATCTTTCTGGAATTTCGATCTTGTGACATCTCAAGTTATCGGGATTTTACTGTATTCCAAAATGTGGAGTTGATCGCGCTATCCCACTTATTGTTTAGTGTTCAGCATTTATAGCGTTTTTTAGGCACGCTTACAAAATTATGTATATTATCTGAAATAATAAATGTTTGCAAATTTTGTGATGACCGCGATATTTCACTTTTGGCGATATTTCACTTCCGCGAAGACCATTCAGGGTCAAGACAGTAATTACAGTAGTATTGCAAACAATCTGTAAACAATACGTTCAAAACTATCATGGACTTCAGATTTTTTAAAAAAAAATTTTTGAAGGAGAACCTCCGGTCACTACACTTAGCCGTATTAAAATAGATCACGACCGCGCTATCCCACTTGTTCAAGCTACATATTTATATCATTTTTGTGTCACGCTTACTAAAATTATGTATATTAATTGAAATAATACATTTTTGAAAACTTTGTGATGACCGCGATCATTCAGGGAAAACAATCTGTAAACAATACGTTCAAAAATATCAAAGATTTCAGATTTTCTTAAAAACATTGTGGGGGAGGACCACCGGTCACTACTCTTAGCCGTATAAAAACAGCTTACGACAGTTCTAATTAATTGAAATAATACATTTTTGAAAATTTTGGGATGACCGCGATATTTCACTTCCGCGACGACCATTCAAGGTCAAGACTGTAATTACCATAGCATTTGCAAACAATTTGTAAACAATATATTAAAACGTATCTTGAATTTCGCGGTTTTCTTAAAAAAATTGTGGGGAGGACCACCGGTCACTACACTTAGCGGGATAAAAAAATAGATTACGACCTATTCTCAGACCTAAAAACTCCACATACAAAATTTCATAAGATTTCCCAATCGATTTTTCGGAATTTCTATATAGTGACATCTCAAGTTATCTGGATTTTACTGTATTCCAAAATATGGCGTTGACCGCGTTATCCCACATATTGAACCCAGTGATATAGCGGTTTTGTAGTCACGCTTACTAAAATTAGGTATATTATCTGAAATAATACATTTTTGAATAATTTGGGATGACCGCGATATTTCACTTCCGCGACGACCATTCAAAAAAATATATAGCCTATTTTCACCACCGGTGTTCCCAGTACATTATCTGAAATTTTCAAGAAAATCTATTCAGCCGTTTTTGAGTCTATTCGGAACATACAAACAAACAAACATACACACATTGCCTTTTATATATTAGATTTGTTTTTTCTCTCAAAAAAATTAACATATGAAGAAAAATACTTTTCAAATTATGAAGTTATTTATATTATTTTTAATTTAAGTCATACAAAGCGAACGCGCCAACAATATATTTTTCATTTCACACTCAATATGAAAATCATCACCCTGTTCTGTCAGTGTAATTTTACCCACACATAAACAATTTAAGCGCTCGCTCTTCTTGGTCGGCTATGTTGTAAACACATGTATGCATTTAACCAACCCTTAATGTTCATACGCTTGGCATAGTGTGTAGTGTGTTCGACTACAAAGCAGAAGTCCGTGTGTTCAAGTATCTTGAAATTGAAAACAAACTCCTCCTAAACTGTTCTCAAAATAGAAAATATTTTTTTTTAGCTTATACATTATTTTGCAACTTCCATTTCCCATAGAATAACTAGTTATTCTAGTGGTTATAAAATAACTAGTAATTCAGTGCGACATGTCTGTGTTAAAATAATGGGTTAGTAGCGTGTTTTGTAAGTAGTACCAAAAAGTACTTTAAAACCCCATTATTTAGTAAGAATTTTTTTGCTGGGTACTTGAGGTGGGACTTGTTTTCAATTTTAACACCCTCTGCTGGATTTGATCATACGAACTTCTGATTTGTAGCAGAACACACTACACACTGTACTACGCGTACGAACATTAAGGGTTGTTTAAACGATTATATGTGCACCACCAATTGTTTTTTATATTTTTAGTAAAAAAACTCGCCTGCCGACTACGAGCGTTGAACACACAACCCTAGGATTTGCAGTCGGACACACACGTTCTGTGACAACGTACTTATTACTAAGTAAGTAGTGAAGTAAGTAGTTTTACCTTAATACATTACTTTGTAGTGGGTTACAATGACTAACGGATCCGAATGTTTGCTGGGAAAAAACTCGCTTGCAGACGGTGAGCGTTGAATACACAACCCTAGGATTTTTAGTCGGACACACTCGCTCTGTACCACCTCAAATATTACCTAGTATGTAGTTGTTACATTACTTTGTAATGGGTTACATAATGACTAACGGAGTGAGTTGGAGTAACTAAAGGGAACACCAGTAATCATTTTTTGAAATGTTCAACATGGATACATTCATTTTACAAACTTTTACTAATCGAATACCAAAAAAATTGATAACGTACCGAAACCAACTGCAACAAAATTGGTCAACTGAGAAGCCATGACGGCAGAAAATGAAAGCACTCATTGATATCAGAGACTTCTCTGCACCAAAGGGCAAACCTATCCAAACAAGACGAAATTTTACAGATAAACCCGAATTGTCTATAGAAAAACAGGCTAACATTATCGAGGATAGATTTCTCCTAGGAATATTTTAATCAATCTTGTGGATTACATGCCAAGTGGTATTACAGCGACTACATCGTTTTTATGGTAGGGTATTTACTATTATTATTATAGACTGACTAGTTCACTGTCACTTCCTTTGTGTGAGCGGAAGACTGGTTAAAAAGTATGTCAAAGTTTTGTTCTTTTATTTTTTTTTTTGGGAAGAACAGCGTTCTTAGAAATGTTTCCGTACATGACAGCACACTTCATTTGTTCAGTTTATTGTTATGCTTTCATACATCAGATGAATGGATGGATTGTCGTCATAGTACTCGAACACCATCCATCCACCGACTCACAGGCATACGCAGAATACTTTTACTTGAACGCACACTCTGACGCCAGCATTCATATTTGCAATATGAGAAGACAAAGCTCAAGAATAATGACGGCAGTGCTTGAGAGGGTGCAGTGATTTTTACACTGTACCAAGTAAAATGAAATGAAAAAGAAAGAGAACATCTTAGTTGAAGAATGACAGGACAGGCTGGTGAAGACAAAACGATAAGAAGGAAGCAAGGCATTGGAAGAGCACCCATATGGTATTTGTCGTTGCCTTTGTTGTTTTTGGTGAATTAATGGTGTCACCCCGGTTGTTTGAATGTGGTCGACAATGTGTCGTTCTGTGCCTGTGTTCGTGTGTGGTTTCTTGCAAACGTATGAGTTTATAAATGTCTTTCATTTTTAGTAACATATCACAACATAAGTGGCAACAAATGTCATGTTAACAAGATTTTTCCAAAAACATTATTATTGTTATTATGATACTCTGTTGTGGCAGGAAACACATGATGCAAGACGAAACTGGAGAAAAGGAATTGCAAACGATAATAGAGACATTTTCTTTAAATTATGTTCAATGCTATTCATGACAATATAAAGAAGAAAACGGTAGAAGGAGAAGACAACATGATGATAATTAAGTAAATCATATGCTCAGTGGTCCATGTTGAGATTAAATTTATTTTTATTAAAAAAAAAGAAAAACTTTATTTCAAAAACTATATTCAAAAGAAAAATATTACTTGCATTTCGATGTGCGTTCGTTCGTTCCATCGTTCATTCTGCCATTGTAAATAATGTATAAATATTTGGTCTTTTATTACTGGTTAAAAATTGCAATAGTTACACTTGAAAAATGATTTCAATGTAATTCCCAAAATGCTGCATTGCAATGGAATGAATGAATACCTGATAGTTTTTTTTTTACATATTTTGCCATTTTATACTTTTATCCTATTTAGTTCACATTCATAAGTATGTATGCATGCTGCATACACTCACATGAGAACACACACTATAGCACTGTACACAAATGACAATAGGGCCACACAATAGTCATCGTACCTGAACGGCATGGCAGCAGCAGCAATGCAACCATAAACAATGTGACAATATTTATTTCGAGAAATCCCATATGGGTTGAGGAACGAACAAAAAATAGCAGAACGCAGAACCTTTATTGAAGCCAGTCATATATACAATTCTCTATGGTTGTTAGTGTGCGAAAAAATGGACACAATGTTACCACCAGACTACAGGAGGATGATAACATGGAATACGATGTTGAACGACGAAAGTAAAGGTATTTTTATATGATTTGTTAACTGGAATCATAATGCTAACAACAAAACATGGTTCATGATGAAAGATGAGCCATATCGGTACCCTCCTTCAGGTACCTCCACCGCGAAAGTTCAAATTTTTTCTCTAAAATGGTGCCCCGTTATACCGATTGGCCAAACTTTACATACATACATATTTTTTCATTTCATTTTAATTTTATTTCAATGATTAACGCATATGGGAAATTTCCCTTGCAGACTGTTCCCACAACATCCCTAAAGGGAAAATGAAGACTTCCCTCCGATCTTTGTACATCCTAATATTTCATGCAGGTTTAGACCTAGTTCGAATATGTACGATCCACTCCTTTGGGTACCTCCCACATAACAATTCAAAATTTGTCGCACAAGTGCAGTGCTGCAGTCGTATTCCTACGGTAGAGTTTGTTCGAATTAAGTATTCGATTTGACCGAAATTTTGGATACCTTTGAAATTTCTTCGTAACATACAAGGTCTATATCGGACAAAAGTAAAAAAAAAAATTGTTAAGTGCAGTTAAAGGGCTGTTGAAGCCCTTGTAAAGAGTGATGGCGAATGGCACGTCTGATGTTTCCCCCCAAGACCGGAATCGAAGCGGCTTTATCCTCATACAATTTCGACTTTACATATTCTCACAGGAAAAAGTGTCACGGGGTGATATGAGACGATATTGGTGGCCAATCGACTGGTCCAAAACGTGCTCACCGAAGTGTTCTTTCAATAAATCCATTGATTGATGCGAGGTGTGGGAAGTGGCGCCGTTTTGTTGAAACCAAATTTAGCCGAGATTACGAGCTTCAATTTCAGACATCAAATAGTCGGTTACCACGGAGAAAATAACGGTCGCCATTGACGATGAAGTCCTAACCGGAATCATTTTGAAGAAATAGAGTCCGACGATTCCACCGACCCACAAACCGTTATTTTTTTGCATGAAGTAGCAGCTCTTCTTCCCAAATGTAGCAATTTTGCTTCTTTACATACCTATAAAGCCAGCAATGGACCTCATCACCGAACAAAATTAGGATCGAAACACACTCCCCACATGACGCGTATTTTCGTAATAAAGTTGAACAAACAGTACTAAACAAAAAAAACATGAACACGCGATACGGCTTAAGCGTGGACTCTCAAAAAAAGCTGTTGAAAAAAGTACCTCTTGTTAGATCACCAGTTAGTTTAAATTTGTTAACGTTTCGTTTTGTTAAAAATGTGCGGCTGATTGGGACACAGCATCTGATCCTAGCATTGGGGGCTGTCAGCAAACCTTCTAGGCCGGATAGCCTTCTCGACAGATGGTTGTCCGTGCTATATTATCAGGGAACATGATTTAAAATCGGAAAAAGTGGCGATCAAAGACTTTCCGTACCAAAATACACATCTGAGAAAATATCCAAACCCCGAGTCCTATACAAAACATGGCGTGCTACCAATATTTGTCGCAAAAAAAATCGAAATTTAAATTCGAAAGCAGCGTGAAATCAGTGTTGCTGTATGGCTGATCAACATGGGACAGGTACCATAAATGTATCCTTCATATATATTATTTCAATGTAATATCAACAATTGAGCTAATCGCAAGCACAAATAATATTCCAGTCAAGGCAGAAATAAAGGAATGAAAACTGACTTGGATTGAACACATTTTAAGACGTACATGCTCTGGCAAAATTTCAAGCTACTACTAAGAAATGGCATCTCGGAAATTGGGATAATATTGCAGATTTTGTTGTAATGACGGATCCCAAAACCAAGCGTTTCCGCTGTTTTGGTTTCATTTATTACTCCCATTCGTATAGGATTGATAATATCCCGAATACTCGCCCTCATAAGAATTATATTCCATTTTATAACGTTTTTGCTTCTCCTGTAAAATTTTGATTTTGTGGGTTACGTCTTCGGGCATTTATGGTGACGATATACTCGTTTTCGCACCTTTTAAAAAACTTTAAACATCCTACTGTACTCAACAAGAATGGCTTGTGGGAGCCATAAGGAGTGGCTAACGTTGATCCAATCTTTGCAAAGTCGTAATGTTTCTCACTATGTTATCTAGAGAATAACGGACAACTGCTTCCAATACCTCCCTTCCAAATGGTAAAAATTTCACCTAAGTACAGTTTAAGTACGTACTAATGATTCTGATTATATCGATATAATTCTTTCGTGGGGAAGTCCATGGTTCTTGACGATAACTATCGAAAGGAATGTCTTCGAAAATATAATCCGCTTCCAAAATTTACTATGTCAGTCCATGTCTTGAGCTTTAATAGAAATCACTTTTTATGACAATATCCGACATTTTCCGAGCTATCACACAATTTGGAAAATCCTCTAAATATAGAGTATTTGGGAAAAACGATTTCAGTTGTGTAGCTGGAATTCCATCTGTCCATACATTAAGTTCTCAATTCGTACAGACTGAGGGTAAATCTCTATCGGGAAGGCACACTGATACCTTTTATTTGTTTTACTTCTCCACTAACAATTCTATACTCGTATTTATAGAACAGCCCTCCTATTGCTTAGTAAAGGAGAATACATTGCGGTAAGCAAACCACTGATAGCCACCCGACTGAAATTCGTTATTACGTATGCAGCCGACACAGAAACAGGAGTGCAACGATTTGAAGCATGAATATTCAGTTTTCTGTTTTGCTATTCATATCCATTTCAAGCCAGTGGAGTTTCAGGTATTTTACTTCCTCGTTGGTGATGGTGTTTCTTTCTTTATTTCAAAGCGGCGGTTGCTTTTGCCGTTTTTATTTCAATTTATTACTCTATATATCCTTGCAGCAAAGGGACACTTTTACTCCAAACAATTCCTTCCATCAGCATTGTTATGTTGGATTTTTTTGCAGCTAGAAAATTGCTAACGCTTAAAGTTGTGGCAATGTTGCATTTTTTAGAAATAAATGTTTGCAATATTTATTGTTGACAACATTGTTGCTGTTGCTATTGTTGTTGTTGTTGCAGACAAAGAGCGACAAACGAGTTGTAGAATATTTTGTTTTCAAGCTTAGAGAAATCCCTCAAATACACACTCACACACAGCCATAGACACTTTTATGTGGTCACAGTGCTGGTGAGAACAAAGCAAAGCGACCAAATGGAAAGCATGCAACACTTGAGAAATTTTCAATAAACTTAAATGCTGTTTTATAGTTTTTGTTGTTTTTTTACCATTGTTGCCAGCACTAACGTTATTATTGTTTTCGTTGCCGCTACCGTCGTAGTCTTCGTCGTTTGGCTACTGCCATTGTGTTTATTGTTGTTTTGTACATAAGTTGCATTTCCGTTTCCGCTTAGTTTTGAACACAAGCAATGTTCTCAAGAATTGCCGTTCGTTTGTTTGCGATATCCTCCTTGCAACAAATGTAGGAAATGAAGAAAATTGAAAAATGCCGCATGTTTTAAATATGAGAACTTCTTTTAAGTTATTTACAAAAAAAAAACGAAAACGAAGAGAGAATAGAGTGGGAATGAATGAAAAGTTGGAAATGGTTAAACTTGAAATGATTTGTGTATACATAATTGGTTTCAAACACTAAGGAATAAGCAACGAACGAAATATTAGAGGATATGGGAGCCAACATTTGTAAAATGACTGTAAAACAACAAACAATTTCTTTCTAAACTTATTGTAGAACACTAATTTCTAACATCCACATATTTTTGTGTGTGAATGTTAACTGCCAAAAATGTAATTCCCGTTTATACAGAAGCAGGAAAAACATTGTAACATTATTTAAAAGCATAGATTTTATGTTTATACATACGCACTTCCTGCAGTATATTGATCAAAGAGAAGAATTGAATGAATGATAATGTATATCAGGACTTATAATGTTGAAATTTATATTTTTTTTTAGTTTTTAGTCGATACTACCTACCTTTGCACAAAGATTTTCCTTTTAATTTTCCTAAATACATTAAATTTTACCATTTAAACATTCACAACTGAATGGACATGTCCAATTTTACGGTACAATAGGTACTTAAAAATGAAAAGAAAATCAAGGTTTCATTCCCAAATTCATTCATCCAAACATTCCCATAAATAAGTCTAGGCTGATCGCTTTTAATACCTCAACTCGGACTGATTGACATTAAAGAAATGAAAGAATAAATACTTTTTATTGTTCCGGCATATAAAAGAGACACAACTCAAGACAAAATAACGCAGACAAACAAACATAAGTGGCAACAACAACTTACATTTCCAAAATGAAATCAGTGAAAGAATAATATAACAAATTAAATTTATCTTGGCTAGAGAAAAAAGGGCGAGAGAGTGAGAGAGAGGGGCAGTGAAACCCGTCATCGTCGTCGCTTGCTATAAAAACCATATTCAGGATTTTAGTTGAGGGCAGAGCAATGTCATACAGTGGCAACACTTTGCCTTCAAGGAAAAATTAGTTGTAATTAAGTTCTTGTGGTTTTGCTACTTTTTTCCTTATCGTTTTTCTTAAAGTAGGAGGGCAGCCGTGAAATAAGACCCAGCTCATTAATTATAACACGCCTCAGGCACAAATACAATTAAACGTTACATCAACACCTCCCTAATAAAATAAGAAGTATATTGTGGACGATGCGACGAACCAAAACTAAACTAAAATAATCGGCACACTACCTACCACTTAACGCACACTACCAACAAACCAACATTTCCTCCTAACACCCCACAAGCTCTGAGAACACAAGAACTTAACACTAAACAGGAATAACACAAATCTGTATGTCGGTAAGTGTTTAAAGAGTAAGCCAGTCAGCCACTATGAACGAACGAACTAATGCTTGACTCTTGGACCAGGTATTTGATATGATGTGTTTGTGAAACTTTAATACATTCATTAATTTTATTACTAACACGCACACATTAGCACATTTCCCATGAGGGTCATTGACATACATTGAACTTAAAAACATTCACACGCATTTACATTTGCACTACAGTCAGTCATACAGCCAGCAAGGCTGCTCCAAAGTGAAAATAAGTAAGCCACACCGACAAGCTAAAGTCAACTGGAGGCCATACGATTTTCGTTTTTACCAAAAGAAAAAAAAAAAAATAAAACGAAAATATTCGAAGCAGAAAGGAAATAAATATAATAAGAAAAAGGGATAAGCTCAAATACAGATAACACCAGCAACAATCTGTATTCAATAAACTCGTATATGTAATGAAATATTGCACAGTGGGATTGGGCATATTGAAATCCATATGGATATTATTACGGAATTAGGTTGTACTTAACTCCGTGCAGACGTTATTTTATTCCCCGATACATATCGTGCCAAAATTAAAGAAGGGTTCTTTAAGATTATGATTCTATAATGCTTTATAGCCGTTATTCACTTATTTACGCAAGACTTTATTGCGTTAGTAAGCACACAGCTTAGCTATTAACACACAGCTTTACTCTATTCAGCTTACTCTTTACATCACTGACAGTTTCAATTCGCGGTGTGAATTATAACCCGCCGCACCCACCTGCTATGCTCTTATCCTACTCTTTTAGCATACCTTATCCAGAAGGTTCTCCAATGTTAAAGCGAAATGATAACCGATTTCCAAATACTCATACACACATACATGCAGAGTGATAAATGTAAACAACAAATGGGGCAGAGGTAATAAATAAGAGAGAGTAGAAGGGGTTACATTGAATGACGTCACAATATAGAAAGATTTGCAGATTAAAACTGAATTATGAAACACTGACAGTTTCAATTCTCGGTCTGAATTAAAACCCGACTCACCCACCTGCTACTCTCCCGTATTTATACCCGTTCGCTAATGCATATACTGTTCTAGCATACCTTATCCAGAAGGTTCTCCACTGTTAAAGCGAAATGATAACCGATTTCCAAATACTCATACACACATACATGCAAATGTAAACAACAAATGGGGCAGAGGTAATTAATAAGAGTGAGTAGAAGGGATTACAATGAATGACGTCACAAGATAGAAAGATTTTTAGACTAAAACTGAATTATCAAAATAATTATGAGAGGGGAGTCAACCAAAGCAATAGAAAAATAAAAATGGAAACAGTGAGTGAAATTAAGAGAGTAGTTGTTGTTGCAAAATTAAGAAAAATAAAGTAAATGCTTAACAAAAATTTACGCCACAAATCAGATTTTTAAATGAACGGAATTTCTTCTAAATTAATTTAGATCCACCAGTTACTTTTTCAGCAATATAATGGAGTTTGGTGTTGAGTGCCCATCTTCACCAAGGTAAACAATTTCGAAGTAACCAACTATTTTATGGCCAAAAAAAAAATACTTGATAATATCATAGTTTTTTTTAAGATATTGACAACCTTAAATATGGTCACCCAAACAAAAAGGTACATAATACGGACTCTGTTGTAAAAAAATTAAAAACAAATGAGAACAATCCGGTATATATGCATATATCAGTAGATCCTCAAAATCCCTAGAGTCGCAATTAGGTAATTTGTACTTCAGATACGTAACAGATGATTCACCTGTCAGGAAAGGGTTAAGATCTCTGGTACTCAAAATATATTGTGCATAGGTCTCTCCGAGCGAGTCTTTGCTTTGTTGTAGTCACGTTAACGTATATGGGTGATCTTGGCTGGTTTAGGTCCAGTGAGATAATGAAGGAATGGTTGTCCTAGAGCTTTAAATCTTCGTTGTATATGTGTAGGACAGAAACAGAAGAGATGCTCGACCGTTTCATCCTCTTCTTCGTTTCGAAAGCGGCGGTAATGGTAGTAGTGACGTAGATTTAGGCGCTTTACATGATTACAAATAGCTCAGGGACCGGTTAATACCGGAATAAGTTTTGACAGTTTCCGTAGATTTTGGCTAATCAGAGGATCGAGGAGGATCCTGTTCTTGCTTTTTCGCATGGTTTTTTGTTACCAAGAAGTTTCTTATGATCTGGGATCCATATAAGAATTACTCTAGTAAGACAAAAGTTGTTGTTTATATTCTCTTACTAGCTTTGGCTGTCGACAAAAATTCCTATTGAGTTTGCTAGATGATGATGTAGAAGTATAATACAACAATATGAAAAATACTGCAGCCATCAGGTAGTTTTGTGGATATAGATATGTTCTATCCAGAAGACACATGAGCTCCACAATTCGTCCGTGTATACGTCGATGTCGTAAATTATCAGTGGTGATCAATAATTCCACTCTTTTCTGCTTCGAAATTTAACTGCAAAAATCTGTTCAAAGGCCATTGCAGGAGAACTGTAATCAGCATTAATTGCCATCTATCTCGGTAATTTACGAAAAACACAGGCATGCCCGTACGCTCTATATGCATCATTATATTGAGAGCTTCAGGCGGACAAGTACTTGTTTGTATGTTTTTTTCTGTAATGTTTTCATTGACGTCGTAATCGTGGTAGACTGGAGATTGAATTTTTGGTTTATGTAGGGATTGCGCCATCTTAGTTTTTCTCAGTTTTAGGACCTCGGACGTCCACCATGGTGGACTATGTTTCTTCGAGTGCATCAGCGAGGATTATACTTTAAAAGTGTATCTAAAAAATTTTTTATAATGTATACAGCTATACATGATGTGTCATCGCATTGATATTTTTTTGTTCCACAAACATCCAAAGGGAAAAGTAAGACTTCTCTCGTATGATTGAGTGTTATAGTAAAGTAAACTAATAAAATCGGTCCCAGTCCTCGTTCAAAAACGTATAAGTAACGTCACACAAACCAATGTGTGACATTAAGTATACGCAGTTTTTGTCATATAAACTACCGGAGTCCATTGAACGAGATACAACTCTAAATAAAAGTCATGTGATCTTAAAATAATGTAGAATATTTTCACATTACAAGACATTTCTCAGCTACTCCTGATCAACCATTTTGGTTTATTTTACTTGCCAAATTCAATTTTAACATGTATACATGACACTGAAAGAAATCAGGTCAGTCTAGGCAAAATTTTCAATATTTCACAAAGGAAAAACCTAAAGAAGTGATAATTTTTTTATGATTTCACATTCCTATACACGGTGCTCTTGAATCAAATTTAAATGGAATGTGCTTACACCTGGGAAGTTTTAACTGATTCTGAAACTACAATGTTCAAAGATGAGAAAACTCAAAAAACTAAAAAAATCGCCGGAGCGCTTTTTAAATAAATCGTACAAACTTTTCACTGCTACAACATTTTCTTTAGTCGAATTTCAAAAGTACATGCGGTTTCCAAGCAGAAATCGTGAAAACCTAATAAAACCTAAAAATGTGAACTTTAATCGCGATTTATTAAAAAATTGATCCAGCGATTTTTTCTTGTTTTTGCATCCGCAAAAACTTCCTTGATGTAAGCGGTTTTCATTTAAAGTTAGTTAAGGTGCACTGTGTATAACATAGTTTTATAAGGAGGCGATACAGTCAATCCATTGTCCTAATTTGAACTTCTATATCTCAATAACAGTAAAAACTGCGAAGATATCACAAACGCCAATCTTGTAGAGAATTTTCATAGCTACAACATTTTTTTTAGCCCTATTCCATAGGACTTGCGGTTTCTAAGCAAAATCGTGAAAACCTAAAAACCCTTAAAAATGCCAAATTGAAAGGCGATTTATTTAAAAAGCGCTCCGGCGATTTTTTCAGTTTTTTATTTTTTTTCATCTATGATTATTGTAGTTTCTGAATCCGCAAAAACTTCCCAGGTGTAAGCACCTTCCATTTAAATTTGATTCAAGAGCACCGTGTACAGTTTCTCTATAACTACCAACTGTAAACTATTCCTGCAATAATATAAAACACAATGTCCCAAAAAAACAAAAACAACAAAGATGTTCTTACCTTTCCAAATGATTTCCCTTTTTGCCTTTCGTTATATTTCGATACAAATCAATTCTATATCGAAATATTCAAATTGCATATGTATTAGAATTGCTCTTTGGCCTCTTTGGGGACATGTGTGTGCTTGTGCGTACATGTATATGTGGGTATAGATGTGTTTTTCGTTGACAAACATAAAGCATACGCCACATATTTATAAACAACATTTTTATGGGTTTTTTCTTATCTGTTTTGTAAATTTTTGCCATAAAAAAGTAAATAAAATACCTGCTCAACAAAAAAAGACAGAAAAAGCCAACATCAACAAAACATATGCGGGATATATGTACATATATACATATACACATACATATGTATGTGTGCTGTTTATGTCTCGTTTTGTAAATATTTTTGTTAGCCGAAATATTGCTTCAACAACGTCAGGGCCATGAAATCGACAGCAACAACAAGGACGAATAATATGTCACCAATATCAACAACATTTGTTGCCTCAGGTTGCTTATTTAGGTCTTATATTTATGTATGTGGTGGGAGGTAAGTGGAATGGGAAAAGGATGTAGTTTTCCTAAGCTTGTTAGGCAATTATCAATTGTGTTGAATGGCTGCAATTTAATGTCTTTGACTTGGACTGAGTGTGACCCAACCCCACCCCAATTGCCATATTCCACGTGCAAACATAAAAAATAAATCTGTTGTGAGATTTCCTTTGGTAAAAGTTATTTTTGTTTCGTTTTCATTTTGTTAAAATATATAAATTTCTTGGTTTTTTATTGTCTCCCCGGCAATCCCATCTTACGAGCCGCCTTCTAATATCTTAGTAAGGGGATTTCCGCCTATTTTATTGCCTAAAATAAATGTCGTGTATTTGATGTTCATATAAGTATGTAGCGGGAAATTTGTTAAGTTTCAACACAATTGGTTGTTAAATTTATTATGCTGTCAATAAAAGGTAGTATTACAAATTGGGACAAATATTTTATTTACTATATATAAAAGATTAGATTTTAAAACATATTAATTCCATAGCATTATCTTCACATCATTGCAGAGGGATTTCCACTCATATGGGTCATAATATTCAATGGAATTGGCAATTTTAGAGAGTGGTTTTAAATATATAAAATTTCATTCTGCGAGACCTTTACTTTAATAGTAGCATTCAATCAATATCACTAAAACCACTGATATACATTTCACTTATTAAGAAAACTGAGAATCCAAATCATTTTCGCCAATTCCCCGAAAACTGCGAATAAACACAAAAATCTATTCAAGTGGCCCCTGGTGTTGTTTTTTGCGTTTCGCTCGAAAATGTTATTGATTTATGAAAGTGAATGTGCTAATGGCCAGATAGGGGTTTGTGGATTTTTCTATTCCAGTGAATCAGTAAGAGCTCAACAATTATTGTTGCGATGGAATTTTCATTCACTGGCATAACATGAATGGACCTAGCAGCCAACCAACCATCGAGGCATGCGAAAAGCTCTAAAGGATTGTAAATTATTGTTGCTAGGATACATTGCACAGTGGTCCCACTTGTATGGAAAAGAGTGCCAAAAATAGTTCTAATCGAGCTACCGCCTCCAAATTTTAAACATAGGGTTATAAGAAGCCAAAAAGATAGAAAACCATTTTTAGTGGATGTAGGTCCACATTTGGGTATAGCTCCCATAGAAAGGTACCGCCCGATTTGTGGTATTTTGAAGATTTTGGCCAAATTAACCAACCGATTTGGATGTTATTTTGCATTTTGAGTTCTGAGTGAATAAACTACCTCCTTGCAAAAAATATTCAATATAGGTCCACGTTTAGATATAGCCGCCATATAAATGTACCCTCAGATTTTCGGTATTTCGACAATTTTAGCGAAATTTTCCAACTGATTTGGTTGTAATTTGGCATTTTGAGTTCTGAGTGAACCAAATACCTCTATGCAAAAAATGGTCAATATCGGTCTACGTTTAGGTATAGCCCCCATATAAACGTACCTCCCGATTTTCGGAATTTTGACGATTTTACCCAAATTTTCCAACCGATTTGGCTGTAATTTTGCATTTTGAGTTCTGAGTGAACAAAATACCTCCTTGCCAAAAATGTTCAGTATAAGTCCAAGTTTAGGAATAGCTCCCATATAAATATACCTCCCGATTTTCGGAATTTTGACGATTTTACGGGCGTGGTATAAGAGGTATAACATAGCGGGTGGCAGATGGGGGCAGCTGGACTTTTTTTAGTCGTAAACTAGAGACTTTTCCCTGCATTCTAAAAAAAATTTCGAAACTCACAAATGCTCACAACATTAGTAAAACTCAACCTAAATTAATAGTAATTATATTAAAAATAGCAGAAAAAGTCATTTATTAAGAATTTATTTTTAATGAAGTTAGGAAACGAATTATGAATTTGTTTTTTCATAAAAATATTGCCAATGCCATCGTCTATAAGTTTCATTTTGAAAATTGCACATTTACCTCTCCAATTTTTTATAATTTTACTCATAACCTACGAATGCTTTGCGGATGTATTTTTCGTTTTTAAGGGCTCACATACAAATCATAACTTCTTCGACTTAACTTGGCGTATAACCGCTGTTAATTTACAAAAACAAGGCTGGATGTTAAAAATTTGATATGTTTAGAGAATATTTATTTCAATCGCAATAAAATTTGTCGCCATCAATTTTTCGATTTTTGTCCACGGGCGGAACCACTGTGCATTGTGGCGTTTTAGCATAAATATGCTCTGCAAAGGTTTTTTTTCCAATTTTACGGTTTGCCTTGTGCGTTTTGGATGGGCAAATAAATGATTTAGCAATATAAAAAGACTACTAGCTGCCACATTCTACCCAATATTATGTGAAACGTGTACAGGTGTGTGGCTTACAGGGACACACGAACTTGCACAACACACACACACACTCTTAAATTGTTAATGAAACATAAAGTTCAAAATCACAATCACGGTCGACTCATTTGAATTTATCTCCACGTGTGGAGAGTAAACGATATCAGATAAAGGTCATGTGTGTGCAATAGAAATGTCAGGTATACTCAACCGAATTAATTACAAATGAAGGTAATATAAATGAAGAAATAAGTAATTGGTGTAGACGACGAGTTAGAAGTTTTGTTGAACAAAAACTCCAGTGATTAACGGTGTTGTTAATTAAAGAGAAGACTTGGGCAATTATAAGTTAATTAATTTTATGGAATGGTTAAAAAAACAAATGAAGTTTTTAAAGAATTATTTGGGCTCGTACTGACTGACAGTACAATTAATAATTATCCTTACCAATAATAAAATTGGATATGTTTTGCTAAGACGCTTTAGATTTATAATTGTATGGCTTCATTTTGGTTGAGAGCACTTCAAGTAGGATAATTCTCCAAGAATTTTGTCGATAAATGGTGTTACTATACTGGAAACGAATTTGAATCACTGCGCATCGTATTAAACACAAGCTGTATGGCAGTTAATAGTAAACAATTGTCATTTTGTGAGTGTGGACGAATGTGGTGAACCAATGAAAGTGTTGAAATATTAATCAAGTAAAAAAATATTGGTGGACTTTGCCGATAGAGATATACCCTCAGCCTGTGCGAAATGAAACTTTTACCTGTTGACAATATCGAATTAAATATCTGCTATACAACCAAAATCCTTTTCCCCAATAATTATGTGTTAGAGGATTTTCATGTTTGTTGGTCCTTTTTGAGGAAGTGTCTGCGGAGGAGGTACCTGAAGGAATGGGTCATTCCATTTTGGAAGTGGATCTCATTTTGGCAGTAATTTCTTTTGGATAGATATCGCGCACACCCGACATTTCAGTTGGTCACCGTATAACTTTGAACTTTTGGACCGCTACGTAAACGGAATCACAGGGAGTAGCTTCGGTATAAATTTCCAATTCTCGAACTGCATTAAAAAAATGTCGAAATTTTGTGACCAAAACGGTTGCTCCGTTCAAGATAGTGACATTTTTGCACTTTTGAGGGGAAGTAACGGAAAGAGTGACTCTTCTTCTAACTTAAACTAAATTTGGACAAAATATTATAAATATTAACATTATTAGCCACTAAACATGGTGGCGTATGGCTTGTTATAGCTTTCGGGTCATTTTCTCAGGAAATATGGACATGTTGTTATAATCAGATATTGGATAAATGGAAAGAAAGGGAAGAAGGAATGATATTTTGCTATATAGCATCTTAGGACAATAAATTATTAAATTATTATTCTAAACTATCAATTAAATAAATATAATTGTAATATTCTTAATGATAATACTATCACTACTTGCGCACAATTTTTCCGAAAAGTTTTGAAATTTTGTGGGGGAGTTACCCTGTGGAGAGGACCGATATGGCCTATCTTTGAACTTAAACTAAGTTTGGGGATTTATCGTCCGCTCCAGCCAGACGGATCGACTTAAAATTGTCAGAAGTGTATAACATAAATGCTGGTGGTATAAACAATGATGGTAAACACAGAATCGGAAGACCAATCCAGCAATAGCTAGTACAAATGCCGGCAAACGCTTAGAATTTGTACTTCCCGTTTCAAGAAAAAACATTTTATTACCGCCACCTAAGTAGGTACGAACTGTTAGGCAGGAAAATAATTTAATACATTTTAATTAAACATTTTTATACCCTCAGCATTTATGCTAACGAGGGTATATACACTTTCATACGGGCAAAATGTGCCTCATCGAAATAATGGTTTTAGACCCCAAGTATGTTTGGACGAAATGTGCTTCAGACAATTTAGAGTTGATTTAGCCATGTCCGTCCGTCTGTCTGTCTGGTTAGCTGGAGTGCACGATAACTCTCGAACGGATCAACAGATTCGGTCCAAAATTTGGTTTTCGTAATATTTTGCCCAAACTTAGTATAAGTTCGAAGATGGGCTATATCGGTCCACTCCTTCCGGTACCTCCCACACAAAAGTTCGAAAATGTTCCGAAAATTTGTGCGCACGATAACTTTTAAAGGGAGTAACGGATTTGGCCCACACTTTGTACATCGTGAAAGTTCTTCCTGACTTAGATGAAGTTTAAATATGGACTCAATCGGTACACTCTTTCGGGTACCTCCCACAGAAAATTTCGGAAAAGTTCAGTTTAGGACCTGCTCTCGAATCGCTTTGATTTTTGTTGTAGCAACTTGTATTCGCTGTCCCCCATACGACGGTACAAGTTTTATAAGGGGCAAGTCCAGCGCAAGAAAAATCTCGAATGCCCAAACTTAGTTTTTGTTCGAAGTTTGGTTATATCAGTCCACTCCTTCAGGTACCTCCCTCACAAAAATTCAAAAATCTTCGGAAAAAAATATGCGCACGATAACTCTTGAAGGGAGTGAATGATGTAATCCATACTCTGCACATCCTAATATATCTACCAGATATAGATCAGGTTCGAGTATGGACTATATTTGTGCACTCCTTTGGGTACCTCCCACAGAAAATTTCGGATAAGTTCACTTTAAGACCTGCTCTCGAATCACTTTGAAGCGATTTGCATTCGATACCTCCATTACGACGGTAAAAGTTTTTTCAGGAGTAGGTCGATATTTCTTGGGAAAACATTCCGAAAGGTATAAAAAGCCCTATGTCACCATATGTGGCTCTCGAACTGTTCTACCGATTTGGTGCAACATTTGGTCTTCTTTATATTTTATCCAAACTTAGTTTCATGGGGCAATACCGGTCCCCAACGCCCAGACGAAACGGCTGCAGCTAGAAGCTTGAAATTTTGAGTGTGGGTTGTTGTTGATGTGTAGGAGTGAGATAAGGCTGGGTTTTTGGAAATTCGAACTAGAAGGGTACGAAAACGTACTAAATATGGTACCCTTTGTTTTAGGCAAAGGGAAAGAGCTAGAATTCTGAAATTTAGAATGAGGGTCACTGAATGAGAGGTGGAAAGATGTACCAAAGGGTTATTGGAAATTCGACCTATAAGTGTACGGAAAGTACCAAAAGGAGGAAAAAAATGCATGCAAATTCGATAAGCACAAAATGGTACTACATTTGGTGTTTGGTGAAGCTGGAATTATATAATTCTTCTTCTTTATTTGCAAATCCGTATTCGGATATTAGCGATCATACAATGTTAATTATTACAGAGTTATTTTTATAATTATATAATTAGTGTGCAAAAAGTACGAAAGTGCCATAAATTTAGTATTGGGCTAAGGCATAGAAGTGGAATTTCGATTTATTATTTGTCAGGTTCACTGTTAGAGGTGGTAGTACAATAAGTGTACTAGAAGTATTAAATAATACCAAATATTGAAGCACTAGTATAAAGTGAACCGATAAATGAATTTTGCTATGAGGATCTCTGTTGAGATTGGATCAGAATATTTAAGCAAATCCGCCTTAAAAATATATGAAATGTTTCTACATGTTATACCATGGATTTTAAAAATTGTACGGAATAGTGTACTATTGCTTTCATGTTAACGCGAAGGCTTTTTCTAAATAATGCACTGAAATCAAAAAGTCAAACGTATCTTTGTAACAAAATTGTTTTTTATTCGTGACATTTTAGAAATTACATTTGAAAACGTAAATCTATGCGACTATTGTTTTACAAGAAGGTTTTCCCCTGAGAACAAAAAAGGCTAAATTAAAATGCCTCAAAAAATTAATTGTTATATAGGGACAGATCAAAGCGTGCGCATTAAGTTACATTTTTTGAATAAAGATTTTCTAAATTTTGATATCACAAAATCCGAAATTACAGTTACAGTTCGGTTGTAGAATGTTGACAAATCTTCATAATACCCGTACCGTTCTAATAAAACGTGGACTGTTGGTGTGTAGGGAAGCGATAAGATTTTTTTTGGAAATTCGAACATAAGGTATTCGAACTGTATTTAAATGAAAATAAATATCAATTAAAATAGGTATAAGTACATCAACATTTTCAGTGTCCACCATTTTCGTATTAAATATTGTTTATTTGTATAGTATTCCCTTTCCGTATACGAAGTTGCGGGCATTTTACTAGTAGAAATATATTTATATTAAACTTACCTGCACTTTCCATGGAATTTAGCTTCTATTGAATAGAAGGAATAGCTTGAAAGAGAAAAAAAGTACTACTTATAAACATTAAAGTAAAAAAAGGAATAAATATTTTTAAAAAATTAAAGCAATAATATACACGATTTATAAATAATAATTTTTTATGTTATGCACATATAGAACGTTTTGTTTTTAATAAATTTTGTCATTTTACAGAGAAAATTCATAGTGAGACATTTCTC
Organism: Musca autumnalis; assembly: GCF_047663935.1. NCBI lineage: Eukaryota > Metazoa > Arthropoda > Insecta > Diptera > Muscidae > Musca > Musca autumnalis. The sequence goes on along the minus strand of NW_027411755.1, from coordinate 2,504,417 downwards.
ATAATTCTATAGACACACGTATGCTAACTCTTACTTAGCATTTTCTTCATTTGTATCTACCGATTTGAGTACACCCTTTGTACCTTTTTATGAAATTGAAAAATAATATTTTTTATTGTTTCTCTCTTCCTTTATTGCAGCAAATCAATTCAATGTAGAAATACACATATACATTTATAAATGTTGTACATAATCAAAAATATTCATGCGATTTATTTTAAAGTTATTACATTTTTTATGTTCATATGCATTTATTTGTTTAGATTCCTAAAAAATATTATTATAATTGAAAATATTTATTTGCTACAAATATCGATTGGATGAATGTTGCATAAATTAAACAACCCTGAATACTAATAACGTAATCAAAAATAATTGTAAAAAATTTTAAAAATTTAATATGCTTTTTCTCCCTCTATTTTCATGTTTCCTTCCCCTTGGTGAATAATGACATTTGTGGCCAAATCACGGATTTCAAATACGTTAAATCTTTTTTTTCGGTTTGTACACATCAGGTACGTATGCACGCACTCTTCCAATGTTAATTTATCATTTTATGGTTAAGGTAACGACGTTTGCCCCATACCATACGTTTGGTGGTATTTTTCTAGTTTTGAATATAACCTTCCTTTCGTTCTTCCTTTAGAAATGGCACAAAGAGTCCAAGTTTGTCTTTCATCTTTTGATTAAGAATTCAACTCACGCTGGCAAATTCAAGTATGCAGACATACAAAAATAAAACATTTATTATCATTATGTATATTTCGCACTCACGTTAGAGTGTTCGACTTCTTATTCACACTGATTCAAAGCCAAGTAGACACTTGTTTTTAAGTGTGAGTCGAAGTGTGTAAGATGTGTGTGTGTGTGTGCAAAGAACTCAAATAAAGCCGTTGTCTGTATGCTCGGTAGTCTTATGCTTATAAGTGTTGTAGCACGACTTATGTTAGCTACAATAAATTCTCTTGCTTCTTTAAATCTTGCTTTTATTTGTCTTCTTCAACAAAAGCTATTCGCATAATTTCTACTGTGAACCTAACGAGTGACATTGACACAAAAAACAACTGTTCTCAACAGAGCATTTGCTATTTTTCGGTTTTGTTTTGGTTTTCTTCAAGCATTTTATTTAAGTCATTAGAACACACACACCCAACCACACTCACCCACACACACGCAAAGACAAGCATCATCATACATTTTATGGCCTGATTGTGGGACATAATTAGCATTATATGGCGAAAATTTATGACCTTGAATGGGGCACGGTGTGTAATTTGGCAAAAAAAAAAAACAGTTACAGCAACAAATCGCAAATGACATGGGCTCGCTCGCACCAAGAAGGAAAATATTTTTACAATGTTTTTATGGCCCACTCTCTTTACAAAATTGCAAACAAAACGACAACAAAAATGTTAGGCATTTTGTTGATACTTAAAGTTTAATTGGATTTTTATGCAAAACAATCCTTAATTTTAAAAATAACGAAGGTCTCATGTGTTGGATTATATTGGGAAATTAGTGGATATTTTATTTGTGAAATTAAAATGGAATTGGTGAAATTAAATTGTTCTTAAATATAGATTAAAATATGTTAATATAAAATAAAAGGTTCCATCAAAGAAAATATAATTTCTATAGAAAAACTAGAATTTAATTAATTTTTAACGTTGCTTTAATAAATATCTCATGTTGACACTTTCTCAAGTGTCTCAACTGCTTGCCGCTTTGCCCAACTAACTGGGTTATGTTGATTTAGTCAAGTACATCTAATCCACATTAAATTTTCTCTAAATGACAGCAACAAACTTTGTTGTGCAAAACTAACGAACCAATTTTGTCTAGAGTTGACACACAACCACTAGACCTCAAAATATCACTTTCATCAACATTATTTGATGAAATTTTACTTTCGAAATGATATCTCATCCTGCCATGGCAGGATGCTTAACACTAACTAGTCTGTCTGTTTGGTCATGTCTTCATTTTGAGACTTTCAACGCAAATGAATAAAGAAAAAGTCGAACAAATAATAGAGATAATTTCGTAATGCTGCATCATGGAGAGTACCTCAAAATTGTATTTTTGAGTGTTTGCATCAAACTTATTTATGGCTAGATTAAAAAATACGGCAACACTTGAAGTGGGAAGAGCGGACACACCTTACGGATTTATATGAATTTTTTATGAAGATAAAATAATTTAGTCAAATAATATCTATATAATTAATCGTTGAATTATGATGATGGCTAATCGTCAAATTCAAGCTAGTATAAAAAATTTAGATTTTAGTGGGCCGGAATATGTGCGTTGCGCCTATATTTTAGTTAACAGCGCTTTAACAAAACACTGTTAAAGTATTCCTTTGAGTGTTGTGGTAAAAATAATTATCTTTATTCCATGATTACTTCAAAAAGTTTTTTAGTATTTTCGATAAGCTTTCCAATGACGCTGTCCATGCTGTCTTGGCAAAACTGTCCCTATAGGGACAATGAGCATACTTCAAAGCCCATCTGGATTTATTCGGATTTATTTATTGTTAACACCGTGAATATTCACTAACCCCCCATTATTATAAGTCTTCTTTTGTTATAGTTTGGATTTACCGAACAGATTTATAGCGTTCCGGTTAACTTAAAGTTAAAAGTGATGATTGCATTTCAAAGAGGAGCTTCTTAACATTAACTTTAAATGTAAAAATTATATTTTTAATGCCTCCAAATTGGTTTATTTTGCGTTGTAAAATCCATCAGATAGTAAAAGAACACATATAATAATGGCCCTTAGTGTTTTTAGTTAAAGAATTTTGTTTTTGTTTGTTAACTTTAACATTGTTCTGTTAGCGCGCTGTTAATTAAATGTTAGTGTTATGGTTTATGCCTCTCCTAGTTAAAAGCTAATTTCTCTTAATATTCATGAGGTGGTTATCTAACAGCGAAGTCGATCGTATCATTTATATTTCATTTATATAAACTCGAAAGAGAAATTAATATAATTTGGGAAATAATTATTACCGGCTGAACCGGCAATATCATCCACAAGTCAATAGATTATGAAGATGTGTTAAGGATGCGCGAAGAAAGAGCTCACCATAGAAGCTATTGCAGATTGAAACGAGCAACCCTTCCTTGCGTCAAAAACGCACTGGCTTAAAAAAAGAATGCTCGATAGCAACATGGCGAGTGGTTTCATAAATAAGGGTCAACTCAAGAACCCAAGTCAATTCAGTCTTCGCCTAAAGATGTTAGCTTGCATAGAATACTTGGATGGTAAAGCAATCGAAAACGTGGACAAACAACCAAATCGGTAAAATTGATGAGTTATGCAATTTTCCCCCATTTTAAAAGCTTGCGCAATTTGTTTGTAGTAACTACTTATATTCTTTGGTATCCTCTAATCGGCGTAGACATTTTTTTGAGAGGTTATGGCAACTTACAAATTTTACAAAATCGGAAATTTTTTTATTGGCTCATTTTAAAGTACAGGTAGAAAATAATATGTTGCAACAAATTTCGAGTCAGTCGGAAATCACACAACGACAATCTGTATGAAAATTGGAAAATATGGCCCTAAAACCTATATATCAAAAACAAGTGCTGCTAAGAATGTTATATGTTATGGTTACAGATTTCTTTTTTTAGAGACTCATAATGAAATTTCATTTGGAACATTTCTTTCTTTAACAATATTCCCAAAGAGTAAAGGATTTTGCTAGATTTTGATTCAGTATGGAATTCTGTAAAATTAACAGTTAAAAATTAAAACATATAATTTCATCCTAATATATATAAATTTGTAATCTATTTTTTTTAAGGAAATAGTGCACATAGACTTATGGTTTGTTTTGAAACTCATAGTTAAATTTTGTGTAGAATTTTTCATCCTTTGACACTTTTCACCTATAGCCAAGTTTTATATTTCTTCCATGTATCAAATAGAAAAAAGAAGGAAAACATTTTCATCAAAAAAATTGGGAAATATTTTCCTGTTTTTCAGCAAAATTGATACTGATATTTTCATGCTATAGAATATAAATATACATTTCATTTCTTTGGTGACCTATGGTGACGGAGAATATTTTTGTCTCTGACATCATCTCTCTAAAATTATGTTTTGTGGGACAATTTTGAATAAACTCAGATGAAGTCCAAACTTTAACCCTAAAACGTGTTTTTCATTTTTAGAGATAGACAAGAGTTACAGATTTGGTGTATTCTAAGACCTATAGTAAAATTTTATGGCGAACAATTTTGTAGAATGTATGGATTTGATACGAACACATTTTTAATGTGTTTTTGAAAGATTTTCGAAAAAAGGACAAAAAAGACCCCTTTGATAAACCGCATGAGGGTTAAAATTTTTAACAAAAATATTTCCCATACCCTCCTAAGTAAAGTTGCCAAAGACACTATATACCTGAAATGCAAGGATTCCAAGATATCTAAACTCGAATATTTCGAAAAATTTAAAAATGGGAGGAACTTGCGCCGCCTATTTTGGTTACTTTCCGACGTAAACTTTAAAAACGCCGATATACGTGTCTCATATTTTTAGCTCTACTTTCATAATCTACTCGGTGTTTCCCATAATTTTGAAAAAAAATTGAATTTTGTTGCACAGTGTAATTAATTGATAGATACACACAAATTAATTTCGAAAAAAATTGGGTGTCATTTTTTACACCTCTCTGAGTTTTTTTGCGTCCGCAAGAGACATTTTTGTTTCAGTAAAAACATTTCGGCCAGATTATGAAAGAGGACCGAAAAAAAGAAGGCACGTGTATCGGCGTTTTGAAAGTTTACGTCGGGAAGTAACCTAAGTAGGCGTGGTAAGTTCCGCCCATTTCTACAGGTTTTGAAATATTCGATATAAGATTCCTTGGAATCATTGCATTTTAGGTATAAAGTGTCTTTGGCAATATTACTGACAACAATGCGGGTTATCTTTTTATGAAAAATATTAACCCTCAGGGTGAATGTTGTACTTTATCTGAGTTTATTAAGTTTTATCCCAAAGCTTCATTTTAGATATAAGACGTGAAAGACAAAAATATTCTGCATCAAATTTTAATATAAGTCGCCGAATACATAAAATGTGTATTTACAATATACATCAAGTTTGGCAACAAAATACCCAAATATTTATACCCTATACCACAATGTGGAAAAGGGTATAATAAGTTTGTTTTCCCAAAAATTCATGTAACGCCGCGAAATATTCGTCGTAGACCCCTCATGTGGTATACCAAACTTCATATCTCGACGAGATAAAGCGATTTAGCGATGTGTGTCCGTCCGTCCGTCCGTCCGTCTGTCCGTCCATTAAAAATTGTAATCAAGCTAGAGGCCGCAATTATGGACCGATTGTCACGAAATTTAGTATGGAGGTCGGGTTTGGACCAGAATAGAACTGATTAGTTTTTGGCGATGATCGTGAAATGTTAAAGGGATGAAATGGACCAAAAACAAAATTTTTGCTCGATTTTGTAGCCGCTCTGTAGGTCGCAATAATAGTCCGATCGGCGCGAAATTTTAAACTTAGTTTTGGTTTGAGATGAAGAAGTAGCGTGCAAGTCAACGGTATGATCGGATAATATTTAGCGGGTTAAATTGATCAAAACTTTTGTGTGAAAATTGGTAAAATTTCTAATGCACATCTTATAACAGCTAGCCCGGAAAGCTAGTGCACAGGGATAGTGGTATAGGGTATCACATGGTCGGCCCCGTCCGACTATAGTCTGTTCTTACTTGTTTTTGAATAAATTTGTTTTGTTCTTTTTTCGAGTTGATGCATGAAAGTAACATGAAATTTAGTTTTAGACGAAAGGTGTTAAAAGACGAAATATTCTACACAAAATTTCACTGTAAGTCCCAGAACACACTATATATCTAAGTAAAATACTTTATTAAGAAAATGACGTTACACCATTAGATATTATATGTAGATATTATTTGTTGAACTTTTAGACTCTTAATTAAAATTTATTACATACTTAGTCAAAATCTCCTAAAATACTTCACTTTTTTAGATTGTGCCAAAAGAAGAAATGTTCCATATCAAATTTCATTACGAGTCTCTGAATAAAAGAAATTTGTAGCTATAATATTTAATATCTCCAGAAGCTTTCGCTTTTTATATATGATTTAGGACCATATTCTACCGTTTTTATTGCCTTTTTGGTTATCTGCGGTCACAAAATATATTTTATTGATGTTTTTCATAATAAAATCTTTCAGAAGATTATCTGTGCTCGATTCAAACTGTTTTTTTGAATACCTATGGCGAATATATATCGGGAAAATATCGACTGGTATGTCGGATATATTCACTGGACAATAACTGGCAGCATCAATGGAGATTATGTCCGCATTTTCACATACAATATCAGGAACCCATGACTTATCCTGCTGATGTTATAATTTTGTCATAAGTGTATAAACATAAAATAAAAGAGGCATTCCAGGACCTTCCAGCCGTCATATCTCAATGATTTTTGGCGTACTATACACCGCTATTTTCTTTCCTAATAAGGGTATACAGGCAATAACTAACAACATTGGCGATAATGAACAGATGTTCATAATACTAGTGACATACGGCCAGAGAAAGAGGCCATCGTTATACAAATATAGTAAAATGTCACATTTTCTTCATATACAAAGACTGGTCATTATCATCATCATCATAAACACAATATTCCCTTGGCCTCAGTTGGAGATCTCTGACAAGTAGCATAAAGTCACCAACATTCAACAAACCATAGCTATTCGAATGATGAGCATGAGATGATTATCATAATTATTTAAACGAATTACCCTTACAATTGTTAGTCAAAGAAGAAGAAGAAGAAGAAGATTATGGCATAAATATGACCAGAAGAACGTACAGACGGACAGGACACAAAATAACAACATCTGTACAAAGTCATTTATGTGTGTGTAAGCATTTGTTCAAGGAGTTCTCTTCTCGACATTGTACAAAGTTGATGACTTGGCCAAGCAATTAAATATTTTTATTTAATGAAAGTTTTTACAAAAACGGAATGTTATGACAGATCTGTGAATACAAAATTTCAGGCAGTTGTCTGTCTCTTGAATTTTAGTTTATTTTCGACATTCTATGGGCCATAAAAATTTCTCATTTCTTCGTTAATAATTAATTGTAAAATATTTCATTTGCATATTTTACGAAAATGTTATCATAATCATGAAGTGGAGCTACTGCTGCAGTAATTTGCTCTAAACAAAATGTTTACATACACCAACACACATTGTTATTGTTGCTGTTGGTTTTGTTATTTGATATTTATAAATATGCGAATATTTATGAGAATATTAATGAAAGTATTAACCAAAAACCCTCACATAGATGCCCTTCACCTTAGTATATATTAACAGCAATAATTTGCCATTAATATTATGATTTTATTATGCAGGCAGCATCAACTCGGACAGGTGTTTTTGAATGTGTATGAATTAATAAGGAAATGTGTATAGGTATATTTGCTAATTTAAATTAGCACTGACGAATGAGAATCTTAATTATATTCCATTTAAATATTTAAAAGCAACATAATGTTTTATTTGCATATACATATATGATGGTGTTAACATCCAGTTAAGAATATATTGTAATATTATATAAATGATATAAATTATATTGCTACAGTCATGTAATGGTGAGACTTGGGAATGGAAATTTTTTATAAAAGAAGAATATGTATTTTTTAACTTTATGGAATTATGCCCATCTGTAAGTGATGATTAAAAATAATTATTGTCAACCATTTAAGGCAGATTGAAATAAAAAAGAAACCCTATTTAAATTTGAACTAAAAAGATTTTTTAATTTTGTAATAACACCATCAATGACGGCGACAGAAAAAGTTGATTGTTTGATTTATTGGTGGCCTTAATGGCCTCATTATGATATTGACATTTCATTAAAAATAAATAAAATTAAACACAGCAAGAATTGTCATTAACACGGATGAAAAAGCTCTTACTCGGAAAATTAAAAATACGTTGCTTTTACCTGCCCAAGTACAACTGGACATCCAGCAGACTCTGAGGTTGAGGCTACAGTGACATTCAAAGAATGGTCGTTCATTGGGAAAATTTCGACTATATTATTTCTTTTATGGTCACATGGTGCCCAAGCCGAAAACCCATGCCATGATGACATATATTTTCATCAAGCCAACATCGTAATTTCAATTCATTGAAGCTTGTTGCTCAAAAAAAATGGAAAACCACTGAAACCAAATGAATACAATTGTTAAATACAAAATGCAGAACCGGCTCAAGCCCTTTCATCAGATAAATTGGAAAGCATTGTTGAATAAATTGAATTTAAAAAATAGAAGCAGGTATATTGAAGATGACATTAAAAAGGCAAAAAAAAGGTGATGCAAACAGTATGCATATTTTGTGTCTATTTAAGTTTAAATTTTAAAAAGGTCCCTTATTATTTTCAATGTATAATACACTGTAAGGCGAACAGACCTATGTAGGAACGATTTACCCCAAGATTGTGGACAATTTACTCGTATATGAAATATTTGTATTTTGATGTAGCGTTACTTCTATATTAATGGCCTGTTTGTCTAAGATAATTCGAATTCAAATTCGTTCGAATTATTACCAACCTCCTTATTGTACATTTTAGCTTGATTAAAAACAAAAAAAAATGTATCAAATATTTAAAAAAAAAATGGAAATAGTTCGAACTAATTTAAATTCGAATCGTCGTAGTGAAACAGCACGTAAATCAATTTAATTTTGCATTAGTAAGCGGTAGCGTTATAGGCAGATATTCTTAAACGTGGACTTATGTCACGCCCGCGACTCTTTCAAGCTACGCTCCTTATAGACCACGTCTGTTTTAAGCCAAGCCCTTTATAGTCCACGCCTCTTTTAAGACACACTTCTTTTAAACCACACCTCTTTTAAGCCACGTCGCTTATTGACCACGCCTCTTTTAAGACAAGCCCTTTATAGTCCACGCCTCTTTAAAGACACGCTTCTTTTAAACCACACCTCTTTTAAGCCACGCCGCTGATTGACCATGCCTCTTTTAAGACACTCCCCTATAGACCACGCCCCTTATAGACCACACCTCTTTTAAGCCACGCCTCTTTAAAGCCACGCCCCTTATAGACCACACCTCTTTAAAGCCATGCCCCTTATAGACCACACCTTTTTAAAGCCACGCCCCTTATAGAACACACCTCTTTAAAGCCATGCCTCTTATTGACCATGCCCCTTATTGATCACACCCCTCATATACCACACCCCTCATAGACCACGCCTCTTTTAAGCCACGCCACTTATTGACCACACCTCGTTTAAGCCACGCCCCTTATAAAACACGCCTCACCTCATTTAAGGCACGCTCTTTATAGGCCACGCCCCTTTTACGGCTCGCCCCTTATAGACCATGCCTCTTTTAAGGCACGCCCCTTATAGACCACGCCTCATTTATAGACCTCTACTTTTTAAGCCACACCCCTTATAGACCTTGCCTGTTTTAAGCTACACCCCTTATAGGCCTCGCCTCTTTTATGGCGTGTCTATTTTAAACCACGCCCTTATAGACACGCCTCAAATATACCACGCTTCTTTTAAGTCACGCCTCTTTTAAACCACACCCCTTTTAAACCACGTTCCTTACAGACCACGTCTCTTCCAAGCCACGATCGCACGCTCACTGCTCACAGCTCGCGACGTTAAAAGAGTAGGGTCATTTGCTTCACCACCTTTTTAAAGGCAACTGTCCTACATAACGAACAACGAAAAAAATTAGACCAATATCTGTTGTATTTTCCGATCAACGAATATTTCTTTCTTGAGAAATTTAAAAACAAATTCATTTTATATGCATTTCATTTGTATTTTGCGGTAGACCAATGAAATTCATTTGAAATCCTTGATTGAATTACGCCGACCGAACAGCATTACTTTAAAATCGATCGATGGTTAAAAAGGTGATTAATTATTTATTGTCGTAAATGGACGACAAATAAATTCACTATAAAATCGAGTAAAGAGAATCTCTCAGAATAGCATACAATCAACAACAACCACAATTGCTAGCAAATAAAGCTTTGATGATGGCGACAGGAAAAACGTATTCACAACTACCGATACACACACATAATAAATATTTTATGCAAACCAACACGACCGATACAAAACAATACCCCTGCAAACACATACAGGCAGATTTATTTACACGCTGCTTACGCGTTTTGAGGTCAACCTCTTGACATTTCCCAGCATATAATGCGGATGTTTGTAAACAACTGGACACCAGAAAGAGTACAGCTGCAACCAGTCAAAAAATAGGCTAAAAGGGAGCGCAACACACACACAATAGCTCTGTTGGATATGCAGATGGTTCCGTTTGTTGTTTTTTTTTTCGTTTTGACATTTCATTCGTTAATGGTTGGGAAATCAATTATGGACAGATATGTTATAAGTGGGAAATGGTGGGAAAAGTTCATACATTCGATGACAATGACAACAAAAACACAATAAAAATTCAACCTTCAAATGAAATTGAATAAAATGATTGGAATATGAAATATGTACTAACACGTAAACATGTACATCAACGTCATAGTGCTCAACTATTTTATAGGGCATATCTAAGAGATACTGCAAAATTTGGAGAGTAAAGAAATTTAAGAAATTGGAGATATTCAATATAGTATTATGTTACTCGGGATCATAATCACGTACAACTTCGCTTTAGAAATCGATCTGTATTTGGTACTAGAATGGATATTCGTGGGAAGTATATGGGTTACATGTGAATAATTGCTTTTCTAATCATACAAACAACAATAATGTCAGTTACCAACAAGTTTTGTAATAAAATATTGGACCTTCCCCAATCTAGCTATTTTCGTGAATGCCACTCAAACATATGGCAATAACTTTGAAAACTCTTCCAAAGGTTATGAATATTTGAAATAAAATTGATTCAATTGTTTCTAACCATTTTGTTGATAGTGTAATTGGCTATCAATATTAATGGTTTATTTGTATTCGAGTGCATTGCGAGTTCGTGGTGTGCCTCTGCACATATTTTATTTATGGCGCAGAAAAACAAAGTTTTGCCCTTACAAATATGACAAAAAAGACACAATAAAACACACTCAATAATTTTAGTTAATTGTTTATTACGGCGTCATCGTCATCATCAACGTTGATATTTAGGCGTTATTGTATTGTCATATAGTATAAACAAATACTGACACGCACACACACACATGAACAACAATACTCATTTTGATGGTCACTTTCATTAGTTCGTTATTGACTGACATTATGTCAGTGGGACAATAAATTATTGAACAGATTTCGGTAACTGTTCTGTTTGTGCTATTTTTGTCATTGACAGGCTGTGTGTTGTGGCATAAATCCAATGCAAACAGCAAATCCAATAAAAATGACAAGAAAATTCGATACAAAAAAACTGTATGAACTTTTCTATAAACAAATTGATTTATTCAATGTTGAGTTACCATAAAGCGAGGTAAATTTATGTGGTAGAAGGTAGAAATTTAATGTGTGTGGAACACTGGAGCGTATGACATACGTAGTGTATACGTTACCGCATAGAATTGGCAGTAAATCTCTCATATCATGCATGGTCGTCGAGTCATTACGATCGATGTTCGCAATTGTGGAATTACTCGATTCGTGGCGCGTCGACTTTAAGGGAAGTTTAAACAGGGAAACCAAACAAATAATTATTTTCGAGATTGAGTTGCATAAAAACATAAGCTTTTTATACCCTCAGCATTTATGCTAACGAGGGTATATACACTTTCATACGGGCAAAATGTGCCTCATCGAATAATGGTTTTAGACCCCAAGTTTAGCAACGTCCGTCCGTCTGTATGTATGTCTGGCTGGATTGTGCGCACGATAACTCTCGAACGGATGAACCGATGTGGTCCAAAATTTGGCTTTCGCAATATTTGTCCAAACTTAGTTCAAGTTCGAAGATGGGTTATATCGGTCCACTTCCTCCGATACCTCCCCCACAAAAGTTCGAAAAAGTTCGGAAAATTTGTGCCCACGATGACCCTTGAAGGAAATAACCGATTTGGTCCAAAGTTTGCACATCGTGAAATTTCTACCAAACTTAAATGGGGTTCCAATACGGACTCAATCGGTCCACGCCTTCGGGTACCTCCCACATAAAATTTCGGAAAAGTTCAGTTTAGGACCTGCTCCCGAATCGTTTTGATTTTTGTTGTAGCATCTTGTATTCACGGCCCACATACGGCGGTACAAGTTTCATCAGGGGCAAAACCCTACATCCTGAGAAAATATCCTGAAAGTTTCAAAACACCCATATGACACCTTGTGTAGTGGTTAAAGCGCAAGATAACTCTCGAACGGATTTACCGATTTGATCCAAAATTTGGCCTTCATAATATTTTGTCCAAACTTAGTTTAAGTTCGAAGATAAGCCATATCGGTTCACTTCTTTGGGTACCTCCCCCACAAAAGTTCAAAAATGTTCTGAAAAATTGTGCGCTCGATAACTCTTGAAGGGAACTATATTTGAATGTGGACTATATTTGCCCATTCCTTCGGGTACCACACACACCAAATGTTGGATAAGTTCACTTTAAGACCTGCTCTTGACTTCGATTTCTGTTGAAGCAACTTGCAATCGCTGTCTCAATTACAACGGTAAAAGTTTTTTTCAGTTTCCATACTTCTTGGGAAAACAGCCCGAAAGTTGTAAAATGCTCCTATGGCACCATATGTAGTAGTTGGAGGGCGCAATAACTCTCGAACTGATAGACCGATTTGGTTCAAAATTTGGCCTTCGTCATATTTTGTCCAAACTTAGTTTAACTTCTAAAATGGGCCATTTTCGGTCATCCCCTTAGGATACCTCCCCCACAAAAGTTCAACATTTGTGTCCAAGTGCAGTTAGGGTCTGTTCGGAGATCCTTTGGCTGTACATATTATGTTTTCCGTGGACAAGTCCATGCTTTCTGGCATACTGGTCAAACAAGTGTACGATAACCCACTGAAATGACTAGTGGGCGCGATATTTATCGAAAAGATATGACCCTCAAAATAACATCCACTTCCGTAATGCACTATGTCGGTCCATTCCCTTCTCCGCAAAACTTTTGAAATTTAATCCTAATCCACATTTTGGTCGGCAAGTTCAAATGTCCAAAAAGTGCCACAAAAATCTGAAAAGACCCTAAATACATTCGATTTGTCCGTAGATGAAAGTTCCCATTCACATAGGCTGAGGGTATATCTGTGTCGGCAAAGCCGACTGATACTTTTTTACTTGTCTTGCGAATTTGCAATTTAAGTTGGTGCCGCCAATGTTTCTTGGAGCTTTTAGGCCATTAGCTCAGGAAGTATGAACTTGAAAAAATTGTTCCATGGTAAAGTGAGCCGCAAAGACAACCTGCTAAAAAAATGATCAAATTGATCCGCGATGTGCTCTTAAACTTCACTCTATCCGAATTATGTGTGGGAGGTACTCGAAGAAGTGGACTGATACAGTCCATATTCGAACCCGATCTATGCCTGGAGGGAATAATATAATGTGCAAAGTTTGGACCAAATCCATTGCTCCCTTCGAAAGTTATCATTCACACCATTTAACAGAAAAATTTAGAACTTTTGTGAGGGAAGTACCAGAAGGATTGGAGCGATATGGCCCATCATATGGGGGTTGCAAAGGTACCGCTAATTATGTTTTTGAGGGTATTACTGATGGAAATGTGAATATGGCCAAGCGCTGCTAAATTATATAATTGACATCAAAATATTTCTACCCTAAGAATAGCACCCTATCATTTAATGTTACATACACAAATACACAGTAGATGATATTAAACAATTAATTACCACAACAATAACAAAACATAAATAAAATATTTATTTGTAATTGTGTATATGCGAACGAGGGTATTAACAAAACAATATTGCAGATTTATGGATGACATTTATAAGGATTTCCTAGCCATTACAGCTGCAGCAGCACCCGCACAAACTCTCATTACTATAGTGCAGCGACAAAATATTTAATGCAATTAACAAGTCACACAACTGATTTCAATTAAAATTTAATAATTTTTAAAATGATGTCAACCATTTTCCTCAATATTTTAAATATATTTTAATGGACAAACAAATGCATGCACAGATGCAAATATATTGTGTGCAACAACAAATCATTAAATAAAAATTAAGCGAAACGTACACATACAAACGCTCAATTACAAACATCAACAGCAAATGTGGCTTAAAGGATAAAATGCATCGATTTTGTGGCCAAGTTATGTTGGCAATGCAACATTTTTAAGGTTAATAACGAGTAATATTTAACTTAATATCGGGCAATTAATTTATTACAAACACAAATATCAACAGACCTATCAACGACGGCGACAGATAGAGCGCGAGAGATAAACGAACCGAGGTGGTTAGGTCAACCGTGTGTGTGTGTTTGTGAATGTTTGTATCAGGGACCAGGGGATGGATTAAGATAAACGCTTATGCATCGCATAATGTAAGTATGTTGCAATGAGGTACCGCACCGCATCACACATGCTACTTTTTTCCAAATTGCTCATAAATATTTATTTTATTATTGCAGATTAAACATTTTTATGTTGGACAATAACGTTTGTCATTTTTTATGATTTTTGTTGTTGTTTTTGTTTTCTATCATAAAATATTCAACAATGGCCAACACCCAACGTTTCGGGGCAACACATATTGTACATTAAAATGTTATTTGACATGCTAATAATAATAAGCCGCCAAAGTTGTTGAGTTTTTTTTTTATATTTTTTGTTGTGATTTATTGTGGCATTTAATTATTGACACATGCGCACAAAGCTGAGAAGTTGTTTTAACTTTTGTTTTAAAGTCAATTTGATTTTATTTTTGTTTATGATTCCAACAATATGCCAAATCACTCATAATATCAATTTTTCATGGTTATTACTGGTATAACAACACTTGAAAAATGAAAAGGGGGCTAACGACGGGTAGAGTCGACAATCATTTGACCTACCCAGCACTTTTTCGAGTAGATTCGATTAAAACCGGGCGCACATAGAGAGAATGGAAAATATAAATTTGCGCCATATGATTTCATTCATAAACAATGTTTTTTGACGAAGAATATATAATTATGGTAGCCCAAAAATGTAGGTTAGAATATGTTTGAATACATTTTACCACGAAAGGGAAGGGACACAGACCTTACCATGAAGTATCTTTAATATTTGTATCCGAAATGTAGTGGCCGACAAGCTCTAAATAGAACATGTTCGTAATAATCGCGTTAGCACAACTTTCCAATATCGCTCACTGACAATACCTATTTTTAATAATCCAACCAAAGTTTTTCTTCTGAATCGTTGTTGATCTGAACGGATCTCCTCATATTTGTCTTAATATGTAAAATAAACACCTGCATGGATACAACTGAATATATCAGTTCCGACATTTTTCAACATTGAGTGAGTATGGATATGTAGAATGTAGTTTCAGTTACAAGTTGATACTGATACTTTTTCAAACAGGTATGATATGAGTTGGTATAGACAGAAAAAAAGGAACATATTTGTTTATATCTGGTTTGTACAAACTGATATAAATGGATATTGGTGTGATACAATAAGTATTTATTGTATGTAGCCCAAACAAAATAGGAATTGAAATAGAAAAATTCCCATAGAGCTAAATTTTGGTGGAAATGTAGGATTTGTCATTACAAATGAGGTCCTAAAAATCTCTGTTGATCCCATGCGTGCAAAGAAGTTTATTCATGGTCATAGGTCATATTTTTGGGTTTTTTATATATCTCAAAAACTGTGAGCCTTACCAAAAAGTGATTAAAGCAAAAGACAACTACCGTAAAATTCTCTATAAGATATCGCGTTCCTAAAAGTCACATAATAATGATATGCACATATAAAGCGCCTATAACTTATTTGACCCGAAAGTCAGGATACAAAATCTGGTTAGATATGGTGCTACTGGACCGAGTACTACAAACCAAATCAGAAATGTGAATTTCAAATTTCTTCAGAATCATTCCATGGATAACAAATTCTGCATTATGAAAACCATTAGGAATGACAAAATCGTTTAATTTGTTATGGAGGGTATATTATGTTTGTCATTCTGTTTGTAACTCCTCGAAATAATAATTTAAGATCATATAAAGTGTATATGTTCTTTATCAGCCTGCTTCTACACTGATATAGCCCCATGACTGTACTTCTGTGGAAATGACTTTAATGTCCGAAGTATGTAGGTGGATAATACTTCGGTAAATGTATTGTAGGTCCATTCAGCTTGGAACAACCCCTACCTTACAAAGTGACGCGTCGTTTTAAGGGCTTTTGAAGGTATTATTCTCTTAAGGTCAATCCCCGACCAGAACAACAAAATTTTCGGCGGTGGTGGCTTGAGTATTTCAGCCATGAAAACTTATTTAAAAGTTGTGTCGTAAGATACTCCGTTCGGACTCGGCGATAAAAGTAGGTCCCATATCATTGTGCCAATATGAATCGCTGTGCACTCATTGATATGGAAGAAGTATGCCTTCTCCCTTCCGGGATGTTGTAGGCACATATAATATGTAAGTATTTGTTTAAACTAACCATAGGAAAGCAAATATGTTACTCTCTCTATCTCCCTCTCTTTTCAATCAGTACCACACCAATTTAACACGTTCGCGGACGTGAATGCTATAGCATTCATTTTCATAGTGACGTAGGATGACGTGAATGCTATATCATTCACTTTACTTGTATACAATCGAATGTTTTTGTGATTAATGTACATAATACGACTAATTTCATAAAGATCCATAGTACAATAAATAAAAAATTATAATAATATTAATAGTTAATTAATAAATACAAAAAAAAACTTATTCCGAAAAAATTGCACCTCTCTAAGTTTTTTTGCGCCCTCGAACGTGTTAAAAATGTAACAAGCTAACACTTCCCTGCGGAAAATAAATTGGTTTAAAGGTATTTTAAACCTAGTTTTGAAATAACCACAAAAACGCATCAATATAACAAAACTATTTGCAATAAATATTTGGAATATAATAAACCTATTTTTGATAAATATTCGAGTTTTCATTATTAGCTCGGAAACTTTTCTAGTAGCCCTCGTACATTCCACTCACTGAACCCAGAAAAACATTCGAATTGATGCGTTCAGTTATAACAGTTCATGTCTTTAATATTTATTTATCCCCCAAATAATAAAAATGTTTAAAAATGTTTTTTTTTATGATATTTTCCTTAGAAGTTATTCACACAAGCCTGTTACACCTATAGTATCAGTTGGTATCTGTAGTATTTGAAAAATATCTGTTGTACAACAGATACTTGAGAACGAAAAAACAAATAAAGTTCTCACTCGTTCATATACAACACAGAACTGTTTCTAACAGTTATGTTATTGTGAGTATACACAACCCAAACAATATCATAACTGTTACACTCATTCCCACATTTATATCATATTATATCTGTTATGTATATGATATATCTGTTTTGTTGATATAAACAGTTATACCATTGCACGTGTTTAATGTAAAATAAATTAATACATTTTACTTACAAATACATGTGAAATGTTTACCATGCCACATCCTGTGTAGGGTATATAAATGCCCTTGGCTTAAGCGGATATCATCTACAACAATAATGCCAATTTATTAAAGGCTCATATTTTTCAGCAAACACTCTTTTTTTGTATTTTACCATAATCGAGTTAATCGTTTTGCCGATTGAGTTTTCATTATGGCAGCCCGATATCGTCGACCATAAATATATTCAACATAAACAGCCTAAAGGAATTTACATTTAATTGGGTAAATGAGGTCAGTGTTTTTGTGTGTTTTGTTGTCGAATTTATTCGAACCTTATCATTTACAAATAATTTAAACAAAAACAAAACAGTTTGGGGAAAAACGATAAAATCGAAAAAATATAATATTTATTTATAGGAGGAGATAAAAAATTAATAAATTAATGCCAATAATGCAAAATACTGGAGATAATGTTTCGGCGCGTTGTGGCCTAAATTTCGGAATAAGCAAGGGGCATACAAAACCACTAAAAAGCCTTGTCTTTCAGATGCCATGAGACAGAGAAAAAATAGCTAATCATTGATTCTAGATTTGGAGGATTATGCGTTTTATATCAGTCTCGTTAATTCGGTCGATAACAAACGTTACAAGATGCAATATGCCGGTGCTCCAAACACAACTAGCAAGTGAGCATATGAACACGACCCTTGCCATAATTTTAAGACTACATTACACGAATAATACAAAAAATTGAAAGAGACATTAGGTGCTTTCCAGGAACAAATATTAAAAAGTATTAATTAATTTCTTTGGATGAGCAGAGATAAATTCGTTAAATTCCTGATATCATTAAAATCCAATGGTAATGAACTATCTATATATATAAAAGAGCTTAGTGACCCAGCAAACCAAATGTCGGATGTCCGACACGTCTGAACAATTTCGGAAGCAACGTCGTTCAGATTTCGTTCCGATTTCTAAACGATTTTTCAGAGCGGAAATAGTTCAGATTTTGTACAGATTTCGTTCCGATTTCGGAACGAATGTCGGAAAGAAATTTCCTTTCCGAATTTCCCAAGGATTTTCTTCAGATTTCGTTACGAAATCGCATCGAAATCGATACGAAGTCGCTCCGACATTTCGTTCCGAAATTATGTCAACCACTTCATACAACTTTCGTTAAGATATCGTTACGATTTCGGATCAGACATCGGACGTATCGTCCGAATTTTGTTCCGATTTCGTTAAGATGTCGGTACGATTGGTTTGCTGGGGAGTGACTGAGTGACTGAGTGAGTGACTGACATATCATCGCCCAGACGAAACCGCTGAAGCTAGAAAGCTGAAATTTTGACTGTGGATTGCTGTCGATGTGTAGGGGTGAGATAAGGCTGGGTTTTTGGAAATTCGACCTAGAAGGGTACGAAAAGTACTAAAAGGTACTAAATATGGTACCCTTTGTATTAGGCAAACGGGAAGAGCTAGAATTCTGAAATTTGGAATGAGAGTAACTGATGGAGATTTAGAAAGATGTACCAAAGGGTTTTTGGAAATTCGCCCTATAAGTGTACGAATAGGTACTAAATTTGGTACCAATTGTATATTTTGAGCGGATATAGCTACAATCTTCATATTTGGTATGGGAATCAAGGTTGGGAAGTGGTGTTGATATAAGGAAATGATTTTGGAAGTTCGTACTTATGTGTACGAGTAGTACTAAATGGTACTAAATTTGGTACAATACGAATTTGGGCGAACGGATAGAGCTCAAAACCTGAAATTTAGAATTTAGATTACAATTGAAGTGTACGATTGAGATATGGGAGTAGTTTTGGAAATTCGTACTTATGTGTACGAAAAGTACTAAATGGTACCAAATTTGGTACAATTTTGATTTAGATAGACATGGAAACCTGAAATTTGGAATTAAGAATACTGATGGAGTGAAGGATTGAGGTAGTTTTGGAAATTCTTACTTATGGGTACGAAAAGTAGAAAACGGTACTAAATTTGGTACAAATTGGATTTGGGTGAACGGACAGAGCTGGAATCCTGAAATTTGGAACTTAATTAAATTTGGAGTGTAGGATTGAGTTTGTCTTGGAAATTCGTACTTATGGGTACGAAAAGTACTAAATTTGGTACAATTTATATTTTGGTGAACGGATAGAGTTGGAATCCTGAAATTTCGAATTAAGGTTACTGATGGAGTGTAGGATTGAGGTAGTTTTCATACTTATGGGTACGGAAAGTACTAAATGTACTAAATTTGGTACAATTTCTATTGGTTGAACGAATAGGGCTGGAACCCTGAAATCGAATTAAGGTTACTGTTGGAGTGTGGGATTGAGGAAGTTTCGAAAATTCGTACTTATGGGTACGAAAAGTAATAAATGGTACTAAATTTGGTACAATTTAGATTTGTGTGGACGGATAGAGGTGAAATCCTGAAATTCGCAATTACTGTTGGAGATAGTTATTGAAATTCGTATGGAGTGTAGGATTGAGGTAGTTTTGGGAAATTCGTACTTATGGGTACGAAAAGTTCTAAATTTGGTATAATTTGATTTTGGGGAGCGAATAGAACTGGGATCCTGAAATTTGGAATTGAGATTACTGTTGGACTGTAGGATTGACGTAGTCTTGAATATTCGTACTGGGTACGGAAAGTACTAAATGGTACTAAATTTGGTACAATTTAAATTTGGTTTAACGAATAGAGCTGGAACCCTGAAATTTCGAGTTAAGGTTACTGTTGGAGTGTGGGATTGAGGAAGTTTTGAAAATTCGTACTTATGGGTACGAAAAGTAATAAATGGTACTAAACGGAGAGAGCTGTAATCCAGACATTTGGAATTAAGATTACTTATGGAGTGTAGAATTGAGGTAGTTTGGAAATTCGTACTTATGGGTATGGAAAGTACTAAATTTGGTACAATTTATATTTGGTTGAACGAATAGAGCTGGAACCCTGAAATTTCGAGTTAAGGTTACTGTTGGAGTGTGGGATTGAGGAAGTTTTGAAAATTCTATGGGTACGAAAAGTAATAAATGGTACTAAATTTGGTACAATTTATATTTGAGTTAACGGATACAGCTTGAATCCTGAAATTTCGAGTTAAGGTTGAATTTTGGGGAACGAATAGAGCTGGAATCCAGAAATTTGGAATTAAGATTACTGTTGGACAGTAGGATTGACTTAGTCTTGGAAATTCGTACTTATGGGTACGGAAAGTACTAAATGGGACTAAATATGGTACAATTTAAATTTAGGTAGACGGATAGAGCTAGAACCCTGAAATTTGGAATTAAGAATACTTATGGAGTGTAGGAGGTAGTTTCGGAAATTCGTACTTATGGGTACGGAAAGTACTAAATTGTACTAAGTTTGGTACATTTTGGATTTGGGTGAACAGATAGAGCTGGAATCCTGAAATTTATAATTATGATTACTTATGGAGTGTATAAGTGAGGTAGTTTTGGAAATTCGTACTTATGGGTATGGAAAGTACTAAATGGTACTAAATTTGGTACAATTTATATTGGTTGAACGAATAGGGCTGGAACCCTGAAATCGAGTTAAGGTTACTGTTGGAGTGTGGGATTGAGGAAGTTTCGAAAATTCGCACTTATGGGTACGAAAAGTAATAAATGGTACTAAATTTGGTACAATTTAGATTTGTGTGGACGGATAGAGGTGAAATCCTGAAATTCGCAATTACTGTTGGAGATAGTTATTGAAATTCGTATTTTCATACGAAAAGTATTAATGGTATTATGAATAGAGGCGGAATTCCGATATTTGGTATTATAGCCGCTGTTGGTGTGTAGGGTTGTGGATATACGTACAATAAGTGTACGAAAATTACTAAATGGTACTAATGTATAAGAAAAATACTAAATCGCGGTTGGTATATAGTTTTGGATAAAAGGAAGTAATTTGTGAAACTTATAAATACTATAAGTACTAAATTTGGTACCAGTTTGGTGTTGCATGATGGGATATAGGTGGAATTTCGAATTGTTGTATGAGGGATTGTGGTGGTGTTTAGATACGGATTTTTTGAAATGCATACAAATTCTTAAATTTGGCTGAGGGCTGGATGATTTATTGAAAAATACGAAATGTAGTAAATGCTATTAAATTTGACGTTGGGTGTAGCAATGAAAATGGAATTATATCATTAAAAACAACAAAAACATTGTTCCACAACATCCCATACGGAACAAGGGAGACTTCTCTCATATCAATGAGTGCACCCCGATTCATATTTAGCTCAATGATATGGGACCTACTGTTTATCGCCGAGTCCGAACGGCGTGTCTTAAGACACCACTTGTGGAGAAGTTTTTCAAGGCTGAAATACTCAGAAAATGTCGCCAACATTACTGAGGGGTATATTGCCACCGTTGAAAAATTTTTTGATGGAATTATATCATTAGTGCGTGAAAAGTACAAAATTGCAATAAATTTGCTATTGGGCTAAGGAATAGAAGTGAAATTCTGATATATTATTGGTTTGTCAGGTTCATTGTTCATTGGTCGTACAATAAGTGTACTAGAAGTATTAAATAATACTAAATATTGAAGCACTGGTATTGGGTGAATCGATAAATGAAATTTTTTATGAGACTAACGGTTGAGATTGGATCAGAATGTTTATTTAAGTCCGCCTTTAAATGTATGAAAGGTTTCTACATATAATACTATTGACATTGGGTGAACAAGTAGAGCTAAAACTGTAACATAAGGACCTGGATTTTAAAAATTGTACTGAATAATGTACTATTGTTTTTACGTTAACACGAATTCGGTTTCTAAATAATGTACTGAAATCAAAAAGTCAAACGTACCTTTTCAACAAAATAGTTTTTATCTCTGTTGACTATTGTAAAATGTCTCAAAAATTAACTGTTATATAGGGTTGCATCTGAATAATGGTTTTCTACATTTTGATATCACAAATTCCAAAATTCGGTTGGAAAATGTGGATAAAATGTTCAAAATACCCATACCGTTCCAATAAAACATGGACTGGAATTTAAAATGTAGGCCGCTGTCGAAGTGTAGAGTTCTTTTTTTTTTTGAAATTTGAACAAAACCTGTACGAGCAGTACTTGAAAGAAATTAAATATCAATTCAAATAGATATTAGTTTATCAAAATTGTCAGTGTTCTTCATATTAAATATTGTTTATTTGTATTATTCCTTTTCCGCTTACGAAGAAGCGGGCATTTTGCTAGTATGATCCATAAAAGGTCATGGTATGTAACACTCCAATCAGTAGCTACACGTAATTTATGAGGATTTTCAATAAAATCTTTAAAAAAATCCTGACCTAAACTAAATGAATGGCCACAATTCTGCTACACATCGACCATGACATTCAGCTCAGTTCATATGGTGTATAGAGTAGCCTTAGATTTAGTGGTGGATATTTGTATATTCCTCCCATGGAATAAGGTGGTAAGATAGAAGTTCAGCATTTCACAAATGACATCAGAGAAGGTAACCGATGACAAGATCGTACAATCATCAACAATTTCCTCGATCGTACCTCGAAGTTTACTGCAATTAAATTACAAAACAAGTAAAAGAGTGTCAGTCGGCTTTACCGAAAGATATATACCCTCAGCCAATGTGAAGTGAAACTTTCACCTACTGACAGATCGCATGTATTTAAGGTCTCTTCAAAATTTTGTGGCCCTTTTTGGAAATTTGAACTTGCCGACAAAAATGTGGATTAGGAATTAACTGCACTAAGACACAAATGTTGAACCTTTGTGGGGGAGGTACCCTAAGGGAGGACCGTTATGGGCCATGTTGGAAGTTAAACTAAATTTTGACAAAATATAAGGAGATCCAAAGTTTGGACAAAATTGGTTGCCCCATTCAAGTGATATCGTCCTAGCATTTTAGTGACATTTTTAAATATTGGGGAGAAGTTCCTGAAGTTGTGGACCGGTATTGCCCCATGAAACTAAGTTTGGATATAATATGACGAAGACCAAATGTTGGACCAAATCGGATGAACAGTTTGAGAGGTTGTACACCTTTCGGGCTGTTTTCCCAAGAAATATGGATTTGACCCTAAAAAAACTTTTACCGTCGTAATGGAGGCAGCGAATGCAAATCGCTTCAACAAAAATCGAAGTTATTCGAGAACAGGTCTTAAAGTGAACTTATCCGAAATTTTGTGTGAGAGGTACTAGAAAGAGTAGACAAATATAACCCATATTCGAACTTGATATATATCTGGTAGACATATTAGAATGTGCAAAGTATGGATTACATCGGTAACTCCCTTCAAGAGTTATCGTGCGCACAAATTTTTCGAACATTTTTGAACTTTTGTGGAAGAGGTACCTGAAGGAGTTGACCGACATGGTTTATCTTCAAACTTAAACTATGTTTGGACAAAATATTACGAAGGCCAAATTTTGGACAGAATAGCAGATCCGTTCGAGAGTTATCTTGCGCTCTAATCTCTACACGCGTTGTCATAGGGTTTTTTTGCATCTTTCAGGTTATTTTCTCAGGAAGTATGGACTTGCCCCAGATGAAACTTGTACTGTCGTATAGGGGGCAGCAAGTACAAGTTGTTACAAAAAAAATCAAAGCAATTCGAGAGCAGGTCCTGAACTGAACTTTTCCGAAATTTTGTGTGGGAGGTACCCGAAGGAGTGGACCGATTGAGTCTATATTTAAACTTCATCTAAGTCTGGTAAAAACTAGCACGATGTACAAATTTTCCAAACATTTTCGAACTTTTGTGGGGGAGGTACCGGAAGGAGTAGACCGATATAAACCATCTTCGAACTTAAACTAAGTTTGAGCAAAATATTACGAAAGCCAAATTTTGAACCGAATCGGTTGCTCCGTTCGAGAGTTATAGTGCGCACCAGCCTGCCAGACAGACGGACGGACATGGCTAAATCAACTCCAAATTGTCTGAAACACATTTCGTCCAAACATACTTGGTGTCTAAAACCATTACTTCGATGAGGCACATTTTGCCCGTATGAAAGTGTTTATATCCTCGTTAGCATAAATGCTGAGGGTATAAAGAATGAATATTCAGGGATTGGAACATCAACGACAGGTGTTAAGGGCAGCTTTTGTGGCTGCTGTTGGGCAGTCTCCTATTCTCATGGCGAGGACGAATCACGGGGGCTCATATGGACGAGTTCAGGGCAAAGAGATGCAACAGCTTCCGGCTTCTATTGCATTTCACCGAAGCTTCAGTGTGGTGGATACGGATATGAAAGATTAAACACATCAATATTGGTCCTGGATTTTTCCTCCATCCCGGCACAGACTCAAAGAATCCGGAGCAGGCATTCCGGGATATGCTGCTCCCTACACAGAAAACGATACAAATGAAAACAGTGGGGTGAGAGCCGCTGTCCGGAACACGGGTGTTCCTGCTCAAGCCGTCATCGAAAAACCCCCGCCGTTGTATTAGGTCTTTGCCATCGTTTTAGTTGGTCCAAACAGGGGTTTCTAGAGTTTTTAAAGTTAAAAAATCCTTTAATTCCGCCGTTATTAATTTTTTGCTTCAAAAACAGGGCAAATTACCTACAGTGTAATGTAGCGAAAAATGTTGAGTTTTTAAGGTGCCGGAAGGATTATCATAAACAAACGGGAAGATTTTGGGGACAGATTACAGTAAAAGAAAAATGTGGGTTCACTGGTAAATAGGCACACATAATAAGATTTGATTTATAAGTTATAAGCTTGCTTTTCTGGTCTCTATTACCTTATAAACAAAAAAGTTATATCTGAATGGACTGTGGTTGCTTTCAAATGTGGTCGCTTTTAATTTGTTATTCATATTCATCCTCTGGTGGTGTACTGTTTGTTCAGATGTCGTTTTTGATCAATACCAAAACAGATGTATGCCACGTGTAACAAACAGTCCACATGTGTTGAAGCAAACTGGCAGCTTAAACGGGTTGAACAGCCCGATTACACATGTATTGGGGTCAATTGAAAAACAGGAGCAATGTACGCACGTTGCTATAACTTTACACCGAGCAGTGTGAACTATAATCAAAAAAAAAAAAAAAAAAAAAAAAAAAAAAAAAAAAGTGCTGGTGTTACATATATATGTTGGCTACATACATATATATGTAAATGTGGCAGCAAAATATGACATGACATCGTAATGGAGTGAACAACGTTGCGCCCGTCACTTGTTTATGAAAAGCAAACATACAATTCAATTAAACGTCCTTAATAACACATTACAGTTATGATTTGCGAGCTTCTTTTCCTGTAGATATCCTCCTGTTTTTTTTTTTTTTTTTTGTTAAAGGGTTGAGCATGAATGCTTGCGAACAAATGCTTGTTGACTATGCGTTGTGCGTTGCATTGCGTTTTGTTGTGAAGTTGTTATTAATTATTTTAAGGCCCTTTTATTGTCACTGCCATGTTAACAACCGTGACATGTCGTTTTTATTTTATTTTTGCATTATGAATTTGAAAAGAATTGCGGTCGCCATTAGGGCTTGCCAATTGGCAGCACAATTGAAAATACTTAAAGTTCTAAATAATTGTGCAAACCGAGAAAAACAAACACCCTCGATATTTTTGGACAAATTTATTTTAATGAATTGCCAGACAAGTGCTGTATTCCACGAAAGCCAATCTGCTGTCTGCTTGGCTTGTCAATAAGAGAAAAAAAAAATACACCAATGTCATTGGACTCTTGTACTTCTAATTGAAATTGTAAAAATCCATTTCAATTTCAGCGAAAACAATCTGCTTTGTCTGGATGCTTCACAGACACAAAGTACTCGTAATCAATTGTAACAATGCTGGTTTCTTATTTTAATTTATTTGATATTTTCTTTGTTGTTAATCTCACGGTGGTGTTCGTTCGTTTGGCAATGTATCAGAGTCAATGACTGGACTTTATTTATATTTGAAAATAATTGAAAAAAGACATATACTTAATTATTTATCGGCAAATAAGTGTTTAATGACACTATCTCTGAACCGCGAGCCCTAACAATCCAAACACTTTCTCGTGCCTCGTGACTCTTTATTCGGTGCAAATGACTGTCATGCCACTTTTATTATTACTGGTCTATTTTTGTTAACAAAAGGGTATCGTTCAATTACCAAGTAAATACTTCATCAATATTGTAAACCCTATTTTCTATAAACAGCACTCGTCTCTTTTCATATTCGAAAAATGAAGAGGAAAGCCATGCATGCAGCAATCAAATTTAATTGCAAACGCATACAACGCTTCTGTCAATGCTATGCAGTGAAAGTGTTAGCATTTAGTTGAGGGGGAGGGAAGAAAAGAGTGAGAGACGAACACACACACACAAACACCCAATGTTTATGCATCTGTGTTGAGTATACAAAAATAAGAAAACGCCGTGCTACGAGCTCGGTAAACATGCATTCTATTTGTTATGTATGGTGCGTGTTAGAATATGAATTGAAATTACTTTTATGCAACATGACACTCGCTAGTGTATTGCCACAAACCCCTGCGCCCTTACCCTTCTCTCAAACAACACAACCATTAGACAGTAACAATGCCATATAACTAACCGTTCGACATACACAAGCAATTGAAGTATGTAGCTGAATGCAGCCACCAATTCACCGATTCAACAGCCTGTGATTTGGTTACATCCACTGCAATATTCACACGCCCAAACAAACACCCCCTCTGAGTTTAACGTCGAATCACCTTCGGTGGCGTCAGGGCAAACAATGCATTTTCAGTTTGTAAACAATTCAATTAGATTGCAAAAGCTTTATGCGCAAATTGCTTTTGAATTATTAATTTGTGTAAATGTGTAAGTGGATAAATGTGTGTGTGTGTGTGTCAATGTATGCACTTTGTCTCTGTGGGTATATATGTGTAGAACATTTATATTAAAGAGCAAATAGAGCTTGGCATATCGAGTGCCAAAGGGTGCTTGGGTTTGCATTCAAGCATTTTAAAGTGTCAACCGGATAATGGTGAACATGCAGAGAGGCAAATCCACCCTAAGTTCAGTTCATTGCTGGAGTCTTCAAGAGCTTGATATAATAAATTATTTCGGATTCACTTATGAAGTCATTGTGGTTAAACCCCTCCACGACACATGCCAGATTTTTTGCGATGTTTTTTTTTTCAATCTTGAGTTTTGGCTAATGTAACAAATCTAATTTACAACTCCTCAAATAATTTTGTTTACACAAAACATAATTGTGCCATCACATACCCCCAACACATGCTTAAAAACATTCTCTCGAATATATCTCCGGCTCATGGAAGATAAATTGCTTACATTGCCCAACATTTGACCCCCCCTTTGAAGAGATGATTACAAGATACAAACTCAACATATTCTAGGGAATTTTCCACAAAGGAAAGAAATACCACAAGCAATATGAGGAAGATTAATGATTGTTAAAAGACTTAATACATGTGGAGAAAAAACGCAATAACGGCAACAACACCACAAACATCCAAATACTTGTAAAATGAAAAAAAAATGAAGATTGAAGTGGCAACAACGGAAACGTCAGATATATCACATCAAAAAAGTAGAAGAATCATTCAACAACATCATTATCATTATTATCCCCCAGAAAAAAATGTTTATTATGTGGAAAATCAAATTTAAATACATTTACAATATTTTTTGGAGACAGAGCAACACCAACATGCTCATAATCTTGTAACAAATTCAAAGTAGCATAAATGGATGAGTTTTAAAGGCAGAAACAAAGGTTAAATAAAAAAGAAAAAAAAAACAAAAAAAAAAGATTTATGAAACTATCTGTTTAAAATTTAGATAATTTGGACTAGGAACAAAACGGTTCTGAACCCCTGTGCGGCGTATCATGATATACTGCCACACATATAAATTCTGTTAAGTCGCCTTTCTCGTTCCTTCGCACTTCCTGCAAGGCGATATTATAAGCTTTGTACTTTGTACTATTAAAATACATCCGCCAGTGCGTAAAAAGTCGATAAAATGTATTGACTTATTTTGAAAATTTCAAGTCTATAGGAGCAAAATTGGCTGAGATATGACCGTTCACAGAGATATGACCGTGAAGTGAAGTGTGCAGAAGCGCAATTTAAAACGACCGATCATCACATAGTTTGGTAAGCTTATTACAAAAAAACGGTAAATTTTTGTTGCTAAAATCGAAATTTTGAATTTGACGGTTTTAAATTTTTTACAACTTACTTACTTAGCTGGCCCATTACAGAACATTTGTTCCATAGACCGAACTAAGAAAAGACCTCCAATTCTGTCTGTTTTGTGCTTCGCTTTTTATATATATCGCGCCTTGTCATCTCATCATCCACTTGTTTGCGCCATCTATTCTTTGGCCTGCCAATTCTGCGTGCACCGCCATGTGGCTCGAATTTATACGCCTTTTTAGCGGGTTCATCATCGCTCATTCTTATTATATGGGCTTGCCAACGCAATCGCTGCATCTCGATACGTTTAACTATATTGATGTCGTTGTATAGCAGATACAGCTCGTGGTTCATACGACGTCGATATTCACCGTCGGTCCGTAGATCTTTCGAAGAATTTTTCTCTCAAACAGGCCAAGCACTGCCCTATCTGCTTGCGCAAGTACCCAGGCTTCGGAACCATACATTAGCACGGGCAGTATTAGTGTTTTGTAAAGCGTTATTTTTGTTTGACGAGTTGAGGCTTTGTTTTTAAAGTGCTTACTTAAGCCAAAGTAGCATCTGTTGGCCAATACAATTCTTCTTTTTATTTCACAATTGATGTCGTTTGTTGTGTTTACGGCGGTGCCGAGGTATACGAAGTCTTTTACTACCTCAAAATTATAGGAACCAACTTCAACAGTTGGTCCAATCTCAATGGACGCATTGCGCGTCGACACCATCAGTTTGGTCTTCTCGGCGTTTACCGCCAGACCCACTTTAGCAGATTCTCCTTCGACCTTCATAAAGGTATCGGTTACTTCTTTTACTGATCGTCCCATGTCTATTTCATCAGCATAAGCAAGTAACATGTGACTATTGGTGTAGATTGTGCCACCTCTTTTGACGTTTGCCTCTCGTATAACCTTTTCTAGCAGGATGTTGAAAAGGTCACACGAAAGGCTGTCTCCTTGCCTGAAACCTCTTTTGGTACAAAACTCTTCGGAGAGGTTCTTTCCTATTTTAACTGAAGATCTTGTGTCAGTTAGAGTCATTTTACAAAGCCGAATGAGCTTTGCGGGGATACCAAATTCAGACATTGCTTGGAATACTTTGAACGTGGCGGGCTATCGAAGGCTGCTTTATAATCGACAAAAAGGTGGTAGGTATAGATCTGCATCTCTTGGGTCTTCTCCAGGATTTGGCGCAGGGTAAATATCTGGTCAATGGTGGACTTGCCAGGTCTAAAGCCGCATTGGTATGGTCCAAATATTTCGTTGACCATAGGCTTTAGTCGTTCGCACAATATCCCTGACACGATCTTGTAGGCAATAGGGAGTAGACTTATGCCCCTATAGTTAGAGCATACAGTCTTATCTCCCTTCTTGTGGACGGGGCACAGGATACTCAGGTTCCAATCGTCGTTCTTCCTGCCAGATGGTGCTAACTAGCTGATGAATACACCTTATCAGCGTGTCGCCTCCGGTTTTGAACAGCTCGTCTGGTAAGCCATCGGCTCCTGCTGCCTTATTATTCTTCAGCCGATTTATTGCTGTCTTTACCTCATCTTGGCTGGGTGGTATACATTCAATACCATCTTCTGGGATTGGGACTGTGGTATCTTCGTCGTCTTCGCTGCTGTTGGATATCAACAGTTTTGAAAAATGTTCCCTCCATATCCTGAGTACACTATCTGTATCAGTTACCAAATTACCTTGCTGGTCACTACAGGAGCATGTGCCTGTACCAAAGTCATCAGTTTGATGCTTAGCTCTTTGGTAGAATTTTCGGACTTCATTCTGGCTCCTGTACATCTCGATTTTTTCACACTCTCGCTTTTCCATCTCTCTCTTTTTCCTGCGGAAAAGACGTTTCTCCTCTCTCCTTTTCTCCCTGTATCTCTCTCGTGCGCTACGCGCTGCTACGGATTGTAAAGTAGCCCTATATGCCCCATTTTTCTCTTCGGCGACAGCACGACACTCCTGATCATACCATGGATTCCTCGGTGGAGGTCTCTGGTATCCAAGTATGAATTTTGCGGCTGTTTGCATGGAGTGGGCAATGCTTTGCCATTGCGCTGATATGTTATTGGGATGAGGAGTGCTTTGATTAAGCAATTGGGCTAGTTGAGTGGAATATGCTGTGGCTATCTGTTGTGATTGCAGCTTACCGATGTCTAACTTTCGCGTTGTGTCTGTTCGTACTTTGTTTGCTACGTTTAAGCGGGGGCGTACCTTTACTGCAACATGGTAGCGGTCCTAAGCAATGTTAGCGCCTCGTACATCCAACACGCTCGATGAATGTCTTCCATCTATCACAACATGATCGATTTGATTTTTGTTTTCTGATCTGGAGACAGCCAGGTGCCGTTATGAATATCGAGATGATAAATCTGGTACTGCTAACTACCATGTTTTTTGCAGCTGCAAAGTCTATCAGCCTCATACCATTGTCAGATGTTTCACTGTGGAGACTGAATTTCCCGACTGTTGGGCCAAATATATTCTCTCTTCCAATTTTGGCATTAAAATCTCCTAGAATGATTTTAATGTCATGGGAAGGGTAACGGTCATATGGTTCTTCTAAGCGCTCGTAAAATATATCTTTGGTCTGTTCGTCCTTTTCTTCAGTGGGAGCATGAGCGCAAATAAAGCTGATGTTGAAGAATTTAGCTTTTATTCGAATTGCAGCAAGTCTTTCATTCAATGGAGTGAAGCTGGATACCAGATGTTTTAGCCTCCGACTAACTACGAATCCGCAACCAAACTCATGCTTTACGTCATGGCAGCTATAATACAGTGCGCCACCTTTAGTTGTTGTTGTGACGCCTTTCCCAATCCATCGCATTTCCTGTATGGCAGTAATGTCGGCCTTGTACTTTTCAAGTACGTCTGCCAATACTAAGACTGCACCTTCTCTATAAAGAGTGCGAACATTCCAGGTGCAGATTCGCAGATCATGGTCCTTAAAACGTTTGCGGGGTTCGTTAACTTTAGAGGGGTTTGTTTTTCTTTTCTTTCGTGTTTTCATAGTAGGCTGTTTTTTCTAGGGGAGGGTTACTAACCCGACGCCCAAACCCAAGTATTTAACGTTCTTATGGGTGAACGCGCGGCACATGTTAGCTCACTACCTTTAACGGGTGTTAAAGGGAGTTCCCCAGGTGACACCACGGGGAGTTCAGTGTCCACTTGAGATGAAAGAGGGACCAAGATAAATCCTGGGCTTTGCCATGTTAAAACCGGCCAGGACCGTTGCTTGGTATCTTCTATCCCCTACGTCACCCAATTTCAAGTCTATAGGAGCAAAATTGGCTGAGAATTGACTGTTCAAAGTGAAAAACCCGTTGTGTTTTGTGTGTAGAAGCGCAACTTAAAACGCGTCTAAATAACATTTTTGAGAACGATGCCAGCGATAGGTCAAAAAGGAATGGACCAATCATCACATAGTTTGGTGAGCTTATTACAAAAACACGGTCATTTTTTTTTTTCGCTAAAATCGAAATTTTGAATTTGACAGTTTAAAATTTTTTACAACAGATTTTTCAAATCTCTCTTCCCGCTTAAAATTTATGAAGACCGGCCTATTCGTTTTCGAGTTATCGTTGGCATTAAAAACGCTTTTACAAAAAGGGGTTTCGAAGTAGAATTTACCATAAAACTATGCAATATTTTTCAGCAAAAAAAATTCCAAAAGTAGTTTAGGATGTGCTTTTAAAGATAAAAGAAAGAACGACATGAAAGTATTTGGCAGTTTCTTAAAAAAAAGTCATAAATTTTTTGGTCTCGACAACTAGTGATATGCCACCAATTTTAGCAGAGTTCATTCATTCGGGAAGAAAAATGCTTAAATCTTCGTTCCAGAACCTGCAAGAGTCTATTATTTTTGAAACTTTTAAAATTTTTTTTTTTTTCAAAAATAGTAGATTTTTATATGTTCTGAAACAGAGCAAACATCGTTAGATAATGTAAAAAAATTAAAACTAAACAAAAATCTCCCAAAATACATATTTGTAATTTTTTAAATGCATTTACTGCGATTTCATTACTCCATCTCATTTCATCATTCTCCATAATTCACTTTTAATATCATCAAAATCAGAATTCAAAAGATAAACCAAAATTTATTAAATTTTTCATATACAAACGCAAACCTTAACTACACACAAATTGGACAGTTGATAGTGCCTGACAAGTTGAGCAAGCAATTCATAGAAAACATCCAATATATGAATGAAAAGAAAAGAAAAAAGCAGCAACCATATTGGATTTTTGGTTCTTTTTTTTTTTTTTTTTTTGTTCTAAGAAAATCCATAAATTTTGGCCTCACCGGAATGCTTGTATTTGCCTGGTATTAAGATACCCTCTCATAAATTATAGTATGCCTTGAGTCACATCCAACCTCTTTTGAACAAAAAACAAAACGAGAGAAAATCAAACAAAAAGAAAACATATTTTGTAAATAGACCAGAAATGGTATATCATAAAGAGGGCGAGTTGCTGGTAGCCATAACAATGAACAAATAAATGGGTGTGGGGAAGTGGTATTCACTTTTTTGGAATATGAAAGCATTCACTCATTCATTCACTGACTTATTACTTATTTTTGGCCTACAATCAATGGGGAAATAAAACAGATTTACACCTACCCAAATTACTAAATGCCTGAAATATTTTTTATATTAAAAGTAGAAACGTGTGTAGGTTTTAACTACAGCTATGCATGCTAACAGCTACTATTAGATTGTTTAGGTAATTGCTTTGGCCTATACCACTTTTGAGGGGGAAGTAAATTGAGCTATTTGCGAGTGCCGAGCAACAGCACCAAATCAAATACGATTTGAAATTCACCTGAACTACTGCTGTATTTAATTTTGCCATTTGGATCTGGTAACCATGAACTCTACTGACAAGAAATGGAAAGCATCGAATTCCAGCATATTTCTCGCCTACTAAATATAGAATATTGTTATGGGGGTTGAATTTCATTTGTTGTTAAGAATTGCAAAAATATGAATAAGAAAAGGTAAGATGAGAAATAAGTGGGCAAAAATACACAGATTTCAGTGAACTGTGATAAGCTATTACGAACATTGTAAGATCAACAATATCTAATTGAATTAAAAACGGTAAAAAAATGGATTGATACAAAGGATGTAATTGGTTCCGCACTCAGAGACAGTGTATAAATTGCAAATGCAAAGCGTATTTTCCAAATATAAGATAAGTATGGATTATATTACAACTAATGTAATAGAAACCAGCTAAAGTCGTTTTAGTTATGGCAATTTGAAAAGAAAACATAAACAAATAGAATAGAGTTTATTGGTAAAACATTACCAAGCTTCTAGTAACTAACACAGTCCCAGCAAACCAAACGTCGGATGTCCACATCTGAACAATTGTCCACATTTGAACAATTTCGAAAGCAAAATCGTTCAGGTTTCTATACGATTTTTCGTAGGGGAATTCGTTCAGATTTCGTTTCGATTTCGGAGAGAATTTCGGAAGTAAATTTCATTGAAAATCATTAGAAACGTTTGAAATTACAATTTTTCAATTAAAAATAAACAAAGAAAAATTAATCAATAAAAAAGGTGTCAGAGATTTTCTTTCCTTGGATATTCATACGGCATTATTCCGAAATCGTTCAAAAATCTTTACGAAGATTCGAAAGGTACCTCCGATTTTCATACGACAATATTCCGAAATCGTTCAGAAATCTGTATGAAGAATCGAAGAAAAAATTGCCCTTCCGGATTTCCCAAGGATTTCTTCAGATTTCGTTTCGAAATTATGTCAACCACTTCATACAGCTTTCGTTAAGACATTGGTTTGCTGGGGTGCTAGCATTTTCTCTAAATGTCACGCTGATAGAATCCTTAGGGTACCCATGGTAATGGGTGTATACGATGTTCGGGTGTGAGTAGCCGGGAACACGATATGCTTGGCGTTCGGGAGTGAATGATCGGAATTATGATGTATTCGTTGTTCGCTTCGGCCTTCGGCTTTTGATTCTTGGTGACAAGATGTATTCCGTGTTCGGCTGTAAATGTTCGGGAACACGATGTATTTGTTGTTCGGCTGTTGATGCTTGGTAATTAGTTTAATATTATGGTCTAATTTCTACCATGCGCTACTGGTTCCAAACTAGGGAACAGCTGACCCGAACGCCGTGTGGAACAACTGACCCGAAACCCCTCTAGTATTCCCAAAGTTATAACACCGAGGTGTAAATCGGCGGATTTAGAATTGTCTTTTATTCCAAGCCATGTAGCTAACTCCCTGTAATAGCAAGCTCACCATCAACATCCAACTCTGGAATATTTGAGTAACTCGAGGTATTAGGTGAATGAGAATTACTTGTTGAAGGCAATGACAATGAATGTTGTGACGTTACAATGAAATGCAAATCTCCCTTTTCTAAGACGTTATTTCCCTGCGGGTGGGTAGTAAAAACGTAGTGTAGATTTGTTATTGGATGGCTGGTTCTGTATTGTAAGGGTAGTAGTTGTTATATTATCTACTTGGATAAACTCCTTTCCAGACAATTTGGAGTCGATTTATCCCCGTCTGTCCCTCTGTCTAACTGGAGCGCACAATAACTCTCGAAGGGATCAATAGATTTGGTGCGCAATTTGATTCTCGCAATATTTTATCCTGAGTTTGGACAAAAGTTCGAAGATGGGCCATATTGGCCCTCTACTTCTGGTACCTCTCCCACAAAAGTTAAAATATTTTTAAGATATTTTTGGTCCAAAATTTGGTCCTCCTAATATTTCTTCCACAATAAATTAGGTTCGAATACGGACTATATCACGACTACATAGACGATCTTTTTGAGACAAGCGAACTAGGGCTTGGAGACCATCTGAGGTTTCTCAATTCTTCAGGTTGGATATAATTGCCAACATATTATACCGGAATAGTAATCATTACCAGAGTAGTGTGGTTTTAAAACGGTATATTAAATATGCTAATTGAGACTATGAAGATTATAGCCACCCCGTAAACCAAGCAACCAACAATGGACTATTTCGTATTTTCGCACAAGTGGAGTTTGAGAATATGGCTCCATAAGCCGAACTAAGAAAAAATCTCCAATCCTCTCTGTTTGCTGCTGTATTTTCCCAATCTGGGATATGTAGCTTACTGATATCTCGTTTCACTTGTTCGCTCCAACGAAGCTTTGGCCTTCCAGATCTGCGAGAACCTCCATGCGGCCCGTATTTATACGCCTTTTTAGCGGGTTCATCATCACTCATTCTTATAACATGGCCTAGCCATCGCAATCGTTGTATCTCGATTTGTTCAACTACATTGATGTCATTATATAGTTGGTACAGCTCGTTGTTCATACGACGCCGATATTAGCCGTCAACACAGATTGGCCCGTAGATCTTTCGAAGAATTTTTCTCTCGAACACACCAAGCACTGCCTTATCTGCTTGAGCAAGTACCCATGCTTCGGAACCATACATTAGCACGGGTAGTATCAGTGTTTTGTAAAGTGTTACTTTTGTTTGACGAGAGGTGGCTTTATTCCTAAACTGCTTACTCAGCCCAAAGTAGCATCTGTTAGCCAACACTATTCTTCTTCGTATTTCACAACTGATGTTATTTGTTGTGTTTATGGCGGTGCCGAGGTAGACGAAGTCCTTTACTACCTCAAAATTATAGGTACCAACATTCACAGATGGTGCGGTGTTTATGGACATATTACGCGTCGATACCATCAACTTGGTTTTTACGCCGTTTACTGCCAGACCAACTTTAGCAGATTCTCTTTCGACTTTTGCAAAGGTGTCAGTTACTTCCTTTACCGATCGACCCATGATGTCAATGTCGTCGGCATAAGCCAGTAACATATGGCTGTTCGTGTATATCGTTCCATTTCTTTTGACCTTCGCGTCTCGTATGACCTTTTCCAGCAGGATGTTGAATAGATCACACGACAGGCCGTCTCCTTGTCTGAAACCTCTTTTGGTAGTAAACTCTTCGGAGAGGTTCTTTCCAATTTTAACTGAGGATCTCGTCTCAGTTAATGTCATTTTACAAAGTCGAATGAGCTTTGCAGGAATACCAAAATCAGACATGGCTTGGAACACCTTTGAACGTATAGGGCTGTCGAATGCTGCTTTATAATCGACGAAAAGATGGAAGGTGTCGATCTGCATTTCTTGGGTCTTTTCCAGGATTTGTCTCAAGGTAAATATCTTGTCAATGGTGGATTTGCCAGGTCTAAAGCCGCACTGATAGGGTCCAATAATTTCATTGACCATAGGCCTTAGTCTCTCACACAATATGCCAGATACTATCTTATATGCAATAGGGAGCAGACTTATGCCCCTGTAATTGGAGCACACAGTCTTATCACCCTTCTTGTGGACTGGACATAGGATGCTCACGTTCCAATCGTCGGGTACGCGTTCTTCCTGCCAGATGGTGCTAACTAGCTGATGCATACACCTTATCAGCGCGTCGCCTCCGGTTTTGAACAGCTCGGCTGGTAGGCCATCTGCTCCTGCCGCCTTATTATTCTTTAGCCCTCATCTTGGCTGGGCGGTATACATTCAATACCATCTTCTGTGATTGGATCTGTGGTATCTTCGCCGTCTTCACTGCTATCGGATACCAACAGTTTGGAAAAATGTTCTTTCCATATCCTGAGCACACTATCTGTATCAGTTACCAAATTACCTTGTTGGTCTCTACAGGAGGATATGCCTGTACCATAGCCATCAGTTTGATGCTTCACTCTTTGGTAGAATTTTCGGACTTCGTTCTGTCTCCTGTACATCTCTATTTGTTCACACTCCCTTTTTTCCATCTCTCTCTTTTTCCTGCGGAAAAGACGTTTCTCCTCTCTCCTTTTTTCCCGATACCTATCTCGTGCGCTACGCGTTGCTACTGATTGTAAAGTAGCCATATATGCCGCATTTTTTTCTTCGGTAGCAGCACGGCACTCCTGGTCATACCATGGATTCTTTGGTGGAGGTCTCTGGTATCCAAGTACTGATTTTGCGGCAGTTTGCATGGAGTGGGCAATATTTTGCCATTGTGCTGATATGTTATCGGGACGAGAAGCGCTTTCATTAAGCAATTGGGTCAGTTGAGTGGAATATGCTGTGGCTATCTGTTGTGTTTGCAGCTTAGCGATGTCCAACATTCGTGTTGTGTCTGTCCGTGCTTTATTTGCAACGTTAAGACGGGTACGTACCTTTGCTGCAACGAGGTAATGGTCCGAATCTATGTTTGCTCCTCGGAACGATCGTACATCCAACACGCTCGATGAATGTCTTCCATCTATCACAACGTGATCAATTTGATTTATTGTTCTTTGGTCTGGAGACAGCCAAGTGCCCTTATAAATATCGAGATACTTAAATCTGGTACTGCTAACTACCATGTTTTTTGCCACTGCGAAATCTATCAGCCTCATTCCATTGTCTGATGTTTCACTATGTAGACTGAATTTCCCGACTGTTTGTCCAAAGATATTCTCCTTTCCAATTTTGGCATTAAAATCGCCTAGAACAATTTTAATGTCATGGGCAGGACAACGGTCATATGTTTCTTCTAAGCGCTCGTAGAATATATCTTTGGTCTGTTCGTCCTTGTCTTCGGTTGGAGCATGAGCGCAGATAAAGCTGATGTTGAAGAATTTTGCTTTTAATCGAATTGTAGCAAGTCTTTCATTCACTGGGGTGAAGCTGGAGACCAGATGTTTTAACCTCTGACCAACTACAAAACCGCAACCAAACTCATGCTTTGTGTCATGGCAGCTATAATAAAGTGCGTCACCTTTAGGTGTTGTTGTGACATCTTTCCCAGTCCATCGTATTTCCTGTATGGCAGTAATGTCGGCCTTGTACTTTTCAAGTACATCAGCCAGAGCGTACACTGCACCTTCTCTATAAAGAGTGCGAACATTCCAGGTGCAGATTCGCAGATCATGGTCCTTAAAACGTTTGCGGGGGTCGTCAACTTTAGAGGGGTTTGTTTTTCTTTTCTTTTGTTTTTTCATAGTAGGCTGCTTTTTCTAGGGGGGGTTACTAGCCCGACGCCCAAACCCAAGTTTTTAACGTTCTTATGGGTGAACGCGCGGCACATGTTAGCTCACTACCTTTAACGGGTGTTAAAGGCAGTTCCCCAGGTGACATCACGGGGAGGTCAGTGTCCACTTGGGATGAAAGAGGGACCAAGATAAATCCTGGGCTTTGCCATGTTAAAACCGGTCAGGACCGTTGCTTGGTATCTTCCATACCCTACGTCACCCGAGTGGATACCCTCACGGTCCCTAATACGACGGTACGATTTTTTTGGGCAAATCCATACTTCCTGAGATAATAACCCAAAATTTGGCGCGTGGAAATGGGGAAAGTAATGCTATATGAGATATAAACCTCGATATGATATCGCTCATTTACTCAAAGAGTGGCATAACTTAAAAAATGAATTTTCTGAGTTAGCAATTTTTTTTGTACGACTTCTACTTTATCTTGTGGCAAATGTTCATACTAATATCTCTAAAACTCGACGAGTTTACTACGAGTTTCGCATAATACAGCTCAAAAGTTGTTTGAGTTTATGAAGCACTAAAACACTCCAAATCATGCTTGATCTTGCACAGAAATTTAGCAAGCTGTTTGCAAAATATGGTTCAAGTAGTTATTTTAGTTTTTCTGTAATAATCTTTTTAAGTGGGGAAGTCAAATTTCAATCGCCAACATAAAACGCGTTTTTCTCGAAACTAGATTTTTT
The DNA here is from genome assembly GCF_047663935.1 of Musca autumnalis. Lineage (NCBI taxonomy): Eukaryota > Metazoa > Arthropoda > Insecta > Diptera > Muscidae > Musca > Musca autumnalis. Next base: position 2,464,888 of record NW_027411755.1, on the reverse strand, counting down.
GAGATGTGTCACTCTTTGAGTAAATGAGCGATATGATACCTACCCCTTCTGTATACCGCGACAAAACTGACTTATATGTTCCCTATAATACCGGCATCGTTTTTAGCCCATCTTATCCACATCACAGACAAATGTTTATCATTTATTAAAGCAAAAAAATGTATTACAGATAAACCATCATCAGTTAATTCTCGACGTTTTCTTGTCACAAAAACCACTAATGAATGCTGAGGATTAATAAGAACATTTGTGGTGGTTTTAAATTCCGTAATACTTGAGATGCCTATGTAAAGGAAGTGGTTTACTCTAAAAACAAAGTCTATTTAAGTGAGTTGTTCTTCTGCTTAAAAAACGAATACAGCAGAATCCGTTTACTTTCTTCAAAGAAATTCGTATATCTGCTTCTAATTGATAAATCCCTTTAACAGGATTTTTTGTTGATTTACATGTAAACATCTTAAAAATGTCTCCTTTCGAAAAGGAGCTTAGGAATATTTCAAGGGCAGGCGCGGATAGGTGGAAGGTAGGCTAATATGAATACGGAATGTGTCTTCATGATAAGTGTTATTACTAGCATATATGTATATACAAATACTTAAACTCTCAAATGCGAACACACACATACAACCACACAAAGCATTGTGAAAAACGGCAAGGTCTCCATCCTGTGTGTATGTATTTGTGCTGTATTAAAGTAAATGTAAGCGTGTAAGGATTTTGTATAGAGTGCGTTTAGATGTGTCGTTGTTGTTACCTTTTGTTATTATCATCATGATGTGAATGATGATGACTTTGACGATATTTGTTGTTGGTGTGCTGCTTTAGCTTATGCTGATGACAATGATATGTATCTTTTGTTGTATACAGACATGTGGAAGTACATCTATACTTGTGTTTGTTTGTGTAGGTGTTTTCACTAAGCCGCTGTACAAGTGTTTATAAAATGGCTTTTTATGCGGAACCAAGAACGGTGTCTCATTTTCACCAATGCCAAAAGTGCGGCATCACATGCTGCCTGTGAGGTTTGAGGGTATTTGTACTAAGCATTGTTGATTTTTAATAAAGTACAAGATTTTGTAATTTTACGGCTTATTATGCAAATGCCACTTAGGCTTGTTATGAAATTTTCTCCCTTCCATCAGAAAATGTCAAAGAGATGACAAAAAAAAAAACATCCTGAGTATTTGTTAACGGTGTTGAAGACTTACTTAGTTGGAGGATGAAAAGGTGTCATCACAAACAAAAAAAAATGTATTTAAACACCATAACTTTGGGCGGGGTAATGATACCATAAATGTTTAGTGGGGACATGCATACACATACGCGCAAGAAGAAATTCCGGGAAACGTGTAAGACGACTCGTAGTATTCTTTAGTATTTATTTAGTATCCTTTTTTACTAGACTATAGATTTATCATCAACAATTACAATCAGATAGTATTCGACAAATTTCAAACCCAGTTTTCAATACTTTTTTTTAAATGTGCACACTAAATGTTTTCCATATTACCACATTTATACCCTACCAACCACTTTTATCTCTTTACGGAAACAAAGTTTAGGGAAAAAATCACAAAACTTTCAAAGTTCAATTGATTCTTGAATTTTTGATTTCTTTTTATGAAATTTTCTTTCCCATATTCCATTTAGCCCCTCAATAAAAATTTAATCAAATTTCAATTTATTTTGTAGGTCTATCTTTTTTTGTTGTTGTTAACATTCAGTATCTGCTTGCCTATTTGCCATCTTGCTTTCGGTGTTCGGTAACTGTTTTCTAAGCTACCTTCTGTAACTCTCCTCAGATGTAGTAAAAATTCTTTTGGATATCAGCTATTGAAATGCCTATTCAGCAGGAAATTTAAAATTTAAATAAATTACCCAATCTATGATGAAGGCGACGACGACAAGCAGATGAAAACAGAATGAGAATGATGATTTTTAGATACAGCTGATGATGGGATCGTCATCCGTTCTTTCATCGTTGTGATTATGGTTCATCATCGTCATCATCAGAATCAATTGATTGACCTTTAAGGCAAAGGAACATTTCGTTTCCAAAAAAAAAAAAAAAAATAATAAAATAATGTAACGGAGAGAGTACAACAAGGAATGGTTTCAAATTATTATTTTCAATGTGTCTTCTTTCTTAATACGACCTTATCGAATAAAATATGAAAACTCAGCAAGGTGGAAAGATGAAAGAATAACTCTTTTTTATACTCACAGTTATCTTGACGATGACGATGCTATGATAGTTTATTGAACTTTTGACTTGTGAGATAATATTTTGCTTAGATTATAAGTATATATTTTTTTGCTTTGGGTCATGTGAAAGTTGTGTGTCCTTACAATTCCTTGGAGGTTTTATGAATGACTTTACTAAAGTTTGGAAGTGATGAAAATCGACAAACAAAAAAAAAACAACAAATTATGTTCCACAAAAACCTGCGTCCCGCAAACATAACCGTAGACACAATAGGAAGGGCTTCTCGTTTTATTAAAGAATGCAACCTAATTTTAGTTTAGTTATATGGATTTTCTAACTGTCGAGTTCAACTACAGCACCACAAAACTTGTTGATGCTTAATCCAGGCCATTACACATGCACAATTCAATTAGAAAAAAAAATTTAATGGGACACGGGAATCTTACAGAAAGCAATAACCTATTAAAGAAATAGGAACATAAATCAGTAAAAAATTTCTGGTACAAATACCCTCCTCATCCTTAAAAAATTTACCAAATTCCGTTTTCAGGGCAAAATAAGACAGAAGTATGTTACTTGCAGGAATAGACTCAGCTGGTAACTTGGAATCAGTCTTCAGAAATACAATTGACTTTTCATTTCCTAAAAACTAAAAACACGGCCTTCTGTGGGCTTCTCCCAAGAATTGTAAGGTTTATTAGAGAACGAAGCAGAATATGCCGCAGATCTATTGATCTATAACGAGTTAGCAATCTAAAAGCAGATATAAGAAACCTTGACTACATTATATCGACGCCTCCAAACAATAGTATGCTAAGTCGACTTAGCATGTTTTCAAGTTCTTTACATTTTTATATTTAACGTCCTTTAACTTAAATTCTGTCAAATTTTGGTAATGATCGGACAATCCGAACAGAAGTTATAAACAAATATTTACTTAGCATAGTACTGAAGTTCAAAAAAAATTCCAAACTTTGAGAGCTTCTCCTGCAAAACTCACTTTTTAGACTTAGCATACTATTATTTGGAGGTGTCGATATGTGATTCGATTAGCATTTTTGATCAAGACCGTTTCCAGAACTTCTTAGATGGTATTAGAAAAAGAACAGAATCTTCGCAAATGGAATGAATGATCGTTCTCTAGTTCCTTTACTGCTTACGGTTCGGGAATTGATAATATCAACAGATGAAATCAAGCTGGTTACCCAGTTGGTGATGCTTTTGGAAGGATTCAAGACACAGTCTTGAAAAAAGCTGACTCAGTCTTATTTTTATTCCTATCTATTCTCAACAGCACATCAAAAAATTTGGGCTACTTTCCAAAAGCCTGGAACGAAGCCATATTAGTACCCATCTTATAGAACGGATCCTCGTCGAGTGATTGTACTAGGTGTCTTTCCATCTTTATGTTATAAGTTTTATATGAATTTATACTCCAGCGCCTTAAACGATTGTTGAAAAGAAAAGAATTTTAAAGACTGCCAATTTGACTTCAGGCCGAGTGTCCCGTTTATGTACTTACGGTCTTCTCCTCTTGGGTTATCATGGAGTTCGATCGAATATATATGCAGCCGGGCCTTCGACTTCGTCTGTCACTACGTTGTATTATTCCAATTGAAACAATTTGGAATTGATTCCTAGACATGCAGGCTAGTGACAAGCTTCCATAAAGGATGGAGCTGGGTCCCCCAGGGCGTTCTTCTGAGACCCATGCTCTTCAATATTCCACCCAAGGGAGGCTTACTGTTCCTGTATACCGATGGTGTGATACTCGTGATGTCTATGTTGAGAGCTTGAGGATCTACATGTGTATTTCTCCATGTGGGGAATCGAGCTGAATGTGGGAAAATGTTCAGCTGTTGTGTTTAGAGGCAAACACGAATTTAAGATCACTGTCTTAAAAACAGGGGCGATGTTATTCAAGAGGAAGACAAAATTCGATACTTAGGAATAATCTTCTACCAGAAATTCTAGTTTAAAAGTCATGCAGAGTTCATCCTTGGTAGAACCAAAGGAATCTACGAGTATTGCTTTACAAAGGTGTACTTCAACACAATGACGGTAACCAACTATCTTCTCATCTATGAACATTGTAGTTTCAGAATACGCAAAAACGTATCATTTAAAGTTAGTTAATGCGTCATAATTATACTTTATTAGGATTACAAAATACAAAAGAGACATGGCCCGAATAAAATTCTGAATTACAGAGTGGTTTTAAAATTTATTTATTTACAAATGCCTCCAGCGATTTTTTCTTGTTTTTGGATTCTTCTCATCTATGAACATTGCTGTTTAAGAGTCCGCAAAAACTCCCCAGGTGTAAGCGGTTTTCATTTAAAGTTAGTTAATGGCACCGTACATGACATTGTTTTATAAGAAGCGGATAAAGTCGGTGCATTGTTCCAATTTGAACTTTTATATCTCGAAAATGGAAAAATAGGAAAAAGTCATAAAGGGGAATCTTGCAGAGAATTTTCACTGCTAAAACATTTTCTTCAGTCCCATTTCTATAGGACTTGCGGTTTCCAAGCAAAATCGTGAAAAACTAAAAAAAACCAAAAAAATCTCAACTTGAATCGCGATTTATTTAAAAAGCGCTCCGGCGATTTTTTTTGTTTTAAAATTTTACCTATTAGCGCGAAGATCATTTTCTAATATTTATTTTTAAGTAATTGTTCGTTAGAGTCGAACTTAATGACCGATAATTTTTTCAAATGAAAAAGAAAGTCGAAGATTCGATCCCACACAACCACCGCTATGTGACATGCTTCGCCTTTGGTAGAGGCTCACCAGTAGACAGCGGGATTTTATGAAACCCCTATTTTTGGTCCGATTCATGTCAAAGTTTGGCACTGGTCATATTTTTGGCTTCTGATTCAATTGCAATCGAAACATAAACAAAATTATGCAAAATGCATAAATTTTTGCATATGCAAAATCCAGAAATCTGGATGTACCGTTCTATGGGGGCTATATGAAGACGTTGACCTATACCGATAAATTTCAGGTGGAAAGTTTTATACCCCCAACAAACACTTAATACAAAATTTCAGCCATTTCGTAGGGATATTGAGGGCACAACCTTCAAAATACCAGAAATCCGGAGGTACCGTTCTATGGGGGCTATATGAAGACGTGGACCTGTGCCGGCAAATTTCAGGTGGAATGTTTTATACCCCCAATGAAGACTAAATACCAATTTTCAGTCATTTCGGTGGGATATTTAGGCTACAACTTTCAAAGTACCGAATATCGGTAGGTACCATCCTAGGGGGGCTGTATAAGGACGTGGACATATGCGGACAGATTTCAGTTGTAATGTTGCATACCCCTAACAAAGACTTAATACCAAATTTCAGCCATTTCGGTGGGATATTTAGACCACAAATCCTTGAATATATCATTTTATGCAGATATGTAAAAATATGTCAAAATATGCACGATATGCAAAATATGCAAACATTTCTGGGCCTAATTCGTTTTATTTTATAATAAAACGAGTTTCTGTCTAATCAGATTTTCTCTACGACCATCCTTACCATATATGAATTTGCATAGGATTCCGCTGTCTACTCATCAGATATATCGGCTGTGGAGCGACTTCATTATCATCTAACTTTTCCTCTTTCAAATGCAATTTGTTGTTTACTATTGAAGTTATGAGTTTGGCTTTGAACGCTAACACGTCGTGACACTTTTTTCATGTATTTTTCAAGGACATGAGTTCAAACCCCAGCGTGGTTGTGTAGATTCAAATCTTCGGTTTTCCTTTTTTTTTTAGATTTTTCTCATCTACCCAGCAAAAAATATCCTTCAAAAATAATAGGTTTTGTAAGTGATTTTCGGCAGCCGTAACTACTTACAGATCCCCCTACTAACCCATTATTTTAACAAGGGCATGTCGCACTGAATTCCTAATTATTCTATGACCACTAGAATAACTAGTATTCTACGGCCACTGGAAGTTGAAAAATAAGCTATATGATAAAAAAATATTTTTTTTATTTTTAGAACAGTTTAGGTGGAATTTGTTTTCAATTTCAACACACTTCATGTTTTTATTTTATTTCGCCCCTTACCGGATTTGAACACACGAACTTCTGCTTTGTAGCCGAACACACTACATACTTGGCCACGCACACGAACATTAAGGGTTGTTTCAATGTTTACATGTGCACCACCAAGTGTTCATTGGTTTTGTAGCAAAAAGTACCCGGCCGGCGGTGAGCGTTGAACACACAACGCTCTGATTTGTAGTCGGACACACTAGCTCTGTACCACTGTACTCACAACTTAAGAGACAGTAATTTAAGTATTTATTTTTGTTTACATTACTAAGTAATTGGTAACATAATGACTAACGGATCCGAATTTTTGCTGGGTATGAACATAGTAGTTTTAGAATCCACAAAAACTCCCCAGATGTAAGCACCTTCCATTTAAAGTTGGTTCAAGAGCACCGTGGGAGTCGAAATTTAAAATGTGCTATAAAACACTAATATAGGGCGACATACGATGGAGCAAACCTGTAGAACGCATTGGATTCCCTTTATTGTCCACCTACAAACAAGCATCTCCCTCCTGGGTCATACAGATCAAGTACTTCTATGTAGTGAAGACTAAGTTTACTAAAAAAGCACTATTATTAGTTTAAGTTCCCTTGTTTTTGATATGTAACCACAGACCTTAGTTCTAAATTTTTACTCTAAATGACTCTTTTGACTCTTTTTATATTGAATTTTTGGGGCATTTCATATCCAGAAAATCCGTTCTTAACTTGCGATTTGATCAAGAAACCCCCACAAATACAAATGTTTGCATTGGAGCTTATACAAAGCCTTCTTCAATAAGTCAGGACCAGATAAATTTGTATATGCAGACACAATCTTACAGACATGACAATGTATTGTGGTAGCTAGTGTGTCACAGTATTTGCCTACCCATTCCGATATCGAAAGGTACTATAAACCAAATAGCCAACCTCACCTTAAGTGAGAATTCAAAATTTCTATTTCCTGCTAAAAACACCATAGCAATTATTTTGCACAACGTTTCACCAGCTGTTTGTGCCATTGGCCATTTCGTGTTTTATGTAACGTTGTTTACTTGACTTTAGTATTTCAACTGTTTGAACAAGTTTGATTGACATAGTGACACCAAATGCCAGTCAGTTACTTAAAGGGGTGACACATTTACTAAAGGAATTTTGCAAAAAAAACTCTTTCCTCTCGCCATTCTTCAATACCAAGAGTTTATTTAGGTTTCATATTTGTATATAAAAGAAAAAGCAGTAGAAGAAGAAAAATCCAACAGAAAATTCATAAGGAACCTATGCGTAAAGTACCCAACAGAAAGTAGAAGAGATATAAAACAACAACAAACATAAATGCCCCTCCGCCCCTAACAAATGTAGACACTGAATGCTAAAAACATCTTAAGGTAATCTTAAAGACAAAAATGTCGTGGCAACGAACGCCAAGGTTGAAGAGTATAGCTTCTATGGTCTCTTCAAAACTCCTTCAAGGATTCTTCTTTTCTTTTGTGGATACTTGTTGGTGCGGTATGGCAGCAGCATTAAATGTTTCTATATTTTTGCATTTTTTGTTGGGAGAATGAAACTTTGTAAACATTTCCAAGTTTATTATTTTTAAACCTCCGCCCGTTTGCGTTGTTGTTGCTGCTGCTTCTCGCTGGTGTTGCTTTTGGGTATTTGGTATTGTAATGTTTATCGTACATAAATCCGTTTAATCTTTTAATGTTTCACGTGTGGCTGCCCCTTTGCTTTCTTTCGTGCTATTCTAAAGTTAGAATTTAAAACAGCACCCTTGCCTCCTAGCTTTACTTGCAGCAAGAAATCCGTTTTACTTTACATCTTTTTCTTCCCATCCAAAATGCTATTCTGACTCCCTTGAACGCATCTGTTTATGGTTAATGTTTCACATTGCCGTTGGCAACCATCAAAACAATGCCACCTTCCACAAACCAGCAACCTTCCCAGGAAGGAAATTTAATTTCATTTGGGTTTACGTTAATGAGATCATAATAATGTTAGCATGTGTCGGTTAGTATTTCCAATGGCTAAACTCAACGTCCTTGACGTTGTTGCTTTTCATATCCGGTTTTTAAGAGCTCAGCTAGAAATCTTTTTATTATACCCTCAGCCTTTAGGCTAAAGAGGGTATTTACACTTTGATACGGCCAAAAATGTGCCTTATCGAAATAATGGTTTTAGACCCCAAGTATGTTTGTACGATATCCGTTTCAGACAATTTTGAGTCGATCTAGCAATGTCCGTCCGTCTGTCTGTCTGTCCGTCTGTCTGTCTGTCTGGCTGGCTGGTGCGCACAATAACTCTCGAACGGATCAATCGATTCGGTTCAAATTTTGGGTATCGAAATATTTTGTCCAGATTTGATTTAAGTTCGAAGATGGGCCATATCGGTCCACTCCTTCAGGTACCTCCCCCACAAAAGTTCAAAAATGTTCGGAAAAATTGTCCGCACGATAACTTTTGAAGGGAGTAACCGAATTAGTCCATACTTTGCACATCGTGACATTTCTACCAGACATAGATGAGGTTCCAATATGGACCCTATTGGTTCACTCCTTCGAGTACCTCCCACACAAAATTTTGCTTAAGTACAGTTCAAGGGCTGCTCTCGAATCGCTTTGAGTTTTGTTGCAGCCACTTGTATTCACTACCCCCATTACGACGATATAATTTTTTTTAGGAGCAAGTCCATATATCCTCAGAAATCAGCACGAAAACTGCAAACAACCCATATAATACCATGCGTCGTAGTTGGAGTGCACGATAACTCTCGAACGGATCAACATATTTGGTTAAAATTTTGGATCTTTCAATATTTTGTCCAAACTTAGTTTAAATTCGAAGATAGACCATATCGGTCCACTCCTTCCGGTACCTCCCCCACAAAGGTTCAAAATTTTTCGCCAAGATTGTGGGCATGATAACTCTAGGAGGGAATAACCGAATTGAGCCAAACTTTGCTATTGGTAATATTACTTTTAGGCATAGATCGAGTTCTAATATGGACTATATCGGTCCACTCATTTGAGTACCTCCCACACAAAATTTGGAAAAAGTATAGTTTAACAACTCCTCTCTGATCTTATTAATTTGTGACGCAGCAGGTTGCACTTGTGGCCCCTGTTACGACGTTGTAATTTTTTTTCGTGGGAAAGTCCATACTTCCTGAGATAATGACCCAAAAAGGTCCAGAAAATCCTACCGGCACCACCTAAACTGGCTAATGTGTAAAATAACCCTTTAAGAGAGAAATCGATTTAGCTCAAACTTTGTAAATTGAAAACTAAAATTGTAATATATTTAAATTCAGAAAATTAAGTACAACATATTTAATTATTTAGTCTATAAGGAAAATATCCATAGACTAATAAAGAAAAAAAAATATTTCCCACAGATTTGTATTAGGTCCGAATATGTACTACATCGGATCACTCCTATGGGTACACCCTACCCAAAGTTTGGAAAAAATGCACTCGTCTTGGATCATTCTGAATTTTGTTGCAACATGTAGTTTTTTGCGGCCCTTTCCATCCTGGAAAATTTTCTCAACAGCTAAAAAACCGACAGAAGTATTGTGTTAACTTTTTTTCTTCGGGTACGTGGCTGAGGGTATATCTCTGTCGGCTCAGCTGACTGATACTTTCTTACTTGTTTTACTTTAAACTGAATCATCTTCCTCTTGATGTAGAATTTAGGACATTAATTCGATTTATTTTTTACTTTAATGTGGGTGCTTTTCGTTTACAGATTTTTCCCCATCATTTAAGATGACTTTAGTAGATTTCATGCAAAAAAATACTTTCGGAATTTTCCGTTTGTGTGATTTTGGAAAATCATTTTTCAATTTTAGCAATTTCTCCCCGACATACATACAAACAAATCGCTTTTTTATTCAAGTAATGGCAAATGTTTTCTTAATCTTTAAATCATTAAAAATGAATTCGTTTTTTATTTTGCAAACGTGACAAACTTAGGTGCTTTGTAGACTTTGGTTTCATGCTGCCTGACTAACCCTCATGAACTTTTTCCGCGTCAAGTTAAACGGTAATCTATATATATAAAAGAGTAGTGAGGTGAGTGACTGACTGACTGACTGACTGAATGATTCATCAACGCCCAGACGAAACCGCTGAAGCTAGAAAGTTGAAATTTTGGGTGTAGGTTGCTGTTGGTGTGTAGGGGCGAGATAAGGCTGGGTTTTTGAAAATTCGACCTAGAACGGTACGAAAAGTACTAAAAGGTACTAAATATGGTACCCTTTGTATTATGCAAACGGGAAGAGCTAGAATTCTGAAATTTGGAATGAGGGTAACTGATGGAGAGTTAGAAAGATGTACCAAAAGGTTTTTGGAAATTCGAACTACAAGGGTACGAAAAGTACTAAATGGTACTAAATTTAGTAAAATTTGGATTTCTGTGAACGGATAGAGCTGGAATCCTGAAATTTGAAATTAGGGTCAATTGTGGAGAGTAATAAAAAAAGGTTTTTGGAAATTCAAACTTTAAGTGCACGAATAGTTCTAAAGCATAGTACACACGGTCCAACAAAACTGACAGTTAACGTACTTTTACGGCAATTTTCTGGCAAATAAAAACTTTTTGTTAGCTAAAAATGATTGAAATACAACATTTAAGGTATAATTTAGTGATTAGGAAAGTAATTATTCAGCTAGACTTTGATATTAACGAAATAGACCCCGATGACAGTCAGTTTTGTTGGACCGTGTGTACAATGCTTAAATGGTACTAAATTTAGTAAAATTTGGATTTGGGTGAACGGATACAGCTGGAATACAAACATATGGAATGAGGGTCACTGATGAAGAGTAACAATGAAAGGTTTTTGGAAATTCGAACTATAAGGGTACGAAAAGTACTAAATGGTACTAAATTTAGTACAATTTGGATTGGGGTGAACGGATAGAGCTGGAATCCTGAAATTTGAAATTAGGGTCACTGGTGGAGAGTAACAAAGAAAGGTCTTGGTAAATTCGAACTATAAGTGCACGAAAAGTACTAAATGGTACTAAATTTAGTACAATTTGGATTTGGGTGAACGGATTGAGTTGGAATTATGAAATTTGTAATGAGGGTCACTGATGGAGAGTAACAATGAAAGGTTTTTAGAAAATCGAACTATAAGTGAAAGAAAAGTACTAAATGGTACTAAGTTTAGTACAATTTGGATTTGGGTGAACGGATAGGCCTGGAATCCTGAAATTTGGAATGAGGGTCAGGTTGGAAATTCGAACTGTAAGTGCACGAAAAGTACTAAATTTAGTACAATTTGGATTTGGGTGAGCGGATAGAGCTGGAATACTGAAATTTGGAATGAAAGTCACTGATAAAAATTAACAATGAATGGTTTTTGGAAATTCTACATTAGTGTACGAAAAGTACTAAATGGAACTCTATTAGTACAATTTGGATTTGGGTGAAGGGATAGAACTGGAATCCTGAAATTTGGAATGAGGGTCACTGATGGAGAGTAACAAAGAAAAGTTTTTGGAAATTCGAAGTGTATGTGCACGAAAAGTACTAAATTTAGTACAATTTGGATTTGGGTGAACGGATAGAGCTTGAATACAGAAATTTGAAATGAAGGTCACTGATGAAAAGAAACAATGAAAGGTTTTTGGATAGTCGACCTATTAGTGTACGAAAAGTACTAAATGGTACTAAATTTAGTACAATTTGGATTTGAGTGAACGGATTTAGCTGGAATCCTGAAATTTGGAATGAGGGTCACTGATGGAGATTAACGAAGAAAAGTTTTTGGAAATTCGAAGTGTATGTGCACGAAAAGTACTAAATTTAGTACAATTTGGATTTGGGTGAACGGATAGAGCTGGAATACTAAAATTTGCAATGAAGGTCACTGATGAAAAGTAACAATGAATGGTGTGTGGAAAGTCGGCCTATTAATGTACGAAAAGTACTAAATGGTACTAAATTTAGAACAATTTGGATTTGGGTGAACGGATAGAGCTGAAATCCTGAAATTTGGAATGAGGGGTCACTGATGGAGAGTAATAAAGAAATGTGTTAGGAAGTTCGAACTATAAGTGTACGAAAAGAACTAAATGGTACTAAGTTAAGTACAATTTGGATTTGGGTGAACGCATAGAGCAGGAATCTTGGAATTTCGAATAAGGGTCACTGATGGAGAGTAACAAAGACAGGTTTTTGGAAATTCGAACTAAAATTTTACGAAAAGTTCTACATATAGTACAATTTGGATTTGAATTAACAAATAATGCTGAAATTTGGAATAAGGGTCACTGATAAAGATTAAGAAGGATGTACCAAAGGTCGAAAAGTCCTAAATGGTGAGTTTAGTATGATTTGGATTTGGGTGAAGATAGAGCTGGAATCATGAAACTTGGAATTAAGATTACTGTTAGAATGTAGAATTGAGATATGGAGGTATCTTTAGAAAATCATACTAACTTGCACGAAGCAATAGTAAATGGTACTAAATTCGATACAATTTATATTTGCGTGAACAGATTACTGTTGGAGTGCAGGATTTCGGTTACTTTGGAAATTCGTACTTATGGAAAAGTGCTAAATGAAAGTTCATTGGCTATAATATGGATTTAGGTGAACGAAAGAACTGAGGTATGCAAGTAGTTTTTGGAAAGTCGTGTACGATAAGTGGTAAATGGTACAAAATTTGGTACATTTTGGTATTTGCTATATGGTACAGAATTTTGTACAATTTGTGATTTTGTAAAGGGGCAGAACTGAAATGTTTAAATTTGATTCGGTATTAGATTAGCTGTTGTTCAGAGTGGAAGTAGGGAGGAGGTTTTGAAAATTCATACTTATTTATACAAGAAGTACTAAATAGTACTATAGTTGGTTTCAGGGGAACATATAAAGCTGAAAAAGTGAATTGCGGTTGGGATATATGATGAATATAAGAAAGTAAGTTTTGAAACGTTTAATTATGTGTACCAAAAGTTTGGTAACATGTTGGTACCAAAACCAGTTTGGTATTGTGTAAACGGTTAAAGTGAAAAATACCTTCTATAGGGGAACGAAAAGTACTAAATGGTACTAAATTTGGTGTTGGGTGTAGGAACAAAGCTTGGATTATATAATTTGGATAAAAAATACGAAATAGAAAAAAATTTGTTATGAAGATCACTCTGAACTTTGAGATAAAGTTCGGAGTTCGGATGGAAAATGTGCATAAAATCTTCAAAATACTCTAAGTCTTCAAAATACCTCTTCTAATAAAAGTGGATTGAAGTAGACATTTTTTAAACTAAGATTTTATATCCTCTGGGTATTCAAGGTCCAAATGTAAAGAAAATTGGACAGTATAGATTTATTCTATTTTTAAAATACACTAAGTAGTGGGGTACCGTTATATGGGGATATATTCCGAAAATTTTACGAACCTATTCGGGTTCTTGGCGAAACCGCTGAAGCTAGAACCTTGAATTGTGAATGTGCGTTATTGTTGTTGTGAAGGGGTGAGATAAAGTTTTGTGTTTGGGAATTCGTGAAGGAGTAAAACAAGGAGTCAAGTCTGAAATTTGCAATATGAGTCGCTGTTGGTGTATGTCTCTGATATTAATTCGCAGTTTTGGAAATCCGAAATAAAAAATATGGTAGCTGTGTAGGGGTGCGATACGGCAGATATGTTTTTTTGAAATAAAAGGAATTAAATCAATTAAATGTTGGTATTAAAAATAGGTTTTAGTACAACAGAATCGTCAGTGTTCACCACGTCCATATTAAATATTGTTCATATATATTTTATGCCCTTTCCGCATACGAAGTAGCGGGCATTTGCTAGTTGAGTATAAATTACATCTGTCCTATATAGAAGAAAAAAATGAGACAAATTGTAGACGAAAGAAAATGAAAATGGAACATCGATACAAAGCAAAAAAAAAGACAAGGGCAAAGTACGAGTATAGAAAAAGAAGGAAGAACAATGGAACTCAGAGTACAAAACTGTTGTACTCTGTACGATCATTTATTAGGAATTTCTTTTGTTTGAAAAACAAATATTAAAGGGCTGCATAGGCTCTTGTATAGATACGTTTGCATTACATTATGACAGCTGATCAGAAAAACATACTATCACAACCTGAACACGTATTTCTGCATTGCATATAAAGTAGTCAATCATTAGCTTTGATCCAGAACCATGTAATGTGGAACTTATTTTTCACAGTTCGCTTTTTTGCTACTTTTACCATTAAGCAAGTACAGGAACATACTAGAGTTGGGTAATCTAGTTCATATTCCCTTGTACTAGTTCCAAAACGTATGCGTAACATCATAAAATGTAACATGTGATACTACGTATACGCAGTTTGTTCAAAGAAAAAATGTGGGCCATTGGAACTGCGAAGTAAACGAGATAGTTCCATATAGTTCCTTTGGCACAACATTTAATTTTTAACATATCATATTTTATAATTAACATATCATATTTGTTGGCCTATAAGTAATAACAATAGTCATACGCCACAGATGTCATCATTAAGAAATTGCTCAGTCGTTAGCTTTGTTCCTTTACTTTTTTAATGGTAAAAGTAGTAAAAGAGAAAAGTGTCAAAATTTCTCAAAATTGCTCTCTCATGAACATTTTTACCAGAAAAGTAAAGGAACGGAAAAATGGTAGATTTGGTAGCAATGTCAAAAAAACATAAATCAATTTTCGTCTTTTATTTCACAGCTTTTAATTTAGTTTTGTCAGTGTTCGACTTTTTCTTCTGTTGTTCGTCCATTTTTTTCTTTATTGTTAAATAATCGTCAAACAAAAGCCTAAAAATCAGTTCTACCATTTTTACCTGCAGAAATTTTGCTGGTAGCCTGTGGTAGAATAGAAAGGCATATGTGCTCTCCCTCCTCTCTCACTCTCCTAAAAATTGCTGCCAGTTTTGTCACTTTTTGGGGTTAAGGAACGCTTTGCAGGGTAAAAATGGTAACAAATAGTAAAAATGGTAACCTCAAGTAAGTAAAGGAACACAGCTATTATGACATCCCTTATCTTTAACCAAAAGTAAATTGCTTCTGACTGGATATGTCATAAACAAATGCTAAATAACTGCCAATTTACAGCCATTTCGTTTAGAAATTGTAGCTTCATACGGGGGCTATCTTAAAAAGTGAACCTATGTCAGACATTATTTTAGGTGGAGAAGGTCCATGTCTACGCGAAACTCTTAACGTCAAGTTAAAGTTAAAATTGTCAATTTTACTTTAAATATCAAAATAGCTATAATCGACTGACCCGTTATATGCGAACTACAAATGGAACATGGGGATCTACCAAATAATGGGTTTTAAGAGTACTTTTTGGTGTCGTAACTACTTACAAAACTCCTAACCCATTCTTTTAAAAAGTGCTTGTCGCACGGAATTACTAGTTATTCTATAACCACTAGAATAACTAGTTATTCTATGGCCACTAGAAGTTGAACAAATAAGAACGGCGTTAAGTTCGGCCGTGCCGAACTTGTTATACCGTCCACCACGAGTGGTATTGAAGTAAAATGGAACAATTAGATTTCTTTCGTTTATGAAGAAGACTTATTCCAAATTTCAGCAATTTCGGTAAAACAATGTCGCTAACCTTCAAGAATGATTTCAATAAACGTCGATCTATACCGACAAACTTCATATGGAAAGTTTCGTACCTCAAATGGGGACTAAATACCAAATTTCAGCCATTTCGGAGTAATACTGAGGCCACAACATTCAAAATACCGAAAATCGGGAGGAAACGTTCTATGGGGGCTATATGAAAGCGGGGACCTGCACCGAAAATTTTATGGGGGAAAGTTTTGTACCCCCAACGAAGACTAAATACCAAATTTCAACCATTTCGGAGCAATATTGAGGCCACAACCTTTAAAATACCAAAAATCGGGAGTTACCGTTCCATGGGGGCTATATGAGGGCGTGGATCCATACCAACAAAATTCTGGGGAAAAGTTTTACACCCCAAACAAACACTATGTACCAATTTTCAGTCATTTTGGGAGGCTAATGAAGCTAAAACCTTCAAAATACCGAAAATCGGGTGGTGCCGTTCTATGGGGTCTATGTCAAAACGCGGGCCGATATAGCCCATTTGCAATACCAAACATCCTAAGAGTAATAGAAACTTCTGTACCAAATTACAAGGCTCTATCTTAAAAATTGCGAGCTGTATCTTGATTGCAACAGACGGACAGACGGACATGGTTATTAGGGTTATAACTTTTTGCACTTTTTTGCAAATATCAAAAATACCACCACATAGCCGTGTAGAGCATGAAAAACTATTACGAAATACAGCGTCAATTTTTCTCTATCGCGAAAAAAGTTTCCGCACCAAATGCATTGAAGTTCAGTAATGCATTTTTTATTTTAGCTGTTATGACGACATATTTGCTTTTAATTAAAATTTTTATTTTTTTGTAATCTAATTTAAAATCATTATCAAAGCGTTCTGGACCAATTTGTTCTCAAATCGCGCCATTTCGGAGCATTTTATGAATTTTTGACACTATTGCAATTTTTGTTTTTTCTTTATAAACTCGCGAATTTTATGTTTATATTTATTGTACCTATTGGACAAGAGAATATGGTGTCATTTGCAACAAATTCGCGAAAGTTACAGACAGTTTTTAATGACTTTGCCTGTGAGAATTGTATTTTTTCTATGAATATTTATTCAAACAAAGCAAATTTAAAATTATAAGTAGAAAAAATATCAAAAGGGTTTTAGTAATTACAGTCGGCGCGGAAACTTTTTTCACCGAATCGATCTTAGAAACGCGTTTTCATTATTAGGACAAAATTCCCCACATGGTACTGGTGTTGTATTTTTGTGGAAAACAAATACGATTCTCACAGGCAAAGTCAACAAAAACAGCCTGTAACTTTCGCGACTTCGTTGCAAATGATCCCATATTCTTTTGTCCGATAGGTACAAAAAATATAAACATAAAATTCACGAGTTTATAAAGAAAAAGCAAAAATTGCAATAGTGTCAAAAATTCATAAAATGCTCCGAAATGGCGCGATTTGAGAACAAATTGGTCCAGAACGCTTTGATAATGATTTTAAATTAGATTACAAAAAAATAAAAATTTTAATTAAAAGCAAATATGTCGTCATAACAGCTAAAATTAAAAAATGCATTACTGAACTTCAATGCATTTGGTGCGGAAACTTTTTTCGCGATAGAGAAAAATTGACGCCGTATTTCATAATAGTTTTCCATGCTCTACACGGCTATGTGGTGGTATTGTTTTGGTTATAGCCCTAATGGTTATATCGACTAAGAATTTTTCCCTGATCAAGAATATATATAATCAAGAATAAACGGAATGACAAATTCAATTATACCCTACATATTATGGTGGAGGGTATAATAAGCTAAAAAACAAATGTTATATTTTTAGAACAGTTGAGGTGGAATTTTTTTTTTTTGTCAATTTCAGCGCACTTCATATTTCTATTTTATTTTGCTCTCTGCTGGATTTTATCATGCGAACTTCACCCTGTGCTAGCATACGAACATTAAGGATTTTTTTAACACTTACATGTGCACCACCAATTGTTTTTTATATTGTTAAGAGAAAAATCGCGTCCCAGCGGTGAGCGTTGAACACACAACCCTAGGATTTGTAGTCGAACACAAGCGCTCTGTACCACCGTACTCATTACTAAATAAGTAGTGAAGTAAGTAGCTTTTCCTTGTTACATTACTTTGTAATGGGTTACATAATGACTAACGGATCCGAATTTTTGCTGGGTATGTCCACAATTTTTAGTGGAGCAGTTTATTGACCACAGGGAACCTCAAATGCCCAATTACACCTAAATAAAAGAGGCGGACAGACATGTATTTGCTGATTCCGAATTTTATCCTGATGAGGAATTATTATATTCTTTTGCACCGTTAATTTGATATTCACCGTTGGTTTGATATAAAAAGACTCTGAGAATAGGTTTTCTATTTTCACGAAAGATCGCGTTTCGGTTATGTGCATTTTGGCACCGCAACCAGTTATGTTTTTTTGTCGTTCAATGAAAATAAGATCTATTTTGGATTTGTCATAACTAAAACCGATGACGACTTTTTAAACATTTACATAATTAGCTTCAGAATATTTTATAAGCGGTAAGTAAGAAACTTATTGTATGCTTTTTGTACACGCAACTTAATATAACCTGGTTCCATTCCGTTACACACCTCATCAGTAAATCGTCATGTACTACAAAACTGATTCAGTAAAAAAAGAAAACTTAATTCGACAAACAACAGTTAAATTAACACGTCCCCACACAATTATACGTTCTGTTGTCTCAATGAAGTTGTCTGGGTAAATAATCGTTGACGAAAATTGACTCATTGAGGACAGACCGAAGCATACTCAACAATTAAATGCCGCCACAATGAAGACGACACGCCAAATGCGTGCTGCTCATTTTGACGCCATTTTCATAGATGTCAAGGAAAGTTCATTGTTCATCATTAAAATGGACATCTGAGATTACTTGGGAGATCATGTTGCTAACCTTAACTGCTATGATTTCTAAACGCTACTGTTGTACCAAACATGATATCCTCCCTAAGAGGATACTTATCTATTCAAAATTTAAATTGGATATTTAAAATTCTAATACAATTTTTAAATTAAAATCCATCAAAAAATTCCTTTAGGAGAACAGGTGTTTTTGCTATTTTAAATATGTTTGTTGTTGTTGCTCCTGTTGTTCATGATGATTACGGATGTGAAGCAGACCCTGAACTAAACAAAGATGAGGTGAAATGGCACTATGCCAAGGCTTAATAATAAAACAAATTACAAAGAATTCCTCCCCTCAAAAATAACAACAACAGCAACAAAACTGTTGTCAACATTCTCTTTAGGCATTAGATGACGGTGAGGAAGCCCTGTCAATGATGGCTGTCAGGACTACAACAAACTGGACATAATTTGTAAATACGACAACAGCAGAAGCAACAATCCCATATTGTGACCACTTCTGTTTTTTATCAATGTCAAAATATACAACAAAACCGAAATGAAAAAAGTTCCGCACGACACAAAGATGGTTAGTTAGCAACAATGTTGTTAGTTAATGCTATTTTCATTGTTGTTGTATCTTCTTATTTACTTTTGTTAGATTTTGGTTTGTTCTGTCCGTTGTCACTTGGTTTCTGTGTTTTTGTGTGTCCTTTGTCATAATTTGTGGTTGTTGCCGGACTGTTTTTTTCCTATTATAAACGAATGCCATCATCAGTAGAAAAGTGTGCTGGAAATGTCCAAGGCAGCGACTGGGAAATGAGTAGTGGGACAGTGAAATATTCTTCCTTTCGTTTCCTGTTAGATGGTTTATGATACCCTCGTGTTTTGTCCATTATAATTGCTTAACGTTTAGCATTTATAATGAACTGGTAGCTGGTGTTCTTCTACTGCTGCCGCTGCTTTTTTGCTTATTTCGTGTTTTTGTGGCCATGTTATAGGGGAGCAATGTTTTGCTTTACTCAAAAAATAAAAGGAAAACAAAAAGAACAAGAAGTTTTGTCTACAAACCTGTAACAGAGAAATTGCGAAATTTTAATTTTGATGGGGTTCCACATAAAAATTAACATTTAGTTAGAAATTTTATTGGCCTCGTGATGTTTGCTTAATGTCTGAATATGCCACGGTAGTTTTTAGAAAAAGAACAGACAAGTAACGAAATATGGAAAATAAGGTGTGTTATATTTAATTTAATTGCAGTTGAGACACAGCCGACAGAGATGGACATCGTGTCTGCATGACACATCATTTAAAAACAACGTTAATTTTATTTTTATTTTTAATAAGGGAATTGTTTGGGTTGTAAAACGTCATGTACCTTTGGTGATTTCATAATTTTATTACAGCAAAGGAGAACTATAAAAATGGATGATGTATTTTTTTTCAGAAGATTTTGATTATGGTCTGAAAACAACAGATAACTGTAATTAAAATAATTTAAAAAGCTAGTTTAAGTATATAAGATTCATAATAAACCTACATAATGTAGTGATACATTAATGTTTGGCTCACCAATCGCAAGAGCATTTCAAACGGAAAATACTAAGTGTCGAAATTTTTATATTTTTTATTTGCAACATATAAAGTGGTTTCATAATATAGAAAATGGTTTGAAATTTAATAAGGTACGGGAAGTGCTCCAAAAAATTTGTCAATGACTGCGTTAAAAAGAAATCCAAAAGAAATGTAGAGTAGTCTGACCTTCGGGTCACTTTGTACACCTGCATAATTTCAAGAAGATAAAACTTCACAATTACCAACTCGTACCGATACCTTGACAAAAGCGAAATGCGTAGGGTAATGGTAGGTTTTTTTTGTCGAAAACTGATCACTAAGGTACGTACCCGTCTAAACGTTGCAAATAAAGCACGAACAGACACAACGAGGAAGTTGGACATCGATAGGCTGCAAAGACAACATATAGCCACAGCATATTCCACTCAACTAGCCCAATTGCTTAACGCGAGCACTCCTTGTCCCGATAACATAACAACGCAATGCGGCTGTTTGCATGGAGTGGGCAATATACTCCATGCAAACAGCCGCAAAGTCCATTCTTGGATTCCAGAGACCTCCACAAAGGAATTCATGGTATGACCAGGAGTGTCGTACTGCTACCGAAGGGAAAAATGCGGCATATAGAGCTACTTTACAATCAGTAGCAACGCGTAGCATACGAGAGAGATATCGGGAGAAAAGGAGAGAAGAGAAACGTCTTTTCCGCAAGAAAAAGAGAGAAATGGAAAAGCGGGAGTGTGAAAAAATCGAGATGTACAGGAGCCAGAATGAAGTCCGAAAACTTTACCAAAGAGTGAAACATCAAACAGATGGCTTTCGTACAGGCACATCCTCCTGTAGAGACCAGCAAGGTATTCTGGTAACAGATACGGATAGCGTGCTCAGGATATGGAAGGAACATTTCTCCAATCTGCTGGTATCCAATAGTAGCGAAGACGATGATGCCACAGATCCAATCCCAGAAGATGGTATAGAATGTATACAGCCCGGCCAAGATGAGGTAAAAACAGCAATCAACCGGCTGAAGAATAATAAAGCAGCAGGAGCCGATGGCTTACCAGCCGAGCTGTTTGAAACCTGGCAAGCCCACCATTGACCAGATATTTACCCTGCGGCAAATCCTAGAGAAGACCCAAGAGATGCAGATCGACACATATCACCTTTTTGTCGATTATAAAGCAGAATTCGACAGTCCACTCCGATCAAAGGTATTCCATGCAATGTCTGAATTTGGTATCCCCGCAAAGCTCATCCGGCTTTGTAAGATGACTTTAACTGATACTAGGTCCTCAGTTAAAATTGGAAAGAACCTCTCCGAAGAATTTTCTACCAAAAGAGGTTTCAGACAAGGAGACAGACTTTCGTGTGACCTATTTATTCAACATTTTGCTGGAAAAGGCTGCAAATGTCAAAAGAAATGGCACAATTTACACCAATAGCCACATGTTACTTGCTTATGCTGATGACATAGACATCATGGGACGATCAGTAAAGTAAGTAGCTGATACCTTTAGGAAGGTCGAAGCAGAATCTGCGAAAAAGGGTCTGGCGGTAAACGGCGAAAAGACCAAATTGATGGTGTCGACGCGCAAAGCGTCCACAGAGCTCGGACCAACTGTGGAAGTTGGTACCTACAATTTTGAGGTAGTTAAAGACTTCGTCTACCTCGACACTGCCATAAACACAACAAACAACATCAGTTGTGAAATAAGAAGAATTGTATTGGCCAACAGATGCTACTATGGTTTAAGTAAGCAATTTAAAAACAAAGCCACATGCCGTGCTAATGTATGGCTCCGAAGCATGGGTACTCACAGTGCTTGGTGTGTTTGAGAGGAAAATTCTTCGAAAGATCTACGGGCCGACTTGCGTTGACGGTGAATATCGACGTGGTATGAACCACGAGCTATATAAGCTATACAAATACATGAATATAGTTAAACGTATCGAGATGCAACGATTGCGTTGGCTAGGCCATATCATGAGAATGAGCGATGATGAACCCGCTAAAAAGGCGTATGAATACATGCCACATGGCGGTGCACGCAGAATCGGCAGGCCTAAGCTTCGATGGAGCATACAAGTGGATGAAGAAATGAAAAGGCGCGGTATTCCAAAAAGTCAAGCGAAAAACAGAGAAGAATGGAGATCTTTTCTTAGTTCGGTCTATGGAACAAATGTTCTGTAATGGCCAACTAAGTAAGTAAGTAATTACTAATGACGTAGGAATAAAACTTACCATAGTATTTGTGAACATTGAAAAATGGGATTACCAAGCAGGACTATAGGAAAAGTTTGGAGTTTTAATTAACTGACATAATTTCGCATATGCATTTATCTAATGAAGTGCGATATATGTACTAGTTACCAAGCTTTGCCTTCATCTGCCACAATAACAACATCCTAATACGCCTGAAGATCGGCTTAACCACCCGTGAAACGTAGCGTAATGGTTGGATGCGTGGGACTTCGGTAGACTTCTAATTTTTCAATGTATCTCTTAGGTCTAACAGCTCAAATCGAAAGAGATAAAGGGTTTATCTTAATCCCGTGTAGACGTTGTTTTATTCCCCGATACCATCTGTCCCAATAAAACGAGGGTTCGTTTTGGATTACGATTCTACAATGCTTTATTGACGTTATCCACTTCAGTTATTCACGCAGAAATGTATCTCTCTAATAGCACACATCCCATCTCTAGTAACTGCCCAAGCAAAAATCAATACGAGGGAGTACGAGGGGTTAAAATGACGTCACAATGTAGAAGCATAATTGAATAGTCAAATTGAATTAGAGAGAGAAGGAGTACAAAAACACTAAGCAATAATTTAATGATTGAAGTAATAGTTGTTGGTGCAAAACTGATACGATAATCTAATTGCTTAATAAAAATTTACATTACAATTCAAATTCTCAAGTAACAAGTAAAAAAAGGATCAGTCGGCTTTGCCGACAGAGATATACCCTCAGCCTGTGTAAATTGAAACACTTTTTTTTTCCAAAAAACGTATACATTTAAGGGCAGTTCTTAAAGTGAACTTATCCAAAATTTTGTGTGGGAGGTACCCGAAGGAGTGGACAAATGTAGTCCATATTCGAACCTGATATATATTTGGTAGATATACTGGGATGGGTAAAGCATGGACCAAATCGGTCACTACCATCAAGAGTTATCATGCGCAAAATTTTTCCGAACATTTTTGAACTCTTGGGGGGGAGGTACCTGAAGGAGTAGATTGATATGGCTTATCTTCGAACTTAAACTAAGTTTGGACAAAATATTACGAAGGCCAAATTTTGGCCCGAATCGGCAGATCCGTTCAAGAGTTATCTTGCGCTCCAACCACTACACACGGTGTCATAGGGGTTTTTCGTAACTTTCAGGCTATTTTCTCAGGAAGTATGGACTTGCTCCTGATGAAGCTTGTACTGTCGTATAGAGGACAGTGAATAGAAGTTACTACAACAAAAATCAAAGCGATTCGTGAACAGGTCCTAAACTGAACTTTTACGAAATTTTGTGTGGGAGGTACCCTAAGGAGTGGACTGATTGAGTTTATATTAGAACCTCATCTAAGTCTGATAGAAATTTCACGATGTGCTAAGTATGGACCAAATCGGTTACTTCCTTCAAGAGTTATCGTGCGCACAAACTTTCCGAACATTTTCGAACTTTTGTGGGGGAGGTATCGGAAGGAGTGGACCGATGTTGCTCATCTTCGAACTTAAACTAAGTTTGGGCAAAATATTACGAAAGCCAAAATATGAACCGAATCGGTTCATCGGTTCGAGAGTTATCGTGCGCTCCAGCCAGCAGGACAGACAGACGGACGGACATGGCTAGATCGACTCCAAATTGTCTGAAACATATTTCGTCCAAACATACGTGGGGTCTAAAACCATTATTTCGATGAGGCACATTTTCATCGTATCAAAGTGTATATACCCTCCTTAGCCTAAAGGCTGTGGGTATAAAAATAAACTCATCAAAATTAACTTAATTCAATCAGTTACAATCGTAACAATAAATATGACTGCTATGTATATTTCACCAAAATGGAGGCAAGACATAGACCTGGGACCTGGTAAATTCAACTTCGACCAGATCTTCATCTTTCGCTAAATTCTTTAGGAAGACCACGTAGAATGTGGTCGATATGCACCACATTTCGGTTTTCATATCCGTGTTTGCTATCATTGCGAAGCTCATATGGCTTTAAAAGGTGACGTTGCACGAACCGCCATGCATAACAGTATCTACCCAGACGAAGGAATTGTTATGACTCTGAGACTTGGACACCGTTGAAAGCAGATGGGCCAGCTATGAGTCATCTACATAACTACAATGAAATGCAAACAAGGAAGTTACTGTAGCGTATAAACTATGACATTAGTTATACGCAACAATGCTCCAATATGCAAAAAAAACAATATGCAAAAACAAACAAAAAAAAAAAAGAAAATGTGAAATTCATGGCGGTGAAGAATTCCCAATGATTATTTGTTTAATTAAGACCTTCTTTAAGTTCCTCTACACGCAGAGAAAAAAATATGTTTGATCCAACAATATTCCAAGAGCAAAATATGTATTGTTAACATATTGTTGGATTCCTCATGTAGTATTGTAAATCCAAAAATAGTTTGTGTCAACTGAACAATATTTCTCTCTTTTCTTCGAAAATTTGTTTCTCTTCTCTCGCTATTCGATGCCGTGTTGAAAAAACAATTTTGGTGAGTTGTGGTGTGTTTGTATGACATGCTGCCTTTACCTTTGTTTTTGTGTGTATGTACTTGTGAGACTCTTGTTTTTATTTGTTTCTGTTTTGTTTCATTCTTCTTTCCTTTTCATGTTTGTTATGGTGTTTAATTATTCCTTATGTTGTGGTGGGTTCTTGTGGCTTTTTGTTTGTCTTTGTTGTCAGCCAATGCAGCAAACCATGTATTGTGTTCATCAATGATTGCAATATTATACGCGACATTTATATCCAAGTTATGCGAAAAGTGTATATGAGAAGTATATGCACTCAAATCAAAAATTTCTGGGCTGGTTTTCTGTATTGACAATACTTTTTGTAAACAAAATTAGATTATGATAGTTCCTACAATCGGTATTGTTAACGATTTTAACAATATTGCGGAAATTCGAAAGTTGTTTTTGTTTTCTATGTTTGGAACAAAAGATGGTATTTTTGGATTTGGATTACAATGTTTGAACAAAACAAATACATTTTTGGAACCAAAACAGGTATTTTTGTTCCAACAAAAGCGAAAAATATTTTTTCTCTGCGTGTACCTTTTATTTGTCGAAAAATTCTATTTAAGAAGAGCAATATCACATAAGTTATTCTGTCCCAGCTGTTACACATTTATTACTCGATTTGAATAACTGTGTGATGTGGTATCAACTCAAAATGGTGTCAAAGAAACGACTTAAATTTAGTGACACAGACCACCAATGTTAATCAACATTCTTGATACCACAGTAAATATATTTCATGATAAAAATCAATTACAACAAGTTTTTTTGGAACAACAACTGCTGTTTACAAAGGTGTAATGTGACATACTTTGAACCGAAACAAAAACTATTTCGAAAAAAAAAACATTTTTTTATAAACGAATCAGCATTAATTTCATATGCCAACAGATGTGCTAAAACACTTGGATTAAAATATGCGACATAACACAAAACACGAAAATTTCAATAAAATATTCAATGGACGTAGGCAAAATATTAACACAATTGTTATGCTTCCGGTTAACTTGGCACGCATAAAAAATATGCAAACGGAAAAGAATGTAAATGAATCCGATTTACATATGTGTGTGTGTGGTGTAGTATTTCCATAATTTCATATTATATCCATAAGTAGCTTGAATTGATAAAAACGACCAGCAACAAAATCATAAATCCCTTTTCATATGGGTCATTATTGCAGAAGTTGTTTTAAACTTGATATAATTCCATGACTATTTTTCATCAAGAAATGTGAATAAAGTTTACAATAATGCAATTTTAATGTACTTAAGAGACAAAATTAAGTTTTTTTTTACCCAGCAAAGAACAATGAATGCGGCCGTCGGAATCTTATCAAAAAAAGATCAAGCAGAGGGTGCCACTCATATTATAGCGGTACAGTTCTTCCCAATTACAACCTTATTTTATGTTCTTATATTAATGTCGTGACAAGACAAAATTTTTAGCCAGATGTTAAAAGTTGTACTAACAAATAGAATGTCTCATACATGTGTAAAATAACTCAATCTGCTATTGAAATATATATTCTGTTTTTATAAATATTATTTTACGATAACCTCTGAATCATTTTGGATATTTTATTACAATCATTGATATAGTCTTTTTTGTGATATTAATTCAGCAGTTTTATTGATTATTTGCATTGATATAGGTTATGTCACCGCCTTTTTTAAGAGTAGAAAATTATTGGTGTTTTTTGTCACCCTTAAAAATAACAATGAATTTACTGGCGGCATTGACGTGCCAAAATATGCAAATAAACGCAAACGAAAAAATGCCAAAATATTTGCATTTGTTTGTATTGGTTCGAATGAATGAGTGACAAAGTGCTTTCGTGTGTATAACTATGTGCAGGCATGAGTTCATTAATGCGTGCCCTAATCACATTTATATTGCGTGCCGAATATCGTCGTCACACACAGCAATGTTAAAAAGTTAACAAAACACAACAGTCCGTAAATTCATCACCAAAAAGTTTAACTTCATACACATATATACAGGTTTTGATATGCTTGAGGCAACTCTGAAAATACGAAATATGAAATCTTTTTGGTGGCAAATGGTAATAAGCACACTTTAAGAAGCATTTAATCATCGCCAATTATTCAATTATTAAAATTTTAGGCAAAAATTGTCATTCGCAAAAGGAATTTTATTTAATAATACATATTTCAAATTCTTAGTTATTCTTCTTCCAAGAAACAATAACGATTATTCCATTAAATTGTTTCCGCGTTATCCAGGATAACCTACATATATACACATCTAATACTTTTTAAGAGGTTCCTTGCAACTTTTAAGCGTAAAATGCTAACTATATTCTGACACATCTGCATGTTTGCAGTACCAACCGTGTTAATGACAACACCACTGTTATTGCTAGCTAAAATCACACAACATTACAGCATACACACGCTCTAATAATAATTTCCCCAACATTCATTTTCCAACATTTTGTTACATTCAAACATTTTATAGGGATTTAGCGTGCTAAATATGTATTCGTAATGAGACTATTACGAATTTAAGTACATAGTTACACAATCGCCTAAAAGTATACCCTGAAATATATATATTAGAGACGCCTGAAAGTATGTGTTATATTTGGCATTTTTCTTGATATTTATTAGATCATTTATAAAGATTTTTGAACAATATAAATAAACCGAAAAAACTGAAGAACAAATTTGAAGAAATAAATAAAACCTGTTAGAATCAAAATCACACTCTTGTGAGGCCAAATTTTTTTCAAATACATGCATAGTTTTTAAGCAATGTGGCCATAAGTAGAATAATTTTATACAATGGATATCAGGAGATATCTAGTGGTATCTGGAATGGGAGAAGTCTTAAAAAACTGTAGCTGATAATTGTCCTTCTTAAAGATTTGTACAATTTTTTACAAAACTTGGATTTGGTTATAAACAAGTAAAAAAGTATCAGTCGGCTTTGCCGACAGAGATATACCCTCAGCCTGTGCATATTGAAACAATTTTTTTCCAAAAAACGCATGTATTTAGGGAGTTTTAAGAATTTTGGGCGTTTGAACTGACAAAAATGTTGATTAGGATTTAATATCAAAAGTTTTGCGGAGGAGATACTAAAAAGAATGGATCTCCAGCCACTATATATGGTACCATAGGGGTTTTTTAGAACTTCAGGGATGTTTGCTCAAGAAGTATGAACTTGCCCCTGAAACAACTTTTACCATCGCAATTGAGGCAGCGAATGCAAGTTGCTTCAACAAAAATCAAAGTGATTCGAAAGCAGGTCTTAAAGTGAACATGTATCCGAAATTTTGAGTGGGAGGTACCGGATGGAGTGGACAAATATAGTCCATATTTGAACCTGATCTATATCTGGTAGATATATTAGGATGTGTAAAGTATGGACCAATTCGGCCACTCTCTTCAAGAGTTATCGTACGCACAATTTTTCCGAACATTTTTGAACTTTTGTGGGGGAGGTACCTGAAGGAGTGGACCGATATGGTTTATCTTCGAACTTAAACTATGTTTGGACAAAATATTACTAAGGCCAAACTTTGGACCGAATCGGCAGACCTGTTCGAGAGTTATTTTGCCCTCCAACCTCCTCACACGGTGTCATAGGGGTTTTTTGCAACTTTCAGGCTATTTTCTCAGGAAGTATGGACTTGCCCCTGATGAAACTTATACCGTCGTATGGAGGGCAGTGAATACAAGTTGCTAAAGCACAAATCAAAGCGATTCGAGAGATGTTCCTAAACTGAACTTTTCCAAAATTTTGTGTGGGAGGTACCCGACGGAGTGGACCGATTGAGTCCATATTAAAACCTGATCTAAGTCTGGTACACGCTCCACAATGGGCAAAGTATGGACCAAATCGGTTACACCCTTCAAGAGTTATCGTGCGTACAAATTTTCCGAACATTTTCGAACTTTTGTGGGGGAGGTACCGGAAGGAGTGGACCGATATAGCTCATCTTCGAACTTAAACTAAGTTTGGACAAAATATTACGAAAGCCAAAATTTGAACCGAATCGCTTCATCCCTTCGAGACTTATCGTGCGCTCCAGCCAGCCAGACAGACAGACAGACAGACGGACGGACATTGCTCAATCGACTCCAAATTGTCTGAAACACATTTCGTCCAAATATACTTGGGGTCTAAAACCATTATTTCGATGAGGCACATTTTGCCCGTATGAAAGTGTATATGGCGAAAAACAACAATTTTTTACAATCGATGAATCCGAGTTTCACCGATTTAGAATTCGCGAACTGTTAACATATTCTATATAGTATGATATATATTCTTTAAAATGAAGTGTTTTAGGAGGAATCCCATAAGGTCGACCATTAAAATTAATTTACGTGGAAGCTGTGTTGGCATCAATGTAGAAAAATAGATAAAAATGGGTTGAAGCCAACAAGTTTTTTATGCTCCCTTCCGATTTTTGTCTTAACCTTACATTTTATGGACATATGCCCAAAGAAAGACTCAAAGAATACTTCATGGGCAATATGATACTAGTGTATCATTTTTCGATATATCCACTGCATCCACCTAAAATTGATGCTGCCATTTTGAAGCCGGAATTTCGGGGTTTTTTGAATTGTTTTAATAATTCGGACGCGCAACAAGATAATATTCAAAACTCACAATAGGATTATAAAACTCGTGATTTTACGTCGTTTAATGCATATCTCATGAGTGTGCTCCTTACAGCATCCTAGTAATTGGAGTATAAAGACAAATATTTGATGCGTGATTTTTTTTAAAAAACCTATTTTTTGCGTTTAAAATTTACAAGTGCTATTCAATTTCCTTTGTACCCCGCGTGAATTTAGTTTTTTTACGCGACGGATCTAATGATACCTTCCGCGATCGAATCCATCCACTAAAACCGCGGATATAGATACCCTGAAAATAGGAAAATCAGCAAAAATTTATTTTGACAAATCCGCGTACTAAACCGCGATTTTCTTTAAAATTTTTTACCTATATGGAATCCTTTATACGCGATTATAATATTTGCGAAAACACGTGTCATAAATTACAGAGATTCGCGAGTAATATGTGGTTTTCACCAAAAATAGAATGTGGAGGCACATCCGCGGTTCTTGAAAAATCTGTTTGAAATATGTCTATATAGACGTATTTTTGATGGGTGCTACTGCAACCAGATGCGCATCAAAATCGTATGCAAATTGCGCGATTTTTACCCACTTTAAGGTTTTTTGTATTGTGTGATGCAACTGGCGGCACACTTTGACCGCTGAGTGAAACATCGAAATATGCATAAATATTGAAGGAGATTGATTCGCTGTATCCAAAAACGGATGCGCATCAACAGATTTTAACTAATTCGCGAATAATAGGCTTTTTAATATCCACATTTTTTGAATGATTGTAATTTCAATATTACTCTTTATTTCCTATCCTTATAAGTTATCACAGTAAGCAAATAAGCTTTCACGATGGTAAACCATATTTGTTGATGAAGTTTTAGCATTACACATTAATTATTGTATGGAATTTTAGCGAAATAGTTGGAGAACTCCCAAATATTTTTTCTAATTATTCGAATCAAACCAAAAAATATATTTGCAACAATATTTTCCAACAATAAGTTTTTCTCTTTTGTTGTTGCTATAATATGCAATTTATGTACCCAATCTCTATAAATTTGGTATCATATTTTTCTACGCATTGTCTAGATTCCGCATATTATTTTAAATTTATTTTTTGAGGGTTTGTACGAACTCTGGGACAGGATAATTTGGATTTTCTTCAAATTTTTTGTATTAGTTGTTGATTTTCCGCGAAAATAATAATAAATTTAATAACTATTTAAACATCTACCAATAGATATGGAATGCTGTTAACGATTTATGCATACTTTTTCTCATAACAACAAATAAGATATTTTTAAATATTTTTTCTCTATATGAGAATAAAAACCGCTATATCTTTTGCGCGCATCGTCCAGTTTTGTGAACGCGAACAGATTTGAAACCAGAATTTTTTTCTTAGACTCTAAGCCAAAAATTGTAGATGTGCTCGCAAAAAAATGTTTTAATTTTTTTCAAATGGAATTGCAAAGGATTTTTGTTTTTCGCCATATACCCTTCATAGCCTAAAGGCTGAGGGTATAAATATAGCTCTTCACTATGCAATTGTACTGATTACACATTCAGTCTGTCGCAAAATTTAGTATGCAGCATTGAAATCAATATGTATTAGATATAAAAAGCACTATAACTTATTAAAAACAACAAACAATTAGTTTTATTTGATAGACACGAAGGTAGTCCTCGGTGATAACAATGAAAAGTGTGCAATAATTGCATTAATTAGAAAATATACGGTTCGAATCCCAAAAAGCCCAAAATGTATATCGCAAAAGTTAGTATGCACCGCAAAAGCCTTGTGGATCTGTGTGAAAAATCCTTGATATTTTTGAACAAAATAAAGCTAAATCTGCATTTAAGGCCCTCAAGAGGATATTAATTAGTTTTAATGACAGTTATAGTACTTATAGTGACAAGTCCAACGAACTCTGGATCGTAAATCCCAGAAAAATTGGTCATCTGTAAATACAGCTACTGTATAAATTCCAAAGCCATGAAATCCTCAGAAAAGCTCTAAAGTTTCAATATGCGGTGATCTTGATCGAGTTTCAACTTGTATTGTTTGAAAAAAAAACTCGAATTTTTTAAGAAAACCCATTCTTTTGGGGCTCTTGTCCTTTTGGAACGTGTAATAATCCTTAATCTTTACACATAAGGACTTTCATTTTGAAATTATTTTCTCACAAATTGTGCACCTTTTCATATTCCTAAATGATTTAAAAATTTGAATTTATCAGAATTATGGACAATTTTGTGAAGTAACTGTAAGCAGATATATAATTGAAAATAAACATTAGAAAGACAAGCGATAACATTATTTTAGTTATTAGTAGGCTTAAGTTTAATCATTCGTGCAAGAGGAAGGAGAGTTTTTTTATTTCATAAATTTTTTAATCTGAATTTTATTTATTAGTTTTAATTAGTAGTATTAAGTTTATTCTATTCATTTCATTTCATTTATTTATTCAGTAATAAAGAAGCCTAGGTGGCCAATAATATATTACAAAGGTAAAATACGCCTGATACTTATATAATAATAAATTCATATTCATTAAATACAGAATAAAAATGATCTCAAAATACATGTTGGCTCCCCAGCCATATAAAGAAAAGAATGTGAAAACTACAGAAAATATTACAAGTCATGCCAGTGATAGATATTGCCAACACTCAAATCAAGGGACAAGAGATTGGTTAAGAAACGACATCAATTTAAGTCGAAATACGTTGGGAAAAAATTCTCAAGTCATGCGGTAAACCATTCCACATGCGAGCTATTCTAACAACAAATTATCTAGCATACACGGACCTAGCAACACGATTTATGAAAACTTGAGGATTTCTGGTGGATCTAGAAAACACAAACAAAGAACGCAAGGCAATAGGCCTACCAGTCTTCACAACATTGTAGAACAAAATTAAATTACGATATTTCAGAAAATGTTTGAATGAACAACCCAGAAACCTTTGTACATGTGGTTTCTCCTAGGTATGTTGTAAACAAACCGTACTATAGTATTTACTACGCGCATCAACTTCAGAATATTATTCCAACATGTGCCCGAAACAACCTCTAAGCCATATAAAACTTGGGACATCAAAAGCGAATGAGCTATGATGTTTCTAACACGAAGCGGTAAGAACATATTAGTGGATCTTATTCTCCGCAAAACGCCCCAGACTCTACCAGCGATGCCATCAATATGGGGTTTAAAATTTAATTTGGTGTCTAGAACTACACCCAGGCATTTATGTCTATCAACACATTCCAGTTGATCACTACCAAGAAACAGATTCAAATTCACCAACGAACGATTGGAAGGGCAAAAAATCATGGCTTTCGTTTTGGAGGCATTGACCTTTAAAGAATTCAAGGAGGTCCAGTTCAAAAGGCGATCCAAATAGGAGTTTATCGAACTTTCCAAAATGTCAACACTAGTCGTAGTACCAGAAAATAATAGAAATACATCGTCAACAAAAAGGAAGGTGGCGCATGTACGAGGGTTAAATATGTTTGGAAGGTCATTAATATAAAGAATAAACAGCAACGGCCCAAGTACTGATCCTTGTGGGACCCCAGAAAACAATTCAATAAAATTGGACTCTACTCCATTCCAAACAACAAATTGCGTTCTTCCAACTAGATAGGAATATATGAGCCTACAAGCAGACCTAGAAAAGCAGTAATCCCTATTAAGTTGCTATCATAGTTTTATAACAAATGCTGTTGAAAGCCTTAGACATATCAAGCAAGCTATACCAAAACATTAACCTTGTTATAGTTCATATTTAAACGCATAGAATCAGTAAGATGTAGGAGTAAGGAAGTAGTGTTATGTCCATATCGGAAAGCATACTGAGAATGAAATATCATTGGACTAGTGAACTCTAGCAATTGCTTTTTGATTACGTGTTCAACTACCTTAGACAAGGCGGGTAAGATTGAGATAGGACGAAGGTCATCAGGTCCACGAATGACTTTAGTTTTGGGTATGGGTACAACTCGAGCAGTTTTCCAGATTTTAGGGAAAGTAGATGACGGTTAAATATAATTCACCAAATCTAGTACAAATGACGCAATGAAGGGAAAAATTTGCTTAATGAAATGAATAGGGATTCCATCAATACCGATGGATCTGGATTTGACCTTAAAAACAGCCTCTAATAATTCCTGTTCATCAATGCACCTAAAAGACCGAGAATGATCAGAATCAAAAATTTCATCAAAATCAATAGTCTCATCATTCTGCGTAGAAATGGCAAAAGATTCATTGATAGCATTCACATCTTCATCAAAACAAACATCATCAGAATTCATACAACCAGAAGCATTAATGACGTTCCACAAACCTGTCGAATGGAATCCCGAAATTCGAAATTAAGATTACTGTTGCAGTGCTGGATAGAGGTAGGTTTGGAAATTCGGACCTATGGGAACAAAAATTACTAAATGGTACTAAATTTGGTACAATTTGGATTACGGTGATCGGATGCAGCTGCAATCCTGAAATTTAGAATTAAAATACCTGTTGAAGTGTAGGATTGAGGTAGTTTTGGAAATTTTTGGTTATGCGTGCGAAAAGTACTAAATGGTACCAAATTTGGTACAATTTGGATTTAAGCGAACAGCTGGAGCTGTAATCTTGAAATTTGGAATTGAGATTACTGTTGGAGTTTGTTTTGGAAATTCGTACTTATGTTTACAAAAAGTACTAAATTTGGTACATTTAGGACTAGAGGGTACGGATGGTTCAATGCATGGTACAATTTTGTATTGGACTAATGAATAGACCTGGATTCGTGAGATTTAGAATTAAGATTACTGTTGTTATTTGGTAATAACGTCAGATTTAGGAAATATGTACCATAAATACACGAATTGTACTATATGGTACAGGATTTGGTACAATTTGATATTGTGTAAAGAGAATTTTGAAATATTAGTACTATAAATGGTTTTGGAGGAACAGATAGAGCTGGAAATGACGATCGCGGTTGGTGGGTTAAGCCGTCTTGGCGCTGAGCACCCCAATTAAAATATCTCAACAATTATGGCTGGCTCTTGATGTGTAGGCGTGAGGAAAATCGGACTTACGTGGTACTTACATGAAAATAAATATCAATTAAAATAGGTATTAGTACAAAAATTTTTCTATGTTCACCGTTCTATATTATATATTTTTTATTTTTTTGGTATTGAAAACTTGCTATATCGGTTAACATTTTGATATAGCCCCCCTTTTTTCTGTATTTTTATGGTTGTTGTCCAATATCCCTCCAAAATTACCGAAATTTGGTATTTGGTCTTCGTTGGTGGTATTAAACTTTCCTGAACTGAATACCGTTCTTAATTGTATTAATACTTACATTTTTCACACTTTCAAGCGCTCACATTAAAACATTCCCACTAATAAAAGAATAACAATTTGCGTGATACAAGTCGCCATTTATAAATCAAATGCTAACACAGAAGTGTCAAATTGAAAATTGCATTAAGTCAAGGGCTTAAATACGAGCTGGTGAAAAACACTCTTACCCCATATGTTTATATAATGAATTGTGGAAAGCAACTAAAATGTTGTGAAATTTCAGATTTCTTATGAAGGTCAAAATGCTTATCACAATATTTGGCCTTAACATCAGTGAATTTGATTAAGACTCGTTAGGAAAGTGGCATGACACTTAATTGATTACAAGGCTATGCACTACAGCGTTTTTGGGGCAATAAATTTCAAGCCAAACAAGTACGGCAAGAATAAACAACAATTAGAGAAAAATAAATTAAGTCGTGATTTAAAAAAATATATATTTTATATTTCAATATCGACAGTGGGAAGAAACATTTGGCAGTTTTATTAATTAAGTGAAAGAATATTTGCACGTATTTAACTTAAGTTATTTGCTTCCAGAGCAACAGAAAATAAGTTATTCAACATAATTTGTCATCTCAGAGCCATTTTATTTAATACTTCTTTTGTTTTGTTCCTTTGCAGAATGGATTATCAACGTCCTCAGCTGTTAATAATTTCCATTTCACTGCTGTATTGGTTTCGTAGTACAGCTGATTGTTGGAAATTCGATGGCGGTGGTCCAGGGTCTTTGGGTCCTGGTGCTTATCGATTACCTCGCAGTGCTTCCAACCTGTTAGCAGCCCGAGGACCACCACCTGTGATACCGAATTCAGGTGGTGGCGGTAGCGGTGGTAGTTTTGCCAATCTTTTCAATTCACAGCCTCAAGATATACTCTACTCCTGCCCACTAAATAGCATGTGTCAATGTGCCGGATTACCGAATGAGACAACGACGCTCATCGAAATTAATTGCAACGAGGTGGAGCTGTATAAATTTCCAGGTAAGAAATTCTTGCATACAGACAAAAGGAAAAAGGAAGACGACAAAAGTATACAACGACCTGTACACAATTTCTTGGGGTCAAAAAAGTCCTTTGTCATTCTTAATTAAAGGACCAGCATGACATTAAAAATACCAGCTATGTTAAAATTATTAATTGCCTTATGTGTAAGCACGCGTTCAACGCCAAGCTATGTGCTTTTGGTCTTAACCACTATGGTCTTCCGGTCGTAACAGTAGCATACGTGCGTGCCAGTGTGTGTGTGTGTTTTGGCAAACAACATAAGAGATTGTTTTGTTGTATGGTCCTGCCATACAAACACTTACTCTTTTGATACGACAATGCAATGGAAGGTGGTTGAGGGCGTGGTAAATATCCTTGCGTATCTGTGCCTCTCCGTGTGTCATTTAACTGTTTTAAAGGCTTTTGATTTTTTGTGGTCACTTTATAGCGGTCGTACCAGAGACGTTAATTTACAGGATGGCTGGTAGACAAGGGCAAGAAGTGTAGCCAGAGAACACATGTAGCCAAGTGCAAAGAGGTCCTGGTAATGGCATTTGAATGTTAAAGGTTGTTGAAAGTGTGTTTGTTTGATTGCTCTCGGTCGATTGATTGTAAGAGCGTTTAAGAGAGTGAGCTACTACGGAGTCGGGGTAGAGATCAAAACCGTTAAGGTATCGGTTAAGGATATTGTGTTCTGTTGTTTTTGCCATTATTGTTGGGTCATCAGACTGTTTACCATCAGCAACAACACAAGCAACTACGCCACAGCATCAACATAAAATACAACAACATCAATGGCAAGCATGATGTTCCTCTGCTGCAAAGTGGTTGTTATGGTTGATTGCACTGATTGCGGTGGCAGCAATGCAATTTGCCCTTTTTAGTCTCTAGGTAACAGACAGGCGCCAACCGACACACAGGCAAACTCGCCTATAATCCCGAACAAACAAAACCTAATACGCTGACGAGTTTTATGGAAGTATTCCAATGTACACATAGAAGTACACATGTATGTATGTATATCGTTGCAACGTTTACCTATTACTTTTTCGGTTCATTTCATGTATTCATACGAGTATTGACGTGTCATTATGTTTGGTAAAGGTTACTTGTCATTGGCACTACAACTCTTTCACCGATCGACCCAGCCAAACGCACACATACTATAAAACGTAGAAATGTAACATCAAGTAAGGAAAATTAGTTTTTTCCAAAGCCGATAAATAGTAGCAGATTACACATTGGGACTTAAGTGAAATTTTAAATGAAAGTATCGATAACACTGCTCAAAAAAAGTTGAATGTTTCAACCGAATTTTTTTTATTTAATTGTTGTCTTATTAGGACGAAGGTCACTTATTTGTGAGAGTTTTATTTAATTGAATTAATTGAGCTTATCATGATCTAAAGAGTTTTGTATTGAAATGTTTTTGTTTCTAGCTGAAATCGTTGAGTTATTTTGAAATCCGACGATTTTTAGGTTATGGCCGAATCATGGGCGCTATTAACTTTATATTATATATTTGAATATTGGACTATATAGTAGACACCCTAAACATATCCGGTATGCCATATGAAGATCCTATTACTTCCCCCCATGACGTAATTACAGCTTAAAGTACTCAAAATATGAAATTTTTACAAGGTCCGTCGTATGTTTTCTATATATTGAACACTTTTTTGGCTAAAGTAATTTTTACTTATTTTAAGTATTTATTTAAAAAATCAGATCGATCCGACGATTAGAAATATTTTTGTCGCACCTTCCCATACAAGTGTGGCCACTGTGCGATGTGTGCATTTGTTAGCGATTATAGTGCCGATTTAGCCATGTCCGTCTGTTGAAATCAAGATACAATTTTTAATTTAGAGCTTTATAATTTGGCATAGAAGTTTATATTACTTCTAGGATGTTTGGAATTGAAAATAGGCTAAATAGGCTATACGTTTTGATACAGCCCCCATAGAACGTTGGTTCCCGATTTCCGGTATTTTGGAGGTTTTGCCTCATTATCCCACCGAAATTGCTGAAGTTTGATATTTAGTCTTCGTTGGAGACATTAAACTTTCTACCTCGAAATTGTCGGTATAGGTGCACGCCTTCATACAGCCCCCATAGGGCGGCACCTCCCGATTTTCGGTGTTTTGAAGGTTGTTGCCTCAATATCCCACCGAAATGGCTGAAATTTGGTATTTAGTCTTCGTTGGGGGTACAAAGTTTTCCACCTGAAATTCGTCGCTATAGGTCCGCCTTCATACAGCCCCCATAGGGCGGCACCTCCCGATATTCAGTATCAATATCCCACCGAAATGCCTGGAATTTTGTTTTAGAAGTCGTTATGGGTATAAAACTTTCCACCTGAAATTTGTCGGTATAGGTCCATGTCTTTATATAGCCCCCATAGAAGGTTGTTGCCTCAATATCCCACCGAAATGGCTGAAACTTGGTATATAGTTTTTCGTGGGGGTATAAAATATTCCAGAAGTGAATCATCGGTCTTCATATAGCCCCCATAGAATCGTACTTAGTCCTCTTTGGGACCACAAAACTTTCCCCCGCACGTTTATCAGTATAGGTCCAGCTTTTGATATAGTCCACATATTAGCCATATTACCTCATCGCCATATTACAATTAGCCATATTATCTCATCGCCATATTACCATTAGCCATATTATCACACCGAAATGACTGAAATTTGAAGGTTTTAACAGCATTTCCCTACAGGAATATTTTATTCAGTTAGCACATTCCAATTCTCCTAGCAATAATCCTTGACGTGGTGCAGAATTTAGTTATTTCATAAATGGAAGCTCTTCGGGGAAACCTGTAAACCTATAGGGCGCATCCCCAGGTGGCGGATAGAGGAAAGCTTCCCAGATATGGGTGGTAGGACGGAAATCAAATACGCCCCGCGCACCAACAGGTTGCTGCGTCTGTCTTAAATTAAGCGGCAGCAAACAGCGTCTGTACTCCATTGGAGCGGCTGAGTATGTAGACGGAAAACTATAAACCCATCAGAAGGCAAGGGGAAACCACTGATGTATTCCCTCCCTAGAAAACCATACAATTATGAACAATGAATCAAACACACGGCCCTTAGTCTCCGGCAATACAAGGGTGCTAAGAATCCCCGGAGGTTAAACAAAAAGAAAGCTAAATACCGGTACCTGGAATGTAAGAAGTCTCTACGAACCAGGGAAACTAGCAAACACAATAAACGAAATGAACCGTTACAACATAGACATATTGGGTGTAAGCGAAACATGGTTGCCTAATAATGACGAGTTTACATGTAACAACACAAAGGTATACCACTCTGGCAATCAAAATAACAACGACCGGAATGGAGTTGGAATCATAGTAGAAAAATATTGCGAGTTCTGTAATAGGATTTACACCAAAATCAGATAGAGCAATGCTCATAAAAATAGAACTGCAGATAAAAGTGATGAAGAAATTGAAGCATTCTATGACGATTCAGTAGTTCTGACAAGTGTTAATCGAGGACGTGAACTCATTTCAACAATAAAAAGAAGAAAAGTGTCATATCTTGGACATATAATGAGGAACCGAAAATACAAGCTGATCCAAACCATAATCGGTGGAACGATAGAAGGGAAGCCATCCAGAGGACGGAAAGAAACATCATGGATTGACAATATTCTAAAATGGACCGGCATTGGAAATCTCTCAATCCTACTGAGTGAAGCCAGAAATAGAGAAGCTTTTATGGAGATCACGAATAATATAGTAATATACCTTAAAATTTGTAACAAATAATGATATATAATTGTATTGCTCGCTTATATTCGGAGATCGAATATGCAAATAAAGAAGAAGATAAACGTAAGGAAAAAAATTGTTCAATTTTACTTCAATACAACTCAAGGTGGAGGGTAAACAAGTTCGAACTTAACGCCGTTGGTCAAGTCATCGCTAAACAGTGCATCAACTTTAGGCGTTGCTTGACGCTATTCAATCGCAGTACCTGCAAGGCGATGATATCAGTTTTATAGTTTTTGATCAGCCTATGTATAAAATACACCTTCCTTGTTAAGAGTCTTTGCATTGCAGGTGAAAATTCACAGATTGTAGTATTTAAAACAATAGCGGAGTAGTGTTTTTAGTAGGATGAGATGAGGATGTGAGACATCTTAAGGAAGGATCGGTCTGTTTGCTTCTATTGGTATTGTACGTGATAATATTACATTAATGCCCATTAAAGGAACTTTCAACAATAATTGTTAACCTCTTTTAAAATTCTTAGGAGCTTTAA
Source organism: Musca autumnalis (assembly GCF_047663935.1). Taxonomy (NCBI): domain Eukaryota; kingdom Metazoa; phylum Arthropoda; class Insecta; order Diptera; family Muscidae; genus Musca; species Musca autumnalis. Next base: position 2,424,552 of record NW_027411755.1, on the reverse strand, counting down.
TATGGAAAATGTACAAAGGTTATAAGGGTAAATTTGCGTAAAATTAGCATAATTTATTTTATCCCAATCCGTCGCTGAATAAATTATTTGATAATACCTTAAAGGGATATTTTTGTGAATTAAGAAATATTGCATCCTAAAAGACTATCTTAATTTATTGTTTAGATGCTAATGCTAGGTTTACATTTACGAAATCCCCTCGATTTCAACTGTCAATTCCTTTGCGTATATGTCAAATGAAAACTCATCTGAAATCCATTCGATTCCATTTGACATTTAAGCAATGGAATTGACAGTTGAAATCGAGTGGATTTCGTAAATGTAAAGCATAAGGGAATTGTTTTGTTGCTGTTACTTATGTTACTTTGTGAACATGAAGGAGTAATGCGAATTTTTCGAATTGGCAATCCATTATCGAAAATGGGCTACATAGGTCATTGTTTTGATACCAAGAGTATGACAATTAAATTTGTTAAATATCCGTAAGTTGTTCGACTGTCAGGGGCAAAAATGGAAAACCTCACGCAGAAAATTACCTCACAACTAATATTGCTTCACTAGTCCTTCATTCTTTTAACACACACACTTTCATTCAATCTTGGCTCTTACTTAACTAATTGGCTAATGTTTTGTTTTCAATTTGTCAAAGCAACAACAAATTCTACGTCAATGAAAAGAAGCTCCAATTTTACTTTTTTACACTTTTCCCCTAAAAATCATTGTTAAAATTACAAAATTTTCCTGGCCTTTCCTCCAACACAACTTTCTTGCTGTTTTTAATTTATAATTATTCCTGTAGGAAGTGGAAAGTTTACTTTGTGGCAGTAGACACAAAAAAGGACACATCCGTATGTTAAGATTCATTAAAATATACACCAAGACACTGATTGAAGTTGGAAATTAAAGAAATTAAGAAAGAAAAAACAACAACAGTAAATGAAAATCAAGGAAATTGTATTCGGTTTCCTTGGCAAGATTTCCTCAGGACTCTTTGTGTGTATGTGTACAACTGAAATAAAGCAATTAAAAGAAACACCGAAATGAAGGCATTTTCAGCACCATGAAGTGGTCAAAGTTTCTGCAAGGTGCCTTTATGCTCCCAACCTTAGTAAGTCAACTCAACAGCAAATGAACGGCTGATGGCAGCTAATGAAGAAATCATGACAAACTTTCAAGACAAAAAAAAAACACCAGCCAAGTCTGTCTTGGGAATGAGTTTTCTGCATTTCTCTTTTCAATTTCATGTTCCTTTTTGTCTTTTTTTTCTTCAAAGTATTTGGGTTGAAGAAAATTAAATGAATTTTTAATTTTCAAATGAATTTAATTAATTCTCTCTTGTTTTACTTCTTTGCATTGCACAAGGAAAAACCTAACGAAAAAAAAATCAGCCAGCCATGCTATGAGAATATGGTTAATTTAATGTATAATTAAAATCCTGAACAAAAAAGTCTCATAAAACCGTAGAAAGTAGACTGTTTATGATTTAACACAAAATGTGCTGAAATTAAACTAAAAAAAATTCCAAACAAAAGACGGCAAATGCAAAAAAGGTATAAAATTAGCATTAATCTAATGACAAATTCAGGCCAACTATGGAATTAAGAAAAAAACGAAGAAGATGAACAAAGTTTTTCTTTTTTTATTTGCGAAAAATATAGAATAAATTTATCACAAATTTGTATTCAAATTATGTTATTAATAATTAAACAAGTTTTGTGAAGGAAATGCCTTAGTCCACGCTGGAACATTTGTATCTTTTCTTTAAAGCGGGGAAATATTGTTTTGAATAGGTAATTATGGTCTTCATGAGTTTTTTTATTGATTAAGCTGCTATATATGCTACCACTTTTTCCTAAAAGATTTATGCAATGAGCTTATAATAAAACTGAAATAAAAGTTGCTTCAATACTTCTATAATACTGTTCATCGATTTCCAAAGGGGAGTAAGAGCAATGTACGAGAATGCAGAACTTTAAGTTCTTTACAAGGGGAACATAAGCCAGCTGTAACTCACAAACGCAATGATACCCTTTGCAATGATACCCTTTGCAAACACTGATTATTATAACACTGTGCAACATTTTCTAAGTAATTTTGTGCAAACAACTTCTAATGCGGTTTTTATGAAAGTACAGACCCAATAGATAAAAACCCGTATTTGGGTTTTGTTTTGTTAGATCGAGTTCGGATTTTATGGCCCTATCTAAACATGGTTAGATAAGCGAAAAATATTCGATGGAATGTAATACAGAACTCTTCAGAACATATCATTGTTGTAAAATGCCTCTTTCGCGCTGTTTCTAGCATATTATTCAACGACAATTTGATAAATATATTAACAATATATTGAAATTTCAAATATGTAATAAACAACGTTCACACTGGACGTTGTTTGAAATATGTTCAGTAGAAAGTATGATATGAAATACCGCCTAAACAACATGAAATAAGTGTTTTACAGTTTCAGAATGTTCTAAAGAATTGCTGAGCTTATTAATTGGCAAATTTTGATTCAAATCTCAATAGTTTGGCAGTAACTGACCATAATTCCAGAAATTAAACTTTCATATATTTTATCCATTTTGATGCGCTAGGTGCGGTTTTTCCTAGTTCGTCTATTTGACACTTAAATTCTACTACTCTAGGACTACAATATTGTTGAAGACCGCAAAGCAAAATTCTTATTAGTTTCGAAGATAAAGACCGGATAAATGGGAAAAAGGGTCGTTTTAGTCCGGTATAGATGAGGGCATAAAATCAAAACCCGATCTAAAAACACGAAACCCAACTGGGGATTTTGTAGTCTCAACATGTACTTTCAGAAAATGCCCACTAGAAGTTGTTTGCATTTTCAGTGTTGCACAGCGTAATTGGACTGGATGAATCAATGCATGAGTCTCCACTCAGAGAAGAGGCATAACATGGAATCTCTCACGAAAAAAAGTTTGGTAACTTAAGACTACATTATTATCCTACCAAATATACCCTTTTTCTAGGATTATTTAGTTGAAATTTAAGGTAGATCAGCCCATATATTTTATCGATTTAGATTTGACTATGTCGCTCAGTTTGCTTTAATTAAGAAAGAAAGGGAACAAAAACATTCAATGCCTCCATTCAGGCTTAAAATATTGGAAGCATGTATAAAATCGATTCTGTATTACGGCTGTGACTTTTGGCATGAAAAAATGCAAAAAAAACAGGAACCAATCTTGAAGTATGGCGATGCTTTTAGCGTTATTTCCATGGGGAATAAAAAACCTTCTCCAGCAGGATCTTGGAAAAATCACACAAATGACTGCCTCTTTATCAGAAACCTTGGTTTAGAGGAATGTGTTTTCTTCCTTAACTTCACGTGGTTCAGGGGACCGGAGGTTGTGTCGTCGGCTGGAATAAGTCGCTAAAAATTTCCACTCAGCCTTACCTTCTTTGTTTTGGGCTTTAATTGGGTGTTAATACAAATACTATGACAGTGTTCTGGTTGTAGACGATTTTAACATGGTCGGAAACGATTCATAAATGACCGGGTGCTTGCTTGTATGATTGGATTTTCTTTGAATATCGGATCTGCTAGTTAGAGGGCTATAAGCTACGGAACAACAACTGAAACATACTGTAGAAAAAACAATCAAACTGTCTATGGAACAACAACACGTTGGATCTGTGGAACATCTACCCGAAGTTTCTGTGGAACAACAATCCGAAGATTGTGTAAAATAAGTAATCGAAGATACTGTGTAACAAAAAACCGAAGGTCTTATGGAACAACGATCCAAAGCTCCTGCGAAACAACAACTCACACGTTTAGTAGAAGAACGATTAGAAGCTTCTGTAAAACAATAGCCCGAAGATTCTGTGGTACAACAACTCAAAGGTGTTGCGACCAAGTTATTCGGTGGAACTACAGTCCGAGTGCAAATTATTGGCCATCACAACTTACCATGTAAGATACCCTCTATATTTATATAAAGTATATAATATAATTGTTCCACAAACATCCCATAAGGGACAAGGAAGACTTCTCTCATATCAATGAGTGCAACCCGATTCATATTAGCTCAATGATATGGGACCTACAGTTTATCGCCGAGACCGAACGGCGTGTCTAAGATACCACTTTTGTTGAGAAGTTTTACATGGCAGAAATACTCAGGAAATGTCGCCAACATTACTGAGGGGTATTTTGCCACCGTTGAAAAGTGTTTTGATATTGCCCGGCCGGGGAATCGAACCCACGACCTTATGTGTGCAAGGCGGGTGTGCATACCATTGCACCACGGTGGCACCCACCCTCTATATTTAAGGGTATTGAAAACCCGCATTGTTGCCCTTGCTGCGATATATGTTCGTGAACATATTGTCACGTTACGGTGTCATTTTGATCTTTCATAGCACATGACATTTTAACTTATCCTTGAAAGGGAATAAATTTAGCTTCTTTCAGTTTTATTTTCGTACAAGGTACTAGATATTAATGTTTAATGGAGTGAATCCTTAGTAAAATGTTCGAACATAATTCTCACTCCTGTACATCCCGATTTTTTACAGATTCAGTTGCCTTCTCTATGTTAATTGAACTTTCCGTTCTGTTTTTGTCCAGTTCACGTGTTGTGTTATATCCTATACTATTCCCTACACCACATTATATGGGAAAACTTTGGATCCTACACGCAGAAAAATTTATGTTAGAAATATGTTTGGATCCAAACAAATATATGTTTGTTAACCAACTTAGCTGGCAAGAAGAAAAGAAGAAATGATATGAATTATATTTTTTCTTTCTTCAGTGTTTTAGTTGCCTTTGTAGAGTCAAGACGGTAAAGTGAGTGAATAAATCAGTGTTTTGTGTTTTCTTAAAGAAATTGTGCTTTTTAGTAAATTAAATGCCCAATACATTTTATAATTGAATCGGAAAGTTGAATGGAATTATTTTATTGGACAAGGAAGAAATCGCATTTAATATTGGTAATTACATACATACTTATGTATATTTGAAATATGGCATATCCATATTTATTTATTATATTACATAATCATTTGATTCCAGATGCCGATTCCCCGCTGATAATTTCAACTATGAGGACAATTTGTTTTATTTCACAACTAAGGAGAAGCGTTCAGCTACGTTTCTATAAATTTTTCCTTTTTAAAAGTGTGACTATTTACAAATTATTTCAATCAGTTTTTCTTTTATTAAAGTGTGTTATGTATTTCTTTGGAATTTTGTATGTACCTATGTGTTTGTTGTTCTTTTGCCGTTCAATAAAAAACCACAACATTTGTGTGTATACTATAGAGATAGTCAGTGAGTTCTTACTGAGAGCAAGTGAGCACACATTTTAAAGTGTTTCACATTGAATTTTACGCTCCCTTGCTCTCAGTAAGCGTCCACTGGTGCATGTGTTTGTTTTTTATACCCTACACCACTATGTGGGGAGGGTATTATAAGTTGGTTTTGGCCAAAAAGTTTGTAACGCATCGAAATTATGGTCGTAGACCCATAGTTATATATATCAAAATGAATGTCTCGACGAGCTGAGTCGATCTGGCTATGTGTGTCCGTCCGTCAGTCCGTCCGTCTGTCCGTCTTTCCATCTAAACCTTGTAATCACGCTACAGGTCGCAATTTTGATCGGATCGTCACGAAATTTTGGGTGTTGATGGGGGTCCCAGAGGGGAAGAAGCCTATTGATTTTGGTGATGGTCGGATAATATTTAGGGGTCGGAATGGACAAAAAACTTATGTGGATATAAAGACAACGTTTTTTTCCAAAGCGAATATCTCAGCTTCTATATGGGGTATACCAAAAGCAAAACCTGACAATGAAAGTAGAAGATATCACCTTTCTAACGATGTAAAGTAGGTTCTTGTACGTGATCAAACAACGAAGATATCACAATAGTCGCACATAAACCCCAAATTTTCATGTTTGCGATTTTAGTTATAATGACGAATATCACAGCTTTGGCTGGGGACTTTCCAAAAGCAAAGCCTGACTGTGAAAGTAGAAGATTCCACCTTTACAATGATGCAAACTAGGTCGGCTTAGGTAACCAAATAACGGTGATATCGCAATAGTCGGTAATACATCCCATTTTTCAATTTTTTTGGAAATCACGCTACAGGTCGCAATTTTGATCGGATCGTCACGAAATTTTGAGAGTTAATGGGGATCTCAAAGAGGAAGAAGACTATTGATTTTGGTGAGGGTCGAATAATATTTAGGGGTCGGAATGGGCAAAAAACTTATTTGGATAAAAAGACAACGTTTTTTCCAAAGCAAATATATCATCTTCTATAAGAAGTATACTAAAAGTAAAACCTGACAATGAAAGTAGAAAATATCACCTTTCTAACGATGTAAAGTAGGTTCCCGTGGGTGATCAAACAACGAAGATATTACAATAGTCGCAAAGTAAACCCAAATTTTCATTTTTGCGATTTTAGTTATAATGACAAATATCACAGCTTTGGTTGGATACTTTCCAAAAGCAAAGCCTTACTATGAAATTAGAAGATTCCATCTTTACAATGATGCAAACTAGGTCGGCGTAGGTGACCAAACAACGGAGATATCGCAATATTCGGTAATACATCCCATTTTTCCATTTTTTTTGGAAATCACGCTACTGGGCGCAATTTTGATCGGATCGTCATGAAATTTCGAGGGTTAATGACGGTCTCACAGATGAAGAAATCTATTGATGTTGATAATGGTCGGATAATATTTAGGGGTCGGAATGAGCAAAAACTTTATTTGGAGAAAAAGTCAACATTTTATTCCAAAGCAAATATCTCAGCGTCTATAAGGGGTCTATAAAAAGCAAAACCTGGCAATGAAAGTTTAAAATATCGCCTTTACAACAATGTAACGTAGGTTGTCGTAGGTGGTCTAACAACGAAGATATCACAATAGTCGTTAATAAAACCCAACTTCTCATTTTTGCGATTTTAATAATAATGACGAATATCACACCTTTGGATGGGGACCTTCTAAAAGCAAAGCCTGAATAAGAAAGTAGAAAATCCCATCTTTGAAATTATGCAAAGTAGGTTGGCGTAGGTAGTCAAATAATAGAGATATCGCAATAGTCGTTAATGCATCCCTTTTTCCACTTTTTTTGCAATCACACTTCAGGTCGGAAATTTTCACGAAATTTTCTCACAGAGATAGAAGCCTATTGATGTTGGTGATGTCGACAGTAGTCAAATATAAAATTAAATATTAATTATTTTGGTTCAGTTCGCCTTAAGTCATTTGGTATAAAAGCCAGATAGGTGAAAACTTTCGTATCTCCATAAAAGAAATGTTTTCGAGTGAAAAGATTATTCACAGAGGTAGTGGTGTAGGGTATCACATAGTCGGCCCCGTACCGACTATAGCCTTTTCCCACATGTTATATATTAGGATGAAATTACATGTTTTAATTTTGCACTGTTAATTTTACATAATTCCATACTGGATCAAAATCTAGCAAAATCCTTTACTTTTTGGGAATATTGTTAAAGAAAGAAATGTTCCAAATGAAATTTCATTGTGAGTCTCTGAATATAAGAAATCTCTAACCATAACGTATAACATTCTTAGCAGCCCTTGTTTTTTTTGTGCCTTTTGGGTTTGTAGTCTTTTGCACCCAAACATAAAATTGTTTCCACCCAAACATATCTTTGTTTGCTCCCAAACATATATATCTTTGCACCCAAACATAAATATCTTTGCACCCAAACATAAATATGTTTGCACCCAAACATATATATGTTTGCACCCAAACATATATTTGTTTCCACCCAAACATATATTTGTTTGCAGACCCAAACATATATTATGTTTCGGACTGTTGCAAACATATATATGTTTGCTGCAAAATGTGTTTGGGACATATGTTAGAGAGGCCGTTTTTTTTGCGTGTAGGCTCAACACACATCATGAGCTATGTATGCCAGGAAGTGAGAGTTTCGAGCTGCCAACTACACTTTTTTGTTGGATTTTGGTAGTCTATGAACCTAATCCATTCTCGAATATTCCATTATGAGGACTAAACTTTCTGAAGGTTGGCTCAAAGAGGTTCTCCTTAAAATCTCCTAGGATTTCTTTAGTCTAATAGCTTATACAATGTTCTTTAACGAAATATCACATTCGGGCATTAAGTATGCAGATAATGGACCCTATTTTGTTTTTTCAGGAGCCCTCAACATAATTAGAGTGTTATTTTTCTACTAAATCAAATTGGTGGTGTCAGAGATAGTTCCAGAAAGGCCCGGTCTTCCCATTGCTAACTCCAATCATATTTATTACTTGGAACCATCATCCCATACGCCACAATGTATGCTTAATTGTGATCACAAAAGTATAAAAAGTAGAACCTGTCTTAATTCTTAAAGTGTATTTGCCATAAGGAAGCAATCTTAATGAGCTATTTCCATCACTTGCTTAATGACTTTTACCTTGAGTAATAACTTATTGCTTCATTTACCACTTTAATTGGTAATTTGACCTTAACCGTTGCTAAGTTTTTGTCTCTTTTGCTTGCTTTCTCTTCTCTTCATTTTATTTTCATTTTCCTTTTGAACAATTTTATTAAAGTCTTGAAAATGCAATTTTTAATGATTTTTATGACTATATAATGGTAATTATTTTGTCCATTTATGTTTATTAATTAAATTGGGCTTTGCTACTACATTCTTCGTACTTTTGCCCTGTACCTCTGTTCCTGTTTAATTTTATTCTTTTCTCTAGGTTTTTTTGTGTTGGATTTGTTTCGTTTTTGTAATTTCCTTGTTGCATTTCCTCTATAGTTTTCCGCTTGTTTTAACATCATAACAGTACGAGAAAAATTCTGTTTTTTGTTTTTCTGCTTTGCTTCTGAATGGCAGACGAAGAAATAGAATAAGCTGTTGTAAAGGACTTTCCATGGTTTAGACTGTGACTTGTATATACCCATTTAGCGTACAATACTATGTAGAAAGTAATTTGAGGAGGGAGTGAGATAATGTTGCATTTTTTATATTTTGTTGCAATTTCATAACAAAAAAGCTTGTGGCATGAAACGTAATTTTCAAGGCTATTTTAACATTGTTAAGTGAACTGCAATCAAAAAGAATGCAAGATGCATCATTTAAATGCAACGAAACATATTGCCAAAATTATGCAAAGTGAAATGGAATATTATTTAGGCCTTTTATTTAAGCACTTATTCTTTACCATAATCTAATACATTGTATTGTACAAATATTCGAGACTAATTATCCTGGACCTGAATGAATCTCTAACATTTTAAGACTACTTTCCACGAAACGATATGATTAATTTAGCTTAACAAAAAGTCGGCTTTTTGGTCTGTCTTTCAGTCATTGTCATTTGTTTGCCAACTGCATAGACATTTACCTGTATTTGTGTTAAATATATACGCTGCATTCTCGACAATTCTAGTTTTGTTTTTGTTCTCATTTAACTTAGATTCTATTCAATGGCTGCTGACTGCTTAAGTGGCAAGTTTAATTTTCACGCTCTACTTGGGCACGTTTGTTGCGCAACGGGCTATCGCTGACGACTTTTGCATCCGCCATTCGCTCCGTGCAATGCCATTACTATTGCACAGACTAAGTTTAGATTTGAATTGCTCTTCCATTGTAGATATTTACCATTAAAGTGGCAGCTGTTTTTGTTGCTGTTGCATAGCATTGTTTAAACTATTTCATTTTAAATGATGTACTCAGTAACTGCACTTTATTCCTGTTTATCCTGTGAATCAATGCTGCAAAAGTGGTTTTGGGTTGCCCTGAAACTGCATTTTGCGTTACGTTAATTTTTTCGTTAGCGTGTCGAGTTGATGATATTCTCATTTTAAAGCGGTTAAGAGGGTTCCAAAAACTAATTAAAATAACAAACAAAAGTAGTTAAATTCCCAACCGTTTTGAATTTCACTGAGTATTGTTTTTACACGGTACAACTAAAGTTTAGAATTTCACAATATTAGCTGCCATTGTTGATGCAGGGTGGTGTAATTTTTAATTTGAGTTTCGTTAACAATAAAAATAGATTACAGTTAACACTTAAAAGTTGGTTATTATGATTTTGGTATTTGTTTAATTCCGTAAGAAAATAACCCTAGACAAAAAAATACAATAACATTTTTTATTAAACTCCATTACATTTTTATTTAACTTCCATTAGTATTGCTAATAATGTTATAATGAGAATTATCTTTGTACAATATAGAACTTTTAAAGGGAGCATTTTCCTTTCTCAGTACTCCTAGTCTCTTACACACATCTCTACCTCTTCACAATTATTAATGGATTTGCATGGTATTTATTGAACAAAAAATATGTATATTAATTTTTATCTAGAAACGAACGTATTTTCTAAATTCATCTCTCCTGCAAATGTTTTTTTTTTTTTTTTAAATTAATTCAATACCAATTTTCAATAAAAATACCACACACGAAGAAACAGACATTCAACTCTAATACCAATTAAATTTTTTGCATATTTTATGTGGTGCAATTTGTTGAGCACCATGCAAATATCGAACAAAACGAACAAAAAAAGCGATGTACTAAACCAAAATTTCAAATAGAGTTCAACATATGGCAATATATGGATTTGCCAACCAGAAAAAACCAGGATCATTTAACCTACATTTAACCAACAAATTTTTATAATAAAATTTTCAAATTTTTCCACCGTATTGAACATAATTGACCAGCTTTGATTTATTGTTTTTTGTTTGTGAATAAAACAAAACAAAATTAATTGTTTTATCTCCACAAAAATGTTTTTTTTTAGAAAATAGTGTGCACAATAAATTGAACCAAATTGGACAAAAAAATCATGATTTTACTTTAAATAGGTCAGCAGAAATGTTTTTGCCAAACCACAACAAATGGATGAATGACACTTTGGGTTGAGGGCAGAAGGGGGTGTTTGGCTTAAACCACGTTCGAGTGTACATTTTTTGTGTTCAAAATTCTTATGACCATTGCTGGCAGTGTCGGTTAGCAACTTGACAACCACATTACACTAAATGCAATGCCTTCAAACAGCAACAAAATCAAGGCAAAGCAACAAATTTGTAGAATCTCATGACACAACGAAGCCATCAACAAAAATGTGTCCATAATATACAGTCAACCAAAAAAGTCTACATACACCCTATAAATCTCGGGTTTTAAGGGTAAGGAAGCATTTTTATGAAAATCCAAGTACATAGTTCTATTTCATATCCCTAATAAACAATATAACATATAACAGAAATATATTCCATAATACGAATAACGGTAAATTCTAAAAAATTAAAAAAATAATAGGGAAAAAGTGTACATACACCCAATGAAATATTAAGATTACCGTAAATTTTATGGAATAAGCAATACAAATTTTACATTTTATTGCTTTAACGAATGTCTCTGGTTGTCTATGATATATTTTAGACAAAACAGGAACATATTTGTGCTTTAATTGACGTTATTTAAGGTCAGACTTCGCGTATAGCTCGTTAAGGCGGACCCTTGCAGATATCTTTGAGTTTTTCAGTCTGGTACTTTATAAAACCCCAGGAAATACAGTGGGATTAATTATTTTGAGATCCTAGAGCGCTTTGAAGTTGTTCTTATGGATAATATATGCTCCCGAGCTTCGCTAAATATGCGAATTCCTGAGTTTTTCATAAATTTTATAGTTTTCACAGCATTCCAAGGGTCAAAGTACAAGCAAGAACCTTGGAATTACCTTGTAATACATTTTTGGACCTTAACTCAATCAGAAATGTACAACATTATTATACAAACCCGTTCCTAAAGTTTCCAAAGTATCAAAATAAAAGCACCACCAAAGAATGCATGCAATTTGTATGAAATTTGCACTGTTAACTAGTATGCTCTCGTATTATGATCGTTATGGTCACTTGAAGCGCTATAAATGTCCGATACTTTTACATTGCTTATTCAATGGATGCTCGAGGATTGTACCAGACCATATTACAAGGTAATTCGAAGGCTTCTGTATGTAATTTTCCCCTTGGAATGCTGGGAAAACTATAAAATTTATGAAAATCGCAGTAATTTGCATATTTAGCGAAGCTCAGGAGCATATATTATCCATAACAACAACTTCAAAGCGCTCTAGGATCTCAAAATAATTAGTCCCACTGCATTTCCTGGGGTTTCATAAACTACCAGACTGAAAAACTCCAATATATCTGCAAGGGTCCGCCTTAACGAGCTATACGCGAAGTCTGACCTTAAATAAAGTCAATTAAAGCACAAATATGTTCCTATTTTTTCTAAAATATATCATAGACAACCAGAGACATTCGATAAAGCAATAAAATGTCAAATTTGTATTGCTTATTCCCTAAATTTTACGGTAATCTTAATATTTCATTGGGTGTATGTACACTTTTTCCCTATTATTTTTTTAATTTTTATAGAATTTACCGTTATTCGTATTATGGAATATATTTCTGTTATATGTTATATTGTTTATTAGGGATATGAAATAGAACTGTGTATTTGGATTTTCATAAAAATGCTTCCTTACCCTTAAAACCCGAGATTTATAGGGTGTATGTAGACTTTTTTGGTTGACTGTATGTACATGTGTCGACTGTTGGCTTGGTAAGTGCTACAGACAGGGTTGCCAGCTTGTATTCGTACAAAATTGAAAATATCATCTCAACAAACAAAATAAGGAAAATTTTGTTGCGCCCAACTTTCCTGGGAAGAAAAAGCTGTGTTGCTGTCAGAAGGTGAGAAAACTGTACTAACGGTACACGGTCGATCCTGCACGAAGTATCTTATTACTATAAACCATAGCCGACCAAGAAGAGAGCATACAAAATTCTGAATATTGCCAATTTTTGACAGTGTGTTAGGAAGGTTGTATGCCCACATCAAAACATTTGCTCTCTTTTGTGTGATCTTTCGTTCCGTTCGAGTCATGTGTGTGTGAATAGCCGAAAAACTTCGTAACTTTAACAATATCAAAGAACGACATTGCTATAAACCAACTACTTGCTTCTTATCCACCTCCACATCAATTTTCCGAGAATTTATTCTCACCCAACTACATGAAGACTATAAATCTGTGGTTTTTATAGAAAACGGCAGGAGAACGAAAACAATATTTTTGTAGTACGACTATTTGCTACATGTTGATGATTTCGTATTGTTTTTTTTAATATTCATAGATAACGCTAAAAACAATCGGTAAGAAAAAATTTTAATTTTTTTACATGTATTTCTATTAATTTTTTTTAAAGCGTATCTTTGCGTGTGTTTTTTTTTTTATTTTTTGCACAAAATGACACATTTATATTAATGTTGTTTTCTAAGAAAAAGAGCGAAGAAAAATGGAAAAACTTGTACTTGTTGTTTTTCGGTGAAATTTATTTTAGAAATTATAATCCAATCTTCATAGAAATAAAAAAACAGTTGATAAAAATTAAAAAAAAAAAAAACAAGTAAAAAAGTATCAGTCGGCTTTGCCGACAGAGATATACCCTCAGCCTGTATATATTGAAACAATTTTTCCCAAAAAAACATATATGTATATTAGGGGGTTTTTAAAAATTTTGGAAATTTGAACCGACAAAAATGTTCATTAGTAATAGATATCAAAAGTTTTGCGGAGGAGATACTAAAAGGAATGAATCTACATTGACCATTATGGAAGTGGATCTCCAACCACTACATATGGTGCCGTTGGGGGTTTTTACACCCTTCGGGATGTTTGCTCAAGAAGTATGGATTTCCCCTGAAAAAAAAAACGTTTACCATCGCAATTGAGGCAGCGAATGCAAGTTGCTTCAACAAAAATGAAAGTGATTCGATAGCAGGTCACAAAAGTGAATTTATCCGAAATTTTGTGTGGGAGGTACCGGATGGATTGGACAAATATAGTCCATATTTGAACCTGATCTATACCTAGTAGATATATTAGGATGTGTAAAGTATGGCCACTCCCTTCAAGAGTTACCGTACGAACAATTTTTCCGAGCATTTCTGAACTTTTGTGGGGGAGGTACCTGAAGGAGTGAACCGATATGGCTTATCTTCAAACTTAAACTATGCTTGGACAAAATATTACTAAGGCCAAATTTTGGACCAAATCGGCAGATCCGTTCTAGAGTTATCTTGCGCTCCAACCACCTCACACGGTGTCATAGGGGTTTTTTTGCAACTTTCAGGCTATTTTCTCAGGAAGTATGGACTTGCCCCTAATGAAACTTAAACCGTCGTACGGGGGCAGTGAATACAAGTTGCTAAAACAAAAGTCACAGTGATTCGAGAGATGGCCCTAAACTGAACTTTTCCGAAATTTTGTGTGGGAAGTACCCGAAGGAGTGGGTCGATTGAGTCTATATTGAAACAGTATCTAACTCTGGTACACATTTTACGATGAGCAAAGTATTGACCAAATCGGTTACTCCCTTCAAGAGTTATCGTGCTCACAAATTTTATGAACATTTTCGGTCTTTTGTGGGGGAGGCACCGGAAGTACTGGACCGATATAACCCATCTTCGAACTTAAACTAAGTTTGGACAAAATATTACGAAAACCAAATTTTGGACCGAATCGGTTGATCCGTTCGAGAGTTATCGTGCGCTCCAGCCAGCCAGACAGACAGACGGACGGACATTGCTCAATCGACTCCAAATTGTCTGAAACACATTTCGTCCAAACATACTTGGGGTCTAAAACCATTATTTCGATGAGGCACATTTTGCCAGTATGAAAGTGTATATGGTAAAATTCAAATTTCCTTTACAATTCCATCGAGAAAAAAATTAAAAAATTTTTGACAAGCACATTCACGATTTTTGTTACATGGGTTAAGAAAAAAATCGTGGTTTCAAATATGTTCGCGTTCACAAAATTGGATGCTGCGCCCAAAATTTATGGGGGGTTTTATTCCCTTATAAAGAAAAAATATTTAAAAATTCCCTTTGTGTTGCAATACCAAAATGTATATATAAATCGGTAACAACATTTAATATCTATCCGTAGACGCCTAAATATTAGCTAAATTTATTTTCATTTTCGCGGAAAATCAAAAAATAATGAAAGAATCTTGGAGTAAATTTTATTTATTCTTACTCAGAGTCCATAAAAATCTCTAAAAAAAAACTAAAAATACGTACAGAATCTTGACAATGTCCAGAAAAATGTGAGACCAAAATTTTATTGATTAGGATTTTAAATTGCATATTGCAGCTACAACAAAAGACAAAAGTTTATTGTTGGAACATTATTTCAAGAATATATTTTTTGGTTTAATACGAAAAATTTGAGAAAATTTTTTGGAGTTATTCTACTATTTCGCTAAATTTCCTAACAAAACCTGAATTATTTTGCTAAAACCTCTTCAAGGAAAATAGTTTATCATCGTGAAAGTATATTTGCATAGTGTGATAAGCAATAGAATTAGGAAATAAAGAGTGATATTGATATTACAATCAAAGAAAAAACATAAAAGTTAAAAACCGTATAACGCGCGAAATAGTTAAAATCAGTTGAGGCGCATGTGCTTTTCGCATAGAGCGAGTGCATCTCTGTCAATATGTTTGCATTTTTCCATGTTTCATTTAACCGCAAAAGTGTGCCATCAGTTGCATCTTACTACACCAAAATGCTTCATGTGGGTAAAAATAACGCGATGTTCATATGATTATAAGGCGCATCCGATTTCAGTGACCCCCTGTTAAAAATACGTCAATAAGACAAATTTTATACAGATTCGTCAAGAACCGCGGGTGTGCTACCTGATTCTATTTTTGGTTAAATACGAATACTACTCCCGAATCTCTGAAATTCATGACACACCTTTTTGACAAATATTATAACCGTGTATAAAGGATTCCATTTATGTAAAAAAATTTAAGGACAATCGGGGTTAAGTATGCGGATTAGTCAAAATAAATTTTTGCTTATTTTCCTATTTTCAGGGTATCTATATCAGCGGTTTTAGTGGATGGATTCGATCGCGGTAGGGCTCAGTGAATCCGGCGCGGAAAAAAACTAAAATCACGCGGGGTTCAAGGGTACATGAGTCATACTTGTAAATTTTGAAGCCAAAAAATAGGTTTTTAAAGAAAAATTACGCACCAAAAATTCGACTTTGGACTCCTATTACTAGGGAGCTGTGGGGAGCACACTCATGAGATATACATCAAACGACGTGGAATCACGAGTTCTACAATCCAATAAATAGATTAGGTCATTATCTGGTTGCGCCCTCCAATTATAAGAAAAATTGAAAAAACCCCGATTTCAAAACTTCAAAATGTCAGCATCGATTTAAGAGGGATGCACTGTATATATCGAGAAGTCACACATTAGCATCATGTTGCCCAAGGGGTATTCTTCAATCCTTTCTTTGAGCTCAGGTCTGAATTTTCCCTCGTTTGACCAGAAATCAAGAAAAAACACAAAAAAGCTTGCTAACTTCAACACATTTTTACCCATTTTTTTATATTACCACCAACGCAGCTTCCACGAAAATTATTTGCTATGGTCCATATTATAAGATCGTGGCTAAAACACTTCAGTTCATGTAAATATATTCATATTTTATAAAATATATTAACAGTTCGCGACTTATTAAATGGTGAACCTCAACTTCAACGATTGTAAAACATTTTTGAATATTACCATATACCCTGCACTGTATAAATGCTGAGGGTATAAAAATATTTCAAATATGTTATCAGTTTTTGCAGGCGATTGTCAAATAATAATGATCGAAGACGAAAATATACAAAAAGAAAATGCCTGTTCTGGAACCTCAAGAATCTACAAATTTTTAAAATGTTAACAATTTTTCCTTTATGATATCGAAAATATAGTAAAAATTAATAGATTCTTGCAGTTTTGTAACAGACCAAAAATCCCCTCGTTTTCACGTCAAAGAGAATCAAAGAGAAATGATCTAAATCAGGAACGTAACATTGTTTTCAAAAACGGAATAGTGATATGGATAGCTTTCAAATAGTATAACTTCGTGGTACTAATAACTCAAAATATGCAAAAGTCAACTTATGTCGTTTTATTTGAAAACCTCATAAATAGTATTTAGATCAACTAACACTCACTTTAAGCTAGTGTAGTCAATTCTTTTACAAAAAATGCGAACTGCAGACAAACCGAGTTTCTTATGAAAAATCGAAAATAATTCTGTACACCAAAGTTCCTTTTCAATTTTTAAATTCCAGTATTTTATTTAACTTGCTTTGGTGTCTCTCTAGTTCACAAATGCAGTTGCCCAATAGAACTAAAACTTTGCACTTTGGTATAGCCCCCATTTAAAAGTACACCCTATTTCAGGCCTTTTAAAATTTTTATTTTCATTTTAACTTTTTTTTTGAAATTCTATTAAAGTGATTTAATTGTGTTAAATTTTTGATATTTCATCGGGTTTATCACATTTTAAACCCAATAAAATACAAATGGTTAGGGTCTTCACTAACAAAATTTATAATACATGTTCACACCGTTTTTTGATTTTTAAATATAGACAATAATAACAATAACTGTCAAATTTATTCATATTTGTAATAAAAACAAATTATGTATTTCAATACTAGATAGGTATTTCCGATGTACGTCATTGCTTCTTCTTTTTGGTATGGAAATATCCAGTCAAATGGCAATACGCGCCAGATGCATTTCTTCCATGGTTAGATTGAATCATTTTTAAAGCTGACACATACAAATGGATGTGTGTACGAGTATGTATGTGTATAATATTCAGACATATATGAATGCGCCTATTTCGATGTATGGATGTAGATATTCGCAGAGATGTTACGAAGCTAAGTGGAAAGTTAAAAGACAAAAATGTTTTAGTGGTTTCAAATGCTGTTCATTCTTCATGCATTCGCTTCGTTGATCGCCATTTTTTTCTTTGTCCCTCATATTTGATGGCTCCTCAGACGCAGCCGCTAAACTGCTCAAAACGCTTAGACGAGGCTGGAAACATTTATTTCATGTGACATGCACTGCGCATACCGAGTAGCACTAAGGAAACAATAAAGTTGATTTTTCAATGAAGATATTGATGTTCCTGCTAGAGCAGATAATGATGATGGCGATGATGAAGAGACAAGAGTAAAGATAATTGCAACTAGGATGGGCAAAATGTTTTTTTATGCTTTTAAGGCAAAACAATAAAACGCCATTAAGACCAATTACTAAAATAACCATTCATTTAGACATGTCTTGAATAGAAACAATCTAGCGGTTGGTATAGTTGCATTAATAATGGAATATTAAAAAAGGTCATCATCTAATGGAAAATCAGAAGAAAACTTATAAGGGGTAGGCAGAAAACGAAGAAAATATATACAAAATTAAATTTATTTATGGCCTCTTGGAAAATGCATTTTTTAAATGACTTCAGTACACCATTGGCACCAATGCAAGGTTTTTAAATTGATTTGTACGAAAAGGCTATGAACATAAAGCGATAACTCCTAAAAATTCTAACTTGGTTTGACATTTTAGGTTTAGATTTTACACAAACAATGGAAATTTCGCAATTCTCGGCAAAATTGTGGCCGCAAAACACCAGAAAATTAGTGCAGGAAAACTTACCCCTAAAAACTATGTCAGGTGTCTTTCGGACTATTTCTCTAATATTCGAACCAAATTAATCTTATTTTTAAAATATTTGAGTTATTTTTATTTCCATTCGAATAATAAAAAAATAATTATAAAAATTAAGATTCAGTATTTTTTTGTAAATGCACTAAAAACTAGAAAATATTTTCACTTAGCCTCAATACGTGTAATATTACTAATGATGGAATCTGTGAAATAAAACGCTTGGCGCTTAATTTTGTCACAATTTTTAATTTAAATTTTTTAACTGTTTTTTATTTTTATCTTTTTAGTAACTAACTATTTTGACCTCTTTGAACACAGTAACCAAATTACAGCCAATTAAGGCCGAAAATGTGGATAAAAACTTTAAAGTGCCTGAAATCTTGGGTACCGTTATATGGGGGCTAGTCCCAAATTTCTGCCTTCTCTTTATAGCCTATACTAACAAGCATCGCCTATAACGCTTATAGCGATGAATTTCATCGGTCTCTTGAACGTCGCACAGTGGTTGATTTGAAATATTTTTGGCCGTCTCAATACATAATTGTATGTGGAGCTCGGCAGGTTCTAATAGTTCTATAACTTCACTTGAAAACATCTTGTGTGAAGTTTTCTTTAACGATCTTTCACTACTTATGAGTGGATCTGAAGTAAAAAGCAATCTTTTATAGATATCACGGTTGCATTCTTCCCTTGAAAATTTTCTTGAAAAATTGTGTCTGTATGACCGAAAATGTTTATTTCGAGCTTCTGTAGCCTCCTCCGACAATTGGCCGATTGGCAGCAATGCATTATCTATGATGGTCGTTCTGATGGGGCGGCAAAATCGTGGTGATGATGGTGTTGGGTTTTGCCACAACACTTCATTGTTTTCTTTAGCACAAATAATTTGAAGTGGGACAAAAGAACTCAAAAATATACTAGCATCGGATTCGGCGTCTTCCGTAAATTTTTGTTTGTACCGTGCTTGTTGTGACCCGTCACACCCCCATTTATAAGTTATCGTTAATGGATTTCTTTCAATTTCGTTAAGGGTTGAAAACACTTCTTCTAGGTAGATTGATAACCGTTGAGTAGTATGATCCATTAGGCATTGCAAATTAATTTCTGCGCAGGTAGCCGTTAATCGCAATGCCGTCTTTGGTGGGTAGCATTCTGGTTTTGCTTTCAACAAAAGGTCGTAACAAGATCAGCTTCTACGAACATTTTGAGTGCTTGGAACGGGGTCAAAAGAGCAATTGTTTCATTGGTCTTGGAATAAGCTTTTCTATATTTACTAGCCTCTGTTGGTGATTTTCCTATTTCTTTGAGCAATTTTGAGGCAGTTCTTTTTCCATTCGTTTACAATACGACTTGTGCGGCATGTATAATCATTTCATCATCAACACTTGATCGAATTTGCTCAGTTTTTCTTCTCTTGCTTTGTTCACTCGAATCCGAAAATGATTTGCTCGGACGACCTGGTTGATTAAGCGAATGCACTGGTATTTCAAAAGTGCCTTCCAGTCACTTCTGGTTGTTTTTCATAAAAACTTCTTCAAATTTATGAGCTTTTAGCCATCTCCGTTAAAATTCGTTTTTGATGTAGGAAAATTTATACTTAAGGTTCTTTTTTCTTTCCACAGTGTCTCCGCAAGACAATAGCAAGTGGTTTTCTAAAAACTCCAATTTCTCACCCAAGCTTGGTAAATTTTGTAGTTGCATTTGCTCAAACAGACATTTGCGGGCCACTATGTTCACCCCCGACGAACTAGGTATCTCCATAGTTAAAAAATGTAAAATAAAAAAATTGTTTTTTTAAATTTTTTTAACAAAATACTTTGCTTTATTTAAGGAATAGGCGGGATTCGGCGGCTATTGTTTTTTTATGGAAAAGCTGAATGTGTAACGTATTCAATAAACAAAAAATATGATCCGGACGAATACTGATCCATAACAAAATTGCTTTTGAAATTAAAAAAATATTTTTTTTTGTGAAAAAGAGGGTATGTTCAACTACCGAAAAATATAACGAAAGTTAAAAATAAAAGATAAAACTATTATTTATTTAATAGAAGCTTACTTGAGCTAAAGGAATCACTTTCAATTCACTACACAACTTAAAATAAAAATATATGCGTATTGCGAAATTTGATATGATTTGGGCGCCCAAATAGAAATACGTATCACGTCAGCGATCAAATTGCATCTAACTGCACGGAAGCGGTGACTTATGGTTTTTTAAAAAAGGTGAGCGGTAATTCGCGGTTGTGTTTACTATACCTAGAATTCAATATTTTGTGCCTAGCTAGTATTTAGAAATTTGGACTTTTGGCCGCCTTATTACTCAATATCTACCTATGTGGGTCGCCGGTCCTTTGACCGTCGCTATAAACAGGCCTTTAGTATTGATAAAAATCGAAAACATTTTTTAAAAAATTAAAAAACCAAAAATTAAAAAATGAATAATAAACACATTTTACAGATTTTTCAACGTTTTAGCAACATATTCTATTTATCTATCTATGTATATAAGGGTTTCTATGGAAATCAATCAATCTTACAAATCAATCAAGTTAACATCGGTGAAGATTTGCTGTACCCACAATGCAACGATACCTCGATATTTAAAGTTTTTGCGTTGCCTTGGAATTAAGTCGGCTGTAACTTGGCATTTAGAGCGATTTGTCTATCTAAATTTGTTTACTATTCAATTCCATTCATGGTTAAGGAATCTCTCCCTTATATGTCTAACAATGCACCGACATCAGCCGCCCACAACAACAGCCACAAAATTTGTTGCCAAAAAAACACGAACCCAATAATCCTCATTGATATTGAAAACCGTGTACATATTCATCGAATTGTTAGAATTATCTAGGAATCCCCCTCACAATATATTTTTTATATACTTCTCCCCCACAGTGTACATATACTGCAACAAATACTTTGAAAAACAACAAATAAGCTCTTTTAATTTCTGATGATAGTGTTGCTGAATTTGTAAACGCGTTGGTATGTCATCATTGTCTTTGCACAAAACAATTCCAAAATTTCGTCGTAGGCACACGAATTAAGTAGCAAATGCTGAAATTGTCTTTTACAATTAGGCATATAAGCAGTAAGTGCACGCGAGTGTACGGCAGCAACAAGCTCCTCTTCTAATGGGACCACAATTTGCATTTTTAGGTTTCTAGGCGTTCATGTTATTTTCACTTTGAACGTCTGTCTGCTGATACCGTTGCGACAACTGTCTTAATGGCCTTGATGATGAAATTGTTATGGCATAGTAGTGTGTCCTTCTCTTCCACAGTTTTCCCAGTTGGTTGGTTGGTCCGTCGTTCGTTCGGTGTACTGTATTCTCTTTGTATTTGTATGTTTACTTTCAATGCATGAAACATCTGTTATGCATTGTTGGCTTGTGTGCACGAGTGTGTGTGCTTGGTGTCGGTGTGCGTGGTGGTGTGCGATTATGGTGCTATGTTTTTGTTTATTATTGTGGAACAACAAGAGTTTCTGCATTTTTGGCGCAAAACGCCTGCAGCATGGTTTCACGATGTCCGCTCGTTCGTACAACCAACATTTTGGGTTGTATTTTTTTTAGTAGTTGTAGAAATGACATTGTATTTTTGGCTAGGGATTGCACCAATGCATTGCTATGATGATAATGATGATGATGTTGATGATGATTGTATTGTTGTTGCTGTTACCTCTGTTTGGGGTTTTTGTTTTCATTTTGTTCATTCTTTTTTTGTTAGCCAGTGAACATGTATAACTGTTGTTTTACAGAAATAACCGGCTGAACACAATGTGGGCGAGTTCGTGTGTATGAAAATGCATGCATGTATTTGTATTGTATTCATACATGCATTGTGTTCTTTTAGCTTTGCCGAAAAAAACATGCCGCACACAACGCCACTGATTCGTACACGTGCAACACCACCGTGCCACTAAAACCCATCATTGCCCAGCGAGCAGTGGTATGCGGATGTATGGGGGTGTGTATATTAATAAAACATGTGTCAGTTTATGTTTTATGCGACACTACTTTCGTTGCATACCGGTGCCTGAGAGCATTGAGAGAACGACCAACCAAATATACAAAAAAAAAAAAAATACTCGAAAAGATACGTAGAATAGCGAAACTGGGTTATGTGGTAAAAATGGCCCTGAAACTTGTTCTCAGTACAAGAACATGTGGCCTACATCTCCATACAGCTGTGTATTTTGCTTTTTTTTTTCTTCAACAAAAAATACCATATAAATATTTGCATATTTTCACATACAACCCACCCACAAATACAGGTACTTGTGTGGATGCCTACCTTCAATCTCCAAAAAGGTAATATTTGCATTTGTTTAATTCAAGAGGCGGTACACATTTTTTTAAAAGAAGAGTCCATGAAAATTTTGCATAGTATCTTTTTAGGATCCAAAATTAAAAAGATAATGAAGATAAATAAAAAAATGTCTTTAATCGCCTTCATCAATATTAAGAACAGTTCGTATGGATTAGCTTAATTTAATCCTTAATAAAATAAGTAATTTTTTTTAGATATTCTCATAAGACATTGTGTGAATAGCAACAAAAACCTTAGATATGTAAGTCAAAAGCCACGATAATTTTATTTAAAGGAGAGAGGGCTCTTTTTAGGGATATACGTATATGCGTTTACACCTCTGTTTAAAACGGAAATGAAATTATTCAAAGAGAAGATGACCTCTAGTAAAAAATATTATGAAAACCAAAAAGGATCAGCTAGTCGGATGGACCGATTTGTAAGATGAGGTGAAAATTTGAGCCAAATCGAACAACAATTTATGAAAAAGAAAAGCCTGAAAATTAGAGGCAATCCGTTCCTATGCGCGACTTCTTGAAATTTGTATTTTAGAACTTGGTTGATCGATGAACGTAGATTTAAATGCCAAACCGTGGAGATACAAATATATTATTTGTACAAAAAATACTCGGATTATATAATATTAGGCGATTTCAATTGAAATAATTTGATAAATTCAATTTTTCAAAAGCAAGACTTTTATGAAATATATAAATTAGTTCATCAATGAGGCCTCTTTTCTGCATAGTAATCTCTGAATATTGCTGTAACATATATACAACATGCCTCACATAACATCTTGTTTATAATTAAACACATTTATGCTTTTATACTCCTAATCCACAATCATTTACTTAATTTTTAATATTTCATATTTGTAGAAAATAAAGTGTACAATAAATAGTTCGGTTTCTATACCATAAATCAGTTTTTCCATTCTTTTTTAATGCAAATACAATTTTTAGTTGCCAATCTGCCCATATATTTACAATATGTAAACCCAAAATCAATTTATGGTAAAATCCTTTTACATATTCCTATATATTACAACATATATGTACGAGTATGTACGTATGTACATTGAGCCAAATAAAACTAAATCCTAACTTTTATTTATTTTCTGGTAAATGGAAATTCTAGACACTGAATGAGATCTGTGGGTTAATTTTAAAGCAATAAAAATTTATAAAAATGGACAAAAAATTAAATTATAATTGAACACTGAACAAATAACATGTTTTGTACTTTAAAAAGAGTCTAAAAATTCGAAAATTGTAGAGAAAAAGAATCACTAGAACATACGACGTAAACCACTAGGAGGTGGATGATAAACACAGCAACAAATTTTCTTTGCCGACAGTTCGATTTTTTTATTCGTAAGTTTCTTTTAATAGCCGGCCTTCGCCCGAGATTTTAAGACTTTCTCCTATAGACAAGTGCAAATCTCGGGAAGGGGAACACAATTTCCTTTTAATTTATAATTTTCTCTAATTAGCCGGTCATTAAACAAGGGAATATATGAAACTTCATAGGCCCATATCTCGGGAAGTATACATTTCCCCAGAAAGAGTTATATGTCGTTTGAATCAGGACAAAAGGCACTATCTGTAGTAAATTTTTCATAATTTTATGCATACTGTCGGTAGAGGAAAGATAATCCTGAATTCATAAGACATTTATAATAAAGTAATTTTTTCAAGAGTTTATACTGCCACTGCTATTGCAAGAGAATAGTTGTAGTTTGACAGGATATTAACATGCCTGATATCCAGGTTTGTAACTGTATTTAATTCTAACATTCTAGATCTAAAGAGATTACATTTATTTTCTTTAGTATAATCATAAAAATTAAATAATTTAATACAAATTCTAGTACCATTTATTTGGTTTTTTTACAAATTCATTGTGTAAATACTTTCCCATCAACATTTTCAAACTCAACCAATACAAATGTATTACACCAAGAAGTAATTTATAAAATACAATAACTATCTATAATTTTATTTTCACATCATTCAAAAAATAATTCAAACTATGCCTACAGAACGACAAAAAAGAGAAAACAATAATCACTTCTATGTCTATTGTTGTGAATAAACCAAAGCATTCTGGACAATAAAAGTTCTTAAAAAAAGAATTGAATGTTGATTATTGATGTTAGTGAAGAGAAAATGAAAAAATAGATATATTTTCCTAAGACATAATATTGATTTTTCCTCTTTCTCCTCTCTTAATACTTCTTTATTTACAAAACAAAAATATTTCTTATTTATTGTGCACTTGAACGTTTGAAAAATAGGAAAAGAATAACAAATGATGCCTATAAAGGAAAACATAAAAACGAATTGGGGTATATCAAATACGATTTAAGTAAACAGACACTCTAACTTTAAATAACTTAAAACATAAATAGCTAATAAGATAATCGAAAATTACTCGTATGCAGGGGTTCTGACGGTTTCTTTTTTTAGAGTTCAGGGAAGACGAAAATACCTTTGTTTTTTTAGGTCTATTCAAACTATTTATCTTTATAGATTTTGTTTATATGAACGTATTATTTTTAATTAGAAAGATGCAATCATACGCACTGGTGTATCAATGGTAAGCAATACAAGACACTATAACGTGACAAATTGATCACGTACATAAAACCAACAACAGCGATGCCCACTACCACAACAACAATACAACCCGCCAACAGAGAACAGCAAGGCCCACTACCCAACAGCGTCACAACCTGTCAATCCATACAATGTTGGGGTCGCTTGCATTTTTGTGGGATATGTGTGTTACAGTGCAGTTTCAGACAAGCGACAGCATAACAACGGCAGAGTAGTTCTCAATTGCTCTGTGCGACTGTACGCACTAATATTCCATTTTCGTTGGGGAAAGACAGGCTTGCTACTGCAGGGAGCCAGCCATACGGGCTTGAGTAAAGTTGTTGTGTTCGTAGTCCGCCAACCGACACGAGAGTGTTAAGAGGTATTTTTAAGAGCTACCCCTTTGCGCGGTGGCTAATACATTCACTCCACCTTCGGAAGTTGTTCCACTCCACCTTCGGGTGTTGTTCCACTCTACCTTCGGGTGTTGTTCCAGGATGTAGGCAGGAGGGACATACCCGATTCCAATGCCGAAACAACCGAGAATTGTTCTGTTCATACTGCGGTAGAGAGGGTACTCTTACCACTGAGTGTGTGTGCCGGAAGCATTCGAGAGTCGACGTCGATCCCCATGGTCGGTATTACATATGGATCGACATCAACGGACGAGGAATATGGGCTCTTGTGGACACGGGAGCTTCACCCACCTACATCGACAGCACAGTGGGTAAGTTTTTGGAGATCAAAGGAGTAGTGCCGATTTCGGTCACACGGAAGGTACAGCTTACCAACCAGCAGATGACCACTTGTGGTAGGGTATACCCAGTAACAATTACCTTCAATGACAAGACAACCCCCACCGAAGCGACGTTGCTGCCGACGTTGGCCGAACCTGTGGTGATGGGGATGGATTTCCTGCTCAAAAGAGATCTCAACATAATGCTAGATGGGAAGGTCGTCCCTAAAGCCACGGTCAGGGATCAGTCGGGTCTCCACTACCTGCACGGACTGACAAGCCGAGAATTTTTATCCCCGGAGGAGAACGATAGCCTCGAAAGGTTGCTGCATACCAGCACCACAACCCCATCAAGCAGAGGTACATGCCGCGTAACCCCGCGATGCTGAAAATCATCAACGAAGAGATAGATACACTTCTGGCCGAGGATAGGATCGATGCATCTCACAGCGCATATAGCTCTCCGATTGCTTTGGCGCGGAAGAAGACTGGCGGTTGGAGAATGTGCATCGACTACCGACAGCTTAATGATGCCAGTGAGTCGGACGCCTACCCACTGCCCCAGATCAACGCAATTTTGGATCAATTAAAGGAAGCTAAATTCATATCGTCATTGGACCTCAAAAGTGGGTACTGGCAGACAGGGACGTACGCAGGGGGGCGGGGGGGCACGGGCCCCCAGTGATGGTTTGGTCGACTACAATTTTTTGAGCTACTTATCAAATTATTACCATTTTTGCTATAAAATATATTTTGTTTTTAAAATTTCAAATGATAACTGATATTGTTCTGAAATTTCTGTCCTGAAAATGTACTTTGTCATCAAGTTGTCTAAGAAATATTTAAAATTTTTTTGTTTGAACACTCTTTTTAGAGAAAGTTCCAGTGAAACGGGAACTGCCATGCCAGTGTTTTGGAGTTCTGTAATAAATATAAAGGTCTTGAGGCTTTAAACTCATTTTGTATTCAAAATATTTACAAATTAAGTATCGTGCGGATTAGAAGTACATAAAATGAAATGTCTATTGGACAATATATACGACATATCAAGGGTTTTCCGTGGATTTTATCTCGAAAAGCAGTTAGAAAATTGTTTTACTGCCTTAATAAAAATGTTGTATTCCTATTTTAAATCAACTTGTTGCTAAACAGTGGGATAAAATAATGGAGAAAAATGTATTGTTGTGCATAATAAAGTGATAATATCTGCTATAAATAGCGTGCCCATCTGAATTTTTTCCTATCAGTAACAAATTTGCAGCTTAAAACTACCGTAAACGAAATTAATGCTCAAACTTTCGTTATATGGCATTGTATTAAAATCTGCTGTTATTTGTATTACATATTACGGTGCTCTTGAACCAACTTTAAGTGAAAGAAGAATATCAAAAAACAAAAAATTGTATTTTTAGGGTTTTTTAGGTTTTGACGGTTTTGCTGGGAAACCACAAGCCCTATCAAAATGGAACTAAAGAAAATGTTATAGCAGTGAAAATTCTCTACAATATTGTTCTTATATGACATTTTCGTAGGCTTTACCATTTCTGAGATATAGAAGTTCAAATTTAAACAATTCACTGACTGTATCGTCTCCTTATAAAACAATGTCAGGACTACAATTTCCCAACTTAAGCTTATATATCTCAAAAATGGTACAACCGAGTAAAAAAGTTACGAATCCCCATCTTGTAAAGAATTTTCACAGCTATACGATTTTCTGTAGTCCCATTTCGACAAGAATTACTGTTTTGAAGCAAATCGTGAAAACCTAACAAAAAATCCTAAAAATGTGACCTGAACTTCTATATCTCAAAAATGGTGAAACCTAGGAACAAATCAAACAAATGTTCAAAGTTACAACATTTTCTCTAGCCCCATTTCGATAGGAGTTGTGGTTTCCCAGCAAAATCGCGAAAAGCTAAAATAAACCTAAAAATGTGAACTTATTTAAAATTCCCTCCATCTATTTTTTCTTGTTTTGGGATTTTTCTCATCTATGAACATTGCTGTTTCAGAATCCACAAGTACTTCCCAGTTGTAAGCTCCATTCATTTAACGTTGGTTCAAGAGCACCGTGATATTGAACCCGCAACCATTAGGCTAACGATAAAAATGTACCTCATCGAAATAATGTTCTTAGACTAATCATATGTTTGGACGAAACACGCGTCAAACAATTTGGAGTCGATTTATCCCAGTTTGTCCGTCTGTCTGGCTCGTGCCCATTATAACTCTCGAACAGATCAACAGATTTGGTCCAAATTTTGGATCTCGCAATATTTTGTCCAACCTTCCTTTGGACATCAGACTTCAAAATGTTTCCCTAAAATCTTGAGCAAAGTCCAATCCGATTTTTTCGAGACGTCCAACACAAAATGTCAATTATCCGATTTGACCGAAACTTCCTAAAATAACGTACATATTAAATTCTGAAACTTCTTCGCTATACAATTCATAAAAAAAAATTGGCTATCTTGCCCGTATTCGACCTGTCTATATATAAAAGACTCAACTCACACAGGCTGAGGGTATATCTCCGTTTTACAGAAAACAAAAGTTATGAATTTTCATAAGTTAGTCTCCGCTGTACCGACAGAAGTGATTGGTCGTTGGAAAGTTTTTAAGGTCATCGAGTCCATAAACATCTAGTCGTACAATTAAGATAGAAATGGAGAAATGGATGGAGTTTTTCGTCTTAAGCTATTTTTTCAGGATTTAGCTAAAATGTTGCCGATCTTTTTTGAGAGATATTTTTTCGACC
The DNA here is from genome assembly GCF_047663935.1 of Musca autumnalis. Classification (NCBI taxonomy): domain Eukaryota; kingdom Metazoa; phylum Arthropoda; class Insecta; order Diptera; family Muscidae; genus Musca; species Musca autumnalis. Next base: position 2,395,531 of record NW_027411755.1, on the reverse strand, counting down.
ATGTGCTTGCGTAGTCTCAAACAGTACTGCGAGTGGGATTCGGAGTCTATGAGTCGTAGATTGCATAGCCCGGCTCCTGATATTTTTTTCTTTTATTAATGTAATTTTCTGAATTATTAGTTGGCTTTCACGGAATCTATCACTTCTGGCAAAATAGTAAAGTTTTGGTGTTTTTATGCACTTAAAGAATATTATTTTCTTACAGTAATACAAAATTTTTTAATGGCACTGAAGTTAGTGTGTGATAAAGAAGAAACGGCGTTATGTTCAGATCGAACTGTTTATATCCTCCAAAAAATTTATATATCTATTCGACATATTCGCGAATGCAATCCCTGCGTTCGAACGTGGATCTATTTTCACCACTTTTTGCATAGAAATTCTCCCAACAAAATGATTTCCAAAATCCATATTACTGACGATATTTTTAAAAACTATGCCAATAGCCTCGAATATAGAAAATGTTTTGAAAGCTATTCGCTGCGGGATTTAGAACCCAAAATGTCAAATAAGAGCTAATGTGGTTGAAAATTCTGGGATACACCAAAACGTACATCTATATGGGTAATATTAATTTGAAAGATTTTTTAGTTATTGCTTCAGTTCTGTTGGAGAATTTGGTTAAAAACTTTGGTAAGGAAACTATGCCGAACGTGGTCTGATATGGTTCATCCAAGGACTAATATATTATAATCAGTTCCAAATTTCAATCTTGTATCTAAAATATTGTGATCTCTCTCTTTTGAATGTATATACTTTGTGGCAATATTGAATATACATAAAATCAATTAAAACCCCTTTAAAATAGCTTAACGTAACGTCACACAACATTTTTAATTTTCATGATTTTTGGTCAAGTTGGGCCCCCCCCCGAAATAAAATCCTGCGTACGTCCCTGCTGGCAGATACCACTGAAGCCGTCATCGCGACCATATACCGCATTTACTGTTCCGGAACGGGGACTGTTTCAGTGGAAGGTGATGCCACATTCCAACGAACCCTCGATTCTATCGTCGGGCCAGATCTACATCCATTAGTGTTCGTGTACTTGGATGATATAATCATCCTGGGTCGAACGTTTTCGGAACACTTAAGGATTCTGGACGAAGTACTACGTAGTCTGGAGGAAGCTGGAATAAAGATCAACTTCGACAAAAGTGATTTTGTACGCACACGCATTCGGTATCTGGGCCACATAGTGACGTCGGAATGTGACCCGTCGCGCCGATCATTCTTAAATCGGCTACCACTGAACAACGAATCAACCACTTCCAGAGCATCTACCAAGTCACCGAGTTGCCGGCCGTCGACAAAGCGCCTACATCCGAACCGAACGACGGTCGTTGAGCACCGATCATCTCATCGCCAGCCATTTCTCAAGTACGAAGCTTTCAACCCCCAACACTTAACCCAAGTTGCCGATTCCCCCAGCGCCAACGATCTGTCCTACTTCTGCTAATTAAACCTTTCTTATCGAATACACCATCAGTAGATTATAAATTAGTTTTACATAAATAAACTTCCTATTCTTACCCCCAGGAAAGGGAGATTGTTCGTCTTTTATTCCGTAAGGTTCAGTGGGTACTTATGGCGACCCTGGACACGACTGAGTCTACCCCAGCCTACGACAAAACCACGTTACAACACCCAGCAAAATCAAATGGAAGTGGTTCCATGTGAAATCATGATTTCACTGGTTCTTTTTCATGAGTTCAAATGAAATCGTGAAAGATCCGATATTTTCATCAAATTATCATGAGTTCAAATATAGTTTTGAAAGATCCGATATTTTTCATCGAATTTTCATGACTACAACTAAAGTCATGATTTTTCATGAGTGCAACTGAAGTGGTGAAAGATCCGATCTTTGTGATAATATTGTCATGTGTTCCAATAAATTGATAAGTACCCGTACAATAAATGAAAAAATAATCATGTATACGAAAAAAGTCAAAGTCAGATGAAAGTGATCAATAGAGGCAAAAGTTGACCTTTTTTGTAAAAATTACCATACAAATTGTTATAAATCAAAAGAAAAAATAGTTTATGTTGGAAAACTTGGTTCCTTTTGTGATAAATAAGAGCGGTTTCAGCCGCCCAATATCAAGATATTAAAACCTATCGAGCTAGAACGTTACGATGCCGCCGTCAGAAAGACATATGAATATTGGCCATCTGATCGTATACGACGCGAAGAAAGGCCAAAACTACAATGGAAATTCCAAGTTGATTACGACTTCCAAAATTGGAGAAGCAAAGTAAAAGATCGCTGCGTTTGGAAATCTATTCTTAGTTCGGCTTATAGAACAATATGATCGTTTAGAATAAAAGATATTTAAGTAAAATATGAGACAACCAAAAAATGAGCTGGTTAAAAAAATATAACAGAATTCAAATTTATACTAAATTTCCCAAACGATGAGCCTGGTGCAGAGATTGGCGCATAATTGACCGAATATTGGAAAGATGGAAACCAAGTTGAATAAAATATCTTGCAGCCATCGGAAGAAATAAATATGCATTTAACAAATCAATATTAAATGCAATCTTGAAAACTACATAAAAATAAAGACAAATAACATCATTAGTGGGATTCCCTACCGCATTTTTTCGGTTATCTACAAAAGTTGGTAAATTTAAAATGTTTATAATTTCGGTAATTAACAACATTTGTCGATAAGTTAGCAACCAAAATAAAGATGTGGCTAAGTCCTACCGACAGCAACAGTGTTGCTAACGTTTATTCATAATTTAACGTTTTAATTTTAGCGATTTTTGTCGGTAACAAAAAAATGTGTTAGAGAATCCCACTACTGGTGATAAAAATCATTTGTGCATTGTATTCTTGTTAGTTCAACAAATTGCATAATTGAACTGCAAATGTTTTTTCTGATTGGTGAAAATCCGGATCCGAAGCATTGGTGCAAAATGTCATAACAATGAACTGGTGCAAATGCCATGACAATGAACTGGTGCAAAATGTCATGACAATGAACTTGTGCAAGATGCCATGACAATGAATCGATGAAAGCGTGTGTCACTCCCTTGCCATCGCACATTTTGCTGGGATAATGAACAAAAACCAAAATGTTAAAACACAAAATATTGCATAACTCATCAACTTTTACCCGATTTAACTATTTTTCCCCATTTTTGAAAGCTTACATAATTTCCTTTTCGGTAATATTAAAATTATCCCAGCAAAATGTTCGATGACAAATCATTAAATCATGGGTGCAAGTGACTTGCCATCGGTGACAACTCAGGTTAATCACCAATGACATTTACAAGGGAGTGACAACTTTGTTATTTCATTTTGCACCAGTACATTGTCATAAAATCTTGCACCATTTCTTTGTCATGACATTTAACACCAGATCAGAGCCATGGCATTTTGCACCAGTTCTTAGTCATGACATTTTGCATTAGTTCAGTGTCATGGTATTTTGCACCAACGCTTTAGATAAGGATTCTCACCAATCAGGAAAAACATTTTCAGTCCTATTGTGTATTTTATTGGACTAATAAAAATACAATCCACAGATGATTTCTATCATCAAAGAAAGTAATAGAAGTCCGTTGTTAGAAGTTATGCCCGTTTCAAGTTGAAAATCTAAGAAAACCCTGTTATTCTCTACATTTACTGTTATGACCTAGTAATATGAAGCTAAACAATAATTCAGGCTTAAGCAATGATGAACGAAGCATATTATTGAGTCTTCAACAAAAACTTGATTTATGTAGAAATGTTTTTATACCCTACACCACTAGGTGGGGAGGGTATTATAAGTTGGTTTTTGACAAAAAGTTTGTAACGCATCGAAATAATGGTCGTAGACCCATACTTATATATACCAAAATGAATGTCTCGACGAGCTGAGTCGATCTGGCTATGTGTGTCCGTCCGTCCGTCCGTCTGTACGTCTGTCCATCTAAACCTTGTAATCACGCTACAGGTCGCAATTTTGATGGGATCGTCACCATATTTTGGGTGTTGATAAGGGTCCCGGAGGGGAAGAAGCCAATTGATTTTGGTGATGGTCGGATAATATTCAGGGGTCGGAATGGGCAAAAAACTTATTTGGGGAAAAAGTCAACGTTTTATTTCAAAGCGAATATCTCCGCATCTATAATGGGTATATCAAAAGCAAAACCTACTACTGAAACGATGTATAGTAGGTTGTCGTAGGTGGTCAAACAACGAAGAAATCGCAATAGTCGCTAATACAACCCATATTTTTATTTTTGCGATTTGGGTTATAATGACGAATATCACAGCTTTGGTTGGGGATCTTCCAAAAGCAAAGCCTGACTATGAAAGAAAAATATCCCATCTTTACAATGATTCAAAGCAGGTTGGCGTAGGTGACCAAATATCGGAGATATAGCAATAGTCGGTAAAGGTCGCAATTTTGATCGGATCGTCACGAAATTTTGGGAGTTAATGGGGGTCCCACAGAGGAAGAAGCCTATTGATTTTGATGATGGTCGGATAATATTCAGGGGTCGGAAAGGGCAAAAACCAATTTGGAGTAAAGGTCAACGTTTTATTTCAAAGCCAATAGCTTTGTTTCTTTAAGAGGTATATCAAAAGCAAAACCTGGCAAGGAAAGTAGAAAATATCACCTTTACCACGATGTACAGAAGGCTGTCGTAGGTGGTCAAACAACAGAGATATCGCAATAGTCGGTAATGAATCCCATTTTCCGATTTTTTTGTAATCACGCTACAGGTCGCAATTTCGATGGGATCGTCACGAAATTTTGGGAATTAATGGGTGTCCCACAGAGGAAGAAGCCTATTAAGTTTGGTGATTGTCGGATAATATTCAGAAGTCGGAACAAGCTAAAAGCTTATGTGGAGAAAAGTCAACGTTTTTTTCTTATGCGAATATCTCCGCTTCTGGTAGGAGTATTCCAAAAAGAGAGCCCGCCAATGGTAGAAGAAAAGATCTCCTTTATATTGATGCAAAGTATGTTGGCGTAAGAGGGCAAACAACCGAGATATCGCAAAAGTCAGTAATATATCCAACTTTTCCATTTTTGTAATCACGCTACACGTTAGAATTTTGATCGGATAGTCACGAAATTTTGGGGGTAGATAGGGCCCACAGATGAACAAGCCTATTGAATTTGGATAGTCGGATAATATTTAGAGGTCGGAGTGGGGAAAAACTCATGTGGAGACAAATTCAAAGTTTTATTCTTTGTGAATATATCGGCTTCTAGTAGGGGTATTCCAACGGCAAAGCCTGTCAATAGAAGAAGAAATTATTTCCTTTAAATTGTAGGTTGGCGAAGGTGGCCAAACAAGGGAGATACCACAATGCATCTAATTCTTCCATTTTTTGCAATCACGCTACAGGTCGCAATTTTGATCGGATGGTCACGAAATTTTGGTTGCTTATGGGGGTCCCAGAGAGAAAGAGGCATATTATGTTTGATGGTAGTCGGATTACACTGTGCAACATTTTTAAGGTGATCTTGTGCAAACAATTCGAACTGAGGATTTTTTGAAAGTACAGACCCCAACGACAGGAAACCCTAGTTGGGTTTTGTTGTGTCAGATCCAGCTCGGATTTTATGGCCCCATATAAACATGGTTAAATATTGAGTTTTTAAAGAAATTCGGGGTTATATCTCTGAAACCAATGCAAATCTTCTTCTGACCTCTGAAGCAAATTTGTAGATAAGGACAAGAATAAAATATTTGGAGAAATAATGAACTCGAAAAACTACATTTTTTGCTTCAAATTTCAAAATATATGCAAAAATTCCACAATTGTACACAATACATTTCGCACCGTATCTCCAAAACCGTTAACTTTTCTGAATATTTTCTTTTATAAAAATATTCCCTGGAATGTAATACACAACTCTTCAGAATATGTCATTGTTGTAGAATGCCTCTATGCCGTTGTTTTCAGTACATCTTTCAACGACGATTTAATAAAAATGTCAATAATGTAGTGAAATTCGAAATGCGAGTATAAACTGTTGGTGTGAACTGTGTTTGAAATACGTGTTGTAAAAGAATGTTCTAAAGAATTGTTGAGAACTTTATTTGGAAGATTTTTGCAAAAGGTTACTTGGTTCAACTCCCAACAGTTTAGCCGATACTGACCATAATTTCACTAATTATGTAAAATTTTCTATATTTTATAGATTTTGACGCCCTCGATGGAGTTTTTCTTATGTGGTTTTTTCAAAAGATAAGTTTTACTAGTTTAGGGCTACAATATTGCTAAAGACAGCAAGGCCAAATTCCTATTCGTTTCTGAGATAAAGGTCTGATAAATGCAAAAAGTGTGGATTTAGCCCGGTTTAGATGAGGCCATAAAATCGGAACTGGATCTGACAGGACAAAACCCTACTAGGGTTTTTGTAGTCTAAATATGTACTTTCAAAACGTGCATACTAGAAGTTGTTTGCATTTTCAGTGTTGCATAGTGTTATATTCCCTAAAAGAAATGTTTACCAGTGAAAAGCTTATGCACAGGGGTAGTGGTGTAGGGTATCACATGGTCGGCCCCGTCCCGACTATAGCCTTTGCTCACTTGTTAAACATAGGGTCAACGAGTTTTAAACGATATCTTTACCAATGTCAAAAGAAATCCAATGGACAGACAAATAGAAATCGATAGATTACAATTCATTATCAAAAGTAACAAAGCAATTGCAATACTAGCCTATATTTCTGTTACAAAAGTCTAAAGTGATACAAACAGAAAATTCATATTCATGTAGAGCCAAAGATAGGGTGCAAAGAGAATATATTATATATCCTCGTTGTTTATTTAGGGCAGCCTTTGTATTTCAATACTGTACGACTATTGTGTTGTTAAAATACTATACGATGCAATATGTGCCACAATACACATAGTTTCTCCAAGATATTTTCATCGACATGTGAGATTTTCTTTTGTTAGTTTATTTTTCTTTGCCTTTGTATGAATGATGTAATCTGTAGACAGACAAACAGACCGAATTCAGTTCTATGCACAAACACACACACACACATGTTCACAATATATGCATGTGAATTGATTTACCAAGGATTGCCTATCTTATTGCTACTACAGTGTATGACTTTTATTGTTGTTTCTGTTGAATTATTTCTTCCTCCCAAAAAATAATAAAGAAAGAAAAAGACACAAAGATAAGCATTGAAGGAAAACAAGTTAAGCAAATACTTGATTAAAAAGCCCAATGTAAATATGTCCATATTAAGAAAATATTTAAGAGAAAACCCAAAACAATGAACACACACACCTACACATCTAAGCCGGCCGGCCACAAAGGCTAAGGCAACGCATGAAAGCTATACAAATAAATAGGTGCTAGACAAATAAAAACCAAGTTCAAAGAAAAAATTTCTGACTACTTAGAAATGAAAAACATACAAACATTAGAGCATTCTACCCTAACGTATGAGCAATATTAATGTTTTATCACATGTCAATCATACGCTCGATATGACATGAACTTGTTGGGAAAATATGCAGGTAAAGGATTTAAATGAATGATGATGAATTTTTTTGTAAATACTTTCAACTACATGAATTTTCTATTCGAAGGCAAATATAAAAATATATTTCAATTAAATATTTAAGGGGAATTATTTTAAAACCGGAGATTAAAAAAAGTCATTGGTTTATTTTAAATCCAGAAGCAACTCGATGAAATTGCATGAATATATTCAATTTTATCAAAAGTAAAAACAAATGTTTTAGAAAAAAATATTTAGCTTTTTTAAACTAATTTGGAATAAAAAAAGGAAAATAATTTCACAGGCTAAGATTTTGATGAAATTGTCATGTTAGACATGTGGAGCAAAAGTGAGGTTATAAATAATAATTGTTCCACAAACATCCCGTAAGGGACAAGGGAGATTTCTCTCATAACAATGAGTACACCCTGATTCATATTAGCTCAATGATATGGGACCTACTGTTTATCGCCGAGTCCGAACGGCGTGTCCTAAAATATCACTTGTAGAGAAATTTTACATGCTCAAGAAATGTCACCAAGATTACTGAGGGGTATTTTGCCAGCTTTGAAAAATGTTTGATGTTTCCTGGCCGGAGAATCGAACCCACTACCTTCAGCGTGCTAGACGGGTATGCAAACAATTACACCACGGTGGCACCCGAAAAAGTGAGGTTACTATTTATTAAAACGTGTCCATCTTTATATCCAACACAAGGGTACAATTGATTCTACTAAATTTAAAAATGTACAAGATATCTAACTAACATACACAAACACCTGGAATACCATCCATCCACATAAATATACATACATCCTCTTACCCACACATATATCTCATAAATATTCTATTCAATTGTTGGGATATGTTTATGGCAACACATTCGCCATAGTCCGTCCAATGTGTTGTAAAACGATGAAATTTTCACTTTTTCATACGAAATATTAAACAGTGTTAAAAATTATCCTTACAAGTTGTTAAAAATACTTTACGACCTTTTCTTTTGGCTTGTACATTTTATACAATTTCTCTGCGTTGCCATGCTGTTGGAGCTTGTGTAAAGATTGTTTGTCTGTGTTCACTGAACAGAGCTTTTATAGTGCGGTCGTTTAGTAGTAACAGCCATCCAATGGCTCTTTGGGTGAAATTTGGTTTAACTAAGCGTAAATTTATGTTGTTGTTATTATGTGACCATCTTTGGTTCGGAACATTTTTGCCGTTTTAATGACTCTAAAAACGAACGAGCGAGCATTAGCAACAACAAGAACAACCCAACAAATTTTATTTAATAATATGAGGTGTTTATGACCGTTTCTTTTTATATGTATGTGGGTGTATTAGTGTCGGCAACAATACAGATACCTCAACAATAAAAAGAGGAATATCCCTAAAACCCCAAAACAACAACAAAAACATGAAATCAACAGGAATAAACTTGGCAAAATTGATTTGCTAACAATTCTATTGTTAAATTTACTGGAAGATGTGGAGATAAATTTGCAATGATTTATAAAAGTTATGCCCACACTTTGGAGGGAAAAATTGTTGGAATATTAGTGGAGCAGCAACGGGGATAATACTGAAAAAGTTTTAAATATTTTTTGTAATTAATGTAGAAGAAAAAGTAGGAAATGCAACAACTTTTACAGTAGAAGTTGTATCATTAAGAATTTGTAGTGTAATTATATCTACGAATTTGGGCCAAAAGCAACAAGCAACAAGGAACATAAAACATTGGTAAATGCAGTTAAAATATGATAGGGGAAATTGTGGATAGCAGGTACCAACCAACGATCAGATGATGTTGCATCTCGGCAAAGTACAGGATTAAGTTAGTCAGTGCCCTTTTCACGTCCCGGTAAAGTTAGCCAACATCAAAAATTCTGCTTTGTAAAATATAACACCAAATGAATCTCCTTTAAATGTACAAGCTTTAAAGGATATGACCTGCTGCGTGCAAAGAATGTGCGAATGTCAAAACCGATATTACCGCTTTACAAGAAGTACAATGAAAAGATTTAAAACAACCACAATTGACGCTACTTATTACTGCTTTTGTGGGACTGAACATGAGTTTGACTTTGCAACAAAACTCCCAAATAGACCTAATAATCTAGAAGTAGCATCCAGTGACCTACACTCATAGCCTAGAAAATCGAAACATCCGAGAAATGAGCTTAAACTTATTTAATTTAAAAATGTTGAACTACTTCTAAGGAGGTATCGACATTGTCAATCATGAAACTGGGTCTAATTTTGGAGTCATTCTTTTTGTCAGGTCAGGGTATCTATTAAGAAAGTTCAAACACCAATAAACAAACCATAAAGGCGTTTTTTATTGTTGGACTGCAGAATTTTACATCTTTGTGTTTATTTCAGCTTGAGTCCATATTTTGTTGTATTCAAGTATTTGTATTTGGGGAAATTATGAAGTCGAAAGACTACATTTATTGTCTCAAATTTCAAAATATATGTATCTAAAAATTCCCTAATTTTTATACATTTCGCACCATACCTCCAAAACTGTAAATTTTTTCTTAATGTTTTCTTTAAAAAAATTTTCTCTACACCATTTTCACATGTAATTCGAAGAATTTCACTTGTAATTTGATTATTTCATTTGAAATTCGAAACATTTCACTTGTAATTTGAGAATTCCAATTGAATTTCGAATTATTTCATTTTTAATTTGAGAATTCCATTTGAAATTCGAATTATTTCATTTGTAATTTGATTTTTTTTCATTTGTAATTCGAATTATTGCATTTGTAATTCGAATTTTTCCATTTGTAATTTGAATTTTTCTATTTGTAAATCGAAGTTTTTCATTTGGAATTTCAAATAAAAAAATTTAAATTACAAATGGAAAAATTCGAATTACAAATGCAATAATTCGAATTACAAATGAAAAAAATCAAATTACAAATGAAATAATTCGAATTTCAAATGGAATTCTCAAATTTCAAATGAAATAATTCGAATTTCAACTCTTCAGAACATGCCATTGTTGTAAAATGCCTCTATCAAGGGGTTTTTTAGTATATTTTTTCAACGACGATTTAATAAATATGTCAATAATGTCGTGAAATCCCAAATGCGGTGTTTTAAAAGATATGATACCAAATACCGCTAAAACAACATGAAATAAGCATTTTAAAGTTTCAGAATGTTTTTTAAGAATTGCTGAGAACATTATTTGGATGATTTTTGCAAAAGGTTACTTGGTTCAACTGCCAATAGTTTAGCTGATACCAACCTAAATTCCAGAGATGATGTAAAATTTTCCATATTTTATCGATTTTGATGCCCTAGATGACGATTTTCTTGTGTGGTGTTTAACAGATAAGTTCTACTAGTTTAGGGCTAGAATATTAGAGTTGTGCCAAAGGAACTATATGGAACTATCTCGTTCACTTCACAGTTCCAATGGCCCACATTTTTTTAGCAAACTGCGTATACTTAACATCACACTTTATATTTCATGATGTTACTCATACATTTTGGAACCAGTACAAGGAACTAGGAACTAGATTACCCAACTCTATAGAATATTGCTAAAGACAGAAAGGCCAAATTCCTAATCGTTTCTGAGATAAAGGCCTGATAAATGCAAAAAGTGTAGTTTTTGACCGGATTAGGTGAGGCCATAAAATCCGAACTGGATCAGACAGGACAAAACCCAACTAGGATTTTTGTAGTCTAAATATGTATTTTCAAAAAATCCTTCTACAAGTTGTTTGCATTTTCAGTGTTGCATAGTGTAATTAAAAAATGTCCATTTGTGTAAAAAAATATAATTCGTCTGTGAAAACGGTAAGGAAAAGCATACATGTTTGCCCATGTAATTTCAATTAACATAAAAAGGGGTTAAACGGGACAGGTACACAAGTGCAACAAAAAACAATAAACACAATATCTGTTATACGAGGGCTGAATGATAACTATCCGGCCTAACAATAAAAACGCGAATATTTACCATCAAAAATAGTTATATTGTTTATTTGTTTATTGTTGAATCCCTTTTTCTACTCCGATTGAGATTTACAGCACCTTCTGGCGACAAAAATCGTTGACCACGCCTTTTTTCTTGATATGCTGCAAACAAATGAAGTCATTGGATCCCCAGTCAGGACTGTTTGGCAGATGGCCCATCAATTCCACGTTTTGTCCGCTCAAACAGGCGTTGGTATGAATCCATGTGTGAGAGCTCGCATTGTCATGATGCAGAATGATTCGACTTCTCTTGTTCGTTTTTCGGATTTCTCAGGAGACTTCTGGCAAACAAATTATAGTGTATCACTCAGATTTATTCGTTCTACATTTCTCAAGGCGTATATTTGCCACACGGTCAAGTTTGCCGAAGAAACAGGCGACAATTTGCTTCGAACTGCTTCTTACATGACCAACTTTCGTTGGATTTGTCTCGCTTTCGAAGACCTAAACGGTCGATTCCTGTTTTAGTTTTGGGTTCCTAAGCATCGATTTAAGATTCGTCGTCTCTGACGATCTTATAAACGTCGTTTGAAGCACATTCGCAATTTCTTTGCACCAATCCACAAGAGCCTCTTCTTGAGCGATTGTCCAATTTTTCTGGATATAAGGGGTGTTCAGGGTTCCAGGTGTTCATGCAATATTAAATGTTAGTTGGTGGAAGAAATGCACAAGTATGCCTCTATCTCACGGTATACTATAACATGGCGATCCTACATTATCCGTTCACGCACGGCTTAATGTTTTTCTGGCACAACGTCGATTTTTAGCTAGCGTTGGCAATTCATTAAACAAGTTTTTCATAGTGCTATAGGATGGCCCTTCATCAACATACAAAGGTTTAATTTGATCAACGTGCTCTTGCCGTGATTATCCACGTCGAAATTTGTGAAAAATTATGGGACGAAAATGTTCACATGTAAATTCCATTTTTTTTTTTGCAAAGTTATTTTTTCAAGTCGCACAGTGCGAAATATGGACACTTTAGTGGAACATTACTCATAACTTTTAATGTGCAGAACGTAGGTTACTAAAACTTTCCAAAAATGTTTCTTATAGTTGAGGGTCGTATGTGGATAAATATGGGCCACATAGACCTGCGGTTTCCTATAGCCCCCACATTTCGGTGGTGACCGTTTTTCAACCGATTTTGCTGCAAATTGGTATATTGAGGTTTCACTGGATGGAGAACATATGTACAAAATATTGTCAATATCTGTTTGAGCGGTACCGGCCAATATAACATATTTTAAAGATTCCAAGCATATTTACCAATCTATTTGTTTGCATTTTGGTATTTTATGTTCTCCGTAGGTAGAAAACCGTTTTGCGAAATATTAGCAACGTAATTTCTCGTTTTGCTATAGCCCCAATATGAGGGGGCACCCCATTTGGGATATTTAAATGGTGTTAGATAATTATTGCCAACCGAGTTTGGTTTACTTTAAAATTTACCTTCATTGAATAGAAAATATTCAAAAAAAAAAAAAAAAAAACACTTCAGAGCATAGATCCACACAAGTTAGTAAACGAAAAACAAAAAATGTTTTTGAGATTTTTTATTTTTGGTATATTGTCATTGATATAACATAAATTTTACAAATTGAACGTTTCGACTGAGGATATGTTTGTCGTATTACACGGTTCTGCACATAAGTATATCACCTAAAAGCATCTGGTGCAACTATGATTTGTTTTAGGTCCTGAGAAAACTGCTCAAATTTAACCATTTTTTCTATAAAATGTGAATGAAATTCGCAAGAATAGTCATAAAGCTATTAAAAGCAACATTACTTAGTATTGGTGAACCCATTTGGGGATAAACGAAACCAACATTGACGTCTAATGCCGGTTCTTCTATCAAATTTCCAAAAATATAGATATATGAATATTCCAACGACTTTCTGAAAAAGTCGCATATCTCGCATACCTGCGCGAACCTGCAGCTAATTTTTGGTTTGTCTATAGAAAAATTTCCTACATCTCAGAAAATGTGCGATTTATTCTGCAATTCACCACAATACATTAAAAAATCTCCAAAACTTATAAAAAAAAAAATAATTTAGTAGACTTTTAAAAAAGCACATTTTTCGGGAACGAATAGCAACCAAACTAAATTAGATATTACAAATCTAAAAACGCCAAATAATCAAAAAATTGTCTAGAATTTTAACAGCAACAAAAACTATAGTCAACTAACGTACAATTTGTTTGTATCACTATATTACTTAAGCAAAGCTAGAAGCAATTTTTTAAGAAAAAAATATTGTAAAACAAATGTGCAACTTTTCAGTGCATTTCTAGTTGTTTCGCGGGGTACATCGCAAAACTGAATTCCGCTCCGAATTGACCGTGGCAGTCGTTTTCGAAAAAGGAAGGTCCAATCACACTTTCGGACCAAAGACCGCACCAAACAGTGACTTTTTCTGGATGTAATGGCCTCTCTTCAATTACCTGAGGATTCTCAGAAACCAAAATACGACATTTTTGTTTATTAACATACTCACCGAGCGAGAAATGTGTTTCAAAAGCAGAAAATATTGTTCAAAAATCACGAAAAATCAATCAAACAAAAAATCACAATTCTTGTAGTAGGTTTTCATAATTTTTATGCGTTTTGTGATAGTTAAGCGATCCATTTTCGTAAATGTCAGACTTTCAACCGAAAATAAAAAAAATTGGTTTAACAACTTTGTTTGACAAATGTCGAATTCCAGCCCCATACTTTTGAAACCACGAAATAGATAACCCTTTATGAGGCATTAGTCATGGGATACTTAGCAATAGAATTCAACAAGAATCTCATTAGTTTTATGTACTTTAATTTTTGAGTAAATTTCCACTAAAGTTCCCATATTTCACACTGTGAGTCGGTTTAAACAACACAACACAAGGTCGAATGACAAACTGTCCTGAGTACGCATAGGCTAAAAACTGTCAAACTGTCCAAAAAATCAAATGGCTCCTGGTTTCCTTAATTTCCATATGTTTACTATCGAATCCCATATAGAAATTAACAATCAGTGACGACAAAAAATTGGGATTTTGGCCAAGAAAATCGATTTCTGAACCACAGTGCGCCGTAGGATTTTTTAGAGCTTTTGGATTTTTTAGAGATAATGTCAGAAAGCATGAACTTTTCTGAGAGAAACAGTCTATCACGGTAAACAGGAAAACAGTAAGTATCTTCGATAAGCCCTTAAACTGAATTTTGCTCACTGACCACTGTCAGTCACTCTTACCGCTATATTCCTATTTCTATTTTTTTTATGATTTTTTGCATCATTATGTCAGGCAGCGTGAAGTTGTCCACGAGGAACATTATAAACATTGAAAATAGGACCGGCCACTAGAAGTACCATCGAACATTTTTCATTTTTGTGAGGAAAAAAAAACAAATAAAAATTGCCAGAGGGATTTTCAAATAAATCGCGGTCAAAATTCACATTTTTAGGGCTTTTTAGGTTTTCACGATTTTGCTTGGAAACCGTTATCATAATGGGACTAAAGAAAGTGTTGTAGAGAATTTTCACAGCTACGACATTTTCTTCAGTTCCATTTTGAAAGGACTTGCTGCTTCCAAGCAAAACCTAAAAATGTTAACTTTGACCGCGATTTACTTGAAAATCCCTCCAGCGATTTTTTCTTGTTTTTTGGATTTTTTCATCTATCAAATTCCTACGTGTAAGCGGTTTTAATTTAAAGTTAGTTAAGGCGCACCGTATATGACATTGTTTTATAAAGAGGCGATACATGCAGTGCATTGTCCCAATTTGAACTTCTATATCTCAAAAATGGTAAAACGCAGAAAAAAGTCATAGAGGTGAATCTTGCAGAGGATTTTCACTGCTATAACATTTTCTTAAGTCCCATTATGATAGGACTTGTGGTTTCCAAGCAAAAGCGTGAAAACCTAAAAACCCCCTAAAAAAGTGAAGTTTAATCTCGGCTTATTTGAAAATCCCTCTAGCGATTTTTTTGTTTATTGATTTTTCTCATCTTTGAACATTGTAGTTTTAGAATCCGCAAAATCTTCCCAGGTGTAAGAACCTTTCATTTAAAGTTAGTTAAGGTGCACCGTGTTTGTTGAATAAGGTGTTATTAAAAAATGCTTTATTTATAAATTAATAAAGAAAATGAGGTCGAACATTTGATTTGGATGATAGTTGAAATTGAAGAGAAGTGTACAATCATCTTTGAACATTGTAGTTTCAGAATCCGCAAAATCTTCCCAGGTGTAAGCACATTTCATTTAAAGTTAGTTAAGGCGCACCGTGTTTGTTGAATAAGGTGTTATTAAAAATGCTTTATTTATAAATTAATAAAGAAAAGATTGGATGGATATAAAAATGAGGTCGAACATTTGATTTGGTTGATAGTTGAAATTGAAGAGAAGTGTATACCCTAGTTTGCCCAAGGATCAAACATGAAATGAATCGACACATATTACCTTTTTGTGGATTGCAATATTATTTTACATATATTTCCAAAGCTTTTTAAGTAATTTCTGAAACATTGCATATACCATCACATTAACTGTTACCGGATCGGCGTATATAATAGAAAGGCTGTTTTGTAACCAGAATAGTAATCGAGGTATCTGAAAAGATTAAAGCATTATCATCGTGTGAAATTTTTAAAAATATGTGCATTAAAAATTTGTCTAACATTTTGCTAAACCCCATGGCAACCTCAAAAATATGTGAAGTTTTCTTGCCTGGGACTCAAACCCACACCCTGGCAGTAATAAACATAAAATTAGCAAAAGACCTATAGCGATCAATGGCATCCTTGTTTTTCTTATTCCCTATTCATTTTTAAAACCGCAAATTCCCCGCAATAGTTAACAACTTTCAATATTACCATTTAAGCCTTATCAGTTGCCTACAACCCCGTTTTATTCTTTAGAGGATTATTGCAATTTTCTTTATTTTCTATTCTCCTTCTTTGTTTTGTTATTGTCTTAAGTGTGGAATCTGTTTACTCTTCGTGGCGTTCAACGGAAACGGTGGCAGTTTTAATAATAATTTTCAATAAACTTTTTGGCAGCTTTATTACGAAAATTATTTTCGGTTGCAATATTTCCCTTGGTGTTTCCAACATAGAGCTTTGGGATAGTTTGATTTCTGTTTTTTTTTTTGCTCCTATATATACTTCCCATCCATATGTCTATGAACGATATTTTCAAGCTTGGGGAGGGTGGTAATAAGAATTTTTTGCTGATTTGTTGATTTTTCCGATTTTTTTCGTTCAGGATAATTCCCCCAAAGACTAACTGTTTGATGGGGTGGCGGAAAAATAAGAGAGTAAAACACAACACAAACCAAAAAAATATTAACGATAAACCAAATACAAATAACGAAAAATGATTTATATTTTTCTCCATAAAAATGAAGTGCCTGCCCTACAGCCAAATGGAAACGGCAGCACCATCAGAGAAATATTGGCGGAGAATAATCATCCATAAATGCGATGAAAGTGTTTGGGATATTAGATTTATTTGTTTTTGGTATTTAAGGCATCTGTTGGGAATGTTTTTCAGTTAAAGAAGCGTCAAGAAATCATGAAATTTTAAATGAGATCCCTTTTCTGCTTAGGCGATTCTCTTGAAATCTTAACTAAGAAGCAAGGGATTGTTTTTACTTGAGGAAAGAATACGATAGGATTATGGAATAAAAAAGCACTTGATGAGTGAGAATAAAGATAAGATATGCTATTTGAGATTAGGACGATTTCAAGTGTGAACTAATATTCAATAAAAAAGGACATTGGGTTAAAGATTGTCCTGAAAAGGATTAAACGTACACAAAATGGATTAACTTTTTAGCTTTAAATAATTACATACATATTTTTGTGTATTATGGTTGATTATCGCACTTTCACGACATTAGAAATCTTAAGATAATGTTATAATATACATAAATATATATTTACTAACATTAAATACGATAAACAGTAAGAAAATGAGCTAGCTACATATGTATATGCCTATGTATTTGGATATCTATAACTGCATGGTTATCTGTATTATTTTAGTAAATTGGATTGGCTAGTAAATTACGAGAAAACTATATAATTCACAGTGACCTTTTCAACTGGCCAGCTAACAACTTGTGAAATTATTTAACTTCCATGAAATGTCAAAAGTAGCAGTAGTGAAAGTTTATTGACACAATTGCCGAAAATAATTGCATAATGCAATTGTTATTCAACTTGTACAATTAAAATTGACGTATGTATATTAGGGATATAACTTTTTGCACTTTTTTGCAAATATCAAAAATACCACCACATAGCCGTGTAGAGCATGAAAAACTATTATGAAATACGGTGTCAATTTTTCTCTACCGCGAAAAAAGTTTCCGCACCAAATGCATTGAAGTTCTGCAATGCATTTTTTAATTTTAGCTGTTATGACAACATATTTGCTTTTCATTAAAATTTTTATTTTTTTGTAATCTAATTTAAAATCATTATCAAAGCGTTCTGGACCAATTTGTTCTAAAATCGCGCCATTTCGGACCATATTAGGATTTTTTGACACTATTGCAATTTTTGTGTTTTCTTTATAAACTCGTGAATTTTATGTTTATATTTTTTTATCCTATCGGACAAGAGAATATGGAGTCATTTGCAACTAATTCGCGAAAGTTACAGGCTGTTTTTGTTGACTTTGCCTGTGAGAATTGTATTTTTTTCTATAAATATTTATTCAAACAAAGCAAATTTAAAATTTTAAGTAGAAAAAATATCAAAAGGGTTTTAGTAATCACGGCCGATGCGGTAACTTTTTTCACCGAATCGATCTTAGAAACGCGTTTTCATTATGAGGACAAAATTCCCCACGTGGTACTGGTGTTGTATTTCTGTAAAAAACATATACGATTCTCACAGGCAAAGTCAACAAAAACAGCCTGTAACTTTCGCGACTTCGTTGCAAATGACCCCATATTCTTTTGTCCGGTAGGTACAATAAATATAATCATAAAATTCGCGAGTTTATAAAGAAAAACCAAAAATTGCAATAGTGTCAAAAAATCCTAATGTGGTCCGAAATGGCGCGATTTGAGAAGAAATTGGTCCAGAACGCTTTGATAATGATTTTAAATTAGATTACAAAAAAATAAAAATTTTAATTAAAAGCAAATATGTTGTCATAACAGCTAAAATTAAAAAATGCATTGCAGAACTTTAATGCATTTGGTGCGGAAACTTTTTTCGCGGTAGAGAAAAATTGACACCGTATTTCATAATAGTTTTTCATGCTCTACACGGCTATGTGGTGGTATTTTTTTTTGGTTATAGCCCTAATGTATATGGAAACAAAAAATATAAGGAACAATGTATCGAATATGGAATTCTTACTTACTATCATCCCATTTTGGCATTTGCATTTCAATGCTAAATGTTAATTGAAAAATGGAAAAATTCGCAATTAATTATTTACATAAAAAATGTTTCCACGTTGTTGGTTTTTCTGTCTTTCTAAAAATGATAACGACAGCTTGATATGTTTTTGTTGTATTCATAGTTTTTGTTGTCTTTATTGTAGTTTTGTGTATTCCTTAAAAATTCATCACGTGTTAAGTGCATTTTCATGTTTTCCCGTTTAAGATGTAAAACAAACAAAAAATGGATGTATTGAGTGCATGCAATAGAATAGAGAAATTTATCAGAAAGAACATGGAGGTGGCAAAACGGATATGAATATTCGTAAAACTGGTAGATACTACAATAATAATATATTGTGTGTGAACATAAAATGTGAATGACCCCTTACAGGACATAACGAGCCACTCGTTTTGACAGCAATTAATTGGATAACAAAAACATAGCATTGGTCTAGAAGATATTTCTCATATAAAGGACAACATTTCGATTTAAGTTTTTACTTACTTTGTTGTCTGTCTGTCTGTTTAGTTCAAATCTAGAAACCCATTTTTAACAAAGTTGCAGTTGACCAATCGAACTAAAAACTTTGCACACTTTTCAGATTTGGATGACAATACATGAATATGAAACCAAAACCAATATAGCGGTACCACCCGATTGCAGGTATTTTGAGGACTTTATCTTAATTTTTAGTCCGAATTGGCTGTATCTTGGCATTTGGAGTACAGAAACTTCCCCACCACAAATTGTGGATATGGGTCCAGGTTTTCGTATAGCCCCCATGCAAAGTTACCACCCGATATCAGGCATCTTAAAGTTTTTATCTAAATTTTCGACCTAAATTTGCGGTTATTTGGTTAAGTTGTCAGTGGTAATATTTTTTTTAATAAAAAGTTAAAAATAAAAATAATTAAAAAATTAAGTTACAGGGTTTTATTTTCAAATGCACAGAAAAATTTAGAAAATTATTTTTCACTTAGCCTCAATAAGTATATTCTTCATGACGGAATCTCTCAAATAAAACGTTTGCTTTAAATTAAAAATGGTGAAAAAATGAAACGGCAAGCGTGTAATTTGAGAGATTCCATCATAAAGAAGACTACACTTTTTGAAGTTATGGCGCGATTTTAGAACAAATTGGTCCAGAACGCTTTGATAATGATTTTAAATTAGATTACAAAAAAATAAAAATTTTAATTAAAAGCAAATATGTTGTCATAACAGCTAAAATTAAAAAATGCATTGCAGAACTTTAATGCATTTGGTGCGGAAACTTTTTTCGCGGTAGAGAAAAATTGACACCGTATTTCATAATAGTTTTTCATGCTCTACACGGCTATGTGGTGGTATTTTTTTTTGGTTATAGCCCTAATGTATATGGAAACAAAAAATATAAGGAACAATGTATCGAATATGGAATTCTTACTTACTATCATCCCATTTTGGCATTTGCATTTCAATGCTAAATGTTAATTGAAAAATGGAAAAATTCGCAATTAATTATTTACATAAAAAATGTTTCCACGTTGTTGGTTTTTCTGTCTTTCTAAAAATGATAACGACAGCTTGATATGTTTTTGTTGTATTCATAGTTTTTGTTGTCTTTATTGTAGTTTTGTGTATTCCTTAAAAATTCATCACGTGTTAAGTGCATTTTCATGTTTTCCCGTTTAAGATGTAAAACAAACAAAAAATGGATGTATTGAGTGCATGCAATAGAATAGAGAAATTTATCAGAAAGAACATGGAGGTGGCAAAACGGATATGAATATTCGTAAAACTGGTAGATACTACAATAATAATATATTGTGTGTGAACATAAAATGTGAATGACCCCTTACAGGACATAACGAGCCACTCGTTTTGACAGCAATTAATTGGATAACAAAAACATAGCATTGGTCTAGAAGATATTTCTCATATAAAGGACAACATTTCGATTTAAGTTTTTACTTACTTTGTTGTCTGTCTGTCTGTTTAGTTCAAATCTAGAAACCCATTTTTAACAAAGTTGCAGTTGACCAATCGAACTAAAAACTTTGCACACTTTTCAGATTTGGATGACAATACATGAATATGAAACCAAAACCAATATAGCGGTACCACCCGATTGCAGGTATTTTGAGGACTTTATCTTAATTTTTAGTCCGAATTGGCTGTATCTTGGCATTTGGAGTACAGAAACTTCCCCACCACAAATTGTGGATATGGGTCCAGGTTTTCGTATAGCCCCCATGCAAAGTTACCACCCGATATCAGGCATCTTAAAGTTTTTATCTAAATTTTCGACCTAAATTTGCGGTTATTTGGTTAAGTTGTCAGTGGTAATATTTTTTTTAATAAAAAGTTAAAAATAAAAATAATTAAAAAATTAAGTTACAGGGTTTTATTTTCAAATGCACAGAAAAATTTAGAAAATTATTTTTCACTTAGCCTCAATAAGTATATTCTTCATGACGGAATCTCTCAAATAAAACGTTTGCTTTAAATTAAAAATGGTGAAAAAATGAAACGGCAAGCGTGTAATTTGAGAGATTCCATCATAAAGAAGACTACACTTTTTGAAGTTAACCAAATTTTTTTATAAAGAAAACACTGTAACTTAATTTGCTTAATTATTTTTTATTATTGTCGAGTCTGAACTATGTGCTGCACTTATTATAATATTATTTATAGAAAACACTTTCACAGCCGAAATACTCATAAAACCAAGCCAGACTTCGGCTAAGGGATTTTTAGATACCCAAATGGGACATAGGAGACTTTTCTAATATCAATGAGTACACCCCGATTCATATTAGCTCAGTGATATGGGACCTACTGTTTATTGCCGAGTCCGAACGGCGTGTCTTAAGACAACAATTGTAGAGAATTTTTACATGGCTAAAATACTCAGGAAATGTCGCCAGCATCACTGAGGGTATTTTGCCACTGTTGAAAATTTTATGTTGCCTGGCCTGGGAATTGAACCCACAACCTTTGGCGTGCAAGGCGGGTGTGTATACCATTGCACTACGGTGGCACCCACCCACGTGTAAAAAAACTCGTGTCTATGAATAATAAGGTAAACAAAAAAATTACTCACTAAATAGAATATAACACCTGTTATATATTCCATTCAATAACCAATATACAGGTGACCTTTACTTATTTTGGCCAAACAAATCTTTTTTCAACAATTTGTATGGCCTTCATCATGTACAACTTTGAGTTCTAAAAGAAAAGTAAAAAACGAAAAAGAAATAAAGAAAACATGACATTCATTCAATTTCGAATAATTGAATATTAATCATACGCCATGTGTTGCGGACAAAAGGTAATTTGTTAAAGGTTGTTTAAGAAGATTTCATTTTTCTTCTTTTCGAAAATACGTACATTCATACATACACGTGTGTATTAACAGAATTGTGAAATACTGTTGACTTTTTTAATTACCTTCATTTTCGTAGGCTTTTGTAAAGAGTTCGATATTGACATGGCTTGGCTTTACGTGTGTTCTTCATTTGGCATTGATTAATACATATGTACATATAAGCGAATTAAATGCCATGAAATATTATAATTATTCTCCCGTTCCACATAACAGTACGCCAAGGAGAAGGTTGAAATAGACTTTCGTTTTTTAATTAATGTTCATGTCCAGATCCTTTTTTGAGGATAAAATTTATTGATAAGGAAATATAGATTCGCAATTCTTTATCAATCTTAAACTTTCAGAAGCAATAAGCTAACAGAGATAAGTTACTATAATAGATATCGGGATTACTTAATGAGAACTATTGGATTATCCTTAGAAAAAAATATTAAATATGTATATAATTCCGAAGATTGATACATATATAAACAATTTCAATTTGGTTTCTAGACAAGACACTAGGGTGACTTAATAAAGAAAAAGACTTCAATAAAATACTTCATATTTACAAATTTGTAAAAATGTTTGTATAAATAGAAGTTATCAAAATCAGCCTTTGTCTTCTAGACATAATTAACATTCAAAATACCCCTGACGAGCTTTGGCAACCACCAAGCGAAACGGTCCGTATGGTAATTGGTTGAATATGTGCTGTGGTATAACGCTAGAATTCATTTTTCAATACAAAACTCCTTTGGCCATGTTAGCTCGATTAATCCATAAATAATAAACTTTCATAAATAATTAAATAAAAATTTCAATTTCTATTAATATACCTCTGACATATCAGACAAAAGAAATTAATAATAATATTCTTAAATCATATTTTTTCTCTTCAATAAACTTTGTTCCAATACAGTCATAAAATATTCAACGAATTACGATTATCTGTAATAAGTAGATTATCTCCATTACAGTTAACATTTTCCTTTCGATGAAACTAATTTCATTTTGCATTTAGCTTTATTGACAGTAAATACATTAACATCCATCCACCTTGACATATTTTCGTAGAAATTGATGCTGGAAGCAGTTTGTCTTCCAATACCAACTAATATCAGAAAATTTATATGGATATACATATACTCGTATGTATACGTATGTACATAAATACATACAAATGTTCATTTACCAATCACCAGATTGATGGCAGTACTGGCAGCAACAGCACGTTTTTATTTCATAATTTATTCAAGTGCAAATTTCAATCAATTTCTCCGATATTAGAACGATTCGCGTTCGTTCGCTTGCCATTTTCAAGATCTATATCCACAGATATGGACAAATGTATTGACTAAAACTACACATAAATCATGCAAAAGAAGTGGTATAGAAGAGGGATAGTATGAAGATTTTGGTAAGTTTGAATATAAATATTTAAATGTATAAACAATTTAATGGACTACGGAAGTGCATATTTTTTGTGTGTGGATAAAGAGAGCAATTTGTTTCCAAAAATCCAATTCCCTTCTACGGAATAAACTTAAAGGCAATTATCAGTTTGTAATGAAGAAACTAATAACAAAAAATAATGAACAATATTCAAATAGGGGCTAAATTATTTCGCCAACCCATAACCATATACCTAGTTCAATCTTTGCTGCATAAATCGTGTTGCATTGTTTTTAAATAAATTTCTCCATTTAATGTTAACCAAAAATTGCCCTATATTGAGAATTTATGGTTCGAAGTTTTTTTGTTCACTGAGAACCTACTTACTTACTTAGCTGGCCCATTACAAAACATTTGTTCCATAGACCGAACTAAGAAAAGATCTCCAATTCTCTCTGTTTAGTGCTTCGCTTTCTGGAATACCGCTCCTGAGAAACCTAAGCGAAACTTAATTCAAATGTAACCCAAAAACCTTTCCTACATGTATGTACCTGAAATCGGTTGGTATCGTTGTATGGTGGGTTCACCAAAACTTTTATGGGCACGTGGTTAAATATCCATAGATACTAAAAGTTTGTGGAACAATTATATATAATAATGTATTGTGGTTTAACTTGTATGGAAAAGTGCGACAAAAATATGTCTATACAATATTTCGATTCGATTTTCTTAGTAGATATTCGCAGAGGGTTATAAACAATATAGCAATAATTATTTTCAAGATAGATCCAAGTTTCGTCATAGTCTCCGTAATAGATACATACAGATTTGAAGTTTTTGAAACGTTTTAGTAGCATTTCTCATTATACTTTTCTGTAAATCCTCATTTGTATTCTAATAGGGTAATCGATAATGATGTGAAATAGTATCTATATACCTGCCGATTTCAGATGATTAGAGTAAAGCGCAAAAGTGTTGAAATTTTGGGGAGTACCTGAAGAAATTGTCCAACATAGTCCGTTTTTTAACGATTTTTAAACAGATCTTAAACTGCGCATAAGAGAAATGTTAAACATTGTGAGGGAGGTATCCGATAGAGACCCTCCGGAAGGTTGACGTACTTTTGGAGAAAATTTTACGATGTGCAAAGTTTCGGTCAAATCGGACCGACCGGAGTTTTTGCAATTTTAAAGCACCGTAATAGGATATTTGTGTGGGAAGTACACGAAGGAGTGGACCGCTATAGACCATATTCTAACCTTATGTATGTCTCGTACAAATATTACGATGTGCAAAATAAGGACTAAATTGGTTACTGCCTTCTAGGGTTGTCGTGTGAGTGATGATAGTGTAATATTCTTCCTTCCCTCTATATCCATTAATTAAATAATTATTCATAAAGATAGATACATGTATATACTTTTATTATAATTAATTATTATAATATTAATTCCTTATTATGATATTAATAATTCATTATTATAATATTAATACTTTGTACAATTCCTCTCATCGACATATTTGAATTAACTATTTGTATGTAAGTCAAGCTTAATCTCATATTTGTTGTTTTCAAATTTAAAAACAACAAGTTTAAAGTTGGATGTAGTTAAAATTGATTACTTTAGGGGATGGCAGAGAAGACTAGTTTCGTCCAACGCCGCTAGGACTCGTCAGTTCTCTTAGTTCTTTGTATTGAAGCAATGAAACCCTTCCCCAATTTTATGACGACTCGAGCTCAAGAATACGTGTGTCTGATGAATTCGTTTAAATGCGAATTCAGCCGAAACACCTAAAAACTCTCGTAGCCCCATATGTAAACCAAATTAACTACTCCCCCCATCTAAACATGGTTAAATATTGACTTTTTAAAACTTTTCGGGGCTATGTCTCTGCAACTAATGAGAATCTTCTTCTGACCTATGAAACAAATTTGTAGATAAGGGAACGAATAAAATATTTGGAGGAAGAATGAACTCGAAAAACTACATTTATTGCCTCAAATTTTATTAAATATGGAAATTTTCCGTAATTTGTGTACATTTCGCTACATATATCCAAAACCGTTAATATTATCTTAATGCATTCTTTTGGTAAAATATTTTCTGGAATGTAATACATAACTCATCAGAACATGCCATTGTTGTAATATGCCTCTATCACGTTGTTTTCAGAATATTTTTAACGACCTTTTAATAAATACGTAAATAATGCGGTGAAATCCGAAATGCGAGAATAAACTGTTGGTGTGAACTGTACATATTTGAAATACGTATTGTAAAAGATACGATCCAAAATACCGCCGAAAGAACATGAAGTAAGCATTTTAGAGTTTCAGAATGTTCTAAAGAATTGCTGAGATCTTTATTTGGAATATTTTTGCAAACGGTTACTTGGTTCAACTCCCAGTAGTTTAGCTGATACTGACCAGAATTTCAGCAATTATATAAAATTTTCTATATTTGATCGATTTTGATGCCCTATATGGAGTTTTTCTTATGTGTTTTTTTTTCAAAAGATAAGTTCTACTAGTTTAGTGCTACAGTATTGCTAAAGACAGCAAGGCCAAATTCCTATTCGTTTCTGAGATAAAGGCCTGATAAATGCAAAAAAGTGTAGATTTAGCCCGGTTTAGATGAGGTCATAAAATCCGAACTGGATCTGACAGGACAAACCCCTATTAGGGTTATTGTAGTCTAAATATGTACTTTCAAAAAATGCATACTAGAAGTTGTTTGGAATGTAATACACTACTCTTCAGAACATGTCATTGTTGTAAAATGCCTCTATGCCGTTGTTTTCAGTACATTTTCAACGACGATTTAATAAAAATGTCAATAATGTAGTGAAATATGAAATGCGAGAATAAACTGTTGGTGTGAACGGTGTTTGAAATACATACGTGTTGTAAAATATATGATCCAAAATACCGCCGAAAGAACATGAAGTAAGCATTTTAGAGTTTCAGAATGTTCTAAAGAATTGCTGAGATCTTTATTTAGAATATTTTTGCAAACGGTTACTTGGTTTAACTCCCAGTAGTTTAGCTGATACTGACCAGAATTTCAGCAATTATATAAAATTTTCTATATTTGATTGATTTTGATGCCCTAGATGGAGTTTTTCTTATGTGGTCTGTCCAAAAGATGATTTTAACTAGTTTGGGGCTACAATATGGCCAAAGATAGCAAGCCAAATTCCTAATCAGTTCTGAGATACAGGTCCGATAAATGCAAAAAAACTGTGGTTTTAGCCCGGTTTAGATGAGGCCATAAAATCCTAACTGGATCTGACAGGACCAAACCCTACTAGGGCTTTTGTTTGCATTTTCAGTGTTGCATAGTGTAACCGAACTATACCATAGTTTTAAAACGATTACCATGTGCGAGAATTGTAATAGTGAACATTTAAATCGTATTTGTAATACTCGAAAAGAAGAATTATTTGTTTATGGTCTTAATAAACTTACATTTACATCCTCTTCTAAATTTCACATTGAACTGAAAAACTTTGATAGGCGATTACCGTTATTAGTGCAAATATCGGTATTCTTATAAGACGTCTTCTTCTCATTCTCCCTTTTTATACCCTCAGCCTTTAGGCTAAAGAGGGTATTTACACTTTGATACGACCAAAAATGTGCCTCATCGAAATAATGGTTTTAGACCCCAAGTATGTTTGTACGATATCCGTTTCAGACAATTTTGAGTAGATCTAGCAATGTCCGTCCGTCTGTCTGTCTGTCTGTCTGTCGGTCTGGCTGGCTGGTGCGCACGATAACTCTCGAACGGATCAATCGATTCGGTTCAAATTTTGGATATCGAAATATTTTGTCCAGATTCGATTTAAGTTCGAAGATGGGCCATATAGGTCCACTCCTTCAGGTACCTCCCCCAGAAATGTTCAAAAATTGTCGCAAAACATGTGCGCACGATAACTCTTGTAGGGAATAACCGATTTGGTCCATACTTTGCACATCGTGTAATTTCTACCAAACTTAGATTATGTTCCGATATGGACTCAATCGGTCCACTCCTTCGGGTACCTCCCACACAAAATTTCGGAAAAGTTCAGTTTAGGACCTGGTCTCGAATCGCTTTGATTTTTGTTTACGCAAGTTGTATTCGCTGTCCTCTATACGACGCTGTAAGTTTCATTAGGGGCAAGTCCATACTTCCTGAGAAAAAAGCCTGAAAGATACAAAAAAAACCTATGACGCCGTGTGTAGTGGTTGGAGCGCAAGATAACTCTCGAACGGATCTGCCGATTCGGTCAAAAATTTGGCTTTCGTAATATTTTGTCCAAACTTAGTTCAAGTTCAAAGATGGATTATATCGGTCCACTCCTTCCGGTACCTCCCCCACAAAAGTTCGAAAATGTTCCGAAAATTTGTGCGTACGATAACTCTTGAAGGGAGTAACCGATTTGGTCCATACTTTGCACATTATGAAATTTCTACCAGACTTAGATGAGGTTCCAATATGGACTCAATCGGTAAACTCCTTCGAGTACCTCCCACACAAAATTTCGGAAAAGTTCAGTTTAGGACCTGCTCTCTAATCGCCTTGGTTTTTGTTGTACCATCTTGTATTCACTGTCCCCTATACGAAAGTACAAGTTTCCTCAGGGGCAAGTCCATACTTCCTGAAAAAATAGCCTGAAAGTTGAAAAACAAACCCTATGACACCATGTTTATGGGTGAAGCGCAAGATAATTCACGAACGGAAATGCCGCTTCCGGCCAAAATTTGGCCTTCGTAATATTGTTTCCAAACTTAGTTTAAGTTCGTAGATAAGCCATATCGGTCCACTCCTACCCCATAAAAGTTCAAAAATATTCGGAGAAATTGTGGGCACGATAACGCTTGATGGGAGTGACCGATTTGGTCCATACTTTACACATTCTCATAATATCTACCAGATATAGATCAGGTTCGAATATGGACTATATTTGTCCACTCCATCCGGTACCTACCACACAAAATGTTGGATAAGTTCACTTTAAGACCTGCTATTGAATCACTTTGATTTTTTTTAAGCAACTTACATTCGCTGCCTCAATTACGATGGTAAAAGTTGTTTCAGAGGCAAGTCCATACTTCTTGAGAATACAGCCCGAAGGGTGTAAAAAACCCCTATTGCACCCCCATGGTCTATGTCGGTCCATTCCTTTAAGTACCTTTTCAGCAAAATTTTTGAACTTTAATCCTAATCAACATTTTTGTCGGTTCATACGAGACCACAATTTTGAAACCCCCTAAATACATAAGTTTTTTGTAAAAAAAAAATTTAATTTGCACAGGCTGAGGGTATATCTCTGTCGGCAAAGCCGACTGATACTTTTTTACTTGTTTTAACTGGAAATTTATGTCAAGCAATTATAGCTTATGACTTAATAATAAATTAAATTATCTAAGGTAAAAGGTAGTCAATTTTGGTTTGTTCTATTCGATAATTAAAATTGTTTGAAATGAAATAAATTGATCAAACTCAAAATGTTTATTATAGATAATCCTGATTATGCAATTCAATGTAATTGCGAAAAATCGATAAATAAAGATATTTTATCAAATCTAGATCTCGAGCTTAATCAATTTTTTTTTCATTTCAAGCTAAATGTAGTGTTAACATCAGAATTGTGTACAATACAAAATTAATAAATAGAACATGTAGTAGAAAAATAATAAAAGTAAAAGGCTTGAAAAATACTTCATATCTGCAAATTTGTAATAATGGTTGTATAAATAGAAGTTATCAAAATCAGCCTTTGTCTTCTAGCCATGTAAATTCAATATGCCTGATGAGCTGGATTAAACCACCAGCGAAACGATCGTAGCATATTGGTTAAGTGTGTGGGTCATGTTAGCTCGATTAAAAATTCAATTAATTAAAAACTTTCGAAAATAATGACATCCGTCCTAATAAGACAACAATAAAGAAAAAAATTGTGATACATGCAAATCTGATGGATGCAAAATTTCTCAAATTTTTCTACACATACTTGCAAGGTAATCTGGTAACAGATACCGATAGCGTCTCCAGGTTACAGAAATAATACTTTTCGAAACGGTTATAATCCAATGATAACGAAGACGACCAGGAAGATCGCTCAGATCCAAGACCAAAAGATGGTATAGAATGTACACATTTTTCTCTGTTCAATCTCAACTGACAAATAATATGTCGTTGGCGGTAGTTGACGATAGGTCGGAATAATATACCTGAAGTAATACAAAAATTATGCCACTTACACAACTTTCTTCCATTGTTTATATTAATTTAAGTCAAAAATCAAATTTGGGGATGATCATAATATAAACCAAAGCAAGGATTATTACACATTTTAATATTTGTACAAAGCCAGGACATATATAGATAGATATGTTTTTATTTTGTTATTGACATTGAGGAATACTTAAATTCCTATAAAGAATGCACCACTGTTGAAAACAAAATGTGTAGCAACGATCAAAACACTTTACCGAATCTATGTTAAACCACTTATGTAAAAATAACTTAAATGTCAATCACTTCATATTCAAATTCTGAAAACACGTAACTTTATGAATTAAATTTCATTCATAAACTATTTAGAAAATGAAAAAGACCACAATTCTAAAGAAAACTTACAAAATATTTCGTACACAAACACCAGCACAGTTTCCTTTGTTTGTTAAATAACAAAACTTAAACATATTAAAACTATCCCCTACACACATTTGTGTACAAGTTATTTTGACATTCTTTCATTTTGATAAATGTATGTATATATGGAGCATACAATAACAACAACAAGAAGAGTACAAAGAAACATCATAGCCTTGATGAAAAACGCAAAATAATATGTTGATGTTGGATTTTTATTCCGAGTGTGCTTCTACTCGGAATAAAAATCCACCAAAAGATGGATCTACATAAAATGTAAATGATGTGTGCTTCAACAAGTTTCTTAGTCAGTCAGTCAGTACAGTACTGCTCGACGGGTAAGGGCAGATACATACAATGATAATGCTAGGGCACATTTGAAAACCATTCTTATAGGGCAAAAAAGCGGAGTTTGGAAGACACACAATTCATATACGCGTATTGTAAAGGAACACATTGTAGAAAACCTCAACTATGTGGCATTTATGGTATGTGTTTTGGAAAACATTTTTCTTTTACTCAGAACTCAACAACTTGACTCAAACTACAACTACAACATACATATATTTCTTATTCATATGTTTTTTTTCGGAAAAATTTATTCGCCGAAAAAAACGCACAATTGTTGAGAACGTAACAGACATTTTCATTACATATTCAAATGTATGCAGCAAGCCATACATACAGATGTACATAAACATAGCATCGTTTTAAACAATAACAAAGATTCATTTGCTTATAGCATTTGGTGTTGTTGTTGCTGTAAATTTTAATAGTTACAATAACATCCAAACTTTATAGTTGATGAATGATGGTTGCGGTAGTGTTGTACGGTAACTTTGAGCGTATGAATGATTTCTTGACAAAAGTATAAAAATTCATTTAAATCTTCCATCCCTACTGTCGTAAACTTCATTTGCATATGGTCTTCTACACGTTGTTTACTTATGTGAGGATACGATGGTTGAAATGTAAATGTGAAGAGTTCATTGGGTTGTCCCGAAAATCTGTTGGTTGAATTTGAAAAGATTTTTGTTGAACATTGCGAAATCACAATTAAACTTTACCATGCTGGCGGATTTTATTCTTATAGTGCCAAGAAGTGATTAATCGACAATGCTTAAAGCTTCTCTGTGTTCTCTGAAGCACTGTGTTAAGCTTTTTAGAATATTTTTGGCAGTAGGTCAGAAACTCGTGGAAGTTAAGGAATTTATCTAAAGACTCTATAGATTTTCAAGAAAAAAGTTATGATGACCACTACACAGAAAATCTGTAGGCTAGCTATTCCAACATTTATATTTTTAATAATAATTGTTCCAAAAACATCACAGATGGGAAAAGGGAGACTTCTCTCATATCAATGAGTGCCGAGTCCGATCGGCGTGTGCTAAGACACCATTTGTAGAGAAGTTTTACATGGATGAAATACTCAGAAAATATCGCCAACATTACTGAGGGGTATTTTGCCACCATTGAAAATGTTGATGTTGCGTGGCCGGGGAATCGAACCCACGACCTTCAGCGTGCAAGGCGGGCGTGCATACCATTGCACCACGGTGGCAAACAATATAATTTATATTTTTAATTAATATTTTAACAATATCCATTACAAGTCTAGTAGTGTCTGCAATGATGAATGAATATTTGTAGAAAGTTTATTATAAAGATCGTGGATTTTATAAAATATTTCTAGGATATCATTCACGCAGATTACAGAGTTGTTGTGGGTTATTTCTTAAAGAACATTGCACACTGGTCCCAACCTGCGACAAAAATTGAAAAATCGATATCAACAAATCTCTGCGACCACTCAGCAAATTGTCTTTAAACATATCATATTTTAATATTCCAGCACTGTTTTTGTAATTTATAAACGTGTTTAACAAAACAAAACAGAAGAAGTTGACATTTACGTAGGTTGTGACTTCTTACAAGGCAAGTAACTCAAAATTAAAAGGATAAAATTATTTTTTTCGAAATGGAAGATTCAGTACAAAGTTTTCTTATTACTTTTACATAAAAATTTGTACACATTATTCGCATAAAATGTGCTGGAAATCACATTTTTTATAATACTTTTTTTTCCAAGTCCTAAAAATTGAAGTTGAGTTTTACTAACTTCGCCATCATTCACCACTCTCCAAATTTTTTGAAGAATGTTCGAAATAGTGTCAAGTTTATGCCGCATTACTGTATTCTCAGTATCTCTTTAAAAATTTACACATTTTTGTTTTGGGATCTACTTATGAGTGTATTTTTTTACAATTGTATATTTTTGGTATACCCGTATGTATGATGCTACATATAATATAAAAAAGAAGTAAACATGTAAAGTTCGGTCGCACCGAACTATATTATATCCCCTACCATGAAATATTCTGACCTCAAATGGAATATTTTGTTTCCTTTCCTGTCCACAATACCAGTGGGAGACGTTTTCTGACCTCTAAGAACTCCAAGTAGCAAATTACAACCAATTCGAACCGAAAATGTAGATAAAAATCTCAAAATAACTGAAATAGGGATGTACCGTAATCTGAGGGCTATACCGAAACCTGGACCTAAGACCACAATTTTTGGCGCAGAAGGTTTTTGATCATTGAGAACTCCAAATGGCAAATTACAACCAATTCGGACCGAAAATGTTGATAAAATCTTCAAAATACCTGAAATCGGGAGGTACCGTAATATGAGGGCTAAACCGAAACCTGGACCTAAAACCACAATTTTTGGCGCAGAAGGTTTTTGATCATTGAGAACTCCAAATGGCAAATTACCACCAATTCGGGCCGAAAATGTTGATAAAGTCTTCAAAATACCTGAATTCGGGAGGTATCGTAATATGAGAGCTATACCGAAACCTGGACCTAAGACCACCATTTTTGGCGCAAAAGGTTTTTGACCATTGGGAACCCCAAATACCAAAGTGAGATCGTGTGGTACCGCTATATGGGGGCTATAGGAAAAACTGGTCCCATATTGATGATTTTTTGGCTCAAGTATTTTTTACTTATTTTTATCATATACTGAAAAAATCAGATTGATCCGACTATTATAAATATTTTTGTCGCACCTTCCCACACAAGTGGGACCACTGTGCACTGCTAGGTTAGGTTAAAGGACGCGTAGCTGTCATATTGGACAGCCACTTCACTCGGAGACCTTATGGTCCATTGTGTTCATCCTGTAGGGGGTTTGAAAGAGAAGAAATGTATATTACTACATGGAAAAGAAGAATAGATATCAAAGAAAGAGTTAAACAAGGTAATGGAGTAAAAGAATATTAATGGTAGAGAAGTAATTGAAAAGGATGTTTTAGATATAAGAGCGAGAGAGGAGAGTTTGCCACGCTAAGGCGCATTGGTTGGTTCTCATTGAAGCCATTTTAAACCTTTGGCCAAAGGAAGCAGTTTCGTCGGTGTGTTCACCCACCGTTCGAAGACTCCTGGTCATGAGCACTGGACAACGACAAAACAAGTGCTCAATCGTCTCCGTCTCTTCTTCATCTTCCCATAATCTGCAGTAGTCGGTAATGTCGTCTCTATCCCATCTGCAGGTCAGAGATCTTATCCTGCAGTGTCCTGTGATTGTTCCAACCATTATTTTCAGATCGGATTTCTTCATGGAGAGAAGGGATATAGTTCTTCGCTGAGATAGGTTGGGCCAGATTGCCTTTGATACCTTGCAACCGGGTTCATTGTTCCAAATCTCACCAGCCTTGTCCCGGTAAACTTGTTCTAGCTGCCTGTGCATTGCTAGGACCGGGATATTAAAGTAAGTATACTTTAGAATGATAGTCAACAGGCTCGTGATTTCTTGATGGAACACTTTTGGCCGTATCATCAAGAGATCCGTGCATTCTTAATAACACTGTGCGACAACGAAAAAATGACAAGGAAAAATGAGTAAATTATGAAAGTAGAGCTAAAAATATGAGACACTTGTATCGGCGTTTTTAATGTTTACATCGGAAAGTAACCAAAGTAGGCGGGGCAAGTTCCGCCCATTTCTTAAGATATCTTGGAACCCTTGCATTTTAGGTATATAGTGTCTTAAAATTGTAATCTAATTTTCTTAAGAAAATAGTATACCTAGATATATGATTTATTCTGAAACTCATAATAAAATTTTGTGTAGAATTTTTCTTACCTTGACACTTTTCACCTAGAACCAAGTTTCATATTACTTTCATACATCAACTCGAAAAAAAGAAGGAAACAAATTTCAAATTTAATTGGGGAATATTTTCATGTTTTTCAGCAAAATTGATACTGATATTTTCAAGATATATAATTTAAATACACATTTCATTTTTTTGGTGACCCACAGTGAAATTTGACGAAGAATATTTTTGTCTTTGACGCCATCTCTCTCAAATTATGTTTTGTGGGACAATTTTGAATAAATTCAGATGAAGTCCGCCTTTAATCCTAAAACGTGTTTTCATTTTTAGAGATTCCTGGCGATTAGATAAGATTTACAGATTTGATGTATTCCGAGACCTATATTAAAATTTTATGGCGAACACTTTTGTAAAATATTTGGATTTGATATGATCACATTTTAAAGGAGATTTTGAAAGATTTTCGAAAAAGGACCAAAAAGACCCCTTTGATGAACCGCATGAGGTTTAAAATTTTTAACGAAAATATTTGCCACACCCTTCTCTGTAAAGTTGCCAAATACACTATATACCTAAAATGCAAGGATTCCAAGATATCTTAAGTCGAATCTTTCGAAAAAAACTAGAAATGGGCGGAACTTGCCCCGCCTATTTTGGTTACTTTCCGATGTAAACATTAAAAATGCCGATACTCGTGTCTCATATTCTTAGGTCTACTTTCATAATCTACTCAGTTTTTTCCCATCATTTTTAAAAAATTGGAGCAATGTGAATGGCTCATGTATTTTTAGGTAGTTCGTCATAAAGAAGATTTTAGCAAGGATCATAATTTGGCTTGAAGATTATCAAAGAATATTTGTAAGACGATCATCACAAGACTACTCAATTTTCCAAGCATATTTTCTGGAATAACATCACAAGGCTTTTGTATTTAAGGACTATTTTTAGGAGGTTCATTCCATAGTTCATTCGTATTTAAAGAATATTTTAAGGATGATTATTACAAGGCTCGTGGATTTTAAAATAACTTAAGAAAGATCATCACCAGGTTCATGGATTTTCAAAGAATATTTTCAGATAGTTTTATGGGTCTAGTGGTATAGCGTTCTTTACGTGGAGCGATATAGCCAATTATCAGATTGACGCTGATCAGGAATATCATATCTATTTTTGGTAGAGTTACTAATATATAAAATTGACTATATAAAGTAGTAGCACAAGCTTTAATCCTTTTTGTTTAGGCAATTTCCAAATTCAACGCGTATAAGCAGATTCGGAAAACAAACTGAGCTTGAGAAGCAATATCCCTACGACAAAAAGATAAATAAGAATATAAAAGTAAATTTGAATACAAACCAATCACTCAATATTTTTTAATCCAATACTTTTCGGCTTTACCACGCACACAAACATATTCCACAGTTAAACACATTTTTCCAAGTTGATTTCATAGGGAAAAGACCCAGAAAAAACCCTTCTCAAGTTGTTTTCTGTTTATCCTTTTTATGTCGAGCTATGTACTACACTTACATACAAAAGATGCAAACATACATATGAACATGTTCGTGCCTATGTGTATTCACTTTATTGTGAATGAAATGTTTGGTGATTGTAAAGTAAATATTTGCATATTTTTTCTGTTAAATTAAATTTAAGAAAATGAAACATTTATAAGCGTTCTCCACACATTCAACTTTTTCCCAAAGGATAAATCCAACATCCTTTCCTTTACTTGTCCCATATATGTACACTACGTGTGTATGTGCGGCATATTGGTAATACTGGGACATAACGAAATTGCCAGATTTTTATCAGTTGAACAAATTTCCCTTTTGTTAAATTGGACGACGAAATAAAAATTGACACCACATTTGCATAAACATCGCTCGATACGGCTAGGAAAAAATCCCCAAAAAACTGTATTGAATAAAGCCAACAGCAATACAAACAATGAAATATTGTATAATTTTTATTATCATCATTTTGCCGAGAGAATTCTGATATTTTAATAACGACTTCTTTCTGTTTTGCTTCTTTCTCCTTCCTTATTTACAGAATTTATTCACAGTTCGGTGCGCTACATTGAAATGTCCAACACCCACCTGCAGAGTGTCGATGATGAAACATTCCAGGGCCTCAGACTGAAAACATTAAAACTTATTGACAACGAATTACAGGATATATCCGAACGTAGTTTCAGGTAAGTTCCTTTTATTTCAGGTGGGAATAAGAAGACTTAGAAATCTCATCTTCTTGGCAACGCAATTAGAGATAAAAATATGAAAAAAAAACAGAAACAAACACACTCTCAAAACAAATATGTTTTCCAATGCCCCTTAATCTATGGGGAAACGTCCATAGACTGCAAAGACAGGGTAAATGGTTGAAGTGACCTAAAAAATGAAACTAAAATACATACATATGAGCGAATGCACAAAATAAAAGAAAAGGAATCCTTCTCAAAGCCATAAAGCAGCTTATAAATATTAATGGGATTTTAACGAAGCAGGAGCAACAGAAACAGCAGCAACAGCAACAGAATTTCTTTATTTTATGTTAACTGAATGATGTGGTTGGGTCTGTGTGGTAGTCAGTCATCATGCCAGTAGCCACAAGAAACTAAGAAAACACTAAAAAAACACAGTTATAACAAGCGCGCACTCACACCGACACATAAATAAGGAACACCATGGTTGGTCACTACATTTGTATTAAGCCAAAAGAAGGGATATTACCAAAATATTTTCTATTAACTCTAAACACTGCACTCGAAAAAGGGATATTGCATTGCGCTACTCAAATATATTCTGTGTGAAATACTAAGAAGCTCCTTAGTCGCTGTCATGCCAAAAGAAGAAATCAATAGCATGTGTGTAAAACACGGGTGTGACTTTACTAAAAAAAATACACATTAAAATGGGTAGATGCAGAAATACAAATTATACAAATTAGTGATTTGAGTCACTTATTGAGACAATAATTTCAATAAATAAGTTACATGCATGTATATGTATGTATATAAGTAGGAATGTGAACTTGTTTCACACAAATATTCTATAATGTATATTGTTAATCTATATCCATTCAGATTATTTTGGGCACCGAGCGTTCGGCGCCACTCTAATATCTTTCTTTAAGTAAACCAAACGCCATTCAAGTTTTTAAAACTATTTGAAAAATTTCGACGTTATGGTTCGGGGAATGTTGCCGTTGTGCAAAAAGTAACGAATATTATTATTGCATTCCAAGACAACACAATACACAGCATGACCAACCAACCTCATATCCCAAACAAAACATACTCCTGCTGCTAGAGCCACACACATGTATTTTGGTCGCTGAAAGAAAAACGGAAGCAACAAACCAAAACAAGACTTTCTCACGCTCACATCAAATCCTCAGGAATCCCTGAACGTTTTCATGAATGCGAGTACACGACTTTCCTCGAATTCAAGTATAACAGAAGAGTCTTCTATTCCAAGACCCCCTGAAATTTAAAAAAAAATAGAAAACAAAATACATACCGCAAAAATGATTTATTACTGGAGATTTGTTAAAATGTTATGTTTCTTCACAACATAACGATGAAGAAAGAAAAAACAAACTAAATTCAACGGAAGCAGAGCATATATGCGGCAAGAAGGAATGAAGACAGCACCATAGAAATAGCAAACAAACCACAAAAAACACAAACAAAAAACTTACAGAATAACAGCTAAGAAAATAATATTAATGCAGAGCTTAGTAGGGTGGAAATGATAAACTATAATAAATAATCTATAAAACGATGGACGGAAAATATATAAATTTACAATTTGATCAAAAGCTCATAAAAATGCATAGACGAACAAATAAGCTCAAAGAAATAGAAATAACTAAAACATTTTAAAAGTTTTTGGTATTTCGCAGAACATAAGACAGTTATATGGGGGCTATACTAAAATGTGGCATCGTATTCTGAATAACATCACAGCCATTTTGATTGAATTCTAGGGGAAGAATGTTAAAAAAAGAGAATAGCTCTGCCTTAATAATATTATACTATTACATAACTTACTTGGGCATCAAACCAAAAATAACACGTTTCTTTAGATTCGAGTCCTACAATGTTTTATTAACTTTACTTCACTTATTCGTACACGGCTTAACTTAACGTAAGTTCCACTTTACTCCACTGACGCTTTTAATTCGCTGTCTGATTTACATCTCACTAAGCCACTGCTATCCTTCCGTATTTAAATTCGTTGACTGAAGCCTAGACTGTTCTAGAATTCTCAATAAAAACAAGTAAAAAAGTATCAGTCGGCTTTGCCGACAGAGGTATACCCTCAGCATGTGTATATTGAAACAATTTTTTCCAAAAATACGTGTGTATTTAGGGGGTTTTAAAAAATTTGGGCGTTTGAACCGACAAAAATGTTGATTAGGATTAAAGATCAAAAGTTTTGCGGAGGAGATACTAAAAGGAATGGATCGACATTGACCGTTATGGAAGTGGATCTCCAGCCACAACATATGGTGTCATAGGGGGTTTTCACACTCTTCGGGCTGTTTGCTCAAGAAGTATGGACTTCCCCCTAAAAAAACTTTTAATATCGAAATTGAGGCAGCGAATCCAAGTTGCTTCAACAAAAATCAAAGTGATTCGATATCAGGTCTTAACGCGAACTAATCCGAAAATTTTGTGTGGGAGGTACCGGATGGAGTGGACAAATATAGTCCATATTTGAACCTGATCTATATCTGGTAGATATATTAGGATGTGTAAAGTATAGACCAATTCGGCCACTCCCTTCAAGAGTTACCGTACGAACAATTTTTCCGAACATTTTTGAACTTTTGTGGGGAAGGTACCCGAAGGAGTGGACCGATATGGCTTATCTTCAAACTTAAACTACGTTTGGACAAAATATTACTGAGGCCATATTTTGGACCGAATCGGCAGATCCGTTCGAGAGTTATCTTGCGCTCCAACCACCTCACACGGTGTCATAGGGGTTTTTCTGCAACTTTCATGCTATTTTCTCAGGAAGTATGGACTTGCCCCTGATGAAGCTTGTACCGTCGTATGTAGGGCAGTGAATACAAGTTGTTAAAACAAAAATCAAAGCGATTGAAGAGATGGCCCTAAACTGAACTTTTCCGAAATTTTGTGTGGGAGGTACCCGAAGGAGTGGACCTATTGAGACCATATTGGAACCTCATATTACTCTGGTAGAAAGTTTACGCTATACAAAGTATGGACCAAATCGGTCACTCCCTTCAAGAGTTATCGTGCGCACAAACTTTCCGAACATTTTCGAACTTTTGTGGGGGAGGTACCGGAAGGAGTGGACCGATGTAGCTCATCTTCGAACTTAAATTAAGTTTGGTCAAAATATTACGAAAGCCAAAATTTGAACCGAATCGGTTCATCCGTTCGAGAGTTATCGTGCGCTCCAGCCAGCAGGACAGACAGACAGACGGACAGACAGACGGACGGACATGGCTAGATCGACTCCAAATTGTCTGAAACACATTTCGTCCAAACATACTTGGGGTCTAAAACCATTATTTCGATGAGGCACATTTTCATCGTATCAAAGTGTATATACCCTCCTTAGCCTAAAGGCTGAGGGTATAACAAGAAAAAATTGGCCAAAACATAAAAACCAGTACTCAATATAGGGATGTTCTGCAATGATCAAGCGAAATCACAATCGATTTGCAAATTCACATACACACTAGGGTCATGACTTTTTGACATTTTTAACAAAAATGATTTCCTGTAGCAAGAATAAATGATCTTTTCTCTATCAATGTCAACTAACGTTCATTCCATTTAAGTATTAATGTCCTTCATAATATTTTGTTCAAACTTAGTGTAAGTTCAAAGATGAGCCATATCGGTCCACTCCCTCAAGTAATCTCCCCCACAAATTTCAAATTGTTCGCTAAAATAGTGCGCACGATAACTCTCGAAGGCAGTAACCAATTTGATCCATAATTTTGCACATCGTAATATTTATACG
The DNA here is from genome assembly GCF_047663935.1 of Musca autumnalis. Lineage (NCBI taxonomy): Eukaryota > Metazoa > Arthropoda > Insecta > Diptera > Muscidae > Musca > Musca autumnalis. The sequence continues at coordinate 2,355,136 of NW_027411755.1, read as the reverse complement.
AGACATAGACCACTTTCGAATATGCACTGCCTTTTCCTTAGGTCAACTCCCCCAAAAAGTTCAATATTTTTGCTTAAGTGCAGTTTAGGATATGCTCGAAAATTGTTCGAAAATTTATACCGAAGCTACTCCTTGTGGACCTGTTTATGGGTGTGCGCGATATTTATCAAAACAATACATACTCTCAAATTAAGATCCACTTCCAAAATTAACTATGTATTTTGTTAAGTTACTTCCTCCGCAACATTTTAGAAATATTAATTTTTTTTAATATATTTATAGGGGATAAGGATTTTGGTTGCCTACCGGTATTCAATCCAAAATTTTCAATAGATGAACGTTTAAATTCACACAGGCTGAGGGTATACATTTATCTGTAGGCAAAACCTTTTTTTTCAAAAAAAAAATATTTCTTTATATTGCTTAAAATAAAACAGTTGAACCGGTTTTCTTCAAAATTTCAGAGAATGTGCATGGAACACCCGTGTTGAAAATAAGCTATATATTTTTTCAAATTTCGGAGAGGGCGGGGTACTCCCACCATGCCCTCCTTTTTTAAAAACGCTATTTTTGCACGCCCACTTTTTAAATATGGTATATGTATATTCAAAACTACTGAACCGATTTTCCTGAAAATTACAGAGAATGCACAAGGATGACCTCTGGTGAAAATAGGCGATGTATTTTTTGTTGAATTTCGGAAGGGGCGGGGAACCTCCCCTAGGCCCTAATTTTTAAAAACACAATTCTTGCAAAAAATTACGAACGTCTCGGCTAGAAAATTAATTTACGAGGCAATGATGGTTGAATCTCCAACCCTATGTACCTATTTGGGGCCCAAAGACCAGACCATGCCTTTTTTAAATATGTTATATCTCTGAGAATAATAATCCGATTTTCCTAAAAATTTCAGAGAATGTATAGGGATGACCATGGTAAAAATAGGTAAAATATTTGGTAGAATGTCGGAGGGGACGGGGTACCTACCCAGACCCTATTTTTGCAAAACTTACGAACATATCGGCTAGAAAATAAATTTGCGAGGCGATGGTGGTTGAATCTCCGACCCTAGGTACTTATTTAGAGACTAAAGACCCGTCCATGCCTTTTTAAATATCTCTGAAACTACCGATCTGATTTTCTTGAAAATTTCTAAGAATGTACAGAGATGACCCCTTGATATATATTTTGTTGAATTTTTGTAAATCTTGCGAACGAATCGGTTTGAAAATGAGTTTGGAATGATGGTTGTGTCTCCCACCCTAGGTCCTTGTTTTTAAATATGTTATATCAAAACTTCTGGAGCGATTTTCATGTCATTTTTCAGATGATATATAGGGATGGCCCTTGGTGGAAATATAAAATATATTCTGTTGAACTACGGAGGGGCGGGTTATCCCTGTCACATTTTTTTAAATGCGCTATATATGTAAATCTACGAACGTGTATTTTTCCACGACCCTGGGTACATATTTAAGCAATAAGACCCAACCACATCCACTTTCTTAATTATGTTACAAATCCATGGAAATACCAGATGTTATGCATAACCAAGCAACATATCGATAGCTATAGCTTCATCAGAAGACATCGGATTTTGGCATATTTTTGAAAATTATAATGCAAATAATTCGTTTGTTAAACAAAAGAAGCTGGAGGTTTTGTATGTATTATTGAATATTTTCAATATGGCATCGAATATCTGTCATTGCAACTATATAATTATTTATAATAACGTAGCTACTACGCGTAGTTACAATTGGTTGATATTTCAAAAATATGCAAAAATCCGATGTCTATTCATATAATATACATTATAAGAAGGTGGAAGGACGAATTTGCCACTGGACATTCATTTGAATGATGGGAACACATTCAATAATAAATATCAGTTATCATCTGAAACGAATGTACGATGACACACAAAAATTCCCTAGAAGCTTTAGATCGATTCTTGAAAGATTTAAGAAGTAATTCACGTTTAGATTTCAGACAAACACTTCCAGTTATACTATTCCAAAAGATAAAATAAATGCATGCCTCATGTATGTTAAAATTGCATATCGACACCAACATTTCTGAAGATTTTTATTTATACTCACTTGCAGAACCCGACTAATTAGCGATTCAAGAAAAATAGAATTGATGGCTTAAGAAAAGGTAACATAAAACTGTTTCAAGGACTAGCAACGCGGACCGGTTCGGCTAGTGTAATATAAAATGACATACTTATATGATATGACGATAACATTGGTGAATAAACGGGTATGTCATGTTGGTTATATGGTGTGGCCCAAAAGATTGCTTTCACTTATACATATCTCTACTTGCAGTGACTTTAAAATATTATCCAAAGTTCTCATAAATAAAAACTTTAAATTTATGTAAACTCATGAAAATTTTATAAATAATTATTTATAGGCGCTCAAGCAAAAAAATAGGTTATACAAACTTACATACTTAGGTTCCCCTCAATAGTAGCGTTATTCCTATAAGTCGAATTAATAATATATTTCCATGTCTTTCTTTTTGTTGATTTTCGTGTTTTTTATCTCATCTTCCATTTGTTTACTCCAACGAAGCCTTGGCCTTCCAGTTCTGGACATACTGCCGTATTTATACACGTTTTTAGTATTCTCTTTTTTGACTTTTTAAAGGAATATTCCATTACTCTTGGGCCAACATTCATTATTGTATTTGCATTGACTTTAAACAGAAAAAACATATCGAACTTCATCAATTACCTGAATATAGTGTTTCTCAATTCCGAATATTCACAAAATTAATATGAAGCTCTATGCGAAAATACCATTGCACCACACCTGTATTCGATTTTAACCACCCTAATTATTAATTAAAAAGAGTAGAGTAGTAAAAATCCCTATTCAGGATCTTATTTCACATACGAGAAAACTCATTAGTCGGCTTATCATAAACGTAATTATGTATCTGTAGTTCATAACCGAAACAAACTACAAACACTTTGCTGCAATATCCAGCACAAATTGCAACTGCACTAAACACCCGGAAAACTCTCAACAATGCATCAGATGTATGCGATGTAACTAAAATATCATTCTGGACTACAGAAATAAACAACTTCCACTGCACATTCCCCACACTCCCATTTACCCTGGTTTACAAAAATCATTTCCTGTTTCCGCCAAATCAAAACGTACTAATGACCCTGCTATACTGCCTGTCTGCCATTATTGGCTGTTGTTCGTTAACTTTTGATTTCATAGAGCAGGAAAGAATGTTGCTGCATCGAAATGGCTAATAATGATGTTGGTGGTGATGGTAAAATACATCAGAACGACCATCCATACAAATGAGTTGCAGTCTTTGACATTTGCCTATAATAAGCTGTATTGAGTTGATGAAATACGATTTGTGTATGTATGTATGTACTTATGAACGTGTCCATGTATGTGGTAAAACATCAATAAATTTCAAAACGGTATGAACAGTGCATTGATTAATGTGTTGATTTTGCATCTGTGTTTCAATGTGAGATCAGAAGGATGAATATTTGTGTGATTAATATTGCTTAGGATTGATTCATAGGTCACAAATGAAAAAAAAACCTTCCACTATATTCCTCATTCTAGAATCCTCACTTTTTATGTAGCTTTGGCATCCAGTCCCCAAAATCGGATTTCTATTTTCCTGTGTTCCGCCTTTAATGTGCAACAGTCTCTTATGTTTGTATGAGTAAAAGCCCAGTTTACTGGGAACTTGAAGGAGTATTTTCACAATTCAAGCAACTATGTAGTTGATATATCCCTACCATCATATACTAGGATCACTAGCTTCAAAGAAACACTAACATGTCAGAAAAACAACAATACATTTTTGCACTGTTCCGGAACCTGTAAACGTCTAAAAGTTTTAACAATTTTTTGCAATTTTATTATTTTATTAAAAATTTGAAAAGTTTTACACATTTTTGTGAGTGGAAGGAAATGCACACCCTTTTTGTATTTTTGTAAACACTGTGCTCTCACTTTGACAACAATACCAATCCACATAATTATTGTATACTGAATGGGTCGGTCATATTTTATAATTTTGAGTTTGTGTGAACTTTATATTTGATCATTGATTGACATTTAGCAATGTCTGTCTACACGCAAACAAACGGAAACATTTAAATCAACAACGACTCCTATTTCGACATAAATGACATTTACTTTAGAAAATTTCATCTATTACTGTGTCTCATTAACGTCCATTTCTTGACAAATGTTTAAATCGTTTTTAAAGTTATTTTGACACATATAATGTAAAACATTTCAACACATTATTGTACAGTTAATCAATGGATCATGCAATCCTGACAACGCATACATAAACGCTATTACAAAGTTAGGGGTGCATACATATTCTGAAGCAAAAATTTTATTGGTGAAAAGACACTCACAACGACTTATTGAAAACAACAAATAAATATTTCTATTTGATATTTGCGAATTTCTTCTTCAATAAAAATGTTGTAGAAGGACAGTGTATGAATCTAAAAAATCTGTAAGGTTTCAATATAATTTGCCGATTTTATTATGGACCAAATTCCTTCACTTTTTTCCAAATTTCATTAAAATTTCTGTTCAGTGCTCAGTTTGATGCTTCAAATACATAAAATCGGACGAAAATATACATACATATATGAGAGCTATATTCAAATCTTCCGTCACATTTTCTAAATTGTATCAAAATTAGACAGAGATAGTGTGCTTGGTGCATCAAATTCCTCAAATCGGCGGAAAATATATAAAGGAACTATATCCAACTCTAAACCGATTTCGATATAAATTGACAAATTTGTTCTTGCCCAAATGCGGTGACAAATTCAAAATTTCATCGAAATTGGACATATGTACATTAGGGCGACCAAAAAAATTTTTTTTGTTTTTTTTGTATGGAACTCCTAACCTAAAGAACCCCTAAATTTGTTATCCATTTGATCATTGCCGGAATCGGCAAATATCCACATGGATGCCGTGTTATTGCTAAATGAATTGTCAGATGCGTGTCTAGCTGTAAAAACTCTCCAAAAATTATTCACTCAGAAGATGTTACAAGCTAAGAATGTGTTTTGGAAACCCTTTCAAAACTCAGTTCTGAGTTAAATTTAAAAGTTATGTTGGAATTCAAGAGCACAAACTATTACAACATACTACTTTAAATAGAAACATATTCTATATTAACGCAATATAACCGCTGAAGAATGAATTTAATATCGTTATTTTTATTATTTTGTTTTTAAGTCATTTCTACGAATGTATGTATATTAGGTTGGGGCGATTTGTGTGGAAGGAAAAAAACCTTAATGAGCCCTTCGCGTTTCTGATTCCTGGGATTGAACTGAGCAAAAAAGTCCACTGGACCATATATCTACCGTGAAAATCGAGCCTCCCGATTTTGACTTTAAGTTTTTTTTTGACGTTTTTTGGATATTTTGACATATAACAGCCAAACCATTGAGATTTTCGATCCAACACAAATAAAAAATAGTAGCCAAGACAGTGATTAAGAACTCTCTAATACATCGCGAAAGCATTGGAACGCTACTTCAGGCAGTTTTGGCCTTGAGAAGGTGCAAACTTTTCGAAAAATGTCGATAAATGACACTGTGCTACAAAAGTTGACCAGAAAAATATTCAAGTGTTCTGATGCAAAATTTTATCGTGTTGGGATCCATGCACAACGACAATGCCTTTAGTTCCTTGGGGTCACTTCGTTTTATTTTTTATAACAGTAAAAGTAGTGGAAATCTGGGTTTCTTACATTTTCAAATTTAAACGGACATATCTTCTTTTTTTCACAACGGATTTCTAGTGATCCTTCTTCCTTTTAAAGGGGTGAATAATAACTTTAGAACAAGTTATTATTTGTTTAAATCGTTTGCACCTTCTCAAGGCCAAAACTGCCTGAAGGAGCATTCCAATGCTTTCGCGATGTATTAAAGAGTTCTTAATTACTGTCTTGGCTACAATTTTTGTATTTGTGTTGGAGCGAAAATCTGAATGGTTTGGCTGTTACATGTCTAAATATCCAAAAAACGTCAAAAAAAAAAACTTAAAGTCAAAATCGGGAGGATCGATTTTCACGGTAGATATATGGTCCAGTGGACTTTTTTGCTCAGTTCAATCCCAGGAATCAGAAACGCGAAGGGCTCATTAAGGTTTTCAAATCGCCCTGGCCTAATGTATATAGAATGAAAAAGTAAAAAAATAATAATTGAATTTATTTATTTACTTAATAAAACAAAGTGTTTATACCTTAAAGTCACTATACATAATATAATTTCACTTCTTTTATAAATATCGTTTATAGCGTCCGATTTTGGTCTGTCCCTGGACCGACGTTATAAGCATTTCGACTTATTTTAGGCCGATTTTACGTAGTTGCTGTACCAAACACGCTATATACGTCCACGCTATATAGTTCCCACATATATTTTCGGCCGATTTCAACTACATAGCCAGATTTCAATGAAATTTGGTCTAGAAATGAATGTGCCAAATTATACCGAAATCGGTTCAGATTTGGATATATATGTATATTTTCGGCCGATTTGATGCACCAAACTCCTTAAATCTGTCCAATTTTGATGAAATTTGGAAAGTGTGTCGGAAATTGGTCTGAAAATAAATGTGCCAAATTAATCGAAATCGATTCAGATTTGAATATATATAAAAATCATAAAATATATTTTAGATATTCACATATAGCCGACCCCGCCCCACATTGATTCTTTCCATACTAGTTTTGCTCATTAGTTTTTGTACAAAACAACAACAACAATAATACAAACTTGCTAAAAGATAGCTGGAAAGAATAACAGAAGAATAATCTGATCAAAAAATATTCCAATCAACCTCCAATGGTTTGCAGGATTATCGTTTTGTTCACGTACACTATATGGGATGGATAGAAGCAAATGCAAAATCAAGCCACAAGTCACTGTCTATGCAAAGAGGATGGACCCTGATTTAGACCAAAGTAACATTTGTTAGCGGTTGATTATATTGGACATCCGCAATTTGTTCTTATCATAATAGACTGAACGCTTCTTCTACTGGACTCGATTTTCTTAAAACTTTGCACATTTCAATATTACTCCCAAACTTAGATCCAGTCAAAAATCAAACTGGACCGTTCTGGTCCTGTAAATTCAAAATTTCATCGCTTAAGTGCAGTGCAAGTGTTGTTCGAGATTCGCTTTAGAATATTTACCGCAGCTAAAAAAAGATACAATTATTTTTGCTTATTATTAATTTCGGTACTTCCTAAATGACCGGTGGGAAACATAACATTCTAGGTGAGTAACTGTCACTATATTGAACCATAACTTCTCGTGTCTCCTCCACATAAGTTTAAAACTTGTCGGTTTACTGCAGTTTAAGTACTGTACTATCATCGTTTTGAACATTTTAACGTATGTTGTCCTATTTTCATGATAACGACGATTTATATTCGATCTGTCTATGAAAAGTTTAGATCCAGTCATATTTCTCTTGCAAACATGAAAAATTTGCAATTATTTATGCCCTGAACTTGGATATCTTTAATTTTTTTCTTTCCAGTAAAAACTGCAAAACCAAAAAATTAATTTTATTTAAGAGGTAAATTCTTGTAAATTCTGAAAATCGAATCTCTTTTATTGGGTTATTTTGAAGTGGAACTAGCATAAAATATGTGGTAAAATGTTCAAGTCGATCGGAACAATATTGCCTGAGATATCGGCTTTGGAAGGGAAAAATTTATTATATTTTGTATGCAACACAGAAACTAAAAAACGCGTTTTTCTCAAAATGACATTTTGAAATCGGTGCCAACTCTATCTCGATAACTTATAAATCGATTGTCATGCAATTATGTGGGGTTACCAAGAACATGAAAATCTAGTCCTTCATCGATTGATTTTAGTTTTAAATCCTTTGCCCGTTTTATCACCAGAAAATATCAGTTTTTAAGCCAAAAATTTAAATGTTGCCTTTTTGGTCTACCATTTTAGTAAAATCTACTATTTTTTGAAAAAATCGATCGACAAAGGACTAGACCTTTATGTTCTAAAATAAACCCACAAAGATATATGTCGATCGGTTAATTAGTTTTTGAGCTAGACTTGCCACCGCAAAACGCTTTTACAAAAAAAGGTTTCGTGAACGGCCACAAAACAACATAATATTTTTCAAAAAAAAAAAAAATCAGACACTAGATTAAGATGTGCTCTTTTAAAATAACACTGTGTGTAATTATTTAAGTCATGGTTTATAGAAGACCAAAAATAAAATGACACGTGTCCCGGCGTTTTTCCCTATCACTTCAACTATCGCGGTTATGGGCCCCCAAATACCTGAGGACTTAATGTCAAAAGGGATCATTTTGTTAGGCTCATATCTTCTAAACAGCTAAGAATTTGGAAGCAAAATTGTAGCTCTCGTCTTAAAGAATAATAATTGCGAAAACATAAAATCTATTCAACCTCATCTTCAAGGTGAAAATCGTCAAGGTCAAATTTCCGTGATAATTTTTTCTCGGATTTTGATCTACAGATATCAAATCGATCAAAATTGAAGCAAACAACCATCTACAAAAATGTACCTTACGAACTCTGTAGAAACGGTTCATAATGGCCAAAATAGCAAAACAAATTCGATGTTTATCCTCTTCCCTCGGTTTCCGCTCCATAAATACTAAACCATTCAAAATTCAAGAAAAAAAGCAAACAACTTTCTGGAACTTACGAAATGTCTATGAACGGTTCTTAAATACGAATACAACCAAAAACTTTTTAAAATATTAGACTTTTATATTAGACTTCTCCGATTTTGGTCCATAGATGCCGAATCGCCCAAAAAGTGAGCATACACTCAACAACAAAAATTTACCTAAGATTTCAATAAACAACTTTTTAGAACATTTGAACATTCTCCGAATGATGCTCTAAGCTGAAATTCACAAATAATTAAATTATTTTTAACGTTTCCCCGTTTACTTAGGTCTGGAAATAATAAACTGTTCAAAACTGGAGGAAATCTGAAGGGTTTGTTATTTACGAACCTGAACAGGAAAGAATGATCTAAAGTTATCGAATTTTGAGCTTGAATAACCGTTCCTAGATTGCTTATATCTTCTAGAAAGTTGTTTATTGAGATCTTACATATACAGTGTTGGTCACAGAATTAGCACAACCCGTTGGGGCAAAATGATTTCAGTCGGCTAAGAGTTTTGATAGGGCAAATTGAAATATTTTCGTAAACAAAATCCTTTTCTATAATGTATTTAACATATTTAATGATATAAGTGGATAGTATTATCAGTGGTTTTTTGAAAATAAAAGTTTTGTGAAGACGTCCAAATTATCAAGGGGACATATAATTAGCACACCCTACGATTTTTAATTTAATTCAATTAATATACAACAATTAATTTATATTGAAGTTAATTCGTATTTAAAACGTATTGAACAAATCATTTTTTGAAAGAAAAAATACTTTATCACCCCGGAATCTCAAAATATATCCCAATAGCGGATCATTTTTCGTAATGAACACTTAAACGTCAGAAAGTCGCCGAAACTTTAAAAACAAATGTACAATTGGATCTGAAATTATTGGAATTGTTAACCGAATTACCGAAATTTAAATATAAAGTACAAAAACTTTTCAAAAAGTGTTTAAGGTCGATGATTCATTCAAGAAAATTTTCGATTTGTATGGGGTTTATAGAAAAAAGATCAATAAAATGCACACTTATGTGAAGAAGGATCGACTTATAACACCATTTGTAATTCAAAATTACACGTCTGAATAACACCAAGGACCTATCATTACAAAACAGCCAACCAAGCACTAGATGAACACGTAGCACATGGGTATGTTTAATGGTATAACCCCTTTCTGACCATAAAGGATTTTGAGGTTTGCTGAAATTGGTTAAAATCCCTGAAAGTAGGCATATACTATTCAAGATAAATGTTTTCTGGATTATTGATATTAAATTTAATGGGTTTAAGCTCCGGGAAACATATTTTCTTGCGGTCTCACCAGACTATCTCCCATTTGCCTTTTGTTTAGAAAATTATTGAAATTTGCGTATGTACCATAGAGATGAACATAGGTTTATCGTGGCATACACCACAACATATCGGTAAAATTTAGTCCAGATGGATAAGTATTTATAAAATCAATAGCTCAAAGCATCATATTCCAGTTTTTTAATGAAAATTTTTGTGTCAAACGGACTTTGCAGATGCAAACTGCTGGTGGGTAATCCCACTATTCGCAAAATTTACAAAGATGAACAAGAATATGATGTTTTATTTGATGTTTCTATGAACTACTTGCCTCAATGAACTTGTTTACATGTGAGAAGATCGATAAAAAACACTAAAAAAAATTCAATTTCCATCAGTCCTTGGGACCCAAGGTGTACCCCATATAACTCCCTTCTTACACTAAAATTTCGGAGACTGGTGGAGAGTATAACTAGCAGACTGGAACTTATTCCCAAACGAAAGGGATTTAAAACTGAATATGGACTAAAATATTGAAACTATTCACAATATTAGTGATTCTTTTAAGGTGTGCTAATTACGTGTCCAGTGAATTTAGGACATTTTTTATATTTTTGGAGGTTATTCAAATTGACAGTTATGATTCAGTTTCTGTATTGCGTTGTATTATTTAAGCATACTACTGAGAATATATTAGTACAAATACTTTATTAAATTCAACTACTTTTGAAGGTATTTTTAGGCAAAATAAATGTTGGTAATGGGGTGTGCTAATTGTGTGACCAACACTGTATATTTGTTTTTGACTGTTTTGCTATTTTGACCATTAAGAACCGTTTCTACAGAGATCGTATGTTCTAGAAAGTTGTTTATTAAGACCTAAGGTATATTTTTGTAGTTGGTTGTTTGCTTCAATTTTGTACGATTTGATATCTGTAGATCAAAATCCGAGAATAAATTATAACGGAAATTTGACCTTGACGATTTTAACCTTGAAGATGAGGTTGAATTCTTTAAGACGAGAGCTACAACTTTGCCTCCACGTGTGAATTCAAATTCTTAGCGGTTTAAAAGATATGAGCCTGACAAAATGATACCTTTTGACATCAAGTCCTAAGGTCTTTGGGGGCCCATAACCGCGAATGTTGAAGTGATAGGAAAAAACGCCGGGGCACGTGTCTTCTTATTTTTGGTAATAATTTTCGTATCGAATAGTGTAAAAGAACAAATTACGAAAAGAGTTTGGTAGTTTTCTTGGAAAAATTTATCAAAAATTGTATTTTTGGTCGTTACAAGTAGGGGCCCCCTTAGAAAGAGCAAGAGAATTTGGCGATAAAATTGTGTTGGATTTGTCCATAGATTGAAGTCAGAAATTCGAAACAAAAGACCGGTCTCCTCTGAAATCTGTGATTCGGAGCCAAGTATTATCCAGGACTCCACATTTAATAAAGAATCATGAACTCCAAATTTATTGGCATTTTTCGAAATCACCTAAAAGAAATATTTTTCGATTGCCTAACATGGAGCGAATCGATCGAGATTAAACTAGATGACTATTTTCCGTATAGTACGACATGTTCAATCTGATTTCTTATTTATTCCGCTGACACTTCAAAAAACCTTGTCTGGTTTGAGATGTTTAGATCTGATATTGTTTTCTAAAATATTTTTTGGCATCCACGAAGTCTATTAGAGTGTATTTATAAATCAAACACCTAATAGCTCATATTTTTTCATGAATGCCCCTAATAAATTGGGGACTTTAAGCCGGTGCCCTTGCTGTAAGTCGATAATATCAGCTTTACTTTTATTGAGGTTTTGCGGAGGTCGTTAACATTAGAGAGCTTTGTGCTTTATCTTCCAGTAGAAATTTTCAGAGTGTGAATAAGTAACACTGCACCCCAACCCGAGTAATTTAGTTCTTATTGATGAACGAGTTGAACGACACACTTTAGCTACCCAGGTGACACACCGATAACTTCACTGAGATGAATGTACGAAGATAATTCATGGACTTCGTCGTATTGAAACTATTCTTCGAGAAGTTAGAATTGGAACAACATTAAAACTGCACTTCATTTTTTAATTGACCGTAATAAAACTTTTAACAAAAAAAAAACATCGCTCTTTATTCGCAACTGTACTCTATACATTTACACATTGTGTACATTAGGGTTATAACTTTATTGCTATTGTAAATATTAACATTAAATTCATATTAATATTAATTTGAGGATGCATTTGTGTGCCTTTAAATATTGATTCAAAAATTTAATAAGAAATTTTTTGAATATAAAAAATATCAAAGGCACTTTAGAAATCAACATTAGTTCGGGAACTTTTTTCACCGAATCCACCAAAAATATGAGTTATTATAAGGGCAATACTCCCAACATGGTACTGGCTTCTGTATATTGTTGGGTTAAACACCAAATGTATATATATTTATGTATACTCGTATATGGATGTCGCCACAAAAAAACCTTTTATTTTGCACTTATCACGTTCTTTTCATATCTATATACGTTTGTGTGTGGCAGTATGAGTTTATACACAAATTTGTACGTGCGTGTGGTTTATTTTTGCCATTGAATGTAGGCAGAATTGCCAATTATTAACCCTATTTGGTCTTAGCTAAGCTACATGTTGAACAGACCCTGTTGTTATTGTTGTTGTTTTCGGTCTTGTTTTAGCTGCACTTGCGGTAATGTTTGTTTTTGAGTAGGAGCAGGTCGTGTTGTTGTTGTTGTTGTTGGGTTTTATAAAATAAAACCGCAAATATTAGTTTTGTGTTTGATTATATCCAGTTTTACGAGTGTTTACTTGTTAAATGTCGCGGTTTTCATAATTGCCCGGTTTTGCTTTGTATCAAATTTTACACGTAATCTTAGGGATATTTAATACCATAACTACTCAGACATGTGTGTGTGGAATACGTAGAAAAGGATGCCACAAAGGATATTCTTGTGGTGTTATATGTATGTGTTTATATTTCAGAAGGTATATACAAATATGTGTGTATTTTTAAAGAGATTATTTAAATAAGATTATTTTAACATTTCTGTCATAAAGGTTGCGAAAATAGTTTCATACACAAAAGATAGTTACATAAAAATATTTCATTGAATGCTTCAAAGTCTTCCCTTTATTGCGTTGTCGAAAGTGTATGCTTTTTCTAGCTACTCAAAAGTAAATTAAAATAAACTTTTAAGTATACTTCGTTAAGTGTTAATTAAGTTCAAAGTTAATGAATGAAAATGAAAAATTTAAAAATGAAAATATATGATGAGTTATATGACCAACAACAAGTGTAATATTTTAGTTTTTGCAAGGGGTTACACGAGAGATTTTTTCATATATGCATACGAAAATACATTTGTAGTTGTGAATGTCCGTTTTTATGGCATTAATAAATTGTTCTTTCTCTTTCCACTTTTTCTCTTACAGTACTATGACCCACAGCCTAATGACTTTGGATATATCAGGGAATAAAATGCAACAAATACCCCATGAAGCTTTACAAAAACTGCACTCATTAACGCGTTTAGTTGCGCAAAGGTAAGTAACGTTTCACACACCTATTATCATAACGGGATAGCTTCACTTTGAAAAAATAATGAAAACAATGTTTCCATTAATAAACAAAAAAAGATCATTTCAAGCCTAATGCCTACGACTTTCTCCCCCCTACTGATGTGTTGTTTTTCCCGTCTACTCCCCTCCTCTAGAAATCACATTACATCTTTAGATGTCAACTGGGAGGCACAGCATGACACTTTAAGATCTCTACATTTAGCTGGTAATGACATAACTGAAGTATCACCCACCGCACTGCATGAAGGTGTCAGTCACCCTTCGTCGGCTGCCATTCAAACGATAACCAAAGATGAACATCTTCTGAAAGGTTCACACATATCCTCCAATGCCATAACAGGCCTCACACACTCGACCAACAGCCATCAGTTGGGCAAACCATTTAATCGTTTACAGAAATTGTTATGGCTGGACCTGTCGAATAACAGAATTTATCACATCTCACCCAATTTTCTGCCCCGCAGTCTGATAACGATTGACTTGTCAGGCAACCTGTTGTCAACATTTCCCCATCACTTGTTCGAACATCTGTATGAGCTGAGAATTATTTCGTTGCGTGATAACCTGGTGAAAAGTTTAACAACAAAAGACCAGAGACAAGTGCGAATACACTTGGAGAAATTGGACATGGGCAAGAATTTGATAGACGCATTGGAAACGGATTGTTTTCAAACGAATTACTCGGATGTTCATATCAGGGCATTGAATTTGGAAAAGAACTATATTCGTCACTTGCCACCAGCTGTCTTTAGAGACATTGGCACGGTTCATTTGGTGTTGGCCTTTAATGAGATAGAACGAATCCATGTCAATGCCTTTGAGGGCATTGAAGAAACACTGGAATATTTGGATTTAGAGAGAAATAATTTGAATGCAGTTCCTGGAGCCATAAGTCGTTTGAACCGTTTAAAATATCTTTACTTGACTTCGAACAACATTAACCAATTAAACAATTTACCAGAGGCCACAGAAAACCTAAGAGTCTTGTCACTGAGTGGGAACAACTTTACCATGATCCCTGTATTGGGTCTTAAGAATTACACCAACCTCTCATATCTTAATATGGGTTATAATTCCATAAGTGATATACCCGAAAGCATCTTCACAGTGGATTCTTGGGGCGCGAATCTGCAAACCATACTCTTGAGAAATAATAAAATCACCCACCTGCATTTGAATTCCTTTGCCGGTCTCGACCAAATACAGGAAATTTCCCTGAGTTTTAATGACATTAACATTCATCATCCTATGGTGTTTGAGAATGTATCGAAAACTTTAAAGATTTTGGAATTGTCATTTGCCGTGTTTCCTGCCCGTAGCATGGAATCCATAGACCCCTTGGATGCTCTGTTTCCCCTGTCGCAGTTAATGTGGTTAGGTCTGGACAACAACAATCTCAAGCACTTAAACAATGAATCATTTTCCAATATGCGTGAACTTTCATACATCAATTTGGGATTCAATCAATTGAAATCCCTGCCAAAGGGTCTGTTCCTACCGGAGATACATTCACATTTAGTCGAAATTGATTTGGGTTATAATTCTCTGGAAAAGTTGGCATCGCAAACATTCTACAATCTGGGAGATTTACAAACGCTCAACTTGCAGTCGAACAAAATACGCTTAATTGAAAAACATGCCTTCCACAATTTGGAATTTCTACGCTACATTGATTTATCGTACAACAAATTGTCCAACATATCACATCAGGCTTTTACAACACTGCCCAACTTAGCTGCACTGGATCTGATGTATAACAATTTGTGTTCATTTTCGCTGAAAACATTTCACTATGTCTCGAATACCACCACTCCGCTAAAATTGAATTTGACTTACAATCGCATCAGCAACTTCGAAGATACCCTGTCATCGTATATGTACATCTACAATTTGGATATGGCGCACAATTTAATCAGCAAACCCGAAAGCTTTGCAAACTTAGCCAACACTTTGAGATTCCTTAATTTGGCCCATAACTCCGTACAGAATTTGGGCAATCATGCCTTTGGTGACTTGGAATTTCTGGAAATTCTCAATCTGTCACATAACAATATCACTAGTTTGAGGCGTCGCAGTTTCCAGGGCTTAAATTCTTTGCAAGAATTGGATTTGAGTTACAATCGTTTGGATCAGCTACAAGTGGAACAGTTTTCCAATCTCAGGAAATTGAGGATTTTGAAAATACGCTGCAACAAATTGAAAGCATTACCTCGGGAAGTGTTCATGAATACCAGACTAGAATACTTGGATATATCAGATAACCAGCTAACGGTGTGGCCTGTCCCTGCGTTCTCAGATGTCGGATTTACTTTGCGTAACATACAAATTTCTGCCAACCTCTTGGAATACTTGGACTCAAGCATGTTTATAAATTCCCAATTTTTATATGACATCAATTTATCGTACAACAAAATTACAGTTTTACCCGACAATACCTTCAGTTTTTTGAATAATTTAACGAATCTGGATTTATCCGCAAATCCCTTGGTCACCACCAATCTCAAAGAGATATTTTTACATACACCACGTCTAAGACGTTTAAAAATATTTAATATGGGTCTGTATGTATTGCCGCAACTTAATCTTCCACAGCTATCCTATTTGGATGTTAGTGGTAATTTTCTGCAGGAATTATCGTCGCTGCATGAAATGCGCCAACTGAGATTTGTAAATGTATCACATAATAAATTTGTCAATGCCTCGTGTGCTGTGGAACATCTGCCACCCTCAGTGAGGGTATTAGATTTGGCTCATAATCCTCTTAGAAGAATAACAGTACATGATATGGCCTCACTGAGACATTTATCGGAACTTAATCTCCTCGATGTCAAGGTCATTAATCCCTTGGCATTTGCCAAACTGAGATCGCTGAGAAAACTACACCTTACCGCCCACAGTAACTTGGGGGAAATTGTATCTCGAATACCGGGTTTGCAGGAGCTCAAGGTGCATAGCGTGGATGCCAACATTGGCAGTCAATTGTTTGCCAAACTAATCAATAACACCAAACTCCACTTGGTGGAAATATATGGGACCAATATTCAAACCATATCACCTGATGCATTTGAAGGCTTGGCCCGCAATCAAAAGCTGCAGGTAAAAATATCCCACACGAAAATTTCCGATTTACCACCGAGTATATTTTATCCACTGCGATCGGTGCCTCATCTATCCATTGATATTTCGGATAATAAAATCAATGCACTGGCAGCGGATAGTTTCTATCCCAACAAGACCTATTGGGATACAGTGGGTACACGCAGTATCATCGGTGGTCTACAGACATCAAATAATCCGCTGGAATGTGAATGTGGTCTTGTGTGGTTTGGCCACTGGCTGCGAAGATGGTTACGTGAATCTGCTCAAATAAAAGTCATACAAAAGGACGATATGAAACAAATGGTTCAGGTATGTATGAAGAGATTGACTTTTTGCGTGTGTGTGTGTTTCAATTATATTTTAGTTATTTTATTTGGAAATGTGATTGTATCCTACAACTATGATGCGATGCGCATTCCGATATTTTTTATCGCGTTAGTTCCGTTCGATATGGTCGTCAGAAAAACGAAAACAGTTTGCATAGTTACAGCAATACAGAAGAAATAAAAAATAAATGATCTGCGGTTCCCATTATGTTTACAAGGGCATGTTGCCAGAAATAAGTAGTTAAAAGATAAAATCCGACGAAATTAGTAATTGATCGTTGGCTACTAGAGGTAGTAACTTCTTATTACTTATTACCACTTATTACTTATGACTACCTATTTCTGGCGACAGACCCTTCTTAAAATAATGGGTTTATAAATAGTTTTCGAATGGCTGGGCATGATTAGTGCTCTGAGAAAATAAGCCAAGGACAGCATGGATTGTAGGATTAGGCATGGGATTTGTTTTTTTAGAATAACTTCTAACCTAACAAAAATTTGGGAGCCACATGAGCCGAGTCCATTACAAAACTACTTTCTACCAGTAGGCTTGTAACTAATGGGCTATATCCTTAAAATGATATTACTTATTATACTCTTTACTATGTGATGCGTAACGGTGGCACCCTTAAACAACCCTAAATACACGTAATCGTGGCACAGTGTGTTTAGGTAGAAGTCAGTTGTTTGCATGTTCAATCCCAGTAGCAGGCCAAAAAATGGTGTGTTGTGAAATCGATCGTAAAAATTCACCTCACCAGTTGTCAAGGTGGAACATTTTTGCAGCTCATTTCGTCGGTGTCATGCTTAAGTGTTCCATACGTCATTTGCCTGTTTTGAGATAATCGCATTTTAATGTTTTGTGCCACAACTGCGTGGAATGGACTAAAGAAAATATTTACATTTTTGACTTAAAATATTAAAAATAGTATATAGAACATATTTGCAAAAATACAGAGGAATATGTATTGGAATATAAAAGTTATAGAGATTAAAAAAATGATTTTTTGTCGATTTGTTCCATATCCACACTTATGACACAAATGTGAAATATTGTAAATCACATGGAACAAAGTGACAAAAATTTTTCCATCTTTGCCTCTATAAATTAAATACTTCTAAATCGAAAATTAAAGTTCTGATTTCAGAAATGTGTTTTTAAACATGAAAGCCGACTAGAAATTTAGAAAGAGCATACCGGAAAACCCTGGACACCACCTGTATCTCAAAAAGTCAAAAATGGCGTATGGAACACTTAAGCATGACACCGACGATTTGCGATTTATAGTTGCCATAGAATAAATTATTATTTGGTGACTATTTAAATAATTTGGTTAGTTTGTTGATTTGTAAGAAGTTACGTCTACCAAAAGGTAACATATAAAGCCTCAAAAAATATACATAGCAATAATCAGCGTAAGGAAAAAAACTTTATGAAACTTTTGAAAAGTTTCATATTTTCCATAAGAACAAAACGAAACATAACCCATGTTGACCGAAGTCGCTGTTTAGTTTCGTTTTGTTTACATTCGTGAGTACGAAAAAAAAGAAAAATTTAAAGTTCTCAACTTTACAACAATTACTAGAAAACGAAACCGTACAATAAACGCTGCAAACGTTTGAAACGTTTGGTAATTGATTGAAACATCCACCGCATTATATTCCAAGTATCTGATACTAGCCTATAGGGTTGTTAAGCAATCAAATGTTTGTGTGTCTTAATGTGTCACTGAACATTTCGCACAGCAAATGTTCGCAAACGATTTGTTTCGTTCGTAAATGAAACAACTCGGAACAGCATAGCCGAAGTACATTTCAGCAATCGTACAGTTTTGTTCTTCTTCAGTTGAAAAGTTTGTGGTAATGTTTTGTTTTGAGAATGAAACGACTCAGAACAAATGAAATGTTTGTGACTTTGCGTTAATGGTGCGGGAATCGTTTCGTTTGTTTGCGTTCATTGGCGATACTAACCGAAATATATCTGTACCTACAACATCATCTATGAATCAGTGAGTGGACGCTGATTCATATTGGCTCAATGATATGGGACACGACACCACTTTAAGAAGAATTTGTCATTGCTGAAATTCTCAGGAAATGCAAGCCAACGTTACCCTAAGGGGATTTACCACACCCCACGAATTGAACCGCGGACCTTCTGAGTGCAAGGCGGACATGCTTTCCACTGCACCATGTTGTCCCCGGAAATATTAGTTTTAATAACACTGTGCAACAGAATGGAGCTCAAAGTCGGGGGGGTGGAAAATTCCTTTTGGGGATGAAAACTCTTGGTGAGTATATACAGAACCCAGAAGGACAGATCCGCCGTGAATCGAACTTTTGAGATATGGCGTGATGAATATTTTGCTGGAGACCCTATAAGCCCTCAGATATTAGCGTTATATCTTTGTCCGCTGTTGTTTTAGCTTATTTTTGAGATCACATTTCTTCAGCCAAATCAAATGAGGATTATTTTCGTAAAGCATTTTGACCTTCTATATCGCATCCTTCAATGTCGTTTTCGTCCTTTATTTTAAAAGCCGCTATAAAAGTACCACAAGATGACGTTTTTCAGCTTCAAAAATGTCGGCCAGAAAATTTTAGGTACGGCTCTCATTGACAACAAATCGATTTTGTCGCGTTTTCGTGGTCGTTTTGTGCATTTACCCTGTTTTTGTTCAGAAAAATACTATATTTTGTTTTTTGTATATTCGTTACAGAACATACAAAAACACAAAACACAGCTTTTTCTGAGCAAACAGGGGTAAATGTAAAAAATTACTATGAAAACGCGACAAAATCGATTAGTTGTCAATGAGAGCCGTACCTAAAATTTTCTGAGCGACATTTTTGCAGAACATTTCGAAGCTGAAAAACGCCATCTTGTGGTACTTTTATAGCGGCTCTTAAAATAAAGGATGAAAAGGACATTGAAGGAAGCAAGATAGAAGGTCAAAATGCTCTAGGAAAATAATCCTCATTTGATTTGGCTGAAGAAGTGTGATCTCAAAAATAAGCTAAAACAACAGCGGACAAAGATATAACGCTAATATCTGAGATCTTATAGGGTCTCCAGCAAAATATTCATCACGTCAATTTCGGATTATTTCTTGCACTGTCATCTAATAATATTATTGAAAAGGTGAACGTTTGGCCCCTAAATATCGGTATGAAGATTTTCAGAAAATAATGCAGAATCTCGACTAATAGTGTTCGCAAAATGTTATGATTAGGAAGCTGTGCAACTAGCAAATAAATTTGACATGCTATAGTTCCCAAAATGATTTGACAAAGGGTCATTATTATATGTGTTCTTTTACTATCTGATGGATTTGAAAACGAAAAATAAACCAATTTGGAGGCATTAAAAATATCATATTTACATTGAATGTTAATGCCAAGAAGCTCCTCTTTGAAATTCAATCATCACTTATAACATTATGTAAACAGGAACGCTATGAATCTGTTCGGTAAATCCAAAATATAACAAAAGAAGACTTATAATAATGGAGGTAAGTGTTTCTACAATACATATTGTAAAGATCCGCCGCCTTCTTCCAATTTCTATTTAAATCCAAAGAAAATTAATAAACAAACAAAGACTGATGATTCTAATAAAGTTGCATTCATAGTTCAGGGTTTATAATGTCGGTGCCATCGACTACTGCCTTTAATTTCTAACTTTTATTTAACTCTTGATTTTCTTTTCTTTCAAATGCCAATGCCAGCTTCCCTTAAGTTCACGTGATATACGCGTAAGCGTTTTTTTATTTTTCCATTCTTTTTCGCTTTCTATGTTGTGTTTGCTTGAAAGCTGCTAGTCTACAGTTTTTTTGCCAACAAAATTAAATAATTAAGACAACAACAAAAAATAACACAAAACACACGACAACTTTCATTTTCTTTTCAGCGTGCTCGTGCCAACACCTGCCATGATCCCACCTCTGGCAAACAGATGCCGATTTTGGAAATTTTCCCCGAAGATCTATTGTGTCAGGCATCTGCCCTCAGCAGTTCCGGTGAAAAGCTGTTTCTTATTTCTTTTGCTGTCATCGTTTTACCCCTGTTCGGTATGACACTTTGATAATCGTAAGCCTCATTATCCTCATTTCATTAAATGAATACAAAGAAGTCTCTTTTATTTGACTTTGTCACGCCATAATGCGATGTGTTGCAGCTGCTTGGCAGCCGTCAACATTCACCGACCGCATCATCACACAAAGACCGTGATCTCTTACTTTTGTACAGTTAAATGATGTAAATTATTTCCTTTGTAAATGAAAATCTAGTGTAAATGGAGAATATATTTAAGCCACAAAACGAAAACGAAAACTAAACGTAAACAGTTGTTAAAGTTTTATACCCCCCTCGACAAAAAACAAAAACAAAGTCAAAGTGACTATTTTACTGTCAAAGAAAACACTCACTGAACGTCAAAAGAAAAAAAAAACAAAAACCGAAACTCCCATTAAACGTTGATATGGAAATTATGAATGACATGTTATTGCAAGTTAAGGAATTTTAAAAATAAGTTAAAACATTTATAGTATATAATAAAAACAACAACAACAAAAACCAAAAGCGAGAGAAACACACTCACTTAAAACCAACAACAACAATGGGCCATTGATTCCTATTATAGAACAAAACAAAATATATAACTGTTTAAGAAGAAGAAAACAAAATAGTAAACTAACAACAAACACATAAACGAATATTGTATTGTAAAACAATATAAATATATATAATTTATACATACGATATATAGATAAATATTAAATAGTACACATCTACTAAATTAATGATAATTAATAGCTTAATAATAGCATTACTTAGTTGTATATTCAATGAAGCCTAACCGAAGAAAGGACTTAAAGGAGCTCAAAGCGTATATTAAAGCTTTCGAGTAAATGAATAGGATAAAGATAATGAATACGATCATCGTTTCATTGTTTCTATAGGTATGTGTATATAAGGTAAATGCAAGTTGCAAACAACTAGAAATATATACTAGGATTATAAAAAAACTATAAATTTTTATTGACAACATTTTCATGGGAAGATTTCATTTTCAAGTAATTACTGTAACTTTTATGATTTGAATTAGTTTATTTCTTTTCCCAGTTGCGAATAAATCTGAGTGAAGATGAGCATTCTTTCCGTGGCTGTTTTGAATTAATTTTGCCAAAAAGTTTACCCTTTTCTGAAAATTTAAAAAATATTTCGAAATTTTCAATGAAATTCCCGTGAATTCTCGCCAAAAATACCTAAGGGTCAGTATGATTCGCCATTTTTAGTTATTCCGTGAACCGCCATGTATATTTTCTAGAGTGGCTTATTTGAATTAATGTTGACAAAAAGTTTACACTTTTCTGAGAATTTAAAAAATATTTCGAAATTTTCAATGAAATCCCGTGATTTAATCCTCAACCAAAATACGAAGGGCCAGTATGATTAGCCAAGTTTTAGTTATACCGTGAACCGCCATGTATATTTTGTAGAGTTAAATTTGACAAATATTGTAATCTTGTAAAAAACCTCAAATGTTGACGACCACCGTGAGCCTTTTAAAGAGGAACCCTGATCTGCGAATCTGCACATGAAATGTGAAGTTAGATGGTGCAGTTCGCGCGCTGGCGAAAATACTTCATCAGTAAAGTAAAGCCTATATCACTACCATACAAGAAATGGGTTGGACAAAGCAGAAAGTCACACCACCGATACCAATATTTAAAGGTGGCGTATTATACCATGGCTGCCATGAGACCAAATGTGATTTTGGCTGTGGATTTGAAGTTAGCTGGAGACTAAGAGAGTTTGTCTCTATATCCGCCCCAGTGGATAAAAGACTAGCCACAATTCGGATAAAAACCAAAAATATTTACACCAGCGATTCAGAAAAAAATATGATCGATATCCTGCCCAAAACATTAAATAACGTAACATAACATAACATTAAAGGCAATTTAACGAACAATTTGAAAAAAAATATATTTGACTTAACTGTCAGTAAATTAATCGTCCATATTGAAACATCCGATAACGCAATGAGGCTGATTGACTTCACGGACAAGGAACATGGTAATTAGCAGAGCCAGGTTTAGACGGTCAACAAATTGAACATACTGAGATAGATGGGAGGCATACGTCGTGCTTGTTGGAATTACGATCATTTCGAGGAGCAAACATCAAGATTGGTACGCACACAACTGAACGTAGGGATTAAAATACAACATATCGCTAAAACTGAACATCGGAAAGATGCAATCTAAGTAGACAGCCACAGCATACTTCACTAAACTAATGCAAATGTTATTGTAATCACTCCTCTACCCGATAACATGCCAACACAATCACAAAGGATTGTCAATTCCATGCAAACTGCCGCAAGAATAGTGTTTGGATAAGAAAAACTTCCACCAATGAACACAGGCTACAATGAAGGGGATCTTTCTGCTACTAAATAGAAAAATGCAGCACAAAGCGCTACCTTACAATCAATAGTAACTCGATCGCGCTCTAGTATCGGGAGAAAAGAAAGAAGAAAATCCAAATGTACAGAAGTCAAAATGATGCCAGAAAATTTTATCAATTATGATATGAAAAGAACATTTTTCCCAGCTATTAGTAATAAGCGTCAGCGATGATGAAAAGGTCACAGTAACAATCCCAGTTGATTGTATCGAATATATACCGCCCAGTCATAATAAGGTTAAGACAACAATAATTCGGTTAAAGATGGGCTACCAGCCGAGCAGTTAATGACCCGAGACAAGGAGCTGCTAAGGGCAGGAAGAACGCATGCCCAACGATTGAAACTTGAGCATCATATGTGCCGTAATTGAGAAAGATATAATATTGTATGTGTCTGCTACCCATCGTATCCATCGTATTATGCGAACGACTGAGATAATAAGATCATATCAGACCAGAGAGGCACACCGACACCTACGATATGTTTGTCGACTATTGATTTGCTTTCAACAGGACTCTGCGCTTAAAAGTATTTCATAGCATGCCCGAGATTGGTATTCTTATTCCTTATTCCACGCAAAACGAATACGACTTTGCAGTACGACATTAACTGATACACGATCATGAGTTCACAGCCAAACGAGACTTTAGAAAATGAGTCTTTCAATATCCTGCTAGAGAAAATCATGCGAGATGTGGAAGCAAACAAAAAAGGCGTATTCATATGAGACACAAGGTCGTAAATGAAAAACTGATAGGCCAAGATCACCAAACTGGGAAGATATTTAAATACATCGGTGAAGGTGGAAATCTATCCTTAGTTTGGTTTAAACAAGTGAAAAAAGGCTATAGTCGGTACGGGGCCGACTATGTGATACCCTACACCACTACCTCTATGCATTATCTTTTCACTCGAAAACATTTCTTTTAGGGAGATATGAAAGTTTTCACCTATCTCGCTTTTATACCAAATGACTTAAGGCGAACTGAAACAAAATAATTAATATTTAATTTTATATTTGACTACTGTCGACATCACCAACATCAATAGGCTTCTATCTCTGTGAGAAAATTTCGTGATGATCCGATCAAAATTCCGACCTGTAGTGTGATTGCAGAAAAAGTGGAAAAAAGGGATGCATTAACGACTATTGCGATATCTCTAATATTTGACTACCTACGCCAACCTACTTTGCATAATTTCAAAGATGGGATTTTCTACTTTCAGACTTTGCTTTTAGAAGGTCCGCAACCAAAGGTGTGATATCCGTCATTATTATTAAAATCGCAAAAATGAGAAGTTGGGTTTTATTAGCGACTATTGCGATAGCTTCGTTGTTAGACCACCTACGACAACCTACGTTACATTGTTGTAAAGGTGATATTTCATACTTTCATTGCCAGGTTTTGCTTTTTGTAGACCCCTTATAGACGCTGAGATATTTGCTTTGGAATAAAATGTTGACTTTTTCTCCAAATAAGTTTTTGCTCATTCCGACCCCAAAATATTATCCGACCATCATCAAAATCAATAGGCTTCTTCCTCTGTGAGACCTACATTAACCCTCGAAATTTCGTGACGATCCGATCAAAATTGGGATGTATTATCGAATATTGCGATATCTCCGTTATTTGGTAACCTACGCCGACCTAGTTTGCATCATTGTAAAGATAGGATCTTCTATTTTCATAGTAAGGCTTTGCTTTTGGAAAGTCCCCAGCCAAAGCTGTGATATTCGTCATTAAAACTAAAATCGCAAAAATGAAAATTTGGGTTTAATTTGCGACTATTGTGATATCTTCGTTGTTTGATCACCCACGAGAACCTACTTTACTTTTGGTATACCCCTTATAGAAGCTGAGATATTAGCTTTGGAAAAAAACGTTGTCTTTTTATCCAAATAAGTTTTTTGCCCATTCCGACCCCTAAAAATTATTCGACCCTCACCAAAATCAATAGACTTCTTCCTCTTTGAGATCCCCATTAACTCTCAAAATTTCGTGACGATCCGATCAAAATTGCGGCCTGTAGCGTGATTTCCAAAAAAATGGAAAAATGGGATGAATTACCGACTATTGTGATATCTCCGCTATTTGGTCACCTACGCCGACCTAGTGTGCATCATTGTAAAGGTGGAATCTTCTACTTTCATAGTCAGGCTTTGCTTTTGGAAAGTCCGGGACCCCCATCAACATCCAAAATTTCGTGATGATCCGATCAAAATTGTGACCTGTAGCGTGATTACAAAGTTTAGATGGACAGACGGACAGACGGACGGACGGACTGACGGACGGACACACATAGCCAGATCGACTCAGCTCGTCGAGACATTCATTCTGGTATATATAAGTATAGGTCTGCGACCATTATTTCGATGCGTTACAAACTTTTTGGCCAAAACTAACTTATAATACCCTCCCCTAGTGGTGTAGGGTGTAACAACAAATGTTCTGTGCGCAAACAGAGCCACCTACTTGAGAAAGTAAGTAGCCACATTTCATCTGATTTTACACAAAATTATTAACATATCTCGATGCCAGCTTATTTAGATGATTTAGGCATATTTTGCAACTGTTTTGATATAATGGTCACATTTCCGATTATCCTAAAAATTTAAGTACTGAACGAAAAAATACTCCGATGCGAATAATACTAATTATTTGTCCCCATATAAAGGTACCATCCAGGGACATAGTCTGCGGATGACCGATTATTTTGAAAACTTCACATCTTTGAATAATTTCAGTCTAAATCTATGTATTCTCCACTAACTTAGAATAAGATTTTAAAGTAGAACTAAAAATCTCAACGTTTAACTTTGAAGAGATATAGAGAGATACATATATCTCTTTCAAGTTTGCCACTAAATCAGATATCATAGTTTCGAGCATGGTCAGTGCAGCCCACAGAGAGTATACGGCAATGTATGGATGTTCGTAGAACATTTATTTTTTCTGTTAATCATTAGTCGAAGCTTAAGTTTCAGAAATCAAGAAATGAGCGTTTAGCATAATTTTCGTTTATCTCTTCTTCCATGGGAATGAAATTGGAGACGCGGAGGGAATGAAGATTAACTGGATCCTAATTTGTCTGCATTGTATTTATTCTCGTTTACTTTACTCCTGTAGAATAAT
Source organism: Musca autumnalis (assembly GCF_047663935.1). Lineage (NCBI taxonomy): Eukaryota > Metazoa > Arthropoda > Insecta > Diptera > Muscidae > Musca > Musca autumnalis. The sequence goes on along the minus strand of NW_027411755.1, from coordinate 2,328,484 downwards.
ATGTTTACTTTCTGAAAAAGGTTTAAAATATTTCAGACTTTTTAAGACGTAGACAAGATTTCAACCCAAATGATATTAATTAATTTAAGGAATTAATACTTAATACTTCTTACAGAGTCTCTATTTCGTATTCCTTATTAAAACATTTTCGTACAAAATTGGTAATTCAAAATAATGCCATTTTCAAAACTCGATAAAGCCGTTTCATACATTTATGTCTGGAAGTATAGTTATCGCAGGGCTAAAGACGAGTACCATAAAATCTAGAGGTATCCTTCTTCAGTCAATTTGGCGTCTTTTCAAGTTTTTAATATTATTATTTATAAAATAAATTAATTTATTTACATAATTTTTATAATTCAATTTCCATTGACTTTATTCAGTTCTAACATTTTAGTTTAAAAAGACAATCGTGATACTAATTGTAGAACAAAGACATAAGTAAATCTATTAACTAATAGTTAAATTATTAAAATAAATACTAAACAGTCGAACAAACTTACCTAGCTATAAATATACTGAAAATAAATAAAAAAACACAAAAATAATTAAAAAAATATATATTCATAAGTAGAACAAAAAAAGAAAAAGATTTTAGAAATTTGTAAATAGAAAGCAATAATAGTCCACTGAAACCAAATAAAAAAAAACCTAAACGAAAACCAATTTTGAAAATATTAACAACAGAACTGATGCATTTACATTATGATTAACGATATTACTTCTAACTCTGATTATTCTAAAGAAGAAATCATTATGATTATTATTACACAACCCTCACACATACACTCATATATACATACATACTATATACAAACACATTCTAATTAATCATCATTAAAAATAATTCCATAACCACATTATCGCAAATTATTAAAATTAGTTGATTTATTTAATATCTGGTTTTGTTTTTTTTAATCAGTTTTGTGAATAATTTTGTACTGAATTAAATAAGAATTTTCACTTTGTATATACAATAAAAACAATTAGAAGAACACAAATGTGAGCCGAAAAATAAAAGATATAGAATTAACCAAAATACAATACACGAATTTTTAACCAAAAAGAAACTAAAACAAAAAATACTTAAGAAAGAAAAAAAAGATATGTGAATATTATTATAAAAAAATAATAAAGGAAAACAAAACAAACTAAATAAAAAATGGAATCTAAAAATATTAAAAATAAACATTTGTATTTATTGGAGAAAAGAAGAGAAGCTGTAAGTATGTGATGCATGCGTTATAATCTATGGGTCGGCCATTCAGTGCCCTTGCTTGCAGTGACAACAAACTGTCGGAGCAATGCTACGAGAGAACATTTGATTGAACCTCGGATTACTTACTTACTTAGCTGGCCTTTTACAGAACATTTGTTCCATAAGCCGAACTAAGAAAAAATCTCCAATCCTCTCTGTTTGCTGCTGTATTTTCCCAATCTGGGATATGTAGCTTACTGATATCTCGTTTCACTTGTTCGCTCCAACGAAGCTTTGGCCTTCCAGATCTGCGAGAACCTCCATGCGGCCCGTATTTATACGCCTTTTTAGCGGGTTCATCATCACTCATTCTTATAACATGGCCAAGCCATCGCAATCGTTGTATCTCGATTTGTTCAACTACATTGATGTCATCGTATAGTTGGTACAGCTCGTTGTTCATACGACGCCGATATTCGCCGTCAACACAGATTGGCCCGTAGATCTTTCGAAGAATTTTTCTCTCGAACACAACAAGCACTGCCTTATCTGCTTGAGCAAGTACCCATACTTCGGAACCATACATTAGCACGGGTAGTATCAGTGTTTTGTAAAGTGTTACTTTTGTTTGACGAGAGGTGGCTTTATTCCTAAACTACTTACTCAGCCCAAAGTAGCATCTGTTAGCCAACACTATTCTTCTTCGTATTTCACAACTGATGTTATTTGTTGCGTTTATGGCGGTGCCGAGGTAGACGAAGTCCTTTACTACCTCAAAATTGTAGGTACCAACATTCACAAATGGTGCGGGGTTTGTGGTAATATTACGCGTCGATACCATCAACTTGGTTTTTTCGCCGTTTACTGCCAGACCAACTTTATCAGATTTTCTTTTGACTTTTGTAAAGGTGTCAGTAACTTCCTTTACCGATCGACCCATGATGTCAATGTTGTCGGCATAAGCCAGTAACATATGGCTGTTCATGTATATCGTTCCATTTCTTTTGACCTTCGCGTCTCGTATGACCTTTTCCAGCAGGATGTTGAATAGATCACACGACAGGCCGTCTCCTTGTCTGAAACCTCTTTTGGTAATAAACTCTTCGGAGAGGTTCTTTCCTATTTTAACTGAGGATCTCGTCTCAGTTAATGTCATTCTATAAAGCCGAATGAGCTTTGCAGGAATACCAAAATCAGACATGGCTTGGAACACCTTTGAACGTATAGGGCTGTCGAATGCTGCTTTATAATCGACGAAAAGATGGAAGGTGTCGATCTGCATTTCTTGGGTTTCTCTCTCTTTTTCCTGCGGAAAAGGCGTTTCTCCTCTCTCCTTTTCTCCCGTTACCTCTCTCGTGCGCTACGCGTCGCTACTGATTGTAAAGTAGCCCTATATGCCGCATTTTTTTCTTCGGTAGCAGCACGGCACTCCTGGTCATACCATGGATTCTTTGGTGGAGGTCTCTGGTATCCAAGTACTGATTTTGCGGCAGTTTGCATGGAGTGGGCAATATTTTGCCATTGTGCTGATATGTTATCGGGACGAGAAGCGCTTTCATTAAGTAATTGGGTCAGTTGAGTGGAATATGCTGTGGCTATCTGTTGTGTTTGCAGCTTAGCGATGTCCAACTTTCGTGTTGTGTCTGTCCGTGCTTATTTGCAACGTTAAGACGGGTACGTACCTTTGCTGCAACGAGGTAATGGTTCGAATCTATGTTTGCTCCTCGAAACGATCGTACATCCAACACGCTCGATGAATGTCTTCCATCTATCACAACGTGATCAATTTGATTTATTGTTCTTTGGTCTGGAGACAGCCAAGTGCCCTTATAAATATCGAGATGCTTAAATCTGGTACTGCTAACTACCATGTTTTTGCCGCTGCGAAGTCTATCAGCCTCATTCTATTGTCTGATGTTTCACTATGTAGACTGAATTTCCCGACTGTTTGTCCAAAGATATTCTCCTTTCCAATTTTGGCATTAAAATCGCCCAGAACAATTTTAATGTCATGGGCAGGACAACGGTCATATGTTTCTTCTATGCGCTCGTAGAATATATCTTTGGTCTGTTCGTCCTTGTCTTCGGTTGGAGCATGAGCGCAGATAAAGCTGATGTTGAAGAATTTTGCTTTTAATCGAATTGTAGCAAGTCTTTCATTCACTGGGGTGAAGCTGGAGACCAGATGTTTTAACATCTGACCAACTACAAAACCGCAACCAAACTCATGCTTTGTGTCATGGCAACTATAATACAGTGCGTCACCTTTAGGTGTTGTTGTGACATCTTTCCCAGTCCATCGTATTTCCTGTATGGCAGTAATATCGGCCTTGTACTTTTCAAGTACATCTGCCAGCGCGTAAACTGCACCTTCTCTATAAAGAGTGCGAACATTCCAGGTGCAGATTCGCAGAGCATGGTCCTTAAAACGTTTGCGGGGGTCGTCAACTTTAGAGGGGTTTGTTTTTCTTTTCTTTCGTTTTTTCATAGTAGGCTGCTTTTTTCTAGGGGGGGTTACTAGCCCGACGCCCGAACCCAAGTTTTTAACGTTCTTATGGGTGAACGCGCGGCACATGTTAGCTCACTACCTTTAACGGGTGTTAAAGGCAGTTCCCCAGGTGACACCACGGGGAGGTCAGTGTCCACTTGGGATGAAAGAGGGACCAAGATAAATCCTGGGCTTTGCCATGTTAAAACCGGTCAGGAACGTTGGTTGGTATCTTCCATCCCCTACGTCACCCTCGGATTACATACCGGAATAACATCATGTTTTAGTCCCTTTGTCTTTGTGTCTACACTACAACCCATTTAACATTAACTTTTCGGCACCTATATTTCAATAATCATCTCTCTACTAAATATCTAATTCTGAGAACATATTCTATTTCAATAATTGGTGAAATACAAACAAATCTGTATTTGTTAGCTTAAAATCATAATCAGCCTCTTTTAATTACCTTTATATCGAATATTTTCCGTTACAGTTGTGTTTCTGTCATTAAAACACACTCTTTTAGAAGTTTGGACATTATAGTATCATAATGACATGACATTTTGTTTGACAGTTGTTGAAACATACCCTGAACTTATCAAAACAAAAAATTCTACTTTCTGTACGTTAAGTAAACTAAGAGTATTTTTCAGGTACATCAGAAATATGGGGGGGAAGTAACGGTATATATTTTCATTGGAAACCTCAAAGGTACCCTCAAATGAAGTGGTGAGCAAATGAAATGAATATCTTTTGCTTCAGCCCCCTTTGAGAGCAGATTATAAAAGGGCACAGAGTTTATGTTTTGTTTTTTGTTTTTTCTCCTTTCTCACCATGTTTCTAGTTTGTTTTGGACAAATGAATGGGCAGACTGAAATGGACAGATAGCTTGCCTAGCCTAATAGTCATTGAGCCTTCTACACTCCGAAAAGGGACATAATACCTTTGTGTGGTTTCTTTGTGCAGCCATGAGCAACATTTCATAACTTTAAGCCCACCACACAACAACATCCACACAAAATCTTTTTCGGCCAACAACAAAGCAAGGGTCCTGTAAAAAGGATTGTGTTTAATTTGTGTACAAGCTTAAAATTAACAACATTTATTTTAGACATTTGTAAAAATATTTAACAATCTTTGGTTTTTGCAATTTGATATGAAGCACCAGCCAGAAGAGTTCAACCCTTTTTCAGTTCGGCCATAATTCTGGAAATAATAAGGCTTATTGTGTAATTTGTGGTTAGCAACTTTTTGGATTAGTTCCGGCTAAATACTAAAATTAAATATTAGTTAGTTTTTCCGAAAAAGGGCAAAATATTTAGTTTATAATTAAAATAGTAGTGGGACAAAACTACATACATAGTTGCCTTTAGGACATTTCGAAAACTTAACTATTTTCCCCACTTCCAAAAATATGCAAACATTGTTGAAAATATTTTCACACATAAGTGGTAAGTAACTGTTAAGGGAATGACATAATTATGTGATAAACGCAACTTAAAAAAACACATGGGCGATTATCTCAACTGTCCTTTTGCAAAGGGAAGAGAAGGTGAGAGAAAGAGATTACTGCAACTGTACATAGCTTGAATTACACAGTACATGAATTGTCCTAACTGCAGGAATATGATAATTTTGGGTGACATGGATAAGTGACCCCTCACATACGACACCCAAGTTGCCTTGGGGCTTCATGGTGTGTCCCAAAAAGAGAAGAACTGTGTAAATAAACAATTAAGTGGCCAAGTAGAAAAAACATTAGGTGAATTGGTAAAACCTTAGTTCTAAAATAATATGAACACAATGTGTAGATCAAGAAGGAATTTAGCGTATACCCAGAATAATCAGCAGACCCAATTACGAATATTTTTGAAAATTTCTACTAAAGAAATTTTCAAAAATTGTTCAACTTATATCTCAATAAAGATTTTATACAACAACGTTTATTGCATATCAAAAAACCCTCAAAATTCAATATATTGCAAGTTTTTGTTGATAGGGATTTATAAGTTATAAGTTAAAACATATATTTTGCCGAAAGAGATGTACCCTCTGCCTGTGATTGTACAAAAAACCGGTAACGAGAGCGGTGAACTTAAATGTGCAAAGAACAGAGGCCTAGTTCTAAAAATTGCGAGAAAAAAAGACATCCGCAGTATTTTTTATACTTTTTGGAGTTCGATAGTTATCGTGGGTCAGAATCCCATGGACAACATTTGCTGAACATTTAAAAACAAACCTCGAACAAACCTTAAAATGTACTTAAGCAAAATTTTGAAATTTTATGGTACCCTAATCGGATACTCAATTCGTAATTAATTGTGCTCATCAGTCTATTTTATTCAGGTATCAGCACTAATACAAACGCATTGTTTGCGGTTTCACACATACGACTCTCTCTTGTTCTCTCCACAAACAGCGTGTGCGTTAATGCATTGCTAAAACTAAAAATCATTGAAACAAGCGACAGCAGGACCTTCTTCATTGACTTCTGAACGAGGACTGAGTGGTGGTTGTTCTGTTGTTGTTCTCATCAAGGGCATGTGTGCCCCCTTTTTGCCGGATGCTGATTTAGTTTGTGTCGGTAGGCCTTTTTAGAACTATCGGCCCCTTATTTCAGCAAGAATGGACTTCGCAATCTGAATTACTCGTCCGCCTGATACACTCCCGTATTTATACCCGCTCGCTGATGCATTGACTTTTCCAGCATCCTCTATCTAGGATGTTCTCCACTGTTCAAACGAAATACGAACCGACTCGCAAACACACACATACAAACAAGCGGATGAACATAAACAGCAAATGTGGCAGAGGCAATAAATAAGAGAGTGTAGAAGGCTGACAATGAATGACGTCACAATGTTGAAAGATTATGAGACTAAAACTTAATGATCAAAAAAATATGAGAGAGAGAGTACAAATATAAGCCAAATAAAAACGAAAATAGTAAGTGCAATTCTATACAGTAATTGTTGTTGTAAAATGGATTCAAATAAAAATTTCCGCTACAAATCAATTCTACATTAACGAAAATTCATCTAAATTAACTTAAATCCGCAAGCTACGTTCGTAACAACACATTTCCGTTTCTACAGGTTAACGTTTAAACATCTTGTAAGTGATTTTTAGAGCAGCTTTGTCCTTCGGCAAAGAAAATTTGTATTATTTCTCTTCAAAAGAATTATACCGTCGTCTACAAAGCAGGCTGATTGAAATGCATCATTGTTTAAGGTTCTTCGTAGAATACGTATGACGCTCTGTGACGCTTCTTCACCGACTTTCTCTTATTGTTACGACATGTAGCCTGTAGCTAATACGGCATTTGGTTTATCCAGTTCCTAAGGGACTGTTCAACCTAAAACGCGTTTATGGATTTCCTGAGTTTTCAGTGCTAAAGTTGTAGAAATCACATTGCTTGGAAAGAGAAGCATTTTATTAAAAAACGTTCACTCGATATGGCGTACTGCCTCGTGTAGTGCGACTTTCTCAGATCTTTCTTTTACGTAAACATATTAATTGTAACATATCGTTTTGAATGTAACTCTTAATCACTGTATCGACTGTACGTAAGAATGAATGCATTGCCAGATTAAAAGTAAACGCGAAAGTCTAGCAGGCTTTAAAAATTTCGAGTCAACTTCCTTCTGAGTAAGGTCGTAAATAGAGTGTCCAAAACCGTAACCGGTTAGCCGGTTAACCGGTTTAGAGTTACAAAACCGAAAGCGGTTTTCGCCAAAAACGTAATTTTCGGTTAACCGAAAAAACGGGTTATTTGTGTCGGTTAACCGTTATAAGAAAATAGTAATGGAACATTGGTGGCGTTTTTTATTAGGATAACTGATACAATTTTGTTTTTTTTTTTTTTCAAAATAGTCTGGCTTAATCCCATTGTTGTTGTTTTAATATTTTAAAACAACTCATTTATTAGTGGAAAAAGTTTGGCATTGTTCGCCAAGGGGTAAGGCCGGAGAGCCCATAGTTTCGATTCTCGCCACAGAATCTCAGCTTGTTTGTTTATTTTTTAATAACTTCTTCAACAAAAAACATTTATTTTTGCAAGTGAAAAAGGAAAGTAGAAGATTCGAACCCACACAACCACCACTATGTGACATGCATGTTTCGCCTTTGGTCGAGGCTCTTCAGACATATCGGCTGTAGAACGGCTTCTCCGTAATCGAACTTTTCTTCTTTCAAAAACATTTTTTTGTTTTTTTTTTTTCAAATGAAAAAATTGCATTTAAGGGAAGAAAAGATCGATGACAGAGAAGCCGTTCCACAACCGATATGCCTCTACCAAAGGCGAAACATGCATGTCACATAGAGGTGGTTGTGTGGGATCGAATTTTCAGCTTTTCTTTTTCACTTACAAAAATAAACCGTCATTAAGCTCGATTCTAACGAGAAATTAATTAAAAATTAATATTAAAAATGATCTTCGCCCAAATAGGAAAAATTTTCAAATAAAAAAAAGTTCATACCCTAACATCAGCTCGAAGTATAAAGGTGAACAAAGAAAAAACTTCAATGAAAAGTTTTTCTTTGGCAACCTTACACAACCCCGATGAAAGTGAGATTGTGACAAGCTGTGACAAGCTACCAACAAAATTTTGTTATGTTGGCACATAACAGTGGGAAAGGTTAGATTTGTTTTGCAAACACTTTCGTCGGGGTTGCCAAAGAAAAACTTCTCATTGAAGTTTTTTCTTGGTTGACCTTTATTCTTCGAGCTGACGCTTGATGTTTGGGTATAACAAGTTTTTTGTTGAAGAAGTTATTGAAAAATAACTTCGGTGGAGAATACCCTTTGGCGAACAATGCCAAACTTTTTCCACTAATAAATTAGTTATTTTTAAATATTAAAACAACAACAATGGGATTAAGCCAGACTATTTTGAAAAAAAAAAAACAAGAATAGTAATATTAACAGTGTTTTATTTAACTTGCTTTGGTGTCCGCTTAGTTCAAATCTAGTAACTCATTATACCCTCAGCATTTATGCTAACGGGGGTATATGGCGAATAACAAAATTCCTTTACAATTCCATTTGAAAAAAAAAAATTAAAAATTTTTTTGCAAGCACTTCTACGATTTTTGGTATAGAGGTAAAGGAAAAAAATCCGGTTTCAAAACTGCTCGCGTTCACAAAATTGGCCAATGCGCGCAAAAGTTATAGCGGTTTTTATTCTCATATAAAGAAAAAATATTTAAAAATATATTTTTTGTTGTTATGAGAAAATGTATGCATAAATCGTTAACAGCATTCCATATCTATTCGTAGATGTTTAAATAGTTATTAAATTTATTATTATTTTCGCGGAAATTCAACAAATAATAAGAAAATTTTGAAGTACATCCGAATTATCCTGTCCCAGAATCCGTACAAACCCTCAAAAAATAAATATATGCCTAGAAAAATATGATACCAAATTTATAGAGATTGGGTACATAAATTGCATATTATAGCAACAACAAAAGAGAAAAACTTATTGTTGGAAAATATTGTTGCAAATATTTTTTTGGTTTGATTCTAAAAATTAGAAACAAATATTTGGGAGTTCTCCAACTATTTTGCTAAAATCCCATCGAATAATGAATGTATACTGTTAAAACTTCATCAAAAAATATGGTTTACCATCGCGAGAGTTAACCTGATTACTGCGATAACTTATAAGGGTAGGAAATTAAGAGTAATATTGATATTACAATCATTCAATTAAAATTAAAAAGCCCGTTATTCGCGAATTAGTTAAAGTTGGTTGATGCTCATCCGTTCTTGGATACAGCGAATCAATCTCTTTCAAAATTTGTGCATATTTCGATGTTTCACTCAGGGGTCATTGTGTGCCGCCAGTTGCATCATACACTACAAAAAACCTTAAAGTTGGTAAAAGTCGCGCAATGTGCATACGATTTTGATGCCTATCAAAAATACGTCAAAACATACCAATTTTAATTAGATTCTTCAAGAACCGCGGATGTGCCTCCACATTCAATTTTTTGTGAAAGACCCATATTACTCGCGTATCTCTTTTCTTTTATGACACGCGTTTTCGCAAATATTATAATCGCCAGTAAAGGATTCCATTTATGTAAAAAATTTTAAAGAAAATCGCGATTTAGTACGCGGATTTGTCAAAATATATTTTTGCTAATTTTCCGTTTTTCAAGGTATCTATATCCGCGGTTTTAATAGATGGATTCGATCGCGGAAGGCTTCATTAGAACCGCCGCATAAAAAAACTAAATGCACGCGGGTTTCAAAGGAAATGGAATGACAGTTGTAAATTTTACACGCAAAAAATAGGTTTTGTAAGAAAATTCACTAGGATGCTGTAAGGAGCACACTCATGAGATATGCATCAGACGACGTAAAATCACGAGTTCTATAATCGTGTTAAGAGTTTGGAATATTATCTTCTTGCGCGTCCGGATTGCGCGTGGATATATCGAAAAATCGTACACTACAATCGTGTTGCCCATGGAGTATTCTGTGATTCTTTTTTTGGGGATAGGTCTATAAAATGTAAGGTTAAGCCAGAAATCGTATGAGAACATAAAAAAACTTGTTGGCTTCAACCCATTTTTACTCATTTTTCTACATTGTTGCCAACACAGCTTCCACGAAAATTAATTTTAATGGTCCACATTATGGGATCCCTCCTAAAACACTTCATTTTAAAGAATTGTAGTCATACTTTATAGAATATGGTAACAGTTCGCGAATTCTGATAGGGTGAAACTCGGATTCATCGATTGCAAAATATTTTTGTTATTTACCATATACACTTTCATACGGGCAAAATGTGCCTCATCGAAATAATGGTTTTAGACCCCAAGTATGTTTGGACGAAATGTGTTTCAGACAATTTGGAGTTGATTTAGCCATGTCCATCCGTCTGTCTGTCTGGATGGAGCGCACGCTAACTCTCGAACGGATCAACCGATTCGGTCCAAAATTTGGCTTTCGTAATATTTTGTCCAAACTTAGTATAAGTTCGAAGATGGGTTATTTCGGTCCACTCCTTTCGGTACCTCCCCCACAAAAGTTCGAAAATTGTCGGAAAAGTTGTGCGCACGATAACTTTTGAAGGAAGGGACCGATTTGGTCCCTACTTTTCACATCGTGGAATTTTTACCAGACTTAGATTTCCCATAGGTTCCCATATGGACTCAATCGGTCCACTCCTTCGGGTACCTCCCACACAAAATTTCGGAAAAGTTCAGCTTAGGACCAGTTCACGAATCGCTTTGATTTTTGTTGTAGCATCTTGTATTCACTGCGCCCCATATAACGGTATAAGTTTCATCAGGGGCAAGTCCATACTTCCTGAAAAATAGGCTGAAAGGTACAAAAAGCCCCTATGGCACCGTGTGTAGTGGTTGGAGCGCAAGATAACTCTCGAACGGATCTACCGATTCGGTCCACGAATTGGTCCTCGTAATATTTTGTGCAAACTTAGTTTAAGTTCGAAGATAAGCCATATCGGTCCACTCCTTCAGGTACCTCCCCCACAAAAGTTCAAAAATGTTCGGAAAAATTGTGCGCGCGATAACTCTTGATGGGAGTGATCGATTTGGTCCATACTTTACACATCCTAAAATATCTACCAGATATAGATCAGGCTCGAATATGGACTAGATTTGTCCACTCCTTCGGGTACCTCCCACACAAAATTGTGGATAGATTAATTTTAAGACCTGCTCTCGAATCACTTTGATTTTTGTTGAAGCAACTTACATTCGCTGCCTCAATTACGGCAATAAAAGTTTTTTCAGGGACAAGTCCATACTTCTTGAGAAAACAGCCCGAAAGTTGTAAAAACCCTCTATGACACCATATGTAGTGGCTGGAGGGCTCGAACCGAATACTGCGTTCGTCCACACTTTGGATATTGTAATATTTCTTCGAATATTAGATGAAATTCGAAGGTGGTGCTTATAGGTCCACTCCTTCCGGTAACTCCCCCACAAAAGTTCGAAAATATTCGCTAAAATGATACGCGCGATTTCTCATAGACGTAGCAACCGATTTGGTCCAAACTTTGGATCTCTAAATATTGTCGAAATTTGGGCCATATCTGTCCAATTCTTGTGGTACCAGCCACACCTATGTTCAAAATTTTTGTGTGGAAGATCTCTTGGATCCTATCCATACTTTTGTCGGTGCATACAGAAAAAAAGTATTTCAATCTACCCAGGCTGAGGGTATATTTCTGTCGGCAAAGCCGACTCATACTTTTTTACTTGTTGATGACGAACTAAAACTCTGCACACTTTTCAGATTTGGACGACAATACATGAATACGAAATCAATACCAATATTGGTCCATTTTTACACGGTTTTACAGTATTTTATCTAATTTGATTTTCAAATCTGGTAACTAATTTTTCACACAGTTACAGTTGACGAATCGAACTAAAACTTTGCACACTTTTCAAATTTGGATGACAATACATGAATATGAAATCAAAACCAATATCGACCACTTTTACACTGTTTTATCTAGTTTGCTTTTCAAATCTCATTTTTCACACAGTTGCAGTTGACCAATCAACTAAAACTTTGTACACTTTTCAGATTTGGATGACAATACATGAATATTAAATCAAAACAAATATTGTGTTTTTATCTCATTTGCTTTTCAAATCTGGTAACTCATTTTTCACACAGTTGCAGTTGACCAATCGAACAAAAACTTTGCACACTTTTCTGATTTGGATGACAATACATGAATATGAAACCAAAACTAAAATGTATACGTTTGTCCTATAGTCCCCATATTACGGTACCACCCGATTTCAATTATTTTGAGGATTTTGTCTTCATTTTTAGCTGTAATTTGGCATTTGAAGTTCCCAACGGTCCAGGAACTTCCCCCCTAAAAATTGTGGACATAGATCAAGGTTTGGTATAGCCTCCATATCGGTACCACCCGATATCAAGCATTTTTATGTTCTTATCTACATTTTCTGCTCAAATGGACTTAATTTGGCATTTGGGGTTCTCAGTGGTCAAAAAAATCTATTTTCTAAAAAGTTAAAAATAAAAAATAATTAAAAAAATTAAGTTACAGTGTTTTATTTATAATTGCACTAAAATCTAGAAAATAATTATTCTTCATGTTGGAATCTCTCAAATAAAACGCTTGCCGTTTAATATGGTTGCCATTTTTAATTTAAATGCAAGCGTTTTATTTGAGAGATTCCAACATGAAGAAGAATTGTTTTCTAGATTTTAGTGCAATTATAAATAAAACACTGTAAGTTAACATTTTAATTATTTTTTATTTTAATATTAAATTAAAATTGTATTCTTGAAAGTAAACTAAAATTAACTAATCCAAGGTACCGGCATAGTTGTAAATGTCAGATACCTTTAAATTTTAAAAATATTTTGTGTAAAATGTATTGTTGTGCAATCTAGTTCAACTGAACGATCTATGAAAAAACTGCGTAGACGTAATATCGCAAGGTAGTTTGAATGACGTATGGGTACGTTTTTGAATTAGTACAGCAAACGAAGAACTTGTCGAATTTAGGGTTGTAAGGGTAACGGTAACAAAATGCATGTTTGATTGCGGTACGATAATTTGAGGTTCTAAACGCATGATGGAGAATCCATACTTAATAAAATGTACACTTAATTCTTTTGGTACACAAATTTATATATGTAAAGGTTTTTACTATTCTTAGAACACAATTTCAATCTTAATTTTGCTGTCCCCACTTCGAGGTTAAATGTCAAAAAAGGAATATTATGAGATAATTATATAATAACGAAGTCATTATACTTAATTTACCCCTATCAGCACAGTTTTAATCAAATATTTATCAATTATGAGCAATTTTGTACCTATTTTACAAAACCGGTTTAAACCGGTTAACCGGTTTTGAAAATTTTTGAAAACCGAAAACAGGTTTTTGAAGTTAATAAAAATTTCGGTTAACCGAAAACCGAAAACCTACCTACCAATGAAAAAAAAACAACGAACACAATATATGCTATTATTATTTATTGCTCTTACGCCATATCGTGCACGCATAGTGTCAAAATATATGCAATAGTTTCCCAGAAAATTTCCAAAAATTTAGCCGACTTTAGGAAAATGCCACGTCTACTGCTTCCACTATTCTGACGTAATTTTCTGGTTTCCTTTGTTTCAATATGATTACTATTTCGGTCAGGAAACTCGATTTCTGAATCTTTTATCTTATTACGAATTTCTCGTTATCAGATTTCCTCTCTTAAAGTGGACAACTTTCTTCGAATGACTCACTACACCAGTAACATTCTATAAAGAAGCAAAGAATGATGTAACTCAAAAATAAAAAAATATATTGTGAAACTAATCTACAACAATACGAAAATTTTAAATTTTCTTCACAACTTATGTATATTCCAGCATATATCTTGCAGTTGTATTAATGGTTTCTTAGAACATGACATTTGCAGTTACACCCTTCACAACAAACTTCGCCTATAAACAAAATTATCTTTCGAACTAATAGTTCCTAGAACAACCTAATAAATTTTACAAAATTCTTTACATGTTATAACCATTATTTTTCATATAAATATCAACGTTATTCTCTAATTCGTATTTTACGAATATGAAGTTAAAATTGGATTTTTGTCTTAATTAAAATGACTTGATTAGAGAGTAAATAGTTTTAAACCCAAGTGCTTGTTTTTCTAAAGGCTTGTTTTCGTTACCTACTGCGGTTGCTGATATTCAATCCATTAGATTTCCTTCTTGGGAGGTGCTCATTTAATGGCAACAAGATATCCCAAGGAAAAGTACAACCTGCAATTCGTTTAGACTGCTGTTTTAATCGTAACAAGAAATCTAGTTACGCCCACATACAAACGTTCACCTACGTGTGTGATTTTGTCGGTGTTAGTGAGCAATGCAATTCAGCTCCACTAAATTCAACTCGACTCAATTCAGTTTAGTTTTCTATTTCTTCTAAAGAGTTTATGTGTCTCCGTGCACGGGTAAGTGTGTTTGTGCGGTAATAGACACTGCAGAACATAAACTCCAATGAGAAAACGATTTAATCCTCAGATATGTTGGCTCAGAGGCAAAATGAAAATGAAAACGAAAAATTGCACCAAACTCCATAAAACTGGAAGCAAAACAAGACCAAATCCAGTCAAAAGGAAATAACAACACACATATGTATGTGCACATACATATGTCTTTGTTGTGTGTTGGTGTGTGCATGTTCATTTGAAGTGTATCAATGAACGAGAATGCGGTTGCACGAAAAGTTCGTTACACAATTGAAAGGTAAAATCTGTTATTTTTTCTGCCCTCCCAAAAAAACAACAACAACGAGAAGAAAGGAAACCTCAAACAAAACAAACCATTAAACTGCGACGCAGGGATGCCGAAATCAGATTTTAAAGGAATTCCGAATATTTTAAAAGTTCAAAGATGTTTTCCTACCTTGCGTACTTGCGAACGTCAAACATTCATAAAACTTGAATATTTGTAAAATCCTTTCAGCAAAAGAACACAATCAGGAAAACTTTTAAGTGCTCGGTTGATTGTCAGATGCTTCATAACATACCGATAACTAAATTCGTTAGATATAGCCCAATCTAGAACTAATACTCATCACAACCATCATTTGATCACAATTTCTCAACTTTCCCTAGAATTTGATCGGTTGGAATTTAGAATTTAGTTGTCAAACTTTTGATTATGCAATCTCTATCTAACGATTTAAAAAAAGAAGAAAGAAAAAAAAATAGCAAAACAGTAACTGGAACAAATACTTTCGCATACTGCGAACAGACAAGTTACTAACGAACTAACCCGGTACTTAGTCTAACGAAGTTACATGTTCCTAAATGAAATCTGTAACTGGAAACGATAAACTGAAGACACACAACATTTACCCGCACACAGATGCACGTGTTTGTTCCTCGAGTGTGTGTGGTTTAGAAGTTGCCCCACTAAAGGTAGAGTTGCTCCAAACATGTTTACAATTTAGGCTAACTCACTCTGTCCATTGAGAGTTGCAGCATTGACATTACTTTTGGTCATGTTGCAGAGGATTTTACACCGATGTCGTTTTGGCATCTTCTATGAACGTGTTCGAAGACATATTCTCAAGTAAAGTGTACAACATGCAAATCCCATGCTCCGGCAATAGGCGGAAATGATTGTCGGTCTTTTTAACATAACAACTCATCCATTTGGGAGATGATCACTGGCGTACGCTACAGTATATCTTCTAAATAAAACAACAACAAGAACGGCAGGCAAACAAGCTGGGCAATACTAAGCGTCGTAGGTTAACGATTACATATTGACTTTAGTATCAACTTGTACAGTCAAAGAAGACAACAAAACGGGAATGAATAACCGAAAAGAAGGAGTAGAACACAAACGTAAATTGGTTTGCAGACAACAGGATATTGTAGGAAATGTTTGCTTATATAAATGGCAGGTAAATGCCCCAATAGATTGTTAAACAAATGGCATTGGGGTATAGAAAATTGCAAATAGTCTCTCTACTCTTCGACACTGAGGAGGAATACATATTTACACTATTAAAAATTTCAAGTTGTTTAGTCCATACCTTTGCTGAATTTCCTCCATTGTATGTTATTCAAATGTGAATAATGTAAAAGTAGAGAAAATATTCATAGATACACATCGTCGCTATTAATTTATCCAACACACAGAGGAGGCCGTTCCATGTATCTACATTACAGTTGAAGTAACAATAAATATGTGGAAATCTATGTCGACATTGACAGCGTTGAATAAACCGATTTATAACAAACGTGGAGCTCATTAAGCTCTAAACTATTCATGGTTGAATACCTTAAACAGTTGATAGGTATTTACTACTTTGCGGTGTGTTGAACAATTGTACTCGCAATCTTAGGAGATTAGCAGCTTTCCTAAAGGTTGCTAAATCCTATTGAATTTGATTGAACTTCACCACAAGACTAGACAGTAGTTAATACAAGCCACAAAATATACGTCTAAGCTACAAGTATGGCATTGGTCAACATTGCGTTGAAATAAGTTGAACAACTTAAATCGTTCTAAAAAAGGTAATGTAAAGGAAATCATACATAGACAACAGGGACGTACGTAGGGTGGATGGGGGCAGGGGACCAGGGCCCCCCTACGAAATTGTCTAGTCGAACAAAATTGGTTAAGCTACTTTTACATGTTATTACATTTTTCTTTCTCATAAAAATGCTTGTATGTTTGAAGATTTTAAATGAAAACTTATATTTTTCTCAGACTTCTGAACAGAAAATGTACATCATTAACAAGTTTTGCAAGAACATATTTCCATGCTCTTCATATTTGTATACTCTTTTTGAGAGAAACTAACATTAAATCTAAGTTACTTCTTTATGTCATATCATTCCACTATCAAATACGAATTCCGTAATGAATATACTCCATACTTGTTATGTCATATTCGAGCTATATAGAGGTCTCGAGGTTTTATACTCATCCTGTAACAACAAAAATAACGAGCTCAGTATTGTGGAAATGGAAGTGAATGAAAAAATTTCGATTGGATAAAATGTATGAAAGGTCCTTCGTGGACTACATCTTGAAAGCCAATTAGAAATTATTTTCACTGCCTTCGCCAACATTTTGTTATTTTATTTTAGACAAATTTTCTGCTGAACAGTATGAGAAAATAATGAAGAAAAATGAATTTTTGTGCGTCACTTAAATTTTTTTCCTTATCATGAGCGAAGCATATTGGTAGCCTCAGTCTTTAGGGTTACGAGATTATATACACTTGGATACGATACAAATGTGTCTCATCGAAATAATGATTTTAGACTGCATATGAGGAAAAGTCAATCTTTTTTAATTTTCCATCAAAAAAAAAAAACTTAATTTTTTTTAAGCTACATGAACGATTTTTGTTACGTGGATTGAGAAAAAATTCCCATTCTCAAAACTATTCTAGATACTGATTTTGGTTATTACACACACAAGTTATGGCGGTTTCAAATCTGATTATAAGAAAAAATCTTTTTAAAACGCTACTCCTTATATTGAGATACATTGGTTATTTATGACTTCCTACGTACTATATGTTTACTGAGGTCCCATAACTTTTGTGAAAAATTTGTAAATTTTCGCGAATATTAAGCAAGAATCCAAAAAATTTGGTAGCTTGCAACTTATTTTATAAAATTCAAGTTGTTTATGCATCTCAAAAATATTTAAAAATATGCACGTAATCTAAACACCGCGAAGATTCAAATGAAACGATTAGTTGAAGAAATTGTAGGAAAATAGTTCGGAGTTATTCTTCTATATTAGTCAGGGTTTCGAAGTCGGAATTGGAGTCTGGAGTCAGAGTCTAGCAAATTTTGCTGGAGCCGGAGTCGTGAAAAGGCTCGAATCCGACTCCGGGCCACAATTTGTTCTACTTTTATGAAAAATTTGTTAAATCAAAAATTCTTTAAATCAGTTAAGGGACCATAATTTAAATACAACCCTTTTAATCTCTATTTTGAATTCAAAATATATGTATATCGAAAACATTTTTGGGTCAATCCCAGCAAAAAAAGTCCTCCCAAAATCATGGGTTTTGTAATGGATTTTTGGCAGCCGTAACTACTCACAAACCCCCTTTCTTACCCATTATTTTTACAAGGGCATGTCGCACTCACTTTCTAGTTATTTTATGACCACTAGAATAACTAGTTATTTTGTGGCCACTAGAAGTTGAAAAGTAAGTTGAAAAAAAATCTATTTTTAGAACAGTTGATGTAGAGATTTTTTTTAATTTCATCACACTTCTTACTTTTATTTTACTTTATTTTATTTCGCTCGCTGTGCGAGTTGAACACACAAACCCTCTGATTTCTAGCCAAAGACACTACATACTATGCCACGCACACGAACATTAAGGGTTGCTTAAGAACTTAAATATGGAGTACACATGTGCACCACGAACTGTTATTTTTTAATTAAAAAAACTCGCGTGCCGACAGTGAGCGTTGAACACACAACCCTAGGAATTATAGTCGGACACACACTCACTGTGCCACCGTCCTCATTACTTAGTGAGGAGCAAAGTAAGTAGGTTTGCGTTGTAATTTTTTTAAGAAGTATCCCATTACTTTTCAGATTACTTGTAATGGGAAAAGAAGCTTGTTTACATTACTTTGTAATGGGTTACCTAATGACTAATGGATCCGAATTTTTGCTGGGATTGATTACACTGCTCAACAAAATTGAAAAAGTTGAATGTTTCAGACGAAGTTGCAGTTGTTTCTAGATGAAATCGGCGAGTTATTTTCAAATTCGTTCCCGGTTTTTCTCCATCAGCTCTTGTTTTTGAGATATAGCTCCAAATCGGTTTTTACGAATTTAACCCAGACTTTCGTTATTTTCGGATACAAACAAATATTTTGTTGTGGGTTTTTCGACATTAATATATTAAGGAGATGTTGTACGCTCGATACAAATCGTTTTTGAAATAGTCATGGCGAGTACATATCAAAAATATATAGAAAATATACGACGGACCTTGTAAAAATTGCTTATTTTGAGTACTTTAAGCTGTAATTACGTCATCGGGGGAAGTCATAGGATCTTCATATGGCAATGCGGATATGCTTAGGGTGTCTACTATATAGTCCAGTATTTAAATATATAATATAAAGTTCATAGCGCCCATGATTCGGCCATAACCTAAAAATCATCATGAAGACTGCCATTGAAAAGTAAATGGCTTATGTGGTAATGATATCACTGGTAAATTATTTCCCTTTAGCAGTCTTCATAGCGATTTTTAGGTTATGGCCGAATCATGGGGGCTATGAACTTTATATTATACATTTGAATACTGGATTATTTAGTAGACACCCTAAGCATATCCGGAGTACCGTATGAATATCCTATGACTTCCCCCGATGGGACAGAGAAAGGGACTTCCAATGGGATCATCAGCGTCACCGATTATTGCGGACATCGTAATGGAGGAATTATTAGACGCTGCAATAGAAAAGATGACGAATAAACCAAAACTAATAAC
Source organism: Musca autumnalis (assembly GCF_047663935.1). NCBI lineage: Eukaryota > Metazoa > Arthropoda > Insecta > Diptera > Muscidae > Musca > Musca autumnalis. The sequence goes on along the minus strand of NW_027411755.1, from coordinate 2,308,751 downwards.
GAAGTACGTAGACGACATTTTCTGCATTGTGAAGAGAACCGAAATTGACAACACTTTAAACATCCTAAATTCCTTTGACAAAAACATACAATTCACCCATGAATTGGAAGTAAATAAAAAACTGTCGTACTTGGACTCAATCATAATTCGACAAGGAAACTCATTATCACTAGACTGGTACCAAAAACCAACCGCCACAGGACGTCTAATAAATTTCAACTCTAAACATCCACGAAGAGTAAAAATCAATACAGCCACAAACTTTATTAATAGAGTATTAAGCATAAGTGACGAACATTTTCATCAGGCAAACGAACAAAAGATTTACGACATTCTAGCCAAAAATGAGTTCCCACATAAAACTATCGAAGAATTAATAAAACATACGAAAGAAAAACATAGAATTGTCAAGGAAACCAAAGAAGCAAAAGTATACAAAGCGATTACCTATGTACCTGGATTCTCAGAGAGGTTTAAGAATTCCAATATATATAATAAGGACAATTACCAGGTAGCTCTAAGGACTACGAACAATGTCAACAACATATTTAGCAAAACAAAATCGAAGTTAAAAAAGGAGGATAAGTGTAATGTTGTTTACAGAATCAAGTGCAATGGAGACGGCCCTAAGGTATATGTTGGTACAACTAAAACAAAACTAAAAACCAGACTTTCCGGACATAAGTCGGATCAAAATACGGACAAACCCTTAGAACAAAACACGGTCTTAGCAGCACATTGCACATTAACTGGACATATGCCAAATCTCAAAGATGTGGATATATTAACGCAAGAAAGCAATTACAAAAGACGATATACTTTAGAAATGTTGCACATAATAAATACCCCTACAAACATTAGAATGAACTATAAAACTGATACTGACCACTGTGCACACATATACAGGAACTTAGTCAACAAGCACTCAAGACAACAAGAAAGAAAAACTTAGTTTAGCTCAAACGGCGTAAGAAAGCAGAGGCTTTTCTCTTTGTGTTATAATTGTTATTATCAAATTGTAAATGATTGTTCTTTTTGTAGTTTATCCCTGAAGATGGTTGACGAAGTCAACCGAAATATTGGAACAAAAATAAAAATTAAAAACTAAACACAAACAACGTCTTTTCACTGACTGAGCTATATCTCAAAAACAAGAGCTGATGGAGAAAAACCGGGACCGGATTTGAAAATAACTCGCCGATTTCATCTAGAAACAACTGCAACTTCGGTTGAAACAAAAGTCCTGTTGACCAGTGTTATTTATAATACATGCGATATTTTCAAAATAAATTTTTGGCAAATTTTTAAATTTTTGCATAGAGGTTTCCGCCGTTCTAGTGGATGGATTTTCCCGATCTATGATTTATATGATCTGAACCGTCAAAAAAAAACTAATATATCACGGGGTTCCAGCACAATCCAGAATATATCAAATTATTCGTAATCGCGAGTACTTTAATCCTATGGAAATTATTTCTTTGTTACTCATATATGAGCCGTCCAGTGCACACATCGATTACCTCCACTTTTTGAAAAATATTAAATTTAAATGTCAAAGTCCTTGATATAGTCATAACTTTTTATATTTAAAATAACTTGCCTGAATAATAAAGTTTAGCACAGTTAAATGGCAAATATACAGGTATTGCAATCATACATCTCACCATCGCTTTTCTCAACTTTTCGTTTTATGGAGTTAATCGATGTGTGCACTGAGCGGTTCATATTCGTTTCAGACAAGCTAGAGGTACTTAGCCCCGTCCGTCTATATCTCTCTTTATTTGGCAGGTTGGAGCTTATAATAACTCTCGAACCTATTACCGATTTGTCCCAAGTTTTGGATCTCGTAATACTTTGCCCAATTGAAATTTAAGTCATATCGGTACCTACGACACAAAAGTTCAAAATTTTTCGCTTAAATGGGCCGTACGATATCTCTCTAAGGGAGTAAACGCTTCGATCCAAACTTTGCACATCGTGGACAAGCTCATGCTTCCTGACAAAACTCTAAATACTAAGGCGACCAACTAAAATAGTTCACCAGTGGTCAATCGGCAAGGGTGGATTCCTTGTTGATTAATTTGCTTATTATTAGCGAATAATTATGTGGGGTTCAGTAAGGATCAATTATTATTTGCCAAAACTATGTAACATTTGAACCAATACATTTAAAGTTGGAAATATTTAAATTCTAGTTCCAATAAGCTGCAAGAACTGAGTTCAGCAAAGTGTTTAATATCCAAAAACTTCTACTAGTACAATTAAGAAGAAATTATACCATTATATAACAAGTAGTGACTACAGCTGGAAAACAACAGAAAGTAGCTCAAGGTGTGATCTTTTAGATAAAAAATCTTCTAAAAAGTTTGATAGCTTTATTTTAAAAAATGCATAAAAATGGATTTTTTGATGCCTAATAAGTGGTCGTAACCCCTTAAAATAGATTTACGTAACGATACATAACATTTTAAACTTTCATGATTTTTGTGTCAAGGAATTTTGTGCCGGAATGAAATCCTGTGTACCTCCCTTACAGACAATTATGCGCCAGTAGCATCTGTAGTGCGATTCCGTAATTAATTTTTTTAGTTACCGACAAAAATCGTTAACATTAAAACCCAAAATTATGAATGAAAAGATCAAATAAAAGTTGACAATACTCTTGCTATCGGTAAAACTTTACGACTACTTTTTTTTCGTCGCAACTTATCGAAAAATATGGTTAATTGCCGAAATTATAAGCATTTTAATTTTAGAGATTTTTGTCGGTAACTCAAAAAATGTGTTAGATAATCGCACTACTGGCCGTTATTATACGCAATGACTTTTCTAAAAATAGAGTGAAATTATCATCAATGCTAAGGTTTTTCGGTGCCTTCTTTTGCGTTTACACTGAATATACTGGACGTTGTATGACTTCTTTGCTGGTTTAAAGTGCATTATCATAATATTTTTTTATAACTTATCATGCTATAATCGTACCTCGGCTAGTTAGTTCAAACTCATGCTGCCTCTGGTTCTATGTCTATCTCGACACGCTTGGTTTGTGAGTAGTTCATAAGAATTTTGAACTTAAGGAAGGAAAAATTTTGGAGGAGATGAAAAGGGAGATAACATGCTTGCGAGCATAACGAGCGTACTTAAAGAATTGAATATCGAAGTTAAAATCAACCACTTGCAACTCTCCCGTAATTATAGTACCTTGCTGAAGCACAGCCTGTTCTAGAATCCTCAATCTAGGATGTTCGACAATGGCCAAGCGAAATTACAATCGATTTGCAAATGCACATACAAAAATATGAATGAATGTGAACAACAAATGGGGCAGAGGTAAAAGCAACGAAAGAGACAGAGAGCAGAAGTGGTAATAATGAATGACAACGGTGCACTTGAACCAACTTTAATTGGATGAGAAAAATAAAAAAAATCTCCGGAGCGCTTTTTAAATAAAACGCGGTCAAAGTTCAAAGTCAAGGTTTAAAAAGAGCTCCGGCGATTTTTTTATTTTTTGGTTTTTCTCATCTATGAACATTATAGTTTCAAAATCCGCAAAAACTTCCCAGGTGTAAGCCTCTTTCATTTAAAACTGGTTCAAGAGCACCGTGTGACGTCAACGGAATAATTAAAACAAATATGAGAGGGAGAGAGTCCAACAAAAACAATAGCAAACATGGAAAATAGGGAGTGCAAATCTATACAGTAGTTGTTGTTGAAAAATTGTTTCAAATAAAGTAAATGGATAATACAAATGTACAATTTTGATTTTAAATTAACGGAAATTCAGCTAAATTAGCATAACTCCACCAGTTCCTTTTGTAACAATATGCTTTACTTTCTCAGCCTCGTATCATAGAAAAATTCGATTTTGACTTTTTCATATCAAACGATTGCAATTTTTGCGTTTTATTACTGCAACAACTTATTATCTCAGTACGTTGTCGCTAAAATGTAAAAATGAATAAAATATGTTCTCGTATCTCATTCACTCCTATTTTCGTAACTGCATCAAACTCGTATCTTAATTCCCAGGCGAAACGGCGAAAGCTGGGATGCTGCAATTTTCAGTGAGGGTTTCTATTGACGATTATGTGTGTGATAGGACTGGGATTTTGGAAATTTGTACTAGAAGGGTTTAAAAAACATTTAAAATTGTACAATTTGAATGACTGACTGGTAATCAAAACCGAGGAGAAACGGCTGAATGTAGAATCTTGAATTTTTGGTTGAGGGTTCCTATTAAAGTGTAGGTTTTGTGAAAATTCGTCAATGAAGGATGCGAAAAATACTAAAATTGGAAAATTTGAACACTGATGGGGCGCAGGATAGCTGTAAGTTTACGACAAGTAGTAAAAATTTCTTAATGTGGTAGCATTTGGTGATTTTTTGTGAACGGATAAAGCTATAATCTTAATAATTGTTATGTTAATCTCGGTTGGGCTATTTTGTTTATGTAAAGAGATGACTTGGAAATGTGTACCAATATATGCAAAAAGTAGTAATATCGCTATTGGGCCCATGGATAGGACTTGGACCTGGACCACTTTGTTGTAGAGTTCAGATAACTAGCTGATTGTGAAAAAATTTACAATTAGTGAAAGTAGTAAGTGGTACTAAATTTTGTATGGGCCGAAAGATAAAACTGGAATTCTAAACCTTAACTGTGCTAAGGTTTGAGAAGTGGTTTTCGGAATTTGTATTTCCGTTAGGAGTTAAAGGAATGAAAATTGTATTAAGGTTACTGCTGGTATGGTGAGTGGATTGTGGACAGGAAATATGAAATTAAGTATTAAAGTTATTGTTGGCCTTCAGATAATGTGGTGCTTTTGGAAATTCATACTTACAGTGTCGAGCAAAAATGAGTAAATGCTCACTAATGTTAGCATATTTTGTAAATAATAACACAACAATTTGACTGAAATCTGACACTGCAGCTTAATAGAAGACCAAAAAAGAGGAAATACCTATCGGCGTTTGTCGCTATTACATGCATTTCTTGATGTTATGGGCCCCAAAGATTGAAGGCCTTGATATCTAGAGGAATATTTTTTCAAGCTCATCAGCATACGTCAGGTAGAGGATAAGCAGTTCGGGAAATATCACCAATCCTCAAGGAATTCCCATTTTCACTCAAATTCTTTTCAAATGTGTAACTGGTAACACCTGACTCCATATGTAAAATTTTAGTAAAACCCCGTGATAAATGTGGGAAAAATCTTCAAATACCTCAAAACGGGAGCCATAATTTTGATTTCTGCTAGAATGACATAAAAATGTACCTACAACCTGGCAATATGTGAAATTAAATTATAACCATATTTTTAAAACACGATGAACCTCTAAAGTTGATTTCAAACCGATTCATTACCAAGTAATTGATTTTCTTAGCTCTTTTTAGAAATCACAAATATTCACCAAACAACCAAACCACGTTCACAATAAAAGCATTTCCTACAAACATTCCAGAAGTGCTATAGACTTTGGCTATAGAAGCCATTTCCATAATTGTTTCTAAATAAAATCAATAATATCAGGCAATAAGTTTCTTTATGTGTCTCTGTGTGTGTACATTACTAATATCTAAAAACCATTGAAATCACTAAAACCCTCATCCATCCGTGCAATGCTAAACAATGGGTCCATTATTTCTGTAAATACAATTAAATTGTTTAACAGAAAAATCAAAATATTATCATTGTAATGTTGTCGTTGTCAGCAATGCTTTTGTTGTTGTTGCTACCATTGCTATTATTATTATTGTTAGGCATTGGCGCTGCTGTTGCTACTGCTCCCGCCAACATTGTTTTTCTTTATTCTTGTCCTGCTGCTCTGCCGATTTTCAAATAAAAACATGGCTATTGTCAAATGCCGGGGCCAATTTATTTAAACGCCAACCCGAAAGCTCTTAAATCATACTAAATTGCAGAAAATGTCATAGACGCTATTGTTGCTGTTGCGGGCCATGTTCCTGGCTGCCACTGTTTCTGTTTCTGCTGCTACAGCCGGAATGTGTTAAATTCACATGGATCATGGATGGGGGGTTTTTACGAATCCGGCAGACTGTTGCTTGCTATCTCTATAACAACAGTGTGCGCCGCCTTGTAATGTGCATAAGTTTGAGTGTGTGAGTATTTTGTAGCTCTGTTGTCTGCTAAGGGGAGGTGCCGGGGATAAGGACATGTAATTACATTTAATTTATGTGTTAATACGCACACTCACACACAAGCACGCAAATACAAACAGAAATTAAACCGAAAATTTATGAGATCGAAGTGAAAATACAAACATAATGCCAGCAATAATACAAATGTAATTGTAAATCAAAGTGTCTCTATAGTATAAGTATGCGTGTATGTATGGTTCATGCCCAGCTATAAGGTTTAGTGGATTGTGGCCTAAATGCTATTCCTATTAGAATATACATTTCCATTCTAGCTGTGTATTTAAGGCTGTCGCAAAGCAAATACCAAAAATCAAATAAATAAATATACAGAAAATAAGTTAATTTGTTGAAATTAATATTTGGGCCCACCAAATCATGATAACCAAATGAGAAAAATAAAATTAAAGGGACACAATTTGTTCTTTGAAAAAACCAATAATACAGTATTTAGAAAGGATAAAGCGGAAACAAAACAAATCCTGTGAAACTTGGATATTCAAAAACCTATGACAGACCTAGTCAGTGAAAAGGCAGGCCCAAAGTTTATAATACCTACCACACAAGAACCATAAGATTTACACTAAAAACCTTTAAAACAAAAGGGTATAAATATGTCGGCAAAGCTGACTGATACTTGTTTCAATACTTTGAACAAATGAATTTAGTTGTTTTTACAAATGCAGTCGAACTTATCTATAACAAATTTGCTCAACTATTTTAACCCCTCTATAACGAACTTCGCTATAATTGAAGAAGATAAAGAGGGAAGTATAATCTTATAATACAAATTTCAGTAAAATAAGTTACATTTTTAATGGCTACTATGCATAGCTTATTGGAAATTAGACTCCAATATTGAAGGAAATAATCTCCGAACGGGAAGCGTTAAAATACGCTAATAGAAAATAACATGTTCATCAATTTTTTGTTCAGATTCAGAGGATGATGAATAGTACAAAGGTGCAGAAATTTCTGAATTTCCCTCATTTGTTCCAGTTACAGGCATCGTCTAAAATGATAAAATCTTTTTGGAGAATCATAACAACATCCTTAAGCCCCTTTTTTCTTCCATTCTTCATTCCCAGCAAAATTTGAAGGAAGAGGTTCTATGAGTTCTTTCAAAGGAAGTCATGGAAGATCTGATCTTTTCATCAGAACTTGAACCCATTCAAGGGAAGTCGTGGAAGATCCGATGTTTTCATCAGAATTTGAACCCATTCAAAGGAAGTCATTAGTCCCGGTCCACACTAGCGTGAATTTCTTTAAAAAATGTCACGAAATTATGCGTTTCTACATCGAGTTCCATAGTAGAGTAAAATGATGAATTTGTTGTAGTGTGGAATTCGATCTAAGAACGCCTAATTTCATGTAATTTTTAAATGAAATTCGCGCATTGTAGGCCTGGACTAAGATGATACAAAATCAGTTGCGGAGAGCGGATGAAGTAAACTCTGTTGCAGTACAGCGATGGTGTAAACTGCAATTTTCGATATATTTTTTGGCTGATAAATTAATTGTAATTAGTTCATGTATTCGTTTGAATGAATAAAGAGTTTTGTTTGTCATGAAAACCATATTTCACTACGGCACTTTTCATTTTCCAAACAGGACATGAACATTTTATGCCAAAAGGTTGGCAAAAATGACATGTCAAAACATTGGTGAAAATGACATGTCAAAGCGTTGGTGAAATGCACTGGTTAAAATGACATGCATAGGATCCAAAACTGAATGTCATCTTTTGAGGTCACGCTCATATAACATTTATGAGTGACAAGTAAAAAAGTATCAGTCGGCTTTGCCGACGGAGATATACCCTCAGCCCGTTTAAATATTGGGGAAGTACTGGAAGTTGTGGACCGGTACTGCCCATATCCGAATTGAAACTAAGCTTGGACAAAATATGACGAAGGGCAGCATTTGGACCAAATCGGTTGATCAGTTCGTGCTCTCCAGTCACTACATATGGTGCCATAGGGTATTTTTACACCTTTCGGGCTGTTTTCTCAAGAAGTATGGATTTTATTTATTTTTTTATTTATTTATTTATTTATTTATTTATTTATTTATTTATTTATTTATTTATTTATTTATTTATTTATTTATTTATTTATTTATTTATTTATTTATTTATTTATTTATGAATACCTGCACAACAAGACAAAAATCTTATAATTACAGTACAGGTTTGGTTTTTATGAATTATCCATTTAAAAATTTAAATACAAAATGAAATAAAAGAGGAAGAGTTACAATGATAAAAAATAGAATTATTACAGTAATAAAAGAGAATAATAAAAAGCAATTTATTAGAAATAAATAAAGGAAAATTATTGATTATTTGATTCAGTTGTATATAATTTGAAAATATGCTTTTTAAATTATATACAACTGAATCAAATAATCAATAATTTTCCTTTATTTATTTCTAATAAATTGCTTTTTATTATTCTCTTTTATTACTGTAATAATTCTATTTTTTATCATTGTAACTCTTCCTCTTTTATTTCATTTTGTATTTAAATTTTTAAATGGATAATTCATAAAAACCAAACCTGTACTGTAATTATAAGATTTTTGTCTTGTTGTGCAGGTATTCAAAAATAAATATGTCCCTGAAAAAGCTTTTACCGTCGTATTGTAGGCAGCGAATGCAAGTTGTTACAACAAAAATCAAAGCGATTCGATAGCAGGTCCTAAACTGAACTTTTCCGAAATTTTGTGTGGGAGGTACACGAAGAAGCGGGGGAGGTACCGGAAGAAGTGGACCGATTTAACCCATTTTCGAACTTGAACTAAGTTTGGACAAAGTTCTTTTAAAGGGCTTTTTGTTGATTTTATATGAAATATTGACACAAAGTATATAATTTCAATACAAAAATTCCGCCTGGTATTTGGAAGTTTTCAAACAAATTCTTCAACAGAATTGACGCAATAACTAAAAAATCTTTCAAATGAATATTACTCATGTAGGTAGGTTTACGTTTTGGGGTATCCCAAAATTTTTAACCACAGTAGCTCTTATATGGCATTTTCGATTATATTTCAAAGATTTTCAGTATTTCTTCCCTTTAAAGTACATATCCATATATCACACATTAACTTCAGTCCCACTAAAAAAGTTTTGTGTTATTTTTACGTTATTAAGTTATCAATTGAACACAATTTTACCACGAGGACTGATACTGATTAGAAGATCTATCTAAAAAACCCATTAATGTTATTTATATACCATTAATTAATTGAAGTAACTAACTCCAAAAAAAGAATAACTCGAAGCCGCGAGTGCAGATTAGACTTGTACCGAACATTTCTAATCAAACATTGCCAGCTATTATAAGAAAATAATGGTCGTTTATGCCATTAAAACACCAAATTGGGTGATACCAACTACGACTCATAGACTCCGAATTCTACTCGCAGTAGTGTTTGAGACTACGAAACCCACATTCGGGCTCGGCAAAATTTTAGCTAAGTCCTGACAAAATAGATTAAGCCAAAAAAACTCCAACTGATATCCCAATGGTTGTTGTTCCGTCTTATTTCTATCTTAATTGTACGACTAGATGTTTATGAACTCGATCACCAAAGATTAAGCACAGCGGAGGCAAACTTATGAAAATTCATTACTTTTGTTTTCTAGAAAAAAGTAAAAAAGTATTAGTCGGGTTTGCCGACATAGATATACCCTCAGCCTGTGTGAGTTGAGACTTTTATCTATAGACAGATCGAATACGGGATTCATAACCAAAATCTTTGTCCTAAAAATTGTGTAGTCAGGGAGTTTCAGAATTTCTTGGGCTTTTTTGGACGTATAAACTTTCCGACAAAAATATCAGAACATTTGGGCATAAAACTGCACAATTGCGGCCGTTTCGAATTAATGCTTATCTTGTGCTCATAAATTTGACTTCGATAAGAGAGCAAAATGTTTGCACTTTTGTGGAGAAGATACCTGAAAGAATGGCCCATTTTGGAAGTGGGGCTAATTTTGGAAGTCATTCCTTTTGATAGTTAACGTGTCAAGCTGTCATTTTAGTTGGTCATGGCACCGACGTAGCCAGGGGGGGGGGGGGCCGGGGGGCCCGGGCCCCCCCCGATATGATTTTCGTTCCCATAGGATATTAGCTTATGTTACACATTTTTTTAATTTTGAGTAAAATTTTAAACTGCTTTAAATTTTTCAAGAAATATGTAAAGTATTTGGAGGAAGTATTACAGAGAATTATTTAACTACATTGGTATACTTATTATCCAACATATTTGAAAGTATAAAAATAATGAACAATTTTCTGCATAGTTGTTTTTAAGTTTTAAGGTGTTGTTTAAGAGTTTAATCGTAATTTTATGCTGACTGTAAGTGTTATTGAGTTCAGAACAATACGTTTTTTGTATTTATTGAACGTTTGTAGCATATTACGTCCAATACTTTGGCTTATAAACAACATCTAGAAAAAAACAATCTTGCGATATTTTGTATCTAACTTTTTGACTTTATATTGACAAATGAAATCAAAAAAAAAAAACTGATGGGAAACAGATTCAGATTCGTCAAAATCTCAACAAGTATCAGTCGGCTTTGCGGATAGGAATATACCCTGAGCATCTGTGAACTGAAACTTTAATCTATGGACAGATCAAATAACGGCTACAAAACCAAAATCCTTTAACCCAAAGCTATGTATTAGGAGATTTTCAGAATTGTGTAGCCATTTTAGGATGTATGAACTCAACAACAAAATATGGATTTTATCATTGATCACAAATATTACGGAGGAGGATTTTATCATTGATCACAAATATTACGGAGGAGGTAACTGAAGAAATGGACCGGACCGACACAGTTCATTTTGGAAGTATATCTTATTTTGGGAGTCATTCATTTTAAAAGATATTGCGCCCACAAGTCATTTCAGTGCGTCACAGTATAATTGTCAGTTTTTTTTTTTCAAGAAAAAATATAGACTTGCCCACGAAAAACATAATACCTCTCTAAACACAAAGAATACCGACCTTAAACTGCATTAAACAACTATTTTGAAGGTTTGTTGGGATGTACTCATTTTCGAGCTAAAACTAAGTTTGGGGTAGAGTAAAATCACCATTTACGAACTTTATACATATATAAGGCTCGCAGAAATATTGCTATAAACAATGTTTGGACCAACGCAGTATACGGTTCGAAAGTTGTCGTGCGCACCAGCCACTACACATGATGGGGTGTTCCTTACAGTATTCGGGCCATTTTCTCTGGAAGTATGGGCGTGTAACTGAAAAAACTTGTATTGTAGTAATATTGGCCCCGAGAACAATTGTTGCAAAAAAGCAAACCGTTTCCAGAGAGGTATTTATATTTTTTAATTTATTTATTTCATATTTTTAATTATAACTAAATTATTAGCATAAAGGAAGTGAAGCGATGACTACTGAGCGTTACACAGTTATATTTACTAATTATCCAGAAAGGTCTTAAACTCTACTTCTCTAAAAAAATTTTCAAATACTCTGTGGAAGGTTATTGAAAGATTGGATCGAATCGGTTGATCTGTTCGAGAATTACCGTGTTCTCCAGGCAGCCACCCAGATGGACGAACATAGCAAGTCGACTCCAAATTTTCTGAAACAGATTTCTTTGAAACACACTTTGGCCCTAAAACCATTATTTCGATGAGGCACATTTTGACTAAAGGCCGAGAGTATAAAAAATGTAGATTAGGAAAAATTGTGTTCATCGATTTTTGCTAAAATTCGGGGCGCCAGAATTTCATTTTAAAAGTATTAAAGACTGGCAAGGCAAGAGTTTTCTTGGTTCCTGATCAATTTATGAGAAAATCCACGACAGGAAACAAGAATTTCTATAAGACAGATCCGACGATTGGACGCCAAAATAGTCTATTGACAGATGAACGATTGGGCGACAGAATTTGTCATTATATACGCACGATTGGGTGCTAGAATTTCATCATGGATAGACTCACTATTGCTCAGCATTAATTCTCTATGAAAAAAAACCAATATCGGCATTCAGAAATTCTTCATAACTTCAATGACAGCAACAGTAACAACGATTGGACACCTGAATTTCCGAAATTAAAAAACTGACCATATTCTGACGCCGCAGCGTGATAAAAGACAAAAAAGAAGACACGTGTCTCGGTATTTTTTCCTTTATTTATATAACTCCTACATAAATCAATTCTCTACTAATCCCATTTCCTTCCATAAATTAATTATTAATTATTATTAATTACTCAATAAAATTGGAGTGGAATATTGAAGCAATGATTTTGAACTATTGCGAAGTAGGAAACAAAGGAAAAGTTAAGATATTTCTAAGGTTTTCCGATTGTTACTCTATCTTTTGGTCTTACCGAAGAGATATCACTGAATTACATAACATTTACGGTAGTTGTGAGTTATTTGATAAATGATACACCCAAAAGTATATGTGATTATTAATATAACTATTGTTTAAACATATATTGACTCTGATATATTGTCAAAAAAGTTCTGAAAACAAGGGGAAATTGGCCAAGAAGTCTTACGTCATTTTAATTAAGAAATAGTAATGAACATTATTTCATCAGTAATATAAGTATAAAATAAGGTTTACATCATTACTATATACGACATTTTCGCTAACATGAACTTTCAAAATTTTGATCAGGTGGGCCCCCCCCGAAATGAAATCCTGGCTACGTCCCTGGGTCATGGTAAGATTTAGAACTTTTGAACCGTTATGTCAGGAAGCATGAACTTACCCACGAAAAAAGGAAAATCACTGTAAACGAGACCGCAAGGAGTAGCATTGGTCAAAATGACAAACGGATTCTCGAAAAGACCCTAAATTTCCTTATTTTGAAATTTTGTGAAGGAGGTATCCGAAGATGTTGTCCCATATATAACCTTGGTACTTGATATACATATATACATCCGGAAGTAATTTTAGGTTGTTCAAAGTTTCGGTGAAATCGGATATTGCAATTTTGTGTGGGTTCAGGTACATAACCTAATCTACTTCTCGAAGAAATCGATTTGGACGTTCGAGAGTTATTGTGCGCACCATTTTGTAGTCTTGTGGGAAAATAGAAGTGGACCGATATGACTTAAAGCTCGGTTGATCCGTTTGAGAGTTCTTATGCGCTCGAGCCAGACGGACGAACGAACTGGGCTAAATCGACGACAAATTATTTGAAGCGGCTTTTGTCGAAACATATGAGAAGTCAAAGGCCATTATTTCGATGAGGTACATTTTTATCGTTAGCCTAAAGGCCGAAATTACAGCAGATTTTAATACCATTTAAACAATGTTTGAGCATTAATTTCGTTTCAGCTACAACTTTGTTAATGATAGGAAAAAAAAATCTGGTGGGTATGCTACTTATAGCAGATATTAGCACTTTATGACGCACAACAATAAATTTTTCTCTATTAAATAAATAATAAAAAAATTAAGGTAGTAAAACAATTTTCTAATTGGTTTTAGAGATATACTCCACGGAAAACACTTGATATATCTTACATTTTGTCCAGTAAATAGTCATTTCATGCACCTCCAATCCGCACAATACTGAACTCGTCGTTTTTTTTTTTTGTTGAATACAGAATGAGTTTAAAGCCTCAAGACCTTTATATTCATTACCGAATTCCTGGAGCCTTTATTATTTGATTACGAAATAACATGAGATATAGAAGTAATTCAGATTATATTGGAAGTTTTTCTCAAAAATAGTATTCAAACAAAAAAAAATTCTAAATTCCGGTCCCCCAGGGCCAAAGGCTTGGTGAAAATGCCATGTCAAAACATTGGTGAAAATGACATGTCAAAGCATTGGTGAAAATAGAATGTCAATCCACTGGTTAAAATGACATGTCAAAGCATTGGTGAAATGCACTGGTTAAAATGACATGCATAGGATCCAAAACTGAATGTCATATTTTGGGGGTCACGCTCATATAAAATTTATGAGTGAAAAAGATGACATGCCAGCTCACTTGCACCCATGATTAAATAGCATCCTTGGCATCGAACATTTTACTGGGTTGTTAAGGCTCTGTCACAAAGAATCACTCGTTGTGAATCACTCGTTATTTCAGTGCCAAAGAAATATTCAATTTATATTTATTCGTAAAAACATGTTTTTTTACTTTTTCCTCATGTATGCGGGTCGGCGTACAGAAATAAGGCCCCAGGAAATAACACCCCAAATTGAAAATGAAAATAGGCCCCAAACAGGTATATGAAAAACAACAACAAAACTTTTGGGGTCTAATTTCGTCTTTTTGGGACCTGTTTTCATTTAACTGTTGGGGCCAAATTGTCTTCACCACAAGTAAATCGAAAATTTGAAAATCAAATTGGGGTCTAAATAATATTGGGGCCTAATTGAATTTTTCATTAGGGCCTTTTTGCACATGTTTGGTGTTTAACAAAAACAAGAAATTGGGGTGCATTTTCTAAAGTTTTTATTAAGATATGATCAAAAAATGGGGTGCAATTTCGAAAACTTTATTAAGAAAAAAGCGAAAAAATTAAAGGACTCAAAATAACAATAATTTTTAGTAATAATAAGCAAAAGTAAACACTTATTTCATAGAATTCAACAAATTATATGATAAGTAATAATAATTGGTAATAATTATTACTAATGTTGCAGATTTTGACAGTTGTGTAAAGGAAAAGCTGCCGACAAAATGTTTCAGCAACATTAAGAAAGTAAAAAAGATACACCTATTAACAATATTTAATTTATATACCTCATCTTTGTGCATATAGCGTTTTCTTCACACACCATCCTATTTAAAAATGCTAAGGCATTTATTTTTCCTTTTTTACAGAGGAAGGAAGGGAAATATATTTAAAAAAATCGCGCGATTTTTTAAATATATTTTTCTTCAGCTACTCTCCTAATTCTGTTTGACTTGACTTGGAGAGAAAAAATATATTTTGTTTTTCAAAATAGTCAGGCTTAATCCCATAGTCGTTGTCTTAATATTTTATTAAAACAACTTTAATTTATTAGTGGGAAAAAATTGGCGATGTATACCAAGGGGTAAGGCAGGGAATACTATAGTTTCAGGGTATAAAAAGTTTCTTGTTGAAAAACAAGAAATAAGGGAACTGATGAAGATCTGTGGCGAGATCTGAAACTATAGTATTCCCTGCCTTACCCCTTGGTATACATCGCCAATTTTTTCCCACTAATAAATTAAAGTTGTTTTAATAAAATATTAAGACAACGACTATGGGATTAAGCCTGACTATTTTGAAAAACAAAATAGAAGTCGTCATCCCAAACAAAAAACGCCAACCCTCCTGAGAAAAAATATACTAAAAAAAATCGCGCGATTTTTTTAAATATATTTTTTCTCTGCATTTCTTTCTAATTCTGTTTGACTTGATTTGATACATCGTTCCGTACATTGGTGGAGGTGTAGGGTATGACATGGTCGGCCACGACCCATCAATAGCCCTTATTTAGATGTTTTGTCTGAGTGAGCCACTCGCATTGTAAAATTCATATGTGAAACTTGACATTTAAAATGACATTTAAAGAAGCCAACCATCTTAAAAACACACCATATTTATTACATGTTCATTAGTAGCTGTAATTAAAGCATAATTTGAAAAATGTAAAGCCATTACCACAGCAAATTCGTATAAATTACTGCAGGACAAATTCGTCATTATAAAAGCATAAACTTTATTCATTTTAGTCTCCTTTTTCTCCTTTAAGCTCTTTTTGCTAGTTGGTTGGACCCAAGGGAGGTAATGGGTTATAAATTTCACAAGCAATGAATATTCAAGTCCTCTTCGATGGCTGTAATAAACTCTTCGTGTAAAAAAAATATTGAATTACAGTTTCATTTTCTTTGATTTGTTCGCAAAATTAAAAGCTTTTAAGAAACCTCCCTCTTCATGCTATAGCTTCGCTTCGAAAGGAGCTTCTTTTTATTTTACACATTAAGTAATTAAAGACAATCAATTTCCGTTTAAATGTCTTCAACGGAAAATTGATTACAGCTACAGCAAAGTAGTTGTTACCAGCATAACTCCATGAAAGTCATAAAGTCTTTGGCGAAAGAAAAAAGAAGAAGCATTAACCATAACGAAAAATGCAATTAAAGAAAAAAAACTATGAACAACCAGCCAATCACTGACTTCTTTCGTTGACGCTGAAGCCATCAAATGGGCTGGTAAGGTGGTGCTTCTCATACATCCTCACATAACTTCCAACAAATTTGTTAACAAATTGCAATTTAAATTACAGGCGTCGGCGACGAAACTGTCATCAATGGTGGCAAGCAGCACAAACTCCAATGCTGCCCCCACAACGCAGTCGCTTGAATATCCGGTTAAAATCAATGTCTATGGATGGTGGCAGCGGATATCGTAGTTGTTAAATACAGGAAGTTCATAATGAAAATACACGTAATAACATCAGTTAGTATGGCGACAACTAGCCACCGCCACCATCGGCCAAAAGCGAGTAACAAAGCAATACACCTAGATAGACGACGCGGAAGAAGTGAAGTTTGCATCCAAATGATGGTCTCATAAGTAGTAGATTGGCCGTAAAGGGAGCTTCAAGCTCCAATCAAAAGAGGTGGAAACCAATGACACTACTGTCAACAAATTTGTTTAACAGGCGACACAACGCTAGTGTGAGCGGCAGACGACTGATGTAATAAAGTTACGTTAGTCCTTGGCTGATGGCTGCATACACTGAAGAATTGAACCATCATCTGTCTGACGCCCATCATCATCGACAGACATTAATTTCCGTAGCATAAAAACATTTTGCAAGCGAAAAGCATTTTACAGTTAATTTTTTGTTGTTGTAATTTTTTCGGACGCAAAATTTTACCCAATATATGCAGCAAAAAGTTTCCTTAGGGGTGTACACTTCAGAGTAATGCTGGGGATGAGTATGTCGGTTGGTTGGTTGGTATTTACTGTGAAAAAGGTTTAGTTTTGTTCATTGCCTCAGTAATTAATTATGCATATGATGCCCTAGTAAAAGCTCAATTTTTGGCCCTGGCTTCATCATAAAAACAGCATCATCGTTGTCGTCCTCGTCATCATTATTTGCCAGTGACCGACCATAATGAGAAAATGTTTTTGTGTTGGTTAAGCTCATAACCATGATAATGTCAGCAATACACTGGAACTTCACATTCACCTTTAGCCCCGTAAACTCAAGAACGCTAGCAAACCAGATCTCATACCCTCGAAAAGTTACTAAATTACAATCATTTGCAATGTAACTAAGTTAATTAATGAATTGTTAATGACACATGCAGCACGTTAAAACAAACATTGTATTACAAAAACAAGCAAACACCAGAGAGCCTTGCACTAATCTTAAAATCAAGGTGACCAGTTTTAATGAGGTCATTGCTGTATTAATTGCATATAGTATATGTTAAACTGCGATATGCAGGTGATTAAATCAAGGCTATTGAATAAGGTAGAGTATGGACATTTTATTACCAATAACTCAACAAGGATTGAAAATTGCAAGGGACGCTATGAATACAAATAAAATGAGACACTAATAGGGAAATATTTTATTACTCAAAGTTATCCGTTAATCTATTTTCCAGGATATAGAAAACGAATTCATCACTCATACGCCAATTTTTGATTTATACCAACTTTTTTATCTAAACATTTTAAATATAAAACCTCATTCTGTGTTTATGGGCCACATTTCCCCTATGCGTAATTTTATAGCTAAAATGCTTTTCAAGTAGTGGTAAATATTTTCGGATGTCCGGCGTGGAAATCTCACCACGATTTTATAATCATTTATACGCCGCCATATTCTACAGTCATATATATTCTTTAAAATGTATGGGATGACTTATCCGTAAAAACTACGACTCTGGTAAGCAGTATGCTTCCAATAATTAAGATGTTGAAGGAATAAAGCAAGCCATGTTCAGCATTACACTTGCATTATTAATCAAGAGGGATATACTTGTACTTAATATTACTGAAATTACTTCAATATACAGTGAATATGCATCGATATTTTAATACAATCTGCAGGTACAGCTTTGTTCAAAATAATAGGAGTGTCCATACACAAAATGGAATGATCCAAAAAACATGTTTAAACTTCTCCATTTTCGCCAATTCTGCATTTGTTTAACATTGTTGACATCCGAACTGTTAATTCATTAACAGAAATGTGGTAATATGTTGTGACGCCGGAAGTCGGGCCTCGATTCCGGCTCACCATATGATATTTTGTAATTGTATGTAAAGTGTTATTACATTTATAAGTGAATTATACATCGACAATTGAATTCAAAAGAAGAATACTTTGCGTTTATGTTGCCTTGGTAGGTTCTCGGTGTCATCGATGAAATTGAAAAACAACTTCCCGTTGTCCTAGCAGCGACACTAAGATTAACGTCGATCGCCTAAACATCTACATTGGAGTCAACAACATCCAACCAAACGTGCATGCCTATGGATAACCATAGGCATTGATGTAAACAATAGCAACAACTAACGTGCTTGGACACCTGGGTACATCGGACTTGTAAACAAGCCAGACTCGTAAACAAGTCGATCTTGTAAACAAGTAACAACAACTGACGTGCCTCGACTCCTGGGTACGTCGGACTTGGAAAACAAGTAGCAAAAACTCGTGTGCTTTGACTTGGGTACGTCGGACTTGTAAACAAGTAGCAACAACTAGTGTGCTTTGACATTGGGTACGCCGGACTCGTAAACAAGTTGGACTTGTAAACAAGTAGGATTTGTAAACAGGTCGGACTTGTAAACAAGAAACAACAACTCCAACGGTAGGCTCCAGGACGTTATGTTACAACTGGCGCCTGGTTGCCCTATAAAAGGAGTGGCGAACTTACAGGAGGGATCAGTACGTGCGCAATCGTGTGAAGCAGTAACAACGCGAAGTCAAAGAAAATCCAGGTGAGTAGAGTGGAAGTTAAATTGTGCGGACTTAGTGCGGACTGAGTGTGAACGGCGTACAAGGCGAGCTTCCTTAGGCCGCCTACTGAGGACCTTCCGAGCACTGGTGTGTTGTCATAAGCCACCATACAAGAAAACCGAAGCCCAAAACCACGACAACGGAGACAAGTTTTCCTAAAGCCACCTTCTTAGCACAGCCCGAGGACCGGTGAGTTGTGAGTAGCCACCGTCGCGAGTAAGTCCAGAGTACCACTGCATAAAGGACGGAGGTGAGTTTCCCACGCCACCGCCATCTACATCAACAACTGTGACCGTGAGTTATCGTACGCCACATCACAGGAGAACGAAGACCCGGAACCCCGAGTAAAACCCCCGACGGAACCCAACTAGCTGAGGACGAGGTCTATTCCTTAGAACAAATGAAAATAAAACAAGTTGACAATAACACTGTGCAACATTTTTAAGGCGATCTTGTGCAAACACTTCGAATTGAGGATTTTTTGAAAGCACAGACCCAAACGACAAGAAACCCTAGTTGGGTTTTGTTGTGTCAGATCCAGGTCGGATTTTATGGCCCCATCTAAACATGACTAAATATTGAGTTTTTAAAGAAATTCGGTGCTATATATCTGAAACCAATGCGAATCTTCTTCTGATATCTGAAGCAAATTTGTAGATAAGGACAATGATACAATTTTGGAGAGATAATGAACTCCAAAAACTACATTTATTGCCTCAAATTTCAAAATATATGCAAAAATACCACAATTTTTATAAATTTCGCACCGTATCTCCAAAACCGTTAACTTTTTCTGAATATTCCCTGGAATGTAATACACAACTCTTCAGAATATGTCATTGTTGTAAAATGCCTCTATCCTGTTGTTTTCAGTACATATTTCAACGACGATTTAATAACAATGTCAATAATGTAGTGAAATCCGAAATGCGAGAATAAACTCTTGGTGTGAACTGTGTTTGAAATACGTGTTGTAAAAGATATGATGCAAAATACTGCTAAAACAACATGAAGTAAGCATTTTAGAGTTTCAGAATGTTCTAACGAATTGTTGAGAACTTTATTTCGAAGATTTTTGCAAAAGGTTACTTGGTTCAACTTCCAGCAGTTTAGCCGATACTGACCAGAATTTCAGCAATTATGTAAAATTTTCTATATTTTATAGATTTTGATGTCCTAGATGGAGCTTATCTGTTCAAAAGATAAGTTCTACTAGTTTAGGGTTACAATATTGCTACAGACAGCAAGGCCAAATTCCTATTCGTTTCTGAGATAAAGGCCTGATAAATGCAAAAAAGTGTAGATTTAGCCCGGTTTAGATGAAGCCATAAAATCCGAACTGGTAGTATAAATATGTACTCAAAAAATCCATACTAGAAGTTGTTTGCATTTTCAGTGTTGCATAGTGATATTATCCGACCATCTCAAAACTCAATATGTTTCTTCCTCTCTGGGAGCCCTATTAACCCCCAAAATTTCCTGACGATCCTATTAACAATTCGATTACGTGATTACAAAAAAATGGAGAAATGGGATTCATTACCGACTTTTACGAAATCTCCATTGTTTGACCACATACGGCAACCTACTTTGCAACAATATAAAGGAAATCTTATTTTTTCCATTGACGGGCTTTCCTTTTGGAATACGCCCACATAAGTTTTTGCCGATTTCGACCCCTGAATATTATCCGACCATAACCAACACCAATAGGCTTCTTTATCTGTGAGACCCGCATCATTCCGTGTGTTTGCACAAAAAATGGAAAAAAGGATCATGACCACCTGCGACAACCTACTTAACATCATTGTAAAAGTGATATTTTCTACTTTCTTTGGCAGGTTTTGCTTTTGATATACTCGTACCTATTATAGAAGCTAAGATATTCGCTTTAAAAAAGAAATGTTGTTTTTTTTCTCCAAATAAGTTGTTTGCCCATTCCGAATCCTAATCCGACCATCACCAAAATCAATAGGCTTCTTCCCCTCCGGGATCTCCATCAATACCTAAAAATTGCGACCTGTATCGTGATTACAAGGTTTAGATGGACAGACGGACGGAGGGACGGATACACAAAGCCAGATCGACTCAACTCGTTGAGATTTTAATTTTGGTATATATAAGTTGGGTTTACGACTTTGGCCAGAACCAACTTATAATACCCTCCCCACATAAAAATTCCGATTTAATTCTTTCCGCCCACAGGAACAATTTGTCTATATGGTCACCTCTTCTTTTCTTGACATATGATTGCCTGCTCATGACTCATATATGTTCATATATTCCATTCGTCATTAGATGTAGAACCCCACAAGTAATTTGTTGTCGTAAAACATTGCATACTTAAAGGGATCTAAAACTCAACATTTTTTGGCATAACCACACATGGTGGGTGTACTAAATTTAGTTGTGTAATTGCACAAGTGGATGATTATGATAAACTTCTTCTGTCGTTTTGCTAAAAGGGACCCGTCTCTCGGTAAAGAAAGATAAACTGTGTGGCACGATAAGAATATTTACTTACTCAAACACTAATAATAACCTCAAAATTATAATCTACTGATGACACACAGCATTCACTTGACAGTTACAGTTGCTCTAAAAAAAAGAACACTCATATTAAGTGAAGTAACATCACTTTACTAGCAAATGAAAGAAGATGCATATAATTCTAGGATGAAATATAAATGATTATAAGATGATTGTGAACTGTGAAAATAAAGAGAATGGAGATGAACTCACCTAAAACAATGGACGAACCATGAAAATATAAAAAGTGGTAATGTCCACATCATTTATATGGGATAATCCTAAAAATGACATTGACAATTGTTGTAAAACAACAAAACAACAAATACATGTTGGTGCGAAATAATATTTTTATAGCTTAAATGGTAAGTATGTCAAATTAGATTACAGCAATAACAATGAGTATTTCCACAAATATTAATGGTCGTTTATCTAGCCCAATGGCTAAGAAGAGGATTTAGAATAATATTAAAAAGTTGTACCATTATTATATCATCGCACAATACAAAAGTTTAACAAAATAATGATAATAAGGTATTTGAGAGATTATATACGACGAGCTCACTTACTTTCAAGAATTGATGAGGTAGAAAGACTAATGAAGTAGTGCTGAAACAGCCAGATGAGTTAAGAGTCCAGAATTTCACTAAATTAAAAATCTGAAAATTAAACAGCTTGTTCCTATGGATTTCACTTAATTTATCACCAAGGTACCCGAAAGAGTGGTCGGATGGATAGTGAAATATGTCTCGAATTAATATTACGAGAAATAAATTTAGGATAAAATCTGTCGATTCTTCCAAAATTTATCGAGCGAGCCATTTTAGTGATTTTTTTTGCCCTTTTGCGAGAGGAATGGACCAATAAGGCCCTTCTTGATCTAAGTTTGATCAATATATTACTAGGACAACATCGGTTGATTCATTCGAGAGTTATGTGCTCCAGTCAGCCGAACTAAATCGAATTAAAATTGTCCAAATATACTTGGAGTCTAAGGCCATTATTTGATTATACCCGTGTTAGCCTAAAGGCTGAGCGTATGAAATCAATTGTTTTAAGAAGATTTTAAATGGAGCTATGTACTAGAAACTCATATCCAGGGTGGTTGTGTAGGGTATTACATTTCGTTTTGAACTTGAACGCACTAAATATACATATGTACATTAGACCGACCCAAAAAACAAAAAAATTTCGATTGATCCTTCTACCACTAAATTTTTTTCCATTTGACCCAAAAACCTTATATATGAAATTTTATGACGATCGATTAAGGTTAACCCGTACCACCCGGATGATCTCTGTTTCCATAGTAATTTGTAGGGGGCCAAAGGTGTATTTTCACGAAAATTCTCTAAAATCCACATTCAAAGCCATCGAAGTTTTTACCAAAATCCAACCCGATTTTCACAATTTGTTGTAGGATTTGTTTTAAAGTCAGTTCATTGAACTGGTAAAAAACTTTCATCGATTGGACCATAAATACGTTTTTTAGGGAATTTTCGTGAACATGGCCCCATACAAATTACTATGGAAACAAAGTTCGCCCGGCATAATCTTAACCGATAAATTTCATATGTATATAAGGTTCTTGAGTCAAATGGAAAAAAATAGGGGGTAGGAATTCCAATAAAAAATTAGTGTTTTTGGGTCATTGTAATGTTATTTTAGTGGCTTAGCTTAACTCCGTGTAGACGTTGTTTTATTCCTCGATACGATTTGTTCCAAATAAAACGAGGGTTCGTTTATATTACGATTCTACAATGCTTTATAAACGTTATTCACTTATTCACAAAATATTTTACTTTAGTTTACTTTTCTAATTGACGGTTTTAGTTTGCGGGTAGATTTACAACTGGCTGACTGCCTCACAATTCTACCGCATTTATACCCAATTCCTTTTCATTACCGATGTTTCTAGTCTAGACCTGGTAACGTCTCGAATACGAACAATTCATCATTGCAACAAACACACAACTAGCATTGAGAGAACACCAACGCATACATAAATGAGCGAAAGGGTGACAAATACGAGAGAATTGAAAGAACAACAATTACGTCACTGAGTTATATAAACAAACAAGGGAGTACAACAAAAACAATAGCAATGTAAACAGGGGAGATTTAGACAAAGCGATAAATTCAAAACTATGGAAAATTCCATGCAGATATAAGACTTTTTGTAGAAAATTTACTTATGTTTAAAGTGGGGTATGGGGTATTGTAACTCGCAAACAGTTATGCTATACCATAACTTTTAAACGTAATTCGGTAAAACAAACTGTTAGCACGATTCACCGATGGGTTTTTTTTACAAAAAGGCGTATTAGGAAAAAAGCGTTGAAGGAAACGGGTTTTTCTAAGTTAATTTTCAATTAGTGGTTTTAAAACACAATTTGAAGCTGAATGCTGAATGTGTCATTTCTACTTACACAAATAGAGCAATACGTCTGTTTAAAATGGTCGTAAACAGATTTTTAAAAACTTTAGCGAATCCGAAGATAAAATAATTTTCTTCTAACAATTGAGTACGAGCTACATCCACGGTTCTTGATGGATCGCTCTGAAACGATAGAAAATTATGTATATTTTGATGGTGATAATTGAAATCGGATGCGCCTAAGATATAAATATACTTCCTGGAAATTATGGGGATTTTACTGCTGTTGCACCCTATAATGCAACTGGTGCTACCTCGTGGCCGCCAAATTTAATTTCACAAAATGTATATCAAAGAAAAGCGATCGATTCGCTGTGTTGGAGAATCGGATGTGCAACATGTCATATGTACCACCACGCGGCTTATATGCGTTTCAAGAATTGAACTATTCAATTTAACTATTTTTAATCTTATGTCCTAATTTGAAATCCTTCTGATTTAATATAATGATCTAAAAATATTCGCTAATAGAAAAACTATAAGCCATCAATACATAACATGGTCGTACGAAACTGTCCTAAGTATGAATAGACTAAAAACTGTCAAACTTTCCAAACAAATTTTCAAATTGCGCCTGGCAGTACGCGTTGTTGCCTAGGCCAGGTAGTTTTCGTGCATCCCTCGTATCGTTTCTTTAAGGTAAGCTTTCCTTCCGCTGAATGCATACGAAGAAACCCACTGCTTAATCTACGGCCGTCCTTTTTACCACATTAGAAGGCGATTACATAAAGTCGCTTATTTAAGAAAGCAAACAATTCCTAACCCGAAACATTTTCTGTTTTAGAAATTGGTAAATCCTTTCTATAGAAAACATTATTAATTTGCAATACATACGCAACTCCAGAGGATATTGCCGACACAATTCATGCAATAAATCGAATGAGCACACACTTGCAATCAATGTTAATGGCAATATTCTAATGCAGCTTTAAGGTAGAAAATGTTTCAAAATCAAATTCAAAACTTTCAATTTGACGAATGAGGACCATTGCAATTCAATTTGGCTTCAGTCAAAGTCATTCAATTTGGGCTAATTAAAGTTCCACAAACAATAAAGGCAAGTTCAAATCTAACCTCGATTGCCAAGATGGCTTGTTCAAGTGAAACAATTGATGTTTGCTACCAAACAATATGGGTTAATAAATGGTTACAGGTAAGAAAGTATTTTTTTCACGTCTTCCCTCCAGATTCATAAATCAGTCGTCCGTCAATCTATACATCTCTGGTGCAGTTATTGCGAAAATTTGCCAATTGCATTCTTTGTATCGTTATAATCAGCTTTCAATTCGAACATTCCTTACGAGCAAACTCCACATACAATCTCATCGTATAATGTGTACTACCACATAAGCATGGCATCGATGTGAATCGAATCGAATCAGATGGAATCACTCAACATGAAACTTATCCAATTGTTAACCATGGAAATCATTTATTGCATTTCTTGCTTATTGCACAACATTTATGCAAAGTTATGACGAATTTTCTTCTTTAAAGTGTGTATTATTGTTTTTACACTGAAACAAAATTGTTAGGTAAAAACTTTTTAAAAATTTAATAGAAAATTCGAAAGCTCACGCAACACAGTCTTAAACCACATTTGTCTATGAAATATGCTCTAAATTTTCTCTTTTTAACATCAAATTAAATTAAAAAATCTGCATAAATGCATTATTTTTTGCGGTACATGGACCATCATGGCGTATTTATGTAGCAAATGCAATTGTTTCACGTTTTACATTTGTAAACTTCTTTAGAAATGCATCAAATAGGCTTCAACTAGCTTCAATTGCTTTTCTCATTACAAAAGTTTTTCGTTTTATAACCGCATCTGAAATGTAAACTGAAATCCTAATACTTTGATAAGTTACAAGTGCTTTGTTTGGCAAAACACATCAGCATCTTTCTTTGTTTTCCTCACTATTCCGAGTCCTTATAATTACGATTTGCGATATGAAATGCATAAATTGTTTCGTTTGTAAAAATGTTGGTTTATAAACTGTAAAGAACTCAAGGTTAGTTTAAATACATCTCTTATGTACAGTATCTTTTCACTAATGAATTTAAAGGTTATTATTTGAGGAAATATTTGTATGAACAAAAGTTCAAATCAAAATGAGGACATGTACACAATGTTATTCAAACTAAAATTTTCTTTATTGATTGCCAAGTTAGAGAATGGTTTAATGGTGAGATTTGGATTTAACGTAGGAACGAAACACGGCAAATCTGAACCATGTATGGATTTTAAACTTCCAAGCACAATAATTTCTTCCTTAAAGTCCAAGCGAAAGAACAATTTAATTTTCTGACATCTGTGTCACTTTGACCCTCATAAAATATCCAGTCATGTAATCCAAGAACTGCTCTGTACTCTTCATAAAACAACAACATTTTACTAATGTGGCCGAAAATGTCATCAAAAATAAACATTCATGCCACTACACTTTAACTGACCAAAACGACATACAACGGTCCATCATCTTTTACGGTTTTTTGTTTTGTTTTACTGCAACTGACATAAAAAGGATGCTAAGGACATTTGCTGCACAGCTAAAACATACAACTCAAAGAAAGGCAGACAAACAAAACGAAATAATTTTGACAAAATAGCTTGAAGACACTTGCAAGACATACAACAGACTACGTGGCCATGAAAATCAAGACCAGTGAGCAAAGATAAATAAAACACACACAGCATAGACTAACTCACTTCTTCACTCCCTCTCTGTGTTTAAATTTTGAAACTAAATGATGTCACAGAACAAGAAAACGAAATAAAAAATCCCAAGATGTTTGATGTTTAACACATAATTTAATTTTGACCAAGGGCACCAGCATCAGTAGACAGACAGACCAACAAAGTCCCAACAAAACAAAAAAAAAAAAAAACATACGACAAGGACCTTTAGTTTATTGACATAAAACCCACAAACCAAATGAGCGGTAGTCGGCTTGACTTCTTTAATTTTTAAAAATGTAAAAAAAGGACTTCATTTGTTATTCTCCTTAGAAATGGTAAATTTAAAATTTAAAGTTTTTTTGGTAAGAACAAAAAAGAAACACTGAGCATGACTTGATTTCCTGACACAGCCATCCTTGTCTATATACCCTACACTCGGCAGAGTTCTAATATCTTCTTTACCACACAAATATTTTCTTTAGCCGTATTAAAAGTGATTGTTGACCAAATGTGTTTTTATTTTCGCCTTGCCCTGCCTGTCCTACCTCTTTGGGATGGTGGTATGTTTTGTTGTTTGTTTGCCAGTTTATTTTAGTTTTATTTAACTTTTAAAGCTCTTAAGCAGCTTCCTATGAGGCCAAAATGTCAAGTGCTGTCTTGTGAGATGACAAATAAATGTTTGTATGTACATACGTACATACATATATATTTATTATGTACACATTTAGGAGTATATAAACAACAAAAATATGTAGTTAGAATTGCATATACACATATACCTACATATACATGCATGTATGTATGTATAGACATAATACACAATATCAAGAGATTTGCCAAGCAATACTCGTACATGTACGTAGATATGTATTTATGTTTTTGTGATTGTGTGCATTTATGTGTATGATATAAGAACTTGTATATTTAGTGTCTTACGTGTTGATGGTCAGTTTTAGTTTTGGTAATTGTGTGAAAAGTTGGCATCACTTCACAGTCATGCTTACGTTAGAGGAAAAATAATTTGACCAAAATCAACCCAGAGCCAAATGGATTCACTTACATTTCTACAATTAGATTCACAAGGTTCCGGTTTTGCAAAATTATATTAGGATGTCCCTGGGGAGAGAATTTTTCAAACCACAATCACAGAGCACATTAACAATTATTTTTGAAAGATGAATATTCCGAAGAACAAATGCTTCCCAACCATATATTATAGACAATATTTTTTTTTTGGGCAAAAATGTATTCCTGAATTTCCTGAAAATGTCTGAACACTGTAGTCGTTTGACAGTCGTACTATGTTCGTTCGACACCCCGTTTTCATTCGGCAATAAAAAACTAATATAAATTGGGATGCGCTCATCAATATAAGGAAAGTAGACCCTGCCACTCGGGGGTCATGGGAATTATTTTCTTTATACTTTTACGTGAATTGCCTGCGATAAAAACCCAACAGCTCTCAAACTACAATTTTTGTGGAGGAGGAAACCCTCTGGACCGATATAGTCTATCTTCGCACTTGATTTAAGGCTGAATTACGCGAATTGAGGAGTGTATAAATTTGGGCCGAAATCCCTTCGAGAGTTATCGTGCAGCACGAACAAAAAATTCTTCATTGAATTCTGGGAATAAAATTTCAACGAAGGTATTGGAAATTTTGTGGTCAAGTACTCGAAATAGTAAACCGATAAAGTCAAATTTTAAAAAAGAAATCTTAGTTTGGAAGAAATATAAAGATATCACTTCCGGTACATCCACCGCAAAAGATCAAAAATGTTGCTAAAATTGTGTGGACGACATCGTTATATTTCCACCATAATAACATGAAAATTCAAAAAAATACCAACCCCTCAAAGAAGATATTCCAATCTAGCGAAAAAGTCAAAAGAGCTGCGAGAAAGGACAAAGGAAATACTTGGATGCAGTGGACTTCAAAAAAGCATTTGATTCTGTACGACGAAGTGCAATTTGGTCGGCATTGAAGAAAAAGGGAGTACCCCAGAAAATAATAAATCTAATTAAAGCTATGTATACAAACACAAAACTAAATGTGCGCCACAACGGAACAACCAGCGAGTTATTTGAAACAAATACAGGAGTTAAACAGGGGTGTCCGCTATCCCCTCTCCTATTTGCCATCACGTTGGATCAAATAATGCTAAAACTCGAATCCAAGAAAAGAGGAATTGTTTGGAATTTATATCGGAAACTAGAGGACCTTGACTTCGCAGATGACAAATTTACCGAATTGGCCAAAAAGACGGGTTTAGAAATAAACATAGAAAAGCCAAAAGCAATGCGTATAAACAACACTACAAATATGCACATACATATAGAGAATCAACAGATAGAATACGTATCGGCCTTTTGCTACCTGGGTAGCGTAATGTCAGAAGATGGAGGAATCGATGATGATGTTAATAAAGCACGCGCAGCTTTCGGTCGACTGAATAAAATATGGCGAGGCACAAAAATTTTACTGAAGACGAAACTACGAATCTTCAACGCTTGTGTAAAATTTACCCTACTTTATGGTAGCGAAACTTGGAAAACTACGACAAATGTGATCCATAGACTAAGGCATTCGTGATCAAATGCCTCCGTATAATATGTCGTATATTTTGGCCAAACTGAATCACAAATTCTGATCCGTGGGTAATGACAAGTGAAGAACCTATAATCCGCCAAATAACAAGAAGGAAGTGGAGATGGATAGGCCATACGCTACGGAAGCCGCAGCATAGTATTGCTAGAATGGCCCTAGAATGGAACCTCCAAGGTAGCAGACGTCCTGGACGACCAAGAAGCACATGGCGAAGAACGATATTGCATGAAATGAAAAAGCAAAACACAAACTTTGAAAATTTAGAAAATATTTGTTACGATAAAGTAAGATGGAATTCTCTTGTAGATGCCCTATGTTCCCAAGCGGAATAAATAAAGGAATAAAAAAAATATTTTCACCATATTTCCACGTCGGTCCACGCTTTGGTATATAACGGTACCGCCAGGGTTCCTATCGATCCAAAAACTTATATGCCAAAAATTATGGGCATAGGTCGAAGTTTTGGTATAACCCCCATATAACGGCACCAGCCGACTTTCGGTGTTTTGAGGATTTTAGCTACAATTTTTATCTGCACTAGCTGCAATTTTTCATATATTTGAGCTAATATGAATCGGGGCGCACTCATTGATATTAGAGAAGTCTCCCTTGTGCGGTATGTGATGTTTGTGGAACAATTATAAGCTGCAATTTTTCGGTGGTCATGAAAATTCCACACCAAAACGCTTCAACGTTACTTCCCGATTTTCGGTATTTTGAGGATTTTAGTCACAATTTTTAACCGAACTAGCTGTAATTTGACATTTGAGGTTCTCTGTAATCACAAAATTTTTTCGCAAAAAATCGTCAACATAGTTCCATGTTTTGGTATAGCTCTCATTTAACGGTACCTCCCGATTTTCTGTATTTTGAAGGTTTTAGCTACATTTTTTAACGAACTACCTGTAATTTGACATTTGAAGTGCTCTGTGGTCACGAAACATCTTCACTAAAAATCGTCAACATAGGTCCATGTTTTGTATAGCTCCCATATAACGGTATCTCCTGATTTTCGGAATTTTGAGGGTCCTAACTACACTGTTTGACGAAACTACAGATAATTTGACTTTTGAGGTTCCATGCAGTTATAAAATGTTCCACCAAAGATTGTAAAGATAGGTCGACGCTTTGATGTAGCCTCGTAGGTGGTACCTTTCACCTGGCGGAGCACATTTTTTGATAAGATAATTTTGGCATTTGGTTGAGGATATAAAAAGTTCAGCCCGGCCGAACTTAAGAACTTTTTACTTGTTATCTTTTTATTTTTTGTTTTTGCAACAGAATAGATTCACATAGATGTCGCCAACTGAAAAATAAAGTCGTCAAACGCATTCAAAATTTGACACGTTTCGCGAGAAATCGCCATATCTGACAAACCTGCTTTTCACTTGTTTTGATATTGATTTCTCTTCTCTCCGAAAGAAATTTTCCACCTCTGAACATGGAACTAAATTTTTGTTGGCCACACTTCCCTTACGCCCTAATACACTACTCACTTATTGCTGAGATATACAACTATGGCCTTATTAGAGAGAAAAGTGTTAACGAATTGCGATAACGTCAGCAAATGTTGACCATAAGGATGTTGTCTTCGCCTTGAATGTTCTTTATGATTTTTATTGATAGCACTTACCCAAAGAGCAGCCAGCACAGATATACATATATAGATGGATATGCATTAATGTAATGGGAGTCTTCTACATGCACATAAACATTCTAAGGTTAAATACAACAGTTTTGACCCAAAAGCAAAACTGGCTAACATACTAGACGTCGATCTCCCCACACTTCCAAACCACAATTATTATTCTTCACACCTACTGTTCAGTAGTGGCTTTTCTCGTAATGGACCTGAATGACTGTTGTCCCAGAGACAAAAGTTAATCACTAGCTTTTTGGAAAACAATTAAAATTGTTGCTGCCTCTCGTATTCAATTTCTTTTGTATTGAATGTGAATGTCAGCCAGTTTTATGTTAATGACATTGTAAACGAACTGTTGCGGTATTTGCAGATCACATCATCGTCTCCCTTACGCTGATTCTAACTTTTTTAATGAATGAATTTAATTGAAATACGAGCTGGTTTAGGTACTTTGATACTCATTACATAGTTTTTTCCGACATTTCTGTTCTTTTTCTTTTTTATTTTTTCTTCTTCCTCCTTTCTATACCAGCCACAGTTTGTTTTCCCTATTCGTAGAAATCAAAGAAATTAAAAGCCATTTCATATCGGCCTTAATTTATGGCTTAATATACAAAATCAGTGATTTATATCGTTGCTATGCTGCTCACGGATAAGATGGCTACGTTAGGCGGCTGGATAGATTGCCTAGTTGTTGTGGTTGCGGCTACAGTCGATGGGGGATTTTGCTTTCGCCCCATTCTTTGCTTCTGTTTAAGGTTGCGTAAATAAAAAGGGAATTTTCCACTACTTTGAGTTTTAATCAAATTGTTATACATCATGACCTTTTTGATTACATTATTTTCACTTTAATTGCAGATCTGTCTTCTAACCGACCAACAGTTTATTTTTTCCCTACGCTGATTTTTTAAAGAGTTGACTTGGATTTTTGCAAAGGGGGGAGAGAAAGATTTATTGCTAGTCAATTGTAAATACGTTAAGATAGACATTTATTACTTTGTTTTTTACTTGGAAAAGGTAAACGTCTCTTTCCAAAGAGTTCATGAGATTGAACCCTAATCCAGTTTCTTGACAAATAGATTGAAAATTGAGATAAGCATCTACTGTTTAATAAGAAAAAATTATTTGAATAGGAACTGGGAACTTTAATAATTGAAATTGAATTCTCTTTAATCATCATTGGAAAATACAATATTCGACTGGATTTAATACACATTTATCTCCAGTAGGGTATATTTTACTACCAATCAACAGATTGCAAAGTCCCATCAACAAATATAGATAAAAACACTAACACACACAGACAGACGTAACAAACAAACTCATTCGTAATAAATAAACAAATTTTCCCATCTGTTGAGGGATTATTTAAATGTTTTGAGAATTGACTTTATGCATCAGTGATGATGCTGAAAAGTGTAGACATTTACCAATAAATAATTTCGAATGTAAAACCACATTTCCACAGAAATGTATTTGAATAAAACAAAACGTAAGAAGAAACAGTAACAATTATTTGAATACGGTTATTCGATTACACTGTGCAACACTTAAAATGCAAACAACTTATAATGTGCATTTGCTGAAAGTAGACTACAGAACACTAGTTAGGTTTTGCGTTGTTAGATCGGGTTTGGATTTTACAGCCTCTTTTTAAGCGGGATAAAACTACCCTTTTTTCATTGTTCGAGGCTTTATCTCAAAAACTAATAATAATTTTGCTTTGTGGTCTTCAGCAATATTATAGCCCTAACGTAGTAGAACCTACGTGCCGTTACAGATGAACTAGCAAAAACTGCATCTAGCGGGTGGAAATCGATAAAATATATGAATGTCTACATAATTTCTGGAACTCTGGTCAGTAACAGAGTTTGGGAGTAGAACCAAGTAACCTTTGGCAAAATTTTTCCAAATAATGTGTTCAGCATTTTTTCAGAACATTCTGAAACTCTAAAATACTTATTTCATGTTGTTTAGTCGGTATTTTAAATTGTACTTTCTACGAAATATATTGCAAACAATGTTCACACTGCCTGTTTATTTTCATATTTGGAATTTCAAGGCATTGTTGATATATTTACCAAATTGTCTTTAAACAAGTAAAAAAGTATCAGTCGGCTTTGCCGACAGAGATATACCCTCAGCCTGAGTATATTGAAACATACGTATGTATTTAGGGGGTTTTAAAAATGTTGGGCGTTTGAACAGACAAAAATGTTGATTAGGAATAAAGATCAAAAGTTTTGCGGAGGAGATACTAAAAGGAATGGATCGACATTGACCGTTATGGAAGTGGATCTCCAGCCACAACATATGGTGCCATAGGGGGTTTTTACACTCTTCGGGCTGTTTGCTCAAGAAGTATGGACTTGCCCCTAAAAAAACTTTTAGCATCGTAAATGAGGCAGCGAATAAAAGTTGCTTCAACAAAAAACAAAGTGATTCGATATCAGGTCTTAAAGCGAACTTATCCGAAATTTTGTGTGGGACGTTCCGGATGGAGTGGACAAGTATAGTCCATATTTGAACCTGATCTACAGTGGCGGCCATATAATTAAGAACGACATCGTATTAAAAAGTATTTGACTTGCTACGTTCCAAATATTTGAATATTTATATGGAACAAAATTTGTAAATAAAGTACACGGTAAGCACTTTCAAATAAAGCCAAAACATGTTTTAATTCTCCCTCGTTTATACGAAAGAAACCACGATTTATTAAAATAGTCATAAATCGACCTGGCCACATAATTAAGAACGATATAAGTAAAGGTTACTTTAAGGTAATTTTCATACACAATATGTGAATATATCGTTATGTATTTTAGAAATCGGTTACTTTGATTCATTTTTAGTATCAAATGTCCTTCAATGGTACATATTATTGCGTCTAAGTTTGATAATTAGGGCATACCTAACGTTTTCAAAATTTTGCCCATAATTTGACGAATTTATTTTATTTTTGGGATCTAAAGCCACAGTTTTGGCTTCCTCTCATTCCCTCGATGACGCTCTAAACGATACCCTGTGATTGTCGTTCCATAGTCGGCGCTTAATTACCCTTAAATTGGCTTTTATCCCAATTCTTTGAGTGCTTTACGAGGGAATTGTCTGGGAAATAGTTTCGTAAGAGCCATTTCCACCATATAAAGCGGTAGGATTTTTGTCTGAAGGTAGTAGAGAGGAAATTAAACAATAATATAAGGTCTATACAAAAATTGGAAGAATTCCACACCGAATATAACATTAATTAACATAATGTTTTGAATGCTCGAATTCCACAATAATTTTGTGTATGTACATCAGACATTAGTTTATACAAAAATTGTATTTTCATCCATAAAAATTATTGATTTGACTGGTTTTGATATTAATATGAGCTTCATTGATTAAAAAGTCTTACATAACTATGCCTACCACACCCACAAAGACATTGTGCAATGAAATCTTTCAAAATATTAAACCTTTCATTTTTGTTCGGTGTACCGTTAGGCCAATTTTTTTTACAAAACGAAATTATTTTTTTTATTTCCTATCTACTATCTGCAGACAACAATCCTGCCGATTTATAAGGTGGAAATGGCTCATACGAAACTATTTCCCAGACAATTCCCTCGTAAAGGACTCAAAGAAGTGGGATAAAAGCCAATTTAAGGGTAAGTAAGCGCCGACTATGGAACGACAATCACAGGGTATCGTTTAGAGCGTCATCGAGGGAATGAGAGGAAGCCAAAACTGTGGCTTTAGATCCCAAAAATAAAATAAATTCGTCAAATTATGGGCAAAATTTTGAAAACGTTAGGTATGCCCTAATTATCAAACTTAGACGCAATAATATGTACCATTGAAGGACATTTGATACTAAAAATGAATCAAAGTAACCGATTTCTAAAATACATAACGATATATTCACATATTGTGTATGAAAATTACCTTAAAGTAACCTTTACTTATATCGTTCTTAATTATGTGGCCAGGTCGATTTATGACTATTTTAATAAATCGTGGTTTCTTTCGTATAAACGAGGGAGAATTAAAACATGTTTTGGCTTTATTTGAAAGTGCTTACCGTGTACTTTATTTACAAATTTTGTTCCATATAAATATTCAAATATTTGGAACGTAGCAAGTCAAATACTTTTTAATACGATGTCGTTCTTAATTATATGGCCGCCACTGTATATCTGGTAGATATATTAGGATGTGTCAAGTATAGACCAATTCGGGCACTCCCTTCAAGAGTTACCGTATGAACAATTTTTCCGAAAAATTTTGAACTTTTGTGGGGAGGTACCTGAAGGAGTGGACCGATATGGCTTATCTTCAAACTTAAACTATGTTTGTACAAAATATTACTAAGGCCATATTTTGGACCGAATCGGCAGATCCGTTCGAGAGTTCTCTTGCGCTCCAACCACCTCACACGGTGTCATAGGGGTTTTTGTATCTTTCATGCTATTTTCTCAGGAAGTATGGTCTTGCCCCTGATGAAACTTGTACCGTCGTATGGAGGGCAGTGAATACAAGTTGCTAAAACAAAAATCAAAGCGATTCGAGAGATGGCCCTAAACTGAACTTATCCGAAATTTTGTGTGGGAGGTACCCGAAGGAGTGCACCTATTGAGACCGTATTAAAACCTCATATTCCTCTGGTAGAAAGTTTACGCTATACATAGTATTGACCAAATCGGTCACTCCCTTCAACAGTTATAGTGCGCACAAACTTTCCGAACATTTTCGAACTTTTGTGGGGGAGGTACCGGAAGGAGTGGACCGATGTAGCTCATCTTCGAACTTAAACTAAGTTTGGGCAAAATATTACGAAAGCCAAAATTTGAACCGAATCGGTTCATCCGCTCGAGAGTTATCGTGCGCTCCAGCCAGCAGGACAGACAGACAGACAGAACGGACGGACATGGCTAGATCGACTCCAAATTGTCTGAAACACATTTCGTCCAAACATACTTGGGGTCTAAAACCATTATTTCGATGAGGCACATTTTCATCGTATCAAAGTGTATATACCCTCCTTAGCCTAAAGGCTGAGGGTATAAAAATATGCTAGAAACAGCTTGATAAAGGCATTGTACAAGAATGGAATGTTCTGAAGACTTGTGAATAACATTCCAGCGGCTAATTTTTCCAAAGATAAGTCAACGAATAATGTAACAATTTTGGAGATATGATTCGAAATATACAAAATAATGGAGTTATCAGATATATCATGCGTTTTAGGCAATGAATGCAGTTTTTCGAGTTGATTATTTCTCCAACGTCATGCTCTTATCTACAAGTTTGCTTCCGAGGTTCAAACAAGATTCGAATTGGTTTCAAAGATATTACCTCGTTTTGCTGCAAAAGATCAATATTTAGCTATATTTAGACGAGGCCATAAAATCCAAACCCGAACTAACAGCACAAAACTCAGATAATATGGTTTTTGTTGACTGGGTCTGTACTTTCAAAAAATCAGCAGTAGAAGTTGCTTGCACACAATTACCTTGAAAATGTTGCACAGTGTTGTCAGACTGTTGTTTTAGCAAATGAAAATGTTTAATACTGCAAGTGATGATTATGTGAATCCCAAACAACTTTAACATCTGTAGGTGCAACAAAAAAAATTGATTTTTACAGCATAATTTTAATTTAATTAATTTAAAAATTTTAATTAAGAGAAAGAGAACAACATTAGCAAGCATGATTTAGTAAAGACCACATTCTTGCCTACTGATTAATTTAAAAGGATTCAAATTAATCACATGAATACAACCGATGAAAAGCATTCCTCCAGTATATTAGGGGCACGCACGAATTGTCAAATAAATTTATTAGGGTCCTTAACAGCTTATAATCAACGCAACAAGGAAATGTATAAGGTAATGTCAGCGTATAAGATAAAATCCTTCACTTTGCCAAAGAAATTCCCCGTTAGCATACTCAAATTGACATAAATCAACACACGCCAATGATTACAACACGATTACAATTGTTTTGCCCTAACAATCTTTTTGATTCATTCGTAAATCGGCATTCTTTCTTTACAAACTATAAAGTATGAGAGAACAGATCATAGAAACAACAACATTCTAATTTTGGCAATATAATTAGTCCAGAACTAGAACTAAAATAATGCAATTGACGCCTTGACCTTTTTAAAGACTGGAGAATTGGATTTTTTGAATTTTTGTTATAATTATAAATTTATTTTTTATTTTTCTTTTTATTTATTTATATCTTTATAATTGAAAAATACAAAAATAAGGAGATCAGAATTTAATAAACAAAAGTTAAAATTCAAAAAACATTTTAGGTCGCAAATATAAGCGGACAAAACTAAAGCACCCCCCATTTGAGGTACAGCAAAAACTATTGAAATCAATATTTCGTTGCTTATCCTCTATTCTGGATGACACAATCACATCTTTTTGGTATAGAAGATACTAAATTATTAATTACTGGAGGCGAAATAATTGATTTTCGGAAAATTTAGCTTAAATCCTCAAAATACTGAAAATCGGAAGGTACCGTTATATGGAGGCTATACCCAAACGTGGACCCAGGTCCACGATTTTTGGTGGATATGTTTTGTGACCACTAAGAACCCTAAGTACCAAATTACAGTTAATTCAGTAGGAAAATGTGGCTTAAATATCCGAAATACCGAAGATCGGAAGGTACCGCTATAAGGGGGCTATACCAAAACATTAGCCGATATTGTTCATATTCATCCAAAAATTATGCTACAGCATCCACTAGTCAAATACAATACGCTAACGTTTAAAAATTAGCAAAATAACGAATTGCAGAAGAACGATAGACGCCGGCTTATTCAGTCTATGACCAGCAAAAAAAAAAACCTTTCATATCGACTAAAAATGAAGGAGCCAGACTGGCATTCGCCAAGACCCATTTGAACTGTTTTCCGATGAATCTATGTTTAATTTAAAGTATTCAGATGGTAAAAGGCTTGGACCAAATGGGCAACCGTTAAATCCTAAATATTGCAAAGACGCTGTAAAACAAGGAGGCGGAAGGTTTTTTGCTGGTCGTCGACTGAATAAGCCGGCGTCTACGGTTCTTTTGCAATTCGTTCTTTTGCTAATTTTTAAACCTAAGGGATTTAGTATTTGACCAGAGAATGCTGTAGCTTCATTTTTGGATGAATATGAACAATATCGGCTAATGTTTTGGTATAACCCCCTTATAGCGGTACCTTCCGATCTTCGGTATTTCGGATATTTAAGCCACATTTCCCTACTAAATTAAGTGTAATTTGGTACTTAGGGTTCTTAGTGGTCACAAAACATATCCACCAAAACTCGTGGACCTGGGTCCACGTTTGGGTATAGCCTCCCTATAACGGTACCTTCCGATTTTCAGTATTTTGAGGATTTAAGCTAAATTTTCCGAAAATCAATTATTCCGCCTGCAGTAATTAATAATTTAGTATCTTCTATACCAAGAAGATGTGATTGTGTCATTCAGAATAGAGGATAAGCAACGAAATATTGATTTCAATAGTTTTTGCTGTACCTCAAATGGGTGGGGTGCTTTAGTTTTGTCCGCTTATATTTGCGACCTAAAATGTTTTTTGAATTTTAACTTTTGTTTATTAAATTCTGATCTCCTTATTTTTGTATTTTTCAATTATAAAGATATAAATAAATAAAAAGAAAAATAAAAAATAAATTTAAAATTTAGTTTTCATAAAAAAATTATCATTTCAAAAAAATTTACTGAGGGGGTGCTTTAGCTTTGGCCGATACTGTATATAACAAAATGAATGTCTCGACGAGCTGAGTCGATCTGGCAATGCGTGTCCATCCCTCCGTCCGTCTGCCCGTCTCAAATCTAAACCTTGTAATCACGCTACAGGTCGCAATTTTGATCTGATCGTCTTCCCGGAGGGGAAGGAGCCTATTGATTTTGGTGATGTTCGGATTATATTTAGGGGGGATCACAGCTTTGGTTGGGGACTTTCCAAAAGCAAAGCCTGACTATGAAAATAGCAAATCCCATCTTTACAATGATGCAAAGTAGATTAGCGTAGGTGGTCAAATAAAGGAGATATCACAATAGTCGGTAATACATCCAATTTTTTCATTTTAAATCGCGCATATTTTAGTTTTGGTCGGATAATATTCAGGGGTTGGAATGGGCAACAACATATGTGGAGAACATTTAACGTTTTAATCATAAGTTAATATCTCCGCTTCTAGTTTGTGTATCCCCAATGGAAGAAGATAAGATTTCCTTTATATTGTTGCAAAGTAGGTTGGCGTAGGTGGTCAAACAACGGAGATATCACAAAAGTCGGTAATGCATCCCATTTTTCCATTCTTACAGGACGCAATTATGATAGGTTCGTCACGAAATTTGTTGTTTAATAGGGTCCCAGAGAGGAAGAAGCATATTGAGGTTCGTGATGGTCGGATAATATTCAAGAGTCGGAAAGGGCAAAAAACGTATGTGGATAAAACTTCAGAGTTTTATTCTTATGCGAATATCTACGCTTTTAGTAGTCGTTTTCCAAAAGGAAAGCCGCTCAATGGATGTGGAAAATATCACCTTTATTATGGTGCAAAATATGTTGGCGCACATTCCACGTTCCCAATTTTTTATTTGAATTGTACTGACGAGTATCTCAGCTTTGGTTGGATGCGTTTTAACAATGAGCTTTAAAAGTTCTCAATTCCGTTACCAAAATTGCTGAAATGTTTGTGATGTTGAAAAAGACGCTGGGATATTCCAATTTCCAATTTATGGAATTTTATTTCCATGTCAGATATTTCCACTTCTGTTGGACATATTCCAAGGAGAGAACTTGATAATGAAACTAAACCATCTGAGCTTTAAATTAATACAAATGTAGGGGTGGGCATCACATATTCGGCCTCCTCTCAACTATAGCCTTTGCTCACTTGTTTTATTTAGATTAAGATATACATAGCCGTTCACTTCACTAGCCACCCATATAACGGTACCCCCGATTTTCCGTATTTTGAGGATTTTACCTACAATTTTTAACCGCACTAGCTGTAATTTGACACTTACAGTTCTTAGTGGTCACCACACCTCTCCACCAAAAATTTTCAACATAGGTCTATGTTTGTATATAGCACCATACAGCGGTACCTCCCGATTTTCGGTATTTTTAGGATTTAAGTTAAATTTTTTGTCTGAACTACCCGTAATTTGACATTTGAGATTCCTTAAAGCCAAGAAATTTTTCCATCAAAAAATAATAAACAAAGGTCCATGTTTTGGTGTAGCCCCCATATAACGGTGCCTACCGATATTCAGTATTTTGATTTTTTTAGCTACATTTTTTGACTGAACTACCCGTAATTAGACATTTGAGGTTCCCTTCAGTCAAAAAACTTCTTCACAAATTGTCAACATGTCCATGTTTAGGTGTGGCCCTCATATAACGGTACCTCCCCATTTTCGGTATTTTAATGGTTTTAGCCAGGGTTTAAAATGCTAACGCCATATTAGCAAAAGCACCGAATATTTGCAGCTTTGCCTGCTAAAATTTCTTCGAAATATGTTTAGCAACAATGAACAACGGCAACATGTAGCAACAAATTTCACAAAAATATTGCTAGCGATGCTGATGCTATTTGATATTGTCGCTGTAATAAAATAGCATCGGACACGCATACTCACATTTTGCAGCGCACATGATCAACACATATCAGAAAAGATAATAAGCAACAAAGTTTCAACGGCTTAGCCAGGTTTTCAGCAAACAATTGTTTTTGAGATCAGGGTTACCAGTGTAAGCATAAAAAATCACGGTATAATTAATTCCACTTTTTCGTTCAAAGGACATGTGAATTTTTGGGGAAGCCGTTCAATATATATTTTTATACCCTCAGCCTTTAGGCTAAGGAGGGTATATACACTTTGATACGATGAAAATGTGCCTCATCGAAATAATGGTTTTAGACCCCAAGTATGTTTGGACGAAATGTGTTTCAGACAATTTGGAGTCGATCTAGCCATGTCCGTCCGTCTGTCTGTCTGTCTGTCCTGCTGGCTGGAGCGCACGATAACTCTCGAACGGATGAACCGATTCGGTTCAAATTTTGGCTTTCGTAATATATTGCCTAAACTTAGTTTAAGTTCGAAGATGGGCTATACCGGTCCAGTCCTTCCGGTACCTCCCCCACAAAAGTTCGAAAATGTTCGGAAAGTTTGAGCGCACGATAACTCTTGAAGGCTTTAACCGATTTGATTCATACTTTGCCCATCGTAAAATATATACCAGACCTAGATGTGGTTCCAATATGGACTAAATCGGTCTACTCCTTCTGGTACCACCCACACAAAATTTTAGGTAAGTTCAGTTTAGGACCTGCTCTCGAATCGCTTTGATTTTTGTTTTAGCAACTTCTATTTACCGCCCCCTACACGACGGTAAAAGTTTCATCCGGGGCAAGTCCATACTTCCTGAGAAAATAGCCTGAAAGTTGCCAAAAACCCCTATGACAACGTGTGAGGTGGTTGGAGCGCAAGATAACTCTCGATTGAATCTGACGATTCGGTCCAAAATTTGGCCTTAGTAATATTGTGTCCAAACATAGTTTAAGTTCGAAGATAAACTATATCGGTTCACTCCATCAGGTACTTCCCCCACAAAATTTCAAAAATGTTCGGAAAAATTGTTCGTACTGTAACTTTTGAAGGGATTGGCCGAATTGGTCCATACTTTACACATCTTAATATATCTACCAGATATAGATCAGGTTCAAATATGGACTATATTTGTCGCTTCATCCAGTACCTCCCAAACAAAATTTCGGATAAGTTCACTTTAAGACCTGCTATCGAATCACTTTGATTTTTGTTGAAGCAACTTGCATTCGCTGCCTAAATTATGATGGTAAAAGTTTTTTAGGGGCAAATCCACACTTCTTAAGCAAACAGCATGAAGGGAGTAACACCCCCCAGGGGCACCATATGTAGTGGCTGGAGATCGACTTCCATAATGGTCAATGTCGATCCATTCTTTTAAGTATCTCCTCCGCTCTTTAATCTAATCAACATTTTTGCCGGTTCATACGTCAAATATTTTAAAACCCTCTAAATACATACGTTTTTTAGGAAAAATTGTTTCAATATACACATCGTCACCATAAATGCCGGAAGACGTAACCCACAAAAATAAAACTTTACAGGAGAAGCAAAAAACGTTATAAAATAAAAACGGTGTTATAAAATATCGAAAAATTTTAGTATCGTGTTTTAAGACAGAGAAGAAATATATTTTTTGAAAAAAATTAAAATTTTTTCCAGAATGTTAGAAGCTGTGTGGGTTACGTCTTTTGGTATTGTATTTTTCTGAAATACTAAAAGACGTAACCTACAATTTATTGAGTATACATTTCAAGAAACTAGTATAAATGAAAAATTATAAACAAATTAGGACTGGTTTATTGGCCTACGCGGTTAAGCGAACTTTAAACTAGCCATCTGACGGTGTTGGGTTCAATTCCCAGTCTTAACGTTGATATTTCAATGGACCACAATTAGGTGAACTGTTTATTCCAACCATCACTATAATTACTTATAATTTCAATAGTATTAGACGATATTAAATCTGGAATATTATATTTATTGTTGTATTTAAGTCAATTTATTGACAGAACATAGTTCATATAAATTAAGTGTTTAAATGTAACTTTTAATTGTCATAAGGAATGTTGTCATAAAAGTAATGACAATCACTTGGAATTAAGCGTTTTAAGTCTTGCAGGTGTTGAAATTTCTTTCTTTAAACTTTTAGCCTTTGTGTGTACATCTGAGGAGGATTCACTGCCTCAAAATTTGTCGGACTTCTCTATGGTAGAATCTGCTACTCGTCTTTGATATCAAGTTTAAAAAAGATTATACTGCTATGATCAAAAGCCAATGCTCGCAGTGACTGTAGGATTTCCTGTCTCTTTGTATAATCCAAACCAATACAATGCGTTTTTGTCTGGACCTATTCGATTATTACAATCAGTTGATCTCTATTAAACCATGGGTTGGTTGACCAGACCATCCTCTTAAAATTTACAGCCTAATCGTATCCGTATTTAAAGAATACATCTTTGTACTAGAACGACGTGAATTTTGACCACTTACACGTTTTCGTATCGACGTCTCAAATTTTGAACATTTCCGTTCGTTCTTTCTCTTGGAAAAATGAACAATATTGGGACGAGCATTGCCTTCCGAATAACCACTTCCTTTTGTCCGGTTAACATATTGTTTTCCATATGTGCGTTTTAGATGTTTATTTAAATCAGGGCATATGTCTTCTGTCATCATCTTCAATTATTTCAATTATGGATTTTTTCTGTAAGACCAGTAAAAACCGTCTAAAGTCAAAGTTATTGCTTTAAAAATTAACTAAAAGAATGGTCTTTGTGATTTTTGAAAAAAGCTACCATTCTTGAGATATGATAACCTAAGAGTCAAATTACACATATGGAGAAATAAGCCGAGTAAAAGACAAAACTGTTAAAGTAACTACACCATGTGATAGGTATTTCCATAAGCTTTCATACCTTACCCATTTTGTAGTAATCGGTTTAGTAGAACTGGGTCTAACCCGGCTTTGAACCTGGACTTTCGGGTCAAATAACCGGTTAACCGAATCCGCCCCGTGGAAATTATACATTAACTCAATAAGCCCTCCCTCTGGCATTATAATTGCTGCAAATATCAAAGAATGCATTGTTTGTACTGCTGTTTAGTTTTGAAATAATGTGGGTTACGCCTTTTGTGTTCTATGAAAATTACAGTATGCTGTTACGTCTATTGGCATTTCTTGAATAGGATCGTTATTTTTAAACGTAGAAGCTTGAACTTTTGCCAGAGCATGTATTTTAGCTTAATATATCAGATTCCATCAAAAAACGAATTTCCATTTCCATGTCGGTTACGTCTTCCGGCATTTATGGTGACGACATGCTGAGGGTATATCTCTGTCGGCCCAGCCGACTGATACTTTTTTTACTTGTTCTATTTTTAAACAATAATAGTTAGTATTCTTTAGGTTCTACCATATGATGGGAGCATTTTGACATTAAATGACATGTTTTTTATTACTGTGTTGGCAACTCTAATGACAAAAAACACCCTCTCTGGCTAATTCGCTGCGACGAATGGTCAGCCGACTGCTAAATATGTAGCGTGGTTGTCTGGAGGATTATGGATTATTGATGGATTATGCCTAACGAAAAAAAGATTAGGCGTACAAAACGAAATAAGCAAAAATGTACAAAAATTAATATGCGTTCGGTTGCTTATTTAGCCGTGTGTGTGAATATTGTGTAACAGTTGAAGTGTACAGCTAATGCTAATGTTTTTAGATGCTGGCTTTTAAACCCTGGTTTTAGCTAAATTTTTTAACTAAACTACCCGTAATTTCACTTTTGAGGTTCCCTGCAGACGCGAAACTTCTTTACAAAAAATTTTCAACATAACGGTGCCTCCAGATTTTCGATATTTTAAAGGTTTTACATACTTTTTTTGACTGAACTACCCGTTAAGGTTCCCTGCAGTCACGAAACTTCTTAACCAAAAATTGTCGACATTGGTCCACGTATCGGTATAGCCCGAATTATTACTGTTTCGGTATAGCCCCTTAAAACGATAACTCCATATTTTCGGTATTTTGAGAATTGCATCTACACTTTTACCTAAATAGCGGTAATTCGATATTTGAGGTTCACAGTGATCGCAAAACTTCTACACCAAAAATTGTCCATGTTTTGCACCCATACAAACCTCCCGATTTTCAG
The DNA here is from genome assembly GCF_047663935.1 of Musca autumnalis. Classification (NCBI taxonomy): domain Eukaryota; kingdom Metazoa; phylum Arthropoda; class Insecta; order Diptera; family Muscidae; genus Musca; species Musca autumnalis. Next base: position 2,263,928 of record NW_027411755.1, on the reverse strand, counting down.
TATTTTGATGATTTTAGCTTCATTTGTTGGCTCGTTTCAAATTTGAGAGCTAACAAAAAATTCTACAAAAAGAATTGTTAATTTGGGTCCATATCTTCGTATAGCCCACATATAGCGGTACCTCCCGATTTTCGGTATTGTGACGATTCTAGCCGCAATTTTTAATCGAACTAACTGTTATTTGACATTTGAAGTTCACATTGATCACAATCCACTAGAAATATTCATCATAGGATTATAGCTACAATTTTTAACAGAACTAGGAGTTATTTGACATTTAAGGTTTCCAGTGTTCGCGAAACTTCTCCACTAAAAATGTTCAACATATGTGGTGTAGCCCCCATATAACGGTACCTCCTGAGTTTCGGTATTTTGAGGACTATAGCTACAATTTTTAACCGAACTAGCAAAAATTTGTCCTACATTTTTCAACCAAACTACCAGTACACAAAAAAAGGGCCGTTAATGACCTTATTCGTCCCATTATTTCCCATAGATACAGACTAAGTTTGTACAAAATCAGATTATTAATTAAGCGCCCGTAGATAAGTGATTTGAAACACTGTTTGTCGGTAAAAATCCTACCCAAGCTCAGTCAATTACGGATGATGATTGCCATGACTCAACAATATGTTCGACAAGTCTCAAAGCAGATTGCCTATTAAAATAAACATGGAAAACAGCTCACCATTCATTATATCTGAAAGAATAATAAGAAAAAAGTATATTAAACAACTTATAAATCAACATTTTACGGAGAATATCAACAAAACATTAAATTATAATATATAGAAAAATTCATTTAATTTACAAATATTTTTTTTCGGATGAAGGGATTTTTGATATATTTAACATCCCTGTCTCTACTTTAAAAAACTCAGACATAATTAAAACCCCTTCATATTCGTTCGTTCGTTTTGCAATAAATAAAAGCAGACTGATTAAACCACCGTCAGGTCTTGTCAAACAATGAACGTCAGCAACCGTTAACATTTTTGTAAATAGTGTATACAAATGCGGATATTTGAAAGAGCTTCAAAGTGAATATTTAAAAAAAAAAAACAAAAATACGAACTTCCCTGCAACGAATACTTCTCCCGTTTGAGGCACAAGTGGGAATTATCACCCAAAATAGTCTCTTTATTACGAATTTTCTCTATAAAATAGTAATTTGTCGGTCACCAAGTGTAACGTTAAAAAGAAGTTCGACTGAATATATTATCGTCAATGAACTTTAATTGGGAGAATCATATATTGCAAGGAATTCACCAAACCTAAGTCGAACATCATAAAAAACTTATTCTCATTTTGAAATCCCTATTGCAACAGAATCCCTGCCTAACTGCACGGCAGTTATAAGATGAGAACCATGATGCAAGAAAATTAAAGAAAATTACAAAATGTTGTTAGAAACACCTAGAAAAAAAAACAAAATGATAAACGTCAGCAACACCAGCATGGAAGCAAAATTGGCAATAACCGCAACAGCATTAACGATCAACTTGGAATAAGCGCTACATAGAACAGAAAATTACATTGTGAAAATTTTTTTTAAGCCAGCAGAGGATTTGTCTGTTTGGTATGGGTAATATGTAATTGTGTTAGTTTGAAAGTAAAAATCATATGTCACGTGATATATTAGCAAAGAGCTCAGCTAGTGCAGCCATACCCATTTATACTTCCAAACTCTTACTTGCATGGAAACACATTCATAACCATGAAGCAGCTCAGTTTCCCACTCAACACACCCGGATCAATCAGCTATAAGAAAATTAAGAAGTCTGTGAATATGAGTGATTCTTTACCACATGTACACAACCATTAATATGTAATGTTCGCAACAATTTAAGTCCCAGCAGACCAGATACTAGCTTCGAAAAGGTTTTTAAAGTCCAGAGTGTTGTAGCCTTTTACAAGTTAAAAAAATGCTCCTTTATAGGGTAGACTATGGACTTGCTCATATAATAGAGATTAATTGAAGATATTTATTATACTGCACTAGCAAGTATCCCACTTTCATACGATAACTAATTTTAACTAGTAATCGCAGACGTCTTGGGATCTTCCACAGACAACAGAGTTGAATTGTATATTAGAGTGGTTTTAAAAAATCGATGGCAGATTTTTTATGCGGCCCCTTCCTAAAATGTTAAGTTTTGTTAAAAGTTAAGATTGCCAAAGTTTGAGCTCAATCGTAATATGTTAACACGTGCCACTGGGGCTTCAAAGTTTTCATGGACCCTGTATATAGCTTATATTAAAATCTGACCCGATTTTCAAGATTTTTGTAGGATTACTTGTTTAGACACTACAAAGAACTGGTAAACAGTTTTCATCGATTGGACAATAAACGTGGTGGCTATACTTTGAAAACCACACCACTCGTTCAAAGATTGGTATTCGTTGTAGTATGTTGGGCAGTAAATTCAACTTGATGAATTGAGAAATTGCAGAAGGTCACCCAGACGTACTTCGGCTATCTCAGCGATATCATGAAGGAACGGTTGTCATAAAGCCTTAAGTCGTCGTTTCATTTGTGCAATGCAGGAACAGAGGAGGTGATCAACACTTTCCTCTTCTTCTTTATTTCCGCAGCTGCGACAGTGGTCGTTGTGTGGAAGATTTAAGCGCTTTGCATGGTTGCCAATAGCCCAATGACCGGTTAACACTGCAACAAGTCTAGCCAGGTTCCGACGATTTTGGCTGATTAGGAACTTTGTGCGTTTGGCGTTGTATTGAGGCCATGTAGATTTTGATATTCGGCATGTTTCTGTTTCGTCCCATCTACTCTCAGCCAATGAGTGATAGTACTTGAAGATATCCCCTTTAACTATTCCCATTGGTGTTGCGACTGACGCCTTTGGGAGCTCGTTAGAGGCGGAACCTGCTCTTGATAGTTCATCCGCTTTTTCGTTCCCAACAAGTCCCTTATGGCCTGGGATCCGAGTGAGAACTGCTCTTGACAGGTGCCCTAGCTTAGCAAGTTCTTCTTTACAGTCTTACACTAGCTTTGATGTGACAGAGTTTGATTTTAGTGCAAGGAGCGCCGCTTGACTGTGGACGAAAATTCCTATTGAGGTTGGTGTGTGGACCTGTAAGAGTATAATACAACCTTCCTTTATAGCCAGTATCTCCGCCTGGAAAACACTACAGTCCTCAGGTAGCTTTGTGGAAGTAGATATGTTTGCTTCTTCTGAGAAAACACCAGAGCCGACTACACATTTCATCTTGGAGGCGTCTGTGTATAAATTGATGTCATAACTTGTCAGTGGTGATCCATTATTCCATTCTTTCCTGCTTGAAAATTTGATTGCTAAAGGCTGATCAAATGTCAATGTGGGAGCGCAGTAATCAGCAGAAGAAGCTATTTCTTTCGGTAGTTTGTGAAGCACGCACGCATGTCCATATTCCCTATCTCTTCACATTCCTAGAGCTCGCAGTCTTGCCGCATTACATCTTGCAATTGCTTTGATGTGTATATCTATTGGCAGAATGTGTATCATTATATTGAGGGCTTCAGCCGGACAAGTCCGCATTGCCCCTGTCACCCCGATGCATGCTGATCTCTGCATACTGTATAGTTTTTTTCTGTGTAGTTTTCTTTTCCTCTGCTGGCCACCATACTAGTGCTCCATATGTGAGAATTGGTCTTATTATGCTGGTGTACATCCAAAACACCATTTTTGGTTTAAGGTCCCAACGGCTCCCAAACATTTTGCGACATGTATAGTATGCAACGGTTGCTTTGTGAGCACGATGTTCCATGTTACGATTCCATGACAGCTTTGAATCTAAGATGACGCCTAGATACTTGGCGTGATCTGATAGGGTTATTTCTTGACCTCATAGACGGGGCAGATTGGGGATTGCATATTTGGTCTTTGTAGTGAATAGCACCATCTCAGTTTTCCCTGGGTTCACTCCCAGGCCACAGATTGTGGCCCGGAAACAAACCAGAGACGAGTATTACCACATCGTCCGCATAAGCAACCACCTTAATCCCCCTATGGTCAAATTTGATAACGATTTCATTAATAACAAGGAGCCAAAGCAGTGGCGAGATAACTCATCCCTGTGGAGTTCCTCTGTTTACGAGCTTTGACAGCATACTGTTTTCCAATGAGGCAGTAATAAGTCTACTTTGCAGCACGGTGGTTATCCATCTACTAATGAATGGTTCCACGCCGAAGTTATTTAGAGCTCATTTTATTGCTGCGGTACTAACATTGTTGAAGGCGCCTTATATATCCAGAAAAGCAGCCAAGGTGTATTGTTTATATTCTAAGGATCTCTCAATAGTCCTAAAAACTTCGTGTAGGGCTGCATCCGTCGAGCGTTCTTTTATGTAAGCGTGTTGACTTAAGGATATGTTAGTCGAGTTATCCATCTTTTCTCGAATAAGTACGTCAATAAGTTTTTCGAGCGTCTTAAGTAGAAATGATGAAAGGCTTATGGGTCTGAAGTCTTTAGCATTTTCATGACTGCGTTTTCCTGCTTTGGGTATGAAGACAACCTTTACCTGTCTCCAACTCGTTGCAACGTAGTTAAGGGATATACATCTACTATAAATGTACACTAGCCAAGGATTTATTATGGTCTCCGCGCTTTGTAGCATTTTTGGTATACTACCATCTGGCCCCGGATATTTGTAGGGAGAGAAGCTGTTCATAGCCCAAGTGACTTTACTCGGACTTATTATCCTATCGACTTCAATGTTGTTTATATCTATATATTGTTGGGATACTTGCAGACACTCGTATAAATACTAATATTGGATTGCTCTTCGCTGGTTTTATCCGTAAAACCGTAAGAAGAATTTCAAGAGACTCGGCCGAGTTTTCTTACCTAGTGCCGTTATCTCTCTTTATACGAGTGTCTGCAAGTATCCCAACAATGCGCAGCCCAGGAGTAACTTCAACTTCAAAAACGTCAAGTGTATATGTGAGTACTTCTAGGAGGTAAAAGAACAATAAATGATTATCATAGATTTTGGTGGTTTTATTCCAGGATATGAAAAAATATATCATTAGCCTCCGCCGTAATAGCTCGGCGAGACAAAATATAGAATAGCCCCAAATTTATCAATTTATGGTTTTGAAGTGGATAAGACCAATAAATATGCATGTGTTCATCTACACCGTCTTTACTGAAGGACAAGAAGCTGCACTATTTATGTTTACCACACATTCATATATTTAACGTATTATTGGCAAAAAAATTTAATAGATGTATGTAAGGATCATTGGTCTAAAGGTCACTTCCTATTATAGTGAATTGTATTTTAAACATGCATGATTTAAAAATTATAAATTTAGTAAAATCCTTCCTATATGTATGTGAATCGTTGTTTTATTTTTCAAATTATGTACAAAGGTAGGGTCATATTTTGAGTTGTGGCGCTTTGTGGGTAAATTCTGAACAGCGCAATAAAAAAAGAGCCATCTAAAAATTTAACTTTGAAGTTTGACATACTTAAACCCCTTTGGTGACGTTCGTGGATCCACGTTACCGCCATTTGACCTATAGTTCGGAAATCCGAACTTATATCATTTAGGCTTCAATACGGCAATAAAGCCAACGAACGCCTCTTAAAAAATAGTGTTAAGGGAATTGGTATAAGCGTTACATAACAGTATCACACTTGAGTTCTTTTGAAGCATTAGCTTACGTTTTTCCTCTTTAAAAAGTAAGACAATAGTTAGCGCAGCCTTCATATGTAGGGTAGCATGGGGCAGCTTGGACAGTGCCCATTAAATTGATGCTAATCGAATGTCTACAAATTTCTCATTGGTGGTCTTTATGCAGATTCAATAAAATCTGCACTGGCAAAAGCACAACCGTGGCGAAGCTGACCCATGTTATCATACATAGTTAACCGTTATGTAAACGCCTTAAGAACATTTTTCTCAAATTAGCGGATTTTACCTTGTGTACCCTGCTTATTAACATAACATATGCTCATATAAAAACACCGTTGTTAAAAGAAATCAGCTAAATATTGTCGTAAGGTACTGTCAGAAAACATTGACGGTAATTTGACGGTAGTTTGGACACAAAATAGTAATATGCTCACCCCATCTAATATTAATAACGACTATGAAATTGAGTTTATTGATTCGTTGTTAAGTATTGACTTAATTCAAATTAACAACATATTTAATAAATTGTACAAAATTCTGGATTTAATATTTGTACCCTCAATTATTAAATATACCCTTCTTGAATGCTTAGATCCCTTTTCTCGGAACACTGTTCATCATTCTGCAATTATTATCGAACTTGATTTTTATACGTTTTTAAAGGACAAATCTCTTAGTAATACATATTATTATGATTTCAAAAATGTTAATTTAGATGCACTTAATTCATGCCTTGGTAATGTTGATTGGACTTCAACATTGGAGAATTTTAATGTCAATGATTGCTATGATCGTTTTTTACACATAATATTTGAACTGTGTAATAAATATGTTTTGCGTAAGAAGAAAACTCATTCATCTCATCCTTGGTATACGAAAAGGTTAGAACAGTTAAAAAATCGTCGCAATAAACTACATAATCAATACATACTTCCCTTGAATTTTTGTCACCCGATGCCCAGCTATGAATCTAGATGTTTATTAATTAATTTAAAAACCTTAGAGTTCAGAAGAAAAAAGCAGTGTATGCTATTTGTGTATGTTATAATCAACTCAAATATTGATTGTCCCTTTTTGTTAGAAAATGTCTCATTTAATGTTCCAAGTCGCAATTTGCCTAATTTTGAAATTTTTCATGTAGATATTAACAGGCGTAATTATATAAACAATAGGCCCATCATCAGGGCGCTAATAAACATTAATCTTCTTAACAGATTTAACATGGTAGAATTCAGTGGGATTGTATAAAAAAATATCTTTAATGTTATTTTCTCACTAATATACACATATTGTTACATAGCATTTAAGTCTTTTTTCACAGTCTGCAAAGAATTTTGTTCTAAAGACTGTAATATATGAAAATAAATAAATAAAAATAAATAAATAAATAATTACGATTCAATTTACCGACAAAAATCGTTAAAATTGATATACAGAAGAGTACTTATAGAAGATTATCGTTAACTACCGACATTTGTCGTTAATTCTATCGTTAAGGAGTTACAGAATTGCACTACTGTTGAGAACACCCATAGGCAACAAAAAACCTAATAAGGTCACCTATAAAAAAAAGAAAGTCTTCAAAAGGCAACAGAAGACTTTTTAAGCAATTTGAGTTTTCTATAAAGATAGAGGCCTATTTGAGATCAGCTTTATACAATAGAAGATATCTTGAGGTTTTCTATAAACAACAGAAGACATATTGAAGTCTGCTAGTAACAACAGAAGACTTCTTTAGGTCTTCTATTGACAACAGAAACCCTCTTAAGATCTCCCATAGATACCAGAATATTAAGGTCATCTATAAACAAAAGAAAGACTCTTGACGTGTTCTATAGGCAATAGAAGATTTTGTAAGGGATTCTGAAAAAACCGGAGACTTCCTAAGGTTTTCTGGAGATAACAGAAATCCTCTTGAGATCAGCTTGAAACAACAAAAGTTCTCTTGAGGTGTTCTATAAAAAAAAACCAAAAACCGCTTCGGGTCTTCTATAGACAACAGAATACCTGTTGACGTATTCTATAAATCACAGAAGGTCTCTTGAGTACTTCCTTAGACAACACAAAATCACTTGAGATCACCTATGGACAAAAGAAGACCTCTTGAAATCTTTTACACAAACAAGATATATGGAGGTCTTCTATAGAAAGTAAACTACTTGAGGCCATTTATATAATGAAGATGTCTTAATGTTCTCTATTTTATTAGTGAGAAAAAATTTACATTCTTTACCAAAGGGTAACACAGAGAAGGCTACAGTTTCTGATCTCACCACAGATCCGCATCAGTTCCCTAGTTTCTTGTTCTTTGTACCCAAACATCAATCAAACAGCTCTATGCAATGTTCATAGGTTAAAAATTTGACTCAGGTAAACACTTTGACATAGATTTTACATAATTCTAATAGTGATTTTAAATATTGATCAAAATTAATCCGTGTAAGCCCTTCATTTTGATATTTTGAGAAATTACAAAATGATCTTTTAGTTAATTACTCATTGCCTAGTTCCCGTTTCTATAAGGTTATTTGTAAAATATTCATGCATTCTAGGCTATAACGGCCATGTTTGTAGCAGTGTGAGCAAAATGCACCGTACAAGCAAGATTTCTAATTATCTGACGGATTAGCTTAATTGGTAACAAGCGTACTTCCTGTCGTGTTACATTGAATGTTGAAATACACACAATGGTACATATCTGCCGAACGAATCAGCAAACGTAGCAACAAAAGAACAGTATTCGTCCCTGTAAACAGGTTCATATAACCGTAAAGTTGATATACTCCATTCTGATGTAAACAGAAAGACAGGCAGACCACATGCACGCTCCCGAGCTAACTACATTTCACATTATTCATTACAAACGCTTTTTGGTTTGGTTTGGTAGTGGTGGTGTGAGTTAGATTTTTTGATGATATTTCGTGAGTCTGTTATGAATATCAGTAAGTGTACATGTGTGTGGATCTGCTATACAAATTCTTGTGCTGAAAATGCTGAAATTTTAATGTTGCTTCTTCATTCGCGCTACTAGAAGCCTCCTACTTTTGTTAACTCTACCTTTTTATTTTTCTTGTTTCATACATGTGACGTTGCAATATGTGCAGTTAAGAGCTTTACAATGGTTACAAGTGTATGTGTGTGCGTGTGTTTGCTCTTCTAAGTGGAGGCCTTATTTTTCCATATGAACCTACGATAATTGCATAGAATATAATTTTTACACGTTTGACAAACAGTGGCAACATCAGACAGCAACTGCAGCACCATCACCAGCAACACCAATGACGACGGCAGCTAACGTTGTGGTTTCAATTTTCACCAAGTTCCATACAAAAGTTCAAGATTTTCTTTGGGTGCTTTCCAACTCTGCAATTTTCCACCTCGATGGTGTTGCTCTGGTAGTGCTGCTGCGGTAAAGGCTTTTCCTCAGCATGTGGAGATATAATGTTGTGCTTATTAATACTGCATCCTCTGTGTCTGTAAAGTCATAGTGACTTTCACGTCAACTCGTAATGCCCCTCCCCTGTTTCACTGACTCGCTTGCAATCACACATTTCACCATGAATGAAAACTTTTTTTGTTCGGGAGGAAAGATACGCTGATGTGTTTGTTGCTTGTTTGCTTGGGTGTGCGGTAGTGGTAGGAATTTAGTTTTGTTGGATTTTCCTGCTTCAGTGGTTTAGATGCAGCTGAAGCGGCAGATGTGATGTTGCCTTTTGGTTCTGGGCGCACGATGCATGTGATTTCTTTCCGCTATGGTTGCTGGTTGTTAGATCAAAAAGTTTTGCTGTTCACATTATTTCTTGCCGGAATGTTTGTTATTGTTGTTGGTAGGTGTGTGAGTGTGTGGGCCAAGTTAAAACGTTGACGTTCCGAGTGGCAGATGAGTAGAGGTTATTAGAGTCTATATTAGTAATTGCCTGATTTTTAGGCTTACAACGTGTTCTTAAAACGAGAACAAGTAAAGGCCTACCAAGCACACACAAACACACACATATGTGTGTACATTCATATTTGGACAAGAGGTAACAAATGTGTTTTGTAAAACTTAATTAGACCGAATAAGCATTGTATCAGACACACTAGATACTTTTAGTAAGAGCATTTCAAAAACATATGTACTTCAAAAAGCTAATTTGGGGAGTAAAGAGCTTACCGTAGTATTTAATAATGTAAACAAGTTAGTCCAATCAAAAAGTCAAAAAGCATCGAAATTACCAAGCTAAGGTACTCGTAACACCATAGAATGGTTATAGACTACTTAGAACTGTCGAATTTGAAAATACGACATAATTCCCACATACGGGACGTGTGAATAGTAACAAAATTATGGTATTTTTGGAGGATAAATAAATCTGTCATTCAAGTCAAATTATGGATTTAATAAAGATTAATACTTTCAAGTCCAATTATCCTCCCGGTTGATACGGTATTACTTCGACAATGTTACTAATTTATACCAAAATATTGATTTGAATCTTAATAAAATTTTCAACACTTGCATTATATTCAATAGATAACCTGTAAAGAGAATTATAGCTATATTAAGGGAACGACTTTAAGAATTTTGAAAACCAAGCTTAAAATATTCGAAGCATGTTTGATCAAGTTCTCAACTCAGAACGCTCTCAAATTAGAAGGCTCACAAATTAGAATACCCATAAATTAGAATGTTGTTATCGTCTTGTGAGCATAGCGGGAACAATATGAACCATATGTACATACATGTTGAGTCTATCAGCACTAGGTTGAGGTATTAGATGTTGCCTTTATATTAAATAAATTACAAATTTGTATATGCGAAATATTTGTATGACCAATGACTTTGTTTTTTCGACACCAAACGCACTGTAGTTGTTTGGTTTGTTAGTTCCCTGCCAGCAATTGGAAGTGAGTTTTGCACTCCCTCGCCTAAGAGGTCACTCCGGAGACACGCCAAGGAAGATAGTTGGTGAATTACACAAACAATTTCTATAGCCTTATTGTGATTACGTTTTATCGCGTATGCCGACACTTCAGAGTGACTTCTGAGTGACTTCCAAGGCGATTGTTTACATTTATTTAATGATTCAACACATTGAACAAATATAGACCATTTGCTATCTGATGATTATATGAGGCGGTGGTGCAGTGGTAGGCATGCTCGCTTTGCACTCTGAAGGTCCGGGTTCGCTTCCCAAGTCAGGCAACAAACCATCACATTTTTAAAATGACAAAATTAAATTTGCAAGAATAATTTCTCTAAAAGAGAAGAAAAATAAAAAAAATAAAAATAAAAAATTAAAAAAAAAATAAATAAAAATAAAAAAATAAATAGATTTTTTTTAATTTCTAGAACTATCGCGGAAATGATCTTCTGGAAGTGTCGCAGGAGGGACTTCCAAGACGACACGCCGGCGTGGTTCATTTCTTCACAACGGAGGTCACTTCAGGGTAACTTCTGCGACTATCGCCGCGACTGTTTTCATCGCCCTGGGCGACACGCCTAAGTCACTTCCACGATAGTTTTTGCTTGCAGGGTTAACTAACAAAAATTGTTGCGGCAGTGGTAGTTGTTGTGTATGTGTGTTTTTGTTTATAAAGTCTCAATGTGACGGTAAGACGATGGTGGAGGTTGTGTCGTGGTTTTTGGATGGTAGGACGATGAGACCATACAAAAAAAAAACGAGAACAAAGTAGAGAGCGTTTACCAAACAAGAGAGGAAATGTGAGAGAATGTAGGGAATAATAAGAAAGTGATTTTCCATCTCATGAAAATCTTACATATTTTTGAAAAAATAGTGGCTTTCGGATGGATATAAGAAAGTGCACATGTGTCTTATGTGAGGTACCTGTACAGTATAAAAAAACTACATCACGAAGGAAAATATGTAAAAATTCTTGAAATTTTTTTTTCTGTGTATACATATGTATGTATGTATATGAAAAATATATTGATGTTATAACCAATATTAAATGCGATTTCTTCCTTGTCCAATAAAATATTTCCATTCACATTTTTGATTCAATTATAAAATTATTGTATGTATAGTAGGTATTACTAAAAAGCACAATTCCTTTAAGAAAACACAAAACACTGATTTTTTCAAACACTTTACCGTCTCTACTCAACGATTGTATTTAGACAACTGAAGAAAAAATAACAACATAATTAATACCATTTTCTTTCTTTTCCTGTTCGCTTGCTACGTTCGTTAACAACAGCAAAGCACGATACATACGCGTTTTACCGCATACACACAAGCAATTTATGTTTGGATCCAAACATATATTTGTTTGCAATCAGTCCCTAACAAATATTTGTTTGGATCCAAACATATTTCTAACATATATTTTTCTGCGTGTATATTTTGTGAGCTACTTGAGGTACCTTTCATACCCCGGTATCTGATTGTTAGCACTTTGTATAGTGTTCAACTGTAGGCCTAACTGTTAATGGGTATAATGTCAATAAGTACCAACATTTTCGTTATTGAAAATTGATTTCGGATAAAGACTTTATATATTTTTAGAGCTACTTGGAATACCTTTCATTCCACGTATCCGCTTGTTCCCAGTTTCTATAATACCCAGATGTATATGTATGTACATATGTAAATAAATGTATGAATCCGAAGAATGGTTACTTAAATAGGCAGATAAGGCAGTACGCGGTGTGTTTGACAGAAATATTTGTCGAGATGTCGACGGACAAATTTGCATTTAGGCTGAAACCACGAGTTGTAACGGTTATATAACTGCATAGAAATAACTAAACGTATTGAGTTAAAACGATTATCTTGTCAAGGTCATGTCAAAAGAATGGAAAGGCTTATTACAACAAATAAAAAAGTATCAGTCGGCTTTGCCCTCAGCCTGTGTGAATTGAAATACTTTTTGCCCAAAAAAACGTATGTAGTTAGGGGATTTTCTGATTGTTTTTGACGTATGAACTTGTCGACAAAAAAAAGTTTTGCAACGTAGGTAGCTAAAGCAATGGACCGAATTTTGTGTGGCAGGTACTCGAAAGAGTTTACCGATATAGTCCATATTCGAACTTGATCTATGTCTGATAGAAATATGATGTGCTTATAGTGCTCATAATTTTTGCAGAAAATCTTAACTTTAGTGGGGGAGGTACCCAAGGAAGAGGACCGATATGGCCCATCTTCCAAATTTTGGACCAATCCGGTTAATCCGTTCGATAACACTGTACAACACAAAAAAATTACAGGTAAAATCGGGTAGATTATGAAAGAGGGCCGAAAAATAGAAGACACGTGTATCGGCATTATGAATGTTTACGTCGGGAGTCCAATATTTCGCTGTGTGAACTCTTTTAGAAATGATCGGAGTAAGATTACGCGTAATCCTTGCATTTTAGGTATATTGTGTCTCTGGTCATATACTGATAATACTATGTGGAATATTTTTGTGGAATATGTTAACCCTATAACGTCTCGCTAAAGGGATATTTTAGGTCCATTTTTTATTAAAATGTTTAAATCTTCTTTAAGGGGGTTCGGCGTGGGTTCATATAATCCACAAAAATGTCCTCCACAAGATTTTACAATAGATCTCAGAATACACCAAAACTGAAAAATCTAAACTAAGTGTAGAAAATGTGAAAAAATAAAAACTCATTTTAGGGTTAGAGACGCACTTTTCCCGAATTGACTATAGATTGTCTAACAAACATCATTTAAGAAAGAAAGTGCCAAAGACAATACTAGTCTACATCAAATTTTAATATAAGTCACCGAAGACATGTATTTAACTTACCAGTTCATTATCGGAATCAATTTTAGTAAAAAACCCGAAATTTTTTGTTGAATTTTTCGCTTGCATTTATTTTGCACTTTTTTCGAGTTGACGCATGAAAGTAACATGAAACTTTATGCTAGACATATGGCGTCAAAGAATGAAATATCCTACGTAAACTTTCGCTATAATGGCCTGTTTCACTAAGACGATTCGAATTCAAATTCGTTCGAAATACTACCAATCTTCTGTTTTATGAAAAATATTTCATTAGTTTTTGTTTTCAACCAAACAATTATTTGTTACAATAACAGGAGTTTGGTCGTAATTCGCACGAATTTGAGTTCGAATCGTCTTAGAGAAACTGGGCATAAGTTGGGTTCTTTTCTGTTAACTTCGAACTTTTCAGATTTAGGCCAAAATCTCCCATAAACCACCATTTTTTGACATGAACGTCAAAAAAAGTGTTCCGCACTATATTCTAAAGAAAAATTCTGTAGAAAAGAGATCTGTAAACATAACAACTATTATTAAAAATCTTGCTACAAATTTGCACATCGTGAAATTTCTACCAGACATAGATGGGGTTCCAATATGGACACTATCCGTCAACTTCTACGGGTACCTACCGGAAGTTCAATTTAAGACCTACTCGCTTTGGTTTTTGTTGCAACAACTTGTATTCGCTGCTCCCATTACGATGGTACAAGTTTTTCCGGGGCAAGACCATACCTCCTGAGAAAATAGCCCGAAAGTTGTAAAAAACACTATCGCGATATGTGTGGTGGCTGGAGCGCACGATAACTTTCGAACAGATCAACCGATGTGGTCGAAAACTTGGCCCTCGTAATATTTTGCCCAAACTTAGTTTATGTTCAAAGATAGGCAATATCGGTCCACACCTTTCGGTACCTCCCCCAAAAGTCAAATAATGTCACTAAAATGGTACGAGAGATTTCTCTTGAACGGAGCAACCAATTTAGTCCAAATTTTAGATCTCCTAACATTTTGTCCAAATTTAGTTTAACTTTTAAAATGGTCCATATATGTAAGTCTTCTCCTTAAAGTACCTCTAATACAAAAAATCAACATTTTTGTTTAGGTGCAGTTTAAGGTCTGTTCCATATGCTTTAGAAATGTATACCGATGATACACTTTGTGGTTCTGTTTACAGCGATATTATAATTTTGGATGGACGGAAATCACTGGTGGACGGATATGGCATAGGCTGGGGGTATATCTCTGTCGACAAAGTCTACTGATACTTTTTTACTTGTTTGGAGAGAAGTGCATACTTACCATACTGCCACATGCCAAAGCTTTGATGAGGAAAGGGAATTTGTTTATGCAGTTGGTTCACTTTCTCTATAATTTGAGGTCATAAATTAGCGACCGAAAGCCGAACTCCTACGACATATGTGATTTTAGAAGAATCTAGGACATGATGTCATTTTGAGCCCTGAATTCCAAACCAATTGACAAAAAGTTTCGGAATCTGTATAAAATCTCAAAATTTGGAGAATTTCTGATTACTATCAGAGGCTATGTGTGTACTTCTGACAACTGATCATTTTACATATTTTTCTTTGAAATATATATATCGATGCTATTGATCCTTGACACAAGTATAAAAGAATTAATTTTTTTTTTATTTTTAAAAATGCTCTGCATTCTTAAGAATAATAATGCATTTAACATTTCTTTACCTTTGAACTTAAATCCCGATATTATAATTAAGTTTAGTTAATTCGTGGAAAAACTGTTAGCCAAAGTATGCATAAACACAAATTTACTATTCATGCCAAGTCATTGTTTTCTTTTTTTGGTTTTTTTATTTCAACATATTTGTAAATACAGTACAGACAAATACTCAAGCACAGCCAATTCATTCATTCATTGTTCCCTTCTTTGTCTGTAAAGTTATTTAAAGAGGAAAAAACAGTGTTTCATTCGACTATTCTGGCTTAAAAGCACGCACTTGTTCTTCCCATACCCATGGAGCTATATGAAAAAAAAACTAAAAGAGTTGCCAAGTGCAAGTACGGACATTAAGCAAGGGGTAAATTAGGGTCCACCATAAAATAAAAAATACATCTATACATTGCATTTATTCTTTGTGCAAAAAGTTGTTTGAATTAGGAACAAATAATCAGTTTGTCCGATCGTCAAAAAATAATTTTTTATTATTTGGTAACATTACATTTGCTGCCATGAATACACGCGAATAAACTGTCAGAATACTATATTGAAAAAAATCCAAATTGAGATACTGAATGTGGGCATGAAAAAACAACTATCAGACAAACACACACGCAAGCACCATCAAATGCAAAACTCATACGCAGAAAAAATTGGAAATAAAAATGGCCATGAATGCAAAGTACTTTATAAATAGACGGACACAAGAGAATTGAAGAGTTTTTTGTCGTTTCCCCCCAAAACAACACAATCGTAACTTTTTAAAGTCAGTTTTTTAATATCTTCTCGCTGTGAATGAAATATAATATTGACATTTAAAGCAGAAAAACACTGTTGTTGGTCTTGTGTATGCTATTTTTTGCCAATAATTGAGTTCCAAATTCAATAAAGGAAATCTTGCTTTGCTATTAATCGTCTGTATTCTTTATTGTGTATATCTGTATGTATGTACACTTTATTTATGGATTACAAATTAGCTAGAGTTGCGTTGCATTTTGTTTTTGCATTTTAATCATTGATTAATTTTACGAATTTGTATTGTGTAAATGGCACTTCATGGAAAAGCGATGAATGACTGAAAAGTTAATTAGCTCTGTGAAATTAGCAATAATATTTAACATTCTGCGAAATAAAGATTGTCAGTTTAGTCATTTGATGTGGTCAAATATTTGATTAACGACAAAGTATGCAAGGCTTTGAATTCAATATGCCTGTCCGTGTAATCGATAATTTGTAACAACCCAGCCAAACAATCGTACCGACATCGTAACGAAATCGGAACAAAATTCGGACGATGCGTCCGATATCTGGTCCGAAATTGTAACGATATTCTTCGGCGACGTTACAAAGTATATGTGTACATTCTTGATCAGCATAAACTTTTTAGTCGATATAAAATTGATCGCCTGTCCGTCCGTCTGTCTGTTGATACAGCTCGATAAATTTAAGATACTTAGTTGGCCCATTACAGGACATTTGTCCTATAAGCCGAACTAAGAAAAGGTTTCCATTCCTGGTTGTTTCTTGCTTTGCTTTACGGAACACCACGTCTTTCCATCTCTTCTTTCACTTGTTCGCTCCATCGAAGCCTGCGTGTACCGCCATGTGGCCCGAATTTATACGCCTCTTTAGCGGATTCTTTATCGCTCATTCTTATGACATAGCCTAGCCAACGCAATCTATGTATCTCCATACATTTAACTATACTGATGTCGTTATATAGCAGATACAGCTCGTGGTTCATACGATGTCGATATTCACCGTCAACGCAGATTGGCCCGTAGATCTTTCGAAGAATTTTTCTCTCAAACACACCAAGCTCTACCTTATCTGCTTGTGCAAATACCCAGGCTTTGGAACCATACATCAGCACGCGTAGTATCAGTGTTTTTTAAAGCGTTGCTTTTGTTTGAGGAGTTGTGGCCTTGTTTTTAAACTGCTTACTTAAGCCAAAGGGTGCAATGGTATGCACACCCGCCTTGCACACATAAGGTCGTAGGTTCGATTCCCCGGCCAAGCAACATCAAAACACTTTTCAACGGTGGCAAAATATCCCTCAGTAATGTTGGCGACATTTCCTGAGTATTTCAGCCATGTAAAACTTCTCTACAAAAGTGGTGTCTTAGACACGCCGTTCGGACTCGGCGATAAACTGTAGGTCCCATATCATTGAGCTAATATGAATCGGGGTGCACTCATTGATATGAGAGAAGTCTCCCTTGTCCCTTATGGGATGTTTGTGGAACAATTATTATTATTATACTTAAGCCAAAGGAACATCTGTTGGCCAATACAATTCTTCTCTTTATTTCACAATTGATGTTGTTTGTTGTGTTTATGGCGGTGCCGAGGAAGACCAAGTCTTTTACTACCTCAAACTTATAGGAACCAACTTTAACAGTTGATCCGAGCTCTATGAACGCATTGCACGTCGACACCATCAATTTAGTTTCTCGCAATTTATTGCCAGATCCACTTTATAAGATAGCAGTTACTTTCTTTACTGATGTCATTAGCATAAGCAAGTGACATGTGGCTGTTGCTGTAGATTGCGCCATTTCTTTTGACATTTGCATCCCGTATAACCTTTTCCAACAGGTCACACGAGAGGTTGTCTCCTTGTCTGAAATCTTTTGGTACTGAATTGTTCAGTGAAGCTCTTTCCTATTTAACTGATCATACAAAGCCGAGTTGGGCTTTGCGGGGATTCCAAATTCAGATATGGCTTAGAATACCGTTGGTCGTAGGGGGCTGTCGAAGGCTGCTTGGATCTTCTTCAGGATTTACCGCAAGGTGAACATCTGGTCAATGGTGGACTTGGCAGGTCAAAAGCCGCATTGGTACGATCCAATTATTTCATTAACTATAAACTTTAGTCGTTCATATAAACAATAAGGAACAGACTTATGCCTCGGTAGTTAGAGCACACAGTCTTATCTCCCTTCACGCAGAGAAAAATATTTTTTTAACTGGTGGTGAGAAAAATTTTATTTTGGCTGGCACCAAATAATTTTTGTGGCCCACATATTATTTCGAAGGCGATAATGTATATTGACAATTTTGATTCTCTTCACATCTCGATCTTTTCACACTCCCGCTTTTCCATTTCTCTCTTTTTCCTGCCGAAAAGACGTCTGTTCTTACCTTATTTGCTACGTTTAACCGGTTGCGGTCCGAGTCAATGTTGGCAACGATCGTACATCTAACACGCTCGATGAATGTCTTCCATCTATCACAATGCGATTTCTTGTTATTTGATCTGGAGACAGCCAGTTGCCCTTATGAATATCGAGGTGATTAAACCTGGTACTGCTAACTACCATGTTTTTTGCAGCTGCTAAGTGTATCAGTTCTTTTCATTGTCGGATGTTTCACTGTGTAGACTAAATTGGGCAAAACATATTCTCCTTTTCAATTTTGGCATTTAGATCGCCTAGAATTATTTTAATGTCATGGGCAGGAGAACTGTCATATGTTTCTTCCAAGCGCTCCACACTGGTCGAAACCACTGATCTAGCGGCGCGAAAGTCAAAAAGTCGAACTATAAAATTGCGAAGTATTTTCCATTGTATCGATTACAGACACTTTGCAGACAAAGATTTTGTTTTTTCGTTTTTGTTGTTATTCAGTTATTCACTATCAAATACAAGAGATTTTAAAAAATTGTTGCAAAAAAATAACTTCATATTTGTTTAAATGTTAAATAAATTCGTAATGAAACTGGACAAGATTTATTTTTAATTAATAGCAGAGGGTGTGATTTAAATTATAAAAATTGATCTGGGGTCTGGAGGTACTTAGTTGTAAAGCAATAAATTTTAAAAAAATTAAATTTTTTAGTGTTTTCATGGGTTGTACGCGCTTGTTCCATAGAGTGCATCTTGTAAACTTGGCTGAACTTAGGTTCGATTATTTTTTGGGGAATGAAATTGGACTCTCTGGATACGGAATAACCACATTAGGGCTGCAAATATTTGCAAGTCTATTGATGACTGCACTTTTAAAATAAGGGGTTTTTGCATGAAATGTAGAAATTTAGCTGTGCATTTGTATGGGAGCTACATCAAAACAGGAACCTATCTTGAGAAATATTTGCATGGAGGAGTTCTACCCCCGGAGACACTATAATACTATATTATAGCTAAATATGTTATTAAATATGGGATAACACGTAAAAATTCAACGAATCGGGTGTACCATAAAAGGGGTTACATTGAAACATAAATCTGTGTTGAAAATGTTTTGTAAGAAGATTTTATACGCAGTGAGAACACGGAATGCAAAATTACAGCCAAGTTGGTTTAAAAATGTGGTCATGATATTCAAAATGGGGGCTATATCAGAACCTACACCTGTGTCCATAATTTTTGGTGAAAATATTTTGTGGCCACTAGGAACCCTAAGTACCAAATTACAGGTAATTTGCTACGAAATTGTGGCTTAAATCCTCAAAATACCGAAAATCTTAAGGTACCGTTATATGGGGGCTATACCAAAACATCAGCCGATATTGTTCATATTTGGCCCATTATTACCTACAGGTGCAAGCTGAGTTTGTGCCAAGTTTCAGTGACGTATCTCAATTCGTTTGCAACTTATTAATTTTGCGCCGCTAGATCAGTGCTTTCGACCACCGTGCGCTCGTAGAATATATCTTTGGTCTGTTAGTCCTTGTCTTCGGTTGGAGCATGAGTGGAAATCAAGCTAATGTTGAAGAATTTTGCTTTTATCTGTATTGTAGCAAGCCTTTCATAAACTGGGGTGAAGCTGGAGACCATATGACCAGGATTACTAACCCGACGCCCGAACCCAAGTTTTTAGCGTTCTTATGGGTGAACGCGCGGCACATGTTAGCCCAGTACCTTTCACGGGTGTTAAAGGCAGCTCCCCAGGTGACACCACGGGGAGGTCAGGGTCCACTTGAGATGAGAGATGGATCAAGATAAATCCTGGGCTTTCTCATATTAAAGCCGGTGAGGACCGTTAATTGATGTCTTTCATCCTCTACCTCGGGTCCAATCGTCGATGATAAGTGTAATAAGTTAAATACATAGCTACATGGGTAACTTTGCAATGTCCTCGCTGGACGACAGCACTTGGTGTGCTGACAAAGAAAAATTGATGACCTCTTACAAAACAATGATCACTTGGTCATAAGCTACTCAGTGCATGTTTAAAACATCCAAAAACATTCTAAGTTAGGGATGTGTCATTTATTAGCGAAACAAAATGTCGACGTACAATCTCGAATCATGCGGTACATTATCCACTGAAACCACAACACAAGCGTTATTTTATATAACACGGTGCACCACTCATACTCAACGATGAGATCAGAAAGTTAAAATAGAATCGGCATGCATTCGTTGATATTAAATGATGTCTACTTCGTCCTTTGTGGGATATTAGTAAAAAATATTTGTTTCTATGGTAGAGTATTTTATTATTGAGTTTTATGTCTATGAATTAAATATTATATAATTCTAGCTACTTTTGAAAATCATTTTCTTATGATATCACTATTTTCTTCAAAATGTTTTTGTTGCAATACACATACTTTTTTTAAGCTTTAAAATAAATACTCCCCCAAAAGAACAGATTCATAGATTCACATGCACACATTGTTGGAGAGGATGTACGATAGTCCCTTGTTTAGGTTTGTTAGATATTTCGACAATGTTTGTGTTTTTTGCTTCTTTTGCAATGTTTTTCTTTTATTCGTCATTTTGTGGGGACATTGTTGTTGTCTTGTCACTGTATTTTCTTTTTTGGTAGCGTCGGCGGTGGTCGGATATGCAATGAAGCGCCCTTTTGTTGTTCCGGCTGACTAAATCTTTTGTTTGCCATACCTCAATAGGGTCACGTTAACAATACCAATGAGAATTTGGCTTCCTGTGTATTTTTTGCATTATTTTGTGTTTTTGTTGTTCTGGCTGTTGCTGGATGGCAGGGGTTTGGTTTGGATGGTTATGACCTGAGTGTAGTGTGTATATATTTGGGTTGATATTCACACCGTGCTTCAAACAGAGAGTATGCATTACAAAATGTTTTCGTTTCTTTGCATTGAGGGCGATTTGTTTTCCTTTAGGCTTTAGCTTTCTTTGGTAAAGAAGACAAAGTCGGTAGAGATAGTTTAATACTGATAGAGATATATTTCTTTAGGTATGATTTTAAGTTACGTGCAGCTATGTATTTAAAGAGAGAAAAAGGTTTTGGACTGTCCACTGGAAACTGCGAGGAACTTAGTTTGAAAAAAATGGAAATTAATTTTTTTTAAACAACTTGTTTATGCCGCCAACTTGATATGTAATACTTTAGATCTTTTGTATATGGGTTAACTGCTCACTTTACTTTCCAGCTACAATACACACCATGTTGACCGAACAAAAAATTCCCGATAACGTAAGTCTAATACAAAATCCCCAAAATAAGTCAGTCCCAAATAAGGTTCATAGTATGTCGACTGGATAATTTTCTTTCAGAAGAAAAGTATTTGGTGAATACTTCAGAATCTGTTGCGACATGCTTAGTTTTGTGGTGACACATTTTCATTAGAAAAAATTATTTCTATTACGAACCTGCATTTGTCTATACCTACTAAACTTTTAAAATAAATTTTCTTTACAAATATTATTTCCATTTGATTTCTGTTTTTTTTTTCTACTTTTGTTTGCAAGTTTATTTCATTGTTCCAAAAGTTGTTAATACAATTGGGATTTAATTTGTATTTCTAAAGTTATTGCGGCAGAGGAACAAACCTCAGCTCATATTATCATTCTCTGCTTTGGAGTTTTGCGGTTTATTGTTGTAAAATTAGAAAACCGTTTTGTAGATTTGTTCGATTGTTTTGGTAATGTTGTAAATCCTATTGATAGAAACCCCCATTTTGCTTTTAAGACAAACAACAACAACATGTTGAGGAAACGCCAAACTGCTAATGGGATTTATGTGTATTACGTTGTCTTTAAAATATTATTCAATGATAAGGATAACAAAATTGGTTGCTTCCGCTGCTGACAATTGATATTTGTTTATTCAAAAAAAAAACCCAAAGATTAAAAATCCTGCCCTCTGAGCTTTGTAAGCTTTTTGTAAATTCTATTAGAAACTGAGTTTTTTTTCTTGCTGGTTTGTAATATGCCTCTGTGACTTTTTCAAAAACATTGACATAACAATACTGCTTAAAAAGAGGGGCGTGCTTGGGCAAACAATGACTAATTCCAACCGTACTTTTCACTTTGCCAGTTCATTAAATATTTGTTACCACAAATGTTTTTTTTAAGAAGCTTTTGTTACTTGTTCTGCTTATGAAGAACAAGCAAAGTAGAATAAACAATGCTTTTTGTTGGGTTTGTTAACAACGCCTCAATTAGTCGAGGCAAGATATTAATAAAATCATTATTTCTTCGAATAGATTTCTAACGAAATGAGTAATAATATAATCGTAGTGGGCTACATACGCCCATAAGTTTAGAACATCTCTTGGGATACTTAAATCGAACATGCTAGGGAAATAAAGATTTATCAAGAAAAACAACCAAAAACATGCATATGTATGTATGTATACACGTGTTTGTTTGTGGTCGAAGTCAATTAATTGCCTTGTGGAAGGTCGTAACGAAGATTAATAATTAATTAAAATAAGAAAACTTTGTGATTAACTTGTTCTAATTAATTAAAAGCCTTTTTGTAAAACTATGTATTTCGTTTCCGTAATTAATAATGAATGCTAGCTAATGTAAAGATGAATTGATGTGAACAAAAACAAACTTGAGCAAATTCTGTTTCAGGGGGCGTATGATTATTGCTATGTTATGAGTTTTTTTTAAGTAATATTTATCATACGATCCATGTGATATCACAGTTTTGAATCTAAACTTTAGATAGAAAGAAGGAACCTGGCGTAAATAATAAACTCTAGATATAGATTTGTTTTACTCCGTACTTAAAAGAGGAAGGATTTAGAAATCAGTCAAAATACTGCAAAAGGGTGAGTTCACAATGTACCATTTTTATAGCTAAGAACAACGGGTAGTTGGCTTTTCATTTTTTATCATCCAAATCAACATTCTATGTTGCAACAATATTGCTAAATTGACGATTACGATTCTTTCCTGGTTACAAATAGTAATTTTAGCAATCAGTCCAACGTTAAATAAGGGGTATATACTGTCTAGGAAAAATAAGTAAAAGAAGAAATCTTTCAAAAAAATTCTATCCGCAAATAATGCCATTTTATAAAAAAAAAACTTCCTTCGAAGCCAAAAGTGGTACAATTTCATTTCCTTTCACGGATAATTAAACATTTATAATTGCCATACAAAGCCTAATTACACCGTGCAACATTTTAAGGTAATCTTGTGCAAACAATTTGAGCTGAGGATTTTTTGAAAGTGCAGACACAATCTACAAAAAAACGCTAGTTGGGTTTTGTTGTGTCAGATACAGCTTGAATTTTATGGCCCCATCTAAACATGATTAAATATTGACTAATTCAGGGCTAAATCTCTGAATCCTATGTGAATCTTCATCTGGTCTCTGAAGCAAATTTGTAGATAAGGGCAAGAATAAAATATTTGTAGAAATAATGAACTCGAAAAATTACATTTATTGACTCAAATTTTATAAAATATCGAAAATTTCGAAAATTATCGAAAATATCTCCAAAACCGTTAATTTTTTCTTAATGTTTTCTTTTGGAAAAATATTCGCGGGAATGTAATACACAACTCTTCAGAACATGCCATTGTTGTAAAATGCCTCTATCAAAATGCCTCTGTCAATAATGTGGTAAAATCCGAAATGCAAGAATAACCTGTGGTGTGAACTGTGTTTGAAATACGTGTTGTAAAAGATATGATGCAAAATACAGCTAAAACAGCATGAAGTAAGCATTTTACTGTTTCAGAATGCTCTGAAGAATTGCTGAGAACTTTATTTGGAAGATTTTTGCAAAAGGTTACTTGGTTCAACTCCCAATAGTTTAGCTGATACTAACTAGAATTTCAGCAATTATGTAAAATTTTCTATATTTTAGCGAGTTTGATGCCCCAGATGGAGTTCTTCTTATGTGATCTGTTCAAAAGATAAGTTCCACTACTTTATGGCTACATTATTGCCAAAAGCAGCAATGTCAAATTCCTAAAAATTTCTGAGATAAAGGGCCGATAAATGCAAACAACTGTATTTTTATCCCAGTTTAGGTGAGGCCATAAAATCCGAACTGGAACTGACAGAACAAAACCCAGCTAGGGTTTTTGTAGCGTCAATATGTACTTTCAAAAAAATCATTCTAGAAGTTGTTTGCATTTTCAGTGTTGCAAAGTGCTATTAAATTGCGAACAGACACAAGACGAATATAAGACATCTATAAGCTTCAATAACAATAGATAGCCACAGCATATTCCACCCAACTGGCCCAATTGCTTAATTAAAGCACTCCTCGTCCCGATAACATATCAGCGCGATTACAAAATATTGCCACTCCATTAAAACAAACTTGGATATCAGATACCTCCACCAAGGAATCCATGGTATGACCAGGAGTGTCGTGCTGCTACCGAAGAGACAAATGCGCCATATAGGACTACTTTACAATCAGTAGCAACGCGTAGTGCACGAGAGAGGTATCGTGAGAAAAGGAAAGAGGAGAAACGTCTTTTCGCAGGAAAAAGAGAGAAATGAAAACGCGGTAGTGTGAAAAAATCGAGATGTACAGGAGCCAGAATGAAATCCGAAAGTTCTACCAAAGATTGAAACATCAAAATGATGGCTCTGATACAGATAGTGTGCTCAGGATATGGAAAGAGCAATCTTCCAAACTATTGGTATCCAATACGAGTAGTGAAGACGATGAAGATACCACAGATCCTATTCCAGAAGATAGTATTGAATGTAAACCGCACAGCCAAGATAAGGTAAAGACAGCAAATAATAATGCAGAAGGAGCCAATGGCCTACCAGCCGAGCTGCTCAAAAGCGGAGGCGACACGCTGATAAGTTGTATTCATCGGCTAGTTAGCACCATCTGGCAAGAAGAACGAGTACCAGACTATTGGAATCTGAGCATCCTGTGCCCTGTCCACAAGAAAGGAGATAAGTCTGTATGCTCTAACTATAGGGACATAAGTCTTATCCCTATTGCCTACAAGATAGTGTCAGGGATATTGTGCGAACGACTAAATCCTATGGTCAACGAAATAATTTGGCCATACCAATGCTGCTTTAGACCTGGCAAATCAACACTGACCAGATATATACCCTGGGCAAATCCTTTTTGTCGATTATGAAACAGCCTTCGACAGCTCCCTACGTTAAAAGGTATTCCAAGCCATTTCTGAAAAATAAGAAAGAACCTCTCCGAAGAGTTTAGTACCAAAACAGGTTTCAGACAGTACCAAAAGAGGTTTTAGAATGTCGAAGGAGATTCTGCTTAAGTGGGTCTGGCGGTAAACGCGAGAAGACCAAATTGGTGGTGTCGATGCACGTCCATTAAGCTCGGACCAACAGTGGAAGTTGGTTCCTACAATTTTGAGGTAGTAAAACACTTCGTATACTTCTGCACCGCCATATACACAACAAACAACATCAATTGTGAAATAAAAAGAAGAATATGCTACTTTGGCTTAAGTAAGCAGTTTAAAAAGAAGGCCACATCTCGTCAAGCAAAAGCAACGCTTTACAAAACACTGATACTACACGGGCTAATGTATGGTTCCGAAGCCTGTGTACTCGCGCAAGCAGATAAGGCAGCGCTCTGTGAGTTTGAGAGAAAAATTCTTCGAAAGATCTACTGGCCAATCTGCGTTGACGGTGAATATCGACGTCGTATGAACCACGAGCTGTATCTGCTATACAACGACATCAGTATAGTTAAACGTATCGAGATACCATGTCATAAGAATGAGCGATGATGAACCCGCTAAAAAGGCTATAAATACACGCCACATGGCCGTACACGCAGAGTTGGCAGGCCAAGGCTTCGCTGGAGCAAACAAGTGGAAGGAGAGATGGAAAGACTCGGTATTCGAAAAGGCAAAGCAACAAACAGAGAGGAATGCACATTTTTCTTAGTTGGGCATACAGGACAAATGTTCTGTAATAGGCCAACTAAGTAAGTTACCGAACAAATATTGTTTAATACACATAAGTAAACATATCCTCTAATATTTAACAAAATGCGCCCTCCTATGTACCCCAGAGTTTACTCACGTCCCTCACAACTTAAAGTCTCCTGCTAAATCATTTCATCAACACGCTTCAAAGAATATACAACAACACATAACTTTTGTTTGTTTTACTTTAATTTTGTTATGTCCTGCCAGCTCACAGCATTAAATCTTTAACCTTTACAACATCTCGTCGTCGTTTAACATTTGATTGGATTTCACTTCGTAGGTGTAATGAAAGTCATGGCAAGCGGTGCATAAAATGAACCATAACAGCGGCTATAATTAAACCATCAACCCCAAACTAATTACAACAATAAATAAATGTTGAAATAAAATCGAGTACACACAGCAAGATGCCAAGGCACAGTTACGGCCGCAAGTTCATTTTATTTCTTCTGAAATGAGCTATTATCTCCTTGCCACAGGTTAGGGCTGCCTACAACATAGCTAAGTACAACGAAGTAGGGAATGAAACGGACGGAGGGACGGCGCTCTAAAGTCAAAGTTAGTAATTACAATTTATTGCGCCTTCAAAAATAAACAGTCGAACGATACCATAAATCTATGATGAAATTGGAAGCCATGAAGCGAAGCCATTTTTACTGCTTGCCCAGATATTAACCTATTATACGCAAGTGAATTGTTCATCAAAGCTGCAGAAATGTTGCAAAAACAAAAGAGTGTGCCAATCGAAATACCTAACTGTACTAATAACCCAATAAGCTGCTCAATGGCCATAAATACATAAATCTTTTGACTTATATCGTTCGTTGAGCTCCGTTTGAAAATGTTGTTTTCAGCATTGCAGCTAACACCACACGGTATAGAATCAGCGAATGGCATAACAAGGAAAGTGAATAACAATTGAATATGTTGGTTGGTGGGAGCGGGAGTTGTGATTCATGACGGTGAAGGAAAGAAAATATTATGTTCATCTAACCGATTGGTTGCAATTCATTGACTTTTAGCACAACAAAACATTTCTCAAAAACATAAATTTTCCAGTTTTTTTATTCTGTTTTTATTTCAAAGACAGTTGGAAAATGAATGACCTGATAGCAGTTACCAACAACCGGTAAACAATGGTGCCAATGAGGCCTTTACTTAGTCAGTGGCCTCCAATAATGGTACTTGTCCTGTGTACAACTGCTGTCGTTGTTATTCTTGTTGTTGACTGTTGAAATATATAAATTTTTTACACCTTGCATTACAACGAAGGCTAGTTAAATAAAACAACAAGAAACAAACATATAAATTCTTCGATTTGTTTCTATTCTCATCTGCAAAGGACCTACACACCAGGTATGAAAGAGAACAAAATACAGAAATTTGTG
This sequence comes from Musca autumnalis, assembly GCF_047663935.1. Lineage (NCBI taxonomy): Eukaryota > Metazoa > Arthropoda > Insecta > Diptera > Muscidae > Musca > Musca autumnalis. The sequence continues at coordinate 2,236,349 of NW_027411755.1, read as the reverse complement.
ATTTCTTTACCACACACATTCATATATACCTAATCTAAATTATTGGGCCATTGTTGACTCAAATACATATTTTATTCTCCTTCTCTTTGGTTTTCTAAGAAGACGAAATTAACAAAGAGATTGCATTTTCTGTGGTATCGAGACGTTTCTTTTTGAAAAGGAAAGACTACAACAAAACTCATTTCAACCATTATTACATTCATTCATTTACCAGTAATGAACAATTTTGGAAATGTTTGTAAATTCATCTTGGTGAGAATTGGGGAAAAAGTGAGCAAATTTATTGCCACTCTTGAAATGTCAATACATTGCAAGCGATAACTTTACTGAACTGTCAAAGAAAACTAAAAGAAGAATAAATTGGTCATGAAAGTATTTCATTTGTGAATAAGAAAATGACAATTGTTCTCCTTACAATCGAAAGTCAAAAGAAAGTCATTTTATATTCAAAAATTTTAATGGACTCTTGAGCAATCTTAAACTGTCCACAAGAAAAATAGCTTTTGAATATTTAGTAAAAGGACAAGGCAGGTTTTAGTTTTACTCATTGATGAACTTGCAACAGTTCATAGGTTCATTAGGTTATGACCAAAATTAACTACAAATTTGTCCATAAAAACAGACGCCATATATATACAGTAGCGATCATCTGAATAGGTATGAATTTTTTCTTTTTATATGTTAAGGTATGTCCTATACTATGGAGAGTCCTATACTATGCCTACATTCCCAAGAAAAACTTGACAGTGTTGCCATATTTTCGGAAAATACCCCAATTATAATAAAAAATGTACAAAGAAGTGTCCAATTTTTGCGATCATCAGAATAGGTTTGAATCAAATAAAATTAAAAAATTGTACTACCCATGCAAATATTGCGCAGTTTTTTGGTTTAGTTTAGTAAAATGGAACATTCTGATAAATCCTACAACAAATTTGACCAGCTTTATTTGAAACATTGGTTCAATTCTCAACATGGAAAAGTTACCAAGAACTTTCAGATAAAATCAAGAAATATTCAAACAAAAAAGTTTTATAAACTTGCTTTAAATGACTTTTTGATTTCGTTAGATCTCTTCTGAGCTTAGAAAATTGTCTGAAAGCAAATACCAAGTGTAGCCATATTATTAGGATCGATAAATTAGAAAGGTCATTGAAAATAGTTGATATTTTAGTTCAAGTATCATTTTTTAACTATCCTTGCAGTACAAATTTAAGTATTATCATCCTTACAAATCCACCATAGTTGACCAGATGTATATAAATGTTCAAAAACTGGTCTGGAAGAATGTTTCTTCGACGACAATAAAGTAGAAAATTGTAATTCAAATTTAACTCAAAGGGCATGATATCGCCGACTTTTATAGTGTTGTATAACCTCAGTAGTCCATTCTTTTGTACGTATTCCTGTTTGCTTTATTACTTGTTAACAGAAAAAAACTTTTTGACCTGACTATGTAGGTATTACAGCACTATAAAAATCGGCGATATCATGCCCTTTGAGTTAAATTTGATTTACAATTTTCTACTTTATTGTTGTCGAAGAGACATTCTTCCAGACCAATTTTCGAACATTAATGCAAACAATTTGAACTGGGGATTTTTTTTAAGTACAGACCCAAACGAAAGAAGCCCTAGTTCGGTTTTGTTGTGTCAGATCCAGCATGAATTTTATGGCCTGTAAACGTCCGTTAATACCCAGCAAAATTTGAAGGAAGGGGTTTCATGCGATGACGTGATTTCATGGCATGTTTTGCATTGGTTCAAAGGAAGTCGTGAAAGATCCGATCTTTTCATCAGCATTTGAACCCATGCAAAGGAAGTCGTGAAAGATCCGATCTTTTCATCAGCATTTGACCCATGCTAAGGAAGTCGTGAAAGATCCGATCTTTTCATCAGCATTTGAACCCATTCCATCGATCCAATAGAGATGAATTTTGTGTTTTTGTTTATAGACAATTTTCTAAACATATAAGATTAATTATTTACAATAGACTTGATGTTGTGGGAGACTCGAAATCACAACCAACGTTGTTAAAACTCTCGTCGTAATGATAACGTCATTGCAAGGGTTTGGTGAAAATGACATGCCAAAGCATTGATGGAAATGACATGCCAAAGCATTGGTGAAAATTACATGTCAAAGCATTGGTGTAAATGACATGCTTTGGATCCAAAAATGAATAGCATCTTTTGGGGTCCACGCTCATATAAAATTCATCGATGAAGGTGCTAAAAAGATGACATGCCACATCACTTGCATCCATGATTGAATGGCATCTTTGACATCGAACATTTTTCTGGGTAATGATTTAAACTTACAAAATTATATGTTTTTGTTACTACTCCGTAATCCGGACAATTCTATAATTCGAATTCCGACGAAACACGTGATGTCCGGATAATCGAGATTCTGATGTATGTTAATACACATGTCTTCAAAATAATTCAAAAAATCATGAACTCGGTTAAAAGAAGGTCTCATATCATTGAGCTGAAAGTAGAATCATGTTGCTCTGCTTTTGTCTCTTCTGGGATGTTTATGAAAAAAATCAAGAATAGGGAAATATTATAAACTTTGTATCGCCTTTGGTTAGAAAACCAAATTTTGCTCATGCTACAGAAAACTATTTGTTCCCCTTTAACTGCCCACCAATATTAGAAAATCAATTCTCTGTAATAAGAAATTTCATAATAATTTTTCTTCTCATAAAATCAGTTAAACAAATTCGTTGTTTCCTTTTTTTAACATCCTTCTAAATACAAAATGGTTTACAATATAAGTGTTACAGGCGGCTGAACAGAAAATACTACGAAAAAGTGGGGTATGTTGCAAAAACCCGAAACCGAAACCCTTTATTGTGCTAATTTATATTTTGCGTGTGTTTCTTCTATAAAGCCAGCCAGGCAGTCAACATAGCTGGCAAAGAAATAAACACTAGTGCACACTTGGCTGACTACATACACATCGGTGAGTTTTTGTGGCTGGCAGCTAAAAACTCAAACATACGGTAAAAATTTATTTTGTTAATTCAACAAAAATCTACATAAGTTGTAAACTACAAAAAAGAGCATATGCACGCACAGACCATAAAACGCACACACACACTCATTCGTATTCATTTGCACATGAATACTTGTGAAACACAATCGCGTCTAAAATGCGTGTTAAAGCAACATTTACCACACACACACACCAACACTCAGAACCCAATCCAAATGAAATAGCACCAAAAAGCATCAGCAACGAAAGCAAAGACCACAGCAAAAAAAAACAACGAAACAAAAAGAAAAGAACAACGCTAAGAACATCAAATGTAAGTTTAGCTCTGTATGGATGCATTAGAGTGTGACTATGCCTCTCTGTGATGATGAGTGCTAGTTTATTTTTGTGGAAAACTCGCAAACACCCTTTGTTGGTAAAAGAGTCGGCAACTTCATGGCGAAGTAGAAAAATTGTGGCACCTTTTAAACTACAAAGACATTGTGGTTGAGTTTTTCACCACAACACATCAGATTTTGGAAGATGATTCAGTTCCATTGCATATAACTTTTGAGGCGTACAGTTATTCAGACATAAATCTTTCAAATAAATGTAAATTTTTAACGAATTTAGATATTATAATAAGTTTCTACCGGTAATCATCTTAAGCTTCTCTCAATTCAAATTTCATAAAACCTATTCCAGTGTTTGCAGCAAAAATTAAGGACATTTTTATATTATAATATGGGGAATTTTTAATTGTTAAGTTTTTAGAAATATTTAAACTTAACAAAATTAAAGAAACAAAAATGTGACTAGTCGATTTTTAGCATTTTTTAGGTTGTAGCAAAATTTTTCAACCAAATTTGCTATAATTTTATAACAAGGATGTTAAAAAATAATAATAATATTATTAAGGCTCATGTTATGTCCCCACACGCAGAAAAATATACTTGGATCCAAACAAATCTGTGTTTGGGACTGGTTGCAAACAAATATATGTTTGCAATATTTTGTAACATATGTATCTCAATTTTATTTGTTAAAGAGTGTAACGACGAGGCTCTCGCTTATTCTATAATAAAGAGCTCTGTGTATGGTGCAATAGAAGACGCAGAAGCGACGACGGGAGGCCGAACAAGTTTGTTTTTGCTTGTTTGGAACATATGTTAGAGAGACCATTTGTTCCTCCATGTAAATTTATTATATCTCAGAAGTTGAACGTATCATCCCTGTTTGTAATCCTAATCAATCCTTTAATTAATAAATGTCATGCATTAAAGCGCCTGTTTCAATAACCTCTTCAAATATACTTCTAATCAAAGCTAATATATAAAAGCTCCTAATGTTCGATCCATATGATCATTTTTTTATTTTATTGAAAGTAGAAAAAAGTCAGTGATTGCACTCGTATTTTCCAACATCGAGCGAGATAAAACAGTGCAGAAATGGCAGAAACCAGATGGAAAACTTCAAGAACTATATTTTTCTGTTAGTGTCGCTCCTATTTAAGTGTTGCTTCAAGTTTTTTTTTTTTTTTTTGCTACAGTCTTTGTACTGTTTATTCTGATATTCTTTTCCAAATGTATTTTTTAATTTATTTTTCTACTCTGCTAAAGTTCTGCGCTCAATACAGCTATTGTAGGTAACATATTGTGACATTGTAATTACACATTCCCAAAACTATATTCAAGACATAACGTAGCAAAGTTCAACGTCTTGGTGTAAAATTAAAATAAACAAAACAATGCCACAATTGCCGCTACAACTATAACATTTACCACAACGACAGCGACGACAACTAACTGACATTAGCTTTTTATGTTCACACATGTGTTGTCTTGATGTCGCCACGTATGGAATTCTAATCAGAATGTTTGCAGATCAACAACCACAGCAACTAAGCATCGAAAAGATAATATATGTATGTATGTTAAAGCAAACAAGAGTAGATGCCCCATTACTCCAAAATCTCAAAAGAAATTTATCGGCTGAAAGAGTATTTTCTTCGCCAATTGAACATTGTATAACCCTAAAGCAATATCTTTGATATCCGTTAAATGTTATTTGACCAAACATTCCAGCCGAAAACTATGCTGACACCTTGGCAAAGTGGCGCTTTGCTAACTATTCTCACTTAACACAACAGCATTCAATTCATTGCATTCCATTCGCTTTCCGTTTGGCCAACTTCTATTTCGCTTGAAGTTCATACCTAAAGTTCTTTTGGGCATTTTGCCTTGGCACGGACGATGTTGTTGTCTTTGTTATTGCCAAACGATTGCCTAGAAAATATTTAACAATTTGCTGTTTCTTTTTATTTGGTCATTCATTCCTTTTTCCACAATTTTGCGTTTACGTTTTGTAGTCTATTTTTCTTCGAATATCTTCCAAATTGCTTTCTTTCAACTGCTGAGAATTGTGGAAATAAGCCTGGCATTTGAAAAATATTTAAAAAACAGTTGGACCTGAAATTTACGCTCAAATAATTTTGAACTATACGCAATATTAGAATAGAATAAGAAAATTGCTACATTCCAACATTAAATAGAAATAGTAAGTGACAATGCTTGGAAAAAATACAATAAAGTAAGTCAAGTGTAAGGAATAAAAAACTGTTTTAAAATAAATTTTGATTTCCTTATGAAGAATAAATGTATTCTAACTGCCTACACATCTAATATCGAACTTCTCTATAACGTAGCAATTGGGGACCGACGGATTACTACGTTATAGAAAACTTTACATAGTAGTCATTGGAAATTTAACGTAATTTGAATGGAATTTTAATCTATGAGCGTTGATAAATGAGTTTTGCTTTTCGGTTTTAATGTGAATATTTTATGTGAGAATTTCCACTTGTGTATTAAAAAACGTCTTTATACAGAAGTATTCGTTATAGGGAAGTTCGTTATAGAGAAGTTTGACTGTATGTATGTACATATATATGGGAGAAAAATTTACTTCACTCTGCAACAACGAAACGCACTAACAATTTCCCATGAAGTATTTTCATAAATAGTTTGTTAACAAAAGAAATCTATCATTACATAGAACTGAAATTACTTTTCCTTGGAATACATACATATGTGCATAGAAACGTAAATGGAATAATGTATTTAAACACAACGAGGTTATTGCTTATTTTAAAATATTTTATAAAAAATAAAAACTTTCATTCCCTCATTCTCCCTTTATCTGCTGTATGCACATAATTATAAAATGTATCCTTGATCTACATATATAAAAACTATTTATCTTCTCACACCTTCAAAGAAGAAGAGCGCACATTCATTTCTCAGTAGAAAAACCTATTAATTTCAATTTGATCAACATAATTACACTCATTACCTTTTGAACAGCAACAAATATTACAAGAGCAGCAATTGTAACCTGCTTAATACCAATAAGTATGAGCTGCAACAACAAACACAACAACAATAGCTTGCTTAACGTCAAGAACCATCACAACAAATACAAGAACAACAATAAAATAATAATTATAATTACTCTTAAGCAACAATAAGAAGGATTTCACGTATAACAGAAGTGTGTATGTACGTGTAATAACCACACACTCATGCACACTGACACTTGAATAGAGAGCAACAGCTGCTGCAATAACACCAACAATGAACAAAATGCTATACACAAGTTGTTGCTGGTATTGTTGTTGTGGTTTTATTACAACGCAATACAATAGAATTTGCAGGTACTTACACGAAGCCCCCTTTACTGCACTTCTCCCATGTCAGCGCAAGCACCATTATAATGGCTAGTGAACGCTACGAAAAGCTCCATGGCATGCATGGCTAAGAACAGTTAAAGCGAACAAGAGATTATTGATAAAAATCGCTTTTATTGCTGCTAGTGGTGGCAGCTACAATAGAAAGCCAAAGGGTACTTTCACCTAAGGAATTTTATAAAAAAAATGAATAGCCAAATGAATGGATGCTCCTCAGCACATGATTTTGTTAAAACATACATATGTATATAATTTTTTTGTATTGTTTTTTTTAGAACAAATAATGTATGTATATGTGGTGCAGGGACGTACGCAGGGGGGGGGGGGGGGGCACAGGGGGCCCGGGGCCCCCCAGAAATGGTTTGGTCGAACAAAATTTGTTAAGCTGCTGTAACTAGTTATTATATTTTTTTCTCATAAAAATGTTTATATGTTTGCAGATTTCAAATTAAAGCTTATATTTTCTTAAGTTTCTGAACAGAAAATGTACATCATTAACAAGTTTTGTACGAAAATATTTTAAAAATTTTTGTTAGTATGCTGTTTTTGAGAGAAACTTCCAATGAAATCTGAATTACTTCTTCATGTCATATCATTCCACTATCAAATGCGAATCCTTAATGAATGTACTCCAAGTTTATGTCATAGTCGAACTATATAGAGGCTTAAAACTCATCCTGTTACAACAAAAATAACGAGTTCCGTATTGTGGGAATGGAAATATATGAAAAAATGTCTATTGGATACAATGTATGAAGGGTCGGTCCTTCGTGGACTACATCTTGCAAGCCAATTAGAAATTTGTTTAACTGCCATCGCCAAAATTTTGTTATTCTATTTTAGACAAATTTGCTGCTAAACAGTATGAGAAAATAATGAAGACAAATGATTTTTTGTGCGTCACTTGATTTTTTTCCTTATCATCACCGAAGTATAATTCTAGCCTCAGACTTTAAGGTTACGAGATTATATACACTAGGATACGATACAAATATGTAGGTCTCATCAAAATAATGATTTTAGACTCCACATAAATATGTTTGGACAATATTCGTTTCAGACATGATGGAAGTACTTACCATCGTCCATCCGTCTGTATCTCTGTTTGTCTGGCAGGTTGGAACTCATGATAACTTTCGAACGGATCAACCGATTTGGTCCAAGTTATGGATCTCGTAATGTCTTGTCCAAATTAAATTTAAGTCATATCGGTACCTCCGCCATAAAAGTTCACAATTTTCACTAAAATGGTCGAAGGGACTAACCGATTCGGTCCAAAATCGAACCTAATATGGACTACTTGGTCCACTCGCAAAATAACTTCCAGAAGTACATCAAGTTCCAACAGAATATGTTTGGACAACATCTTCAGGTCACTCATACAAGTCTAACATAACCGCAGTTTAAAGACTGTTTGAGGATCCTTTGGACATTTTGTAGTCTTGTTTACAGCGATATCCTATTTTTCGTGGACAAGTTCATGCTTCCTGACAAAGCTCTAAATGCTACGGTAACCAACTAAAATAGCTTATGGGCGCGGTAACTATCGACAGGAGCGTCTCTCAAAATAAGATCCATTTCTAAAATTATTTAGCTTATTATAACCGAATAATTAAGTGGGGTTCAATAAGCATCGATTGTTATATGTCAAAACTATATAGAACTAAGTCCATCAAAGTGTTTGTCAAAGTGTCGAGTCCAAAAACTTCTAATCGTACAATTAAAAAAAATTATAATGCTTCTTCTTTAACATTATAATAAAAGTAGAAAATAATCCTGAATCAGACTCTATCTCTTCCGGTAAATAACACTGTGCAGCATTTTTAAGGTATTCTTGTGCAAAAAATTTGAAGTGAGGATTTTTAAAAGTACAGACCCAAAGTACAAAAGCCCTAGTTGCGTTTTGTTGAGTCAGATCCAGCTTGGATTTTATGGCCCCCTCTAAACATTGCTAATTATCGACTTTTTAAAGCAACTCGGGGCTATATCTCTGAAACCAATGCTAATCCTCTTCTGACCTCTGAAGCAAATTTGTAGATAAGGGTCAGAATAAAATATTTGGACAAATATTGAACTGGAAAAACTACATTTATTACCTCAAATTTTATAATATATCTAAAAATTCCATAATTTGTATAGATTTCGCACCATATCTCCAAGGTATTCTTGTGCAAAAAATTTGAAGTGAGGATTTTTGAAAGTACAGACCCAAAGTACAAAAGTCCTAGTTGCGTTTTGTTGAGTCAGATCCAGCTTGGATTTCATGGCCCCCTCTAAACATTGCTAATTATCGACTTTTTAAAGCAACTCGGCGCTATATCTCTGAAACCAACGCAAATCCTCTTCTGACCTCTGAAGCAAATTTGTAGATAAGGATCAGAATAAAATATTTGGACAAATATTGAACTGGAAAAACTACATTTATTACCTCAAATTTTATAATATATCTAAAAATTCCATAATTTGTATAGATTTCGCACCATATCTTCAAAACTGTTAAATTTTTCTTAATGTTTTCATTTGGAAACATATCAACGACAACGGCAGTCGATATTCTTAAAAATTAGGCTAAGATTATCGAAATAGTAAAAATCTTGCTATACCAAAGACAACGGCAATTCTTTGTGGTTGTAAAATTCTGCGATAAACTATAACGTGAGCCCGTATGATTAAAAACTTCAATATACTGAAAACGGGGCTTAAATTTTACATGGCGTCTTTACCGAACCGGACCACATTCGTCTATTTTCAATTCTAAATATCCTACTCTGTAAATTTTAAAATTGTATCCTAAATATTATGAATTCTTTCTATTGAATTTATATACTTTGTACCAATAATTCATATAAAATTCGAAAAATCGAAATTTTTTTGGCTCATTTTAAAGTACATGTAGAATAGAATATGTGCCAAAATTTTCAGTCCATCGGACAAAAATTTACCGAGATATTAGATATCGAAGGGAAACATTTATTGTGTTCTGTATGCAGCATAGAATCTAAAAACGTCTTTTCCTCGAAATGACACTTTTGAAAGCGGTGCCCACTGTAGCTCAAAAACGGATGCTCCGGTCTTTATATGTTTTTGTGGGACTATTATACACATAAATCATGTGATTACCGAGAGAGTCTTTAAAAAGCTGCTGACGGAGTCCGAAAAATATCAATTTTTTACAGTGTGTTTTTTTAATCGAAATTTTGATATTAACTGTTCAAAATTTTTAAAATTTGATTTTTTTAATTCCGTTTCGATAATGGACAAGATTATTAGGTTCGTAATGATCCCACAAAAATATATGCTGATCGGTTTATTCTTTTTTAAACAACAGTGGGTACCGCAAACTGCTTTAGTAAAACAGTGCTTTATTTATTTATTTTATTTATTTTTTTATTAGTCGGACATTTGTCAGAAAGATTATTCAAAAGAAAGAAAAAAATAGATTTCTTATAAAAAATGCATGAAAATGGCTTTTCTGATACTTATAAGTGGCCATAACCCCTTAAAATAGCTTTACGTAACGCTACACAACATTTGAATTTTTCATGATTTTTGGTCAAGTTGGGTCCCCCCCCCCCCCCCCCCCCCCCGAAATGAAATCCTGCGTACGTCCCTGATGTGGTGTATGATAAAATTCAATATGAACAATTGTTTTTAAACTTATTTACTGACATTTAGTGTCCGCTAATAGCTACTTACTTCGTGTCATATGCCTTTGTTAAAATAATGGGCTATTGGTTAGCGTGTAAGAAATAATGACTATCAAAAAGTATAATATAAACCCATTATTTACTCATGCAAGATGGAATATTTACTGTTATAATAGATCGATTATTTATTTTAGGACAATTTGCCAGAAAACATGGATTTGTCAACAAAAATAAATTATACGATGGCTACCGCATAAGTTTGACATTTCCATAGGAAAGTTTGGCATTTTTAGCATAAACGATACGTACGACATTGTGTTGTGTTGTTTACAGGGACTTGAAAAACATTTTCCTCCGATCATTTATCACAACTTTCGACATGGATTATCACGGCAACAGTGCATCGAGAAAAAATCTTTGTATTACGATGATGCATCGTCCTATAGGCACTGTGAAAAACTGGTTTAATGAATTCAATTGTAAATTTGCAAATTTCGTGCTCATCAGTCATCTCGCTCAAAGACGAAGATAGTGGAGGTCGTCCAAAAAACGACCGGTGTGGCAGAAAACATTGAAGTCATGCGTGATAATGCAAGATCGTCATGTCACATACCATGAGATGGAGACATTCTTGGGCATTTCATCCACCGGCATACATTCGCCGCAAAAAAGGTTTGTTCTCGTTGGATACCGTGTCGATCGATGCAAGAAATTTCAAACAAACAAAAATATGAACGCGGTGCTTCAAAAGACACTTATAAGATGATCCCAAGTGTCTAATCATGGAGCTATGTATATGTGTCCGAAAAACAGGAATTTCCAGAAGATGGCATTTTGAGGGTGTCTCAATGGGATTTGAAAAAGTGCTTATACAATTGGTTTGAGCGCATGCAAAAGTGCATAAATAATGCTGGCGGATACTTTAGAAAACAATAAAACTAATTTTGATGATAAAAGTTCGCGTAATAGCCTTCGTATCATTGGAATCAAAACCCCAAGTAACGAGTAAAAAAGTATCAGTCGGCTTTGCCGACAGAGATATACCCTCAGCTTGTGTGGATTGAAATACTTTTTTTCCCAAAAAAAACGTATGTATTTAGGGGGTTTTCAAAATGTTGGCCGTATGCACCGACAAAAGTATGGATAGGATTAAAGCTCAAAAATTTGCGGGGATATCGACAGATAGGGCTTTTTTATCACACTAGCTTGCGAAAAACATAATAAAGCTATATTCGGTAATATATGTATTCGGTTCGAGCCTTCCAGGCACTACATATGGTGCCATAGGGGTTTTTTAGAACTTTCGGGCTCTTTTCTCAAGAAGCATGGACTTGCCCCTGAAAAAAACTTTTTCTGTCGTTATTGAGACAGCGAATGCAAGTTGCTTCAACAAAAATCAAAGTGATTTGAGAGCAGGTCTTAAAATGAATTTATCCAAAATTTTGTGTGGGAGGTACCCGAAGGGGTGGACAAATATAGTCCATATTCCAACCTGATCTATATCTGGTAGGTATTTTAGGATGTGTAAAGTATGGACCAAATTGGTCACTCCCATCAAGAGTTATCGTGTGCACAATTTTTTCGAACATTTTTGAACTTTTGTGGGGTAGGTACCTGAAGGAGTGAAACGATATGACTTATCTTCGAACTTAAACTAAGTTTGCACAAAATATTACAAAAACCAAATTGTGGACCGAATCGGCAGATCCGTTCGAGAGTTATCTTGCGCTCCAACCACTACACACGGTGGCATAGGTCTTTTTTGTACCTTCGAGGCTAATTTCTCAGGAAGTATGGACTTGCCCCTGATGAAGATTATACCGTTATATGGGGGGCAGTGGATGTAAGTTGCTACAACAAAAATCAAAACGATTCTTGAACAGGCCCTAAACTGAACATTACCGAAATTTTGTGTGGGAAGCACCCGAAGGAGTGGACCGATTGAGTCTCGACATTGTCAATGAACTATAAGTATTTATACCAAAATTCATCCGACAACGCCAACTCATTTTATATTTGACCACTGTTTATTTGAACTCGCGACAAAGTGCAGCGTTTTTTGAGGTTATGCGCCATTATCTCGGGAACTATGGACTTGCCCTCGAAAAAAATTACAATGACGTAACGGGGGCCGCACAAACATCCTGTTACAAAAAATTTCATAACGATTCGTGAGGTGTCAGTAAACTACACTTATTTCAAATTTTGTGTGGGAGGTACCTGAAAGAGTGAACCGACATAATCCATAATTGAACCTAATGTATACCTAGAGGTAGTATTACCATATGCAAAGTTTGGTTCAATTCGGTTACTCCCTTCGAGAGTTATCGTGCGCAAAAGTTTTGCGACAATTTTTGAACATTTGTGGGGGAGGTACCTGAAGGAGTGGACCTATATGGCCCATTTTCGAACTTAAATCAAATCTGGACAAAGTATTTCGATACCCAAAATTTGAACCGAATCGATTGTCGTGCGCACCAGCCAGCCAGACAGAGGGACGGACATTGCTAGATCTCCTCAAAATTTTCTGAAACGGATATCATACAAACATACTTGGGGTCTAAAACCATTATTTCGATGAGGCACATTTTTGTCGTATCAAAAATACCCTCTTTAGCCTAAAGACTGAGGTTATAAAAATTTTAAATTTGTTGAAGGAGATATCCGAAGGATTTGTCTGACAAAGAACTTCTTGCTAGTTCATCGGATACTCAATTTGTAAATTTCGTGCTCATCAGTCATCTTAATTAATACCAACCGGAATTTTTAGAGATTTTATAATCTCACTTGTTGAAGGAGATATCCGAAGGATAGATGATTTTCACTGCTACAACATTTTCTTCAGTCTCATTGCAAAACGGCTTACCGCTTCCATGCAAAATCCTGAAAACCTAAAATAAACCTAAAAATGGGAACTTTGACCGCGATTTATTCCAAAATCCCTCCAGCGATTTGTTCTTGCTTTTGGATTTTTCTCATCTATGAACATTGCTGTCTTAGAATCCGCAAAAACTTCCCAGGTTTAAGCGGTTTTCACGTAAAATTAAAAAAAATTAAATTTGAACTTCTATATCTCAAAAACGGTATGGCCTACGAAAATAGCATTAAGGCCAATCTTGTAGAGAATTTTCACTGCTACAACATTTGCTCTAATCCCATTTCGATAGAATTTGCGGTTTCCGAGCGAAATCGTGAAAACGTAATAAAGCCCCAAAAATTTGAACTTTGACCGCGATTTATTTGAAAATCCCTCCGGCGATTTTTTTCGTTTTTTTATTTTTCTCATCTATAAACATTGTAGCTTCAGAATCCGCAAAAACTTCCCAGGTGTAAGCACCTATCATTTAAAACTATTTAAGGCGTACCGTGAATATGACTGTAATAATGAAAAATTTATTTCTGGAATAGAAGGGGACAAATGCCTCGTCTTTGGAAATAAAAAGCTTCATTTTGAAATTCACAAATGCAAATTTGCAATTTTGGATGTATAAATAGGGGCTCCAAATGGCGAAAATTGTCTAGCAACAACAACATCTAATATACCTGAGGATTTTAACATAACCAGTTACCGAAACGATCGTCGTATAGCGGTTGATGTGTGTGTAGGACTTCGCTGGATATCAATTTTTCAATGTAATTTCCTTAGGTCATAAATCTCGGTTAATTAAATTAATTAAAATCTCACAAATAATGGTCTTCGCCCCTAAAAAGGCAAAAACTTAAAAATATCCTATTCTTATTTGCAATGCTTTTTCCTAATATTGACCAGAATTTTATTCAACTAAAATTTCAATTACAAAGTATCGCTAGCCTAGTAATCGCGTCAGAAGCTTAAACAGTATTTTACTTTTCTCATTTTGTCATTAGCTGTGACTATATTAAAGTCTATAATATTTCGTCCTTTATATTTATCTTTACCACATTTCATAGAATATTTTCATAAACGACAATTTGATTCAAGACATTATTTTAGCAGTCTCAGTTACGTATGAATTTATGTTGTGTAAAATTATCTAATATTGTTTATTAGAAATCGTCTGGGATACGTGTTAAAGAAAATACATATTACAGTATACTCCGCATAACGTCAATAGATAAAGAATAATATTTATCTGGCATATCCCACCATGATTGAAACAAATATTTCTAAATAGGTTTTTTAATCTACGGCAAAACTGTAGCCCAAAACAGAAAAAAATGGAAAAAAAACATTACTTTACATAAATTCCAATTAGCTGATATGGACTGTATACCGTGCACGACACATTTAACTAGACGACAAACGTGTGTATGTACATACATATATTACCTACACATATACTTACATGTGTATATTAGTGTTGTGTTAATTGACACATTGATGCCCAATTTAAGACTAATATAGGAAAAACACCTACTAAAATTATTCAAAGCAAACACACACATACACATATAAACTCACACAGCGAACCATTCTCAAAGAAGGTTTCATGTGGCTTTAGATATTTCATTGAATTTCCATTATTCTTCGATTTAACTTCAAGTCAGTCGTCTGGGTAAATAATCATCATATGTCTGTATCAGTGTTGGGTGTGTATGTATAAAGGTTTTCTTTGAACTTAGAGTGCGTGTGTGTATGTGTGTACGTGTGTGTGTAAGTTTATTATAAAAGGGAATTGTCCTTTCTTGACAGTTTGAGTTCGACATGCATAACCAAATAGATTAACATGTACTTTGGCATAATATTAATTTAATTAAAGAAATGTATACTTTACAGGAATCTCCAATGGTTTCACATCAATGATAGTGGTCGACTGAATCAGAGGAAAGTCAGAAACAGCTCTAACCTAAAGACAAAGACATTTTCATCATACACACAATGGAATTTACCTTTAATATTTTAATTAAACATTCAGGTAAAAATTCTGAATACTTCGAGGGAAATTAAATGTAATATGCAACGAAACAATGCTAATATTATTGTATTGTATTATAAATTTAAAATAATACCAATATCTAAAGCTTGTATGATGACTTCAGAAGAAATATTATAGTTTTACTCTTAATAGCCAACTGAATATGTTTTGCATTTAATTACGGATATAATCATTTAATCACCCGCTCACTCTTCAATGTGATATGCAAATGTGGGAGCATTGTTACCGCCCTTAAGTATGCAATTAAGATTGTGTGATTAGAAAATCACTTCCACATTCTTTACTCGATTTTAATACGCTACATCTCATCAAAAGTTTGTAAAATATTTCATCTTGTATATCAATATTGTCGAAGTAAAACATTTTTATAGATTTTGTAACATTTTTTCTAATGCAAGACATTTATGGCGGAAATCAATACCAAAATCTATCAGATATGAAGAATCTCTAAGACAATAAGTTTGAAGAAATTGACATTTTTATAAAGATCCTGTGTTTTTGTAGTTTACCACATAGTCGTCCTATATATATTTTATTTACTAGTCCCTTTTAAAGTGTAGTTTTGTAGCTATGTTGCACACATCATATGTAAATTTATTGTGTAAGGGAAGGGATCTTTCTTCCTGTATACTCCTATTGATTGAAGCCAATGCAAAAAACACATACATATATACACATATACTTGTAAGTGCCTACATTGAGGCTTTTAATAAAAAATGAGCATTCAAACCACTAAACCCAGCCGTATGAATAACTACTGTACATGCAAATGTACAACTGAACGTTACAGGTTTTGCATTTACATATATAAACGTACCGCCAATTGAAAATGGATTGCAATGGCTTTACTTCTTCCACTCGAAGTAAATTCATATACACAGTCCTTCTCAGGAATATTTACGTGCGCGTGTGTGTGTGTGTGAATCTAAACTTATAATCACTGCCCGAATCCTAAAGTGTAAATGTGTTTGTTTTTGCTATGATATATAAACATACACTTGTGTATGTACCTTTGCCTATGTGAGACCACACAAAATAATCAAGTTTAGTTTTGCTCGATTGGTTTAAACCGCAATATCCTTTAACAACAATTTGTATGTGTTCGACTCAGAATGCGGTCACATCGGTATCGATGGATTGATATTTGCATACCCAAAACTACTTGCCAGTCAGTCGGTCGACTGGTGTAACACAAGCACACATACACGTTTATACGACGTTATATTTAGGAAAGAGATGCAGTCCACTCATAGAGATCTACTGTATGATATTTTGATATGTGCCAATGGGGAAAGTTTATGCACAAACTATTACAAACCACTTTCAATAACACATACTTCTAGTACTCAGCATATAATTCACATACATTGTGCGTTTGTGTGTGGTTGCCGTTTTGGTTTGCTTCCCCAGTGGCTGCTCTCTCTTTGTCCATTGATAGGATGTAGGAAATCCTGTAATGGATCTTGTGGCTTTTTCAAAATAAACTATACGTTAATTCAACACTTAACTATAGTAAAGCCTCCAAGTTATCATGCTACCGCATAGATTTGGGTATATAATTGGAAGTGGATAAACGAAACTACGATTGTAACAATAGAAATGCCTCTGTTAAAATGTTATGAATTAGTCTATTGCAGAACTCTGGAAGCAGTATGGTATTGGGATGCTAATAAAGATAAACCTATATTAAATGCCTAGCATTGTAGCGAAGTACGTATTGGTCTTATTTTGGTCAACCTTTCATCTCCATTATGGATGCCAAAATCTACGCGGTGTTATTCGGTTACATCTAGTAACAATAAAACCATTGGCTTATGAATATGTAGAATCGGATGTGTTTGAGAATTAACGACGTCACAGTGCCACGACAGGGGCCAAAAATGGTCAAAACCAAGTACGTCAGAGTACAAATATATTGATGGGAGTCGACAGAAAACATTCCAATTAGAAGGATATTGAATTGATACGTCAATTAGTTTTTTTCTATCCAATCCGATAATTGTTGGCAATGTGCATTTGTCTCCATATTTTCCGAAAATTAACAACATTTATTACCTTCAAATATTTGAATATTTAAAGTAACGGTCATTATAAAATTTATTTTTATACCCTCAGCATTTAGGCTAATGACTTTCATACGGGCACAATGTGCCTCATCGAAATAATGGTTTTAGACCCCAAGTATGTTTGGACGAAATGTGTTTCAGACAATTTGGAGTCGATTGGGCAATGTCCGTCCGTCTGTCTGGCTGGCTGGAGCGCACGATAACTCTCGAACGAATCAACCAATTCGATCCAAAATTTGGATTTCGTAATATTTTGTCCAAACTTAGTTTAAGTTCGAAGATGGGCTATATCACCCCCCCCCCCCCCTACGACGGTACAAGTTTCATTAGGGGCAAGTCCATACTTTCTGAGAAAAACGCCTGAAAGATGCAAAATGCCCCTATAACACCGTGTGTAGTGGATGGAGCATAAGATAACTCTCTAACGGATCTGCCGATTCGGTCCAAAATTTGGCCTTCGTAATATTTTGTCCACACATAGTTTAAATTCGAAGATAAGCCATATCGGTCCTCTCCTTCAGGTACCTCCCCCACACTTTGCACATCCTAACAGATCTACCAGATATAGATCAGGTTCGAATATGGACTAAATTTGTCTACTCCTTCTGGTACCCCTCACACACAATTTCGGATAAGTTCACTTTAAGACCTGCTCTCGAATAACTTTGATTTTTGTTGAAGCGATTTGCATTCGCGTTAAAGTTTTTTCAAGGGCAAGTCCATATTTCTTAGGAAAACAGCCCGAAAGGTGTAAAAAATCCCTATGTCACCATATGTGGCTGTAGGAGAGCACGATAACTCTCGAACTGTTCAACCGATTTGGTCCAACATTTGGTTTTCGTCATATTGTATCCAAACTTAGTTTCATGGGGCAATACCGGTCCACAACTTCCGGTACTTCTCCCCAATATTTTAAAAATGTCACTAAAATGCTAGGACGATATCACTTGAATGGGGCAACCAATTTGGTCCAAATTTGGATTTCCTAATATCTTGTCAACATTTAGTTTGACTTCTAAAATGGCCCAAATCGGTCCTCCCTAAAGGTTCAACATTTGTGTCTTAGTGCAGTTAATTCCTAATCCACATTTTTGGCGGCAAGTTCAAAAAGGGC
This sequence comes from Musca autumnalis, assembly GCF_047663935.1. Taxonomy (NCBI): domain Eukaryota; kingdom Metazoa; phylum Arthropoda; class Insecta; order Diptera; family Muscidae; genus Musca; species Musca autumnalis. The sequence continues at coordinate 2,217,879 of NW_027411755.1, read as the reverse complement.
CACAAAATTCTGAAGAGACCTTTAATACATTCGATCTGTCCGTAGGTGAAAGTTTCACTTCACATTGGCTTAGGGTATATATCTGTCGGCAAATTCATCAATTTTGTGAAGCAAATTTTAAAATTAGTGGAGTGGGAAAAATTGTATAAAAGTGTATATCAATATTATTTGATGTTTGAGTTTTGGAAAGTGAGTACTTCAAATGTATAAAGGTGTCAAAATTTCTTATTTATCTTCTTCAGTGACCACCTTATTAAGGGGTTAGTCCCCTTTTTTAACAAAGCGTTTTGCGGGGTCGACTAAAGCTCGAAAACGGCTTGTTAATTACCTAGTAATATTGTCTATTAACTATGTAATTTTTGAAGTATCAATTTAAAAAAAGCGAAGAGTGAAATTTGTTGACCATTAAATTTTAAGTGGAATTCTCTTATTTAAAGACAAAAGTTTGATGTATTCAATAAGCCAACAAGAATATATGTAGATGAAATTCCAAATTTTAGTAATTTCGGATGGATAATGAGGCAAAAAACTTCAAAATACCAAAATCGAGCAGTACCGTTCTATGGGGCCTATATCAAAACGTGGACCTATGCCTATAATTTTTATCAAAAAAGATTTTAGTCTACTGCAAAAATTCAGTCAATTTTATCGAGAAACTTAGGTAAAATGTTCAAAATACCGAAAATCGGAAGGTACCGTTATATGGCGTCTACATCAAAACGTGGACCAACTGGGAATCCTGCACCGCAAAACTCAGCCGATTTGGTCGATAAATTAGCTAAAATATAAATATACTCGTATAAAATTGGGAAGTACCGTTATATGGGTGTTATACCAAAACGTGGACTGACCTTCCCAATTTTTTTTTGCCTTCGACATTTTCAGTCAGCAATAAATATTTGTACGAAAATTCATACACCTACGCCAACCCCTTCTATTTTTGGCCACCGTTTAGATGAACTCGCGACATAGTGCGACGCACAGTGATTTAGAATCGTTTTTTTTTTTCTTGATCATGGTCTTTGACTTGACCATTTTTTGATCAGTTCCAGTTTAGTTAGTGCTCTAAATCAAAATTGCCGTGTGAGTAACCTAGCTTCTTTCTCTGACCATTTTGCATTGGCATGAGACCTCCAGCGAAGTACTAATCCTATTAAAATACAAATTAGGATCAATACAAAGTGGATTTAAATAATGAATTAGAAATCCGTTTTCCTCAATCGGAGGAAAGAAATCTTTCAGATGAAGAGATTGACCAGTACATAGAGGGTTTTACTACCACTGTTAAATTTGTTACAATGATGCATTTGGAGAGGGTCAACATAAAAAATCGAAAGTACAAAAAAGAATGCAAAGAGATTTAAGAGAGTAGACACAATCCGGATTATATGTTATTGTCTAAACCAGCCATACACGCGCCTTTACGAGAACGTTAAACACAACTCTCTTTCCCATACAATAGTCAACAATAGCATGCTCTTCGTGTGCATCTCTGGTCTAGACAAATTCAGCTTTAAAGAGCATAATTAAAGAAAGAGTGGAAATTGGAAAATCACAACTATTTGATGACAGATTGCGTAATATCAGACCTGGGCTGAACGCGTTTCGAATAATATATAGTGTACTAGAGAAAGCTCAAAAATCAAAGTGGAAATATCGGTAAACGGAGTGTCTATGAATCATTTTGAACAAGTTTACAAAATATATTTGGGAATTTCTTTCGAATTTAAGAAAGAAATCCTGCACCGTTGTTTTTTCATTGGATGTTAAATAGGCCTTTGATCGCACATATCATGATGTCGTTATTTATAAAATGATTCAGTTAAGATTTTCAGCTCACATTGTAAAAATATTCAAAAGTTTATTTTCGGTTAGACAGTTTTTTTAATCCAAATTGGCGAGTTGAAGTTTGATGTGAGTAGAATCTCTTGTGGGGTACCGAAAAGTTCAATTTTGTCCGCCAAAAGGTTCAGTATTTCTATGCATGACTTTCCGCAACAGGTTAATAACTCCTTAGGTGTGTTGTATGCAGATGATTGCCTTGTATATACTCACTGGGAATCGCCGAAGGAAGCACTGTCCAAAGTCTCCCATAATTTGAAATCTGTAGATAAATTTTGCACAGAGTGTGGAATAAAAATTAACAGGTCAAAGAGTGAAGCATTTTGTTTTAGAAACTCTTCAGGAAAATACAAGAGGTGGGTAGTGCCCAAAAGCAAGTCTTTGAGGCTGTTTCTAAACGGTGCGGAAATATCGTTTAAACGTAGTATCAAATACTCGGGGGTACGTTTTAACAAACTTGTTAAGTTCAACGAGAATGCGAAGAGCTTTGTGGGAAGAGCATATAATATTAATGTCTCTGTTAATGGATTTTTTTGGTTTTCTATTTCACCAACTGTGATGAAGGAAACGGAAGTTAGCATGCTGAGGGTATAAAAACAAGATGAGACAAGCTCTCAAAATAGGAAAGGGCCGGGAGCAGGCTCGATTAAAACATATTTACATATTATATTATTCATAGTAGTATACTATGTCTGATAGTGAACATCTAAAACAAATTCGCTTTAATAGTTTTAAATTGTCCATATATACTGTAATTTTTCAAGCTTGTCATATATTTAAAATTAAGACTCAATAAAATTGAACTGAATTGAATAATTTTGAGACGGGTAACACTATCAACTTTTCTGTGAATCAAAAACGATAGAATTCTGTTCAGTAGCATTATGTTTGTGTGGCTGGGATCGTCACGAAATTTTGACAGTTGATGCGGGTCCTACAGAGAAAGAAGTGTATTAAGGCGTCGGCATGGGCAAAAAAACTCATGTTGAAAAAATTCAAAGTTTTACTCTTATGTGAATATATCAGCTTTTAGTATGAGTATTCCAACGGCAAAGCCTGTCAGTGGAAGAAGAAAATATCACCTTTACATTAATGCAAATAGGTAAGCGAAGGTGGTCAAACAAGAGAGATATCACAATTCGGTAATGCACCCAATTTTTCCATTTTTTTGTAATCACGCTACAGGTCGCAATTGTTATCGGATCGTTATGAAATTTTGTTGGGGGTCAAAGAGAGGAATGAGCATATTGAGTTTGGTGGTAGTAAGAAAATATACCCTAAAAGAAATGTTTACCAGTGAAAATCTTATGCACAGGGGTAGTGGTGTAGGGTATTACATAGTCGGCCCGCCCCGACTGTAGCCTTTGCTTACTTGTAAGTATTTACATATGTTTTAAAAAACGTACACACTTAGTAGAAATTGTCGTCTGTATTAATAGTGTCATTTTGAAATGAGATGTTGTGATGAGACTGCAAAGCGAACATATATACCACTGCTCCACTGTGCCATATACGCCTTATAGAAGCGGAGATATTCGCTTTGTAATAAAATGTTATCTTTTTCTCCAAATAAGTTTATGGCCCATTCCGACTCCTAAATATTATCCGTTTATTCCTCCGGGACCCCCAACAACACCCAAAATTTGGTGACGATCCGATCAAAATTGCGACCAGTACCGTGATTTCAATGCGTTACAAACATTATGGCCATGATGTCTTATTAGGACGAAGGTCATTATTAGTGAAAAGTGTTAATAAACTGAATAAATTGAGCTATAATGATCTCAGGAGTTTGTATTTAAAAGGTGATATCTGCGAAGTCCCTCACATCCAACCATTATGCTACGATTTTTTCACTGGTGGTTATTCAGCTCATCGGGCATATCAGATGTAATTGGCTAAGTAATAGTACGTTAATATACAACCGGATTTAACAAACCCACTGGGTTTCAAATGTCAATTCCTTTTCATATACGTCAAATAAATCATCATTAAGATGGTTAACCCTGAAAAAGGTTATAATATAAACATGCCCTTAAGGTCGATTTTTGATAACTTTTATTTACACGAACTTGTTACAAGGTCAACCTAGTGTCTGTCTTTCTATAAACATTCTTTTTTCCCTTTTGAATTCTACTTTGTCTTCCAGTTTGGTAAAAATCGACCTTTATATTTATCAGATCGTGTGTTCGCTATGTTCAATCTGGTGCCAAACTTGCCTGCTATAAAGCATAGTTTCCAATATATGTTTCTTATTCAAATCGATTTTATGTCAAAAACACTACTACTTACTCGTGATTGTCTGCGGACAGAGCATGAGCTCTGACATCTCAATGCATTTACCCTTTCCAACTAACTGCCATTGCTGACATATGAATACTGTTGCTAATGTACCTATAAATACCAGAAATGAACACGAGACATCCATCCCATTTGTAATGTATGTGGCCCCAAGATAATTTGCGTATATTACCACTGTTTTTCTTGTTTGTCTTCTTGGTAAACTCCCATTGGTATTTACTCAGCAAATATTAACCGCACATGTACGTGTATAAGACAATAATTAGAGACATAAAATATACGCAGTTTAAAACTTGTAGTCATCATTCAAAGTGACAAATGTTACTCAGTACCTATAGAACCTCAGTTCCTAGGAATGCAATGAGGGATTTCGTTTTACTTAAGACCCCAACATTTCATAATTTCTAGTTAGTGGATATGTTTTTACAGTCCTATAAATGAACTGCACGTACGTGTGTACGTTCAACTTTTCAAATGAATACAAACAAATGAACTCATCTCATTTAACAATTCCTGGTGTGTCTGTTAAAAACGGAAATGTTTTAACCAACTTGCATTTTATGCATTCCAGTGCGTATGGAATTTCTTAAGCACATAACGGGAAAGTTAAACAATGTCAATGAAGTTCGTTAAGGTTTCCTTGTGGTACTACTTTCATTTTTTATTAGTATTTACTTAAGGCAATTCAACCTTTTTCTGATAGGATAGAACAAATGATTTTTATTCAAACATAGAAGACACATTTTTTTTCTCAGCACTTGCATTAGTGCGTATGTTTAGATTAAGTAATTACCTGAGTGTTTACATGGACGCATATTAATTTGCGGTTTTCCCCAAAGATCTGGGACAACAAAAGCATACATACATATATGGGACAACAATTTTGAGTAGAATTTGGATTATAAAAATATAGATGACAGTTTTTTATAATGGGGTTGATAATTTCGGTAAACCGGTAACTGCTCTTCAAAGTGTTGTAATCAACGAAAAATTATGTAAATATTTCGACATAAGTCAACTTGACGGTCACATTTTTCTAGAAACACAGTTTTGTTAAAAACAACTATCTCTCTCAAACTGGCAAAAGACCACTCATTATACTCTTCTTTAGAAAGTTGTTCCTGATGATTAGACTGCGGAATCCTATGCAAATGCATATATGGTTAGGATGGTCGTAGAGAATATCGTGCATATTTTGACATATTTTTACATATTTGCATAAAATGAGAATATGCATATGGCATATGGTTTTGCCAAAATATATACAAGGATTTGTGGTCTAAAAATCCCACCGAAATGGCTGAAATGTGGTATTAACAGCCTGTTTTCGTAAAAAGTTTTTGTCCATTCGTTCGTCGATTCCATGAACGAAGACACAATTTGGTTTTCATAGCGATTGACGTTTGTATTCGTGTGACAAACAAATTAAAGCTTTTTATTTCCGTAATTTTTTGGAAGTCAGACGAACGAATACGTCAAAAATAAACTAATGGAAAAGACCCCTCGCGAAGCATCGTTTCGAATGAAAATCAAATAATTTGAGTAATAAATGGCACAACACACGAAAACTGGAGGGGAATGCAATTTTATATATCTCCATAGAAGCACACGAGTAATGTTTTTGATGGTTAAATCCAATAATTAATTCGTTTGTTAATCGTTTTTAAATATTTTATTTAAATTCAATATGTTCAAAATTCAAATTGAAATTACAACATATATATTTGAAAGGAAATTGAAATGTGACAAAATATGAAAATATATTTTAACAGGAAATGAAAATTATGAATAATGGTAAATTCAACTATGTCGATAAGTAGAATTATACAAAGTATTGATATTATAATTATGAAGAGAACAAATCTATAAATTAATCATTTATAATAAAATGTGTGTTATATCTGTTTATAATTGCACTAATGGAAATAAAGGGAAGAAGGAATGATATTTAGCTATTTAACATTTTAAGAAAATAAACAGATTATTAAATTAAATTATAAAATGAATAAATATAATTATTATATTCGTAATGATAATACTATCATTACTCACGCGTATATGTACATCCGTTTCTTATCACATTTATATTTCGACTAATTTGTTTACATTTTTTTCTTATTTTTTGTTTGTCATATGTTTATTGTGGTTGCCATCAAGTAACACATATTACGTACAGATGCCTATGCAAAATTCACAAAATAAGCATTATGGATACCCTGAAATATAAAAGCTTTTCTGAAATAGACGAAAGCTTTTAGATAAAAACGAATGATTCTTAAAATTTTACAAGAACCAAATTTTGAACGTATACGTTTTAGTACGAACGGTTCGTGTGACAGGCAAGCATTTTTACAAAAACAAGCTGTAAGTCTTCGTTAGGGATATAAAACATCCCACCTGAAATTTGTCGGTATAGGTCCACGTCTTCATACAGCCCCCATATAACGGTACCTCCGGATTTCTGGTATTTAGAAGGTTGTGGCCTCAATATCCCTCCGAAATGGTTGAAATTTGGTATTAAGTCTTCCTTGGGGGTATAAAACTTTCCACTCGAAATTTGTCGGTAAAGGTCCACGTCTTCATAATTTTGCATATGCAAAAATTTATGCGTTTTGCATAAACTAATTATCAAAATAAAAACTATTTTCAATCAACACCAAGCATTGTTTTACACTGACCCGTACTGCATTTGTTCAAGGCTTCATGATTTATGACCTAACTACTCATCTGTACGTGTAACGTCATCAGATCACACGCTTACACAAAGGGAGATATTGTTACCTTTAAGTGTCTGTGGATTTAACCTCATTTCTATCTTATTAGCACCACTAATACGCTTTAAAGGGTGTTAAAGATTGGACTGGATATATAGTACCGAATAAAAATGTACAAACAAATACCAGCGGAATAAAACATTTGACATTTTCGAATTTTTGAAAAACAAACGATCAATGAAAACATTTCACTATGTTATACTATCTAATTAGTAGTTCGTCATCGTATGATTTATGTAAGACCTATTTAGCACACCCTTTACCATCTACTAAACTCATGCTGGTACGTGATATCTACTTTGTACACGTCCTTATATGCCCAGATTGCACTTTTGCTTCTCTTTATTGAGCAACGCCCGCCTTTACCACGTTATTGGAAGTTTGTAATTTGTGTTGTTTCGGCGTTTGTTTACCGTGCATCCTTCCTTCCTTGTTGGTTAAGGTTACATCATAACGCGTAAATTTTAATGGAGTCCACATGTTTGCGTGTTGATGAGCCATATGACACACAATATCCTTACAGCGACAAAATGTAAAATTGAGAAGGTATGGCAACGGGCCTCAAGTCGCATTGCGCATAATATTTATATGAACAGTTCAATCAAATAGAGTACAGAGAAGATGATTGATTCAGACTGCACTGGATTCCTTCTGATTTCAATTCCTACACAAGAATATCAGGACTTGGAATACGAAATAGATTACAAGGGAGAGTTTTCTCATACCAATGGGGGACTGACCGATTTTAATTTTTTTAAATTATAGTTTTTTTTAATTACTGGGGAACTAATGTTTTTTGCTGACTCCGAAAGACAAACCGAACAGCGATCTACACTAATTATATTCAAGATTTTAATAACACTGTGCTACACGAAAATTATTCCAGGGTTCTGATGCAAATATTTTGTCTTGTTGGGAAAAAATTTTAAGGTTCGAAGTAGTCAAAAATCATCTCGGCAAAAATTGTGAATATTGTGGTACCGATTTGGGGTATTTTGACGCTTCTAGTTATACTTTTGGACCGAATTATCTATAAATTGATATATTGATGGCTGTTTCGAAAGATATTATTCGTCCCATTAAAAGAAAAGAAGAATAATAGAAATCCGTTGTGAAAAAAGAAGTTATGCCCGTTTAAAATTGATTTTTTTTAAATCTACATTTACCGTTATAAAATCCAAAAAACGAAGTGATCCAAATGTATTTTCGTGTTGATCCCCAACAAGACAGAATTTTTAAATTAGAACCCATGATTAATTTTTTGGTCAAGTTATGTAGTAATCAACATACACAGAAAAAGCTGAGATGTGTTGCCATCATTTTGTCTCTTCGAGGTATCGACGTTACAGCCAACTACTGACAATTTTTTATGCCCTAAAATCAAAAAGGCCCACAACAAGGCCACTTTCTATCTTAGGCTTGAATAATTTTATTCCATAACCTTTATATGGTCAGGTGTGAAAGGATGCTGGAAGTGCCAGCATATGATGCACCACACCATTGTTGTTGAGTGTTTCGTGGAAAATTCAATTAGTTTCTTGTTAAACATTGATGAGCATTGAGGCAGATAGTATTATGAATCAAATATCTGAGTAGAAAGGTTGACGTAATCTGGAAAAATTATGACTAGAGTTTATTGTATTTGATTTTATCATGATTAATTTTGTAACTAGTTATTTAATGAACAAGATATTTTCATCACCATTATATGATTAAATACACACATAATAGTATTTAAATTGCACAAAGACTGACATCTATAATAATTTGTTGTTTATGCGATGTTTTCAACTTCATAATATTTTAAATATTTTAAAATGTAGAATTTTGTAATAATTTTATCAAGTGCTCCCGTGGTAATCCCGTTGGGGGACCACTTTATGGTGAACACATCTTTTATTTCCACATGCCTGTGCAACGAACCTACTCACTGAGAAGACCAACGATTTTCACATGACAATGGAAGTGCGTGCCAAAATGCTGTTGACACTGCCACTTGGTGTATGTGTGGCTCACGCCAGTTGTATGCCTGACCACTTTGACAACCAAAAAGTATCCATGCGGTCATGTATTTGCGGTGAAGAGACATACACTATACACTGCTTTTAAAAGTGAGCATCATGTTTAAAGTTATTAAGTTAAATATGCAGAATGTATGTTGTAACATAACAGCGTATGTTTGTTACATACACGCGATTTGTATGTGTTTCTTCCTGAATTACAATAAAAATACATATAAATTTTAAATTAACTAAGTGATATTAATGCATTTGTGCATATCCCGTTTTGATTTTATAAATATTTTTTTTGCAGAATTTTGCAATAATGTTTATAACATTGTATGCATATGTATGAATGTACTATGAATAATATGAACATGTAATAAAAATATCTTGAAATAATATTTTGGTAGAATGATCGTTGACTATTTAATAATTTCATATTTTTCTTCTGTATTTTAGCCACGATTTTTCTTTGGAAAATTGAATTGACTTGAGTTTTATTTTCATTTTATATAGCGTTTTTTAAATAACTTTTTTTCTTAAAACTTATAGCTTTTTCAGTAATCGGGTGTCCGTTTAAGCTGACAGTGGCAAACTCCACTATCGTAAATTTATATGGGAAATTGGTGTTCTAAATTAAATGTAACTTTTGAAAATGTACTATTTTGTGATGTTAAGATTATCTTAATGCCCTCTTGTCTTTTGATGAAAATTCTGAATTTAATACAAGTCTATGTTTATAGAATCAGAAATGTGGAGTTTGCATTTAAATTAATTATATTTTTATTGAACTTTCTTGAAAATTTTAAATTATGGCCATATGCGATTGGTTATAAAATTCCTTTTTATCATTTTAATTTATTCACACAAAAACAATTTTAATGGAAATTCATTAAAATTAATTTTCAATATATTTCATTTCAACACTTGTCCCATATTGTGCTTGCAAATGTGTCTACTATACAATTGTAGGTGTTAATAACGGGGTACATTAAAATGGATTCCTATTAAAAATACTGCAAGTAATTTAAGAACACATTGCAGCAAAAAACCAAATTAATTTTTCAGTAGAGTATTTCAAGTTATTGAATAAACACTGAAAAAAGTTTCTTTGTATAAAAATGTCCATCGTGTTAAATCAATCGTGATTAATACAATTAATATGAATGGACGATTATAAATATACAAATTGTAAAACAAATCGAATGGAGACGTTTACGTCTTAAACAAGCTTGTAATTTTTTTATAGCCAAACTATTCGAAGTAGTGCATAATACATTCCATATTCTAAACAATTTTCACTATGCGCCTTAATTAACTTTAAAAAAAGGCTTACACTTAGAATGTTATTACGAATTCTGTTCATAGATGAAAATAATCAATAAACAAATAATCAATAAACAACGATAAAAAATAGAGGTAAATGTCACATCTTTAGGGTTATTAGGATTTTTCTTGAAAACGGCAAATCCTGCGAATTTTTTTTCACACTTTTTTACACAGTTTTATCGATTTTTTTATGTTGATTTTACCAAATCCGTCTGTTAGAAATCAATATATGAACATCTTTCAGGCAAACCTTTCAAATTTGGCCCAGAATTTTTATTTAACCGAATTGGTTTTAATTTCGCCTATTGGTTACTATTAGGTAGAAGCTATTATATAGCTGATAAAAAAAGAAGTTATGAATATTAAGAAGTTATGAGTATTTCTTTACGTATAGTTCTTACAGAATTCGACATTTTCAAGGCACAGTATCTTTGGAAACGTTAGTCAAAAAATCTGAAAATATACTGAGCAAAAAAATAAAGGAAATCAGAAACCGCTTTTTGAAAAAGTGTCAGATTTCACTCAGAAATCCCCATATATATTTCGAAGCAAAAATTTCTCGAATGTATATTTTTTATACCCTCAGCATTTATGCTAACGAGGGTATATACACTTTCATACGGGCAAAATGTGCCTCATCGAAATAATTGTTTTAGACCCCAAGTATGTTTGGACGAAATGTGTTTCAGACAATTTGGAGTCGATTGAACAATGTCCGTCCGTCTGTCTGTCTGGCTGGCTGGTGGGCACGATAACTCTCGAACGGATCAATCGATTCGATCCAAAACGTGGCTTTCGTAATATTTTGTCCAAACTTAGTTTAAGTTCGAAGATGGGATATATCGGTCCACTCCTTCCGGTACCTCCCCCACAAAAGTTCGAAAATGTTCCGAAAATTTGTGTGCACGATAACTCTTGAAGGAAGTAACCGATTTGGCCCATACTTTGCACATCGTGAAATTTCTACTAAACTCAGATGAGTTTCCAAAATGGACTCAATCGGTCCACTCCTTCGGGTACCTCCCACACAAAATTTCGGATAAGTTCAGATTAGGACCTCCTCTCGAATAGCTTTGCTTTTTGTTGCAACAACTTGTATTCATTGCCCCCCATACGACGGTACATGTTTCATTAGGGGCAAGTCCATACTTCCTGAACACAATTTCGGATAAGTTCACTTTAAGACCTGCTCTCGAATCACTTTGATTTTTGTTGATGCGATTTGCATTCGTTACCTCCATTACGACGGTAAACGGAAAACAGCCCGAAAGGTGTTAAAAATCCCTATGTCACCATATGTGGCTGTCGGAGAGCACGATAACTCTCGAACTGTTCAACCGATTTGGTCCAAAATTTGGTCTTCGTCATATTATATCCAAACTTTGTTTCATGGGACAATACATGTCCACAACTTCCGTCCTACTAACATGGTAGGACGATGTCACTTGAATGGGGCAACCAATTTGGTCCAAACTTTGGATCTCATACTATCGGTCCTCCCTAAGGGTACCTCCCCCACAAAATTTCAACATTTGTGCCTAAGTGCAGTTAATTCCTAATCCACATGTTTATCGGCAAGTTCAAATGTCCAAAAAGGGACACAAAATTCTGAAGAGACCTTAAATACATTCGATCTGTCCGTAGGTGAAAGTTTCACTTCACATTGGCTGAAGGTATATATCTGTCGGCAAAGCCGACTGACACTTTTTTACTTGTTTCTAAAGGGACCTACTCGAAAGATACATAGAAATATTACCACGGCATAATTTTTATTAATATGAGAAAACGAATTTTGTTGGTGAAGTGCCGCTATGCTCAAAGACATCAGCTGACCACTATGAAGCTTTACATACAATTACTATTATTATTATGTCTATACAATTTTCTTTCTATTCCACAAATTTAATGGAAAAACAAGTAAAAAGTGTCAGTCGGCTTTGTCAACACAGATATGTATACCCTCAGCCTATGTGAATTGGACAATATAGAATCGAATACCAGTTACGGAACCAAAATCCAACTCCCCACTAACTGTGTTCAGCAGGTTTTCAGATTTTGTGGCCGCATTCGGATGCGATACAAGCTCAAAAGTGTTGCGGGGGAGATACCTGAAGGAATGCATCGGCATAGTAGTGCAAGTGGATTGTATATTAGAAGTCATTTCTTTTCGATAGATAGCGCGCCCACCAGTATAGACTTGCCCACGAAAAACATAGTATCGCTGTAAACAGGACCACAAGGATAAGCATCAGTATAATTTTCCAACGGATCTCGAACATATCTTACACCGCACTTAAACAAAAATGTTGAACTTTTGTGGGCGAGGTAACCTAAGGAGAAAACCGATATGGAACATTTTCGAAGTAAAACTACATTTTGATAAAATATGTATTAGGAGTTTGGACTAAATTGCTTGTTTCCTTCAAAAGATATAGCGCCTACCAGTTTGTGACATTGTTTTAACTCTTGGGGGAAGGTGTGGACCCATATTGCCCATCTTCGAACTTAAACTACGTTTGGGAAAAATATTACGAACGTCATTTTTTGATGGAATCGGCTGATTCGTTCGAAAGTTATCGCGCGCTCCATTGTCTCAGGATGGACTATCCCATGAACAAAACTTGTACCGTCAAACGCTATTGCGATCTGTGAGACGGCCCACAGTGGAAAAAAGTACCGATTTAGCACGCCAAAAGTACAAATCTATGTTTTATTGCATGTTTGCCCATAAATTCGATATAAACAGCTATAAATTGACAATTTTACTTCATTTATTAATATATTTGGTAAATTTGTATTTTTACCGTAGAATGGTACCTATCGATTTTCGATATTTGAAAGATTTCTACCACATTATCCAACCGAAACGGCTAGGATTTGGTATTTAGTCTCCGTGGGGGTTATGCATACACTCCTATAAACATTTTCGGTATAGGTCCACGTTTTAATATAGCCCCCATAGTCCGGTACCACCGATTTCGGTAATTTTTGAGGTTTTAGCCACATTATCCAACCGAAATAGCTGAAAGTTGACATTTAGTCTTCGTTGGTGGTATAAAATATTCCAACGGAGAATTTTCGGCACAGGTACACGCATTGATATGGCCCCCATAGAAAGGTACCGCCCTAATTTCAGCATTTTTACATAAAAAATACTATTAATAAAAATAGTAATAAAATAAAATGTTGCAGTTTGTTGCAGCTAACATTTTACAAATTGGTTAAGAACTATGTGTACTAAAAATAAAATAAAAAATCTACGCGCCATCCCTCGACACTCCTTAGTAATAGCTTTAACAAAGTGCACAATTCGGAAAAAAATCGGATGTCACATGTTTTAGGTGTAAAATCCTAGTTGCAATAAATAACATCCTATATTCAACATTTTTTAAATCACCTGCTTCACGAAATGTTAAATTCAGTAAAGCTTTAAAATTAGTTTGTAGAAAGAGTGCATGCGACGATCATAAATTTACTACTTAACTATATTATGAAAACTAGTTCAAAAAATGTCAACCAAAAATGGACCGTTATTCCGCTTAGACTGATGCAAAATAAATTATTTTAAATGCCGTTGCATTCTGTGGACACCTTAGATTAATACTGCAATAATAATTTTTAAATTGGCGTATGTGATTTTTTTGACTTTTGGCGCGCTAGATCGGTATTTTTTTCCACTGTGCGGCCTTTTAATATGCACTTTTCTGAAATTCTGAGTTGGAGCTACCCAAAGGAGTGGACTGATTAGTCCATATTCAAACCTGAATTTACGGTGAGTAAGCAACCTTTCCAGAAACTTTCCAAACTTTCAAGACCCTTATCTCTGAAAGCGTGAACTTCCCCTGGAAGATTACATATGTATGTATATAGCGTGGTTATTAATAAGAACTACCAATGGTAAAATTGTCAAGCCGACTTTAGGAAAACCTCTAATCTACATCTAGTGCCCTCTTTGATAATTTTCAATCTCTCTGGCATTTCAATAGACCTCAACAAATAAAATTCAAATTTATCTCTATTTATTTATTAAATCCGTCAAAGCTCCAAATTTAAAACGTATTTTATTTGGATTAATGCCTATATTTACCCAAGTATTTATTTCCTAGATTTCTAATGTCTCAAAAATAAAAAAATGTTTTATAAAAAATTGATTACCTTTAATTGATTTGCATTTGTTTCGTTTTGCTTCATACACAAAAACGGGGGTGAAAATCATTTAAACTAAATTTTATATCGAAGGAAATAATAAAGGCTCTGCTCACTGCTGTCTCCATTCAGTTTGCGTTTTTTGCATTACTCACTCTCACAAAACTCCAACGGATAACACAACAAGGCAACAACAATTCAATCCACCAACATTTAACCGACAAACAAAACGAACTCACGCACAGATACACGAGTGAAAATAATACTTTTCTTCGGTTTAAAAAAAAAAATAAACACAGATGTCCAACATCAGATTATTAAATTCATATAGTTTGAACAACTATAAGCACCGAAATTGTTATTTAAAGTAATAATTTAACTTCTTTATCAAGAACAAACGAAATCTACAACCCAACACCTCGAATTAATGCGCGAACTGATTATTGACAGTCTAGCCGCTAGATTCTAGCCATTAAGGCAGTTGCAAACATTGTAATGAAATGAGAAAAAAAACACTTTTAATCTCTCACTTAAGTCTCCACAGTGTGGAGACTGTGCTCCACACAGTCTCTCCAGCTTGTTTACATTACTCCCCAACGAACCGTAGACAAAAACAACCAACGAGGACAACAACACACAAAATAATGCAAACGTTTTTCTAATGTTCCATAAATTCACTTAAAATATTGATTGATAATTTGCCAAATAGTAACAATTATTTAGCAATTTCATCCTCTAAAGGATTACTAACAATATCCTCGTACATACCGAAGAATTTCAAATTAACACAATAACTCCGACACCGACATTTAAAACATTTTAACCGACAAAGAAAACGAATGCACCACAGACCGGAGAGAAATTTTGTTTACTTTATTTGGAAAACGTTTGACTTTAGTTAATTATTTCAGTAGTTACAAGTGCTAGAACAACAGTCCAACAAATTTTTAAATAAATACACAGTTCTTTGTTTTAATTTTTAATTCAACTTCTTCAAAAACAAACGACATGTACAACCGACACAACGAAAGAATGCGCGAACTAATTTTTGACAACTGGCCGTTATGACAAGTGCAACCAACAGTGTTGCCCATATTAGCGGTTTTTATACCCTCCACCATAGGATGAGGGTATATTAAGTTTGTCACTACGTTTGTAACTACTCGAAATAATCATTGTAGACCCCACAAAGTATATATATTCCTGATCAGCGTGCAATTCTAGATCGATATAGCCATGTCCGTCCGTCTGTCCGTCTGTGGAAATCACTCTAGCGTCCGAACGGATTGACGTAGGTTGATGAAATTTTGGGAAAATATGTTATATTTACGTAGGACTTTTGGTATTGAAAGCGGGCTATGTAGGTCCACGCTTTCGTATAGCCCCCATACAAAATGACGCGTGACGCGTCGTCGTTTTAAGGAATTTTTAAGATATTTGGCCCATTTTACCACCGAATTGGTTGTAATTTGGTACTTTGTGTCTCCAGAGGCCAAAAAATATTCCTACAAAAGTTGGGTTATATAGGTCCACGTTTTGGTATAGCCCCCATATAAGGCCCCATATAAAGTACGCGTCATTTTAATATATTTTGAATGTATTAGACCAATTTGACCACAGAATTGGTTGTAATTTGGTATTTTGTGTCTTCAGAGGCCAGAAAACATTCCTACCAAAGTTGGGTTATATAGGTCCACGTTTTGGTATAGCCCCCACATAAGGCCCCTTATAAAGTACGCGTCATTTTAATATATTTTGAATGTATTAGACCCATTTGACCAAAGAATCGGTTGTAACTTTATATTTTGCGTTTCCAGAGGCCAAGAAACATTTCAACCATAAAATGTTTATATAGGTCCACGTGTTGATATAGCCCCCATAATACAATATCTCCCGATTTTCGATATTTTGAAAGTTTTAGCCTCATTATCACACCGAGATGGCTGAAATTTGGTATTTAGTCTTCTTCAGGCGTATAAAACTTTCCCCAGAAATTTGTAGGTATAGGTCCACACCATCATATAGCCCCCATAGAACGGTACCTTCCGAATTTCGGTATTTTGAAGGTTGTGGCCACATTAATCCACCGAAATGGCTGAAATTTGTGGTGGAGGGTATAAAAAGTTCGGCCCGACCGAACTTAACGCTTTTCTTACTTGTTTTGTATAAAATACTACGTTACAATTTACATAACGTTTACCGCACATAGAATTTGCATGGGATGTGTTATAACAAGCTTTGTTCCTTTACTTTTTTAATAGTAAAAGTAGCCAAAGAGAAAACGGCGAAAATTGCTCCAACGTAAAAAAGTTTTGCACAAAAGTAAAGGAACGGAAAAATAATAGATCTTGCAGCGATGTCAAAAAAAAACTGCTGCTTAAAAAAATATCAACAAACAAAATAAAAGTCAATGTTTTTACAATGTTTTATTTAACTTGCTTTGTTGTCTGTTTAGTTCAAATCCAGTAACTCATTTTTCACACAGTTGCGGTTGACCAATCGAACTAAAACTTTGCACACTTTTCAGATTTGGATGACAATAAATGAATATGAAACCAAAACCAATATGGGCCCATTATTTCCTATAGCCCCCATTAGCGGTACCACCCGATTTTAGGTATTTTGGGGATTTTACTTTATTTTTAGTCCGAATTGGCTGTACTTTAGCATTTGGAGTTTCCAATGGTAAACATTATGGACATAGGTCAAGGTTTTAATATATCCCTCATATAGCGGTTGTTAAAAATATGCAACACAATTGTTAAAATAGTAGCCTTGGCATAAAAGAATGACGCAATAATAAGTTTCTGTTGCATTATTGAATTGTACGAAGTAGGCCTTGGCTAATACATTTTTGTTTTGGTTTCTGTTCGTCATGTAAACATTGTTTTGATTTTAGAGTCTTTAAAATTGTCTTGCTGTTAACATCTAATAAATATTCAATCGGAAGTTTGTCTGTGTGTTTTATTCCTATCCGTCGTTCCTGGATTTCTAATAGGTTATGGGCCCCTTCCACGCCCCAGACAGGCCATAAGATAAGGAATTCTGTGTGAATCTATAATAAATTAGAGACGAAAGGAAAAGAATTGTGTAAATTGTCCTGGAAGAAAATTTTCTGTGTGAAAAAAAAGAAATAATTTTGACAATGAATTTGCAAATCGAGAAATTGGACGACGGAAATTACGCCACATGGAGCGTTCAGATGAAAAGCGTTCTAATTCATTCGGATTTATGGGGAATAACATGCGGCAGAGAAGTGAAGCCTGAAGGCAATGGAGCAGCAGTTTTTGAAACAAAGGATGAAAAAGCTCTGGCATTGATATTGCTCTACGTGAAGGCAAATCAAATTAATCATGTGAAAGCGTGTACATCGGCGGCTCAAGCATGGGTCAAGCTAAAAGAAATACATCAGCCGAGAGGACCGGCACGCAAGATAATGCTGTTCAAGAAATTGTTGCAAATAAAATTGCGAGATGGAGGTAAGATAGTGGATCATCTTAATGAATTCAGTAATATTTTGGAAAGTCTGAATGAAGTGGACGTGCAATTGGGTGAAGAAATTTTGGTGATAATTTTGTTATCAAGCTTGCCGAAGAATTACGAAAACTTTGTGGTTGCGATAGAGACTCGCGATGACCTACCTTCTTTCAGCACATTGAAGGTGAAATTATTGGAAGAAGGAGCAAGACTAGATGAATCCGGGATTGAGGCAAATGGTAGCCAAGCTGGAGAAACGCTCATGCAAACAAAGGGAAAGCCGTATAAAAAACCAAAAGAACAACGTCCAGATAAAAACAAGTGGAAAAATCAAAACGGTAAGAAATGTTATAACTGTGGTCAACCAGGACATTTTGCAGCTAAATGCCCGCAACAAAAGAGAGTTGAGAGTAGTTCCAGCCTTATGACACAGTTACTGGGAGCTAATAACATAGAAGATTTGAATGAATGGAATTGGTGCATTGATAGTGGAGCGACTAGTCATTTTTGCTGTGTGCGTGAATTATTCAAAACTTATCGGGAATGTCAAGAGGTAGTGATATTGCCAAACAATACAAATGTTAAAGCTATCGGTCGCGGAGATGTTTATCTTGAAGAACTAAACTTGACTTTGAAAAATGTGTTACATGTAACGTCAATTCCGCATAATTTTATTTCGGTATCAAAAGCTACAGACAATGGCGCAAGAGTGATTTTTAAAAACAATACGGTAAAAATATGGGATGATCAAAATAAGTGTGTAATAACAGCTTATAAAAAGAACGGTTTGTACATATATGAAGGTGTTAAAAAATCCCAAAATAAGTGTTACAACGTGTCGCGATTAAATGAAGAGGCCTTAAAATGGCACAATAGATTCGGACATGTGAATTTCAATTGCTTGAAAGAAATGATAAAGGAAAAGACAGTGCGCGGTATAAACATCAAAGGAATGAGTGACTCGTTAGAGTGCGTTACGTGCGCGAAGGGAAAAATCTGTGTGAAACCGTTCCCTCAAATGTCTGAAAATCGTGCTAAAGAACCGCTAGAAATAATTCACAGTGATATTTGTGGTCCCATGAATGTATGCTCGAAAGTAGGTTCGCGATATTTTGCTACATTCATAGACGATTATTCGAGGTATATTAGCATTTATTTCTTAAAATCAAAAGACGAAGTGTTCGGTGCATTCAAGAATTTCAAGGCGGAAATTGAAAAGCAAACTGGTAAACGTATTAAATGCTTGAGAACAGACAATGGTCGTGAGTACGTCAATAAAGAGTTTGAGAAATTTTTACAAGAAAATGGTATTAAGAGGCAGTTGACGGTTCCTTATACGCCACAACAAAACGGTGTCGCCGAAAGAGCTAATCGGACTTTGGTCGAAATGGCAAGGACAATGGTAATACATGCAGGTATGTCAGAATCGTTTTGGGCAGAAGCGGTAAGAACAGCTGCATATATAAGAAACCGGACAACAACTAAAATTTTGAAAAATAAAACGCCATATGAGATGCTGAAAGGGTTTAAGCCAGCTGTAGGACATTTTAAAATTTTCGGATCAAAGGCGGTAGTACTCAAGAAGAACAAATCACCAGGTAAATTTGCACCAAAAGGAATCGAATGTATAATGATTGGTTACAGCGATGAAAGTAAGGCCTATAGATTATACAATCCAAAAAATAACAAGGTTATCGTCGGAAGAGACGTAGTATTTTTTGAGAATTCAATGGATGAAAGTAAAGATTGCAGTAATGAAACTTATGGAGGTGCAAATTTAGGGGAGCCAAGTGATTGTCAAGAAGGAGAAAATGAAGTTTCATTTCAAAATTTTGATAGAATTCAAATTGAGCCAAGAAATATTTCTCAAGAAGAAGATGAAAATGTGTTAAACGAAGAAATGCAATTAGGTGGTGCAGAAGTTCGTCAGCCGCAAAATGAACCTATGGAGAATAATCAAGCTGAGATTATAAGAGAAGCTGAACCAATGAGGAGAGGTCCAGGAAGACCACGAATAGTGCGTGATGGTAGACCAGGAAGGCCAAGAAAGGCATATAATGAATTGAATGCAGTGGGTAAGTGTGATATTGAAACCCCAGAAAATGCGGAGCAGGCATTGAATGGTCCCTACGCGGATGAATGGATAGAATCCATGAAGGCCGAATATGATTCTTTGATTAAAAATAATACTTGGGACTTGGTGGATTTGCCCAAAGGTCAGAAGGCTATAGGTTGCAAGTGGGTCTATTCTGTCAAAAGGAACAAGGATGGTGATGTTGAAAAATTGAAATCTAGATTGGTGGCAAAAGGCTGCAGCCAGAAATATGGAGTAAATTATAAGGAAACATTCTCACCAGTGGTTCGATATGCTAATATCAGATTGGTAGTTGGTTTAGCTGTTGAGCACGGAATGTATTTGCACCAGTTAGATGTGAAGTCTGCATATCTCAATGGAGAATTACACGATGCAGTATTTATGAAACAACCACCCTATTTCGAGAATGAAAGATACCCCAACAAAGTTCTAAAGCTAAGGAAGTCGTTATATGGGTTGAAGCAGAGTGGCCGTGAGTGGAATGCCAAATTGGATAATGTTTTGAAAAAGTATGGATTTACACCCTGCGTAACTGAACCATGTATCTACACAAAGCAACAAAACGGTGTTTATAATATAATTGTCGTCTACGTTGATGATTTAATTGTTGGAAGTACATCGTTGACGGAGTTGAACAAGACAAAGAAAATGCTAGCTAATGAATTCGAAATTGTTGATGGAGGTGAACTTTCATATTTTCTAGGCATGGAGTTTAACCGAGAGGGTGATCTTGGTCCAATAACAATATCCCAGAAACAGTATATATTGGATATACTTGAACAATACGGTTTGTTGGACTGCAAAGAGGCGTCAACACCATTGGATCCAGGCTTTAAGGTAAATTGCGAAAATGAATCATGTAAACGAGTTGAAAGAACAGATTATCAGTCAGCAATTGGAACCCTTATGTATTTGGCATTATCTACTCGTCCGGATATACTCCTGTCAGTTGTGAAGTTGTCTCAAATGAACTGCGACCCACATTCGGAGCATGAAGCTGCTTATAAACATATACTCAGGTATTTAAAAAAGACGATAAATTACAAGCTGTGCTACGAGAGAACAGGAAAGCCTATTGAATGTTACGTGGATGCTGATTGGGCGAAAATCTTTTTCAGGCTATGTTTTTGTTATAGCAGGTTGTGTATTCGCTTGGAGCGCGAAAAAACAAAACGTGGTATCATTGAGCACAACAGAAGCCGAATATATTGCAATATCAGGAGCTGCAACCGAAGCTGTGTATATTCAGAAGATGTTATCTGAATTACAATTTTCAAAAGAAGGTCCTATAGTAATGTACAACGACAATCAAAGCGCACAATGTCTTGTAAAAAATACTACATATCATGCTAAGAGCAAGCACATTGCAATCAAATATCATCACGTCCGGGACATGGTATCTAAAGGAGAAGTCGAAGTCAAGTATATGCCAACCAATGAAATGATGGCAGATATTCTTACTAAAAATTTATGTAAAGTAAAACATTTTAAATTTGTAAATTCTATGGGATTGTTTGAAATTGTTTAATGTTTGTTTTTGTTAATTTTTTTGTGGAAGTAGAATTGTGTTGAGAAGGAGTGTTAAAAATATGCAACACAATTGTTAAAATAGTAGCCTTGGCATAAAAGAATGACGCAATAATAAGTTTCTGTTGCATTATTGAATTGTACGAAGTAGGCCTTGGCTAATACATTTTTGTTTTGGTTTCTGTTCGTCATGTAAACATTGTTTTGATTTTAGAGTCTTTAAAATTGTCTTGCTGTTAACATCTAATAAATATTCAATCGGAAGTTTGTCTGTGTGTTTTATTCCTATCCGTCGTTCCTGGATTTCTAATAGCGGTACCTCCTGATTTCAGACATTTTAAATTTTGTATCTACATACATTTTCGGCCTAAATTGGATGTAATTTGGATGTAAGTGGTCAAAAAAAGTAATTTACTGAAAAGTTAAAAATAAAAAGTAATTTCAAAAAATTAAGATACAATGTTTTATCTATAAATGCACTAGAAACTAGAAAATAATTTTTCGCTTATGCTTGGTTTACATTTACGAAATCCACTCGATTTCAAGTGTCAAATCCATAGGTTAAACGTCAAATGAAATCCATATGATCCACTCGATTTCAAGTGTCAAATCCATAGGTTAAACGTCAAATGAAATCCATATGAGATTTCATTTGACGTTTGAGCTATGGAATTGACAGTTGAAATCGAGTGGATTTCGTAAATGTAAACTTAGCATTAGCCTCAATAATTATATTCTTCTTCATGATGGAACCTTTTAAATAAAACGCATGCATTTAAATTAAAAATGGTGACAAAATAAAACGGCAAGCGTTTTATTTAAAAGATTCCAGCATGAAGAAGAATATAATTATTGAGGCTAAGCGAAAAATTATTTTCTAGTTTCTAGTGCATTTATAGATAAAACATTGTATCTCAATTTTTTAAATTATGTACTTTATTATTTTTTATTTAATTGGTTTAAATTATATACTTATTTTATTTTATTTCTTTTTATTTTGCTTTGACAATGCGCGTTGTTTTCTTTTTTCTTTTGCCTTTGTAGTAGTTGTAGTAAAAGAAAAAGACATTTTGACATGCTCTCTCTCTCTTAAATTTTGCTTCAAGTTTTACTACTTTTTGGGGTTAAGGAACACTTTCCGAGTTAAAAATGGTAAAACTCGTAAAACTTTAAGAAAAATTACATAGTACAGTCGAACTTCGATTAAATTGTCTGCTTTACATATTAACAAATTACATAGTACAGTCGAACCTCGATTATCCATCATGGTCGGGACCAGAGGTAATACGGACAATTGATTTTCCCGGATAATGGAGTCAATGTTTTTGAACATATTTTCAAGTAAAAATGGCATAGTATTGTACAAATTTATACAATAATATTTAAATGTGCTATTTTTTATATTTGTTTAAGGAAAAAAATTACATAAAATTAAAACGTCGTTTGTATTAGATCATTTTGCCGGGTTAGCCTTCTTTATGACGATTTATTTGACGTTTTCTCTATGGAATTGACATTTGAAACCCAGTATTTATTAAATCTAGTTAAGCGCAAATGGGGTATAAGATGTTATTTGATGATGTTTGTCTGTTCATTTTGTCCTTCTTGTTACAATCTTCTCGTGTATTCGGTAAACTTGTGATCTCCATGAAGTCCATCAATGTTGTGGAAACATGTGTTGCTTCTTATAAAGTTTTTTAGAGGAATGATATCAACTTCATTTTATTCCCCGATAATGGAGTTTATTACGAATAATTTAGGTAGTGAAAAGAAGACCAACATTTATTTTCTGTCACGGATAATGGAGGTTCCCGAAAAATCGATTCACGGACAATCGAAGTTCGACTCTAATTACAGAAATGGCAATTTACCTTGCATAACGCAATCTAAGTGTAATATAAGGCCATTTTTACATCAAATGGACTTTAGTAGAACTCATCATTTGAATTGTCAATTCCATTGAAAATGCACACTTCCATCTGTCCACTTAAAGGAGTGTTTAGTATAAACTTATATTAAAATGCAAAAAAGAATTTCAGATTTTCCATTTCCTCATGCATTATTATTTGTTACACCCTTTAGAAATGTGCTGGTTTTTGTTTACAACTTTATAATTTATATACTTAGTTTACCACATTTCATACGATCTTAATTATGTTGCTGTATTTAACAACTATTATGCTTAAAGAATGAAAAATAATTGAAAATATGCCGGCTATTTGTTGTACAATAATTGTATACAAAAAAGCAGAACTTTTTATTGCTTGCTTATATGCACTATGCATGCTTGACCCACAAATGGAAAAGAAAAACATTTTTGCTCTGTACATTTTGCAGACAAATTGGCAGATGTAAAGCAAATAATAGAATCCCAGAAAGCAAACAACAACAATGTATGCATGATTGTGGCATAATGTAAACAATCATAATTTTTGGTTTTAAATATTTTTCATTTACTGTTTAAAAGAACAATTTGAAGAAAAACTACTGGTCTGTGTCTTTACGAGAGTTCTCTTTCTCTCCCCCCGACTCAGTCAGTTGGTCTGTGTAAGGATTTGTGTTGAAGTCGTGTTCTACAGCAAATATAAATTATAACTTTTTAATTGTTTCCTCTGCAGTTGTTAAATGTCAAAACAACATTGCCAATACAGTTACAACAACACAACAATCATGTAATAAATTAAGAATAGTGGTTGGACATAAACATTCACATAAACCCATGCATATGTTTGAGTAAAATTGACCAATTCAATGTTAAATTGCAAACAATAATAAATATTAACATGTCAGACGGCATGCCTCTGTTTATTTAAAAACAATTAAAAGTTTAATTGCAAAAACAAAAGGACACTATTAACATAAACACTGACTAAATTTAGGCTTTGATTTTTGCATAAATTATGGTATAGCGTTTGTATGAAATTGCCGTTGTTACAACAAAAACAAAAGAATAATAAACATGTATCATTATAGTGACAAATATCAATATAATTATTAAATTCAATTAAAAGAGGCCTTGATCATCATTGTAATTCACAGCACAATTGCAAATAATTTAGTCAAGAGATAAGATATTGTTTTGAACAAAATTATGGAATACATACATTGTAGCATCAATGGCAGGTTATATGACAGACAATATGCCTGTCCGTGTACTCGATAATTTGTAATAATTATTACAAACGTTTCTAAAACTGACAGCTGACATTTAGTAAGTACGAGGACAAACCTAATGTAAGCCAAATTTTGTAATACTAATAATTACTTTATTATATTATTTGTATTATTATATTTTATATATTTTACTGAATACTAAATCTAGATTCGTAGTTAATTGCAAATAAACTATAAAGGATGTCAAATTTAAAACGAAACCTGGCAAAATTGCTTCTTCGTGGATTTTTTTTAGAAGTAATTTTTTGATTAGATTAGATCTTGTCCGAATTTTTCACAATTGTGGTGTCAACTAAATAATGAATTAATGTGTTATAAAATCGTGGGATTATCCACGCGATTTTTTGCAATTAAGAATTTTTGTGACTGTTATGGACATAATTTTTGATCATAAATCAATTGTTGTGTTTGCAACATATATGTGCAACATGCATATTTAGAAAAATATAAAGTCAGGTAAACGGATTTCGGAAAATCTGCTAAATTTGGTCTATTACAACTATAGTAATGATAAATCCGCAGACGAAATCGCTAATATCGCCTCTCATAAGCTGAGAACTAAATACAACATGATCCGAGGGATAATTCAGGCTCAAACTAAGGACGTTACATGGCAGCCAAAAATAGTAACAACACGAATTGACAGGAGAGTGATTAAAGAAATTGAGGAAAGACCCCCAAAGCATCTCCAGAAAATAGTTTTTTTCTAATTAGAAAAGATTTTGGAGTAAGTGTGTCACATGGAAAAGTCAGAAAAGTACTATATAATAACAAGCCTTCATCACGTGTACTAGGTAAAAACCATTACCCTCCCAGCACAATATATGGAATTCAGATTTCTTACAGACAACTTTTGAATGATGTTATATTTTCTGATAAGACTAAAATTATGTTGTACTATCACGATGGGCCTCAAAAAGTATTGCGAAAACCCTTTACAGCCATGGAAAACAACAATTTAATACATACCGTAAAGTTCGGAAAACTATCAGTTATGGTATGGGGTTGTATACCAAGCAGTGACGATGGTGACATCCAGATTTTGGAGGAAACAATGGCAGAGGAGGTTTATTTAGATGTTTTAAAAATTATTTTATCAACAGCGTCAAGAAATTTGGGCCTGTTGACCGTGAAAACTGAAAAGCTGATAATTTTGCTATTCTTTAGTTGACAGTACAAATAATGAGTTGTTCTCCTTTTTGTTAATTTTAAGAAAATTTTGTGAAATTTAGCTACATTTTATTGTATATTTTAATAAACATGTGTAAGAATTAAACTGTTAACAAAAATACTAATAATGATGTTTATTTATACCAATAAAATGATGTTTGGTTTAACTGTATATTGTAAAACCGTTTATATATACATATCGTTGCTTTGTTTTATGAATTGATATTTGTTTTCTTTACTTAATATTTTATTTTTTACTGATGTATGTATACTAAATTTAGTAATAATTTGAACTAAAATACAAGTTATTTTGTTTGCCGATTTTTTGACGATTTTGGCACCCGAAAATTGCCGATTTTCGACCAAACTTATATGGCATCACTGCCGGCATCCATTTTAAAGAGTGATGTCAATTGATATTTATTTGTGGTGCTTAGGGGTTGTTTTACACAATATGTAAATGTCATATGACATGAAATTTTCCATCGCCATATATTTGCTAATATGTGCAATATTGGAGATTTTCCTTACGCCATTTATTCTTTGCGCCCACACCAGCAATAATGTAATAAAATTACGTCTCCACATTGCCTCAGTGGGTAGATATGGAATGTTTTTATTTCGTGTCATATGACATTAACATATAGTGTAAACTACCCCTTAACTGCATAGAGCAAATTAAATGTTGGTATCTCGAATCGAAAAAACGCTACATGTATTTTCTCACAACTTATGTTATAGTAGCATCACTTTTCAATTAAAATATCAAGAATTATAATAAACAAGTAAAAAAGTATCAGTCGGCTTTGCCGACAGAGATATACCCTCGGCCTGTGTCAATTGAAGTACCTTTTCCCAAAAAACTTATGTATTTAGGAGGGACTTCAAAATTTTTGGGCGTATGAACAGACAAAATTATAAATAGGATTAAAGCTCAAACATTTGAGGGGATATCGATAAATACGGCTTTTTATGACAGGGCCACGGAGATAACCTTTGGTAAAAATGTCCAAAGGATCCTCGAACAGACCCTTAACCACACAAAAATTTTGAAAATTTGTATGGGTGGTAGCACAAGGATTGGACAGATAGGGCCCAAATCTGACAATATTTAGAGAGTAAAGTTTGGACAAAATCGGTTGCAAAGTCTTTGATACATCGTGTGTGCCATTTTAGCGAATATTTTCGAACTTTTGTGGGGGAGGTACAGGAAGGAGTAGACCTATTAGCACCACCTTCGAATTGCATCTAATATTCAAAGAAATATTACAATATCCAAAGTGTGGACGAACGCAGTATTCGGTTCGAGCTCCCCAGCCACTACATATGGTGCCATAGGTGTTTTTTACAACTTTCGGGCTATTTTCTCAAGAAGTATGTACTTGCACCTAAAAAACTTTTACTATCGTAATTGAGGCAACGAATACAAGTTGCTGCAACAAAGTGATTCGAGAGAAGTTCTTAAAGTGAATTTATCCAAAATTTTGTGTGGGAGGTACCCGAAGGAGTGAGCAAATATAGTCCATATTCGAAACTGATCTATACCTGGTATATTTATTAGGATGTGTAAATTATGGACCAAATCGGTCACTCCCATCAAGAGTTATCGTGCGCACAATTTTTAAGCTAAGTGTGCACAAAATATTACGAAGGCCACATTCGTTCGAGAGTTATCTTGCGCTCCAACCACTACACCCGGTGTCAAAGGGCCTTTTTGTACCTTTCAGGCTATTTTCTCAGGAAGTATGGGCTTGCCCCTGATGAAACTTGTACAGTCGTATGGGGGCAGTAAATACAAGTTGCTGCAACAAAAGTCAAAGTGATTCGAGAACAGGTCCTAAACTGAACTTTTCTGAAAATTTGTGTGGGAGCTACCCGAAGGAGCGGACCGACTGAGTCCATATTGGAACCACATCTAAGTCTTGTAGAAATTTTATGATGGGTAAAGTAGGGACCAATTTTGTTACTCTCTTCAACAGTTATCGTGCGCACAAATTTCCCGAACATTTTCGAACTTTTTTGGGGCAGGTACCGGAAGGAGTGGACCGATATGGCCCATCTTCGAACTTAAACTAAGTTTGGACAAAACATTACGAAGGCCAAATTTTAGACTAAATCTGTTCATCCGTTCGTGAGTTATGGTGCGCACCAGCCAGCCAGACAGACGGACGGACATTGCTAAATCGACTCCAAATTGTCAGAAACACATTTCTTCCAAACATTCTTGGGGTCTAAAACCATTATTTCGATGAGGCAAATATTGCCCGTATGAAAGTGTATATACCCTCGTTAGCATAAATGCTATGGGTATAATAATAGGTCTTGTCATTAGTATCTATATTTTTGGCGAGCAAAATAACAATCGGAACTCCCATTTCAATGATATGGAACCTCATACGAGTCCGAACGACCTGCCGCACACAGCATGCCACTTATGTTTCAGCTAAAGCTTTGTTCCAGAACTAAAAAGTTTTTACAATTTTTACCACTTTTACACATTTTAGCCGAAAAAGCGTTCCCGTACACAAACAAGTTGTAAAATGTTCACTTCTCTTTAAGAAAAAATAATGCCTTTAAAAACTTTTTACACAACAAATTTGAGCGTGTCAAAAATAGTAACATGGTTGCCGACGTCTGATTGGCTGATACGCCGACTTTGACATTTGTTCCAAGATCATCCAAACTTGTCTATAGGAGAAAATAAGGGCATTTTTGTTTTCATTCTCTTTTCTAGCAAAAATATTCTGAAGAACAGCTAAAGTGATTTGTTATGGAGTCTAAAGAACAAGCAGTTGCTATTTTTATTAATTTAATTTACTTTTAAAGTAGAAAGAGAATATTTTTTGTAAAACAGACTAACTATACAGATACATCTACCTTTATTATTGCTCCATATAATAATATGTGTGTACGATAACTTTCCCAGCAATAATTACTCAGTCAGTTCCAGCAACCTCTCTCAGTGAATTTTACTCTCTCAGGCATGAAAAATAGCAGAAAGTTATCGAACAATATTTTGCAAAAACTTGCAAGAAAGTCAGCTGTTTCCGAAAATGTATGAAATTTGGTTTTGTTTCTTTTGATATTTTAAACCAAACTGAACATAAACATAAATTTTAAAATTGCAGTTTACTTATTTAATGCTTTAATCCTATCCACAACGCTTTAGAATCTAAAAAAATGTGCAATTGTAAAATTTTCTTGGTCAAAAATGTTAACATTTCGAGTTGTTTACATTGAACAGGTGATTAATAGTCAGCTGATCAGACTTGCAAATTTTTGCGGGACAAATTTTCCCAGCAAAAATTTGCAAGTTCTCAGTCACAAAACTCTCCAAAAATCTCTCCAAACTCGCTCTCTTTTGCTGGATAATTTTGTTATCGAACAGCATTCAGTAAAAATTTGTACGAATTTGTACAAATTTTTGGGTTATCGTACAGACCTAATACTATCTCCGTGTGCATTTCTGTTTTAAGGCATAGCTAAAGGGTTGTATTTGTCAACGATAATCCATCCATTATTGTACCATGGGAAAGCTAATAAAATTTCCAACCAAATAAAGTGCATTTGCAACTATTATTCTGCATTTTACAGTACATTTCGCTTTACGAAATCCGTTAGATTTAAAATATAAGTTCCATTACATATACATACATCAAAAAAAAACACTTGTCATTAATCCATTGCATTTTATTTGACGTATACACTACGGAATTTACGTTTTAAATCTGGTGAATTTCGTAAATCTAAACATACAAACCCAATCAAACGTGGTTTAAAACGCTTTGATAATATAAAAACTACTGCCAAAATATCAAACTGGAGACACCACTATCATAATAATCGCTCGTGTAAACACATAATGTCCTAGATGATATCTACGCATATTGCTTTAAAAACCGCTGAATTAGCAACACTGTTATAGCACTTGACTAAAGAGAGATCTGTCAATAATCAGTTCGCGCATTTATTCCTTGCGTTCGGTTGTACTTTTCGTTCGTTCTTAAACAAGTAATTAATTGATCAACTTAAATAGCAATTTGTGGATTTATATGTACTTTATTATGTTTTCAAGTGAATGTGATGATATTTATAATAGTGGTAAATGTTTGTCAATAGTTGTGAAAATAAAAAATTAAAACAATTTTTCTTGTCCTTTCCTTGTTTGTGATGCATAAAAATACATTTGCATTGTTTTTATCGGTTAAGTTGATGTCGTGCAGTTGACTTCGTCCAATCGGTTCGCGTCGGGTGTTTGGTGTGTATGCGGGTGTGTTGCGTAATATAAACAAAAGGACTCGGAGAACAGTGCATGTGAAAGGCTTTTTAATTGTTATTTTTTTAAAATTTCAAGTGTCACTATAAAGATAGAATCTTGTACATGGCATCGAATGTCCACAATAACAAACTACATGTAAGACAAGAAAGGTAAGAAAATAAATATATTTTATATATTCAAGGAATAAGAAGTCTATTTTGAAAACAAAAACGAGAAACTGAAACTTACCACAGTGTGGTAAATGGGTATTAATTAATTATGCCTTTGTGCAATAGTTTGTAACATGGAAACGGATGTTCGATTCGCATAAAAGTTAGGGAAGTTAAGTTTTTTGCTCAAAGGACGAACCCTATTTATTTTAGTAAGAATCGGTTTAGCTTTCGATATAGCTCCCATATATATTTTCGGTCGATTTGGAGTATTTGATGCACCAAACACGCTATACTGTCCAAATTTAATATTTGTCTGGAGTCTGGTCTAGAAATAAATGGGTCAAATTATGCTGAAATCGGTGCTTAACTCTAGTTTAGTAACAACTTTCCGATTTTTCCCCGATAGAGATATTGTTTCGCTGATCACGAAACCGATAATACCTTCTATAGATCTAGAGATATCGCCCTTAGAATATTGAAAACCCGGTTTTTCTCAGTGGCTATTTAGATAAAAAATTATAATATAAATGAAAATTTTGTTCCCGTTCCCGAGATTTTCACCTGTCCATGGGAGAAAGTCTTGAATCCCCGGACAAAGGCCGGTTATTTAGAGAAACATTTTTAATTTAAAATAAACTTTTATTCGTAGACGCCTATAATGTAAAGAAATGAGCCCAACTGAACCGGGTTTTCGAATTTCTAAAGGCCATATCTCTGAATCCAGAGAAATTATTACAACATATAGCACAATTTTGGAAAGGTTAAAGTGCGAATTATACTTTGACATACATTAAATCAGCACCCAGAGTGGGCTCATTTCCGACTGTTTGAAGGTTTTATGGAAAAACCCGGGCCCAAAAAATGATTTTTGGGCTATATCACTTGGATACCTGAAAATAATCCCATCGTATGATATGTTGGTTAGATATTTCCATAAGATTTTCAATGATACCCATCTTAAGGAAATTGGTTCAGTAGAGGCTGGTCTAACTCGGGTTTTGTACCCGTATTTCTGGGTGAAATAACCGGGTCCGTCCCCCAAGAAAATTATACATTCCCGTGATCATCATTTATGTTTTGAATTGTATTTCAGCAAGAATTTGACGTTTTTTGCAATTTTTTTTGACCTATGAATGTTCGGTTATTCCCATATTTGATATTTGTAATACTTTGCAAAGGTACATAGTGATGTTTCGAACAGAAGAAGAATATGTACTTGTATTTTTGCTTAAGTTCACCTTAAAATAAGGATTTTAACCCACTTAGCGCTGAGAATTGTTTTGCGAGAAAACTTAACATTTTATTTGAAAATGATATTTTTGAGACTTTTTAAGCATTTTTCTTTAACAAATAACTTTTTTCTCTAAAACGTATAGTTTTCCTGTAATCGGGCCTTCTTTTAAAAATTCAGAAATCTTGGAAGGGTATTATAGTTGTATTCTTACATAAAAATTACTTGATTTTTGATTGAGAAAATACTCTTACTACATTCCTAATAAATCCTTGAATTTATATGAATACAACATTTGTGATTAAATATTTATGACATATTTAAATATTTCATCAAAAGTTGAAAATTACAAAAAGTAGATTTTTTGAAATGCTTGCGTTTTAGGCCAAATAGAAAGTAAATATGCGAAAATACCAGAGTTTTACGTAAATTTTTGCAATCATTTTTTCTGGCGTTTAAACGACCAGTGGGCTTAAGTGGGTTAAACATATTACACTGTGCAACATTTTTAAGGTAGTCTTGTGCAAACAATTTGAGCTGAGGATTTTTTGAAAGTACCGACATGAACGACAAAAACCCTAGTTGGGTTTTGTTGTGTAAGATCCAGCTTGGATTTTATCGCCCGATCTAAACATGGTTAAATATTGACTTTTTATAGCAATTCGGGGCTATATCTCTGAAACCAATGCGAACCTTCTTCTGACCTCTGAAGCAAATTTGTAGACAAGGGCAAGAATAAAATATTTGGAGAAATAGTGAAATCGAAAAACAACATTTCTTGCCTCAAATTTTATAAAATATCGAAAATTTTCATAATTAGTATACATTTCGCACCATATCTCCAAAACCGTTATTTTTCCTTAATGTTTTCTTTCGGAAAAATATTCGCTGGAATGTAATACACAACTCTTCAGAACATGTCGTTGGTATAAAATGCCTCTATCACGTTGTTTTTAGCATATTTTTCAACGAACATTAAATAAATAAGTCAATAATGTGGTGAAATCCGAAATGCGAGAAAAAACTGTTGGTGTGAACTGTGTTTGAAATACGTGTTGTAAAAGATATGCAGAATTGCTGAGAACTTTATTAGAAATATTTTTACAAAAGGTTACTTGGTTCAACTCCCAATAGTTTAGCCGATACTGACCAGAATTTTAGCAATTATGTAAAATTTTATATATTTTATAGATTTTTGATGCCCTAGATGGAGGTTTTCTTATGTGGTCTGTTCAAAAGATAAGTTCTACTAGTTTAGGGCTACAATACTGCCAAAGGCAGCATGGTCAATTTCCTAATCGTTTCTGAGATAAAGGTCAAACAAATGCAAAAAACTGTAGTTTAAGTCCGGTTTAGATGAGGACATAAAATCCGAACTAGACCTGACAGGACAAAACCCTAGTAAGGTTTTTGTAGTCTTAATATGTACTTTAAAAAAATGCATACTAGAAGTTGTTTGCATTTTCAGTGTTGCATAATGTTATCGAAATTCAAAATGGACTTGAATTACATTTTTGTTGCACCTTTTTTATCAAAATGTAATTTGATATCTGCCCATTATGGCATTAGGATTTGAAATCTGCTTCAAAACGTACAATTTCTTCAAAACGTGGAAATTATTAATCTTTTTACATCTCGCATTTTTTTAGATTTATTTATTCAAATTCCATACGTTTTTATCTGTCCAAGTTTAATTTAAATTTATGTTTGCATGTCAAACGAAATAAACCAAAACTATTTAATTGAAATTAATTAATTTTAACCAATTGCTGATAATTGTGAAAAGTGTCCATTTGCAATGTCCAATGATGTTATGTGTAATATATTATTGCTGTATTTACCAGCTATACTTTACTATATATTTTTTGTCGGGCTTTTAAATTGCTTATAACCATTTAAATTGTAACATTACACAGAATCGCGGCCAGTACTTGGTCATAGTAATGTTATATAATATTATTAATAAGTAAATAAATTGCAAATAATAATAATTTGTGGTTCAACATAATCGTCACAATAGTGTGTGGCTTATTTGATCTGATTCGGATAGCTTTTTTTTTGCTGCGTGTGTTGTGTAAATAATGTGCTTGTCCATATTTGTGGCATAACACGTGCTGTGCAATGCATTTGTGGCATAATAGAGGAAGTAATCGCTGTCCGCCCAACCATTTCGTGTTCACCAACAACAGCAATTCAATTACGAGTGTTTGTTAACATTGTCATATATTTTCCGTTACAATGCAATTTTTTAATAATACAATTTAAGGTTTGTTGCATTTCAAATTAAATATTATTCCATAACGAGTATGATTTATAGTTTATTAATGGTAAAATAATGGAGTGGTTTTCTTGGAAATTTGAAAATCATTTTCAATGTAGGGATACTCAAGTCCAATTATGATGAATCGCATGTGTTGAAAAGTCTGCAAATCTAACCTGAACTAAGGAGGAAATCGAAAAGTTAAATTATGTGGATGACAGCAGAATTTTCTTCCAACGTTTTTTTTTTTGCATCCTTACGCCATTTGTCTTTACTTTGCATTCTCCCTATAAAGAAAACTAATCCTATCATAATCCATACTTTTAAACATTCTTTAATAGGTAATGAAGGCATGGAATTTACGAATGTAATAGTGTAAAATGTCTGAAAAGCATGTGCTAATCAAACATTGCTTTTTTTATTTGTCCCTCAATTAAAAATATACTTTTAAACTAAGTTGTTGTTTATGGTCCATTCTAAGCTAAACAAAAACAACAAACAAATACTTCATTCTAGTTGTCAGATTTACTGTCATTCTGGTATTATTTTATAAGGATTTTGAATTCTTTACTTATTCTAATTGTAACTAATCCTTTCGGCAGAATAACATCAAAAGACAAATTTTCTTTTTTTCATTTTATTGCTTACAAGTCAAGTAATCTTAAGCCAAAAAAAGAACTCAAAATAGACAACAAAAGTAATAACTTTTTGTTAAGAGTTTTATTAAAAATATTTTCTAAACAATAACAAGTTTAACTTTTATTATTGTTGATTATAAAGTAAAAACAAAACATATAAGGGAGATTTTGACAAACAACATTCTGTTCATGGAAACAAAAGAAAAATATATATTTTAAGGCAATTATTTTATAGCCCAGTATGCAAAGCAGTCAATCTTACTTTCTCGTTGTAAATTGTTGTTTGTTTTGTTTGCTTTTAAAGAAGCCTTCCTTGCATTCTATACGTATGTATGTAGTATTTTGTTTCATGTAGTAGACTGTGGAATCGTAATCCTTTCATTTTCATAACTTGTCATAAAATTGTAAACAAGATTAAGTTTGGATTGTTTGCATTGTTTATACATACATAGATGCATATACACATTTTGTGTTTTGTCCAGTTTTATTGCATTACTGTTTTTTAACTTGAAATGTTAACAGCACACAAATACTGGCTTTCTTTCTAATCTGAAACAGAAACTGTGATCTTACATAATGTCGTTTCTATACCTTTCATCGGAAAGGCGCAACAGACAATGATTTTTTAATATTCTTAAAAAATATTATTGTGATAAATACCGAAGAAGAAATGAAAAAATATTTTATTACCCACTCTATTATTTTTGGCAAAAGTCAAGTACTCACTAGTGGTATATAAAATGTTAATACCACATATACGGTTGTTACCATTTATGTCCCACTTGAACGAGGAACTAATTTGGACCAATGAAACGGATTTGTTAATTTCATCTAGTATATAAAATATATATAAGCATTCCCTTATGATCAACTTCTGAGGCTATCTGTGCATGTCCGTCTGTGGTAATCACTCTAGCATCCAGAGATAGGCTATGTCGGTCCACGTTTTGGTATAGCCCCCCGTATAACGGTACCTACCGATTTTTGGAATTTGAGGATTTTAGCTACAATTTTAAACCGAACTAATTGACATTTGAGGTTCTCAGTGGTCACGAAACTTCTCCACCAAAAATCTTCAACATAGGTCCATGTTTTGGTATAGCCCTCATATACCGGTACCTCACGATTTTCGATTTTTTGAGGATTTTAACTATAATTTTTAACTGAACTAGCTGTAATTTGACATTTGTGGTTCTCAGTGGTCACGAAACTTCTCCACCAAAAATCGTTAACATACTTCCATATTTTGGAATAGCCCCCATATAACGGTACCTCCCGATTTTTGATATTTTAAGGATTTTAGCTAAAACTATTAACCGAACTAGGGTAAGTGCTCCTTAGTCGGGCATGTACCTGTAGTCGGCATCTTTTGTATTTGAACCAAAATAACTAAAAATTACTATAACAAAATATGAAAATGATTTTAAAAATCTATAGCTTCATCAGCGTCGCCCACAATATTTCCATCAATACTAAAGCATGTGTGTATGCATGGTTGAAAAAAACAACAACCACATGATGTTCATCGTTTGTTTATGTACACGTACACTGTACGTGAGAGAGAGAAACAAATGCAAAAGCAACTCAGTGGGCGCCCTTACTATACTGCCTTGCAAAGAAGCACGTCCCTGATATACATATGTATATTAAACTCTCATGTCACGGTGTTTGACATTAAACTCTTCCGAAGCGGCTGGACCGAATTTGATAAAATTTTGTAAGTGGAGTTTTTAGGTCGGGAAATAGGTCGTAAGATATTTTTTATACGGCTAAGTTTGTTTTTTAGAAAAAGTGAAATCCAAGATATTTTTGGCCGTATTGTTTAAACAGAAGTCTCCCTTGTCCCTTCAGGGATGTTTGTGGAACAATTATATTGTTTAAACATTGATATATAGATAGATAGGTAGATAGATAGATAGATAGATAGATAGATAGATAGATAGATAGATAGATAGATAGATAGATAGATAGATAGATAGATAGATAGATAGATAGATAGATAGGTTTACGCAGAGAACCGAAACAACTGGCCAGCAACGCGGACCCGGATCAGCTAGTACTCCTATAATATTGCCATCTACTTTTGTGTCTACCTTTCATTGAGCTTAGACCATTTATTACATCGGAATTTAACTTTTTGTTATGGACATCAAAGTATAATGTTTGCCAGAAGTCGTCATGGGGTGAAGAAATTGCGCTTTGTCAATTATTTTTAGCCCGAAATTGTAAAAATATCCCCTCATACCAATTGCGGATATTATTCGAATGTTCGGCACAACTTTCGAAAACGATATCACATTCGAAGAATTGGCAAATGTTTTTCGGGTGTACACAAGCACGTTGTTCTTTTGTTCATCAAAAGTTTAAAAACGATATCGTTTTCGAACATTTGGCGAATGATTTTTCTTCACAAGAAAAATTGTTTCGAGAAACATTTTTTACTTCGGAAATTTTTTACGTTTTAAAAAATAATTTTATGTAGTACGTGAAAAATTCCCATTTGCTTTTTTCAAATATTTTCAATATAAATGCTACTTATAATATTAACAAGAAGTGATGATAAAGACAACATATGGGTAGGTTGCCAAACACAAGACAATGTTTATCAACAGTTATTAAATAAATATTTCAAAGTATAATTAATAAAACTAACTTCAATAAAAATGAGTTTTTATACGATTTTAGGCTATTTTATGCGGATTTTATGCAAGTACAGACCCAGTCGACAAAACCCATATTTGGGTTTTGTGTTGTTGGATCGGGTTTAGATTTTATGGCCTCGTCTAAACATGGCTAAATATTGAATTTTGACAGCAAATCGAGGCAATATCTCTAAAACCAATTCGAATCTTGTTTAAACCTCTGAAGTAAACTTGCAGATAAGAGCATGGCGAACATATTTGGAGAAATAATCAGCTCGGAAAACTGAATTTATTGCCTCAAAATGCATGATATATCTGAAAACTACATTATTTTGTATATTTCGCACTATATCTCCAAAACTGTTACATTATTCGTTGACTTATCTTTGGGAAAAATAGCCGCTGGAATCTTATTCACAAGTCTTCAGAACATTTCGTTCATGTAAAATGTCTCTACCAAGCTGTTTCTAGCATATTTTCAAATACAATTTGATAAATATATCGACAATGCATTGAAATCCCAAATATGAAAATAAACAGGCAGTGCGAACATTGTTTGAAATATATTTTGTAGAAAGAATAATATGAAATATCGACTGAACAACATGAAAGAAGTATTTTAGAGTTTCAGAATGTTCTGCAGAAATGCTGAGCACATTATTTGGAAAACTTTGCGAAAGGTTACTTGGTCCGACTCCCAATAGTTTATACTTGGTTACTTGGTCCGACTCCCAATAGTTTATATGCTACTGACCAGAGTTCCAGAAATTATGTAGACATTCATATATTTCATCGATTTTCACCCGCTAGGTGCAGTTTTTCCTAGTTCGTCTGTTTTACACTTAAGTTCTACTACTTTAGGGCTATAATATTGCTAAAGACTACAAAACACAATTCTTATTAGTTTTTGAGATAAAGCCTCGAACAATGGAAAAAAGGGTCGTTTTAGCCCAGTTTAGATGAGGATGTAAAATCCAAACCCGATCTAACAATGCAAAACCCAACTAGGTTTTTTGTAGTCTTAATATGTACTTTCAAAAAATGTCCATTATAAGTTGTTTGCCTTTTTAGTGTTGACCAGTGTTATTTAATTTTTAAAAGCAATATGGATTAAAATAGGAATTACGTGCGTAAAAGTGCATTTTTGTTGTTTAAAATAAAAGAAACCGTCAACTTATAACATTTCTTTACTAAAATGCGACATGCCGACTACTGGAACATGTCATGCCGACTATTGGGAAATGGTGCCGACTACCTACAAAAAGCACTATTTCATTTAATTCGAATTTTATTTCATCGAAAAGTAAACAAAGCTTCGAAGGAAAATAGTTTCAGTTCATAGCAATTGCAAAAAATTTACTCGGAATGGTGAATGATTGAAGTTAGGCAAATCATTAATCCTGTAAGTTAACATTTGGGATTCTCAGTGGCCACAAAACTTCTCCACCAAAATCGTCAGCATAGGTTCTTGTTTTAGTATAGTCCCCATATAACGGTACCTCCCGATTTTCGGTATTTTGAGGGCTTAACTACAATTATTAAGCGAACTAGCTGTAATTTGACATTTGAGGTTCTCTGTGGTCACGAAATTTCTTCACTAGTTCACTAGTTTCAGATCTCGCCACAGATCTTCATCAGTTCCCTTGTTTCTTGTTTTTCAACAAGAAACTTTTTATACCCAAGTGTCAATTGCTCGCTCAAATAGATACGTGTGCAAAGAAACACTGATGAAGATCTGTGGCGAGATCTGAAACTATAGTCTTCCCTGCCTTACCCCTTGGTAAACATTGCCAATTTTCCCACTAATAAATTAAAGTTGTTTTAATAAAATATTTAAATTTACTTTTTCACATATAATTTCCATTGCATTCTGACAGGATGGTATTTTTATATGAATTTTAAGAGACGTGCTAAAAAACGGAATGGTGTTGTCATATTTTAATATTTGATGACCAAATTTGAACTGTTCGAATAGTTTCACGAGCAGTAAATGTAATAAATGTAGAAAAAAGACGAAATAAGATAAATTGGTTTTATTTGCCACAAAATGTATCCTTTGGTGTATACTTGTTGTGTTTTCACCTATTCTCTTAGGGAGATATCTTAAAATATTCCAAAAAACGTATTTCAATATCAGTTATAATCAGTAATTTGCATGTGTCTTGACCCCTTTTTTTTTTTGTTAATACCCTCTTCTGCTATTACAACGGGACATGGCAATTTTCGTACTTATAAAACATTATTTACTTATCATTATTTTTTTTTTCTTCTATCTCTATTTTCGGTCAAATTTTTTATGTGCAGTCTCTGTTGTCGGCGATTATTCGTCAATTTCAAAATTTTAAATTATTTTCCTTACTTCAGCTGAAATTCAGGTTCCAAAGTCCTGCTCTTGCGTTCTGCTTATCCATTAGCCCCTTAAAAATCTACTGGGGCTGATACTGCTAATCTTGAAATTAGGTTGTAGTTGCTTTGCAATATATTACA
Source organism: Musca autumnalis (assembly GCF_047663935.1). NCBI lineage: Eukaryota > Metazoa > Arthropoda > Insecta > Diptera > Muscidae > Musca > Musca autumnalis. Next base: position 2,178,352 of record NW_027411755.1, on the reverse strand, counting down.
TAGGGTTTGGAATCGTCACTTCATTATACATTTTCATTCATCGCATTTTGGTCTGCTACTTCTTGGTCGAACCTTCTTAAAATTTTAAATGTGACGGTAACTCTTGAATTTTTATTGTACGGTTTTACAGTTAAGAATTGTTTGCCCAAACGTAATAATGAGGTACTATGCATTACGTTTTGTTGTTTAAAATGCAAATTGCACAAAATCTTGTATAGCTTTGTCCAACATGAATGAAGCTAAAACTTCACTACTATGCGATATATTTAATATCAATTAGAATCTGATATCGGCCAATGTTAAAAATTGAAATATTTTATTAAAGACACCACCTCACGCCTAAGCAAAGAACAAAACTGAGTTTTTCATAAATTTCTAGTTAACTCATGAGGGTATTGGTGTTCTTTAGCATATATGTTTTTACATGGCTATATTCTCCTCACATCTTCTTTATGTTACTTTCGAGTTTATAAACAATTGTGCACTTTAATCTTCTTTTGCAGCTAAATGCATCTATAGATTGTACACTTAAATATTATTCTTTAAAAATGATTTTTAGTATAAATGCAGCTAAAAATAATGTAGGTAAACATAAATTACACTGTGTGTTGAACAATGCTAGTAGTATGCCGGTAATTGGCACTTCCTAACATATATACAACCATACATATGTTTTAATTGTAGTTTATATTTATTTGTACTTATATGTATGTGTTTATATGTTTCTACTATCATATCAAAGTTAACAGTTTTTTTTCTAGTTACTACGTCGAGTAGTTGGAAAAGTTGTTAAAAACTTTTTCATTTTGAGAAAGGAAACATAATAACCTACTTCTTTAAAAATAATATCTTACCAGGTTTAGGGTTTGCTTACGAGTGCAAATCAAGTTTCTCTTGCAGTAGGAAGTTGTAATTAAATTCATCAACTGCAGGTTCACTTTGTTCTGCGGCTGCATTGTCACCAAGTGATCAAAAACCACAGTTAAAGTCTGACAAAAGAAAATTTGCATTTAATCCTGCAAGTGACCACGAGAAGAAGCAAAAGTTCTTCTAATTTTTCAATGCATGCAACTAGGCAATAACAAAAACAATAGAAAATAATAGTATACTTTTAGGCATTTATGCTCCAATCTGAAACTATTGCCCTCTTGCTTTATTGTGACAGCAATTAGTAGGTTGTTGCATTTAAATGCAAACTAAAATTTCTCTTTATTTGACATCAAAGGAATTCAATGACTTTGTATCGTATCTAAGCATAGAAACAAACTCGAAGACATGCGCTTAAAATATTGCAATATATGGAGCATTTCCTTTTTAATTTAATTCCCTGAAATGTCACTACTTCGGTACTATGGTTAACATATCTATACAGGAATGGACTAATTTAAATTTTAAAAATCTCGTGTGTGATATTTTCCATGACTTTAAATTTCTTCTCGTAACTGATTATTGACAACTCTGTTAGGAAATGCATGTTCATTTCAAACGATTATTGACACTTGTAGCAAAGTGATAGAGTGTTTGAACGAGTCCTGTCACTTTCAAACGATATTTTGTATGCACACCAAACACCGCCTTGATGTTGTCAAGGAAGACAATTTCGATTAGGGTACCATTTACTACTAGTCGTGGGAGGTGCCTCTTGTGTTTAATCCCATTTCTTCATATGCAGCAATGTCTAGATGGCTAAAACCAATTGCCATGTAGACAAATTTCTCTGTCAAGTGACATCTGCACTTTCTTTTCAATTAAATTTCGATATACGATACTAATTGCACAAAAATCTGAAATCTTTTTTAATCAATCACTGCAATGAGTGGGGTAAGCAGGCTGATGCATGGTCATGTGTTATCCTTTCATTGTGTACTATGTTCTCAAATGGTGTTAATTTTGCCAGGGATACGACGTCGACGAACGTATAAATGGGATACTAAGCAACACATCAATGACAGCAGCACCACCAACAACAACAACAGCAAGAGTGTTCTTTTTGTTGACAACGACACTTTCAAAGAATGTAATGAAATACAATTTTATTGGAAAAGTTTCTTTTTTGGGGTTCCTTTATTGTGTCATGCAACAAAATGAACAGCCAGTTTTAGATTCTTTATCTAATAAGCATATGTAAATGAATAGGTATATGTCTGTCGTCTTATGAGCTGTTATGAGCAACAACAACAAAGTGTTAATAAAGTACGAAAGGGTAAAAGGATTTAAACACATCATTACTGGTAAAATTACACACACAGACGCTTGAACACAACGATATAAAGAAGCACTACAAAAAGTTTGCAAAATGTAGCTGTTGTAAATAATTTACACACGTTTATGATCAAACTTTATACGACTTTTAAATCTTTTTTTGGCCATTTATTACATAAACCTCCAATGGCATTAACGCGGTATAGCACAGCCAGGCGATGGATTTGATTTGCGCTCCCTTGGATGACATTGTTGTTTATTAAAATATGTAGAGTTATAGCCTTATTTTCTACATAGAATGTTGCAAAACGATTCATTTATGAGAACGCATAAAGTTTTTAATTAGTCATGCTCGAAACTAGATACCCATAAACATGTGGAAGCCTGGAACGAATAATGGATTCATGATGGGTGTTGAAAAGAAAATGACCAGTAAACCTATATTTGAAATATCTGCATAATTTCGGAAGATTCTCGTTGCGAACTTCGTTTGATTAAGAGATTAAGGGATATTCTTCTCAAATGTCTCTTCTTAAAAGTAGTTTTCACTTTTCATATTGTGGTAAGGGGCATTTGTATGTAATATGCAAAAAGGAAAGAGATAGACCGATAGTTCCTTTTAGGGATATGCATAAAATCACTTTCTGAGTCCGTCTGTCTATCTGCCTGTCCGTTCGTTCGTACAGGTCGCATTTATTGTCCGATTCAGCTGAAAATTAGGATATATATTTTTTTTAGACATAGCTCCCATATACATACAGTTAGATAACAAATGTATCGCAAAGACCAAAATTGTAAAAAAATGTCATAAAAATTGTCCGTTTATGGGAACAAACTATGTAAAAACTATACGGTTTTTTTGCAAATTCCTTGCTATTGGTTCTCAGAACAATATTCCGTCAAAATATACAAAATTTATTTGCAATTTATAACAAATACGGGCTAAAATAAGAATTGCCATCTACTTTTAGGTGACAATAATTGTATTGCAAAGAGAAAAGCAGTACTACAAAACTATTCATTTTTACAAAATTTAGTATTTATTATGCATTTTTAGGACTTTTGCGGCTAATAATGGACAAACAGTATTGAATGTGATAAAGTTCATTGATAAAAAAAACCGACATGGAGGGTCTTCAGATAGATAAAAAGCCTAGGAGGATATTTTAACAATAATGTCCAATCGGCTAAAGACAAGTATGCAAAGAACTAATATTTAACTCAATATGCATTGTCGGATAATGGATCAACAGTCTGATTTTCGTTTGAAAAACGTCAAAATACTTCTGGAAAGTATATGGAAAATATAGAAACTCAGTGCAGTATTTTAAAACGACCTACAGGGGAGCACAACTTTCTCCCCCAATAGTATCGAAATGACCTAATTTTTACAAAATGGATAGATATTACACTGTGCAGCAGCATTTTTGGGGGGTGGAAAATTTCATTTGGAGATGAAAGCCCTTGATGAGTGCACTAAGAACCTAAAAGGAAATTTTCGCCATAGGTCAAGTTTCTGAGATATCGCGCGATGAAGTTTTTAATTTTTCCCTATAATACTTGGGAAAATAGTTCCATATCTCTGTTTGGAGTTGTTGTAGCTTCGTTTTGAGTTGACATGTCTTCAGTCAAATCGATTGGCGAATCTTTTTGTAGAACATTTCATTCTTCTAACTCAATGCCTTTCATATCCATTACGTCCTTTATTTTTTGAACCGTAGTGAAAGTACCACAAGATCAGATTTTTCAGCATCCAAATATTCTACAAAAATGAAATTCCTAAAAAAGACTTACCATTTTCGAGATATCTCGATCTAAAGGTCAAATAAAAAATTAGCCGCGTAAGTACATTATGAGGTGTTAGATACTTCCGTAAGCTTTCAAACGATATCCACTTTGCAGTAATAGGTTCAGTAGAACCGGGTCTAACACGGGTTTTAAATTTGGCTTTTCAGGTCTAATAACACTGTGCAGCAGCATTTTTGGGGGGTGGAAAATTTCGTTTGGAGATGAAAGCCCTTGATGAGTATACTAAGAACCCAAAAGGAAATTTTCGCCATAGGTCAAGTTTCTGAGATATCGCGCGATGAAGTTTTTAATTTTTTCCCTATAATACTTGGGAAAATAGCTCCATATCTCTGTTTGCCGTTGTTGTAGCTTCGTTTTGAGGTGACATGTCTTCAGTCAAATCGATTGGCGAATATTTTTGTAGAACATCTCATTCTTATAACTCAATGCCTTTCATGTCCTTTTCGTCCTTTATTTCTTGAACCGTAGTGAAAGTACCACAAGATGAGATTTTTCAGCATCCAAATATTCTACAAAAATGTTGCTCAGAAGATTTTAGGTACGGTTCTCTTTGACAACTAATCGATTTTGTCCCGTTTTCATTGTCCTTTTTGACATTTAATCGGTTTTGGTTCAGAAATAAACTATGTTTTGTTTTTCTGTATATTCGTCATTGGTTATTTATTGGTATGTAGACATAACAATTGATTATTGCTTATGTAGACATCTGGGGTGCTTCTGAAATATTTACCACAAATAGCTCTTGTAATGGTGAACACGTTAATAACCAATTTTCTTCGAGGATAGATCCGGTTATCTCAATTTTTGAACCGGATATTTCGACATTAAAACGGATTTTTGAACCGGTTTTAGGTAACCGATTAAACCTATATGTATACCGTTAAAAAGCTTATGGAGTTGTCAATCAATTAAATTAATTCGCTTCTCAAAATTTTGTTAGTTGCAGTTCTTGAACAAAAAAACGTTTTCTTAAACCGTTTTTAAGGAAAAATATCAGTACGCGAAAATATGGAGATCAAAGGCTGGGTGGCGAACAATTCTTTTCAGCGATGAAAGTCGATGAAGATAATATTACAAACCCGGAAGGACAGTTATGCCATAGGCCAAACTTCTGAGTAATGGCGTGATCAAATTTCGTTAGGGTTTTTGCCAAGTAGGTATGTATAGTGTGTCAAGAAAGAATTCATTTTGCTATAACTCAGAAGTTTGACCTACGGCATAACTGTCCTTCCGGGTTCGTAATATAATCTTCATCGACTTTCATCGCCAAAAAGAATTGTTCGCCCCCCAGCCTTTGATCCCTATATTTGCGCGTACTGATATTTTTCCTCAAAAACGGTTTAAGAAACCGGGTTTTTTGTTTTAACACTGCAACTAGCAAAGTTTCAATCAACGAAATAATTTCATTTGATTGACAGCGCTATAAGCTTTTTAACGGTATACATATAAGTTTAATCGGTTACTTAAAACCGGTTCAAAAATCGGTTTTAATGTCGGAATTTCTGGATCAAAAATTGAAATAACCGGATCTATCCTCCAAGAAAATTTGTTATTAACGTGTTCACCATTACAAGAGCTATTTGTGGTAAATATTTTAGAAGCACCCCAGATGTCTACATAAGCAATAATCAATTGTTATGTGTACATACCAATAAATAACCAATGACGAATATACAGAAAAACAAAACATAGTTTATTTCTGAACCAAAACAGATTAAATTTTGAAAAGGACAATGAAAACGAGACAGAATCGATTAACTGTCAAAGAGAGCCGTACCTAAAATCTTCTGAGCAACATTTTTGTAGAATATTTGGATGCTGAAAAATTTTATCTTGTGGTACTTTCACTACGGTTCAAGAAATAAAGGACGAAAAGGACATGAAAGGCAATGAGATAGAAGAATGAAATGTTCTACAAAAAGATTCGCCAATCGATTTGACTGAAGACATGTTACCTCAAAATGAAGCTACAGCAACGCCAGACAGAGATATTGAGCCATTTTACCAAGTATTATAGGGAAAAAATCAAAAACTTCTTCGCGCGATATCTCAGAAACTTGACCTATGGCGAAAATTTCCTTTTGGGTTCTTAGTATAATCATCAAGGGCTTTCACATTCAAAAGAAATTTTCCACCCCCCAGACTTTGAGTTCCATTTTGTGTCACAGTGTAACCGGCGAACCGGATCCGCAACCGTTGAAAATTATACATTTCCGTAATCACCGCAACAAACCCTATCTTCGGACAAAACTTGAAAAAAATCGGAGAGTTTTCGTTGGGGTCGTTCCCGTTGGGCTTTCGATTATACATGTGGGCTAAATGGGCTATTTTTGCATAAAATGACTCTAACATTGAATAACTCTAATAAACACGCTCCGATTTTATTGGAATTTTTTTCAGAAGATATCTATAATTTCGCTCTTTAAGAAAATATATTTTTTTTGGGGGACAGACCCGATTACTTCGCTTATATTAGCCGGTTCGTCTAAATAATTGCATATTTCCCTTATAAGTGCATAAAAATCATGTGTTTTTTAGAACAGCTATATCTCAAGAATGGTTCCTTCTAGGAAAAAAATTATTAAGGTCAAACTTGTAGATAATTTTTCTGTCTACAATATTTACTTTAGTCACTTTTTGATTAGAACAACCGTTTTCAAAAAATAAATCCGAAAACCTAAAAACCCTTAAAATTTGACCTTTGACCCCGAATATTTTGTTTTGCACACATGGGATCGATGGGGACTTTTAGGACGTTGCTTCTAATGGCAAACCCTAGCTCTCCACCAAAATTCAGCTTTGTGGGAATTTTTGCTATTTCAATGTCTATTTTGACCGGACTATATGTTTTAAACAAAAAATTATCTCTGGTAGTATAACCTCCATTAAGAAACCATATTTTCTTCTTCTTTGTGACCAACAATCTTGTTGGTTTTCTAAGAAATCTAGTTTTCTGTCTGACAATCTATGTCCTTTGTTATTGTTTTCGGTCGTGAAATCAAATGAAAATGTGAAATAAAAACTTTCAATTCCCCTTGTTTAAAGCTGCCCAAGCACATGAAGCTAAAAAAGAAAGTAAATTTGTTCCAAAAAATACATTCGGAAAACCAATAAAAACGCAATGTCATACAAGCAAACATTGATTTGGAATCCCCCTGTCACCAATTCATTGCAGGCGAAAAAAAAAATAAAACTTCAGCAGCAGGACGCACCAATGGCAATAACCAAACAAACAACCCACTGGAATAGATAACCGCATCTCAACAAGCAATGTGATCTGTACATAAGAACAGATGAAAAATTCTGACTTACAATTGCGAATAAAACCTAGCAGTTGTTGCCACCAACATCAGTACAATCCATCCACCCATCAACTGATATATTGACAATACCCCCCAAAAAAAAGATACATGTATGTATGTACGTACTGAAAACCAACCTGGCGTATGCCATATGGATTTAACGCTTTCAGGTTGCCATTTTTCGTGACATTTCCCGCACCAAGCACTGCTATGACATTGAGTTGGTGTTACTTTGTCGTTCAGTGTTCTGGTGGGGTTAGGCAGTAAGCGTGTATTTGAGTTGAACACAGAAACCCGTAGCTAAAACCCCGATTTTTGCCCAAGGTTTAGGGATTTTGTGGCAATTTTAAACAAATTGAAGTTGTAGTTGCTTGGCGAGTGTGCTAGGCCGTGTCCATTTCTATGATTCGAATGACTAGTTTGGTTCGGGTCAGTTTTTAGTTGCTATTTATTTAGAGTGTGTTTCTTTGGCAGAGGTTTTATTTTGTTTGAATGACCCAATGCTAATAGCCGGAAGGAAATTGACAAGGCCTCTATGCATGAAGAAATGTTCATTTTATTTCTACCATTACGCTTTGCACAGCTGCTCTAGTGTTGTGATTAAATGCAAGATTTTTGAGGTACTCGAATGTCTTGTCCGATATAGACCTTGGATGTACGTTTTGAATAAATTGTACGATGTACAACATTTCGATCAAATCGGATACTAAATTCGGTAGTATGGACTTACCCCCGAAAAAAGTGTACCGTTGCAATAGGGGCCGCGACGCCAAAAATTAAAACATTTTCCAACTTCCTCTAAGATGGACAGACACAGTTACACACAAATTGTATGAAACGTATTTCGTAAAAACTTACTTGGGTTCTAAAACTATTATTTCGATGAAGCACGTTTTTGTCGTATCAAATATACCCTCATCAGCCTAAAGTAGGGCTGCTCATACAACTACAAACCTATTTTGTTATTGTGTTGGTTTTGAAACACAAACATTTTGATAGTTTCCCAACATTCCATTCAGTCTGATTTTATAAAATTTAAAATTTAAAAAAAATTAAAATTTATCAGGGTTTCGGAGTCGGAGTCGAGCAATTTTGCTGGAGTCGGAGTCGGAAAATATAACTCGACTCCCGGCAAAATTTTTTCCACGTTATAGAAACATAAGATTAAATTTGGAACAAGAACATTTTTTTTTAAATCATTATTTATTTTAAAAGAAAATTATAAGAAAACATATATGCAAATGGTATTTTATACTAATATAAAGGACAATTCACAGGATATTTACTATCCTCTGAAGTGTAGTCTATTCATCCATATTTTGTTTATCCAAATGATTCTTTACAATTTTGCAAACAAAAGTAAAGTTCTATGACAATAAAATTAAGATTGGACCTTTAACCTCTTTCGTCAGAAGTCTTACTGGTCTTCTCACAAAGGTCTTTTGGTATTCTCATCCTGTTTTTTATGAGAAATCATCCTTGCCCTCTATAGAAGACATTGTGGTCTCTATGTATTTAGGTAAATTTCATATAATCTATTAACTATATATGAAATTCAGATTAAATTCGTTGTTTGTCAACGACAGATTCATCCATAACTCAGAAGTCTGGCAAGCGGCGAATCTTTCTTCTAGGATTCTTTATGTACTCAATGAGGGCATTAGATGTAGACATTCAAATAACCGGATCTGTCCGCCAGGAAAAGACATAGTTCATGTGTATCCGAGTTTTCTACACAATCAATAGCATATACGAAATTCAATGAAGTACATAACCATATTTTCATGAGAAAGGATCGGGTAAAAGGGTTAAAGGACAATGGAAACATGACAATATCGATTTCATGTCTTAGTGGACCGACCCTACATAAAATTATTCTAGTAACATTTTTTTTAGAATATTTTCATGCTAATTTTTTCGTGTGCTAACTTTTCAGTTCCAGAAAACATCTGTCTGTCTACCTGATGGGTTGTTTACACAATATATCTCAAATATTTCAATAAAATTATCCACTCCACACCAAAGTTCAAAATATGAGCGCTGAATTTTAGTATAAATAGCATAACATAGACGGTCTCAAAACTTCGTAATATTTTTCGCTTTCAGATGAAGAAAAAAATCACGCAAAAAGTCACGTAGTTTTCTCGGAAAAAATCATGAAAAATGTCTTTTATTGAGTTTTACAACTGGGGGTCTCCTTTTAAGGCTAAGCGCACTAAAATGTTGGGTTACATCCAGTTTGAATTGCTTATCATTTTTCTTGCATGTAGTCCTTATGATTTGTATTGCCCCTTCATTTTCACATATTTTGAAAGCTTAAAGATTTTCTCACGCGGAAGAATTCCGTCCAGAATATACTCGTGCAAAAAAGGAAAACCGACAAAAACTTTCGAGTCGTCGGCTTTCTTTTTTCAGATGCATTATTGATCATTAAGCTCGGTTTCCAACGAGAAATTAATTAAAAATTAATACTAAAAATGATCTTCGCCTGAAAAGGCAAAATTCTCAAAAAAAAAAAACTTTCTAAATTTGCTATTTTCAATGTAAGATTCGGCAGAAACAATATTGATATTCGAATGTATTCGAACGAATGTCCTTTCTAATGCACCGACGTAGTCAGTGCATTAGAAAGTGGGACTTGCGTTCCCATAGGATATTAGTTTATCTTACAATTTTTTTTAATTTTTGAGTAAAATTTTAAAATGTTTTAGATTTTTAAAGAAATATGTAAAGTATTTGGTTCAACTACATTGGTTTACTTATTGAAAGTATGAAATAATGAAGAAGTTAGGTTTTTGAGCAATTTTCTGCATAGTTGTTGGTAAGTTTTAAGGTGTTTTTTAAGCGTTTAATAGAAATTTTAGGCTGACTCTAAGTGTTGTTGAGTTCAGAACAAGATGTTTACTGGCTTGTAAACAATATCTAGAAAAAAAAACGTTCTTGTGGTCCTTATTCTTTATTATGTTTCAAATTTGCAAAAAAAAAAAGAACTATACCAACCATTTTTTATGATAAAACTTCTGTTCCACCGCAGTCTCGTTCGTTGAGATTATTAGAAACTTGTCTCTTGTTACAAATTAGTAAATGTCTATTGTACAAAAAAGGATTTTTCTGTCGTACTTTTATTTTTTGTTCTACCTTTCGAATGTTAATAAAACCAAGATTAATGAGCTTGAGGTCAATATTTATATTTTATTTATTGCATATTATTTCCAATATTTCGAAATTACATTGAATTTCAATTTCAGGGATTTTTTTCTGTCGATTACACTGTGCAACATTTTTAATGTGATCTTGTGCAAACAATTCGAACTGATGATTTTTTGAAAGTACAGACCCAAACGACAAGAAACCTTAGTTGGAGTTTGTTGTGCGAGATCCAGCTCGGATTTTATGGTCCCATCTAAACATGGTTAAATATTGAGTTTTTAAAGAAATTCGGCGCTATATCTCTGAAACCAATGCGAATCTTCTTCTGACCTGTGAAGCAAATTTGTAGATAAGGACAAGAATAAAATATTTGGAGAAATAATGAACTCGAAAAACTGCATTTATTGCCTCAAATTTCAAAATATATGCAAAAATTCCACAATTTTTATACATTTCGCACCGTATCTCCACAACCCTTATTTTTTCTGAAAATATTCCCTGGAATGTAATACACAACTCTTCAGAACATGTCATTGTTGTAAAATGCCTCTATGCTGTTGTTTTCAGTACATTTTTCAACGACGATTTAATAAAAATATCAATAATGTAGTAAAATCCGAAATGCGAGAATATGCTGTTGGTGTGAACTGTGTTTGAAATACGTGTTGTAAAAGATATGATGCAAAATACTGCTGAAACAACATGAAGTAAGCATTTTAGATTTTCAGAATGTTCTAAAGAGTTGTTCAGAACTTTATTTGGAAGATTTTTGCAAAAGGTTACTTGGTTCAACTCCCAATAGTTTACCTACAATATTGCTAAATATTGCTAAAGACAGCAAGGCCAAATTCCTATTTGTTTCTGAGATAAAGGCCTGATAAATGCAAAAAAATTGTAGATTTAGCCCGGTTTAGATGAGGCCTTAAAATCCGAACTGGATCTGACAGGACAAAACCCTACTAGGGTTTTTGTAGTCTAAATATGTATTTTCAAAAAATTCATAGTAGAAGGTGTTTGCATTTTCAGTGTTGGATAGTGTTACTCTTTGAATTGTATTTTGGGAATTATGGATGCACATTTGTAGAAATGTTCATTTTTCCTGCTTTGACAAAGGACTTAGTGACGACAAACGAAATCAAAAAAAAAAAAACTGATCGGAAACAGATTCTCTTCTTCGTCAAAATCTCAACAAGAATCAGTCGGCTTTTTGGACAGGAATATACCCTGAGTCTGTGTGAACTGAAATTTTCATCTATGGACAGATCAAATAGGGGCCACACAACCAAAATCCTTTAACCCAAAGCTATGTATTAGGAGATTTTCAGAATTGTGAAGCCATTTTCGGACGTATGAACTTGGCGACAAAATGTGGATTATAACATTGATCACAAGTGTTGCGGAGAAGGTACCTAAAGAAATGGACCGGACCGACATAGTTCATTTTGGAAGTAGATTTTATTTTGGAAGTCATTCCTTTTAAAAGATTTTGCTCCCACCAGTCATTTTAGTTCGTCACAGAATATTTTTCAGGAAATATGGACTTGCCCACGAAAAACACAAGGAATACCTTCAGTAAACATTTCCAAGGATCCTCGAACAGACCTTAAACTGCATTTAACAACTATTTTGATGGTTTTTGAAGGATGTACCGCAGTATAAGGTTCGAAAGTTGTCGTGCGCACCAGTCACTACACATGACGGCCGTAGGTGTTCTTTACAGCTTTCGGGCCATTTTCTCTGAAAGTATGGACTTGCCCCTGAAAAACTTGTACTGTAGTAATAGTGGCCTCGAGAACACTTGTTGCAAAAAAGGAAAGCGTTTCCAGAGAGGTCTTTTTATTTATTAATTTATTTATGGTAATATGGGGCGCCTTCGCCACTGTGGCGGCTACGCCAGCGCCGATTTTCTCGCAAAATACAAGTGCTATAAAAAATCGGTTAAAAGCAAAATTGTGAGTTTAATAAAGATCTATCATCCCCCAAAAGTTGGCAATTGTGTCATAGGTATGATAGCGGACGAACGCGGTTTTGTGTTTTCAGGGTATTGGGAAAATAATTATAGTAGGTATTTTTTGTGATATCTTCTTAACCTTTTGTGATATTAAAAACACATTTTATACCGTTAGAAGACAACTACTAAAGAATATAAATCCCAATAATTCGCTTGCAAAAAGCAATTGCAAATGTCAATATATTAATATTATGAAATATGTAAGGGGTGGGGCGTCTACGCCATGATAGGGGCGTGGTGGGTTAATGTTAGAAATTTGTCATGTTTAACTTAAATTCTTTATACCGTAGATATACCACACTATAATATGAAGTTAAAATCAAATATTGTCCTAAACGTATCTTGTTTTAGTTATATTATGATTTTTGTACCTAAATTCAAGACACCTACTTCTATTAACCGCTAGAATCGGTTACTTTTTGTGAATTTTAAAATAGTTTTTGATTATTCAATAAAAAACATGTTCCTTTTTTGCATAATGTTGATATTTAAGGAAAAAGTATGATAAATTACAGTTTTAGAGTCCGTTGGAGAATGTTCAATATCGATGGCGAAGCTGCCCCATTGGTGGGGAGGCTTCGCCACTTTTTACACATTTTGTAAATTTTTCAAAAATAATATTTTAAAAACAAAATTATAACCATTTATATATCAAAACTTATAGTCAAGATACGCTAATATTTGTACCAAAAATAATATTTGAAAAAACTTTAACGGTGTCGGCATGAGAACATTTTGAACAAAAACGTGGCGAAGGCGCCCCATGTTACCATATATCATATTTTTTCTTATAACTAAATTATTAGCAAAAAGGATGTGAAGCCATGACTACTTAGGTCTTCAGCTTACACTTATCCACTTATTTATTGTCGAGAGAGGTCTTAAACTGCACATCTCTGAACATTTTTGTTCAAGGTTGATCAAAATTTGGACAAAATAAAACGAAGGCCAAATTTTGGACCGATCTGTTCGAGGATCATCGTGTCCTCCACCAAGACGGACGAACATAGCTAAGTCGAAATCAAGTTTTCGGAAACAGATTTCTTCCAAACACACTTTGGCGCTAAAACCATTATTTCGATGAGGTTTATTGTGACTAAAGGCTGAGAGTATAAAAAATGTAGATTGGGAAACATTTTGTTCATGGATTTTTGCTAAAAGAATGTATACATGTATTGATCTTGGATTGGACGTCAGAATTTCATTTTAAAAGAATTCAAGACTGGTTGCCAGAGTTTTCCTAGTTCCTGATCAATTTATGAGAAGATCCACGATCGGAAACCAGAATTTCTATAAGAGAAGTCCGACGATTGGCCAATAGAATTCGTCATTTACATACCCGCGATTAGTTTTGAGAATTTCATGATTGATAGACTCACTATTGCTCAGAATATTTTTTTTATCAAGAAAACCACTATCGGCCTTCAGAAATTCTTTGTGATAAGATCTACGATTGGACACTAAAATATCTTTAGGGAAATAACGATAGTTGGTTTCTTTATGACAATAAGAACAAATGGACACCTAAACTTCCGAAATTGAAAAATTGACCATACTCTGGAGTGGAAAATTGAAGCCTGAAACAAGGGGAAATTGGCCAAGAAATCTTACGCCATATTAATTAAAAAATAGTAATGAAAATTATTTCATCAGTAAAATAAGCCTAAAATAAAGTTTAAATCATTGCTAAATAATAAATTTTCGCTAACATTAACTTCAAAAATTTTGGTCAGGTGGGCCCCCCCCCGAAATGAAATCCTGGCTACGTCCCTGTTCTAATGAATATGTAAGGAAAAACTAACACATTAGCCTATATAGGCCATAATATAGGAAAAAGTTAAAAATGTGTGCACATTTTATTCATTTTTATTGGTATAGAAATTCACTCTCGGAGTCGACCCGGAGTCGGAGCCGGAGCCGGAGTCGTGAAAAAAACTCGTCTGGAGTCGGAGTTGCAGTCGAGCAAAAAATACCTCGACTCCGAAACCCTGGTATAAATACATTCTACAATTACACGGATAAGTTAATAATTAGCATACACATTCATTATTTTCAAGAGAATCAAGTTTCGTTTATTCTCCAGTGGCTACACAAGAATTTATAATTCAAATATGATGTTTTGTTCGAGTAATGAATGTTAGTTTGTTGGGTTGTCTTGTGTAATGGAAAAAATGTGTGCATTGAAAATTTTCATTTCAAAAACAAAAGCTCTCTTTTTTAATTGTGTGAGTGACCAAATTAACACACACCGATAGCAGAAGTGCGCCCTTTGAGCAGCCCTAGCCTAAATTCTTGGGGGTATACAAATTGATACAGCAAGCAGAAGGTGTAGAAATAATTAATAATTATTTACTATTTCTACACATATATTCGACAGTTTTTTAGCAGACGTTTAAGCTGAATTTATGTGATGTTCCTTAAATTTAATTATGTATCTGGAGTGCCAGAGAATTCTAAAGAGAGTAACAGTAGCCAACATACACAGGTCTATCGTAACAAAATTACTTCTGAGATCCACAATACATTAGTATTGTTGCGAAAGTAACGAGTGTATTTAAGTTATTTTACATGAATTTGAATTGTAACGTAAACTTTTATTAAGCATTTAGTTTATTCGAATCAATTTTACAACAACAACTATTGTTATCGTTTAGTCTTAATTTACACTGTTTGCCTAGCCATTGTTTCGTTGTATTCTCTCTCCCTCTTTATGTGCATCCGGATCTCGTGTGAACATTGTAGAACCTCACATATGAAGGATTTTGGAATAGTCTATGCATACGTAAGTGGGTATAAATATGCAAGCGTTGGGGGTGACCAGTTTAGTTGTAAATAAATCGCGACTTTAAAATCGTAAGCGTAATATAAAGAAGTCTGTAAAGTGTATACTAACTGAACTGAAGTCTTGTGTGGATAACTGAAGTAAAGTCAATTTGTAGAATCGTAAACTAAAACGAACCCTCGTTTATTTGGTACAAATCGTAGCGGGGAATAAAACAACGTCTACGTGGGATTAAGTTAAAGCCTAAAACAGTTACAGTATCTTGATTTATTAGTATTTATTTACTATATTGCGAAATGTAATGTAAACAAAAAGAAAACTTTTTTTTAAATTTTGTTATCGTGTCTTATTTTGTGACAAAACATTTTCAAATTCCCGATTATTTGGATGTTGAAAAAATGTTGAGGCCTCTTAAGATATATTTAACAACCTGCACTGAGTATTGCGGAAAGTACGCCTAATTTTTTTTATACTTTTTGTTTTTGTTTAGATCAATTTGTTGCTGTTATAGTTTTGAGTTGCTGTTTTTGTTATTGTGGATATATATTTTGCTGATCATCGAAAAATCCCTTTTAACTAAATGGAAAGCACTTTAAATTTTCCTAGCGGTTTATGTATTTTTTTGTTGTTGTTTGTTTCGCTAGTCATGGATAACAACATTTTACTTGCATACAAACCAGCGGTTGGACCTTTTATCCTTGCCTCATGTTTCCATGTTTATTCCCGGGAAAAACTTTTAGGAAATGCACGCAACATGCGGTGGCTAAAAAGCACATTTGAGGTCACTAGAAGTGAATGTGAAACACATACTTCGCATTTCTCAAATGAATGTTCGTTCAATTCTGTAGTGTTGTAGCCAGCTCCATTCGTTTACAATTTAGTTGATGTTTTACTGTGAGTTTTGTAGTTGTCGTTCGGTCGGTTGGTTTCCGTTTCTTTGGTCCACCATTCAAAGTTTGTTGGCCATTTCTATTATTTGGCTAGAGCAGCGTGTTGCCATCAACATCTGGTATTTGGCCATGCATCTATAGCCGCCATAGTCATCCATGGCCGGTATCGACATTCACTCCCATACGGATTTAAATGGCTTTTCAGACATTTTGTGCTACAATTTTTTCTGCGTTTTTTGTTTCTGTTTGAAATTTCCATTTCATTCATTTTACCGCTTTTGGCTAAATTGAATGAAATATGAGGCATTTTTTGAAAAGTTGTTGTCGGATTTTATTGTTTGTTGCTAGCCCATAAAAAACTGAATTTTCAGTGCTACGGCTCAATGGACGATATGAGTGTGTGTGGTGGGTGAATTGTCTCAGGATATGTGGGAACAATTCGAATTCCTGGAAGCATAATCGGTAATTCTTTTACAAACGAGATCGTACTTTTCTTATTTGGTTGAAAATGTGTGCAACAATGCCAATTTAAATACTTCCAAACTAAATAAATTCTTTAAATTAAAAAACTGGCTTCAATATTACCCTTAAAAACCAAAACACTTTTCCCCTTATCGAAATAATAAGCAATGGAAAAACTTACAGCTCCAATGAATGCAGAATTATTCAACATAAATTCTGTGTCATCTATAGTCTGCATTATTCATACATACATATTTATTATATCCTGAGGGAGGAATACTTAAAACTGTCTCGTTATTATGCCATCACACCATGAGAGGAATAGATTGTGCAGAGTTCTTTGTCATGTTTGCATTGTTGTTATTATTGCATATCTTTCAAATTTTAAATGTTTGATAGCATGGCTGGCCAATGAATGCATTGTTGTTGTACTCTTTTGTCATGGACGTCAGTAATTCAGGAAGAAAATTGTATAACGAACAGCTGGAGTCACCGTAACAATAACAAAGGATAGCCGAACAATAGTTTTTATTAAGAGACATTTTTAAATTTTGTCGAAATCCTTTCTTGTTGTGTGTTTTGCTTACATTGTTTGTGTGTCAAGAAAATACAAAAGTAAAGTTTGTGATGTCAGCTATGGAACTCGAACAGTTTGAAGTGTTCACGTTGAAAGTGATGTTGCAAAAATATGTACTATGAAAAATGTCCAAGGCTTCTCGTGTATACCCCTGACAATGACTGTACGAGTATGTCACATTCAATCGATATAAATACACCTTAGATAATTCAACAAGCCAGACGGCAATCGTAACCGCTAATTGCGTTTTGGGCTCTTAGATATGTCTAACAAGTAAAAAAGTATCAGTCGGTTTTGCCGACAGAGATATACCCTCAGCCTGTGTGGATTGAAATACTTTTCTTCCCAAAAAAAAACATGTATATAGGGGGTTTTCAAAATATTGGGCGTATGGACCGACAAAAGTATGGATAGGATTAAAGCTCAAAAATTTGCGGGGATAAAGATAGATAAGGCTTTTTTATCACACTAGCCTACGAAAAACATAATAATGCTGTAAACAGGGCCACCAGGAAAACCTTCGGTAAAAATGTCCAAAGGATCCTCGAACAGACCCTTAACCACACAAAAATGTTGAACATTTGTGTGGGTGGTACCAAAAGGATTGGACAGATAGGGCCCAAATTTGAACATAAACTAAGTTTCGTCAATATTTAGAGATACGAAGTTTGGACCAAATCGGTTGCTATGTCTAATATTCGAAGAAATATAATATCCAAAGTTTGGACGAACGTAGTATTCTGTTCGAGCTCTCCAGTCACTACATATGGTGCCATAGGGATTTTTTACAACTTTCGAGCTGTTTTCTCAAGAAGTATGGACTTGCCCCTGAAAAAACTTTTTACTGTGGGTTATCGTACACCTGTTGGACCAGTATGCCACGAAGCATGGATTTGTCCACGTAAAACATATATGGCTGTAAACAGGATCACAAAAAACATCATCGGTATAAATTTGCAAAGCCTAAACTGCACTTGGATACAAATGTTGAAGTTTTGTGGGGGAGGTATCCTAAGGAGAGGACTGTTATGCAATGAACGGAAACAAACAAAACGATTCCCGTACCAATCACACAAAGCCACAAACTTTTCAGCTTCTCTGAATCGTTTAATTCTCACAACCAAAACAAAAACACAAACTTTTCAATGTAAAAAGATGGAAACCGTACGATTGCGGAAATGTAACTTCGGTTATGCTTTGCCGAGTTGTTTCATTCACCACCGAAACAAGAAGTATTTTTGGGAAACGTTTGCCGTGCGTATTGTCAATGACACACTCAGACACACACACATGTGATTGCTTAACAACCCTATAAGATAGCATCAGCATACCACAGTGAATTTTATCAACCACCAATCAGCATACCACAGTGAATTTTATCAACCACCAAACGTTTTTGATTTATTCACATGTGTTTAGTACTATTCCGTTTTCTATCTGTTCTTGTGGAGTTGAGTACTTTTCGCTTTTCGTTTTGTTCGCACTCACGAATATAAACAAAACAAAACTAAACAGCGAGCTCGGCCAACGAGGGTTATGTTTCGTTTTGTATTGTTCCTATGGAAAATACGAAACGAAACGATTGGAAATGTTATTTAAAGTATTTTTACGTACTCTGCTGATATGGGCCATTTTAAAAGTTAAACTAAATTTGGACAAAATATGGCGAAGGCCAAATTTTGGACCAAATCGGTTTATCAGTTCGAGAGTTATTGTGCTCTCCAGCTACTACATATGGTGTCATAGGGACTTTTACAACTTTCGGGCTGTTTTTTTTTACCGTTGTAATTGAGACAGCGATTGCAAGTTTAAATTTGGACAATATTTAGAGATCCAAAGTTTTGACCAAATCGGTTGCTACGTCTGCGAGAAATCGCGCGTATTATTTTAGCGAATATTTTTGAACTTTTGTGGCGGAAGTACCGGAAGGAGTGGACCTATAACCACCACCTTAGAATTTCATTTAATATTCGAAGGAATATTACAATATCCAAAGTGCTGGCGAACACAGTGTTCGGTTCGAGCTCTCCAGTCACAATATATGGTGCCATAGGGGTTTTTTACACCTTTCGGGCAGTTTTCTCAAGAAGTATCGATTTGCCCCTGAAAAAACTTTTACTGTCGTAATTGAAACAGCGAATGCAAGTTTCTTCAACAAAAATCAAAATGATTCGAGAGCAGGTCTTAAAGTGAATTCATCCGAAAATTTGTGTGGGAGATACCAAAAGTAGAGGACAAATATAGTCCATATTCGAACCTGATCTATGCCTTGTAGATATATTAGGATGTGTAAAGTATAGACCAAACCGGTCACTCCCTTCAAGAGTTATCGTGCGCTTTTCCGAAAAATTTTTGAAATTTTGTGGGGGAGGTACCTGAAGGAGTGGACCGATATGGCTTATCTTCGAACTTAAACTAAGTTTGGACGAAATATTTTGAAGGCCACATTTTGGACCGAATCGACAGATCCGTTCGAGAGTTATCATGCGCTCCAACCACTACACACGGTATCAGAGGGGTTTTTTGTACATTTCAGGCTATTTTCTCAGCGTCGTATGGGGGGACAGTATATACAAGTTGCTACAACAAAAATCAAAGCGACTCGACAGTAGGCCCTAAACTGAACTGTTCCGAAATTTTGTGTGGGAGGTACCCGAAGGAGTGGACCGATTGAGTCCATATTTTAACCTCATCTAAGTCCGGTAGAAATTTCACGATGTGCAAATTATGGACCAAATCGGTTACTTCCTTTAAGAGTTATCGTGCGCACAAATTTTCCGAACATATCCGAACTTTTGTGGAGAAGGTACCCGAAGGAGTGGACCGATATAACCCCTCTTCGAACTTGAACTAAGTTTGAACAGAATATTACGAGAGCCAAACTTTGGACCGGCCAGACAGACAGGCAGACGGACGGACATTTGTAAATCAACTCCAAATTGTCTGAAACACATTTCGTCCAAACATACTTGGGGTCTAAAACCATTATTTCGATGATATGTTCCAAATTTTGTGTGGCATATACCCTAAGGAGTGGTACGATGTACGTTCCATATTTGGACATAATCCAAGTATGTACGCGAGTGTTATGTTAGGCACAACCAAATTTAGTTAGTGCCGGCAGATTTGTTGGAGCTCCAGGGCCATTATCTCAAAAAGTATGGACTTGTCCCCGAAAAGGAAAAGAATACAAAGTCAAAATTTCGATTTTTAATAGTACGTTTATATGTAACCGGATTTAACAAACCTACTGGGTTTCAAATGTCAATTCCTTTGCGTATACGTCAAATAAATCCTCATTATGAAGGTTAACCCTGAAAAAGGTTATAATATAAACATGGCCTTACACAAAATGAGCCGTTTATTGGTCAAAAAAAATTTAAGGAAAATTCTCTTATTTGAAGACAAAATTTTGATGTATTCAATAAACTCACAAAAATATATGAAGACTGAACACCAAATTTCTGTAATTTTGGGTGGATAATGTTGCTAATACCTTAAAAACCCACTGTAAAAATATTTCGCAAGACCTGGCGAAGACTAAATACCAAATATCAGCTACATTGGTTGTTTAATGTGGCTAAAACATTGAAAATACCGAAAATAGGGCGATACCGTTTTATTGGAGCTATATCAAAACGTGGACCTATGTACATAATTTTTATCAGAAAAGTTTTTTGGTCCATTGGGAACCCTCAATGCAAAATTTCGGCGTATTTGGGCATGAAACATATGTAAAATCTTCAAAATTCCGAAAATCGGGAGGTACCGTTATGTGGGGTCTATATCAAAACGTGGACCTATGTCCATAATTTTTATCGGAATTTTTTTTTGTAAAGTGAAAACCCCGCATCTCAAAATTCAACCAATCTGGTTGATAAGTTTAGCTAAAATATTCAAAATACCGAAACACTAAGAAGTACTACTAAGAAGTTGAATGGGGACTATCTCTCGACATTGTCAGTGAACTATAAGTATTTATACCAAAATTCATCTGCCAACGTCAACTACTTTTATATTTGGCCACCGTTTATTTGAACTCGCGACATAGTGCAGCGTTTTTTGAGGTTATGCGCCATTATCTCGGGAACTATGGACTTGCCCTCGAAAAAAATTACAATGACGTAACGGGGGCCGCACGAACATCCTGTTACAAAAAATTTCATAACGATTCGTGTGGTGTCACTAAACTGCACTTATTTCAAATTTTGTGTATTCGAACCTGATGTATGCCTAGAGGTAGTATTACCATATGCAAAGTTTGGTTCAATTTGTCTACTCCCTTCGGAGTTATCGTGCGCACAAGTTTTGCGAAAATTTTTGAACATTTGTGGGGGAGGTACCTGAAGGAGTGGACATATACGGTCCATCTTCGAACTTAAATCAAATCTGGACAAAATATTTCGATATCCAAAACTTTAACCGAATCGATTGATCCGTTCGAGAGTTATTGTGCGCACTAGCCACCAAACAGACAGACAGACGAACGGACATTGCTAGATCTACTCAAAATTGTCTGAAACGGATATCGTACAAACATACTTGGGGTCTAAAAGCATTATTTCGATGAGGCACATTTTTGGTCGTATCAAAGTGTATATAGCCTCTTTAGCCTAAAGGCTGAGGGTATAAAAATCATACTGGAATATAGTTTAACCCATATCCTGTACTTGAAATATTTTATTAAAAATAAGAATTTAGAAAAACTCATACCCGAAATGCAAAGAACCTGATCCTTGTAAATTTGTAATTTATAAGAACGACTGCCAGGATCTCATGCTCAAGCTACAAATATATAAGCGATACTATATCTACCGAGCCTTGAGCAATCTCCAGATATGAATCCTATTAAATAGTTATGTGTCGACTTGGGAAATCATGTCACAAATATGTGGAAAATGTTTTTAATAAACGAAATGTTGATGGTAAAACGCAAGGAGTGGAGTGGACAATAGGGTTATTTATTTTCAAAGGATTTGTGACAGTTAATAACAAAATATTTGTTTTTATTTTTATTATTGTCTTTTTAGGACGAAGGCCAATTATTTATGAAAGTTTATTAATTATGGATTAATCGAGCTAACATGGCCTAAGGAGTTTTTGTATTGAAAAATGAATTCTAGCGTTATACCACAACACACATTCAACCAATTACCCTACGGACCGTTTCGCTTGGTGGTTGCCAAAGCTCGTCAGGGGTATTTTGAATGTTAATTGATGGCTAGAAGACAAAGGCTGATTTTGATACCTTCTATTTATACAAACATTTTTACAAATGTGTAGATATGAAGTATTTTTCTTTATCAAGTCACCCGGCTGAGGTTTGAACCTGGGTCCTCTCCAACAAATAGACAATGTTGTCGAGGTCCTAGCGCTCTAGGCCACAGCCAATCTATCATCATAACTACTGAAAAAGTAGGCATTGCAATTCATAAAGGAAAACCCCCTTTGATTGTACGTGTGTATGTATTGAGAAATTGATTTCTAGACAAGACACTAGGGTGACTTGATAAAGAAAAATACTTCATATCTACACATTTGTAAAAATGTTTGTATAAATAGAAGGTATCAAAATCAGCCTTTGTCTTCTAGCCATCAATTAACATTCAAAATACCCCTGACGAGCTTTGGCAACCACCAAGCGAAACGGTCCGTAGGGTAATTGGTTGAATGTGTGTTGTGGTATAACGCTAGAATTCATTTTTCAATACAAAAACTCCTTAGGCCATGTTAGCTCGATTAATCCATAATTAATAAACTTTCATAAATAATTGGCCTTCGTCCTAAAAAGACAATAATAAAAATAAAAATTCACAGCAGAGCCCGGCTGCCCCGGCTGAGGTTTGAACCTGGGTCCTCTCCAACAAATAGACAATGTTGTCGAGGTCCTAGCGCTCTAGGCCACAGCCAATCTATCATCATAACTACTGAAAAAGTAGGCATTGCAATTCATAAAGGAAAACCCCCTTTGATTGTACGTGTGTATGTATTGAGAAATTGATTTCTAGACAAGACACTAGGGTGACTTGATAAAGAAAAATACTTCATATCTACACATTTGTAAAAATGTTTGTATAAATAGAAGGTATCAAAATCAGCCTTTGTCTTCTAGCCATCAATTAACATTCAAAATACCCCTGACGAGCTTTGGCAACCACCAAGCGAAACGGTCCGTAGGGTAATTGGTTGAATGTGTGTTGTGGTATAACGCTAGAATTCATTTTTCAATACAAAAACTCCTTAGGCCATGTTAGCTCGATTAATCCATAATTAATAAAATATTTGTTTGTTTCCTCTTTTTCTCTTATATGTTTATTTTTTTCTACTTAAAATCTATTTACATTTAAATGGACGATAAATAGACATATAACTTTTCCGAAGAAAGTATGAAACTAACAAATGCACAAAGACATAATACGCCTTACCACAGAGTGGTTTCGATTATTTCTGGAAAACCGAAAAAAGAAAGTTTCATTGTGAAATTATCGAAACTAGTCGACTTGAAATATTGCCTTGAATTAGGGGGGTTTTGTTGATCTTTCAGGTGGTATTCTAAGCTTATAAAATATATATTTCACCGCAACGGTACGAACTTATTGATTTATACAAGTAAGTATAGCTGGCCACATAAATAGCCATAGCGCACGAGAAAAAGAGGCTTTTCAAGGGGATTGCACGACCTGTTTCTCTTTCTGGTAAAGTTTTTGACAGTTGTGCTGATGTTCATTTCATTTCAGTCATTTATAAAATATTTTACTAAACTGAACAATTGCTCCACGTGTCTTGCACCCTTATATTCATTTTTATACTATTTCAATTTTTGAAAATTCTTTTGTTGTTGAACAGACTTTTTTCTTTATGTTGTTGGCAACAAAGAAGTATTTGGCTTGTCATGTCCTGTATACTGGCACTTGATATTTTGCATTAATTGGTATTTCATTGAAAGAATATTAATCAGAGAATATGGCCAGGCTACTATGATCAGATATCCCCACAGACTAACACAGCAAACCCATAAATCCAAAGTAAGGTTTTTTGTCAAGGTGAATTGACAAAGTTGACTTTATGCCTTTGCAACATTTTCGTAAAATTCATGATTTGTGTATGCAAGGTGTGAGATTAGAGCCTTAATTTGCCAAAAAATGCATATCACATACATATGTATGTATATAGTTGACCTGGTGAATTTGAACATTCAATAGCAGTATTCTGAGATATCAGTTCTGTGTCTGCTGTCCAGATAATTTACAATTGATATTGCCATATGAAATATTTTCTCTGTACCTGACTAAACACACTTTAAAGTTTCAATTTGGAGCTTGTTCTATTCATATCTCTTTTCTTCATTTTCCCTCCTCCTCATTTCTTACATGGAAAATTTGCAAACATGTCCTAAATGCAAAATGTGTCGCCTGCAGTAAGAAAACACTCCATAAAATATTTAGCTTGTTATCAGTTTGGCCTAATTTTCAATGTTCCAGTCATTATGTCCAACTAAAGTAGAAAAAAAAAACAAACGCAAACCTATGCCGCCTCTTGAGTATCTTTTGCCTGCTTGGCATATCGGACATTGCGAGCGGCAACATTGAAAAAAAAATAGTACCGAAGAGTCATCCATGTAAAAGACATGTTAAATGCCCAAAGTTTGTAAACTATTCGATTTCATTATTCATCTGTACTCCTGCTACCTTTTTTATTGTTCTGCTGCGGGACATTCAATTGCTGCTTGCTCGGATGTAAAACTTTTCTTTTTTTGTATGTTAACCGTACATATTTAAATGAGTGTTGGTTGTTGCAGCATCACCGGCTACCATAGTAATTATAGGTATGAACAATCGCAGGAGCAAGGAGGGGAAGACGTTGTTTAAAAAATGTGCAGTAAAAAAACAATAACTATGCCCACTTCTACTTTGTTTGTTGTCCTTATTTAATTTGAGTATAGTTTACCGAAGTGCCAAGCGCAATTTTCCCAAAAATTATGTTCAAATAAAAGAGCGCGGCATTGCTAAACTTTACTGGTGTTCCGTGGTGGCAGCATGGGGATGCCCTGTGGCAAGTGATTATTTCGAGATGGGAATTATTTAACAACGAACAAAAGTAAGGCAAGAAAAAAATGTTACATTTTTTTTGCGAAATATTCGAAAAGTTTAAAGTTTTTCCTTTAAAGACCAACGTTTAGAAATAGTTTGCCAATGCGAGGGTTAAGCGAAAAAGCGTACGTTATTTTTTGTAAAAAATAGAATCGAATGGTAACAAATACTTAGTAAGGAACGTATTTTTGTTCACGTAGATACAATGCTGTCCATAAAGCGACCTATGTCGATGCGTCTTGGTATTGGGCATGACTGACGACTTTTTAATGTCTATTATTTTATTCACTTTGAGTTTACGTTTTGTGTCTACTGGAAAAATCCAATATTGGTCCAAGTTCTTATGATAGAAACTAGCACACAAGTGGGAATGTAGAAACACAACATACCAAGATCAATGCCTTGTTTTTCAATACACCAAGAAATGCAGAACATACATAGTTATACTCTTCCTTTAAAACTTATTGCTTATTAAATTGTAGTTATACTAAAACTTTTCATCAACTCCTCGCATTCATCTCAAACGACTTACTTGGAAACTGAACGCAAAGAAAATCTTCCAATTTCCTACGGCACTTTAACAATCTCATAAATTCTTTAGATTACTTGAGGCAATAAAAGGGGTCACATTTTGTGTAGCCACTCATTAAAATTTAATAAACAAATGGACATTTGAGAAATTTGTCAACATTTTATAAGCAATGCCTTTTGTTGCTTGCTGCTGAACTTGATGCCTTCCTTATCTCTTTTGCAATATGACAAGGACAAAATGTGGGCCAACATTAAATTTCCGTTGGCATCAGAAAGGCAAACTCTGTTGGAGAAATTTAAAACGCCACCAAGACTAATTAAAATAATTTCCTTGCTTTGTAACCTCAACTCGACAAGGCAGGCAGGCAATGCAAAGGAAGCCAGGAACTGAATCAACACCCAGCTGCAGCAACAGCAGCAAACAAAACCTGTACTCTTGTCTCCTGGTATCCAACCACAATGACACATGGTGCTCGACTGCAACAACAATAACTGGCAACATTCATTCAGTAGTGTCGTTGTTCCATTTCACCGGTTCAACTGAAGTTTTCTTGTGACTTCACTTTACATCGCTTGCCTTCGTCTTACTTCCCACAAGGATAATGTAAATTGTGCATGCGTGTGTGTGTGTAGTATGAGTGCGCAAAGAGGTGTGAGTAAAATTGCCAGGACAAAGGCAAATAACCAAAGTGCAAAGCCACAACTAGACCTAAACATGCAACCTCATGCGTCGTAAATGTCATGTAATTGTTAATAAAGCGCCATGAATTTGTAGACCCTCGGACCCATGGCAACAGCGGTGGAATTAACGACAACGACACCAGTATTTACTTAGACCACTTGAAATGATTACATGCCCCAGCACGGTGTGCAACGGAACTGTTACTCTACTGTACGGTGCAATGTCTCTTAAGAAATCAAGTAAAATATTTAAATAATCACGAATGCAGCAACAATGCAGTGCACAGTGTAATGCATGTGGTTTCGGGCTGGTTTCCACGGAAAAGTATATTATACTGATAAGTATTCGGATTTTAACTATCATGTTCTGAGGTTTGACTAAAGTTATAAATTCTAGTTAATTTCATCTTTCAAAGCTCTTTTGACTCAACTCGTCCAGTAATCTAGTTCATAGTCCACTATCTAGTTCAATTGTTTATATCAGAATTGTTTATTTACCCGTTCTAAATCGTTCGCTAACAGAAACAAGAATAAGTAAATAATTAAACTACTGCATAACAATAATCTAAAATATGTTTACGGAATTAAGTTTAACTTAACCCCATGCAGACCATGTTTTATTTCCAGATACGACTTATACCAAACAAGACGAGGGTTCTTTACATAACGAATCCTTGAATGATTTATTAACGCTACTTCACTAATCACACAAGAATTTACTTTACTTAGTTACAGGGACATACGCAGGATTTCATTTCGGGTGGCCCACCCTGACCAAAAATTGTGAAAATTTTAAATGTTGTGTAGCGTTACGTTAATCTATATTAAGGGGTTATGGCCGCTTATTGCACACCAAACAAATCCATTTTTCATGAATTTTTTACTAGGAATCTACCAAACTTTTTAGAAGATTGTTTTCATCTGAAAGGTCCCGTGAGCCACATTCTGAATTTTTTTCTGTTAAAAGATCTTGCATAGTTTTCCCACAAATGACCGCCTACAAAACACTGTTTTTGTACCCTCGGCCTTTAGGCTAGAAAGGGTATATAATAGACACGACCAAAAATGTGCCTCATCGAAATAACGGGTTTAGACCCCAAATATGTTTGGACGAAATTCGTTTCAGACAGTTTGGAGTCGATTTAGCCATGTTCGTCCGTCTATCTGGCTGGCTGGTGCGCACAATAACTCTCGAACCGATCAACCGATTCGAACCAAATTTTGGGTATCGTAATATTTTGACCAAACAAAGTTTAAGTTCGAAGATGGGCCATATCAATCCACTCCTTCGGGCAACTCCCCCACAAAAGTTCAAAAATTATGTGAACGATAACTCTCGAAGGGAGCAATCGATTTGGACCAAACTTTGCACATCGTATTATTCCTTCGGCCCATTCCTTCGGGTACCTTCCACACAAAATTCGGATATAGTGCAGTTTAAGAGCTCCTCTCGGATCGCTTTGACATTTTTTTTTTCAATAGGTTGTGTTTGCGGCTCCCTTTACTACCGTACATTTTTTGTACTTGCACAAATCCATACTTCATGAGATATTGGTGCGAAAGCTCCAAAAAACCCTGACGGCACCAACCAAAATGGCAAATCCGCAAGATAATTCTCGCAGGGAGTTTCTGATTGGTGCAGACTTTGCAGATCGTATTTTTTCATCCAGTCATGTATCAGGTTGGAATATGGACTATATCGGTCCACTCCATAGGGTGCCTCCCACACAAAATTTGGATAGAGTGAAGTGTAAGCGCTCATCTCGCATCGTTTTGATTCTTTTTTCAGTAGGTTGATCTAGCGGCCTCATTTACGACGCTATTTTTTCTGGAGTAAGTCAATACTTCTTGAGATAATGGCCCAAAAGCTCCAAAACCCTGCCTGCCGACACACACTTTTCTACTATTTATATTTTTTTTCATACAAAGATCATAATATTTATATTTTTTTTACATACAAATGAACTGTTTTGTAGGATCACTAAAGGCGGAGGGGTGTACAATTATACTTCATTGATGAAAGGTAAAACATTTAAGTGGGTATGCTATATATAGCAGATTTTAGCAGTTTTTTTGGCACAAAAATTCATTTTTCTTCATTATTTTCTCCTGCAGTTTAGCAAAAAACTACAATGGACTACCAAAATTTTTTTGAAGGAATTTCTAATTGACTTTCAAGATATAGTCCACGAAGAACCCTTTATGATTTTTTTCCAGTAGACATTTATTGTTGATACAGGATATGACATAACAAACATGGAGTATATTTATTACGGAATTCGTATTTGATAGTGAATTGATGTGACATAAAGAAGTACATAATTCAGGTTTAATTGGTAGTTTCTCTCAAAAAGAGCATTCAAACAAAAAGTTTGAAAATATTTTCTTTCAAAGCTTGTTAATTATGTAGATTTTCTGTTCAGAAACTTCAGAAAAATAGTTTTCAAAGTTTTATTTGAAATCTTTAAACACACAAAAATTTTTATGAGAAAAAAATGCCTGCCCAACCCCTGCGTACATCCCTGCTTAGCTTACACTTACCTTAGTTAGCTAACGGTTTTAATCCGCGGGCCGATTTACAACTGACTGCCTCGCCACCGATGTTTCTAGAAGATCAGGTAACATCTCGAACACCCACAATTCAAATACATACAAACTCATAGTGAGCGAACAATAACACATACATATACGGCCGAAAGGGTAACATATACAAGATAATTAAAAAAACAATAATGACGTCACAATGCAGAATAATAATTAAGCTATAAAAACAATAGCAAAATAAACAGGTGAAATTGCGACTAAGCGATAATTTCATGATTTTCGATTCTGTACAGATAGATTCAAGATGTATTTTATTCAATATTTAACAAAGAGATCTTAAAATTGTTAAATATTATTTTAATTCGATGATAGGTTTATAACTACTTGGTTCGAAGTGTTTTTATAAAAGAATATGAATGGGTGCTGTATCAGTATTTGCTCCCGACACTTTGTCTGATATAATAGTAGACATGACCCTAAAACAAATTAACTAATTCTACTTAATACTAACTTCAAATTTCCTTTAAATATTTGAGATGAAGTTAAACAAGTGAAAAAGTATCAGTCGGCTTTGCCGACAGAGATATACCCTCAGCCTATGTGAGTTGAAACTTTAATATATGGACGATATAGAATCGAATCCGAAGGCTGCGCTAAGAAGCGTCTGTCATGGAAAGTCATACAGAGAAGCCACTCTGCAGCCGATATATCTTATGAGCTGCTACCAACAGCGAAACATGTCACATAATGGTGGTTGTTTGGATTCGAATCGTCGTCGAAAAGTGTGGTACTATTGTGAGGGAGGTACCCGAAGGAGTGGTCCGATATGGCTCATCTTCGAACTTATACTAAGTTTGAACCGAATCGGCTGATCCTTTCGAGAGTTATCGTGCGCTCCAGCCAAACAGACGGACGGAGATTGCTAATTCGTCCAAACATACCATTATTTCGATGAGGCACATTTTGGCTGTATGTATATGAGGAAAAGAAAATTTTTTTAGTTTTCCACCAACAAAATTTTTTTGAAGCTACAAGAAAGATTTTTTTGCGGGCATTGAGAAAAAGTTCCCATTCTCAAATCTATTAGAGATACTTATTTAGGTTATTGCGCACAAAATTTATGGCAGTTTCAATTGTGATTATAAGAAAAAATCTTAAAAAAGCTACTCATTATACTACTATACTATATAATTACTGAGGTCCCACAACTTTGTAACTTGTTTTAACCCATTTCGTACATGGTGTTCGATTTTTCAAACAATAAAATCTCTTTTTTTCGAAACGTGGAAATGTAGTGACAAATTAGGGAGAATAGTTTTTATAGACCCATGGAGGACTAAATACTAAATTTCATTGTCATTTCTGTAGTAAAGTACGGCTAAAATCCTGAAAACCCTAAAGTCGGGAGGTACCGTTCTACTGAGGCATACAAAACATGGACCAGTGCTGACAAATTTCTGGATGAAAGTTTAGTAGCCCCAAAGAAGACTAAATACGTATTAAATGACAACCATATATGAAGGATAATACCTATTTTTATTCAACACAAATTAACGTTTCTAGCCAGATTTTTGAGTTTTGTTAAAAAACATTTAATTTGATCCAGCAATAGTCGAAGTCAGTGGTAAACTACAGTAGTTCGCGTATTAAAATAGTGCAAACCTCGGCTTCAAGGAAAATAAATTTTTGTGACTTTTACTAATATACCCTCGTTAGCATAACGGCTAAAGGTATAAAAAGTTAGCCCCTATGAGAGTCAGGAGTTGTAATAGTGTAAAAATCGGCTACGAGCGAAGATGTTGGAGTTAAATCATTCGAAACATTTTCTCTTAGGATACCTATAGGCGACAAATAGTTCATATCGGACCAGCTTAATTCAGATTGATGGTTGTAAATGTGTTTAACCAACGTTTTTTTTTGTGATTGTTCAAGCTATCAGCAAATTGTACAGTACATTAGTTGAATCAGTTTACAACAATAGTAACCATGGGGAATTATTGCCAATATATGTAACCGTTTCACAAAATATAAAGAAC
This sequence comes from Musca autumnalis, assembly GCF_047663935.1. Classification (NCBI taxonomy): domain Eukaryota; kingdom Metazoa; phylum Arthropoda; class Insecta; order Diptera; family Muscidae; genus Musca; species Musca autumnalis. The sequence continues at coordinate 2,147,285 of NW_027411755.1, read as the reverse complement.
ATGATTTACATGCGCAAGTGACAGTCCGAAATTTCAAACACTGGTTCTTATCATATATGTCAGTGGTTATATCAAAACGAAATGTAGTGACAAATTAGGGGGAACAGTTTTTATAGAGGGATGGAAGATACCAAGGAACGGTCCTGACCGGTTTTAACATGGCAAAGCCCAGGATTTATCTTGGTCCCTCTTTCATCTCAAGTGGACACTGACCTCCCCGTGGTGTAACTTGGGGAACTGCCTTTAACACCCGTTAAAGGTAGTGAGCTAACATGTGCCGCGCGTTCACCCATAAGAACGTTAAAAACTTGGGTTTGGGCGTCGGGTTAGTAACCCTCCCCTAGAAAAAACAGCCTACTATGAAAAAAACGAAAGAAAAGAAAAACAAACCCCTCTAAAGTTGACGAACCTCGCAAACGTTCTAAGGACCATGATCTGCGAATCTGCACCTGGAATGTTCGCACTCTTTATAGAGAAGGTGTAGTCTTCGCATTGGCAGACGTACTGGAGAAATACAAGGCAGATATTACTGCCATACAGGAAATACGATGGATTGGAAAAGGCGTCACAACAACACCTAAAGGTGATGCACTGTATTATAGCTGACATGACGTAAAGCATGAGTTTGGTTGCGGATTCGTAGTTAGTCGGAGACTAAAACATCTGGTATCCAGCTTTACCCCAGTGAATGAAAGACTTGCTGCAATTCGAATAAAAGCTAAATTCTTCAACATCAGCTTTATTTGCGCTCATGCTCCCACTGAAGAAAAGGACGAACAGACCAAAGATATATTTTACGAGCGCTTAGAAGAAACATATGACCGTTGCCCTGCCCATGACATTAAAATCATTCTAGGCGATTTTAATGCCAAAATTGGAAAGGAGAATATCTTTGGCCCAACAGTCGGGAAATTCAGTCTCCACAGTGAAACATCTGACAATGGTATGAGGCTGATAGACTTTGCAGCTGCAAAAAACATGGTAGTTAGCAGTACCAGATTTAATCATCTCGATATTCATAAGGGCACCTGGCTGTCTCCATATCAAAGAACAAGTAATCAAATTGATCATGTTGTGATAGATGGAAGACATCCATCCAGCATGTTGGATGTACGATCGTTCCGAGGGGCAAACATTGATTCGGACCACTACCTTGTTGCAGCAAAGGTACGTTCCCGTCTAAACGTTACAAATAAAGCACGAACAGACACAACGCGGAAGTTGGACATCGATAGGCTGCAAACACAACAGATAGCCACAGCAAATTCCACTCAATTGCTTAACGCGAGCACTTCTTGTCCCGATAACATAATAACACAATGGCAAAATATCGCCCACTCCATGCAAACAGCCGCAAAATCCATACTTGGATTCCAGAGACCTCCACAATGAAATTCATGGTATGACCAGGAGTGTCGTGCTGCTACCGAAGAGAAAACTGCTGCATATAGAGCTACTTTACAATCAGTAGCAACGCGTAGCGCACCAGAGAGATATCGGGAGAAAAGGAGAGAAGAGAAACGTGAAAAGGGAGAAATGGAAAAGCGGGAGTGTGAACAAAATCGAGATGTCTCCTGTACATGAATGAAGTCCGAAAATTCTACCAAAGAGTGAAACATCAAACAGATGGCTTTGGTACAGGCACATCCTCCTGTAGAGACCAGCAAGGTAATCTGGTAACAGATACAGATAGCGTGCTCAGTATATGGAAGGAACATTCCTGGTATCCAATAGTAGCGAAGACGATGATACCACAGATCCAATCCCAGAAGATGGTATAGAATGTATACCACCCGGCCAAGATGAGGTAAAAACAGCAATAAACCGGCTGAAGAATAATAAAGCAGCAGGAGCCGATGGCTTACCAGCCGAGCTGTTTAAAACCGGAGGCGACGCGCTGATAAGGTGTACGCATCAGCTAGTTAGCACCATCTGGCAGGAAGAACGCGTACCCGACGATTATAAAATTAATAAATTATTCCCAAAATTTATTAATGTTCACCTCTCTACCATATAAAAACAAAAAAATTCTTTTCATAAATTTAGAAAAAAAAAAGAATTTTGCCCGGAGTTGAGCTTTTTTTCACGACGCTAGACTCCGACTCCGAAACCCTGGATGTAATCCATGACCACTAAGACATAACGGTTCCCAGAGTCGCTTATTGGAAACGGATCAGCTACAACCGTTGCGATTCTTTAAAACGGGGCTCCTTGCCTTGTCTCTTCGGAATCGGAGTCGAGTTATTTTTTTCGACTCAGACTCCGACTCCAACAAAATTGCTAGACTTCGCCTCCGAAACTCTGTAAAATAATATGTTAAGTTTTCAAACACCTAACTTCAGTAAAGATCCAAGAATTAGACCGATAGTGTTTCCTTTTTTCAATAAAAGTCTTTAACAACTATAGCAAAAACATTGGTACCATGTCTAATATGCAACATATCTCTTAAAATCGATGTCATCCTATGGAACGTTCGATAGTAACAAAATTGAGGTTTCATTAAATTGGTTCACCTCTGTTAAATATCTCTATTATTAGTTTTCGTATATATCTTCCCATATAACAAAGATATGATGTGGGTAACATATTTGGATCGAAGTGCAGTAGCAGTAGTTCTTATCGAACAAACTTAGAAAAGTTAGATTTTTAAAATAAATTTTTAATATATTTGTGAGATTTTATTTAATTTAATTAAGAAGAGGGATAAATGACTCGTCCTTGGAAATAAAAAGCTTCAATTTGAAATTCAAAAATGCAAATTTGCAATATTGAATGTATAAATAGGGTCTCCAAATGGCGAAAATTGTCTAGCAACAACAACATCTAATACGCGTGAGGATCCCAGCAAAATTTGAAGGAAGGGGTTCCATGCGATGACGTGATTTCATGGCATCTTTTGCATTGGATCAAACGAAGTCGTGAAAGATCCGATCTTTTTATTAGCATTTGAACCAATGCAAAGGAAGTCGTGAAAGATACGATCTTTTCATCAGCATTTGAACCCATAAATAGGAAGTCGTGAAAGATCCGATCTTTTCATCAGCATTTGAACGCATTCCATCGATCCAATAGAGATGAATTTTGTGTTTTTATTTATACATTTTTTTCTAAATATATAAGATTAATTATTTACAATAGACTTGATGTTGTTGGAGACTCGAAATCACAACCAACGTTGTTAAAACTCTCTTCGTTATGATAATGTGATTGCAAAGGGTTGGTGAAAATGACATGTCAAAGCATTTGTGGAAATTACATGTCAAAGCATTGGTGTAAATGACATGCTTTGGATCCAAAAATTAATAGCATCTTTTGGGGTCCACGCTCATATAAAATTCATCGATGAAGATGCTAAAAAGATGACATTCCAGATCACTTTCACCTATGATTGAATAGCATCTTTGGCATCGAACATTTTGCTTGGATGTTAACCTAACCAGTTAACGAAACGATCGTCGCATAGCGGTTGATGTGTGTGTAGGACTTCGTCATAAAGCTCGATTAATTAAATTAATTAAAATCTTTTAATATATTTTAAATTCAAAACATTTTGGTAATGAATATGGTTCAGTTTCATTGTGACCCAGCAAAATTTGAAGGAAGGGGTTCCATGCGATGACGTTATTTCATGGAATCTTTTGCATTTGTTCAAACGAAGTCGTGAAAGATCCGATCTTTACATTAGCATTTGAACCAATGCAAAGGAAGTCGTGAAAGATCCGATCTTTTCATCAGCATTTGAACCCATTCCATCGATCCAATAGAGATGAATTTTGTGTTTTTATTTATACACATTTTTCTAAATATATCAGATTAATTATTTACAATAGGCTTGATGTTGTCGGAGACTCCACAACGACTCGAAATCACCGTACAAACCTTTAAAAATCTCATCATAATGATAATGTCATTGCAAAGGGTTGGTGAAAATGACATGCCAATGCATTGGTGGAAATGACATGCCAAAGCATTGGTGAAAATGACATGCCAAAGCATTGGTGTAAATGCAATGCTTTGGATCCAAAAATGAATAGCATCTTTTGGGGTCCACGCTCATATAAAATTCATCGATGAAGATGCTAAAAAGATGACATGCCAGATAGGGTGTCCAAAAAAACGGTTTTTCCAAACAAAACGGTTTTCGGTTAACCGAAATTTTCAACTTTTTCAAAAACCGGTTTTCGGTTTTCAAAAATTTTCAAAACCGGTTAACCGGTTTAAACCGGTTTTGTAAAATAGGTACAAAATGGCTCACAATTTATAAATATTTGATTCAAAATGTGCGGGAAGGTGTAAATTAAGTATAACGACTTCGTTATTATATAATTATCTCATAATATCCCTGTTATTTGACATTCAACATCGAAGTGAGGACAGCAAAATTAAGACTGAATAGTAAGAATAGTAAAAACCCTTACATATGTATATAAAATTGTGTACCAAAAGAATAAAGTTTACATTTTGTTGAGCCTGGATTCTCACACATGCGTTGAGAACCTCAAATTATCGTGCCGGAATCAAACATGCAGTTTTTATCGTTACCCTTTACAACCTTAAATTCGACAAGTTCTTAGTTTACAGTACTAATTCAAAAACGTATGAGTAACGTCATTCAAACTACCTTGTGATATTACGTATACGCAGTTGTTTCATAGATCTTTCAGTTGAACTAGATTGGCACAGCTATACGTTTTACACAAAATATTTTTCAAATTTAAAGGTATCTGACATATACAACATGGACCGTTCCATGTGTTAGTTAAGTTTAATTTACTTTCAAGAATACAAATTTCATTTAATATTAAAAATATTATTATTTTTTTAAAACCGGTTAACCGACACAAATAACCGGTTTTTTCGGTTAACCGAAAATGACGTTTTTGCCAAAAACCGGTTTCGGTTTTGTAACTCAAAACCGGTTAACCGGTTAACCGGTTTCGGTTTTGGACACCCTAATGCCAGATCACTTGCACCCATTATTGAATAGCATCTTTGGCATCGAACATTTTGTTGGGGAGCTACTGTATGTATTTGTATTCATATCGGAACCCGACCACCATACAAAATTTCGTGACGATCGGCCTTTAATTTTGCCTGGAGTATGCTTAAAATAAAAAATAAATTAAAATTGGTATACTAAAAGGAGGTCTAGGACGACTATTTCGCAGTGTTACGTGGATTTTGGTCAAAACAAATTTGTAATACACTTTCCACATTATAGTGAAGTTGTAAATAAGTGAGATCTAAAACCAGTGTTTCAAAGTGTAATTAGTTTTGCCATAAATGTGACGGTTGTTTAGAAATCGATTCAGCTTGAACAGTTACGCAAACGGTGTAATTCTAATTATATTATTATGGAACTTTATAATTTTTGCAAAAATTAAGTGGATCAAATGGACCGAAAAATAATTATAATAAAGCCTTTGCTTACACGTTTCCTCATAGTTTTCTTATAAAATTAATAAACTATTCCCAAAATGTATTATTGTTCATCTCTTTACCATATAAAAACAAAAGAAAATCTGTTGATAAATTTAGAAAAAAAGAATTTAGCCCGGAGTCGAGCTTTTTTTCACCACTCCGACTCCAGCAAAATTTGCTAGACTCCGACTCCGAAACCCTGGATGTAATCCATGACCACTAAGACATAACGGTTCCCAGAGTCGCTTATTGGAAACGGACCAGCTACAACCGTTGCGATTCTTTATATACAGAAAATCTTCCATTTAAGAAATGGGGATTACAGACCATCTACGGCTAATTATAAAAAATATAGAATTTGAACCATTGCATTCCACTGTCCACTTTTGCATAGTGTGTATTGACATTTCATCATTACAAAAATGTTTGCTCAACAAATCATGTCATGTCATTTTTAATGAGTTCTGAATATTAGTCTAAAATTTAAAGTTTACCAATTCACCCAGGAAAATGAAAGGCATCCACCGGGACTATATTTACTTTAAAGCGTAGAAAATATTAGACCATTGGTTTTTGCTTTAGACCCTTTATAGTTTGAGAAACTTATTAACTGTATTTGCAAACCGTTGTCAAATTTCAATTTACCATTAACACTAACTCTTCGTGAGTTAGCTGCAAAAGTTAATTAGTCGTTACGACCCCGTGTGACACCTGCTTCGTGAGTATTTTTATGATGTCACTTAGTCACTTTCAACACTAGCGTCTTCATCCTATTCTATATTTTGTTTTCCCTCTTTCTTGTACTTTTTCTAATTCAATTTCACTTCGTGTCATTCGTTAAGCCTTTCCACATTTAGAACTGTTTTTGCTTCTAGTGTTTTGAATGTGTGTGTGTGTATTACAACAAAAAGCTTTGCAGCTATTTCCTGTTGACAATCTCTCTTAATATAATGTTTGTATGTTTGTTTTGTTTCTTTTGCTCTTTCCAACAAAATGTGCAGAGATTTAGTTACTTCCGGCTTTGAAGCTAAGACAGATAAGCGAACTGAGCAACATTTTAAATCTGTTGAAATTGACAAGAATCATAGTAAGAATAAGAAAAAGGCCAACATTGTAACTACAATTAAAGGACAGTTTTGTTGTTAACGATATAGATGTTGTTGTGTTTTAAATCAAGATATTCGATTATGGCAAAAGACTTTTAGCTTTATTTTAAACTTTAGTATGCAGTTTTTGGCCATGTGGATATTGGATATCTTTAAAATACAGATTATATTTGTTGTTTATTTGTTTATCCATACCCCTTATATTGAATATTTTTATTCTATGAAATTTGAAAATCAATTTGACTAGCAACAAAATCTTAATAATGTCTCACTCTAAAAATTTATTGATGGCATCTCTGTACTGTAAGTATTATTATTTCCACGACAACTGAAATGTACCTTCTGCTTTTGTTCAATTACCGTAGTAGATGCCGTAACATGTGTGCGCTTTTATGTATCTGTGTACATGACATACGAATTAGCAGCATTATCCTTTGTGTAGCTGGAAGCTAATTAGTAAGCTAATACAATTGGCAGACAAAAGACAAACGCCGCCAAGAAATTTCAAGTGTAAATTAAGGATAATTTTTGGTGCTGAACTTCTCTCCACCAAAGGAAATATAATATTGGATCTTCAACTGTACATCAAGAACGGAAACAACAACAATAAGAATGCAAACTTGGTATTTTATACATAGCAGACAACAGACAGGCAGCGCCATCATCAACGGTAACAGCAACATTTGACGTCACTAACGAGTGAACAACAACATAATATTTTCAGTTGTGGCCAGGGCTACAGAGTTGAGTCATTTCTGACCAGACCACGACTCCAACCAAAATTCATTTACGACTAATTTTTTTCCGTATAAATGGAAGTTATCAAAACTCCACTTTAGTCTTCTAACCATTATTCACATCTGATATGCCTGATGAGCTGACTATCCCACAGCGAAACAATCGTAGCATATTGGTTGGGTGTGTGGTATTTCGCTTTTTCAATACAAACTCCTTAGGTCATTTTATTTCGATTAATTCAATTAATTAAAAACTTGATTTCCATTCCACGCTGTGTAAAATCAACGTTCCAGATTCTAACTACGACCATCTGTTAGAGCCTCCTCACCAAAGGAAATTTGTTTCCAAAAGTCCTCTAAAAATTACACATCCTTATTTTTTTGTAAAAGCTAAAAATCGACTCAGACTCTTACACCAGCGGAATAGCTCGACTCTTACTCATAGACACCGACACCGCAGCCCTGGTAGGATATGCCTCTTTGTTGTATTGAATGTATGTGAATAAGTTCTAGAACGACGGCAAGGGGGGAAGGAGATGCAAAGAGGATCTTTGTATACTTAACATCGCACCAATTTTGCTTCGGGGATAAAACAATGATGATTTGCATTGTCTTGGTTGCTCGCTCCAAGGAATCGCTGTGACACAATGGTGATGATGACAATGACGCTGCATTGTAATGCCACCAGGCTACAGCTGGAGTTTCGGATTATGTTCGAGAGGAAGATTTATGTATGGTAGAAGGCTAATTAGGTGTAAATGCTAACAGTCACAATTGTTCTTTTTGTAATGGCGTTAAGTTTCCTTACAAACACACACGCTCTCTTTCATCCACTAAGACATACTGCAACATTCCCAGACAAAATGTTGAAATTAAGTTGTATAAAACGCAAAAAGTTTGCCACTGTTGTTACGCTAATGGCAAAAGCTATAAGTCAGCATTGTATGACAACCAAATGGCGAGACCTAAAACTCGTCGACATGCTGCAGAGACAAAACCACAGAACACTGCACTATTGAATGAGGTCCTGTTATTATTGTAACCGCGGGGTAGCTGTGATCGAGGTAGAGGAATACGCCAAAACACATGCAAAACTTTGGAAAAACTTGCCGATTCTTTTGCTTGTTTTGTTGAATGCAAATAGGTTTTTGTTTACTCGGCAAAACTATATTTAACATTCTAATGTGTGTTTGTGAATGAATATTGCGAGTGTGTGTGTAACTAAACCACACTATTTTGAAATATAACTGCTGTAGACACATTAATTAAGAATTATAAATGCGACTTCAGTTTGCAGCTTTGTTTGTGATCGGTGAATTATGGACGATTATTGTATAAATGACTAAATTTACCGGCAGTTTACAACAAAAAAAAAACATTACTAGTTAAATGACGAATTCAATGTCATTGTATGTATTTCGAAATAAAGTTTTCTATTCGGGATCATACACGGAGGAAAACAAGTAAAAAAGTATCAGTCGGCTTTGCCAACAGAGATATACCCTCAGCCTGTGCAAGTTGAAACACGTTTTTCACAAACACCTTGTGTAAATTTTGGTCGTATGAACCGACAAACATGTTGATTAGGATTAAAGTTCAAAAATTTTGCGGTAAAGGTACTTAAAGGAATGGACCGACATAGACCATGGGGATGCCATAGGGGGTTTTTACACCCTTCGGGCTGTTTTCTAAAGAAGTATGGACTTGCCCCTGAAACAAATTTTACCATCGTAATTGAGGCAGCGAATGTAAGTTGCTTCAACAAAAATCAAAGTGATTCAATAGCAGGTCTTAAAGTGAACTTATCCAATTTTTCCGAATATTTTTGAACTTTTGTGGGGTAGGTACCTGCAGGAGTGGGCCGATATGGCTTATCTACGAACTTAAACTAAGTTTGGAAACAATATTACGAAGGCCAAATTTTGGCCGGAATCGGAATTTCCGTTCGAGAATTATCTTGCGCTTCCACCCATGAACATGGTGTCATAGGGTTTGTTTTTCAACTTTCAGGCTATTTTTCAGGAAGTATGGACTTGTACCTTCGTATAGGGGAGAGTGAATACAAGATGTTACAATAAAAGCCAAGGCGATTCGAGAGCAGGTCCTAAACTGAACTTTTCCGAAATTTTGTGTGGGAGGTACTCGAAGGAGTTTTCCGATTGAGTCCATATTGGAACCTCATCTAAGTCTGGTAGAAATTTCATAATGTGCAAAGTATGGACCAAGTCGTTTACTTCCTTCAAGAGTTATCGTTCGCACAAATTTTCCGAACATTTTCGAACTTTTGTGGGGGAGGTACCGGAAGGAGTGGACCGATATAATCCATCTTTGAACTTGAATTAAGTTTGGACAAAATATTACGAAAGCCAAATTTTGGACCGAATCGGCAGATCCGTTCGAGAGTTATCTTGCGCTCCAACCACTACAAACGGTGTCATAGGGTTTTTTGTAACTTTCAGGCTATTTTCTCAGGAAGTATGGACTTGCCCTTAATGAAACTTACAGCATCGTATAAAGGACAGCGAATACAACTTGCGTAAACAAAAATCAAAGAGATTCGAGACCAGGTCCTAAACCGAACTTTTCCGAAATTTTGTGTGGGAGGTACCCGAAGGAGTGGACCGATTGAGTCCATATTAGAACCTCATCTAAGTTTGGTAGAAATTACACGATGTGCAAAGTATGGACCAAATCGGTTATTCCCTACAAGAGTTATTGTGCGCACAAATTTTGCGACAATTTTTGAACATTTGTGGGGGAGGTACCTGAAGGAGTGGACCTATACGGCCCATCTTCGAACTTAAATCGAATCTGGACAAAATATTTCGATACCAAAAATTTGAACCGAATCGATTGATCCGTTCGAGAGTTATCGTGCGCACCAGCCAGCCAGACAGACAGACAGACGGACAGACAGACAGACAGACGGACGGACATTGCTAGATCTACTCAAAATTGTCTGAAACGGATATCGTACAAACATACTTGGGGTCTAAAACCATTATTTCGATGAGGCACATTTTTGGTCGTATCAAAGTGTAAATACCCTCTTTAGCCTAAAGGCTGAGGGTATAAAAAGGCCTCTTCAACATATGTCCCAAACAAACAGCAAACATATATTTGTTTGCAGTCAATTGAAAGGCAAAAGCAACAACAGACACATAGGTACATACAATTTTTTAAAGAAATACATAAAAGACTTTAATAAAAGAAGAACTGAATGAAATATTTTATAAAAAGTCACACTTTTAAAAAGAAAAAAAGATATAGAACATAGTTGAACGCTTCTCCTTAGTTGTGAAATAAAACACATTTTCCTCAAAGTTGAAATCATCAGCAGGAAATCGAATGATTATATAGTGTAATAAATAGGTACATCCATATTTCAAATATACACATGTATGTATATGAAAAATGTATTGATGTAATTACCAATATTAAATGCGATTTCTTCCTTGTCAAATAAAATATTTCCATCCACCTTTTTGATTCAATTATAATATTGCAATTTTAAAATGTATTGGGCATTTAATTTACTAAAAAGCAGCATTTCCTTAAAAAAAAAAAAAAAAAAAACAGAAAACACCCCAGCAAAATTTGAAGGAATTGGTTCCATGCGATGACGTGATTTCATGGCATCTTTTACATTGGTTCAAACGAAGTCGTGAAAGATCCGATATTTTCATTAGCATTCGAACCAATGCAAAGAAAGTCGTGAAAGATCCGATCATTTCATCAGCATTTAAACCCATGCAAAGCAAGTCGTGAAAGATCCCATGTTTTCATCAGCATTTGAACACCCAATAGAGATGAATTTTGTGTTTTTATTAATACACATTTTTCTAAATATGTATATAAGATTAATTATTTACAATAGGCTTGATGTTGTCGGAGACTCGAAATCGCAACCAACGTTATTATAACTCTCGTCTTAATGATAATAACGTCGTTGGTGAGAATGACATGGCAAAGCATTGCACGATGGGGCCGATGACATGTTTTTGAGGCAAAAAATCACGTGGGCAAGCTAGACCTCCAAAATTTCGTGCAGATGTTTATAATCGGCCTAGAAACTAATCTGCCAAATTTGGTTGATATCGGCTCATTTATATGTTCGCCCGATTTCGAGTAATTGATGGACCAAACACGAAAATGCTGTCCAATTATGATGATATTTAGAATATGTGGCGGAATTCGGACTGGAAATAAGTTAGCCAAGTTATTTTGAAATCGGTTCAGATTTGGATATAGCTCCCATATATTATTTCGCCCGATTTGAGGTATTTGATGCAACAAACATGCAAATTCTGTCCAATTTCGATGAAATTTGAAACGTGTGACAGGATTCGGTCTAGAAATATGTTTGCCAAATTATATTGAAATCGGTTCAGATTTGGATACAACTCTCATATATATTTTCGCCCGATTTGAGGTATTTGGTGCAACAAGCACGCAAATTCTGTTCTGTGTGATGGAATTAGGTCTAAAAAAAAATATGACAAATTATATCGAAATCGGTTAAGATTTGATATTTTCACCCCATTTTAGGCATTTCGTGCAGCAATCACTCTATATATGTTTAATTGTGATGAAATTTAAAGTGTCTGACGGAATTTGGTCTAGAAAACATTATTGAGACATCATTTTGAAATCGGTTCAGATTTGGATATATCGTTCATAAATTTTCTCTGTCGAAGTTAATTGTTTTCTCATTTTAGTTGGTTGATACCGAACTTCCTTGAGAACATAGTTTAAATATTTTTCTTTTGACAAATTGGCCGAAACAGAGGCGGCATGAATCAAGAGCTTGGTATTGTTCCGGGTTCATAGGAGACTTCCGAAGCAAATTTTCTTCCTTCACTATAATCCACATTAGGGCACCCTCTCTTCTTTATATCATTACCTTGTTCTAGCGTAAATACTTTGTCGCTAGCTAACCATAAGCTTTCAAATTGGAATACACGATTTTTTTACCTCCAATTGTTTATCTATTTTTGGTTAAGGCGTGCACAAATGTTATAAACTTGCTTTTTAACTCCCGTCACGAAGTTGTCTTTGACACCTCGATTAAATTTCGCAGAAATGCAGTCTATAACGTAGATACGTTTTCGCTGATTTTACAACCAAAAATTAAAAATATCCAAATTTTTAAGTTTTACGAAATCTGGAAGTTTGATAATTTTTTTATTCGCAAGTATACGCAAAATTTATTTTCAAAATCTGTTAGCCGGCATTGTCACCTTTCACCAGATAAATTTTTTTACGAGAATACATCTTGATACCGAAAGTTCTACTCCAAAGAACACATGGACGATACCACAGACTACATCAAAAAACATCACTTACTGACACAACAAATTATTGACCACATCTAATATTACATTTACATTTTTAACAATGATCCCTATTTACATCCCAGCAAAATTTGAAGGAAGGGGTTCTATGCGATGACGTGATTTCATGGCATATTTTGCATTGGTTCAAAGCAAGTCGTGAAAGATCCGATCTTTTCATTAGCATTTAATCCCATGCTAAGAAATTCGTGAAAGATCCGATCTTTTCATCAGCATTTGAATCATTTGTACAGATCACTAGAAACAAACAAGTCGATTTGTACATCCCTACATGTAGCGACATGAAAACAAAAGAGTATACATTTCCAATATTGTTGCTATAAAATTACAAAATTACAAATTAAATGTAGGTTCACGAATGAATTAATAAAGAGTTTGGTTTGTCATGAAAATCATATTTCAATACCAGAGACCTCCACCAAGGAATCCATGGTATGACCAGGAGTGTCGTACTGCTACCGAAGAGAAAAATGCGGCATATATGGCTACTCTACAATCAGTAGCAACGCGTAGCGCACGAGAGAGGTTTCGGGAGAAAAGGAGGAGAGGAGAAACGTCTTTTCCACAGGAAAGAGAGGAAAATGGAAAAGCGGGAGCGTGAAAAAATCGAGATGTACAGGAGTCAGAATGAGGACCGCAAATTCTACCAAAGAGTGGAACATCAAAATGATTCCTTTGGTACAGGCACATCCTCCTGTACAGACCAGCAATGTAATTTGGTAACTGATACAGATAGCGTGCTCGGGATATAGAAAGAACATTTTTCCAAACCGCTGGTATCCAATACTAACGAAAACAGCTAAGATACCAAAGATCCAATCCCAGAAGATGGTATTGAATATATATCGCCCGGCCAAGATGAGGCAAAGACAGAAATAAACAGGCTGAAAAATAGTAATGCAACAGGAGCCAATGACCTACCAGTCGAGCTGTTCAAAACCGGAAGCGACACGCTGATAAGGTGTAAGCATCAGCTAGTTAGTATCATCTGGCAGGAAGAACGCGTACCCGACGATTGGAACTTATGCATCCTAGGTCCAATCCACAAGAAGGGAGATAAGACTGTTTGCTCTAATTGCAGGAGCACAAGTTTGCTCCCTATTGCATATAAGTAGACATCGAATTTTTGCATATTTTTTTAAATTTAAACCAATTGAAACTACGTTATTATTTAATATTATATCGTTCCAATGATAGAAGTTCGATGTCATATTGGCATATGTGTGAGCGACTGAAGCCTATGTTCAATGAAATAATTGGACCCTATCAGTGCGGCTTTAAATCGGGCAAATCCACCATTGGCCAGATATTTACCTTGAGACAAATCCTGTAAAAGACCCTAGAAATGCTGATCGACACCTTCCATCTTTTGTCGGTTATAAAGCAGTCTTCGACAGTCCTATACGTTAAAAGGTGTTAAAAGCCATGTCTGATTTTAATATCCCCGCAAAGCTCATTCGGCTTTGTAAGATGACATTAACTGATACTCGGTCCTCAGTTTAAATAGTAAAGTACCTTTCTGAAGAGTTTATTACCAAAAGACGTGTCTCTTCAATATCCTGTTGCAGAATGTTATACGAGAAGCGAAGGTCAAAAGAAATGGAACAATATATAGAAACAACCATATGTTACTTGTTTATGCCGACGACATTTACATCATAGGTCGATCGGAAAAAGAAGTAACTGATACCTTTGCAAAAGTCGAAAGGGAATCTGCTAAAGTCGGTCTGGCAGTAAACGGCGATAATACCAAGTTGATGGTATCGACGCGTAATACGTCCACAGATCTCGCATCTGTTAATGTTGGTACCTACAATTTTGTGGTAGTAAGTCTATCTCGGCACCGCCGAAGAAGCATAGTGAAGGCCAACATTAAGAATAAAGCCACATCTCGTCAAATAAAAGTAACACTTTACAAAACACTGATACTACCCGTGCTAATGTATGGTTCCGAAGCATGGGTACTTGCGCAAGCAGATAAGGCAATGCTTGGTGTATTCGAGAGAAAATTTCTTCGAAAGATCTACGGGCCAATCTGCGTTGACGGCGAATATCGACGTCGTATGAAAGGAATCATAAGAATGAGTGATAGTGAACCCGTATAAATACGGGCCGCATAGAGGTTCACGCAGATCTGGATGGTCAATGCTTCGTTGGAGCGAACAAGTAAAACAAGACATCAGATTGGGAAAATAAATCAGCAAACAGAGAGGATTTCTTAGTTCGGCTTATGAAACAAATGTTCTGTACAAATCCAGATAAGTAAGTACGTAAGATGTTATAATGCAGTATTGACAAAGAAGAGGTGGACCAGAATGTGAATGCATTCAAAATAAAGTCAACTCTCGTTGATGTAAACTTTAATGCTATTTTGCCATCATTTGATCAGGGTATAAAAATGTATGGGCATGTAATCACCTTTGGGAGAGGCATTGCTGTCAAAATTCAATTTGAGGCTGTAAGCTCCATGTGAAGTCACCCTAGTTTTTAAAATCTCTTAATTCTTTTTTTACTGCTATCAACTATCAACCTGTTTGCATGGGTTTACGAAGTTTTCCACAAGGACAAGTTAGACATATATGTATTGTACGTCGAAAATTTATGCCATATACGTCAACGTCTCTAACAAGCCCCTCCGGTTTAATATTGTAGATGTTCGTGGATTAGGTCTTTCAATCGTGATGGAAGAGAACATATCCAGGCACATAAGGAATGAATAGGCTGCATGCAATACATAATGTTGACATCTAGGAGATAGGTATATCTTGTTAATTTTTTTTTGTTTGCAAAAAGTGTGCCACCATTTGCCATCTCTCCTAACTGCCTCCCTTTCTTCAGCCAGCAAAACATTACATGTGGAACAACTACCAATTCCTTACTGTGACAGCCATCTGTTACCCACTTTATTTAAAGTGCCAAACATGGCATGAACTTGCGAATGTTATCCGAGTACAAAGTAGCTACCAACAGCAGCAGTGCAACCCGAGTAATTCTGCTCAACTCTTGGGCCATCAGTATTTGTAACCGCCACTCACAGGCATCCCAAGGAGTCATGCCATTGGTTGGTTGGTTGTTCCTGCTGCTCAACTCAACAACTCTGTGACCACCATGATAATGTTCGTTTGGTTGGTTGGAGTATCGCAGTAAGTGGAGAGCCTGACAGTTAAGTGGCAATGTAGTGGTAGATATCGGTGTAAACTTGAATGCTCTTTTTGCCATCATTTGATCATTGACAGCTAGTTAGCACTATCAGCAGTGTCAGGTGTTACCAATGGCATGTACAAAACACTCGACATTCGGACAAACATACAGCGTCAATGCTGCTGCATTACCAATACTCTAACATGGAAGAAAAGGGAAAAGGTATAGTAGAAGAGCGGTGCCAGTGCCAGTGCCAAAAACAAGAAACCAACGTACACACAAAAATCTACAACCGGAAACGGAAGTAAGTGAGCAATGCCAAGATAATTTCAAAAAATTTGTCAGAAGGAGAGGAAAAAATTAGCAAAACAAGTTGTCGAAACTTTAATATGCCAAATAACTGATGAGCGTAAAAATATGGAGGGAAAATTTAAAAGAAGATTATAAACTTGGTAGGTATGAGGATTATGGTGACAGCCCTTTTTGGGCTAGTATGTCGAGCAGTGGCTTGTTTAGATTGTCCGTGGATCACAAAATACATATTACTGACCATTGACCAGGCTAGCAAAGATTGTAGACATTTATACATTTAAAAAATCTTTATTATAATAAATCATTGTTTATACAAATTTACATAATATAGTTAAAGTGCAGTATTGAAATAATTACAAAAATATAATTAGAAATTGCATTCATTTGAATATAATTAACAATTTGGAATGATCAAATTTATATACTTAACACAACTAAACTAAATGAAAGAATTAAAATAATTTTTAGAATATTTTTTGCTTTTCGCTTATAAATAAATTACTACTAATTTCTGAATTGAGCGTACTTCAAGTCATTCTGGTATTGAGGCGGGGAATTGCAAAATTAACACCAGAACAAGTTGTCGTTCCTCAATAGTCAATACTAGTCTTCGCTTATATCTAAATATTGGGAGATAATCACCAAACCTCTATTCGAAATCGAAAAAGGTTTACATTGCATACGGAAATAAACAGTTTTACAAATAATAGCATTGAAATGTAGTTTCTTATAAAAGTATGTAGTTTTGTGAGGTTTGGTGTGTGCGTCTATTTAACGGTAACCTTAAGACCACCGCGTATTACAGCCTCTGCAGGTGGAAATCGTCGACTTTGATTGACGTGTTTTCGACGCGTAATACTGGGTCTAGATGTGGGTTGCTTTTTAGATGTTGTAGCTGTGGGATTTGTATTTGTGGCTGATGTGGACTCAATGGATGACGAGGATGAGCTTCTTCCAGTATCTACAAAAGGTCTGTAGGTGCGAATGCCGGAGTTGGATCTTACCGGCAGTAGTGTTACCAATTTGGGCGTAGTTTCAGTAGTTGTGGCATCGGCAAAATGTGAAGATTTCAACATTTCTTCATATTTAGTGGGATCTATAACTTCAACTTCGGCCTCGCCCACCACAGGAATAGCGGCTCCCACGCCTTCGGCAGAGGTGTCTTCAATAAAGCTGGACATTGGTTTTATAAATGGTTCTCTTCTCATTTCCAATGCTAGAAGATCATCCTCCTCGGAGGTAGCACTAAAAGCAGGGGGTGGGAGTGTTGTGGTGGTAGCTCTCCTTGTTGTTGTTGCTGCAGTTGTTGTCTTTGCTGTTGTTGTTGTTGTTGTTGTTGTTTGTGTATGTAATGTTGTACTAGTTGTTGGTGTCGTCCTCATTGTTGTACTGCTGCTGGCTTTAATTCGAGACTCATTTTTCTGTGACTGTTTCAATTTGTTGTGTGAAAATGGTGGCTCCTTCGTTGGTAGACTTGTTGTTATACCTAACTTAGATGCCAAAGTATCGAATATGAAGGAAATATCTTGAATATTGCTGGCATTATTGATTTTGTTCTTTATATCGTCCAAGGTCTCCGATTCCGATTTCTCTGTCTTCTCCACATCTTCGGATACCCAAGCTTGTAGGGTGGTATTGAAAACCTTGCGCATGTTGCCAGTGTGGCCAAAATGATTAGCTGCTGAACTGTTGACAAATTCCCATTTAGAATGGGAGGGGAAGAGATTGGAATCATCCAACATGACAGGTGGTTTACTATTGCTAGGACGATACTTGATACGTTTGGTGGTGGTCGTGGAGGCTTTTTGTGTTGTAGTTGTAATGGTTGGAGCTAAAGTTGTGGTAGTATGTTTCTCGGTTGTCACCGCTGAGCTTACAATTGGTGTTGTTGCATCTGTTCTTTTTCTTTGATTGGCCATTTGGTTACGTTGTAAAATCAATTCTTTCAGATTTAAAAAGTTTGGTTTACCAGTGGATGCTGAAGTAGATGTCGTTGTGGTGGATGATTCTTCTTGGGATATTTGGTTTGTTGTACTTGACATTTCTGTGGATTCGGTTTCAGGTTCAGCTTCTTTACTTGATGTCGTGAAGGAATCTTCTTCCGGTTCAACACGAGACTCAAGTGGTTGTTCCTGTTTGGATTTGACCTCATCCTTAGGCAAATCCAGCCAATCCATAAAGAATTCTCCTATTTTATCCGCCAGCTCCGATGTTACCGAGGAACTATCCATTTCATCTTGCATGGGTTTTACAGTGGGTTCAAACTGTTCTTTTTTCCTTGTGGAGACAATATTTCCGGTGGTGGTGGTAGTGGTTGTTGTTGTGGGCATATCAATCTTATCATCGGATTTTTGAGTTACATTTTCCGGTTTCTTGGCCAGTATTCCATCACCCAAATGTTCGAATTTATCATTTCCTGCAGGAATTTCAAAATGCAGTTTATTTTGTGATGCCAAACCAGGCGTCAGGGGCTTAAATGGTGGTATTACTACATCATCAATAAGAGGAACGGGTAAGGGATGTGGCTGTACGGAGGATCCTACCCCCAAACGTTCAATGCTTTCCGATGCTGGCATGAAAACTGGATTTCCAAAACTGTGGTAGAACATCATCTCTTGAGGATTTTTAGTTTCACTTGACATTTCGGGTTTTCTATAGGCTGGGCCAAAGAAATTGGGTGTGTAAGGATCTAAGGCTGGTTTTGGTGGTCTGGGTTCCTCGGGTAAGAAAGGCAATTCAATTTCATCAATACGTCTTCGAGGCGGCTCTTCGTTGATGGCAATGGGTGGTAATGGTGTGGATTGGAATACTGTGGGTAATGTTTTGGTTGGGAACGAAGGTGGTGGACCAGGCAAAAATTCGGGTACTTCGCGATGTATTGGTCTCCAGGGTTGGGTATCTAAAACTGGCACCGAAGTGAAAAGATTTTGATCTAATTTTGGTAACACTTGAGGAGGATGCGACGATGATACAATTGAGGGGTAGGTGAAGTGATTGAATGGAACCGAGGATGTAGGAAGTCGAGATGTGGTTGGTTTTGTTGTTGTTGTGGTAGTTGTAGTTGATGTTGTTGTTGTCGTGGCAGGTGTTGTGGTGGTTGTTGGTGTGGTTGTCGTAGGGCTTGGTGTTGTGGTGGTTGTTGTTGTCGTTGTCCTTTTCGTAGTGGTAGTGGTGGGAGCTGGAGTTGTGGTTGTTGTTGTTGTGGTACTGCTACTGCTTGTGGTTGTCATTTTGCTGGTAGTTGGTTGAGATTGTGGCAGAATTGTGGTAAGTTTTTCAATTCCTGGCTTTTTGGGTTTCACTCTGAGAGCATATGGGGTGACTGTCTTGGGTGCCAAACTGCTGCTGTGTCCATAAGCTCTGGTGGGTGTGGTCTTCTTGCGTGATATATCAGCATCAGTTTTGGTTATTTCAAAGGATCCTTCGAAAGAGCCTTGAATAACGGGGGCATTTTCGACATCAACATCAGGTTCATCATCTGGCGAATGAGGCTTGGCTGTCGTCCTGCTTTTACCAGAAGGTTTGTTAATGAGCGCGGGTGGACTGCCACCTTTCTTCATTAAACGTTTCTCCAATTGCGTTTGACTGGTGGGCACGGTGTGCTAAAAAAGGGGGAGGTGTTAAAATTGAGAACATGAGCGTGTTGCTGTTGCTGGTTTAAACATACCGCATCCTTAAACAATGAGGCTGACTTGACGACTTGTTCATCCAATATACGTTTCACCTCTACGGAATCAGCATCAATGCGTAATGATTTGTACAACGATTTTGCGGTGGTGGTTTCCAAGAAGATGGCCTCTTTAATATATTCCTCTACATTGTGTATATTCCTAGAAGCAAATTAGACTGTGGATAAAAGGAAAAATCGGGGATTATATTCAACTTACTTAGGCAATTTTCTAACATCAAAGAAGGCTCGGAAGTTCACTTTTATCAAGGGTCCCTCTCCAAAGCCCCAAACATCGGTTCGTATGGGTTGTAAACCCTGATCAATTAAAGCTCTATCCACAAAGCGTTTATAAAATTCTATTTTTTGCTTATACGAGGCAGTGTGATTATATTTAAGACCTGTAGAAAACATATCACCTTTGGCAATGCGGAAGGTACCCTCAAATCCCAAGACAGCTGGAAAGATTATAAAATAAACATAGAAACTTGGCAACTTATAAAAAAAGATATGTTTCTATTTCCAACTTACGATCCTCCATATTGCCCTTAATGGAACTAAAATAGAATGCCAAACCGGCAATGGATATCACTGCCAGTAGCACTATAAATGCCGCTGTGGTTAGAATTATTGAAAACGATCTGGTCTTTTGATAGTGCAAATGTGGTTTTGCGGAAAAGGTTGAGGGCGCTAAATTCCGTCCATCTCTCCACATGCCCCAAGAACTGTTGTAGCCATATGGAGTGGTTGTTAGATTGTCTGTACTGTACGAAGGCTGATTATTCATGTGATAGTAGGCGCCCAATGTGGAACGCCTTCCCAGTGTGTTTTGGTATGTATAGTCATTGGACTGCAAAGAAAGCGAAAACGAAAATATTTATTTAATAAAAGTTTTGTTAGAATGGTATGATATGATATATATGGCGAAAAACAAAAATTTTTTACAATCGATGAATCCGAGTTTCACCCTTTCAGAATTCGCGAACTGTTAACATGTTCTATATAGTATGATATACATTCTTTAAACTGAAGTGTTTTAGGAGGAATCCCATAAGGTCGACCATTAAAATTAATTTACGTGGAAGCTGTGTTGGCATCAATGTAGAAAAATAGGTAAAAATGGGTTGAAGCCAACAAGTTTTTTTATGCTCCCTTCCGATTTTAGGCTTAACCTTATATTTTATAGACATATGCCCAAAGAAAGTCTCAAAGAATACTTCATGGGCAATATGATACTAGTGTATCATTTTTCGATATATCCACTGCATCCACCTAAAATTGATGCTGACATTTTGAAGCCGGAATTTCGGGGTTTTTTGAATTGTTTTAATAATTCGGACGCGCAACAAGATAATATTCAAAACTCACATTAGGATTATAAAACTCGTGATTCTACGTCGTTTAATGCATATCTCATGAGTGTGCTCCTTACAGCATCCTAGTAATTGGAGTCTAAAGGCCAATATTTGATGCGTGATTTTTTTTAAAAAACCTATTTTTTGCGTTTAAAATTTACAAGTGCCATTCAATTTCCTTTGTACCCCGCGTGAATTTAGTTTTTTTTACGCGACGGATCTAATGAGACCTTCCGCGATCGAATCCATCCACTAAAACCGCGGATATAGATACCCTGAAAATAGGAAAAGCAGCAAAAAATTATTTCGACAAATCCGCGTACTAAACCGCGATTTTCTTGAAATTTTTTTACGTAAATGGAATCCTTTATACGCGATTATAATATTTGCGAAAACGCGTGTCATAAATTACAGAGATTCGCGTGTAATATGGGTTTTTCACCAAAAATAGAATGTGGAGGCACATCCGCGGTTCTTGAAGAATCTAATTAAAATTGGTATATTTGGACGTATTTTTGATAGACGCTGACGAAACCGGATGCGCATCAAAATCGTATGCACATTGCGCGACTTTTACCAACTTGAAGGTTTTTTGCAGTGTATGATGCAACTGGTGGCACACAATGGCCCCTGAGTGAAACATCGAAATATGCATAAATTTTGGCAGAGATTGATTCGCTGTATCCAAAAACGGATGCGCATCAACCGACTTTAACTAATTCGCGAATAACAGGCTTTTTAATTATAATATTAATTGAATGATTGTAATTTCAATATTACTCTTAATTTCCTACCCTTATAAGTTATCACAGTAATCAGTTAAACTCTCGCAATGGTAAACCATATGTTTTGATGAAGTTTTAACTGTATACATTCATTATTCTATGGGATTTTAGCAAAATAGATGGAGAACTCCTAAATATTTTTTTCTAATTTTTAGAATCAAACCAAAAAAATATTTGCAACAATATTTTCCAACAATAAGTTTTTCTCTTTTGTTGTTGCTATAATATGCAATTTATGTACCCAATCTCTATAAATTTGGTATCATATTTTTCTACGCATTGTCTAGATTCCGCATATATTCTTTAATTTATTTTTTGAGGGTTTGTACGGATTCTGGGACAGGATAATTTGGATTTACTTCAAATTTTTTTTATTATTTGTTGACTTTCCGCGAAAATAATAATAAATTTAATAACTATTTAAACATCTACGAATAGATATGGACTGATGTTAACGATTTATGCATACATTTTCTCATAACAACAAAAAAGATATTTTTAAATATTTTTTCTTTATATGAGAATAAAAACCGCTATAACTTTTGCGCGCATTGGCCAATTTCGTGAACGCGAGCAGATTTGAAACCGGATTTTTTTCCTTTACCTCTGTACCAAAAATCGTAGATGTGCTCGTAAAAAAAAATTTTAATTTTTTTCAAATGGAATTGTAAAGGAATTTTGTTATTCGCCATATACATAATATTGTTTTGCTACAGAGGCTGTAAGAATCCATTTTTGAAAATTTTAAAATTGTTTTCATTAATAAATTTGAAAACTTTTAAGAGTTTATGAGAACGTGAACATGCCTTATATGTTGGCTTTCCTTATTATACCCTCCACCATAGGATGGGGGTATATTAAGTTTGTCACTACGTTTGTAACTACTCGAAGTATTCATTGTAGACCCCACAAAGTATATATATTCTTGATCAGCGTGCAATTCTACATCGATATAGCCATGTCCGTCCTTCCGTCTGTGGAAATCATTCTAGCGTCCGAACGGATTGACGTAGGTTGATGAAATTTTGGGAAAATATGTTATATTTACGTAGGACTTTTGGTATTGAAAGCGGGCCATGTAGGTCCACGCTTTCGTATAGCCCCCATACAAAATGACGCGTGACGCGTCGTCGTTTTAAGGAATTTTTAAGATATTTGGCCCATTTTACCACCGAATTGGTTGTAATTTGGTACTTTGTGTCTCCAAAGGCCAAAAAATATTCCTACCAAAGTTGGATTATATAGGTCAACGTTTTGGTATAGCCCCCATATAAGGCCCCATATAAAGTACGCGTCATTTTAATATATTTTGAATGTATTAGACCCATTTGACCACAGAATTGGTTGTAATTTGGTATTTTGTGTCTTCAGAGGCCAGAAAACATTCCTACCGAAGTCGGGTTATATAGGTCCACGTTTTGGTATAGTCCCCACATAAGACCCCTTATAAAGTACGCGTCATTTTAATATATTTTGAATGTATTAGACCCATTTGACCAAAGAATCGGCTGTAACTTTGTATTTTGTGTTGTCAGAGTCTAAGAAACATTTCTGCCATAAAATGTTTATATAGGTCCACGTGTTGATATAGCCCCCATAATACAATATCTCCCGATTTTCGATATTTTGAACGTTTTAGCCTCATTATCACACCGATATGGCTGAAATTTGGTATTTAGTCTTCTTTAGGCGTATAAAACTTTCCCCCAGAAATTTGTAGGTATAGGTCCACGCCATCATATAGCCCTCATAGAACGGTACCTTCCGAATTTCGGTATTTTGAAGGTAGTGGCCACATTAATCCACCGAAATGGCTGAAATTTGTGGTGGAGGGTATAAAAGTTCGGCCCGACCGAACTTAACGCTTTTCTTACTTGTTTTGGAGTCACATTGTTGTTTTCTTATTTTAAGATAGTGTGGCTTTCCCAATAATAAATCTGCAGTGAGTTATTTGATTACTAAAACAACAACAGCACTGGCATATTTTAAATAAACCCAGCACATTAGTCGTAGATAGAGTAAGGAAAGACGGCCAATGAACTTTATAGTTTTGCCAGAATTGCTTAACAGTGAGTCCTCACTAGTAAGATATTTATGAACGTGTAGGTGTCTTCTGTAAGAATTAAGCCGAAGATATTTCATTGGAAGAACGCACTTCTTCCTCTTATCACAAAAAAGTAAACGCGTTTCAGTACTTAAATTTACTTTCATATATTTTTCTTTGTACCAATCATTAAAATCATTTCTAGTGAAGCAATTTTATTTTCTGCTCAATCATTATCGAAATGATGCTGTAATTATATTAAATCGCCACTAAGTCTTAAAGTCAAGTCATTCGTCTTACGATGATTTGATGGTTGTTTTACTTCTTCGTTCCATGACGTTAGCAAAATATTTTTCTTTCAAGATTTGCCATTTTTTTATCGTAAATAATTGTGAAAAATATTTTGCTTCCTGTTTATGACGCAATTTAATGTTTACAACAACTGATTGCTAAGAAGAATTTATGCTAAAAGGGTAATGGCCCTATCTGCTGATTATCTTTTCGAGTACTGGCTCATTTCTTTGCTAATCGTTGACTATACAATTAACGGATTTTGTAAATGTGGCTAAGAATGTTTTTGCTTCATGACTGCTTCATTTACTTGTCATATACCCAAAACATATTTAAGAACTTGTCCTTAATTATACATATCCTATAGTAAATTTAAGGCTTGTCCATTACTCATAGTTAGACATTTTTGGAATGAAGTTTTTTCTTTTGCAATGCGTATCTCTAATGATTATAAAAGTATTATTCATGGATGTGCGGCAGTGTAAAATTGTGCAACGCTTACTTCTGTGTGTAAAGCTCCGTAAAATCAAATGGATATCCCTCGAAATTGCTACTATTCTATTAAATATAGCTCATTTGGTTGGAGGGAGATTTCCCTACGGGACAGTTTAAAAATAAAAAAGCATCAGCATCGCGATTGCGTAGAAAACACATATAAATAAAAGGAACTATTATAAAACTTCTGATATAAACACATACAGAGACTTCAACTAACAATGATATACCCTGTTTTAGTTTGCAAGTTCTTGATATAGTATAACACTAGAGTGTTCTACTGACGACTTTATATTTTAAATGGATAGCTTTTTGCATTCCAATTGCAGCAGCACAGATTTAAATTCTATATCGAAACCTTCAAAATATATCCAGCCGGATAGTAACCATGAATGGAACTTTGGGCGTAACTGACAGAAACAGAAACGTTGCTATCACCAAATTCTATTATTTTATCGCAAAAAATTGGAAAATAGTTAGTTCAACTTTTATGACGCAATTAATTGACCCAACAAGATGCCAAGATCATCTTCTACGACCAATTGAATTTTTTATAGAGCAAGACGAGATTACTGTGAAAATATGAAAATATATATGGCGAAAAACAAAAATTTTTTACAATCGATGAATCCGAGTTTCACCCTTTCAGAATTCGCGAACTGTTAACATATTCTATATAGTATGATATACATTCTTTAAACTGAAGTGTTTTAGGAGGAATCCCATAAGGTCGACCATTAAAATTAATTTACGTGGAAGCTGTGTTGGCATCAATGTAGAAAAATAGGTAAAAATGGGTTGAAGCCAACAAGTTTTTTATGCTCCCTTCCGATTTTAGGCTTAACCTTACATTTTATAGACATATGCCCAAAGAAAGACTCAAAGAATACTTCATGGGCAATATGATACTAGTGTATCATTTTTCGATATATCCACTGCATCCACCTAAAATTGATGCTGACATTTTGAAGCCGGAATTTCGGGGTTTTTTGAATTGTTTTAATAATTCGGACGCGCAACAAGATAATATTCAAAACTCACATTAGGATTATAAAACTCGTGATTCTACGTCGTTTAATGCATATCTCATGAGTGTGCTCCTTACAGCATCCTAGTAATTGGAGTCTAAAGGCCAATATTTGATGCGTGATTTTTTTTAAAAAACCTATTTTTTGCGTTTAAAATTTACAAGTGCCATTCAATTTCCTTTGTACCCCGCGTGAATTTAGTTTTTTTACGCGACGGATCTAATGAGACCTTCCGCGATCGAATCCATCCACTAAAACCGCGGATATAGATACCCTGAAAATAGGAAAAGCAGCAAAAAATTTTTCGACAAATCCGCGTACTAAACCGCGATTTTCTTGAAATTTTTTTACGCAAATGGAATCCTTTATACGCGATTATAATATTTGCGAAAACGCGTGTCATAAATTACAGAGATTCGCGTGTAATATGGGTTTTTCACCAAAAATAGAATGTGGAGGCACATCAGCGGTTCTTGAGGAATCTAATTAAAATTGGTATATTTGGACGTATTTTTGATAGGCGCTGACGAAACCGGATGCGCATCAAAATCGTATGCACATTGCGCGACTTTTACCAACTTGAAGGTTTTTTGCAGTGTATGATGCAACTGGTGGCACACAATGGCCCCTGAGTGAAACATCGAAATATGCATAAATTTTGACAGAGATTGATTCGCTGTATCCAAAAACGGATGCGCATCAACCGACTTTAACTAATTCGCGAATAACAGGTTTTTTAATTATAATATTAATTGAATGATTGTAATTTCAATATTACTCTTAATTTCCTACCCTTATAAGTTATCACAGTAATCAGTTAAACTCTCGCGATGGTAAACCATATGTTTTGATGAAGTTTTAACTGTATACATTCATTATTCTATGGGATTTTAGCAAAATAGTTGGAGAACTCCCAAATATTTTTTTCTAATTTTTAGAATCAAACCAAAAAAATATTTGCAACAATATTTTCCAACAATAAGTTTTTCTCGTTTGTTGTTGCTATAATATGCAATTTATGTACCCAATCTCTATAAATTTGGTATCATATTTTTCTACGCATTGTCTAGATTCCGCATATATTCTTTAATTTATTTTTTGAGGGTTTGTACGGATTCTGGGACAGGATAATTTGGATGTACTTCAAATTTTTTTTATTATTTGTTGATTTTCCGCGAAAATAATAATAAATTTAATAACTATTTAAACATCTACGAATAGATATGGACTGCTGTTAATAATTTATGCATACATTTTCTCATAACAACAAAAAAGATATTTTTAAATATTTTTTCTTTATATGAGAATAAAAACCGCTATAACTTTTGCGCGCATTGGCCAATTTCGTGAACGCGAGCAGATTTGAAAGCGGATTTTTTTCCTTTACCTCTGTACCAAAAATCGTAGATGTGCTCGTAAAAAAAATTTTTAATTTTTTTCAAATGGAATTGTAAAGGAATTTTGTTATTCGCCATATGTACATTAGGGCTATAACCAAAAAATACCACCACATAGCCGTGTAGAGCATGAAAAACTATTATGAAATGTGGTGTCAATTTTTCTCTACCGCGAAAAAAGTTTCCGCACCAAATACATTGAAGTTCTGTAATGCATTTTTTAATTTTATCAGTGATAACAACATATTTGCTTTTCATTAAAATTTTTATTTTTTTGTAATCTAATTTAAATCATTATCAAAGCGTTCTGGACCAATTTGTTCTAAAATCGCGTCATTTCGGACCATATTAAGATTTTTTGACACTATTGCAATTTTTGGTTTTTCTTTATAAACTCGTGAATTTTATGTTTATATTTTTTTCACCTATCGGACCAGGGAATATGGGGTCATTTGCAACGAATTCGCGAAAGTTGCAGGCTGTTTTTGTTGACTTTGCCTGTGAGAATTGTATTTTGTTGTAAATTTAGTTTAAGATTTCGAGGCGGTAGCTCGATTATAACTATTTTGACACTCCTTTCCATACAAGTGGGACCACTGTGCGGCGGTACAGATCTATGGAGATCTATATTAAAACGTGGACCTATACCAATAATTCCCAGCAGAAATATTTAGAACCCCAAGTGAGACTAAATACCAAATTTTACATGCAAATTTTCTGTTGTATAATGTGGCCAAAAATGTTAAAATATCGAAAATGAAAACGTAGATTTATACCTCCAATGGAGACTTAATACTAAATTTTAGCAATTTCGTTTGAAGAACGCGGCTAAAACCTTAAAAATACCGAAAATCGGGCGGTACCATTCCATGGGGGCTATATAAAAACGTGCAGTGGAAGAGTAGTAGAAGCTGTTGTACTAAATTATAAAGCTATATTTTAGTGGGTGCCAACGGTGTGCAATAGTACGCACACCCGCCTTGCACGCTGAAGGTCGTGGGTTCGATTCCCCGGCCAGACAACATCAAATTTTCAACGGTAACAAAATACCCCTCAGTAATGTTGGCGACATTTGCTTAGTATTTCAGCTATATAAAACTTCTCTACAAGTGGTGTCTTAAGACACGACGTTCGGACTCGGCGATAAACAGTAGGTCCTATATCATTGAGCCAATATAAATCGGGGTGCACTCATTGATATGAGACAAATATCCCTTGTCCCATCTGTGAACAGCACTACAAGTTATAATATCAAACATTATTTTATTATTTTGTTATTAATTGAGTTCCAGGAAATATTAAAACTTCAGTGTGAACACAACATGTGAATATATGAACATATAATATGTTTGAGAAAAAATCTATATTGGAATAAAATGCATTCATAATAAAGTTATCATAGCATTCTAAAAAACTATTATTATTAAAGATCATCCCATGAAGGATTCTTTTTTGAATTCCTTCTTATCGCTAACCCATGAATGTTGGACATGTTAGTACGACAGCAATGACACATTGTTGAAATACTCTGAAAATGTAAGCCATTTCTTATCATCTGTCATTACAATAAAATATATTAAAACCACGAAAAAATATAAAAATGTATCAGCCTTCTGAACGAAAATTTCCCTTTTTAATTCATATTTATTAATGCTAAATCTAAATGTTCACATTAACAATATTTTTGATCTATGTGTAAGTAATCAATTCCCCGTGAGTTTTGCTTAAGAAGGAGAGTAAGAAAACTAAATGGGAATTCACGTTCAGAATAACACCCTATATCGTCTTACTATATGAGGGCTATATAAAACGAAGGTTGGTAGAAATGTATGTGTTGGCCCACACATAAAAGTAGGCCTATAAAGTCCGAATGAAATGCCATAATACAAAGAAGTTTTGAAAATAAAACTCTGTTTGTAAAATTTCCAATAAATGTTTAAATTATATTAAATTTTCCTTACTACCAAAAAAAAATTCACATATTTTTTCAACATCTTTAATTAAGTACGAATTTTCATTACTTAAGATTTCTTTCAAGTGTACTGTGGAGCTCTACAGCCAACTTTGTTGTTACTTCTCAATAGACCGGCAATATAATGACGTACTTTAGAAACAAAACGTACGTTTGTTATTACACTTCTTCTCTTCAGGGTTACTATAATGTTGTACGTTTTATATACTTCTATGTTCATCTAGAGTAAGTTCAGTAATGATATAAAGACTAACTAACACATATACACAAACCACAGATTAATGTTACTTGACGTACGCTTTTCTTGTCTTCTTTTTTGCTATTGGATGTTTTCTTTTGAAGCAGCAGCATCAGCAGAAGTTGGTTGGTGTGGAGGCAGCAGTCAAAGTGATACATTATTATGCTTCTCTGGTTAAGTACTGGCTTGGCATCTAGTGATTACAACTGTTGGCATTAGACGATTGTCAGAAGCTGGCGTTTGCCTAACTTTGATTGTAACCCCCTCAAGCCATTTTGATTAGATTTAATATCAGCGTTCCATGATCTCTCCGAAGTACGATATTTTACTATGGCTGCTTTTATTTCGTTGCTCATCCTCCTTTTTGCACTTGAAATGTGTTAACCACACAGATTATAGCGTGAAAAAATATTTAGTTGTGCTTTTACTCTCGTTGCTACTAATACTTTTGGTATTCAACTTGCTACACAACAATTATGGCCCGAGGAGGAGCAACAACAACATTGGTGGCCATCGTCATCATCATCGTCACTATGTGTTGCTATTGAAACTGAGCAGCATGTTCTTTGTCATCCACTACGACGTCAATGTTGACGATGTCATCATTCGAAGATGCAGAGCATGGCTATCATTTACTTGGTTCTGGGCGCACTGCTCTTGGCAGTTCATTGAACTTATACGCACACATTCAATTTAAACAAATACCATAAAATATTTTTGTATGAACGTAGATGTCGTATCTAGAGTATACATATTTACGTACGTTGTATTGTTCTCTTAGCGGTTTTGTATTGCTGTTGTTCTTGTTCTTGTTGTTACTTTCACAGTCTATAGAATACGCATCCATCTAAACAAGTGTCTCGATAGTTAGTTACCAGCCGGCTCACAATCTTCTAGCCGTTGAAATTGTATATGAATGTATCTCTGGCAGCTTTTGTTCGTTCCATCAGTCTGTCAGCCTATCTGAATATTTGCCGGTTCTTCTTGTTTATTTGTATTGTAGCCAAACAATGTTAAAGGTATGAAGATATATATTTTTGTGTGTTGTTCATCATGCTTGCTTACACCGTGTGTCTCCTCAGAGTGTTCCTCTTAACCATTGTGAATGCTCCATTCAAAGTTTTGTGGTGGCTTAAGTGCTAGGCTGTGTAGAATCACTAAAAGTACCAAGCTCTTCTTCTTTTACCATCCATCTTCCTAACTATTTGCATATACATTCATATTTATCTCGACAGGCTTCCGTTAGTACTGCCAGTCAGTCAGTCATCCATCTATTCATCTGGTGTTTTTGTTTTTGTGGCCATGGTGCAGACTTAAATTTAATATTTTCAACGTACTATATATTAAATCTCGACCATATGGTTGGAGTTTTCATTTTAAGGTTTACGCAATTGCGTTGCTTATCTAAATCTCATGATGCCTCTTAGCTTGGGCTCTCGTTTTGTTTGTTGCCTTTTCCTACTGATTTGTTTGTTAACTTTTTAATACATTTTGCAGGGATGGCAAAACGTCACAGTTTAAATTAAAGTGGTGTGTAATCGTAGGTGCCCTTGGCAGTCCCCTGCGTATCTTATTCGATACCTTCCCAAGAATATATTGATGTAGATCGGTGTAATTTTTTATTTGGATTTTTCATTGAAAGGTTTCCATCTCTGCTCCTCAGGAAACGAGGCAAAAAATGTTGCCTGTCATGGACTTTTAATAAAGATAAATTCAAATAAAGTATCCATATATGGATATGTGGTTTGTCAACATTCAATGATGATAAGTCATTGGCTAGTGATATATCAACATAGAATCACATTTGGTTTAAGAGTAATATTAAATATGTTACGGTGGTAATGGAAAATGAGAACAATTACATAGGGATATATTTATGACCCAATTGCATTGCTTATCTCAAAATGCTAAGTAGATACTAATGTTTAATTTAGTCAAGTGTATCATAGTGTAATTTTTGTTATTGTTTCCACCTGAAAGTTACTTGCTTATATGTAAATGGTTCCGTGCCCAAACATAAACAGTTCTTCTTTATGGTTTTGTTTATTTGGGATATTTTCTTTATCTTTAAATTTTTTCCAAACTGAGTAACAATTTCTAAACACAACATTGCTGTCAACCACCGGCAATAACTATTGTCGGTGCTACAACAAAAGTTTAAACCACACCTTTGTTTATTTATTGTCTCTGGTTTTTGTCTCGTCAGCTTTTGGTCTTTAGTTTGAGTTTTTCATCATCATCATCATCATCATCGTCGTCATCAACTGTTTATACTCCTTATGAGTCATTATCTCGATATACTCTCCAATGAGGGATACAGATAAGTTATGTGAATGGATGAATGGATGGATGCATGCTTAGAAACAACATTTTTGTGGTTGAATGACTTTTTCATATTATGTCCTTTGGTCTTGTCGTATCAGTGTCAGTTATGATCTTTGGTATGGTATTTTGAATTTTAAAAGTAGGATTCATATTCAACAGAAATTAAAGTGTGCATTTATTTATAACTTGTCGTCGTGTGAGATACAAAGATTGAATAAGTTCAATTCGGATAGGTAATAGATTAAATCCAGGATCAGACGTTAGCTGTGATACCTAACAAACTAATAAATATTAATATATAATAATGTGAAAAACGAATTTGCTACCTACTGCCTCCAAGACATCAACGTGAATTCATTGACTTTTTTAATGGAAGTGGACTTTTGTCCACAACACTACTCAACAAACTGAATGACCATATCCTATCAAATAGCTTGAGAGAAACATTTCCCAGAACTACTATCGGTTTAAAATTCAGTCAAAGAATAGAGCGATTTATTGCAAATGAAAGTATTTAATATTGTTACAAAAGTAACTGGTGTATTTCAATTAATTTAGACGAATTTCTGCTAATTTAAGAACGTAAATTTTCAACAACAATTACTATATAGAATTCACATCACTACTTTTCTGTGTTTGTTTTGCTAATGTTATTGTTTTGCGCTTTCAATTCTCTATTTCTTTCTTTCATTTATTTCGACTATTCAATTTTGCAACAGCCAATATATAGAGTTTACTGCAATTCTGAAATTATCGCTTAAGCTAAGGTCACATTAGGCAAATATTTGTTCCAGCGACCGGCAGTGTGCGCTTACTAAGAGCAAGTGAGCGTAAATAATGCATTGAAATTTTCTGCGCACTTGCTCTCACTAAGCGCACACTGCCGGTCGCTGGAGCAAATATTTGCCTAATGTGACCTTATATTTAGTCTTAAATTACAATGTTTACTTACCTATTGTTGTTGTACTCTTTCTCTCTATTTATGTTGACTATTCAATTATGCTTCTACATTGTGATATTGTATCCCATTCTCCTCTCCCTTATTTACTACCACAGCCCCATTAGTTGTTTACACTCACCGGTCTGTATCGGTAAGCATTTCGTCTGAACATTGAAGAACCTCCCAGATTAAGGAGACTCGAACAGTCTATGTATAAGCGGACACGCAAATAAATCGCGACTTTAAACCGTCAGTGTAAATAAAGTGTAAACTAAGTGAACTGAAGTCTTGGGTCAGTATAATATAATTGTTCCACAAACATGGGTCAGTATAATATAATTTCATGTCAATGAGTGCACCCCAATTCATATTAGCTCAATGATATGGGACCGAACGGCGTTTCTTAAGGCACCACTTGTAGAGAAGTTTT
Organism: Musca autumnalis; assembly: GCF_047663935.1. Classification (NCBI taxonomy): domain Eukaryota; kingdom Metazoa; phylum Arthropoda; class Insecta; order Diptera; family Muscidae; genus Musca; species Musca autumnalis. Next base: position 2,114,247 of record NW_027411755.1, on the reverse strand, counting down.
ACATAGCTGAAATATTCAGGAAATGTCGGAAATTTTTGATGTTGCCTGGCCGGGGAATCGAACCTGCGACCTTCAGCGCGCAAGGCAGGTATGCATACCTTTGCACGGTGGCCCCTTGCGTGAATAACTGAAGTGAAGTTAATAAAGCATTGTAAAATCGTAATCTAAAACGAGCACTCGTTTTATTTGGTACAAATCGTGTCGGGCAATAAAACAACGTCTACACGGGGCTAAGTTAAACCTTAATTCCGTACCAATATATTCATATGGAATGCCAACGGATCCCTAAAAGGTGGTTGCAACTCATCACTATGCGGAGTTTCTGAAGGGAGATCATGAGAAAAATGACAGATAAATGTATGAAAACAAGTAAGAAAGTATCAGTCAGCTGAGCCGACTGAGATATACCCACGTACCAGAAGAAAAAAAGTTAACACAATACTTCTGTAGGTTTTTTTAGCTGTTGGGAAAATTTTCCAGGATGGAAAGGGCCGCAAAAAACTACATGTTGCAACAAAATTCAGAATGATCCAAGACGAGTGCAATTTTTCCAAACTTTGGGTAGGGTGTACCCATAGGAGTGATCCGATGTAGTACATATTCGGACCTAATACAAATCTGTAGGAAATATTTTTTCTTTATTAGTCTATGGATATTTTCCTTACAGACTATATAATTAAATATGTTGTACTTAATTTTCTGAATTTAAATATATTACAATTTTACTTTTCAATTTACAAAGTTTGAGCTAAATCGATTTCTCTCTTAAAGGGTTATTTTACACATTAGCCAGTTTAGGTGGTGCCGGTAGGATTTCTGGACCTTTTTGGATCATTATCTCAGGAAGTATGGACTTGCCCACGAAAAAAAATTACATCGTCGTAACAGGGGCCGCAAGTGCAACCTGCTGCATCATAAATTAATAAGATCAGAGAGGAGTTGTTAAACTATACTTTTTCCAAATTTTGTGTGGGAGGTACTCAAATGAGTGGATCGATATAGTCCATATTAGAACACGATCTATGTCTGGAAGTAATATTACCAATAGCAAAGTTTGGCTCAATTCGGTTGCTCCCTCCTAGAGTTATCATGCCCACAATCTTGTCGAAAAATTTTGAACCTTTGTGGGGGAGGTACCGGAAGGAGTGGACCGATATGGTCTATCTTCGAACTTAAACTAAGTTTGGACAAAATATTGAAAGACCCAACATTTTAACCAAATATGTTGATCCGTTCGAGAGTTATCGTGCGCTCCAACTACTATATGGGTTGTTTGCAGTTTTCGTGCTGATTTCTGAGGATATATGGACTTGCTCTTGAAAAAGAATATATCGTCGTTATGAGGGTAGTGAATACACGTGGCTGCAACATGAATTAAAGCGATTCGAGAGCAGGCCTTAAACTGCACTTAAGCAAAATTTTGTGTGGGAGGTACCCGAAAGAGTGAACTAATAGGGTCCATATTGGAACCTCATCTATGTCTGGTAGAAATGTCACGATGTGCAAAGTATGGACTAATTCGGTTACTCCCTTCAAGAGTTATCGTGCGGAAAAATTTTCAGAACATTTTTGAACTTTTGTGGGGGAGGTACCTGAAGGAGTGGACCGATATGGCCCATCTTCGAACTTAAATCAAATCTGGACAAAATATTTCGACACCCAAAATTTGAATCGAATCGATTGATCCCTTCGAGAGTTATCGTGCGCACCAGCTAGACAGACGGACGGACATTGCTAGATCGACCAAAATTGTCTGAAACGGATATCGTACAAACATACTTGGGGTCTAAAACCATTATTTCGATGAGGCACATTTTTGGCCGTATCAAAGTGTAAATACCCTCTTTAGCCTAAAGGCTGAGGGTATAATTAGCAGTGCTTGCGATTACCATAAGGCTGTATGGAAAACAATGCACTGGTATTAGGAAGAAAGGTGTTGGACGAGAATCTTGACGCTAAAAACGAAAGTGCTTAATACGAATATATGACCTCGTGGTTGGCATTGTTTCTATGTTAATGTTGATACTGATATGAGGGCGAGTCATGATCGTGACACTAAACAACAATAACTAAAGTGTTTAGTACTTAGTCGTCACTAAAGTACTTAGTTGTTGTTTAGTATCACGATCGTGACACGAGCCTGTCTACACCCTTTAATTCATGAGAAAATTGCGTTATATTTATGCGTGAGAAAAAACATGTCTTCTGTAAGATCGTCCTTCTAACTCACATTAACTTCACATTAGCCGATCCTTGCACCCAGGAAAATAAATTGGAAGTTGTGCAATATAAACTAAGGCTTTCTCGGCAGTAATGCTTAAAACGGAGTCGCGAAAACGGATAGAGTTGTGTAGTTCCGGAACGAACTAGTTCCAAGGAACTATTCCAGTCAAGAAACTATTGGAACTATATCCAGCTCTTGCGTTTATATAGTTCCTTTAGTTCATATAGTTCTTTTCGTTTTTCTCGTTCCTTCAATTTAACGCCTACGTCGATCTTTCGTTGTTGCTGTTTGTTCGCTGCAATTTATTTATTTTTATGTCAATTTATCCACCAAACAATGAAAACATTTCGGTATCGGAACTATTTGGAACGAAAAGAACGATGAAAGAGAAAGATTGTTGAACTATTTCGGTCTCGGAACTATTTGGAACTATGGAACTACTTTAAGGAACTAGTTCCTTTTGGGAAAAGGAACTTGAAAGATCGATCCGCTCCGGGAACTAGATTGCCCAACTCTACTTACGGATACCGTCCAAGGGATGACATTCATTTCTTACATTTTAGCAATATCCGGATGATGTCGTTTGTAGATCCCTACAAGTAGCGACATTATTTCCACCAAACACAGAAACGCGTGTAAACATTCCAAAAATAAAAAATACAAGTGACTAAGAAAATGTCCAAATAGAGTGCTGTTGGAGTCCATGTCGAAAACTGAAATGATGTTTGAATCAATTGCGATTGAAATAAATTGAGACTTCTTATTTATTCTCGCATATTTTTTAATGGCTTGGATTTTTATTGTATCTTGAAACTGATTAAGAACATTCCGAAGAATGTCTTTAAATCAGCTTCGCCCAAGAATTTCCATCAATGTTTTAGTATGTGGGTATGTATGGGTGAAGAAAACAACAACCACATAATGTTTATTGGTTGTTGTCATTGTAAGTGTAAGTGAGAGAGCGAAGCAAATGCAAAAACAACTCAATGGGCGCCGTCACTATACTTCTTTGCAAAGAAGCCCGTAACGGCTTTAAATGCAATCCAAAGTAGCCAATCACAATACGTACTGTGAAAATAAAACGGTCTGCATCATATCCTTACCTAAAGGTTTAGTGAAAATACTAAGCCAAAGGTTTGGTGAAAATTCAGTCCTAAGGATTAGTGAAAATGTCATGCTTAGGATATGAAATGGAATGCATCTTTTCGGGGTCAAGCTCTTGTAAAAAGAATGAGTGACAATACAAAAATTGATGTGCATCCAGATCACTTGAATGTGTGATTTAACTGCATCTTTGGAGGTAAATTTTTGTAAGTTATTTCAGTACATTTCATATAATCTTTTGAATATATAGAGGACTCGCAACCATATTAAATATGTAACATTAAAATTACCTTGTTTTGTCGAGAACTTAATAAAAAATTGTCGATATAGCTTATAGGTATATCACTAGAAAACTAATAGCGCTGTGAATCATCTGAAATTAATTTGACAAATATAAATTTAACAAAAAACTTGTACCGTTTTCTTGAACCGTTCGCAATTATTCTATTAGATATGCATACTCACAGATCGATCTGCTTAATCCGACGTTGAGATTTTCGTGCAGCATATTATAGGAAAACGGGCGGTATTATTTGTTATCTTTTTATGCCCAAAAATTATATCCACAATATATCCTCAAGAGATGTATGTATGCTCCAATTTTGTTCTAAATGTAGAAAATATTTTCACATTTACATACAATTTCCTGAATCTTGTTCAAACGGAAGAATCGAATGTTGATAACCTATGTAAACACTATTATAATTGGTTTTACAATTCCGTGGCTATGCTGTATGCTGCAGTATTTGCATTCCACAGTATATGTTTGTTAACAAAACACATTACATAACACCAGATACCCTGACCAAACAACTAGAATTCTATTATTTTTCTAAGCAAAACTATCAATTATTTCAAACATTCAAACAAAACCAGAATTTGGGTATGCGCATGTGCAGCACACGGTTATCCGGCCTACGTTATTATTTTTATCTTAATGGAATAAAAAAACAGGTGTTTGAGTTTGGTCAGAAAATGTAAACAAAAGAAGGGGCACACTTAAGAGACCATCGGATATTGCATTGAGAGAAAATAACTAAGAACAGTTCTGATTGGTTACCTGTTCTAAAATTTAGATTTTAAATTGTAGTTTCTCTTTCTTTTGGAGTTCTTGCAATGAATTCCTCTTAACTGTAACTATTTAAGAGCATGAAATCAGCTGTTAACTTTAAAACAGCTGCTCATTCATACTGGTTTTTTTTTAATATTTTGTTGTGAAAAAGTCATTCACCTCACCATGTTAGCGGGTCTAAGCTATTATTAGAGTTCTTAGCTGGTAACGAAGAATATCACCACCAAAATGCGTTTGCCTTTTCCATTGGTATGTTTCTACATTTGAAGCCATTCACATTTAAAACAACACAACAACAACAAATTGGTTAGTAAGGTGTTATTTGTTTGTTTTATTTTTGTGATTTTTTTTCAATCCATAAATTTATGGTCCAAAGAGGTGAAGGAGAAGAAGAAGGGAAGAAAGAACAATAGATTTGACTAACGTTAAATTTCTCTTGTTATGATAAAATCTTTTGCTATAGCTTAACATTCAAAGATGGAGGAGGAGGAGAGGCCCTACCAAGCAAAACAGTTAGGAAAAAAGTATACCACATTTTTTCGTACATATTGCCTAACATTTTATTTTATGACAGTTGGAAGATATTCCAACAAGATACAATTTGATTCTGGTTCAGCATGAAGTATGTTTGTATGAAATATGTACTTCATAATACTCTGGATATTTGGCAATAATATGATTGTGTGTTTGTAATTTTCATTTCGTTATATTCCTCAGTTGATTAATGCAAGTTGGTCTTGTGCAAAACATTTGATATGTTTGTTATCTACATGTGTCATTCTGACAGTAATGCTGTCAAATGTTTGTTGCGTGTCAGAGATCAGAGAGATTTAACAAACAATTTATACATATGAAACATAATCATTGTCAGATTCCTTAAATCAAATATGCACAATTCTGTCATCTAAAAATATTTTTTTTAATTTGCAACTACAACAGGCTGTAACGTTAGGAGTTAACGCTCTTATTATAAATTCAAATCAATAGCATAAAAATATTTTCATTTGAATCAGAAAATACATGTTATTGTGAAGAAATGCTTGACAGAAGAGCGCGGAGATTTTGTAGGGCGGAAAAAAGCTCTATAATGGAAAATTGTCGTTGACACAAAAAATTCAGAGACCAATTTTTATAAACTTGCTGTGTTGCGTTATGTTCGACAGACACGCCGCGCAGTGCTTCAGAATCATTCTTTCCTGGTCAAAATTCTGTAACTTTTGAACGAATAGAGATATTTTGTTAGACAGATAACACAATCAGCTTCCCCGCGAATAAAAAATGGTCTGTTTGTTGAAGAGGAATTTTAGGTCAAAGTTAAAATTTTGAGTTTTTTACTATTTTTCATCAAAACATGAGAGTTTTTGTGTTTTTATAACGTTCTATATAATAGAAATGGTCAAAAGCTAAATATAAAAAAATTAAAAATATCCCTTACACATTTTTATTCAAAAAATGTATTTTTTTTTTCAAAAATTAAAACAAATACTCATTCGCTTGGCTCATTTAAAACTAATTAATTTGTGTAAAAAAGCTATAAGCTGTAAAAGATATGGAAAAACACACATTTTTAACCATGCAATTTCAATAAATTTAAAAAATTTAAACAGACGGAATGGACTACTACAAACATCTTTCTGCGATAACAGGTCATTGTTCCGTATTCCATGTTGTCCTCTAAAGTTCTACTCCACTAAAGTTGTAATTTCGCTAAAATTTGGCACATGAGTAAAATAAAAAAGCTCACTTTTCGTAAACGCTACGGTAATTTATGAAAACGTTTCGTAAAGACAACAATCCTATCTATATATAATAATTGTTCCACAAACATACCAGAAGGCACATGGGAGACTTCATTCATATCAATGAGTGCACCTTGATGCATATTGGCTCAATGATATGGGACCTACTGTTTATCGCCGAGTCCGAGCGATGTGTCTAAGACACCACTTGTAGAGACGTTTTACGCGGTTGAAATACTTAGGAGATGCCGCCAACATTACCGAGGGGTATCCTACCTACCTAACAAAAAATGGAACCACCAGTTTTTACGGAAATTTCGAAAAATTACGTATTTTCCAAAATGGAGGGAAATTGTCGTCTTTGCGTACACCCCACGCCCGCCCCTTCCAATATGTTATTCAATTTTTTTGGTTTCCTTAGTATCAATATGTTTACTATCGAATCCCATATATAAATTAAATATCTGGTACGACAAAAATTGCATTTTGGCCAGGAAAATCGATCTCTGAACCACTGTGCGACGTTTGAAATTGCAATAGTGTGTGTCCAACATTGGTATAAAATATGGGGACGTAACAAATTATTAAAAGCGTCATATAATTGGAAATGTTTTTTTATAAGAATGTCATTTATAGAAGGTTTCTTATAGAAGGCCGTTTGAATTAAGACTTTAAGTGGTTTTTAGATTTTATTAAGGACTTACTATAGAAGGCATTTAAGACTATTTGGCTTCTGATAAAAATCCTTTAAGAGCATTTTATAGGAGGCCGTCATGGATTTTTTATCGAAGGCCTTCTTTTGGAGGTATTTAGGGGTTTCTTATAGACCTTCAAGGTCTTCTTGTAAAATACGGTTATAAATGTTTTATAGAAGGCCTTCCTTAGAAACCTTTAAGGGTTTCCTATTGATTCTTTTAAATGTTTCTTATAGGCGGCGTCAAAGGGCTTCTTTTAGAAGGCTTTTTATAAGAAGACTATTGTATGCAAACAGGCTATTAGACCATTCACTACACATACATTTCTTGTTTGATTTCTTTCTTCTTTACAATCTTTATGATTTTACTTAAGGCCCATGGAACAATATTTACGTTGATTTAAAAAGATTTTCGTAATTTATATTTATATCTGTACTATAATCTATATCACATTTGCTTTAAAATAAAATATATTATTATTTGTAAAGTAAGTCAGCTTCATCTCTGATTTGTTGTTTTCATATTTAAAAACAATAAGTTTTTTAAGTGGGTTTAGGTATTGATTTGATTGATTGATTTACTCTCGGGAAAGGCAGATAAGACCAATTTCGTTCAACGCCACTTGGGCTCATCAGTTCCCTTAGTTCCTTGAATTGAAACAAAGAACTCTTCGCCAATTTTATGACGACTCGAGCTAAAGAATAAATGTGACCAATGAATTCGTTTAAATGCGAATTTTAAAGAAATCTTAGAAGTCAATATTACATTAAAGATTTTTTACTTTATGTCTTTTTTTACAAATTTCTTCTTTCTTTTCTTTTTTCAGGTCATTACCTTGATTAAAACTAAACGCTGTATGAATTGCAAAATATAAACTGTAAGTATATTTTATAAAAGCTTTCAATAAACAACAACAAAATACTTTTAATAGAAAAACAAAAGATTTGTTTGCTAAAGAGGATGAAAGATACTGCAGAAACCCTATAGTAGGACATTAAATAATTGACATTGATTGTCTTCAATATCAACATCTCCGAGCAGAAGAAAAAGGAATTCGCTCTTATCAATGAGTGTTCCCGATTCTACTTTTAATTATCCGCCCCTTCTTTCTTGTTGCTTTTTAGAATGGAAAGCATTTTCCAATTGATGTACAAATGTGATTCGTTTGATTTCTCTCATAAAATACCTTGTGAAGTTAGTTGATCATTCTGGAATACTACCACGGAATTCCCATAGTAGGGTATCCGAAATGTAGTGGATAGGCGACATTAAAACAAAATGCAAAGAAACCCCTTAGATGCGTAACTTTTAAAGGCTTGCTGCGACATTGAAGTGATATTTAAAACGATCCAGCTGAAACTGGCAACAACAATATTGTAAAGTTTACAATATTGTAAAGTTTTCAATTGTTATAGCGAAAAAAATGAAAAGTTGTACAAGATGGCAAAACGGAGATGAGCAAAGACACACACACAGTGACAACAACGTCAAGATGTAAAGGCCTCGGCACATACGGCGCGTTGAGCGTTGTGTTACAACAACCACATGAAAACTTCAAGAACAAACTTGGCATCACTTACACATTTTGCATGTGGTTGTTGTTTTCAACGCGCAACGCGTCGCACAACGTATCGTATGTGCCGGGGGCTTAAGAGACAAACGCAACATCAACAAACGTTGAAAGATGCAACGTAAATCCAGATGTAAACATAAGACTTTAACACTTAAAAATGCATTGCTCAGTACGTTGGCTGAATGGCGGATGATGGTTTGGCATACTTAACATGGCAGAAACCTATCTTGTACTACACTACTTTGTCGACTGCATCTGCATCTTACCATATTCTTCTGTACTTAACATTCAGTAATGCCAACTCCATTTCCATCAGCCCAGCAACGTACCAAAACAGCATTAAGAACAATTTCCTTTGCATTACATCTAAGTTCATGTTTCTCGTGAGATGTTTTTTTTGTGGAGGGGTGTGTGGTTCTCCTTCGAACCAGTTTTCCTGCCACCCATTTCAATTTAAACCCTGCCAGCCAGCTGGTTTGTTGTTCCCTCACGTTGTTGTCGTTTTTATGTGTTAAGGCTTTTCAATGATTTTTTCTCGCTTTGGGTTTTTTCCCAACTTAAGTGGTGCTTCTGACTGCCTTTATGGCCAGCCACCAAGAAAAGAGAAGGGATGCAAGAAGACAGATTCATGCGAAAAAAGTCTACTGTGATTTGCTTTTTATTACATTATAATTCAATCTTCGAACTGTAAAAGAAAAAAGGCACAAACTTTGTTTAGTCCCTTTAAGTCATACCAGCTTTAGCCAAGTTCTTGGCCAGAGTGCAAAGCATGCAGCCATGCCATGTCTTGCGTTTTTGCAGTAATTGCGAAAAGGAAGAAGAACAAGAAGTTCAAGACTTATTTAAACTGAACTCTTGGCCCTTCTTTGAATGACAGCCTCTGTTATTATTTTGTACTTTGTACAAGCGCATGCAGATTGCAATTCTTTTTTTTTTTTTTTTTTTTCGTTTGCGACTCCTTGTTGTCTTTGTTATGTTTTTCTTCATTTCGATCATTATTCAATATTATGATATTTACTTGTCGTCGTCGGTTATCCTCTTGGCCGGTCGTTTTTGTTGCGTAAAGTGTTATCACGGATTGTTGCTTGCTTTATAAGCATCCTTAGCTGCTGGCTGACTGGCTGGCGTTGTGGACTGCATCAAAGTCATCTACAATGTTGTTGATATTTTTCTTTATAAACTGTCATAGAGGGAAATTGTATTTATAGAAAATATAAAGTTGGAATTGCGTTTATCACGTTTACTGTACAAGTAAATCTTCTTGTAGTTGGTAATCATCATCGAAGGAACAATAAAGAAATAAAAACCATAAATTTAAATTAAATCAAATTTCCATCAGTCGTTGCGTACATTGAGGCGAAGTGATGATGTGTTAAAATGTAAACGGAAGTTAGCTCATAACGTAGTAAATCGAATTATCTAAATGATGTACAGTACAGGAAGACTTCGTAGTACAATTGTAACGCATGGTCGTCCCTAGAAACTTTACACAAAATTTTATACTGCAAAAATACACGAAGAGTTTGTCTTCACGACCAATTTTGGACACCCATATTGTGAGAGTAGTTAAATAATGGAATTCGACAGTATTCGTATCCAATCGAACATAATATTATGTCTAAAAACCGGTTTTTGTTCTCATACACTATTATGGTACATGTTCATGACATTAACGATATTTTGCGAAAAATATACTTTTTCGTCAATGTTGCCATGCAGTAGTCAGATGTGGTAAATTATACTATACTTCATTAGGAGTTATATTTTACCTAGTTTTTATGCCAATCATCTACTTTTATAACTCCATATATCCACCGAATTCGACTTTTTCAGCAATTCCTTGAAAGCTAAACAATCCACGAAGTTTATGACTAAAACCAACAACTTAATGGCGACATGACGCCCAATGAGCAATTTTGGGATTTTGGGACTTATTACCGGATAAAGTCAGTTATAATGCGGAGTCCTGGCCGTTTTATAAAGAATTTTACAAAGAAACAGAAAATTTTTTGACGCGTATCCAGCTTCAATTTAGCCCGAAGGTGATACCCTTTAACACAGGCCGAAGGCAGGCTATTTATAAATGTAATTTATAGGTAGCTATAATGTTATGTTCCACTTATACCTGTCCTAGGTTAGACTACGAAGACAGACTACGCAAGGAAAAGTACATTACATACAAAAATTGGGCGTTACGTCTTACATTAAATAGGCTTTATGATTTTTACCTTTTTTCTCAAAAACGATTTCAAGTAGCGAGAATGAATGAAATTTTACCCATTAGTGCCAAAAATAACGTTCATTCCATTTAATTATTAAAAAGGTCACGCACAAACAATTTTGAAAAATTAGTTTTTTAAAAAAATATTACTATGAAATGAAAAAAAAACTCAAAAAAATATTTCCTGTTGCACATATGAATGACCTTTTTGCCTATTAATAATTAAATTAATTTATTTCAATGCGTTACAAACGGAAAAATACAATTAATATACTATGGTGGAGGTTATAAAATGGAAATGAAAAAAAAATAAATTTTGCTTTTTTTTGGATCACCCTGTCACCCAGTCATAACCCCCAATTATATTTTGTACCTTATATTCCATTAAAAATTTAAAAAATTGAAGGAATGGCTTTTGAACCTTGATTTGTGACTATATTATGTCCAAGGCACATTTGTAGAAGGTAGAAGTGAAAGTCAGTTGTATTTTTTTTTTTAAATTTGGTTTTCCAAATGAAAGTCCCTATTTACATTAGGCAATTCTCCTTGCGGCAATTGTCAGTTTGATAGAGAGAGAGAGGTGAGGCATGTGGTAACCTTTTGCCTCTCAACCAGGGATGCCAGATAAGTTTGGTCGAAAATCGGCACTTTTCAGGTGCCAAAATCGGCAAAATCGGCAACAAATTTTCAAAATCGGCAAAAAATCGGCAAATTAAATAACGTTTATTTCAGTTCAAATTATTGCTATATTTAATAAGCATAAGTTAAAAAATAACATTTTAAGTGCAACAAAACAATTAATAATTCATAAACCAAGGCAATAATTCAAAATATGTATGAATATAAATGGTTTTACCATATGCATATGTAGTATATATTTATAAGTATATGAAATCAATAAATGTTCAATTCAGTCAAGCTAAACAAAACGTATACAAATATTGTCTTAAGAGGTTATTAATAAGGTGACTGTTTTTATACCCTCAGCATTTATGCTAACGAGGGTATATACACTTTCATACCGGCAAAATGTGCCTCAGCGAAATAATGGTTTTATACCCGAAGTATGTTTGGACGAAATGTGTTTCAGACAATTTGGAGTCGATTTAGCAATGTCTGCCGTCTCTCTGTCTGGCTGACTGGTGCGCACGATAACTCTCGAACAGATGAGCCGATTTTTCCAAGGTTTGGCTTTCGTAATATTTTGTCCAAACTTAGTTTAAGTTCGAAGATGGGCAATATTGGTCCACTCCTTCAGGTACTTCTCCCACAAAAGTCCAAAAATGTTCGGAAAAATTGTACGCGCGATAACTCTTGAAAGGAGTGACTGATTTAGTCGATTTAGTCCTTTACACATACTAATAAGTCTACAAGATATAGATTAGGTACGAATATGGCCTCCGACGGTAAAAGCTTTTTCTGGGGCATGAGAATATAGCCCGAGAGGTGTAAAAACCCCTATGGCATCAAATGTAGTGGCTGTAGAGCACGATAATTCTCGAACTGATCAATCGATTCCAAAAGTTATACGATGACCCACTGAAATGACTAGTGGACGCGATATCTATCGAAAAGATATAACTCTCAAAATAAAATCCACTTCCCTAATGGACTATGTCGGTCCATTCCTTTAAGTACCACCTCCACAACACTTTTGAATTTAAAATTTAATCCATATTTTTCGGCAAAGTTCAAATGTCTAAAAATGGCCACATAATTCTGAAAAGACCTTAAAAACATTCGATCTGTCCGTAGAAGAAAGTTTCAATTCTCATAGGCTGAGGGTATACCTCTGTCAGCAAAGCCGACTGACACTTTCTTACTAGTTGTATTGGAATTTTGAAATGTTGGTTTACAATTAAATTCAATTTCTGTAATAAATATTTGAATTAAAGTTTTGTAACAAATCATTTTTAATGACAACATTATAACAGTTAGACTTATTCATTTTTAAGTAGTCTTTAGTAAAGAGAATTCCTTCCATCGAGTCCCTAACTAATCGATCTCGGCACTTGTTTTTATTTAAATTTACTTGGCTAGAAACTCTTCCCACATTTGCTGAAGAATGTGGCAAGACTAAAGGTAAGGTCACATTAGGCAAATATTTGCTCCAACGACCGGCAGTGGGCGCTTACTGAGAGCAAGTGAGCATAATTTTCAACGCATTATTTACGCTCTCTTGTTCTCAGTAAGCGCACACTGCCGGTCGCTGGAGCAAATATTTGCCTAATGTGACCTTACCTTTAAACATGTTTAATAAATTTGGACAAAATAGGAAATAATGATTCAGAATTTGCATATATTAATTCACACATTGTTTTCCAAAACTGTAGCAACTCTACGTTTTTATCTTTAAACAAATTTTTGAAATTTAAACGTGAAAGTTCGCGTGATTCTTGCTTTTCGTTTATGTTTATAAAGCATTCGTATTCCTTTATAATGTCGAAAAATGAATCTTGTGTGCCATTTATTATAAAACATTGATTTATTGAAGCTAGGCACTTAAATTTATTTTCAAAATTAAACCGCTTCAAAATCTGACCACAAAGTTCAATGTTAAAGTTTGTGCAGTTTTTAATTATTTCCACTAACCCACTTTTCGACAATTTCGTTTTTTTGAACAATTTCCTTGACGTATATACTGAAGTACACGTTATGGTAATCAAGAAAATTCAAACTGTTTTTATAAAATGTTAAAAAAATGTTATTATTATTAATCAAACTACTCTTGACGATATAGTTGTCCTTGTTATTGTACCAAATTAGTTCTAGCAACCACAATTTTCATACAAAATGGAAATTTTATGTGAACAAGTTGCCTTAGAACAAGTTGGGTTAAAATCGGCAAATCGGCATTTCTATTTTTTTGGACTAAAAATCGGCAAAATGCCGATAAATCGGCAAATCTGGCATCACTGCTCTCAACACCCTCTCTCACCGACTAACTGACAATTGCCGCACGGAAAATTGCCTAATGTAAGTATGCACAAATTTTAAACTTCGAGATTTGCTACCTTAGTCTTATGCCAGACTATGAAAATTTTCATTAGAAAATTCCTTGTTATTCTCTTTTAAATTTTCATGGACGTCCACACACATATATGAAATCATATGAAAATTGTGATATTTTCATTGCTTTGCATTGGTTTGAGAGTTACGAATTTAAACACAAAGAATAATTTTAGATTACAGAACCTTGTGTACAGAGTTTTACCCCCTTCACACCTCTTACCTATAAACTCATTTTCATGTTAATGACAATTTTCATAGTCTGGCATAAGACATAAAATACTTCTTTTCATCCTAAACGTGTAATAAAAATGACCTACGACAGTTCTGAATGCTTTATATTTACATTTTGATTCAAATTTGTTCGATTTTAGAGGATTTTCAAAATGTATTTATGTTTTTCCTGAGAAAATTTTTAGAACGGCCCTATGATTCAATATTTTCTTTGACATTTAATTGTCAATAACAACAATGTTGTTTCTGTAAATTTGTTAGTTGCTGTAATTCATGCATCTACCTTATATAAATATGCCTTGGTTATATCACTTCGGCTTGCTGTAGCATTAATTTCTGGAAATCTATTGTACGACATAACTCTTTGACAATATCTCTTCTTAAATGACATTTTGTAACCAATACAAAACACTGCTTCCTAATGAAGTCCTTTCCTATTCAATAGTTTCTCCATTTTGTTTGGATTGGTATCCTCTTTATACATTGCTTTTTCATATCTTTTTACATTGAAAATACATTTGATTGGCGATAAGAATTCATATTTCAATGAGCTATGACAGTCTTAAAGGTCATTTTCTTTCACTTCACTTCACTCATTCCCAGAGTTTTTATCACTCTTTAGATTATGCGTGCTTTTTTTGCAAAGTTTATCGCAGCTAAAGCAATCTCTTTGACAAGAAACCAAATCTATAAGTCGTCTCTCTATTTCAACGTCACACATTTTATACAATTTCCCTTTTTTGCTTTGCTCTCTAAAGTAATTTATTTATTTACCATATGTGGGTTTGTGATTGCGGATGTTGTTGTTGTCGTGTGTGTGTGAGAATGCATGCGTGTTTATTTATCTGCTTATTTCCTTTTGGTTTCCTTCTGTGTCAGAATGAGATTATGTTTGCCCAGATTCTTTGATTGGCCTTAGAATGAAATGCATTCGTCACCCTAAGCAAGAATGGATGAAAGAAAACAAACTGAAACTTGAATCTTTCCGCAATACTTTGGCATATGAATAATTTCCAGGAAGTTTGGTTAGCTTGCTTGTCCAAATCTACTGCAGTAGACATGTAAAGAAACCACCATCCGTCTATCTGTCTATTTGTCTGTCAAGCTTGAGAAATATATGAATCTTTTTTTTATTTCATCTCTTTGGTTTTTTGAATCTTCAGCTGAAGATAAGAGGTTACCGGCACATCAACAAAAAACCTTTTGCATATTCTAACAAGGATACAAAGCAAGGATAAAAGGAAAAAGTCTCAATTGAAAACCAAAAGAAGAATATAAAGAGAAAACAAACTGATGATAAGTATTACCTTGGCTTTCTTTTGCCCATCCAAAGAAAAGAAGATATATCTCAAGAATACTAAAAACCCGCGTACAAAAGGAATCTCCAACATATTCTCAAATATACGTCATATGCATTAGGGGCGCTCCATTATTATATTAGTTTGAACTAATGCCAATAATGTAAAAAACCCAACACTTACACACACACTCACACACCAGTGAAAACTTTGATTCGTTTGCTACTCATGTCATGCTCTTTCCCAGGAAACTAACAACTAAGTAGAAAAATTGTTACAGTACAGGATTATGATGGACGGGGCTCAGGTGATAGAGGTGGCACGAGAAAATTCAATCAAACTTGACACCTAACATGACCTCAAATGTCACTCTAAAAATATTAAACTGAAAACGTGCTTCAGCAGGAAAGGATGTAAACGTGTAACTGCAGCATAATGCACTAACACTGGCAAAAGCCAAGCCAAACAGCCATATGGACAGAGTTGAATCAAAACAACCGACACGTACGGTGTTGTTACCAAAGTTTAGAACCAACATTAAGTGGAAAATTTGTTGGCTAGAAGCAGCATAATATTTTGCCACATTTTGTTAGCCACAATGTGTTGCGCTTGGTAGCAGGCTTTCGTCCTAGTGCAAGTGATGATAACACGGCCAGAGGAAAATGGTACCAGAAAATGAGACAGAGCGAGATAGGAAAAATACGATAGAAACATGAGGTCAGGTTCAAAGTAATCACATAATCATGCGATAATGCGAAACGGGTTTTCAAACAGCATGCATTTATGCAGCACACAAAGACATTCTAATTTTCACAAAAAAAAAAAAACAATTGAATGAAATCAACACGAAATCAATTTGTATTAGGTGGTACCATAGAATATACATTTTTAAATCGAAATTAACTGATAAAACTAATTTCGTTTATGAAGTGAAATTCTACGAATAATAGGACACAATAACTATCACTGATTACAATAATTTCCACTTACATACATACACACGTGCATACATACATATTTATGCATATTCCCTTTGGATGCTACGGAGTTGCATATGTTTGCATAGGTGTCTATATACATATGTATGAAGATTAGGGTGATGATATTTTTACAACCGCGTATTTCTGCATCATATTAGATGAGTTCAAATTAAATAACATAACATTTTACATATAAGGTGATTAGATAGGAAAAACTTCCAGCACAAACCATCTTAAATGATTTAATATTTAAATCATTTTTTTATCGAATTACTTTATATATAAGATTTATAATATATAATAATCTGACGCTTGTCTCATTAAAAAATATATTCAAATTTTATTTTCAACTTGCATTAGAGTTAATAATTATGGTGATAAATTTTATAAAATTACGTTACCCTGTTTCATATTCTGATGAGCTTTTTAACCTTTGATAATATGTTACATATAAGGTAATTCGATTAAAAATATTCACGAACAAAACTATTAAGAAAAACATAGCTTGTTGTGCGGGACCTTTTTTAGTTATTTTAATCATAAAAAAGCAAAAGTCCATTTGCAACAGGATAAAATTCCAAAAGTCGTCAGTCTCCGTAATGTTGATGAGCAACTAAGTTGTTAACCTAATGCTTGGAAAGGCAGTAGTTCTTTCTAATAGTTTTATATAGCCTTAATGAAATTAAATTCTTCTTTTTATCCTACTGCCAACAGTCTTGATCTTAACAAACTTAATGTCCTTCTTTTGACTTTAGTCGACTTCTTAGTTTGAGGTAAGAATCGAATCATCGAAAAGTCGACTTTTCAGTTGAAGGTAAAAATCGAAAGATCGAAATGTCGGCTTTTGTCTTCGATTTCGTAGTCTAGTCAAGACAAACTCTAGCCGCTCTGTTACAGTCTACCGAGGTCTACTTCAAATTCGACTTATAACCTAAACAAATGCCGGCTAATCTTTTTTTCCAAAGAAATGAAATGATGATTTGTTTTCCAAATAAATTATTTCTGCCTACTACATCATGTGCATTTAAATTTCCTTTAAACAAATTCAATTAAATTGCAATTCTTGAATATTTTTAGTTGCTGTTCAGCAAAATTGTGTGGGTGTGTATTTGTGGCATGAGAGTTAGTTCAACTGTGTTTTTTGCAATGCTAATTTTGTAACAAACAATTTAAGCTCAAAAGTCAACCATTTATTTTTCAAAGCAACATAAACACAGACGCAAATGCACTTTGACACACACAGACACAAAAAATAGCTGATTTAATTTTGCATAAAGACTGGGGCTGCTGCATTCGGTGACAAACAAGCGAACAAAAAAAAATACATAAAATGACAATAGAACGGGTAACAACAACGAGAAAGAAAAGTGGCGGCGGTAGTGCTGGGTGCTACTGACGATGGTGGCCCCCATAAAGAAGATGAAGAAAACACACAACAAATCCCCACTTCCGTTTTACGCAATTGACATGTAAGGATTTCCGTACCATTGCAATATGCAACAGCTACAGAACAGCGAACAATTCCTTGTCAGCAACAGCAGCAACGACAACCAACAGCATTGACATCAAATGGATTTTGTTATCTCAGTTGTTGCTATTTTGTTATGAGAAAAACACAGCAACAATATGCAACCAGAAATGAATTACAAATGCAGCAGAGAAACGTGAACGACAAGACGGAATTACAAAAGAAATATAAACAACGATGACGGCAGTTGCAGCCCTAGCATCAAGGGGAAGCAGCGGAACACAGCATCAGCAAAAGGATAACTCATGAACAAACACATCTAATGATAATACAATGTAAGCTCCATCAAATTGTGCATATTGTTAGCCCAGCAAGCGTACATATGAAACTCCCTTTCGGGTAACAATTAAAAGATGTGTACATAGCATATAAATCGCTTCCAGTTTCCTGGAATCAAAGTCCTTATTATAAATTAGTATATTGTGGTTAGCTCAATGCTGTTAATATGGCGAAGTTAGCCGATGAGTCGAATGTGGATTTACATGAGCTTCACTAAATACGAACTTTGACAGGATGGAATGTTTAGAGAGAGGACATTCCGATTTTACAAATCTCATAAGCAACGTTCCATAATATATAGTTCAATATATGTAGGGAGTTAAATTATTAATGGACAAGAAACTCTGTGAAAAAGCCTAACGGCACTGAAATACAGAAATGTCAGTCAGTATTAGTCAAAACGAATACACTCCCTTTATTTTTTTAGTTTTTATTTGCTTAAAAGACTAGACAGCTTCGCTGTAACAAAACATTTACCTGTTTATACTTAATTTTGAACATCATCATAGCCTGCCTCTGAAACTTAAGCCAAATCCCTCATTTTTGTTTGTTTACTTACATTTTGTCTTGCAAACATTATCTTATTACGACTTCAGCTAGGCAATGGGAAAAAATCTTAATGTGTAAAAGGAGACATACGAGTACTTAATTCAGTGTAAAGAGTGCTACATTTTAAATTAGTTTTCTTTGAAAACGTAGACAAAGACAACCTTATTTCACAAAGAATTGAAGAAAAGCAACCCAAAGTTGTGGAGGAAAGAAAGGCACCCCAAAAGAATATTGGTAAATGTATAAGTTCCTTTCCTCCTATGCATGTAAGAGTAATTGTGTATTTATTATCATAATTGTTTCGAAATGGATAGCGTTTAATGGTTAGTTGGAATGTCATCAGTGTTTGAAAGCATAATTACAGCATGTATATAGTAGTAGCAATTTTTGGATACTCGATCATACATAATATCTTTATATAACCTATGTTCCTCAATCCCCATAAAAATTCCTATAAATGTCCCATCCCGATTGTATCATCAGTTCATTATAACAAGTAAAACCAGTGACGTAAGGATGAAGTCAGTCGGGATCGACTATATTATACTCTACACTACCAAGATTTTAAACTAATTAAGAGTCTGTTTCACAATGTCGAACGAAAATGAAAACGAAAGAAAAACTACTTAACTCGTATATGATTTTCAAATTTTGTAGTTGTTTCGAAAACAAAGTCAATATTACCATGAAAAGCAAAGTTTAGGTGTTTTTCGTTCGCATTCGTTTTCTTTCGACATAGTGAAATTGCGTCAATATTTTAAATTTTCATTAAAATATCTGCCCAATTTTGTGTTTGGCGTACAAATACATAAATCGGTCGAAAAAATACATGGGTGAAATATTTAATTCTGAACCGTTTCAAACTAACTTGACAAACTTAATTGTAATCCAAATTCCGTCAAATTTTTAAAAATTTCTTCAAAATTGGACAGACATGGGCGTCAAATTAGTGCGTCAAATAGATGAAATCGGGAAAACATTTATACTTCCGCTCGTCTGAGTAGGTTTGAATATTTTTCTTTATATACATATATATATATATATGTTAAGGGACCTTCTGCTGTGTTTGGATTACAGGTCCATTACTATATAGCAGCATTCGGGAGCCCTTTACTCGCGAGCATGCAAAGAGAGCTTCTCTCTCCACTCACTAATTGAAAAACCATGTACTGGCAACAGTGTTTACTCAAATTGTTGTTGTGTGCCGATTGCTGCTATAGTTTTTGAGAGTCCTATATTATGCCAACATTCACAAGAAAAATCATAACGGTGTTACCATATTTTTGGAAAATATCCCTGTTATAATAAAAACGTACCAAAAAAGTGCTAAATATTTTGGCTCATCTGAATTGGCTTGAATTAAATAAAATTTAAAAAGGTAGTACCTATGCAAATGTTGCCCAGTTTTTTGCTTTAATTTAGTAAAATGGAACTTTCCAGTAAATCTTAAAAAATGTTTGACCCACTTTATTAGGTGCGTGGGATCAAATCTCAAGAACTTTCATATAAGAACTTTCATATAAAATCACGAAATATTCCAACAAAAAGCATTTATAACCCTGCTTTAAATTACTTTTCGATTTCGTAAGACCCCTTATAAACTTCGAAAATTGATTAATTAATAATATCGATAAACTACAAAGTTCATTGGTATTTTGGCACAAGTTTCATTATTTAATTATCCTGACAATATAAATTTAATCATTATCAGGCTCAGAACTTCACCACTGTTGGCCACTGTTGAAAATTTTAGTTCAAATCTAAAACAAAGTGGTATGATATATCCGACTTTTATACCGAGATGACACCTTTGTAGTCCATTCTTTTATGTTTGTTCGTGTTTGTTTTGTAACTTGAGAACATAAAAAACGTTTTGACTTGACTACATCGGTACTACTGAAGTATTAAAGTTGGAGTTATCATACTCCTTTGTGTTAAATTTGAATTAGCATTTTATACATTATTTGTCGTCGAAGATGCATTATTCCAGACCAATTTCTGAGAATGCTTATGCTTTAATTTATACTGCCAGGATAGTTATATAATGAGACTTGTGCCAAAAAAACCAATAATTTTCAATTACCTTTGTAGTTAATCGATCCTAATATTATGGCTAACACTTGGTATTTGCTCTCAAACAATTTTCGAAGCTTAGAAGGGGTCTTACGAAGTCAAAAAGTCATTGAAAGCTGGGTTATAAAAAACCTTTTTGTTGGAATATTTCTTAAAAGTTCTTGGTACTTTTCCAGTTTGAGATTTGAACCCACGCACCCAATAAAGTGGGTCAAAAACTGGGCAAAATTTGCATAGGTAGTACCTTTTTTCAATTTTATTTGATTCAAACCTATTCAGATGAGCCAAAAATTCAACACTTTTTTGTTACATTTTTATTATAACAGGGATATTTTCCGAAAATATGGCAACACCGTTATGATATGTCTTGTGAATGTTGGCGTAGTATAAGACTCTAAAAATCTATATAGTATGGACCTGTAATCCAAACACAGTTGAAGAACCGTTAACATATAACAAGAAAAATGTTCAAACCTATTCAGACGAGCGGGAGTGTATATGAGAGCTCCATCAAAATCTTAACCGTTTTCAAGATAAGTAGGCAAACTTATTTCTAGACAACATTCCTTCACATTTTCCAAATCTTATGAAAATTTATAGACATAGCATGTTTGACGCATCCAACATGGCGCATCCAAATCTCAAACGATTTCAACATAATTTTGCAAACTTTTTTTCAGACCTAATTCCACCACATATTCCAAATTTCATAAAAATTGGATAGATGTAGCGTAGCATAAAATCGAAAATATATATGGACTAACAAAAGACCATCTTCAATTTTCATCCGGATAGAATAGTAAATTCGACCTCAACTTTAATTACAAAAATTCATGGACGACTGACGGACATGCATAAATCGACTCAAAATGTGTTGCTATATAGATCATCCAAAGTAACCATGGGTCTATCTCGATTCATGTAACCACGACGACAGTTTGGTGTACGGTATACAAATCAGTCAGTGCCGAAAGCGATTCAATGGAGTGAGAAGTAAACACGTTTTAACAGGACAAGGAAAATTTGTATTATTTATTATATTTTTATTGTTAACCAGTAAAAATTTAGGAAAATTGGCCGAATAAGCAATCCTAAAGTATGAGAAACCAATTACCTTCCGCATTACCAGTAATAGAAAATTAATGGTTGCAATCCCGTCTACTATTAATTTACCTTGATATAGACAGACCCATTATTTGGTATTGCGGTTTTTGCTGAGTATTATTATTTTTTATATTTTCTATCATATTTAAAATTCGAAAAAATAGCTTATGGCCCAAAATGCTAATGCTATTCGTCCAATTTTTTATATTAAATATAAGATAAATTTTATAAATAAATAAATAAATAAATAAATAAATAAATAAAATAAAATTATATTTTTTCTTATGGAGGAGTTTTGAACCGAAGAGTTTTCAACCTGTAATCCTCGGATTTAAAGAAACCGCCGCAATACAACTCTCTCTCATTATCTATCTCACCCCACTGAAACTTTGTAAATTGAAAGTGATCCATGACCGTAACTATTGCAACGTCTTAAACCATCTACTTCTAAAATCCTCAATCCTTCGGCATTACAGAATCACTAATAACGGTCCTGAAGTTAGAAAGCCAACTTATGTTGGCTCATATATTTTCGGATCGTTTTCTATACGTTACGTTTTCATTTCCCAAGAATTTGGTGTCATTGATTCCAATTAGAAGAAAACTTTTCTTTCGACAGAAGTCTGAGAAATATTTAAGATGATCCGGCAGAGAATTAAAAATTTTAGCAACTACAGAATGTGATCTCATCCAATAGGACCTCATCTCAACTATTCTTAAACTCAATCTAAGCGTATCGACAAGAAAAACTATACGTGTTACCGATTTTTTTTAAACCGATTTCTTATATACAATTAATTAATTCCAGAAAGCACCGACACAAGAAATGAAAGGGAAAGTACCTGTAAAAACACGTAAGATTTTAGGTAGGGAATTTAATTTTCCTTTTTTTACTTCTGACAAAGAATATTTTTTTCTTACATATTTTCATCAAAACTTCTTTGTCATATTTTTTGAAATTTTTAAAAATAATCTAAATGTGTATTTTTTATATTTTTTCCGCTTATATTACTTGTTCGAAAAAATAAAATTCCAAAAAAACAGAATTTTCAACAACAATATAAGCCCAACAAAAAAATGAAAAACTCTTTTCGAAAACAAACAGAGAATCGAAAAGCTTAAACGGAACCAGAAGTAATGGGAAAAGGAAAACAAAACGGGAAGAACACAAAAAAGCAGCTACATGCATTACAAACCAAAAGTAGACTATTATTTTGCTTCAATTCTCACCGTTCAGCTTCTTTGTTGTTAGTTTCGGACTGACAGCAAAGACCAGATGAAAGCAACACTTAAAATTCCTGTTTAATGCTATCTCAAGCCAAACAAAAATTTCGTTTTTGGTAATTTCAATGTTGTTTTCTCCCTTGATTTGGTTTTTTCTGCTTGTTGTTGTTGCATGTATTGGAATTCAATGCTTGCATTCATCGCTTCTTACAGTTATGTTTTAAAGGCATAAAGTTAGCAATTCAAACAAGGATGTAGATTTTCTTCCTTTTAATTTATCTTTTGGTTGGTCATGACCAACTGTAAAATTGTTTTTTATTTCTTTTGTTTACAAAGTTGTTTCCTTTTGGTTAGTTGTTTTAAAGTTGGCCATTGTTGAAAGTGTGTTGCGGATGAGTCAGTCAATTGTATGGTTGGCCTTGTCCAGCAGCCCAATGATATCATAGGTATGTCCATTTTTCCACCCCTCTAGTTCTTGTGCTTTGCTCCGTTTGCTTTGCGTTGAAACACCTTAACAAGTTTGACAGTTCTTTTTGTGCTACTGCTGTTGCTGATGCTCCTATAGCTTCTTTAACATCTTGTACTTCATAGATTGTAAGCAAAGTTTACTTTAGAGCACAGCTCAGCTGGAAAGTTTTCATACAGTTGCTCACATAACTTTGACATTGAGCAATGAATTGCTGCAAGGAGTTTATCGAAATTTGTTAAAATTGAATTAAGAAAATATATTTATTTTACTTCTACGGCATGACCATGTGGTACATTGGCATGGCATGTATAAAGTGTTTACCAGAAGTGATCAGCAAAAAAAAATCTAAAGTGAAAATGAATTTTATTCCAACGGCATTTTTCCAAGTAAAAGTAAATTTTATTAAGAAACTTTAAGTTTTTTCTCCTCAGACAGGAGTTGCATTTAGAGAAATAATTAAGGAGTAAATATGAGTGTTTTAACAATCATTTTTATTCGCTCTGAATAACGCTTACATCGGATATTTGTTTGAACCCTGAAGAAATGGTTTCATATCAAAAATAGGAAAGGAAATCGCATGTTTTTTTGGAAGAACT
The DNA here is from genome assembly GCF_047663935.1 of Musca autumnalis. Taxonomy (NCBI): domain Eukaryota; kingdom Metazoa; phylum Arthropoda; class Insecta; order Diptera; family Muscidae; genus Musca; species Musca autumnalis. Next base: position 2,090,276 of record NW_027411755.1, on the reverse strand, counting down.
TCAGGTGTAAATGAAATCATAAAGGATATTATTTAAGGTAGAACTAAAAGTACACTTTTTAACGTTACACTAATTCAACTATATTAACATAAATCGTTCATAATTCCAGTTAATAAAATTATTAATAAAAAATCTGGGTGAAAATTAAATGCAATTTCCTTTCACTGAGAAAAAAAGAACCTACGGACAGTCGAACAGATTTTTTCCAGAATTTTCTTCAGAGGAATCCGGCTCTTCAATCATTCTGTTCAACTTGATAAAGAAATTAAGCTAATTAATTTGAAATTGATCAACGATTTGCAAAAATTTAGAAAAAAATAATCACTTTCTCATAAAATTTGAAAAAATAAAGGCCGACAACAATAGCTCTGTTCCTTTACTTTTTTAATGGTAAGAGTGGTAAAAGAGAAAAGTGTCAAAATTGTTCAAAATTGCTCTCTCATGAACATTTTTACCAGAAAAGTAAAGGTACGGAAAAATGGTAGATCCGGCAGCAATGTCAGAAAAAAAACATAAAAAAATCAATTTTCGTCTTTTATTTCACAGTTTTTAATTTAGTGTTGTCAGTGTTCGGCTTTTTCTTCGGTTTTTCGTCCATTTTGTGAAATAATCGTCAAACAAAAGTCGAAAAATCAGTTCTGCCATTTTCTACCTGCAGAAATTTTGCTGGTAGCCTGTGGTAGAAGAGAAAGCCATTTTCGCTCTCTCTCCCTTCTCACTCTCTTAAAAATTGCTTCCAGTTTTTCCACTTTTCGGGGTTAAGGAACGCTTTGCAGGTTAAAAATGGTAACAAATGGTAACCTCAGGTAAGTAAAGGAACACAGCTATTATTGTTATTCAAAAAAAAACTTTATTTCAAATTTAACATTCAACGAACTCTATATATTTATGTTTGTTTATTCCCACTGCCATGTTCTTGTTTCTGGAACTTTTAACTTCCCAATCACAGTTTTATCAGTTTTAACTAAAAGAAGCTAGCCAAAAAATCACAGCAGCTTTTCTAATACAATATTCAAAGTTTCAATTCTCCAAAGATGCAATTTGTGTTTCGAAAATCTTTGGCAACCGCATTTGCCTGTACACGTTATGCCGCTGGCATTGCATACTCTAGACAGACAATCCTTTTTTCTTTTTCTTTTTTTGATGATGCTGTTGTACTCGTGGCATCCTTCCTTCCCATCATGTATGCAAATTACTGTTAGTCGACTCGTTATTGTTGTGGTTTTTTGGTGAATATTTACTAAAGAACTGCCACTGTGGCCATGGAATTGATGCTTCTGTTGCAGCAGCAAAATCTTACAACGATTGTAGGTGGGGGTTTGTTGTTGGTGTTGATTGCTTGATTGTCGGTTAGCTGGCTGGCTGACTGGCTAGCTGGTTGGTTGTTATAGTTACATACATACATATATTGCATGTTATTTTTTGTTCAGTACTTAAACAACTGTTAAAAATCCACTTTCTCAGCAAGTCCTAGAATGGAGGACCCTTTGACCAACCTTGTATGTGTTTATGAAGAGATTTCAGAACTTCCTTATTTGTATCATAATACCTTTGTGTTTGTTTCACTTTTACCATGTATGTTTAAAATTGATTTCTTAGTGGAATTTACAACACCAGCAGCTATACAATGTTGCAGCATTCACTCAATGCAATGCAAACTAACAGCATTGTAATGGGATATTGAATGGGGAATTGCTTTGTTACGAGGATGAGAGGGTGTCGTGGGATTGAAGAGTGATGAACTTCATGTAAAAATCACGGTAATCATGAAAAGGACGTACTAACGACCCATAGAAAATTTAGGTGCATTGTTAGTCGTATTTTTTCCCCAATTCGCCGATTATGATGACGACAAACACGAAATAGCATCAGGAGAAATGTAGGTGTATGTGTGTGTGTGAGTGCGAAAACAGCAGCCGTGCAATATGAAGCAACAGTTTTCGTGAAACCATAAACCAAGAACGTTTAAGGATCTAAAAGGAGTTTTTGTTGTAGCATTGAAGCATTTTTTTGTTAAACACCGATTTAGCTTCATTTTGTTGCAAAATTCACGGGGATGAATGTTATTGTATTTATTTCTTTTTTAGGTTGTTTTGAGTTGTTGTTATTATCTTAAAGTGCATGTTAAGAACACCAGCATTCTTACTGTTGTTGTCAATAAAGACTTGAGTAGAAATTACAACGCAAAAAATCCTTACAAACAACAGAATGACTAAAAGACTCATTAACACAATCATCGTCATCATCAACATCATTAGAAAGCTATTTAAAAAAAATCTCTATGTGCAGTGGTTCAACATCATGGGGAGTGGGAGGCAGACTAGAAGTTGTACAAAAAAGGTATTTCCTCCTGACGAGTAAGTGTTAGTTAGAGTTTTTGTAAACCTTAGCATTGAGTTCGACAACATTTCTAACATACAAAAATGCTTTTTAGATATTTCTAAAGTCAGCCAGGAGTACTCGCCCACAGACATTTGCTAGGATCGCAGTGTTTCCCCGTTGATAGAAATGCTTGTGAAGAAAAAAAGTATATGAATTTTAATTCAACCATGAATGAATGAATGCAACACCTTTAGCTTTAAGTATTAAACAACGCTGGCCAACAAAAGCGTAAATAGTAAAATTGTAGCATCCCATAAGTGGCATCTTAGGGGTGGTCTGAAGAGCTAGGTAAAGTGATAAACTGGAACAAATTAAATTATAAATTATATATATAAATTTTACTATCAAGAATTCTAGAATGGATATATGATATCAAGGATTGGATACACCATCAGTGTGAACAGGACTAACCGGGTAGTGCTAAATTTCGATGTAAGATAGTTTGTAGTTTGAATTTCTTAGTAGTTCGTAAAGTCACAAAATTAGGTTGTTGGTGTTTGGCAAACTTCAGGTCAATTAGCTCATCGAATTCTTAAGATATCAACATGAAATTTTGACACAATACGAAGTCGAATACGGAGTAATATAAATTGCATTTTGTTATTTATGACACTCTTTGTGTAAACGATATATATTTAGATAACTTCAATTAGCATACCTCACTGTTTTAATGCGGATACGAATTTTTGACTTATTCATCTCCGGTAGTAGCAGTAAATGATGAAATAGTGAAAATGAAACAAAAATCTGAAAATGTACAAATACCTTTCATAAGAATATTGGCATGAGAGGCTAAAATCTGGAAAATGAAAAAATACGTTTCTTTTTTTGCAGCAAAAAATTAACAGATTTGCATTGAAGGGAGCTGGATGCACTCAAAAACTGTTTTATAAAGAAATATATTTGAAAGAAGTAACTTTCTTTACATGTATCAAAAAAACATCCCAAACCTCGGTTTTTGGGTTTGCAGAACCAAGTCAAGCTTTGTTTGTTGTTTACCAAATATGCCTCAATTTGCATCTTCTACTATGTGCCCTCTCCTTAGTTCCATCAAATATTGTACATAACAGCCACCACAAAAGATAAAAAGGCCCATACAATAGATGAGACACAAAGAAGGGAGAGAAATAAAGAAATGAATGAAAAATATTTAAAAGGTCTTCTTGTTTTTTTTTTTCCTTTTTCATAGTATTTCGTGGTATAAAGTAATATACGTAAGCTACTATAAGTTGACGTTATGCAGCTTATCCTTCTTATGAATGAGACAGTCGACATGAGCAAAGACGGCATCCTTAGTGCTCAAATTCAATATAGTTCAGGATAAAAACACAGCGACAGGAAACATGAATATCTTTCACACCATCATCATCGTCGTCATCATCCTACAGGTGTGAGTGCATTGGCTTTATGTTCATATTTTATTAAAGCTTTTTGACAAAGGACAAAATACAAAAGGCAATGGTAGTGGCATCAGAATGAAACGATTCTTTTCGTAATATTTTGAGCCAAGTAGTATAGCACATCGATTTTATTATGAACGGTGGCAGGCCGAATAATATAAAACCACACAGTACTTCCTCATATAACCTATGTAAATCTTGGCCAAGCAGTCGCTGCGGACAAATATATAAAGTATGGATGACAGGACGTCAGTCAATGTTGTCCACAAAAAAGTGTTGAAAATTTAATATCACCTTTGCTATTCAAATTATTTTTTATTTCTCCAATACCAAAGAAGTTTAAAATGAAAGTGAAAAAGGTCTAAAGAAAATCTTTATACTTTCTCATTTGAATATTTTATTGCATTTTGTGGAAAGTTATTTTGAGGGAAATGTTTCAAATAAATGTAATAAAAAATTCATCACTGACTTGCTTATTGGAAAATGTCCATGTGATCAGTGTTCCTTGTGAGAATCATTGGCAATGGTTATTGACCCATCCAATATATATTTTTTCATTTTTATGTTTTGTCCTTCAGGTAATTTCGTTTCCGAATTATTCCCGGAAAACTCAATAAAACGTTAGATTTTTTGATTTTCTATTTGTTCACCAGCATATAAACATTACCTATATGCATATCCTAGAGAAATACGGTTTTTTTAGGGCTCCGATTTACTCGCTAGTGTGAGTATTCGAAGAGTACGAGTTTGTTGAAAAATAAGAGTGGGAGTAAAACTGTTCGAAAAAAGTTTACACTAACAGTGACATCGAGTGGACAATTTCTGTAGTTTTCTTGGAAAATGACCTAAGTCTAAAAATCAAAATTTTTAGGAGCGCGAAAACAATAGTTTTTTGTAATATTTGCTACTTGTCGATGATTATGTTCGTTAGTTTTATGAAATTTACAAAATTACCTAAATCGTGTTATGTCTTTTTATGAATATGCTTGGGATTTATTGCTGCTTATGTCCACATAATAAGTTTATTATGAACATTATTTTATAAAATGGCCCACTTTCGTAGTTTTTCTAAAAAATATATCAGTAACGGAATATTTTTTCAAAAACGGAAAATTGATAGGGAAAACTCTGGCATTAATAACCCAAAATTTACATAAGTGGACTTATGTTGTTTTGTTTGAAAACCACAGATTTGTTTGCCAATTTGTGTGTACTTGTGTGTGTGTAGTAGCAAACCATTTTTGATGTTGCTGGGGTCACATGTATATGTTTTTGTTTCGTTTACAGATGTGAATTGATCTACAATCTACATCTACAAAACTGGTTTGAATTAGGGTGTCCAAAACCGAAACCGGTTAACCGGTTTTGAGTTACAAAACCGAAACCGGTTTTCGCCAAAAACGTAATTTTCGGTTAACCGAAAAAACCGGTTATTTGTGTCGGTTAACCGGTTTTAAAAAAGAAGTAATATTTTTAAAATTTCATTACAATTGTGTTCTTGAAAATAAACTAAACTTAAATAACAAAAGGTATGACTAAATATTAAATGTCAGATACCTTTAAACTTGAAAATATTTTGTGTAAAATGGCACAACTTCAATATAGTTCAATTGAATGAAAAAACTGCGTATACGTAATATCACACGGTTGTTTGAATGACGTTATTCATACGTTTTTGAATTATTACATTAAACTAAGAACTTTTCGAATTTAATGTTGTAAAGGGTACCGATAACAAAGAACATTTTGAATCCGGCAAGATAATTTGAGGTTCTCAACGCAAGAAGGAGAATCCCGACTTAATAAAATGTAAATTTAGTTCCTTTGGTACACAATCGTATATTTTGCTCTGTTCCAGAACCTGCAAGAAGCTACTATTTTTTACTACGATAGCATTTTTTCCTTTATGTTATCGAAAAAAATAGTAAAAATTAGTAGATTCTTGCAGTACTGGAACAGGCCATTTGTAAGGGCTTTTACTATTCTTAGAGCACAATTTCTGACTTATGTTTGCTGTCTCCACTTTAAGGCTGAATGTTAAATAACAAGGATATTATCAGATAATTATATAATAACGAATTAGTTATACTTAATTTACCCCTTGCCGCACATTTTTTATCAAATACTTATCAATTATGAGCAATTTTGTACGTATTTTACAAAACCGGTTTAAACCGGTTAACCGGTTTTGAATATTTTTGAAAACCGAAAACCGGTTTTTGAAAAAACTGAAAATTTCGGTTAACCGAAAACCGTTTTGTTTGGAAAAACCGGTTTTTTGGACACCCTAGTTTGAATCCAGTTTCAGGCATATTGACAATAAAATAAAAATAAGGTCCTTACATAATGAACTAGTATTTTCTAAGATCCTTAAGGGGTTGTAGACGCTTGCTTATTTTAAAGAAGGGAAAATTTGTTCGTTCGCTCATTTTAAAGTACAGGTAGAATTGAAAATGTTTCGAGTCAATCAGACAAAAATTTGCTGAGATATGAGGGCTACCCAACAAGAAAATCCTTACTAAATATTGGGTTTTTATAGTACTTTTTGGTAGTCGTAACTACTTATAAAACTCCCTACTAGCCCATTATTTTAATATAAGTAGTTATTTGTGTTTACATTACTTTGTAATGGGTTACATAATGACTAACGGATCCGAATTTTTGCTGGGTCGAAAGGAAAAATTCATTGTGATTTTATACGCGCTTTTCTCGAAATGACATTTTCGAAGGCGGTACCCACTGTAGCTCGAAAACGGATGATCCGATCAACATTTGTGTTTGTGGAATTATTATACACATAAAAAGTGAGAGACATAAAAAAAAATTACGACGGAATTATGGCGAAAAACTATAAATTTTTTCGTTAAAATCGAAATTTGAATTTTGACATTTTTAATTCTTTCGCGCTAAAGGACAAAATTATTAGGTTGTTAATGATCCCACAAAAAAATATGCTGATCGGTTTATTCGTTTTCGCGCTACAGTGGGCACCGCAAACTGCTTAGGTAAAAACAGTGTCTCATAGCATGCATTTGTCAGACAAAAGTAGCTAATGGTGTGACCTTTCGGATGCAAAAAAAAAATTTTCTAAAAAAGTTTGGTAGACTTCTTGTAAGAAATTCAAGAAAAATAGATTCTTTGGTGCCCGGTAAGTGGCTATAATCCCATTGCAGTAAGTAAGTTTAGAATACGATGCTATAGCATTCATTTTCAAGGTGACGTAGGATGACGTGAATGCAATGGCATTCATATTCAAAGTCAGCTTATAGCCATTTACTTTTATACAATCGTATGTTTTTGTGATAAATGTACATAATACGATTAATTTCATCAATATCCATAATATAATAAATAAAAAATAATAATAATAATAATAATAATAATAATAATAATAATGCAAAAAAACTAATTTCGAAAAAAATTGAGTGTCATTTTTTGCACCTCTCTGAGTTTTTTTGCGTCTGCGAACGTGTTAATTATGAAATTCAAATTATCTGATAAATCATTTAAAAAACTTTAATTTTAAAATCTGGCCATAATAATGAAGAATATTTTTTTATAAAAACATTTGTTTAAGTTTTTAAATATAAAATAAAGAAATATTTTTAAAGCGAAATTTTTAATGAATTATTGAAAATGTCTTTCCTTTTTCACGAATGTTGAAAATTTTATTTACTTTTTAATTCATTTTTTGAATGTGTGATTGGATGTTATTTGGACAGAAATTAGTTATGTTTTGTCCCCAAAAGTCGACAAATACGAAATATGATATTACGACTTCCAGCAGTCAAAGAGTGACTAATCATTTATCGACTTTTTGTAGTTAAAAATAAATACTTATTTCGATATGTAATGAGTTTTTTGTACAGAAGAGCCTCGTTCTACAACATATTGTGTTATTTTTCAAGCGGTTACATTGTTATTCTAAAATAAATCATTCCGTAATTGTTTTTTCAATTAATACTAAACCTTTTCAATTAAATCACCCATAGCAATAAGTGACGCATATGTAATGCTTCGGTTTTTTGATTAAAACTTTTTGTCTATTTCACAAACTTCTGTCAACGCAACCCAAAACTAAAAAAACAATTCATGATATATACGTGACCAACGAATATTTTTCTCCTTCGTTTTTTTCGATTGGAACTAGGAAAAAGTTGCATTTGTGGCTGTGGGCGGGAAAAAAACATAAATGCCTTAATGCCAATCTATCGTGTGGACTTGCTGGGAAAGATACAATTGCGATGTTTTTTAATGAAATTAAAATAAATACGCTACCATCGTTGTTATACTCCCCCGAACCCCTTCTTCGTATAACAAAAAATCGAAATGAGATATAAATTCCAAGCATAATGGCACAAAAAAATAGAAAACTTTAAAACATATTATGTGTCAGTTTGAAAGCTGAAAGCCTTAATCCTTTCATGTTTTTCTCCGCAGTTTATTTAATGGATTTGTAGAGTGCCAAAATAACTCAGAAAATAATAACAGCGGCCAAAAACAGAAAAACAAATATAAATGATTATTGAGAGCTAGGTCGACCATGTGGTACAGTGCACTACAATATTAAAAAACTGGCAATAATTGTTGACACAGGATAATAAATTATTCATATTTTCATTAAAAAATGTTGGACACAATAAACATCTTTTTAAGAGGTGTTTTAATTCTTTTTATCCAACGTAGGTTAGTAAAAAAGACTCGAAATCTTAAACAAAAACCCTTAAATTCTATAAAAGTCGTGGATTTTTTCCAAATAGGTCAATCAATAATCGCCCCTAATGATAAATTACAAGAACCCTTTAGCGTGCAGACCCGTTATATGGGGACTACACCAAAACCTGGTTCTAGAAAGGGGGGCTTTGGTTTTCGCTCATCAAGAACCAGTACAGAAATTTTCAGCTCGATTCCATTTTTCAACTATTTTTTAACACAAATATGCAATAAAAGCATTGGTACTGGGTCAGAAGAAACTTTTTGCATGTTATACAAAATATATTAAAACGAGTCATAAAATGTCTGAATTGAAGCCTGACTTTTGAAAAACTCTATTTACGGTGCATAAAACAAAAACAAAATGTAAAGCGTTACTAGTCGCAGTAGAAATAACATATCCACCCAACATGTTGTAGGGTAAAAAGACAATATAACATAGTTGTTGCCTTTAGTTTTTTTTATTTTAATATTTAAAACAAAATTACTCACCACTGCTCGACATGCTGGACTGCGATAGATATCACTGGCGCCCGATAAACTTTGGAAATATTTTTTTGTACCATAAACCGTATCCATTTTGATTTACTCGGCAAAGTTTTTCTTGATGTTTTTACTGGCGTTGTTGTTGTTGCCCTTGTTTGTACGACAATACTTCAAAGGTTTTGAACGCAGGAAAAAACGTATTGTTTATTTTTATGAAGCGTTCTGTGAAATTTTAATATTTCACACTCACTCACATCTACTTGAACGTTGTTGGTTGGAGCATTCAAGCAAATGAGAGCGGCATATACACTTTCAGATGAAATTTATTTGAAGCACTTGCAACACTCACACACACCGACATACATATGCACATGGGCCAAATGGAGCACCATATACCGCAGAACTTGTGTGTTGTTTTTATTTTTGTTTCTTCTCCTGTTGGCTTTTTATATATTTCCAAATGTTTTTGCGAAGCGATCAATTTTCCTGTGATATTCCCATATTTAAAATTTGTGTGCGTGTATTTGTGTGAGTTCTATTCTATGTCCTGTTCAATTTTGCGAACGTTATTTTTTGTGTTTGCAGTTTTGAGTTTTTGTTTGAAAAATAACTATGACAATGACGATGACTGTATTGTTGGCCAAACTTTATTTTTCACTTTGAATTTGCAACTTTGTCCTTGTGCTGTGTGCCCAATGTGGCCAACAACATAACAGCGGCGAGTCCTTTATGTTTTGAAACACAAAAAAAATATAAAAACACCACTGTCCAATTAACTAATGAAGCTGCCACGTTGAGAGGTGAGAAGTTGTTTTTTGTTGTTGTTATGTTTTTATTTATTTTGTTTGCCACAAAAAATGTGATGAAATTGATGAAGAGCGATGAGTTGTCAGAAGTTGGGTGTTAGAACTCGTTTCGATAGTTTGGTTTCCTGTTCGTGTTAGAATGGTGTTGTTGTTGGTGTTTTTTGTAGTTACTGCAATGGTTGTTTTGTATTTTTTCTCTGTTTCCCACATTGATCACCAGTTAATAGATTGGTTTACAACACCATCACATCATACAGGCACTCTGAAAAGGAAAAAAGAAAAGAAAAAAAAAACGAAAAAAAATTAATTTAAAAAACTAGTGAAAACTATTTCATTTCAGAGATTTTGATTTGAGGTTGTGATAAGTGAAAATGTATTTAGAAAAAGAACATGCGGAAATTCTGTTTCAAATGGACATTGGACAGTGAACGTCGGCTTTGCAAAACAAAAACAAAGTTTAGGGTGGCATATTATAGCATATGCTTGTTTGGACGTTAAGGATTGAATTGTTGGAGGTGGTGTTGCGTTAAAATGATGTTGCATTAAATTTAAACAAAAATGTAAAATGTAAACATTGGCTATGTAATAGTATTTCCTTATAAAAGGCTTTTAGGCTGTTTACTTAGTTTAATGTATTTTATTGAGAGCACTTATCACAAACAACACTGGCAACACTGACTTTGTCGTAAAATGACAAGTAATTTTACTTCAATTACTTTTGTTTACTTTTTGTAAAAATCGGTTTTTATATCCGTTTTATACATAAATTGTTTTCAGCTTTTAGGTGGGGGGGCGTATATGAAGGAGCTCTCTTTCTCCGTTCTTACCCTTGAACTCAAAACATTTTCATGAAAATTTGCATAGTCTGGCACAAGACTAATTTTCTTTCTTCGCAAAAGTCAGTTGAATGTCAATGACAGGCAACACAAATAGCAACACTGCACAAATTTGACAAAAACTGCGTTACTGGTTTTTTGAACATGATGACTTGTCTACAAAAAACACACAGTATTCATTAACACAAAACAATGTAAAATGTTTCTTAGTATTGCACAATCATGCATTTGTAAAGTAAGACATGTCTTGTCAATTGCGCCTTGGGATTAAATTATAGTACGAGTATTTTTATTTATTTATTTCATATTTATATTTTTAACTAAATTATAAGCATAAAGGAAGTGAAGCCATCATAACTTAGACCTTAGGCGTACATAGGTATATCGGCATTTTTGTAGATAATTTACTTATGTTGAAACTGAGGTATGGGGTATTGTAACTCGCGAATTGTTGTAATATACCATAACTTTTGAACGCATTTAGGTAAAATAAACTGTTTTAGCACGATTCACCGATGGATTTCTTAAAATTATAATTTGAGCGGAAGCTATGGTCATATTAATGTAATAAAATAGGAATAAATCGTTGAAGGAAACGAGTTTTTTAAGTCAATTTTCAATTAGTGGCTTTAGAATACAATGTAGAGTATAATTTTCAAAGAAGAAGTTAAAGAATACACTTCAGAGATGAAGTTTCTAATATATGATTTTTTAATATAACCACTGCATCAATCTTAAACGGATGCTGACATTTTGAAGACTGAAAAATTGGGTTTTTTGAATTTTTGCGCTAATCAGGACGTGCAACTGTACTCTTTGAAAAACTGATTATGAGATTGTAATACTCGCGATTACGCATTTTTTGATGTATAACTCGGGCGTGTAGCCTTCAAAGATTCACAACAATCTCAGCTTAAAGTCGAAATTTTTGTGCGTAAATTTTTATAAAAAACCAGCTTTTTGATTTAGTTTTTTTACGTTCTGAATCAAATCCGTCCACTAGACCAGCGGATATGATACCCCTCAAATTTCGAAAATCTGCAAAAAATGTTTTTGAAAATTGCGCGCATTGAAACGCTTTTTGGAAGTGTAATTTTTACTGAAATAAATAGAGCTATATGCCTGTTTAAAATGTGCGAAAACATATATTTCAAAACTATCGCTAATCCGGAGATACAATTGATTTTTTCTAAAAATTAAGTGCGATGCTACATCCACGGTTCTTGATGGATCGCAATGAAACGACATCAAATTATGTATTTTTTAAAGGTTATCATCGAAATCGGATGCGCATAAATGTAAATGTACTTCGTGGAAATCATACCCATTTTACTGTTTTTTACATCCTAATATGCAACAGATGCTACATCGTGGTCACCAAATAGAATTTCACAAAGTGTACACCAAATAAAAGGGATTGATTCGCTCTTTTCGAAAATCGGATGGGCATCATGTCATTTTCGCTATTACGCGGTTTAAATGCGTTTCAAATGTTGTAATCTTCAATATAACATTATTTTAATGTTATGCCACAATTGGAATTCCGTCTGATTTAATATAATTTTCTAAAAATATTCGCCAATAGGAAAACTATAAGCGAAAAATTTGTTGCAACGGAATATCTTCATTATTGCGTGAAATTTGGACGAAAATTACGAAGAACTCAAACATTTTTTCTTCAACCTTTCCTATAAAACCATACAAAATAAAAATAGAATAACATGATTTTTATTTGTTTCGTCATATTTTCATCGTATTTTTGCAAATAACAAGAATACTATAGCTCCAAACTTCACGACTTAGGTTTCATTTTATTCCTCACAATCTCTGGATGCTGCTATAATTTTTTTTATATATTTGTTTTGTAACTATAAGCGCTATTGTTTCAAAAATGTGTTTGTAAATACGTGAAATGATTTAACAAATTCAATTTTTCGCGAATCCATTGAAACTTTTCAAATTTTTTTTGCATCATCGCAAAGGGTGCGAATTCAGTTAACGATAATAATTAAAACGGTCATATATTTTGCGCGCAACGATCAAAGTTGGTAACGAAAACAAATTTGGAATGACGATTTTTTTCTTAATCTATGTACCAAAAATCATAGATATAGTATCAAAAAATTTTTTTGATTTTTTTTTTTTTTTTTTGAAATGGATAAGACGATTTTAGACATTTTTGCTGATATACTAATTACACTGTGCAACATTTTTAACAATTCGAACTGAGGATTTTTTGAAAGTACAGACCCAAGCGATAAGAAACCCTAGTTGGGTTTTGTTGTGTCAGATCCAGCTCGGATTTTATGGCCCCATCTAAACATGGTTAAATATTGAGTTTTTAAAGCAATTCAGGGCTGTATCTCTGAAACCAATGCGAATCTTCTTCTGACCTCTGAAGCAAATTTGTAGATAAGGACAAGAAAAAAATATTTGGATAAATAATGAACTCGATAAATGTAGTTTATCGCCTCAAATTTCAAAATATATGCAAAAATTCTAAAATTTTTATACATTTCGCACCGTATCTCCAAAACCGTTAATTTTTTCTGAATATTTTTTGGAAAAATATTCCCTGGAATGTAATACATAACTCTTCAGAACATGTCATTGTTGTAAAATGCCTCTATGCCGTTGTTTTCAGTAAATTTTTCAACGACTATTTAATAAAAATGTTAATAATGTAGTGAATTCCGAAATGCGAGAAAAAACTGTTGGTGTGAACTGTGTTTGAAATACGTGTTGTAAAAAATATGATGCAAAATACCGCTGAAACAACATGAAGTAAGGATTTTACAGTTTCAGAATGTTCTGAAGAATTGTTGAGAACATCATTTGGAAGATTTTTGCGAAAGGTTACTTGGTTCAACTCCCAATAGTTTAGCCGATACTGACCAGAATTTCAGCAATTATGTAAAATTTTCTATATTTTATAGATTCTGATGCCCTAGATGGAGTTTTTCTTATGTGGTAAAATTTAAGTGTAAAAGATAAGTTCTACTAGTTTAGGGCTACAATATTGCTAAAGACAGCAAGGCCAAATTCCTATTCGTTTCTGAGATAAAGGCCTGATAAATTCAAAAAAGTGTAGATTTAGATGAGGCCATAAAATCCGAACTGGATCTGACAGGACAAAACCCTACTAGGGTTTTTGTAGTCTAAATATGTACTTTAAAAAATGCATACTAGAAGTTGTTTGCATTTTCAGTGTTGCATAGTGTTATTAGACAGCGGAATCCTATGCAAATGCATATATGGTTAGGATGGTCGTAGAGAAAATCTGATTAGACAGAAACTCGTTTTCTCACAAAATAAAACGAATTAGGCCCAGAAATGTTTGCATATTTTGCATATCGTGCATATTTTGACATATTTTTACATATTTGCATAAAATGAGCATATGCAAAACCATATACAAACACATAGACAAGGATTTGTGGTCTAAAAATCCCACCAAAATGGCTGAAATGTGGTATTAAGTCTTCGTAAGGGGTATGAAACTTTACACCTGAAATTTTTTTCGCATGTGTCCACGTCTTCATTTAGCCCCCATAGAACGGTACCTCCCGATTTCCGATATTTTGATGGTTGTGGCCTCAACATCACACTAAAAAGGCTGACATTTTGTATAAAGTCTTGTAGCCTCAATATCCCACCGAAATGACTGAACTTTGGTATTTAGTCTTCGTTGAGGGTATAAAACTTTCCACCTGAAATTTCTCGGTATAGGTTTCTGGTATTTTGAAGGTTGTGGCCTCAATATCCCTCCGATATGGCGAAAATTTGGTATTAAGTCTTCCTTGGGGGTAAAAAACATTCCATCTTAAATTTCTCGATAAGGGTCCACGTCTTCATATAGCCCACATAGAACGGCACCTCCAGATTTCTGGTATTTTGAAGGTTTTGGCCTCAATATCCCTCCCATATGGCTGAAATTTGGTATTAAGTCTTCGTTGGGGGTATAAAATTTTCCACCTGAAATTTGTTGGTACGTGGACCTACTTCATAGATGGGTACCTCCCGATTTCCGGTATTTTGAAGGTTGTGGCCTCAATATCCCGCCAAAATTTCTGAAATTTGGTTCCTTAGGGGGTAAACAACTTCCCACCTAAAATTTGTCGGTTTAGGTTCAGGCCTTCATATAGCCCCCATAAGACGATACCTCCCGATTTTCTGTATTTTGAAGGTTGAGCCTGTGGTTATACATTTCTCTATTTTATTGACTTGTCTGAAAATAATTTTTAACAGAAAAATTGTGCATTTGTGTACCTATTTTTGAAATGTTTGTTGCATAAGAAAATAATAATAAAATGCAAAAATTTATGCATTTTGCATAATTTTGCATATGTCATATTTCGATTGCAATTTAATCAGAAGCTAAAAATATACCCAGTCCCAAAATTTGACATGAATCGGACCAAAAATAGGGGTTGCATAAAATTCCACTGTCTACTAATTATACAATTTTAAACTTAATATAATATACAGATGTAATATACAGTTCTAAACTTAATATAATAAATTTAAATAAAACAGAAATAGAATAGTAAAGGTTGCAAATTTTTGAAAAAGTCGATGAGATATTTTTTTATTTTTTTAATTTCATTACTTAGGTTATTAGTAACTCTACGATATTTGTATGTGGTAACCGGTTCATTCTTTCTAGGGTTTTTAAATTGGGGCATGATATTATAATACGGGTACATTATTACTGTCTCATGCGATTAATGCTATCCCAGATAAAGATTCTTATAGAAATGAAACAATAATTCATCTTTATTTCTATCACTTTTTTCTTATTAATAATATTTTTTCAATCCTGCAGCCGACCAAATTAAATTTCTAAGCATTGAATGTAATTTGAATTTAAATCTCTTTTGACACCACACTGCCTATGACAGATTGAAGTGAAAATATGAATAGCATTCTTTCTCCACACTTCCACAGCAAAGCGATAACGGGTCTTCCCCCCATTTTCATGCTATGTCGTCATCTACTTTAATATCAGAAATAAAAATGAAAACTCTTTTCAAAGACAAATTTCAAAACCAAAAAAAAAATCAAAGAAAGGCACTCTTTGAATTAGAAAAAGAAAACTACTTTATTAGCCTGCAAACACTCACACTTCTATTTAACCCAAGACACGAACTGGAAGTTTATGCGGTTTATGTTGCATCTTCTTTGAGATGCAGTCAGCAGTGGCCAAACAAGTTTTTGCTTCTTATTTCATATTCCCATTCAATGTGGAATCACTGGAATCTACTAACTACTGCATTGCTATTTGTCTGACTAACTGTCTGTTGTATGGCGCTGACGAAGAAGAAGAAAAATACTGTCATGGCTTTGGTTTAGCTTATTTCGTTATGATCTGTGGACTTCATAAAGCAGAAGCAGCATCCGCCGTAGCATCAGCTGCTACTGCTACAAAAAAGAGAGTATTTGACGAAATGGAAATTAAAAATAAAATGAAACTGGTATTTTCCATTCGAAGCTTCTTTTCTTGCCCCTGTGGCGTCCCTTACTTTGGGACGGGGGAATCTTAGTTTTAATTTTCCTGGAGGTGACAAATCTCATAAAACTGAAAGAAGCCAAAATCCAAATCAAAAGCATTGAAAGTGTTTCATTTTCGTAGTTCACTTGGATTCTCTCTGTAAACAGAAAAGTATGAAGGGTGTCTGCTGAAATGCAATTATGAAAGACCATTTTTTGCAAAGTGGATTGAGTGTAATAATAAATGCTAATTTCATAATAAAATGTGAAGATTTTCTCTGAAGAAACAAATGAAAAGAATTCAATTGAAAATTCATTGAAAACTAACAATAGTGATTTTTTAGGATTTAAAATTAAAGAAAAAGTATTTTTTCTATATTATTGTGATTGATTTTATGGATGCGAAGAATTGTTATGCTAATAAAGAGAAGAATGCGGCATCCAAGTCTGCAGCAAAACGAAATGTGATAGATAGATGCTATTGGGAGAAAAGAAAAATATATTTTTAAATGAAAAAATGAAGAGCAAGAACAATTTTACGAGAAACTAAACACCGAACTGATACGTCCTCGTAACGAATGTAGTAAGTGGTACTGAAAATTCAAAAGAAGCGGTTTAGTAAAATTTTCGGTTAAAATTACAGATCTCCTACTGAAGGTAACCGAAATACCCGAGGTAAGCACCGGAAAGCAATTAGTCGGCTGTACATTACTAAGTCACTGGGGGCTAATGTGCCCCCAGCACAACACAGTTACTGAAACGCATACGCCACGATCAGACCTCAGCTTTATATGACACGTACGAAAGAAATGAGGCAGTATCAGCCAAAAAATCCATGTATGTTGTGTGGACCCGAGGCTTGAATACTTGCTTACCCGCACGTTCTTGAGTAGTATCTGAGAAAAATCAGTTTTAGGGTCTATTTTAATCCAGTTAGGAACAACCTAAGTAATTAATAGGTGTAGCTGAAATTTTATCTAAATCTGAATTGCTTAAAGGTTTACTGCTTTTTTATAATTTTCAATGGGTTTCAGACAATTTTATAGCTTTCTTTAACAATAATTCCATAAATTTTCTTAATGCTCGAGTTGCTACCAATAATATTTAATTACCGCCTCAAAAATACAATGCGATTCAATTATGATTTTACGAAACTCCACTCTTCTTAGAATCATTTAAAGTTTCACTTTCGTTTGTGGCCATTAACAATGACTGGGTCATAATAAATGATCTTGCGTCAGTCAGCTTAATTAACGCACATAAACTGACAGAACATAAAGTGTTCCACTTTCGCTCTTATTTGCATTCCTCAGATGTTATAATTAGGCACAGAAATTCAATTTCATATCCAAAGCAAAGAGATCATAATTTAAAAATCGCTTTTGTCTTCTGTGCTTCTTTTGTTCCTGCTTTAGTTAACACTTTCGGTTAAAGAATGCATTTTGGTTTTGTGATTTTTTTATATATTTTTTCGAATGGCTTTGATGGTCGTTCGGTCATTCGTTCATACATTTATGGAAATGTTTTACGAAAAAAGTAAAAGTTTGGTTATAATCTGCAGAAGAAGAAAAAAACAGCACCAAAAAACACAACCAGTGACAACAACAAAAGTTTCATTATTTAAATAATCCAAAAAGAAATGAAAACACACACTCTCTCAAAAATGGTCATAAAGAATTCAAGATGTTAAGACCAACCAACAAAGGCATAAAATTTCACTGTCATTATATTCCGGTCAGTTAGGCTGGTTGGTGGAGGCGGTGGCGGCAACAACGGCATCGTTCTGGGATAAACATTACTTTTCAGTAAACGACTAAACTCGCTGATGACTATAATCTACAAGCATTGTTGTTTGGCTTGTTATTTGCTTCTCAAATGATGATGTTAACTTTAAGAGTTGTAAGTTCTTTTTTTTTGATTTTTCGTTGACTTCGAGAGTAAAGAAATGAGTGAGTTTTTGACTTTAACACGAACGACGTGATAAACATGACGGCGTTGACCTGATTTGCATGCTACACAAATAAATATCCAATGAGCTAGTTGTTGGTGGCCAGTATTCTATGTTGAAATGAAAAACAATGAACAAACAAACAAATGAATGAAAGAGAAGCGAGGCAATAATAACTTCGTTTCAGACAATGTCTCTGTAAATGACTATCGACTTGTCAATTTGAAAAATAAACACTCTGTCACACGATGACTTTTACTCATTAGAAATACTTACAAAGTGATTTGTAACAATTGCAGTAATGATTCTAAATCGATTTGCAAAAAAAAGAAAAAGCGTGGGTTTTATGAAAATTGATTATGGAAATTCTGCAAAGGAGTATAGTATAACTTATGCTAATTAACGCCTCAAAAATAATAGAGAGTATGTCACACTTCAATGTCAGTCGGTACCTTGTCTTTTCAGGTACCAAACAATGTCTTGCCAATATAAATTCACATTTGCATCAGATATGTACTCAAATCTCAAGTGCAGACTCCCTACTACTCTATCCCTCTTAAGATGAGAGCTCTCAAGGCACAGGCTTTTTAATATTTGTAAGTGCACTACTTCTGTTTGTTCTACATCAAAACGTAGACTAGTGATATGTACCTTGAAAATTATCTACTGGATACCACGACTCACTTCATTTATTAAAACAATGCTAAATAAGAAGTATTTGTTCGAAATTAAAAATCCAAAATTCAAGACTTTTGGGTCTTGAGAACATCGACAAATAGAGTTTTCATGTTTTGGTTTCGATTTTCCTACCAACATAACATGTTTTATTTGAAATGTTTTATAAACAAAGTCTAAAATAATAAGAATATCAGAAAATACCTATAATCGATCACGAAATCTATCTCTCGATTTTAAATTAAGTCTCAAATATAAAAGTCGAATGGACGAAGTCAATGACGAGTCGTTTTTTAATTAATTTTTAACTTCTCATATTGACATTTTGACTCGGAGACAGATTGTCCGATATTTTATAGCCTTAAAATCCTTCACTTTCAATGTTTAAAGTTTACTTTAAGAGTTTAAAGTAAACTTGTTTTGAATATACCATGTAATCACAACACTAACGCAATGAGAACAGCAATGTACCAGCAATGTTAATTTCATTCTAAACTGTTTTTGCTATTTTCTTTAACAGTGTTTCAGCTTACCAATTTTACGTTTACATACCCACACATGATTAGATTTCATACTAGTTTTAATTGCAATTCTTAGATACAGAGATGACGAGTGAGTAGAGCTGGTTGGTGGAGGCAAAAGAAAGATGAAAAGTAAAACACAAACGTTTTGAAGTGAACGAAAAGTATTTAAATCATTATCATATTTACTCGACAAAAAAAAGCAGCACAAATGAGAACACCAACACATACACGAATATACACATATAAGAGTGCATACATGTCATGTCCATGGAATTGAGTCTGTGCCAAGCATTAGCAGTACTGGTTCTTTAACAATTTGGATGCATTTGCTAGACGTTGGAGGAGTTGAAGGTGTCTAGCACACATTTGGCCGCTGCTGCTGTCGTCGCCTTTGTATTTGCCCAGACCACTTGAGGCCGGAAGTGCAATTGAATCGAAAGTGTGAAATGAAGTGGTTCACTTACTTAGCAGAATGTTGTAAAACAAAACGGAAATTGAAATTATGTTTATATACTTGAGTTTGTTGAATTGTGTTGATCGTCCTTCCACCACCCACCCCCTTGCACAGAAATATTAATTGAATTCTATTTGCCGAGCCATTGCTCGTTCCCTCCTATATTCACATACTCATTTCATTGCATAAAAAATTATGTTAGCCGGAAAAAGTTTTTGTTGTTGTTGTTGGCAAGAGGTTGACAAGAGGGTGTAGTCATCTCAGCAACAACAAAATCAACAGCAGCTGTAACAAAAACAACAACTAATGATGTAGAAAAACTTTTCCAAACAAAATTATCTTTTCAAAGAAAACTTAAAGCCTGACAAATTGCTTAAATTTAGAATTTTGATAAGTCCATTAATATCCTCCGCAACATTGTTAGTTTCCACCGCAAATAATAACACCAACACATAACTTTGCCGCGTGGAACAGTGTAGCGAAATACGAAATAGAAAATATGTTCACTAAAAAAACAAAAGTACAGGGAAACAAGCAAATTAGGAGGTTAGGCAAACCGCTGTTTAGGCGGCCGTAGATATGATTTCATTTGTTGACATAAGTATATTAAAAAAAAGCAAGTAAGCTAAGGCTATAGTCGGGGTGGGACATACTATATGATACCCTAAACCACGCCACTATTAGCCACATTTACACTAAGCCACGCCTACTCTTTGTCACACTTTCTCTGAGCCTCGTCAACTCTAAGCCACGTCTACTCTAAGACATACCTGCTTTAAGCCACACCTACTCTTAGCCACGCCTACTCTAAATGTCATCTACCCTAAACCACGCCTTTTCTAAGCCACACCTACTCAAAATGTCACCTACTCTTAGCCACGCCTACTCTAAATGTCATCTACCCTAAACCACGCCTTTTCTAAGCCACACCTACTCAAAATGTCACCTACTCTTAGCCACGCCTACTCTAAATGTCATCTACCCTAAACCACGCCTTTTCTAAGCCACACCTACTCAAAATGTCACCTACTCTTAGCCACGCCTACTCTAAATGTCATCTACCATAAACCACGCCTTTCTAAGCCACGTCCCACTCTTAGACACGCCTAATCAAAACCACGCCTACTCTTAGCCTGGCCTTCTCCAACATCTAATCTGCTCTGCCACTTTTTCTCTAAGCCACGCTTATTAATTGGCGTGACAACTATAAGCCACGTCTACTTTAAGACACAACTGCTTTAATCCACTCCTACTCTTAGCCACGCCTAATTTAAATGTAACCTACTCTAAACCACGACTTTTCTAAGCCACACCTATTCTAAGGCACGCCTACTCTAAATGTCTCATACACTTACATTAATAATGCCTTTCTTTTTATACCCTCAGCATTTATGCTAACTAGTGTAGATACACTTTCATACGGGCAAAATGTGCCTCATCGAAATAATGGTTTTAGACTCCAAATATGTTTGGACGAAATGTGTTTCAGACAATTTGGAGTCGATTTAGCCATGTCCGTCCGTCTGTCCGTCTGTCTGGCTGGTGCGCACGATAACTATCGAACGGAGCAACCGATTCGGTTCAAAATTTGGCTTTCGTAATATTTTGCCCAAACTTTGTTTAAGTTCGAAGATGGGTTATATCAGTCCACTCCTTCCGGTACCTCCCCCACAAAAGTTCGAAAATGTTCGGAAAATTTGTGCGATAACTCGATAACTCTTGAAGGGGGTTACCGACTTGGCCCACACTTTGTACATCGTGACAGTTCTACCAGACTTAGATGAAGTTTAAATATGGACTCAATCGGTCCACTCCTTTGGGTACCTCCCACACAAAATTTCGGAAAAGTTCAGTTTAGGACCTGCTCTCGAATCGCTTTGATTTTTATTGTAGCAACTTGTATTCGCTGTCCCCCATACGACGGTACAAGTTTCATAAGGGGCAAGTCCATACTTCCTGAGAAAATAGCCTGAAAGGCGGAAAAATACCCGCTTTGACACCGTGTGTAGTGGTTGGAGCGCAAGATATATCTCGAACGGATCTGCCAAATCGGTCCAAAATTTGGCCTTCGTAATATTTTGTCCAAACATAGTTGAAGTTCGAAGATAAACCATGTCGGTCCACTCCTTCAGGTACCTCCCTCACAAAAATTCAAAAATCTTCGGAAAAAATATGCGCACGATAACTCTTGAAGGGAGTGACTGATGTAATCCATACCCTGCACATCCTAATATATCTACCAGATATAGATCAGGTTCGAATATGGAATATATTTGTGCACTCCTTTGGGTACCTTCCACATAAAATTTCGGATAAGTTCACTTTAAGACCTGCTCTCGAATCACTTGATTTTTGTTGAAGCGATTTGCATTCGCTACCTCCATTACGACGGTAAAAGTTTTTTCAGGAGCAGGTCCATATTTCTTAGGAAAACATCCCGAAAGGGGTAAAAAGCGCTATGTCACCATATGTGGCTCTCGAACTGTTCTACCCAATTGGTGCAACATTTGGTCTTCGTCATATTTTATCGAAACTTAGTTTCATGGGGCAATACCGGTCCCCAACTTCCGGTACTTCTCCCCAATATTTAAAAAATGTCACTAAAATGTTAGGACGATATCACTTGAATGGTGCAACCAATTTGGTCCAAACTTTGGATCTCCTAATTCCATAGAAAAAATTCTCAGACACACAGGACTGAGATTTTTCTATAGAAAAAATTTTCAGACCCACAGGTCTGATGTTTTTTCTATAGAAAAAATTCTCAGACCCACAGGACTGATGTTTTTTCTATAGAAAAAATTCTCAGACCCACAGGACTAATGTTTTTCTATAGAAAAAATTCTCAGACCCACAGGACTGAGGTTTTTTTCTATTCTCAGACCCACAGGACTGAGGTTTTTATACCCTCAGCATTTATGCTAACGAGGGTATATACACTTTCATACGGGCAAAATGTGCCTCATCGAAATAATGGTTTTAGACCCCAAGTATGTTTGATGATTTAGCCGTGTCCGTCCGTCTGTCTGTCTGTCGTCTGTCTGGTTGGTTGGTGCGCACGATAACTCTCGAACGGAGTAACCGATGGCTGAGGGTATACCTCTGTCGGCAAAGCCGACTGACACTTTTTTACTTGCTCTTTCTGCAATTAAAACGTTTTAAGAAAATGCAGATATTTTTAATGTGTGATATTTTTGATAGGGCCTGGGCGTGAACGTAAGTGCAAAGTGGTAACTTTGCAAAGCTGAAAGATAAGTGAATATAAAGCCGTAATTTTCCACCCAAAATCTGGTGGTCCCAAATTATTATTTTATGTATTATTAGGTAATAGAAACTCCTTATCCTCCGAGGCTTTGTTTTTCTAAAGACTTTATACATAAAAACTTTTTGAAATTGGCATTAATAATAACATACTTATGTACATATACATATGTATGTACGATCTTCTTATATTTATATATAATCTATAAAAATAATTCTTTTATGACCGCTGGACCTTTATGTACAGGTAGAATTTCTCTTCAAAACACTGTGCTTACATCATAAACTAAGTCATAAGCTTTGAAATGTTGAACAACAATATTATTTGCCACCGACAACTTTATCTTGAACACCTTTCGCGTCTTGTTCCACATTTTTTGCACTATGAGTGCGAATGCTACCACTTCTAATGTCGTTCATTGGATGGCTGTGAGGAAATTTTATATTTAACCTTAAATGATGATCAATAATAAAGTTTTATTTCTTGTTTTTCTCTCGGGGGCTGATAGTTTGAACTTTTTACTCAATACGTTCATTTGCTCAAAGGGGAAGGAGCAAAGTGTGAAGAAACCTGACAGGATAGAATAACTTTCAATAGAGTCATATTTTTTGGAGTTTCGTTTGCATCAACCAGTCAGGTCCATACCATACTCAAGCTGAAACGCATGAAATATCATCATGTGCTGATATTTCGACAGAGCTTGTAGCAAGACATGTGTCAACCAAGCAGCCAACCAATCAGTCTGCCAGCATTATCATCTTAAATTACAGACACACTGTGAAATTGTTAACTATTCCGTAGGGTAAAATTGAAACATATTCGCACGTTTAGGTATTTAGTGTTCAGCGGCGTATAGAAATAGTTAACACAAAACGTGTGAGTGGTAGTACGAGTACATGTGAAGCACAATTGTCATAAGGAAGTGGGGATAAAAGTGTTAAATGGTAATTGTTTTTTTTACGTGTTCCCAAACAGGGTCATGATGAATACAATTGGACACATACCCCTATATTTTTTAAATTTTTTGTCACATTTTCACGGGCACTTAGCAATACCTTAAACTGATAAACACTAATGTGTCCTTTATTATGAATTTGTCCAGTTACCTCTCTATCTTATTTTACCATGCCACTGTTTAAAAAGTACGATGATGTGCACTTGTGCGTTGAAAAGACAAACATTCCCATACATCAAATCTAAAGAAAACATCTCGATTCTTATTGCTCCCTCTTACACTTCGTCATATTCTTCTTGAGAAATCATGTTTTTTGTGGTGCGGCTATGTTTAACAGGAAAATTGATGAAATTGATGTCGTGTCGTGTCTAATGTCAAATGAGCTGCTGCCGGTAACTGCAGCAGTAGCATAGTCATCACCATCATCATCAGCACTATCAGTAATGCAGCTAACTGCTATGCACACACACACATGCAATGTCAGTGACAAGGATAACAAGACCAACAACAACAAGTATAACTTCGACAACTAATCATATGAAAAATGTGCGTTTCTCTTTTCCCAAAAGTCCCACAAACACCCTCTCAAACACTTCTTCCACTCACATAACTCAACTTCAAGTTTGAATGATTTTTTCGTCCTTGTTGCAGCATCGCTCATCTCTCTTTCAGGATTGTACATTTTTCTTGGCTTTGTTGCTCCAAGACCCTGTATAAATTCACTCTCACCTTCTCTCCCTGCAGATGCAAGTCCTGTGTGAGCAGGGAATGTAGTTTGTCTGTGTGTTCCTCAACAAAAGCAAAATCATCATTTTATATGTCAAATTTATTGATTCGTTGTGATCGATTGCCTTCAGTGTCAAACTGTAAAAAATGTGCAAATGCTTTAACGTAGTATCTTCACTTAGCGTTTATGTTTAAGGGAATCCTTGTTATTTTCATTTAGTTACACTCGTATCTCTCCATATAAGGTATGTGCACTCACATTCATGCACATAAAACATCTGCACATTACAGTTTTGCTTGTCCTTTTTTAGAGGTGTGTTTAACATTGATAGATGTCCGTGTGTTTCTTTACTTGCTCTTCTTCCTGTCAGTTTGTGCACTTCTTCGTGTTGAACATTTTATTTGATCAACCACAAATACAAACCATCTGACACTTCACAAACGCCCACACATAACTACATTTTTACGTAAATCGGAAAGAGTAATGATGCTTGGGGTTACAGTGTTGAGCGTTAAATCATCAAATATTCAATTAAATATTTGTAGCTGTGATATTCGATAAGGAATTAATATTGAAATAATACGATTTATGTTATCGAAACCGGAATTTAGTTTAGAAAGAAAAGCACAACGCCATAAACCAAACACACTACATACATAAATGTAAAATATTTACAACTGGATATATAGTCTGAAGGAGATAGGATAAAAAGTGGGACCGCTAGCCTGTACACATTAGGGTTATGACTTTTTGACCTTTTTTCAAAAATGATTCCATTTAAATCTTGAAAAATGTTCCGCATAACCCACTTTCAATTGATATGATAAATGAAATAAAGCTATATTTCATTTAAAATGATATAATGATAAAATTAGTGAGAAACAGTTATGTCGTGTATTCCTAAAGCTTGTTTTCAGTGATATATCTGCTTACAGTGACTTAAAAAAATAACAAAATTCTGAATAATAAAAACTTTAAAAGCTTTTTGTGCGGAAACTTTTTTCATCGAATCACCTTATAATTAAGATTTTATTTAATCTTAGGTAAAAGCTCATCAAAATATGATAATAGGATATGAGGTTCGGGTTAAAAAAATATTTTCATGAATGGTATGAATGAATTTGAATATTGACTTTGCCCAATGACTTTTAGATTAGGTTTATGACTTTTTTGAAGCCCTGTATCATATTTTGACAATATTTTACCTAATAATAAATAAAACCTTAATTAAAAACAAAAACCTCACGCAAAAATGGCTTTAAAAGTTTTATTTATCAGCACCATTGACAATTTTTTGAAGTCACTGTGTAAGCATACCTACAACTGAAGACAAGCTTTAAGGCCACAGTACATAACCAAAATGATTTTTAATTAATTAATTTGATTTTTTTATACCCTCAGCCTTCAGGCTAGAAAGGGTATATACACTTTCATACGGGCAAAATGTGCCTCATCGAAATAATGGTTTTAGACCCCAAGAATGTTTGGACGAAATGTATTTCAGACAATTTGGAGCGCAGGATAACTCTCGAACGGATGAATCGATTCGGTTCACATTTTGGCTTTCGTAATATTTTGTCCAAACTTTGTTTAAGTTCGAAGATGAGCTATATCGGTCCACTACTTCCGGTACCTCCCCCACAAAAGTTCCAAAATGTTCGGAAAATTTGTGGGCATGATAACTCTTGAAAGGAGTAACCGATTTGGTCCATACTTTGCACATCGTGAAACTTCTACCAGACTTAGATGGGGTTCCAATATGGATTCAATCGGCCCACTCTTTCGGGTACACCCACACAAAATTTCGGATAAGTTCAGTTTAGGACCTGCACTCGAATCGCTTTGATTTTTGTTGCAGCAACTTGTATTCACTTCCTCCCATACGACGGTACAAGTTACATCAGGGGCAAGTCTATACTTCCTGAGGAAACGGTCGCAAAAAGCCCCTATGACACCTTGTGAAGTGGTTGGAGCGCAAGATAACTCTCGAACGGATCTGTCGATTCGGTCCAAAATTTGGCCTTCGTAATATTTTATCAAAGCATAGTTTAAATTCGAAGATGGGCTATATCGGTCCACTCCTTCAGGTACCTCCCCCACAGAACTTCAAAAATGGAACGGATCTGTCGATTCGGTCCAAAATTTGGCCTTCGTAATATTTTATCAAAGCATAGTTTAAATTCGAAGATGGGCTATATCGGTCCACTCCTTCAGGTACCTCCCCCACAGAACTTCAAAAATGTTCGGAAAAATTTTGCGTACGATAACTCTTGAAGGGAGTGACCGATGTAATCTATATTTTGCACATCCTAATATATCTACCAGATATAGATCACGTTCGAATATGGACTATATTTGTCTACTCCTTCTGGTACCTCTCACACAAAATTTCGGATAAGTTCACTTTAAGACCTGCGCTCGAATCTCCTTGATTGTTGTGGAAGCGATTTGCATTCGCTACCTCCATTACGACGGTAACAGCCCGAAAGTTGTAAAAAAAAGTCCTATGTCACCATATGTGGCGGTCGGAGAGCACGATAACTCTCGACCTGTTCAACCGATTTGGTCCAAAATGTGGTCTTGGGCATATTATATCCAAACTTAGTTTCATGGGCAATACCGGTGCACAACTTTCGATACTTCTCCCCAATATTTAAAAAAATGTCACTGAAATACTAGGACGATGTCACTTGAATGGGGCAACCAATTTGGTCCAAACTTTGCATCGCCTAATATTTTATCAAAATTTAGTTTAACTTCTAAAATGGTCCATATCGGTCCTCCCTAAGAGTACCTGCCCTAAAAAATTTAATTCCTTATCCACATTTTTGTCGGCAAGTTCAAATGTCCAAAAAGGGCAACAAAATTCTGAAGAGAACTTAAATGCATTCGATCTGTCCGGAGGTAAAAGTTTCGCTTTACATTGGCTGAGGGTATACATCTGTCGGCAAAGCCGACTGAAACTTTTTTACTTGTTCTCATTCATTTTACCGTCATTTTTAATTTTATATATCATATCAATTAAAAGATGTTTATGCGTGACCTTATTCAATATTTAAATGGAAAAAAAGTTATTTTAGTCATTAATAGGCAAAAGTTCATATATTCGTGCAACAGAAAATAAGCTGTTTGACATTCACGTAACAAAATAAATCTCTTTAATATCTTAGAATTTTTAGAATTTTTACTGGAGTTTTTCCTTTCAAATGCCTTTTACTCCGACCAACATTTTCCATACTTATAATGGTGCCACCGTGGTGCAATGGTATGCACGCCCGCCGTGCACGCAGAAGGTCGGTGGTTCGATTCCCCGGCCAGGCAACACCAAACATTTTTCAACGGTGGCAAAATACCCCTGAGTAATTTTGGCGACATTTCCTGAGTATTTCAGCCTTGAAAAACTTCTCTACAAGTGGTGTCTTAGGACTCGCCGTTCGGACTCGGCGATAAACAGTAGGCCCAATATGAATCGGGGTGAACTCACTGATATGAGAGAAGTCTCCCTTGTCCCATCTGGGATGTTTGTGGAACAATTATATATATAATGGTAAATCGCTTTCCAGCATATTTTGTCCGGAGATTAATATCCCAGTTAAATGTGTCCACGGCCTAGAGCAGAGATAAGAAAATCATGGATACATTCCTACCCAGCCAAAACTCCCATTGCCAAATAATTTGGTAGCCGTAACTACTTACAAATTAAACTATTAAATCTTTATTTTAACAAGGACATGTCCCCCGAAATTAGTTTTTATTTCATGGTCACTAAAAGTCGACGAAAACATGTTCTATTTTTAGTTACTTAGCTGACCCATTACAGAACATTTGTTCCACGTCGATATTCACCGCCAACGCAGATTGGTCCATAGATCTGTCGAAGAATTTTTCTCTCAAACACACCAAGCACTGCCTTATATACTTGCGCAAGTACCCAGGCTTCGGAACCATACATCAGCACGGGTAGTATCAGTGTTTTGTAAAGCGTTATTTTTGTTTGATGAGATGTGGTTTTGTTTTTAAACTGCTTACTTAGCCGAAGTAGCATCTTTGGCCAATACAATTCTTGTTCTTATTTTACAACTGATGTCCTTTTTTGTGTTTACGGCGGTGCCGAGGTAGTTGAAGTCTTTTACTACCTCAAAATTATACAAACCAACTTCAAAAGTTTGTCCAAGCTCTATGGACGCATTGCGTGTCAACTTGGTCTTTTCACCGTTTACCGCCAGACCCACTTTTGCAGTTTCTCTTTCGACCTTTGTAAAGGTATCGGTTACTTATTTTACTCATCGTCCAATGATGTCTATATCATCAGCATAATCAAGTAACATGTGGCTATTAGTGTATTTAGTGCCATTTCTTTTAACGCTTGCCTGTCGTATAACCTTTTCTAGCAGGACTTTGAAGAGATCACATGAAATGATGTCTCCTTGTCTGAAACCTCTTTTGGTACAAAACTGTTCAGAGAGGTTCTTTCCTATTTTAACTGAGGATCGGGTGTCAGTTAAAGTCATTTTACAAAACCGAAAAAGCTTTGCGGGGATACCAAACTCAGACATGGTATGGAATATCTTTGAACCTAGGGAGCTGTCGAAGGCTGCTTTATAATCAACAAAAAAGTGGTAGGTGTCGATCTGCAACTCTTGGGTCTTCTCCAGGATTTGCCGCAGGGCAAATTTCTGGTCAATGGTGGATTTGCCAGATCTAAAGCCGCATTGGTATGGTCGAATTATTTCGTTGAACTTAGGGTATAGTCGTTCGCACAATATCCCTAACACTTACACTCCGGCTTTAAACAGCTTGGCTGGCTATTTTAGAACTATTTAAATAAATGTTTGTTGAATTTCTCTCTACCGGAATTGAACACGCAAACTTCTGATTTTTCGTATGTTTATTTAAGAAAAACTCTTTTGCGGACGGTAAGCACAGCTATCGGTTTTTAGTAATGAGTAAAATAAGTAGTTTTGACTCATACAAAAATATTGGAAAGTCTAAAAGAGGAAGGAAATTGTCTATGGTACCGCATCCTAAAATATAATTGGACTATACAACTTAACTTCAGATCATGACAATCTATAGCTGTATATTTCAACATGTCGGTAACACATCGCCTCTTCGATATCAACAAAAATTAAGATGAAACCAGAGATTGATATAATTACATGACGATTACCGACATAAGATCCTAACAACAACAACCTCACAGGCAACTGTGGTGACGTTCTTTTCAACTTACAGAATTCGATGAATTCTTAGTTGATACGCACTGACATGTTGCAGAATATTTTGATTTTGTTGTTTCTTTGGAAAAGCCGAAAAGTGAGTGTGATTCTCATTCATATGGGAATACTAGACACTTTAAGAGTTCGGGTTTTCGCTAAAAAGGCATCATTTCAAAAACTGAGAAGCCAATTGATAATTCCCTTCGCCGGGATGAAATCATGATATTGGTAGTGATCAGTAAAATTTTGCAACACTGTCAGTTCGTTTTGAAAAACATTACTCTCTGTAATAGAAGGTAATAAAATGAAGTTGAGCCAATGGGGGAATACTCCAACTCAAGCAATCCGATCCTAATTTAAATGAATTCTGCCAGAATTATTGTGGGCGTTATGACCGTCCTGACTACGATCTAACTGTTCACTTTAATTTTGGCCGTTTTGGCCGACATTATACCTGTCATAAAGCCCATTAGACGTTGTGACAGTTTTAACAATTCAACTTTACTTAGTTTCATCATAACTATATATTTATTTAAACATTTCTACCATGATGTTTGAGCAGACCCTTAGTAATAAATAACATTTCATACGAACAAATTGTTTTCTACATTTGTCATTTTCTTTTCACATCAAATTCTTAAAAAATAATTTATAACTAATTTATAAATAATTCAAAAAATAAATGAAAAGAACACCTCACTTTATTCGCATTTCAGCAAACACCTAATCGCTGAACAATTAGCCCATAACGAAAGTTATAAGTAAAATAAAACCTTTCATAGGAACAGCAAACAGCACAACTATTCACATTTTTAAGACCATAGTAAAAGATTTTTCTTAACTCAATTCTTATTTGTAGAAATTCTTCATTCGTTTGTTTTTTCGTGTCCACTTTGTGGTTAATTGCCAAACAAACTAACAGAAAAATTATAAATAGTTATAAACAACAATAACCGTTGGTGTTTTTTATATCGTTAAATTGTGAAGAAACCAAAACAAACAAAAAACTGTTCTCATATTGGTTAATGTAAGGAAATGTTCATGTCTACAAGAGCTAGCCACCACAATGACCTAGTTACGCATGCGCTACAAAACACTAACAACAACAATACCAAAAGCAAATTCGTATAATTTGCCAAAGCTTATTATAAACAATCTATGTAATTTGTGATGTGTTTTCTATTGTTTATGCCTGGTTCTTTCTTCGTCCACTTCTTCTGGCTCATCTTTGGCGAATTTTTATATGACCGATATTTTATGAAGATGACCAACAACAAGCTTAATTGTTTTCACTTTAACCACACACAAAATAATAATAGGTAAGCACCACAAAAATGTTGAAAGCTAATCTCAGTATAAAGTTTGGCAGTAAACTGATGGCGTCGTCACAAAAGATTAAAACTATTTGACAAGAACTTTATGACATTTCAGTTATGAGTTGTAAAAGATAAAGTGGTAAGTATATGAGCCGATTATCTCTTTTAATTATTCGGTTTTGATGCAAATGTGTTGGACATCCTCTTATGAATATCAATTTATGGGAAAGTGTTAACTAAGCAATATATCTTGAGGCCGTTAATCATTGTTGGCAATACCTGAGAAGTTTAGTTGGTCCGTATGGGAATATGGGATATATGTAATTAAGTACAAGTATGCAATTTATCATCTTATCTTGGGATTAATAAAAGTTCATTTGAACATTATGTCTATGATTATAAGTACACAGCAATGGACTTGAGATCAAAAAATTCCAATGTTCTAAACTTTTCGAAACCACACTCATTCCTTTCGTTACATGATTTTAGAATTATCTTGTTACTAATTATATAAAAAAAAAAAACATTTTTTCGATAACTTCGACTCTCAAGTTCATTTTCACATTGAAATCTGGTTACGGAAACCAACTGCATATCTCTATTGTGGTCACGTTTTATTTTAAAACTTCCAATTTTCACTACAACATAGTTTAAATTTTCCTAACCTTATTTTATGTTTAAAGCGAATCATGGAGGTTTGTATGCCAAATTGCCATAGCTGAAATGTTTACGAAAATCTTAGACATCAAATGCAGGGCTAACATTAGCTGTGGAAAATTACAACGACTGTCTGCACTCGAAAAATAATAGCAGAACTAAACCAAAACAGTCATTACAAATGCCAGCATATTTGAGCGTATCAACAGTAACCAAGAAATCTAACCAGGAAAACCGCACAATACATTTCCACAATTTGTAGCAGTTGCAGTTCCTCTACAGAGCTATTTAGGTGAGCTACTTCCACACAGTCACACACACACCCGCATTACATTTTGTGATGACAGTTTTTAACTCCGCTTTTGTTCGTTTATTTCTCATCTATGTCAGACATTGTTGGCAAACGCACTTGAAACAATTTCCAAATGCAAAAAAGCAGAAAATATGGCTAAATAAGTACCCATAATTTTAATAAAATTTTCACAAAATTCTAATCCAACGAATGCAAATCAGAGAACATTAGGCGAGTGTTTATGTCTGCAAAGTTTTTTTTTTATCAGAAAGAAATCAGGTTGCCATTCGAGCGTCTCCATTTATTGTTGTTATTATTTAGATTGTCATTTGAGTGCAACTCATGCCAGAAATTGTGCATATTAAGGGTCCAACCATGAACATTGACATTTGCATCCCAGCTTGAAATTTTCATTAGTTTATTATGCTAATTGAAGTAGTTAAGGCTATTTTATTTAGTCGCAGCCTAGTTATTTGATGGGAGGCAAAAGACACAAGAATTGTTATTGTTGACATCCTATTTGTCAATTCACTTCATTTTCAGTAGAAATTTCTTCGTTTTTCTTTCAGAATATCTGTACAGATGCACGAAAAATTTCTTTTCACATATTTTGGCTTATTTAGTGAATTATTTCTCAAATACTAGGCTTTAGTAGTAAAAAGAAGTCAACGATAATATATTTTTTTTTTTATTTTTGCCTTATTAAGATAATATTTATACCCTATACCACAATGTGGAAAAGGGTATAATAAGTTTGTTTTCCCAAAAATTCATGTAACGCCTCGAAATATTCGTCGTAGACCCCTCATGTGGTATACCAAACTTCATATCTCGACGAGATAAAGCGATTTAGCGATGTGTGTCCGTCCGTCCGTCCGTCCGTCTGTCCGTCCATTAAAAATTGTAATCAAGCTAGAGGCCGCAATTATGGACCGATTGTCACGAAATTTAGTATGGAGGTCGGGTTTGGACCAGAATAGAACTGATTAGTTTTTGGCGATGATCGTGAAATGTTAAAGGGATGAAATGGACCAAAAACAAAATTTTTGCTCGATTTTGTAGCCGCTCTGTAGGTCGCAATAATAGTCCGATCGGCGCGAAATTTTAAACGTAGTTTTGGTTTGAGATGAAGAAGTAGCGTGCAAGTCAACGGTATGATCGGATAATATTTAGCGGGTTAAATTGATCAAAACTTTTGTGTGAAAATTGGTAAAATTTCTAATGCACATCTTATAACAGCTAGCCCGGAAAGCTAGTGCACAGGGATAGTGGTATAGGGTATCACATGGTCGGCCCCGTCCGACTATAGTCTGTTCTTACTTGTTTTTATAAAATTTGTTTTAATAAATAACAAGATTTACTACTTTACTATCGATTTATTTTTTATAGTTTAAAGTGTAGAACTAAAAGCTAATGTAAGTTGCGTTCCTTTACTTACCTGAGGTTACCATTTTTACCATTTTTACCATTTGTTACCATTTTTAACCTGCAAACGTCCCTTAACCCCAAAAAGTGGTAAAACTGGAAGCCATTTTTAAGAGAGTGAGAGCGGAGAGAGAGCAAAAATACCTTTCTCTTCTACCACAGGCTACCAGACGAATTTCTTCCGGTAAAAATGGTAGAACTGATTTTTCGATATTTTGACGTTTATTTGACAATGCAGAAAAAATGAACAAAAAAAACAACAAAAGACAAAACAAAATTAAAAACTGTGAAATAAAAGAAGAAATTTGAATTTTTGTACCCTACACCACTATGTGGGGAGGGTATTATAAGTTGGTTTTGGCCAAAAAGTTTGTAACGCATCAAAATAATTGTCGTAGACCCATACTTATATATACCAAAATGAATGTCTCGATGAGCTAAGTCGATCTGGCTATGTGTGTCCGTCCGTCCGTCCGTCCGTCTGTCCGTCTGTCCATCTAAACCTTGTAATCACGCTACAGGTCGCAATTTTGATCGGCTCGTCACGAAATTTTGCATGTTGATGGGGGTCCCGGAGGCGAAGAAGCCTATTGATTTTGGTGATGGTCGGATAATATTTAGGGGTCGGAATGGGCAAAAAACTTATGTGGATAAACAGACAACGTGTTTTTCCAAAGCGAATATCTCAGCTTCTGTACGGGGTATACCAAAAGCAAAACCTGACAATAAAAGTAGAAAATATCACCTTTCTAATAGGTGATCAAACAACGAAGATATCACAATAGTCGCAAATAAAACCCAAATTTTCATTTTTGCGATTTTAATTATAATGACGATTATCACAGTTTTGGTTGGGGACTTTCCAAAAGCAAAGCCTGGCTATGAAAGTAGAAGATCTCATCTTTACAATGGTGTAAACTAGGTCGGCTTAGGTGACCAAATAACGGAGATTTCGCAATAGTCGGTAATACATCCCATTTTTCCACTTTTTTGGAAATCACGCTACAGGTCGCAATTTTGATCGGATCGTCACGAAATTTTGGGGGTTAATGAGGATCCTACAGAGAAAGAAGCCTATTGATTTTGGTGATGGTCGGATAATATTCAAGGGTCGGAATGGGAAAAAAACGTATTTGGAGAAAAAGTCAACGTTTTATTTCAAAGCGAATATCTCCGCTTCTAAAAGGGGTATATCAAAAGCAAAATCTGGTAATGAAAGTAGAAAATATCACCTGTGCAACGATATGAAGTAGGTTGTCATAGGTGGTCAAACAACAGAGATATCCCTTTTTCCATTTTTGTGGAATCACACTACGAAATTTTGATCGGATCCTCACGAAATTTTGGGGGTTGATGGGGGTCTAACAGAGAAAGAAGCCTATTGATGGTTGGCATACATCCCACTTTTCCATTTTTTATTTGGGTTGTACTGTCGATGCACTTAAATGCGTTTCAAAAAATTGACCTGTGTTAATGAAAACATTCAGAGCAAAGGCGCTAAGCTATCCCAATTTTAATATTTTGAATTTTATTAGTCAAAAGCTTATGAACAGGGGTAGTGGTGTAGGATATCACATAGTCGGCCCCGACCAGACTATAGCCTTGGCTCACTTGTTATGTTTCTTTTTGACATTGCTACAGGATCTACCATTTTATCTTTCCTTTACTTTTCTGGTAAAACTGTTCATGAGAAAGCGATTTTGAGCAATTTTGACAGTTTTCTCTTTTGCCATTTTTACCATTAAAAACGTAAAGGAACAAAGCTACTATAATGTCTTCGCGTTTGCGCATCAGTATGTCCGTTGGCATCAATACCAACATCTATTGCTGAAGACCTCACTTGGAGACAACTATAGATGAGACCCTCAAATGTTGTCATCTATTGATGAAGACGTTAGCTGGGATCATCTATAGACGAAGTCCTCATACTCCTATAGATGCAAATTTCACTTCTATGTATGAGAATCTCAACTGCTGTCTTCTAAACGAAGACCTCACCATATTCAATATGTATGTATATGAATACCTCAGGAGAAATATTTGAATGAAGATCTCAACTTTTGTCTTCTACTGCGAAGGCCTCACCTGCGGTTCTCTATAGATGAAGATCTCACTTGAGAGGAACGGGGTTTTGAGTAAAGCTGGTAAACTATCGATAGTCGGACTATCGTTAGGATCACTGTTGTAAAGCAATTATGTTTCAAATAATTCGAGACAGATAACTCAAATAACTTGATTTGGTGGACGACGTAACCTTCCTTTTACGACAGCAATCAAAACGATAGTGGGACTATCGATAGTTTGCCAGCTCTATTTGTGAGTAGACAAATGCATCACCTGAGGTCTGCTGTTGATTAAGAAATCACTTCGAGTCTTTTATGGATGAAGACCTCACCTAAGGTCTCACCTCACCTGGGATCTTCTAAAGGTGAAGGCCTCAACATAGGGGTATCCTGTAAATGAATACCTCACCTCGGTCTTCTATATATGAAGAATTCACCTAGTGTCTTCAATGAACGAATACTTCCTTTGGAGTCTATGGGTGAAGACCCCAACTGTTGTGTCCTATTGCAGAAGACCTGACCAGGAGTCTTCAATATATGAAGACCTTACTTGAGTTGAATATCCCTCCTGGCTCTTTAAGTAGGTAAAAACTCTCCTGAGATCTTCTATAGATGATGCCTCACATGGATTCATCTGTAGCCAAAAACCTTAACTGATGCATTCTATGGAAAAAACTCTCTATATCATGAGACGTCAATTGAGGTCTTTTAAAGGCCGAATTCAATTCCACAAATCTCTTTCTACAAAGGAGTCACGTCAAATGAAAAAAGGTTTTCTAAGAAAACTTATTCCCAATAGTTTTCGATACGTAAAAAATATTTCGTATATTTTCTTCACAAAACAAAATTATTTCGAGTTTTTTTATATACGAAAAAATTATAGCCCATTTTTTCCTGTACAAAAAAAGTATTTAGATGTTTTCTCTACGAAGAAATTATTCCTAACTTTTACAAAGCGAAAAAAAATTATTCCGAGTTTTTACTAAGCAAAATTGTTTTCTATACAAAAAAATTGTTCCGAATTATTTTTCTCTATGAAAAAAATATTTTTATTTATTTTTTTCTAAATGAAAGAAAATTATACCGCAATATTTGTTATACGAAAACAATTATAAAAAATTTTTTTTTCAAATTTTTTTTTTTTTTTTTTTTGGGTCTTTTCGACCTTTTTATTGTATTAAATTGTGTAATTATTCAAGCACCAAGTCATGTTTAAATTTTTAAAATTCTCTTTGTTAATCGATATTTCGCAATTTCGTGAATCCTGATCATCCTAACGATGCAATTCAAAAATTGCGAAATATGGATTAATAAGGAGAATTTAAAAAATTAAACATGACTTCGAGCTTGAATAATTAATCAATTTGAAATGATTTTTCTATAAAAAATATTCTGAATTGTTTTCTATGCGAAATTAATTATTTCGCATTTTTTCCTACACAAAAAATTATTCCAAATTGTTTTCTTTATGAAAAAAAATTTCTAAATATTTGCTATGTATACGAAAACAATAATTCCGAAAACATACGAGTTAGAATTTTTTCTAAGTGAAAAAATTGACGGCAAAAATTTTTTATACGAAAAAAATATACCAAAATTTTTTTCTACACCAAAAAAATATTCTGAATTGTTATCCATGCGAAATTATTCATTCCGCATTTTTTCCTATACGAAAACAATTTTACAAATTGTTTTCTTTATGAAAAAAAAAATATTCTAAATATTTTCTATACGAATACAATAATTCCGGAAACCTAAGATTTACACACAT
Organism: Musca autumnalis; assembly: GCF_047663935.1. NCBI lineage: Eukaryota > Metazoa > Arthropoda > Insecta > Diptera > Muscidae > Musca > Musca autumnalis. The sequence goes on along the minus strand of NW_027411755.1, from coordinate 2,052,875 downwards.
TTTTTCTAAGTACGAACAGAATGAAAAGTCATCCTAGAGAGTCGTATACTTTCAGAAGTTGCTCACAAAAGAAGCTATAAAACAAAAAATCTGTTGAAAACGAATATAAATGTTTTCAAATGTTATTATTGTATGTATCGGATGAACTCCTTATTCAAATTATGTCTGAAAGTATATTCACATACAATGTTGCTGGAACAGGAATAGTCTTTACCATCAGTGACACCAATAAATCAAACTCAATCCCCTCAATTGCTATTCATACGAAGGCGATTTTGCCGAAGCCAATAAACTAAATGCCAACAAAATGATGATTAAAGTTGATGCCAGTATATAATTTAGTGATTTCCGCTCACATATACAGCGCCGATACACAAGCACTCCTTGTTCTTTGCAAATGTTCGTATAATTCACAATTATCTTTATAAATATAAATTCCATATAAACTCGAATAATTGCTATAACATTTCAATGATACGCTTTTCTTTATAACTGGAGGTTTTTCTTTGCATTTTACTCAATTAAATGCATAAAAACAAACGTAACGTTAATAATACTATTAAACGTCAGAGACACTGCCACACTGATGCATTCATCTCTACTTGGCCAACCAACCAACCAGACATTCAACAGCAAGCTAACGATTCTGATACCTGCATCAGAACTGCCACCGTATACCATCATGATGCCAGCAAGCAGCAGAGGCAATATAGTATTGGCAGTGGTTGTGGTGGGGTTGGGGCATAGCTCAAACGATTATTTGCCACGCTATGCTTTGAATCTCATGATGCGACAAGAAATATCATCATCAGTGATGATGTACTCACTCAATTGTATAAATGTGCATATGCAAAGGGAAAACTCAGCGACGGGCGGCGGCACAGAACGTGTCCGACACATACACTGCCACCCACATGTACTGGCATCAAGGCATGGCGGTTGGATCATCGTCACCACCACCCCATTTAGTTCCATGTACTCCTTCCCCGTTCGTTGAAGGAATATTGTCCCATAAACGATGTTATGTTCAATCAATATCATGGTTAATACGTTGCTCTACGTTATATGAGAGTATATGTGAGATATTTTTTTTATCTCTTTGTATATATGGAATATGGTACAATTTATTATCATGTTTGAGCACACACACAGATGCAGATGAAAATTTGCGCTAATTCATTCATATATCGTAAGCTATGAACAAAATAAAGAGAGACAAAATCGTTTCATAAACGTTTCTCATCATCGTTCTATCACATGGAGTTTTTCTATAGTCAAAAACTGTTTTTTTGTATTAGGGTGTGCTCATAAAACTGGCGAAGATATGGAATTAATATTTTGTAAAATAAGTGAAACTCCTAATACTCTCTTAAAAAACATAATAATATTCTTACAAATACATACATATCTATACTCAAAAAGTTTACAGTTAAGAAGTTCTGCTAAAATATGTGAAAATATGTATACAACTTTTTATTGCATTTATTATTTAGAAACAATGTTTCAAGCTTTTTTAGATATGAGTAGGCCCAAGGCCTATATAAGGTCGGCCAATAAGCCCACCTGATTATTATATTTGTTGTCAAAAACATTATTGTGATTTAAAATACAAAGAAACTCAAATCACAATAATATTAAATCAATTATGTTTGTTGTCAAAAGTTGTTAACAGAATTCTGAATGGCCGACCTTTTGTAGGCCTTGAGCAGGCCTAAGCCAATGGGGACGAGCATAAAACCGTCTTCCAGGTTTCACATCCATAGAACAGAATTATTTCCTACGTTGTATACATTTTGTATATTACATTTTGCTTGAAGAACTTACCACTTATGGTACATCGTCATGCAATAGAATTCTCGTCTTACCTGAAACAAAAGACAAATAATTTTATTAAAAATATTTTACAGCATTTAGGAAAATTGGTAAAATTCATAACCAAATATTTATATGATTATCTTCTGTGTACCCTAATACTCATTCGCTTTATCTAGCCATAATCCATTTTTTGTGACAGTAATGTTATGGCTTAATAGAACAGAACAAAATTGTTTTATAACATGACTGGCTGTGGTGGTAGAAACTAGTAACCAAACGAATATAGAAACGTGGAAAAAAAGAATAAAGAACGAACACGAATAAGAAAATTATAAGTAATGTGGAAAATTGTATTTTCTACAATATGCAGCATGCATCACGCTTGCATGCACTCAGTGCACAGCGTGTATGATAAACGAAATTTCTTTTTTGTTTTTTTTTTTTTTTTACAAACCAATGGAATTCCCCACAGCTAATATCGACAAGACGGAATTGAGTTGGAGTGTAATGTCATTAACATCATTATTGTTATTAGCGATGAAGGTAGTGAAGAATCTCCCCCAAAACATAAAAGAACACGAAGACACCAGGTACAACATTTTATGGGATACCCCTGAAAAAAATTACTGCCATTGAATCTCAATTAAAAATTACAAATCTTCAGCACGTAGAGGTGCATAAAAATGCTTATCAAAGCTCTCTCTCCCCAATGACGCCACAAAATTGGGGTCGATTGCATTCAATTAACCTTTTTTTGGTTAAACAATCAGTCGTGTGTGTCATGCTTTCGACCGTGTGGGTGGGGATTAACGGAATTTAAGGTGCAACAACCCATATGCGATTATGATGGACGACCAATAAATCTTCTTGTGTTAAATGCCTGCTGTCATTTCAGCAGACAAACAAAAATAAGCAAAGACTGTAGGTGGTCGAGCCATTCATTGTACATATTTACTGGAATCCTTTGAGAGTTTAATAATTTAAATAGCTTACAATGCAAAAACGTCGAAAGCCTATTAACCAAAATGTTTGCAAGTCTGTTAAGAGTATTACATTTTACAAAACAAACAAAAAATTAAAAAAGGAGAAGGTTTGATGTGTTCATTAAAGTTCTAAGATATTTAATTCAAATATTTCTTGCAGGTTCTGGAACACTATAAACTGGTACTGATTTGGTGACATAGATTAAGTTTAAAGTTTTAGATTTAGTTTCAGCCTCAGTTATTTTTGTTTTCTCAAAAATTATTTGCTGTTGCCAGAACGAATGAACTTTTGCCTATTAATAAAATAACGTTCATTCCATTTAAGTATTGAAAACGGACCCTCCTCAACAGTGAACCGAGGAAAACGAGGTTTTTAAAAGTTGTTATCCGAATTAAGATCCTAATAAATGTTGAGTATATATTTTAATGAAGTCGAGCGCGTGTGTACTGTGGTGATGAATTTTATACAATAGGGTTATGACTTTTATAAAACCTCCTATCCTATATTCTGATGAGTTTTTATTTAAGATTAAACAAATATATATAAAAGTCTATTCGAAGACAAAACCTCACTTACAAAATGATTAAAAATAATTTCAAAGTGGATTGTCCAGAAAATTTTTTTATCGAATCTCCTATGTGTGAGGTTAAACTAATATTAAATAGAAACTCATCAAATATGATACAGGGATATAAGTTAGTAACAAAGACGATGCGATCAAAAATGTGCCACATCGAAATAATTATTTTAGACCCCAAGTATATTCGGGCGAAATTCCTTTCAGACAATTTGACGTTGATTTGGCCTTGTCCGTCAGACTGTCTGGTTGACTGGTGCGCACGATAACTCCCTAAAGGATCAAACGATTTAGTCCAAACTTTGTTACTTGCAACAGTTTGTCCAACTTACCTCCTTCACAAAAGTTCGAAATTTTTCACTATAATCACACTCATCCTTATGTTTCTACCAGACATAGATTAGGTTCGAATATGAACTATATCAGGCCACTACTTCGGGTACATTCCACACAACATTTTTTCGCAAAAGTACGGTTTAAAAGCAGCTCTTGGGTGGTTTATTGCAACAAGTTCTAATATACAGCTTTTTCTAGCGCACTTTTGAACGGAGTATCTGAGTTGCTCGAAACTTTGCATAACATAAAATTTCTGCCAATTTTAGATCAAGTTTACACCTTCAGGTGCATCTCCCTCAAAGGTTCAACAAATATCACAATGCAGTTTAATGTCTTGTTGCGGATCGTTATGCAGCAACTAGGACAAACTGTGGATGTTGATAACTACAATTTTGAGACAGTAAATGACTTTATTTACCTCGGAACAACATCAGTTTTGAAATCAAGAGAAGAATAATATTGGCCAACAGAAGCTACTTTGCTCTAAGTAAACAGTTCAAAAGCAAAACCACCAGACACTGATACTAACCGTATTTATGTATGGATCAGAAGCATGGGTATTTGCGAAAGCAAATGAGGCAGAACATGGTGTGTTTGAGCAAAAAGTTCTTCTAAACTTTTATGGACTAATATGCTTTTACGGCGAATGCCCCGTCCTTTGAACCACGGGCTGCACCAGCCGACCGATATCGATACAATAAAACGTATCGAGCTACAATGATTGCGTTTGCGGGGACAGTGGGATGGATAAAGATGTCCCCTCCAGAATGCCCTATGAATACGAGCCACTCGACGGAAGGCCAAAACTCCGATGGAAAGACCAAGTTGAAAATGATATCAAAAAATCATGGTATTCAAGATTGGAGAAGTGTAGCAGAATATCGTTGTGTTTGGAAATCTGGTCTTAGTTCGGCTTATAGAACAAGAGATGGACTAAATCGAATCGGTTTTTTTCGTACCTTCCACAAAAAGTCCAAAGTCCTTCCTAGATTTTTACCGCAGGTATTTTGTGGTATATTTTTCTTGGGGGGGAGTCCGTGCTTCTATTAAATAATATGGTAAACGGTGGCACCCATCGAAAACTCCATGCTTCATTGATATCATGACTTTTTCCATTACGAAATAGTGGATTCTACTGTAGCGCTTTCACTATTACATCCAAAATGGCGTAATAACCGAGGTCATTACAAACGAAATCTACTACCCCCAGACTATTCGTGATGTGTATCTTACGTCTGCTACGAACACCAGCTGTAACCAAATTTGTCTTCATAACCAAAATACCTCATTTAGTGTTACCGTTATTGGCCTAATCGTTAACCATAATTCGCGTGCCATCATAAGGCAGCCATTAAAGGGTTAAGATAGTCTCTGTTCATTTAAGTTTTTCATATGGCTAATTGTTTTGGCGTTTTGGTTCTATTTTGTTACTTTTTCGTTGTCGTTGTAGACTACATTCTGTTGCAGGCGATGTTGGTTGGCGGTGGGTTATATTAATTTTTAAAGACAACTCGTTTTTTTTTGTAAATCATAGCGGTATTTGTTACCTCAACCTAGCGGTTGTTTTATTTGCTGCTTTTTTGTTTTTCTTGTCATAACCCATCGTCATATAAACTCGGCTTAAACATAGAGCCCATGAAACCCCAAATGAAGAAGAATATTAATACACAGATTCACACACATACACAGAAGAGCAGCACTACCGAAACCTGTTGGTGACAAGAACGAACAAAGAAGACATCAAAAAATATTATCATGTTCTGTTGTTTTTCAAATCCCCACTTTTTTCTTTCGCCATTTCTCCATTTTTTACTTTCTTCTACGAAGACACTCTACAAACACAATGGACATGACAAGCACTGATATAGCAATACACCAACATGTCTTTTTGAGCAGGTAGCATAGTTTGAATGAAGTACACAAAAGTTCAATGGTGATATATTCGTGTTTAGTGGGCCTTCCAAAAGGGGCCTTTGTAAAAGAAATTATTGAAATATTTCCTTATGTGTGACATATAGCTAATTTAGTCATTATGTTTGAAAAATGTCCAGTAAAAATGTATAGGTCTGTTAGAGGGTTTTCCAATATTTGTGGTTTTCGAAGAAATTTGTCAAAATGAAATTGTCAGAAATTTTACACGAACCTTCTCCGCAAGGTAGTAACCCTGGGACACTTAACAAATTCAGGAAATGTCACTGAGGGTTTTTTCACCTCCACCAACTATGTGCAAAACGGGCGTGTCTTACCATTGAACAACGATGGTACCAGGGATTGACAAATTGTTGAATTTTTGTAGTTTGACCAAAAAATTCAGCTCTGGTTAAACCCATCCGCATAATGTTATCTACATTTTCAGAGGGTTTTGGCCTTGTTTTATTAACTTTGTTCCTTTACGTTAAGGTTTCTTCAAGTTTAACAATTTTTAACTCGGAAAACGTTCCTTAACCCAAAAAAATAGTAAAACTGGAAGCAATTTTTAAGAGAGTGAGAGAGGAGAGAGAACCAAAATGGCTTTCTCTTTTACTACTTTCTGATCGACAAATATCGTTGTGTAAAAAGTGGAAAATCTGTCAAACTGCTGATTTGACATTTATTTGACACTTAAGGCAAAAGGTTAAAAGAAAACTAGGTGCTTAAATAAAATAAAATAAAAATTTAAACCAGTGAAATAAAAAACATGAAAAACAGTGAAATTTATTTGTAATTTTTTTAAGCAGCCATCGTTATTATTATATAATTATTATTATTAGTATTATTATTAATATTATTATATAATTATTAGTACTATATAAACATTATTATTATTATTATTATTATTATTATTATTATTATTATTATTATTATTATTATTATTATTATTATTATTATTATTATTATTATTATTATTATTATTATTATTATTATTATTAATATTATTATAATTGTTATTATTATTATTTGTTTTTCGTTTTTTTATTTGAAATAAAAGCGTTGACATTTTGAAAAGGCCCTCTGTTTAACAAGCCCATCTAACTTCGCCCCACCTTTGGGTGCTTTTTCTTCTGTATTAGTATGTATGCTGATGGTCTTGCATTTGTTTGTAAAACTGTCATGCATGAAGCATAAATACCTAAAAAAGACGATGTTTTCAAAAGACTGTCATGGTTTTTTGGGGTTTTGGGTTAACCGAGAACCAACCTCTAACAACAATAAAAGCAAAACGCCACAACCACACTACCAAGAACTGACAGCAAAGCGAAACAAGCAAATGAAAACAAGCAACCATAGACGAAGGCAAATAATGTTCCTACCAAGAATCACACAATAATTACATCAATGTGCAACGGTCCATCTATCTCAACATCCATTAGGGTCTTTGTCATCATCTCACTCAGCAACTCAGCAATTTGTTGCATTTATTAAACGGCTTCTTCCCCCATCATTATCATTAGCAAACCGTAACAAAATGTAATTAAAGTTTTATAAAGTCTTGCATTTGTCTAACAACCAACCACCGACAGCAACATTGATTGTTAGTTTAAACGTATTATAGCATCGTTCAATAACTGTTATATAACAGTGAAATTTCCGTTCATGGGAATTATCAAAACTTCAATGACCAATTGTTGGTGGTGTCCGGTCATTGATTGATATTTGTTAAGTTTTTAATTAATTTCAACATGATTGCTATTAATATTTGTTATGTTGTTGTTGCTGCTGCTGCTCTTCTTTTTGTTCAATGCAATTAATAATAACAAACAAATAAACAAACACAATCCATTTTTTTATAAAAAATTTAAATTTGCTTTTTTGTACTCGTTGTTATTTTTTGACTTGTTAACTAAATGGCCAATAAAGCGAAAGTAAACTGCTATTGTCATTGTGAGGGACAGAGAAAATTATGATAGGGGAGGTGAACGAAGAAGAAAGCCCATTAACAAATGAATAAAAACGACGTGCAAACAAACTTTGCATAGATTTTATTATTGTTTCATTTCATCGCATCTGTCAGACAGCTAACAACAAACCCAGCCTGACTGCCTGCCTGCCAAGTGAGCATCATAAAAATTTAATAAAAACCAAAGACCGGACTGGACAATTGAATAATACCACGGTTATTTGTCTATTTACAAAAGTTTACAATATATTCACACAAACACACACATTTACATATGTATTGTTATTATTTACAACAACAAAAATAAACAAATTATAACAAAAATGTGTTGTAATTAAAAACGGTTATGTCGCCTGATATGTAAATATATTGTGCAACATTAAAAATAAAAACTAAAGTTGTCCATGGATACTATTATTACAGAATATTACTGTTTTTGCTTTTTATGATTAAATTAAGTTAAATTGTTTAACTTTGAAAGGTCTATTATTTATAAAGTATGGCTTTAAAAAAGGTTAAAAATATTTCATTTTTAACTGTCCCTTGGTTCTTTTTTACAAAAATATTATTTTGAAGTTTTTGGTGACGATGATAGAGGATATTCTCTAAAGTAAGGGAGAACAACTCATAGTATGGGCTGGAAATTCTCAATCCTGATCCTGTATTCTTGAGGCAATTGTGTAAAGTGTTTTCATTTTGTCGCTTTGGAACTCCTTGAGTTTTTGTTCTTACGTTAGAAAATGACGTAAATAAAAGGATTTCAAGGTTATCATATCCAGAAATAATTATATAATTATAGTAGGACAATTTTTAGGAGGGTTGGGTTTTTTTATGACGACTTCTATTTTGCTTTTCAAAACAGTCAGGCTTAATTCCATAGTCGCTGTTTTAATATTTTATTAAAACAACTTTAATTCATTAGTGGGAAAATGTGTTAAGCTAATCGTTTCTTTTCTTCAGGTTTTGCTCAAGCCTTTGCCACAAGGATATTGGAAACCCCATATTCTGCGATATAGATAATACAAATTCACTAAGGCATAGGGTATATATATAGCACAAATATAGGAATTTCCGAGCCATTTTAGTGATATTCTTAAGATATTGAAAGCTTTTTGGCCATTATTTCATGAAGAGTCCATGCTACCTAAAATAATGATGCTACGAAAACAGTTATGTCGCATTTACAAAAAATCCTCGAAAAACCCTTAAACTGCACTTGAGCTAAAATTTTGTAAAGGAAGTACCACATGGTAGAACAATAAAAGGTAACAGCAATACCCAGCTGACTGAACTGGGTCGTAATGTTAGTGTCAAATTCCATACGACATTTTATATATTTATTTCTATGTTCGATGTATATTAGGGATATACATATATTTTTTGAAGAACAAAATCATTCATCAGAAAAAAACTATTTCCCATAAAGACTTCTTCATATCATTGACATGTAACCTCCCCAAGGTCTGAACGACCTGCCGCACCCTAAAACACCGCTTATAAAAGCGGTACAATATTTGTTAATGTATGGGTGACGTAGGGGATGGAAGATACCAAGCAACGGTCCTGACCGGTTTTAACATGGCAAAGCCCATTATTTATCTTGGCCCCTCTTTCATCCCAAGTGGACACTGACCTCCCGTGGTGTCACCTGGGGAACTGCCTTTAACACCCGTTCACCCATAAGAACGTTAAAAACTTGGGTTTGAGCGTCGGGCTAGTAACCCTCCCCTAGAAAAAAAAACAGCCTACTATGAAAAAACGAAAGAAAAGAAAAACAAACCCCTCTAAAGTTGACGAACCCCGCAAACGTTTTAAGGACCATGATCTGCGAATCTGCACCTGGAATGTTCGCACTCTTTATAGAGAAGGTGCAGTCTTCGCATTGGCAGACGTACTTGAAAAGTACAAGGCCGATATTACTGCCATACAGGAAATACGATGGATTGGGAAAGGCGTCACAACAACACCTGAAGGTGACGCACTGTATTATAGCTGTCATGACGTAAAGCATGAGTTTGGTTGTGGATTCGTAGTTAGTCGGAGACTAAAACATCTGGTATCCAGCTTCACTCCAGTGAATGAAAGACTTGCTGCAATTCGAATAAAAGCTAAATTCTTCAACATCAGCTTTATTTGCGCTCATGCTCCCACTGAAGAAGAGGACGAGCAGACCAAAGATATATTTTACGAGCGCTTAGAAGAAACATATGACTGTTGCCCTGCCCATGACATTAAAATCATTCTAGGCGATTTTAATGCCAAAATTGGAAAGGAGAATATCTTTGGCCCAACAGTCGGGAAATTCAGTCTCCACAGTGAAACATCTGACAATGGTATGAGCCTGATAGACTTTGCAGCTGCAAAAAACATGGTAGTTAGCAGTACCAGATTTAATCATCTCGATATTCATAAGGGCACCTGGCTGTCTCCAGATCAGAAAACAAGAAACCAAATTGATCATGTTGTGATAGATGGAAGCCATTCATCGAGCGTGTTGGATGTACGATCATTCCGAGGCGCAAACATTGATTCGGACCACTACCTTGTTGCAGCAAAGGTACGCACCCGCTTAAACGTAGCAAACAAAGTACGAACAGACACAACACGAAAGTTAGGCATCGGTAAGCTGCAATCACAACAGATAGCCACAGCATATTCCACTCAACTAGCCCAATTGCTTAATCAAAGCACTCCTCATCCCGATAACATATCAGCGCAATGGCAAAGCATTGCCCACTCCATGCAAACAGCCGCAAAATCCATACTTGGATACCAGAGACCTCCACCAAGGAATCCATGGTATGATCAGGAGTGTCGTGCTGCCACTGAAGAGAAAAATGCGGCATATAGGGCTACTTTACAATCTGTAGCAACGCGTAGCGCACGAGAGAAATACAGGGAGAAAAGGAGAGAGGAGAAACGTCTTTTCCGCAGGAAAAAGAGAGAGATGGAAAAGCGGGAGTGTGAAAAAATCGAGATGTACAGGAATCAGAATGAAGTCCGAAAATTCTACCAAAGAGCCAAGCATCAAACTGATGGCTTTGGTACAGGCACATCCTCCTGTAGAGACCAGCAAGGTAATTTGGTAACTGATACAGATAGTGTACTCAGGATATGGAAGGAACATTTTTCAAATCTGTTGGTATCCAATAGCAGCGAAGACGACGAAGATACCACAGTCCCAATCCCAGAAGATGGTATTGAATGTATACCGCCCAGCCAAGATGAGGTAAAGACAGCAATAAATCGGCTGAAGAATAATAAGGCATAATAAGGCCGATGGCTTACCAGCCGAGCTGTCCAAAACCGGAGGCGACACGCTGATAAGGTGTATTCATCAGCTAGTTAGCACCATCTGGCAGGAAGAACGAGTACCTGACGATTGGAACCTGAGTATCCTGTGCCCCGTCCACAAGAAGGGAGATAAGACTGTATGCTCTAACTATAGGGGCATAAGTCTACTCCCTATTGCCTACAAGATCGTGTCAGGGATATTGTGCGAACGACTAAAGCCTATGGTCAATGAAATAATTGGACCATACCAATGCGACTTTAGACCTGGCAAGTCCACCATTGACCAGATATTTACCCTGCGGCAAATCCTGGAGAAGACCCAAGAGATGCAGATCGACACCTACCACCTTTTTGTCGATTATAAAGCAGCCTTCGACAGCCCGCTGCGTTCAAAGGTATTTCAAGCCATGTCTGAATTTGGTATTCCCGCAAAGCTCATCCGGCTTTGTAAAATGACTTTAACTGACACGAGGTCCTCAGTTAAAATAGGAAAGAACCTCTCCGAAGAGTTTGGTACCAAAAGAGGTTTCAGACAAGGCGACAGCCTTTCGTGTGACCTCTTCAACATCCTGCTAGAAAAGGTTATACGAGAGGCAAACGTCAAAAGAAGTGCCACAATCTACACCAATAGTCACATGTTACTTGCTTATACTGATATATAGACATCATGGGCCGATCAGTAAAAGAAGTAACTGATACCTTTATAAAGGTCGAAGGAGAATCTGCTAAAGTGGGTCTGGCGGTAAACGGTGAGAAGACCAAGTTGATGGTGTCGACGCGCAATGCGTCCATTGAGCTCGGACCGACTGTGGAAGTTGGTTCCTATAACATTGAGGTAGTAAAAGACTTCGTCTACCTCGGCACCTCCGTAAACACAACAAACGACATCAGTTGTGAAATAAAAAGAAGAATTGTATTGGCCAACAGATGCTACTTTGGTTTAAGTAAGCAGTTTAAAAACAAAGCCACATCTCGTCAAACAAAAATAACGCTCTACAAAACACTGATACTACCCGTGCTGATGTATGGCTCCGAAGCCTGGGTACTTGCGCAAGCAGACATGGCATTGCTTGGTGTGTTTGAGAGAAAAATTCTTCGAAAGATCTACGGACCAATCTGCGTTGACGGTGAATATCGACGTCGCATGAACCACGAGCTGTATCTGCTATACAACGAAATGAATATTGTTAAACGTATCGAGATGCAGCTATTGCGTTGGCTAGGCCATATCATAAGAATGAGCGATGATGAACCCGCTAAAAAGGCGTATAAATACGGACCGCTTGGCGGTGCACGCAGAATTGGCAGGCCAAAGAATAGATGGCGCAAACAAGTGGATGATGAGATGAAAAGGCGCGGTATTCCAGAGTGCGAAGCAACAAATAGAGAGGAATGGAGATCTCTTCTTAGTTCGGCTTATAGAACAAATGTTCTGTAATGGGCCAGCTAAGTAAGTAAGTAAAGTATGGTATTTTCTTAAACTTGAAAAGAATAAAGCTCTAATAAACGTATGCTGTTTTCATTCCAAAAACAAAAAATTGTAGCAGCTTTTCCTTTTCCGATGAATTACCAGCGACCCCAAACATTTTTGGAAGAATTCTACTTTCTGTGAGAAATTATGCATTTAGTTGAATGATATGGAAACATTCAAATTGAAAATCTAACGAATTTTCATTCATGTTTTCCAAAATATTCAATCAAATGTGAAAAAATATTAGTTTTTTTAATTCCAATAACACTGTGCAACAAAATGAAGGTGAAAGTCTGGGGAAGAGATAATTCCTTTTGGAGATGAAAGTCCTTGGTGAGCATATAAGAACCCCGAAGGACAGATCCGCCTTGAGTCGAACTTCCGCGTTATGGCGTGATGAAGTTTTTGCTAGAGACCCTGTAAGCCATCTTTGTTCACTGTTGCTTTAGCTTATTTTTGAGATGAGATGTCTTCAGTCAAATCAAATGAGGATTATTTTCGTAGAGCACTTCGACCTTCTAACTCGCTTCCTTCAATGTCCTTTTCGTCCTTTATTTTAAGAGCCGCTATAAAAGAACTACAAGATGACGTTTTTCAGCTTCCAAGTGTTCTGCAAAAATGGCTCTCATTGACAACTAATCGATTTTGTCGCATTCTCATAGTCATTTACCCCTGTTTCCTCATTGGATTTGACTGAAGACATGTCATCTCAAAAATAAGCTAAAGCAACATTGAACAAAGATATAATGCTAATTCCTGATGGCTTACAGGGTCTCTAGCAAAAACTTCATCACGCCATAACGCGGAAGTTCGACTCACGGCGGATCTGTCCTTCGGGGTTCTTAATATACTCACCAAGGGCTTTCATCTCCAAAAGGAATTATCTCTTCCCCAAAATTTGTGTTCACAGTGTAATTTATAGACATTTCCTTATTTTGTTTACATTTACCGTTGACACTAACATTACAAACAAAAACAAATTTATATGTGGTTGTTGTTGAGTTGTATTTGTTGTAGTATTTACTTTACCTTGTTTGTTCTACCATGGAAGTACCAGAAGAATATTTTCGATATAGTCTAACTTGGAACTTGACTTAAGTTTGAGAGAAATGTTGGACCAATGTCATTCACTCCATTCGTGTCCGCCAGCCATTTTAGTTGGTCACCGTGGGATATGTTAAACGATTCGGACCATTATAACAAAAAACATCTACATTATAAACATTATATCGCTGTTAACAGGACCACAAAAAGTACATTCGGTAAAAAATTCAAAAAGATTCTCGAACAGCCCATTAAATTCGCTTAAACTAAATTTTGTGAGGGAAATACCCGAAGGTGTTATATGGTATAGGCCTTCAAGGACCTTTTGGAAGACATTTTACAATATGTAATGTTTCGGCCAATACGGATACTCTGTTCGTTTAATGTGTGCTGTCATTACAGGAAATGTGTCATTATCTCAGGAAGTATGGAAAACAAATTGTGCAGTCGTACAAGGGTCCGCGAAGACAACATGCTGCAAAAACAAATTAAAACGATCGGAGACTGCATTTAATTTTGATTTTTGTATGAAAGGTACCCAAAGGAGATTATCTCCGATAAATTTTAAAGTTTTTGCACCAAGTTGTCAAAGATATTTTACGATGTTCAAATTTTGGACCCAATCGGTTATTTCTTTCGAGAGTTATAATCCGCACAGTTTTAGCGAATTGTTTTTAAACTTTTGTGGGATAGGTACTCGAATAATCTCTAATCTAATCTCGAGCATAATCTCAGTTTGGACAAAATATTAAGAGTTTGAAAGTTAGTATCAAATACAATTATCCTTTCGGAGTTATAGTTTGCATCAACCAGTCAGATAGGTCAACAGTACATGGCTAAATCGAAACCAAATTGTTTGAAACGGATTTCGTTGAAACATACATACATACTTAGGGTTTTTTTCGATGATGCAAATGTTTGATCTATGTATAAATGTTTATATTCCCTCGTTAGCCTAAATGGATTTCGGAGATATAGTCATTAGAAACACTCATCGTACTTCCGGACAATTGAGTGCGAATGCAATTATTTATGTTTTAAGCATTTAATATTGAAAAAAATCATAACCACCTAAGCCATGCTATTTCTGAATCGCCTTTATATGTAAGGTACTAGAACCGCAGAATATCAACTAAAGGCTTTAACAATGATTTTCTTGGTTAGAGAAGAACCACTGACACTGCAGTATCAAAATTTAATAAATATGCCAATGCTCACAAAGGACAGTGAGGTTAAAGCGTTTAATCATCTATAAAGATAATTGAAAACTAGTGAAACCGACCTTTCTCTCCGAAAGGATATTAAATCAATAGGTCAACTCATCGCGACGCCACAACATGTCGCGAAAATAATCTGCTCGATAAAAATATTTTTTCTAAATCTGAACCAAATTTGAGCTGTTTCATCTTTACGATAAGGACTGCAATTTTTTCAACAAAATATACGTCTTTCTTGAGTTATAAAATGTCTTTGAGAAAAAAATAATGTTTTTTTATACAAATCCGTCTATTTCCGTTTAGTTATACCCTCAGCCTTTAGGCTAAGGAGGGTATATACACTTTGATACGATGAAAATGTGCCTCATCGAAATAATGGTTTTAGACCCCAAGTATGTTTGGACGAAATGTGTTTCAGACAATTTGGAGTCGATCTAGCCACGTCCGTCCGTCTGTCTGTCTGTCCTGCTGGCTGGAGCGCACGATAACTCTCGAATGGATGAACCGATTCGGTTCAAATTTTGGCTTTCGTAATATTTTGCCTAAACTTAGTCTAAGTTCGAAGATGGGCTATATCGGTCCAGTCCTTCCGGTTCCTCCCCCACAAAAGTTCGAAAATGTTCGGAAAATTTGTGCGCACGATAACTCTTGAAGGGGGTAACCGATTTGATTCATACTTTGCCCATCGTGAAATACATACCAGACTTAGATGTGGTTCCAAAATGGACTCAATCGGTCTACTCCTTCTGGTACCTCCCACACAAAATTTTAGATAAGTTCAGTTTAGGACCTGCTCTCGAATCGCATTGATTTTTGTTTTAGCAGCTTCTATTCACCGCCCCCTACACGACAGTAAAAGTTTCATCAGGGGCAAGTCCATACTTCCTGAGAAAATAGCCTGAAAGTTGCAAAAAAACCCCTATGACACCGTGGGAGGTGGTTGGAGCGCAAGATAACTCTCGAACGGATCTGACGATTCGGTCGAAAATTTGGCCTTAGTAATATTTTGTCCAAACATAGTTTAAGTTCGAAGATAAGCCATATCGGTCCACTCCTTCAGGTACCTCCCCCACAAAATTTCAAAAATTTTCGGAAAAATTGTTCGTACGGTAACTTTTAAAGGGAGTGGCCGAATTGGTCCATACTTTACACATCTTAATATATCTACCAGATATAGATCAAATTCAAATATGGACTATATTTGTCCACTTCATCCAGTTCCTCCCAAACAAAATTTCGGATAAGTTCACTTTAAGACCTGCTATCGAATCACTTTGATTTTTGTTGAAGCAACTTGCATTCGCTGCCTAAATTATGATGGTAAAAGTTTTATTAAATCCACACTTCTTAAGCAGGCAGCCCGAAGGGAGTAAAACCCTTCTAGTGGCACCATATGTAGTGGCTGGAAATCGACTTCCATAATGGTCAATGTCGATCCATTCCTTTAAGTATTTCCTCCGCAAAACTTCTGCTCTTTAATCTAATCAACATTTTTGTCGGTTCATACGTCCAAATATTTTAAAACCCTCTAAATACATACGTTTTTTGGGAAAAATTGTTTCAATATACACAGGCTGAGGGTATATCTATGTCGGCCAAGCCGACTGATACTTTTTTTACTTGTTTTCTTCTAAGTCCGAAAGTAAGTAAATACTACACAATGAGGATTTTTACATTACATTTACATTGTTGAAAATTTTCAACTAATCAAGGAATTTCTAACCCCTTCCACAGATAATAATGCAAGTGTGTGTTTTGTTTGAAGCATCAGTACAATATTAACCAGTCTTGAAATAAGTTTCTGCATAAGTGTGTGTATGTCACAATGTTCGTCATAAAACACGGAACTATATTTGACCGCCCAAAGTCGGCAAAACAAAAGGTAGAAATTATGTTTCGAAAAAAGACATTAAAAATTACAATGTAACAACATCACCAACTGTTGCCGAACTACGTCGGATAATGTGAAGCATGAGAAAGTTTTGCCGTAAAACAATGTGCAGAAAAAAAGGCCAAATAATAATGATAGTTTTTTGTTTCTTCATTATTTAGAAATCTTGGCTAAAGGCGGCAAGATGTCAACGTCATTTGATAAATAAACATGTAAAGTTATTTGTTGTCTTATGGTATGTACATCAAAGTTCCAATCATCTCAGGCTATGCGGTTGCTGGCCAAACCAGAATACAACGTTATAATTGTGGTAAATTACCAAATAACTATTGCTTATCGACACTGAGTTTTGGCTTCTTGAGAACCACCACAATGTTCACCTCCGGTGACCACTTGCTAAATTCTAAGCAATTAATGAGTTTTCTGTTGTGGTATTGCTGTCACCATGGTGCCAAAGTCGTGTGTGGAAAGTGTGGCAATGGCATTGTGCCCAATACAACGCGCATTTCCACTCAATAAATCCGGTCAGTCAATCGAGAGGTTTTTAGGTTACAACAAACAAATCAAAGGTAGCTGTACTAATGTCTAAGTATATGTGTGTGTATGTGACGTGTAATAGAAAAAGTAATTACCAATTTGAGGTAAGCGTGTTGTGTAACAGAAATGGTTTGCTTTGTCATGTTGCAATATTGTGTCATTCAATAAATTACATGAAATTGAAGATTATACGAAGTTAATATAAAATGTAAACGTTTCTTATAACTACTAACACAGTTTTGGTAATCATTCTGATTTCTTCTTTTTCAATTGTCATCTTCGAATTTGCATTCTGTTCCGTATTGTGGCCAAAGTCTATAGGTAACATTTGTGGTTCCATGAGTGGTGGAAGTTCCGTAGGAAAAAGTAATTTTTTGTGTTAGCATTTTGAAACTGACCAAACGCATAATCTGGGCTTGCACTTGCTTGTCAGTTTAGATGTCGCAATTATAATTTCCATAGTATCTGAAAAGAACTGCAGCTATTTATATTAAGGCTAATTGGTAAAATAGAAACCTGTTACATCTTTGCTAATGGGACTCCTTTATGACAAAATATGTATTTATAATTGTTCCCACCAACGTGCCAGAAGGGACAAGGGAGACTCCAATTATATCAATGAGTGCACCCCGGCTCATATTAGCTCAATGATATCGGACCCACTTTTTATCGCCGTATCCTAACGGCATATCTTAAGATACCACTCGTACTACAGTTTTGCATGGCTGAAATTATTATTCCATGAGGTTTTTCGTGGTAATCGTCACTGCGTTCATCACAAATTTGGTGTTTTTCCAGACTGACCTTAGCAGAATCCTTTTCGACTTCAGGTTCTGTACGAAGTAATGGACTATGTGAATACTGTTGTGTACTATTTTGTGTATAGTGTAACATTTATTTTCACATTCACATCCCAGCCACACTTGTTCAGCTGGATTCTAAAATAAATCACAGGACAAATAACGATTCTATAACACTTCCCATAATAATTTATTTTTTCAAAAAAAATATATACAATAACATATTATTAAAATAACAGCAGAATCTTTAACAATAAGCACCGTTGTAAAAAGTTACTGAATCGAATAACTTACTCTAGAGAACTGTACATAATTATCTACCTTTCGAATATGAGTTACATCTTAATATTATTTTTATTTCCGAAATTATGAGAAGCAGGTAATTAAAATAAAATACCTTAATTAACTTAAATTTCTTTTTTTGCTCTTCAATAATTTTATGTATGTTTTATTTTTTTGTTTGGAATAGAAAATCATTAAATTAACGGCTTTCATGTTTTATTTCAGATATCGGATATTAGTGCCACTGGACATGGTAAACAGGTAATCATTAAATACCACAAAATTTTTATTATACTCTTGCTGCTGTTGTTGTTAATAAGTCTTGCAGTAATTTTAGCAAGTTTTCACTTGCAATCAAAACCATCCAAATGCCACAAGCCACATGAAAAACAACAACATCGGCACCGGAAAATAACAAAAACTTAAACACGACAAAATCTTCAAATTAAAATAAAAATAAAAACTAAGAAATACCCCAAGAGAGATGTTTATGCAAAAAACAACAACAAAACAAAACGGCTATAGTTCGAAATGACTTGTTTAATCTAAAGCTCCTAATCTTAACGAGCGAAAGTGTTTAATTACTCTTCTATCTGTCATCTACTAACTCCATCATAGTTGCTATATATCTTTATTTTTGTTTAGTTGTTGCCATAAAATATAGTCGAAGAAAAAAAAGAGTGACAAACGGACAGACGGACATATACATACACCGACAGACAAACATATTTACTAAATTGGCTAAAAAATAACATTAATAATAGCCAGCATTAACAAATACTATAGACAGAAGCCGCGTCACTAGTAGTAGTAGAATAGTAGTAGTAGAATATCTAGAAAAATAAAGCTGTCACAGAATGACAAAGTAGTTTTTCACTTTTTCTTCGTCTTCTTCCAACACCAACTAACTAACACCAGTACGGCCTACAGAACTACTTCTAATATGACAAGTAAATCAACTCACAACCTGAAAATGTCTTCGAAATGCGTTCTCAACTGCAGTAGTTGTGGCGACGCACAAATATTTACACGTTTCTGCAAATGCCTGCCGCGATTAGGTTGATGTTCTTAAATGTAAACACCATATTACGCCTACAAAGTTCTTGATTAAAGTGGCAGTAGGTAAAAGTAAAGAACACTTGTGCAAGGAAACAATTCTTTTGATTTAATTTTCGAAACTAAAGGGCCCTTTAGTACGTTTGCATAGGATATTATTGGGTTTAATTAATCTTCTGGATTTCCAATGCAAATTCCAAAGAGTTTAACCCAGCAAAAGCTCTAATGTAAACATGGTGGTACACCTAGAATTCGAAATTTAAAATTATTACAGGTTAGTTGCTTATCTTTCGAATTGTCCATAATAAATCTCCTTGAACTACCGCTAATTATACCCTACACCACTATGTGGGGAGGGTATTATAAGTTGGTTTTGGCCAAAAAGTTTTTAACGCATCGAAATAATGGTCGTAGACCCATACTTATATATACCCAAATGATTGTCTCGACGAGCGGAGTCGATCTGGCTATGTGTGTCCGTCAGTCAGTCCGTCCGTCCGTCCGCCTCTCCATCTAAACCTTGTAATCACGCTACATGTCGCAATTTTGATCGGATCGTCACGAAATTTTGGATGTTGATGGGGGTCCCGGAGGGGAAGAAGCCTATTGACTTTGGTGATGGTCGGATAATATTTAGGGGTCGGAAAGGGCAAAAAAACTTAGGTGGATAAAAAGACAACGTTTTTTTCTAAAGCGAATATCTCAGCTTCTATATGGGGTATACCAAAAGCAAAACCTGACAATTAAAGTAGAAAATATTTCTAATGGTGTAAAGTAGGTGTTCGTAGGTGATCAAACAACGAAGATATCACAATAGTAGCAAATAAAACCCCAATTTTCATTTTTGCGATTTTAATTATATTGACGAATATCACAGCTTTAGTTGTAAACTTTCCAAAAGCAAAGCCTGAGTATGAATGTAGAAGATACCGTCTTTACAATGATGCAAACGAGGTCGGCGTAAGTAACCAAATGACGGAGAGATCGCAATAGTCGGTAATACATCCCATTTTCTATTTTTTTTGGAAATCACGCTACAGGTCGCAATTTTGATCGGATCGTCACGAAAATTTGAGGGTTAATGGGGGTCTCACAGATGAAGAAGCCTATTGATTTTGGTGATGGTCGGATAATATTTAGGGGTCGGAATGGGCAAACACTTATTTGGAGAAAAGTCAACATTTTATTTCAGAGCCAATATCTCTGTTTCTTTAAGAGGTATATCAAAAGCAAAACTAGGCAAGGAAACTACAAAATATCACCTTTACAACGATGTAAAGTAGGTTGGCGTAGGTGGTCAAATAGCAGAGATATGGCAATAGTCGACTACACAGGTTGCAATTTTGATCGGATCGTCACGAAATTTTGGGGGTTAATGGGGGACCCAAAGAGAAAGAAGCCTATTGATTTTGATGATGGTCGGATAATATTCAGGGGTCGGAATGGGCAAACACTTATTTGGAGAAAGGTCAACGTTTTATTTCAAAGCCAATATCTCTGTTTCTTTTAGAGGTATATCTAAAGCAAAACCTGGCAAGGAAAGTAGAAAATATCACCTTTACAACGATGTAAAGTAGGTTGTAGTAGGTGGTCAAATAGCAGAAATATGGCAATAGTCGATAATGCATCCCATTTTCCGATTTTTTTTTGTAATCACGCTACAGGTCACAATTTTGATCGGATCGTCACGAAATTTTAGGGGTTAATGGGCGTCCCAAAGAGAAAGAAGCCTATTGATTTTGATGATGGTCGGATAATATTCAGGGGTCGGAATGGGCAAACACTTATTTGGAGAAAGGTCAACGTTTTATTTCAAAGCCAATATCTCTGTTTCTTTTAGAGGTATATCTAAAACAAAATCTGGCAAGGAAAGCAGAAAATATCACCTTTACAACGATGCAAATTAGGTTGCCGTAGGTGGTCACATAGCAGAGATATGGCAATAGTCGATAATGCATCCCATTTTCCGATTTTTTTGTAATCCCGCTACAGGTCGCAATTTTGATCGGATCGTCAAGAAATTTTGGGGGTAAATGGGAGTCCCACAGAGGAAGAAGCCTACTGATTTTAATGATGGTCGGATAATATTCAGGGGTCGGAAACAGGGGCAAAAACTTATTTAGAGAAAAGGTCTACGTTTTATTTCAAAGCCAATATATCTGTTTTTTTAAGAGGTATATCAAAAGCAAAACAACGATGTAAAGTAGGTTGTCGTATCTGCTCAAACAACAGAGATATCGCAATAGTCGGTAATGCATCCCATTTTCTGATTTGCTTGTAGTGACGATACAGGTCGCAATTTTGATCGGATCGTGGGAGTGGATGCGGATCCCACAGAGGAAGAAGCCTATTTAGTTTGGTGATGGTCGGATAATATTCAGGAGTCGGAATAAGCGAAAAACTTATGTGGAGGAAAGTCAACGTTTTTTTCTTATGCGAATATCTCCGCTTCTGGTTGGAGTATTCCAAAAGCAATACCCGTCAATGGAAGAAGAAGAGATCTCGTTTATATTGATGCAAAGTATGTTGGTGTAAGTGAGCAAACCGAGATATTGCAAAATTCAGTAATAAACCCAATTTTTCCACAGAAGAACAAGCCTATTGATTTTGGTGATAGTCGGATAATATTTAGGGGTCGGAATGGGGGAAAACTCATTTGGAGACAAATTCAAAGTTTTATTCTTTGTGGATATATCGGCTTCTAGTAGTGGTATTCCAACGGCAAAGCCTGTAAATGGAAGAAGAAAATATTACCTTTACATTGGTCTAAAGCAGGTTGGCGAAGGTGGTCAAACAAGGGAGATACCACAATTGTCGATAATGCATCGAATTCTTTCATTTTTTGAAATCAAGCTACAGGTCGTAATTTTGATCGGATGGTCACGAAATTTTGGTTGCTTATGGGGGTCCCAGAGAGAAAGAGGCATATTATTTTTGGTGGTAGTCAGATTATATTCCCTAAAAGAAATGTTTAGCAGTGAAAAGCTTATGCACAGGGGTAGTGGTGTAGGGTATCACATGGTCGGCCCCATCCCGACTATAGCCTTTGCTCACTTGTTTAAAAATTAAATCCAAAAAAATGTTATTGTAGAGTACATTTTTAATAAAGAATTACACGGTGAGCCTTAACTAATTTTAAATGGAAGGTGCTTACACCTCGGAAGTTTTTGCTGATTCTGAAACTACAATGCTCATAGATGAGAAATATCATGAAACAAAAAATCGCCGGAGGGATTTTAAAATAAATCGCGATTTAAGTTCACATTTTTAGGGGTTCTTTAGGTTTCCACGATGTTGGTTGGAAACCGAGAGTCATATGTAAATAGGCCTGAAGAAAATTTTGTAGCCGTGAAAATTTTCCACGAGATTGCTCTTCATGATATTTTCGTAGGTTTTACCGTTTTTGAGATATAGAAGTTCAAATTGAGACAATGCACTGACTGCATCGCCTCCTTATAAAACAATATCATGCTCAGTGCGCTTTAACCAACTTTTGATGAAAACCGCTTACACATGGGAAGATTTCGCGGATTCTGAAACAGCAATGTTCATTGATAAGAAAAATAAAGAAAACAGAAAAAATCGCCGGAGGGATTTTTAAATAAATCGCGGTCAAAATTCACAATTTTATGATGTCATTGTTTTTGTTGTACTCTCTCTCATACACATTTGGGACCTAATTACGGTATTCGATTCGATCGAGTATTTGCTCGTAAATGAAAAAATCGAACTATGAAAACCTATTCACTCAACCAACCCTACATTTCCTATTACAACAATGTCAAAAAGTTTTACAAAAATAAATCATTTCGTGCATTTTTCTAGCGCAACTTCATTCCAAAATTATTACCCACAGTATTGTTCAACGAATTCAACAAATAGTTAATTTTTGTATTAATAATTTTGTGATTTCTTAAGTCTGGAGCATTCCTCCATTGGCTTAACTTTATCACTACCCTCTTTGCGGAGAGTAATGTTTACAAAACGAACTGACAGCTTGCAAAATTTACTGATCGCTACCAATATCATGATTTCATCCCGGCGAAGGGAATTATCAATTGGCTTTTCAATTTTTGAAATCATTATTTTTTAATGAAAACCTGAACTCTTGAAGCATCGAGTATTCTCATGTTAATGAGAATGATGCTCACTTTTCGGCTTTCCCAAAAAAACACCAGAACAAAATATTTGAAAGCTGCCAGCATGATTTAACTAAGAAATCATCGATTTCTGTTAAGTTGAAATAACATCAGCACAGTTTCCTGTGAGTATGTTGTTGAAATTTTATTTTAAAAAATTCCCTTTTGCGCGTGCCTTCGCTGTTTTTTGTTTGTTCTGTTTTAATTGTTGATTCAATCATATGTTTGCTTAAGTCTGGAGTATTCCTCCATTGGCTTAACTTCATCACTATCCTCTTTGCAGAGAGTAATGTTTACAAAACGTTCTGATATTAATAATTTTGTTTATTAGTTTTTGATTTAATATAAACACATTTTTTACCATCTACCTTCTTAATGTTCTTTGAAGAACACATAGGTTTTAATAGTTTGATTTTTTCATTAACAAGCAAATACTCGAAAGAATGCCGTAATTAGGCCCTTGGTTTGATCATTTACTTTAAGCTTAATTATTCTTCTGTATTGTGAAGTCATTTATTAGTAACCTTTCTACTCCCTCGAAGTTATTACCCATGGTGGAATAAAAAGGTGTTATATCAAATCATGTCAAACTTCAATTTTGCTCACAATAACACATTACTGTGAATTGCTTTTTTACATTTTGTATGTGATTTTATTCACAACAACGCATTTTGACAACTGGTATGAAGATCAGCAGTTTTTGGCGCTACACCATGTTATTCTACCATGTTATTACCTATTCCCCATTTGTTTACATACTTCCGCCTGTTTGTATGCGTGTATGTGTATTTGCGAATCGATTGACATTTCACTTGACCACTGTAGAACATCCTAGATTAAGGAGTCTAGAACAGGCTATGCTTCAGCGAGCAAGTATAAATACTGGAGAATAGCAAGTGGTCTGCTTAGTAAAGTCTTGTGGGAATAACACTATGCAACACTGAATATGCAAACAACTTCTAGTACGCATTTTTTGAAAGAACATATTGAGACTACAAAAACCCTAGTTGAGTTTTGTCCAGTCAGATCCGGTTCGGATTCTTAACCGGGGCAAAACTACACTTTTTGCATATATGCAGCCTTTATCTCAGAAAGGAATAGAAATTTGACCTTGCTGCCTTTAGCAATATTGTAGCCCTGAACTAGTAGAACTTATCTCTTGAAAAGACCACATGAGATAAACTCCATCTAGGGCATCAAAATAGATTATTCATTTACTCTGTTACTACAATGTAAGTGGCTCTTGTTACATTTTCTCTCACTAAATAAATCTATATTTGAGCCTTTAGTTACGGAGCTATTGATATTCTGCGGTTCCTGGCTACTTTGCTGTCTTCAATTGATAGACAACACAATGCTTCTTAAAAGTGGCGCTCAACCTATTTCCTGATTATTTTTTATAAAAAATAAAAATCAAAAGGTAGCTTACATATAAAAGTGGTTCAAATAGAACAATGATTCTGAGTTGGATAGCTATGATACTTTCAATATGCAATGCTTAATAACTACTTACATTCGCACTGTACAGTCTTACACTCCGTACAGTGAGATTTTTTTATATCTGAAAGCCTTCCTCGAAAACCTTCCACATAAAAATTCAAAAATGTTCCCTAAATAGTTCGAACGATAACTTTCGAGGGAAGGTCCAACTTGGTCCCAACACTGTACATCTTAATGTTTCCTTATTTCATCCAGTCATAAATCAGGTTCGAATATAGCCCGTATTCGTCCATATCGGTCCACTATTGTGGTTACCTCTCAAAAAACTTCAAAAATGTCCGCAAAAGGTTAGGGGCGTGCATTCCATCGTTTCGTTTTTTGCGACAGTTTGTTTTCGAGAGCAGGCCATATTTCCTGAGATAATGGCCGAAAAACCATGCCTACGAAATAAGTATCCGATTTGCACATCGCAAAATATATTCTAAACCTAAATAAAGTTCCAAGTAGGTGAATATCGAACCTTCGGGTACCTCCCCCACAAAAGTCCTAAAATGTTCGTTAATTTTCTAATTTTCCCGTTGGAATGATCGTTGTGCGGAATGATCGAAGAGTTTTTGCAAGTGAAAAAGAAAGTCGAAGATTCGAACATACGCAACAACCAAATTATGTGACCGGTTTCGCTGTTAGTTACACAGCTCTTCAGACATATGGGCTGTTGGAGTGGCTTCTTTATCATGGAACTTTGATTGCTCAAATGAAATGTGTTTTTACAGGGACTAATATTTCGTCGGTGTCATGCTTAAGTGTTCCATACGCCATTTTTGACTTTTTGAAATACAGATGGTTTCTAGGGTTTTCCGGTATGCTCTTTCTGAATTTCTAGTCAGCTTTCTCCTATCTGCTCTAGTTTCCTAGATATCCACGCCTCGACGGGAAAGCATAAACTTTTTTCAGTTATGAAATTAATATTTTAAAAATTTACAAGTTTAAAAACACATTTCAGAAATCAGAATTTCAATTTTCGATTTAGAAGTATTTAATTTATTGAGGCAAAGATGGAACATTTTTTTGTCACTTTGTTCCATGTGATTTACAATATTTCACATTTGTGTCATAAGTGCGGATATGGAACAAATCGACAAAAAATCTTTTTTTAAAAAAATCTCTATAACTTTTATATTCCAATACATATTCCTCTAAATTTTTGCAAATATGTTCTATACACTATTATTAATATTTCAAGTCAAAAATATAAATATTTGCTTTAGCCAGCTCCACACAGTTGTGACGCAAAACATTAAAATGCGATTATCTCAAAACAGGCAAATGGCGTATGGAACACTTAAGCATGACACCGACGATTTGTCCGTTCAATCTGCATGGCTTCCATGACAAACGCTTTTAGTACAGCCTTTGGAAGTTTTGAGTTTGGCTTTGAACGCTAACACGTCGTAATAAAATTTTCATATGTTTTTGTGGACGTGAAATTTTTACTGTTAGGGCCAAGATCATTTGCGCTTCTTAACATAATGACCAAATATCTCTATGAAATCCTAAGGCTGCTTTGCGCGATGACTATAGAGATCCACTTCCAATATGGACTATGTCGGCCAATTCCTTCAGGCACCTCCTCCGCAAAAGTTCAAGTTAATAAATAAAGTAAATAAATAACATAACATAGAAATCACCTGTACATTGAATAGAATAGCTATTCTCATATTTTAATAATAATTGTTCCACAAAAATCCCAAGCGGGACAAGGGAGACTTCTCTTATATCAAAGTGTGCACCCCGATTCATATTAGCTCAATGATATGGGACCTATGGGGCCGAGGCCGAACGGCGTGTCCTAAGACACCACTTGTAGAAAAGTTTTACATGACTGATATACTCAGGAAATGTCGCCAACACTTTTCACGAAATGTAGACTTACGACCTTTTCGTAGAAGACAGGTGATATGTGTGATAGGCATTTTTACCACACCGATGTGCATTAGGGTTATGACTTTTTTACAACCTCATATCCCTGTATCGTAACTTAATGAGTTTCTATATAAGATTATATGAAATCTTTATTATAAGGCGACTCGTTGAAAAAACCTCACGCACGAAATAATTTTAAAATTTGAATTTAACAGAATTATGGACAACTTTTTATAGTCACTGTAAGCAGATTTATTATTGAAAATAAACTTTAGAGTCACTTGATATAACCAAAATGACATAACATTTGTTTCTCACTAATTTTCTTTAATTCTGAGAATCATAAAAATTTCGTAAATGCGTTTTACAAAGATATAATTTTTTTAATAAAAACAAAAAGATCAAACATTTTTTCAAAGTGGCAATAATTTAAAAAAATTCATACAATTTTTCAAAAAAAAATATTTCAATGGAATAAATCTATTTTAGTGATTAATAGGCAAAAGTTGATTCATCCCTGCTGCAGGAAATTGTTTTGAGAAAAAATGTCGAAAAGTCATAACCCTAATGTGCATACACCCTCTCTGACTTTTGATAATAATAATTTATTGTTATTTTCCTAATATGACCACATTTGTTGAATTCACTGAATGCAGTTGTGATTTCCCACAATTTCTAATTTTAAATTTTATGTAATTCAGTTTTGTTAATACCTTTATTTTGAGTTTGTATTGGCATTAATGTTCAACAAATTGTTTAGATGCTACAAATATTGATATTTATTGATCTTAGACCAAACAACCAACTAACCCACCTATGTTTTTGTTGTATGGTTTTGTTTTCAATTCATTTATAGTAAGCGCCAAATCAACAATAAAATTCAACACCAAAATCTCAAAAACCGTATCTATGGTCAAGCACTCCCGTCTTGTAAGCCACAAAAAAAAACGAAGCAGCAGCATACCGGTAAAATCGAAACAAGTCTTTTGGACACGATACATGCTCAGCAGCAGCAGCACATGTGAAAGTGGTAAAACCACTCTTGGTGTGGCAACCAGTAACAAATCGAACAACAATTTGTAATAAATTCCAAACAACAATAGCAACAACCATTTTTGATGGACAAAAATCGTATCTCATCAATGAGTCAGTCAGCCAAACTATTTTTTGATATTTCTTTCTTTTAGTTTTTTTTTGTTTTGTTTTCAGTGGAATCTTAAAGAGCAAGTCCAAAACATTGAAAGGCCAGCAAGTGTGACTCCACATGTTTTCATTAGAAATTGTTTGAAGCAAAAACAGTTCATGTAAACTGAAAATATTTTTGGTATTGGCAATGCAAAACTGATTCATCAACAACAAAACTGTGATTAATGTTAGTTGTAACAGTTACATTATTAAGAAAATCAAAACAAAAATTTAATTAAGTACTGACACAGGCAAAATCATTATAATTTTGTATCAAAATATTCACTGTGTCATATCTTGCACTAATAATGACAATGAATTATGACATTGTCGATCTTGCATTATATTTTCAAAACTATCTGAAATGTTAATCAGATCAATATTTCATTGATTGACTGACCTATTGGAGAACCTTAGCCATGTTCTCACTATTTAAGATGTGCATCCAATTCGTTTAATAATTCACGTCTGAGCTTATGCTATTTCATTTTTTTTTTTTTTTTTTGGAACAACCACAAAGCTCACGCATATTCTTGTGGATAATTTATAAGTCAAGTAGCGGCAGGCAAACTGACACATTTCCATCATTCCGTCAGTCGTCATTCATTCACATTTGGTTTGAGTTATATTTTCATTTATGGCAACATTTTTTTCTTTAGTAGAACACACGCACTGACACTGCCTGTACTGGAACTAGAAACCCCAAATGTGCTATTGCAAAATAAATATTAAAAAAAGCCATGAGAGAACAGTAGACCCAACCACAACAAATTGGACAGACATACGGCTGGTCGGTCGGCAAAACAAACAAAACTAAATAACCAACATATGTATGTATGAATGAATGGCCAATACCCCAGACAGACTGAAGTATGAATTAGAAAACTAGGTGCCAACAGAATTAACACACAATTCACAGACATTTTCCTAGAATAGAATAGTGGAATGACCAAAGAAAATAATAATAAAACAAAAAACTACAACAACTAAACTAAAAAACAAATGATAACCGTTAAGAGAGGCTAAAAGTCGTCGGTATCAGCACAGCATTAGCTAAGACATTGACAAATATCCCCACAAAAACAAAGAAAAGCAAAGAAGAAAAATGTTATGGACGGACAGACAGACACATATTCATATCAGTTTGCAATCGATTGACCTATTCCAATGTCAAAACTTCTCGTGGCCATTGCAGGTGTCAGTCGATCATTCGTCATTATACTACGTACACCTTCCCCGGCAAAATTGAATTGGTTTATCTATCTCGGTTTTTGTTGTGGCATGTGTCAATTGCTGACATGATTAACAGCTATTGTGGCCAAGCCGTTTATCATTTTGTATACCTCGGAACAATAGAACAATTGCCGCTTTGAAAATGTATTTGGTGGAAAATTGGTAATGGTTTATTTTGTTTGAAATATAGAATAATATAAACATACACGTGGATTTTGTTGATCGGTGGTGGGTGGTTGCGACAATTATTTGTGTATTCAAAAGTTTGAAGGATTAGGGGAAATAAAGTAATTACTCACATTTTCAATTTAGTTGAAAAATTACATCAGCACCAAAATCAGAATTTAATATATTGGAACATATTGAAAATTTTTTAAAACTGAATATCAAATCACAAGTAAATTTGAAAAGTGTGGCGAAGATGAATATTTTCCCCAATTCATTAAGAAATACTCTTAGAACCATATGTATCCAAAGGCAAAAATCTAGTTGATTTTTTCCTATTCGGGCTCTATGCTCCATTTAACCCTACTTGTTGAGCATCAGGGATGTACGCAGGGTGTTTCAAGGGAACCCGAATGGAAATATTTAAGGACCATATAAGCTACATCCAAAAATTTGGAGCATGAGCCTTGTACATTATCAGTAGACTATGGGTTATTCCTTTAAAATTTTACAATACCAAACTGTTTATTTTATACATTGCTCTGGAATGAGTACGGAAGTCCGCCAGAGGGCAACATTAAAATGTAGAATGTGGTGAAGTTGAATATAAATTTAACTTAACCCCAGCAAAAATACTCATTACAAAATCCCTTACTAACCCATTATTTAAACAAGGGATTGTCGCGCGAAGTAAGTTGTCATTTTTAGCCACTAAAATAAGAAGTTACTAAAAGTCGTGGCTACTTATTTAATATTTAAAAAATGGAACGAGGGATAATTGAAAAGTTTCGAGCCTAGACAACACTACGTGCAGCCAGGCGTTATTTGACATTTGCATTGAAAAGTTTGATATGTTTTAACATAAACATACTCAGTACAGTTTGGCGTATGACCATGTGTTGCGGTGTTTACAGTGACCTCAAAACATAATTTACCAAAAAAATAGAATTTACTTGTGAACATTTTCGTCCAATCATTTTTCACAACTTTCGACGTGCTGCAAGAGTGCATCGATCAAATTAAATCTTGGTAAGCCTCCTGAATGCTGCCAAGAATCGAAACCTATCTATAATGGAATAAAAGTATAATTAAATTGTTAATAATGTAAAACATAATTGTATGATCGCTAACACCCGAATACGGGTTGGCAAATAAAGAAGAAGAAGGCAATGAAGCATCATCCTATAACACTGTGAAAAACATTTTTCAAGGTCGTGCGGTTCATTCAAAAACGGCCGTTGTGCCGTTTGTAAACGGATAATGCAAGATCGCCATGTTATATACAAAGAGATACAGGCATCCTTGGGTATTTCGTTCCAAGAAATTTTGAAAGAAAGATGGATCCAGGTGACGAATAATAGAACTATGCGTATGAGTAAAAGAGTTCAAAAACCATGTTTTGAAGGTGTCTCTATCGGAGTGGAAAAAGTGATTCAACAAATGGGTTGAGCGCATGAAAATCTGTATAAATCATGCTGGAGACTACTTAAGAAAACTATATTATTATTAGGCTTGAAAGTTTTCGATTAGCCTTCGTATTGAAATGTTTGCAGACAGGATAAAAGATCAAAGCGTTCATTATGGCTTGTGGAACAAATGGAACAAATAGGGTTTCTAGATGAATCCTTTTACATTGTTATTTTCAACAACTCAGTCTCATAAGTAATTAACGAAGAAAGAACCCAATCAACCACCTTCAGCGCGTCTGTTGTCAAACAACAAGGTGATTGGTTGTATAGTTTGCATATACAATTTCCAAATATATTCAATACCAATGCCAAATATAACAATTAAAGTCAGTGTTGATAGACTTATCATATAGTTCACATTGTTTTACAATAACTACAAAACGGTAACAACAGCAGTGTAAATCATTACAAACCTTTAATAATCTTTTAATATATAATATATAAAAAAATCTTATCCTTTGGTATAAATAAAAAAATCGTCGGAGATGAAGTACAACCCTCTAATAAAAAACCAAAACTCACCAACTGATCTCTCAGAAGAAACCAATATTTTCGAATTCGGAACAGCATTCACAATATGAACGAATCTGAACATTGGCAATATTTTTGTAACACAGTACATAATATGTATTTTATATGTATTTTTTCTGTCCATAGAAATGAGTTTGAAAATTCTTTACAATTCATTTACCTTTTGGAGATTGTGTATTTTTCTTATTTGCATTTCAAATTTCTCACAAACGTTAACATCCGTAATATGCTTCTTTACTATTATGCTGACACAGTTTTATAAATGCTTTAGACCAATTTCGGAAATAACAGATCATCTTCTTAGAGAAAAACAACTTTCAATAATCAACAAAAGAATGATAACTTTCAATTTTAAACGTTCACTTTCACTGAAATTGCTTACCGATCACCATCATCATCAGGTGGCATACAGTTGGTCAGATTTTGATTTATTATGTTTTTAATCGGCAGTTAGCTTAACATGGCTAATGTTATGAAGTTAATTATGATTGAAGTATCATCGACCACTAGAACATGCGGCGGGGCGGGTTTAACGGAAATTAATAGAAATTGTATTATTGCCGTTAGATAGCTGTGTGACTAATTGCAAAGATTTAGAGCTTTTTTTAATAAAAGATACATTACATACACATACATATATAAAGCTTGATATGATATTATTGTGCTAGAAGTAAGAAATGAATGAAGATTATGAAGGCACCAATTTCCCACTGATTACCCAAAACATATTTAACGTTTGTGATACAAAATATAGACTAACAAGGAACATGGTGGAATATACTGTTTCATAAAAGCAAAGATCCGGACTGGAAATGGTATTCCATTGCAGATTCCATTGTATTAAATTATGTCATAATGCTTAGTTACCTTAAATCTGTTGTTGTGAAAAGTCTTACCTTTAAATTACTATTTACATATTTTGGTGCATATAATGCACCTAACAAATCTTCATCATATGCTAGGCTTTTTAAGCCAATAACTTCGTTATTTCTGAAAGCTGTATACATTCTCCTTGTCCGTTTATCAACTTCATTTTTTTCTATTTTGTTTATATATAATTTTATTTAAGCCATAAATTGTGGAAATCTTTTACACCAATTGTTGGTACTTCAGCTTCTCCTTACATGTGCTTTTATTTACCAAACTCATTCCCACTTTTCTAACCGTGAATGATACTTACTCGAATTTCAAAAAAAAAACTATTCAGAATTTTTTTCCACATCCACTTCTTGTTTGCAACAACATAAAACATTTCCCTTCGAAAGCTTAATAACACTTAAACATTGCCAAACCATGTGAGTAGAAGCAGGCAACGAACCGACCAACCAAAGTTTGTTGTTAGGAAGAAGAAAAAGAACCAGTTGCAGCACCATCTCCCCTCCAAACCAGGAAGGCAAAACTTAAGCGCCAAAATGAGATACAAGAAAAATTGCATTCTCGTTATACGAAGGCGAAGTAAGGAAAAGTAATGGAAAAGCCTTTTGCTGGAGAGGAAAAACTGAAAGAACAGCAACAACAAATACATATTGCCAGCCAGCCACACAACATAACTCAATCCACCAAAAGCTGTGTAGTAAAGCGGAAAATGCGTAAATGTTCTACAAGGAATAACTACTAGTGGAGCAATAATAACAACTCCAAACCAACATACACTGGCTGCTAAAAAAGCAGTCGAGTGCCTTAGAAATCCAACAAAAATAACGTGAAAAGTTTGCATACACTTCGTCATTGCAAAAGGTGGAAATGTAAAGAAAATAAAGAAACTCAGATTTTTAAGAAATTCCAAACCCCTCTCAAAATGTCTTTTCAAGTTTTCAAGGAAATAACAAAATGCAACAGACCAATATGAACGTGTGTATGTGTATGTTTAAGTGTCTAAATGCATCTAAAGCAAAAAAAAAAATCTGCTGATCCAAACTTATTCAAGCCGCCAGCAAAAACAGCATCAACGCAATGTAAAGTGTAAGTGATACATCGGTATCAAAATGTAAGAACCAGTCAAAAGTGAATATATTGATGCTGCATGACAATGTGATATTACTCAGAATCCAGTAACTCAGCAACAAAACAACTATAAACACCACTACCAACATCAGTGGCATTTATCATTCCAATATTCCTAGTGCAACAACATTTATTTTTTTTTTCTTTCTTGGTTCTTCATTGAAAACAACGTTAATTGGGGATGTGATCTTGGGTCTGATAATGCACATAAATTGGATTACATATGATATCTATGTATTTGTGTTGTGGATTAGAAATAAAACACAATGTTACAGGTGTGATACATGTGTGTGGTCACTATGGCAATAAAATAAAATAATTTAACGATTTTTAACAATTTTAATGAAATTGAAGATATGGGCGAAGGTTAGCAGCTTAAGCAGGATAAAACACAGCCATAAATACAAACTACCACAAAGAAAATTCCATTGTGACTTTTGTAAGAAGTGACGAAATTATAGCATATGATACTCTTGGGTATTGCCAGTTTTTTTTATCTCTTAAAAATAATACCGGACTCGAATCACGTGGTGTACAGAAAAATGAAAAGTGTAGAGTTGTGTAGTTGTGTAGTTCCGGAACGAACTAATTCCAAGGAACTATTTCGTACAAGGAACTATTGGAACTATATCCGTCTCTTTCATTTTTACAGTTCCTTTAGTTCAGTTCAGTTCAGTTCCAGCCGTGCATATAATTCCTTTCATTTATATAATTCATTTTCTTTCTTCGATCTTTCACGTTCGGTCCCATCATCATTCAGATGCGGCCACATTGTTAAATAAACGTAAATCACGTCCTCGTTTCATTGCTGCAATTTATTTCTTTTTATGTCAATTTATCCACCAAAAAATGAAAACAAAAAGAAAGAGAAGATTCGTTAAATTACTTCATTCTCGGAACTATTTGGAATGAAGGAAATAAAAAGAACGAGGAACGAGAATGGTAATTGAACTATATCGGTCTCGGAACTATTTGGAACGAAGGAAATAAAAAGAACGATGATAGATAAAGAATCATTGAACTATATCGCTCTTGGAACTATATGTAACTATTGAACTATATTAAGGAACTAGTTCCTTTTGGCAAAAGGAACTAGAAAAGAGAGAAAGGAGGTATTATCATCTAACATTCTAATATTCAAAGCCAGGGCACCGAATTTATTGTCTTTTGTATGCAACATAGAAACTAAAAACGTATTTTTCTCGAAATTATATTTTGAAATCGATGCCGAAAACCAATGAACCGATTGTCACACAATTTTGTAGGATTATTAAGGACATTAAAGTCTAGTACTTCATCGATCGATTTTATTTATAAAAAAAAATGTTTGCCGGTTTCCTAACCACAAAAAGTCAGTTTTTTAAGGTAAAAATTAAAATTTTGACTTTTTTGGTCCACCATTTCAGTAAAATCTTATATTTTTAGTAAAAATCGATCAATGAAGGACTAGATCTTTATGTTCTTAATAAGCCCACAAAAATATATGATGATCGATTAATTAGATTTCGGGCTGGCGTTAGCACCACAAATCGTTTTTACAAAAAAGGTTTTCGTGGACGGCCATTTGCCACAA
The DNA here is from genome assembly GCF_047663935.1 of Musca autumnalis. NCBI lineage: Eukaryota > Metazoa > Arthropoda > Insecta > Diptera > Muscidae > Musca > Musca autumnalis. The sequence goes on along the minus strand of NW_027411755.1, from coordinate 2,018,032 downwards.
AACCACATAACATTTTTCACAAAAAATTTCATGCTCTAGATGTGTTCTTTCAGCGGGAAAAAATACTACAAAAGATTTCGTAGTTTTCTTGGAAAAATTCATGAAAAATTCCTTTTTTTGGCTTTACAAGTGGGGGTCACTCCTTAAAATTTTATTAAAACCTCTCTTATTTATTAATGGGGACATTGACATTGTTGTTCTCATTAGTTGCCTTGTTTTTTTTTATTTTTTATTTCACAAAAAACTTTGTAATCGTGATTTGCTTAAATACACAAGTTTCCAAAGAAATATTCTCATTGAGAATTTTTTGGCACTACATAAACTCAAAATTGCACTTGTAAAAAATTTCAATGAAAAACATCCCAATAAAAATTCATATCCGTTGGTCATTATGTAACCCATTACAATGTAACGTAACAAGTTAAAACTACTTACTAAGTAATGAGTACGGTGGCACAGAGCGTGTGTATCCGATTACAAATCCTAAGGTTGTGTGTTGAACGTTCACCGTCGGCAAGCGAGTTTTTCGTTAACAAAATAAAGAACAGATGGTGCTGCACAAGTAAGCGTTTAAACATCCCTTAATGCTCCTACGCGTGGCACAGTGTAGTGTGTAAAACTACAAATAAGTGTGTAAAACTATGAATAAATATAATAATGGGTCAGTATGGGGTTTTGTAAGTAGTTACGACTACCAAAAAGTACTAGTAAGGATTTTTTAGCTGGGGTATAACAAATTTGTTAGTATTGCTTATTACAGCAGTACACCACACTTTCGATGGTTGGGATGACGCCTTCTACTTTCCAAAAAAGGCAGGTTTAATGCCAGAGAAATATTAAATAGAAATCCTAAAATTTATATTTTTGTAAAGAAAATCAGTTCGAAAAATCTCCCACCCCATACGATATTTCAGTTTTCTCGCACATTCTATATACGAAATTTTTACGTAGACACTGGGAATATTTTAACAGGATATACTTCTTATTTCCTTTACTAAGAAATTCTAAATCCCTCCTTGCAACATTTTGAAATACCCCTCTTATACTTCTTGATCAGTTTAGAATATATGTATAACATGTGCTTTGACATTTTACATTACTATTATGCCTGAGATTTTTGTATTTAAAATGGGTCTAACCATTTTCCAACTTTCGCTTGCACCAATATTAGATGTTTTGATTTTTTTTCTATAAAGATCCACGTTAGGCGTATTGTTATTCATCCCAATTTACTGGTATTTGTTATTTTGAGTTTTCCGGGAACAGAAAAAGTCTAATTGCGGAAATTGTCAATATAGTATTTTGAGGTTTTAGCAATAATTACCATAAAAATGTTAACTACGGATTAAAATTTATTTTGAGAGTTTTAGGCCACATGCATTTCACAGTAAATTCTTTTAAAGTGGTATGTCCTTATTCTAAAATAGATTGGTTTGGCCGACAATCAACCTTTTATTTTGACATATCTATTCCCTTTCGGAGTTCAACGTTAAAGAAGTCTAGCCGAACAAAAATTAATGCCTTGTAAATAAATTGTAAATTAATTATTTATTTACATCACTAGCGTTTCCGGATATGAAATAAGCAGCAGTTTTCTGCAGTATAGCATCATTTGAGCCTTTTCATGCTACAATTCGAATTTGATGGAACCTAAGCTTCTAAGTCCATTCGAGACAAAGAAAAAAGTTTGTAGGTTCCCTTTCATTGTTCTGTATACAATGGCATGCGGTGTCTGCATCATGTAGTATGTGAACGGTTCATCTTCTGTGCCTTTTGTTGCCTTACACAGCTTGAAACTTGACGAAACTAACACATAAAATAAAAAGAAGAAAAAACAACAACTGAAGTACCAAAGTGCAATGCAGATTCTTGAAGAAGAAACTAACTAAGTTGAAGTGAACAACAAAGAGCGGACTTGAAATCATAGCTCAAAACACACACACACCAAATGTTTGTTTAACATTTATTTCCTCCGCAGAAACATTCATGAATGTATGAATTGGTGGCTTGAAGGACCGACTGACAGACGGCTGCTTTGATTCGTTCGTGGCACTTTCAAATACTGTGTTAACTATTTCTTTTTTTCTTTACATGATTTATGTTTGAGAAATTTGTCTGCAGTATATTGCACACATTGCATTATGCAGCCTAGTTGAGGAACAATATTAAAGATTCTACTCACAGCCCAACCATATAGGCAGACACATGTCGGAAAACTAAGCAATACACCGGGAAAATGCTTATGAATTAATTAACAAGTTTTCCCATTACCCGTTTGTTGAAAGGAAAATTTTCAACAACTTACCATTTAAAGAACAACAACCAGTTTCGGGTTATTTAACAGGATCGTGTAAATCCAGTTTTTTTTCGTATTATCGTAAAATTTTTAATGTTGTATTAAATTTTAGTTATATTCCATTCTAATATTCAGATTATCCATACAAATTATTTAGATTATTGTTTGAATTCACTCAAAATCAATTCCTTTCTATTCTCACTTTTTTATTCAATTTGTTTATCGTTCATCGTCGATTTATGTGAGATTCACTGCACTGTCACTTGTTACAACAACCGCTTTCTTTTGTTTAACGTGGCTATCGCGTTCACCGTTGAAAGAGTACTAAAGTCATGCGTACATCTTTGCTACGAAACCAGAAATCACTGTTGCGCACACTCATTGCTGCTGCCTGCACCATTAGTATTTGGCCAGAGTAGAAGCCAGCAACCAACCGTTTGGAACAAGTTCAAGTTGAAGGTTTCTTCCATTATGAGAGTGAATGAAAACGACAAAGAGAAAAAATTGGTAGCAAGAAAAATAATCAGGTATTTTCTTACCAATATCTAGCGATTTAACCATCAAAGAGAATTGACCAGCTGTAAACATATTAAGAGAGTGGTATTTGGAAATAAAATTGTTGGAGTGAGAGAGAAATGGTATTTTTAGTACATTCTTTTTACGACAGGTAAAAATCCAATTGGAATTCTACTGATCATGAAGAGTAAATGTACAGTTCTGAAAACTAAACTCTCTTTGTCAACATGAAGTTCGTTTGTCCCAACAAATCTTTATTAAAGAACCCAACAAATGCTTAGTAGCATTTTTGGGTGACTGGATATATTCATAATTATGTGGTTAGCACATCACCAATGCTCAAACACGTACGTTTTCGTGACAACAAGCCCCAAGTATTCTCTACTACAATGCACAGTGCGTTGTTATGGAAAGGAAAATGTTTTTATCAATACTAATACCCGTATTTTAAGCCACCCTATTTACCCGCTTTTCATTGTTAGTAAACCAGATACCAGTAAACTCATTGATGCTGCATTATCTTCCTCCCAAGGACTATATGTACTGGATAAGTCCGTGCTGCTTTCGGAACAATCAGATATTGCTGAGCTGGTTAGCGTGGACACAGTCGCTTCCATTATCCTATTTTGCTTGGATGGGTGGATGGTATTGGCACCAGCAGGTTTGCCCAATTTGGAGTCTCTAGAGGTTATTTTCCTTTCTTGCACATCCATTCAGGGCTGCCAGATAATTTTTATGAAAAATCGTCCAAATGACGATAAATAAAATAGAAATCGTCAAATCTATTTTATAAAATCGTGAAAAATTAAAGTACGCCCATTTAGATATATTTAAATATATTTTTTAATTAAAAGAAACATTAAAGCTCTTTACGTCAAGTTTTACCACTTTTTACTCGACTTTTTACTTTTCTCCACACATCATAAAATTTATATGAGAGCAGTTTACAACTTTTACTACTTTTGCCGGTTTTACCATTTTCAAAAGTAAAGGAACAGACCAAAAATGGATATTCAAATTAGTAAACATGTTTTTACGGCAAATCAGTAAATTAAACGAAAAAATGTATTTATTTTGTAAATAAACATTTGAGTTTATAGTTTTTAACAAGCCATGTTTAATCAATGTTTCATAACAATTTGCATTCAGAATGCTAAATAAATCCGTTTCATCACTTTCAAACATTTCACGAAAATCTGAATTCAATATTTTGCTTTTCCTTCGGGCTTACAAAATATGCAAATTCTTTAAGGATGTCGAAAAATGAATAAAATTGTTTCCAAAATTAAATCTATTAAAATTTTAAAATTTCTGTACAAATCTCATTACCCAGCAAAAAAAGTCCTCCCAAAATCATGGGTTTCGTAAGGGATTTTTGGCAGCCGTAACTACTCTCAAACCCCCTTTCTTCCCCATTATTTTTACAAGGGCATGTCGCACTCAGTTTGTAGTTATTTTATGACCACTAGAATAACTAGTTATTCTGTGGCCACTAGAAGTTGAAAAGTAGGGTGAAAAAAATTCTATTTTTAGAACAGTTGATGTAGAGAATTCGAAACTTCAAATTCCTATGAATCTTATCCCATAATAGGGTTCAATGTCTTCCTTCAGATAAGTTAACCGTTGAAATATTGGGCGATTTTTATTGCTCTGGGTCTGAGCCAATATACTATAAAGAAAAAAAAAACAGATCCTTCCTATACACAGAAAGAAAATAGGTTGGATTTTCTGATGTAACTATAATGAATATTATATGGAAAAGCAAGTAGTCGTTTCCCGAAGCAAATAATCATTACTTGCAGGTTTCCGATGGCAAAACCTATTACTTCTTGCATATCCGGAAAGAGAACAACTAAATATACCATCAATATTACGGAGTTGATCGCCTCATGCAATTGAAAGGTACAAAATATTGCTCTACTAAATTTACGAATATTTCCAGTTTATGTCTGCTCCATAAATTCAAACTATTTTCTTTCTGTGTATAGGAAGGATGTAGTTTTTCTTTATTAAATGTTGGCTCAGACCCAAAGCAATACAAATCACCCGATATTTTAACGATCAACTTATGCTAATGCCAACATTGGACGTCATTATGGAGTAGGAGTCATAGGAATTTGAAGTTTCACGAAGAAGTGTCCCAAATTTCAGTAGAAGTTCACGTTTATTCTCTCTTCTATCATTAGTTCCATTAGTGCCAAATTTTTAACGTATTATAGATAATTAAAGGCCAAAGCCTTCGAAACGTCTTATTTCTCCAGTATTAAAGACATCGTTTGACCAATTTTAGCTTTTTGAACTTGAAATGGCTTCAAACCGTACAAATTTTGAGCTTTTTGAACGAAAATTATGAAAAAATATAACGGGACTTTAACGAAGCAACACTTTTTGTGGAAAGATACTTCATAAGTTTGCGAAACAAGATATACAAACATATCCCCAGATACTCGACAAATAAACATTTGAAATGTGCTATTGGCATGAAACGGAGTGTATTTGTTTACTGTCTAACAATTCACTATTAAAATCAACTAAGAATATTTGATCAGTTTTTTCATGTTACAAAATTTTCAGTTTTTATGTTACAAAATTTCTTATGACTGTATTAAATGAAATCGTCATTTATCAATTTTTGACCAAAAAATCGTCAAAATGACTATAAATCATCAAATCTGCAGCCGTGCATCCATTCCCCTTTTACCTTGCTGATGACAAACAGTTACTCCAATGAATCACAGTTTCGTTATTTTTGCCCCGCTCGTACTCCTTCAAAAGTTTTATTAGTCTTGCACAAGTTGGTTGCTCAAATAAATACAGCCAAGTTCAATGTTTTGCTCCATATTGCTTTAAATAATGACCGCTCATAAGTGTAGTTTTTTCTGTAAAATAAATAAAGCATCAATAAAAATGCACTTTCCTTTTCCCCCAATGTTTTTCCAAAGAAATTCATTCGATTCAAAATGAGATCCCTTTACTTTATTTCAAATAAAAACGAAATATCTTAATCGATTTCTATGATCAATGTCTTATTTTGATCATAAACCAGCAAAAAAAATCCACTACCAAAAATAAAGACTCCTTATAGTACTTTTTGGTAGACTAACTACTTCCTAATACACTTACTAACCCATTATTTAAACAAGGGCATTTCGACTGAATAATTAGTTATTCTATGGCCACTAAAAGTTAAAAAATACGTTAAAAGACATATGTTCTATTTTTAGAACAATTGAGGTGGATTTATATTAAATTTCAACACACTCCAGATTTTTATTTTGCTGGATTTTGAACATGCGATCTTCTAATTTTTAGTCAAACACACTACATACTGTGCCACGCGTATGAACATTAAGGGTAGTTTAAACGCTTACATGTGCACCAACTGGTCGCAATTTTGCTGGCAAAACAATTGTCTGCCGACAGTTAGCGTTGAACACACAACTCTCGGTTTTGCAGTCGAAAACGCATGCTCTGTGCCACCGTATTCGTTACTTGGTAAGGAGTAAAGTATCCCAGCAAACTAAATGTTGGATGACCGACACATCTGAACAATTTAGGAAGCAAAATCGTTCAGATTTCTATACGATTTTTCGTAGAAGAATTCATTGAGATTTCGTTTCGATTTCGGAGAGAATATCGAAAGTAAATTTCCCTTCGAATATACAAATGTTTTTCTTCTGATTTCGGTACGAATTTGAAGCGTAATGTAGGAAACAAATTTTGCTTCGCACAAAAACAATATTTTGTATGTATCTAACAGCAAGGGGTTGGTTTTATTTTAGTTTGTTGTCGAAAAATAAAGTGGTTGGTTATAAAATTCGCATGTATAATTTTTAAATATTTTATATAACATGTAATAATTCAAGCTAGTGCTGATAGACTCAACATATTCGTACACAAAGTTTACATTGTTCTACTATAACTAAACGTTTGAAATTACAATCTTCCAATAAAAAACATAGCAAAAAAATGATTAATAAAAAGGCGTCAGGGAAAAAAATTTGCCTTCGATATTCATACGACATTATTCCGATATCCTTCAGAAATCTGTACGAAAATTCGGAAGAAAAATGTCGCCTTTCGAATTTCCCAAGGATTTTCTTCCGAATTCTGACTGAAATCGATCCGATTTCACCCCTATATTTCGTACAGAAATTATGTCACCCACTTCATACAACTTTCGTTAATATATCATTACGATTTCGGATCGGACGTAGCGTCCAAATTTTGTTCCGATTTCGTTACGAAGTCAGTACGATTGGTTTGCTGGGTATGTAGTTTTGCTTTGTAACATTTTGTTAGAAATAAGCCATTATTTTTCAGCTTACTGGTAGCTTTATAATGGGTTATTAGGCTCCTGTGACTCCCAAGTTTTTGCTGAGAAGTGATGCCGCTGTTCGTGAATGTTATTAGACTTGACATGATTTCCTAAAAAAAGAAAAAATCCTTTTTTCAAAAACATATAATTTTTCCATCAGTAGTGAGAGAGTAGAGACAGTACATATATAATGGCTTACATATAACTGCTTACTTTACTCATTATTAAGTACTGACTTTTACGGTCAATTTGTAAGTACTTACTACTGCTAAATTTTACTGAATATTGTCAGTACTTGGTAATGATTTTTTGCTGGGTAGTCTGAAAAATTCTAAAGTTTAATAAATAAATTAATTTTTCATGTTTTGATGATAAAATTAATTTGTACCAAAATAAATAAGTGAAATTGAAAATTAAGAGAAACAGAAAAAATCTTACTTAAGATTAAGAGTGGGAACTAGGGAGAGAAACGCATTTTGTAAACTCAGTGAGTTCTTATCTCACGCTCATGTTCAAAATTGAATTATGTTTACAAAAATACCTTCAGACCTTTCTTGGATTTTTCTTCTTAAGCGTCTACCATGACTGAACAAGTGCATTAATTAGCATAGAAATTAATTAGAATTCCAATGGATGTTGTAAAAGAAATATGAATGAACATGCGATAAAATTCATAATGCGTACATGACCATAGAAACGATGTTGGAAAACGTTAACAGAATTTGTTAAAAGAAACATTAATTTTTAAGTACAACTGTTCACTGCTTCTTGGCCACCGATTAGTTAGATTGTATTTTCTTAACTATGGAGAAATTTTGTTTGTGTTCTTTTGAGTAGTTTGAGAAATTTCGACAGTTTTACGGAACAGTTACTTTCTTTAAACTTAAATGTTTCTGTTTATAATTAAGAACTATGGGAAATATTGCATCATTTGTTGAAATCAATTAAGTTTCTTTCAATTTAGCATTTTTTTTTTTGCAAATGACTGTGAAAGAACCGTGGTACGAAATTGGAATAATGAAAATCTTTATGTATATCCAAATAAATAGTGCACAAATTGCGTTTCGTAAAAAAAGTAGAGTACGTACAACGTTTTTTAAAAATGTATTTGTGTGGCGTAACCAAACATCAAAAATAGAGGACTTTTTGTTACGTAAATTAAATTATTATTTAAAATGGAAGTGGTAATTGAACTTGCATATCATGAGATTATTCAATTATTTTATTTTCATTTAATTTTTATTCAAATAAATTCCCCAATATTAAATTAAAATCTTCATAAAACGGCGAAGAAGTTTATTTTTTAAAAAAATACTAAGAGAACAGATGAACATTTTGTATCAAAATCACAATTTGTGACTTTCTTGCCTTTCCCGAAAGCAAATCAATTAAATCATTTAGAAATATGTTTTTTTTTTAAATCACAACCACAATAAGTTGACTTAGTATACATTATTTTTTTATTTAAATATATGTACAATTGTTATATACAATTTGTATTGTATACCAAAACACCTTAAGGTGTACCTTTTTATGAAAAAAATATTAAATTTGCGTAACTTTAATCCATTTTTTTAGAAAAAATAATCTGTCAAAATAAAATTAAAAACGGTACTTTGGAAGCTAACTTTTATAAACCCATATCGCATTTAACGTTTTTAGGCTTGCATAAGTTTATCTTAATGGACATTGAATTTTACCTGTGTGTTAATTTTTTCCCATTCACGGCATTTCTCCTTCAGTGATGCAACACATATTTCTTGATTTATTATTTCTGAAGAAATAAGATTTCTAGAACACCATAAAACGCGTTAAACCTAATCTAAGCATGCGTAACATAAAAACCGATTGGTTACACGTCAATAACAAAACACACATTAAAAAGCAATTTAAAAGCGTTGCCGCAATAAAATGTTGTAACAAAACAAATGTATGTTGCTTTGGGTTGCAGAAGAAACAATGTAGAATTTGAAAAAAAATCTCAGACTTTACCTCACCTACTGAAGAAACCATTGCTCAAATTATATGAAAAAACATTAATAAATGTTTGTTGAACTATTTTAAGTTCTCACGTTGACGATAACGGTAAAGTCGTATTAAAGGTGATTCATGTTTATAAACCTTGACCTTGAGGACTGTTTAAGAAATTTAGCGAATTTCCGTAGGGTTTGGAATTTTATCCATAGTACGAAAATTAACTTCCCCCATACGTATCAAGTCGTTTCATTTACGCAGCTTACGTAGAATTATTTAGGGACTTTATTTTATCCAAATTTAATAAAAAGTTACTTACGATAATTTTATAGCTTTTAATTCAATATATGTAGCTTGGACCAAACGGATAACTATTTTTTAATAATATTTATTTTTTCTGATATATGCATGTTTGAATGTGTTGAAACGTTAAATTCATACATTATATAACCAATGATCCTATAAATAAAAACAACATTGAAGCAGACATAAGTCCGAGTAACGTCAATTGTCAATGTGACTTTACTCGGACTTATGTCCGGTTCTCCCTTCTAATCTCCGGGGCCAGATGGATGTACATCAACAGTAGCTGTCTTACTGAAGACTTTACACGCAGAAAAAAATATGAGTGATCCAACAATATTCAAAGAGCAAAATATGTATTGTAAAGATATTGTTAGATTCTGTATGTAGTATTGTGACTCCAACAATCGTTTTTGTTAATTGCAACAAATGTTTTTGTCATATCCAACAATAGAGTTCCTCTTATCTTTTTTATTTTATCTTTGTTCTTTTTTGTGTATGTACACTAGGGCTATAACCAAAAAAATACCACCACATAGCCATGTAGAGAATGGAAAACTATTATGAAATACGGTGTTAATTTTTCTCTATCGCGAAAAAAGTTTCCGCACCAAATGCATTGAAGTTCAGTAATGCATTTTTTAATTTTATCTGTTATAACAACGTATTTGCTTTTCATTAAAATTTTTATTTTTTGTAACCTAATTTAAAATCATTATCAAACCGTTCCAGACCTATTTGTTCTCAAATCGCGCCATTTCGGAGCATATTAGGAACTTTTGACACTATTGCAATTTTTGGGTTTTCTTAAAAACTCGTGAATTTTATGTTTAAATTTTTTGTACCTATCGGACAAGAGAATATGGGGTCATTTGCAACGAATTCGCGAAATGTTGTTATAACAGATAAAATTAAAAAATGCATTACTGAACTTCAATGCATTTGGTGCGGAAACTTTTTTCGCGATAGAGAAAAAATTACACCTTTCATAATAGTTTTTCATGCTCTACACGGCTATGTGGTGGTATTTTTGATATTTGCAAAAAAGTGCAAAAAGTTGTATCCCTAATGTACACCATGAGATTCTTGTTTTTATTTGTTTCTTCTTTCTCATTGTTCTTTTCATATTTGTTATGGTTTTATTGGTATTCCTAATGTTGGGACAGGTGCTTGGAGGATGATCGCAATGGATTAGTTATGTTTTTTCATTCTTTTTGTTGCCTTTTTAGTTAAACCTGACAAAACCTGGTCATGTGTTGTGCTTGTCAATACTCATAATATTATACGTGGCATTTATACCAAAATGATGTGGAAAGTGTATATGAGAATTGTATACGATCAAGTGAAAAATTTCAGTAACAGGTTTTCTAGGCTGACAATAGTTTTTGTAAAAATTATAGATTATGATAGTCCCAACCATATGTATCGTCAATGATTTATACAATATTGAGGAAACGATTTTTGGATTTGCAATTGTAATGCTCAAACAAAACAAATGAATTGTTGGAACAAAAGTAGATATTGTTGTTGCAACAAATGCGATATTTATTCTCTGCGTGTAGACCCCTTCTCTCTAGCCTTTCATAATTTTTGCTTAAAACGCTCGAAAACTCATCGAAGTGCAGATTCGAGAAATGATGGAGAATTCAAAGTAAAAATCTTCTAGTCAACAAGCTTACCTAAAAGGGCGATCGACAGACACCGCCATACACGAAATCGTTAGAACTACTAGGAAGTCCTTCGAGCACAAAAACATACTACAGCAGCATTTCTGGATATAGAAGGAGACTTCGACAACGTTAGCACCTCAGGAACAGAATAAGCTCTATATATCTTCGGCGTGGTAACTGTCATCAGAAGACACCACCATGCTGATTACTCTGGTTTGTTTACGTCCCAGCTGAGTGACAATATGAAAATAGCCCTCAACTTACTTAATACTTGGGCCCCAGAAATCCAGGGAAAACTGCGATGGTGCCTAAACCTAAAATAGTGTTATAGATGTACACAAGGGCTACCCAATTTTTTTAAAAGTCTACCCTACCCCCTATTTTGTCCATTTCATACAAAAGCCTTATACATGAATTTGGCTAACGTTAACCCGTGCCACCCGAGCATTTTCACAAAAATTCTCTAAAGTTCTCATGGCCCGTTCGATGAGAAAAAATACCAGTTCATTTATGTGGCTAAAAAACGAATCCTACAACAATTTGTGAAAATTGGATCGCATTTGTCCATATCTTGTGGAGTGAAATTTTGATTGGCTATAGATGGCATTGCACGGTGTGTCGAATATGTTTTTTGTGTGTAAAAAATCTATATGGGGATTTCTGAGTGAAATCGGACACTTTTTCAAGATGAGGTTTTTGATTTCCTTTATTTTTTGCTGTGGCGATACTGCTGATTAACAAAACATTTTAGTAAATTTTCAATTTTTTTTGACTAACGGTTCCAAAGATATCGCGCCTTGAAAAAGTCAAATTCTGTTAAAACTACATGCAAAGAAATACTCATAACTTCTTTAATATTGGTCCAAATGGGACCATCTTTTTTTTATTTGTTTGTATTTTTTTTTTTTATCAGCTATCGAAAGAAATATTTAAAAGAAAAATGCACAGTGGGCTTCAATGCAATTTTCGGGATTTAATATTTAAAATCAATTTTTAAACATGATTGCACCCTTCGATTTATTCAAAAAAAAATTATGTTAAACTACTTTCAATTACAAAAATTTTAAGCCTTATGTGGTAATGGGATTCGGACGATTATTATTTTTTCTGAATTTTTTAACATTTGTCAATACAATTTTTCCTTTATACCTTTGTCCAAAATTTATTATTTTATTAAAAAAATTGAAATTTTCGTTTATAAATATTTGTTTTGATTTTATATTTATGAATTTATCTCAAACATCTTAAAAGCTGCGTCATTTTTCGATTTTGAAAATGCATCAGCGAAAATTCCATTAAAGCCCACTGTGGATTTTTTTCTATTTTTTATGATAAATATATCGTCTGCTCCGTCGGAAAAGGTCGTAAGTCCCTCTCAATAAATTTTTCAGGAGGAAGAAAAAACATTCCAGCGCTTTCTGTATTAAAGATTTTATTATGGTGGTAAAGACAGTATTTTTCGTTTATTTATTCCGCTTCAATATCTGTACATTGTTTGATAAAATTCCGTCCCGTTTGGGAGATAATTGGATGTCTTTGGACTTACGACCTTTTCCTTGTACAGTTTTGTATTTTGTACGGACTTACGACCTTTTCCTACAATTTACGGACGTTTTTAAAATAAAATATTTATACTTTACAAAACAATGTGGAAAGGGTATTATAAGTTTGTTTTGTTCAATATTCGTGTAACATCGCGAAGTATTCGTCGTAGACCCTCTCCCCTTGCCATTTTTTCATATCTTGACGAGATAAAGCGATCTAGCTATGTGTGTCCGTCCACCCATTAACAATTGTAATAAAACTCCAGGCCTCAATTTTGGACCGATCATCACGAAATTTTGTGGAGAGGTCGGGTTCCGACCAGAAGTGATCCCATTAGATGTTAGTTATGATCGAAAGGTGTGAAATGGACCAAACCCACATTCCCTATTTTTTAAAAAACTCTTTTTTGCTAAAGTTATGAAAATATCGGTCAGGAAATTAATTTGCGAGGCAACTGTTGTTGAATCTCCGACCCTAAGTACTTATTCCATGTAATTTTCAGATTATGCACAGGGATGTCCCTGGGTGGAAGTAGACTATATATTTTGTTGAATTTCAGAGGAGCGGGTTACACCTGTGCCTTTATTTTTAAATGCGCTATATATAAAACTTATGAACTATTCCGTTTCCCCAATCCTGGGTACATATTTTAGCAATAAGACCCGACCAGAGTAAAATTCTAAGTCGGTATAACCATGACCGTCTGTCCGTCTTTTGAAATTAAGATACAGCTCGCAATTTTTAAGATAGATCTTCGTGATTCGGTATAGAAGTTTTGTATTACTTCTAGGATGTTTGGTATTGATGCCTTCATATAGCCCCATAGAACGGTGCCTCCCGAATTTCGGTATTTTGAAAGTTAGCCACATTGTTTTACCGAAATTGCTGAAATTTGGTATTAAGTCTTCTTCATAAACGAAAGGAAACTAATTGAAGTAAAATTCAATACAACTCATGGCGGAGGGTATAACAAGTTCGGCCTGGCCGAATTTAACGACGTTCTTACTTGTTATTAATAGTCACTTGCTTATTCCAACTAATTTGCGATGCAAAAAAATATAATTGACATAAGAAAAGGTAACATAAACTGTTTCAAGGGCCAGCAACGTGGACCGGTTGGGCTAATATTTAATATAAAACATGACACGTTGTACTTACGACCTTGTATTTTTGTCTTACGACCTTTTCGATCAGTTAAATTTCATGATTATTCCCGTTAATGTACGTGGTTTCTTAGCTACATTGTAATCCCACATCGTCCCCTTTTTTGTATTCCCAAGTATTTCTGCCTCAACTTACTGCATATTTTGTTTTTGTCTGCAAACCATGTAGAATCTTCAGTATGGAATGTCTCCCTGCGTTTAGGAAGTTTATCATCAGAGCTTTCAGAATCACCGTGTTAACCATAGGGAACTAGACCCACGACACCATCGTCTAATTCCATTCCAAATTCATACTGCTCTTTGTTAGCAGAAACCATGATGTCTTCTTAGTTTAATAACATTTCAATCAATTATTATTTTAGAATCATTTAATAATATAAACATTGCATTTTCCCGTTCGTTAGAAGGGATTACTTTATTAAATTTAGAATACAACCTAATCTCGTTATGTGAATAAATGTCCCTAGAGAAACCACAAATTACCAGTTGATAAAGTTAAGTAAGATATACGACAGAAAAAACAGTAAAAATTTTGATTTTTTTTTTAAATTTTTTCAATACATAAGGTATTTGAACACATACAGCATCCCAATTTGTATCAATGAAAAGGCCAGAAGTCCATCTTTCATAATCAGTTCACTTATAGGGGAAAATAGATTTCAAATGTAAATTTTCGTTGCAATATAGAAATTATCACATTTTGGTTCAAAAGTTTGGTCCACAGGCTCCGCCAAATTTTATCCGATTATCATCCAAAGGTGTAGGCTAGTTCCTTACATTGTACCCCAACCATGGATGACGCTTAACATTATATCTGAACTACATTAGCTGTAGTATTCTTTTAAAGTATACATTTTCCTGTGGACTTACGACCTTTTCGTACTCAAATGTGTACGTTTTGTGGACTTACGACCTTTTCCGACAAGGACAAAACGTATAGAAAAACGCGACATACTAACATTTTCTTTGTATCATACGACGTATTTTGACTTGTACTATCATCCTGTAACAAAAACGCGATTTCCAAAAAAAGTGGACTTACGACCTTTTCCGACGGTGCAGACGATATAATATATAATGATAAATATGTACTCTTAGCTTTAAAAATACAGGAAATACAAATTTTGGACAAAGGTATTAAGGAAAAATTGTATTGACAAATTTTAAAAAATTCATTCATTCGTCCGAATCCCATTACCACATAGGGCTTAAAATTTTTGTAATTGAACGTAGTTTAACATAAAATTTTTTTGAAAAAATCGAAGGGTGCAATCATGTTTAAAAATTGATTTTAAATATTAAATCCCGAAAATTGCATCGAAGCCCACTGTGCATTTTTCTTTTAAATATTTCTTTCGAAAGCTGATAAAAAACAAACAAATCAAAAAAACGATGGTCCCATTTGGACCAATATTAAAGAAGTTATGAGTATTTATTTGAACATAGTTCTTTAAAAATGCGATAATTTCAATAGGCGATATCTCTGTACCGTTGGTCAAAAAATAATTTTAAAATATACTAAAATGTTCTGTTGGCTGGGAACATAAATTGAACCAAAAACAATTGAAATCAAAAATTACTTTTCTCCGAACTGTCCGACTTGGAATTCCCCATATATTTTCTAAACGGATGAAAATAAAGCTATTAAATCTTTTATTTTACAGAGATATTTTATTTTACAGAGCTACGAAAAATACATATATTTATAAATTTATAACCTCAAAGCAGCGGTACCATTAGGGTGGCTATATCAAAACGTGGACTTGTATCGAAACTTTTTTTGCAGGGTTGCTCTAAATTCACTAAGATCCCAAAATGTCAATTTTCAGCCAATATGGTTCAAAAATGTGGTCAGAAGCCTTAAAAACCCTTTAAATGGGAGGTACCCTTATATGGGGCCTATATCATAATGTAGACCTATATTGACAGTTTTTGGTAAGGATACTGTTTACTCGTAGAAAACCATATATTAATATTTTTTTCTAAATCGGTTGATTATTGTGGGTAGAATCTTGAAAATACATAGAAACGGATGGTACCGTTATAGGAGGTCTATACCCCGGAGTCGCTCGTGGTAGCAGCTAATATATTGAGAAATGAATAATTCGATACGTCCTCTAAATTTGTGAACCATTAGAACTGTCCCGCGAGATTTTTTAGTTATATCCTACGGAAAAAGGACTAATTAACAATTTTCACTTAAAAAAGTTCCAAACTAAATAAAAAGAATGATTTATTTTTTAAAAGAAAAAGGTCATTTTGTAGATACCGTTACCTCAAACATAACGGTACAACCAACGAAATTGTCATTTTTCTTTATTAGCTAACCTGTTCTCTATCACATCATGTAAAAATTTTGACTCGAAATATTGGATTTGGATTTGCATTTGAACACAGCATCTCTTGTTGGCCAATCTTTTTATACTCCATATTTCAAAACTGACGTTGCACTCTTATTTTTACAGAGCGGCCTCTAAAATATAGTTTGCAACTTCCAATGTTGGTTCGAGTCTACTGGACATCTTGCAAACCCCACTTTGACACTTAAAAGGTGATGGAGACAGCTCGACATGTTGTGCATGAAGCATCCGTATATTGCCAACATTACGGAACTGTCAGAAGATGTGACTTTAGGTATAACATGTTAAGGCTTCAGCATCTGTTTTGTATCGGTTGACACATTTAATGGTTATCAGACCTTTCTCGAAAAGTGACCTTTCTGTCCATTTTGTAAACATATTTTGGTACGTTCCATCCGCATTGTTGATACACATCAACACCACCATTGGTTTCATGTTAAAATTCATAACAATAGAGAGAATGTTTGTATGTATGTGTGAAAATCCAAAATCGTTTACCGTGACTTTGGTCAACTACGTATTTATCCGATTTCTTAGAAAAACAGATAATAACGAGAATCCTGAAAACTTTGTTCTTCATCCCTAAACTTTGCAACAATAAAAAGATGTACTTCTAAGAACTTCCCATATGCTTGAAATCGCACATGAAAAGCTTTTCCTCAAAATATTCTTTTACCTGGAATTAGTAATATATATCGTTGTACGTGTGCTCATGTTTAGGTGATTTAATTTAAACAAGAACAACAATAGCATGTCAACAACAAAATATATTTATCTGTGTTTTTGTTGTTGTTGTAATATAAGCGAATAGTGTTATATAATTTCATTTGGAGCATATAATAAAAACGTGTAAGCAGCTCTCAGTTTATTGCTTTGTTCTGTTCTCGTGTCTTCTCCCGAATAAATATGTCTTCGCATCTTTAGATACGGTCACATACGTGCACAAAAGTGTAACATCACATGTTTCGATGGATTTCGAAATACAACAAGAAGCAACAACAACAACAAAACCACCTAAACCTATTGACTTCATTGTTTACACTGACATATTTCTGTGAAAAGTTTTCGGAACAATAAAGATACGAATATATCGATGAATAAGAATGAGAATACGACATACATTTCGTTTGTTACGAAAATGTCGATAAGTCGTCTGTGGCAGCTATTGAGTTGCAGGAAGAGTGTCAAGTCATTCGGTATCTTATTGTTGGCGTGTGTGTGAGGGTTTGAAGAAATATTACTAAGGCAAATACAAAAGACAACATCCTGACACTAGCTCATATGCGGAAGACTTTAAGATATTGTTCCATCTTTTAGGTTTTATGCTGCTGGCTGAAGAACCTCCACACTCTAGGTAGGTATGTTCAAAAATACAAGAAAATATGTGATAAGATAAACATGTCCTGTTGTTACACGTCTCAAAGAAAAAAAAAAAACAACCAAAATTTCTTAACGAGCAACACTCCTTACGAACTCAAACCAGACAACAAATTATGAAAAACAAGTACAGAGTAAAACATCCTTACAACAAAAATATGCCGAAACCATCATCAACAACAATAATATCAAACGTTAAACGAAATAACAAACGATACGACAACAACAGCAATATTCATGCATACCCCACTTCGCTAGAAAATATACATTTTTGACTCAAGGAGTCAGGGAGGCAAAGGCAAACATACATATGTATCAAGCATATAAAACGTTAGAGGTAAAATTGAATTCAATATGCCTGACTTTGTGTCTGTCTGTCTATTTCGTGTACATATGGATAGATGTCGGATTGTATGAATGTGCGTTATTATTGTTGTTGCAGTTATAAAATTGTTATAAAAATGAAATATAAATGCCATAAAAAGGATGTTCACAAATACAATTGAAATGAATACAGATGACAGGCGAGTTCTCTGACAGACAGCTTGTCGCCGGATATGAGAACAGGATGTGTTAGGTTTGAACTCCCAAAGAGGAAAAAAGGTGAAATATATGTACATATAAACAAATATTTCTTGCTTACCGAGGAAGAATATTTGTTTAATTTTGTTTGCCTAACTTTAAGCTTCTTGCCCGTTTTTTCTTAAGTGTTTCATAATCCGAACTGAAAATAGATTCCAACTCACCGATATTTTTTCTTTGTATTTTATAATTTTAAATATCATCACGTTCTGTATAATTGATATTAAGAGAAAATCCCTCATACTATTTTAGGGATGTTCGTGGGAAATAGTTTTTATATCAACCATAATACACCTCCGGAATGTACGAAGCATAGCTGTAATAAAAGATATACTTTTTGGAACACCATTATTTGTCTGTAATTATTCCAGATATTTTGAGGAGCCCACACGCTTAAAAATCCTACAGCTGCCAAATAAAAATATATGACTATAAAGTTCGAAAAGTGAAATTTATTTGGTCCAAATTTGGACATTATAATATTTATTTCTATTTTACATACATTCCGAGGACGGGCAATAACGATTCATTCCTTCTGGTTGCTTCCCCACAAAATTTAAAAAATTGCTTAAGTAAAGTTAAGGATTGATAGAGTTGTTAAATCTCGTTCACTACATAGTTCGTTTGCGTAGTAGTGATTTCATACAAACAAACGTATGAAATCACTCATGCGCACTTTTTCATACAAATGACCGGAGTCCATTGAACTTGATAGTGTACTACGACGGGTCGTTCAAACCAACTAAATTTTAGCAACTCTATTGTGGGCCTCAGATGACAACCTGACATAGAGCCAACGCCAACCTACTTTGCATGATTTTAAAGGTGATATTCTTTTCTTTCATTGAAGGGTTTTGCCGTTGGAATACCTTGAATAGAAGTGGAGATATTCGCATAAGAATAAAACCTTGACTTTTTCTCCCAATAAGTTTTTTGTCCATTCCGACCCCTGACAATTATCTGACCGTCTCCAACATCAATTGGCTTCTACCCCGATCCTCAACTCAACTCGTTACGATCCGATGAAAATTCCGACCTGTAGCGTGATAACAAGGTTACAAGCAGAGTAAGTAAAAATACTTTAAATAACATTTCCAATCGTTTCGTATTTTCCATAGGAACAATACAAAACGAAACATAACCCACGTTGACCGAACTCGCTGTTCGTAACGTATCTTCTGATGTGTTCTTATTACAGATCCATACTATTTAGTTTTTGAGAGTCCTATACTATGCCAACATTCGCAAGAAAAAACTTGACGGTGTTGCCATATTTTCGGAAAATATCCCAATTATAATAAAAAATGTAGAAAAAAGTGTCCAATTTTTGCGATCATCAGAATAGGTTTGAATCAAATAAAATTGAAAAATTGTACTACCCATGCAAATATTGCGCCACTTTTTGGTTTAGTTTAGTAAAATGGAACATTCTGATAAATCCTACAACAAATTTGACCCGCTTTATTAGGAACGTGGGTTCAATTCTCAACATGGAAAAGTTACCAAGAACTTTCAGATAAAATCAAGAAATATTCCAACAATATATGGGATATTTTCCGAAAATATGGCAACACCGTCAAGTTTTTTCTTGCGAATGTTGGCATAGTATAGGACTTTCAAAAAGTAAATAGTATGGATCTGCAATACGAACACATCAGAAGATACGTTAACATATAAAAAGAAAAAAATTCAAACCTATTCATATGATCGCTAGTGTATGTTTCGAAGAGATATTGCGAAGTTCGGACGAAATTGGTAACTCCCTCTGAGAGTTTTCGTGCACACCATTTTACTGAACAAATTTGGAATTTTGTAAGGGAGGTACCAGATGGAGTGGACTGATATGGTCTATCTTCAAACTTAAACTAAGTTTGAACAATATATTTTTTCGATGAGACACATTTTGGCCTTATCAAAGTGTATATACTCTCGCTGGCCTAAAGGCTGAGAATATAAAAACAGACTGCCTGTCTTCTGTTACTTCTAACACCTTAATATGATAAATGCACACATTTGCCAATATTCTATTTTAAGTTATTTATTTCATATGCAACTAAAGCTCTGTTCCTTTACGTGCAAAAATCTTCGGGTTTCCTTACTTTTGGCACTTCTACCATTTTAAAAAGAGATGGAACTGGCAAATTTATTGGGTATATTTAAATCAGTGTGAATTTCATTAATAAATTTCATTTCATCACATTGCACTATAGGTAATTTGCCCTGTTTTTGAGGCAAAAATGAATAACAGCGGAATTAAAGGATTTTTTAACTTTTTAAATTATTTATGTGTAAAAGTGAGATAAAACAAAGATTTCTATAGATAAATTCGGATATAACGAACAACGGTTATAAGCAACTAAGTATATAACGAACAAAGTTATTTCTTCCAATGCCATTTTTATTAGTTTTCTTCTACACAACAAATTGCTGAAAACGATCACGGTAGTAAGTAACCAAAATTTTGTACCCGCGAGTAGATTTTCAAACGAATTGTTATTACAATATTGTATATTTTTTGAACATTCCGTTAATAAAGTCGAATTTAGTACTCCTTTAAACCGTATCAATGATTAATATATAAAAGAGAGATAAAATAAAGCTTACTACTACCGCAATTTTTATAGAATACCACGGATATAACGAACAATTTGTCGCCATTACTCATTTTACTTGCAATGAAATTGTAAACAACAATATTTGTTATATTCATTATTTATTTCCTCAAACCAAACTTACACTTTTTATTGAGTAGTAACCTTATAAAATCTGATAAATATCAAAAAACGGGCAAAATCGGGTTTCGAAACCTATTAATACCAATGCAGAAGACTTTCAGTAACGTGTTCTAGGTGGCAAAATCACGGCCAAACACGGCCAATTTAGTATAAGTCTATATGAAGTGAGTTTAAGAAAAATGAAATATTTATTTCTGATTTTTTGTGTTTTTTGGTCGCTACCCAAAATGTTTAATCTATATTATATATTAAATAAATTCCTCTCGCAATTGCCAATCTATTCCATTTTACATATATTTATATTTGGTTTATTTTTCCGCGGTTTTATATACATTAAACAAGTGAGAAAAGGCTATAGTCGGTACGGGGCCGACTATGTGATACCCTACACCACTACTTTTGTGCATAATCTTTTCACACGAAAACATTTCTTTTA
This sequence comes from Musca autumnalis, assembly GCF_047663935.1. Lineage (NCBI taxonomy): Eukaryota > Metazoa > Arthropoda > Insecta > Diptera > Muscidae > Musca > Musca autumnalis. The sequence continues at coordinate 1,996,757 of NW_027411755.1, read as the reverse complement.
GGGAGATGCGAAAGTTTGATTGCAGAAAAAGGGATGCATTACCGACTATTGCGATATCTATACTATTTTACCACCTACGCCAGCCTACTTTGCATAATTTTAAAGATGGGATTTTCTACTTTCTAAGTCAGGCTTTGCTTTTAGAAGATCCCCAACCAAAGGTCTGATATCCATCATTATTATTAAAATCGCAAAAATGAAAAGTTGGGTTCTATTTGCGGCTATTGCGATATCTTCGTTGTTTGACCACCTACGACATTCTACGTTACATCGTTGTAAAGGTGATATTTTCTACTTTCATTGCCAGGTTTTGCCTTTTATATAACCCTCATAGGCGCTGAGATATTTGCTTTGGAATAAAATGTTGACTTTTTGTCCAAATAAATTTTTTGCTTATTCTGACCCCTAAATATTATCCGACCATCACCAAAATCAATAGGCTTCTTCATCTTTGAGACCCCCATCAACCCTCAAAAGTTCGTGACGATCCGATCAACATTGCGACCTGTAGCGTGATTTCCAAAAAAGTGGGTAAATGGGATGTATCACCGACTATTGCGATATCTCCGTTATTCGGTCACCTACGCCGACCTAGTTTGCATCATTGTAAAGATGGAATCTTCTACTTTCATAGTCAGGCTTTGCTTTTAGAAAGTCCCAAACCAAAGCTGTGATATTCGTCATTATAATTAAAATCGCAAACATGAACATTTTTGCTTTATTTGCGACTATTGTGATATCTTCATTGTTTGATCACCTACGAGAACTTATTTTACATCAATAGAAAGGTGATATTTTCTACTTTCATTGTCAGGTCTTGCTTTTGGTATATCCCATATAGAAGCTGAGATATTCGCTTTGGAAAACCACGTTGTCTTTTTATCCAAATAAGTGTTTTGAACATAACGACCCCTAAATATTATCCGACCATCACCAAAATCAATAGGCTTCTTCCCCTCCGTGACCCTCATCAACACTCAAAATTTCGTGACGATCCGATCAAAATTGCAACCTGTAGCGTGATTTCCAAAAAAATGGAAAAATGAGATGTATTACCGACTATTGCAATATCTCCGTTATTTGGTCACCTACGCCGAACTAGTTTGCATCATTGTAAAGATGGGATCTTCTGCTTCATAGTCATGCCTTGCTATTGGAAAGTCCCCAACCAAAGCTGTGATATTCGTCATATAATTAAAATTGCAAGAATGAAATTTTGGGTTTTATTTGCGTCTATTGTAATATCTTCGTTGTTTGATCACATATATTTTCTACATTTATCGTCAGTTCTTGCTTTTGGTATACCCCATATAGAAGCTGAGATATTCGCTTTGGAAGAAGACGTTGTTTTTTTATCCACATAAGTTTTTTGCCCATTCCGACCCCTGAATATTATCCGACCATCACAAAAATCAATAGGCTTCTTCCCCTCCGGGACCCTCATCAACACCCAAAATTTCGTGACGATCCGATCAAAATTGCGACCGGTAGCGTGATTACAAGGTTTAGATGGACAGACGGACAGACGGACAGACGGACGGACTGACGGACGGACACACATAGCCAGGTCCACTCAGCTCGTCGAGACATTCATTTTGGTATATATAAGTATGGGTCTACGACCATTATTTCGATGCGTTACAAACTTTTTGGGCAAAACCAACTTATAATACCCTCCCCACATAGTGGTGTAGGGTATAAATATGCCTTATAATATATTTTTTTAGTTTTTCTTCGAAATTATCACTTTGACGGCAATTTAAACCGCAATAATGGCGCTATTTTGAAAAATATCATTCATATTTATAAATGTTGACGCGTTCTCTTTTCAATGCCAACTAAAAAAAAAATATTATTAAAAGTTGCAAAATCGACTTTTTGCCTCAAAAACTGGGCAAATTACTTATAGTCAGGGGTGCCAAGTTGGTGGTTTTCCCGCTACATGTGGTGATTTTTGACGTACAAAACCCATTGTTTAAGCAGGAATGTCGACTGTTTCTAGGTAAAAATAGCTACAAACCTATGGTGCGTATGTGGCTGTAGCGATTTTTGCCTCAGAACAGTTGGCATCCCTGCTTATAGTGCATTGCAGTGGCAATTCGTTGAATCTTATATGCATGTACCTACTTATAAACACCATGATTGCCTGTGATTACTGAAAAGCCCTAAAATATGCTTTAATATTTAACGAAAATGTTTATAGCTGGTGTTGCCAACCAGTATTTAACCTGTACCGAACCACGTTTGTTATAATCATCATATCTAATCATTTTCGTACCTATCACTTTCATAATATAACATTAAATAAACATATTTGTTTTTATTCCAAATCAATTATATTATAATGCACACTAATTATGAAAATATATATTGTTGAAATCAGATATTTTTATTTGGTTAAACAGTTTTAGAATCGACTAAGTAAATAAATATTGTATTTGGGGGATCATATGGAAAACATGTTTTATTTAAATAATACATTGCTTAAATCAAAACAAAGTTATTTTAAATGAAAAATTAAACAAACATAATTCTATTAAATACAGGCAAATTAAAATTACATTTTTCCAACTCAATTAACTTATGAAATAGTAAATTCGGTCTACCATTCATGTGTGCATTAGGGTTATGACTTTTTAATTTTTTTTCTCAAAAATGGCCTAAAATAATGTTTATTCCATTGAAATATACCTTCCGCTCAACCCAAGCTGAAATTATATTTTTATGAAAAAATATTTCAAAATATTATTTCCTATTGCATTAATGAATGACATTTTGCCTGTTAATGATCACAATAACTATTATTCCACTTTTAATTGATATGATACATGAAATAAATGAAATAAATATAATGATAAAATTAGTGAGAAACAAAAGGTTATGCCATTTTGGTTATGGTTATCGTGTGGCTTTAAAGCTTGTTTTAATTTATACATATATCTGCTTACAGTGACTCCAAACAAATCTCAAAAATGCTCAGAAATGAAAATGTTCAAATGAGGCTTTTTATCGAATCACCTTATAATTAATATTTTATCTAGTCTTTGGAAAAAAACTCATCAAAATATGATACAGGGATAAGAAGTTGTAAAAAAGTCATAACCCCAGTGTGCATGCTGTGTGTTCTTCATTGACATACTTTATTCAATTTTTAAACACAGCCTGAAATTTTGTTTGGAATATTAATTCTAGAGGTGACATGCTCAGGGATATCTACTTACATAAGTGAATTTTGTGATTTATATATTTGCATGTATCAATTAAAAAACAAACTTATTCATTAAAAAAAAATTGAAGCTGAAGACATTTGCTATGCAAACAATTTGCCGTCAAAATAAATGTTTGTTTTAACAAATAAAAAAATATATTTTAGTACAACCTAAATTATATTTGTAGAACTTCTTTATTTGAGTTTTGCCAATTATATTTCTCTATTTTATTATTTTTGGTGCATTCCTCGCTACCAAAAACTTTTGACATCAAAATAAGACTAATTCCTGAATTCCTTTTCTGGGTAACCTTACTAAATGGACCTTGGTTATGCGCTTACATCAAAAATATCGTATCGTAATTTTCACAATTTCACAGGTAAAGTTTATATTCGCAATTAATTATATTACAATTATATGCCAAATATTGATCTCTGAACACAATTTTAAGACATGACAAGACAAATCTCACCATATATTAGGTGATCATGGTTCTTTGCCATTTATTCCCACATATTTTTTGTATTTTAGAATACTCAAATGTGGAAGTAGGTTTATGACTTTCTGAAAATTTTTTTCTCAAAAATGATTTCCCGTAGTGAAAATGAATGAACTTTTGCCCATTAATGTCTAAAATAACGTTCATTACAATAAAGGGCTCCACACAAACAACTTTGATTTTTTTAAATAATACGAAATAGAAGTATTTAAAAAAATTTTCCTGTTGCACACACCAATTTTAAATTATATGTTATATGAAATAAAGTTATATATAATATTAAATTATATATGTGACGCTATGATGATAAAATTACACTATGCAACACAAAAATTATTAACCATATTCTGAAACCGCAGAGTGATAGAAAACCAAAAAAAAAAGAAGACACGTGTCCCGGCATTTTTCTCTATCACTTCCACTTTCGCGGTTATGGGCCCCCAAAGACCTGAGGCCTTGATGTCAAAAGGGATCATTTTATGAGGCTCATATCTTCTACACCGCTGAGCATTTTAGTTTACTCGTGGAAGCAAAATTTTAGCTCTCGTCTTAGAGAATAATAATTGTCAACACATAAAATCTATTCAACATCATCTGCAAGGTCAAAACCGTCAAGGTCAAATATCCCTCATAATTTTTTCTCGGATTTTAGGCTACAGATATCAAACCGATCAGAATTGAAGCAAACAACCACCTGCAAAAATGTACTTTAGATCTCAGTAAACAACTTTTTAGAACATACGAACTCTGTAGAAACGGCACTTAATGGCCAAAATAGCAATACAATTGCGATTTTTATCCTCTTTTATCAGTTTCTGTTCCATAGATACTAAACCGTTGAAAATTCAAGAAAAGAATTAACCACATTAATGTAGCAAAAATATCTGTTAACAGCTTTCTGGAACATACGAACTGTCTATGAACGCTCCTTAATGGTGAAAATGTCGAAAAACTTTTGAAAATATTAGATTTTTGTATTTTTTTCTCAGATTCTGGTCCATAGATACCAAACCGTCCAATATTTAAGGATACCGTCAACTACAAAAATGTACCTAAGATTACAATGAACAACTTTTTAGAACATAAGAAGTTTCTAGGAATGATTGTTTAAGCTGAAATTCACAAACAATTGAATTATTTTTAACGTTTTCATCCAGCTCAGGTCTGGAAATAACAAACTGTACAAAACTCAAGGAAATTGGAAAGGTTTGTTATTTACGGACCTGAATAGGAAATAATGATTTAAAATGATCGAATTTTGAGCTTGAAGGACCGCTACTAGAATATTGATATGTTCTAGGAAGTTGTTTATAAAGATCTTAGGTATATTTTTGTAGTTGATTGTACAGTTCGCTATCTGTGGACCAGAATCGGAGAAAAAAGTATAAAAATCGAATATTTTCAAAAGTTTTTCGCTATTTTCGACTATATGGAACGTTCATAGACAGTTCGTATGTTTCAGATACTTGTTTACTGATATTTTTGCTACATTAATATGGTTAATTCTTTTCTTGAATTTTCAACGGTTTAGTATCTATTGAGCAGAATCCGAGAAAAGAGGATAAAAATCGCAATTTTATTGCTGATTTGGCCATTAAGAACCGTTTCTACAGAGTTCGTATGTTCTAGAAAGCTGTTTATTGAGACCTAAGGTACATTTTTGCAGATGGTTGTTTGCTTCAATTCTGATCGGTTTGATATCTGTAGCCTAAAATCCGAGAAAAAATTATAAGGGATATTTGACCTTGACGATTTTGACCTTGAAGATGATTTTGAATAGATTTTATGTGTTCACAATTATTATTCTCTAAGACGAGAGCTACAACTTTGCTTCCACGAGTAAACCCAAATTCTTAGCGATCCCTTTTGACATCAATGCCTCAGACCTTTGTGGGCCCATAACCGCGAAAGTTGAAGTGATAGGAAAAATCGCCGGGGCAACTGTGTTTTTCTTATTTTTGGTCTTTTATCACGCTGCGGTGTCAGAATATGGTTAATAAATCATGACTCAAAAAATGACACACAGTGTTAGTAAGAAACAAATGATTATGTCATTTTGGTTATGTCGAGTGTCCCTAAACTTTGTTTTCAGTTAAATATCTGCTTACAGTGACATCAAAAAATTTTCAAAAATCAAAACTGTTTAAGTTTTTTAACGAATCACTTTATAATTAAGATTTTATATAATCTTAGGTAAAAATTCATCAAAATAACATACAGGGAAATGAAATTGTAAAAAAGTTTTAACCCTAGTGAACTATTACATATTTCGAAAATAAGGCTACTAGTCCTAAATGTCCGTAGTTCCATTTTATTCTAATTGGCATTTTACCAGATGATATACACAAATTATATACTATACTTAATAGTTTAAAACATATACAATATAATAAACCATTAAAGGAAGCAACAAGCCACTCAACCAAACGGTCAGTAGGATGCATGAGCACAGATCCATATGGCTGGAGTTTATGCAGAAAAATATGTACATATATGAACCATTTAACTTCACTGGACACGCACTCGTATAAACCAAAAAATATATACATACTGGCTTTGTGTGCGTCCACATACCTTTGTGCAATGGAGACTGTGCATATGTGTATATGTAGTTAAATGAGAGTTAACACGATCGCTCCACGTTTTTTAAAATCGGCTTAAATGCTGGGAATATCTGAAACACATCAAACTACAAAAAGGAGTAAAGAACCTGTACACGCACACATTCACATCCAATGCTATTTTGAAAAAGGTGGCATATCAGTCTATCAAGCTGTATGAAAACCATAATGTGCGAAACTGAGTAAAGAATTTATGATTGTATTGGAACTTAGGAAGTTTCGCAGTTCGCACATTTGGCAAGTGGGAAATGTTCAAGGATACGCTGTGCAACATTTTCAAGTTAATTTTGTGCAAACAATTTCAAAAGCCGTTTTTATGAAAGTACAGGCGCAGTAGACAAAAACCATTTTTGGATTTTGTTTTGTTAGATCGGGTTCGGATTTTATGGCCCTATCTAAACATGGCTAAATATTGACTTTTTAAAGAAAATCGGGGCTATATCTTTGAAACCAATACGAATCTTTCCATGACATCCGCTGCTCCATATAGATGTAGGTGCTGCACATTTATTTTGAAAACAAGAACTGTATACATTTAAATATCAGCATGCTTCTATATCCACTTTAAGATCCTTTCCGGATCTTTATTCTGCACGCGCCTCAAATTTCATATAACTTTTCGATAGTCCAGTGAAGGTTGCTTAAGATTCGTTCTGACCAAACGTTAAGCCATTTAACTTTTTTTCCTTCTCACAGACTTCCACCAGTCTTTGGCCGTGGCAACATTATGCGATTTCGAATCTTCCTACATACATACGTACATAAGTATATAAGCCCGTCGGTCTGTCTGGTTCGTTGCTGTGTTGTAAAGAATCAGTAAAAACAACAACAACATCGTCATACACGATTTTCACAATTGCATTGTGGTCTCATTGCAAGTAAATGACAATAAAATTATATAAACATATTTTCCAATGGACGGACACACGTATTGCATAACAACCAGTCAGAAACCAACCAGCCGGCACAGCAAAATGTTTATGGACATGTTTCACATATTCTTTTCGTTTCTCCTCCAATACATACATACATCAAATTATGTGTAAGCCATGATTATGGCAGAAAAGGTTTTTCTGTCGCATTGTTTTATTCGCAGCAGACTGTGTACTTCTGCACGAGTGTGTGTGTTCATATGCTGATGCCTACGTTTGCTTGTTGTGCTTATTAATGTTGTTAAGAGACTTGCCACACATTTGGCATGGTACTATGATCGGCGACGTAGTGCTCGTGTGGCTGTGCGGTTGTATCGAGGTTGTGCTGGTGAAAAGTTGCTTAAATGCGATTAAAAATTATTTTTACATTTAAGGAATGAAGTATTGGAGGATTGCTTAAAGGAATTTTACGTAAAATGCATAAATTAATAACGACATCTCTCACTCTCTTTCTGTTTTTTTTCTTTTTCATACACAGGCGCACGCACACACTCACATAGATACATTAAAGTTGATTGAAACAAATTAAAAGTAAAATAACGAATATAATTTATGACCGAACATTGGGACTAAAGACAAAATAAATGACACTTGCATCATGTTGATGATATTTTATAAGCGACAGGTTATGTGACAGACAAGGAGGAATTGGCTTTACGGAAACAAAGTTATTACCCGTGAATGAATGTTTATGCACTCAACAAATTGAAGAGTGTGGAATTTGTATGTACATGTTCTCGAGGGTAAATAAAGTCTGGCTGATTAATGGACTTTAATAACATCTTTATACAAATAAAAAAGGAATTGTTTAAGAGTTTCCCCCAGTTGTGGTATTTGAAAGAGCCCATCTTAATCAACATTCTGAACTTTTGGTTACAAATATTACCAACATGGCGTCAACGAAACACTATTTTTATTAAAGCGGTGAACGAATGTTCCTGTATTTTTGAGAACATAAGGATTTAGTATTTCTTCTATGGATTTTACAAAATATTAGATTTCACGAAAATGGTGAATAATCAATGTCGATATTTGTATTTTATATTAAAAAAGACAATGATATTTTATTCCATGTTCTATATAAGTAATGCTTTATAATAAAATGGTTTTCTGAAATTTACGGGTGGCGGTCACTCCTTAAATCAAGTATATAAGTGGAGTTCGAATTTTTCCAGTTTATACCATATGTGTGGATCTTGGATTATTTTTTCTTTCGAAATGCTCTACTATTTTAATCATTTCTAACAACTATCTTTGACTTGTACGTCTTCACCGATACTTTCCTTTGATACGTAGAATGTTGTTCTTTGTTTTTGTCGGGCATGCCGCAACTGTTCTGACAATTTAGACGAAATTTGGAGGCTACTTTCTGCAGAGTTGACATTTGCCACGTTGCATCTTATATTGTCTCAATTTACTAAAGAAATTTCGAGACAGTCTCCTTTTCGCAGTGTTTGGCTGTATTATGGTCTCCTGAATGCAGCGTTCATGCTCTCCATGCAAATAGACATTTTGCTCAATTCGACCCCAAAATATATAATGTCACCTAAAGACCCTATATATTTTTTTCAGTAAATCTGAGACTTTCTTCCAATGTGTGACCTTCTATTGCGAAGCATTATCTCTCTATCTACATTATAAAATGTCTTATTCACAAAAAAATTGGTAATTATAGGTAAATTTACCAGACACATCACTTTGCTGTTAATTGATAAATAATACGCTTTAAATACACAATTCGTTTTGACCATTTCTTAATTTCATAATATTATGGCCACGCTTCAATTTGTTTATTTCACAAAATCAAAGAAAAGTTACATTAATCGACATTTCATATCGTCTTCTACTCACCAGAACCAAGAACCGAACTGGGTACAAAGAGATTCTCCATGTCGAATTTTTCTTATTAAAAAATACAACATTTTAATTAAAATTCTTTGTATTGAATGTTTGTGAGAGATTGAAACAAGTGGGTAATGGGCTTCCGACAAAGCACACAAAAGGAATGCCAGTAGCAACCAGCAGCAAAAGGGATATGCACAGATATAAACTGTTTTTTAAGTTTACTGTAATTCCTTTTTAACAAAAAAAAATAGCACAAAATGTAAAAAATCAAATTGATTAACATCGAAATCTATGTAGAGAAAGGGAGAGAGAGAGAAAACATAAGAGTAGCAAAAAACAACAGTTGAAATTAAATGCGGTAAAGCAAGAAATTGAAAAACCACACACATACACACAACATGTCAGTACCTCTCAAGCATTTCACATGGGACTTGCACCAATGGCTTGGAAATGAAATCAGCCATATGATGAATAAGGAGGGCAAAAGTGCCTACATATCAGCGATTTACTTATACCAACATACATAGTCGACCATTCAAAATGTATTGAATTCATGGAAAAGAACTTTTTAATTGTTGATTTTGGTGTAAACACACAAACGATAAAAATAAGAAACCATAATTTTTGTAGGCAATACCGGCATTTGAGAACTGTATTCAAAGGAAACAGGTCTTTAGTGTGAACCAAAGGAATCCCCAACGGATGAATTGTGTTATAATTGTATATTGTAAAGTTTACAAAGAAGAAAACAATTAAAAAAGTATCAGTCGGCTTTGCCGACAGAGATATACCTTCAGCCTACGTGGATTGAAATACTTTTTTCCCAAAAAAAAACTGGTGTATTTAGGGGGTTTTCAAAAATTTGCGGCGATATCAATAGATAGAGCTTTTTTATCACACCAGCCTACGAAAAACATAATATCGTTGTAAAACGGAAAACGAAGGAAAACCTTCGGTAAAAATGTCCAAAGGATCCTCGAACAGACCCTTAACCACACAAAAATGTTGAACATTTGTGTGGGTGGTACCACAAGGATAGGACAGATAGGGCCCAAATTTGAATATAAACAAAGTTTCGACTATATTTAGAGATCCAAAGTTTGGACCAGGGTTTCGGAGTCGGAGTCTGCGAGTCGAGCAATTTTGCTGGAGTCGGAGTCTGAGTCGAAAAAAATAACTCGACTCCGACTCCGGGCAACATTTTTTCAACGCTGTTTACAGTAAACGGTTGAGTGTAGGTACAATGCAGAACCCAGTTCAAGTGAGAGCCGAAACAAATCAAAGTATTGATGTAATTTTGATGTGTAGCAAGACAGGTGCCGTTGAAAAAACTCGACAATCAAAGCAAAGTAAATGAGGAACAAATAAAACGAAGGCGTAGAATATGTAGTGTTGGATAAGGATTTATTTGTACAATAGATTCGTTACCAATCCAAAAAAATGTAGGTGTTTGTTCCTTAGCTGATTAAACAGAAGAGACTTATTCTAAAAGGAAGTAAGATCTTTTCAATATGTCGAAAAGTAATCAGTAAGCAAGACTGACTACTTTAGTACAATTTACTATGCCGTTGTTACATTTGATCTATTCGGAGATTTGAACATAAAGCAAGGGCAAACAAAAGGGAAAAAGTAGGGGTTTACGTTTTGGCGTAAACATTCCGCCCCCTCATATCGAAAAGACCTTGGATCAGAATACTTATATTTAAAAATTCAGTAGTATTACTAAATATATTATAAGTGCTATCGCAGTTTTTTTATATCTTTTTAGAATTCAATTGTTCTTAAGGAAAGAGATTTGTATAATTCAAAGACAGTATGTAAATTCATAGGAAATAGGAACGTTATTCTATTAAGATAAGAATTAGTTATTAAATGATCCATATAGTACGATTCCGAAAATAGTGCTCTGAGCAGTTGGCAGACCAGGCTTGCTGTAAATACCGTCGAGGATAATTCGAGAGTATGCATCGACACCTAAAACAATATCAATTGGTGCCGCAATGTTAAATTGTTTGTCGGCTAAAACGAAATTGACAAAACTGCTCTGTAGGGAATTCGGAAGCGAATGTTTGGGTGTCACGGTGCCAATCCGGTTATTGACTCGCAGCGTCACATCAATCTTCTTCGTTGGATCTGTGGTTGAGCTCATCGTTAAAGGACAAATAGTTTCACTGTCAAGTTCGAGACAGACGGCCCCCAGTGTGTCCACGTATTTTTGAGAGACGTAGCTCATCCTTGCCGCAGAGTCGAGTAAGCATCTCGCATAATGCTCCTTCCCCTTTGCTTCGATCTTCACCACCGCTGTGGGAAGAAGTGTGGCAACATTCTGGCTTAAGATGGACGTAAGAGATGTTGGTTGCACCTTGAATGGGAGTGGTCGCGTATTCTGGTCGTGAGGTAATCGGTTGGCTGAAGAGTGCCTATCTTGACTTGAGACTGCGGCAGTCTTTGGAGATTTATCGACCGCTTTCGGTAAAAGTTCCTTTGATTGAGATATCGATGACTTCTGTAGTCGAGAGTGGACATGAAGAAGAGTGTGGTGGTACTGTCCGCAATATCTACAACCGGTCCTGGTGAAGCACGTTTTTTGAGAGTGGGTATGTGCTAAGCAATTAATGCAGTAACCATATTTTTTCACAAGGTGCATTCGGTCAATGGTATTAAACCTGTGAAAACGACGACAAGATTTAAGGGGATGCATTTTCCTGCATACTCTACAAGCGAAGTTATGTCTGCGAGACGGCGATTTTGACTTCTGTCTGGAATTCATACTCTGGAAAAAAGAGGAAAGGATTAGAAACAAAGGAGATGGGATAAAATGGAGGTATTATATATAGGAAGTTGGAGAGCTGGGTGTGGATTAGTTTAGGAACTATCGTAGGGTAATATTACTAATTTTGTTATGGGGCGCGTAACTAGTCCTTTCTGAGTAAGGACATCTGCAACTCGAACCCTTTGGTCTGCACCGGGATGTACTTTTACGATTCTTCCAAGTCGCCAACTATTCGGAGGTAGATTTTCATCTCGAATCACAACAAGCATATCTTTGGCGACGTCTATGTCGGGTGTTTTCCATTTGTGTCTCTTTTGGAGCTCCTTTAGGTACTCATTTTTCCAGCGCGTACAGAAATGCTGATGTATCGCTTTGATTCTCTGCCAGCGATTGCGTATGGAAATGGGTTCTTCGAGGATTTCAGGATCCAACGGAGCTAATATAGCGGTACCGATAAGAAAGTGCCCCGGTGTCAATGCTGTCAGATCTGATGGACTTTGGGAAATTGGAGATAAGGGCCTGGAGTTGAGGCAACCTTCAATTTTGGACAACAAAGTTTGGAACTCTTCGAAGGTGTATTTGTTGGAACCTGCAGTTTTCTTGAAGTGTTGCTTGAAGCTTTTCACTCCTGCCTCCCATAGGCCGCCCATATGGGGAGCACCTGGAGGTATGAAATGCCATGTTATGTTTTGATGTGAATAGCTTGAGAGGAGAGCAACATGAGAGGTTTGGATAAATTGCTTTGCAAGAATACGGGATGCGCCGACAAATGTGGTGCCATTGTCCGAGTGTAGGTGGAGTGGACATCCACGTCGGGAGACGAAGCGGCTAAAAGCAGCGAGGAATGTTGGTGTGGACAGATCGGAAGTTGCCTCAAGGTGAATTGCTTTTGTGGAAAAGCAGATGAATACGCAAACATATCCTTTACTCATTCGACAGTATCGTCCGGCATACGTCTTGATGTCAAATGGCCCTGCGAAATCAAGCCCGGTGTGGGTGAATGGCCTCGAATATGTACACCTTTCCGGAGGCAACGAAGCCATTAACTGCTTTTGGCATTTTCGCTTGAATAAGAAACAAGGCTTGCATTTGTGAATGGTGGTTTTTATTAAATTTTTTACTTTCGGTATCCAGTACTGATTACGGACTAACCGGAGAACCAGCTGATTGCCGCCATGAAGAGTTATCTTGTGAATAAATGATACGAAGAGCTGCGAATAAGGGCATTGGTAGGGCAGTATTACTGGATGTCTTTCGTTGTAAGAAAGCCATGTAGCCCCTTCCAATCTACCACATACACGAAGAAGACCATCAGCGTCTAAAAACGGGTTCAAATTCAGGAGTGTACTCTTCAGGGGTAAGGACTTACCGAAGGAGAGCGCTGAATATTCGTTTGGATACGTTGCTTTTTGGATTAGGCACACCAAACGCTTTCGGACATAGGTTACTTCGTGAGGTAATATGACGTGAGTTTCTTCTCGTTGAAAGTTAGGCTTGAACTTTGGATGAGTCGCTTGAATAAATCGATATACATATGCCATAACACGTATAGCTTTGGAATAGCAGGAAAAGCGTTTCAACACATCTTCAAATCGGTCGAAATAAGCAAAATGGTTCTGAATCGGTTTCTTTTCTAATCCCAGTCCATGGTCTACTTCTGGATGAGATTTGGGCCAACTCTCCATTGGGTCGGACAACCAGCTCGGTCCTCGCCACCACAAATCGCTATCTATAAGATCTGGAGGATAAACACCTCTGCTAGCTAAATCAGCTGGATTGAACTTGGATTCTACGTGAGACCATCGGGAGGGAGACGTAATTTGAACTATCTTGGAAACTCTGTTAGCAACAAAAGTGTTCCAAAAGCATGGTGGTTTTGCCAACCATGAAAGGACAATAGTGGAATCTGTCCAGCAAAACACGGAATAGTTTTCGAAGTCGAGCTGAGGGAGAATGGTATCTACCATATCCGCTAATAGGGCTGCACCACAGAGTTCCAGCCTTGGAATGGATAAAGTTTTTATGGGAGATACTTTTGTCTTGGAGCATATCAGACTCGTACGGATATCATTTGGATAGATAATTCGAATATAAATAGCTGCAGCATATGCCTTTTCTGATGCATCAGAAAATCCGTGGAACTCAACTTCAGCGTCCGGAATAAAATGTACCCATCTAGGTATTCGGATTTGGCCAATAGCTGGATATTGTTTTTGGAATTCTTGCCACATACTAAGAGATTCTGGGGATATTTCTGCATCCCATTCAGTTTTGTCCATCCATATCTTTTGCATTATGACCTTCGCTAATACGATGACAGGGGCCAACCATCCAGCTGGGTCAAAAAGCTTAGAGATATGTGATAGGACTGCCCGCTTAGTATACTTAGAATCATCATGGAATATTGTTGTGGAAAAGAAAAAATCATCAGACAGGGCATTCCAACGAATCCCCAAAGTTTTCACGGAGCTACACTCATCAAAGTTAAGGAAATTAGAATGCAAAAGGTCTTCCGGGGGTAAATTTTGGAGAAGTTCTTTGGAATTGGACGTCCATTTTCTCATGGAAAATCCTGCTGAATATAAAGCTTGGATTAGCTCATCTCTAGCTTTGACAGCTGATTGTATATCGTGTGCCCCCACAAGGGCATCATCAACATACATAGAAGATCGCAAAATAGTTGAAGCTATAGGAAACTCATGTTGCAAATCTTCAGCTAATTGTCTCAATGTTCGTATTGCCAAATACGGAGCGCAGTTGACCCCGAACGTCACAGTTTGGAGTTCATAGTCCTGAATCGGATCATTTGGACTTTTTCGGAATAAGATTCTTTGGAAAGGTGTATGATCTGGGTGTATGCGGATTTGTCGGTACATCTTCTGAATATCTCCGCTAAAGACGTATCGACAAAACCGCCAATTGAGAATGAGCATGGTTAAATCACTCTGTAACACCGGACCGGTGTACAGAATATCATTTAAACTTAAACCATTTGAGGATGACTGTGAAGCGTTGAATACCACCCGCACCTTGGTGGTCGTACTCTCAGGTTTTATCACTGCATGATGCGGTAGATAGAAACATGAGGTAGATTCCATTGGATTTCTTGGTTGGACCGGAACCATGTGATTTAATGAAACATATTCCTGTATATTATCATCATATTCCGCTTTTAATTGGGGATCTCGAAGAAGCCTCCTTTCGTTACGGAAGAATTGTGCCAGAGCCCTACTTCTCGAATGTCCCAAACTTGAAATTGGAGAATACTCCTCCTTAAAAGGAAGGGAGACCACATATCTTCCCTCCATATCACGAGTCGTTGACCGACTATATAACTCCTCGCAAAATATGTCAGATTTAGATACTACGCGTTTTAGTGGAACGTTTTCCACCTCCCAAAACCGTGAAATCTCTTTATCCAAAGAGATTTCAGAAAAATATGAGACGCGTGTGGAAAATGAGTTGATGTTTTGGTTTGGAACTGGGCCGGTTAAGACCCATCCGAATACAGTTCTCTGAGCCATTAGAGTCCCACAGATTCCATGCTTGCACCCAGCCAACATAATGGAGGGAAGAACGTCTGCACCTAGAAGCAGGTCAATCTTGGAACTTTGGTAAAACTTAGAATCTGCTAGGTCCAGTTCCGGAAAATTGGATGTGATATCGATGTCGATCGTCGTAGAAGGGAGGTTATTGGACAGATGGGGAACCACTAAGGCGGAAACTTGGATCTCAAAGTTTTCGTTAGAATGAGAACCTATGGTAAGTTGACATTCTTTATGGACGTTTGCGGACACAGTATTATTGAGACCAGAAATTTTAGCGGCTGTGCGGATGGATGGAAGTTTTAAAAAGTTGAACAACTTTTCGGAAATTAGAGTTCCCTCGGAACCCGAATCAATCAACGCTCGCGCTGTATAACCAACATCAGAGTACACAATTTTTACCAATGCAGTCCCCAGAAGGACGCCGTTGGAGTTGGCGGCAAAACAATTTTGGACAACACCATTAGAATTGTCAGTGGACTGTACAGCAGAATGTCTGGAAGGAAATGGTTTGGCAGAACCGCTGGGGCCTGAGCTTCGGGAAGTTTTGTTGGGGTTTGGAACTTCAGGATCTTTGTGCAGTAAAGTATTGTGGCGCTTGTTGCACTTAAAGCAAGAATGCTTGCTTTTGCAGTTGTTCAACAGATGAGCGCTGGAGAAACAGTTCAGACATAGATTACTTCTTTTAATCTCAGCCAACCTCAGCTTATAGTCCATATTGAGGAATTTGGGACATTTCCGGATTATATGGAATTCTTTTGGACAAAGCTGGCACTGGGTCTGTGAAACTTTAGCTTGAAATGACTTAACCCTAGTGTTGGCCTGTTTAGGTACTGAAGAAGCCTTGGAGTAGTGTTTGCTAGTGTTAGGATCTTGAGCGCATTTTAATTCGGAAACGGACTCCAACGTTCTATATCTATTTGTCAGGAAACTGTCTAGGGACGACCACTTAGGAATGACGGTCTTATCAGTCAGGGTTTGTTCCCAAAGGGTGAGGGTAGAATCTGGCAAGCAGTTGGAACACACAAAAACAAAAATTGGATTCCAACTTGGAGATGGACTTGGAGGCACTACTGACAGACTGTCAATCGCTTCTGTCAACTTGGATATGATCCGACAGTACGTAGAGTATGAATTTCGGTACTTCTGCTTGACAGTCTCTACCTCAGAGGCCTCGTCCTCGTTTTGAGCTTCTTGCCCCTCATCCTTTTCCGTATTGGACAAATCAGCAACGCATTGCTCATACGAGTCCTTTAATCGGTGCCAAATCGATTTAATCTCCTCCTTGTGCGTTTCTAAAAAACATCGTGTGGTTACTGGCAGTTCGTTGCTATTTAACGATGCCTCGAACTCCACTAGACTGTCGGCCAAGAGTATAAACTTGTCTAAGGACATGATTGGAAAAGTGGGAAGGACTACCTAGCTTTACGGGAAGTGACACTCCTCAAAATATAGTGTACGGAAGTTACGGTATACGGTAATCTAATTAATTTGAACGATATAGAAAAAACAGACTTAAGTGCTGTCGAAAGTTAGGGTGAACTAATGTGCCGACCAATCAGGATAACTACCAGCTTATCGTGTGCGTGTTGATGGTACTTTCCAAAGGTAGAACCATAAACCCAAATCTAGTATCTAGGATATATTCAACCGACTCCAAATGAAAGAAGATTAGTGCCGGAACGTTGGACAAATCACTTTAAAACCAATACAGTTTATCGGTTCGTCTTCTCTCTGTACGAAGTGGTTGGTCACACTTCCATTAATTGTGGCAAAATATACTTGTATGTTATTACACACACAGTAGTAGTATTCTAAGAATATATACATATATTTCTTCCGCACATGGAAAAACTCAAATCAAAGCAAAGAAAATTTCAAAAACAAAAATTGGATTCCAACTTTCGACATCTATCTTGTAGAGTTTCAATGTGGATCTACAAGCGTTAACCTCCCGCTGAAGTTTTTTGATAGATGTCGCATTTTCAGACTGAATTGGAGTAAGATTGAACAGAGTCCTCAACTGTCCATTCACTAAAACTCGTTCGTTCTCATAGCGAGCACATAAATTGGCCCAAGCACTGGTGAACCCGTCGTTAGTTAGTGGACTTTTGGAAACTATATCGTGAGGTTCACCGGTGGTCTTTTGGGACAAATGGAAAAGCTTTTCTACGTCACTAAGTTTTGAGTTACCAATACAAACGGCCGAAAACATATCACGGAATGTCGGCCACGACTTGTAGTCACCGTGAAATGTAGTAAGCTCAATGGGCGGCAAACGGAAGTTGCTGTTGGAACTCGCAGACAGACTTGGAGATGGACTTGGAGGCACTACTGACAGACTGTCAATCGCTTCTGTCAACTTGGATATGATCCGACAGTACGTAGAGTATGAATTTCGGTACTTCTGCTTGACAGTCTCTACCTCAGAGGCCTCGTCCTCGTTTTGAGCTTCTTGCCCCTCATCCTTTTCCGTATTGGACAAATCAGCAACGCATTGCTCATACGAGTCCTTTAATCGGTGCCAAATCGATTTAATCTCCTCCTTGTGCGTTTCTAAAAAACATCGTGTGGTTACTGGCAGTTCGTTGCTATTTAACGATGCCTCGAACTCCACTAGACTGTCGGCCAAGAGTATAAACTTGTCTAAGGACATGATTGGAAAAGTGGGAAGGACTACCTAGCTTTACGGGAAGTGACACTCCTCAAAATATAGTGTACGGAAGTTACGGTATACGGTAATCTAATTAATTTGAACGATATAGAAAAAACAGACTTAAGTGCTGTCGAAAGTTAGGGTGAACTAATGTGCCGACCAATCAGGATAACTACCAGCTTATCGTGTGCGTGTTGATGGTACTTTCCAAAGGTAGAACCATAAACCCAAATCTAGTATCTAGGATATATTCAACCGACTCCAAATGAAAGAAGATTAGTGCCGGAACGTTGGACAAATCACTTTAAAACCAATACAGTTTACGGTATCGTTCTTGATACGTCCAGTGATCAGAAAAGTATGAGGTTTTATAGGAAAGAAACAAATGAACGACGAGACAAATACGTAGTCTATTGTGTGATTAAATTGAACGACTAAGTGACCACAATGTTTGTATGACGTGGTTGCTGTTGCTGATTAATGAGTCAATGCTATTATGTTAAATTACCTTATTTGGGTTTAAGTGATAAGTTCAACCCACTGTGCGGATGTATCTTTCACCAGTATCTCGGTCTTTTCACGCTTGTGAAAATCAGATACTCCTTAACTTCGACCATATGATGACCCAATGGAATTGAAACACTCAAATTAAAATATAGTAATAACTGAGATTACGGATTGGTTTGAGAAGAGCTGTATAACAACAAAGGAAAAAAAACAACACTCTTTCCCCAATTTGTTTGTTCACCTACAACGGATGTATGTATATGTAAGGCAAGAGCATTCCTCAACAACAACATGAAAAAAAACCAGGAGACAAAAAATTATAAATATAAAGATCAACACACAACCATATCTATTGTTTGAGAACCACAATAAGAGAAGTGATAATCTCTTTGAAATAACGGAGAGCAGGCCAAGTAAGTGCCGTGGCTTTTGCGGAGAGCCACTCAATGGCAAAATAGACGGAGGAGCAATGACACTCAAAACAATATAATGGATAGTAGAGAGCTTGAGTGATATGCGCTCACAGCACATGCGCAATCCAATGAAAACTGAGTAATGACTGGCCTGTTGTTATATTATTGAGAATGTCATAGATAAACGCTCGCTCTTTGGTGGAGGCGGACTAGATAAAACCACGTTTTATTTCTGGAGCGTGAATTTACAGTGCCGAGCAAAAGTAGGTTGCAACAATACGAAATAAAGAATATCTCTTGCAACATCAATTTGTGGTGGCTTTTTTATGATTCACTCGTTGTAAGCCTGTGCTTATTTCCACAAAAAATTATTATCAGAAGATTGTTTTTATGTTTTGTCTTTGTTTTTCCGAAAATTTTAGAACATAAAAAACTCACATATAGTATGTTGTCCAGAGACTTTTATTCACAAATCTGTATATAACTTTAGCGGTTGGAAAGGACAAGATGTACTCACTTGTAATGGACTTTTCCGCTTGTTTTAGGAATATACCTTAGTACCTTTGGTGGGTTTGGAACAAGCTGGACTTATTGCTCGACAATGTTACGTTTCTTCAGACCAGCTCCCAGTTTACCAGCTACTTTAGGGTGTATACAGGTCCCAGTTTTCCGGCAACTTTAGGGTATTCCCAGTTTAACCTGCAACTTTAGGGTGATCCGAGTTTAACCGGCAACTTTAGGGCTATTAACACACAATTATTTATCCACACAAATTCTACAACCTTCTTCGCGTGGTGCTTGTTTTATTTTTTACGCGTCCTTTGGGCAATATAACAACGATTTCAGCAAATAATCCGTCTGTCGTGTTCAATTGAAATTAAATCACTTAACTAAACAACGAAAAGTGATCCAGCCAACCTTCGATTGCCGCACGAAACCTGTTTTTGTAGCTGAAAACTCTCACAACTGAGTCTAATCCGGCTCGTTGTGGACCAAAATGTTTACAGTAAACGGTTGAGTGTAGGTACAATGCAGAACCCAGTTCAAGTGAGAGCCGAAACAAATCAAAGTATTGATGTAATTTTGATGTGTAGCAAGACAGGTGCCGTTGAAAAAACTCGACAATCAAAGCAAAGTAAATGAGGAACAAATAAAACGAAGGCGTAGAATATGTAGTGTTGGATAAGGATTTATTTGTACAATAGATTCGTTACCAATCCAAAAAAATGTAGGTGTTTGTTCCTTAGCTGATTAAACAGAAGAGACTTATTCTAAAAGGAAGTAAGATCTTTTCAATATGTCGAAAAGTAATCAGTAAGCAAGACTGACTACTTTAGTACAATTTACTATGCCGTTGTTACATTTGATCTATTCGGAGATTTGAACATAAAGCAAGGGCAAACAAAAGGGAAAAAGTAGGGGTTTACGTTTTGGCGTAAACAAACGCTTTAGAAATATAACATTAAATTTGGAACAATAACATATTTTTAAAAATCATTATTTATTTTAATAGAAAGGTATAACAAAATATATATGCAAATTATATATTATACTAAGTTAAAGGACAATTCACAGGATATTTACTATCCTCTGAAGTGTAGTCTATTCATCCCTATTTTGTTGATCCAATTGATTCGTTACATTTTTGCAAACAAAAGTAAAGTTCTATGACAATCGAATTAAGATTGGACCTTTAACTTCTTCCGTCAGAAGTCTTACTGGCCTTCTCACAAAGGTCTATTGGTCTCATCTTGTTTTTTATGAGAAGTCAACCTCGTCTTCTATTAAAGACATTGTGGTCTCTATGGGAAATCTTACTGAATACCCTGTGACACAAAATGGAAGTTAAGACGACATAATGATTTTTTTGATTGACACCCATCTATCATCTGTTTTATTGGAAAACCGACAAACTTTCTAACTTTGCTATTTTGCAATGTAAGATTCGGAGAAACAGTATTGATATGTTCGAATGTATTCGAACGAATGTTTCTAATGAATATGTAAGGAAAAACTAACACATTAGTCTATATAGGCCAAAATATAGGAAAAAGTTAAAAAATGTTGCACATTTTATTAATTGTTAGTGGTATAGGAATTCACTCTCGGTGTCGACCCGGAGTCGGAGCCGGAGTCGTGAAAAAAACTCGTCTGGAGTCGGAGTCGAGCCAAAAATTTCTCGACTCCGAAACCCTGGTTTGGACCAAATCGATTGCTACGTCTATAAAAAATCTTGCGTACCATTTTAGCGAATATTTTCGAACTTTTGTGGGGGAGGTACCGGAAGGAGTGAACCTATAAGCACCACCTTCGAATTTCATCTAATATTCGAAGAAATATTACAATATCCAAAGTGTGGACGAACACGGTATTCGGTTTGAGCTCTCCAGCCACTACATATGGTGCCATAGGGGCTTGTTACAACTTTCGGACTGCTTTCTCAAAAAGTATAGACTTGCCCCTGAAAAAACTTTTACTGTCGTAATTGAGGCAGCGAATGCAAGTTGCTTCAACAAAAACTAAAGTGATTCGAGAGCAGGTCTTAAAGTGAATTTATCCAAAATTTTGTGTGGCAGGTACGCGAATGAGTGGCTAAATATAGTCTATATTCGAACCTGATCTATATCTGGTAGATATATTAGGGTGATGTGTAAAGTGCGCACAATTTTTCCGAACATTTTTGAACTTTTGTGGGGAGGTACCTGAAGGAGTGGACCAATATGGCTTATCTTCAAACTTAAACTATGTTTGGACAAAATATTACTAAGGCCAAATTTTGGACCGAATCGCCAGATCCGTTCGAGAGTTATCTTGCGCTCCAACCACACGGCGTCATAGGGGTTTTGTACCTTTCGTGCTATTTTCTCAGGAAGACTTGCCCCTGATGAAACTTATACCGTCGCATGGGGGGCAGTGAATACAAGTTGCTACAACAAAAATCAAAGTGATTCGAGAACAGGTCCTAAACTGAACTTTTCCGAACTTTTGTGGGGGAGGTACCGGAAGAGTGCACCGATATAACCCATCTTCGAACTTAAACTAAGATTGGACAAAATATTACGAAAGCCAAATTTTGGACCGAATCGGTTGAACCGTTCGAGAGTTAACCTGTGCTCCAGCCGGAGCTCTTTTTAAAAATCGCGGCCAAAGTTCACATGTTTAGGGTTTTTTAGGTTTTCACGATTTTGCTTGGAAACCGCAAGTCCTTTCGAAATGGGACTAAAGAGAATATTGTAGCAGTGCAAATTCTCTACAAGATTGACCTTTATGATATTTTCGTAGGCATGACATTGTTTTATAAGGAAGCGATACAGTCAGTGCATTGTCCCAATTCGAACTTCTATATCTCAAAAATGGTAAAACCTAGGAAAAAGTCATGGAGGCCAATCATGTAGAGAATTTGCACTGCTACAACATTTTTTCATCTATGAACATTGTACTTTCAGAATCCGCAAAAACTTCCCAGGTATAAGCACCTTCCATTTAAAGGTAGTTCAGGCGCACCTTAGACTACACGGTGCTTTAAATAACTTAGCTGCCGACTTCATATCCTATAAGATCATATATGACAATAATCTCATTTTTTATTTACACCATAAAAAATATATTCTCCATACTAACAGCTGGTAGGGTATACAAACAGAAACATATCGCCGCCGCAACCATGCATCTCATGCAAAAGAGAAAAATAAAAAGTCCTCTTTGTGTGCACTTTGCTGCAATTCAAAGCGTATAAAAACACTCCATTAATGTTGTTTTAATTAAAAAATAAATTTTACTGTTTAATTCACCATAAACATATTTTTGTGTAAACATTTCCTCTTTGCAGTCAGTCAACTAGCCAAACAGCCAACCAACGAACAAACCAGCCAGCCATCAGACAGACTGGCTGCATTACAGCCCAGAAAAGGCCAAACAGTTTAAATAACACTTGAAAAGTTGGCGGGATGAACATCAGCTGAAGTTTGAGTTTATAAATGCTTTGTTTGTTTGTTGTTGGGGATGTGCGAAAATAATGGAAAAAATACTCGATAAATATTTAAATCTAACAAACAATAATGATAAGGATATGAGAAAAATAAGCTAATAGTGTTATCTACTAATAATTGAATTTAATTTCCGGATTGAACTCATGTCATTTTTTTTACAAACCCTCTTTCTTGTTTTAAATCCATACACAATAAAACACGTATTTTAACAGTTACTTTCTCATTTCTGTTTCTTTTGTTATTCGCATATCAAAAACACTTTATTCAATTTACATGGCCTTATTGTTTGAGCTTTCATCTGAGTTTTCTTTGTCATTTGTATTATCCAGCCATCCGGCGACATTGCCATTGGCCTCTTCAGCGACATCGTGATCCAGCGGCAGCTTATCTATGGCATCCAATATAAACTTCAATGAATGACCTGTTCGTGGCAGCCAATCGAGCCATCCCTTTGAATGCTTTACACCGTCTTCAGCCGTCGTCTCATCATCAACGAAATCCAGATCACCTCCAGATAAGGAGCGCCCACCTCCCAAGTAATCCGTGTAATCGTAATCACTTACAAGAGGATTTACTTTTGAATAGTAAATAGCAGCAAATGTTGAATAAATAATCAATAAAGCGGTGCCAACCTACAATGGAAATGAAATGGAAAAGAAGAAGAAAACGAAGGAATGAATTGAATGAAAAATATAATCAAGAATAAAAGATAAAAATAAAGAAGATGAGTTTATCTGATACTTAGTTGCTTAAAGTTAAAGTCAGTTTAATTTCATTGGCGATAAGAATACGCGAACGCAAAAATGAACATAGCATCAATCCATTGCAAGGTGTTCGGATATTTAAGTGGTTACTTACAAGTAACGGTGAATATCGACATCGCATGAACCACGAGCTGTATCTGCTATACAACGACATCAATATAGTTAAACGTATCGAGATGCAGCGATTGCGTTGGCTAGGCCATATCATAAGATTGGGCGAAGATATACCCGCAAAAAGGCGTATAAATACGAACCGCTAGGCGGTGCACGCAGAATTGGCAGGCCAAGGAATAGATGGCGCAAACAAGTGGATGAAGAGATGAAAAGGCGCGGCATTCCAGAGTGCAAAGCAACAAATAGAGATAATTGGAGATCTTTTCTTAGTTCGGCCTATGGAACAAATGTTCTGTAATGGGCCAGCTAAGTAAGTAAGTACTTACACGTAACTCGTAACGAAAAAAATTCTACTGAACGGAAAAATTCTAACTTTTCCCTTATAAGGAGTAGAACAGAAGATCGAGATGCATAAAAGTGAATCCTGTGTTCGGCAGTCAGAAGAAGCGCCACCTCCATAAATCACAAATGCAAAATATCAGCATTTTGGAATGGAACAACTGAGTCAAACGTATCTTTAAGACGATTGTATAGGGCTGAAGTCGTAAGAAGGAGGTCATATGATATGGAGAAGGAAAGCACTATCTGATTACACTGTCTGTATTTTTGACATAGAACATTGTCAAACAATCGTACAGATAGTTTTCTATTATTAGATGCTCTTTTACAGAAATCTGCTTTAAATGGGTGCTATAAACTTTATGTTTACACGTTTCCAGATTTTTTTGCTTATGA
Organism: Musca autumnalis; assembly: GCF_047663935.1. Classification (NCBI taxonomy): domain Eukaryota; kingdom Metazoa; phylum Arthropoda; class Insecta; order Diptera; family Muscidae; genus Musca; species Musca autumnalis. The sequence goes on along the minus strand of NW_027411755.1, from coordinate 1,972,155 downwards.
CAATCCGTCAGCACCCAGTTCTTTAAATTAAAATATAATTCTTAAAATATAAAACTACAGTTTGATTTCTTGCATTTAGTGATTTATCTCCCCGCACCCATTTTTGGGAGTGAGTGATGACATTACACGACCACCATATATTTTATATGTGCTTCGCTAAGGGCTGCATGTATGGCTACAACGCACAAACACGTCATCATCATGAATGATGACACAAACAGAGCAAACGAAGGAGACAACAATGGCGGAACCGACCAAAAAGTATGCTTTTAAGTGACAACACAACTGACAACAACCACGAAAATAATTATTACTTTGGATAGCGGTGACCTGTGGTTGTTGCTACTGTTGCTGTCATGTTTTCGGAGTGTGTGTATGTGTTTGTGAATAAGTTGTAGTAGAGTAAAGAATAACTGGCTGCTCAACTCACCAGTAGAGTTCTAGGTGATGCTTCACTCATCACCCACAGCAACGTAGTTTTTTTTCTTGCTTCAATGTGATTCCCGTTAAAACACTCGGCTAGTAGTAGTTGTTATTGTTAAGTTATTGTTTTTGTTTGTGTCTGTTGCCACAGTTGTTAAATAACACTTGGCACCTGACATTCTTTTCTACTTTTCACAACAAGTCACAAATCAGTGTTGACCATACTTCACGTTTTCATTCATTCCAGCTGTGTGCGCATTCAGACATTCACTCATTTTGCCAAACACACTCACGCACACATGCAGACAAACAGACAACATAATATGTGAATGGTTAAAAGCGAATCATTTTCCAGGAATATGTATTGTTCAATGAAAACAGCTCACCAGCAGCAGCAGTAGCAGGTCAGTGTGAGATTTATGAAATATGTGTCGGAAAACACAATTCTCCTTTAACAAAAGTAATGTCCCAGCTGAATATGAGTCCATATGCTTTCATATTTGTTTTCGGAATTTATTGTACAACAATTCAGTCACCGTTGATTGTGCGTATTAGTGATATTACGCTTCCAAACGAGCTTCGGGGCGTATGAAAAGTGTCAAGTCAGATGTTGTGTGGGTGTGTCAATAATTGTCCAAGTTTACGGCAGCAATTGATAGTTAATCATATAACCCGTTTGCATAAAAATGACTTGAATATTGTCAAGGATGACAATTGACTGGTTATTCAATATCCCGTTGACGTGAATTGTATCAGGTGTTAGCAGATGATGTTAACATTCAATGCGTCATAAAGTTGTTGTCGAACAAATGTGCATTGTATTGTCAAGGAATCTTCAGCAATTACGAAAACGATTTGAAAATGTTCAAATTAAATTTAACGTTTTAAAGTCAACCATTTATGTTCATAGAAAACACGTTTGGAAACTTGTTTGCCAGCGTAGTACAAAGGTTACCACGTAGAGCTCCCACACTCAATGCCAGAGTTTAACTTCTAGGAAAGGCCATGGTGAAAGAACCCCTCAGCGTAACGAGGGCTGCATTCGCTGAGTGTTTTCACCTATGTTAAAAAGGTTTAGGTTTAGACGTGGTGTCGCACTACACACTTGACACACCTGCTGAGTCCAACGATTCAAATGAGGCCATATGTCATTCAGCTAAATTGTCCCATGGTGAAAAATTAAATAAATTACAGGCTCAGTCTTATGGCTGAGGAGCGTATATGTACTTTGATACGATCGAAAATATCCCGTTGCAGACAATTTAGCCATATCCGTCCGTCTGTGTGGCTGCGGCACACGGTAACTCTCAAACGTAGCAACCGATTTGGTGTAAACTTTGCACAACTTAAGATTTTTTCAAATTTAGATCATATTGGAAGATGGACTCATCCGGTTAACTCTCGTATTAAAGTACCACAGTTTTTAGTTGAAGGACTTCTCGGATAGTCTTGAGTCATTTTGGTCCTAATTACACGAACAAAATATCGTGTGCAAGTCAGTACTTTCAGAGCTACTGGGCCTAAAGCTCTTAAAACCTCTACAGGGACACTAAGTTGATTAATGTGCGCCCCCTTAATGGGAGTACGTGGTTAAATACAAATTTAAGGCTGTTCTCGGATGGTTTCAACATTTTTACCCCAGGTAGTCCTCAATGTAATATTGGCGACATTTCCTGAGTATATCAGTAATGATTTTTTTAAGTCGTGACTTAAGACACCCCGTTCGGACTCGGCTGGCAAAATAGGTCCGACAGCCTTGAGCTGATGAGGACCGAGGTAATTGAATTAATAGGTTTGATATTCTTGATACTATCCATAGATCGAAGTCAAAAAATTGCTATTCTTGATACTATCCCTAGATCAAAGTCAAAAAATTGCGTGAACATGCCGGCCACCTACGAAATATTTGAGTATAACCTTCAACATTTGTTTCTAAAACCTCTCTTGTACGCCGAGTATAGCCCTAAAATTTCTGGAAACCCCTTTTATGTTTCCTCCACGCTTTAAAATGTGAAAACTGATTGTCTTTTATTTTGTATAACGCAAATTTTACCTACCTGGAATGCAGCCCAGAATTTGTAAGAACCTTCCGTAATGACAAAATCATAATAGCCCTTCAAGGGATCACCTTTAATGTAACGACCTTCTCCGACATCTGTAGAATCACTGGTGGCTTGCCTTTTGGTTCTTAAACCTTCCGCTTCGGTGATCACAGTCTTTTCGCCTTTAGCAACCTTACGAGGTTCTACCTTGGCCTTATTTTGCGATGTTGCTTCTCCTTCATTTTCAGTAGAAGATTCAACATTGGCCGCCTGGGTTGTTGTGCTAAGTTTCGTTGAAGGTCCTCTGGTTGCAGCCTGCTTTTTGGCATTTTCTTGTTTCTTTTTATTCTCACTTTTTGGCGGCTTCTTCGAATTCACTTTTAATTTTTGCTGTTGTTTTAGCTGTTCTTCATACTTTTGCTTATTCAATTCTTCTTGCTTGTTATGATGTTCGGCCATGCTGTTCCATGCCGAAATAAACGATTGATACAAATCCCACATGGCCTTGATGGTTTTTAAAATGGTTATAAAATTCATTTCGTTGCCTTCTTCCTTTTGTTTTTGTACACCTGTATTGATGGCAGGAGCTGGAGGATAACTTTGCTGTTGTTGATATTGCGGTGATCGTTGACGATAACCCGTATAATCATAAACATCATCACCATATGGAGAATATGGATCTCTGAAATGGCAAGGAAAAGAAAAGTTCAATTTTAAGTATCGAAACTATTTAAGGGGAATTTTAAAAAGTAGTTTTCTTTAGCCAAATATTCCCATAAACTTTGCCAGCTTAATAGATGTGCATATTTTATTGTCTGTCGGGCCTGTCATAGGCTGCTTCCTAAACTTTTCCTATGCTAAAGAAAGTATTTCTGTGTGTGTGTGCGGTTTTCCTTAGTTCATCTCAATGCACACTGCCACAGTTTTTACGCCTCGTTGCCTAACGTTAGCATAGACCCTCCACCATAAAATAGCATTGAAAAGGAAATGATAACGTTGCAAAAGTTTTGTAGGCAGGCACACAGGCAAATCCCCAGCATACCAACATTTCCAACATTTCCTTGCTGTTGACTAATTTGCCGTCAAACATTCATTCACTCACTCACTCATTCACTCTCACTTGCATGCATTTTCATCTCCGTTAGCAGTGGCATCGAAAACTCTCGTCTGTCTCATATGCCATCACAATTCGCGTGGTTTAATGTCAAACAAGCGAAGAAGCAATGATGCATTGATGTGTCACACACTAATAGAAAAAAAAACGCCAAACACATGACACAATGTATATGTGTAAAAGGGGTAAACGGAAGGAGATGGGGTGATTGAAAGTTGCATAAGAATACTAAGCATGGAAAATCGAAATTCAGAGAACAATTTACAATTTTTTCAATTTAATGTGTGAAATTTCTATGAATTGATTTTCTTTAGTTATGACAGTTACAGTTGCGTTCAAAATAATAGGAGCACCCATACAAAAAAAGAAATATGTCAAAAAATATGGTTAAACTTACCCATTTTAATTTATTTTAAATTTGTTTAACATTGTTGACATCCCAACAGTTAATTCATCAGCAGAAATGTGACAATCTGCTTTAAATTATTTACTGTTTACACCAACATTATAAATCGTGTTTAAAGTTTTTGTTCAAAAAAATAGGAGTGTGGAAGAAAAAGTACGATAAAAATAGTTTTAGTTGAGTTAAGGATCAAAATTGTCAATATTTTAGTTAACAGTAGTAAATCCAATAGATTTTATGAGATTTGATTGTTGTTTGAAAACAAAACTCCTTTGGAGGTAGCCAAAAAACAGGCGATTGTCCTTGCAGAAATTGTTTCCATAAATTGAGCACTTATTGGGCAACTCAATGGATTTTGTAGACAAAAGCTTTAACGACTATATTTGTTTGATGCTATGGATGTTATCTCTAACAATATATAATGATTGGTATCCCATCAATTTGTGTATTTTGATCCTTGATCCAAGTTTAAGACAGTTTACATTAGCCCTTTAGGTAAGGATCGGCCAAAAAAACGTATCTATAAGGAATTTAATCCCCAACCAAAAAATATTTGGAAGTCCTTAGGGTGCTAACCTTGTGTATGCAATCAATTTCGCTTCTATTCAAAAAATGTTTAAAACGTGAACAGTTGAAATGTACTTTGAACCATTTAGTGATAGGCAGGCTGGGATTGCACTATGGTTGGTATACGCAGTAATATATTTTTCAAAATAAACTTACGTTTTTCACTCAAAAATACTTCATTTAGGTTAGTTTCATTAGATAACTGTTTATTATACGATGCAAAACCTAATAAAAGTAATCTTAGGCCAACTTCTAAAGTTTGTCTTTAAAGTTTCCTTCTCAACAAAGCGTTTTGAAAAATGTCTCATATGTACCAATCATCCAATTATTCAAAAATGAACCATATAATCAATTCTGCGTGCAGTTCAGATGCTAAGGACCTCAAAACATCAATTGATCGAGAAATTAATGCCTTATATATACGCTTTTTAACCGATCCTTACGTAAAGAGTTAATGGAAACCGGCTTTAACTTGGCTCAAAGATCAAAATACGCGAATTTCCGGGATACCGATCATTATATATTGTTCGAGATAACAGCCAGAGCATCAAAAAACTCTAATCACTAAAGGTCTGTCTACAAAATCGATTCAGTTACCCAATAAGTGCTCAATTTATGGAAGAAATCGCTGCAAGGACAATCACCTGTTTTTAGGCTACCTCCAAAAGAACTTTTGTTTTCAAACAGCCATCAAATCTCATAAAATCTATTGGATTCACTACTGTCAACTAAAATATAGACAATTTTGATCTTAAACTCAACTAAAAATATTTTTATTGTCCTTTTTCTTCCGCACTCCTATTTTTTTGAACAACAAATTTGAAGGCGATTTATAATGTTGGTGTAAACAGTAAATATTTTAAAACAGATTACCACATTTGAATTGATGAATTAACTGTTGGGATGTCAACAATGTTAAATAAATTCAAAATAAACCAAAATGGGTAAGTTTAACCATGTTTATTCGACCATTCCCTTGATGTGAATGGGCACTCCTATTATTTTGAACACAGCTGTATATGTATGCAGCATCTTCTATGTTTCAAGACTAATATTTTCAAATTGATAAGAAATTTCAAAAAGTGATTTTTATGCAGTAATATATTCACGGTGCGCCTTAACTAACTTTAAATGTAAGGTGCTTACACCTGGGAAGTTTTTGCAGATTCCGAAACTACAATGCTCATAGATGAGAAATATCAAGAAACAAAAAAAAAATCGCCGGAGGGATTTTCGAATAAATCGCGATTTAAGTTCACATTTTTAGGGGTTTTTTATGTTTTCACGATTTTGCTTAGAAACCGCGAGCACTATGTAAATGGGCCTAGAGAAAATGTTGTAGATGTGAAAATTCTCCACAAGATTGACCTTTATGATATTTTCGTAGGTTTTACCGTTTTTGAGATACAGAAGTTCAAATTGAGACAATGCACTGACAGTATCGCCTCCTTATAAAACAATATCATGCTCAGTGCGCCTTAACTAACTTTTGATGGAAACCGCCTACACATGGGAAGATTTCGCGGATTCTGAAACAGATATGTTGATAATAAATAATAAATCGCGAACAAAATTCACAATTTTAGGGTTTTTTTAGGTTTTCACGATTTTGCTTGGAAACCGCAAGTCGTATCGAAATTAGTCTAAAGAAAATGTTGTAGCTGTAAAAATTCTCTACAAGACTCACTTTTGGGTTTTTTTCGTAGGTTTTACCATTTTTGAGATATAGAGGTTCAGTTAAAATTTTTAAGTTTTTATCTTGTCTCCAAGATTTTGCTTGGAAACCGCAAGTCATATCAAAATGCGACTAAAGACAATGTTGAAGCTGTGAAAATTCTCTACAAGATAGGATGATTTATTTTTTCCCAGGTTGTATCATTTTCAAGATATACCTATAAGTTTAATTTGGGAAATTGCAGTAATGACATTGTTTTATAAGGAGGCGATATAGTCAGTGCATTGTCTCAATTTGAACTTCTATATCTCAAAAACGGTGAAACCTGCTAAAATATCATAAAGGTCAATCTTGTGGAGAATTTTCACAGCTACAACATTTTCTCTAGGCCCATTTACATAGTGCTCGCGGTTTCTAAGCTAAATCGTGAAAACATAAAAAACCCCTAAAAATGTGAACTTAAATCGCGATTTATTTGAAAATCCCTCCGGCGATTTTTTTTGTTTCTTGATATTTCTCATCTATGAGCATTGTAGTTTCAGAATCTGCAAAAACTTCCCAGGTGTAAGCACCTTCCATTTAAATTTGTTTAAGGCACACCGTGTATTCTATTGATATAGACTTAGTACTTTTACGATACAAGTCATATCTCTGCACAGTGGTGCCGCTTCTTTGTAAACGTGGACAAAAATAGAGGGAGTTGATCTAGATTGATGAATTTTTCTACAATTACTTTTGAGGGCATAGGAATGAAAAATTCCATCTTTGGTCCATATCGGTTCAGATTTGGATATAGCCCCCATATATATCTTTTTCCGATGTTGCTGTAACTCGGCCAATTTTTATTGAATTGCCTTCAAATTTAATATGCGATATTTTCTTAGACCACTAATTAGTTTTACCGATTCTAACAAAAATCGGTTCAGATTTGGATATAGCCGCCATATATATCTTTCCCCGATTTTGCTATAACTCTAAATTTTTATTGAATTGGCTTAATAATATATTATACGATATTTTCATAGACCACTGATTAGTTTTACTGATTTAAGCAAAAATAATTTTGCATTTTGACTTCCCAGTGGACCAACTACCTCCTTGCAAAAAATGTTCAATATAGATCCAAGTTTAGCTATAGACCCCATATAAAGGTATCGTCCGATTTTCGGTAATTTGAACCATTTAAGCCAAATTTTCGAACGATTTGGCTGTAATTCTGTATTTTCACTTCTTAGTGAACAGAATACATCCTTGCAAAAAATGTTCGATATAGATCCACACTTTGTTATAGTCCCCTCTCTATAATGGTACATCCAAGTTTTAGTCGTTTTGTCGATTAAAGAAAAATATTCATATCAAAAAATGTCTCTTACCGAGGTGCTAAACTTTTATTTTCAGTTATATAAAAAATAAACATATGATATGAAATAAACTAAATCCGTTAATTTCGAATTTTTTTGTTTGCTGAGAACAATGTTGGTACTTGTACATTCCATTTTTACATATAGAGGTGCGTGCGCTTTATAATGGGAATAACATACAGGGTGGCAGGTAGGGGCAGCTGGATTTCTTTTTATCGTAAACTAGAGACTTTCCCCTGCATTTTAAAAAAATACGGGCTTGCCCTTACGGGGCCTTCATTAGTAAAACTCAACATAAATTTATAGTAATGATATTAAAAATAGCACAAAAAGTGATTTACAAAGAATTTATTTTTAAGGAAGTTAGAAAACGAATTATGATTTTGTTTCTTCGTAAGAATATTGTCAATGCCATCAAATATAAGTGTGAATTTGAAAATTGTACATTTACCTCTCCAATTTTTTATAATTTCACTTATAAGCTTCGTATGCTTTGCAGATCTATTTTACGTTTTTAAGGCACCACATACAAATCTCAACTTCTTCGACCTAACTTGGCATATTACCGCTGTAAATTGGGAAAAATAATACTGGATATTAACAATTTAATGTGTTTAGAGAATATTTATTTCAATTACAATCAAATTTGACGCCATACATTTTTCGATTTTTGTCCACGGGCGGAACCACAGTGCTCTGTGGCATTTTCTTGTTTATAAATTTTTCCATAAGTCAAATAAAATAATACAGGGCAGTCAGTAACCTAATTGAATTCAAACCAGCCGATGAATTATGCGAGAATATCATTCGCTTTATGTGATCCTGCTTTAAAAAGGGATATACGACTAACTTCTATCTTAAGTCATCGTCTGTCAAGACAGGGCAAGTACAATTTAATTCAAATATCCTTTTTTTCTCTTACTAAATATGAAGTAAGCAAGAAAATGATCATATGTTTCTTAGCCCTTAATCTGTGCTTCCCACCTTCATATCTACAAATTAAAATTTAAAAAAATATTATTCTTTATTTGTAATTCAATAAATATCACAATTCGCTAACCTGACATTCACATGATAAAGATTACATTTCATCTACATAGCTAAGACTTTGTAAATATTTGCAACAGAGTGACATCTTAGACGTGTCAAATTTGTTGAAATCTTATCTAAATGCAAACATATGTGAATGGTTATTGTATTTGCTTTTGTTACAGATTAACAAAACTTATTTACAAATTACAAACTGTTGTTTGTCATCATGTTAAATTTTTAAAAATTTCTAGGTACAACTTTGGGGGTGATTCTTCCGTAAATAGTTTTTATACCCTACACCACTATGTGGTAAGGGGTATTATGTGTTAGTGCATTTGTATGTAACATACAAAAGGAAGCGAGATAGACCCATAGTTCCTTCTAGGGATATACATAAAATCACTTTCTGAGTCGATTTATGCATGTCCGTCCGTCGCAACATACAGGTCGCATTTGTTGACCGATTTCGCTGAAAATTGGGGAATACCATTTTTTTAGCCGTCGGAAGATCAAGTTCGAAGATGGGCTATATCGGTCCAAGTTTTGGTATAGCCCCCATATAACGGTACCTCCCGATTTAAGGTATTTTAAGGATCTTAGCCGCATTTGTTGCCCAAACCAGCTGAAATTTTACATTTGAGGTTCCCAGTGGCCGCGAAATTGCTCCACTAAAAATTGTCACGGTTCGGTATAGTCCCCATATAACGATACCTCCCGATTTAAGGAATTTTAGGGATCTTAGCCACATTTTTTGCTTGAACTAGCTGAAATTTTACATATGTGGTCCCCAGTGGCCACGAAATTTCGCCACTTAAAATTGTTAAGATAGGTCCATGTTTACATATTTCGACTGGTGTAGGGTATTACATAGTCGGCCCCGCCCGCCTTTGGTCTTTTCCTACTGGTTTTGTGTTGTGTTTGTTTTGTTTCCATAATTTCAATAAATATCATTGCTTCTACTTGTTATCAAACGTTTACAACTTTCAATATTTCCCCCCAATTTAAGAAAACTTTATTTTTTGTTTTAATTTCACCCCACCTCCCAAGTAGTTATAAATGTCAACATAAAACACATAATTGTGGTAATATTCAATAAAACTTTGCAATTTAATGAAACAACAGTTACGAATGACAGCGTGAAGGTGAAGACAAAGTTTCTCCTTTTCCTCCCAAAAAAAAGTAAAAATTCATTTCTGTAAATATTTTCCTTGCAAAGATTTTAACACAAATAACTGAAAATTATTTATTTACATAAAGGATGTGTGAGAAAGTGTGTACATGTGTGCATGTGTTTGTGATAAAAAGTCGTCTTTATTTTGAAACCTTTAGGCAAAACTATGATGTTTTCATTTCTTGTAAACTAAAGACAACAACAAATAAATATGTTGTCGGTGTTTATTCAGTGAATTTATAATATGTGTTTCCACATCCATAAACTTGAGCATATAAATACAATATAAATATATATGAGATATGACATACAAAATTTACATTTTAAAAATTAAATTTTTCGAAGAATTTACGACTTATATAGGGGATTTCTGAGTGAAATCGGATACTTTTCTGAACATATGCTGAAATATTCTGCTGATGTACAGCATCAATACAGCAACAAATAAAGGAAATCAAAAAACACTTTTTGTCCGATTTTACTCAGAACTAACTTCCTTATATACATATATTTCCTGGTAGGATCCGTACCTCTTAAAAATATATGTTATCTTACTTATCCATCTACATCGTTCTATGAAGAAACGGGAACCTTACAAGCGTTTTATCTACTACAAATACATACATACTTCTATAGACATTTGTTGTTACTTTTAACACTGTAGGACTATCGGTATTATTGGTCCATATTTAAATTTGGCAATTTTCCTTGTCAGTTTGTCGGTGAGAAAATTGCCTAATGAAAATATGGACTTATAATTGCTTGTTTATTGTAACAACATAAAACAAACAAATTAGGCCCATATTTACATAAGGCAATTTTTCTTGCCACAATTATCAGAAAGTGTGTTGGGAGGCATAGTATTTCGCAAATGCCTCACATTTTCTCCATCAACTATTGCCCCAAGAAAATGTTCCCAATTTAAATATGAACTAATTTTGTTGACAAAATAAAGGAACAAATATTAATAAAAACTACAAATTAAACTTTTGTTGTTCACATATTTGGTAACTGTATTTCTAATTCTAAAATTTACCAACAAGATCTGGTAGCATTTTAATTCTAGAGCAAAATCATCCACTTCATTTTGATTTTCTCAAAAATGTCCCCCAATCTTCTTGAAATGTTTCATATACATAACTATGCTTAGCGAGCTCAACATGTTCATGAATGCTTTTGTAATATGCTTAGAAATAGTTCTTGTTTATGTTGCTAAATTGCCTATAAATAGTTTTCATAAACATTCCCAACCTTGGTATGTTTTAACTTCCTTCCAAAAGAGACTGACATCCTAAGCATAAATCCGTACATACATACATAGTCTCATAAGTATGTAATATATCCACAACAAAGATGTTGATGAGACATTTCAAGGATTTCTTTTCGTATTTGCATACTTATAATAAACTATGAAGTCATTTTGCAAACGATCATAATTTTCGTTTAAAGTTTATGTGTGTATGTGTGCGTTAGTGCTGATGGTTAAGCAGAAGCTCACATCAACTTTGATAGCGCAAATTAGTCTAAACATCAGTGTGATATGTCGTCTGCCTATGTAAGATTACAAATATTTTTGAAAAAATATTATCAACACAAACAGGATAAAGTTTGATACGTAAATTTTGGAGGGTATCACTAAAATGTCATTAAGGGGTTACCACATAAAAGTCCTTTATTTTGTTTCTTTACAGAAAATAACCAAACTTCTTTGAATATTTGTATTTGAAAATTTTGCTTATTAGGGCGAAGATAATTTTAAATATTAATTTTAATTAATTTCTCGTTAGAGTCGAGCTTAATGACCTTTGATTTTTTGCAAGTGAAAAAGGAAAGACCAAGATTCGAACCCACACAACCACCACTATGTGACATGTTTCGCCTTTGGTAGAGGCTCATCAGACATATCGGCTGTGGAGGGGCTTCGCTATCATCTAAATTTTCCTCTTTCAAATGCAATTTGTTTTTTACAACTCTTAAATATATATTTTTTACCTTAAAATAGAACATCTTTCAATAATTTGCTATACCCTACACCACACTGTGGTAAGGGATATTATGTCTTTGTGCATTTGTATGTAACATACAAAAGGAAACAAAATAGACCCTTAGTTCCTTTTGGGAATATACATATAATCACTTTCTGAGTCGATTTATGCATGTCCGTCCGTCCGTCTGTCCATGTATTTTTGTTCGCAGCGTACAGGTCGCATTTCTTTTGTCCGATTCAGTTGAAAATTGGGGAATATAATTTTTTAGCCATAGGAAGAACGCTATTGCTTTTGGTGAAAATCGGTTCAGATTTGGATATAGCTCCCATATATATTTTCGGCCGATTTGACGTATTTGCTACACCGCTATATACGTCCGATTTTGACGAAATTTCAAATGAGTGACTGAATTTGGTATAGAAATAAGTGTGCCGAATTATATTGAAATCGGTGCAGATTTGGATAAAGCTCCCATATATATTTTCGCCCGATTTCACGTATTTGCTGCACCAAACACCCTATATCTGTTCAAATTCTATTATATTTGGAATGTGTGACGGAATTTTGACTAGTAATAAGTGTACCATATTATATAAAAATCAGTTCGAATTTATATATATATTTTTCCTTTCCTTTCCTTACTGGTTTTTTGAATGAAACAATGACTTTCTTAAAAAGGTTTGCGATAGTGGACTATTTTGTATAAATGAGTTGTCCGAAACACAATGTGTTGTGGGTTGATTTCGTTAAATTAGAGTCCATAGTGGGCAGTCAAATTTAAAATCTGCATTTTAACGACAAATTTTGTGGAAGTCTAATCGCCACTCACAAATTTATGTACTAAATAAGCCCACAAAAATCTAAGAAGATCAGTTCATTAGTTTTCGAGCTAGTGAACATCGATCAAAACTGCCATTTGGAGAAAAACGCATTTAATTTTTTTTTATTTCACATACAAAACATAAAACGATATTTTTCCTTTCAACGTTCATATTTTAGTTCATTTTGTTATAATTGTCTTGAAATATTCCATGCTACTAATACTTCAAAATAAATGTGAAATTTGGAGTAAACATACATAACACTAGCTTGTACCATATTTATGATGCGAAAGAGTTCCTAATTTGGAAAAGAAATAACAGCTTATGACGTTTAACGGAGAGTAAAATTCCAAACTGACGTGTTTGTCTCAAACACACCCACAGCAAAGATAGTATCCGTTAACACATATTATGCTGAGGATTTGAATCCTAATTCAGCTTATTATTCCGTGATCAAGAATAGCAGAATAGTTTTTACTAATAGAAATTTAAATAATATGAACTAGCAGTTTTCAGACATTGTGATAATCGTGTTATCTCTTCAATAAACAAGTAAGAAAGTAACATTCAGCTTTGATATACATTTATTGATATAATAATTTTGTATCATGAGTTTCTTCAAAATACATATACCAAAAATTTGTAGTAAGTAAACTTCTGATTTGAAGTGAATTCGAAATATTAAATTTCGTTAAACTAAGTTTGGAAGACATTTTTGAAAAAGTTGGAGAGCTATCTTACTCACTAGCCATTTTATTATGTGGCAGGGTTTATCTCAGGAAGTATAGGCTTACTCTGGAAAAAATTGTACCGTTATAATAGGGACCGTGAAAACAACCTTCTGCAAGAAGTTTTAAATAGATCACAGAAGTGTCCTCAAACTGTCGTTTTCCCAAATTATGTGTGGCAGGTACCAGAAGGACGGGACCGATGTAGTCCATATTCCACCCTGTTACATGAGTGGATGAAATAATACGATGTGCAAAGTTTGGGGCAATCAGAGTTATTTTGCGGATTTTTATTTGGTGCCGTAAGGAAAAATTGACTTGCCTCCGAAAAAAAATTTTGTTAAAACAAGTTTTTGCACAATGAAGAAACAGTACAAGAAATCGACTTGGTTAGAAACCTATAATAAGTTAATGTTGTCGGAGGTATGTATGTATGCTCCCCAATTGAGTGTCATGGAAATTCACAGCGGCATTCTGGGTTCCTCAATGAAAATAAGATCCGATATAGTTGATATAAATCCACTCCAAATTATTTGAAACCGGCTTCGGCTTAACATATATGGGACCTAAAACCATTATTTCGAATATATGCCTCAGTAATGCACGATGGGCCGACGACAAGTTTTTGAGGCAAAAAAATCAAGGGCAAGCTAGACCTCCAAATTTTCGTGCAGATGTTTATAATCGGCCTAGAAACTAATCTGCCAAATTTGGTTGATATCGGTTCATTTATATGTTCGCCCGATTTCGAGTAATTGATGGACCAAACACGAAAATGCTGTCCAATTATGATGATATTTGGAATATGTGGCGGAATTCGGACTGGAAATAAGTTTGCTAAGTTATTTTGAAATCGGTTCAGATTTGGATATAGCTCCCATATACATATATTTTCGCCCGATTTGAGGTATTTGGTGCAACAAACGCGCAATTTCTGTCCAATTTCGATGAAATTTGAAACGTGTGACAGGATTCGGTCTAGAAATATGTTTGCCAAATTATATTGAAATCGGTTCAGATTTGGATATAGCTCTCATTTATATATCCGATGTATATTTTCGCCCGATTTGAGGTATTTGGTGCAACAAACACGCAAATTCTGCCCAATTTCGATGAAATTAAAAATGTGTGACGGAATTAGGTCAAGAAAAAAGTATGCAAATTATATAGAAATCGGTTCAGATTTGTATATAGCTCTCATTTATATTTTCACCCGATTTTCCAATTGTGATGAAATTTAAACTGTCTGACGGAATTTGGTCTAGAAAACATTATTGAGACATCATATTGAAATCGGTTCAGATTTGGATATATCGTTCATAAATTTTCTCTGTCGAAATTAATTGTTTTCTCATTTTAGTTGGTTGATACCAAACATCCTTGAGAACATAGTTTAAATATTTTTCTTTTGACAAATTGGCCGAAACAAGGGCGGCATGAATCAAGAGCTTGGAATTGTTGCCATGTTCATAGGAGACTTCCGAAGCAAGTTTTCTTCCTTCACCATAATCCACATTAGGGCGCCCTCTCTTCTTCGTATCATTACATTACCTTGTTCTATCGTAAATACTGTGTCGCTAGCTAACCATAAGCTTTCAAATTGTAATACACGATTTTTTTGACCTCCAATTTTGTATCTATTTTTGGTTAAGGCGTGCACAAATGTTATAAACTTGTTTTTTAACTCCCGTCACGAAGTTGTCCTTGACACCTCGATTAAATGTCGCAGAAATCCAGTCGCTGATTTTTTAACCAAAAATTAAAAATTTCCAAATTTTTAAGTTTTACGAAATCTGGAAGTTTGATAATTTTTTTATTCGCAAGTATACGCAAAATTTATTTTCAAAATCTGTTAGCCGGCATTGTCACCTTTCACCAGATATATGTATATTTCTACGAGAATACACCCCGATACCGAAAGTTCTACTCCAAAGAACACATGGACGATACCACAGACTACATCAAAAAACATTACTTATTGACACAACAAATTATTGACCACATCTAATATTACATTTACATTTTTAATGATAATCTTAATTTACATGCCATTACCTGTATTTTCCATTTTTAAAAAATATATAATATCAACAGATCAGGTTTTGGCGCCAAAATACTTAAATTGATTAATTACGACTGAATGTCTGAAATAAACGGAATGAAAATTACGACATATTTGGCAGCTTGGCATGTCGCCGGGAGCAGTTGCCAGATTGTAATTTTTTGGTTTTGGAGGTTTGAAATTGTTAAGAATATTGGTCTGTTCCAGAACTGCAAGAATCTACTAATTGGTACTATTTTTTCCGATAACATAAAGGAAAAAATGTTATCGTAGTAAAAAATAGTAGCTTCTTGCAGGTTCTGGAACGCAGCATATAATTCCGTTATTATTTGATTTCATTCACTGATTGAAAAAATTATTTTTTGCCTCAAAAACCTGCCATTGGCCCCATCGTGTAATGGCGTGAATAATTGTTTGATTATATCTGTTTTCTGTGATTGCTATTTTCAGACAAATCGAATACGAATTTTTGGTAGAACACTGCTAACCAACTAACTCGATTTCGTCATTCTTTTAGTCTGTTTTTTTTTTCAGAAATCACCACAAGTTTGTCTTGTTCGCTTACTACAACAATGGCGCTGAAAAGTTTTTAGGCAGGGTTCTCAAAAACAAGAAATCGACATTTCTAAGTTTTATTTTTTTCTTAAAAATCTAAATTTAAAATCATAGATGGGATTCTACGCTAAATAAAATTTAGTTTGAAATCAAAATGTTGTTCTTCTTTCAGACAGAAAATCAAAAATAATACCAGAAAAGCGGACTCAATTTTTATATCTCAAATCGGTCGCTGGAATTGCTTGTGGGAAAATGTCAACAAATAATGCAAAAATTATAGCGTTGTCGAGGAGGACTTAATTCTCAAGATTATTCACTGTAATCGTGAGTTAATCCATCTGATATATGATAAAGTTTCGATTTCGATTCAGCACGTATGTTTTTATGCATCGAAAACTACAACAAACCGATTTAAAAGCCCTCAAATATCAAAATTACGCTGTCACAATATATGAGAGATTTACCACAAAATATGCACCAAAATTGGTCATATTTTAACTCGCCACGTATTCCAAAAAGGTAATTATTATTCATAGTTAGTTAAAATTTGCTAAAACACTGCGTTTTCGCATCTAATTGGATGATTTTAGTTTCTGTATTTTATACCAACATATTGGGTAAATACCTGGGTATTTACCCATTTGTACCCAATTTACCCATTTTAATGGGTATTTACCATTTGGGTATTTACCCTTTTCCCATCTCTATTTAAAATTAAGATATCCCATATTTACCCAATAGTTAACATTTTCGATACACCAACAAATTCACAATCTTAAAACTAAAAAAATGAAACTTAATTTTACAGGAAATCCTTACATCCTTCACTACCCTCATTCGATTTTGTTGGATACCACCCGCCTAATATCCATAACAATGCAATAACAATTTGTGATGGAGAATTATATTTCGATCAAACTGATGTGACCATTTCACAAAAAAAAAGGCTACAAATAATCACGAATTTCAATAAAATGTCACTGATGATGATGATGATTTCGCATTTGAATGTCATAATAAAAACAAAATAATAATTTTTATATTTTATTTAGGAAAAAAATAAAGTCAACTTCAAAATAGCAAATAAAATAGTTGTAAATGTAAATTTAGTACTTGAGACGACTTATTTTGATTCATTGGACGGAGTATCAACAACAACAAAATAAAGCCATAAAAGAGTATAAACAGCCACTCAAAGTGGTCATAACAGTTACCGACAACAAAAACAACAATAACAAACAATTTAAACAAAATTGTCATGAATTGTTGCCACTCTTTGCCCACTAAAAGTACAACAACAAGAACCACAAATAAAAAAAACAACAGAACAGAGAACAAACGAAAAGTTTAATAACTTTTTGATGTCAAATAAAATCAACCCAAATTTGTTTTTAAAAAGTTTCTGTTTGTAATTTATGTTCAAATAAATAACATCACGTGCAAATTGAACGGCAGCAAGTTGTCACAACTCCCTCCTGCCACCAACGAAAAGGCAATAAAATATGGCCAAATATATAAAAAAAAAACCAACAACAGAAAGAACGAGTGAAAAACAAAAAACGTTGTAAACAAAAATCAAGCAGTAAAAAGGTATTATAGATCCTGCAACAGCAGCAGCCACAGCAGCAACGAAATAAAAATAAAACAAGTCAATGAACTGGCAAAAGTCATGACAGACAGTTGCAGCAGATAAATCACACAGACAAAGTAAATAGCCAGCCATTCAGAGGTCTATGTGGCTGGCTAACTGACTGGTAAGCAACATTTCATCAACCGCACCAACCGTATAGCTCGGGTTATGTTAAAATAAAATAAATTAAAAAATGAATTGGCTGTAAAAAAATTCGTTATTTTGACTTTATCTGCCAAAAATTCATTTTGCTGTTACGCAATGGTAATTTCATCTATCATCAAAGAACAAAAGTCACAAGAAATATTCAAAATTGTATTTGTTTTGCTATTGACAATGCCAGCTTGGTACCAGTTCCTTAGAAACGAAACCATCAGACAATATTCGAGGAACTGTAATTTCTCATTATCTTGGTTTCTTTGTATATCCGAACGTTAAAGCGTTAGCTAAAATGCATCACTATATCACATTATATGATAAAATAAATTAATATTTATAATATAAGAGTACATATAAGAGTTCATCTTAATTCACAACAATTACTTTATTCTCAAACTCCCAACGATTTCTTTCACTTCCCCTTTTAAGAAATCGAAATTCTATTGGCATTCGTTACTATATTTGATCATGTAAACATACCCTAGCTCAGCTTACATAAATTAACTAATAAAACGCATCGAAGAATCCAATACAACTCCCTCTCTTCTACTTCTCGTTCACTTGATACATTTGAGCAACAATACGTTTTATACGAATACCTGCTGTTTATTGAAACAACTTTCTTTCTTATTCTTCTTCTTGGTTCCTGTTTTATTGCAAAATATGGTGACGGCGGCATAGCTTACTTACTCGGAGTTGTGGCAGTGGAAATCGTCGAGTTTTTCCATTTTTTGTAAATAAACGAACGTCTTTGTAAATGTAAATGGCTTCCTGCTGTGATGCGAACTACTGTCACACTAAGTTGCATCAATGTGTCACTTTGTTTGCACTTTATTTGCCGCTGCAGTTAATGTAAGTTTTTATTTTTCCCTCAGTACTAACGGTTCCCTACACTTTGCTACTGCAGCCGGAGAACGATAACACCATTCGTAGTAACAAATGTTACAATAGTTAATAAAATTCTATACATTTATTTATAATCTTATGCACACACATACACAAACACGCTCACAATAGAAAAGCTACTTATTTATAGTCATAGTAAGGGAATACGTAACAAAGCTAACCGGATCAAAGGGGAAATTGTTTTTCATTGATATGCGATTGACTTGATTTCCAAACGAGGTTTACTACTTAATCGAGAGAACGGAGAAAACTGAATAAAGTTTGTATTCGCTTTACAAATGACAAGAAGAAAATATAAAATACAATGATTTATCCATAAATAGTTCGGTATTATAAATTTGTTCCTACAGTTCATAGCAATTCATATGATTTTTTAAGAAAGCCGTTGCTGAATTATTAGGATTATCAAGCCAAATGCTTGAAGAAATTGTTTGTGTAAATTTATGTTCAGAGAGAAAATATTTTCAGGTTTTAACCGCAATATGCTATCGAAATGATTTACATTTAGAATATTGTCTGCGTTAGAGGTATAAAACATTCCTATAGAGAATTGTGGATATAGGTGTATGTTTTCATATTATAGCCCCCATAAAACGATACCTCCCTATTTTCGATATTTTTATGGCTTAAGGTTTTTTAACGGCAGAAGTCAGACAAACTGCACAGTGCAGCAGCTTTTTTGGGGATTCTTCGGTCAAATCGAATGGCGAATCTGTTCGTGGAATATTTCATTCTTTTAACTCAATTCTTTTCATGTCCATTTGGTCCTTTATTTCTTGAACCGTAGTAAAAGTACCACAAGATGAGATTTTTCAGCATCCAAGTACTCTAGAAAAATGGTGCTCAGAAGATTTTAGGTACGGTTCTCATTGGATCAATTCTGAGGGTCTTTCTCTGCTGATTGATACTTTTTTACTCGTTTAAAAATAAAACCAGTATGGAAAGGATCAAAGTCGGGCGGGGCCGACTATATAATACCCTACACCACTGTATGTAAAATATATATGGGAGCTAAATCCAAATGAGAACAGGTTTTGATATATTTTTTTGACATTTATTTGTAGACCAAATTCTGTCATATAGTGCAAATTTCATCAAACTTGGACATATATAGCGTGTTTCGTGCATCAAATCGGTCGGAGATATATATGGGAGCTACATCCAAATCGGAACCGATTTCGATATGATTTGCCACAGTTGTTTCTAGACTAACCACCGTCACACATTCCAAATTTCATTGAAATCGGACAAATATTGCATGTTTCGTGCATCAAATACCTCAAACCTGCCCAAAATATATATGGGAGCTATATCCAAATCTGAACCAATTTCGATATAATTTGGCACACATATTTCTAGGCCTAATCCCGGCAAACATTCCAAATTTTATTGAAATCGGACATATATAGCGTGTTTCGTGCATCAAAAACCTAAAATCGGCCGAGAATATATATAGGAGCTATAACCAAATTTGAACCGATTTCTATATAATTTGGCACACTTATTTCTAGACTAAATACCGTCGCACATTCCAAATTTAATTGAAATCGGACATATATAGCGTGTTTCGTGCACCGAATTCTTTAAATCGGACGAAAATATATATGGGGTCTATATCCAAATCTGAACCAATTTCTATATAATTTGGCACACTTATTTCTAGACTAAATTCCGTCGCACATTTAAAATTTGATTGAAATCGGTGATAAATAGCGTGTTTCGTGCACCAAATGCCTTAAATCGGGCGAAGATATATATTGGGGCTATATCCAAATCTGAACCGATTTTTACCTAAATAAATAGCGTTCGTCCTTTGGCCAAAAAAACTATCTTCCCCAATTTTCATGCGAATCGGACAATAAATGCGATCTGTACTTTGTTTGCAAAAATACATGGACAGACGGACAGACAGACGGACATGCGTAAATCGACTCAGAAAGTGATTCTATGTATATCCCTAAAAGGAACTATGGGTCTATCTCGTTTCCTTTTGCATGTTACAAACTAATGCACAAAGACATAATACCCCTTACCACAAGGTGGTGTAGGGTATAAAGAAATATATAGTTACCACAAACATCTACGAGAGAACAAGAGGGGGCTGATCTTAACGCCTTTTTTTAATTGTTTCCTAGTGTTTTCGAAATCTGTAACTTAACTTGTTCCCCACATACATGATCACTCTCAAAGATTTCGTTGAATGAAAATCTTTCTCTTGTAATGAGCCTTAATGTGTTCTTATCACCTGCGAGTGACAGACAGCTCATTTAATCTATTCGTTGAATTGAAAATGAAAAGGATATATTTCCTGCATTCATTTTAATTGTGCATGTACTTGTGGGTTTTCTTCTACGTTTCGTTGTCACATCAGATTTGTCATCTGTGTAATTTGGCACATTTCCTTGCGTTCTTTCTCTCAAGTTTAACCTAATCCTCCTTACGCCTGTCTATCATGCCATCACACACAAACAAAAATTCTCATGGGACTTGACATCTCTGAAGAAAAATTGTTCCTAATTCTTCAAATATAATTAACTACATATTAATGACTCGAAGTTCTAAAGAAAAGCCGTCTGACATCCTTAACTCATAAAAGGGAAAATCCAATGATAAGCAAAAACAAAGCCAGCCAGTTCAGTTAAGCTCGAGCACATGTAAACATTTGCACACATTTAGCTGAATAAGCTTCCTTGTATGTGCGACAATGTTTTATGGCCCACTGTTAACATCTTGTTAACCTTTGGCCAAGGAGAATTATTTATATAAATACAAATGAGTTTGCATATTAGCCGAGAGTGGTTCGTTGATTTTGAAAATAAACCAAATCTTTGTTTGGATAATAACATGATTTGGATTCTTTGTTCGTTAAAGTGATTTAAAATGTGTTCTTTAAAATATTAGTATGCATTAAAACTTTAACAAAAATCGTTACTTTCCATAATAAAATTCAATTAAAATTTGTTGACGAAATTTAACAGTGGTTTTATTCAATTCGCTTTACTATTCAACAAAAAGCTTAATTAAGTTTGTCGCTTGCTGGTTCTGAAATTGTTTCTATAAATGTCTGTCTTAAATCCGATTCGTTTTGAGCATCCTTTAGGGCGAGTCTATTTAGAGAGATCTATACATGCTACTCGTTTCCAAATTATGAATACACTACTAAACCTAACTTATATTTTCTCACCACTTCATATCTTCCCAAATATGCAATACAGTCCCACATTTGTATGTCGTAGGTGTTAGCAAATTTTCAATGACCTATAGTTATCAGCTTTAATCAACTTTCAACGAAATAAGCCACTTTCCCACTCAACGCTTTCAAAAACAGTGTCACACATCTTCTTTGTAAATATTCTCGCACATATATAGAGCATATGTATGGATATCAAATATGTATGAATAAATGTCTTATAACATAGCTCATTATAAATTACAATAACAATTCATTATGAACTCATATAATAATAGAGAGAGAGAGAAAAAAGAAAGAAAATAAAACATCAACCTACAAGGCGACAAAGAAAACGGCAACGAGCAAAAGATTGTGAACTGCAATAATAATACAACAAGCAAGTCATAAATAAGCCTCATCAGCATCATAAAGCATAAGAAGCTATACACTGCTGTAGTTGTAGTAAAAAGTCAGAGCCAACCCCAACCACCAAGCCACATAATACTCATACAAACAAACATGAACTTCATGGTCTTTGGCTCCTCTATGATAATCTTCATGAATGCCTGCTTATTGGTAGTGAATGGCTGAAGAAAAAGTTCACATTCGCGTACATACATATGCACACGTGCACGCACACAATATGCCGTCTTACGATCAAAGGACATTGGACTGGATGTGGATGTGGATTTGTTGGTGTTACAGTTATTATTTTTATATGCGCGCATGTGTCTGTGTGTAGTGTATATGTATATTTCCGGCATAATCATTATAAGCTTTATCCGTATCCCGCCATATTTTCCATACATGTACTTATATATGTGTGTGTGTTATTTAATTTTTGTTGTTGTGAGTAAATATTGTATAAAGTAATAATTTCAACATCTATCGTTTGTAAAGTCGTTAATAAAATATGTCGTGTAGCATAACTTACGCTTAATTTACGACATGATTGTTTGTACGCACTATTGTTGGAACCCACCTCCCTTCGCCGTTCCTTGAAGCCTGTTAGTTTCTTTTTGCGACAATCAAAGAAAAATCTCAACAATATTTCGCGTGCACCAACTCCAAGTCCTTCGACTCGTCGTTGTAAAATAACAGAAAGAAGAATATAATTCAAGAATTTTAAAAGCATCTCTCTTAAGAGAAGCGAACCCCTTTTTTATTGGGCACATGGCAAAAGGCAAAGTTGAAATTCTTTTTATTGAAATTGAAAACGACCTGTTCTCAGTCTTATTTTGTTGTCAAGTTTGGGGCTTTTTTCAAACAATGGTTGTAGAAATGTCAGAAATTCATTACTTAACTTCTGGTGTGGGGGAAAGTTTTTCTTTTCATAAACTTTGTATCGCATCATCACACACTTGATCTTGTTAACATGTAATTGATTAAAAACTTTTGTTGTTCTTCGTGTTGTTGTTGTGAAAGATTTGTACATTTACCACGGTTGCCATGTGGTTGGTATAAGTAATGCTAAATTGAATTTGAATAACGTATACGCCGCCTTTTGTAAGCTTTATTTAAGCTTCTTATAATATTTTAACAACATTTACTTTCTGACAGAAATGATATTTTAAGTAAAAAATGTATAGAAGGGTAGAGTGAAAACGAAACTGGGAAGAACTACAACTACATGTTGAGGCCTAGAGGATAGTCTGTAGTGGTACTTTTAGAAATATTTTTTCTGGTGTTATGTTGATAGATTTAAAGCATTTGACTCATATATGAGGCGCTCTGTGCTAAAACGGCCAAACCCGCATGTTCAAAAAAATAAAGCAGGCTATAAAGATCTATCCGGAACCTTTCGAAATATATACTAAAAAAATCTCCCTATTGCGTTGTATAGCACAAGGTTATACTACCTGCAAAGGTTCCGGCTAAATATTTATAGTCAGTTTAAATTTTAGCGCTGAGCGTTTCTTATTACTTGTTAGTAAAAGTATGTCTTATTTATTCACTTTATATTCCCTGCCCAACTACGGCTATTTCCATATTATCTTTTTATTCAAATCATCTAAATTTAATCCCAATTGTACTTGTTTTAATTACTAAATTTCAATATTTATTTTTAAATTTGTGTATTTCACTTATAGCTGACAATATACTCTCGAATATGTGAAACAAACGATTGCTTTGGGTAAAATTTACACATACTAACATAAATATAAATGATGCACTAAAACCAATTCACACAAAATTTCAACTGGCCAACAGCCATATATACGAACACCAAATTGTGCAAATTTTAGATATAATCATAATATCTGTGATATAGCTTTGGGTCAAATGTGAGTGAGTATGTCTGGTTCGGTGTGTGTAGATGTTGGTACATGCTATTGATTATAAACCCCTTTGCAATGAGTTGTGTTTGTTCTCTTTGAGATTGCATCTGTGTATTACACTGCCAAGAAATCCAAAAATGAAATAATATTTAATAATAACCACACACAAACGAACACTCGCCCAATTATAACAACAACAATCCGAGTATATGTATGCAGAGCAGTTGGAATGTTTATTGTTGTTATTTGGCTGGAAGGTTTGTCTGTTCCGTTATGTGTTAGAATGGGTCATAGATATGTGGCTGTATATCTAACATTTACTATAATCCTATGGTATATATTTTGTATATAGGATAATATTAGGGTGTTTTTGTCAGAGAAACATTTTATGTAGTTGATAATTAGAATCAAATGATCAAGATTGGGCTACTTTAGAAAAACAAAAACACGAAAGAATTAATGAGATAAGAACAAAGAAAGAAAAATATAACAATTCGAATAAAATGACGCAATTTTTATTTGTTTTTCATTGACAGCAAAAATTACTTATAGCCCAATAAAAATTAACCCCCAGTATTTGTAAAAATGTTTATTCTTCTCACATGAATTGTCAAATTTTGTAGACCGATTTACTCGCTTGAGCGCAAATGTAGAGCGCTGATTTTTAAATGAGGAATTCTTAACGGTATATGGAACGGGTATACGAAAAATTAGGTACGTATATCTTCTGGGGGCTGAGCTATGGATGTCTAAATTATTACGAATCTTAACAGATCCATCTGTCTATAAAACTGTTGAAAACAACATTTGTTCATTTACCATTTTTTGTTTAATATTCTCTTCCACCCTATTATTCAAAATATGCACCTGAAACTGAAACAGTATAGATGTTTGTGTGTGTGTGCAGTGATGCCAGATTTGCCGATTTATCGGCATTTTGCCGATTTTTTGTCCAAAAAAATAGAAATGCCGATTTGCCGATTTTTACCCCTAAAATGCCGATTTTTAGTTAAGGCAACTTGTTCACATAAAATTTACGTTTTGTATGAAAATTGTGGCTGCTAGCACTAATTTGGTACAATAACAAAGACAACTATATCGTCAAGAGTAGTTTGATTAATAATAATAATAAAATTTTTCTTGATTACCAAAACGTGTACTTCAGTATATTCATCAAGGAAATTGTTAAAAAAACCGAAATTGTCGAGAAGTAGGTTAGTGGAAATAATTAAAAACTGCACAAACTTTTAAATTGAACTTTGTGATCAGATTTTGAAGCGGTTTAATTTTGAAAATAAATTTAAGTGCCTACGAGTATCTTCAATAAATCAAAGTTTTATAATAAATGGCACAGAAGATTCATTTTGACATTATAAAGGAATACGAATGCGAACGAAAAGCAAGAATCACGCGAACTTTCACGTTTAAATTACAGAAATTTGTTTAAAGATAAAAACGTAGAGTTGCTAGAATTTTGGAAAACAGTGTGTGAATTAATATGTGCAAATTCTGAACCAATATTTCCTATTTTGTCCAAATTTATTAAACATATTTTAGCCTTGCCACATTCTTCAGCAAATGTGGAAAGAGTTTTTAGCCAAGTGAATTTAAATAAAAACAAGTGTCGAAATCGATTAGCTAGGGAGTCGATGGAAGGAATTCTCTTAAACACTACTTAAAATAAAAGACTACTTAAAATTAAATAAGTCCAACTGTTATGATGTTGTCATTAAAAATGATTTGTTACGAAACTTTAATTCAAATATTTTGGTCTGTTCCACTACTGCAAGAGTCTACTATTTTTTACTATTTTTTTCGATAACATAAAGGAAAAAATGTTATCGTAGTAAAAAGTAGTAGCTTCTTGCAGGTTCTGGAACAGAGCATTTATGAATGAAATTGAATTTTATTGTAAACCAACATTTCACCTTATTAGTTAACCTTTTAAGATAATATTTGTATTAGTTTTGTTTAGCTTGACTGAATTGAAAATATATTGATCTCATGTCCTTATAAATATATACTTCATATCGACGCCTCCAAACAATAGTATGCTAAGTCGACTTAGCATGTTTTCAAGTTCTTTACATTTTTATATTTAACGTATTTAACGTCCTTTAACTTAAATTCTGTCAAATTTTGGTAATAATCGGACAATCCGAACAGAAGTTATAAACAAATATTTACTTAGCATAGTACTGAAGGTCAAAGAAATTTCCAAACTTTGAGAGCTTCTCCTGCAAAACTCACTTTTTAGACTTAGCATACTATTATTTGGAGGTGTCGATATGTATATGGTAAAACCATTTATATTCATACATATTTTGAATTATTGCCTTGTTTTATGAATTGTTAATTGTTTTGTTGTACTTAAAATGTTATTTTTTAAACTTATGCTTATTAAATAAAGCGATAATTGGAACTGAAATAAATGTTTTTTAATTTGCCGATTTTTTGCCGATTTTGAAAAATTTTTGCCGATTTTGCCGATTTCGGCACCCGAAAAGTGCCGATTTTCGACCAAACTTATCTGGCATCCCTGTGTGTGTGTGTGTGTAACTCCACAATTGAATATACTCAAAATACAAAATAATATAGCAGTATCAGTGGTAAGTGCTGTTATTCGATCTTAAGTGGTAATTATTGACAATAAAGTTGAGTTCTCAACTTTTTCCTCTTCAAACTAACAAATCACTAGTGATAAATTAAAAGCGAAATTAGCGATGAACAGATAAAAGCTTTTGTTTAAAATTTAATTAAAACCCTTGAAAAATCTCATGAAATATGTAGTTAATAAATGCGTTGAGGAAAATACTATGTAATTTTATTATTTTGTCATTACTTTATGACAAATTACAATTACAAGTTGCAATTGGTTATATTTGTTGTCATTATTTATTTTTGTGTTGGTATTTTTTTTTAGTCATACGTATTTGTTAAAATACATATAAAAATTGGCCGAAATTAAGATTTATTTTCTCTTATCCAGTTATATGCATGCTGTTTCCAGGCCAATCCCCCTCTTTAATGTTCCTCATGCGAAGTTTTAATATACACCTACAATATTTTTTTCTTCTCAATTCTAGGAAATTAATATATATTAACATGCTTATTTTCAGTAAATTAGAGGCTTTTCGTAAAAATATAACTACATACATACAAAGTATGTGTATATATATTTACATATACTCTTGAAATTCTACTGAAATGAAATACTTCAAATAGGAAATGCAACCAATCACCAATCGATTTGTTTGTCACACTAAACTAACACACACACACGCACATATGAACACTAGGGTTATGACGTTTTTACAATCCTGTATCATATTTCGATGAGTTTTTACCTAAGATTAGATAAAATCTTAATATATATAAGGTGATTCGATAAAAAAAAGCTCACGCACAAAAAGCTTTTAAAGATTTCATATATGAGAATTTTTGAAAATTTTTTTGGAGTCAGATTAAGTATTTTTATAACTCAAAACAATCATTAAAGCCACATGACATAAGCTTTTGTTTCTCACCAATTTTATCGCCATATTTTATATCATATATAACATTATTCCCTATCACATCAGGTGACAGTGGTTTGTGCGTGACCTTTTTCTATATTTAAATAGAATAACAGTTATTTTAGTCATTAATTCATGCAACAGGAAATATTTTTTTTTGAGATTTTTTTTTTTATTTCATAGCATAAAAAAATAAATTTCAAAGTTGTTTGTGCGTGACCTCTTTACAGTGTTTTGGTGTCTGTTTAGTTAAAATCTAGCAACTCATTTTCCACACAGTTGCAATTGACCAATCGGACTAAAACTTTGCACACTTTTCAGATATGGATGACAATACCTGAATATGAAACCGAAACCAATATGGGTCCATTTTTTCCTATAGCCCCCATATAGCGGTACCACCCGATTTCAAGTATTTTGAGGATTTTATCTTCATTGTTAGCCCGAATTGGCATTTAGAGTTACCAATGGTACAGAAACTTCCGCAACAAAAATTGTGGATATAGGTCAAGCTTTTGTTATAGCCATCATATAGCGCTACCACCCGATTTCAGGTATTTTAAGGATTTTATCTTCATCTTTATCTACATTTTCGGCTTAAATTGGCTGTAACTCAGATATGGGTTTCTCAGTGGTCAAAAAAAATATTTATTTAAAATGTAAAAACAAAAAAATAATTAAAAAAACAAGTGAGCAAAGGCTATAGTCGGGACGGGGCCGACCATGTGATGCCCTACACCACTACCCCTGTGCATAAGCTTTTCACTGGTAAACATTTCTTTTAGGGAATATAATCCGACTACCACCAAAAATAATATGCCTGTTTCTCTCTGGGACCCCCATAAGCAACCAAAATTTCGTGACCATCCGATTGCCGATATATTCACAAAGAATAAAACTTTGAATTTGTCTCCAAATGAGTTTTTCCCCATTCCGACCCCTAAATATTATCCGACTATCACCAAAATTAATAGGCTTCTTCCTCTGTGGGGCCCCCATCTACCCCCAAAATTTCGTCATTATCCGATCAAAATTCCAACTTGTAGCGTGACTACAAAAAATGGAAAAATTGGGTATATTACTGAATTTTGCAATATCTCGGTTTGCTCACTTACGCCAACATACTTTGCATCAATATAAACGAGATCTTTTCTTCTTCCATTGACGGGTATTCCTTTTGGAATACTCCAACCAGAAGCGGAGATATTCGCATAAGAAAAAAACGTTGACTTTTCTCCACATAAGCTTTTCGCTTATTCCGACTCCTGAATATTATCCGACCATCACCAACTCCCAAAAAATTCGTGACGATCCGATCAAAATTGCGACCTGTAGCGTGATTACAAACAAATCGGAAAATGGGATGCATTACCGACTATTGCGATATCTCTGTTGTTTGAGCAGCTACTTTACATCGTTGTAAAAGTGATATTTTCTACTTTCCTTGCCAGGTTTTGCTTTTGATATACCTCTTAAAGAAACAGAGATATTGGCTTTGAAATAAAACGTAGACCTTTTCTTCAAATAAGTTTTTGCCCATTCCGACCCCTGAATATTATCCGACCATCATTAAAATCAGTAGGCTTCTTCCTCTGTGGGACCCCCATTAACCCTCAAATTTTCGTGACGATCCGATTGAAATTGCGACCTGTAGCGTGATTTCCAAAAAATAGAAAAATGGGATGTATTACCGACTATTGCGATATCTCCGTTATTTAGTTACATACGCCGACCTAGTTTGCATCATTGTAAAGACGGGATCTTCTACTTTCATAGTCAGACTTTGCTGTGATATTCGTCAATATAATTAAAATCGCAAAAATGAAAATTGGGGTTTTATTTGCTACTATTGTGATATCTTCGTTGTTTGATCACCTACTAGCACCTACTTTACATCATTAGAAAGGTGATATTCTCTACTTTCATTGTCGGGTTTTGCTTTTGGTATACCCCATATAGAAGCTGAGATATTCGCTTTGGAAAAAACGTTGTCTTTTTATCCACCTAAGTTTTTTGCCCTTTCCGACCCCTAAATATTATCCGACCATCACCAAAATCAATAGGCTTCTTCCCCTCCGGGACCCCCATCAACATCCGAAATTTCGTGACGATCCGATCAAAATTGCGACCTGTAGCGTGATTACAAGGTTTAGATGGACAGACGGACGGACGGACACACATAGCCGGATCGACTCAGCTCGTCGAGACATTCATTTTGGTATATATAAGTATGGGTCTACGACCATTATTTCGATGCGTTACAAACTTTTTGGCCAAAACCAACTAATAGTACCCTCCCCACATAGTGGTGTAGGGTATAATTAAGTTACAGTATTTTGTATATAAATGCATTAAAACTAGAAAATAATTTTTCGCTTAGCCTCCATAAGTATATTCTTTTTCATGATGGAATCTCTCAAATAAAACGCTCGCATTTAAATTAATGGTGACAAAATTAAACGGCAAGCATTTTATTTGGGGAATTTCATCTTGAAAGAGAAAATACTTATTGAGGCTAAGCGAAAAATTATGTTCTAGTTTTTAATGCATTTATAAATAAAACACTGTAACTTAACACTTTTTTAATTATTTTTTTATTTAATAACACTGTGCAACATTTTTGAGCCAATCGCGTGCAAACAACTTCTTTTCAGAATTTTATGAAAGTAGAGGACCAATAGGCAAGAACCATATTTGGGTTTTGTTTTCTTAGATCGGGTTCGGTTTTTATGGCCTCATCTAAACATGGTTAAAGATCGAATTTTTAAAACAAATTGGGGCTGTATCTCTGAAACCAATACGAATCTTGTTTTGACATCTGCAGCAAACTTGTAGAGAAGAGCAAGAAGAAAATATTTGGAGGAATAGTGAACTCGAATAACTGCATTTATTGCCTCAAATTTTATAATATATCTAAAAATTCTGTAATTTGTGTATATTTCGCAGCGTATCTCCCAAAATGTTAAATTCTTCTTTATGTTACCTTTAGGGAAAATATTCTCTGGATTGTAATACACAACTCTTCAGAACAATATATTGTTGTAAAATGCCTCTATCGCCTTGTTTATAGCAAAATTTTCAACAACAATTTGGTAAATATTTCAATAATTCATTGAAATCCCCAACATGAGAATAAACAGCCTGTGTGAACATTGTTTGAAATAAGTTTTGTAAAAGGTATGTTATGAAATACCCCTTAAACAACGTGAAATAACAATTTTAGAGTTTCAGAATGTTCTGAAGAGTTGATGGTCACATTATTTGGAACATTTTTAGAATGGTTACTTGTTTCAACTTCCAACAGTTTAGTTGTTACTGACCAGAATTTTAGGAATTATGTAAAATTTCTATATTTTAACGAGTTTGATGCGCTAGATGCAGCTTTTCCTAGTTCATCTGCTTGACACATAAATTCTACTACTTTAGGGCTACAATATTGCTGAAGACTGCAAAGCAAAATTCTTATTAGTTTCGGAGATAAAGGTCCGATCACTGGAAAAAAGGCTCATTTTAGGTCGGTTTAGATGAGGCCATAAAATCTAAACCCGATGTAAGAACACAAAAACCAATTAAAGTTTTCGTAGTCTCAATATGTACTTTCAGAAAATACCCATTAGAAGTTGTTTGCATTTCCAGTGTTGCACAGTGTAATTAAATGGAATGAACATTGTTTTTGGCATTAATAGGCAAAAGTTCATTCATTCTCGCTACAGGAAATTATATTTGAGAAAACAGTCAAAAAGTCATAACCCTAATGAACACGCAAATGCATGTGGTAATAATATTGCAGTCATGTTGTGTTTTGGTAATACTACTCACTCATACAACTGCGGTTTATTGGTTGGCACAGTGGGAATAGATCCTGTGCATATGACAAAAAAAAGCTTTTAAGATCTTGTTTTCTACTTTTATTTCAAGAACGGCTAATATGGCTTAACCGATGATCTGAATTCTTCATCTAAATACATCACCGACAATAACACAGTGCAACATTTTTAAGGTGATCTTGTACAAACAATTCGAACTGAGGATTTTTTGAAATTACAGACCAAAAGGGCAAGAAACCCTAGTTGGTTTTTGTTATTGGATCTTATGGCCCCATCTAAACATGGTTAAATATTGAGTTTTTAAAGAAATTCGAGGCTATATCTCTGAAACCAATGCGAATCTTCTTCTGACCTCTGAAGCAAATTTGTAGATAAGGACAAGAATAAACTATTTGGAGAAATAATGAACTCGAAAAACTACATTTATTGCCTCAAATTTCAAAATATATGCAAAAATTCCAAAATTTTTATACATTTCGCACCGTATCTCCAAAACCGTTATTTTTTTTTTTTTTTTTTTTTTTTTGAAAAATATTCCCTGCAATGTAATACACAACTCTTCAGAACATGTCATTGTTGTAAAATGCCTTTATGCCTCTATGTTTTAAGTACATTTTTCAACGGCGATTTAATAAAAATGTCAATAATGTGGTTTGAAATACCTGTTGTAAAAGATATGATGCAAAATACCGCTGAAACAACATAAAGTAAGGATTTTAGAGTTTCAGAATGTTCTAAAGAATTTTTGAGAACTTTATTTGGAAGATTTTTGCTAAGGGTTACTTAGTTCAACTCCCAATAGTTTAGCCGATACTGACCAGAATTTCAGCAATTATGTAAATTTTTCTATGTTTTATAGATTTTGATGCCCTAGATGAAGGTTTTCTTATGTGGTTTTTTCAAAAGATAAGTTCTACTAGTTTAGGGCTACAATATTGCTAAAGACAGCAAGGCCAAATTCCAATTCGTTTCTGAGATAAAGGCCTGATAAATGCAAAAAAGTGTAGATTTAGCCCGGTTTAGATGAGGCAATAAAATCCGAACTGGATCTGACAGGACGAAACCATACCAGGGTTTTTGTAGTCTAAATATGTACTTTCAAAAAATGCATACTAGAAGTTGTTTGCATTTTCAGTGTTGCATAGTATAATATTATTGACAACAGAATTTTTAATCTTTGCAATGAAACCATTAACGTTAGCCAATGTGACCAAGACTACCTTGTGTCCGATTCTAGGCAATTGTTGCAAATGCACATTTACAAAGGGTGATATTGTGTCATTGGTCCATCACCATCAACAACATTAACTTTCTGTTTGCAAATGGACTATATGCCAAATTATAGCTAATTCGGACGGTACCGTTATATAAGGTCTATTCCAAAACATGGACCTAAGTGCACATTTTTTTGTTGAGAAGTTTTTTGATTACTTTGAATACCAAATGCCAAATTATAGCAAACTTTTTTCAGATAATGTAGATGGAAACTTCAGCTAGGGAGCTATTCCAAAAAGTGGACCTACATATATCCACAATTTTTTGTGGAGAAGTCGTTTGGAACCCTATATGCCGAATTTGTAATAAGTCTTTTTTACTGAGTTTATATACTTAATTTTTAGTCACTGTGCATGCATTAGAAACATACACACATTGAACACACCATTCTGGTTGTCATAGTTTGTTTTAGTATGTATTTGTGGTTTTTCAAATGTATTTAGATTTTCATTATTTTAAGCCATTGCATATGTTGTTGTTGTTGGTGTTTTTTGTGTCCATTTGGTTTTGTTTTCTGTATAGAGAAGTGCTTTACAATTCAAATCATTTAATTGTATTTTATTGTTAATTGAAACCACACCTAGTGCAACTATGCTGCATATACATACATATGTACATGTATGTGTCTATACTTTCAAATATTTATTAGCCTTGGTAATGTAAAACATAAAGCCTTTACATGTCTATGAATGATTGCAATCATAAATTCTGCATTTAAAATGTTTTCCATTGGATTGGTCGAAAATTGCCGGTTTGGGGGCAACAAATTGAATTTAACCAAACCGATGTAATGTAAACACCAAACCTTAAAAGTGATTTTAATTCAATAAATTATTTCATAGTTTGTCAACATTAAATAATCAATTATAAATTATGTTGAACAATTGAACAATTATGGAGTAGCACTTACGTTATGAGTATTGGAAATTTATTTCTAAAACAAGAACTGCGAAAACTGAAATGTCACCGTTCACCGATGAATGCTGGACATAAAAATTCAACAAACCATCGGTTGGTACGATCAAAAGCTGCAAACTTAGACTAAATAGTTCATACCTCTGGAAAGTGCATCTCGTAGCGTGGTAAAGAAAAGCTTTTTTAGAATACACATATGTATGTATGTTTGTGTGTATTTTACACATAAAAAAACATTGTATTGAAATAATATATTTTATTTGATATGTTATTTTTCGCTTTCAAAAGGCATCATCAATGTCACATGCCAGTATAAATATTCACTATTTGTTTGTGTTTGTATGTTAGTAAATTTTATTCTGTTTTCCACATTTATTTTCAGATTTCACTTGGAAAACAATAAAAATATCAAATTTGAAGAGTATTACCATTGATTTGTTTATTGTTACGACGTACAATTGACAAGTTGGGACATTCTGTCTAACATATTCATATAGTAAATGCAAACGTAATATGTATGAATGAGTGTATGAGGAAAATGTTAAAAATAAAATGAATGTTTATGACAATTCAAATGTAACAGCGTTTATATGTATGTATATTGCCAAGGATCAACAAAG
Source organism: Musca autumnalis (assembly GCF_047663935.1). Taxonomy (NCBI): domain Eukaryota; kingdom Metazoa; phylum Arthropoda; class Insecta; order Diptera; family Muscidae; genus Musca; species Musca autumnalis. The sequence goes on along the minus strand of NW_027411755.1, from coordinate 1,937,915 downwards.
ATTGACACTTTAATGAGTTTGAATTTCAAATTTCAATCAAAAGCACAAACAAAAAAGGAGAAATAATATTTTCTTTATGAAAAAAAATTAATTACCAATACATGTTTTGTTTGCAATTATTGTATTTTAACCGCAAAAACTCGCTTTGTCTTGACCAAGGCAATGTGGTTTTATGATTCTTTTTAATTGTATGTAAATGTGTTTGTTGTGAACACGAAAACCACGATAAACAAATTACTTGAAAAAAAGAATTGATTTTTATAGCTAATCTAATGGACTGGGATACATGTACAGAATTAAGAAGAATCATTTCAATTTATATACATATGTATGTATATCTCTAAACTGATAATTTTTTAATAATACTATATTAATCTACGTTTTTTTTACTTATTTTCAGACATTTAATTTGCATGGTGAGTCTATAAAATATATGAATATTATTTTGAAAATTGATCAAATTTATTGCTGGATTTAATACACTAATTTACTAAATCAAAATTTCCAAGTGAAACAAAAAGTATTCAGATGCTATTCGTTAGCGATAACACAATATGTACATTTATTGGGCTCATGCACACATGCATTATATGGTCCTAATACTGAAGAAAACTAGGTGTTGACACAATTAATTTTGATTATATGCAGTAACTTATGTGAACCTAATTTCCCATCTTTTTGTTCTCTTCTTCTAAAGTTTATTTCCTGTGAAACTCTTTAGCATATAAACTGCTACTAACGGTACTTATCACAAAATAAGCGTTTGTTAGTTTGCATCCTGCCCAACTCCGGTATAAAATCTCGATTTTTCATCTTTTAGCTTTCTAGTCGGGTATACATTTTTCTAAGACATTAATCATATTTTCCATCACAAATAAGTTTTGCTCTTGCGGAAATTAAATACTCTGCATTCATAACCTGCTTTTGTATAAGTTATTGTTGCCTTTCGCTCTTTAAATACTACTACACCGTGGTTATGGCACAATAAACACAAACAATGCTGTTCTACGATGCTTTTGATGTCAGAGGGTACGAGGTGTGTTTGCATGAAGAAAGTTCTACTAAATCAAACTTTGTAGTTAGTTCGCAGGTAAACGGATCTAACAACTTTATATTGTATTTTGTATACACCCACACATATTAAGTTACGTTTTGTAAAACACAAACAATGTCGGCAACAATGACTCCATTGTAAAAGCTATTTAAATGCATTATTACACCAACATTGCAGCTGGCGGTGATGTTTTATAATAATAACCAGAAAACATAAAAGAAAGTCTATATATCACCATATCCACACGTTATGGACCAATAGAGTCCCAGGGTAGCAAGGTGCAAAGTAAAAGTATGCTTCGCACAGTGGTTTAGAATCGTTTTTCCTGGTCAAAACTCTGTAAGTTTTAAACGTATAGAGATATTTGTTCTACAGATAACATAATCAGCTTTCCAATGCATTAAAAACATTCGAATTCGTTCTAATAGTTGCAGAGGAATTCAAGGTCAAAGATCAAAAATTTGAGTTTTAAGTCAGGAGTATTACCCCAAATGGCTTAACTTCATCATTTCTCTCTATTATAGAGAGGAATGTTTTCAAAACGAATTGACAGTGATGCAAATTTTTTTTTCATATTTTGCATGAAAATATGAGTGTTTTTGAGTTTTTCATATGTTCTAACTATAGCTCTGTTCCAGAAGCTGCAAGGAGCTACTACTTTTTACTACGATAACATTTTCTCCTTTATGTTATCGAAAAAATAGTAAAAATTAGTAGATTCTTGCATTACTGGAACAGACCGTATTTAAAAAGGTCAAACACCAATAAACAAACCATAATTTTTTAAGAAATTTATTTTTTTTTTCCAAAACTAAAAAAATATAAAACGTAGGGCTATTATTCTATGTTTTCTTTTACTATTGGATGGATTTGAAAATGCAAAATAAACCAATTTGGAGGCAATAAAAATATAATCTTCACATAAGAGCTAATTCCAAGAAGCTCCTCCTTGAAATGTTATAATCACATTTAACTTTATGTTAACCGCAACGCTTTAAATCTGTTCGGTAAATCCAAACTATAACAAAAGCAGACTTATAATAATGGGGCACAGAAAGAAAAGACACCCCGAAAATTTTGATTAAAAGCTTCATCACCATATTTTTGTTGAATGTCGATAAAATATTTCAAATATATTGGGAAAATATTTATCAAACATGAAAATGTTACCAAAAAGCGACCGATAAACGAGTTCAAACAAATAATTCATTGAAATTTGTTTAAGTTTTTTAACCAATATTTGTTGTTATAATGGTTTTCAAAGTTTGTCACATGTTCTCGCTCTCAAGAGCGAGAATAAATAACTTTTTATGGCACAGAGAGATTTTCTGCTACAACAATGTACTGTGTTTGTGTGTGTCGTTGCTATATTTGTGTGGCGTTTAGTTTATCTATCTTCTTGTTGCCACGACGAATTCTTGTATGTATACTAAAACGTTGGTTTGTTGTTTTTATGAACCTAACAAAAGAAGAGAGAAAGAAAAAAATGTTTTGTTCGCAAGAAGCATTTATTTTTTTGTTTAAGACTTTTGCTGTGATCAGATCGAAAAGTGTGGAAATAAATCAGTGTTTATGTGTAAATAATGGTGCTTATACATTTTATGAGGAACCAAATTTTGTGATGTAATGCAAAAATCGGAAAAAGGAGAATCGAAATATTTTATTGGACGAAGAAGCAATTGCACGGTAATACTATTTTATATATTACAAATATGATACACCTATTTATTACATTTTATTCCAGATGCCGATTTTCCGCTGATGATTTCTAATTTAACAGGAGAATTTGTTTTATTTCAAAACTAACGAGAAGCGTTCAACGAGATTTTCTTCCATTTAAACTCAAGTGTGACGCTAAATTATTACTTTTGTTATAAATTTGTTCATTTCGTTTTTCTTTCATTTATTTCTTGTATGATTTATAATTGTGTATGTACCTAGCGTCTGTTGTTGTTTTGCATTTGGCATTCCATACATTTCAATAAAAAAGCAACCACCACCATTTATAAATGTGTGTGTATGTATCTACCTTTTTGTGGCTTTTGGGTTTGTATTTAACAAAAAAATCAACAAAATAATTGTAAATATGAACATATTTTTATCGATATTTACTTTGATCGATAAACCAGTTTGTTAATACGAAAAATATTTTATCGCTTGAAAAAAATAAAATTCAACAAATTCTTAGTTAATATGAGAATTGCTTTATCAAAATAATTTCTAATGAAAACGACAAATTTTTTTGATTGACGATAGTCAATATGAACATTACTTTTATCGGCAAAAAATCAATTAAAAATTAATCAGCCTTTTGAATTTTTTTATCAAATACAATAAAAAATGTCCATTTGTGAAAAAAGCTATAATTTATTTGGGAAACGGTATGGAATAAACACACATTTTTACCCACGTAATTTAAAAAAAATTAAAAACGTGTTAAGGTGGTCTGGTACAAAAGTATATATGGGCTGAACGTTCTAGTCCACTAATGTTGGAATTTCACTTAAATTTAGTACCTGAGGAAAAATAAAATAGCTCAGTTCGTGTAAACGGAACGGTAATTTATTCAAACCAATTCTGCCTACCAAAAACAATAGGCACAATATCTGTTACAGTTTCCCAGAAATAGCTATTTCTTTCTGCGGAAATTTGCAAAAGTGGGAATAAAAAATCCAATATTTTTGGTTTCCTTAGTTTCAATATCTTTACTATCGAATGCCATATAGAAGTTAAAAATCGGTGACGACAAAAATTTGGGGTTTTGGCCAGGAAAATCCATATTTTGTATATGTATATGACTTCGAAATAGCATACACTTTCCAACAAGCACAATGTTCGAAATGTTCTATTCTGAACTTAAATATTAAGTAGTATTTATTCTTCACAGATAAAAAAAATAATTCAGAGATATCCAATAAAAAGCTCTTCTTAAAGAATACCATTAGAATGGTCCTAAAAAATCAATATTTTTGAAATTTCGCACCCATAAAATTTAATTATGACATATTTACATTATTTTTTTTATTTTGGCCAATTGCAGCGACCGATGTGCGTTGTAATTTTCCTCACAATTTAGATTATTAAAATTTATAAAGTCGTTTAGAAGGTGTTTACTTGTTTACCTTTAAATGTGCTTCAGCAAAATAATGGTTCTAAGCCCCATCAAATATATTTTACATCATTTAATGTCGATCTAGCTGTCTGTCTATTTGGCCTATGAGCAAGATATCTCTCTAAGGGAGTAGCCGATTTGGTTCAAACCTTTTACATGCTAATATTTCCTCCAAACTTTAATGAAGTTTAAAAAATTACTGAATCGGTCTACTCATTCCGGTACCTCCCTACAAAAATGCAAACATAATGGCTTAAGTTCATTCTAAGAGCTGTTTGAAAATAGTTTTGAAAATTTCCCAGCCTATAACAATAATTTTTTAAAAGGCCCATAATACCTTAAATAATGCATCAAAATCTCTCTGCTTTTTGTACCCTCAGCCTTTAGGCTAAAGAGGGTATTTACACTTTGATACGGCCAAAAATGTGCCTCATCGAAATAATGGTTTTAGACCCCAAGTATGTTTGTACGATATCCGTTTCAGACAATTTTGAGTCGATCTAGCAATGTCCGTCCGTCTGTCTGTCTGGCTGGTGCGCACGATAACTCTCGAACGGATCAATCGATTCGGTTCAAATTTTGGGTATCAAAATATTTTGTCCACATTTGATTTAAGTTCGAAGATGGGCCATATCGGTCCACTCCTTCAGGTACCTCCCCCACAAAAGTTCAAAAATGTTCGGAAAAATTGTCCGCACGATAACTCTTGAAGGGAGTAACCGAATTAGTCCATACTTTGCACATCGTGACATTTCTACCAGACATAGATGAGGTTCCAATATGGACCCTATTGGTTCACTCTTTCGGGTACCTCCCACACAAAATTTTGCTTAAGTGCAGTTTAAGGCCTGCTCTCGAATCGCTTTGATTTTTGTTGCAGCCACTTGTATTCACTACCCCCATTACGACGATATAATTTTTTTCAGGAGCAAGTCCATATATCCTCAGAAATCAGCACGAAAACGCAAACAACCCATATAATACCATGTGTCGTTGTTGGAGTGCACGATAACTCTCGAACGGATCAACATATTTGGTTAAAATTTTGGGTCTTTCAATATTTTGTCCAAACTTAGTTTAAATTCGAAGATAGACCATATCGGTCCACTCCTTCCGGTACCTCCCCCACAAAGGTTCAAAATTTTTCGCCAAGATTGTGGGCATGATAACTCTAGGAGGGAATAACCGAATTGAGCCAAACTTTGCTATTGGTAATATTACTTTCAGGCATAGATCGAGTTCTAATATGGACTATATCGGTTCACTCATTTGAGTACCTCCCACACAAAATTTGGAAAAAGTATAGTTTAACAACTCCTCTCTGATCTTATTAATTTGTGACGCAGCAGGTTGCACTTGCGGCCCCTGTTACGACGTTGTAATTTTTTTTTTCGTGGGAAAGTCCATAATTCCTGAGATAATGACCCAAAAAGGTCCAGAAAATCCTACCGGCACCACCTAAACTGGCTAATGTGTAAAATAACTCTTTAAGAGAGAAATCGATTTAGCTCAAACTTTGTAAATTGAAAAGTAAAATTGTAATATTTTTAAATTCAGAAAATTAAGTACAAGATATTTAATTATATAGTCTGTAAGGAAAATATCCATAGACTAATAAAGAAAAAAAAATGTCCTACAGATTTGTATTAGGTCCGAATATGTACTACATCGGATCACTCCTATGGGTACACCCTACCCAAAGTTTGGAAAAAATGCACTCGTCTTGGATCATTCTGAATTTTGTTGCAACATGTAGTTTTTTGCGGCCCTTTTCATCCTGGAAAATTTTCCCAACAGCTAAAAAACCTACAGAAGTATTGTGTTAACTTTTTTTCTTCGGGTACGTGGCTGAGGGTATATCTCTGTCGGCTCAGCTGACTGATACTTTTTTACTTGTTCTCATGAAATTCAATATCCAGAAATTTTGGCTTTTTTTCACGATTATTTTTAGTTTTTAAATGTTGCGTTAAAAACTGACACGGCTATGACAATGTAAATATGTTGCAATATCACAAAAACACGGCTATGTAACAAACAGTTAGCCTGAGGTAAATGGAAAAAATCCATAGATAAGTGTTGTCATACACCTAAAAACATCGAAGGGTATATCCATAGATAGATATATCACAACACCTTTTTTGTTTTTTTTTTCTTTGTCATTTTCACATAAAACGCACCAAACTTTTTACTACGTGCTCATTTTATACAATAACAAAAACACTCACCTGTGTTTGTCGCCTGTTGGTGCCGATGTCATGCTTTGTAATTTACGATTTCCTTGTGAACCTTGTGTTGCCATTAAACTGCTACTTGATGCTTGTGCTACGGGCGATGGCGTTGCATAATGCCATTGTCTATAATACGAATCATATGGACGACTTTGTGATGATCTTGCCTGATCGGTGTATTGGTCATTTTGATAATCTTGAGGCCCTGGAAAATCTTCACGAGAATCATCATCGTATTGTGGCCTATAATAACCACTGTCATCATTCGAATAATCGCCATTAACAGAATCATCGTAGTAGGGTTGTTCTTCGTGAGAACCTTGTTCATATGGTACTGGAGCTGATTGTCTATAGGACAATGGTGCCTCTTGATCTGTCTTAGAATATACGACAACGGGTGTTTGCTCCTCATAGTAGGAGTTATTCTTATTATTCACATTCGTCGCTGTACTATCTCTAACATCTCGAACTTTTCTCTCCAATTTCTCCGTAGGTTGTTCTGGTACTTCTGTATGTTCGGGAACTTCTGTTTGTTGTGGAACTTCTGTTTGTTCTGCAACTTCCGTGTGTTCCTCAACTTCTGTGTGGTCTTCAACTTCTGTTTGTTCCTCGACTTCCGCTGCTATGGCTTTTAAAATTTCCTCTTTATTTTCTTCTAAAGCTTCCACATTAACCAAAACAAATTGGTTATTTGTTGGAACATGTTTTCCATGTGCACCGGGACCTTTGTGTGTAATGGTATTGAGGATAATTCGTATTACCGAAGGCGTTTCATCCTCCACAGATTTCACCTCCAAAATGGTAAATGTACACAAGGCTGTAATAAATATCAACGTAATGGACCACATAAGCCAATGGCAAGCCCTAGATGTAAAAAACTCTTTGTAATTGGTCATTTCGTAAGTTATTTTATTTTTCGTTTGGTTAAATAATAATTTTATACAGATATTCGATTTTTCACTTCAGAACAGAAAAAGCGGCGCGTGCCGTATTGTTTCGTTACAAATCACAGACTATTTGAAAAGTGCTTTTGGAAGTCAAGTATAATTCTTGGCCATTTCTTTTCTATTTCCAGCATCACCTCAGCAATGTGTGAAATTTCGAAGATTTGGATAAAGCGAAAGAAGTTATGATAAATAAAGAAAATCCAAAACTGGGGCATATTGTGGACCTATTGGTTTTATCATGTATCTTCAATTAGAGCAATCGTAGTAAGTAAGTATAGGTGATGAGAGAAAGAGACATACGAGTATACAACTGCACATGTATTAACTGTAATGTGGGGAAATGTGTGTGTTTAATGCTATTCCACTGATCCAGTTTAAATCATGAACATCAACAGCAACAATTTGGGGCATTCTTGTGATTCCGATGCCAACTAAACCCTAGCAATTATCACCTTTCTTTCAATGGAATGTGTTTTCCATTTACACATACAACCGTATGTATGTACATAAAGCCCAATGATATACATTTTTTAAGAAAAATCTAGTTCTGTTTTGTTAAAGTGAGCCAAAGTAAATAAGTATTCATATATTCACACATACACAAATATGCAAATATCTTTATTAAACTGCTAAAAAATAATTATTAGAAAAGGTGAAAGTTGTCTTCGTAGATGAAAGTGTGTGGCCCTAAAACATTTCAATCAGAAACTGGTTCAAGTCTGTTTGACGATAATGCTGCACTTTGTACTAGTTTGAATTATTGATCTAACAATAGACGCAGTGCAATATTGTCAACCCGTTGTATAGACATTCTGGAACGTCGGATTTCACCTATCTCTGAGACGAAAGCGAAAACAATTTAAAAGGAATCTATGTTTAGAAAACTTGGAAACATTTATGAACTTTGAATGTAATACGAATTTTAACTGTTTTGCAGTATTTTACTTTATACATTTGTCAAGAAATCTGTCGTTTATGTAAAAAAAATTTTAATTTTTATATTGTCGGTTATGTAGACAAAGTTTTTATTTTTTATAATCCATTAAAAATTAATAATTTTTATTTGTTACATGATTGATTTTGGTGTTGGCCCAAAAGTTTATACATATCTATATGAAATATGAAAAAATCAGAAAATTGCATGTGAACCTATCTTTATCTTTATTTCGGGCACTGTCTCGACGAGCTAGGTCGATCTGGCTATTTGGGTCTGGCAGTCTTCCGACTGTCCATCTAAACTTTGTAATCACGCTTCAAGTCGGACTTATGTATGTGGATGCAAAGTCAATGTTTTATTGTTATGCGAATATATCGGCTTCTAGTAGGGGTATTCCAAAAGTAAAGCTTGGCAATGGGGGAAGAAAAAATACCTTTACAATGATGCAAATTAGGTTGGCGTACATACAATTTTTCCATTTTTTGATTTGAATTATAATGACGAATATCCCAGCTTTTGGTTGGGCGCATTTCAACAAAAGTTACCAATATTTGCCTTTCTTGCAAAAACGACCAAACAGAACTACAAATAATAACCCATTACACCATACAAACAGCTATATAACACTGTGCAATACAATATAACACTGTGCAACATTTTTACGGTGATCTTGTGCAAACAATTCGAACTGAGGATTTTTTGAAAGTACAGACCCAAACGACAAGAAACCGTAGTTGGGTTTTGTTGTGTCAGATCCAGCTCGGATTTTATGGCCCCATCTAAACATGGTTAAATATTGAGTTTTTAAAGAAATTCGCGGCTATATCTCTGAAACAAAAGCGAATCTTCTTCTGACCTCTGAAGCAAATTTGTAGATAAGGACATGAGTACAATATTTGGAGAAATAATGAACTCGAAAAACTACATTTATTGCCTCAAATTTCAAAATATATGCAAAAATACCACAATTTTTATACATTTCGCACCGTATCCCAAAACCGTTAATTTTTTCTGAATATTTTCTTCTGGAAAAATATTCCCTGGAATGTAATACACAACTCTTCAGAACATGTCATTGTTGTAGAATGCCTCTATCCCGTTGTTTTCAGTACATTTTTCTACGATGATTTAATAAAAATGTCAATAATGTAGTGAAATCCGAAATGCGAGAATAAACTGTTGGTGTGAACTGTGTTTGAAATACGTGTTGTAAAAGATATGAAGCAAAATACCGCTGAAACAACATAAAGTAGAACTGTATTTGGAAGATTTTTGCAAAAGGTTACTTGGTTCAACTCCCAATAGTTTAGCCGATACTGACCAGAATTTCAGCAATTATGTAAAATTTTCTATATTTTATAGATTTTGCTATGGCATCAAAATCTATAAAATATAGAAAATTTTACATAATTGAGTTTTTCTTATGTGGTTTCTTCAAAAGATAAGTTCTACTAGTTTAGGGCTACAATATTGCTAAGGACAGCAAGGCCAAATTCCTATTCGTTTCTGAGATAAAGGCCTGATAATGCAAAAAAGTGTAGATTTAGCCCGGTTTAGATGAGGCCATAAAATCCGAACTGGATCTGACAGGACAAAACCCAACTAGGGTTTTTTGTAGTCTAAATATGTACTTTCAAAAAATCCATACCAGAAGTTGTTTGCATTTTCAGTGTTGCATAGTGTAATACAAGCGAGGCCTACTTTCACTATCAGCCATGCTGTGTGCATAACTAGTGTGTAGCAAAGCCTTTAGTCAATACTCAAAATCTTGAAATTTTCCTCCAAAAATTTATTTATTTTAAATTTTTCTTTGTTCCTTCACAAACATTAGCTCTGTTCCTTTACGTGCAAGAATCTTCAAGTTTTACTTACTACTTTTTAACTGAAAAGCGTTCCTTTACTTCAGACACCTAACAATTTATATGGGAGCAGTTTACGACTTTTACTACTTTTGCCGGTTTTACCATTTCCAAAAGTAAAGGAACAGACCAATTATTATTTGTTTCTTAAAATCAAGGCAAATTTATATAAGGTATATGCATGAATTACAACAACTAACAAATTTACAAAAATAACATTGTTGTTATTGAAAATTAATTGTCAAATACCCTAGACAGACGGCAGAGTTAATTTGCATTAAAAATTCCTTAATTTGAATTAACTTTTTACCCTGACAGACGATAGTTTCTGCATTTATGAAACAGCTGTTTGTGTTGTTTGTTTGTATCCAGCAGACCATTTCATAAAGTTTTACAAAATTTCGCCAAAATATGCGAAACAAATATGCTTTCTACCATTGACTTTTTCACCACGATAATGCAAAAATAAATGTAATTTATTCACGATATTTTTCAGTCTTTTTAATATTAAAAAATGTCGCAAAACTCTAAAGGAACATTTGAAGAAGATATTATTTTCGATAGAATTGGTATGTTGGGTAATGAAATGCTTGTGAAAATAAAAATTTTAAAAATAGATTTGACAGAAGGTGCGAAAAACGATTAGCTGCTATTCTATTCGAGAAAGACTACTACTTATTTGAAAGAAACGCGAAAAATTGTGATTTGTTTTCCTTTTTGATTTTCTTAAACATGGAAATTTGACAAAAGACAATTGATTTTCAATGCAAATTGTGTCTCAGAGCATGAATATGCTCTCTCTCCTACATGAATATGGGCTCTCTTTTACAGCATTGCCATATTGAAATACCTAAATACAGTTTAAATTTCCTTTTATTTTGTGCATTAAGAATGTGGATAATGCACGAATTAATTTGAATTAAGGCAGTTAATGCAAATTAACGCTGCCGTCTGTCTAGGGTAAAAAAAAATATTGAATAATAGGGTCGTTCAAAATTTTATTTCAGGAAGACATAAATACATTTTGAAAATCCTCTAAAATAGAACATATTAGAATCAAAATTTAAATATAACGCATTCAGAACTCTCATAGGTAATTTTTGTTACACGTTTAGGATGAAAAGCAGTATTTTATGGTAACAAATTTCGAAGTTTCAAATTTCATGAGTAGACCCTATTACATTTTGAAAACTAAATTTGCAAAAACAGTAAAAACACAGCTGTTTGTCACTTCTATCTTATATAAATATGCCTTGCTTACTCTTGTGCCAGACTCTGAAAATAACACATGAAAATATTTTAGCTTTTAAGAGAGAGCGGAGGTGAAGGAGCTCCATTTCTCCCTTCTTACCCATAAGCTCAAAACATTTTCATGAAAATTTTCATAGTCTGGCACAAGACTTAAAATTGTATATTGACAATTTGAAAATAAACACTATTCAAACCGACTGATGGGGGTTCATTTTAAAATCAAAACTGTTTTGATTTTCATCAGTCTTGAAAAACACACACATTAGGCCGGGGCGATTTGTATGGAAGGAAAAAAATGTTAACGAGCGCCTCGAGTTTCTGATTCTTGGGATTATACTAAGCAAAAAAGTGTACTAGACCATATGTTTAAAGTGAAAATCGAGCCCCCGGATTTGACTTGAAGTTTTTTTATCCAGGTTTTTTGGATATTTTCGCATATAACAGCCAAACGATTGAGATTTTCGATCCAACACAAAGACAAAAGTTGTAACCTAGACAATGATTAAGAACTCTCTAGTACATCTCAAAAGCATTGGAATGTTCCTACAGGCAGTTTTAGCCTAGAGAAAGTGAAACATTTTCGGAAAATATCGATAAATGACAGTGTACTACAAAATGGAAATCAAACTCAGTGGGCGGAAAATTACTTTTGGAGATGCAAGCCCTTGGTGAGCATACTAAGAACCCAAAAGGAAATGCCCACCATAGATCAAGTTTCTAAGATATTGCGTGATTAATGTTTTAATTTTGGCCCCTTAATTTGTGAGAAAATTTATATCTCTGTTTAGCGTTACTGTAGTTTCATTTTGAGATTACATGTCTTCTGTCAAATCGATGAACCCGAATCTTTTCGTACAACATTTCATCCTTCTAACTCCTTTCATGTAATTTTCAAAAAAACAAATTTAAGTCAAAAGTACAGCTAATTAAAACCGATAACACTAAAATTTTTAAAAATATTCCGTTGTTGTTTTTGTTTTGCACTCCCCATTCTCAAGGATCAGTCAATATTGTTGTTATCCCACTACTACCTCGATTTGCGTCAGCATATAAATTGTAGATTTTATTTCGATTTGCTTTACTGATTCGATTTTTTTGTTTCGAATCATTACTGAATCGATTTACGTTATTTAATCATGAGTATGATAAAACTGTCACACATGTTTTTATCAATTGTTGTCGGTAACTTAAAAAATGAGTTAAAGATTTGCACTACGAGATAGATAGAAAATCAAAACCAGGGAAAAATGCTTCTACACCAAATTCTAGGTTTATACATTTTCAACGGTTAAAGGAAAAGTTTCTCATCTACAAGTATCGAATCTGCGGAAAGATTTGAAGCTAGTCGAGAGTGGTTTGAAAAGTTTAAATCGAGAGCAAATCTGAATAATATTACATTAAAAGAACGACCACCATTTATCGCAGATATTGCAGCCGCGAAAGAAGTTGCAGGTGTAGAAGAATAAGACATTCATGCGTTCTTAACGTCTCACGACGAACTAATGACCAACGAAGACTTATTTTCCAGTGACATGGCACATGTATTAGAAGTGGAATCGCTTGAGGCTCATTGAGCTTTTTCATTCAGGTATTAATGCTTTGCTTAAGCTATTTTTGGTAAAAAATGAAAGGCAAAGGGCAACCCAGTGTGAATATTTCTCGGTCATACTTTAGTCTTTTGCCAGAAGTGTTCTCTTCTTATATTTTTATTATGTCAGAAGAAAGCCAGAAAAATTAGAACAATTTTAAATTTAAAAAATTTTGGAACCAATTAAAAAATTCTTCACATAAACATATGGAAAAACATGTTTCAATTTGCGTTGTTTCGTATTGCATTGGAGTTCGTCGGAACCAATCGTTAACGCAAATAGAGGTATTAGTGTAATTAAATTGATGCGTGATCATTGATTTGTTGCTTTTGATATGCGCAACACTGTATGTACATATGTATGTACATATATGTATGTAATGATTAGACAGCGGAATTTTATAGAACCCCTATTTTTGGTCCGATTTTGGGACTGGGCATATTTTTGGCTTCTGATTAAATTGCAATCGAAACAAAAAATTATGCAAAATGCATAAATTTTTGCATATGCAAAATTTATGCATTTTACATATTTTCTTATGCAACAAATATTTCAATAATAGGTACAAACATGTTTTTGTGTACAATTTTTCTGTTTAAAATTCTCTTCAGACAAGTCAATAAAATAGAGAAATGTATAACCACAGCCACAACCTTCAAAATACCGAAAATCGGGAGGTATCGTTCTATGGGGGCTATATGAAGGCCTGAATCTAATCCGCCAAATTGTAGGTCGAAAGTTTTTGCTCCCAACTTTCTTTTTTAATACCAACTTTCAGCCATTTCAGCGGGATATTAAGGCGACAACCTTCAAAATACAGGAAATCGGGAGGTACCCTTATATGGGGTATATATGAAGACGTGCACCTATACCGACAAATTTCAGGTGGAAAGTTTTATACCCCCAACGAAGACTAAATGCCAAATTTCAGTCATTTCGGTGGGATATTGAGGCCACAACCTTCAAAATACCGAAAGTCGGGAGGTACCGTTCTATGGGGGCTATATGAAGACGTGAACCTGTGCCGACAAATTTCAGGTGGAAAGTTTTGTACCCCCAACGAAGACTAAATGCAAAATTTCAGTCATTTCGGTAGGATATTGAGGCCACAACCTTCAAAATACCGAAAATCGGGAGGTACCGTTCTATGGGGGCTATATAAATACGTGGACCTATACGGACAAATTTCAGGTGGAAAGTTTTATACCCTCAACGAAGACTAAATACCAAATTTCGGTCATTTCGGTGGGATATTTAGACCACAAATCCTTGAATATATTTTTGCATATTTTTATTTTATACAAATATGTAAAAATATGTACGATATGCAAACTATACAAAAATTTCTGGGCCTAATTCGTTTTATTTTGTAATAAAACGAGTTTCTGCCTAATCAGATTTTCTCTACGATCATCCTAACCATATATGCATTTGCATAGGATTCCGCTGTCTAGTAATGATATGATGATCAAATTTCTGAAAAACAAAACGTTATGTTATTTTGGTTATGTTGTGTGACTTTTAAGCTTTTTTTCAGTTATAACCTCTTATAGTAACTTCAAAAATTTACCAAAGAGCTGAAAAATAAAATAAATTAACATAATTTTGTGCGGAAGGCTTTTTATCGAATCGCCCTATAATTAAGATTTTAACTAATATCAAATATACAAAATATGATGCATAGATGTGAGGTTGTAATAAAGACAAAACCCTAACGTACATATTTCCAAAATACCAAAACAAATCTCAACCCTACACCCCAACACTGACCATAATTTCAAAATTTTGCTTGCTGTGGACAATCTACAAAACCCTTTATCAAATCATAGACAAACACCATCGATTGCAATTTGCGTCTGATTTTTAATGAAATAATCTGTAGATGCGCACAATATACATATTTCGACACCATGTGATTTAGATATGAGGCAATTCAAAACGAATAATTTTAGATTCTTAATGTCTTCCAATTTTTGCTGAGAACTGTACAGTTATTTCCCAAAATTGAACTGTACAGTTATTTCCCAAAATTGAAAAAGTACAGGTTAATACTCTGAACGACAATATTAATACATAAATATTACAAAAGTCGAAAATGTGTTTTAAAAATAAAACACTGTAAATATTTTAAATTTCAGCAAAATTCGGATAAATTCTATTGCAGACTTAGCACCCCGGGTGAGATTCGAACTCACGACCCTAAGTGTGTAAAGCTTATGCGCTACCAACTGCGCCACCGAGGCCAATCCGTATATAGCAATCATACACATATAAGAATTCATAACAATATAATTAGCTTGCTTGTTAAACAAAAACAACAACTACGTAATGTGCGGTCAGATAAGAATGAAAAAAGCAAACACACAACAGAACAAATGACCAAACAAGCGCTAAACGATTTCATTCATCTACCTAATAAACGATAAATGAATGAAGCGTAAAAAATCAGAGGCGATGCCAAATATAGACATCACACAACAAGAGAGAATCAAATAACCCAGTTGTTCAATAAATAGCAATTGTCTACTTTGACATAGGCATGTAACTAGTTACTCATTGATCCTAGTTACTTTACACCCAAAAATGGCACACAAAATAGCCTATAGCCCGCTTTTGTCACTGGAAAGGAGGCAAGGAACTATCATGTTAATTCACTAGTTACAGGTAATGCGGCGTGTAATATATTGCCATTTTATAGACTACCGATGGATAGTGTAGTAGACAATGTTTCTCTCTTGTAATCTCTTTTCAACATTATTTCTTTTTTTTAACAAAATAGAAAAAATATTCTGTCATTTTGTTTGTTTATTCATAATTAAAAAACTTATTGATGCGTTTGTTGTGAAAAAAAATTAAGATGCAAAAAAGAACGTGTTACCAGCTAAATCAAAAGAAGGATGAATAATTTAAGAAGAATATTTACAATATATACAAATGTGGTAAGTATTGATACATATCTTGACACAATTCACTATCGCGTAATTTCATTAAACTTCTATACATTTCATTTCAGAAACTTTTGAATGATCTAAAGGACCCACGAGAAAAACATTACAAGGACCATATAAACATAAGTCGCTGTATCAAGTAGTCATACACTAGTTCCAGCATCAAGGATCAAGATCTATATGTATACAAGATTATATTGTCCTTTGTAAAATATTTGCACTCCATGTATTAAAATAAAGTGTGACTAATGCATATATGCATTAACCCATTATCTGACTTCAAGTTACTAGTAGTTTTGGCTATCATTTCTGACTACCGATTGACTGGTTACTCGTACTGCACTGAGGAGACAATTGCCTTTCACACGACTATCGAATTGGGTGGTTACTGGTAATGCGGTGAGGGGACAATTGCCTTTCACATGACTATCGAATTGGGTGGTTACTGGTAATGCAGTGAGGGGACAATACACCCCTTCCTATGACATCCCCATGTTAAATTCACCAGTCTATAACATTGCGAGTAGATTGGGTGGTAACTAGGGGTGTTTACCAGTAGCCAGCAAAATTGCTAGTTATTCCCTAGTTACCCGAACAACTGGGTAATATCGAAAAACTCATTCTCAATTATACTAACACAGTTAGACAACAAATGTATTGTAAATACCTACCAAAATTGTAAAAAAAAAATCATAATAATTGTTCGTTAATGGCATCAAATTATGTAAAAAGTATATGACCTTTTGTGCAAATTTCTTGCTATTGGTCCTCTAAACAATATTCCGTCAAAATATACAAAATTTATTTGCAATTTATAACAAATATGGACTAAAAAAATAATTACCTACTCCTTTTAGGTGACAATAAATGTATTGCAAAGGGAAAAGCAGTACTATAAAACTAATCATTTTTGCACACTTTTGTAGTTATTATGCATTTTTATGACTTTTGCGGCTAATAATGGACTAACAGTATTGAATGTGATAAAGTTCAGTGATAAAAAAAGCCGTCATGGAATGTCTTCATACGGTAAAAGACGCTTGAGACCATATTAACAATAAACAATGACTCAATATGTATTGTCGAATAATGGACCAATGCAAAACAGTCCGATTTTGGCTTTGAAAACATCAAAATACTTCTGGAAAGTATAGGGAAAATAGACCCTCAGTGCAGTATTTTTAAATGACCTGCAACAGGGCTCTACTTACTCTTTCAATAGTATTGGAATGACTTCATTTTTACTAAATGGATAGATATTACCCTCTGCTATCATAATAAATCTCAAAAAGTGCGCCAAATCCAATAAAACCCAACAAATATGGAAATTAAACCCGTTCTGGAAAAGCTGGAATACCGAATTTTTGGGTAGTACATTCCACACCAAGCAAAAAAGTATGCGAAATCGGGTTCACGGACATAATAATGATTGGGAAGACATTCCCACTGAGTAAAAGGGATCCAGAACATGCCGAGCCTAAATTTCGGGTTAACTGAGCTCATTAACACTCTCAAATGAATGTCCAAAGTGGATAAACAACTTATTAAGGAATACTACTTTGGTAATTCTCCAAGAAAGCATAGATTAGGTAATTTTTGCAATTCTTTTATTGTCACCCCCAAGTAGTAGATAATTCTTATTTTAGTCCGCATTTGTTATAAATCGCAAAAAAACTTTGTATATTTTGACGGAATATTGTTTTGAGGAGCAATCACAAGAGATTTACACAAAAAACCTATAGTATAGTATATAGTATAAACGAATAATTAATATGAAATTGGTTACAATGTAGAGTTGTATAGTTCATGAACGAACTAGTTCAATTGAACGATTCATTGAAAAGAGCGTATGGATCAGTCGATATAGTTCATTATAGTTCAAAAGCTCACTGAGCGCCGACCGAAAGATCCACGAAGAACGAACAACGAACGATGCAAAATTTAGTTCAGCATGCCATTCACATATGAATAAAGTGACGCCGTCCTCTGTGATAAGTGATGCCTTCGTAATGTAATGAGTTCTGTTTATGTTGTTGGTCAATGTGAAGTGTCGAATCCATTACATATTCAATGTGCCTTGTTTTGGATAGAAAAAGGAAAAAAATAAAAAGAAACATACACACACAAAGTTTTTTTCGCAGTGGTAATTTCTACACACATACACAACATAATTACAATTTTTTCGAAGGACGCTTTTTTTTAACTGCAAAGTTAATCATTCTTTATGAATGGAATAAAAATATATACATATATGTAATTTTTTGTATTTTAGTTATGCTATTCTAATGTTTGTTCCTATTTGGTGCATGTATGTGTTTTTATCCAGCGAACCGTTAAGAGCCCATGAACGATTCTGATCCGAATGATTCAACTGGATAGTGAACTATGAACTAGATTACTGAACTAGTTCAGTTAAAAGAGCTGATATATTGAACTAGATCTTTCAAATGAACTAGATTGTACAACTCTATTACAATGTTGGTCTTTGCAATACATTTGTTGTCTAACTATGTGTGGTATACGGTTATGAAGATAATAGGTTTTTAGTTCGAAAATACTCGCTTCAGATAAGGAAAGATCTAAATAAATATTGAAAACAATATAATTTCTTTTAAATAAATTTCATTCTTTCATCACATTTCATCCAATAAATATCGAAATAGCCTTACGGCCCCTGTGGTTAATCAGTAGTTTAACCTACAGTTCCGAACAAAATTTTTAATACACCAATCAAAATACAAGCGTTTTAATTATAAATGTTAAATTACTCGTAAAGCAGTACAGTTTATAAAAATGTGTGTGTTTTAATAGTCTGGCGTAATCCCATTGTTTTTGTTTTAATATTTTAAAAAAATTTGGAGAAAATTTGACATTGTGCGCCAAGGGGTTTGACGGTATTTTTACGATTTTATCCAAATTTTCCAGCTGATTTGGCTGTGATTTGCATTTTAAGCTCTGAGTGAACAAAACAGCTGCTTGCAAAAAATGTTCAATATAGGTCTACGTTTAGGTATAGCCGCCATATAAAGTTAAATCCCGATTTTCGGTATCTTGACAATAAATTAATAGTAATGATATTAAAAAATACCAGAAGAAGTCATTTACAACAAATTTATTTTTGAAGGAAGTTAGAGAACGAATTATGACTATGATTTTCTTTTCGTAAGAACTTTGTCAATGCCATCAACTATAGGTTTAATTTTGGAAATCGTGCATTTACCTCAATTCAATTTTTGCGCAACAAATGTGCCTCGTATCCCCGTATTACATATTGATGAGTTTTTGTTTATGATTAGATCACATCTAAAATATAAGGTGAATTGATAAAGAACGCCTGCCTCACTTTGTGCGTGAGGTTTTTTAATCAAATCACATTATATTTAAGTTTTTATCTAATTTTAAATATAATTTTTTTTGAACAAAAGTTGTTGGTGTGCCAATGATTTTATTCAGCACTGTATGAATTTCACCATCATCCTCCATAATATCTTAAGACCATACAATCTCCTTTTCCATTTCTTATGAAGTTTCATTTATCCACAACGAATGAAGAAATTAGTAACCTTCTTAATGCAAATTGCGTTTTCAGCTACAATCTGAAGACAATATAAAGTGCATAGAAACGAGGGTGGTAATAAAAGTCTATTAATGCTATTAGCATCTATATGGAACTGAATTGACATCGAATATATGCACGATAGTTGCTGTAATCATACTCAAAATAATGTATTTCGTATTTTAATTGTATTTTTATTGCCGCTATTTGACATTATAACATCCTCGTATATTTAGTCAACTGTTGGAGCATTTCTAATTCTCATTGCAATCATAATAATCTAAAGCAAAACGATAACTAAAAATATACATTGTTGAGAAGCTCATAAAATAAAGACATATAAACGTCAAGAGCTTATGCAAAATGTTTCTCCTCTCTCAAAGCATACATAGATTATAGAAATACTACACATTGTCTACATTATTCCGTAGAGAATAGTGTTGTATGTTACGGCTTTAGAAATCGGGTTTCCAGATAGCATTGTATAATATGGATATATGGATTTACGCAAGAGTTAAAGTGAATTTAGAAATAGATCCTTGACAATGACGTCATGCTACAACGCTATCTTAACAAATTTACTGAGCCATGGTGAGTAAGAAAGATTATATGGCCAATTTTGTATAGAACAATAATAAGTATCGGATTAAGCAAGCAAAATAAGACTAAAATATGATTAGATTAAAATGTGGTATGAAAAAATCTTAGTATAAAAATGAACTGGGACCCAACATTTTTGTTATTACGATCATAACTCATTTGACAAAACAATCTTCCCCCAAGTGCATAATATTCGATTAATTCTATCAAGATATCTACATCACTACTTTCTTCCAAAATATAAAATATACATATGAAAGATAGTTAGGTAACAAGTTCTCTTGGTAAAAAGGAATCATCGTTACGTAAGATAGAAACCATTGCAAAAAAAGGAAACTAGCAACTATGTGAACGTTCAAGTTGGGAATGTGTCCTGGCCGTACTTGTTGTTCTTGAAGTTGTTGTTGTTGTTAGTCTAATCGTAAGTGTTATCTGGTACGAGTACTACAAGACACATGATACAGATACTTAAATATACGATTTCCCCATACACAAACATATGCAAAAGATACAGATGGCAAAACACATCGACTACAACAAATACAGAGTCATGTGATTTCGTACACGAAAGTTTCTTCAAGATTTCTTCTCGTTTAGTTTGTGTCGAGTGTCTTGTTTTCCTGTATGAAAAATATCCAAATACTAGTACTAGAAAATTGTGTAATTCTTAAGGGTGCCATAAATGTTACATATGTACCCAATATACATATATGTTACATGTATGATAAAAAAAAAACAAGTAAGAAAGGCGTTATGTTCGGCTGGGCCGAACTTTTTATACCCTGCACCACGAACTGTATTGAAGTGAATAGGAACAATTAGTTTAATTTAATTTGATGAAAGTACTAAACTCTTCCTTTTGTTGCAGGAGTAGTACATACAGCCCATATGGGTCGTCATTGTTGTTCTTTCCAAAGCATGGACTAATATTTTCAATTTTTATAAAACGTTGCCCTGCACCGATAAATTTCTGGAGGAAACTGTAACTCCACCGAAGACTAAATACCAAATTTTAGTCATTCCGGTTGAATAATGTGGCTAAAACTTCCAAACTGTGGAACAATAACGGAAAAATTCAGGTGGAAAGTCTTATACCACCAACGAAGACTAAATATTAAATTTCCACCGTTTCGATGGGATATTAATGGCACAACCTTCAAAATACCAAAAATCGGTAAGTACGCTTCTGTCGGGGTTATCTGAAGACATGGACTTTTACTGAAAATTCTCTTCTGCAATATTTTATACCCGCATAGAAGTCTAAATACCAAATTTTAATCATATCGGTGGTATATTGAGGCCACAACTTTCAAAATACCGAAAACCGATAGGTACGGTTCTATGGGGGCTGTGTGAGTCCACAACTTTCAAAATACCGAAAACCGATAGGTACCGTTCTATGGGGGCTATCAGAGGTCGTCGACCTATACCGACAATTTTCAGGTGGAAAGTTGTAAACCCCCAGCATTAATCTTCTACCAAATTTCAGCCATTTTGGTGGGATATATGTATAGGCCACAACCTTCAAAATACCAAGAATCGGGAGGTACCGTTCTCAGGAGGCTATATTAAAGCCTGGACCTATACCGACAAATTTTAGGTGAAATGCTTCATACCCCTGTCAATGACTTAACACCAAATATCAGCCATTTCGGTGGGGAATTGAGGCCACAACCGTCAAAATAACGAAAATCGGGAGGTACACTTCTATGGCGACTATATGAAGACATAGGCCTATACCTACAAATTTCGTACTCCCAACGAAGACTAAATACCAAATTAAACCCATTTCGGTGGGATTTTGAGGCCACAACCTTCAAAATACCGAAAATTGGGAGGTACCGTTCTATGAGATCTATATGAAGGCGTGGACCTATACCGACAAATTTCAGGTTGAAAGTTTAGCACACAAAATGTCAACCATTTCGGTGGGGATTTGAGGCCACAGCCTTCAAAATACCGAAAATCGGGTGGTACTGTTCTATGGGGGCTATATGAAGGCGTGGACATATACCGACAAATTTCAGGTTGAAAGTTTTGCACCCAAATTTCAGCCATTTCGGTGGGATATTAGGGACACGACCTTCACAATACCGAAAATCGGTAGGTACCGTTCTGTGAAGGCTATATGTAGACGTGGACCTATACCGACAAATTTGAGGTGGAAAGCTTTGTACCCCCAACGAAGATTAAATGCTAAATTTCAGCCTATTCGTCCATTTTTGAAGGCTAAAACCTTCCAAATACCGAACATCGGGAGGTATCGATATCTATGGGGGCTATAACAAAACATGGGCCGATACTGACAAATTTCTGGTAGAAAGTTTTGTAGTCCCACACAAGACTAAATACCAAATTTCAGCCATTTCGGTGTGATAATGAGGCTAAAACCTTCAAAATACCGAATATCGCGAAGTTTTGTAGCCCCAAAAGAGACTAAATGCCAAATTTCGGCCATTTCGTTGAAATACTGAGGCTAAACCCTTAAAATTATCGAAAATCGGGAGGTACCGTTCTATGGAGCTATATCAAAACGTGGACCTGTGCTGACAAATTTCTGGGGGCAAGATTTGTAGCCCTAAAAAGGACTAAATACCAAATTTCAGCTACTTTGGTGTGATAACGAGGCTAAACCCTGCGAAATGCCGAAAATCGGGATTTACCGTTTTATGCGGGTATGTCAAAAAGTGGACATATACCGACAAATTTCTAAGGGAAAATTTTGTAGACCCGAAAAAATACTAAGTACCAAAGCACGCTGATCAAGAATATATATAGTTTGTAGGGTCTAAAATTATTATCTCGAGTAATTACAAACGGAATGACAAACTTAATATACCCCCATAGTATGGTGAGGGTATAAAAAATGACAAAAAATGCAGAGTGTTTGAAAAATAGTTGAAATGCTTACGATAGTTATAAGATGTGACCTACTAACCTAATGCAATAATTTAATTGATTCATTTATTAAATATCATCTGTGGTGGAATATGTAATTACTTTCTTCTTTACCGACAAAAATCGGTAGGAATTGAAACGCAAAATTTTGAATTAAAACTTTAAATACCAACATAACATACCAAGAATATTAGGCAAAAACAATAGTTATGGACGCTTTAAAGTTTCTATGCCATTATTTGTGAGATTTTAATTAATTGTGCTGTATGACCTAAGGAGATTCTATTGAAAAAGTTATATCTAATAAAAAAGCGAATAATTAATATCGGCTGATGTGTAGGACTTCGATAGATACGAGTATAACTTTTTCAATAGAATCTCCTTAGATCATATAGCTCGATTAATTAAATTAATTAAAATCTCATTGACTTTTACTTCGCACTTTATAGACAAGTTGTTGTCCTTCAATATTGCTCCCTACTTTTCCATTTTTATTTTTTCATTAAGTACATACATTAATTTTAATTATTTAACACTTTCAACAGCTGGAGCCCAGCCTAAAGGCATACTATAGCAACATAGGTACATACACGCAGAAAAATTTATGTGGGACCGGTTGCAAACAAATTAATGTTTGGATCCAAACATAATATGTTTGGGTCCAAACAAATATATGTTTGCAACATTTTGTAACATATCTCAATTTGATATGTTTGGGTACCAACATATTTTTTATGTTAGAACATTTTTTTCATGGGTGGAGAGAGGATGTTTGTCAACGAGAGTAATAACAGTGCTCTCGCGGCTGTGGGTTGCTGTTTTATAATGAAGAGTTGTGTGTATTGTATAATAGATGACGTAGAAGCGAAGAAGGGGGCTTTGGTGGCGTGTATGCGACAAACTCGTGTGTTTCTTGTTTTGTTGTTGTTAACCAACTTAGGAGGAGAAGAAGAAAAGAAGAAATTATATGAATTATATTTTATTTCTTTCTTCAGTGTTTTAGATGCCTTTGTAGAGTCAAGACGGTAAAGTGAGTGAATAAATCAGTGTTTTGTGTTTTCTTAAAGAAATTGTGCTTTTTAGTAAATTAAATGCCCAATACATTTTATAATTGAATAGGAAAGTTGAATGGAATTATATTATTGGACAAGGAAGAAATCGCATATAATATTGGTAATTACATACATACTTATGTATATTTGAAATATGGCATATCCATATTTATTTATTACATTACATAATCATTTGATTCTAGATGCCGATTCCCCGCTGATGATTTCAACTATGAGGACAATTTGTTTTATTTCACAACAAAGGAGAAGCGTTCAACTACGTTTCTATATATTTTTTTCTTTTTAAAAGTGTGACTATTTACAAATTATTTCAATCAGTTTTTCTTTTATTAAATTGTGTTATGTATTTCTTTGGAATTTTGTATGTACCTATGTGTTTGTTGTTCTTTTGCCTTCCAATAAACAACCTCAACATTTGTGTGTATACTATGGACATAGCCAGTGAGTTCTTACTGAGAGCAAGTGAGCACACATTTTAAAGTGTTTTACATTGAATTTTACGCTCCCTTGCTCTTAGTAAGCGCTCACTGGTGCATGTGTTTGTTTTTCTTTGTGCCTTTTGGGTTTGTATTTTTTTGCACCCAAACATATAAAATGTTTGCACCCAAACATAAAATTGTTTCCACCCAAACATAAAATTGTTTGCACCCAAACATAAATATCTTTGCACCCAAACATATATATGTTTGCATCCAAACATATATATGTTTGCACCCAAACATATATATATGTTTGCACCCAAACATATATTTGTTTCCACCCAAACATATATATGTTTGCACCCAAACATATATTTGTTTCCACCCAAACATATATTTGTTTGCAGACCCAAACATATATTATGTTTGGGACTGTTGCAAACATATATATGTTTGCTGCAAAATATGTTTGGGACATATGTTAGAGAGGCCGATTTTTTTTTGCGTGTACATACGAGTATTTATATTTTTGCGGTTTCATTAGCCTAAATGCACATGACTGTTTCGCACGAAATTTTTAAGTTACAAATCTCATTTATGAAAAATGGATTTCATATTGCATTTTAACGTCAGTTAATTAAATTATGCGTCAATTCTTGTAGCTGCACAAGAGAAAAAATAGATGAAAATCAACAATATCACCACATGCAAAAACCACAAAGTTTTATTAAAATCAACACCTCTCTACAAATTTGAACATACATACATACAAATGTACAGATGTATGTATACATGTATTGCAATAAACTAAGAGAATTTGATACAGCAAGCAAGCTTACGGCATTATCAGACATCTACATTGAACAAACTCCACGTTCTCATACCCCAAAAGTGTGCTATAAAATAAAAGTGAAACGAACTAAACTGCAAATGTATTGCCTAAAGCAAACATAAAAAAATAGCTGAAAACCAATTAGTTTTTACTCAACAGAAACAGCAACGCCTTCCAAATAACTGCAAACACGTAAAACAAAACCACAAGCAGCAGCAGAAACAGAAATAGCAGTTTTGAAAACGAATAAAATTAACAGATTCTAGGGAATACATATTTTCATTGGCTATATTAAATTTTGTACTGCTTGTTATTTTATGATATTTAAGATTTCAAAATTCCGCAAATCGTCCTGCAGCTACACAAATTAGTTGTTTATAAAATATTCAAATCATCTTTGAAATTCTGGATTTATAAAATTTCAGAAAATGTGAAGTAACTCTTGTATTTAAATCTAATACGCTTAATAGCCTCAAGATATGCTCTGTTTGATGGTATTTAGCAAACAAATCCTGTTCATCATTTTGTATCTGGTTAGAGTGGATAGGATAACATTATATTGCCAATCAGATTTTCTATAATGTTGGTTCATTTTTCGCATCAAAACACTCACATACGACTGTGGGCAACAAAATCATGCCTGAGCATTATCAGTCAGATTGTATGCAGCATTTGCTTTGCTTCACACTGGCAAAAATTGTGTTCTCTGTTGTTTTAAATGTGGAAAAGATTTTGTTTTGTCAAAGGCCCCAAAGGCAGAGCGTAAACCATGATAAAAGTCAAAACTAGACAACGAAGTGGAAAATGTGAACAACATTTTCTACTTAGTGTTAGAG
This sequence comes from Musca autumnalis, assembly GCF_047663935.1. NCBI lineage: Eukaryota > Metazoa > Arthropoda > Insecta > Diptera > Muscidae > Musca > Musca autumnalis. Next base: position 1,911,776 of record NW_027411755.1, on the reverse strand, counting down.
CATTTAGACATGGATGAAGATAAGCATGTTTCGAAATGTCGCTAATATCAAGACAATTACAAATATGTACATATTTTTGACACTAACGCTGTCATAGCTTCCTCGCAAAAAGTCAACTGTTTACAAAACAGTTTTGCGAAAGAGAATGACAAAGTATTTTTGCAACGTGAATATCTCCAATGTTTTAGTAAACATTATGTGATCCCGTTTTTGGATCCGCAGACTTATGCAACACTGCACTATAGGTAATTTGGCCTGTTTTTGAGGCAAAAATTAATAGCGATGGACTTATGGGCTTTTTATATATTTTTGATGCTTTATATGCAAAAGTAAGATAAAACAAAGAATTACACAGTAAAATTCGGATATAGCGAACATCGGTTATAAGGAACTACGTTTATAGCGAACAAAGTTTTGTGTTTCCAACGAATTTTTCTTAATATTTGTACACACATTAAACTTCTAAAAACGACCACGATTATAACAAAAAAACTGGTTACCCCACGAGTAGAATTTTTTCCAACTTGTTAGGATTTACAGGCCCGCTTTAAAGTAAGTTTAAAAGTAAGTTCTAACAAGAATTTTGCAGATGAACACGTTTATAATGAGCGCCGGATTTAACGAACAAATTTTCTTTTCCTACCCCCATTCTCATTTTACCCATTTTTTTCGTCCCAACCCAATGAACGCGGTTAAAACAAAAGAAAAAGGATTATAATGAACTAAAATATGATCCACCAAAAGATTTTTATAAACATTGATATGTTTAAAATATTGATTCGCGAAGAGATCTGTATAAATATTATTTTTTTAAAAGGACCAACTAAATCACGCAATCATGATCCCTAGTTAGAACGTATTACGGCTATAATTAACAAAAATGTTGACCACAGCACATCTGTATATTTTTACAACAGACGGTGTATATTTCTTAAACAAAATGACTTTTTAGTTCAAATCAGATGCTCTTTTGTGTCCTTCACCAAACAAAAAATGTAAAAAAAAATATTTTTTCTGCAAGGAGGACACCTTCAAAATAGTGATATAACTTAAAAAAACGCAAAAAATCGTATCTTGGTAATTATGTGTTGATTCAGGACCCTTTGCTGAAGATATTCCCTGTGGGAGAATTTCAGACAAAGTTGGACAATCTTCTATCTATATATATAAAAGAGCAGTGAGGTGAGGTATTCACTGACTGACTGACTGACTGATTCATCACCGCCCAGACGAAACCGCTGAAGCTAGAAAGTTGAAATTTTGGGTGTATGTTGCTGTTGGTGTGTAGGGGTGAGATAAGGCTGGGTTTTTGGAAATTCGACCCAGAAGTGTACGAAACGTACTAAAAGGTACTAAATATGGTACCCTTTGTATTAGGCAAACGGTAAGAACTAGAATTCTGGAATTTGGAACGAGTGTAACTGATGGAAATCTAGAAAGATGTACCAAAGGGTTTTTGGAAATTCGACCTCTAAGTGTACGAAAAGTACTAAAACTTACAAAATTTAGTACCAATTGTGTATTTTGAACGGATATAGCTAGAATCATGGAATTTGGTATGGAAATCAAGGTTGGGAAGTGGAGTTGATGTAATTAAATGGTTTTGGAAAATCGTACTAATGTGTACGAAAAGTACTAAATGATACTAAATTTAGTACAAATTATATTTGGGTGAACGGATAGAGCTGGAATTCTGAAATTTGGAATTAAGATCACTGTTGAAGTGTAGGAGTTAGACATGAGGGTGATTTTGGAAATTCGTACTTATGTGTACGAAAATTACTAAATGGTACTAAATTTAGTACAATTTGGTTTTGGGTGAACGGATAGAGCTGGAATCTTGAAATTTGGAATTAAGATTACTTTTAAAGTGTTGGATTGACAAATGAGGGTGGTTTTGGAAAATAGTACTTTTGTGTACGACAATTACTAAATGGTACTAAATTTAGTACAATTTGGATTTTGGGTGAACGGATAGAGCTGGAATCCTGAAATTTGGAATTAAGTGTAGGATTGAGACATGAGGGTGATTTTGGAAATTCGTACTTATGTGTACGAAAAGTACTAAATTTAGTACAATTTGGATTTGTGTGAACGGATAGAGCTGGAATCCTGAAATTTGAAATTAGGGTCAATTGTGGAGAGTAACAAAGAAAGGTTTTTGGAAATTCGAACTATAAGTGCACGAAATGTACTAAATGGTACAAAATTTAGTACAATTTGGATTTGGGTGAACGGATAGAGCTGGAATACAAACATTTGGAATGAGGGTCACTGATGAAGAGTAACAATGAAAGGTTTTTGGAAATTCGAACTATAAGGGTACGAAAAGTACTAAATGGTACTAAATTTAGTACAATTTTGAATTGTGTGAACGGATTGAGCTGGAATACAGACATTTGGAATGAGGGTCACTGATGAAGAGTAACAATGAAAGGTTTTTGGAAATTCGAACTATAAGTACACGAAAAGTTCTAAATGGTACTAAATTTAGTACAATTTAAATTTGGGTGAACGGATTTAGCTGGAATCCTGAAATTTGTAATGAGGGTCACTGATATAGAGTAACAAAGAAAGGTTTTTAGAAATTCGAACTAAAAGTTCACGAAAAGAACTAAATGGTACTTAATTTAGTACAATTTGGATGTGGGTGAACGGATAGAGCTGGAATGAGGATCACTAATGAAGAGTAAAAATGAAAGTTTCTGGAATTCGAACTATAAGTGTACGAAAAGTAATAAATGGTACTAAATTTAGTACAATTTGGGGTTGGGTAAAAGAATAGAGCTGGAATCCTGAAATTTGGAATTAAGGAAAGGTTTTTGGAAATTCGAACTATAAGTGCACGAATAGTACTAAATGGTACAAAATACAATTTTGATTTGGGTGAACGGATTGAGCTGGAATACAGACATTTGGAATGAGGGTCACTGATGAAGAGTAACAATGTAAGGTTTTTGTAAAGGTTTTATAAGGGTACGAAAAGAACTAAATGGTACTAAATTTAGTACAATTTGGATTTGGGTGAACGGATAGAGTTGGAATCCTGAAGTTTGAAATTAGGGTCACTGATGGAGAGTAACAAAGAAAGGTTTTTGGAAATTCGAACTACAAGTGCACGAAAAGTTCTTAATGGTACTAAATTTAGTACAATTTGGATTTGGGTGAACGGATTGAGCTGGAATCCTGAAATTTGTAATGAGGGTCACTGATGGAGAGTAACAAAGAAAGGTTTTTAGAAATTCGAACTATAAATGCACGAAAAGTACTAAATGGTACTAAATTTAGTACAATTTGGATTTGGGTGAACGGATAGAGCTGGAATCCTGAAATTTGGAATGAGGATCACTGATGAAGAGTAAAAATGAAAGTTTTTGGAATTCGAACTATAAGTGTACGAAAAGTAATAAATGGTACTAAATTTAGTACAATTTGAGTTTGGGTCAAAGAATAGAGCTGGAATCCTGAAATTTGGAATTAAGGTCACTGATGGAGAGTAAAAAGAAAGGTTTTTGGAAATTCGAATTAAAAGTATACGAAAATTACTAAATAGTACTAAATATAGTACAATTTGGATATGGGTTAACGAATAGGGCCGGAATCCTGAAATTTGGAATGGGGGTCACTGATGAAGAGTAAGAAAGAAGTGCCAAAGGTCGAAATGTCCTAAATGGTAGTGAGTTTAGTATGATTTGGATTTGAAGAGCTGGAATCCTGAAATTTTGAATTGTTGGAATATAGAATTGAGATATGGAGGTAGCTTTAGAAAATCATACTAATGTGCACGAAGCACAATTTGTATTTGCGTAAACAGATTACTGTTGGAGTGCAGGATTGAGGTAGTTTTGGAAATTCGTACTTATAGAAAAGTGCTAAATGGAACTACATTGGCTATAAATTGGGTTTAGGTGAACGGATAGAGCTGAGATATGAAAGTACATTTTGGAAATTCGTGTACGAAAAGTGCTAAATGGTACAAAATATGGTACCTTTTGGTATTTGCTATATGGTATAGAATTTTGCACAATTTGTGATTTTGTAAAGGGTAGAACTGGAATTTTGAAATTCGGTATTAGATTAGCAATTGGTGTTTAGAGTGTAGGTAGGGAGGAGGTTTTGAAAATTCGAACTTATTTATACAAAAAGTACTAAATAGTACTATAATGGGTTTCAGAGGAACGGATAAAGCTGGAAAAGTGAATTGGGGTTAGGATATAAGTTGAATATAAGGAAGTAATTTTTGAAACGTTTACCTATGTGTACGAAAAGTTGGGTAACATGTTGGTACCAAAACCATTTTGGCATTGTGTAAACAGTTAAGGTACTTAATTTGTTGTTGGGTGTAGGAACAAAGCTGGGATTATATAATTTGGAAATATGCTATTTGTACAAAAAATACGAAATGGAAAAATATTTGTTATAAAGATCACTCTAAAATTAGAAACAAAGTTCTGAGTTTGAAAAATTGTAATGAATATTGTTCCATTGATTTGACAATTTTGTTAACTAGAAGATATTTACCCCCTGATAATAAAAAAACCTAAATTGAAATGCCTCCAAAAAATTTTCCGTTATATACGGTGGACATACCCGTCCACATTAAGTAACATTTTTTGTAAAAAGGTTTTTCTAACCTTTCATGCCACAAATTCCGAATTTCAGTTGGAAAATGTGCCGAAGATCTTCAAAATACTCTAAATCTTAAAAATATCTCTTCTAATAAACGTGAATTGAAGTGGACATTTTTTAAATTAAACTTTTATATCCTCTGAGTATTCAGGTATTCAAGGTCCAAATTTAAAGAAAATTGGACAATATAGATTTGTTCTTCTTTTAAAATACACTAAGTCGATAGGTACCGTTATATGGGGATATACGAAAACGTGGATTTTCATGACCATTTTGAATGCCGAAAGTTTAACGGACCTATTCGGGTTCTGGGCGAAACCGATAAAGCTAGAACCTTGCATTGTAAATGTGCGGGACTGTTTTTGTGAAGGGGTGAAATAAAGTTTAGTGTTTGGAAATTCGTACTGGAAGGGAATGCTGTGTTAGTGAAGGGTTTAAACCATGAGTCAAATCTAAAATTTGCAATATGATACGTAGTTTTGGAAATTCGATATAAAAAATATGGTAGTTGTGTAGGAATGCGATACGGGAATTTTTGTTTTTTTTTTTTTTTTTTGTTTTGTAAATTCTGACTACAATCGAAAAAATATTGGTAATAAAATAGGTCTTAGTACAACAGAATCTCCAGTATTCACCATTCCCGTATTAAATATTGTTTATATATATTTTTTCCTTTCCGCATACGAAGTAGCGGGCATTTGCTAGTATAATATAAAACTATAATTTTGTAGGGTGTATCTTATATGACGATTTTTTCGGCTGTAACAAACATTTTGAAGAAAATTATTATTATATTATATTCCACTGAATATCATATCTACGTATTTTATTATTATAAAACTCTTACAAATTACGTTTAAATTCTGCTTTGAGTTTTAATCTTTTTTAACATTTTTTATTTTGTCTTCGAAATTTTGATTTTAGCTTCGAATTATACCGCGAGTTTTGAATATTTTTAAAAACAAATTGCACATCCATAGAATTTGACATGTTGTTTCTTCGAATCAAATAAGAAAAAAGTGCAAAAATCGACTTTTTGATTAAAAACCTGTCCAAATTACCTATAGTGCACTGCCGTGATATGAATAGGAGAAATATATCATCAAATTTTCAAACTTCTATACAACACCTAAAGACCAAAAAAAGATCCCGGATCATTGATCTAAAATAAATTTAGGTAGAATTCGTTGATATGGAAGAATTCCTTCCTAGTCCCTTCAGGTATGTAGGTACATATGCATTTTTTTGGGTTTTTATTTTGGACTAACGCAAAATGTTTGAGAATATAATTTTCTAGCAAAATAAACAGGAAAATTTATTGCGGTATTCTTAGCAATTTTCTTAGCAATTTTCCAAGAGGGTACAATTTTGGTCTATCTTTGGATCTGACCAGGTCCAAAGCCGTACTGACAAAACCTATTATTTTGTAGACAATATGATAAAGTCGTTAGCACACGTAAGCCAGCTAGTTTGTCCCTCGGAACTTTCACAACTCATCTGATGCCCCTCGAACCCTTAACGACTCTTATAAGACGAATAAAAAATCCACCATATCTCTCACATTAAAGTCAGCACGGTTTCAGATCTTTTTACTCAGAAATATCATCATCGACAATTTCCATCAGGTCATCATTATTAAGGCCGGTTTCTGCTTTTTAAAATTGTTTATACCATCAACCTTTAGGCTAACGATACGGTCAAACATGTGCCCCATCGAAAGAATGGTTTTAGGCTCCAAGTAGGTTTGGAAGAAATCCTATTCACTCAATTTGGAGTCGATTTCGTTTGTTGTTCCGTTTGTAAACCATTGAAAAAATTATTTACGACCCTATAAAGTATATACAGTTAGTCAAATAATTTATTGCAAAAACAAAATTATTACAAAATTTTAAATAAAACAACGTTTTATAGGTATAAATGAATAACAGTATTAATATATTTGTTAACAGTTTAATTCTTACACATGTTTATTAATAGAATAAAACAAAAAGTATTTCACTAAAAATGTTCTTAAAATTAAAAAAGGAGAACCACTCATTTTTTGTACTGTCAACTAAAGAATTGCAAAATTCACAATTTTAAGTCTTACACCGTATTGCTGGAAAAGTTGTTTCTAACATTTCGTATGCCTACCTCGGTCATCAATAAGAGCTTGTAAACCATACGTGATCACACTCGGTACGACGCACAGTGGTCGAAATCACTGATCTAGCGGCGCGAAATTAATAACTTGGAAACGAATGGAGATCTCTTTCTGAAATTTTGCACAAACTCAGTGTGTGTCCGTGGGTAATAATGGACTAAATAAGAACAACATTGGCTAATATTTTGGTATAGCCCCCATATAACGGTACCTCCTGATATTCGGTATTTTGAGGATTTAAGCCACCCTTTCCTTCCAAATTAGTTGTAATTTAGTACTTAGGGTTTCTAGTGATCACTAAACCTTTCCACCAAAAATTGTGGGCACAGGGCCCTTTTAAGGTACCTCCCGATTTTCAGTATTTTGGGGGTTTAAAGCTATATTTTCCGGCCAAATTAGGTGTAATTTGGTATTTGGGGTTCCCAGTGGATACAAACATTCTCCACCAAAAAATGGTGGACATAGGTCTACGTTTTGATATTGTCCCCATATAACGGTACATCCCAATATTCGGTATTGTTAGAATTTTGTCAACATTTTCAGACCAAAGAAGCTGAATTTTGGCATAGGAGGTTCTCGTTTGTAATACATCTTCTCCACCAAAAATTGTGAACATAGGTCAACATTTTGATATATCCCTCATATAACTGTATCGACAGATTTTGGATATTTTTAAGATTTAAGCTATTTTTCAAGACCATTTATCAGCAAGATTTGCAGCTATTCGCAGCTGAATTGTGGTTATTCGAAATCTAGGAAGTCCAAATTAATTAGTAAAAAAAGAATTGGACTGAACCTCAGTGGGCCTTGGTAGTTACGCTCCATTCAACAAAAGTATATTGCACTAAAAACATAAAAAATAATAATTTTTGAAAAATTATTGCTACATAACTATGTAACTTCAGGCCCCAAACATTTTTTTTTAAATTTAACTTACACCCTCCCCTATCAATAAAAATAAACTTTGTTTAGTTTTATTACGAATTTATTAAACAATTAAACAAATATTAAATCAGGTTTTCAGCAACAATTTTGTTAAAATCTGATGCAACAAAATTTCTTGCACTTGACAGTTAATAACTGAGTGAATATTTGCAACAACGAAAAAGTGAAAACAAACTTTTAGTCAGGAGAGTGCCTGTAATCGATACAATTTACAAACATACAAACATTTCGCAATTTTATACTTTGATTTTTTGACTTTCGCGCCGCTAGATCAATGGTTTCGACCAGTGTGCGACGGTGTCGAAGTTTTTCGGCAATTTATACACATACGACCCGAATGCAAAGAAAGAGCGTACAAAAGAGAGAAAATGTTATAAATTTCGGAATGTCATATTCCAATGGTATTTTTTGCCATTATTCTTGAATGTATTTTATTAAGGTGTTCCTATTATTGGGCGACCTATTCCCGACTTTTTTCTTCGGGCGTACCCATAAATTTGCGATGGAGGCAATATCTGGGCTTTGGGGTGTTGATGACTTTGGTGCAATTCCTACATAAATAAGATTTATGTTTAGGGTCGTTGTCTTGGTAGTATTTATATTGTAATTTGTTCGAATTTTTAGGGTCAACAAACCCAAATTTCTTGATGCTGTCGGTTAAATTATTGCCATTTTTTCTCCAAAATCCGAATGTTAGCGACGCCTCTGCTTGGTATGCAACCCACTTACCATATCTATCAGTTTTCCGACCTTTACAGTATGTATTAAATTTTTGTTTTCCACGGCTGAGAGAGCTTTTCACTATACTTTTTGGGGTCTATCGTAATAGTGTAACATAATTCTCGTCTCATCATAAAATATGATATTTCATCAGAAATATGATATGGTGAATATTGCGAAAAGACTTGTTTTGGGGGTCGAAAACGGCAAAGTGTGAAAATGGGTTTAAATAAATATTTTTCGGCTGATACTATTTTATAAGACAATTTTATGTATAAAATAGCAACTAGCCATGTATATTTAAGGTTTTAAGCATTTTTTCAACACACGGGAATGCATAGACCCACGGAAATGATATTTAAATATTAAATTATGTAAGATTCATTCATTCATTCATTGTTTTAATTAACTACAGCCTTGACTTTGAAATCGGTCTATTTGGATATAGCTCCCAAATACAATTTAACATATTCACAGTGGTGTAGGGTATCATATAGTCGGGTCCGGTAGACATGATCCTTTCCTTATTGACTATTAATTTTCCTCTGCATTTCTACTTTTTCTTTATGGTTCCATGTTGTATTTGATGGTTTCTTTAAACGTCATATGATATTTAATAATTATGTAATAATCATCTTAGATTGAATAATCTCAAATTTAGATTAATTATACCCACGGTAATGAGTCCACGGTAATGATGGAAACGTGACTATTCTTGGATTTAAATGTGGAAATCTTCAAAATTTGTTAAAAAATATAATATAATTCAATGAAGGCTTAAGAAATGAATACACCATTACCATAAATTTGGAAATTATAATATAAATAACGGAAAAAATACTCAGCACTTGAATGACAAATTTTCGGGAACATGTACAGAAAAACTAAACACTTCAACAGTTCTCAAACAACTGACTATTGGTCTGTTCCTTTACTTTTGAAAATGGTAAAACCGACAAAAGTAGTAAAAGTTGTAAACTGCTCTCATATGAATTGTATGGTATCAGAAGTAAAGGAACACTTTTCGAGTAAAAAGTGGTAAAACTTGAAGATTCTTGAACGTAAAGGAACAGAGCTTATATTTTTCTCTTCTGTCGATTATCTTTAAAACTAACGGGAATTGTCGTTACATTGACAGATTACATATAAACAAAAAACCGGTTTAAAGCATTTTTTTCTTAATAACACATTGGCGCACGGGAATGACAAAAACATGGGGACACGACTAAAATGTCACAAAATCATAATTTAAAAAATAAAATTATATTTATGAAGTTAAAATAGACTTTGTTCATTCTTCTAGAATAACTCTGCGTACTTCATTTATCTATATATATATATATATATATAAAAGAGTTTAGTGAGTGACTGAGTGAGTGACTGACATATCATCGCCCAGACGATACCGCTGAAGTTAGAAAGCTGAAATTTTGACTATGGGTTGCTGTCGGTCTGTAGGAGTGAGATAAGGCTGGGTTTTTAGAAATTCGACCTAGAAGGGTACGAAAAGTACTAAAAGGTACTAAATATGGTACCCTTTGTATTAGGCAAACGGGAAGATCAAGAATTCTGAAATTTAGAATGAGGGTAACTGATGGAGAGCTAGAAAGATGTACCAAAGGGTTTTTGGAAATTCGACCTATAAGTGTACGAAAAGTTACTAAATTTGTTACCAATTGTATATTTTCAACGGTTTTAGCTAAAAACTGGGAATTTGATATGGAAATTAAGATAGGGAAGTGGTGTTTATAAAAGGAAATGGTTTCGGAAATTCGTACTCATGTGTACGAAAAGTTCTAAATGGTACTAAATTTGGTACAAATTGGATTTAAGTGAACGGATAGAGCTGCAAACATGAAATTTGGAATAAGGATTACTGTTGAAGTGTAGGATTGAGATATTGAGGTCGCTTTGGAAATTCGTACTTATGTGTACGAAAAATACTAAACGGTACTAAATTTGGTACTATTTAGATTTGGGTGAACGGATAGAGCTGGAAACCTGAAATTTGGAATTAAGATTACTGTTGAAGTGTATGACTGATATATGAGGGTGGTTTTGGATATTCGTACATATATGTACGAAAAATACTAAAGGGTACTAAATTTGGTACAATTTTAATTGGGTAATCGGATAGAGCTGGAAACTTGAAATTTAGAATTAGTATTAGTGTTGAAGTGTAGGATGAAATATGGAGGTAGCTTTGGAAATCCGTACATATATGTACGAGAAGTACTAACTGGTACTAAATTTGGTACAATATTTATTTTGGAGAACGGATGGAGTTAGTATCCTTGCATTTGGAATTAAGATTACTGTTGGAGTGTAGAATTGACTTATTGAGATATTTTTGGAAATTCGTACATAAAAGGTACTAAATTTGGTACTATCTGGATTTGATTGAAATGACAGAGATGGAATTCTGAAATTTGGAAAAAAGATTGCTGCTGAAGTATAGGATTGAGGTAGTTTTGGAAATACGTACTTATTGCGTACGGAAAATTGTAAATGGTAATAAATTTGGTGCAATTTGGTTTTGGTTGAACGGATAGAGCTAGGATCCTGAAATTTAGAATTAATATTACTGTTGAAGTGTAGGATTGAACTATGGATACAGCTTTGGAAATTCGGACTTATGTGTACGAAAAGTACTAAATGGTACTAAATTTGGTACAATTTGGATTTGGGTGAACGGATAGAGCTGGAAACCTGAAATTTTTAGGCGGTTTGGGAACTACTAAATGGTACTAAATTTGGTACAATATTGATTTTGGAGAACGGATGGAGTGGGAGTAATCACATTTGGCATTAAGATTACTGTTGGAGTGTAGAATTGAGACATGGAGGTCTTTTTGGAAATTCGAACGTAATTTGGGTTTGATTGAATGGATAGAGATTGAATTCAGAATTTTGAAAATAAGATTGCTGTTGGACTATACGATTGAGGTAGTTTTGGAAAGTCGTACTTATTGCGTAGGAAATGTACTAAATGGTACTAAATTTAGTACAATGTTGTTTTGGGTGAAAGGATAGAGCTAGGATAGATAGTTTTGTGAATATCGTACTTATGTGTACGAAAAATTCTAAATGGTACTAAAATGGATGAAGGTGAAATTGCTGTTGGTGTGGAAATTTAAGATATGGAAGGATATAGTTTTGGATATAGGGATGTAATTTTTGAATCTTATACCTATTATAAGTACTGAATTTGGTACCAATTTGATGTTGCATAAAGGGATATAGCTGGAATTTCGATTTTTTTATAAGGGTCTATGTTGATGTTTAGATAGGGAGTTTTTGAAATGCATACAAATTCTGGAAGTAGGTATGGTGGTCGCTACTAAGGACTGCATTATTGTGTTGGTGTTGGAAATACGAAAAGTACATAATGGTACTAAATTTGGTGTTGGATGAAGCTGGAGTTATATAATTAGTATGCGAAAAGTACGAAAGTGCAATATATATGGTATAGAGTTAAGGAATAGAAGTGGAATTCTGATTTTTTATTTATTTGTTAGGTTCACTGCTAGAGGTGGTTGTAAAATAAATGTATTAGAAGTATTAAATAATACCAAATATTGAAGCACTGGTATTGAGTGAAGTGATAAATGAACTTTGTTTTGAGGATCTCTGTTGAGATTGGATCAGAATGTTTATGAAAATCCGCCTTCAAAATATATGAAATGTTTCTACATGTAATACCATGGATTTTAAAAAGTGTACTGAATAGTGTACCATTGTTTTCATGTTAACGCGAAAGCGGTTTCTAAGTAATGCACTGAAATCAAAAAGTCAAAGGGGCCAGGTCAAAACGTGCGCATTAAATAACATTTTTTGAATAAAGGTTTCCTACATTTTGATATCACAAATTCCGAAATAGCAGCTACTTCGGTTGGAAAATGTGGATAAATCATCAAAATACCCGTACCGTTCTAATAAAACGTGGACTGACATTTAAAATGTGGGTTGCTGTTGATGTGCAGGGGTGCGATAAGGTCTTTTGTGGAATTTCGAACTAAAGGCATTCGAACTGTATTTAAATGAAATTAAATATCAATTAAAATTTTCAGTGTCCACCATTTTCGTATTAGATATTGTTTATTTGTATATTATTCCCTTTCCGCATACAAAGTAGAGGGCATTTTGCTAGTATAATATATTTTGAAATATTAAAAAATCTCAGTGTTTTTTGAGCACAAAACGACTGGGGACACGCCATGGTAATGAGTATTTGCACATTGCGACCAATTTTTTTTTCATATAAATATGAAGAATATTTTTTTGGATTTTCAAGCCTTGTTTAAGGATATTTTCTTTTACTTATTCCGTTTCTACGAATTTAAATTTCAATATTTTTAACCCTGAATGCGTCGGGACACAGAAACAAGTTTTTTCGCAATATTCATCCATATATCATTGAGCTAATATGAATCGGGGTGCACTCATTGATATGAGAAAAGTCTCCCTTGTACCGCCTGGGATGTTTGTGGAACAAAATCAGAAAATATAACGTCACCCCAGTACTCCAGTGGAGGTGAAATGTTCTCTTGTCTATATTTTGTTGGGAGAGCAAGGGCTTCTTCCTAGCCACTCGTAATGAATATTTGTTATGTAGTACTTCTTTGTCTTTTTTCATGTGACAAAGTAACTCCAAAATAGTTTTCAATTAGAAGAGCCAACTTTCTGTGGCTGGTTTGAGGTCTGTCGCTAATTATTCTTCCTTAAAATCGTTGGGTCACTGCTTTTTGGTATGCCAGGCGATGCCTTCAGGTTGAGCCTTCCTTTTCTCTCGGCGCGGTATATGATGTTGCATACCAATATCATTTTAAGAGAGGTGATTTCAGCAATTTCTTTGGTTGTGTTTTTCCGAATATACCGTCTCTGTTGCACCCTACTAATGATAACAAGTTAAAACTTTGATTACACCTCCATATACCGTATAAGTTATAAAATTCATTATTTCCAAATAAATCTCGGCGAATTACGCGATTTTATTGCACGGTACTTTTTGCTGGTTGTTTTTGGTATTTCCAACCGATTTTTGCATTTATTGGCCTGATGTTGTCATAAACAGGCATATTAACTCATACATATGTACAAAAAACCCAACATTGTTGAAAGAGTTTTATGTTGAAATTCTTGATTGAAAATCAAAATTGTTAAATAGCATCGTTTTCAATAATTTAGTTGACTAACTGTATATTCTTTATCAGGTTAAAATTCTGAATCGATCTATACATGATATACATACATATGTACAAAAAACCCAACATTGTTGAAAGAGTTTCATGTTGAAATTCTTGATTGAAAATCTAAATTGTTAAATAGCATCGTTTTCAATAATTTAGTTGACTAACTGTATATTCTTTATCAGGTTAAAATTCTGAATCGATCTATACATGGCCGTCCCTCTGTGGTAATCACTGTAGCAAGCAGAAAAATTGAGATGGGGCGCTGAAATGTTGAAAAGATGTGTCTTTTGCTTGCAGACACGCCAAATTCGAAGATGTGCTATCTCGGTCCATACGTTGGAATAGTCCCCATATAACGGTACAACCCGGATTCATGTATTTTCAAATAAGGTATTTGGGGTTCCCAGAAGTCAAAAAACGCGTCCACCTAAAAGTGTGGGATAACAGTACCGCCTAATTTCAGGTATTTTGAAAATGACTCACACGGTCACTTTCGAACGTATCAAACGATTTGGTCGAAGTTTTACACCTCGTAATATTTCTTCCAGATCGGGTTCCAATATAAACCACATCTGTCCCCTCTTTCAAATTTCAAAAATTTTTGCACAAGTGCAGTTTAAAGACATGTCTCGGATTGTTTTGAATTTGTTTGCTTCGGTACAATTAATTGAAATATAATTATGTAATTTAATTTGATGTCCAATGTTCCTTCCTTTATCTTTTGAGCTGTCATTTAATTGGAATTATAAAATTGAGTTTCTTCAGTGACATATCAATTACCAACATCAAGTAGTCAGGATGGCCGAGTGGTCTAAGGCGCTGCGTTCAGGTCGCAGTCTACTCTGTAGGCGTGGGTTCAAATCCCACTTCTGACAAACTTTATTTTGTTGATTAAAAATATAATAGTTAAGAAGAACCGCTTTATGTTTTGAATAACAAATATTAAGTCATTAAATTTTTTCATTTTTCCAGTTGTTTCATTCTTATCGCAAATTGGACACAATTTAATATTATTTTTGCAAAACTTTTTATTCGCTGTCCAACGGCAAGAGAGCAGAAAACAATTATATGTACTTTTGGCCGGTTTATGCATAGCCTAGATTATTATATGTATATAATTATAAAAGTTTTACTTTCTTTTCTATTTCTTCTTCCTCTGCCACATTCCAGAATTTCTTTAGCAACTTATTTCGAATATTCTTTGTCTGAATAGGAAAACATACAGTAACAAAGAAGAACAAAAAGTATCCCACAAATTGTTTACAAACTTTTCGAGGCACAAGTATCACTGCAGCGTAGCGTCCAGGTGATAGTGTTTCACGTTGGTGTATTTGTGTTACAAAAGAAAACTATATAGTTAGCTACAAAGCTAATAAAAAATCAATAGCTGATGGTGTGTTTAAATTCAACCGCAATATCCTAGATGAGCAGGTATTTTTTATACCCTCCTCCATAGTATGGATGTTACATTAAGTTTGTTCTTGCGTTTGTAACACACTGAAATAATCATTTGCGACCCAGTAAAGTATATAACGGCTGATCCAACAAGGGGTACTTTTTTCAACAGCCTTTTATGACACATCACGCGTGAGTCGTGCCACGTGTTCATGTCATTTTGTTTAGTACTGTTTGACATGTTATCGTGGAAAAGCTTACGCCTCTACAACGTTTACAAATCGTTCAACTTTATTACGAAAATTCGCGTTATGTGGGGGTGTGTTTCGAGCCTAATTTTGTTCAGTGATGAGGCGCATTTCTGGCTTTATAGGTATGTAAAGAAGCAAAATTGCCACATTTGGGAAGAAGAGCAAATTAAAGAGATTCAAGAGCTGCCACTTCAACCAGAAAAAATAAAGGTTTGTGGGTCGGTGAAATCGTCGGACCCTATTTCTTCCTAATGATGCCGGTTAGGACTTCATCATCAATGGCGACCGTTATTGCGCCGTGATAACCGACTATTTGATGTCAGAAATTGAAGATCGTAATCTCGGCGACATTTAGTTTTAACAAAACTGCGCCACTTACCAAACATCGCATCAATCAATGGAGCACGTTTTGGACCAGTCGATTGGCCACCACGATCGTCTCATATCACTCCGTTAGGCTTTTTAATGTGAGAATATGTAAAGACTAAATTATATGCGGATAAAACCGCTTCGATTCCGGTCTTGGGGGAAAACATCAGACGTGCCATTTACCAGTCGAAAAGCTTGAACGAGTCATTGAAAATTGGATTCAACGGATGGACCGTCTGAGACGTAGCCTCGGCCAATATTTGTTAGACATAATCTGCAAAAAATAAATGTCATCGAATGTTCTTTCAAATGATAATGAACATTCCCCATTAAATTTGATTTTTCTGTATTTTTTCGTTAAATGGTAGATCAGGATAAAATTCTGAGCCGATCAAGCCATGTCTGCCTGTCCGTCTCTTGTAATCACTCCAGCGTCCGCATGTATTTCTGCACCCGAGTTCCTTTTTTCCATAGGCAGGTCGAATTCGAAGATGGGCTATATCGGTAAATAGTCACGTGACATAGTCCCCATATAACGGTACCTCCCGATTTTTGTGTTTTTGAGGATTTTAGCTACAATTTTTAACCGAACCAATTTGACCTTTAATGTTCTTAGTGGTCACAACACTTATCCACCAAAACTTGTCAGTATAGGTAAATTTTTTGTTATAGGTCCACGTTTTGGTACCTTCCGATTTTCGGCATTTTGAGGATTTTAGCTGCAGTTTTTATCCGAATTACCTGGAATTTGACATTTGAGGTTCTGAGTTGTCACAACACTTCTCTACCAAAATTTTTAATATTGGTCCATGTTTAGCTAAATTTACATACCGAATTAACTGTAATTTGGCATTTAGGATTCTTAGTAGTCAAAACACTTCTCCACAAGAAATTGTGGTCCACATTTTGGAATAGCCCACTTATAACGGTATCTCTCGATTTCAAGTATTGCGAAGTATTTGGTCACTGGTCAAAAAACTTCTCCACCTAATATTGTGGACATAGTATATAGCCACATATAACCACACCGTCACATTTTCGGCCCAAATTTGATATTCCCAGCTGTCAGAAGATATCCTATTGATTTAATTTTAGTTCATAACATTTCATGGTAGAGGGTATAAAAAGGTTGGCCCGGCCGAATTTTACACGTTTTTTTCGCTGATAATAAAGTTGAGAATATAATCTTCAAATGTCATTCCTCAGTGGTTAAAATGTATTATATTCACGGTGTGCCTTAACCAAATCTAGATGAAAGGTGCTTACAGCTAAAAAGTTTTTGCAGATTCTGAAACTACAACGCTCATAGATGAGAAATATCAAGAAACAAAAAAATCACCGGAGGGATTTTCAAATAAATCGCGATTTAAGTTCACATTTTTAGGGGTTCTTTAGGTTTTCACGAAACCTAAAGAAACTGATGTAGCTGTGAAAATTCTCCACAAGACTGACCTTTATGATATTTTAGTGGGTTTTACCGTTTTTGAGATATAGAATTTCAAATTGAGACAATGCACTGATTGTATCGCCTCCTTATAAAACAATATCATGCTCAGTGCGCCTCAACTAACTTTTGATGAAAACCGCTTACACATGGGAAGATTTCGGGGATTCTGAAACAGCAATGTTCATAGATAAGAAAAATAAAAAAAAAACAGAAAAAATCGCCGGAGGGATTTTTAAATAAATCGCAATCAATATTCACAATTTTAGAGTATTTTTAGATTTTCACGATTTTGCTTGGAAACCGCAAGTCATATCGAAATGAGTCTGAAGAAAATGTTGTAGCTGTGAAAATTCTCTACAAGACTCACCTTTAGGTTTTTTCGTAGGTTTTACCATTTTTGAGATATAGAGGTTCAGTTCAAATTTTTAGGTTTTTATCTTAAGTCTTCAAGATTTTGCTTGGAAACCGCAAGTCATATCAAAATGAGACTAAAGAAACTGCTGAAGCTGCGAAACTTCTCTAGAAGATTGGATGATTTATTTTTTGCTAGGTTGTACCATTTTCAAGATATATAAGTTTAATTTGGGAATTTTTTCTTGATATTTCTCATCTATGAGCATTGTAGTTTCAGAATCTGCAAAAACTTCCCAAGTGTAAGCGCCTTCCATTTAAAATTAGTTAAGGCGCACCGTGTATTATGTATTAGAAAATAGTCCAAATAATTCCGAGCATTTTGTTTTGAATTGGATTTCCAAACAGGCATTCCTCTTTTGTTTCTAACATTTAAGCATAAAATCCAGAATCCTCAAAATTTTATCCTGGTCCTTATAGAATCAAAACTTCTAAGGACACGTTATACATATTTCAGAACCCAATGTTAGTGTTATGGTTTATTATTTTCTGTTTCGATAATATTATAATAATATATAGAAACTTATTTCACCCTTTCAACAGCCCTTTTTCATTATTGATTCTTCCTTGGTGTTATTATTCGTGCTGCTGTATGTACTCTTTGAATCAATAATACTTCAATTAATTAAAATGCCAAGAGATAGAAAATCACACCTAGATTTTTGCATTCTGATTTCAACTATTTTTGCATTGCTTTGACAGCAATAAAATAGAATGAAGACGTGAGTGATTTTTCAAATCACTATTATTTTCTATTTTCGATTAGAAGGCATGTCTGGACATACAAATATACTCAATAAACACCTGTCCAGTGACAACTTTATTGAATATAAAACATGTGTTGGTATGCATGTATTTGTGTGTGTTCAAATACAACTATATAGCTTATACACACACAACGACATGAGTAACATTTGTCTCTAACAAGCTGTTTTTCGTATCCGCTTCCGGTGGTACATGTCCAACAATGTCGATAACGATAGCAGCTGCAATTGCTGCAGCAAATCGGAAGGATGATGTGTAGGGGCGGGTGAATAGCTGGCAACAAGAAAAAGTTTATGTTTGTGCATGACCAACGTTGGCAGCTTAATTTTTATACCCTCACACACATACACCATACATACGGGCGACATATGCAAATTACATTTTAAAAAGTAAATCCGACAGTTACTGCAGCAGCATACAATCATCGGACAGTAGCATCGACAGCAGTAGCAAAAAATAAAATTAAATCCAATAAAAAATAAATAAATGTATATGTATTTGTATGTCTGAGAAGAGAGGAGAACGAAAGACAACAACAACTGCACAATCCCTCACACATACCTTCATACACTGCGGGAGAAAACAGTATAAAATCCACTAAGAGGATAAAAACACATAGAGAGGATATGTGTGTGTCTTGCCATATGCCTGAGAGTTACTTGTGGCCAACTTTTTAAACGTTTTGGAAACTGTTAAACACATTCATACTCATTCACGAACCCCCATTTAAATACACATTCACATGTACAATATTTTCACTTACTATACTTTACGAGTATCCACTTGCTATAATCTGTATATAAAATCACTCGACTTGAACTGGTTACTTGGCATTCTTACCGCAAAATGAACACACAGAAGTCAATGATTAAACACTGACGGACAACGATGATCAACAATCATTGCGTCTGAGCGCAACCTTAGAACAGTCAATAACAACATTATAGCTCATCATGGAAAATGGCAAACAGCAAGAATTAATACCACAATTGTTTGTTGCCTACGTTACTCTTGACTCGTTCTATAGATGGTATTCCTGCCCCTTGATTAGTATAAATATGTAATTTGAATCAAATTTGACCTCATAATATTGTTCTAGAGAATTGTTACACCCATCCCGCATGGTTCATAATTATGTGCAATTCTTTATGTCA
This sequence comes from Musca autumnalis, assembly GCF_047663935.1. Lineage (NCBI taxonomy): Eukaryota > Metazoa > Arthropoda > Insecta > Diptera > Muscidae > Musca > Musca autumnalis. Next base: position 1,892,355 of record NW_027411755.1, on the reverse strand, counting down.
TTTAAGGTCCAGATTTTATAGGTCAGGTAACGTTTCTGGCTGGCTAAGGTCCAGATTTTATTGGTCAGTGACGTTTCTGGCTACCTAAGGAACAGGGATTTTAAACTTACCCCTACGAATTAACGATGACTTTGTCATTAACGATGAATAGTAATTTTTACTTAAGAAAGTTGTAGCGTGTATGAGTTATACAGTTCACATTGCTGGTCTTGCTGGCGAGCCACAACGTACACAGCATACATAAGACCCACCGACATGAAAGACATTCTCTGTATATCAAGGATGAGCTGAGATCATCCGGAAAGTTCAATTAAAATTCAATCTGTGTATGTTTTAAACCAGTGTTAACCACCACTGGGCTCGCGAGCCGTGTCTGTGTGAACACACACAATCTCAATTGTGGTGAGTTTGAACGTTGCTCTCACCACAGATCATCTTCTTTGTTTTAGCAATGAATTAACGCACACGATGTTTATCTAGAGAGGGATAGATAATCTCGTGTGTGTGCCCAACACAAACGCAGCGGTTGAATTTGTTGTTGCTGGTGAACACTGTTTTAAACACATACGAGTACATACAACATGACGAAGATGTGAAATGATGAGATGTGTGTGTGTGTGTAGGTTTTGTGGGTGAAAGAACCATCACAGGTGAGAATGCATTGAAACATATGTAGTTACAAAGTTACAAATATTTTTTCAATTGAATATCATACTTTTACCTTAATAGTGTCATTGGTTGGGATTGGATTACAAAATACATAAGAACATAGTTCCGGATTCAAGTTACTTTTATAAATTACAGAGTTATTGTAAGTAATTTTGCTCTTATATCGACAACAATAACGAACAATCAGAATTTTCGAAATAATAAAACAATTCGAAAATTGTATAATAAATCGACAATTGAATAAAAACACTGATGATAGCAGGCGGGGCAGGATAGATTTTACAATATAAAATAATTATAATAAAATGTATATATGTAGGTACATATAAAATTGTTTCTGTTTACTCTCTTACGAGTTGAACATATGACCTATAAAGTTTTTATTGAGACACCTTGAACGAAATATTACGAAAATATACACCTATCCTATCAATATGCTACGACATTCCACTGTTGGCTAAGCAGCTCATTGAGCATAAACACTCTCACTTTTTGATTTTTTCACTTTATATTGACATAATTGGATCCGGGCCCGAATGTGGACATTTATTTCAATACACACATGTACGTTAGTAAGATTTTTCTCGTTTCAATGGCATTTGCCTAGCAGTTTGGAATTGGTTATTGAACTTTAAATTGTAGGTAAATCTTCATACCTTCAAAATTCTATGTAAGGGACGTCTCTAGCACGAAGACATTAATAGCACATTCGGTTTACTGATTTGAAGCCTCTTTATATATTATCAAAAAAAAAAAAAAAATAAACTGAAATCTATTAGTTATGAGCTTACCATACAGCCTCGATGGCGCAGTAGGCAGCGCGTAAGTCTCATAATCTTAAGGTCGTGAGTTCGAGCCTCACTCGGGGCAGTGATTTTTTTCACTCTTAAGTATAAAGTGTATGGCATTGAATTTACTCCACATATTAAATTTGGTTCTACTTCTTGGGTTCTTTAATAAAACCACCACCAAAAAATAACTTAATATACCTTCTAATTTGTTGACATAATCAGCTTAAAATGATCTCTCCCTATAACTAAATGAAAAGGTATGATTTTGAAAATTTTAATAATAACGATAACTAAATGAACCCTGGCAACTGATAACCCAAAAGGAATGATTTTGAAAATTTTATTAAAAACGATAAAGACACGTTGTTTTTTTTATTCTGCCAACAGAAATACTTAATAAAGTGACTACTGACACCATGTTACTAGATTAGTGTTCTAAATGTAATTATGGTTAATAATTTGATTACACTGTGTGTAATTTTTTGAGTCGTGGTTTATTAACCATATTCTGACACCGCAGCGGGATAGAAGACCAAAAATAAGAAGACACGTGTCCCGGCGTTTTTCCCTATAACTTCAACTTTCGCGGTTATGGGCCCCCAAAAGCCTTAGGTCTTGATGTCAAACGGGATCATTTTGTCAGGCACATCTCTTCTAAACCGCTAAGAATTTGTGTTTACTCGTAGAAGAAAAGTTGTAGCTCTCGCCTTAAAGAATAATTATTGTAAACTCATAAAATCCATTCAACCTCACCTTCAAGGTCAAAATTCCCTTTTAATTTTTTCTCGGATTTTAGTCTACAGATAACAAACCGATCAAAATTGAAGCAAACAACCAACTAGAAAAATTTACCTAAGATCTAGAAGATACGAACTTTGTAGAAAAGGTTCTTAATGGTAACAAGTAAGAAAAGCGTTAAGTTCGGTCGTGCCGAACTTTTTATACCCTCCACCACAAATTTCAGCCTTTTCAGTGGATTAATGTGGCCACAACCTTCAAAATACCGAAATGCGGAAGGTACCGTTCTATGGGGGCTATATGATGGCGTGGACCTATACCTAAAAATTTCTGGGGGAAAGTTTTATACGCCTAAAGAAGACTAAATATCAAATTTCAGCCATCTCGGTGTGATAATGAGGCTAAAACGTTCAAAATATCGAAAATCGGGAGATATTGTATTATGGGGGGCTATATCAACACGTGGACCTATATAAACATTTTATGGTAGAAATGTTTCTTAGCCTCTGGAAACACAAAATACAAAGTTACAACCGATTCTTCGGTCAAATGGGTCTAATACATTCAAAATATATTCAAATGACGCGTACTTTATAAGGGGCCTTATATGGGGACTATACCAAAACGTGGACCTATATAACCCAACTTTGGTAGGAATATTTTTTGGCCTCTGGAGACACAAAGTACCAAATTACAACCAATTCGGTGGTAAAATGGGCCAAATATCTTAAAAATTCCTTAAAACGACGACGCGTCACGCGTCATTTTGTATGGGGGCTATACGAAAGCGTGGACCTACATAGCCCGCTTTCAATACCAAAAGTCCTACGTAAAAATAACATATTTTCCCAAAATTTCATCAACCTACGTCAATCCGTTCGGACGCTAGAGTGATTTCCACAGACGGACAGACGGACAGACGGACGGACATGGCTATATCGATGTAGAATTGCACGCTGATCAAGAATATATATACTTTGTAGAGTATACAATGATTATTTCGAGTAGTTACAAACGTAGTGACAAACTTAATATACCCCCATCCTATGGTGGAGGGTATAAAAATAGCAAATCAAATGCGATTTTTATTTTCTTTTCTCGGTTCCTGCTCCATAGATACTAAACCGTTCGAAATTCAAGAAAACCATTGACCACAATAATGTAGCAAAGATATCAGCAAAGAACTTTCTGGAACATACGAAATGTCAATGCCCGGTTCTTAAATGTGAAAATAGCCAAAAACGTTTGAAAATGCTCGATTTTTATACGTTTTTCTCCGATTCTTGGCCGCAGATACCGAACCGCTCAAAAATTAAGGATACAGTCAACTAAAAAAATGTACCTAAGATTTCAATAAACAACTACCTAGAAGATAAAAGGATTCTAGGAACGGTTCTTCTCCTGTAAATATATCCGAAATGCCTTTTCTTGAATTGGATCGTTATTTTTTAACGTAGAAGCTTGAAATCTCGCAAAAGCATGTATTTTCGAAAAAAAATGCGTGTAAATTTGCCGGTCACAATTTTTGCTTTAAAGAGCTTCTCTGTAAAGAGCTAGCCAGATATCAGTGCTAAATTTCTGTGCAAAATCAATCATGATTTATAGTGATTTCATCAAACAAGTTTTTTGAGTTTAAGAAACACAATTCATAAACTCAAAAAACTTGTTTGTGGCTTTATACCAAACTCCTAGCAAATGAGCTGTAACTCGTTGAGTTTTGGAGATATCAATATACAAATTTGACACAAGATAAAGTAGAAGTCGTAAAAAAATATAGAAAATGCTAACTCAGAAAACGCATTTTTAGTTATGCCACTCTTTTAGCGATACATACTAAAAATTGTTAAACTATTTTTTTGTTAATAAAAAGCTCGAAATCGATCATCTCCATTAATTTCATAAAAAAGAAACAATTTTGTATAGTAGGTTTAAAGCAATATATTTAATTTTCCATACAATATATTATTATCAAGGATATATTGGATGTTTCGTATTTCTAAACATTCTTCTCTGATTCGTATATTCACACTATCGACCTTCTATCTGTTTGGCTGTTAATGATCAATTATAACCCAGCAAAAAGTTTGCCTCCAAAGAGGCAGTTAAGTGATATGTACAAGTGATCTGGAAGTGCATCAAATTATGCATTTTCACTCATGATTTTTACAAGAGCGTGACTACGGAAAGAGGCACTCCATTGCACTGCATTTTAACTGACCCTCTGGCACTGCATTTTAACTGACCCTTTGACATTGCATTTTAACTAACCCTTTGGGGGTAGAATAGGATGCAGTCCAAAGCACGTGTTTTGACACATTCTTCGAAATGTGTGGAAGCCATTACAAAATATCCCAGAAAAAATAAAATGCATTATTTGTGTAAAACAAAAATATTAAGAACTTTATTACATTAACACAAATTATGAAAATTCTCCATTGAATTCAATAGCAACCATGAGTGCTTCCTCCGCTCTCCATTTAAACCAAGCTGAACTGTTCTTGCTTCATCTGCTAAATGAGTTTGATACTGTCTTCCCATCACCAGTTAAGATTTCGACATGTACTCCAACAGCACTCCATTGGGAAATTTTCTTACCGAAAAAATGTTCGCAAATTAAATATTTTTTATTTTATATTAACAAATTTTTGGAAATGTTAACACGCCTATCTTTTTTGGAAAATGTATGCCGCTGCCTGTGGAGATGTAAAAACTAATCTAATAACTGCTAATAAAATGTAGCGAACCGAGTGCCTTTTTCACGACTCGTTTGGACTGCATCGGGATGCTAGTAAATTGTAAGGAATTTTAGTGCTTTTTTCACGACTCCGTTGAACTGCATCCGGATATTGTTAACATGTGACAAGTGGATGTGATTCTTTGGATTGCATCCAAATGCAGTTAAAATGTGAGGAATGGAGTGCCTTTTTCACGACTCCGTTTGAACTGCATCAAAACATGCCGTGAAAGAACTAGTCCACATTGCACTACTTCCAATTTATTTTGCTGGGAATATATCAAATATATTATATATAATTAGTACATAGATTTTCGTTACGTAGTTACAGATTCGTGCTACAATTGTAATTATTGTAAGTAACTCTCATAATTAGAACTAGATCTTCGCACTAGTGGGTAATCATTGAACCCTTTGAGAATGTGGTGATAAGAGTCCAAAACAAGCAGAAAATTTTGTGATAACTAAATTATTTGTCTTAAACGAAAGTGTAAAAAATAAAAAATAAATTGACGCAACAAAAATTCTCCTATGGAAACAGTACACACAAAATATTTACCTTAAATCAGATCTCGTGTAACCTCTTTGAACAACAATCAAATATTCAATCAGAGATTCACCCTTACACGACTAATGCCAAGTCCTACATAAGCTCATTTACAAAATTATGTGGAAACGGACAGGCGTCAATCATAGTAGACATTAAAGGGTTGTCTCTGCTAGTCTCGCTGGATTTTTCACATTCATTTCACTTCAACATTAGAAACAATGAGAGATAGGCTCTGTATTTCCCCTATGGTTACTTACTACAGATTATTTTTTGAAAACTATTGTGTATGTTTCCAATACTGCATTTTTCTATTTTAATCCACATCTGTGTTTAAACACATTTCACCTCATGGACACAGATATAGAAAAATAAGGTGTTAAAACAACAGTTAATGACAGTGTTGTATGGCATCACCCACAAAACAACCAAAGATCCAGCAGTAACTACCACTTAAACCCACAAAAAAACAGGTGGAAATTATCAAACCATTCACTCGGCATTCTATTATTATGCAAATCGTTTTGACACCTAAGCTACAACTACACTTGTATACAAATATGCATACACATCCAGACACAGAAAAACTCAACCTGGACAGTGTTACATTACAACACATATTATTATGATAACCCATGGGTCGGACCTACGAAGGGTGTAAGAACAAATACAAATGGATTTAAAGGATGTAGGATTAAAACGAAACACAATTAAAAGAAACAAATTTACAAAAACTATGCCATAAAAGGCATTGAATGTTTTCATCGAATGAACTATTACCGATATATGTACATACACTGCACCGCGGTTATCTACCACTATGCTTAACTGCATTTCCTGTTTAATTGCCTCACAATCTAAATCCCCAAAGCTTTTCCATATAAATCAGTTCAAATTGACCCGAATAACTACTTTTCTGTAAGTACCCAATGCGGATATTTGACCGTCAAATATTTTCTGAGACAATCAATTTCGATGACTACGTAAATTGTGATGAAGATGGCAATTGTTATACTCACTGATGACTAAATTTCTTATTGATTAAATAATATAACTTATATATTTTTATACCCTCCACCATAGTATGGAGGGTATATTAAGTTTGTCATTCTGTTTGTAACACATCGAACTAATCATTTGCGACCCTATAAAGTATATATATTCTTGATCAGGATAAAATTCTAAGACGATCTAGCCATGTCCGTCTGTCTGTCCGTCTGTTGTAATCACTCTAGCGTCCGCAATAATTAAGATAGAGTGCTGAAATTTTGCACGCGAGGGTCTTTTTTCCATAGGCAGGTCAAGTTCGAAGATGGGCTATATCGGTCCACTCTTTGGTATAGCCCCCATATAACGGTACCTCCGGATTTGATGTATTTTGACGTTCTTCGCCACATTTGCAGACCGAATTAGCTATAATTTGGCACTTAGGGTTCCCAGTGATCAACAAACTTATATCCTAAAGGATATGGGCATAGGTCCATGTTTTGGTATAGTCCCCATATAACGGTACCTCCCGATTTTCGGTATTTTGAGAATTTTAGCCACAATTTTTAACCGAACTATCTGCAATTTGACATTTGAGGTTCTCAGTGGTCACGAAACATCTCCACCAAACATCGTCAACATAGGTCCATGTTTTGGTATAGCCCCCCATATAGCCGTACCTCCCGATTTTCGGTTTTTTGAGAATTTTAGCCACAATTTGTAACCGAACTATCTGCAATTTGACATTTGAGGTTCTCAGTGGTCATGAAACATCTCCACCAAATATCGTCATATAAAAACAATATAACTGTACCTCCCGATTTTCGGTATTTTGAGAATTTTAGTTACAATTTTTAACCGAACTAGCTGTAATTTGCCATTAAAGGTTCTCAGTGGTCATGAAATATCCCCACCAAACATCGTCAACATAAGTCCATGTTTTGGTATAGCCCCCATATAACGGTACCTCCCGATTTTCGGTATTTTGAGAATTTTAGCTACAGTTTTTAACCGAAATAGCTGTTATTTGACATTTGAAGTTCTCAGTGGTCATAAAACATCTGCAACGAAACATCGTCAACATAGGTCCATGTTTTAGTATAGCCCGCATATAACGGTACCTCCCGATTTTCGGTATTTTGAGAATTTTAGCTGCAATTTTTAACCGAACTAGCTGTCATGATCGGTATTTTGAGAATTTTAGCTGCAATTTTTAACCGAACTAGCTGTCATGATCGGTATTTTGAGAATTTTAGCTACAATTTTGTCTATTCAAAAATAATCGTCAATATACATATGCCCATGTTTTGGTATATCCACCCATATAACTGTACCTCCCGATTTTCGGGAATTTTCAGTGGTCACGAAATTTCTTCACTAAAATTCGTCAACATGGGTCCATTTTTGAGAGTCTACATTGTTTTGATGAAACTACCCTCAATTTGACTCTTGAAGTTACCTGCAGATATAAAACTTTTCCGCCAAAAAATGTAAAGATAGGTTGACTCTTTGATATAGCCCCGTAGGTGGTACCTTTGACCTAGCTGAACACATTTTTTTAGATTAGATTAGATTAGATAACACTGTGCAACAAAATGGAGGTGAAAGTCTGGGGCACGGAAAATTCCTCTTGGGGAAGAAAGGCCTTGGTGAGTATATTATGAACCCCGAAGGACAGATCCGCCGCGAGTCGAACTTCCGCAGTATGGCGTGATGAAAGAGACCCAGGTTAGACCCAGTTAGAGACCCAGGGCCATCAGGAATTAGCTTTATATCTATGTTCACTGTTGCTTAAGTGCTCTACAAAACAACAAACAAAGATATAATGCTAATTCATGATGGCTTACAGGGTCCCTTGCAAAAACTTCATCACGCCATAACGCGTAAGTTCGACTCCTGGCGCATCTGTCCTTCGGGGGTTTTTAATATACACACACCAAGGGCTTTCATCTCCAAAAGGAATTATCTCTGCCCCAACATTTGTGTTCACAGTGTAATTTAAGCAATAGTGGGAGACAGTAGGAGTATATCCATTGTCGAAAAGTTGTTCCACCTAAAATTGTAAAAGGACCCTAATTATTCCATTTTAATTAAGACTATTTTATGGTGGAGGGTATAAAAAGTTCGGCCCGGCCGAACTTAACGACTTTTTACTTGTTAAACTTGAAATTAATTATTCTGCTATACACCGTTTTGTTTTTTGACGATTTTGACAAAAATTAGAATGCCATTTTTTGTAAGGTTGAGATGAGATTTTTGATTAAGAAATATTGAGGCTACAACCTTCAAAGTACCGGAAATCGGGAGGTACCGTCATTTGGGGCTATATGAAGGCGTGGACCCATACCAACAAAATTCTGGGGGAAAATTATATATTCCCAAACTTTCAGCCATTTCGGTGTGATAACGAAGCTAAAACCTTCATTAAGGCGTGGGCTTGTACCAACAAATTTCTGTGAGAAAGTTTTATTACCCGAACGAAGACTAAAACCAAATTTCAGCCACATTGGATGAATATTGAGGTCACAACCTTCCAAATACCGAAAATCGGGAGGTACCGTTCTATGGGGGCTATATGAAGGCGTGGACCTTTACCGACAAATTTCTGTGGGAAAGTTTCGTACCCCCAACGAAAAATAAATAACAAATTTCAGCCATTTCGGAATAATATTGAGACCACAACCTTCAAAATACACAAAATTGGGAGGTACTGTTCTATGGGGGCTATGCGAAGGCATGGACACCAATACCAAAAAATTTCTGGGGGAAAGTTTTATACCACCAACGAACACTTAATACCAAATTTCAGCCATTTCGGTGTGATAATGAAGCTAAAACCTTCAAAATACCGAAAATAGGGTGGTACCATTCTATGGGGGCTATATCAGAACGTGGACCGATGAAGCCCATTTGCAATACCAAACATTCTAGGAGTAATACAAACTTCTATACCAAATTTCAAAGCTCTATCTTAAAAATTGCGAGCTGTATCTTGATTTCAACAGACGGACGGACATGGTTACATCAACTTAGAATTTTACCCTGATCAAGAATATATATACTTTATAGGGTCTCCGATGAATATTTCGATGTGTTACAAACGGAATGACAAATTTAATTATACTCTCCATATTATGGTGGATGGTATAAAAATTGCAAAAAATACTTTGTTCTACATTCAAACAAATATTTTAAATTAAATTTTCTAAAACGTGCAATTTTTTTGCAAATGTATTGACCACCACTGTACACTTAAGCCAGGGTAGGCCTGTGTGCGCTCTAATTTCGGAAGTCTGAAAGAAGATTATTATTTGGGTTATTTTATTAAGTTTTTATCATTTTAAACATTTGGTGCCATTGACATATTCTCTTAAGAGTTCGTCTAGTAATAATGTAGTATTTTTGTGTTTTTCCTTTCTCTTCAATATTCTAGAGGGATATAGGAACATTTTTTGCCCAATGAATACTAGTTAGAAATCGAGGTTATTGATTTAATTTCTTAATTAAAATTGAAATCCCTTGAGTAAATTCTCATTGAACTCCATTTATAGTCTTATTGTTTTATTTTGTCCACAAATATGAAATTGTACATAAATTCCCTTATTAAGCTACAACGGACCTTGAGTCTGCTTGCCTGTATTCTTTGTTATGAAGTTCAATTATACACTGAACTTTTCTAATCAAATTACACGGCATATTTAATTATATCTTCTCTCTCTTTGACTACTATTTCAAATCCTCGTCTATTCTATTGAACTCAATATTCGTATTGTTCAGAAGATGCGCTTTCAAACAACGCAGTTTTGTAAATTCTGCTTGAATTTAATCTCTTTCGAAAGGCTCTATTTTTCATATCAGAATAACTGTGTAAGAACAAGAGGAATATTAAGAAAATTAATTAAAATCTTAACATCAGTTGAATGGAGGAGCCTTCTTGTGCGTGAAACCTAGTCTTGTGTCTGAAAGTAAATTGAAACCACAAGCAAAAACAACAATATCAAACTTAATTCAGCATACAGCAATCGTATATAAGGCAGAGGAGAATGGCCATTAAACAATAGCCAAGGCGGCCAGCCCATCAGAAAGCCACCGTTCACATGAGTTCGTCATTCCGATTCGTTTTTTATAAACAATTTAAACAAAATTCAAATTCTAACTCTTGCTTTTGTATACGACTCCGATTATCCCGTCTTGTACACTCCACTAAGGAAACAATTGAAAATGTAAACGATTTCATCGTTGTTCCAATCCTACAACACATAAATTTTAGCCTACATTTGTGATAGTCAGTCCTTATACCCCGGCAACAATAAGGGGCGTTAAGCAATTTACTATTTCGCGGGAACTCATTTGCCTGTGATACCCATTGTGCAGAAAGCAATCACTGGTGCATTGTGTGTGTGTGTTTGTATGTTTTAAGACGAAATACGGACGACCACTGTTTTGCTTACAACATAAAATTATTGTTTAACAACAAAAGTAATTTAGATTCGTATCATTTTAGAGAGAGCCAAGTGAAATGCGAGTCAGTCAGTATGAAATGTGCGGTAGTTGGTTTAAAAACTTTACATGAACTCGTAGGCAAACGAAAGGGTTACAAAATTGTTTGGCATTATGAGAGCACAAGATTCTGCATGTAAACATAGATTAAAGAACATTTGTAAAAATCATATAGATTAGATTACGTGAGAATATCGTCCAAAGAAGAGAGGAGATTTCACTAAACATGATTTGAGGTATGGGGAAAAACTCTTTTCAGAAGTGTAGGTAGATCTACCTCACAGCTACGTAAACGTTATAGCCCATTTTAATAACCTAATATTATGCTAACCCTAGTGATACTTGAAGTAGTTGTACTTATGTAAGTTTGCTAAGTAGAGTGTAGGTTGCTTCTATGGAGTACTCATGTTGCACTTAAAGTTTACAGGGTTTCAGTTACCCTTTTTGCCAGTGTTGGATACAAACCGGAAACGGATGTAATAGAAAGTAGATTAGAAGCTAAAGGTTTACACAAACAATTGGAGCCTTTTCAACAATCCTTTTTTTTGCCTTAAAGAACAAAACCAAAACAAATGTTGCCTATAATTAATAAATAATTTACAAATCATTTAAAGTTTTACCAGTCCAACATTCTAATTATAAAAATCACTTTTGTATACAGAACATTTAAAGTAGTTACAAGCCCTTTCCCATCATTCTGTGGCTTCATTCACATCGTGTCAGTTGAAGTAGCAATTCTATTAGTTAATGTTTTGCTGTGTCTTATCTATGTGTTTCTGTGTATGTGAGTGTTATTATTTCACATTTTCTCTTTGCTGAATAAGTCTTCACCTGGACTAAAACAATTTATTTTCTCTTTTGCCACTAGCCGGAAGTTGGTTAAACATTCCATATAACTTGATCAGAAAAGCTGACCTATAACAATGTTTCTATTCCTGCTGTTACTTTTTATTCTTGTGAAACACAAGGTACAGGTTAAGTTGAAATGTCTGAACGACCATCTTTCTATGTTCATCAAGGGATTTCCTAGTGTTCCACACCCAAAAAAAACTAGTTCGGAGGGCTGTTGGTGTTGCTGCTGCTACGGCTACTGATGACGATGATTTCAATGATATTCCCCTTTCGACAAGGAGTTCGCATGAACTCCTTCCTTTTGTCCTTTGATTTTGCTGTAGCTTTTTTAGTTTTCAATTATGGTCTATTGCGGCATTTTTACACTTGTGTTTGCATTTTAATTGAAAAACTTTTTCCGTTTGGGTTTCAATTAGATTTTTACTTTGTTGTTTTACCCGTCGTTCCTTTTTATTTTTCAGTGTAATATTAACGGGCTATCGTCCATTATCTTGCTCGTCTGTCTTTTGGTCTGTAGACATGAAATAAAGAGCACAATTTGGAAATTAGATCACAAGGACTTATCTAATGGCGAAGATGGATTACGAACATATTGTAAAGAAAACAAATAGAGTCAGAAACCACAAACCATGCCTTTTAATCGCGGCGAAAAGAAGAATGTGACTTATTTCTGCTCTTATTATTTTCAGTGGTATTTAGAAATGATTGTATATCATCCTCCTATGCAAATTGTTGTTGGTGTTTTTTTCGCTTCTACATCTCGCCCTTAATGTGCTGATTATTATTCAGACAAAAATTGTTAAATTTCAAATAATTGAAAGGTAATGCAGGAATAGGCAACAATGACTAGTGTTTTTCTCGTACCAATGGTAAAATAGTCCATTGGACTAACGGTAAATAATCCGTAAATGACTACTTATGTTTACATTCAATTCATTTTCCTAAAGATATTCCTTAAATACCTAAACTATAACCGTCCCCCCTCAAATAAAATTGCATTTTAACAAGGACACAGCAAGTATCCTCGATAGTATAGTGGTTAGTATCCCCGCCTGTCACGCGGGAGACCGGGGTTCAATTCCCCGTCGGGGAGGAAAAGTTATTATTTTTACAATAAAAGAAACCCATTGTAATTCCGTATCATTGCCACCACCACCAGCCAGCCAAGTGTCTAAACGATATGCGAACAATTAACAATGTGAGCAGCAACAATAATCTGATTGTTTCGAAAGCATCTTTTTGTGTTTATGAACTGATATTTTCTCACCAATGCAGGCTAAATAGCACCCACATAATTGCTCCCTCTCATTTGATCGCTCGGTCATTTGCTGAGATTCCATTTGATGTGGGTTACGCTATTAATCTATTTAAAAATCTGTGAACCATATCAGCCACTACATCTGGTAAGTGGGTGTGAATGGGTGGCTATTTTTAGATATTCACAAGAAAAATGAGAAAATGAAATATTTTGATGATAAACAAATTCCAGATCTCCAGCGATCCTCGATAGTATAGTGGTTAGTATCCCCGCCTGTCACGCGGGAGACCGGGGTTCAATTCCCCGTCGGGGAGTGATTGGTTTGAGGCTTCTTTAGGTTCTAGGGTCTAAAGGAGACGCGCATCCTGTTTTGGTTGTTGTTCTAAAGATCTAACATTAAAAGGAAATATTGAAACCATTTGTGGTTATATGTATTATCGTTGTTAATTCAACAAGGATTCTATCAAAATAGGATCAAACAAATTGACAGGATCATATAACCCAGTGAACTTATGTTAAACATACATATCTGTAGGAAGAAGTCTATATTTTTGGATGGTAATTCATTCGACAACGTGAAATTGAAAATTTGTTGGCCTGTATCTCTGTTATCTGATGGAGAGTTTAGACTGAATGTTTTGTGGAAAAGGAATTCTTGACCTTTTTACTGATATTAATTATGTAAATGCGTAGTCAGCAGAGATTTTATTTGTTTATAGTGTCACCATAGTCAGGACAGTTCTCACAATTATAGTGCGAATGTATTAAATGTATAATAGGAGTGATGTTAGGGACAAGGAAAAAGCTCACCTATTTTGAGTATGTTACCGAATAAAATATCCTCTGTAGTATATTGGTTAGTATATCCTCCCTGTCAAGCGGGAGACTGGTGTTCAATGGTACCGTTCAAGTTCACGTTCCCAAAATTTATTTGGAGGTGATGTTATTAGGACAGTAAAGCAATACTTTTACCTCAATATACCACGTGTTATGAAAAATGCAAATAGAAAAACTGGGAATAGATAAACCTTTTGCTATAGATGTAATAGAAGAAATAGTTTGCTTTAATGTACTCCATTTTAATAATGCTTATATTTCTTCACGAAATAGTGAAAACAAATGGACGGTACCAGTGAACACCGGTCTCCCGCGTAGCAGGCGCGCATACCAACTGATATACTATCGCGGATTATTACGAAAAAAATCGGTAATATTACAGTTCACAGAATGAATGAAAGGTGTTAAAAGGACGACAAATTGTTGTAAAAATAAAAATGTCAAGTTATCTCGCAATACTAGATTTGACTGTTTCGTTTCACCCTATAGCATAGCCCTAATATAATGCTGGACCTTCAACCATACAGATAGGTATATATTTTTAATTAATTGTTAATATTCATGGTTTTGTAAAAACTAGCAGATCTCCCCGACGGGGAATTGAACCCCGGTCTCCCGCGTGACAGGCGGGGATACTAACCACTATACTATCGAGGATTAGTTGCGACGGTTCCTCTATGAGGAAATATGAACTTTGGACATTTTATTAGTCAAAATAAAATCTTCCGCTGTCTAAAATGTTGCTGTATCTGGATACGTTTCCTTACGTGTACTTTTTTAACGTTAATGGTTAATATTTAATTTTATGTAAAATATTGGAAATCTCCCCGACGGGGAATTGAACCCCGGTCTCCCACGTGACAGGCGGGGATACTAACCACTATACTATCGAGGATTATAGCGGTTATATATCTAGTTATTATTTTCAACGACTGATTATGTTATTTTGATTAATAAAATGTCCAAAGTTCATATTGCCTCACATAGAAGCTTCCACAACTAATCCTCGATAGTATAGTGGTTAGTATCCCCGCCTGTCACGCGGGAGACCGGGGTTCAATTCCCCGTCGGGGAGATTGTGGTTTATTTTACATAAAGATATATATTAACAATCAAATAAAAATATTTATATATCCTGAAGCTTTTAAAAACAGTAGTTTACACCTTTTTCAGATGTAATTCGAATCATTTTAGTTTTAATTCGAGAATTCCATTTGTAAATCGTAACATTTTATTTGTAATTCGTAACTTTTTATTTGTAATTCGAGAATTCCAATTGTAATTCGAAACATTGCAATTGTAATTCGAATTATTCTATTTGTAATTCGAATGAATAAAATATTTAATAATTTTGTATTTTACACCTAATGTTCTTGTCAAATTTCTTTAAAAATGAAAAAAAGAAACACAATTTGTCACAAATTTCCCAAATACATATCCTGGAAATACGAATTCAAGCTTTACATGATATATGCATTATTTAACCATGCATTGTAATTGAATATATTCTCTATCAAGAATCTAAATATCAATCCTCGATAGTATAGTGGTTAGTATCCCCGCCTGTCACGCGGGAGACCGGGGTTCAATTCCCCGTCGGGGAGTCGCTTTTTTTTCTGATTGTAATGCAGCACACCTAATAGAAATCTTGTTGACAATTCTAAATGAAAACTCTCCGTATGTTTTGTCTCTCTGTCGTTTCAACTAAAAGGAGAGAGTTAGAAAACTCATGGGGAATTTACGTTCGCAAAAAGCCCCAATATATTTATTTATTGCTCTGTTTCAGAACCTGCAAGAATCTTTTTACTACGATAATAATATTTCCTTTATGATATCGAAAAAATACTTAAAATTAGTTAATTCTTACAGTTTTGTAACAGACCATATAATGTACACAATTGTAGGCGACTGATATTTAAACATCGTAGGAGTTTTTCATTCTAAGTTTTTAACATTCATACATTTTTAAAATACCGGAAACTGGCTCATTAATTCCAAAAGAGGTCCTACCGAGGTTGACACAATTGTAGGCGACTGTGATTTTTGTCCTTTTTATGGAATTCTCTACATCAATCAAGCTAATGAAAGTGTTATAAAGCTATTGATAACTTTCCTCCTTACATTGATCATATAGGCTGACATTTATGTTTTACACGCGTTCCACAATTTTGATTTCAGTGGCAATAATAAGGTGTAAATGAATATAAGGTTTAGTGAGATGTTTATTTAAAAATCAAATATGCATGCATCGTGTCATTCTGTTTAACAATTAGAAGCGTGTTCACTAGTTTTAAGAAAATATTTTCCAAAAGTGTTAATAAGCTGCTGATATCAATGAAATGTGTCCGTCTGCTATATAATTTGAATTGAAAAAGAAATTTTAGGCAAAAGAATACAGCAAACACGATTTTTAAATAAAATAATAAACTGTTTCATTGCTATTAAATTTCATGTGAAGTAAATAACATTAATAAATGTTCTCTCTGGCATCCTTATTGCTTTTTTTTTGGTTGGTGGAAACTTCTCTCTTTCCCAACATGATTGCTAAGAGTTGTTTTTTTATCAAGACCAGCATTTTTGTTCAAACACTCCTCGTGTTCCAGATAGTTCCCCTATTTTATTTATTTGCAAAAATTATTAGCATTATCAACGCCGATTCTGTGTTGCTGTCTCATCTTATTTGTGTATGTATGTAGGTCACGAAAGAACTAAAAAAAACTTTCTTTTTCAACACGGTGATAATACTGAACAAAATCTGGATCATTTAGCACTTTTACTAGTGATACAATTGAAGGGAATCTCTCAATTTTCATTATTGAAAAGCGTGATGGAATTAACCTAGCTTTGCATATTTATATTCTATAAACGTTATGATATTTGCGCTAAACTTATCTCATCTAAGTAAAAAAACATATGCATAATGTTACATATATTCATACAGTTCATATTCATTTATTTTTTATATTTTTGTTTTAATTTTGTTGCATGTACGTAAAAGGGTAATTTGTTATGCGTATTTTTTATTTAAAATATTCTCATATTGAGTCCATGTTTCGCCGAAAATGACAATAGTTGTTGTATTTTATTGCAATTATTTAATGAAAATTTTATGTTTATACTTTCATTAGGCCCATTCATATGTTTACAAGTGCAGTATTTATTAAATATTTATTTATTGCCGCTTCGCTACTATTGTTACGAGCACTCATATACATACATAAGTACACACCTGCTCAAAGTAATAGATACACCTTGTACATTTATTTAAAGTAATTGAGAATATGTTTTTTCTTATACCTTAATGTCATAAAATAAAAAAATAGCAATCAACAACCAACGTAAGTTTCATTTAAAGTGAATTAAGTATAGGTAATGTTTCCTTTAAAGGCAGTAGATTTGCTGCTCTTAATAATAGATGCGCTTCAGTTATAATCGGAAATAATAAACTTTTATTAATTTTGCATGTGAAATTTCGTTGAAAATATCACAATGGACTAATATCTTTAAATCTTACCCCTACCACTTTTCTAACAACATTTGAAATACAGGACCTTACTTCTTGTCAGTGTGACCAGATTTGAAAAAGTGTTGCAGCTAAATCAGCATTAAATTAATGCTAAAATAAATATTAAAATGCCAGAAAATAATGCTAAATTTAAAAACGTTATTTTTTAATAAAATATATGTATATAAGGTTGGGTTTGTTTGTAGAGCATTGAACTAATCATAAAGTATATATTCATGATAAAATTCTTAGTCGATCTATGCATGCCTTTTGCAGTCGGGTCAAGTTCGAAGATGGATTAGATCGGTCCATGTATTGATACAGCCCCTATGAAACGGTTACATTTTATTAGCTATGATTTGGTATTTAAGGTTCCAAAAACCTTCTCCCCCAAAAAATGTGGACATAGAGTCCACGTTTTGGAATAGGTCCCATAAAAATGTACCGGCTAATTAAAGTTATTTTGGGTATCATTTGGGTTCGAAGTGGTTAAACAACATCTTCACCATAAATCAAGGACACATGCCCAATTTTTGGTTGTGGCCTCATATAACGGCACCATCGGTTTTAGTTTTGTTTTTATTTTTATTTACATCTTCGGGCATAATTGGATATCATTTGGTATTTAAAGTTCGCTGTAGTTACAAACTTCTCTATCGAAAATTGAGTACATAGGCTCAAGTTTTGCTATAGCCCCCATATAACGGTACCGCCCGATTTCAGGTAGTTTCAAGTTTTTTGATGACTGAATTATTAAGTATTTGGGGTTCCCAGTGGTCAAAAAACTTCTCCACCTAAAATAGTGGCATTGGTACTTTCGTAAGAAAATAAAAAACTAACTATTCCATATCAGTTCTGAATATTTCGTGGTGGAGGGTATAACACGTTCGACCCGGGCAAACTTAACGTTTTTACTTGTTTTATTTTATTTGCTTACTCACATTTTTATTCCTTTAAATCAGAGCAAATGCGAAAAACTTCGGTGTTTGGAGCTGTTCAAACAGCTGTTCTATTCAATTCAACCAACATTTATTTCGTGGATAGAATAATGCTAAATTTATAATGGAAAAATGCTAAGAAAAATGCTAAATGCCAAATGGAAATTTTGCGGCTAAATACAAAAAAATAATGCTAAATTTAGCTGCAAAAATGCTAAAATGGCCACACTGCTTCTTGTCTATCCCAGTTGACGTTTCGTAGTACACTTTCATCGTTTTTAGCCATAAATATTTACAACAATGTTCGCATTCTTGAGGGAAATAATGTTAAATGCAACATTATGGGAATCCATATGACCGTGTTTAGACATTCAAACTGGAAAGAAAATTTTTCTTCTCAATTTCTTTTAAAATTTCCCTGTTGTTTAGACACGGAAATCAAGTTTGTGTCAATTTTATATTTTTTCTTATTCTTCTTCACACTCATTTTTTCATTGCGCTGTTCAAAAACAAAGCCGAGGCAAAATTGTAATGAAAAGTAAAAATGGACGTGAGTGATAAACAATTAACTATTAAAGGAACCCTTGAATTGCATTTTAATTTTGATATTTTCACTTATTTCGAATTGTTTTTGCTTAAAAAAATAGTTTTTCCTCCAAAAGGTTTTTTTCAATTGTCTTCGCTGTTGTTTATTTCTCGACAGAGAAAATAAAATGAATGAAAATGCAAAAACAAATCTATAGCAAACTTCAGGGAGAAAAACGAAACAAAACAGAATTTGCCAGTACAGAGGTGTGTGTACCCCCTCTTATTCCTCTATACTCCCTCGCTCTACTAAATTTTCTTTCCCATCAACTTTCCCTGTATAAACACGGTCTATGCGAAATGATGAAATATTAAAAAAATTTTAGGTAAAAAATGTTGAGTCTCTAAGGACTCCGCATTCTTTTCCCTAGAAAAGTAGCATAAATGAAACATAAATTATCCATAATATCAAAGTGGAAAAAGGCCTAATGGATGCATATTTTCCATTGTGCATTGTATGAATATATATGGGTGAAACAAGACATCCTCATTGGAGTACTGTCCTGTAATCTTCTGATGTTTGTGTGTAGTATTTATTGCTTAAAAGTTGTTTTTGAACACAAAAGTTTGGTAATTTGTACACTTAGTCACGGTCCATACTAGACTAAATTTCATTAAAAAATTTCATGAAATTAGGTGTTCTTAGGCCGAATTCCCCATTACAGCAATTTCATGATTATACTCTACTATGAAACTCAATCTAGAGACTCATAATTTCAAATTAAAATTTCAGTGAAATTATTCTAGTGTGACCCGACAAATTCACGTTAGATTAAAAAATTATCACCTTTTAATAATATTCTCGTTGGTGGCTCTCTGGTAGCCACTCCACAGCCGATATGTCTGAAGAGCTGCATAAATACCAACAGCGAAACCGGTTCACATAATTTGCTGATTGTGTGGTTTCGAATCTTCGACTATCCTTTTCCCTTGAAAAAATCTTCGAGAAATTAAAAATCCAACGAGAAATTAATAAAAAAAAACTAATAATAAATTAAACAAAAATTATCAATTTCAATTTACTTCTCTCCAAAATATGACGTTATCGTACGCGAGCCCAGGAAGTTAGCAGTACGCTACTGAAGATACCTTATTTCCCCATTACATTCAACCAATGGAAAAATGCTTTCTTTTAGCCTATTTCCGATTTGAAATTATTGATAATTAATAAATTCTTCATTTAAAGCGGTTTCTGTTCCGGTTTATGCTACTTTCCTAGGGAAAAGTATGTAGAGGACTTAACAATTTCCTCCTGAATTTTTTAAAACATTTCATCATTTCGCATTTGGACATTTAACATTATTTCCCTCCAGAATGCGAGCATTGTGGGTAAAATCGATGAAAGTATGCTACGAGACGTCATCTGTATTAAGTCAAGTTTTAAGGTCCTGTATTTTAAATTTTGTTAGAAAAGTAATAGAGGTAAGATTTGAAAATGTGATATTTTCAACAAAAATTTCACATGCAAAAATTAATAAAAGTTTATTATTTCCAATTATAACGGAAGTGTATCATTTACTATGAACAACAAATCCACTGCCCTTTGTGGAAACATTACCTAAACTTAAATAATTTTAAATGAAAATTACATTGGTTGTTTATTGCTACACTTGTATGACATTGAAGTAAAAGAAAAAGCATATTCCCAATTACTTTAAATGAAAGTAAATGTTCTTTTGAATTTTCAATAAAAACTAGCTGAACCGGTTCCGCGTTGCTGGCCCGTCGTTTTGGATTTCTGTGTAAGCCTTTGTAATCTATTTACAATTTATCAGTTAAATATTAATCCCTCTAGATATTCGAACCGCATTGTTGGCCCGTCGTTTTAGTGACCAATGCACATTATCGGTGTTGTACTGTATTCTAAAATGTGGGATTGATCGCGCTTTCCCACCTATTGGAGCCCGGGTTAAAAGCGTTTTTGTAGTCACGCTTACTAAAATTAAGGATATTATCTATAATTATACATTTTTGAAAAATTGAGTTGACCGCGATATTCCATTTCCGAGATAACCATTCAAGATCAAGACAGTAAAAATCATATTATTGTAAACGTTTTTTAAACAAAACTTTCAAAAAAACTTTAATTTCACGATTTCTTAAAAAATTTTGTGGGAGAGGTACCCTGGTCACTCCACTGACCACTATAAAAAGTAGTTAAAAACCTATTCTCAGACCTACAAACTCTACATACAAAATTTCATCAAATTCGGTCCAGCCGTTTCGGAGGAGTTCAAAGCCGAACACCGTGACAGGAGAATTTTATATATATAGATGTGCAAAGTGTGTCTATTATTTTGAGCAGGTGTGTAGGTATGTATGTACAAATATACATACACATGTTTTTCGGTGCGTGGTTTCATTTACAATTTAATTGTTTCCTCCAATATGTGTGACATCGAGAGTTGTTACGTGGTATAGCCAACCAAGTACAATTACATATGTAATTTTTTATTATTGAAGTTGGTCAACACCAACATTGCCAAAATTACCCGCAAATGTAATACGTAAAAAAATCCAATTTCATTTATCCAAATAGGTATTTAACATATAATTTTTTTGTTATTTTGATAGATGTAAGAACATCTGAATGCACGCACTCCAATTTATTTGCAGTTGATTCCAAAACTCGAAATATGGAATTTAAATCAATGATTTCCAATAGGCTTAATATTATTAGTAGTTCATCGTTGTGGAACTTTAACGAGCTCTATAGAAATTAGTGAAAATCGGTCCAGTTTTCTATAAAGCTCCGATATACATATGTATTCCTCGATTTTGGATATTCTTAAATCCTATATATTCACATATATTCCATCGGATTTGATGGATTTTTGTTTATCCATCACCAAATCTATATATATCGTAACGTCGTCGCCCGAAGACGTAAACCACATGAACATCTAAATTCGTTTTTTGATTGAATCTGATAAAATTTCAAGCTTCTTCTACGTTCAAACATAACGATCCTATTCCAGAAATGGCATTTCGGAAAATGGAATAATATTGTAGATGTTATTGTAATTACGGATCCCAAAACCAAGCGTTTTCGCGGTTTTAGTTTCACTACTTACTCCCATTCGTACATGATTGATAATACTCCAAATACTTGCCCTCATAAGATTGATATACTATAAAACAGTTTTTCATTTTATAACGTTTTTTGCTTCTCCTGTAAAGTTTTGGTTTTGTGGGTTACGTCTTCGGGAATTCATTGTGATGATATAGAAGTTTTAAGTCTCCTATATGTTCAGACGTTGCATGACGAGGTTCGGATAAATTACTTTTATGGGTTGAGGGATATGAGAACAATATCATATTGACACGACATTAAAATGTCTATTGTACAGGAATGAGGCTAACGCCAATGTGTATGTGATATATGGGAAGGGCTCTGAAGCGTTCGCCCATATTTATGAATAACATTTTGCTATATTTGACTTCTTTGTATCTAGGACCACTCATTAAGGTCTCTAGACTTCAAATCCAATGAGTACTTACCAAATATAGACCTACTAGCGGACCCGGCGAACTTCGTCTCGCTATTAAGGAATAAAATTTCATACAAAAACTCAATTTTCGATTTTTCCAATTTTCCGACTTTTCCAGAGGGATTTTCCAAAATTTCCTTCCGCAAAGACCTTCTCCTCGAAAATGCGAATAACTGACAAAAAATTTTACAGAAATCGGCCTAGCTGTTCTCATTTTATGAATTATGAATGCAATTAAAAAATTGGCGAGATGTGTATAGTTTATTTTGACGCTCACTGTATATGGATAGTTTTTTGCGAGTAAGTTTTCTATTTTCAGGGAACACAAAATTCCAATTATCAACCAATTCGGTAGAAAATTGTTACTAAATCTTTAAAAAATCTTAAATGGGGGCTGCCCTTATATAAAAGTGACATCTGTCCGATTTTTTGCAAGCGATTTTTTGTGTCTGTAATAACGTTTTGTTAGCAAAGACTAAATACCAAATTTCCGTTATTTCGGTTCAGGATGCAATGAAGGATATTCAAGCCGACTCGAATTTGTTTTTTGCTTCCATTCATTTATGAATATCAAGTTTCAAAACTAAATTATGTACATATATTCCTCAATTTCTAGATATTTTTGGTAATAAGTAAAAGTAAAATGAGAACAAAATTGAGATATACATATTTATGTACATAGATATCTAATTAAATGTCAATACATTGTTGCTGAAAAATGATGTTAATAACTGAGCTTCGTCCAAACCTTCGGCTCAACTAGTCTTTGAAAAAACGATATTAACTCATTAGCACGTGTGAAGAAAGAAAGTGACCAAGTTTATACCAGCATCTTGGATGTAAAAGAAAATACCGTTAAAACAAATTCAACGATAAATAGTACATAAGAACCATGCACACATACATATTTTCCATATGTAGAGGTTTTCTATCAAAACGGGAGCAGTTACTGCAGTTAAAATATTGGAGGTACATAAAGAAAATGTAGACCACCGCCAATTGATAATTTGTACACGACAATCGCGGCCCATCACTCAATAGAAGAATAAAAATAAAACCTTTTCTTTGCTATGATTTCAGTTTGTAAATCTTATTTCAGTTGTAAATAACCTCGAGCGAAGTACAAACGTGCCGATAACTGATACGCTTAAACTTGCCAGCACTAGGAGTTAGGAGTGCAATGTTAGCCTAACGGAAACGGAAGTGTATTTGTGCTATAAGAAAGTTACCAAATAAAACTATAGACTTATATCAACGAAAGGAAGGAAACATTAAGAAAACAAAAAAAAATGTTTATACGAAAAACAGTTAAAATACTGCTTTTAAGTGCAATTCTGCTGCATGGAAATGTTCAACTGTCACAAGCCTACACACAAGTTTCAACTAGCGGTTCTAGTGACCACAGTGGGGATGGGCCAAAAATCTACAAGGCTTTAAATTTTGATTTGGTGTTTCCCAAAAGGTATGAATATTTTCAAAAAGAAGGTTTCCGTTCTGGAGAAGTACATTTTAAACATACTTTTTATCTTTGGGAAACATAATTCCGACTTTTGACAATTTTTCATTTATTTTTTATTTAGTCATATTAAATTATCTTTTTCTCGTTTTTTATTTCTTGCTATCCTTATCAATAGTTTCAACTCTACTGAAAGTGTTACATCAACCACCACACCCTCCGTTTCCTTAGGTATTGGGTCACCTGCCACGGTGCTTGATAGCTCGGTTGACCGGCGACAATATAATCCATTGCCACAATCAAATGAACAAACAAATCGAGATGATGGCGATAACGGACAAGCACCCCTATATATTACACCATCGCCTAATGAGGCTGCTCTTTACCAGACACCCAACACAAACAGCAACACCCAGAGCAAGGACGACGGTGCACAAGTGGTGACACAAAATCCCATAAATATTCAGCAGCAACGAAATGATAACAGCAACAGCAACAATACTGTGACCATGGAACAACAACAACAAAATACAGCTACTGGTCGTGCTGTCGATTATCGTACTGCTTATCCCTTTGGTCAACTTATCACGCCATTAATCAAAAATGCTCCTGTGTACAGCGGCAATGGAAAGGCCAAACCTATGCCAACATCATTACACTCTTCAGCAACAACGAATGTTGGTAAACAAGTGGTCTATCCCCAAGTTGCATATCAACGGAAGCCGCCAAGTCGAGCAGAAATTGATAAGTTACACGGTCGCGGTAAGTGAAAGTGATTAAAATGCAAATTATGTATATCCTTTAAGGTAGAATGTGTTTTGCCATTTAGAATTTAATGAGAAAAACTATCATCTGCATGTAATAACGATTTTATCTATTTACAGGTCCCATTAAAGATCGATTTACACCCAGTGAAGCTGTGGCATCACATCAAATAAAAGCGTCGCATAATCAGAATCATGGTCACCATAATCATTCTCCTACTTACAAGAATGCCGGTAAAACGGCATCCCCATCCAATGTGGTGAATTCATATGTGCCACCTGCAAATTTGTATTCATTTCCACCCAACAATATCGACTACCCCTTGCCGTCGTCAAAAGACAACAAATTAGCAATGCCGAGCGACGTAGTAAATTCGTATGCACCACCAGCATCAGGCATCGAAGATTCTGGTTACAAATATCAGGGACCACTGAATTTAGGCTATTTACCGTCCATAAACAGTGATAATGTTAGTGACAAAGACAATAGTGATGGAGATGGAGATACAAGAGACCAAAAGGACAGCGGTGATGGTGATGCAGATAATAATAATGATGATACGATTGGCGTACTACCAGCCAGTGCCATGGGTGGCGATAATAATTCTGGCGACACAATGGACGAAATTAAAATGAATGATGGTATGTATTTGGCATTAGATGGTTCTGACACGATTTCAGGAGTTATAGTTTATTTACATCCGCCATATGATATGAGGTCTCATTGATACTTAGAGGTCTCATTCTGTCCTATGTATATTTTATAATATGTAATTACTAATTTTGACCCATTAATTCAATTGAGACGTTAGGAATAACGGTCTGGTTCACTAAGACCAGACCATAAATATGTTTACCAACATAGCCTAGAGAGTAAATATTGGGGTTATGACTTTTTGACATTTTTTTCTCAAAAATGATTTCCTGTAGAGAGAATTAATGAACTTTTGCCTAAAAATACCTAAAATAACATTCACTCCATTCCATGGGAAATGGGTAAATACCCAAATGGTAAATACCCATTAAAATGGGTAAATTGGGTACAAATAGGTAAATACCCAGGTATTTACCCAATATATTTGGGTAAAAACTACAGAAACTAAAATCATCCAATTGGACGCGAAAACGCAGTATTTTAACAAATTTTTTTAACTGACTATGAAAAAATTGACTTTTTGGAAATGTGACTAGTTCATATTTTACCAATTTTGGTCCATATTTTTGGTAAACCTCTCATATATAGTTACAGCGTAATTTTTGACATATGAGGACTTTTAGAACGGTTTGTTGAAACCCTTCTTGCGAAAAAAACGTAAATGCTGGACCGATACTCTTATTTTTTCATATATCTGAGGGCTTAACTTTTGATTTCAGCTGATAATCTTGAGATTTTTGTCCTTTTCGACAAAGCTATATTTGCAGCGGTCTGCATTGATTTTCTTCCTACCTACAACTCCAATGCTCGATTTTACATATTAAACCATGTTTATATTGTAGCTTTTTGTTGGGTTAACCTTCGTTATGAGGATTTATTGGAAATATAAGCAATGGAATTGACATTTAAAACCCAGTGGGTTTGTTAAATCCGGTTATATATAAACGTACGTATTTCACGCCTCAAGCATTTTGTTCACCCCATTTACTTCTATTTATTGCAAATTTCTTTGGTCTAAAATTCATTAGGGTAGTCCGTCTATAAAATACTAGCAAAATAAACGTAAATGGGATGAACAAAATGCTTGAGGTGTGAAGTGAGAGGTGAAGTGTGTCTCAGATCATACCCGAAAATATAAAATTATATATATGTAACAATACGATGATAAAATTAGTGAGAAACAAACCATCATGTCATTTTGGTTATGCTGTGTGCCCCTATAAATTGTTTTCCGTTACAGTGACTTCAAAAATTTTTCAAAAATTCTGAAAAATAAAAACATTAAAAGCATTTTGTGTAAGATTTTATGTAATCTTAAGTAAAAACTCATCAAAATATCATATAGGGATACTAGGTTTTAAAAAATTCATAACTTTAGTAAATATATACACAAAGCTCACATACCATTAAGTCTTATATTCGCCCCCAATAACACATTAATAGTGGGATATGTGTTTTACTTCCAAAAATCTTGTTTGATGGCATTTTAGTGGGACAAAAAGTCAGCTCATTGATTTGTATTTTGCTCCGAATCAATGATCGATTTAATTTAATGCCATCGGTGTGCAAAATATATATGAATTTATGTAAGAGCTATATCCCCTTGTTAAATTATGTCTGAGAGCATAAGTTTCGAGGTATTACGGGTTATGGATTTTCCCGGCTAATTAAGTAAATGTTTTAAGAGGTGGTCCCCAGTAAATCGATTCCCGGCTAATAATGTTCACTATTATATAAAATATTTTCATTTGACAACATTTCATCGAATACTGAATGAAGAATAACCGAAATCTTTTCTTATACTTATAGCGGATCCTAGCGATCAGCATCATGATGACCATGAATACGATACAGGGAAGGAATATCCAACGCCACCGCCAGAATGGCTTAAGGCACATCCAGAAGCCCAAAACGAACATCCTCCGCATGATCATGACCACTCCCTAGCTGAAATAGAAGACCATCATCATCCTTTAGAAGATTTAGATCATGTTCATCACCATCCCGATATTATTTTCGATCACGATCATGATCACTATCCTTATCATCATTCGTTTCCTTCATATCCTGTATATCCACATTATCCAGATGAAATATACGATGATCACCACGAACATCATCATCATCACGTTGAACCTCCCACAACAACAACAGAAGCTCCACCACCAGAACCTCCACCAGAGCCACGTGTTAAAAAGTACAGTTACTTCTATATAGGACGCAAACTTTGGTACATTCCATTATACTTCACTGTTTGGTTCAGTTTCTATATTCTATGGCTCATTTTAAAGTCTATTGCCAGACATAAGGTAAGAATTACAAAATGATTTATTTGTTCGTAGTCGTTGTTAACTTAAATATGTCTTAAATACAGGTTAACTTACCAAATCATTACGTCTCACGAAGAAGTATCGACGAACTACCTAGAAGCCAAGAAGAAATCCTCAATGAATTGACGGTCTCGGTTATGGATAAAATCGACAAATTTAAAAGAAAATATTTGAACTGATTAAACTAAGTAACGGAAACAAATAAAAGAAAACTTTAAAATATTAACACGATCAGAAATTTAAACTGAACCTGAATATGTAAATAGTTTGTAAGGAAATTCATATTCCACTGTCAAATATCGAGTATCTAATCGTTGTATATTTTGATAATATGTGGAAAATACTATAGTCACACTGAGAAATGTAAATGTTGTTAGAGAAATATTTTAATATCCTCTCAAACGTCAGACATGTTAAGTTATTACTTACTCATAAGTTGTGCTTTGTTCCAGAACCTGCAAGAAGATACTATTTTTTACTACGATAGCATTTTTCCCTTTGTTATCGGAAAATATAGTAAAAATTAGTAGATTCTTGCAGTTCTGGAACAGACCATTGGTTTTTGTTTTTAACATTTCTCACACTTCTCGCTGGAACTTGCCTAGTTGTAACTGACAATCTTCAAATTGTTGGTGAAAAACATAAAACATATACGGTTTATTCATAAAACCAAATAAAATTGTGTACATTTTACGAATGTAACAGGGTAATATCCTAAATTTCGTCAATAATTTCATATATAACTGTTTCTTCACATTCCTCATCATCTTCTTGATTATCTTCCACATCGTTATTAGTCATGTCGTCGTCCTTTATTTCATAATGCATATCAGACATTTCATAGGAGTCCATAGCTGCATCATCCGTGTCTTCTTCAGATTTATTGTGATGGTTACCAGCCTTATGAATAGGTGTGGAATAGTTTTGACGTTTGATCTTTCTGGGTTGTGCAACAGCAGCTTTGCTAAAAAGAAATTATAAATTATCTTTATTTGTACATATGTATTAGCTAAATAAAAAATTACATACGCGGCCTTTAGATCCTCTAATTTGGGTAAGGGGGCTGGCTCAGTTTTCTTCCCCATAGCTTCTTCTTCTGCCAATTCTTTAGGATGTAATCTCCTTTTATGAGATCTACAATTCGACCCATTTGAAAACGATCTATTACAGAATTGGCATTTGTATGGCTTTAATCCTGAATGAAGTATCAAATGATTTTTAAGAGATTTAGCCCTCTTGAATGCTGCATCGCAGAATTCACATTTAAATCGCTTATCATTACTGTGCACCAACCGATGTTGCAGCAATGTTCTTTTTGTATTCAAAACTAAACCGCAGTCTTGACATTTGTAGACAGACTCGTTGTGTGTATCCATATGAGCCTTGAGCCTAGGCTTATTCTTGAAGCGTTTTTTACACACATCACATTCAAAGGGGCACTCGTCGGTGTGCACAAGTTGATGTTCGTTTAATGCGGCTAAGGTTTTACAAGCGCGTCCACACTGGTCACAAATGTAAGGTTTTATATCCTGATGTATTCCTCTTACATGCTGTCGCATAGCCCCAACTTGACCAAACTTACGATCGCAGAAAGGACAAGGCACCACTAGCTTTTCCTCTTGGGGTAGATGTTGTCTAAGATGCATCTTAAGGCGACTACGGGTAGAACAATCTTTTTGACAAATTGGGCATTCAAAGTCAGGCATGCTTTCTATAATAACATTATGAGTAGATTGCATGTGCTTTCGGTAAACATTTGGATTTTTGTATTTTCGCCTGCATTCATTGCACTCGTAGCGGTAAACAGATGATTTCTTTTGTCCTGGTTTTTTGGCCGGTCTTCCCACCTTTTTTGTGATTAATAGTTCGAATGCATTCTGAGTAGACGAAGGTTCTTCCTCGCCTTTTGTTGACGCTTCGGTCATATCTTCATAGTCTTCCCCACAGTCTTCTTCATCCTCCACCTCCACATAATCTTCTTCTAACTCTTCTTCTGAATTTTCTTCGCCATCCTCTTCTATTTGTAAATTGTTGTATTTTTCAATTTCCTCGTTTGGCAAATTCTCCATCGCCTTGACTTCATAATCGTCGTGTTCATCAGATTTAAATTTTAGCTCTTTAAACAGATCACTGTCCTCCATCTCATGTTCTTGCTCTTGGCCGTCGGATGGCGTTTTGTTCTTCATATTCTTATATCTGAAATTCTCCTCATCTATTTCTATTAAATCGTCATTACTTTGTATAAGATATTCGAAATTTTGTTCAACCTCCCGTTCAGGATCCGTTTCAATCATTACCTCATTATAATTCATTTGTGCGGGTACAACCTTGTTTAATTGCGAAACTTTTCTTTTAGTTTCCACCACATCTTTTGAAGGCAATTTCTGGTGAACGTACTTTCCTTTCCCAATTGCTTCCACCACCACATTTTCTGAAGTAACCATGTTTTTGGATTGATATGGCTTTCCTTTACTCAAACGCTGCTTCTCAGTAGTCTTCCGAATGTAATATTCTTCAGAAACTGGTATTTCACGACCTCCCGAACTGCTGCTAGTATTGAAGAAAATAACTAGATCTGTTTGAGCTTCTTGGTTAACAAGGCTTGGTTTAACAGCAATTGGTGGGTCCTTTATTATGTGTTCCCAACTATCAGAAGTTAGGCCTATTTGCGATTTTATTTTATTGGCATCCTCTTCAGTAGTTGGATTCAGATTTTGTAGTAAACAATAAAGAGTTTGGACTTTATTTACCCGTTCCGTAAAAGAGCTCAGCTCATCTACTAACATGCGACACTCCTTACATATAGATTTTGATATCTCATCTTCGGCCTTAATCTGGTGGGGAGATAAGAACATTTGGAGATAAGAACATTTTCATTAAGCTCTGATCGGGACCAAATTTGTTCACAGGTAGGTCTCGTCACCCTGATCACAAATATATATAACATTTATTGCGGAAGTCCATACTTCAAGAGTTATGGGCCTCTGAAGTTCCGAAAATGCCCTTGTTAAAGGCCGACTATTTAGACAAAAATTTATGATTTTAAAGAAAATTTTGTTGCCGTTCCCGAGATTTGCATCTGCCTATAGAAAAAGTGTTAAATCCCTGGCCGAAGACCGTCTATAATAAAATGATAAATATGACAGTATGTATATTCCTTAAGATTTACAAAGTATCCATATTATCATTATCCGTTCAAAAATAGCGAAGTTACATACAAAGGAATTTTCGGAAATTCAGAGGCCCATATCTCAGGAAGTATATAAATTCAGAGGACGCAATAAATGTTATAAATATTTGTGATCAGGGTGACGAGACCTACCTGTGAAAAAGATTTGGTCCCGATCAGAGCTTAATGAAAACATTCAACTTGCTCCGAAAATATAAACAGGTAGAAATATTCCAAAATTCAATTTTACTCACATTAACCCAAAAGAATTTGCCTATAGATGTAACTAGTGCTACCTGGCCTGTATCATTATCATTCTTATTAAATATGGTATGAGTTTCTTGACCTGGCTTGGCACAAAGTCGGCACCAGTTCAGCCACGAAAAGGAATTCTGGACTGTAGATGATACTTCAGTTTCTTGTTTTGTACCCATTTCCTCCAAAAAGAATTAGTATTATTAGTATTCTAGTATTCTAAGATAAACAAACAAATTTGTCCGAATTAGAGTTGTGTAGTACCGGATAGAGTTGTATAGTTCATGAACGAACTAGTTCAATTGAACGATTCATTGAATAAAGCGTATGAACTAGATCAGTCGATATAGTTCAATAGTTCACTGAAGTCGGCGACCGTACGATCAACGAAAGAACGATTCACAATCTAGTTCAACATGTCGTTCACATATGTATAAAGTTACGCCGTCGTCAGTGTTAAGTGATGCCTTCGTAATGTGATAAGTTTGTTTATGTTTTGGATCAAGGTACAATGAATAGCTGTTCGAAAGTGAAGATTTCTTCAAAAGCACAACAAATTCCACATATTCCCATATTGAATGTAACTTGTTCTGGATAGAAAAAAATAAACACACACGCACAAAGCTTTTTCGCGTTGACAGTTTCTACACACACATTTTCTTCTTTCTTCTACACATTTTTGCTATTGTTTGTTTTTATTTGGTGTATGTATGCGTTTGATTGAACGATTATGATCCAAATGATTGAACTGGATAGTGAACTATGAACTAGATTACTGAACTAGTTCAGTTAAAATAGCTGAACTATTGAACTAGATCTTTCAAATGAACTATATTGTACAACTCTAGTACCGGAACGAACTAGTTCATTGGAACTATTCCAATACTGGAACCATCGGAACGATATACGACTCGTTCATTTATATAGTTCCTTTCGTTCATCTGGTTCCTTTTGTTCTAGTCGCTCATCTCGCTCTTTTTGTTCAGCGGAATCAAACGTTCTTATCGTTGTATTGTAAATTTGTTCTTTTTGTTATTACCATGGTACAATTACAAAGGTAGATGCCTCAGCCAAGCTGATCGAATCTAAAACGTCAAAAAACATTACAAAAAAAGTTGCTTTGTTGTAGCAATTCGCCGATGCATCTACCTTTCTCTTATGTTACACGCTGAAACTTTCATACGAAACTTTCCCATTATTTTGGCGTTCTTAGGTCGAGTTCCCCATTACAGTAATTTCATAAAATTACTTTTGTATGGAACTCGATCTATGAACGCCAAAATAATGGGAAAGTTTCGTATGAAAGTTTTAGCGTGTAACTCAGTAGTCACACGCGCAAAATTTGCGACGAAACTTTCCCATTATTTTGGCGTTCACAGATCGAGTTCCATACTAAAGTAATTTTATGAAAATGCTGTGTTGGGGAACTCGATCTATGAACGCCAAAATAATGGGAAAGTTTCGTCGCAAATTTTGCGCGTGTGGCTACTGAGTAACATAAGAGATAAGAGTTTGTAATTGTACCATGTTATTACCAAAGCATGTGTTTGTGTGTACGTGAAATTTAATTTAATGCGTTTAATTATCGACATGGAGGTGAATACAAAAGATTTTCAATTAAATTCCCGTAATAAATGCAAACCTTTAAAACTAAAATGGCAAAAAACAGCACTTAAGAGGTTTTGAACAGATCATAAATTGCTTAACATATCAGTAATGTTATTCCTTTTGTAATATCTTATAGCACGGTTACACTACAGCTTTTTGCCGGGTTAACCCACTTCATGAGGATTTATTGCTTAATCTGGTCAAATCTGAACAGATTTGCCGTACAAAAATTAAATCCACTCACGACTGGGTTTATTTTAAATCCGGCACAAATCCACCAAAAATACAGTGTTGTATTCGGTATTTGTGCAAAAAAATCCAACTCTACTCAAAAAGTACCAAAAGTTGCAACTGTTTTTGCAACAGAGTTAGTCGGGATTTACACGTTTACGATTGGTCGCATGAGATTTTATGGAGTTAATAAATCTAAAGTTATTTGAAAATCATAAAATTATTTATTTTTTTACTTTAGACACTTTTTTAAACAAAAAGTACGCTTGATACCATGATACAAAAATGTATCCCTGTGTGTAAAATATACCAATATTGGAAATTGTCATACGAGAAATTGTAAAAGTGTAAAACACGACTTTATTAGTTATTTTGTATGTATACGTAAACAAACATCAGCTGACAGTTTATATCCTCGAAAAGATAAGTGTAACCAGCAAAGATTAACCCACTGGATCTATTAAACCCAGTGGGTTAACCTTCAATAGTGTAACCGGGGTATTATAATTATTATCAATTATAAAAATGTACAAAATATTATACATTAATAAACCGCATACATTTTTTAAATTAAAAAATAATGTATTGCTAAGTTTACATTTACGAAATCAACTCGATTTCAACTGTCAATTCCATAGATCAAACGTCAAATGAAATCTCATCTGGATTTAATTTAACGTTTAACGTACTCTTATGTTACACGCTTAAACTTTCATACGAAACTTTCCCATTATTTTGGCGTTCATAGATCGAGTCCAATACAAAAGTAATTTTATGAAATTACTGTAATGGGGAACTCGATCTAAGAACGCCAAAATAATGGGAAAGTTTCGTATGAAAGTTTCAGCGTGTAACATAAGAGGTATGGATTTGACAGTTGAAATCGAGTGGATTTTATAAATGTAAACCAAGCATATGAAAGTGTATATTCACTTAACAAGAAATGAACGTCGGAGTTCTACATTTGAACGTACGATTCAAAAAACGATTGAGTTACAACGTCAAATGAAAGAAGGAACTATAGCTTTGTTCCAGAACTAAAAAGTTTTTACGACTTTTACACATTTTACCCGAAAACCCGTTCCCGTACACAAAAAAGTTGTAAAATGTTGATTTTTCTTTAAACAAAAATGGCGCTGAATGACGCTCTCTTTAAAAACTTTTTACTCGACAAATTTGAGCGTGTAAAAAACAGTAACATGGTTGCCGGCATCTGATTGGCTGGTATGTTGACTTTGACATTTGTTCCAGCTCTTTTGACGTTTTTTCCATTTTTGCGTTCCCGAACTTTTTGAAAAAAAACTTTTGTGTGAAAACAATTTTTCTCTCTTTTACGAGTTTTACTATTAAAAAGTACGGGAACAAAGCTTATATGGAACGAAGGAACAAGTTCCTTATATGCTCTTTATATTACAGTTTTTTGCCGGGTTAACCTTCTTTATGAGGATTTATTTGACGTATAAGCAAAGGAATTGACACTTGAAACCCAGTGGGTTTATTAAATCCGGTTATATGTAAACATACCCAGGAAAAAATTTTGGAAGTTGTGCAATTGGAGTTATGATTTCACAACATCTTTCGATGTAGTCCAACAGAGTTATGAAAAATGCACTCCGTTCTATACATTTTATAAGCAGTTGCTGTAGAGATCCCTACAGAAAAAAACAGTTGGTTGATCCCCACACATTTCTTGAAAAGATAAACAATAGTGTATACGTTTCGAAGAATTTGTTATAAAATAAAGAAACAAAACTTAAGTTGCGAACATTTTTGGGTGATTCACGAGACGGAAATTTTTAATGGGGTGGAGTTGGAGTCCATATCGAAAGTTGAACTAGTGATGGGAAGGCAACATAAAAAACTTTAGGATGATGAAAGAAAATCAGGTGCACTTGGATTAAATCGAGAACGGAGGAAGTAAGCTCAAATGTGATTGAATTTAATGGAAACTTTTTTAATTTGTGTTTATATAATAAAGTTCTTTATGTTCTTGTTTTACACAAATTATAAATGCATTTTATTTATTTTGGGATATTTCGCAATGGCTTGCATTTTAATTGCATCTTTAGACTGATTAAAAATGCAATCCGAAAAATGCATATAAATTCAATCCAAAGCACTTCATCTTAAGTTGTGATTTGGATCGAAAATGGAGTGAATCATAGCTGTGTGCTGTGGAAGCGAAATGGAGTGCATCCTAGCTGCGCGCTCTCTTGTAAAATTCATAAGTGAATTCATAGGAAAAGATGTACTCCAACGGCAAATGTACCGTACACTTCTAGTGATTCAACTGCATCCTCGGATGCAAACTTTTTGCTGGGATACTATTATAGTTCCTTTTGATAAAGGCATGGTTTAATAAAGGGGTGTTTACACTAGCCATCAATGTCATACGACACGAAATAAATACATTCCATATCTGCCCACAGAGACAACGTGGAGACTTAATTTCACTGCATTTTTGCTGGTGTGGACGCAAAAAGTAAATGGCGTAAGGAAAATGTCCAATGTTGCACACATTAGCGACTGTATAACGATGGAAAATTTCAGGACATATGACATTGATGGCTAGTGTAAACACCCCTTAATAAAGGTTAGCTTATAGTACGTTTATATATGAGCGGATTTAACAAACCCACTGGGTTTCAAATGTCAATTCTTTAAGGTATACGTCAAGTAAATCCTAATTAAGAAGATTAACCCTGCAAAAGGCTATAATATAAACATGACCTTAAGCTTTCTGTCAATTTAAATTTTTTCTCTCGACTGTTCCTAAAACGTATAATTTACACAATGTACACAATCTGTGTTTGTGTGTGTGTGCTGTTTGAATAATATGCCAAACAATTTTAAAAACATTCGAATTCAATGATTTTTAAATTTGTTTTTAAAACATGTGTATGGAAGAAATTCGTCAGCTTTGCATTGGAACAAACATTTTATTATATCCACAACTCGATTATCTGGAGAAATCTTGACACTTCATTCATTTTTCGCGTTTTTACAAAATGCTCAAAAATGGTATTGTAAACAAACCCACTTGTTGCTTTTGTGTTTACTACCCAGCAAAAAGTTTGCATCCGCGGTTGCAGTTGAATCACTACAAGTGTACAGTATATTTGCCGTTAGAGTACATGTTTTCCTATGAATTCACTTATGAATTTTACAAGAGAGCGCGCAGCTAGGATGCACTCTATTTTGCTTCCACAGCACACAGCTAGGATGCACTCCATTTTCGATCCAAATTCGATGTAGTCGTTTGGATTGAATTAAAATGCACTCTTCGGATCAATATAAAGATGCAGTAAAAATGCAAGCTATTGCAAAATATCCCAGAATAAATAAAATGAATTTATTATTTGTGTAAAACAAGAACACAAAGAACTTTATTATATAAACACAAATTAATAAAGTTTCCATTGAATTCAATCACATTTGAGCTTACTTCCTCCGTTCCCGATTTAATCCAAGCGCATCTGATTTTCTTTCATCATCCTAAATTTTTTATGAATTAATTCTCTTTCGAGTTGAGCTATTTATGTTGCCTTCCCATCACTAGTTCAGCTTTCGACATGGACTCCAACTGCATTCCATTAAAAATTTCCGTCTCGTGAATTACCGCAAAAGTGTTCGCAACTTAAGTTGTTATTTCTTTATTTTATAAAAAATTCTTCGAAATGTATACACTCTTGTTTATCTTTTGAAGAAATATTTAGGGAACAACCAACTTTTTTTTTCTGAAGGGATCTCTACATCAACTGCTTATAAAATGTATCGAACGGAGTGCATTTTTCATAACTCGGTTGGACTACATCGAAAGATGTTGTGAAATCATAACTCCAATTGCACAACTTCCAAATTTGTTTGCTAGGTAATGGGTACTTTACACGGTATGTTTTTTACATATGAGTTGTCACTTCTCCCATACATAATGTATATGCAAAGTGACAATTCATATGAAGAAAACATACCGTGTAAAGTACCCATAATTTTGACGTTTTAGGAATTCAGGAAAAACAAGGGTTCTATAGATTGTTTTCATTTAAATCTATCTCTTTACTTATACCATGATACCGTGAAGGAACGAGAAAGTTGCAACTGTTTAATGAACTAGATTGCTCAACTCTATTCCGAATCAATTTATCGCGTGTATATTCAGGGATATGTAAAGTCGGTTTGGGTTAATCGATTATAAAAGCCCTGTTCCAGAACTAAAAAGTTTTTACAATTTTTACCACTTTTACACAGTTTGCGTTCCCGTACACAAAATTTATATGAAAATTGTTTACGACCTTTACAACTTTTACGACTTTTACCACATTATAAAGTACGGGAACAGGCCAAAAATGTCTAATGTTTGGTTTACATTCGGCGTCTTTTGTGATTTCGAAGGCGTTTCGTGATTTCGCGCGGAATCATGCAAAATGTATCATGATTTCGCATACAAAAATGAAATCATCTCATTTCGTGATTTCAGCGAAATCAACATCGAAATCACAGTACACATGATATACAACCCCGTTTTTGCCTAAAAAAGTACCAAAAGTTGCAACACTTTTCACGTATCACAATAAACAAGGTAGATGGTCAATTGCTGCAACAAAAAAAAATTGTATCAAAATTTGTAAACATGGCATAAGTAAAAAGGTAGATTTAAATGAAAAAAATCTATAGAACCCTAGTTTTTCCTGAATTCATAAAACTTCAAAATTAGTAAACTAAAAGGCAACAAGTGGGTTTGTTTACAAAATACCAATTTTGAGCATTTTATAAAAAACGCGAAAAATGTATGAAGGGCCAAGGTTTCTTCACGTAATCGAGTTGTGGATATGATAAAATGTTTGTTTTAATAATAAGCTGATGGATTTCATCCATACAAAAACAATTTTGGAAATCATTGAATTCGATTGTTTTTAAAATTGTTGGCATATTATTCAAACATCACACACACATACAAATATTGTGTATATTGTTTTGACGTTTTAGGAACAGTCGAAAGAAAAAAAATTAAATTGACAGGAAGCTTTAGCTAACCTTTATTATTAAACCATGTTTGTAAACAATGTGAAAGAAATATTAAATTACTTTGTTACAATGCTATTTTCATTGTGTTATCGTACTTTTTTAATGGTAGTGCTAGAAAAAAAAGAGAATTGTCAAAAATAGCTTCCCCATACAAATTTCTTAACAAATACGGGGACGAAAAAATGACGGAAATTGCAATAACTGCAGCGGAAATGTCAAAATCAACGTATAGCTATCGTATCTAGATACCAATTAACATGCTGCTAGTTTATACTAGGCCAAAATTGTATTGCCAAAAATAGGAGAATAGGGTGTTATTCGGCGCTATTTTTGTTCAAAGAGAAGTGCAAATCTTGCTAGATTTCGGAGTACGGGAACACATTTTTAGCACTAAACGGGAAAACTGCTGCAAGTATTAATATTTTGCAAGATCTGAACACAAATTTTATCTATCAAAATGTATTATTATTATGTCTCAACGATAAAATCATTTTGTATTTTTTCATTTGTTAGTACTATACACAATTTATACGATATATAGATAATTGTACGATAATTTTCGAAATAAAGTTGCAAAGTTCTATATTGTCGTATATTTTTGATGACTAATTCAATTTACAACAACTTGTTTTGAAAGTTCATGTTTGATCAGCTGCGCATATTCATCTACCTTGATTATTGTGATATGTTCGAAATCAACAAAAAAATAAGTGTAAACACCGGGGTGTATTTCAGGATTTCGTGAAATCCAGTGGATTTTGGAGCGCAAGTATAAACTTGGCATAATAGTCGTAGCATGGCACAATAATAAAGATACATCGGCAAAAGTCGTAGTAATGGTCTGTTCCAGTTCTGCAAGAATCTATTAATTTTTACTATTTTTTCGATAACATAAAGGAAAAAATGTTGTAGTAAACACTAGCTGTGTTCCTTTACTTACCTGAGGTTACCATTTTAACCATTTGTTACCATTTTTAACCTGCAAAGCGTTCCTTAACCCCGAAAAGTGGCAAAACTGTAAGCAATTTTTAAGAGAGTGAGAGGGGAGAGAGAGCGAAAATGGCTTTCTCTTCTACCACAGGCTACCAGCAAAATTTCTGCAGGTAGAAAATAGTTGTGTCTTTTTACTTTTTCAGTAATAATTATTCAGTAACTTCTTTTCAGAGAGTAAGAGAGATTTTACTCTTTGATACGAAAATAGAGAAAAAAGTAAAAAGACAGCATTTAGTAAACTTTAGCAAGATAACAGTTGATAACCAAAACAAAAACATTGGCCCCAATGCATGAAAGAAAAACTAACTCCAAAGCAATGAAAAAGTTCTTCAATTTTAATCAAAATAAATAAAAAATAATTAATATATTAATAAAACAATCAATAAATATAGCTGAATTGTAATATTTATAGTATTTTTCCACAAAAATAAGATAAACATTGTGCAGCAGACCATTAGCAGATGATTAAAAAACAGCTGATCGAACTTGCTAAATGTTGCTGGGAAAAATTCTTTCAGCAACTTTTAGCAATTTCTCAGCAAACAACTGTCAAAATTGTTCTCTCACTTCGCTCTCTTTTACTGAACTTTTGTGTAAAAAGACAGCATTTAGTAACTTTTCGTAATAATTATTACAAATTATCACGTAAAAAGACACACCTAATGACAGAACTGATTTTTCGACTTTTGTTTGACGATTACTTCACAAAATGAACGAAAAACCGAAGAAAAAGTCGAACACTGACAACACTAAATGAAAAAACTGTGAAATAAAAGACGAAAATTGATTTTTTTGTTTTTTTTTTCTGACATTGCTGCCAGACCTACCATTTTTCCGTTCCTTTACTTTTCTGGTAAAAATGTTCATGAGAGAGTAATTTTGAACAATTTTGACACTTTTCTCTTTTACCACTCTTACCATTAAAAAAGTAAAGGAACAAAGCTACTAATAGCTTCTTGCTTCAGGCCATTTACCCCCAGGTTTTGTAAAAATTTTTATTCTTCTCACACGAATTGTCAAATTTTGTAGATCGATTTACTCGCTTTAGCGCAAATGTAGAGCGCTGATTTTTAAATGAGGAATCCTTAATGATATATGGAACGGGTATACGAAAAATTAGATGTGTATGTCATCTGGGGGCTGAGCTATGAATGCCTAAATTATTACGAATATAGACGAACGAACAAAAATAAGTTACAAAAACTGGGGGTTAGTCCCAATTTACATTAGGCGAGTTTACTTGCGGCAATTGTCAGTTTGTAGGTGAGAGAGGGTGCTGAGAGGCAAAGGGTTACCATATGCCTCACCTCTCTCTCCTACAAAATGACAATTGCCGCAAGTAAACTCGCCCAATGTAAATTGGGACTTAGTTGTGTTCCTTTAAAGAGAGCGTCATTCAGCGTCATTTTTGTTTAAAGAGAAGTGAACATTTTACAACTCTTTTGTGTACGGGAACCCTTTTTCGGGTAAATTGTGTAAAAGTCGTAGAAACTTTTTAGTTCTGGAACAAAGCTATAGTGATTAAAGAATTGTACATTCGGAACTATAACAACTTGCTTCATATTTGAATGTTTAATGAAGATATTTCTTTTTTGTTCTTTCTTTTGGTAAGTCCCTGTTTATACAGGGAAAGTTGATAGGAAAGAAAATTGAGTTTATGGGCGAGGGAGTAGAGAGGAATAAGAGGGGGTACACACACCTCTGTACTGGCAAATTCTGTTTTGTTTCGTTTTTCTTCGTATACAACCTGAAGTTGGCTGCAGATTTGTTTTTGCATTTTCTTTCATTTTATTTTCTCTGTCGAGAAACAAACAACAGCGGAGACAATTGAAAAAAAAACCCATTTGGAGGAAAAACTATTTTTTAAACAAAAACAATTCGAAATAAGTGGAAATGTCAAAACTAAAATGCAATTCAATGGTTCCTTTAATAATTAATCGTTTATCACACACGTCCATTTTTACTTTTCCTTACAATTTTGCCTTGGCTTTGTTTTTGAACGGCGCAATGAGAAAATGAGTGTGAAGAAGAATCAGAAAAATTATAAAATTGACACAAACATGATTTCCGTGTCTAAACAACAAGGAAATTGAGAAGAAAAATTTTCTTTCCAGTTTGAGTGTCTAAACACGGTCTAACCAAATACTTAAAGGTCTGCGTGCATTACTCTTATGTTACACGCTAAAACTTTCATACGAAACTTTCCCCTTATTTTGGCGTTCATAGATCGAGTTCCATACAAAAGAAATTTTATGAAATTACTGTAATGGGGAACTCGACCTAAGAACGCCAAAATAATGGGAAAGTTTCGTATGAAAGTTTCAGCGTGTAACATAAGAGTAAGCTGCCTTGCCTGATTGCCTTGCTTTCCTGCTTCATTTCTGACATAATAAAAATAAAAGAATAAAGGAGGCCGAGCAAATTTGCCCTGGGTTTCCCTTTTCTTTTTTATTCTTTTATCAGAAGTAGGCAAGTCCGTGTTTATACAGGGAAAGTTGATTGGAAAGAAAATTGCGTTTATGGGCGAGGGAGTAGAGAAGAATAAGAGGCGGTACACACAAGTCTGTACCGGCAAATTCGGTTTTGTTTCGTTTTTCTCCGTATACAACTTGAAGTCGACTGCAGATTTGTTTTTGCATTTTCATTCATTTTATTTTCTCTGTCGAGAAACAAACAACAGCGAAGACTATTAAAAAAAACCTTTTGGAGGAAAAACTATTTTTTAAGCAAAAACAAAAACGAAATAAATGGAAACATCAAAATTAAAATGCAATTCAAGGGTTCCTTTAATAATTAATTGTTTATCAGTCACGTCCATTTTTACTTTTCATTACAATTTTGCCTTGGCTTTGTTTTTGAACTGCACAATGAGAAAATGAGTGTGAAGAAGAATAAGAAAGATTATAAAATTGACACAAACATGATTTCCGTGTCTAAACAACAATGAAATTTTAAAAGAAATTGAGAAGAAAAATATTCTTTCCAGTTTGAATGTCTAAACACGGTCCAAGGTAAGCAGGCAAGGCAGCTTATGTACGCAGGCTGCTCTGCCTAAAGGGGTGAGTACATAAGCTGCCTTGCCTGCTTACCTTTCTTGCTTCTGATAAAGGAATAAAAAAGAAAAGGGCAACCCAGTTCGAAATTTCTTCGGCCTTCTTTATTCTTTTATTTTTATTATGTCAAAAATGAAGCAGGAAAGCAAGGCAATTAAGGCCTAAGTACATAAGCTGCCTCGCCTGGTTGCCTTGCTTGCTTCTGACAAAAGAATAAAAAAGAAAATGGCAACCCAGTTCGAAATTTGCTCGGCCTCCTTTATTCTTTTATTTTTATTATGTCAGAAATGAAGCAGGAAAGCAAGGCTATCAGGCAAGGTAGCTTATGTACGCAGGCCTTTAAGGCCTGCGTACATAAAAAAAACAGTTGAGTTCATGTATTGATTGTCAAAAACCTAAAACTTGCCTGCGTGACATAGGCGTTCCGACAACTGCAAAAACTAACGAAAATCGTCGATTTCTTTTTGTTTTTCTTTCACATATTTTCTTTTTGTTCATGTTCTTTTGTTTTCAACACATTTCAATTACTCTCACTTCTTTTTCACAAAAATGTCAAGAATTTGTTAACCCGGATGTCTGTGAAAGAATGATGGACAGCTGGTAGCCAAACGACAAATGTATGTATGTGTTAGTAAATCAGAGTTGTATTTGAAGACAAACTGTCTAGTGTAAACGCCTAGTAAGAAATTAACAGTCTGTTTCTATATGTCGAAAGAAGAATGTGTGCGAAAGAAACACGTCCAAACTCTTGTGTGTTTTTCAAATTTGTTTTTTGTTTTGAAGCAAAAGTAAAATTATTTCGAAAATTAAAGTTCGGGTGTGTTTCATTCGCACACATTCTTCTTTCGACATATAGAAACTGGCTGTAAAACTCCTGTCCCATACGGGAGCCGCCGTTAACAACTGCTTTTGCCGGTTTTACCATTTTCAAAAGTAAAGGAACAGACCAAAAGATTTCTTGTGGTGAATCGTTGTAATGAACTATCAGCTGGTATTCAGACTGCAACGTTTTTCATTTCGTATGGTACTGAAAAAACAATGGCTGGTAAAATTTTAGAGCTCATTTACACGAGGAAACAATGTTTCCTTGTTTCCTCTAAAACGTGTGTTCCGTTTTGATTCCAATTCGCAAAATTGGTCAGTGTTGGGAACAAATGTAGAAGTGATTGTACAAAAACGTACAAAAGGCAGGTAATACAGGTATATTTTACCCACATGTGTCTATACTTTTTACGGAATTTTTCATGAATGGTTATTTATATTATTAACCCCATTTATTTTACCTGTTTTTGTAGTTTTCCAAATAATTGTTTTTTGAATATTTATGTACAATAGGTAGATAATTATTTTTGGTAACTTTTGCTCTGTTCCAGAACCTGCAAGAAGCTACTATTTTTTACTACGATAGCATTTTTCCCTTTATGTTATCGGAAAAAATAGTAAAAATAAGTAGATTCTTGCAGTTCTGGAAAAGACCATTTATGTAAAAACGTACGTCTACCGTTCAAAAGGTACGCTTGTTAAACAGCGCAACCCTGAAAATGCAATTACGAATGAGGATCAAAACGGAACACACGTTTTAGAGGAAACATTGTTTCCTCGTGTAAATGAGCTCTTATTCTGATAAGACAAATAAACAAACCGATATAAACCTAATAGTTTTTATATACATAGTTATTATTATTGCCCTGTTTAGGGCTATTTTCGGAAAAAATAGTTGTTGAGAACCTTCTGTGGAAATAGTTTCAAATCCAGCCACTACATTCAACTTGCTTCAAATCCTTTATGGTACTAGCAGCCTGCTACAAATGTAATATAATTGAATAAATTGGACATGGACTCAACTTATACTACGTTATGGTATAATTGGTGTCGTTTGTGTGCTAAAGAAGACTCGCAGCACCACGACATCCACGAAATGAATATAAAAAACGCATTGGAGAAATATTTTTCGGTGTACACGGTGTAAACGCCTAGTAAGAAATTAACAGTCTGTTTCTATATGTCGAAAGAAGAATGTGTGTGAAAGGAACACGTCCAAACTCTTGTGTGTTTTTCAAATTTGTTTTTTGTTTTGAAGCAAAAGTAAAATTTTTCGAAAATTAAAGTTCGGGTGTGTTTCATTCGCACACATTCTTCTTTCGACATATAATACAGGGTTATCATGAATAAAAATTCCCTGCGGAATTTTTCCCTTTCCCCAATTTTATAATTTTTTATTTCCATATCATGGCACAATTAACCAGGTAGTGGCATCGTAAAATTTTGAATATGTTATGTCAAAACTTTCTTTATGTTGTTGGGGAAATTACAACAAAAATAATTTTTTTATAAAGGGATTTGACTTTTCATATTCTATCAGCTGGTGTGATACCACTACCTGGTAGTTCTGCCA
The DNA here is from genome assembly GCF_047663935.1 of Musca autumnalis. Classification (NCBI taxonomy): domain Eukaryota; kingdom Metazoa; phylum Arthropoda; class Insecta; order Diptera; family Muscidae; genus Musca; species Musca autumnalis. The sequence goes on along the minus strand of NW_027411755.1, from coordinate 1,847,989 downwards.
TGTTCCATATTTATGTCCAAAAATGGAATATTTTTGTCGATTTGGCTAGAATATTCCATAAATAAGTGATTCTAGGAGTTTTCAACTTTTTAAAATATTGATTTTAAAATAATTTCACTTTTTAAAATTATTTTCCGTGCGGAAAATTAATATTAATATTCATGATAACCCTGATAGAAACTGGCTGTAAAGCCGCCGTTTACAACTGCTTTTGCCGGTTTTACCATTTTCAAAAGTAAAGGAACAGACCAAAAGATTTCTTGTGGTGAATCGTTGTAATGAACTATCAGCTGGAATTTAAACTGGAACGTTTGTTATTTCGTATGGCACTGAAAAATTAAGGAAATTGTGAATTAAATCAAAAATGGTACTAAAACAAATTCAAATCCATTTTCCTAATTTTTCCTTATTTTTCTAGCAGCCTGCTACAAAAAAAAAAAACAAAAATTTCAATTTCAAGAATTTCAAGAAAGAAGATAATCATGTAAGTAAGTATTTTAGTATTTTCTCGAGAATATTTCCTCGAGAATATTTCCTCGAGAATATTTCCTCGAGAATATTTCTTCGAGAATATTTCTTCGAGAATATTTTCTCGAGAATATTTCCTCAGAATATTTCTTCGAGAATATTTCCTCGAGAATATTTCCTCGAGAATATTTCCTCGAGAATATTTCTTCGAGAATATTTCCTCGAGAATATTTCCTCGAGAATATTTCCTCGAGAATATTTCTTCGAGAATATTTCCTCGAGAATATTTCCTCGAGAATATTTCCTCGAGAATATTTCCTCGAGAATATTTCCTCGAGAATATTTCCTCGAGAATATTTCCTCGAGAATATTTCTTCGAGAATATTTCCTCGAGAATATTTCCTCGAGAATATTTCTTCGAGAATATTTCCTCGAGAATATTTCCTCGAGAATATTTCCTCGAGAATATTTCTTCGAGAATATTTCCTCGAGAATATTTTCTCGAGAATATTTCCTCGAGAATATTTCCTCGAGAATATTTCCTCGAGAATATTTCTTCGAGAATATTTTCTCGAGAATATTTCTTCGAGAATATTTTCTCGAGAATATTTCCTCAGAATATTTCTTCGAGAATATTTCCTCGAGAATATTTCCTCGAGAATATTTCCTCGAGAATATTTCTTCGAGAATATTTCCTCGAGAATATTTCCTCGAGAATATTTCCTCGAGAATATTTCTTCGAGAATATTTCTTCGAGAATATTTTCTCGAGAATATTTCCTCAGAATATTTCTTCGAGAATATTTCCTCGAGAATATTTCCTCGAGAATATTTCCTCGAGAATATTTCTTCGAGAATATTTCCTCGAGAATATTTCCTCGAGAATATTTTATTCTATATATTTATCAAATATAATATTCTCAATTGCTTCACTTATATAAGAGAGATGAATCTTTTAACAATAATAAAAATAATAAATAGTATAGATAATAATTAATTTATAGACGAATTTTTACATGCACTATTCAAAATAATAAAGATAATAAAGAGAAGTAACGATAAAAATCTTAAAAAATACACCTCAATGTCGAATTTATAGTCAACGAAAGCTAAATAAAAACAAAAAAAAAAGCAATTGATTTATTCTTCGCTTGGCGAATATAATAATTCGCAGCTCACGATCCACCTCCACATTTCAGGGTAACGCAATTGGGATTGCTGGGATTGCACAATGGTTAATATAACGGGCCAAACCGCCACACAGTGTGGCATCAACGACGCGATCTTCGTCGCGAAACATGTAAATGCCGCGATTCTGGGAAAAAAGTTAGTAAATGTTTATATGGAATATAATTAATATAATGGTATTGCTTTTACGAATTTCGGATACTTCTGAACGTATCACCTCACCGATGTATTCGATTATCATTGTGTGTTTTTCCATATCACGGGCTGCGTACAGGCCCGTTCGCGGTACGCGGTTTACCCAGCTATTCAGTTTTTCTGGTTCGGATTTGTACCTAAAGGAGGAAAACTCCGATCGTAGTATCGTAGTAATTATTTTGTATGGATGATGAAGTGTTGGCATCCTCGGCGCTTTACGTCCCCGAAATTTTTTCAAATCATAAAAAGGCACTTTGTTGGGTATGTAGGCAGCACCGAATTCACCTTCTAATTCTTGCTCGAAAAGGTTACTGTCGACTTTCTTTTTGAGGGGAATTGCTAGAGGAGCAATTCCGCCAACCGAACATATTGCACACCCCATAATTAACATTTAGCTGCGGTTCCAAGACTTGCATTGTGGCATTTGACGTAAATGCAGCATCAAGTTTTCTATAAAAGAGTCGTCCTCTAGTTTAAGCGATTTCCGAGATAGCTTGTACTTAGCGACATTTGCTGAAACATTGGCTGCGCGCCGCTGACGGGCGTTTCTTTGGCATTAGAAGTCGTCAATTGCTTACGTTGTTTTTGTTGTTCACGCTTCCGTTTCTTTTCTTACGATTATCACTGTCTTTTGTGACGGGACTTGAACCTGATGTCACCGATGTAGGACTATGGGCTTGTGCTTGGGCCTGCTGCTGAAGCAATAATTGTTGTTTATTAATAATATTCACCGGGGGCTGATATTCCCTGTCGGAGTGGATGCAACTGAGTTTGTGGGTGTACAACTCGGCGTAGAAGCTGTTGATGTTGTTTGGCTTGTATGTTGGTGATGTATTGTATACTGTTGTAGGGTTGTGTTTGTTCGTCTTGTTCTGTATTTGTGTGGAGGTACCGACCTTGAACAATGCTGCTGGACATTTTGTGATTGGGCTTAGATTTTGATTGGAAACTTGTTGTTGTTGTTGTTGCAAAGATTGATCCATGCTTTTTTCAATCAAGCCTGTAAAGTAAATGTTAATGAATGTCTAAATGTTAATGTCGTTTGCTCTGATTGCTTGTCCTTTGTATCTTCAATAATTAAATTTAATGATCGCGTTGAAATGGTGCAACAGATGTATACTTTCTTATTGGAAAATCCAAATCCCAACAACTCCTTAGACTTGGAATCCATTCGTATCAGATTTCATGTTTCTGAAAGTGAATTTGAGGAAAACGTGGATATCGTAGTTGGCGTGGAAGATCCTGTCAAGATCGACAAAGGAATTAATGATAAACATGTTTTGAATTCGCACCAATCAGAAGCTGATGAAAATTCTTATGGCTATGACGAACGAGAAGAAGTCAACTTTAATGATACTGATTCTGACTGTAATATGGATCCTATTAAAGATCGGAGTGGCGATAATATTGCTGTTGAACCAATGCTGAATGCGGAGGAAGAATACAAAAACTTAGATGACAAATGTAAAGTTAAACGCAAGAAAAAGAGAAGATGTATAATTGCGAAGAAGGATGCCACCATTATAGACTTTTTATTGGACGCAAAATGTAAAGAGTGCGGTGAACACATGCATTTATATTCTTCATGTTTCGAGCATATGCGACTTAACCATGTCGGTGGTAATGAAAATAGAAACTTGAAGTGTCCCGTGTGTTGTAAATCACTGAAAAGTTGGTATAATTTTGAACGACACATGCGTACCCACATTCCAAACGAGGAGCGTAAAACAACACAATGTACCGAGTGTGAATCTCGATTCACATCTAAAGCTCAATTGGAAGCCCATATTAACTATAAACACCGAAAAGATAAACCTTTTATTTGTGAAGTTTGCGGTTTGAGTTTAAGGACATACTCGAATTTAAGACAACACCAAATTATTATACACACTGACATTAAGCCTTTCGAATGTGAGGTTTGCAAAAAGACATTTAAGAATAGTTATCGCCTGAAGGTAAGCATTAACTAAATGTATGTACTTATTCTAAAAATTCCAAATTGCAGGTACACATGGATACGCATAGTCCCAATAAGCATATTTGTTCTCTGTGTGGACTTCAATTGAACTCAAGAGCTACACTGAATCGACACTTTCTGGTACATTCTGATGACATGAAACATAAATGTGACTACTGTGGCAGGGCATTCAAGCGGGCAAAAGCTCTAAAAAATCACTTGATATTGCACACAGGTAAAAATAGTCATTAATATTCACACGAAATTCTACTTATTTCAAAATTCAGGGCTAAAACCATATGCTTGTGAATTTTGCGAACGTACCTTTGCAAATGGATCCAATTGTCGCAGTCATATGAAAAAACTCCATCCTGATCAGTTGGCTGCATTAGAAGCTTCTGGGAATAAGTCGCATACAACAAATATACCTAAATTGCAAACCTTAAAAGCAGTGTAAGTACATAATTTATTTTCTGTTACATATTCGGCTGGTAACACTTTGTGACACGAAAAAATTTAACGATAAACGAGAAGTCACTTGTATCGGTGACGCGGCATATGATCCCCAAAAAGCCCTCCTGAAGCTTTGAAAACAGAAAGTGTATTTTTTCAGGCTCATAAGCTCCAAAGAATTTTGGGGGTCGAGTATGGATGGCAACTGGTTGGCAGAACTGAAAATCACACAATTAAAATGAGTGAAACAACAGACATTTTTGTCAAAATCAGTCAATCAATATCAGTGTTTTGAACCTTGTGGTATTATTATAATTGCAAAAAAGTATAAATTTCAATGCAGAAATTGAATTTTCTATTAAGAAATTTACTATCGACCACGCAACTGGAGTTGGGTTGTCCTTGAAGATAATGCTTGATGGATTTTATGAGCCTGGTAAAATGATCCCTTTTGATATCAAGGTCTCAAGTGAAACAAATTTTAAGGAAAAGTTAGGCGGGGCCGATGTAAAATATGAATATGTAAAATATATATAGGAGCTATATTCAAGTCTAGACCGATTTCAATATAATTTGTCAAACCTATTCTAGACCAAATTCCGTTACACATTCCGAACATCGAAATTGGACATAGCATAATATGTATATGGAATTGTGTTTGGAGCTTCAAATACATGAAATCGGCCAAAATATATGTATGGGAGCTATATACAAATCTGTACCGATTTCATTATAATTTGGCGAAAAATATTTGTGAACCAAATTCCGTCACACATTCAAAATTGCATTGAAATCGAACATATATAAATAAAATATACATGGGAGCTATATTCAAATCTGAACCGATTTCAATATCATTTGTCAAATTTATTTCTAGGCCAAATTACGTCACATATTCCAAATTCCATTGAAATTGGACATGCATAGTGTGTTTGGTGAATCAAATACATGAAATCGGCCGAAAATATATATGGGAGCTATATCCAAATCTGTGCCGATTTCAATATCATTTGTCAAATTTATTTCTAGACCAATTGCGTGTTTAGTGCATCAAATGCATGAAATCGTCCGAAAATATATATTAGAGGTACCTCCGATCCTGATGATATATCTCCGGATCAGCACACAATTTCAAAAATTAATATATGTAGGCTATTTTACTTTTCAGGAAGATCTGCTCAACGGTTTCGAGCCTAAAAATTAGAAACAAATAAACGTACAAACATCTTCCTCTTTTATAGATAAGTTCATAGCTTTCATTTTATATATATTTTTTCTCTATTTTTAGAACCAAGGGAGCTGAAAATTTAACCCCAGTTGTTACAAAATTCAGTGGATGTTTTGCATTTGGAAAGAAGCCACCAAACAGCTTCAAACAATCGCAAAAATCAAATAACATGAAAGCTGAATGCAACTCCAAAAAATCGAGTTCTGATCAATTAAATTGTTCAATGCCGCAGGACGGACTTCATTTATCTCATACAAGCTTTTTATCCACCACTGAACCCCAAGTACCTGATAATGCTGCAAATACCGCATCAATAACAAATTTGCGCAATATTGAGCATATTCAGAACGCAGTATCCCCTTCAGATAAGCCACCAGATGGTATTTGTAACTAGACCGAATAATAGCCATGAATTTCCTAAAAACTACATATAAACGATATGTATATGTAAATATATAGTTCATCAGATTTATTTATAACTTTAAAAATTGCCATATTCCAAAAGTCATGTGTATATAAAATAGGCATATATGTAAATAGTTGTATTATTTTTTTACCAAATCTATTTACTACAATTTGTACTGAAAAGTAATAAAACTGTTATGCCTACCTATTTTAATTTCAAACGAAAAATAATAAAAATAAAAAATATCCTTTAACACTTATCTTAATTTCACTAAAATACTGCTGGGTATGGTCGATCGTTCTGTTTTTTTCTGTGTGTGTGTTTGAGGTAATTTTGCGCATTGTGAAATACTAGATGAAGTACCAGGCGAACAGAATTTTCAGTAGGTCGGCTGCAAACCTGGGCGCCTCAAAGTATGCTTTCAAAAAATTCGTCAAATTTACAAGTAAGGATTCTTGTTAAAAAAATTTGAAGCATATTTTTAGGCCCAAATTAATTAGCATAGACACTAAAATCATGGACATAAACCACAAACTAAACATACTCCCTGCATTTCAACTAATTCACTTACCTTAACTTCAAAATGAAAATAAAAGACTTGATTTTAAAGATTTTATTTCGTTTTTTTTTTTTAATTCTAAAGAAATTGATTGGTGGTTGCTATTGCTTTTGCTTGAATTATCAATTTTATTGCGTATTTAAAATTGATATTTAATTGTTTTCTTAACATCCACAATGAAGCACTGCGGATTTTTATTCACGTAACAATTTATTATTAGTAAAAATTAAATATGTAAACGTGGATTTTGTGAAACATTATTATTGCAGTGGAATATCAAACCATTTATATGTAAAGTGGGGTATGTTTACAAATTAAAAGCGAATTTTCCGCATTCATGATATGAAAAACCATACATATGTACAATTAAATTCTAACAAGAAGGACAGCCTTAAATAAACATAAATATAGTTGCAGTGTAAAATACGTAGTTTTTTTGTTCAGCTTATAAATATCTAAAGTTATCTAAATTAAGCTTATGTGTATAGGTAAAATTGTTTTTAACATTATACTAAAATGTAAACTAATATCGAGTGGACTTAAAATTCTACTTAAAACTAAGCAGTTTTCTCATTTAATGTTATTATTATTTCGCATTGCACATAGTTTTTATTAACATTTCAGCATAAGTGTTATGTCCGTAAATCGTTTTTGTGTTCTTTTTTAATATTCTGCCATAATATAATTATAGCATCTCTTACATACTAGGAAACATTTCTTATACAACAATGTGTATATAAATAGATGAGCGTGTGTTTATTTGATAATGCTCCTCAGTTTGTTTAAACAAAGTTATTTATATGTTTATAACACAAGCAAAAAATACAAAAAAGTTCTTGATAGCCAAACGAACGAATAAACATAAGAATTTTTCTAGGTCAAGCTGTATGTAAAATATCTTCTTTTATGAGACTAAGAAATTGTATTTCTTGGCGTTGTCAACGCTGGACATTCAAATTATCTCACGTAAATGGAGGCGGCAGTATTATCGGATCAAAATTGCGTGCATAGTCAGTAAAATTGCTTATACGACGATATCCCCACAAATCCATAGCTGTGATGCATGAATTTTGTATGTGTTTAATCTGAAAATAGATGCAACATTTTTAGATAAGTTAGTAAGTAGTGGTAAATGTATTTTCGTTGGGCCTTACATCTGCTTGGGTTAAGTCTTGTATCCAGTGGAATGGAGCCGATTTAGAATCCCGGAAAGTGGAACTAACACCACCAATGTTAACTTTAGTATGGGTATCTAGAAATTCTTCAACCAATGGATCAAATGGCAAGCCATAAAATTGCAGCAATTCTTGGCTCATTTCATAGGGATCCAATGAAAGATCTTCGTATCTTAAAGTCCTACAAAATATATGTTTTATGTAGAGATACATAAAATTATTATAAATATTCATTTTGGTTAAACATACCTAAATCTTGATGGGTATTTTTTAAGAAGAATTTCTGCAGCATGATAATCGTCTTCCAGATCTTTGCATAAAATTTGCGGTTGATCACAATCTGGATTATCGTAGCACCATGTACGATGACGCCGTGATTGCATTGTTCCTCTGGGATCACGCACCAACAATATAATGTGTATGTTCAAACTGAAATTAAAAAAAAAACAGGCATACAAATTATTGCAACAACTATATATGTATATTTAGTAGAAAGAAAATAAATTCATTTAAAAAAATTGTGAATAAAATTAAGTGGAACAAATCTTTATTTAGCTATATCCCTTTGATGCATTTTTGGTTTATGTGTAAAGAACAGCATTTTCCTTCCATTCTACAAAATGTATCTCATGATGACAGACAACTTTTTAGTTTTGGTCTGAAATATCACATGGTCGGCCCTTTTTCACTTTCAACTCAAATTACTGTAAACCAACCATCACGTTGTATCAAAAATTTTATGCCTATATCTAGGTTTTTCTACAATGACAATACGAAAATTATTTTTAGCTCTTTTATATTGAACGGTTGTTTTGAATTTATATTTTAATTAGAATGATATGTTTTATCTTAACTCACAAACAAAATAAAGTAAATTGATAAGTTTGATTATAACACAGTGTTGTCGTAAGTTCCCAAAAGAAAAACAAAAAAAAAAAAGTGCCATGGATATTGAAATCATATTAAAACTGAGAAATCTTATATCTTATCGATATAAACTGGGACACTTGCATTCTCTGATTTCTATATAAAGTAAAATATATTTGATCATTCAGATCAACTCCAAAGATAAGTTAATGAAAAGTTGTTGTCTTATTTACTCTTCAGAATAATTTGCAATAGAAAATAAAAACCATCTTTCTTCATGAAATAAAGTTATTAAGTAAACCTTGTTAGAAAAGAAACCCCACACACATAGTTTTTAAACAATATACATGTTCTAAAACCTGCAAGAATATTCAAATTTTTACTACTATAACAACGTTTTCTTTATGATATCGAAAAAAATAGTAAAATTCAAGAGATTCTTGTAGTTCTGAAATAGACATATTTTAACACAAAATAGTGTCATATAAAAAGTGGTAACGAAAACAAGCTGCAACATATTTTTTATTTATTACAATAAGGGTCATTATTATATGTGTCTTTAACTATCTGATGGATTTGAAAACGCAAAATAAACCAATTTGGAGGCATTAAAAATACAATTTTTATATTGAAAGTTAATGCAAAGTAAGCTCCTCCTTGAAATTCAATCATCATTTTTAACTTTAAGTTAACCAGAACACTATAAATCTGTTCGGCAAATCCAAACTTTAACAAAAGAAGACTTATAATAATGGGGGTAGGTTAGGTTAGGGTTAGATTGAAAAGAGGGGCGAGTAATCGCCACATGTCCTGGTGGACATACACATAAACCATGAAGTAGGCCTGTTGTGCGCTCTAGTCTAAGTTTTTGGTTTTAGGTCGTCTACAATTACCTGATTAAGATCTGGTATTGTGTCTTTCCCTAAAAACTGGGATCTGATGTTTGCGAAAGCGGGGCATTGGCAGAGAAAATGCTCCAATGTTTCATCATCCTCTCCGCATGCCCTGCATACGCTGTTGTCTGCACAATTAATTCTTTGCAGATGAGCTTGTAAACCCAGGTGACCTGTAAGAACACCTGTAAGTCTACTCAACTCTGCTTTACCTAGCAGTAATAGGTTTTTAGTTTTTTCCTCATTTGGGTCTCCCCATAGGATTTTTGTGGTTTTCCCTAATTCCTCTCTATTCCATAGGGATAAGTGGACATTTTTTGCCCAAGTTTTTAACTCTAGCCGGGACGCGTTTAGTGGCTTTGGTTCGCTAAGTTTACGGTTGCTAATTCCCTTCCCTTTGTTGCCAGAGAATTTGCTATCTCATTACCTCTATTCCCCGCATGTCCCAGTACCCATATTATACGCACCGTGCCATGCTGAGTATAGCTGTTGATCGAATTTATACAATCCAAGACTGTTTGTGATTTTACTGTCTTGGATGTTATTGCTTTGATTACAGTTTTACTGTCAGTAAGGACGTTTACAGTAGTTGGTCTCGTGTTGGCATTAAGCCAGTTCAGATACTCTGTGATCGCTCGGATCTCCGCTTGATGGACCGTATTGTGATCCGGCAAACGAAGAGATATTTCGGTCTCTGGTTCTTCAATAAAGAGACCCAGTCCCGTTCTCCCACCTAGCATGGAGCCGTCTGTATAACAACAGTTTCAGTCGGCATTTCTGCTAGATTTCCGCCGATCAACGAGTCTCTGTCTAGAATTAATGCCTCGCTAATGGGGGTAAGTAAGTTACCATATAAAGGAGAAGATGTTCTACTTTTCTATGTATACGATTATATCATTTTTTTCTGCCGTCAAAAGTTTCCAAATAAACTCTTAAAACCCCATTTCCTGAACCCGAAAATTGTTATGCAGCGAAATATAGGCATAAAGCCCAACATATACGAGTATATGCGTCAATATAGTACGATGACAGGCCAAATAGGAATCTCAGAACATTTGTCCATATCAAATCTACCGTTACGTTCCGAAAAATAGGAGTGGAAATGGCCAAATTATTATGGTTATTCTTCTTCATATTGCTCTATTTTGTATTTGTTTAATTTTTAAACAAAATAGGAGTGTAAAAGCAAAAAGGATAATAAAAATATTTTTAGGTGAATTTTAAACCAAAATTGACAATATTATGATTTAAGTAGTGAATCTAACATATTTGAAAACTGCATGAAAAAATGCCCTATGGTGGTGGCCAAAAACAGGTTATTGTCCATGCGTCGATTTTTTACATAAATGGATAATTTATTGACCAATACAATCAATTTAATAGGCAAAAGGAATGGAGTAAGAATAAAGTATTTGTTTTACGTGCAGTTAACGTGTTGAGGACTTTATAACATTATTTAACTGAAGAGCAAATCCCTTAAAGGTACGATGGTTTTAGGTTTGGTTTACAGCCTTAATAAAGGTGCGCATTAAACCTAACCTACCTTGTAATCATCGACCATGAAACATAAAAACATACAATAATGTCAACTGAATGTATCCAAATTAATATGTCAAACCTGAGCAGTTTTTTATAACTATTTAAATTATGAACTGTTATGTGGTCATACATAATATCCATTATATTTTTTATTGCTCAAAATTATTTAATTACTATTTTGTGTATTATTAAAATGATCAGCTTCAGTGATTGCTAATAAAATTAATCATAACCTGACGGAAGTAAAAACAAAACATGTATGTATGTTAAAAATAAAGAAAAATATCGTACAACGAAACAAAGTTTGGATGCACACCAGGCAAAACGAGCCAAAGAAGTTTAGGTAACCACCTTTCAACAAAAGAATTTGCGAATATTTATTCAAAAAAATTTTCGCTGCTTCCTTTTCCACACACAAGAGTTGTAGATTTTAACGGGAAAAATGTCACATATAATACATTTTTACGAACTCGACTTATACTTTTTAATCTGTTATACAACTGGTACTTATAAATCTTATTAAGACACACAATTTTCTAAAATGAGCATACATCTATTTAAAATACACACAAACTTCTGGTTTTGATTTTAACTTTTGTTGTAACAATTTCATTTGTTGAATTCGAAGAAAAACATTAAACGTCAAACAACTTGATTTTAAATTTTGTTCAACTCTACATTTTTTAGTCATAGTTTTTAGAAGACTTTCAACGTTAAATTGATCCATATTGTGTCGATAGTAATGCAGAAATTTATGCACACGGGTAGAGGTGTAGGGTATCATATAGTCGGCCACGTTCCCGACCAATGTCTTTGCTTAAAATGTCAATCTTCACGTTTTTCATGACATGTATAAATAAACGTAAAATTGTCTTGCGCTACCACTACCATAAGGGGGCATATCCGGCAAAGCAATGATTTCTGTCGGATAAAAAAATACAATTGCCTTTATCACGACGAATACACACATTTTCACTCTTTAGTATCATTAGCGGTAATGCCACATTGTGCAATTAAATATATCTCCGTCTTCATTGATTTATTGCACCAAACAATAAAAAAATTAAATTTATCGATATTCCACCGTAACTGTTGCGATTCTCAATTTCTTAAACACATACATCAAACGCTATATTATTAACTATTCCAAAAATTGTTTTTAGAGAAACCTTTGCTCGCTCAGTTACCGCCGGTTATATGATGCTCATACTGTAAAACTTATTTTTCATGTTAAGGGGTTACCTCCATTTGTCAATTTCAAAAAATTTAAAATTTTTTGTTAGCCTATTTTGAAGCAAAGTACCACAGAGTATATGGTAATGTCAAGTCAATCAGTACAAAATTGACTGCGATATGATCGTTGGAAGGGAAAATACATTGTGTTTTGTATGTAGTAAAATATAAAATTTAAACGCGTATTTCTCGAAATAGCATTTTTTTTTTAAATTGTAGTGGCAATAATTCCTCGAAAACGGCTGTACCGATAATTTCCACAATTTCTTTACAAGTTTATTAGGTATGTGATGAATTTCGAATCGATTTGCAATGACAACGATGTGCCCAAAACATCGAATTTCAATTCCATATTGTTTCAATTTCATTAAATTCCCACAAACTAAAAACGGACTGGTGATCCCAGTTGAAAGAAGAAAAATATAAATAAAAAGCACTTTCTTAGTCTTGGCGATGGCAAAAGCCGAAAAAATGTAATAACAAATAAAATTGTGTTCTTGTTTAAATTGGTCTATATGGAAGTTTAGTGTGGAAATTCTTGTCCAATTACATGAGGAGAACTTTACAAACAGTGCAAAAAATATTAAGCGGATGTCTTCCTTCACTAATCTAGAGTAAAGAAACATGTTCAAAGTAGATTTTATGATCCGTGTTTTTTTTTATCGAAATATCAAATATTTTCTTAACAAAATATACTAAATAAAGGCAAATAAATGTAAATGTATCTATTTGTTTAAATTTCAAGCTTTTTTCCTAAAAATATCAAAATTCATTACATCGTTTATAAATCGACCACAAAAATATGGCCGTTTTCAAAACGAGAAAAATAAACGATTATCGAATTGCATCACACGTCTTTTTGATCAATTTTTCCATAGAACAAAATGGAATATGAAACCGATATCGAAAACAATTCGATCTCGGAAAATGTACATGCATTACACCTAAAGTCATTTTTGACTCATTTTGAGCTCGAAATCGATTTCCATCACATACCTGGGGCCTAATTACGTGAATCGATTCGATCGAGTATTTGCTCGTGAAAAAGATTTCGACACGATAAAAAAGCGGCATGACGAGATTCGATCGAAATCGTTGATCGAATGTTTAGAGAGTAACCGGTAATCGAACTATGAAAACCATTGTGTACTATAGGGAATATTATGAAGGTAGATGTAAAAAAAGGTGTTTTTTGAAAGCAGGAACAAAAAACAAAACAAAATTATGAATGAAAAATGTAAATATTTGTGGAATTTGTTGAACAATACATTCAATAATAATTTCGGAATGAAGTTGTGCTATGAAAATAAGAAAATTATTTAATCTTGCAAAATCTTTTTGACATTGTTGTAACGGATTGCTGATACATCTACCTTAATAATCCTCTCTCAAAATAAATGAGAGAGAGTTTGGTGGATGTTTTGCATTAGCCTCTCTGAGAGAATATTTCCTTTGGTAAACAACGGGGGATGAATTGTTTAAAATGTACTTCCCTTATACAATAAAGGCTATTAATATTAAATATTTTCTTTTTTCCAGAAATGCTTATTTTTCAACTTATTTTTTAACGACTGCAAAAGCAATTTTTGGTTAATGATTGCATGCATTTTAATTCTAAATTTATCACAATTTCTCAAAACGACTGCAAAGGACTTTTCCCAATTTCTCTTGTTATATTGTCTAAAAAATGCTGCCAATTATTTACTAACATCGTTTTTCTTCTATAAAACGACAACAAACAACAATTTTTACATTTTAAACAAAAAGACAATAAGGAAATCTTTCATTTTATTTGTTTACGATAGGTAATTTGGCCTCGAGAAATTACTCGCAAATTTATGCTCAATTACTCGATAATTTTACTCGATAACGAATTTTGTCATCCCAACTTTGAGTACTCAGGTCGAAACAACTCGATATCGAATCACATAATTAGGCCCCTGTATATTTTTAAAATCCCCTCGGTTAAAGGCAAGATTATTAGGCACTTAATGCGCCCACAAAAATACATGATGATCGGTAGTTTTCATGGAAAAAAAATCATGAAATGAGATTTCTTAAGTTGCACGACTGGGGGTAACCCCTTAAAGATTTTTGTTTTGTGTCATCATCCTCGTCGATAAAGTCTTTATCAGTGTGTAGGTTTCGTTCACATTAACAAACAATCAGAATTTACAAAATGCTATTTTAAGTTTTTAATCTTATTCTGGGTTTTTTGTTTGCATGACATATAACAAAAAAGTTGAGTTCAGTGTCGACTTCAGTTTTTTATTGAGTAGTATAATTATATATAATATTTTATTATTAGATATCGTATTTTTTAATTTAAATTTATGGATTAATAATGGGTGATCCAACAAGAGGTAGTACTTTTTTCAACAGACTTTTTTTGACAGATCACGCGTTAGTCGTGTCATTTGTTCATGTTATTTTATTTCATGGAAAAGCTTACGCCTCTACAACGTTTACAAATCGTTCAACATTATTACGAAAATTCGCGTTATGTGAAGGTGTGTTTCGAGCCTAATTTTGTTCAGTGATGAGGGACATTTCTGGAGAAGCAAAATTGCCACATTTGGGAAGAAGAGCAACTTAAAGAGATTCAAGAGCTGCCACTTCATCCAGAAAAAATAAAACGTTTGTGGGTCGGTGGAATCTTCGGACCCTATTTCTTCAAAATGATGCCTGTTAGGACTTCATCGTCAATGGCGACCGTTATTACGCCGTGATAACCGACTATTTTATGTCTAAAATTGAAGATCGTAATCTCGGTGACATTTGGTTTCAACAAAACCGCGCCACTTACCACACATCGCATCAATCAATTGATTTATTGAAAAAAAAAAAAACACTTCGGTGAGCACGTTTTGGACCAGCCGATTGGCCACCAAGATCGTCTCATATCTCTCCGTTAGACTTTTTCCTGTGAGAATATGTAAAATCAAAATTGTATGCGGATAAAGCCGCTTCGATTCCGGTCTTGGGGGAAAACATCGGATGTGCCATTCGCTAGTTATCAGTCGAAAAGCTTGAACGAGTCATTGAAAATTAGACTCAACGGATGGACCGTCTGAGACGTAGCCTCGGCCAATATTTGTTAGACATAATCTGCAAAAAATAAAGGCCTGGGTACATAGTATAAGCTGCCTCGCCTGCTTACGTTGCTTGCTCCAGATAAAAGAATAAAAAAGAAAAGGGCAACCCAGTTCGAAATTTGCTCGGCCTTCTTAATTCTTTTATTTTTATTATGTCAGAAATGAAGCAGGAAAGCAAATCAACCAGGCAAGGCAGCTTATGTTCCCAGGCCTTAAATGTCATCGAATGTTCTTTAAATATAAACATTCCTCATTCAATTTAATTTTTCTGTGTTTTTTTTTTCTTTAAAGAAAGTAGGAACCTCTAACTGAATCACCCTTTATATATATTTATTTGACTTAATGTCCTTAAATAATTCGTGTTATATTTTGCCTGAAACCCTTACACTTTAAGTTCTCAAACGTATATAAACTTATATTATTCGCAAGGGTTAATTAAATATGAACACAATGTAATTTTATATTTATGAAAAGTGATCAAAAAGGATAACAGCAACAACAACATATTAATATAAGGTAATGACACATTAAACTTAATTGCCATACCCAAGGTAAAAAAACACATTATACAACATTGTTCATATTGCAAACAACACAACTGTGTTTATTTCTAGATTTTATCCACATTTTAACAATACACAAAGTACCCATGATTGCATAACTAGTTTGAATATATTTTGAGTGAAAACTGAATTTGACATTGATGTCTGTGAAATTTCGTATGCTTCAACGTGTACCTACATAGCACAGATTGGTTTGGAGATGCTATCCATCGTATGTATAAATGTACTTAGGATTTGAATCTATTAACACACAATCTCGAGTGGATAGCTTTCGGTTTGATATAACACTTGACTTGATTTTGTGAACGTAACTCACACTCTAAAATAACAAATGGTAAAGTAACCAAACAACATTATTTGTAACTCTTCTTCTGCCTCTTCAAACATTCAGAAAGTCCTTGAGTTTATGTGTTATATAAACTAGCTCTTGCGGAAGATAAAATTAAACATCATTGACGATAAAAGGAGGACGAATCTTGAAGAAAAAGTTAAAATGTGGGGATATAAAATCCGAGATAAGCTATCGTATTCTCCATTGCCATTACTTGCATGATAATATGTACTATCGCGAACTAACTACTTTCTGAAATTAGAACCCTTGTTTAACACTAAAAGGCAAATTAAACAATAAAAGAACAGGAAGTTTAGTTTAAATATTTTTCTTCGATTCTAAAACGTGCTTCTCCAATAGTTAAATAAATAGGAGCTGCTAATTTGGTGTTACTACTTCTAAAAACCTAATGTTTTATCTCTTTTTAGGCGTTGTTTTATTTACGTGCTTTTAGAAATTACTATTGGTAGCAAGTATGTAATATAGCGTTAAAACTCAGTTAAAACGTTCAACATTTCGATTTCCGGTGTACAAAATTCTTGTGGGTAAAACAAAGACCATTTACTAAACCTCTTCAAAATTGGAAGAGATAAATCCTTCTATTAAATACGACAGATAAATGACATTTGTGAAAAAATGTTCAACTAGTACGTGCTCTTCTTCAAAATGGAAAAAATCTTTTCAGCGACATTGTCCATAAATGCAGTGGGTGTCAATATAAAAATGTTAACGATAAAGATAAACATGTAATTAATTATTCAAAAATAACTTTGTAGCGTGAATATAAATATAAAAGTTTATAGAGAGGCCAAACCATAGTTTTTGTTTTTTAAATTGATGCATAACAAAAATCGATTAAAATGTAAACAAATTAGTATTATTTTATGAAATAATTTAAGTGTTTCTGAAGGATAATTGTTTCCGCCGTTATCTAGGCAAGAACGATCATAAGTGCCCTTTTTAAAGAATTCTGCTAGACATTTCTAGTTTTTACAGGAATATTGGCATAAAAACTCGATTCATTTTTATATATATTTTTTTGTGATACACCATTTGAGTGCTCAACTTTTCTTCTTCTTGTCTTCCTATAAAATGTTATCAATATCATAAAATTATTAAGTTATAAATTTTTCACATCAGCTTGAATCAATGAGACTTACACCCATTGTACGTGAAATACGATGTATGGGAGTTTCCTTAAAAAATACTCAGTTGCACAAATTGGAAATTGTGATAGCTCACTAGTATTGACCTCTTTTGCAAATGCAGTTAATAAATTTAATGCTAAGAATATCTTACTTAATATTGGTGACTTTTGTTGAAATGGATATTCGTTATTACAATTCAAAGCCAAAGAATGGAAAAATGGGATGTACTGGCGACTTTTGCAACTATCTCCGTTGCTTGACCACCTACTCCAACCCACTTTACATCACCATAAAGTTGATACTTTCCTCTTGAATTGACAGGTATTGCTTTTGTAGTACCCATAATAGGAAGTGGAGATATTCGCAGACTTTTTTCCATATACGTTTTCTGCCCATTCCGACCACTGAATATTATCAGACCATCACCAAAATCAATAGGCTTCTTCCTCTCTGGAACCCCCTCAAGTCAACGTAATAAAAAATGATCACGGCGCTCTTGAAGCAAATTTAATTGGAAGGTGCTTGCACCTGGGAAGTTTTTGCAGATTCTGAAACTACAATGTTCATAGATGAGAAAAATCAAAAACAAAAAAAAAAAAAAAAAAAAAATCGCCGGAACGCTTTTTAAATAAATCTCGATTCAAGTTGACAGTTTTAGGGGTTGTTTAGGTTATTGCGATTTTGCCGCAAGTCCTATCAATATGGGAATGAAGAAAATTTTGTAACTATCAAAATTCTCTACAAGATTGACCTTAATGATATTTTCGTAGGTTTTACAACTTTTGAGATATAGAAGTTGTAATTGGGACAATTCAAATTCAATTCTGTATCGCCCCCTTATAAAACAATGTCATGACTGCAAATTCCCAACTTAAACTTATATATCTAAAAAATTTTACAACCTAGGAAAAGTTATATTAGACAGTCTTGTAGAGAATTTCTACAGCTTCAAGATTTTCTCAGGTCTCATATCGATAAGACTTGCCGCATTCAAGCAAAATCGCGAAACTAACAAAAAAAACCTAAAAAATGTAACCTGAGCATCTGTATCTCAAAAATGGTATAACCTGGGAACAAATAATAAAGGTAATTCCTCTGGAGAATTTTCACAGCTACAACATTTTCTTTAGCACCATTTCGACAGGACTTGCGGTTTCCAAGAAAAATCGTGAAAACCTAAAAAACACCTAAAAATGTGAATTTTGACCGCGATTTATTTAAAAACCCCTAAAGGTATTTTTTTCTTCGACCTTATTCATTTATGTTAGAAATAAAACTTTTTGAGCTTTAGGTCAATGTGGATTTTTATTTATTTTATTTTTCCAATATTTCGCAATTGTATAAATTGCATCCTCAGGGAATCTACAAAATAATTAATATTCTTAATATTGGTATCACAGCTATCGACTAATAATAAGAACAAACACAAAAGATACATTCTGACACTGAGATCGCTTACATGTAAAAATTCTAAAGTCAAGTAAACTTAAAAACTATGATAGGATTCACTATCATCGTCGCCGGTTAATATTGCACTGAGTTGCTTTTGCATATTGCACTATCTCTTTTTGAGTGTCAAATGTCGGTAGCAGTAAGCAGCATTGTCGGTGTCGGTCTTGAAATTGATTCTCTCTGATGTTGATAAGTTATTGATGTGAAGCATTTCTAATGTAAGTCTTCGGCTGTAGTTGTTTTCGGTGCCTAGTATGCGTGTTTTCTCAAAGTTTGGATTTTTCTCAACTGTGAACCTTGCTGTTCAGAATTCACAAAAACTTCCCCTGTGTAAGCGGGTTTCATTAAAAGTTAGTTTAGGCGCACCATTCATGCCATTGTTTTATAAGGGGACGATACAGTCAGTGCATTGTCCCAATTTGAACTTCTATATTTCAATAATGGTAAAACCTACGAAAATACCATAAAGGTCAATCTTGTAGAGAATTTTGATAGCTACAACATTTTCGTTAGTCCCATTCTGATAGGACTTGCGGTTTCCAAGAAAAATCGTGAAAACATAAACAACCCCTTAAAAATGTCAACTTGAATCGCGATTTATTTAAAAAGCGCTCCGGCGATTTTTTTTTTTTTTTTTGTTTTTTGATTTTTCTCATCTATGTAGTTTCAGAATCTGCAAAAACTTCCCAGGTGCAGCACCTTCCATTTAAATTTGCTTCAAAAGCACCGTGTAATATAGATCGAACATTTTTGAAGTTTTATCAGATGACAAGCTTTCTATTGAAAATCTGTTAGAGTCCCCATATACCAATTCATGCAGTGCAAATTATTATAAAAAAGATTATTACAAACGAATTGTTTTACAATTAAAAAATATATTTTTTGTTATTTTTGTATCAGAAAAAAATTGTCGTTGTCATAAATTGTTCGTTATACCAAAAAATAACACTACGACAGCGACTACGCCAACGACTACAAAAACGTCTACGCCAATCATTTTGATTGTAAAAACTGTAGGGTTGATTTTTCTTTTGGATTAAAAGTGATGTAATAACAATTCTATTAACATTTGTTACCAAAAGAACTCTTTAAAAATGTATATTTTTGCTTTTTAGCACAAATATAACCATAATATCAATGAGTCGTTACGACACGTCATCTTGCAATTTTGGCTACGACAACGCCAACCGTAAAAGGGTGAATATTCATTCAGGGTTCGGAATGGGCTAAAAACTAATGTGGAGAAAAATTTAACGTTTCTTTCTCATGCATATATGTATCTTCGTTATCCGTTACTGTTTTAAAAGCAAAGCCTGTCAATGGAAGAAGAAACGTTCACCTTTACAAAGGTGCAACGTCTGTTAGCGTACCATTTTTTCTTGAATTATAATGACGAATATTCCAGCTTTGTTGGTTACATTTTAACAAAAGTGGAATATAATATACAAGACATTATAAGGTTAAAATTGATCCAAATTGCGCTATCTAAAGTCGTCAAATACTAGAGATAAAGAAAAAGACGCCAATATCCCAATTTCCAATTTTTGAAATTATATTTTCAATGCGGATATCTCTGCTTCTGTTGGACATATTCCAAAGAGAGAGTTTGATATTGTAACTATTTGACTATCTAAGCTTTAAATTAATACCAAGTAAGTAAGTAAGTAATGCTACAAAGATTTACAAACCATGAAACATGTTTTGAATTACAAATTAAATATTCCCATTTTAATGAAATAATATTAATTTTAATTGATCTTTTAATTTTTACTTCCCCAAGTGCTCTCGTTCTATTTTTATTTAATGGAAAATATAGAAATTGCATTTTTGGACTTTTCTTTTCTTGCCAAAAATGTGTTGCAAGAGTTCAAGGTAAATTGTATGTAATGCTTAAAACGACACAGATACGTTCATATAAAATGTTGTATGACATAACATATAATGGAAGCATTTAGGTGTGTGCAGTACAAGTATATATGTATGTATATGCGCCATTTATTGAGAATCAATATTTATAACTCAAGTCACAATGTAATATTCAAAAAAGTAAAGCTACAATTATTTTTATGGTCCATTCAGTTTTATTAATTAATTATAACGTATTTAAAAAAGATACGTATTTCGTATTGTGGTCACAATTTGTGCTAAGCCTCTTAATCATTTTTATACAAAATGTTCGGTTTTATCGCTTTGATTTCTTATTTATATTAATCTTATATTACAGAGAGCGACCAAATTCGTCGCTGTAAGCGATAGTGGTTATAAACCATATTAATAAAATGGGTTGAATTTATTGGTCTGTTCCAGAACTGCAAGAAGCTACTAATTTTTACTATTTTCTTCGATTACATAAAGGAAAAAATGTTATCGTAGTAAAAAATAGTAGCTTCTTGCAGGTTCTGGAACAGAGCATATGTTATATATAATGAATTTGTTTTATTAAATAAAATTCAATTCAGTTTTTCATTTTATATATTAAATTCAGTTTTCGGCCGACTTATTAAATTAAAATAGGATGTCGTACGATTTAAAATAGTGTGTGTAATTTTAATTTCGTTGTTAATAGCTCAGATCGGAGTATTGAAAGGTTCTCCAAAACACTTTGTTTGCTTGTCACATCTTTTGAGTATATACGATTTTGTAATAAAGTGAACTGTGTTTTCTCTAATCGATCTCTGCAATCGAACGAACCATTTCATTTCACTCAGAAATCCCCATATATATTCCTGACCGCTTGTTTGAGTTTGAAAAATACAATAAAAAGTGGAGAGATGGGATTCTTCTTAGTATGTTTCGTCGTTATAACCGATAAGAACATCCAAATATATGACAAAAACACGATACGTTGGTATGTATATTCGATGTTTTTACAATCGATATTTATTTGTGTGAGCTATAAAGGGCAGAAATTCGGGACTTTTGGATTTCATCGTTATAACTGATAGATATGTCGTTATAAGCGATTTCATCCAAACCAAAAATAAAAACATTTTGTGGTATTTTGACACATCAATTTTTGGGCCTGATTTTGTCAATGTAAATACACTATTTGTTCTCAACTTATTGGAATTAAACTTACTTGCTGATATATCTGATGACGCAATAATTGAATGTGCAATCAAATGCGCATGAAATCTTAATTTGCAATACTTTGAAATATCTATAGATAAGATTAAATCACAATAAAATATATAACATAGATAGCATAATGATTTACGGTGTCTTATAAAATTATTTTTCAATGGGAACTAGGATTTTTGTTAGGGTTGGGTTGTTAGCTCTTGGCAAACAACACAAAGTGTAGAGTATAATAACTACAAAAAGAGAGACCGACTGTGTTAATTAAACGGAATTTGAAGTCAGTTTAATTAAAGTAAAGTAAGTCAGTTTAATTAAGTTCAACAATATATTTTAGTTCATAATCTATTCATTTGAACGCCTACGAGTCCATTCGAGTGTATTGAAACGTGTACACAAAGGTGAAGTACTATGCCTGTTCCAGAAGCTGAAAGAATCTACAGTTTTTTACTACGATAGCAATTTTTCCTTTATATTATCGAACAAAAAAAATAGTAAGAATTAATAGATTCATGCAGTTCTGGAACAGACCAACTTTGTACATATACATGTTGTCAACTAATGAATTGCAAAAACATGGTCACAAATTGCATATTAATCGTTCATTTATGGGAACAAATTATGTAAAAACTATAGGTTTTTTGTGCAAATCTCTTGCTATTGGTCCAAAAACAATATTCCGTAAAAATATAGTAAGTTGATTTAATTTGCCATAAATGAACAATTAATATGCAATTTGTTACAATTTCGGTTTTTGCAATACATTAGTTGACAATCTGTATGTATATGAATGAACATTTATTGTATTTTGTAATTGTTGTGTTGCACTACAGCACTATAGAGATCAAGCCGCTTTCTACCTGTTCAGTGGTTCTGTGGTTAGCAGCTTACCATATGATATTTCGACAAGTTTGGAAGTGACACTCTCCCATATCTGCCATTAAGTACTTTGCCAGATTGTTGGTACATCTTCCTGAACCTACACGTCTACAGTCTGCTCTTAGAATAAACTGAAATATTAAATTTGATAGTCGAATCCAATTAGAGTTATTTCCTAATAATATAATGGTTAAAATAGATTTGATATTACCAGCTCAAGGAAGAACTTCCCACATATACAAGAAAACCCATTATACTTTGCTTCAAACAAGGAACGAAGAAATAGGTTAATCAATGCCATCTCCTTTAAAGTATATCATAATGACCAAAAATGATACTCAAAGGAAATAGTGTCAAATAATATAAATGACGTACGACGTTGAAATATTTATTGGTTATTTTATGTAATTTCATAATCCACAAAATGTTACCGCTCTTTTTAAATTAAATGGCAGATCAATTAGTTTTGTACAAAATATATAGATATCCAACATAAATAATAAGATAGACAAATAAGTAGAACTAGAAATAAATAATAGAAGTTCAAACCCCTTTGATTATCTGGAATATGAAATGAAATATGAAAAGAATAAAAACAAAACGTACGTAGCAGAAAAAGTGAAACTATAGTTTCTTTGCAAGCAAATCAAAGGTACGCTTTAGTGTGCTGTGTTTGGTTGGTTGGTTTCCTTTGGTCTTTCCTCTTACCATGGAAAATGGCTTTATTGAGTTATGCTTTATAATTATGTTCGACGCTGAACTTAAAATCCAAGCTTTGCATAGTGTTTTGTTCCATTCATCTATCATCAAGAGGAACACTGGAACGGATGATTGAAAATGCAATTGAACGATATAATTCATGTGTAGTCGATTACGTTTGCAAAAATAGGAGGAATAAAAGGCTTGCATGTAAAAGTGTATATACCTGCAAAGGTATACATTATTTCTTAACTAGAAAATACGATAAAAGTGTACGAAAATATGATTTATTTCCTAATTAAAACCACTGTTTTAGCCACGGTTCGTTCACCGTCACGGCAATTATATTAGAATGATAATAGTTACGCTAGAGCTCGTGCCTTCACCTAAAAGCGTCAGATTGATGCATACATTACAGTATAATACTCTTGTCTAGTACTGAGTGGCTTAGATAGCTACAGTGATAGGGATTGGATATCTTTGACATACCTCATGGCTAGTGATCATGGAAAATTGGTATACGGGATATTGTTTGCCAATTTGAAAGTGCAAAAGAAAAACCTACATAACACATTGAATTTTAAAGGAATAGCGTTAGCATCCCAAGTGCTGTTAAGGCTGTAGAAAAGGTCATACACAAAATCCGTTATAATGTAAAATGGTTTATTACAAAGGTATTATATTATTGTAGCTAGCTTGGTTTTTTTAAGTACCATTCATTTTTAATATATTCCAATACATTGTACTTTTATAAATTATAAAAACTTCTCTTTCATTTATGGAAGTGAAAAAGGTGAAAAAATAGATACCTACTATTTAGATAATAATTACAAATACAAATTATTTTGATTTTTTTTGATAACCAGAAGCATATAACCTAAGTTTTATTTTTGAGAGATCCGTGCTATTTCTTCGAGCGTACTTCTTTTAATTTCATACATATTCAAAAAAGGTCAGAGAACCACATTTTTATGTTTCCGTCACATTTTTAAACATATTTTTTATTCTTGACGAAAGAGAAAAAACAACTGCAAAAGATTATTTTATCTTTTTATAAAAACACTGGACATGAATTTAAGTTTAAAACAAAAGGAACTTCATAAAGCTTGAACAATGTAGATGACAATTCAAAAATCAGCAACCACATCTTAATACATAAAAACCACGACGAGAAGGTTCTAGTGAGCTCAAACGTTAGCAGTTGGTGAGTCAGAAAGATGGCTTTCTTACTAGCCGTTTACACAAGACAATTTGTCAACAAATACAGCATACATTTTTCGGCTGTCTCCCAGCTGTCCGTCAGTCGGTTAAACAAATTTTTGATATTTTTGTGAAAATAAGTGAGATTATAATTTAATTGTGTTGAAACAAAAGAACACTAATAAACGCAAAATATTTGAACGGAAAACAAAAAGAAACCGATGATTTTCATTCATAATTTTATAAGAGGCAAGTTTTGGGTTTTTGAAAATCAATACATGAAGTCAACTGTCCTGTCATGTGTAAACGCAGGGTTAAGTATTACCGTTGAATACACAAGCAGCTAAGCACAACTAAAACTCCTAATTCTCAAAAGCGGAAGAGGGCACAAAGAACACAATATGCTGAAATAAAATCTACACTCCATTAAAAGCCACATTTACAAAATTAAAAAATACGAATAAAACTGAATGAATAAATAAATAAGAGACTCATGTATAGAAGCGGCATATGTACTACAGCTATTACGATGGAAAAATTCATTAAGCATTCAATTTTTTCTAGCATCAATATTTTGAATGCTATAAAAAAGACAAAGCGGCTTTTCTTTTTATTCAAAAGCCAATTCATAGAACACGAAGAAGCATCTAGTCAAACCCACGCTTAAAATTGTATTTAAGAACTAAACATGAAAGCATATCAATCAGGATCCCCTGATACAAATGGAGTAAGAATATGATACACACCCAGTCACATTCATTTGCTTGAAAATGACATCTTGATGGTTTACAACCAAAAACACAACACAACTGTCAATCGCAAAGAAACAACCAGCAATCTTACAAATGTTATGCAAAGGAAATTGCATGAAAGCACGTCATGTGTCAATTTCAGATAACCTATTACCCCTACACACAATCCTAAAAACTCGTAGGACCAAGAAAGCGCTTGCAAAGATACAAATGACAATGCTAGTAAAATTTACAATATGTAAAGTTTTCCTTTATAAAGCGGAAATCGAACTAAAATATGAATTATCATACCAACCAAATTTATTACCTAAGAAGTATATTTTATAAAATAATAACAATTTTTTATTGCTGACAAAAAATATATGGCCTGTTTCTCTAAGAATTACTACCAAACTCCTGTTATTGGGAAAATTTTTGGTTTCATTGAAAACAAGTTTGAAACAATTATTTTTCGAAAAACAGAAGTTTGGTCGTATTTCGAACGAATTTGGTTTCGAATCGTCTTAGTGAAAATATGTATTAATCATTTTTCGTTTTTAGTGATTTTATTATAAAAACATAACGACACATCGTTAAATATACATTAGGGTTATGACATTTTGACATTTTTCTCAAAAACGATTTTCTTGCACTTTTGTCTATTAATCACTAAAATAACGTTTTATTCCATTGAAATATACAAACATACAAACCGATTTAAAAAAATATTAAAAACAATATATGAAATGAAAATAATTTTTTTTTTAATTATTTCCTTTTGAGAGAAGTCTCCCTTGTCCCTTATGGGATTTTTGTGGAACAATTATTATATTATTATTTCCTTTTGCACGAATGAATAAACTTGAGCCTACTAATGACTAAAATAACGTTTATTCCATTCAAATAATGAAAAAGGTCATACATAAGCCACTTTGAAAATAATTGATTTTTTTTTAATTATATCTTTGAAAAAAGCGTTTACGACATTTTTATGAATCTCGGAATTAAAGAAAATTAGTGAGAAACAAATGTAATGTCAGTTTAGTTATCTCATGCGGATCTAAAGTTTATTTTCAATTATATATCTGCTTACCGTGACTTCGAAAAATTTCCAATAATTCCAATAAATTAAAATAATTTTGTGCGTGAGGTTTTTCACCGAGTCACCAAATAATTAACATTTTATGTAATCTTATGATACAGGGATATGAGGTTGTAAACAAGTCATAACCCTAATATACATACATATATGAATACGAGGGGCACTAGAAAACTTTCTGGCCTAAGCAACACGCAGTGTCGCCAGGCGTCATTTGACTTTTTTAGAAAGTTTGACAGTTTTTAGGCTACATACAGTTTAACACAACCATGTGCTGGGTTCTTTACAGTGACTTGAAAAAATCACATTGCAAAAAAAAATGGAATTTACTTGTGAACATTTTCGTCCGACAATTGTTCACAACTTTCGACGTGGATAATCACGGCAAGTGTGCATCGATCAAATTAAATATTTATATGTCGAGAAAGGACCATCCTATAGCACTATGAAAAACCGTTTTAATGAATTCAATCATGGGCGACACTCCCCAAAAAAAGAAGAAGTTAGTAAGGGTTGTCCAAAAACGACCGTGTGCCAGAAAAAAATTAGCCGTGTGTGAACGAATAATGCAAGATCGCCATGTTATATACCGTGAGATATAGGCATCTCCTTGGGCATTTGTTCCACCAACTAACATTTAATATTGCATGAACACATGGCGGCAAAATCTCGTTGGATCGGTGTTGATCGGTGCAAGAAATTTCGAAAAAAATACGATCGCGGTGCTTCAAAAGACGTTTATTAGATGCATCTAGGGGACGAATCATGGAACTATTCGTATGAACCCGAAAAATAGCAGCAATAGCCAGAAGATGCTGTAAAAGCGTTTTAAAACCATGTTCAATCAAGCCTCTGTAGACAACCCAACACGTTGTCGAATGTCAAACTGTCCCGAGACGCTAAGGCTAAAAACTGTCAAACTTTCAACAAAAAAAGTGTCAAACGACGACACTGCGTGTTGCCTAGGCCAGAATGTTTTCTAGTGCCCCTAGTATGACGTCGTGAATATTAGGGAATTAAGACATGTTTTCAATTTTCATGTGGTTAAAAATATTTACAAAATTTACCAAAGAATAACTTCAAAAAAATTAGTACGAAAAATTTATAATTTATTACATTGTTTCCATATATGACGTTGAATGTCCCTCATCGCAAATTATGTTTCTGGTGTTAAAGGTTTGCTTAGGAGGTTTTTGTATGAACGGGAACAAAGCTGTGGTCTATGTTTGTTTGATGCATTTAATATATTATTTGGCTTACACCCAAGAAATGTTTTGTACATTACAAAAAAAAAATGTCATGCTAAATACTGTTACTCCTTGTGTGAAAATAAACGAAATGTTTGCAATATGTACATGGTTTTTGGTTTGAAATCTTTTGCGTAGTTTATTATTGATAAGAAAGACAGAATAGCCCACTCTTTTGTATTAGCCCGACAGAAAAAAATGGATTCAACGCTATCCCACACTTAATTTCAGAAAAGTACAAAGCTCAAAAATAACCAGGATACGGGTTAAACATTAGGTACATTTTAACCTTTACAATGTGGAAAGTCTTATACTGCTGATCAGATTTAGTGATTTATACTCAGAATGTTTTATGACACTCAACTGAATGCTTAAAACAAAGCCTCAAATCACTTAGTCCTTAAAATTTACATCACATACGTATTTTGTTCAACAGATTCCTACGGATGTACAGATATATAAATAAATAGTTTGAACCAGATTAAGATTTTTCTGAAGCAAACAAAGTCTTAAGATTTTGGAAAAATTCAAATCTTTATAAGGGAAAAATATTTTATAAATCTTGAAAAAGCCTTAAGTGTTACGAACTCAATGCAATAACGAGATATACACAATCCGCTTGAAGAAAAATATGTATGATAATTATTTTGTTTATTTTCGTACACTGTTATTTTTAATACGTTGTGCTATAACTTCCGGTGACGTGGTGGTGAAAAGGCACTCCTACCAACGTGTATATAATAGTAAGGTTTAAGCATATAACATGTGTTTGTATAGGAACAAAATGTAATGGCACTAAAATTATTTAATATATGTAACTGATTGGATATTACGACAAAGGACTTTGACAATTGTTACACAAACAGAACCGAGATTTTCAAGCCATCGCTGCTAAAAATAAAACAGTTTATTATTTCATCAATTAACAAAAAGAATTATAAAATAGATGTAAAACAATGTTTTGGTGCATGAAGATAACTTTAATTCTAAATGAGGAACATTATTATTACCAACATCATCACATGTTTTTTATATAATATGCATATGCAGAGTCATTCCGCTTTTTTGGTTTTTTTTTGTCCTACATAGCTTTTACGCAATTTCATGCCCTCCCCATTCATTATTGCATTATCAAATAAAATTTGATTATTCATGTACATCAAGGTAGACAGCCTTATGTAACCAAAAAAAATCTATTTGGAGGCATTTAAAGTATACACGCAGAAAATAATTGATATTTTTCCCCGAAATGCGTTCCCGTACACCAAAAAGTTGCAAAATGTTCACTTCTCTTTGAACAAAAATGGCGCTGATTGGCTCTCTCTTTAGAAACTTTTTACACGTCAAATTTGTGCAACATGTTTGCCGGCTTCCGATTGGCTGACACGCCGACTTTGACATTTGTTGCAGTTTTTTTTTGACGTTTCTGCCATTTTTCCGTTCCCGTACATTTGGAAAAATGTGTGCGTTGAACTCATTTTTGACGGTTCTCTCTTTTGCACATTTTACCATTAAAAAGTTCTGGAACGGAGCTAATATGTAGTAATGTGAGTCCAACAACAACAATTGTTTTTGTCATATCCAATAATAGTTGTTGTCATATGCAACAATAATTTTTGTCTGCTGGACAATATTATTCTCACAATTTTATTATCGGTATTCGGTATGCCGTGGTGAAAAAAAACAATTTTGGTGAGTTTTATTTGTATGAGTTCCTCTTATCTTTGTTTTTTACTTTATCCATGTTTTTTTTTTTGTGTACGTACACCATGAGATTCTTGTTTTTATTTGTTTCTTCTTTCTCATTCTTCTTTGTGTTTTGATAGTTGAATTACACCACAATCTGAGAAGTGTTTTAGTCGTAATTTGTGTTTTCTTTTCATATATGTTGTGGTTTTAGGGTATTCCTTATGTTGGGGTAGGTGCTTGCGCAATGGAGTAGTTATCTTTCTTCATTAAATTTGTTGTCTTTTTAGTTAGACCTGGCAAAAACTGGCAATGTGTAGTGTTTGTCAATACAAAACATTTATGCCAACGTTATGTGGAAAGTGTATATGAGAATTATATACAATCAAATCAAAAATTTCAGTAACAGGATTTTTGGGTTTGCAATAGTTTTTGTAAAAATTCTAGATTATGATAATTCCTACCATAGGTATTGTCAATGATTTTACAATTTTGGGGAATTTCGCAATTAGTTTTTGTTTTGTTTGTTTGGAGCAAACGATGGTATTTTTAGATTTGCAATTGCAATACTTGAACAAAACAAATGAATTGTTGGAACAAAAATAGATATTGTTGTTCTAAAAAAAAGACAACTATTGTGTGTAATTTTCACTTCAAAAGTTAATGCCAAGAAGGACCTTCTTGAAATTTAATGATCACTTTTAAGTTTAAGTGAGTTTAAGCGT
Source organism: Musca autumnalis (assembly GCF_047663935.1). Lineage (NCBI taxonomy): Eukaryota > Metazoa > Arthropoda > Insecta > Diptera > Muscidae > Musca > Musca autumnalis. The sequence continues at coordinate 1,817,896 of NW_027411755.1, read as the reverse complement.
TAAGCCGGAACGCTGTAAATCTGTACGTAAAATCCAAAACATAAAGATAGAATACTTATAATCAGCCTTATTACGGTTGGCGTAGTCGTATTCAAAATTGCAATATATATTCGTCCTTTAAAGCTCACATTTAAAAGAATTCTTTTGGCAAAAAAAAAATTAATATAATTGTTAGTAGATCATGTTTAAGCTTTTAATCCAGAAGAAAAACCAACCCTACAGTTTTTACAATCAAAATAATTGTTCGGCGTAGACGTTTTTGTAGTCATTGGCGTAGTCGTTGTCGTAGGGCTATTTTATGGTATCACGAAAAATTTACGACAACGACAATTTTTTTCTCATACAAAATTAAAAAAAAAATATATATTTTTTTTAATTGTAAAATAATTCGTTCGAAATTATCTTTTGAACAAGAACTAAGAAATTTGCATTGCTTGAATCTTTATAAAACTCTTCGATGACAGAAGTGAGAATATACCACTGATTGTGGGAAGAATGTCGCCTCCATTCAACAACCTTATACTGCAAATGGCTAGCCAAAATACACACCGTTGTACAAGAATTGTTAATATATAAGGTTGATTGTATGGGTTTCCCTTCAATACTCTTGTCATTGATACGTTCTTATTTACAGGATTGTACCCAAAGGGTTTCTTTTAATGATACTCTGTCAAAAAATATAACTGTGCATTCTGGTGTTCCTCAATGTTGCCATTTAGGCCCATTACTTTTTGTACTCTACTTAAATGACCTTCCATCTGTTATTCGTTGCTCTAAAGTATTAATGTTTACTGATTACATGATTTGTATTCTCGTTCCAACTGGTGTACTGTCCACGGTATGTCCACGACCGTGGCCAAAAATGGTAAAAACTAAATACTTCGTTGAACAAATTTATTGATGGGGAGTGATAGAAAACATATTAATTAAGAAGAATCTGAATTTTGGTACTAATACGTGAAGTAGTTTTTGCTATATGAGGATTTAAATCCGACAATTTTAGTTAAATCGTATTTTTGTGTTTTTTTTTTCTAAAATTAATAAATTGTATTATGCGTTAATATTTAAAATTTAAAAGTAACGGTTGCTGCAAAAATGGTTCCTAAGTTCTCCTGGGATGTAATAAACTTGGCTATACTTTTGTTTGCATGTAAATATTAATCATATGGTATTTACATTTACCCAAACATTTATTACTAAGTTTATTAATTTTCTGAAGCAAATTTTAAATTGAGTGGAGTGGGAAAAAAATTGTATAAAAGTGTATATCGATATTTTTTGCTGTATGAGTAGTAAAAAGTGAGTACTTCAAATATACAAAGGTCCTAGCTGCAGAGGTTTGCAGACGATTGTGTCATTTCTCTTTTTCAGCGACCACCTCACTGAGAGGATACCACCTTTTTTAACAAATCGTTTTGCGGTGTTGGCTATAGCGCGAAAACGAATGAACCGATCATCATATATTTTGTAGGCTTTTTAGGTACCTAATAATCTTGCTTTCAAACGAGAGAATTTAAAAAAAAAATAAAAAAGTTGTGAGCAGCGAATATCAAAATTCGAATTTTTGCAAAAAATTAACCGTTTTTTGACCACTAATCGGTCAAAAAAAATTTTTAAAGGAAATATCTCATATATAAAGACAAGAGTTTGATATATTCAATATGCTCACAAACAATATGAAGACTAAACACCAAATTTTAGTCATATCGGGTGGATATTGAGGTCAAAACACTCAAAATACCGAAAATGAGGAGGCACGGTTCTATGGGGGCTATAGGAAGACGAGGACCTATACCGACATATTTCTGGTGGAAGGTTATAAGTCCCCCAACGGAGACTTAATACCAATTTTAAGCCATTTCGGTGTGATAATCAGGCTTAAACCTCCAAAATACCGAAAATCGGGAGGTACCGTCCTATGGGGGCTATATGAAGGCGTGGACCTATGCAGACACATTTCAAGGTGAAGGTATAATGCCCACTACGAAGACTAAATACCAAATTTCAGCAATTTCGGTGTAATAATGAGGCTAAAATCTTCAAAATACCGATAATCGGGAGGTACCGTTGTATGGGGGCTATATCAAAACGTGGACCTAAGCCCACAATTCTCTGTTGGAATGTTTGATACCTCTGCCGAAGGCTAACCACAAAAATTGAATACTTTCGGTTGGTCATTGTGTCTAAAAAATTCAAAATACCGAAAATCGGGAGGTACGGTTATATGGGGGCTATATCAAAACGTGGACCGACCAACCCAATTTTTTGTCCTGAAGATTGCAAGTCAATAATAGGTACGTGTACCAAAATTGATGCACCTACGACAACTCCTTCTATTTTTGGCCACAGTTAATATGAACTCGCGACATTGTGTGTCATTAAACTTAAAAAAAAATTAAAAAATTGTATAGATCTCGTCCTGATTCTTGCGATTACTTCATAGGTTCGCACAAATTGGATAATGTAGATTCGTTTGTGGATCTTGGAGTTATTTTAGACAGTAAACTGCGTTTCAACTTACATTTAGAGTCTTGTGTTGATAAAGCCAAGTCATTACTAGGCTTTATAAAACGCTGGTCTAATGAATTTGACGAACCATACGTGACCAAACGCTTATTCATTAGCCTTGTCCGACCAACATTAGAATACGGTTGTGTACTTTGGAGTCCTTTCTACAAATGTTATTATGATAAGATAGAATCAGTACAAACTCAATTTCTTTTATTTGCTCTTAGAGGCTTAGGGTGGAGCTCAAATGAATCCCTTCCACCATATGAAAACCGTCTAAAGTTAATTGACCTTCCAACATTGGAGAAAATACGTTTAATGCTCAGATCTATATTCATTAATAAACTCTTGCGTGGACAAATTGAATCGCAGTTTTTAATAGGCGAAATAAATTTTAGTGTGCCTTCAAGTAATATCGAAATTACATACCACTTAACCCATATCGTACCGAGACAAATTTTGTATTTATTTTTTAAAAACAAAGCACTTTTTAGGGTAATTAGGACCCACTGATGTAAAAAATCAACTCAAAAAATTGTTTCCGATTTTTCGTTTTCCCGGAATGTGGTGTTCGAAATTTCGAACACTGGCGCTTAAGCTATATGTATAGAAGTAAAATAAAATTGATTTATTTGTCTTTTTTATTATTTATTTCCCCATTTTTGTATGAAAAATGGTTGAAGATTGGTATTGAGACTTCTTTGGACCTACAAAACTTTTCCCCGAAATGTTTCAGCACTGGTCCACGTTTGGGATTGCCCCCCATAGAACGGTACCGCAAGATTTTCGGGAGATTTCAAGGATTTAGCTGCATTATCCTACAGAAATGGTTGTAAATTAATACATATTTAGTCTTTTTTGAGGCTACTTAACATTCCTGCAGAAATTTGTCAGCATAGGTCTACGTTTTATATAGCCTCCGTTGAATGGTACCTAACGATTTTAGGATATTTCAGGATTTTAGCCGCACTATCCTTTAGAAATGGCTGAAATTTAGTATTTAGTCTTATATGGTGCTATAATAAATTTTCCCCGCAATTTGTCAGTAAATTTCCACGTTTTGATATACCCATCGATATGTAGGTTAAGTACGTACCAGCGTTCGAAATTTCGAACAGTCAACTTTGCACATCTGTAAAGTAGCGCTTGCGCATGTAAATCAAGTTCTCTATATTTTGTGAAACAGATTACTTTTACCATGATTACTTTTTCAAATTCATTTTTTTATAATTTTTTAAAATTAATTTAAAAAGTATCCAAAAATATAAGTTTCAAAAATCTACCCTTAACATCGAAGGGGAGGGGGGGTTTTCAAGGAAACATTTTTTTTTATTTGCTGACAGATTAGATTTTATACATATGCCAAAACGTGTTTAAAATTTAACCTTTTTCATCCATAAATATTTTTTGAAAAGAAGTGATTTTACTGTTCGAAAAATCGAACACCAAGTACGAAATGGTTAAATTAACGTTAGCGAAATCTAATTATGAAATAGGTAATCCACTCCGATCTTTATGTGATGAATATAACAAGTTATATAATAGGATGTCTTTATCTGAACCACTGCATGTCATAAAAAACTTTATCTTACGTTCTTAGTATTGTTGCAACAGTTGCCAGGCAATATGTTATTAGACCTATTTATTTCTTGATGTGTTTGTCTTTAAAATGTAACTTTGTAACCGGCTGATGTTCTGCTGTTGCTGGTTTTCCCTAGTCTACTAACCCCCATATTCCGGAATATGAGGTGTACGCGCTCCCTACGTTAAGGGGAGGTGGCCCTCTCGATTGGTAGGGGCGGGAAGGTGTGGCGTTGGGAACGATCGAACAAAAAAAAAAATATATGAACATATCAGTTTTCTATTTACGCTGTTGTAAGCATTCGGAGACTCTATCGATGAATACCATCTGGTGGTTTATGCCTATTTTGAGGTTAACTCTGAACATATTTATGTAAGAACTACGTAGTTTCCATTTCAACGCATACACATATCCTATTATAATGTCCTTTATTGCGCCACGCCGCATAATTCACTTTTAGGATAGCATTTAGCGTGTACATTTCATTCGTGTTTTTTTAATGTTATCTACAAATCTCTAACCCAAATTGCTTGCCAACGAAAAACGAAACAAGTAAAATTCCAATGTATACTGGCTCAAAAAATAGGTATGGGCGAATGCGTAATTAAACAAACGTGGGGAGTTAGCTGTAGACAGTAATGTTTGTGATTTTACTCCATTATTAAAGGCATATTTGATGTTGCTATATTTATACAAAAAAAACATAACGAAGACGGCATAACTTGGAGCTTTTGTAGTAATAATTTTATTCATTGATAATTAGTTATATATATTAGCATATATTTATATCTACCAATCGATAAGAAATTGGGACCTAATTATTGTGAAATGTCGGTGGTAAGGGCCGAGTTTGAGGACAATTGTAAGGCAGTTGATTAGAAAGTAAACTGAATAGGCCATTTAGTAATGAGTTATAAACTAATATAAAATCTCAGAAGAAAATGAAATTCATTTGCAAATTACAATCTATTATGTTCCCCGCCGTGATAGATAATTAAATTTAAACTTTCTAGGTCACATGTGATGGATAACATAGAAAAGTATGAAACCGAATACATCGTAGTTTGAAAGATTCATTAGAAAAGCAAAGTTGTAAGTCACAAACTGTCGAATATGAAAGCATACAATACCTTTCCATTTTTGTTCATTTGCGGTGTCTAGGTATAAGAGATTACATGGAAGGAAAACATAGGAATTTAAAAAGTTTAGATATAAAATGAGAAATTTAAAACATTTTGTGGACTTCTGATGCAACATTTGTTTTATATTCTTCTAAATTTCGATATCCATCGTTTCAAATTCTATTATTAACGATTAAGCAGACACGACATCCCTATATACATATAAGTTTTCAAGTAATGTTGTATGCAACATAAAGAGCTTTCTAAGATTTTTCTTTTCTTAATGAAAATAAAATACTTTCTTTTTTGCTATCAGGCTTACAAAAAGTAAATGGCTGCCCTGCTGTGTACAAGAAAAAGAGTGTTGACATTTTGAAAATTTAAGAGGGTGGTATAATTATGGTGATTTGTTATCTATGTTTATTTTTTTAGTAAAGAGAAGAGAGATCCATGTTTCCCCGAAACAAGCGCACAAATAAAAATAAAAATAATATCCTCCCAGCAAACAAAAAAAATTACAAATCGACTTACTTAATACCAAGAAATAAATATCTGAATAACTTCGACGACTTTTAGATGCCAAAAAATCACTAGTTATGTGTCGACTTTCAGTTGTTTTCTTTTTGATTGGAAAAAATAATATTCATATTATTGATTTGAACTTGATTTCGAATATTCTTTTTCAAGATATAGCCCGTAATTTGTATTATCTTCAAATAATTATTTTCTGATAAAAAATTGGCAAGTAGTTATTTAATAATGTATTTATGTGTTACGCTATTTGTAAATTCTGTCACCTGTATAAACTACAACGCATAGAGCATGAATAGTGCCTAAACAATTCCAATCTGCTACCAAGAATTTTTCATAACAACGTTTATATGAAAATATGTATCATCATCAGCAACAACAAACACCATACTTTTGTTCTGGTTTAATAATATTCGATGGTACATTTGTTTTCAGAACATAAATATTACAAGTATTAGATTGAGCATGGTTTCGAATTCCGGAAACATTTTCACTTATTTCATATAGGTCTTCCTTTTTTGCCATTTTAATTTTCACAAAGGTAACTCATTTTAACGTTCCAGTTAAAATTGAAATGGTAGCCAGTATTATTTTTTTCCATCCGTTATTCTTCTACATCTGTCATAACACATAGTTCATTGTTCCTATGTTGTGCGATATCTTAGACGAATGGAGAGAAAACAAACTGAAATCTTAACTGTCTTCTAATCGGGTCAATGAGAATTTCAAGTGTTAATGCCGCCACTGCGTCGTTTTACGAGCACTCTCGTTATGGTTTGTTTACATGTTAGTCATTATCATCATTAGACAGGCATTAATATAGCTAATGTTTTGTTCAAAAAAACACAATGGAGAATGAGAAATGATTCCATAAAATTGTGTGGTCTCTTTTTCATGCTGTGCTTCTAACTGTTGCCTAGAAATTACAGCTGGATGATTAGTTCTTGGTATGAAATTAGTAATTTCATCCAGTTTTTCTAGTCCAAAGAACATTTTTAGTACGTAATTTTTCATAGAACTCCGGAAGTTAAGTAATTTTATTTACATACTATTTCATGAACATTAAGTTGGGTAATGCCATTTTTTGTTGAAGTTATATCCTAATTTTTTCAAATTTATTGCTTGTGCTCGTATTATACAAAATTCATTACAGTTAACATTAGAATATACAAGAGTTAGGAATATAATTCCAGTTTTATTAGAGTGCCTTAATTTTTAGTATATCTGTAAATTACACACTTTTTATACCCTCAGCCTTTAGGCTAAAGAGGGTATTTACACTTTGATACGACCAAAAATGTGCCTCATCGAAATAATGGTTTTAGACCCCAAGTATGTTTGTACGATATCCGTTTCAGACAATTTTGAGTAGATCTAGCAATGTCCGTCCGTCTGTCTGTCTGGCAGGCTGGTGCGCACGATAACTCTCGAACGGATCAATCGATTCGGTTCAAATTTTGGGTATCGAAATATTTTGTCCAGATTCGATTTAAGTTCGAAGATGGGCCATATAGGTCCACTCCTTCAGGTACCTCCCCCACAAATGTTCAAAAATTGTCGCAAAACTTGTGCGCACGATAACTCTTGTAGGGAATAACCTATTTGGTGCATACTTTGCACATCGTGTAATTTCTCCCAAACTTAGATAAGGTTCCAATATGGTCTCAATCGGTCCACTCCTTCGGGTACCTCCCACACAAAATTTCGGATAAGTTCAGTTTAGGAACTGGTCTCGAATCGCTTTGATTTTTGTTTACGCAAGTTGTATTCGCTGTCCTCTATACGACGCTGTAAGTTTCATTAGGGGCAAGTCCATACTTCCTGAGAAAATAGCCTGAAAGTTACAAAAAACCCTATGACACCGTGTGTAGTGGTTGGAGCGCAAGATAACTCTCGAACGGATCTGCCGATTCGGTCCAAAATTTGGCTTCCGTAATATTTTGTCAAAACTTAGTTCAGGTTCAAAGATGGATTATATCGGTGCACTCCTTCCGGTACCTCCACCACAAAAGTTCGAAAATGTTCGGAAAATTTGTGCGTACGATATCTCTTGTAGGGAATAACCATTTCTACCAAACTTAGATGAGGTTCCAAAATTTCGGAAAAGTTCAGTTTAGGACCTGCTCTCGAATCGCCTTGGTTTTTGTTGTAACATATTGTATTCATTGTCCCCTATACGAAGGTACAATTTTTCTCAGGGGCAAGTCCATACTTCCTGAAAAAATAGCATGAAAGTTGAAAAACAAACCGTATGACACCATGTTTATGGGTGGAAGCGCAAGATAATTCTCGAACGGAAATGCCGATTCCGGCCAAAATTTGGCCTTCGTAATATTGTTTCCAAACTTACTTTAAGTTCGTAGATAAGCCATATCGGTCCACTCCTTCAGGTACCTACCCCACAAAAGTTCAAAAATATTCGGAAAAATAACTCTTGATGGGAGTGACCGATTTGGTCCATACTTTACACATTCTCATAATATCTACCAGATATAGATCAGGTTCGAATATGGACTATATTTGTCCACTCCATCCCGTACCTCCCACACAAAATTTTGGATAAGTTCACTTTAAGACCTGCTATTGAATCACTTTGATTTTTGTTGAAGCAACTTACATTCGCTGCCTCAATTACGATGGTAAAAGTTGTTTCAGGGGCAAGTCCATACTTCTTTAGAAAACAGCCCGAAGGGTGTAAAAACCCCCTATGACACCCCCATGGTCTATGTCGGTCCATTCCTTTAAGTGCCTTTTCCGCAAAATTTTTGAACTTTAATCCTAATCAACATTTTTGTCGGTTCATACGACCAAAATTTTGAAACCCCCAAAATACATAAGTTTTTTGTGAAAAAAGTGTTTTAATTTGCACAGGCTGAGGGTATATCTCTGTCGGCAAAGCCGACTGATACTTTTTTACTTGTTGTGTAACATTTTCTTCTTCTAAGAAATAAAAAATATCTTTTCTCTGAAAAAATGGTATTAAGTCCATGAAAACTCTGATTTTCTTGCAGAAAGATAGCGCATGTGTAAAGTCACATAAAATAATGAAATTTGTATCAGTACAAAAGGTCGTAAGTCCACAACATGACTTACAGTTAACAATACTACCGCTAATGTTATTCAGAAATAAAGAGGCTGTTTTGTCCACATTTATACGTCGTAATACTTATTCATTCTAAAATTATATAATGTTTAAATAGAAACTATATAGGTGCACTTATTTGCTACCACACTGAATGTTCCGTTTAAGGGGTTATGGGCACATGCAAATTTTACAAAATCGAAAATAAAAATAAATTTATTTATGATTCTTTTTTCTGCTTCTACTTGCATGTAATAGCATGTGTGTAAATTAAAATCACTTTTGGAAATCCAATCTAAATATTTTAATAATTTGTTATCCTATTTTTCGATGTTCAAAAAAACAGCTTTTATTTTTCCCAATAATGTGTATATTATTTGATAGATATGTAGTATTAGAGATGGATCACATGAATACACATGTTTGTAACAAAAAGACTGACCTCGAAATAGCATAAAGGCAGCCAAAGTAAAACATGTCATGTACATACATATTTCAATAATCTCAGAGCCTCAGGCAACTAATAAAAATACGACAGCAGCAACAAATCTCTTCAATCATTTCACTTTCACTCTCCTTTTAAAATGTATGTCACATTTTTATAAAAAATAAACTATAAGACGACAAGCAGGTGCGAATGTTGGTGTAAATGCGAAATCTCTTTTATAGTAACACCAAAAAGCGTTTATGTTTAAAATAAAAAGCTACCATTTTGGCCATGTTGATCAAAGTAGTAATATAAACTGCAGAACACAAGTCATAGTAAAGAAAATGTCTTGCTTAAAACAATCCGGTTATCCAAAATAACCGGCTTTTTAAGCCGCTGCACTTTTTAAACAACAACAACTTCATGTATCACTTTCCCCTCAAATTTACCGCTACCAATGCAAAGTCAACCATATGGTTGATGTTTGAGTTACTTGACTAGCTTTTTTTACCATCGAACTATTAAATGTTTTCCTCTCATTTTTGTACATGACTGTTTTTTTAGGTTCAGTGACTTCTTAGCTTACTACAATTTATGTGAAATCCATTGTCTATCGGTATCAACCTTTTTACTTTAATGGCTTGTTTTCATTTTATAATATACGTAAAGAAAATACGTTGAACAATAAAGCTATTAAGATCGAGTAAGAACCAACAATTACAAAGAAAAACGACAAATTCGTTAAATTCCTGTTTCAATTAGCTTCTAAAAATATATGGTTTGGCTTGCAATCGCTAGGAAGTTTTTAGCAGGTTATTAACTTTTTCGTTAAGATATTCAATTAATAAACATTATATACAGTAGAATCTCGCTAATTCACAATTCAGATATTAAAATCCATTTTAGTTAATTTATATGTCATTTTTTAGTTAATTTATATGTCAATTGCACAACCCAAATCTATAAAAATATCAATATATCATTAAATCTAAAATCTTCGGTTTGAAAAAATGAAATTACTACCTAAGACTTTCTAGCGAAAAAGATTGCAAGATAACACAAATTCAACTAATAAATTGCAGAATATGAATCTATTGTTTGGATTTTAAAGTATGTAAATATTTTTGGCAGTGTAGTATTGCAAAATACAATTATTGTAAATTTATAATGCAGCATACATATTTTTTAACTTAATAATTAACCATATCTGCAACGAAGTTTTCTATTACACACAGTCGATTTTGTTTAATAATTATAGTCACATCAATGACAAAGATAATGACTAATTACACTTGTCAGCACGAATTTTGTTTCAATCGATTTCTTTACAGCTTCAAACTCAAATTGGCGGGTTAGTTTCAAATTCAGAAACAACTTTTCTCTATCAGCTCTTGTTTTCGTGATAGACTCAGGGCCCTATTTTACGACTTTATCCAGATTTTCATTATCCTTGATCACCAAAACTATTTTTTGGTGTTTTTGAACATGAGTTTGTTAAGAATATATCGTGTGATCGATCTAAACTGTTTTGCTATATTTATAGGGAATATAAATGAAACAATATAGAATACCCACATAGAACTTGGAAAAATTGCGTATTTTGAGTGCTTAAAGTAAAATTACCCCATTAGGACAAGCCATGGATATCTCATATTGTATGTCAAAATGCTTGGGTGGTCTACCTACGGCAATATTCCAGTGAAAATTAAGATGTCAAACGCAGCGTAACTTCCTCTACTTTGATGAGGGTCTTGAAAATTTCATGATAAATACTAAACCTACGTTGATGTTCTTTTTTCATAATTTGGGCTAGAAATCCAACCATATTGCCAAATTCTCCCCATTTTTATTGTGATCATTTACAAATAGCCCGTAACTTCGATTTCTTGCGTAAACTATATTGTTCCATTTATATTCACTATGAATATAGGAAAAACCGTTTAGATCGATCACACCTGTTCTTAACAAACTCATGTTTCAAAACAACGAAAAAATATTTTTGGTGACCAAACGGATTTGAAAATAACTCGTCAATTTGATGTAGAAACAGAAAAAAAAATCGGATAAAACAGCCAACTTTATTCATTTTGTTGACCAGTGTTATCTATATTCGAAAAAACGTGTGCTTCAACGAAGCTTTTTAAAACGTCAAACCCCTAACTGACATAACGCCGATAACCTATGAAGCTCTTGCAATATTTGATGATTTGATTGCACATCATGTACATACAAAAATTTGTATGTGCTTAGGTGTTCTTTCTTTCCGCTAACAGACAAGATGGTTTTAATTCATGTACGTACGAATGTACATATATTTAAAGTGTGTCATTGCATTGAAATTGACCATAAGTAGGTACTATTAGACAGTGCCAAGGATACTTGTTAAAAAAAATTCTTTTGCATTTATTTTCAATGTTGAGGGTAACATTATTACTATTCGAATGATATAGCTCGTAGCGTATAATGTAAAAATATAAATGTTATTTGTTTTATCCCAAAAATAATTTAATTTGAAGTTAAACAAAATTAGAAAAATGCGATACAATAACATTCCTTTGGAGTGCTCAGTAATACACAGGTGGAATCTAAACAAATACAACTAAAAGTTTGTTAAAACTAAATTCAAACGTTGACAGTCCCAGCAAAATAACTTGGAAGTAGTGCAATGTGGACTAGTTCGGTCACGGCATGTTTTGATGCAGTTCAACCGGAGTCGTGAAAAAGGCACTCCAGTCCTCACATTTTAACCGCATTTGGATGCAATCCAAAGAATCACATCCACTTGTTACATTTTAACAACATCCGGATGCAGTTCAGCGGAGTCGTGAAAAAGGCACTCCAATTCGTCATAATTTAACAGCATCCGGATGCAGTCCAAACGGAGTCGTGAAAAAGGCACTCCGTTCGCTACATATTATTAGCAGTTGTTAGAGATCCCTACATGTACATAAATCAGTTTGTACATCTCTACATGCAGCGGTATACATTTTTCAATAAGAGATAAGCGTGTTAACATTTTCAAACATTTGTTAATACAAACTAAATAATATTTCATTTGTGAACATTTTTCCGGTAACTCAAGAGGAGAAAATTTCCGAATGGAGTGCTGTTGGAGTACATGTAGAAATCTTAACTGGTGATGGGAAGACAACCCATTTAGTAAATGAAGCAAAAACAGTTCAGCTTGCAACAAATGGAGAGCGGAGGAAACACGCATGTTTTCGATTGAATTCAATGGAGGATTTTCATCATTTGTGTTAATGTAATAAAGTTCTTAATATTTTTGTTTTACACAAATAATCCATTTTATTTGTTCTGGCATATTTTGTAATGGCTGGCACAATTTCCGCAGAATGCCTGTATCAAAACACGTGCTTTGGACTGCCTCCTATTCTACCCCAAAGGGTTAGTTAAAATGCAATGCCAAAGGGTCAGTTAAAATGCAGTACCAGATGGTCAGTTAAAATGCAGTGCAATGGAGTGCATCTTTCCGTAGTCACGCTCTTGTAAAAATCATGAGTGAAAATGCATAATTTGATGCACTTCCAGATCACTTGTACATATCATTTAACTGCCTCTTTGGAGGCAAACTTTTTGCTGGGGTTAATTGTTGAGACTGAAAGTATAATGGTATTGTTGCTTTACCCAAATGGGATAAACAATTGGTAATAGGGTAAGTGACAATTGGGAAATGGTGCCGACTACTAGGTAAAAAGCACTATGTATTTCACTAAATTCGCATTTTTCTCAACTTTTATAAGAAATAATCAAAATTTTGATTTATTTCATCGAAAAGTAAAAAATTCGAAGCAAATAAGATTTAGCACATAGCAATTGAAAAATTTACTCGGAATGGTGAATGATTGAAGTTAGGCAAATCCTTAAAGTGTCGACTATTGGTGCACTTACCCTACAAATGGTCTGTACTAAAACCCAACAATTTGAACAAATTCGTACAAATTTTTACTGAATGTTATTCGATAACAAAATTATGCAGCAAATGAGAGCGAATTTGGAGAGTTCTGTGAGTTTTTGCTGGGAAAAATTTTCCCGCAAAAATTTGCAAGTCTGATCAGCTGACTTTTAATCAGCTGTTCAATGTAAACAACTTGAAATATTAACATTTTTGACCAAGAAAATTTCACAATTTCACCTTTTTTAGATTCTAAAGCGTTGTGAATAGGATTACTGCTTTAAATAAGTAAAATGTAATTTTAAAATTTGTGTTTTTGTTGCATTTGGTTTAAAATACCAAAATAAACAAAAACAATTTTCATACATTTTCGGAAACAGCTGACTTTTCTTGCAAGTTCTTAAAAAATAGTTGTGTCTTTTTACTTTTCAGAGAGTAAGAGAGATTTTACTCTTTGATACGAAAATAGAGAAAAAAGTAAAAAGACAGCATTTAGTAAACTTTAGCTAGATAACAGTTGATAACCAAAACAAAAACATTGGCGCCAATGCATGAAAGAAAAACTAACCCCAAAGCAACGAAAAAGTTCTTCAATTTTAAACAAAATAAATTAAAAATAATAAATATATTAATAAAACAATCAATAAATATAGCTGAATCGTAATGTTTATAGTATTTTTCCACAAAAATAAGATAAACATTGAGCAGCTCACCATTACCAGATGATTAAAAAACAGCTGATCGAACTTGCTAAATGTTGCTGGGAAAAATTCTTTCAGCAACTTTTAGCAATTTCTCAGCAAACAACTGTCAAAATTGTTCTCTCACTTCGCTCTCTTTTACTGAACTTTTGTGTAAAAGACAGCATTTAGCAAAATTTCGTAATAATTATTACAAATTATCACGTAAAAAGACACACCTATTGTTGGTCGATAACTTTCTGCAATTTCTCTTGCTTGAGAGAGTAAAATTCATTGAGAGAGGTTGTTGGAACTTGCGGAGTAATCATTGCTGGGAAAGTTATCGTACACACCTAATATTTCAAATGAAAATATTAAATTTATTCTCATGTGCCTTTCTAGAACAAAATGCCATCAAAACTATCGAGAAAAACGTAAGATATCAGAGTAATTCTGAATAAAAATATAGTTTTATAACACGGTATTGAATAACTCAATCTGACTACGTTTATCCCGGGATAGATTAACCCCTATTATCCAGGAACGGAAGAAGCAGTCGTTTTATTTATTTTGAGTCGATTAAACGCATAAATTTCTATTATCCATGACCGTTCACACGTAAAACTGATCTTTAAACATCAACCTTTTCTTTGAGTTCTCATAACATAATCATGAAAATTTCTGAACTGAGTTTTGATACTCTTCGAGTAAATGATCGAAATGAAAATGGCATGTATGCTTAAGTAAAACGGAGACACAGACAAAAACTATCTGGTCATTAAATGTTCAACTGTTTTATGATTATAACCTTCAAATCCAAGTTTTCTCTCCATAAACAATTAATATTTCGAAGTAAATTAACCTACCAAGAGATTGTGTGTCAAACATTATATTTACAAGTGTTGCAGATAAAAACATTTACATTGTTTCTACCGCATTTCATACTTGCTCATAGAAAACAAACAAAAAAACACAATTAGTTAAATTAATTTGCAGTCAAGAATTTAATTACACTCTTTAAATGATGAAACTGTTTTCTGTCTATCACTCTCGCGTTACTTTAACGAAATACAACTTTCCACATTTTTCTTTTCTGACATTTTGGCCTGTTTTCTGAAGTGAGTTTAAACGTTTCTATTTCTTAGGGCCATTAAAATTCTACTGGCGTGTATTATGGCACGGCGAAAGTAAAACACACGCAAACACATTGTAAATGATTCAGATCCATGGTTTCTTGTCTTGCAGGCGTCGCTTCTTTCAGTGTTTTAAAAATGAGCAGAATAAAAAAAGAATAACTAACTCATTTAAAATTCAAAATCACTAAAGAATTTTAGAAATAAACGGTCAACAGCCAAAAAAGTTTATTGTAAACTTCTCTAAATCCCACCTGGGACAGTAAATAGAGAATACTACATGGTTCTGTAAAATAAATAATGTAGACTTTTTATCAATTTGGACCTATAATATAGTCAATAGTTTGCAAATATTTTAAAGTTTGTATTAATATAATCTTAAGCAAGTATTTAACAAAGGCAACATACACTTACACTTATATACCATTATAGTTACGTATTGTTATTGTACAAATGAATATGTCAAAGCATGTAAAACGCGACCCAAAATTATTTTTTTTTTTGTTATTTTACTTTAATTAATATAAAACACAATGTTTTGAACAATTTCGACGACATATGTATGTAGTACATACCGGAAATATTATATTTAAATATGTAATACGCATTCAGTATCATCATGTACATTTGCTGACATACAATGCTGTGAATGAGAATTAGCTACAAACATGGAAATAAGTACGTCAACAGAGAATTATTGGCTAAAATCATAATATTTTTAGACACATTCAGTCCCCAACATTAAACAATACCATTATGCAATTTTGGAAACACCAAAAATGCGGATTTTATTGAATATTGGACCTCTATGTTCCTGCAAAGGAAATAAATTCGAATACATATGATTTTATGCTATTTTTACATGTTCATTACTACTGCTAATTGAAATTCTGGGACCAAACTTTCGAAATGTGTTTTAAAAACCGTTACCAAACGAACAAATAGCTGTGAAAAATAAAACATAATTACAAAATATTAGGTTTGTTGTCAGGCTTCTTCAACGATTAAAAGGCAACGAAAAGGAAATGTTTATTTTTTATTTAATAACTGCAATCGTTATTAGAAATAACACACTTTCCTTGTAAACTGAGTCTGTAATGAAACCAACAATGCAGAAAAGTGAAATGGAGAAATTAGAAACTAAGTTGAATATGAGTTAAATATCTCACCTACAAATAAGTGGAAGAAAAATGTTTGTGTACATTGTTACGTACAATATATCTTAGAAAAAGTCGCACATGTTCATACAGTTAGACAACTAAATGTTTGCAAAGCCAAAAATGCAAATAATGAACTAAAGACCTTGTATAACATTTGGATAGTTTAATTTCCACAGAGTAAGCAGAATAGCTTTATATTTTTTTAATCATATTTTAATACTTGTTATCCTAATGTTTACATTTTTTTATCATTAACGTATTATTAAAAACCCAATCTTAAATTTTTTCAGAATATTTTTAACCAACTCTCTCAAGAAACCAGAAGCAAACATATAATATAAAAACTGGTCAACATCATTATTTTTTTTACTATTTTTGACTCGAATCAGCGAGTTGTTTAAAAATACAAAAGCAGGTTTTCTCCACCAACTCTTGTTTTTGGTCGATTCGAACAGTTCTTCCTCCATTCATCGTAAATATAAGTTATATAAGACTTTGTAAAAATTGTGTATTTTAATGTTGCGTACTTAAACTAGAATAGCGTCATCAGGACTAGAGTTGGGTAATCTAGTTCCTAGTTCCTTGTACTAGTTCCAAAGCGTATGAGTAACATCATGAAATATAACGTGTGATAGTAAGTATACGCAGTTTGTTCAAAGAAAAAATGTGGGCCATTGGAACTGCGAAGTGAACTATATAGTTCCATATAGTTCCTTTGGCACAACTCTAATCAGGACAAGCCACGGGTATCTCATATTGTAACTTTGTTCCAAAACTAAAAAGTTTTAAAATTTTTAACACTTTTACACATTTTACCCGAAAGCCCGATACCGTACAAAAAAGTAGTAAATTATTCACTTCTCTTTAAACAAAAATGGCGCTGAATGACGCTCTCTTAAAAAGCTTTTTACATGACAAATTTGAGCGTGTAAAAAATAGTAACATGGTTGCCGCCTTCTGGTTGGCTGGTAGGCCGACTTTGACATTTGTTCTAGATTTTTTTGCTGTTTCTTTCATTTTTCCGTTTCCGTACATTTTGAATAAAGTTGTATTTATATGTATCCCACTTTTCACAGTTCGCTCTTTTACTGCTTTTACCATTAAAAAAGTTCGGGAACACTCATTGTATGTCAAAAAGCTTGGAACGTCTAGGGCTATCTTTCATTAAAAAAAAAAAAAAAAAAAAAAAAAAACGGGGGTAACGATCATCTGGGTAAAAATCTGAGCTATATTTCAAAAACAAGAGCTGCCGGATTTTAAAGTACCACCTTAGTTTGAGTAAGAAACGCAAAAAATTTGGACGAAACAACCAATTTATGTTCATTGTCCAGAGTAATTGTTCCAAGAAAGCTTCTCTCATATCAATGAATGACCCCGACTCACATAACTCAGTGATATGGTACCTACTGTTTATCGCCGAATCCAAACGGCGCACAGTGGTGCCACTTCCTTGTTAACGTGGACAAATATAGAAGGAGTTGACCAAGGTCGATGAATTTTTGTATAAGTACATAACATGCTATAGCTTCAATCAACATAACGGTACACTATTACCTCGATTATTTAGTTTTCATTGGTTTGGGACATGAATTAAAGGAAAAATCACCTGCGTTTAATATTGTGGTCACAGGAAAATGAGGTTCAAAAGTAAAATTCAGATGCTATGCAACTTATAACGAAAGCAATTGAAATATTTGTGGACAACGATACAGATGAAAATCACAGCGGCAATGAAAAAAATGCTATACTTTTTATTGTTGTAAAAAATACATTTAATAAAAAATTAATTCAAACAAAAATAAAACAGTTTTTCTCTGAGAAAAAAATGCTTTAATCATTCGCATAATGAAGTTTAAGAAAAAAAATTATAATTTAATAACACTGTGCAACATTTTCAAGGTAATTTTGTGCAAACAATTTCAAATGCGGTTTTTATGAAAGTACAGACTATATAGACAAAAACACTCTTTGGGTTTTCTTTTGTTAGATCGGGTTCGAATTTTATGGTCCTATCTAAACATGGCTAAATATTGACATTTTAAAGAAAATCTGGGCTATATCTTTGAAACCAATAGGAATCTTTCCATGACATCCGCAGCAAACTTGTAGATAAGAACAAGAAGAATGTATTTGGATACATAATAACACGAATAACCTCATTTATTGCCTCAAATTTTATAATATATCTAAAATTTCCGTGATTTGTATATATTTCGCTGCCTATCTCCGAAACCGTCAAATTTTTCTTAATGTTATCTTTGGGAAAAATATTCGCTGGAATTTAATGCACAACTCTTCAGATCATATCATTGTTGTAAAATTCCTCTATCTCGTTGTTTCTATCATATTTTTCAACGAAAATTTGATAAATATATCAACAATAATTGTAATTTCAAATATGAGAATAAACAGCCTGTGTGAACGTTGTTTGAAATATGTTTTGTAGAAAGTATGGTATGAAATACCGCCTAAACAACATGAAATAAGTGTTTTACAGTTTCAGAATGTTCTGAAGAATTGCTGTGGACATTATTTGGAAAATTTTTGCTAAAGTCTACATGGTTCAACTCCCAATAGTTTGGCAGTTACTGACCATAATTCCAGAAATTATGTAATCTTTCCTATATTTTATCAATTTTGACGCCCTATATGCGGTTGTTCGTAGTTCGTATGTTTGACATATAAGGTTTACTCCTTTAGGACTACAATATTGCTGAAGAACGAAAAGCAAAATTCTTATTAGATTCTGAGATAAAGCACGGATCAATTGAAAAAAGGGTCGTTTTAGTCCGGTATAGATGAGGCCACAAAATCCAAACCCGATCTAAAAACACGAAACCCAACTAGGGGTTTTGAAGTCTTAATATGTGCTTTCAGAAAATGCTCACTAGAAGTTGTTTGCATTTTCAGTGTTGCACAGTGTAATTATATGAATGATTTTTTTCCACCAATAAATTAAAGTTGTTTTAATAAAATATTAAAACAACGGCTATGGGATTAAGCCTGACTATTTTGAAAAGCAAATTTATAATTTTTAGGTCATTTACATAGCATTTGTACCAATACATGTTAAAAACCATTCTTTGGGACCAATAAAAAAATACTTCACGCAAACATGTGTTTCAAGATTTTCGTTGTCTCGCATTGCGTTGAAGTTCCCCGGAACTAAACATTAACGCAAATCGAGGTATTAGTGTACTTTATGTATAAACATTTCATGTAAACTTTTTCACAAAAATTAAGTCTATTGACCTGTATTTTTTCTCAATTCAAAAGTTGTAATTTGGTATTTTTATATAAATTGAATTGAATTGAAATTTAAGTAGGTATAAGTTACCTACGAAAAAATGTCTATGTTTAACGTATATCTTTATAGCAGAGTAAGGCAATGTGGCTCACCACCAGTTAGAGTAACAAGCACGAAAGACCCATTGCCTTACTCTGCTTTATAGTAACACCATATATCGACAAAATTCTATCACTAATGTCCTATTTGAAGTGTTGTCAATAAAATAAAACCATAAAATTATAAAAAAGTCAACAACATATTTTTCGATTTTTGTCCACTGAGGTACGGTGGTCGGTGTGTCTTTAGACACCACATTTGGAGATGATTTACATGGCTCAAATACTTAGGGAATGCAACCAACATTACACTCTGCTACCATTAAAAAAAATTAATTATAAATTTATTCGCTGTAGAAGTAAATGTTTTATTCTAAATTATTCTATTTGTCCAATATTTGCAAACTATTAGTTGTCTTACTGTAGATGATACGTATGTAGTAGGTTGTTGTCTGGTTTTATTGCAGAAATAATGGGAAAGAGAAAAACAAACAGAAATGATAATCAAAACATTAAACCAAAAATGCAAAAGAAAGTTTCAGAAATACGATACATAAATACACAATACCAAGGACAGACGATGAAACAACGTCAACAACCAACATGAGACATCCAAATAAAACAATTGTCATAGGCGTCAATTCTCAACAGATTTACCCATGTCTGTTATGTGCATTAGGGTATATCGAGTTATAATGATAAAATTGAATCTTAAATATATATGTACATTAATTTGTATATAAATAAATTAGAAATTCATGGCTAGATTAACAATAAGAGTTCCATATAATTTAAATTACTGTATCAGCTAACATAATGGAATGTTTCGAATCTAAAATTTACAATAAATTATAGTGATGAGTAAAAATTATGGTATGTTTTAAAAGTGCTACCCTAACGTTCATATCTTCACCATAAATGCCAAAAGTCGTAACTAACAAAATAATAATTTTACAGGATAAGCTAAAAACGTTATAAAATGAAAAACTGTTTTATGGAATACTAATCTTATGAAGGCGAGTATATGGGATATTAGTAAGTAATGAAACCAACACCGCGGAAACGCTTTGTTTTGGGTTCCGTCATTACAACAAAATCTGCAATGTTTTCCCATTTTCCGAAATGCCTTTTCTTGAATAGGATCGTCATTTTTTAATGTATTTTATTCGTATTTATTAGATTCAATCAAAAAACTAATTTTGACTTTTTTGGAGATACGACTTCGGGCATTTATGGTGACGATATACAGATACATAGGTGCTAACGTATGTGACTCACATTTTTATAAAATGAGATGAATTTTCTCGACATTTGATACTGCAATTGGATAGATAAACACTTGATATGAGTGGAATTATTTATTCGTATGACAAGACAACGATAGTTAGTAGCGACAGCGATATGAAATAAAGAATCATTAGGCAAACAAATGAGGGGAGAATAACATAGCAATGTATTCACAAAATGTTTAATTCCGTGCATAATGGTCAATTCAGTTAGAAAATTCTAAAATTCTCATCGGCTGAAATAATAAAGCAGTCGAAAAGTTCAGCTAGTTTCCGAGATATTTGACCAGAACTTTTTCGACTGTTTTATTATTTCAGCCGATGCTACTCATCAATAGCATTTCATTCGTACCCTTTTTGACCCGTCAGAATTGTCCTTGTGGACGCAAGAGTTAGAATAATCGTCCTGGCTAAGGGTTACCTCCAAAATGGTCAAATAACTAGGAAACTAGCTGAACTTTTCGACTGTTTTATTTTTTCAGTAGATGCTACTCATCAATAGCATTCCATTGGTACCCTTTTTGACCCGGCAGAATTGTCCTTGCGGACGCAGGAGTTAGAATAATCGTCCTGATTAAGGGTTACCTCAAAAATGGTAAAATATCTAGAAAACTATCTGAACTTTTATTATTTCAGCTGATGCTACTCATCAATGGCATTCCATTGGTACCCTTTTTGACACTGCAGAATTGTCCTTGCGGACGCAGTAGTTAAAATAATCGTCCTGACTAAGGGTAACCTCCCAAAATGATCAAATATCTTGGAAACTAGCTGAACTTTTCAACAGTTTTATTATTTCAGTAGATGCTACTGAATAGCTTTCTATTTGTCCTTGCAGAATTGTCCTTTTGGACGTAGGACGCAAAGGACCTATCGCTATACTTCTGTTATTACATACAGGTTGTAAATAACCATAGAGCCGGCCTTACTTGGTAAACAATATAAATTAGTAAAAAGTGTCCTTTTTGATCCTTTTTAGGCTGAATTGAGGAAATAAATTCAATTTTCTAGCGAAATCAATTTTGCAATAGCTCTGTTTATGCGCTGCTAACGCTCTGCCAACTGAGTGGTTTGTGTCTTGGGACTTAAATTTAAAAGTTATCGTAACGCACCTCGGCATGGGGTGAAAAATTGCGCTCTGTCAATTATTTTTAGATCGAAATTGTAAAAACATGTTGAATAAATACTTCAAAGTCTAATTAATAAAAATAACTTCAATAAAAAATGAGCTTTTATGCGATTCTAGACTATATTATGTTTATGTTATAAACACCTTAAAAAAGAAATTTAAACTGAATTCCAAATGTTAACAAAAATCTTAAAATTATTTAATTTTTAAAAGCAATATGGATGGATTAATTGGAATATGGATTAATTTGTGTAAAAGTGCGTTTGTTGTTGTTTAAAATGAAAGATACGATCTTGTAACATTTCTTTACTAAAATACGATATGCCGACTACTGGAACATGCCATGCCGACAATTGAGAAATGGTGCCGACTACTAGCACAAAAGCACTATTTCACTAAATTCGCATTTTTCTCAACTTTTATAAAAAATAATTCAAAACTTTCTTATTTCATCGAAAAGTAAACAAACTTTCAAAGAAAATAAGCTTTAGTTCATAGCAATTGGAAAAATGTACTCGCAATGGTGAACGATTGAAGTTAGTCAAATCCTTAAAATACCGACTATTGGTGCACTTACCCTATATAAACGTACTATAAAAGCGTTGATAAATGCATTTTGCTTCGCTTTTTACTGTGAACTACATTAAAAAAAGCATTGATAAATTTGCTTTTTCTATTCTCATTTGTTGTTTAAACTTCAATGACACTGATGAAGATCGGGTTAACCACCCGTGAAACGTAGCGTAATGGGTGAATGCGTAGGACTTCGGTAGACTCCTAATTTTTCAATGTATATGATAGGTCTAATAAGCTCAACTCGAAAGAGAATTAATTCAATGAAAAATGTTTGGGAACAAATCGTTATAGAGAAATTCCAATTGTACATTAAAAACATTTTGCTATAGACAAGTATTCATTATAGAGATGTAAAAATATGTGGACATCGGTGGAAAAAAGGTGTGCTTTTAATTGTTATTCTTTATAGAGAAGTTCGTCTGTAGCATGCCCGTGGAGTTTGTATTGAAAAAGTGATATCTAGCGAAGTCTCACACATATCAGATATGATTGGCTAGACAAAGCGGAGTTTGATAACTTCAGTTTATACGAACATTATTGATATCAAGTGTTTTTGAAGCCTTTTTTCTATGAAGTCTTCCTAGTGTTCTTTAACACTGCCTCGTAATATTGTTGAACCTTTGCAAATGGCGTATTATTTATTAAAAATATTAATCTAATTTGACTTACAATGTTCCTATTCATTGACTTCGTGTACTTTATGAAGTCTACCCAACTAGCATTTGGAAGATTATTTTTTCAAAAATCACATTACCGAGTCTTTTTGGTGATCAAATGCTGATTAAGTCGCTTGTATGATCAGAAATGGACTCGAAAGTGAATCCCTGTAATGATTAAAAAGAGTTCTATTTAAAATACAACAACAAATATGTAGCAATCAAAAATAAATCATTGAGGCGTTTAAAATGTGACTTTTTTTGATTAGAATTATGTATCTTCTGATCATATTTTGTTCAGCTAGGTGATTAAACACTGATTGTTTTGTTTTTCTTTTCAAACATAACGGTTTGATTGTATATAATTCTCATATACACTTTCTAAAAAACTTTGATATAAATATCACGTATAATATTATGAATATTGACAAAGACAACACGTGTCCAGTTTTTGCCAAGTAAAATGAAGAAACAGTGTACTAAAGGGATAATTAAAAGTCACAACAAAGCAGAAAAGAAAACAATACAAAGGAATGAAACAAAAAAACAAAGAAAAATAAAAAAATAAATTCTTTTAATTTTTTCGTCTGATAAAAAAGACTCTTAAATTACTCACTAAAGACTAATAAACGATTATAAACATGACTCAAAAAAAACTCGAAAAAGAGTCGCACATTAATCAGCAAATCACCAATAAATTATTAAAATATAATATGCTTTAAAGAAGTGTTTAATTAGAATTTTTTTATTATCTTCATTTAGTTTTAAGGATTAATCTCAGAGTTATGTGTAGTTTAGGATAACTTTGTTTTTGTAACATAGATGATAGAGATAGATATAGAGATATATAGAAAATAAATAAAATACGACTCGAAAAGACTTTATATACCATCAGAAAATGGGCAAAAATGACTCGAAACTAATGCAGAGGAAGACTCATTTGTGATTTGTTTAGAAGTGTCGCCTGAGGTTACGCTTTCCTCCCGACAAAGGAGTCATTTATGACCAGAAAATGAGCTCATATTCCAGCTTTTTAATCTTTCAGTCGGAACAAAAAAGACTCGAATTTGTTTAAAAATTTAAAAAAATGCTGGCTGGTCTATTACTTGTTACACGTATTTGTTTTATTTCTAATAAGAAGCAACGACCAACCAATATCAACAGGATTAGCTATATGATAGCCCCACTAATATGCTTGCCATATGAGCCAAAGAAGAGAGGTAAACAATGTAATTTAGGTTTAAAACGGGAATATCTAAAAAACTAAGTCTTCTTATCAGTTTTCTAGCTCTCAAAGATATGCTACCAATATTAACGATAAACAAGGACACTTAGTCCATTACCAGGGCGCAAAAGCTGTTTATTTGACTCAAAATTTACCCTCCTGTTTTTGTAACTAATTTTTATACGTTCATTTATATTCGTAATAATTAGGCATCCATAACTCTGTCCCACAGTGGTTCAGCTCGTGGACAAAAATAGAAAAATTGATGACGACAAATTTGATTGCGATTGAAATATATATTCTCTAAACATATCAAATGTTTAACATCCAGCATTATTTTTGTAAATTTACAGCGGTTATATGCCAAGTTAAGTCGAAGTTGTTGTAATTTGTATGTGAGGCCTTAAAAACGAAAAATACATCTGCAAAGCATACGTAGGTTATGAGTAAAATTATAAAAAAATTGGAGAGCTAAATGTGCAATTTTCAAAATTAAACTTATAGGTGATGGCATTGGCAATGTTATAACGAAAAATAATTTAAAAAATTAAGTTTCAGTGTTTTATTTAGAAATGCACTTAAAACTAAAAAATAATTTGTCGCTTAGCCTCAATACATATATTCTTTCTCATGATGGAATCTCTCAAATAAAACGCTTGCATTTAAATTAGGAATGGTGGCAAAATTAAACGGCAAGCGTTTTATTTGAGAGATTCTATCATGAGAAACAATATATGTATTGAGGCTAAGCGACAAATTATTTTTTAGTTTTAAGTGCATTTCTAAATAAAACACTGAAACTTAATTTTTTAAATTATTTTTTATTTTTAACTTTTTAGTAAATACATTTTTTGACCACTGAGATCCCCAAATGCCGAATTACAGTCCATTTGAGCGAAAAATGTAGATTAAAATGCTTGAAATTGGGTGGTACAGTTAGATGGATGCTATATTAAACCTTGACCTACGTCCACAATTTTTAGTGGGGAAGTTCCTGGACTATTGAGAACTCCAAATGCCAAGTTACAGCAAATTCGGGCTAAAAAGGAGAACAAAATCCTCAAAATACCAGTAGTCGGGTGGTACCGTTATATGGAGGCTATAGGAAAAAATGGACCCATATTGGTTTTGGTTTCATATTCATGTATTGTCATCTAAATCTGAAAAATGTGCAAAGTGTTAGTTCGATTGGTCAACTGCAACCGTGCTAAAAATCAGTTACCAGATTTTAAAAGGGGGTCAAGTTAGACATCGTAAAAACACTGTATGAATGGACCAATATTAGTTTTGATTTCATATTCATGTATTGTCATCCAAATCTGAAAAGTGTGCAAAGTTTAAGTACGATTGGTCACCTGCAACTGCGTGAAAAATGAGTTACCAGATTTGAAAAGCAAATTAGACAAAACACTGTAAAACAGTGTAAAAATGGACCAATATTGGTTTTGATTTCATATTCGTGTATTGTCATCCAAATCTGAGAAGTGTGCAAAGTTTTAGTTCGATTGGTAAACTGCAACCGTGTTAAAAATGAGTTACCAGATTTGAACTAAACACACACCAAGGCAAGTTAAATAAAACACTGTAAAAAACAAATTCATAATCCGTTTTCTAACTTCATTAAAAATAATTTCTTTATAAATGAAATTTTCTGCAATTTTTAATATAATTACTATTAGTTTATGTTGAGTTTTACTAATGTTGTGAGCATTTGTGTGTCTTGACATATTTTTTTTTTTAAATGCGGGGGATAGTCTCTATTTTACGATTAAAAAAAGTCCAGCTGCCCCCATCTGCCACCCGCTAAGTTATCCCTCTTATACCACGCCTGTAAAATCGTCAAAATTCCGAAAATCGGGAGGTACGTTTATATGGGAGCTATACCTAAACATGGACCTATACTGAACATTGTTTGCAAGGAGGTATTTTGCTCATTCGGAACGCAAAATGCAAAATTAAATCGTCAAAATTTTGAAAATCGGGAGGTACGTTTATATTGGGGCTATACCTAAATGTAGAACGCTATTGACCATTTTTTGCATGGAGGTATTTGGTTTACTCAGAACTCAAAATGCCAAATTACAGCCAAATCAGTTGGACAATTTTGCTAATATTTTCAAAATACCGAAAATCTGAGGGTACGTTTATATGGGGGCTATACCTAAACGTGGACCTATATTGAATATCTTTTGCAAGAAGGTAGTTTATTCACTCAGAACTCAGAATGCAAAATAACGCAAAACCTTAAATCAATTGATTGTTTATATCAAAGTTAAAAACATTTGATACAAAATCTTGATGAAATTCTGGTATGAATGCTTGAAATGTTATGTGAATATAAGTAAATTTATTTATTGTAAATTGATTTATTAACTTTTTGACTTAAATTTTTGCCAACTTGCCTCTACAATGCCTTACGGTGCTGAGGCCAAACTTACTGTTATTATATAAATCATCATGTAATGATACGAAACAAATAAATAAAAAAATAAAAAAAAACCGAAGCCAACTATTTTTTTCAAAAAAAGCGACATTTTTATAAAAACTATTTGTCACTTTGTCCCTAAATAATAATAAACTTTCTTAGTGTGGAAACGATACATAGACAAACTGTATTCGTTTTCACTGTATTTCGTTTTTTGGTCCTTGGTCTATAACTTGCCGTTTATAAATTGTCGCACATGATTTTAACCCATAAATTCAATATCTATATTATATATTTCCTCTTTGATTGTTATCATTTTTAAAAATCAAATTATTACGTACAATAATTTTCCAATCACAATTATTTAGTGATAGGTCGTGGTTGGTGGAATGTTATTTCTGTATTACATGTGTTTGTGCTACTGTTTCATTGATAAGAAATAAGAGATATGGAAATGGATAAAAAATATATGTACACATATACATATGTACATCCATTTGTATTTTGCTAAATACTTCGGTGTGACAAGAAATTCCAAATATTGGTAATTGGAATTAATACAATTAATATATTCTATACATGTACTTAAAGAGTCTTAAAAACGTTGATAAGATTTGTGAATTACGCTACAATGAATAAAATAATATAGGTATACTATAAAATTGCGCTTCCGTTGTTTTGGTCGATAAGATTGATTGATCTCAATAGATATAATTTATTTGATTTTGTTAAAAAATACTAACTTACATATATAAATTGAAAATATATAAACATACCTTTTATCTTCTAGTAATTTCTCAGCTGTACTTAATCGCAGTCTGACAGTTTTCATACTTTGTAGAGGGAATAATTTACATATAGGAGTAAGAAACTTTGGTCGCCAGCAAAAATGTGGATAGTCTTTGCATAACTGCCACAGTCTTTTGTTGTGTTGAAACAAATGTACGTTTTTCTTTCCGTAATTCAAATACTCCTCCATGTCGTTGTAATAGTCGCAGTAGAATAAGCTCTTTAGATGTTTAATAGCCTGCTCCTCCTCCTCTGGTGTACGAACTTGTTTAATTCCAATATGGAGGAGAGGTTCGTAATGATAATAGTTTCCAGGCATTGCATTGAGAATATCTCCTAAAAATGTTGAACCACTACGCCATGTGGTCAGCACCATGCTGCGCACAGGTACACCTTCAGTTTCAGGTGTAAGATCAGATAACTTTTCGGCATCTACACCAAAGCGACCAGCAGGGTATTCGAAGTTCTCCATTTCTTGTGCGATTTTTGCTCTCTGTTGGGCAACAACTTCTGCTATTGTTGATAAGCTACCATACCCTTGGCCATTACCATTTCCACTAGATCCACTTGAATAGACGCTCCCTGATGGTGCATTTAAATTTAACACATTATTTCCACTATTATCCGCGTTACCCACTGACGATGAAGAAATCGAGGATGGAAGAGGTCTGTGCTGTGTTGTGGCGACTAGTAACAAGATACACAAGCAACTTATGCCACAAATTCCGATTAGATTCGCTCTGCGAGTCATTTTTTTGCGTTTTGTTACAAGGCCACCACGTACTTGTGAGCGAGATCTGCCCCCTGTTAATTTTGGTGTAACAGCACCTGCTTTAGCCTCTACTTCCACTCCTGTCAAAAGCGAGACAGTATCAGTTTCTTCATAGGTACTCATAAAAACAGCTGTCTTGAATAACTAGGAGATATTTTTTATAGGATTATTCCAAGGTGGACGTATATGTTCATCGAAGATCAATGAAATAAATGTTAACTGAAATAAACTTCAGAGTGCCTTTCTCACTTGGATGTTTTCATTTAGAATAATTATCATCACAAAACTCTTTCTTCCAAGGTTATTTGCTATTTTTATTTTTCAAACGAACCAATTACCCGGATATTGCACTGCATAATAAATAAATTTTTACATCTCTAAATTTGTGTGAAGAAAAGCAAAATAAACTGTCCTTGCTGATTACACTTTGCAAATTATTATGGGACTATATTTATATTCATACATATGTATGCGTATGTATATCCTTTTGTCAAATAGGTTTAATAATTTATTTTCTTATAGGAAAATCACAATCTCACTTCACAAATCCACAATATTATACGATTTTCTAAAACATATCGACATCGAAACCCCGTTCAACAAAAAAACACAACCACCCGAAACAAGAAAAAGTTAAAAACTGAAAAAATTCATTTGTCAAAAACGCAAGAAAATAAGAAGATAAAGGAAAATCAAAAACGAGTGTTGCCATAATTGGAGATTTTTTCAAAAGCGGGGACATCAGCCAGTGTTGCCGCTCGAAAAATTTTTTTCGGCCCAAAATTATCCTAAAAACTGCCCAAAACGACCTAAAACGTCCCAACATTAAAAACAAAAATATATATTTTTCATAGATACCTTTTATTACATTTGGAAAAATCGAAAACAATATTGTCTATTTTTACGTAAAGGTAGTATGTCGCAAAAAATTGTCTGAGATATAATGATTGGAAGGCAACAATTTATTGTGATTTGAATGTAGCATATAAACTTTAAGTGCGTGTTTCTCGAAACGGCGTTTTTAAAGTCGGTGCCAACGTTAGCTCTAAAACGAATTGACCGATCTTCATATGACCTTATTATTCATGTGAGCTTATTAAATACATAAAAAGCTTGCCCTTAAGCGAGACAGATTAAAAAAAATTATTTTGCCCAATTTTTTGACAAAAAACAGTCAATTTTTTCGGTAAAGTCGAAATTTTGTCTTTGACAGCTCAATTTTTTTTAAGAATACTTTTTTTAATTTCTATTTTATTAGATTCCTAAAACGCTTACAAAAATATGCTATGATCGGCCCATCGGTTTTCGAGCTATCGTTGGCACCGTAAAACTAAAAGATCCCAACAAAAAAGTTTGGAAGTAGTGCAATGCGGAGTTATGATTTCAATACATCTTTCGATACAGTCCACACGGAGTTATGAAAAATGCACTCCACTCGATACATTTTAGAAGCACTCGCTTATAGATCCCTAGCCAAGCAAGCCAATTTTTTGATCCCTACAGTCGCAGTCTTTCTTTCTGAACACAAGAAAGAGTGTCTAAAATTATACGAATTTGTTAAAAAAATAAAGAAATGCAAACTAAAGATACGAACATAATTCACGAGACGCAAATTATTTTTGAAGTGGAGTTAGAGTTTTTTTTGGAAATCTGAACTGGAGTTGGAGGAAAAATGAAAAACCATTTGGATGATGAAGCAATATCAGTTGCGGTGTCACAAAAAGCAGATCAGAGGAAGTAAACTCAGTTATGATGAAATTTAATGGAGAGTTTTTATAATTTGTATTATGCCAAGTTTACATTTGCGCTCCAAAATCCTCTGGATTTCACGAAATCCTGAAATACACCCTGGTGTTTACACTTATTATTTGTTGATTTCAAACATTTCACAATGATCAAGGTAGATGCATATGCGAAGCTGATCGAACATGAATTTTCAAAACAAGTTGTTGTAAATTGAATAAATCATCAAAAATATACGACAATATAGAACTTTACAACTTTATTTGGAAAATTATCGTAAAATTATCTATATATCGTATTAATTGTGTATAGTACTAACAAATGAAAAAATAATGATTTTATTGTTGAGACATCATAATAATAAATTTTGATAGATAGAAGTTGTGCTCAGAACCTGCACAACATTAGTACTGGCAGTAGTTTTCCCGTTTAATGTTAAAAATGCGTTCCCGTATTCCGAAATCTAGAAAAATAGCATTGTAACAAAGTAATTTAATATTTTTTTCACATTGTTTACAAATTGTTATACTAAAATTTTTTGTTGCAGCAATTGACCATCTACCTTGTTGATTGTGATACGTGAAAAGTGTTGCGACGTTTGGTACTTTTTTAGGCAAAAGCAGGGTTGTATATCATGTGTACTGTGATTTCGATGTTGATTTCGCTGAAATCACGAAATGAAATGATTTCATTTTTGTATGCGAAATCATGATAAATTTTACTTGATTCCGCGCGAAATCACGAAACGCCTTCGAAATCACGAAACGACGCCGAATATAAGCTAAGCATTAGGGTCATTATTATATGTGTTCTTTTACCATCTGATAGATTTCAAAACGCAAAATAAACCAATTTGGAGGCATTAAAAATATAATTTTTACATTGAAAGTTATTGTTAAAAAGCTCCTCCTTGAAATTCAATCATCACTTTTAACTTTAAGTTAACTGGAACGATATAAATCTGTTCGGTAAATCAACCTATAACAAAAGAAGACTTATAATAATGGGGGTTAGTGTAATAAAGTTAATATTCTTGTTTACACGAATAAGCAATGTATTTTATTTATTTTGGGATATTTGCTTGCAGTTTATAGCATCTTTAGACTGCATTTAAATTCAATCCAAAACACTACATCAAAGGCTGTGATTTGGATCGAAAATGGAGTGCATCCTAGCTGTGTGCAGTGGAAGCAAAATGGAGTGCATCCTAGCAGCGCCCTCTTTTGTAAAATTCATAGGTGAATTCATAGGAAAAGATGTACTCCAGCGGCAATTGTTCTAGTGATTTAACTGCATCCGCGGATGCAAACTTTTTGCTGGGATGGTTTCGCAGATAGCCATTTACCTCAAGAATATGCACTATTTTTCAATAACAACAATTCCAAAGGTATTATAAGATGTGTTCTTTGAGATGAAAGAAAGTATAGTTTCCGATAACATAAAGGAAAAATGTTTCCTTTATGTTATCGGAAAAAATAGTAAAAATTAGAGATTCTTGCAGTTCTGGAACAGACCAAATTCCTTTATAATTTTTTTCATTTGACAGTTTTCTCCTTTATAAACGTTTTCATTTTACATTTTCATAGAAACAGAATTGGGCCTCAGGATTGTACCTAGGTATTTAGACTCAGGAGATAGATGTAATTGTACCCATCCCGTGTTGGTTGCACGAAGTCGCCGAGCTTACGCTTTCTTGTGAACAGTACCAGTTCTGACTTTGTCGGATTTACACCAAGGCCATTTGCGGTGGCCCAACGGGCAGCTTTGATAAGGCTCTTTGCGGTCTTCTTAAGGTACTCTTGCGAGCTCCTGTTGACACATTTAATGACCTTTACTCCCTTCTGGAGGAAGGCACTGCCAAACTGACGGTCGCCCTGGTCTACCTCCGGTGGTAGCTTTTCCCGAGGAGGTGGACGCCTTCTCAGTACTGGTGCTATTTCCCTTGGCTTTTCGATCAAGAACGCCAGCATAGGAGTCCGCCGGGTTGACCGCCTGGGAGGTCATCGTCTTCTTTGGCGAAGGCTGTGGGGCTTCTGAAGAGCGAACCCGCTTCACAGATTTCAGCTGTGAACATTTGTTCGTCTTCTCAGAAGTCGATGGTGCCCCAGGCGATCCTCCCTTCATGACTCCCGAACAGCCTGTGAGGGTCTCCGAGACAAATTCTTCCACTTTACCTTTATCCGTCGGGGTAGAATCCGGGTTTGGGACAGTCACCTTCACCAGTTGACTAACCTTACGGAAGCCATTTGGTGTCGGATTATGCCCCTTGTCCTCTTTCAGTCCATTCGGGTTCGGCTTCGGAACGGCTTATGCCGTACTGCTAGATGCAGTAGGCTTCACCTCCACTTTCTTGCTTGTCACCGCAGTCTCTTTCGAGTCTTTGGCTGAAGCAGCGACAGGGCCTGGGAGGCAGATTTTGTCCACCAGGAGTTCACGTCTGGGTGCGTTAGGATAAGTTCTTTCGAACTTCCTAACATACTTCAGCTTACTCTTGATGAAGAAAATCTCCCTCTCCGAATGCGAGTTCGCGTTCCTTTCCACGAACTTGCACAGACACGAAGTCGTACGTTCATAGTGCCTCGTATCTAAAGCCTCTTTGGCGAGTACTGCCTTAGAGTCGGTGTCCGTCGATGAGGTCTTCTGGTGGCATGGTCGGAACAAGCCTCTACAGTTGGTCGAGGAGTTCCCTACTCTGTTTCTCAAGACTGTCCCCTGGGAATAGTAGGTCCCATATCATTGAGCTAAAATGAATCGGTGTGCACTCATTTTTATGAGAGAAGTCTCCCTAGTCCCATCTGGGATTTTTGTGGAACAATTATTATATATTAAACAATGCTGTTAACTAGGCGTTTACACCAGACAGTTTGAAAATTTGAAATGAAAAATATTTTCTTTGTAATATTTTTCATTTGACAGTTTTCTCCTTTATAAAAGTTTACATTTCACATTTTTATAGAAACAGAATTGAGCCCCTGTAGTGCGATTCTCTAACTCATTTTTTGAGTTACCGACAAATGTCCGTAAAATTAAAACGTAAAATTATGAATGAAAAGTTCAAATAAAAGTTGACAACACTGTTGCTATCGGTAGAACTTTACGACTACTTTCTTTTCGTCTCTAACTTACCGAAAAATATCATTAATTACCGAATTTATAAGCATTTTAATTTTACCGATATTTGTCGGTAACTCAAAAAATGAGTAAAACGCTCGGCACATACGGTGCGTTGCGTTAAAACAACCACATGAAAAAAGTGTAAGTGAAGCCAAGTTTTTTGAAAAACAACAATATGTGCTCTGTTCCTTTACGTGCAAGATTCTTCAAGTTTACCACTTTTTACTCGAAAAGCGTTCCTTTACTTCAGACACCATACAATTCATATGCGTGCAGTTTACAACTTATACTACTTTTGCCGGTTTTACCACTTTCAAAAGTAAAGGAACAGACCAATGGCTGACGCATTAAAGTTAAACATAATGTAACTGTTTTGGGACAACGCATGTCCCAACGTGTCACTAAACGGACCGTATGTGCCGAGTGCTTTAGAGAATCGCACTACTGATTTACTAAATTGTCGGTTGTTTTCAACTGTCCATCGGTCGGCCTAAACAATTTTTGAAAAAAATAAGTGAGATAATAACACTGTGCAACATTTTTAAGGTGATCTTGTGCAAACAATTCGAACTGGTTAAATATTGATTTTTTTCAAAGAAATTCTGGACTATATCTTTAAAACCACTGCGAATATTCTTCTGACCTCTGAAGCAAATTTGTAGAATAAAATATTTGGGGAAATAAAGAACTTGAACAACTACATTTATTGCCTCAACTTACAAAATATATGCAAAAATTCCACAATTTTTATACATTCCGCACCGTATCTCTAAAACCGTTAATTTTTTCTGGATATTTTCTTTTGGAAAAATATTCCCTGGAATGTAATACACAACTATTCAGAACATGTCTTTGTTGTAAAATGGCTCTATGCAGAATGTTATTTGTTTCAACTCCCAAAAGTTTAGCCGATACTGACCAGAATTTCAGCAATTATGTAAAATTTTCTATATTTTATAGATTTTGATGCCCTAGATGGAGATTTTCTTAAGTGGTTTTTTCAAAAGATAAGTTCTACTAGTTTAGGGCTACGATATTGCCAAAGACAGCAAGTCCAAATTCCCATTCGTTGCTGAGATAAAGGCCTGGTAAATGCAAAAAGTGTAGATTTAGCGCGCTTTAAATGAGGCCAAAAAATCCGAACTGGATCTAACAGGACAAAACCCTACTTGGGTTTTTATAGTCTAAATATGTACTTTAAAAAAATGCATACTAGAATTTGTTTGCATTTTCAGTGTTGCACAGTGTAATTGAAATGTGTTGAAAACAAAAGAACATGAACAAAAACAAAATACATATGTGAACGTAAACAAAAAGAAATCGACGATTTTCATTCATAATTTTACAACTGTTTTTGCAGTTTTCTGGGCGCCTAAGTCACACAGGCAAGTTTTGGCGGAATTGCAAAGAGGCTCTGGCATTCCTTTATAAATTGACATTTTGAAAGCAAGCCAAGCAAGCAAAGAGCTGATTCTGTTTCTACTTTTACTGATCTAAATGAACGTTCGTTCGTTTCACGCATTCGTTCTCTTGAGCCGGAACGACACATCTATATATTTCACCCATTCTCTCCAAAAATATTTTAGAAGTCTGGCATCTCTTATCAGAATCCGAGTATTCGGTTCAACACGCAAAAAGTACGAATGTGATACATCTGTGAAATAAACAAAATCCCTCGACCAAAGTCATTTCACATGTGTTTTTGCGCTCTCTCAAAGAATTTATTTGTGGAAAAGATGAAAGGAAAAAGCCATAAATACCAATTATTCGACTTCGTATGCAGATAATCGTCAACGTCGTCGTAGTAGTTTTTGTGAGAAGAGGTTGAATGTGTGTAAAAATTACCGCCCGCCCGTCATAAAGAAAAAATAAGGAATACTAAGAAATTAAAAAATTCTATTTATTTCGAATTCCTTGGCAACAAGCAACAAATTCTTGATTGTAAAAATAAAAAGGCAATTTCTCGGGCTTCGGAAAAAGAATGAGTTCGATTATTGTGCTCGATTCATCTGACGAGGATGAGGTAAAAAGAATAAAGTTTTAAGAAAATGAATGAAAAAAGAAAAAAAAGCTTAATGTGAGTTGGCGTTGTGTGTGTGTTTTCTCGGGTTGTTTGTATAGGTGTGCTGACACAAAATGATTACTTTTTTTACCCACAATGTACTTACTAGCGCGGAGAGTAAGACACTAGTGATGTAAAATTCAAATATTGGAGACCAACTCTTAATGGTGTTGTGAAATTGCAAATCAAAACAAAACACAATAAAGCAGAGTCAAAAGCAATGAATTGGGATGAAGGCAAATAAAAATCGTTGTTAGAATTTTTCAATTAATGCTTTTTTATATTAATACGAATAATAGTGCTAATATTGCGGAAAAATTGTTGCATCTTTATCGAGTACTTTTAATGGTCGTAAACAATAATTTCCACATCACTAATCTCTCTTTTGCAAAAGTCTACACAAAAATGTATAAAAACAAAACATGTAAAAAGACTTGTTTTGTTGTTGTGTGCGTGTATTTGAGCGAATATGTCAGTGTGCATCTCATACATATTTCCAACATATACATTGGCGGCTGCCGGAGTGTGACCGACCGACCGTGTATATCTTTGCTTTTTGCAGTATTTTACTTTTTGTTGTTAATTACTCTCTCTTGAGTACAGTTTACACCAAAAATGCTATTGAATAACACGCAATTAGATTAATAGACAGTCGCTGACGAATAAATCGAATCGAATTTGAAGAAAATAGAGAAGAGCCGAAAAGTCTCCACAAACTTAACAGAGGTCTGTTAAATGATGGGTTCCCGCGTTTTATTTTAACAGGGATGTGTAGGGAATTACAAATAATAATGCAAAGAAAATATCAAAACAAAAATATTTAAATATACTCATACCAATAAATCCTCATGAAGAAGATTTACCCGGCAAAAGGTTCTAATGCAAACGGCGGTTAACTTCGATTAATTGTTTAACGAAGATATTCAAAAATGTGATCAACTTTTTATTTTTTAATTTTTTTTGCAGAGCCCTCCAAAAAAGTCCAGCTTAACAACTTCGCCAGAAATCTCTATTCCATCGAAAACACAAACAAAAAATGCAAAACAAAGGACAATTCCTAGTGGGATAACCATCACCCAGCGTCAAAATCCCCAGGCACCAGGTCTCAAAGTTCCAAACAATCCGATAATTCAATACCCGTCGTCTGGAAACATTAATCATGCTATTACAAGTATCATTAATGATGAGCGGCAAATACCAACGCAGGGCAGCAGTTTGGCTGCCCAGATTACAAGAAAACGAAAGACGCCTACTCCACCACAAGGTATGTCCCGATTGGCTGCAAAATCATTCGCCAACATGAGTGTTACGAATATAATGTCTCCTGCTGCCGCCGCTACTACTATGGCCCCTTTACCACCAATTATGCCAATGATATCCGGCGTTCATTCAGGCGCTGGTGCACAAACGTTATCCCACAATATAGCAGCTTTTGGGGGACTGAACGATCCAATGGTTATGAATCCCATGTTCCATGCTAATTTGCCTCCAAATACCACTATCACTGCTCATCCTAATTTAAATCATAATAATTTAAACAATAATTTTAAAATACATTTGCCTCCGAAGCCCGTGACTACACCTTCACCTGCCGCATCTCCTTCTGCACCAAAAACACCTTCTCCTTCTCAAATAGTTGGACCTTCTACACAAAGGCGCAGCGGCGAAAAATCGTCAAAACGTGCGAAACTAACAACCGTGTTAAAATCCTCGGATGAAGCTTGGCAGCAGCAACGAAATAAGATCCAATTGTCAAACGAAAAACAAAACGACGATGTTATAGAATTGACTATGCACTCGCCTACATCGCTGTCAAGGCAACACAGTTCATTGACTTCATCGAAATCATATAAATCTCCAACGTCCAAAACAAAATCGGATGATGTTTTGGATCTTACAGATAGCCCCGAAAGGAATGCCGCGACAACTGTAATTAACTTAACTGATACCTTGCCCACAACAAGTCACCCAGAAAAAAATCATATTAATGGAGAGGACACTCCTGTGGCAAAGGATCACACAAATAATAACAAAGAAACTAAGATCAAGCCTCCGTCCAGATCCCCGCTAGAGCCTGAATACGCTGAGCTCATAAAAGTTTGTCGGGATGCAGATAAATCCGACGACATGGAAAAACTCATAAAAACCAAGCTCATCAAATACTACTATGAAGTTCATGAGGATTTTGTAAAATCGAAAAGTTTTCGAAAAAGTATACGAAAGGTTGTGGAAGCAATACGCGCTGAACCAGACTTAGTTTACTATAACTTAAAGACTATTGTAGAAGAACTTAAAGCGAGGCGTAAGGCAAAGGTCGTTGAACCACCGCCTACATTACAAGAGAAAGGAGAAGAAAAAATGACTGTTGCAGATGATGCTAAAGCGCCACAATCATTACCAACAACTTCATTAGCAAGCACAGCAGAAGTTGCAACACCAACACATATTTCCACGGGCAATAAAAAATTAGATGAGCAAATCAAAAAGTTGAATAAGGCGCTTTATGTTTTAACTAAGCGAATTGAAGTCCTCGAAGAAACTGCAGTAGATTGGGATGACGACGACTCTAGTTTTCTTCAAGTCGAGCGTTTTAAAAAGAGAGCATGCCAGGTAATTCCTTCAGCTATTGTATATGGCATAAATGATATCACTAAAAAATTTAAACACTTTGTTTTCAGATATATTGCAAAGCTTACTAAGATTTATTAAAAAGAGATTCCTTAACCGATTTAATTTTCTTTT
The DNA here is from genome assembly GCF_047663935.1 of Musca autumnalis. NCBI lineage: Eukaryota > Metazoa > Arthropoda > Insecta > Diptera > Muscidae > Musca > Musca autumnalis. Next base: position 1,779,895 of record NW_027411755.1, on the reverse strand, counting down.
TAGATTTACGAAAAAATTTGTGATCTAACTGGTGAAAGCAAAAATGCACGCAGATTGGTAAAGAAGCCCATAAAATTCAACGAAACTCGCATACCACAATTTAATAAAACCCTGCAGGCGTTCATAAATCGCACAAAGGAGTTTCCAGATTACTTTGATGTGCTAAGAATGTTGGAGCACTGCAACAGAACATATAATCTGGGATTAGTTAACTTTGAGATGAAAAATATTGGTGAGATTGTGATCAGTCGCGGTTTACATAGTTTACTAATGTTATTTTCTTTTAATGTTTAGCTGAAGACGCCTTCATTAAAGTGGGGAAACTTTTGCAATCTAGGCGAAAGGCAGAACTGTATGAAACCGTAACACACTATGGCGGCAATTCCAAAGATCCTGCTTTAGCTGATCCAGTGTTAGCAGCTAAATTAAGTGAAAATCAGAAAAATCATAAGAAAATAAGTGAAATTTTGGAAAAATATGCACGCAAACAAGACATGCCAGATGAGGATGATGAAGAGAGCAAGGCTGAAAATAAAGAACTAAGCGAAGAGAATGAGGAATCTACGACAAGTAATTCAAATGAAAAAGATTCCAATGACATTTCAGAAGAAATGGCAGAAAGTACCAAACTAAAATTAGATGAAAATGATGAGAAAGATAAAAGTAAAACGGTTGTATCTGCTGCAGATGAGAGTGAAGACGATGAGGATGAAGAAGATGACGATGAAGAGGTGAATCTTGAAGAACAAGTAGAAACATTAGCCAATGGAGAAATATCTGAAAATGAATCGGAGAATGAAAATAATTCAACTTTAGCTAAAGACAACACTGTGATTGAAAAGGAAGAATTGGTGAAATCTCTTGGAGAACCAAAGGAAGTAGGCGATTTGATTTCACAAAAAGACATCACAATTAATAACAATATAAATATATATCAAGATATAAATGTAAACAATAATAATCTGGAAAATACAGAACAGAAGACTGCCTCGAATAGAAATGATATAAACTGTGTATCTCCACCAAACGGCAAGCTTAAGGAATTGGATAGCCGCGAAATTTGTAGCACCAATACCAGCCCATCAACCACTACTGCAACCGCTGATTTTAAGATTGTATCTGTTTCTAGTCTAGATAATGACATTTTATCATTTAAAGGCAACGGTGGCCCCAGTAAAATATCCGTAGATGGAGCTACGACAAAGGCTTTGGAGGAAATTGTAATATCCGATGAAGAATCATAGTGTTTACTAGATTTGAGTATTCCCAAACTATTGTAGTCACCTTTCCAACCTAAATTGTAAAGCTTAGTTTTCATCCCACACCTACTAGGTACATATATCACATTTAGAATATAATTCCTATATTTGTATATATCTGTCTAAATTTAATATTGTGTTCTTATTTTGTACATATTCCTAATGTTTAAATTCATTATAATAAATTTAAGAGTGATTAAATTAAGCGGTAATTGTATGTATTTTTATCATGTGTTGTAAATAGTATTACAATATGTAATTACCAATGAAATCTTATATATTAAGTCAAATAATATTCAAGGCAAATATTTTATATTGTTTTGTGTATAAACAACACAAGAAAATTGCAGCGTTAAGTCGAGAGATCTGTCAAAGCTGAATATAAATAAAATTTATATTTTCTAAACATTTCATCATCGTCAAATATATATACATATACTGTTGTTTAATTTGGTTTTAGACGTTTAGAAATTAATATTTGAGAAAGCTTTTATTTAATTTATTTCCAAATATACATACATACATTGATCTATTTTAGCAATTGATTCATTCGTTTATTTTATTACTGATTCCTTGATATTAAAAGAGCAATTAATGATCAAATAATCCACAATACAGTACGTTTCGATTTTCAAAACCCACTATGTTGTAAATGTCAAATAAAACTCAATGGAGTTTTGACGAGCATTATTTGAAGTATGTATATCAATTGACATTTGAAATCCTGTCGATTTCGTAAATCAAAACGTACTATGAGAGGCCCCCCAATTCAACAAAAAAGAAATATATGGTCTGCTCCAGAACTGCAAGAATCAACTAATTTTGACTATTCTTTTTTTCGAGGTCATAAAGGAAAAGTTGTTATCGTAGTAAAAATTCTTGCAGGTTCTGTAACATGCATATACATACATATATTAAAATAGTATATTCAGCTTTTAAAAAAAAATAACTTTTGCTGGGCAGCAAAAAGTTTGCATCCGCGGATGCAGTTGAATCACTACAAGTGTACAGTACAAGTGCCGTTGGAGTACATCTTTTTCTATGAATTCACTTATCCCAGCACACAGCTAGGATGCACTCCATTTTCGATCCAAATCACAGTTTTGATGTAGTGTTTTGGATTGAATTTAAAGGCACTCTTCGGATTGCATTTTTAGTCAGTCTAAAGATGCAATAAAAATGCAAGCCATTGCGAGATATCCCAGAATAAATAAACTGCATTTATTATTTGTGTAAAGCAATAATACAAAGAACTTTATTATATAAACACAAATTAAAAAAGTTTCCATTAAATGCAATCACATTTGAGCTTACTTCCTCCGTTCCCGATTTAATTATTTCATCATCCATTTCATAAAGTTTTACAAAAGATAGCCAAAATATGCGAAACAAATGGGCCGATTCCGTACAGCGAGGCGAGTCGTATCGCGTTGCCAGTTGCAATTTTTCCATTACGTATGGCAAAAGTCGCACGACGACGTCAAATTTTGTCGCCGTAATGTTCATTTTCCGGCGACAACAAATTAGCTGTCGCCGTTCATTTTTACTAACGAATAAAAATAAAAAAAAAAATAAAAATAACTTGTTTTCCCCCGCCGGGGATAACAATCTTGAAGCGATGCGGGGGCTAGACGTCACATCTTCTCATTTGACTTCTTGTAGTGTTGAACTGGGAGGCTGTGATCGACCAAAGGTTATCCACTCTCTGTCACGCACCAATTTAGTGCACTGGAATTCAAAGTGTATCTCTGGATTGAGTGACATATATTTGGTAGCGATCTCCTACCAAAGTAATTGTGAGATCCCCTAACACCGGGGTGTTATGCGACCTCGTGCTCATCGGTGTTCTCAAGGTTTGCAGTTAGGGTACCAACTGTATTCGAACGGAGCCTCGCTGATACCTGGGTACCTCAGCGAGTAGTCAGTGCCCTAGTCATGGTAGTGGAGGGCTATGCCATGTCCGTCTTCAGTTCCCCCATAAACTCATCTACTTATGGATAAAGAATTTAATATAAAAACAAACAACCCCAATTCCGATACACCCTCATCATCGACCATGGCTATGAACCCGGACAATGTTGCACCTCGTGCGAATAATCAATCCCTGGGCGGGGACGTTGATAGAACGACAGTGGACAGTGTGAACGACGCCATCAATAAGCAGAGCAGGGAATTGCTCGAGCTCCTGAGGGACAGCGATAGTCTCCGACTAAGTCAGGAGAGCCCCCCTCCATGGGACTGGGAGAGTTGGGAGGATGATGAGATGGATATTACAATTATCCCATCTCAATCATCCACCGCTACTCTCTCTCGTGCACTGGAGAGCTCCAACCTTACGGTCGGGGATCCGGCTCCCTCGGGGGCTGAAGTGTCGGTCGATTCCGATAAACCCCCCCTAAACAGGCAAGATGCCTTGGTGGAGGATGCTTTGGAGGAGGATACGACGACGGCCTCTCCAAAGTCTCCCTCAACCAAAGCCAATAAATCTCGGCAGAAAAAAGATAGATACAACTATCGTAGAGCTGTCTTCTACTGCCAGAGGTTTATTGGCAAAGACCCTTCCGAGGTGACCCAGTCGGAATTTAGGGAAATTGGCCTGAAGATCCGATTTGTGAGGCGTTTCGAACGGAAATACCCTCACATTGAAAAGATCTTCCTGCCAATCGACCAAATTCCGACCCCTGTCGAGGCTGCAGTCTCCAGCCCAGCGGCTGAGACAAAGGCAACCTCTACAGGGAAAAATGCAAATCCGGTGCTGTCAAACTGCTCGAGCCCTTTGCGGACGTCCTTGACGACCGCGGTAGGATCGAGCAGGTTGGCTCCACCGGCCCCGAAAACGACGGAACGCAAGGGAAACACTGGTGTGATCCCTTCCGTTTCGAAGTTGGCGCAGGGAAGATCGCAGCCACAAGCTAGACAGCCGCCAAAGGTACCGCCTATGTCGACTGTCTCGTCGGTGGCTGCCATCGGACCCGCCGGGGTAAAGAAAGGTGCGGATCTAGTAGGGGCGACTGTGCAGAGGACTGGGCAACAGACCACTGTTAAGCCATCGTCACCTGCTAGACCTCACCCTTCTGATGTGAAGGGCGGTGCTGGCACTGTGAAAGGCCATGGGGTGGTGGCGGGAGATGGACCATCGACCTCTAAGCAGAGCGGATACTCAAGGACATCTGCGCAGGAATGCGTTAAGAGGGTCAGGTCCTCTGAGGATCCGCATCCTGTTGCCAAGAGGGTGGTGGATCGTCGACCGACCAACCTAATGGACCCGCGCTCACAGGGGACCGGTCATATGAAGACAGTAGGGGCTCAACCTGGGAGGGCCAGTAAAGCTGACCCAAGTCCGATGCCCTCACGGTCTTCAAATGACAGGACACCGAAGCCAGCGAGCCTAGAAGGCGTGATCGCCCCGGAGAATCTCCGTGTGGCAATCATCAATAAGGCTGATCTGGATGGGAGGATCAGCGATACGCACTGGATCGCAGTGGAACGCCTTCTCCGGAAGGCCATCACCTCCGATGAGGTTGACGCCGGCAAGACCGGCTTCGGCAGGGCGGTTATCCAAAGGGGAATCAGAATCCTCTATTGCCAGGATGAGGAGTCGAGAGACTTCCTCATCCAGTTGATAGAGGGTGCTGGTGACCTCTGGGACGGCTGCATGCTGGCTGCTGTCCCTGTTGACGAGATACCCAGGAGGAGTGTAGCCACAACGTGGGTGCCTCCTCCTGACTCTGATGCAGGGGAAGTAGTCAAGATGCTGAGGAAGCAGAACCGGGGCCTTTCTGTGGATGGCTGGAGGCTCCTCAAGCACTTTAAGGAGAGAGACGGCATGGTGATGCGATTCACCATAGATGATGAGAGTGCGGACTACATCAGAGACTGTGGGGGAGTGCTGTTTTTCGGGTCCGGAGGACTTCGGTTCCGGCTCTCGAAGTCGCAGTAAGGTAGTTCAGCAGCATGGCCTTCGGGTGCTGCAGATCAATCTGCATCACTGTAAGGCTGCGGCTGCTGAACTCCTTCTCTCCCTCACAGACTCTGCAGTAGATATTGCTTTGGTCCAGGAACCCTATTTGTATAAAAATAGGGTTTCTGGACTAAACAATGAGCACTTCTCATTATTCTATACGAATAATGGAGACAAGGTAAGAACCTGTATTGTAGCTAGGAAAAGTCTAAACCTTATTCAACTCTACAATTACAGTGATGGCGATACGACTGTAGTGAGGCTAGACGAAGTTACCGGTAGGGCTTTAGTTCTGGCCTCGGTCTACATGCCGTATGAGGCTCCCGACCCACCTAGCGGATTGGTGCGCAAACTAGTGGAGGAGACGACGGGCAGATGCAGGTTGGTGATGGGCTGCGATGCAAATGCACATCACTTCCACTGGGGAAGTAGAGACACCAATGCGAGAGGTGAGTCCATATTCGATTTTATTTTAGCTAATAATCTACGAGTATGTAATAGGGGTAACACTGCCACCTTCCATAATAGGGTAAGGGAGGAGGTTATTGATCTCACCCTTACAAATATGGAAGATACAGCCATAGTGGACTGGAGGGTATCGGAGGAGTGCTCCTTTTCAGATCACAGAGCGATACACTTTCAAGTCCACCATGGAAGTAAAAGGCAACCGCCTCATAGGAATCCAAGGAGGACAAACTGGGAAATCTACAGCTCCCTCGTTTCCTCGAGGTTGTGTGAGTTCCCTGAACCACGCACAACGGAGGAAATAGATGGCCAAGTTGCAGATCTCACGCGTGTCCTCCAGGGTTGTTATGAGAAGTCTTGCCCATTATCTTATCCTGGTAGGAGAACTCAACCAGTCTGGTGGAACAACGAGCTAGCAAAGCTTAGGAAAAATAGCAGGAAAGCCTTTAATAAAGCTAACAGCACCAAATCTGATACCGATTGGAACCTCTACAGAGAGAGTTTCAATCGGTATAAAAGTGAAATCAGGAAAGCTAAGAGAGACTCGTGGAAAAGCTTTAGTGAATCCATAGAGGGGGTTAATGCAGCAGCGAGATTTCGTAAGGTGATCTCGAAGGACCCTAAACCCTTTGGGAGCATCAAACGGGATGACGGTACCTGGACTAACTCCGCTCTAGAGACTCTAGATCTGTTGACAGGAACACATTTCCCCGGAAGTGAGGATGCCAGCTCGAGTACACCTTGTGTGGACAGAAGCAGGACCCGCACTCCGGGGGAAGTGGCTCTTGTCAATAGATTAATAAGCCACCACAAAATCTCATGGGCGATTAGTACTTTTCAGCCATATAAGTCTCCTGGACCTGATGGAATCATTCCAGCGATGCTTCAGAACGCACCGACTGTTTTGATAACCATTCTTCAGAAGATTTTTAGGGCTTGTTTACTACTATCGCACATACCGGCACTGTGGAAAGAGGTAACAGTGACCTATATTCCCAAAGCTGGGAAACCAAGTCACTCACTGCCGAAGGACTACAGGCCGATTAGCCTTTCCTCCTTTCTCTTAAAGACTTTGGAAAGGTTGTTAGACTTAGAAATTAGAACTTTCTTCAGACGAGACCTTATTAGCGAATCACAACACGCTTATATTAAAGGGAAATCAACAGAAACAGCGCTACATTGTGTCGTGGGTTATATAGAGAAGAATATGGTTGAATCGAATTTCACCTTGGCTGCCTTTCTGGATATAGAGGGTGCCTTTAACAACGTGAAACTCGAATCGATCCACTCCTCTCTTGAATCGCTGGGTGTCCCCCCTATCCTAATAGATTGGATTGACAGCATGCTTAGAAGCAGGCTTATCAATTCAAATATTGGGGAGAGCTCCATTAGGAGATCTGTCACCAGAGGCACACCGCAGGGGGGAGTCCTATCGCCCTTGCTCTGGCTACTGGTGATAAATGGGATACTCAGGGAATTCGACAATCTAGGAACTAAGGTAGTTGCTTATGCGGATGATGTGGTCATCCTGATTAGCGGGAAATTTCTGTCCACATTGTCTGATTTAATGCAAAGAGCACTTGCCAAACTCTCACGCTGGGCTCACACCAATGGACTTGGCGTGAATCCGGCAAAGACAGAGCTGGTGCTCTTTACTAGAAAAAGAAAGACAGCCGAGTTCGTTCCACCAACACTAGATGGAGTGCAGCTAAATCTTTCTACGGAGGCGAAGTACCTGGGAGTGATTCTTGACCATCAACTTAGATGGAAAAGGAACACGGAGGAGCGCACTAAGAGGGGTCTAATTGCACTCTATTCTTGCAAGAACTCAATAGGTAGGAGCTGGGGTCTGAGACCACATATCATACACTGGTTGTTCTTGACAGTGGTATGCCCCATTTTGACCTATGGGTGTCTTGTTTGGTGGCAGGCCCTGAATAGCAAGTCCAATTTGTCCAGGTTAGCTACTGTGCAAAGATCTGCTTCAGTTCTTATTACAGGAGCAGTGAGAAGCACCCCTCAAGCGGCACTGAGTGCAATACTGAACATCCAGCCACTGGACATTTCTGTTCAGTATCTAGCATCCCGTAGTGCCTTGAGGCTCAAGGAGCTTAATCTTTGGCGATCCTCTGGGTCTGGACATGCTAGTATCTTACACCAGCTCAGCGGTCTGATCGGACTCAGTGACGTAGGGAGTGTAACTGACTACATTTCGCCTTCGCTGGATTTCGATGCAGCGAAGGTCTCTATCCCTGACAGAAGTGAATGGGAGCATGGCAGGCCACTACCCGATAGCCTCTCCATCTTTACTGATGGTTCTAAGATGGCTGAAGGTACTGGAGCGGGGGTGTACTGTGAGGAGTTGAACATTAGGCGTTCATATAAACTCAATACAAATTGCAGTGTTTTTCAAGCGGAAGTCTTCGCAGTATTGAAGGCCCTGGAATTGGTAGTAGGACTGACGGATCAAGTAGGTAGGACAGTCACAGTCTACGTAGATAGTCAGGCTGCCCTTAAGGCGCTTGGGTCATATACTATCAAATCTAGGATCGTTCAAAATTGTAGGTCCACCTTAAAAACATGTAATTTAAGCGTAAACCTTTGTTGGGTGCCAGGACACTGCAATGTTGAAGGAAACGAGATTGTTGACGAATTAGCAAGGCGTGGTTCCCAGTCCCCTGACCTTACGGTAGAGGAATATGTCAGGCCACCGCTCTGCTACTTCCTCGGCAAACTCAGTCAGTTCTATGCAGAGAAAACCGTAAGAATTTGGCAAGACGCACCTGGTTGCAAGGTGTCGAAGTCAATCTGGCCGGCAATCTCAGGGCGTAGAACTGCGTCCCTTCTCTCACTATGCAAGTCGGAAATCAGAATAGCTACAGGGGTCATTACTGGCCACTGTAGAATAAGATCTTTGACATGTAAGTGGGATGATAATAACATTGAGTACTGTAGGTTATGCGAGGATGAGGAGGAAACGGAGACAATCGAACACCTTTTATGTAGATGTCCTAGACTGATGGCCAAAAGGCATAGACTATTTGGTGCACATGTGATTGACTCTCTATCTTACTTCTCCTCTATTGACCCTACTATCCTGGTGGTTTACTGTAAGAGTCTAAAGTGGCTCTGGGGCGGGTCAGAACAGGCTTAACACAGTCTAGGAAAATAATCTCTTTCTCTTCTTCTTAAAACAATCTGTTACTCTCCTTTACAAATACTCACTCTTCTTATTCTTTTCTCTTTTGTCTTATCATTTTCACCTTCCCTCCTTCCCATCTTTCCACCTAATCCACAATCTCCTCCCACATAGCTCACCATATCATCATAAACAGCCTGCATCATCATCTGCAGGCCTACAGCACCGTTCAGAATATAATCTGCAGTCTCACAACATCATACAGAATCGCTCACAACAAGGAACACATCACACCATCTGCACTCACGCACCACCGTATACCGTATGCACAAATCACCATATACCCATCAGTCACACAACACCATAATCTGTAGTCACGCAACATTATGCAGTCTCGCCAATAACAAGAATCGCATCACACTTTCCACTACACATCAACATCATCAGCACTCACACATCACCACATAGCAGCATCTAATATCATCTCATCCATAGTCCACATTGAATCTTCCCTTCAACACTATCCATCATCCATCCATAAAATCCACAACCGCACACTTTATCATCATCAACAGCCTTGTATCAACATATGCACCATTCAAAACATACATCATAACTCATGACTCCTGTACACCATCATCACCACACGTAACATCAAATAACAAATCCATAATAATAAACAACATATCACACTTCTACTTCACACCATCACCTACTATGTACACTTCACCATACAGCAGCATCTATTATCACTTCATCAAATACGACATATATACTTCAATAGTCAGGATGATCACAATGGACCTCAAGGTCTCCGAGTGGAGTGGCTGCCAGCACGGCAGCTGCGCATCCTAAACCTAACCTAACCTAACCTGTTATCGACGATTATTTTCTATGGCATTTTTTAAATTTTGTCGCAGAGACGATAGACGACGCGACATGACTCGCTGATGCTGATTTGTTTTCATTTTATATATTTTTTTTTCGTTCGGTCCCACGCCACTCATACCCGCCCCACCCGATGGGGGTACACCCCATAGACCGGACTATGGAGGGTTAGTAGAATGATGGGATGACCGGCTACAGTAATAGTAAAAAAGTATATACATATACACTAAAACTAATTATAATAAGGTTAGATGAAGAAGTACTAAATCACAAATCGTGCATACGTGTCTGGCACTCACTACATACGCATAATAGCAGGTCAATTAACATAAGACGACTTTCATAAGGGGGGAGCGGTACAGATGTATTCCAAAATAAGCCGCGGAGAGCAAACAAAAGGAATTGACTTTGAACAGATTCAATTTTATCTGAATAACACTTATAAGAAGGACTGCATATAATACAGCCATATTCTAAGACCGGACGAACCAAGCTAACGAATAGACGTTTGGTCACGTAAGGATCCTGAAATTCTTTGGACCATCGCTTAATAAATCCCAATAATGACTTGGCTTTATTAACACAGGATTCAATATGAAGATGAAATCTTAGTTTATTATCCAAGATTACACCAAGATCAACGAAAGACAAAACATTTTCTAATTTGTATGAACCAACATGGTATTCAGTGCAGATATGTTGAGTCCTATATAGTGAAAGCTTTTTACATTTTTTAAGATTTAAGGACATTCCATTGACGCCACACCAGTTAGCTAAAGAATGTAAATCAAATTGTAATTGAAGTGAATGGCTTGAAGTTTTTATTTGATGGAACAATTTAACGTCGTCAGCCATGGTAGCACAGGAAAAGGTAGCAGCAATACCCAGCTGACTGAACTGGGTTGTAGTGTTTTTGTCAAATTTCATATGACATTTTATACATTTATTTCTATTTCGATGTACATTAGGGACATATATTTTTTGAGAAAAAAATATATCATTCGGAAAAAACCATTTCCCAGAAAGACTTCTTCATATCAATGATATGTAACCTCCTCCAAGTTCGAACGATAAGCCGCGCAGTAAATCACCGCTTGTAGAGGCGATACAACGTTTGTTAATATGTGAGGTATTTTGTTAAAATTTAAAAAATAAACCCCTGATAAACATGTGCTTTTTTGATTTCTAAAACAAAACATTGAAACAGCTTCTCCTTTTTCTATGAATTTCCAGCGACCCCAAACTTTTCTGCAAGAGCTCTACTTTCTGCGAGAATTTATGCGTTTAGTGGAATGATGTGGAACCATAAAAATTGAAAATGTAACGAATTTTCATTCATGTTTTCCAAAATATTCAGCCAAATGTGAAAAATTATTAGTTTTTTTAAATTCCAATAATTTATAGACATTTCCTTGTTTTGTTTACAAATACAACTGGCAGTAACAAATTCCTTTGTGGTTGTTGTTCGAGTTGTATTTGTTGTAGTATTAACTTTACCTTGTATTTGTTCTACCATGGTCGCCAGCGTACCTACAATGAAAATTTGACAAAAGACAATTTATTTTCAACAGCATTGCCATATTAAAATTGCTAAATTCATTATAAATTCAATTTGATTTTGTGCATTTAAAATGGGGATAATGCCCAAAGTAATTTGTGGGTCTATCTTGTATTGCCACTAAACTTGAGTTGCGTTGTCAGTTGCCTGCGCGACTGAGACGAAATGTTGTACCATTAATGTTAACTCAACTGGGTGGTCGATAAACATGTTATCGATCAGTGTTTTTTCAAACTAGCGACCTCTATTCGCAAAAAAAAAAAAATTAAAATAATTGCGCTTTGGATAACTCTTTTGTGTATTCTGGACAATATTTTAATATTTTGGCTGAGTTTTCGAGCAAATTTGGAAAACAACCCAAGATTGAAATATAACCTGCCTATTGAATCTTCGGATCGTCAAGTTTTATTTGCTGTCCCAAAAAATGATAAGTTCGGTCGAATTATTTTTTGATGATGAAGAAAATATACAGGACATTGCATCTATTAGAAGAAATTTGAGGGACAAGTCGAATCCATTGGAATTGCCATCTGCATTGTAAATTATTGCAGGTTTAAGGTGTATTTTCGATTGCCAAAGGATGCCGTAGTTTACGTTGTGGAAACGTTAAAGGATGACTTCAAAGTAAGTTACAGATCAATCTTTGAGGACGGAAGTTTCTAAAAGTCCCATGATTGATTTCAACAATTGCATGGCTCAATCTACATTGTCGAGAGTATTGAAGGAAGTTGTCCACTTGATAGAGGACAAATTGTGCCAAAATTGGATCGTTTCGAAGTTGACAGTGGAGGAAAAAAGACAAAATAAAAACCATTTTTATTCATAAACGAAATTCCCTGGTGTAGTTGGCTATATAGATGCAGCACATGTTATGGGTCCAAAGGAGGATGTTCGTCATTTGTACTTAAACGGAACCTACTGTATTTGTCACCAAATTCATTTGCAAAAGATTTGCTGCTGTCCGCTCCAAAGGCGATAAATTCACTTATTGTGATGGACCACCACCAGTGTCGTTGAAGTTTATTTTATTTTGAGGCATTTTCTTTTTCAACTTTGCTCTAAAATGAATCCAGACTCTGCCACTCTTCAGGTGTTCGTGTTGGAGGTTCATGGCTGTTTAAACTGTCCGAAATGGACCTCCACGCTTCATCCGCTGTGGCTTTGGTTTCACCAAAACTCCCGAACTCCTCGGGCTAAGTTTGGATTTTCACTCAGTTTATCAATTAATATTTCGAACTGTTGCTTTGTCGTTATTTTCACCATATTGATACACAAAATTAATTAATGATGCAAAGAATCAATAATTGTTAACAAAATGTTTATTTTTCCTTCTATTTTACTTCTTGTTTCTTCGAAAATGTTCACTGCAACTGAAAATTGGTGGTTGCTGAAAAACAGCCGCTTCGTCAACTGAGATTCGCAACTTCAGTTGAGAGTTGCCATACGTGGATCAATTTTGACAACTGGCAACGCCACTCAACGATAATTGTTATCGATGATCGACCCCTTGAATTAAGGCTGTTAATGCAAATTAAGACTGCCGTCTGTCTAGGCCAGGGTCGAGCTTCTTTGCTTAGACCGTATAGTGAGGGCGCCCACTGAGTTGTTTTTATACCCTCCACCATAGGATGGGGGTATATTAAGTTTGTCACTACGTTTGCAATTCTACATCGATATAGCCATGTCCGTCTGTGGAAATCACTCTAGCGTCCGAACGGATTGACGTAGGTTGATGAAATTTTGGGAAAATATGTTATATTTACGTAGGACTTTTGGTATTGAAAGCGAGCTATGTAGGTCCACGCTTTCGTATAGCCCCCATACAAAATGACGCGTGACACGTCGTCGTTTTAAAGAATTTTTAAGATATTTGGCCCATTTTACCACCGAATTGGTTGTAATTTGGCACTTTGTGTCTCCAGAGGTCAAAAAATATTCCTACCAAAGTTGGGTTATATAGGTCCACGTTTTGGTATAGCCCCCATATAAAGTACGCGTCATTTTAATATATTTTAAATGTATTAGACCCATTTGACCACAGAATTGGTTGTAATTAGGTATTTTGTGCCTTCAGAGGCCAGAAAACATTCCTACCAAAGTTGGGTTATATAGGTCCACGTTTTGGTATAGTCCCCACATAAGACCCCTTATAAAGTACGCGTCATTTTAATATATTTTGACTGTATTAGACCCATTTGACCAAAGAATCGGTTGTAACTTTGTATTTTGTGTTTCCAGAGGCTAAGAAATATTTCTACCATAAAATGTTTATATAGGTCCACGTGTTGATATAGCCCCCATAATACAATATCTCCCGATTTTCGATATTTTGAACGTTTTAGCCTCATTATCACACCGATATGGCTGAAATTTGGTATTTAGTCTTCTTTAGGCGTATAAAACTTTCCCCCAGAAATTTGTAGGTATAGGTCCACGCCATCATATAGCCCCCATAGAACGGTACCTTCCGAATTTCGCTATTTTGAAGGTAGTGGCCACATTAATCCACCGAAATGGCTGAAATTTGTGGTGGAGGGTATAAAAAGTTCGGCCCGACCGAACTTAACGCTTTTCTTACTTGTTGTATTTGCTTCTCTCTCTCTCACGTACAGTGTAAATGAATGAAAACAAACAAAAACATAATGTGGTTGTTGCTTTTTTCACTCATACGTCCATACATGTCTTCGCTTTGGTTGTATTTCTGTGGTCGTCGCTGGTCTAGGCTATCAACCTTCTTTATGAGGATTTATCTATATATATAAAAGAGCTCAGTGAGTGAGTGAGTGAGTGAGTGACTGACATATCATCGCCCAGACGAAACCGCTGAAGCTAGAAAGCTGAAATTTTGACTGCGGGTTGCTGTCGGTGTGTAGGGGTGAGATAAGGCTGGGTTTTTGGAAATTCGACCTAGAAGGGTACGAAAAGTACTAAAAGGTACTAAATATGGTACCCTTTGTATTAGGCAAACGGGAAGAGCTAGAATTCTGAAATTTGGAATGAGGGTAACTGATGGAGAGTTAGAAAGATGTACCAAAGGGTTTTTGGAAATTCGACCTATAAGTGTACGAAAAGTTACTAAATTTGGTACCAATTGTATATTTTGATCAGATATAGCTACAATCTTCATATTTGGTATGGGAATCAAGGTTGGGAAGTGGCGTTAATATAGGGAAATGATTTTGGAAGTTCGTACTTATGTGTACGAGTAATACTAAATGGTACTAAATTTGGTACAATTCGGATTTGGGTGACCGGATAGAGCTGAAAACCTGAAATTTGGAATTTAGATTACCGTTGAAGCGTGCGATTGAGATATGGGTGTACTTTTGGAAATTCATACTTATGTGTACGAAAAGTACTAAATGGTACCAAATTTGGTACACTTTGGATTTAGATAGACATAGAAACCTGAAATTTGGAATTATGATTACTGATGGAGTGAAGGATTGAGGTAGTTTTGGAAATTCTTACTTATGGGTACGAAAAGTTGTAAACGGTACTAAATTTGGTACAAATTGGATTTGGGTGAACGGATAGAGCTGGAATCCTGAAATTTGGAATTTAATTACTGTTGGAGTGTAGGATTGAGTTAGTATTAGAAATTTATACTTATGGGTACGGAAAGTACTAAATGGTACTAAATTTGGTACAATTTAAATTTAGTTGAACGGATAGAGTTGGAATCCTGAAATTTCGAATTAAGGTTACTGATGGAGTGTAGGATTGAGGTAGTTTTGGAAATTCATACTTATGTGTACGAAAAGTAGTAAATGGTACCAAATTTGGTACAATTTGGATTTAGATAGACATGGAAAACGGAAATTTCGAATTAAGGTTACTGATGGAGTGTAGGATTGAGGTAGTTTTGGAAATTCATACTTATGGGAACGGAAAGTACTAAATGTACTAAATTTGGTACAATTTATATTTGGGTGAACGGATAGAGCTGGAATCCAGAAATTTCGAATTAAATTGAAATTTCGGAAAATTCTAAATTTGGTATAAGTTGCATTTGTATGGAGAGATAGCCCTGTAATCCGGAAATTATAATAAATAGTAAATAATAAATAATAAATAATAAATAATAAATAATAAATAATAAATAATAAATAATCTATATATATAAAAGAGCTTAGTGAGTGAGTGACTGACATATCATCGCCCAGACGAAACCGCTGAAGCTAGAAAGCTGAAATTTGGACTGTGGGTTGCTGTCGGTGTGTAGGGGTGAGATAAGGCTGGGTTTTTGGAAATTCGACCTAGAAGGGTACGAAAAGTACTAAAAGGTACTAAATATGGTACCCTTTGTATTAGGCAAACGGGAAGAGCTAGAATTCTGAAATTTGGAATGAGGGTAACTGATGGAGAGTTAGAAAGATGTACCAAAGGGTTTTTGGAAATTCGACCTATAAGTGTACGAAAAGTTACTAAATTTGGTACCAATTGTATATTTTGATCAGATATAGCTACAATCTTCATATTTGGTATGGGAATCAAGGTTGGGAAGTGGCGTTAATATAGGGAAATGATTTTGGAAGTTCGTACTTATGTGTACGAGTAATACTAAATGGTACTAAATTTGGTACAATTCGGATTTGGGTGACCGGATAGAGCTGAAAACCTGAAATTTGGAATTTAGATTACCGTTGAAGCGTGCGATTGAGATATGGGTGTACTTTTGGAAATTCATACTTATGTGTACGAAAAGTACTAAATGGTACCAAATTTGGTACACTTTGGATTTAGATAGACATAGAAACCTGAAATTTGGAATTATGATTACTGATGGAGTGAAGGATTGAGGTAGTTTTGGAAATTCTTACTTATGGGTACGAAAAGTTGTAAACGGTACTAAATTTGGTACAAATTGGATTTGGGTGAACGGATAGAGCTGGAATCCTGAAATTTGGAATTTAATTACTGTTGGAGTGTAGGATTGAGTTAGTATTAGAAATTTATACTTATGGGTACGGAAAGTACTAAATGGTACTAAATTTGGTACAATTTAAATTTAGTTGAACGGATAGAGTTGGAATCCTGAAATTTCGAATTAAGGTTACTGATGGAGTGTAGGATTGAGGTAGTTTTGGAAATTCATACTTATGTGTACGAAAAGTAGTAAATGGTACCAAATTTGGTACAATTTGGATTTAGATAGACATGGAAAACGGAAATTTCGAATTAAGGTTACTGATGGAGTGTAGGATTGAGGTAGTTTTGGAAATTCATACTTATGGGAACGGAAAGTACTAAATGTACTAAATTTGGTACAATTTATATTTGGGTGAACGGATAGAGCTGGAATCCAGAAATTTCGAATTAAATTGAAATTTCGGAAAATTCTAAATTTGGTATAAGTTGCATTTGTATGGAGAGATAGCCCTGTAATCCGGAAATTATAATAAATAGTAAATAATAAATAATAAATAATAAATAATAAATAATAAATAATAAATAATAAATAATCTATATATATAAAAGAGCTTAGTGAGTGAGTGACTGACATATCATCGCCCAGACGAAACCGCTGAAGCTAGAAAGCTGAAATTTGGACTGTGGGTTGCTGTCGGTGTGTAGGGGTGAGATAAGGCTGGGTTTTTGGAAATTCGACCTAGAAGGGTACGAAAAGTACTAAAAGGTACTAAATATGGTACCCTTTGTATTAGGCAAACGGGAAGAGCTAGAATTCTGAAATTTGGAATGAGGGTAACTGATGGAGAGTTAGAAAGATGTACCATAGGGTTTTTGGAAATTCGACCTATAAGTGTACGAAAAGTTACTAAATTTGGTACCAATTGTATATTTTGAGCGGATATAGCTACAATCTTCATATTTGTTATGGGAATCAAGGTTGGGAAGTGGTGTTGATATAAGGAAATGATTTTGGAAGTTCGTACTAATGTGTACGAGTAGTACTAAATGGTACTAAATTTGGTACAATTTGGATTTGGGTGAACGGATAGAGCTGAAAACCTGAAACTTGGAATTTAGATTACCGTTGAAGCGTACGATTGAGATGTGGGTGTACTTTTGGAAATTCATACTTATGTGTACGAAAAGTACTAAATAGTACCAAATTTGGTACAATTTGGATTTAGATAGACACGGAAACCTGAAATTTGGAATTAAGATTACTGATGGAGTAAAGGATTGAGGTAGTTTTGGAAATTCTTACTTATGGGTACAAAAAGTAGTAAACGGTACTAAATTTGGTACAAATTGGATTTGGGTGAACGGATAGAGCTGGAATTCTGAAATTTGGAATTTAATTACTTTTGGAGTGTAGGATTATGTTAGTCTTGGAAATTTATACTTATGGGTACGGAAAATACTAAATGGTACTAAATTTGGTACAATTTAAATTTAGTTGAACGGATAGAGTTGGAATCCTGAAATTTGGAATTAAGGTTACTTATGGAGTGTAGGATTAAGATAGTTTTGGAAATTCATACTTATGGGTACGGAAAGTACTAAATGTACTAAATTTGGTACAATTTATATTTGGGTGAACGGATAGAGTTGGAATCTTGAAATTTCGAATTATGGTTACTGTTGGAGTGTATGATTGAGGAAGGTTTGGAAATTCTTACTTATGGGTACGAAAAGTACTAAATTTGGTACAATTTGTATGTGAGTGAACGCATAGAGATGGAATACTGAAATTTGGAATTAAAACTACTTTTGAAGTGTAGGATTGAGGTAATTCTGAAATTCGTACTTTTAAGTACGGAAAATACTAAATTTGGTATAAATTGCATTTGGATGGAGAGATGGCGCTGGAATCCGCAAATTATAATAAATAGTAAATAATAAATCATAAATAATAAATAATCTATATATATAAAAGAGCTTAGTGAGTGAGTGACTGAGTGAGTGACTGACATATCATCGCCCAGACGAAACCGCTGAAGCTAGAAAGCTGAAATTTTGACTGTGGGTTGCTGTCGGTGTGTAGGGGTGAGATAAGGCTGGGTTTTTGGAAATTCGACTTAGAAGGGTACGAAAAGTACTAAAAGGTACTAAATATGGTACCCTTTGTATTAGGCAAACGGGAAGAGCTAGAATTCTGAAATTTGGAATGAGGGTAACTGATGGAGAGTTAGAAAGATGTACCATAGGGTTTTTGGAAATTCGACCTATAAGTGTACGAAAAGTTACTAAATTTGGTACCAATTGTATATTTTGAGCGGATATAGCTACAATCTTCATATTTGTTATGGGAATCAAGGTTGGGAAGTAGTGTTGATATAAGAAATTATTTTGGAAGTTCGTACTTATGTATACGAGAAGTACTAAATGGTACTAAATTTGGTACAATTTGGATTTATGTGAACGGATAGAGCTGAAAACCTGAAATTTGGAATTTAGATTGAAGTGTACGATTGAGATATGGGGGTAGTTTTGGAAGTTCGTACTTATGTGTACGAAAAGTATTAAATGGTACCAAATTTGGTACAATTTGGATTTAGATAGACATGAAAACCTGAAATTTTGAATTAAGATTACTGATGGAGTGAAGGATTGAGGTAGTTTTAGAAATTCTTACTTATGGGTACGAAAAGTAGTAAACGGTACTAAATTTGGTACAAATTGGATATGTGTGAACGGATAGAGCTGGAATCCTGAAATTTGGAATTTAATTACTTTTGGAGTGTCGGATTGAGTTATTGTTGGAATTTCGTACTTTTGGGTACGGAAAGTACTAAATGGTACTAAATTTGGTACAATATAAATTTTGTTGAACGGATAGAGCTGAAATACTGAAATTTTAATTTAACATTACTATTGGGGTGTAGGATTGAGCAAGTTTTGGAAATTCGTACTTAGGGGGAACGAAAAGTACTAAATGGTACGCAATTTGGATTTGATTGAACGGATAGAGCTGGAGTGCTGAAATTTGGAATTAAGATAACAGATGAAGTGTATGATTGAGGAAGTTTTGGTAGTTCGTACTTATGGGTACGGAAAGTACTAAATTTGGTACAATTTGGAATTGGGGGAACGAATAGAGCTGGGATCCCGAAATTTGGAAGTAAGATTACTTATGGAGTGTAGGATTGAGGTAGTTATGGAAATTCGTACTTATAGGTACGGAAAGTAGTAAATGGTACTAAATTTGGTACAATTTAAATTTAGGTGGACGGATAGAGCTGGAATACTGTAATTTGGAATTGAGATTACTTATGGAGTGTAGGATTGAGGTAGTTATGGAAATTCGTACTTATAGGTACGGAAAGTACTAAATGGTACTAATTTTGGTACATTTTGGATTTGGGTGAACAGATAGAGCTGGAATCCTGAAATCTGTAATTATTTATTTATTTATTTATTTATTTATTCAAATCCATTCTAGTAATACTAGGCCTACAAGACCATATAAACGTATTACTTAGCATATAAATCCTGAGTATTTAATACTACATTATAAAATATACAAAATTATTGACATCTATAATCCTTATTCTTGGCTCCCCAGCCGTAAAAATATATATAAAAAAACAAACAAATGTAAAATGGCCAAGTGAACAATAACCCATACAAGCTACAATTATGTAACTAAATGATTGAAAACAACAATACGTAGTTGCGAAAAAAAGACAAAGTGATAAAATTGTATTTCAAACAGTTCGGCGTGAAATTAGATGAGCATGAAGTTTCTTTCTAAACACATTATTAGAGTGAGAAAATATCCTTAGTTCATGAGGCAGTGGATTCCAGGTACGTGCAACGCGAACTAAGAACGATCTTGCATATGTATTTCTAATAAGTATAGGAATATTTATCTGCGGATTTCTTATTGAATGGAAAAACGTAAAGCTCGAATATAGGGACGTAGGTTTTCCAGACTTAATAATATTGTAAAAGGTTAAGAGGATACGAATAGATACAAAGTCAGCAAAAGAACACCCCAGAAAACGTTTCACGTATTCGGAAATATGACTTCTGCGGGGAACGTTGAAAACGAATCTCACAACCGCATTCATAGCTCTCTGCAAACGAGCAAGTTGGATACCTACGCAGCCTGAGACAACTTCTAAACCATATAATATGTTAGACATTAGCATGGCATGGGCTAAACATTTCTTGACCCGAAGAGGCATGTATAGATTGGAAGCATATATCCTTCTTAGCAAAGACCAAATTCTTCCAGATAAAGCATCAATATGTTGTTTAAATGATAGTTCATTGTCAACTACAACACCTAAAATCTTGTGGTGCGTAACAAAATCGATATAGTTATTGTGCAAACAGATGTTCATATCAGGAGCTGCGTTCTTAGTCCTACCAAACATTAAAGCCTTAGTTTTTGAAGAATTTATAGTAAGATAGTTGGAGGTTGCCCAACACAAAAATTGCTGAAGACATTCATTTATAGAGTTCTCGAACGATAACAAATTACTAACGTGACCTACAAAAATCAAGAAAATATCATCTGCAAATTGAAATGTCCTGCAAAACTCAAAATCTAAGGCATCACGCAGGTCATTAACATAAAGAATGAACAACAATGGTCCCAAAACAGAACCTTGCGGTATACCACTATGAAGCGAAACTGTGTCGGACTGACAGCTGTTAGCAACAACAAACTGACATCTGTCTCTTATGTATGAGTAAATAAGCTTGCAGGCAGTGAAAGAAAAATTAAAATTGTCTCTTAGTTTTGTAATCATATGAAAAAAATTTATAGAATTGAAAGCTTTCGATAGATCAAGAGATACTAAAACACTTAACTTTCCTTCATTTATATTCTGACGAATGAAATCAGTTGCTTTCAAGAGCAAATGTGTTGTGTTGTGCCCCTGACGGAACGCATACTGGGTATCTGAAATCAAATTAGATGTGTATTCCAAAATCTGATCTTTCAAAATGACTTCGACGACTTTTGAAATAGCTGGAAGGATAGATATAGGGCGTAGGTCGTCAGGACTACGAACATTTTTTGTTTTTGGAATAGGAACCACTCGGGCATTTTTCCAAGCTAACGGAAAAGTTGAAGATGTTAAAATATAGTTCACCAAATGCAAAATATATTCTGAAATATAGGGGTAGACAAGTTTTAGGAAGTGTATAGGAATTCCATCAACACCCACTGATTTAGATTTAATTTTGGTCATAGCATCAAAAATCTCCACTGCAGAAACACATCTAAATGAAAAAGAGGAAGTATTGTCACTGAATTGGGTAAGATCCAAATCATTATTTGATGTTAGATTGCCTTGCGCAAAAAAAGTATTTATGTCATTTACATCGATATCAAACTCAGGGCTGTCATGCTGAACACATCCCGAGTTTTTGAGTAGTCTCCACATTTCAACAGAACTCATGCTACCAAAAAGCTTTGAAAAATATCTACGTTTCGCCCTGCGAATAACAGTCCTTGCTTTGTTACGATACCTACAGTACTTTAACCAATTGTCCTGAGTCCGAATAGACTGGAAAGCTGAAAATGCCAGATCTCTTACTGACCTTGCAAACGTTACATCACATGCTTGAAACCAATTACTTGATGATAAATGTATTTTCTTTCTAATTACTGGTACACAAGTAAAGAGATTCGTTAGCAAATCACTTATATAAGAACACTTTATGTTTACATCTATTGCATTTAACATTGCATTACTGTCAAACGATTCAAGAAAAGAAAATAGGCGATCCCAATCTACATTGCTAAAATCACGAAATTCTATAAAGTCGGACGGACAATGAATCTTGAAGCCGAGAGATCCAAAAACAAGGGCATGGTCAGACACAGATGGACATTGGACCTGATCAAAATGGCTTAGGCACGAAATATCACTCAAAATCATAAAATCAATAAGTGATGTAGTCCTTCTTCCTAGATCGAAATGCGTTGGTTTGGAATTATGTACTACAGACATACTATAACGTGTACAGAAAGCTCGAATAGCATTCGCTTTGGAGGCATTAAAAAGATTGGAGTTAAAATCTCCTAAAATTATAACATTGGAATATTTAGAGATTAAATGCTTATGATGGTGTTCAAAGCAAACTAGATTTCCAGAAGCCAAGTAGACAACGCCAAAAAGAATTTTAACATTATCAAAATGAGTTTCAATAAATAACGATTCACAACCTACAACAGAAATCTGAAATACAATTCTATACGAAAGTCCATTGCATATAAATATTCCGACACCCCCACCCCTGCCAGGACTTTGTCGGTCATTACGACAAAGCCTGTACCCGGGTAAGGAAACAGCATTATTACTAATCTCAGAAGATAGCCATGTTTCTGATACAGCAAACATATGAAATATGCTATCTTTTAAGATTTGTCGCAATTCATCAATTTTATGATGGGGCTTGATGCTACGGCAATTTAAATGCGCAAATTTAAAATTTTGATTGAATGGATTAAGTACAGATTTAATGTAAGAGTTATTGTTCACAACTGGACCAAGATTATCATTTAAATGCATCATTAGGCAAGAAATAAATTTGGGAGGGGAACCAAGAATTAAAACTAAAGACTATTACTTTTAAATATAAATGCATTATAACAATTCAAAATTAACACATTCATACAGCTGATCATTAATTTGTATAAAAATGAGATCATTATTCATTACACTAATAATACAGAAATATTGAAATGACTGGAAAAAATACTTATTTGAGGGAATAAGAAAATACTGCATACACATTACTAGGATGAAGCGCCCACTAAACCATTCAGAAGCGAGTTACACTTGTTGGCGTCAGCATACATTTCTTTCCCGTCCGAAATAAATATTTTGGCTTTCAATTCATTTGAATCATTTATTAAGATTATCTATGGAGTGTAGCATTGAGGTAGTTTTTGAAATTCGTACTTATGGGTACGGAAAATACTAAATGGTACTAAATTTCGTACAATTTATATTTGGGTGAACGAAAAGAGCTGGAATCCTGAAATTTCGAGTTAAGGTTACTGTTGGAGTGTGGGATTGAGGAAGTTTTGGAAATTCGTACTTATGGGTACGAATAGTACTAAATGCTACTAAATTTGGTACAATTTAGATTTGGATGGACGGATAGAGGTGGAATCCTGAAATTCGCAATTACTGTTGGAGATAGTTATTGAAATTCGAACTTTCATACGAAAAGTATTAATGGTATTATGAATAGAGGTGGAATTTTGATATTATAGCCGCTGTTGGTGTGTAGGGTTGAGATATGGATGTGGTTGTGGATATACGTACAATAAGTGTACGAAAATTACTAAGTGGCACAGAATTTGTTCCAAATTGTTATTGTGTAAAGGCGTAGAGCTAAAATTGTGAAATCCGGTATTAGCATAGCAGTTGACGTTTAGAGTGGAGATAGAGAGCAAGTTTTGGAAATTCGTACTAATGTATACGAAAAATACTAAATCGCGGTTGGGATATAGTTTTGGATAAAAGGAAGTAATTTTTGAAACTTATACATACTATAAGTATTAAATTTGGTACCAGTTTGGTGTTGCATGAAGGGATATACATAGGTGGAATTGTTGTATGAGGGATTGTGTTGGTGTTTAGATACGGATTTTTTGAAATGCATACAAATTCTAAAATTAGGCTGAGGGCTGGATGATTTATTGAGAAATACGAAATGTACTAAATGGTATTAAATTTGACGTTGGGTTGGAAGATGGAAATGATGTGTTTTTCGTTCGCAATCATTTTCTTTTGACATAGTGAAACAGGCCCTAAATTGTGTTAAATTAACATAATTACGACAATGGATACGTTACGTTTCCATTAACTACATTTCCAAAATAAACAATGAACATCACTAAACATACCCAACATCAGACTTAACACGTCATATAAGAAAAATAAAAGCAAGAATTGGAAATTACTAAAAAAACTAAAATAAATTTCGATTAAGGTTGATTACATTCGTTAAATATTTTGTGAGGATTCTTAATTTACATTTATTTACATTTTTAGGTTGAACTAGAGAATGAGCAAAATGGCACAAGAAGAAGATACCAATTCTACCCTTTTTTATGCACGCAATGAATATTACATTGGAAACTTTATGGGATCTGTCAATTTCGTGCTTCCTGAGCAGGGAACTGCTGGCTCGGAATTATTATCCTACATGTACTTGTCGTATCTGGCAATAGATTCGGGTAGGCTGATTGCCAGCGATATCAAGGAGAACAATAACACGCCACTTTTGGCTCTGCGCTACATAAATGAAGCCTTCGAACAACCGGATAAAATTGAAGACATTTTAAATAAGCTGACAGATAAGGTGGCTGGGGAAGAAGATGAAACAAACATATGGCATATAGCTACTGCCATTGTCTACTGTTATGATGAGCAGTTTGAGAATGCACTTAAAATTTTACATGGATCCACTAACTTGGAGTCAATGGCTTTGTCGGTACAGTGTTTATTAAGATTGAATCGTATTGATCTTGCTAAACAATTAGTGGCCAAAATGCAGGAAATCTCCGATGACCATACATTAACCCAGTTGGCTCAAGCCTGGGTAGCTCTGTCAACCGGAACAGAATCTATGCAGGACGCTTTCCATATCTATCAGGAATTCTGCGAAAAATATAAGCCTACACCATTGCTATTGAATGGACAAGCTGTAGTACATTTGGGTTTGGAAAGGTACGAAGAAGCTGAAGCTGTTCTGCGCGAAGCTTTGACAAAGAAACACAATGATTATGACACATTAATAAATATGATGGTATTGGCACATTTAACCGGCAAATCTCAAGAAACCATTCAACGTTATTGGGAGCAGCTACGCCAATTCTATCCCAAAAGTCAATTTGTTAAAAATTTCGATAAAAAATCTGATGAATTTGATAAACTGTGTCTAAAGTATTCGATAGAAGGCACTGCCTAAATGATAAATACATGATTATAATAGCATACGTATACACTTATATTCCACTAAAAATAAATATACCTACTTATATTTCAATATTAAAGAATGTTTCAGTTTTATTTATATAAAATTTATAATAAATCGTACCTATAAATATTAATATCCAAGGATCCACAATGTAATGTAACCTTCAGTAGCTAAAAAACAAAAACAATTAATAATAACAAAACATTTCAAAACAGGTCTACACATACTTTTGTTTGAACCCATATTTCTTACGCTCATAGAAAAGATCTGTTTTAGAACTTCCAAGATTAACAATTTTAGGACATCCATCACGCTAGAAATAAAAAATGGAAACGGCATTTAATACCAAGACAACGGTGCAGACCATACGACAGACTTACATCTTTTTCTTGTGTTGTACATTCTTTGCAATAGTAGGCATCAGAAACTCCTGGTCCACCACATATGACACATCTACCCTGATAGGAGCCATAATTGCATTCGTCACATATCCGAACTAAAGTACATGGCCTTACGTAGGAGTCACAAATAACACACTTTCCATCGCATTTTTCACATAAACGACCAATAGCTGAACAAAAGATTTAATAAATTGCTCAAAATATAGGAGGGTATAAGGATCTTACCGACACCTGGCTGTTTGCGACAAAATATTAAATCAGGATGATGCTTTGCCATTTTTGTTTAATATCACTATCCTTTTATGAATCGTTGCTAATCCAGTTTTGTTATATTAGTATATTAGTTCAGAGTATGAAAGCCGGTTTAAATGTTTAGCAACTAAATCAGCTGCGAAAATCTCCAGGTGTTGTTTGAGCACATTGGCATCAGCGTAATGCAAGTATTACGCCATACGTCAAACCAAATATAAGATATCCCAGAAAATAGTTTAAAAAAAGCGCATTCCATGGCACGATTACCAAGTCCCAGTCCACACTAGAGTGATTTCATTGAAAAATTTCATGAAATTATGCGTCTCTAGATCGACTTCCATAGTAGAGTAAAATCTTATAGCCTGTTTCTGTATGTCGAAAGAAGAATGTGTGCGAAAGAAACACGTCCAAACTCTTGTGTGTTTTTCAAATATGTTTTTTGTTTTGAAGCAAAAGCAAAGGTAAAACTATTTCGAAAACTAAAGTTCGGGCGTGTTTCATTCGCACACATTCTTCTTTCGACATACAGAAACTGGCTGTTAAAATTGCTGCAGTGAGGAATTCGATTTAAGAACGCCTAATTTCATGAAATTTTTTAATGAAATTCACGCTAGTGTGGAACCGGGACCAATACTATGTTTACATTTACGAAATCCACTCGATTTCAAATGTCAATTCCTTTGCGTATACGTCAAATGAAAACTCATCTGAAATCGATTCGATTTCATTTGACGTTTGAGCAATAGAATTGACAGTTGAAACCGAGTGGATTTCGTAAATGTAAACCAAACACAAGTTAGGTAGATGCTTCAGTCCAGTTGATCGAATTTAAAACGTCAAAAAATAGGAATTCGCCATGAAAAAATAAAACAAAAACCCATGGTTCAATTACTTAAGGTAGAATTAGACATGACATAACCATAAGGCCATATCAATCAGCTGATTGAACCAAACCTATGGAAATCAATGTATTCGATTAGTAAGTAACCATGGTACAATTACAAAGGTAGATGCCTCAGCCCAGCTGATCGAATCTAAAACGTCAAAAAACTAGGAATTCGCCATGAAAAATCAAAACAAAAAACCATATGATTCGGTAAGTAAGAGATAGCATGTCTACACTTTAGCTCTGTTCCTTTACGTTCAAGAATCTTCAAGTTTTACCACTTTTTACTCGAAAAGCGTTCCTTTACTTCTGACACAATACAATTCATATGAGAGCAGTTTACAACTTTTACTACTTTTGCCGGTTTTACCATTTACAAAAGTAAAGGAACAGGCCATTTGTAGACAAACACAAGCGATAAAAAGAGACAACAAGAGATCATTTGGCGAAAATTTTGACAGTTTTCATTACAAAAAAGTTGCTTTGTTGTATCTTACTGCGAAAAGTAGTCTTCTTATCGATGTTTTGTAGGACTTATTTATTTATTTAACCCCAGCAAAATTTATTTGAAGTTGTTCCTTGTGAAGTAGTGATTGAATAGCTTTTTTGAAGCAGTCCACGCAGAGTCATGAAAAATGCAGTCCGTTCTTCACATTTTGACAATGTCCGATTTGAATCCATTTCATAAATTTTTCACATTTTAGAAATTTCAAAATTTTGCAAAAAAAAAAAAAAAACTTAAAAAGACAAAGAACATAATTTTTTTCTTGTTAATTATAATAACAGCAATATGTTTGCATCCATAAAAAGTAATTTTGTATACAAAAAATAATAAAAGTGATTTCGAACTACATCTTTGTTTGTAGCCAAAGAAGTAGTTGAATCATATGTTGTTGTGATTTATTCACTACAAAGAACTAATGCAAAATGTGTGCTTAAGAAGTAAATTAGACAGTATCCTCACTGCACCATGCCCTTGTAAAAATCATGACTTCTTTCACTTAAAAAGATGTAGTCCGAAATCACTTGCACTCATGATTTAACTACTTCTTTGGCTACAAACATTTTGCTGGGACATTATAGTAACAAAGCAAATTTTTTTCTAATAGAAGGATTTCTCATTTAAGGAAAACATGAGAAACAAATTAGAAGAATATTTCTTCCAAAAATTTAGAGGGTTAATTGGACCAAGGTAGATATGAGTGGAGCTCAAATGATAGTAAATGTCCTCTGACCGGTCCTCTTACTGAGTAAAACATAGTTTTTCCTTACATATTTTCTCATACTTTTTCCAGTCCAGTTTTTTTTTATTCTGTAAAATTGTTCGACTTCTACTCGTAGACTCATACAACCTGATTTACCCTGTAACACCATCGTGGTGCTATGGTTAGCATGCGTGCTTCGAATGAAGAATGTCGGGCAGTGACATCAAATTGTTCTTTCATTGCTTTGACTTTGCAATGTGTTGCCTAATTTAAATCAGTGATGGCCACCAACAACAAATTTCATATGCTCGCGGGCATACGACACAAACGTACACTGTAAACACATTCGTTCGGTTAATGCATCTGCAAATGTGTGTTTTTGGCAATCACTGGCTTAAATCATAATGGGTATAATAGAAGTTTCTCCTTGGTCCTTCAGGAATGTTGGTGGAAAATTATGCTTTTTTGATGGATTGTTTAATTTGACGGATTTTTGTCGGTAACCGAAAATGAGTTGCAGAATTCCACTTTTGAAAATGTTCCCAATAAAAATTTAGGTTTCCTTTATTTAGCCAAGTGTATAACCAGTTAATAAATATCCACTATTTGCATTCATATTAACTTCGGGATGTGTGCGATTTGGTAAAATCTGGTACATACGCAACCAGTTAGACGTCAAGTGCAAATTGGTTACCTTGGAAGAGGTCTTTAATTCCACATACAACTCCATTAATACTTCCTTGCACAAACTGAAAATCACTACCGGTCTCGATGGTTTCACAAATGGTAATAGTTCCTTTACCAAATTGGCGGGATGTTCCTTTGAAGCTATAACTAGGGAATCGAATTTGTTACGCATTAAATCAACAGCTCGTCGATTTTCTATTTGCCATTTTTGAACTGTTGGTTTCGGAACAGTTTCAGACAATGGCTCTTCCTTCTTTTCATCCTTTCCTAAAATTTAAAGTATTCCTTTATAGACTTTACATGGAGATAGATAAGCAACTACGATACTTTACCTTCGTCTTCTACTTCGTTTAATTTTTGTTTCTTACTGCTCGGTTCCGCTACCTCTGTTTCATTGGAGGTTTCTTCCGATCCTTGATAAAATTCTCTCAACACGGAATAAATGTTAACAGATATACATCTATTTGTTTGCTCTTCCGGTAAATTAAGTGCCAATAGAGCTTGTTTTTGTGGTACATTTCCCGGATGCATATGTACCATTGTGGCCTCAGTATTGGCGCCTATGGAATTAAGGAAGGCAGCCGGTAGCAAACCATTGGATCCACTTTCGTATAGCAAATAGTTTCCAAATGCCGAAACTCCAGAGTACGATATAAGTTGCGACAGAGTGTCCACTCTTATACCCATAACTTTTTCAGCATCTTGCCTGTAATATATTTCCGTAATCAACCGTATTGTTGGCTGCCTTATTTGCACAAACTCAAAATACTTTTTCTCTTTCTTTTTCAAGTATTTTTCTTGTGAGTATTCAGTCTTCGAGTGAAATGTCTTTGAATTTTCCACAATTTTTTCTATGATTTTGGTACTCTCTTTACACTCATCGCGTAACTGTTCTATATCCTCTGATTTTAGAGCCTGGGAATCTCCATCGTCCTTAATGTTCCGATTATCTTCACCGCTCTGCGATATGCCTAATACTTCACGGATATTTCTCATTTCCAGTTCAGTGCACAACTCTAAAGCGTGTAAACGCTGTCGTCCTCGGTGGCTTTTACCCAGATCTTCTTTTGGACACATCCTAAACGTGGCTCCGTAAGGTTGATCCAGTAATCCCTTAAGCTCAAGCTGTTCTTTTCCCAATGTTGCTGTTGCATCTAAATTGCCAAACTTTTGTAACTTTGTATATTTCTGTCGTTGAATAACAATATAGTCTCCAAGCTTAATTTTTGGTTGCTCCTCCATGGTTGTCATAGTTCCTTAGATTTATTACAAACAAAGTAACACGTGGGACGTGGGTTGTTTTTGATGTTTTATTTTGCTTTTTTTAATTATTTGTTTAGAAGAAGAAGGAAGAGTAGGAATCTCTATCTCTTCTATAAAAACCCCAACAGAGTTGCCATTTGCTTCTATATTTAAAAAATTGCAGGCGTACAGCAGCATTACAGCAGCGTAAAAGATTATATGCCTGTTTTCAATATCATAAAGGAAACATTAGCTCTGTGCCAGAACTAAAAAGTTTTTACAATTTTTACCACTTCCCGTTCCCGTACACAAAATTTATATGAAAATCGTTTACGACTTTTGCCACTTTATAAAGTACGGGAACAGGCCAATTGTTATCGTAGTAAACATTTTTCCTAGGCCTGATGAAGGTATATTTGATACGATAAAAAAAGCGTTTCTAAAATGTAAAGGCCTCCACTCACCTATCAGTCATGCTGTCAGGCCGATGAACCCTTAGTTTTAGAATCCACCTATTAAGAATAAATCGGATTCATACAATTTGGATTGTCGATTTAACAATGTGGGATTAACTGATTTGCCCCAAACTTCACACAGTCTAGTATTTCTAACCAAATTAAATAAAGTTAATAAAAGTCCAAAAGTCTCTTTTCCCAAAATTGCACATATCGCACCCGTTCGACAAAAGGGTAGTAACTCAAAATTTTGAAATTTTCACTTTTCATCAAAAAGCGATTCATAATAAACTCCAACTGTAAAAATCTCAAATTGTTTTGTCTACTCTTTCCAAACCAGCCTATATTTGGTTTGATTCTTTTATTTTCAGTCGGCAAAACTGATTGATAGTTGTTTTCTATCAGCACCAATGGGCAACGCATTTTTCCATTATCAGTTATTTGAGATTCATATAGCCCGATCAAGAATGTAAGCTCCGCGTGAGTTTTGTCTTTCTGCTGTTGCAAATTAAAGGAGAAAGTGAAACAACTCACGGGGAGTTGATATTCATGATTGGGCTGATAAATTTATAAACGAAACATACGATTGATACAAAACATCGATTACCTATAAAGTATTGAACTTATATTTTAAAATAGCATAAATGTCCTTCATTTATAAACGGTCTTCAAACTTCAATTGCGGTATAATAACCCAATTTTACGTGGTTCTTCAAATAAATAAAAATTGTAGTACACAACTTTTAAAGTTTGAATATATGTATGTATGTATATCTAAATTATAATTATTTTAAAAGTCTAAATTTGGACAGGATTAAGATTATTCCGAAGCGTTTAATGTATGTCAAATAACTAATCATAATTTAAATATCAAACCTTGCACGACAATATAGGATAAGTAATGTTGGAATATATACGTAAATACTTTAAGAAAAGGCGGGGACTTCCTTCAATTTAAACCAATGTCCACATTCACAGCGTTTCGGACAGCCTTTCTCTAACCACATATAGTTGACGAAGCGATTTTCATTACCTTTAAATTATAGCCGTGATATTAACGCCTTCCACATACATAGACATATTTTTTAACTTACATATGCAACCAATAATGCGACCACTGAAAGCCGATGGTATAAGTGTAGGATTCTCCTTGGTACCACTGCCTCTTTTAATAACCGCCATGTGATAAGGATCACAGTTTCCTTCAATGAAAGCCAAAACTTCTTTTTTCTGGAGACCAGTACAAAGGTCTAAGGGATCGGGCATTTCTTATAACAAAAAAGGTTGCAGATATGAAACCTTTAATAACGATTAATAAAGAATTCTTACTCTCCAAATTATTGGATGTCGCATAGAAACCTCTTCTAATTAGCGGAGCTATTCCATAAATATAACGACGAGATAGAGAAAACATTTTTGTGCCAAAGGTTGTTTTTATGCTCAAGCTTTTTATGACAACTTTTTCACCGATTGTGAAAATAAAAAAGTCAACTACTTCATTTCTCACTGGCTCAATTTTATAATACTACTTTATTAATTTATGTGGGAGTTCTCATAGAATTGTTTGGTTTCATCTTTAATTGTTTTAACTTTATTTAGGCTTAAACATAACAAAGCGTGCTATGGCGGTGTACAGCACAACATTTGTATTTGACTTCATCTCAAAAATTCAGAAGAAAAAAGTAACCTCGGGTCTTATAATTATTCCTTGAAGAATGCTTTGTTCCGTATAGATTGTTCCGGACAACAATAAGTTTATGAAATAATTCACATAGATGGTTTTGTTTAAGGTTACTTTTTACTTAAATTTCTTGGTAAACAGAACGATACTTTAGTTTTTTAAAGGAGTTACATTTTGCCTAATTTAGACTGCAGCCTTTTCGATCAATTTGAACCAGTGACCGCATTCACAGCGTTTTGGAGTACCCTTTTGAAGCCACATCCATTGAACGTAGGTTTGATCTTCTTCGCCTGTAAAGTGAATATGTGATGCTATGAGTTTCATGTTTTAAATTTAATAATCATTTTACTTACAGATGCAACCGACAATACGGGCGTCAAAAGCGGAGGGTATCAGGTTGGGATTTTCCTTTGTGCCAGCACCACGCTTGAACACTTTCATATCGAAGGGGTTGTCATTGCCAGCAGCCTTGGCCAACAATTCACGCTTTTCAATACCAGTGGCGTGTTCCATGGGATCGTTCATCACTAAAAACAGCACATTTGATTACCATCACGTAAAAATTGAAACCAACAAAAAGACGAGGCGTTCATCCCTGTCTACAACACTACACACAGTTAATATGAGACTAAACCATACCATTTGACTAGGTTGAAGTAGATTGGTTGATTGATGTTTATATTAAATAATAATCGCAAATGGACATCTACTTTATAAAGAAAAGATATTCGTCTGTTGAGAAGATACTTTTTTACCTATTGTTATAGGTTGAAAGTGACGCTATCCGATAGTGATGAACAAGAACATGTTACATAAACATTAAAACAACTTCAGTAAAACAATAGTGACGTATTCCTATATGGAAAATTATTTCACATCTTTATATTTTCAAAATTATTTGGAAACATTCTTAGCTGTTTCTTATTTTTCTGTCCATCGAAAGTTTGCAACTCATCTGATTTTCTGTACCACCACCGTTGCATGAGTGTGTGTGTTCATCCCGTTAAAAGTGTTACATAAAGCCAATCAGATTTCAGTGTATTCACACCAGAATTTTCTTCTTTTCATTTATGTTTTCCATTTTTTCTTCGAATTACGGACATTTTACAGAGATTTTGATTTGGTGTTACGTAATTAACGCCCCCCCTAACCCACAGCATATTCCATTTCCAGTCCAATAGAACTGTCAAAAACAGAGCCTCGTTTTTTCTTGCTGGGAAATTAACCTTTTTTGGAAAAGGAAGAAAAACTTACTCTTGCAGAAGCGAACTGGAGTGTATGTGACATTTTGACGTGCAGCGGCACGCAGAGCCATGCGTCCACAGACAGAAGCCATTTTTATGTTTATTTGCGGATTTTTTTAACTTTTAATAAAACTAAAATTTCGTAATTTCCACACACACGGGACTGCGGCGATGAAAAAATCATTCGTTTGACGGACAGTGCAGCGAAGTAACGAGTCACGGTTGATAAAATTGTACTTTTTGGAGACAATATTGACAGTGTTGTTTACAATCTGTCTAATTTCATACAACTCTGTTTGACGTTGTCTATGGAATTTATAATCAGCAACGTATGTCGTATAACGTTTAAACGATAACGCATTTACATCAAATGGGGTATAAGTAAATTGGGCTTTAAAATAGTACGTTTAGATTTACGAAATCTACTCGACTTCAAATGTCAATTCCATAGCGTATATGTCAAATAAAATCCATTGGATTTAGGACGAGGATTTATGTAACGTATACACAATGATACTGGCATTTTAGGCAATTACATAATTAAAATGAAAATACTTATTACAACGTTTGTTGAAATGAAATGTACCAACTTTGTTATGAAACAAACTTTTGAACATGTGTAGGACATGACCTCGCAAAGAAATCTAAAGGTCTGGGTACATAAGCTGCTTTGCCTGGTTGCCTTGCTTTCCTGCTTCATTATTGGCATAATAAAAATAAAAGAATAAAGGAGGCCGAGCAAATTTCGAACTGGGCTGCCCTTTTCTTTTTTATTCTTTTATCAGAAGCGAGCGAGGCAGCCAGGCAAGGCAGCTTATGTACGTAAGCCTTTAGCCTTCCTTTAATTTTTCGTGGTTTCAATTAATTTTGTAATATTATACAAAACATTCAAAAAAAAAAACAGTTGCATGATTATTTGTAGTAATTCTGACAGGAGAATCATTACAGCCAGGCCATATTTTTTTATATATTTTCGAGCCTGCCCTAAAGGCCTGCGTACATAAGCTGCCTTGCCTGCTTACCTTGCTTGCTTCTGATAAAAGAATAAACAAGAAAAGGGCAACCCAGTTCGAAATTTGCTCGGCCTTCTTTA
The DNA here is from genome assembly GCF_047663935.1 of Musca autumnalis. Classification (NCBI taxonomy): domain Eukaryota; kingdom Metazoa; phylum Arthropoda; class Insecta; order Diptera; family Muscidae; genus Musca; species Musca autumnalis. Next base: position 1,745,616 of record NW_027411755.1, on the reverse strand, counting down.
CCCAATGATTACACATGCAAGTAACTTACAGACAGTTGTGTATACATATTATAGTCGAAACTTCAATTTTTTCGAACTGACACTTGCATGTGTAGACGTTCGGAAAAAAAATTGAAGTTACTTTCAAAGCACTTACATTGATTACTGACAAGAAAATTTTGTCGGCAGTGAGGTTGTTAGTTGGTGTGGCAATGAATATGTGTGAGTGTATTTGTGTTTTTCGAACTGCCACTTGCATGTGTAAACGGGGGGTTATTCTTTTATTTTTATTATGTCAGAAATGAAGCAGGAAAGCTAGGCAATCAGGCAAGGCAGCTTATGTACGCAGGTCTTTACTTTGACTTTTGTACATTCTCATTCTTTGAAAACAAAGATAGTTGGAAAAATATATTCTATTTTAACATGGTACAACAATATAAGGTAAAGTAAATACTACAACAAATACAACTCAACAACTACCAGATAAAATGAATTAGAGGGCTAATCGTAATACGTGCTCCCATTTGAAATTCCCATTGGAAAGTTCGATATGTTTTAAAATAAACGTGGGTGGCTTATCTCTCGCCGAAGAACGGGTTGTTCGCATCCCATATTTGACCTCGAAAAATTAATTTTCCAAGAAAATGAAATTTACTGCTAAATATTTTTGTTCGATCATTTTCACAACCTTGGGCGTGGATTATTGGGGGTAAGAGTGCATTGATCAAGTTAAATATTTGTAAGGCGATGAAGCATCATCCCATAGCACTGGGGCCTAATTATTGCTCTGTTCCAGAAGCTACTATTTTTTACTACGATAACATTTTTTCCTTTATGTTATCGAAAAAAATAGTAAAAATTAGTAGATTCTTTCAGTACTGGAACAGACTACATGTGATTCGATATTGAGTTGTTTCGAACTGAGTACTGAAAGTTGAGATGACAACATTCGTTATCGAGTTGTTGAACATAGATTTCCGAGTAATTTCTCGTAGCCAAATTGAAAAAAACAATGAAAGATTTCTTGTTGTCTTTTTGTTTAAAATGTAAAAATTGTTGTTTGTTGTCGGTTTATAGAAGAATAACGAAATTAGTAAATAATTGTCAGCCTTTTTACATAAAATAACAAGAGAAATTGGGAGAAGTCCTTTGCAGTCGTTTTGAGAAATTGTGATAAATTAGAATTAAAATAAATATACATATGCATGCACTTATTAACCAAAAACTAGTGTTTGCAGTCATTAACAAATAAGTTAAAAAAATCATTTCTGCAGATAAAAAATTATTTAACATTAATAGCCTTTATTTTATAGGTGAACACCTTTTAATAAAATATTAAACATTTCTTTTATGTTTATGTTTAAACATTTTTCCTTTATGTTTCTGGAAAAAATAGTAAAAATTAGTAGATTCTTGCAGTTCTGGAACAGGCCATAAATGCAAGAGTATAAATACATAACATAATATGCACATATTTTGTATGAAAATTACATGTAAGATTTTTCACATGTATGACATCAGCTGTTCTGTAGTATTAGTATGCCCAAAGTGACAACCCAGCTTTTCCGAATTCGTTTCGAATTCGGACAGAATTTCTGAAAAAAATATCCGATTCTGATGCCGAATTCGTACCGAATTCGGTACGAAAGTTGTATGGACGTGGTCACCGAATTCGGAAAGAATTTTCTAAGGAAATTCTTAAAAAAATATTAGAGTTTCGCGACGAATTCCGTCCGTATTCGGAAGTAAATTCTTGGAAAATTCTGAGAAAAATTTAGATTTTCTGACAGAATTCGGTCCGAATTCGGAAGAAAATTTGATGAAAAATTTGAATTTTCTTAAGAAAATTTGTCCGAATTCGGAAAGAAATTCTGGAAAAAATTGGAGAAAAGTTCAGATTTTCTGAAAAAATTGAAAACAATTCTGACGCTGACGCCACGTGTCGTACTCTATAGAAAAAACCCCCCTCAGAGACAATTTTCTTTTAATGTGCTATTTATGGAAGATTCTAATTTCAAACTTTCTAATGATTTTGCCTGTTGTTATCATTTTATGATTAACAGTAGATCAATATGCAGAAGTATACTTCTACATATATGTTGAAGCCCTAGCTTGAATTATTATATGTAGAATTTATATTTAAAAAATTTTAAAATTGTATGTGCGAATTTTATGACCAGTCATTTTGTTCTTCGACATCAAACGAAAAAAAATCCCTTAGAAAATCCATTAGAAATCGGAACGAATTCGGAATGACGATTCTTAAGATTCTTTAGAGATTCTTAAAATAAACTTATAGAAAATTGGTCAAATTTCTAGGAAAATATTAGAGAAATCGGCCACAATTCTAAAAAATATTCAGAAAATCTCAGAAAAAATCTGATATCAGAGCCCTCGGAAAAATTGTTAGCTGGGAACATACATGTGACAAAACAGATGGTCTGATGGCCGCCTTACTTATATCTTTCTTAATTATATGGCCAATTATCTGGTCAATTTAGAACTATTTTAGTAAAGTGTGGGTTTTTCGTATAAATTAGTTGGAACTATGTCATGTTTGGCTTTATTTTGAACTTCTTACCGTGTACTTTATTTACAAATTTTATTCCAAATTAATATTCAAATGTTTGCATCGAAACAAGGCAAACATTTTTTAATACGCTGTCTTTCTTAATTATATGGCAGCCACTGTATGTAATCACTTAGGAGAAAAAAGATACCATGATAGATCCTCGACTTCCACATTTCATCATCATGTCCACATTGTTCCTTGGTGCCTATTACCATCTATGTTACAAACATTTGAGCCTAAACAAAAAAAGTATGCTACATATTTTCAAATTTTAATAGTTAATAGTTAAAGCAATAATAATACGAGTTAACCGTAGTTAATCTAATAGTATGTTTAGCTATAGTATGATTTAGTAAATTCAAATCCATTGCTTATACGTAAAATAAATCCTCATAAAGAAGGTTAACCCGACAAAAAGCTCTTATGTAAACATGGCATAATAAAAGTGCGAACATTCAAACTCATTTAATAATCGGCAAAGGAAAACAGTAGAAATTTATTCAACAGTGCGACCATTTTAGCATTTTTTCAACTAAATTTAGCATTATTTTTTGTATTTAGCCGAAAAATTTCCATTTAGCATTTTCAATTATTAATTTAGCATTATTCTATCCACGAAAAATGAGTTATTTTTGTACTTTTTTATAAAAAAAAATCTAATAAATGTTGGTTGAACTGAATAGAACAGCTCTGATTTAAAGGAATGAAAATGTGAATAAGCAAATAAAATAAAACAAGTAAAAAACGTTAAGTTTTGCCTGGTCGAAATTGTTATACCCATCACCACAAAATATTCAGAACTGATATGGAATAATTAGTTTTTCTTTTTGTTACGAAAGTACCAATGTCAGTATTTTAGGTGGAGAAGTTTTTTGATCGCTGGGAACTCCAAATAATTAATAATTCAGTAATCTAAAAGTTTTAAACTACATGAAATCGGGCGGCACCGTTATATGGGGCTATCACAGCTTGGGCCTATGTACTCAATTTTCGATGGAGAAGTTTTTTACTACTGCGAACTGACATCCAATTTTGCCCGAAAATGAAATAAAAATGTAAATAAAACTAAAACCGAGGTGTCGTTATATGAGCATGTGTCCGTGATTTTTGGTAAAGAAGTTGTTTAACCACTTTGAACCCAAATGACACCCAAAATAACTTAAATCAGCCGTTACCTTTTTGTGGGACCAATTTTTGGTTGAGAAGTTATTTGGAACCTTAAATACCAAATCATAGCTAATACAGCCTGAAAATGTAACCAAAGACAACAAAATAGCTGAAATCGGCCGGTACAGTTTTATAGGGGGTGAAGAACGTGTGTCCTATCTCAATTTTTGTTGATGCCAGAGTGATGCAAATATCGACTAAGATGTTTGGTTCCATCATTAATATATAAGTATGCATATACTTTATGGGGTCGCAAATGATTATTTCAATGGGCTACAAACGGAAAACACACTTAATATACCGTATATATACTGTGCTGGGGGGTAAACTTCATTAAAACAGGTAAGAAATTATCAGTCAGCTGTGCTGACGGAGATACGCCCTCAGCCACTGAACAAAAAAAAAAAAAAGACGAAACCAAACACAATAATTATGCCGTATATCTATATATATAAAAATGGTGTAAAAAGTGTATAGTAATTCATAAAATGAGAACGGCTAGGCCGATTTCTGTAAAATTTTTTGTCAGTTATTCGTATTTTCGAGGAGAAGGTCTTTATGGAAGAAAATTTTGGAAAATCTCTCTGGAAAAGTCGGAAAATTGGAAAAATCGAAAATTGAGTTTTTGTATGAAATTTTATTCCTTAATAGCGAGACGAAGTTCGCCGGGTCCGCTAGTAAAATATATTGATTTTGTAGCACGAGTTTGCTTTAAAATCTGTATGTATGTGGGGCTTTACCAAACATTTTTAGTAAAAGTTTTTGAGCTATTTGCACAATAGCCATTTAATGGATCGATTCCGTATTGCGAGGCGAGTCATGTCGAGTCGTCCATCGTCTCTGCCGCAAAATTTAAAAAATTCACTACGTAAAGCGATAGAAAATAATCGTCGATAACAAGTTATCGGAAATTAGAAAAAATATCAGAACAAGTTGTACACAAAAGTTATAGTTTTCTAAAATGATAAGCTCAGTGGAACTATTATGGAACTATTATATATATATAAGAAGATATAGTTAAAGTAGCATCTATCAGACGACACTTAAGAGATAAATCTAATCCTTAGAATTACCATCAATATTGTGAAAAAACTTATTTTATTCAAAAACAAATTTCCCGGGCGTTGTCGGATGCATTGACGGGACACACGTACATATGTATAATGGGACCAAAGGAAGATGTTCGCCATTTATATCTGGATGAAAAGGATATTTTAGTTTAAACGTTTTGTTGGCAAGTACGTGGTGAATTTCTACTTAATTTTGAGGTTTTTCATTTGTCCAATTTCACTGTTATTATAATCTTATGTCTCTTCAATTCCGTAGATCGCACCTGCAGGATTTGAAAGCATATTAATTTTCAGTATGTCTGCTACCGCTTGCTCCATTGAAGACAAAGATATTTCTTGTGATGGTCCACCTCCTGTAGCTGTAATGTTCTTCTTATTTTGAGACATTTTTTTCTTTAGTTTGGATTTAAAATGAGTTCATACTCTGTGCCATTCATCTGGTGTACGCACACAACTATTTAATTGCTCCGCAACATCCTTCCACACCTCATCAAAAGTGGCTTTAGTTTCGCCAAAAAGTCTGACTCCACGAGCTACGTTTGGGTGGGCTTCCATTTTTTCAACCAGCATTTCAAATTGCTGTCTTGTAGTAATTTTCACCATTATAAGTACTAAAACACCAAAAACGTATATAATATTAAATAAATTCACTTAAAATTAATGAAAATGTTACTTACGTTTCAATTTTTCGTTTTTATTCGTTAGTAAAAATGTACGGCGACAGCTAATTTGTTGTCGCCGGAAAATGAACATTACGGCGACAAAATTTGACGACGTCAGGCGAATATTGCCGTACGGAATCGAAAAATTGCATTCGGCAACGCGACACGACTCGCCTCGCAATACGGAATCGACCCATAAGTGTGTGCCGGCAAAGTTTTGGAGCTTTTGGGTCATTATCTCAGGAAGTATTGACTTACTCTGGAAAAAATGCAGCGTTGTAAATGATGCCGCTAAATCAACCTACTGAATAAAAACGATGCGAGGGGAGCTCTTAAACTTCACTTTTTTCCAAATTTTGTGTGGGAGGTACCCGAAGGAGTGGACCGATATTGTCCATATTCCAGCATGATACATGACTGGATGAAATAATACGATGTGCAAAGTCTGCACAAATCAGAAACTTCCTTCGAGAAGTATCTTGCAGATTTGCCATTTTGGTTGGTGCCGTCGGGGTTTCTTGTAGCTTTTAGGCCAATATCTCAGAAAGTATGGACTTGGGAAAGAAAAAAATTGTACCTTCGTAACCTACCGCAAAGACAACTTATATCCCGGTTACACTATTGTAGGTTATCCCACTGGGTTTAATAAATCCAGTGGGTTAATCTTTGCTGGTTACACTTACATAGGTTTTCGAGGACACAAACTGTCAGCTGATGTTTGTTTACGTATACATACAAAATAACACATAAATATCAAAAAAATAGTTTCCAAAAAATTAAAATGGTAACTATTGATGCAACAAGTATTTAAACAGTATTGTGATTGATTGGAAAACAAAAATATGGGACAAAATGTATAAATAGTAAGCAAAGAAAACATTAACAGAAAATGTAATAATAATAAAGCCGTGTTTTACGCTTGTACGATTTCTCGTATGAGATATCGTCCCCTCTTTGCTCATATTCGTATATTTTACACGCAGGGATACATTTTTGTATCATGGTACTTTTTGTTAAAAAAGTGTCTAATGTAAAAAAATAAATAATTTTATGATTTTCAAATAACTATAGATTTATAAAGGCCATAATATCTCATACTACCAATTGTAAAAGTGTAAAACACGACAAACTCTGTTGTAAAAACAGTTGCAACTTTTGGTACTTTTTGAGCATAGTTGCATTTTTTTGCACATATGTACATCGAATACAACACTGCATTTTTGGTGGATTTGTGCCGGATTTTTAAATAAAACCAGCAGTGAGAGGATTTAATTTTTATATGGCAAATCTGGTCAGATTTGACCAGATTAAGCAAATAAATCCCCATGAAGTGGGTTAACCCAGCAAAAAGCTGTAGTGTAACCGTGCTATTACTGAGAAGGAATAACATGATGTACAAAGTTTGGATCGAATCGATTGCTTCATTCCAGAGTTATCGTTCACACCATTTTACAGAAAAATTTTGAACTTTTGTGGGGGAGTAACCCGAAGGAGTGGACTGACATGTCCCATCTTCGAACTTTAACTAAGTTTGGTCAAAATATTACGATACCCAAAGCACAAGCAAGCCAGACAGACGAACAGACAGACAGACGGACGGGCATGACTAAATGGACTCCAAATTGTCTGAAACGAATTTCGTCCGAACATACTTGGGGTCTAAAAACGTTATTTCGATGAGGCACATTTTTGGTCATATCAAAGTGTATATGGTAAAAACCAAATTTCCTCTACAATTCCATTTGAAAAAAATTAAAAACAAATTGGGGGGGGGGGGGGGAGGAAATCTTCGATTTTTGGTATAAAAGTTAAGGAAAAAGTTCTTGTTTCAAATCTGTTCGCGTTCACAAAATTGGCCGATGCGCGCAAAATTTATAGCGGTTTTTATTCTCTTATAAAGAAAAAATATTTTAAAAATTTTTAATTGTTGTATTAAGAAAATGTATGCATATATCAGTAACAGCATTTAACATCATCATATATATAAAATTTCTAAAATTTTTGGAAACTAAAGTCACTTTTGATGAGGTGTGGAAGGATGTTGCGGAGCAATTAAATAGTTATGTGCGTATACCAGATGAATGACACAGAGTGTGGACTTAAATCCAAACTAAAGAAAAAATGTCTCAAAATAAGAAGAACATTACAGCTACAGGAGGTGGACCATCACAAGAAATATCTTTGTCGTCGATGGAGCAAGCGGTAGCAGACTTACTGCAAATTAATATGGTTTCAAATCCTGCAGGTGCGATCTACGGAATTGAAGAGACATGGGATGATAATAAATTGAAATTGGACAATCTGCTGAGGTAGAAAATGAAAAACTTCAAAATGAAGTAGAAATTGACAACGTACTTGCCAACAAAACGTTTAAACTAAAATATCTTTTTCTATTCAGATATAAATGGCGAACATCTTCCTTAGGTCAAATTATATGCACGTGTGTTCCGTCAATGCAACCGACAACGCCCGAGAAATTTGTTTTTGAATAAAAATAGTTTTTATTTTGACGCTTTTCCTCTTCTGTTAATTTGAAAACAATCCAAATTTTACACAGTTTTTCCTCTATTAACTCCAGAACTTCGCTTAATACCTTTGACAATGTGGGTTGAGCCATCCCGAGGTCAAAGTCATTGCCATGGGATTTTTGAAAGCTTCCTTCTGCAAAAAATCTTAAAGCAGCACACACTTTAAGGAGTGGCTGCATTGCTGTTGATCTGTGGGTTTTTTAAAGTCATTTCTTAATGCCTCTACTATATAAATAACAGCGTCTTAGGCTTTAAACCTAAAAAAATAACAATTATTTTGATGAATGTTGGAAACCAAACAAACTCACAATACTGATGGCAATTCTAAAGGATTGGATTTATATCTTAAGTGTCGTCTGATAGATGCTACGTTAACTATATCTTCTCCTCTATCATCTAAAAATAGTACTGAGCTTATAAATTTCGAAGAATATTCCTTTTGTTTACAATTTGCTCTGATATTTTTTCTCATTTATTCAAATCAAAACAAAAAACGCTCCGCTACATCACCGATAACTTTTTATCGACCATTTGATTTATCGCTTTACGTAGTACATTTTTTAAATTTTGTCACAGAGACTATAGACGACGCGACATGACTCGCGTCGCAATACGGAATCGACCCATAAGAGTAATATTGAAATTACAATCATTCAAAAAATTCATTCAAAAATTTTCATTTGAAAATTAAGAAACGCGAATTTGCCTCCACATTCTATTTTGAGTAAAAGACCCATATTACTCGCGTATCTCTGTAATTTATGACACGCGTTTGAAAGATTCCATTTATGTAATTTTTTACAGAAAATCGCAGTTTAGTACGCGTATTTTTTTAAAATATATTTTTGCTGATTTTTCAAGGTATCTATCTATATCCACGATTTTAGTGGAAAGATTCGATCGTGGAAGGGCTCATTTCACGTGGGATTCTAAGGAAATTGAATGACACTTGTAAATTTTAAACGCAAAAAATAGGGTTTTTACGAAAATTCACGCATCAAATGTTGGCATTTAGAATCCAATTACTAGGATTCTGTAAGTAGCACACTTATGAGATGTACGTTAAACGACGTAAAATCACGAGTTCTATAATCCTATTAAAATTCCGGCTTCAAAATGTCAGCATCAATTTTAGGTGGATGCAGTGGATATATCGAAAAATCATACAGTAGTATCATGTTGCCCATGGAGTATTCTTTCTTTGGGCATAAGTTCTATAAAATGTAATGTTAAGCCAGAAATCGGAAGGGAACATAAAAAAAACTTGTTGGCTTCTACCCAACCCATTTTTCTACATTGATGCCAACACAGCCTTCACGAAAATTAATTTTAATGGTCGACATTATGGGATCCCTCCCAAAACACTTAATTATAAAGAATTCCATTCATACTATATAGAATATGTTAACAGTTCGCGAATTCTGAATGGGTGAAACTCGGATTCATCGATTGTAAAACATTTTTGGTTTTTACCATATACCCTTTCTAGACTAAAGGCTGAGGCATGGTAGAATAATTTAGTGGTAGGCCACAGCTAACAGCTGATTACAATTTTTTTCTTATTATGACCTATTCTGTCAAAAGCAGGTTTGACATATCTTATTGTCGTTGACATTATGCAATAATAAAGGTAGATGCGTCATTGAACTTTTGCAACAAAAAAGGTCTGCTGTAACACTATATCATAAAATTGAAAACAACGACAACACATTTTTATTCGCGTGGTAAAATAAAATTGATTTTTTAATAGAAGAAGAATGATTTGTCAAGTATTGATATTAATTGAAATTTGTTCTAAAAGTACAGGAACTGAAAAATTCAAATATTGTAAAAATTCTAGCTGAAATTTCAACGTATCTGGAAATCGGATGCCAGCAATCACCATGTTAGATTAGCCAAATTTGTCAAATAAAAGATAAGAGAATTTGTATGTTTGTTTTCAGTGTCATATGTTTAGGTACAACTTTTGCTATTTTTGGAACAATTTTCTAGAAATAATATTCTGGGGCATAGCTAAAGTGATTTTTATTTTTTATTCTATTTGATACTTTTAACATAAACAGTGAAGTTCTAAATTTTATATATGTTTGTAAAACCGACTAACCATGTAGGTACATCTACCTTTATTGTTGCTCCATGACATTGGACGTTTTAAGCCATGGCTGCAGGGTTGTATTTTTCAGCGATTTTCCTACCTGTCCTACCTCTACTTAATTGTACCATTTATCATTATTTTATGGCATTTCAATATTTATTTTAGCATTTTAATCCTGATTTAGCTGCAACATTTTTTTAAACATCATTGGCATACACCTATAATATTGAGTAATTGTTCGTGGGTACTATAAACACATACATACATAAGTAATGCACGTTTAGAATGATAATGTGAACCTGCATTATGCTTACCTACGGAGATGCGCTTCCATTAGTACCATTCTTCGAAATTATATACGAGTATATGAATCTCATGCACAAAACATATTCATATATGTATATGAAATTTTATGTACATATATGTATATAGTTAGATTAGAATTACCTAACCGAAATGTTTAACAAATATATATTTGTATTTGCTTCGGTTGGCGCATTCTTTAATGTCGTCTGTTTGGTGGCAGAAGTCGTTTCTTATTTGGAAACTTTGTTGACGTTGAGAAAAACTAAATTTAATTTATTTCAACTATAAAAATTGAAGTAGAATGGAATCGATAACATGTTGATGGTATTATATTCTTTATTGTGTTCCATTTTTTGTGGGGTAAGATGATCGGGTTTTATGTTAACATGTTTTGGATTCAAATTATTGGATCGAAGTATCAACAAAATTTCGCAACATGTCTATAAACGTTGCTCTTTGAAATATGACGAATCAATATGAAGTTCATGTGAGAAATTAACGTATTCGCAGTGAAGTTTTTGCATAAACAACAAAAGTTTAAGATAATAAATTGTTGTATTTTTATTAAAGAAGACATGTGGAATTGTAGTTAGGGAAATATAACATAATACCAATTTAGATCAAAACGAAAAAAGCTAAAATTGTCCTTATATTATTAAATATTTGTTATCCAGGAAATGAAGAGACTATAAAAATATTTATGTTATTCAAACTGATGTCCTAACAGATTTGTTAGTCATATACTGATCTTGGTGAGATATTTTTTAAGCATAAAAAAGCGCCTGAGTTTTTGTTAGAAACACATAGAACTTTGTAAACTTCCGATTCTTAACGATTTCTTTGCCGTCTAAAACAATTATGGACTATGACAAATTTAATATACATTAAATATAAGATATAAATATTGTATATAAACAAATGCCACAATAAATACATACATATATCGAGCCCTTCCCGCGAAAATGATGTAAGCGACATTTTTTCGATTTTCGTTTTTTTACGGAAATCTATGAAGAATATTCCAACACACCATCTCCCAAATTTTTAGAACTCAGCCATGTACCGTTACGAAATTAGAGCAAAAACAATTTTGATGTAAGCGCCATTTTTGCTTTTTGTGTACATTTGTTTGTGACAGCGAATTGTCGCTTACATCAAATTGCACATTTACATACCATGTCGTTATTCAACTATATTACAAGAAATACGTTTTAATCTTATAATTCTTCGAATAAATACTTGCTATAAAATTAGTGTGCTTTGTTTTTAAATGGTAGATAAGAATTACTCTAAAAATGATTTTTTTCAAATAATTTTTTTTTGATGTAACCGCCACTTCTCAAAGTAAAAGCCTGATTGCGTGACAGCGAAAAAGATGTAAGCGACACAAACTACCGTTATATTGAAGATATTCCACAATTTTTTTATTTTTTCAGTAAATAGGATATAATAACAGAACTATACCAAATTTGAATAAACAATTTTGGTTATATCAAAAGTTATTCAATAAAAACCGTCTCCTGTAAAATTAGCTTTTTGTCGCTTACACCTTTTTCGCGGGAAGGGCTCGATATGTCAATACTGTAACATTACATTAGGAAATATAAAACTTGTGGGAATGAAGTTATTAGAGAATTGAAAGAACTTAATATTGTGAACAAGAAAATTTTAGAGAATTATTTAACGGAGAAATATCCAAAGGAAAAAGTTTCACACAATTTATCAATATTCGAAAATATTACCTTAAGAAATTCGAGATGAATCCACAAAAATACTCCAGAGAAATGCTATAAATTATAGTTTGTACTATAATATGTTCATATGTATGTAATAATGTTGGGAGCAATACATACTTCCGAAAATTTTTAAACAACACAAAACAATTAACAATCCACTTGATACGTCTCAGATTGTCTTGTGAGCGTTGTGAAGTCTTTTAAGCGCCTGCACAAAAGCAGTGTTGTAGGGAGAGTTCTCACACCAATGAGTGTTTATATGTATTTTAATTTTAAGTGGTTGTCGTCTTGTGGTCCCAATACCCAGAGGAAATACTCCCCCCACCTATTTGTTTTTGTGTACCGCTAATAATGTGTTGACAAATCGTACAACATAAATAACACGAATTGTTTCAAATCTGTGGAGGGTACTTACTTCCCATTACCGATTATCATGATGATCAAACTAATTGATCGCTATTGTTAGTGTCACAGCAAATTATGTTCATCACTGAACATAATATTGTAGGAGAAGTAGTGATACATGTATAAAAAACCGTTTAAAAACTAAGAATTATGAATCACAAAATTACCTGTCCCTTTAGTGCCCATGCAGGAAAAAGGAAGCTATAGGATTTTACAATCTTTAAAAAATGAAACAACAAACTAAAAATAATTCGTCCTGCTGTTTGCTGTGGGCAACTTAGAGAACCCAGCACATTTGAATTTTATAGCTTCTTTCATTTAGATGATTATTATGTATTATCACCTAAGAGAACCACAATAAATGCAACTAAATTTAAACTCCCATAGGTATATAATAATAGAAACAGAGTTCGTTTCCCTCAAGTAGCAATCTGAATACTCCATAAAGTATTGATCACAATTTGAACGGAATCACATGTCTGTAAATAAACTTTTTTACAAAAAAATAAACAAATTAAGAAAGTCGTAGGAAAAGGGATAAAGTAAACTACGACTAAGAAATGGTTTTTGATCTACATATGTCTTAAATATTTTTTCCAACACGCACATACACAAATACATACTTTTTTCTTCGGCATAGATTTCTACGAATCGGCATCAATGAAAAAATGACTGATATGGAAAGTATTTACCAAAGTGAAAGACAATGTAACCGGATACGTAAAGGAAGTTACCTTGAATGCATACCACATAGACATACAACCCAAAACAAAAAGAAGACTCTTGCACTCCAGAGCAAAACACCAGCAGCTAATGTTAGTATGAGAGTGCAAAAAAAAAAATGTGGCCCCTGACTGAATGTTTGTTTGCTTTGACATTTGTGAGGTTTCTTTTGTATTCCATTCATAAAGTGACTGCATTTGTCCATTAATGAAAATGAATTGTACACACATTTGATGATGACGGTAGCTTTGTACATGTCTATTGACAATTCAAGTGTCTTTGAGAAGATTCGGACTACTCACATGTAGACCAACATCAGGATTTAACTGCAGCTGGTCTTCTAGACGAATTGGTAAACATACATTTGCGGGCGTATTCAAACACAACTATGTATGTAAATATATGACAAATACTTTATTGGCGGTGCCGAGACTTTGAACTCAATAGGAAAATGGAAAGAAAATCATATCAAAAATAACAATTATTATTTTGATGTTACTTTTAACTACATATGTATATAGCTGAACATACTGCCAAATAAACCCATTAATGAATTTCATAGGGAAATTGTGGCGCCAACATGGAAGATTTGAGCAAAAATTAATATTTGTTGACAAAAATGAAGTTTGGATTTAAATCGTATGGGGTAGCTTTGTTTTGGTAATATGCTTTACTAAATATATAAATGTGTAAAGATGGGATGAGAGATCCATAGTCAAAAATTTTCTACAAGGTTCATTTAGTAAGGTTAGTCAGAAAGCAAATGAAGGCCTTCCTTTAGGCCGTTACATTATACGTTTTTGTCGGGTTAACCTACTTTATGATGATTTATTTGAAGTATTTGTGAAGGAATTGACATGTGAAACCTAGTGGGTTTGTTATATCCTTTTATATATAAACGTATTATTAGACTTCTCTTGATGTCAAATTTTTTATAGCGAGAAATGCCCAAAAAACGATAAAACTATGAAATATTATTGACACAATTGAAATAAAGAAGTTGTAGAAGTGTACTTTTGATTAAAATAAAATATTTTTTAATGCAAAAACGTGCAAAAGAAAACATCAGCTGGGCTTACAGGGTCACCTTGTTATTGCATCATGATTGTCAGAATTGGGCTTTAAGTCGTTTGTTCTACTTAGTAACTATGATAATAAAAAATGTAACATTTCTAACTGAATTTGATGTATATATTTACACTTACAATATGCCTGTTGGGCAATTAGGGAAAAGAATAAGCTATAAAAAACGCGGATCACAAAACTGAATTAAAAAAATAATTAAAACAAATAATACCACCCTCAAGTAATAATAGAAATAAATGGAAGTAATGGTCTGTTCTAGAACTGGAAGAATTTACTAATTTTTACGATATCATAAAGGATAAATTTTTATCGTAGTGAAAATTAGTGGATTCTTGTAGAACGTCACAGACCAAAAATTGTAGAACTTCAAAAAGAAAAAAATGAAATATGTATGTATGTATATGGGAAATGTTGCCAATTATTTCATATTCCATTTCCAAAAAATTGATTTTTTTGTTTTCGCGCTACATTAACGATTTTTGGTACATAGGTTAAGAAAAAATTCCCCAGTAAAAATCCGCTCGCGAGCAAATTTTTGGTTGTTACGGACAAAAGTTATGGCGGTTTTACTTCTGCTATTAAGAAAAAATTATTATAAAAACGCTAATTATTTTATTGAGCACAATTGTCACTAAAAAGTTATGGCGAAGTGACGTCATAAAGTAGATTGCATAATATTTGTAAAATGTTACTCAGCATTCGCGGAATTTACAAAAAATTTAAAAAATCTTAAATGTAATCCGATTTTTTTTAAATATATGTCCATTTACCCTTCAAAAATTACAAAAAAAAAACCGTTTTAAATAAAGACTCCACGGGGAATCAAATGAGACCAAACTTATAATCATCGGGATAGTAGTTAAGATATTATAGCCAAAATAAGCACATATTTGTGTTACAAAAAAACAAATATTGGTTTGGAATAATAGTTTTCACATGCATTCTAAAGTTGAAAATATTGGAAAAATTCTATAGGAGTACTTCTTTTGTTTTTCTTTCCCATTTGTTTTAGAAGGTTTCCCATTGAGGAAAGTTATTGGGTTGTTGAAATAAATCATTAGACTTCTTAAACGGAAATAGGGTTCAAATAAACCGCTTTAACTTACATATATGCATTATTATTATTAAAATATGTGTAAATCGCGTAATTATCAAAATCGTTTTGTCCGCATGTGATTTTCATGTACAGCAAGACCATATCTTTTAATTTGTATATATTTTTCGAAATATAATTTGGACGCTAGGATGTTGCATCTTCTGCATCTTAGCATTAAAAAACCTATAAAACATCGCTAATTTGCGCAAAGTTCATACAATTTCGTTCCGCATCCGGTTTTAGTGTCACCATGAAAATCTGCATCGATATATACCTATTTCAAGGCAATCAGTCAAGAACCGTGGATGTAGCATCACACACTATTTTTGGGATAAAATGAATGTAGTTCCCTTATCAGTGAAGTTTTTATATCTCTGTTTCCGCAAAAAGGAAGATGCTGCACTAGTTTTTTCATAGCAGTGGAAGCGGCAGACAGAATACGCGATAAAATGCGCGATATTTTAAAAAACAATATTAGGTAATTTTCCTACCTTGGAATTTCTCCTATCTCGCGTTTTAGTAGATGGATTTTAACGAATAATGATTTATTAGATCCGCATCGTAAAAATCCAAAATTTGCAATCATGCACGAGTAAATCGAATGCCAATTGTACAAATTAGACCCAAAATATATGATTTTTAGAAATTTGTTCGCACAAAATTTTCGTATTTGGATACAGATTTCTCTGAAGTTGTGTAGACTACATTCACGACACATATATCAAATAAATCAGAATCGTAAGTTCTTCATTCCTATATATGATTTTTTGAAAAACCTGTTTGCGGAACGAAATTATTAGAAAATTTCAAAAACGCTTAAAATCTGGCTTCAAAATATCAGCATCATTTAATGGTAGACGCAGACCAAATTTTGAAAAGTTATACATTAGTGAGATTATCCTTATTTAGTTGGCTTCTACTTATACTTTGACAGGAAAATCGTGAGAAGTGCGGTTTACTCACAAATCGAGAGAAAACAAAAAAAAGACACGTTGGCTTCAACCCATTTTTACCCATTTTCTAACATAAATATAGCCACAGCTTCCACGCAAATTAACTTTTGAGGCCAATATTTTTTGCCACGTCCAAAAACATTTCATTTTATCCATAAACATTTAATTTGTATAATATACAATCACAAGTCGCGTGTTCTAAAAGGGTAAACCTTGGCTTCAGCTATGTTAAATTTTCAAAAATATTGGTGATATACAGTTAGGCAAGAAATGTATTGCAAAAAAAAAAAAAAATTGTAGAAAACTTCATATTAATTGTTCGTTTATGGCAACAAATTATGTTAAATCTATACGGTTTTTTGTGCAAATCTCTTGCTATAGGTCCTTAAAACAATATTCCATCAAAATATGCAAAGGTTATTTGTGATTAATAACAAATACGGTCAAAAATAAGAAATAACTACTACTTGGGGGTGACAATAAAAGTATTGCAACGTGAAAATCAGTACTATAAAACTATAATATTGTTGCAAATTTTTGCGGTCATTGTGCATTTTTATGACTTTTGCGGGTAATAATAGACTAACAGTATTGAATGTAATAAAGTTCAGTGATAAATAATACGGTCATGGAGGGTCGCAGACAGGTAAAAAACGCATGGGGCCATATTAACAATAAACGATGACGAATCGGCCACAGGCAAGTACGCAAAGAATGAATATTTGACTCAATATGTATTGTAGGATAATGGAACAATGCAAAACAGTCAGATTTTGGCTTTGAAAACATCGAAATACCTCTGGAAAGTATATGGAAAAAATTGACACCAGTGTAGAATTTTGAAACGTCCTACGACAGAGCACTATTTCGTCTCTCAATGGCATTGATATTATTAAATTTTTACTAATTGGATAGATATTATCCTCTGCTATCATAATAAATCCAAAAAATTGCGCCAAATCCAATAAAACCCATCAAATGTGGAAATTAAACCGCTACTGGAGAAGCTGGAATACCGAATATTTGGGTACTATATTCTTTACCATGGAAAATAGTATGCGAAATTGGGTTCACGGATATAATAATGATTAGGAAGACATCCCCACTGACATCATTAAGAAATATTTAATAGTCATTAGTCTGAAAGTCAGAAAAATAGATCCCGAAACAGTGTTGCCGAATTTGCTGATTTATGTCATTTTGACGATTTTTTTGCCCAACATTGAAAAATGACGATTTGACGATTTTATGGTCTAAAATGACGATTTTTCACGTAAGCCAGAAATGCATGAAATAAAAGACGATAACTACATTTTGACCAAAGTTTCACGAAAGATATTAAGGCAAGCAATGTTCCAAACTCAATTTTTGAGCTTTTTTAATGTTTTATAGCAATTTCCAGACGGATGGGCTATATTTAGGCACATACCTGACATATCTAGGCACAGGTATTTCATAGTTTTTGCCCCACATTCAAATTACATGAGCTGAAAATTTTCGTTTAGTTTCGGTAATAGATGAAAACCTTCCTTAAAAAGTTTTCGAGATAAAATATTAATTATATTTTTTGTTATAGTGTAAATGTACGTGTACGGATAAACATGGACGGTCACACTGTCAAGCAAGCGATATTTGAGCTAAGCTACCATTTAAAATGACAATGGGTACCCAGCTTTACCATTTTGCATTACTTCAAATTCGATAACCATATGAAAACTATCACCTTCTGAAAGCTTTTTTTGTAGCAGTATTTAAGTGATATTGGGTTAGATTTATTGCTGTGGGTTGTATATCTTATGTTGTCAGTCTCATGCACAAAAATATCAGCGAATATCGCATTAAAAGGTAACCAAACCGAGTTTTGGTCCATGTTGACGATTTTTCAAATATTGTTGACGATTTGATAAGAAAATGTGAGGAATGGAGTGCCTTTTTCACGACACCGTTTGAACTGCAACAAAACATGCCGTGAAAGAACTAGTCCACATTGCACTACTTCCAATTTATTTTGCTGGGTATTATTAGACTTCTCTTGATGCCAAATGTTTTTGTAGTGATAAATGCACAAAAAAGCATAAAACTATGAAATATTATTAAAGATGTTGTAGAAGTGTACCTTTTGATTAAAATACAATATTTTTTATACAAAAATATGCAAAAGAAAACATCAGCTGGGCTTACAAGGCCACCTTGTTATTGCATCATAATTGTCAGAAATGGGTTTTAAGTTATTTGTTCTACTTAGTAACTATGATAATAAAAACATTTTAACATTGCTAACTGTTGGGCAATTAGGGAAAAGAATAACCAATAAAAAACGCGGATCAAACAACTGAATTAAAAAAATAATTAAAACAAATAATGAAATATACCCTCAAGTAATAATAAAAATAAATAGAAGTAATGGTCTGTTAGAACTGAAAGAATTTACTCATTTTTACGATATCATTAAGGAAAGATTTTTATCGTAGGGAGAATTAGTGGATTCTTGTAGAACTTCACAGACCAAAAATTGTAGAACTTCAAAAACCAAAAATGAAATATGTGTATAAAATACACATACATATGTAAAGAAGTTTTTTTTTTGGCGAAACAAACTCAAAAAGATTCTTGGCATTTTGAATAGCATCAATAAATGTAACGACAATTGTTTGAAATATTCCTTGCAATAGTTAAAAGACAACGAACATCATTAACACCAAATGTTTTTATTTGTTAATAACATTTGTTTCTTTTTATTCTCTTTATTGGAGGCCAAACATCTTCTTTGTTTTCCTGAAACTCATATAAAAACCATTACTTATTTTTGGTCACCTCTTTTGTGAGTATCCACGGGGTGTCCCAGTTGGCTATGACAATCGGATGAATGCATACAATATTGTGTGGTGGTGGTCACATTTATACCTTTCAAGTCAATGAAAGGTGTTTTGCTTTGTTAAAGACTTTTATGAAAATATTTTTTACGATTAACAAAAAGGGTAATTAGTTAACACTTATTAAAAGAATTGTCATTTAATTTACTGTCATTTTAATCTACCTAATGCAAGGTCATAATCGATATTCAAAGCTAGCAGAATGCACTGCATTGATATGCATTTAGTTCTGTGACATGTGAGAAAGGAATTCTTTATACTTCACAACAAGGCTTTAATATTTTCACAGTAACACATTATGTAATTTTAAATACTATTTTTTTGTAATAAATTAACTATGCATGAAATCACATTCAAAATTTATTAAGTACAACATCCTAAACATGTTAAATAAATATCATATGATTAATTTTAAGTTTCCGCTTAAAAACACCATAACATTTCATTATAATTAATATCTATTTAAAATGTCTCCTCACACTTAATAAATTAATTAAAAGCCTACATAAATTAATTCTGAAGTATTCACACAAAAAACATAAATATTTCCAAACTTAAAATTTAGCCCCCCTACCAGGTTAACAAATGTTTGTCTCCAAACGTAAAACAAATCAAATGATGACCAGAGAAACGACAACATAAACATGGAAACATTGTTACGAACTGATTGAGCGCACGGGACAGTGTGTTCTCTAACATTCACCTGCTCTTCAATGAATGAAATTCTGGGAATCCCTGATGAAATCAAACATGTTAACATCATTTCATTAAAAGTTACAAGATTTCTTCTTGGAGAGACCAACATCATTTGACCTGAAACACAAATTATGAACATATGTTTCAGATTGTTTGTTTCAGAAAAAAAGAGGAAAATAACTTGAAATACTTTAAAATTTAGACGACTGCGACAATAAAAAGAGAGAAAAGTCAATTGGGTGAAATGCAGTTACACAAATGTGAAGTGGAATGCATCGACATATAATTTACCCTATACTGAAAAAGATAGCTGATGTTAATAATGAAAAAAAAAAAAACTGAAAACCAATAAGCAGGATTTAAGTGTAATTAAATAAAACCAAAAAGTAGTTTCCTCTATATGATGCAATCATTTGCAGGGCAGTGTGTCTGCTAACTTTTACAAAAACAACAATATACATCCAAAGGTCCAAAATTGATCACGAAGTCAATTCTACACTTTAAGCTGGTAGTAAAAAACGTATTTTTTATAGGAAGTTGTAAATCAGAAAACTTAAAAATCGATTGCTGCTGCATTGTTTGGACAAGGATTTTCTAATAAAAAAGTTTAATTTTGAGCACGCTCAAGCCAATCCAATTTACCCTCTTACTCTTACTTCTTTGACACTGGTAATGAAATTTAACATTCTGGGGAAAACTTTTCTTTACCTAAATATTAAATAATCAAGCTGTTATATCATGTGTTTTTTGTAGGGTATATTTGTGAACTCAACGTACACATACTAGCGCAACACTAATAAAATGTCCAACTGTGCATACATGATAACCACGAATTCAATGAAAATGACAATAGAAACACAGTGAACCCCAAAAAGTGTCACCCATCATGAAAAAAGGTGACAAAAACATATTGCCAGACACGTTAAAACAACAACATTCCCCAAGATACCAAGAACATTTACCCTACCTCCATCATGTGCTAAGCCTCCCTCCCATATTACTGAAGACACTAAACCACATTATTGCTTTACCATTATTGGACCAAACGAAGATTTAAACAAACAAAAAGAGTTAAACACTTAATGACCACAAAACTCCAAAACCAAACCAATCCTACACATTGGAGGTGGGGGAGATGATAGAAAATGTCATACAAACAAATAAACGAATGTAACAATCAATTAATAGGCTTTAGATTTATATTAAGATTAAAGACAACATCAATGAAGCACAACAACAACGACAAAAATAAACGTCAACAAATAATCACCCAAATAATAAAATGACAAAATATAAAACAAAAACAATTCCAAGATTAAGATCACAGTTTCAGAAATAATTGGTGTTGCAGGAAGGTTTGTTTTTGTCTGGTTGCTGGTGCTGCACGTCAAATCGAATTAAATTCAATTTCACCTGAGATGTAAGTGGTGGGAGCCTCCTAACAAGAATAAATAAAATAATGACAACAGCTACAAATGTGTGTTTTGACAGGTCATTTTGGATGTTAATTTGTGAGATGCCACCTCGTCGATCGAAGGTTGTGTTGTGATGATATTCATTGGTAGCCCCAGTTCTGAATATGTGTTTTTATCTGAAGAATTTCTAGTAGGTTTTTTGGCAGTACTTTTAAATTATTACACTGTGACACAAAATGGAGGTGAAAATCTGGGCAGAGATAATTCCTTTTGGGGATGAAAGCCCTTGATGAGTATATTAAGAATTCCGAAGGACAGATCCGCCGTGAGTCCAACTTCCGAGTTATGTCGTGATGATTAAGTTTCTGCTGAAAACCCTGTAAGGCATCTGAAATAAGCGTTATATCTTTGTTAACTGTTCTTTTAGCTTATTTTTGAGATGACATGTCTTCAGTCAAATAGAAAGAGGATTATTTTCGTAGAGCATTTCGACCTTCTAACTAGCTTCCTTCAAATGTAATTTTCGTCCCTTATTTTAAGAACCGATATAAAAGTACCACAAGATGACGTTTTTCAGCTTCGAAATGATCTGCCGCTCAGAAAATTTTAGGTACGACTCTCATTGACAACTAATCAATGTTGTCGCGTTTTCATGGTCATTTTTGACATTTGCCCTGTTTTAGCTCAGAAAAAAACTATGTTTTGTGTTTTTGTATATTCTGTATATTCGAACAACCAATTAATAACAAATGTACAAACTAAAATATAGTCTTTTTATACCCTCAGCCTTTAGGCTACGACCAAAAATGTGCCTCATCGAAATAATGGTTTTAGACCCCAAGTATGTTTGTACGATATCCGTTTCAGACAATTTTGAGTAGATCTAGCAATGTCCGTCCGTCTGTCTGTCCGTCTGTCTGTCTGGCTGGCTGGTGCGCACGATAACTCTCGAACGGATCAATCGATTCGGTTCAAATTTTGGGTATCGAAATATTTTGTCCAGATTCGATTTAAGTTCGAAGATGGGCCATATAGGTCCACTCCTTCAGGTACCTCCCCCACAAATGTTCAAAAATTGTCGCAAAACTTGTGCGCACGATAACTCTTGTAGGGAATAACCGATTTGGTCCATACTTTGCACATCGTGTAATTTCTACCAAACTTAGATGAGGTTCCAATATGGACTCAATCGGTGCCCTCCTTCGGGTACCTCCCACACAAAATTTCGGAAAAGTTCAGTTTAGGACCTGGTCCCGAATCGCTTTGATTTTTGTTTACGCAAATTGCATTCGCTGTCCTCTATACGACGTTGTAAGTTTCATTAGGGGCAAGTACATACTTCTTGAGAAAATAGCCTGAAAGTTACAAAAAACCCTATGACACCGAGTGTAGTGGTTGGAGCGCAAGATAACTCTCGAACGGATCTGCCGATTCGGTCCAAAATTTGGCTTTCGTAATATTTTGTCCAAACTTAGTTTAAGTTCAAAGATGGATTATATCGGTCCACTCCTTCCGGTACCTCCCCCACAAAAGTTCGAAAATATTCGGAAAATTTGTGCGTACTATAACTCTTGAAGGGAGTAACCGATTTGGGGTCCATACTTTGCACATTATGAAATTTCTACCAGACTTAAATGAGGTTCCAATATGGACTCAATTGGTAAACTCCTTCGAGTACCTCCCACACAAAATTTCGGAAAAGTTCAGGTTAGGACCTGCTCTCGAATCGCCTTGGTTTTTGTTGTAACATCTTGTAATCACTGTCCCCTATACGAAGGTACAAGTTTCCTCAGGGGCAAGTCCATACTTCCTGAAAAAATAGCCTGAAAGTTGAAAAACAAACCCTATGACACCATGTTTATGGGTGGCAGCGCAAGATAATTCTCGAACGGAAATGCCGATTCCGGCCAAAATTTGGCCTTCGTAATATTGTTTCCAAACTTAGTTTAAGTTCGTAGATAAGCCATATCGGTCCACGCATTCAGGTAACTACCCCACAAAAGTTCAAAAATATTCGGAAAAATTGTGCGCACGATAACTCTTGATGGGAGTGACCGATTTGGTCCATACTTTACACATTCTCATAATATCTACCAGATATAGATCAGGTTCGAATATGGACTATATTTGTCCACTCATTCCCGTACCTCCCACGCGAAATTTTGGATAAGTTCACTTTAAGACCTGCTATTGAATCACTTTGATTATTGTTGATGCAACTTACATTCGCTGCCTCAATTACGATGGTAAAAGTTGTTTCAGGGGCAAGTCCATACTTCTTGAGAAAACAGCCCTAAGGGTGTAAAAACCTCCTATGGCACCCCATGGTCTATGTCGGTCCATTCCTTTAAGTACCTTTTCCGCAACATTTTTGAACTTTAATCCTAATCAACATTTTTGTCGGTTCATACGACCAAAATTTTGAAACCCCCTAAATACATAAGTTTTTTGTGAAAAAAGTGTTTCAATTTGCACAGGCTGAGGATATATCTCTGTAGGCAAAGCCGACTGATACTTTTTTACTTGTTCTGAACAAAAATCGGGTAAATGCACAAAAGAACCTTGAAAACGAGAAAAAATCGATTAGTTGTCAATGAGAGCTGTACCTACAATTTTCTGAGCGACATTTTTGCAGAACATTTCGAAGCTGAAAAAGTCTTCCTTTTATAGCATTTCTTAAAATAAAGGACGAAAAGGGCATTGAAGGTAGCGAGTTAGAAGCTCTACGAAAATAATCCTCATAGGATTTGACTGAAGACATGTCTTCATAAATAAGCTAAATTAACAGATAACAAAGATATAACTCACGGTGGATCTGTTCTTCGGGATTCTTAATATACTCACCAAGGGCTTTCATCCCCGAAAGGAATTATTTCTGCCCCAAAATTTAAATGACTGCAAGAATACATATTTCAAATAATATTATACTCTTTTCCATATCCTCGTGATTTCGACAACAATAATGCAAGGTCCCCGACAATAAAACTTGATTTGTATAAAAATAAGAAAAATTACTTACCCAATTTTTATTCCTGAAAATAATAAACAAGAAAAAATATATTAAAGTAAATATGACAGACATAGACGAGATAGATATATAACATAAATATATAACTTCAATTTCAGGAGGTAACATTGCATATTACATTATATTAGAAATCTATGTTGAAATTATAAAATATAATAACTCTATGCAACACTGAAAATGAAAACAACTTCCAGTATGAATCTTTTGAAAGTACAAATTGAGACTACAAAACCGCTAGTAGGGATTTGTCCTGTTAGATCCAGTTCGGATTTTATGACCTCATCTAAACCGGGCTAAAACTACAGTTTTTTTTGCATTTATCGGGCCTTGACCTCAGAAACGAGCAGGAATTTGGCCTTACTGTATTTAGCAATATTGTAGCCCTAAATTAGTGGAACTTATATGTTAACAGACCACATAAGAAAAACTCCATCTAGGGCATCACAACCGATTAAATGGAGAACATTTTACATAATTTCTGGAATACTGGTCGGTATCAGCTACACTAATGGGAGTTGAACCAAGTAACCTTTTGCAAAAATATTCCAAATAATGTTCTCAGCAATTCTTCAGAACATTGTGAAACTCTAAAATGGGTATTTCATGTTGTTTCAGCAGTATTCTGTATCATAACTTTTACGGCATATACATATTTCAAACACACGAACAGTTTATTCTCGCATTTGGGATTTCACCACATTATTGAAATAATTATTAAATTGTCGTTGAGAAATATACTAATAACAATGTGATAGAGGCATTTTACAAAAATGGCATGTTCTGAAGAGTTGTGTATTACATTCCAGAGAATATTTTTCCAAAAGAAGACATTCAGAAAAATTTAACAGTTTTGGAGATATGGTGCGAAATTATTCCTCCAAACATTTTATTCTTGCTATTACACAGAAAAAAAATTGTAGCCATTTGATAAAGAAATTCAAAGATTCAACCAAAAATGTATCGATTTTCCGGCAAGAAAAAAATTGTCATATTGACAAAATTCGATAAAATTTTGTGATCACAAAGTAGAAAAACCTGTTGACAAAATAAAATTGTAATATTGATTAAAATATTTATAGAGTTTTTTTATTTTGAACTGATAAAACATTTCACATATTGAGAAAAATATTTATCAAAATATTCCACATTTTGCTTGATAAAAACAAAATATTTTCTTGATTAAAAAAATTGTTGAATGCATTTTTTCCAATCAATAAAAAAATATTCATATTTACAATTATTTTGTTGTGTTTTTGTTAAATACAAACCCAAAAGCCACAAAAAAGATACATACACACATTTATAAATGGTGGTGGTTATTTATTATTTGAAATGCCAAGAACAAAAGCAACACCAGACGCATAGGTACATAAAAAATAACAGATGAAAGAAAGAAAAACGGAATGGAATAATTAATAACAGAAGTACATAATTATTTAGTGCCACACATTCATTTTAATATAAGAAAACAAATAAATCACTTTTAAATATAAAATACAGGGAACATCATTAAACGTTGTGAAATAAAACACATTCTTCTGCCACATTGAAAATCATCAGCGGAAAATGGGTATCTGTAATGTGAGAAATAGTACATCCATATATATTTCAAATATATAAAATGTTTTGATGTTATTACCAATATCACATGCGGTTGCTTCTTTGTCCAATAAAATATTCTTATTATCTTTTTCATATTCGTGAATTCAATTATAAAATGTATTGGCCATTTAATTTACTTGAAAAGCACCTTTACTTTCAGAAAACACATAAACACAGATTTATGCACTACCGATCCACATACAACGACTGCTTTTTAATGGAACTGCCAAAATAAACCAAACTGATGGTTAAAAAATGTTAGCTCTGTTCCTTTACGTGCAAGAATCTTCAAGTTTTACAACTTTTTACTCGAAAAGCGTTCCTTTACTTCAGACACCATACAATTCATATGGAAGCAGATTACAACTTTTGCTACTTTTGCCGGTTTTACCACTTTCAAAAGTAAAGGAACAGACCAGTTATCTGCCTTCCTAAACAACCAAGCAGAAAAAAACATGAGAACTCGTACCGTTTTTTTTCTTTCCCTCATCGTTTGTTAGGTTCATAAAAATCAGCAACAAAAAACAGTAACAAACTTACATACAAGCCTTCACCCGAGCACAAATAAATAAACAAGCCAAATGCCACACAAACGCTCCATCCCTTCATGCCGCAAAAATTCCATGACCATGCTTTGAAATATACATAGCAACGACACTCACATCTCAAGAAAAAAAACACAGCACATTGTTGTAGCGCTCTCGTTATGCCCTAAAAATGTTGTTTCTCTCGCTCTTGAGAGCGAGAACATGCGACAAACGTTGAAAACCATTTTAACTACAGAAATTTATTAATAACCATAAACAAATTTCAATAAATTATTTGTTTGAAATCGTTTATTGATCGCTTTTTAGTAACATTTTCATGTTTGATAAACATTTTCCCTATATATTCGTAATATTTTATCGCCATTCGACAAAAATATGGTGATTAAGCTTTTAATCAAAATTTTCTGGGTGGCTTTTTTTCTGTGTATCTACAAGTTTGCTTCAGAGGCCAGAAAAAGATTCGCATTGGTTTCAGAGATATAGCCCCGAATTTCTTTAAAAAGTCATTACTTAACCATGTTTAGATGGGGCCATAAAATCCTAGCTGGATCTGACACAACAAACCCAACTAGGGGACTTTTTCGTCTGGGTTTATACTTTCAGTTCAAATTGTTTGCACAAGATTACTTTAAAGATGTTGCACAGTGTAATCTAAACAAAATGCCGTTACAAAAGATGAATCCCGACTTTTGATGAGAATTTTTTAGCGGATAAGAGAGAATATTTACTGGTATACTTGGTTCTTTTTGAGACTTCGTCCACATACCAGTGCGAAAGACTTTGCGCTGAGGCTTATATTTTGCTATCTGGTCTCGAAAATGGTATTCACTTTCGGGATCTGAAGCGGTAAATAATTGCAGGCGCATTGCAGTCATCTGGCTCAATACTAGAGCTTTTAGAACGTTTGTGTCCATTTTCATGACAATTGAGGACATATATATTATATAATATATATCCCGTGCAAATGAGGACCTTTGCCAATAAACGTAATAGGGATATTTCCAATAAAAAAAAAAAACCGAAATGCTACATTATGGTTAAATCGGATAATTCTCAAAAATCTTTAAATGACTACAACAGGTAGGTTATGTATACTCGGTTATATTAAAATTTGAGCAATAACAACAATATTTTAGAGGACATTTCAGTGATCTGTGCTAATAAAAAATGTGGATAAAATCAAAATATGTGAAATGGGTCCGTTATATGGGGGATATTTCAAAATATTGATCCACATGTTTGCTTCAAAAAGAACTCAAAATATCTAAGTCGAAATTTAGCATTGTTTGTAAGAGATCTTTTATAAACATAATCACGGCACTCATGAATATTACCCTCGGAATTTTCCATAATCAAGGCATTCATGAATATTACCCTCAGAATTTTCAGTATTTTGAAAAATTGAAAACTACTAGAATCACTAAATTATGAAATATCCTCACCGAATAGATAAAGATATTCCCTTTTTTGGACATAAATAGAGAAAAAATTGTGAAATTGGGGAAGGAGAGCAAATTGCGCACGAAATTTTTATTCATAAGTGCCCTGAATATATCAAATTACAACCAAATTGTTTGGAAAACGCAAACATATGTAGACGATCCGATCCCGATATACACAATTGGAGCGTTTACCGATACCGAATTGGGCCGAAACCCAACAAGAAGCTTCACCTGTTTTTTTCGGTTTTAGGAATAGACTATCTAGAAATTTTAGCACCGGATTCCTTATCGAAAAAGAAAAAGTACCATGGGGAGTTAGGCTTGTCGCTATTTACCAGAAACAAAAGTCAGTAAGATGTAAGAGATGCCTGTATTTGAATTTTCTTAAAAAATTGCTTCGGATTTCTTCTTGCGGGGTTATTGCTTTCTGACTCCTGCCCTGTCTTCTTTACAGCAAATTGAAATAAAGGATCTCACGATAAATTATTCCGTATAAATTCCATATTATGACATATTATAACATGTCAGCGAGTCCCTGTAGAAACAGAATTGATGGTGTCACAGTTTACCATATGCTCTTCGCCCAGCTTAACTAGCGCCTATTAGTCGACCACGCGTTATTTGCCGAGCTAATGATACCAGAGTAGAGGAACTGATAAATTAAATGTTTTAATAAAAAGCATTTGGTTTGGTTGGTGGTTTTAATGTGTTCCATATGTAACTCATGGCAATTCTGTAGAGCATCCTACTAAAGTTCGCAACCTTTCGATAGTCATCCTTATAATTTCCAAATATTGGTTAATACGTACCGTTGTCCCCACAGAAAGGCCATATAGTTT
Source organism: Musca autumnalis (assembly GCF_047663935.1). Lineage (NCBI taxonomy): Eukaryota > Metazoa > Arthropoda > Insecta > Diptera > Muscidae > Musca > Musca autumnalis. Next base: position 1,716,795 of record NW_027411755.1, on the reverse strand, counting down.
GATGGACAACGAATGATCATCTACCAAATACGTGGTATTCTGGAAAAAGTAATTAAAGGCAACAGTGAGTCCCCAAGGGGAGCTGAATTTACAAAAGTTTTTAACTTGTAGCTTGCAGCTATTGCATCGGCAGGATATCATTAGATATGCGGAAGATGATAACACATTTTAATAAGGTTTAGTTCGTACTATGCCGATTCAGCTATCTCTTTTCACGTTAGGAATATGAAATTATGAGAATTCAATTATCACAAGCTCCTCTACGGTAAACTGCGACTAGTCGGTCTGTGTTAGGCTTTTCAGACCCGACAAAATGTAACCCATTCACACAAAGTGACCAAAATTCTTCCCCATAAATTAATATTTAACTATCAGGTGTAAAACGGTCCAGATTAGTAAATGAATTTGACACCATTTTACTAGATGCCTATCTTTGCCACATATTGATATGTTTGTGATTTTATGAATGAACTGATGGTGTCTGCATTCAATCACCGATAAAAAAGCACACATATTCCAATAAACTTAATGTCTTAATTATACAAAAACCATTTCAAACAAAAATAAAATTGTTGTAATCGCCATTGTAATGGCGCCAAGGCATCACAAAAAGATGAACATGGACAAAAAGAGACAATGATTTCAAATTGACAAAAATTTGAATAGCTATTGTTGGTAATAATGAACATTATATAGACTTTTATATCAATTTACAGAAATTACAGGTCAGCATGAATATTTTTGTGTTGAGGTGGTACGTAGCATACTGACCGTAAAGCTAAACCCCCAAGAAGGTTATTGTCATAGACATGAGCCAAGAACTTTAAGCCAAGAAAAATATTTTTTCTAGGAAAGCCCGAGGCATGTTAACAAATACACACACACATGCACAGAAATCCAGACAAATTTAATGTCAAAAACATCCATTTCATTAGAGCCATATAAACAGACGTTAATAGCGTTGGTGATTGAATTTCGGTTGTTGTATTTTGGTGTGTGTGTGTGTGTTTTTGGACAAGTGTCTAATTTTACCCAAATATCGATTCATTATGACCACGAATATTTTGTGCCTCTGTTTTTTGTGTGCCTTCGTCTGTGTACATAGTTGGTTTTTATACGTGGTGAATAATTTCCTTGCTTTACTTTTGTCTATCGTGATGGACAATAAAATAATTTACTCTTAATTTGGGGTTTGATTTCATGTTTTAAAAAGTTTTGTATTGTTGGAGGTGCACACGAGTATATTGAATAAGTATTAAATAACAACTTAGTATTGTTGTCCATTTAAGGTACACAGAATCTCTGGTAATTAATTTTCTTCCGTAGATCGATCAGGCCTCTCGATTCATTATTTGTATTTGTTAAATTCTTTTAAATCGAAAATCCGGGCAAAAGTTGTGAAAATCGAAATCTTCGTCAGTTCGTCATTAAATAAGGATGGAGTACACTCAAGCCTACCATTTGTTGCAGTTCAATAAAATTCTCTAAAGACTTTTGAATATCAATTTGTTTTTTTTTTTTGCATTCCAATTGAATTGCCATAGTTACAGTTAAGGTGAAATAAATATCTAATTTTTGATAGACTGTAGACCATGACGAACATTTATATTATTGTTTAGGGATGTCGCCGTTTTGTTTTTTTTCTTATTGGCTTTGTGTGATGTGTTAAATTGATGGATACCATTAAAGTCTGGTGTCTAGCCTTTTGATAATACCCTCACAGACATTCTCCGATTTATGAATGGAAGCTATGAGTGTATCTATTTCAGTGTCTATGCGTCTCTTGTCCAGATATGCATACATCTATACTTATAAAAGAGTTCAGTAATGATGACTCACTGATTCACTGACTCACTGACTGACTGACTGATAATCAACGCCCAGACTAAACGGCTGGACTTAGAATCTTGAAATTTTGGGTGAGGGTCACTCATGGTCCGAATAGGTCAGATAAGGCTCGGTTTTTGGAAATTCGAACTAGAACAGTACGAAAAGTACTAAAAGGTACTAAATATGGTACCCTTAGTATTAGGCAAACGCGAAGAGCTAGAATTCTGAAATTTGGAACGAGGTTCACTGATGGAGAGTTAGAAAGGTGTACCAAAGGGTTTTTGGAAATTCGAACTATAAGTGTACGAAAAGTACTAAAAGTTACTAATTTTAGTACCATTTGGTATTTCGTGAACGGATAGAGCTAAAATCTTGAAATTTGGAATGAAAATCAAGGTTTAGAAGATAAGTTGATATTAGGAGGTGGTTTTGAAAATATGTACTCATGTGTACGAATAGTACTAAATAGTACTAAATTTGGTACAATTTGAATTTGGGCGAACCGATAAAGTTGGAATTTTGAAATTTGGAATTAATATTACTGTTGGAGCGTAGGTTTGAGATATGGAGGTAGTCTTCGAAATTCGTACATATGGGAACGGAAGGTACTAAATAGTACCAAATAAGGTACAATTTGGATTTGGGGGAACGGATGGACCTGGAATCCTGAAATTTAGAATTGGGATTACTGTCGGAGTGTAGGATAGAGGTATTTGGGAAATTCGTACTTTTGGGTACGAAAAGTACTAAATGGTACCAAATTTGGTACAATATGAATTTAAGTGATCGGATAGAGTAGGAATAGTGAAATTTGAAATTATGATTACTATTGGAGTGTGGGATTGGGATACTTGTGAAAATTTGTACTTATGGCTACGAAAAGTACTATATGGTACCAAATTTGGTACAATTTGGATTTGGGTGATCGGATACATTTGGAATCCTAAAATTGGAAATTAAGATTACTGTTGGAGTGTTGGATAGAGGTAGGTTTGGAAATTCGGACCTATGGGAACAAAAAGTACTAAATGGTACTAAATTTGGTACAATTTGGATTACGGTGATCGGGTGCAGCTGTAATCCTGAAATTTGGAATTAAGATTACTGTTGGCGTGTAGGATTGAGGTAGTTGTGGAAATTCGTACTCATGGGTACGAATAGTACGAAATTTGGTACAATTTGGATTTGAGTGAACGGATATAGCTGGAATCCCGAGATTTGGAATAAGGAGTACTGCTGAAGTGTAGGATTGATAAAGTTTTGGAAATTTTTAGTTATCAGCGGGGAAAGTACTAAATGGTATTAAATTTAGTACAATTTGGATTTCAGTGATAGGATACATTTGGAATCGTGAGATTCGGAATTTAAATTGATGTTGGAGTGTTGATAGAGTTAGGTTTGGAAATTCGTACTTTGGATACGAATAGTACTAAATGGTACCAAATTTGGATTTGAGTTACGGATGTATCTGGAATCCTGAAATTCGGAATTAAGCTTATTGTTTAAACTTAGCACTGAGGTAGTTTTGAAAATTTTTACTTATGAGTACGAAAAGTACTAAATGGTACCAAATCTGGTACAATTTGGATTTGGGTGAACGGGTATAGCTGGAATCCCGAGATTCGGAATAAGGACTACTGTTGGTGTGTAGAATTGATGAAGTTTTTGAAATGCTTAGTTATGGGTACGAAAAGTACTAAATGGTACCAAATTTGGTACAATTTTAATTTGTGTGATCGGATACATTTGGAATTCTGAAATTCGGAATTACGATTACAGTTAGAGTGTAGATAAAAGTAGGTTTGGAAATTCGTACGTTGGATACGAAAATTACTAAATGGTACCAAATTTGGTACAATTTGGATTGCGGTGATTGGATGCAGCTGTAATCCTGAAATTTGGAATTAAGATTGAGGTAATTGTGAAAATTCGTACTGATGGGTACGAATAATACTAAGGTACAAAATTTGGTACAATTTGGATTTGGGTGAACGGATATAGCTGAAATCCCGAGATGTGTGTGGAGTGTAGCATTGATAAAGTTGTGGAAATTTTTAGTTATGGGTATGATAAGTACTAAATGGTACTAAATATGGTACAATTTGGATTTCATTGATAGGATACATTTGGAATCGTGAAATTGGGAATTAAAATTGATGTCGGAGTGTTGGTAGAGGTAGGTTTAGAAATTCGTACTTTGGATACGAATAGTACTAAATGGTACCAAATTTGGATTTGAGTGATCGGATATATCTGGAATCCTGAAATTTGGAATTAAGGTTATTGTTTGAACATAGCACTGAGATAGTTTTGACAATTTGTACTTATGGGTACGAAAAGTACTAAATTTGGTACAATTTGAATTTGTATGAACGGATAGAGCTGAAATCCTAAAATGTGGAATTAAGATTACTGTTTAAGTGAAGAAATGAGGTAGTTTTCGAAAACCTCACTTATGGGTACGAAGAGTACGAAATGATACAGTTTGGAGTTGGATGAACGGATACACCTGAAATCTTGAGATTTAGAATTACGATTACTGTTTTTATTTTGTATTCAAGTTAGTGTAGGATTGAGACATGTCGTCGAAAAACGTGCTATAAATGTACTCAATTTGTTGGGTGTAGGGACTGTGCTGGAATCTGTATGTTTTGGAGTTAGAGTGAGTATTGCAACGTTTGTCTCGCTGTTAACGTATAAAGGTGAGATAAGACTGATCTTTTTGAAAATCGAACTAAAAAGGGACGAACAGTACTAAACAGTAGTAAATATTGATTGAAATTCGCCATTTTCATATTATATATTGTTATTTGTTTTTACACCCTTTCCGCATACGAAGTAGCGGGCACTTTGCTAGTATACGTATATACATAAATATGAGCGTATATACAAACATATATAAAAGCATGATGGTATTTTGCGTTTATATTTGCTAGGGTTAGGTCGAAATATATAATTTTAAGGTCAATAGCCCAATGTAACCAGCCAAAGATACATTCTTAACCAGTTATTAAGCTATTTAAACCATATATTTTTTTTGAATTGTGACATGTTTTGGCTTTCATTCATATTTTGATGGAAACTTCTTAAATTTCTGCTGCATCCAAATAACGTGTCATAGTCACCATGTGCATCGCAGAATGTGATAAAACTACGTAAAACGAAGCAATAAAAATGTCATTCAGCAATAAAATAAAAAAATAGAAAAAAAACAACGTTCATTTGAATTGTCATTCTCTTACTTGAATTTGTTGGTTTAACTCTTCGCAAAAGGTGTCATTTACGTCAGGTTTTTCTATTGTAGCAAAGGCAGCAAAAACAAAAACGTAAAAATAATACGGATTTCTACTTAAAAAGCATACTTGTACTTGTATATATTTCTATGTGTGTGCCAAGAGATTTTTGTGTAACGTTTGATATGCTTTGCTGAACTTGCGGTTTATTCTCTGGTTTAGACAATGACAATTGTACTTCACTAGCAAACATTGCTTTATTATTTTTTTTTTCAACAAAAAGTCAATCTAATTTTTGCTGTTGTTTTAGATGAAATCTAAGATGTGTGTGATGTTAAAATTTGTTAGAAACGAAAAAACTCCATACCTCAGCTACATATTTTAGCGGCAAATAAGGAAGAAGTACAATTTGCACCTTTTAAAGGTACTCCATTTTACATTTTAATTTTTTGAATGTCTTTTGATTATTGCTTGTATAGATGATTGTGTTGACAAGGCAACTTCCAACTATTCGCAAAGAATTGTTAAGGATTTTGTGAAGATCATGGAATTGGTTTTTCATGGATGCGATTTTAAAATAAATTCCATATTATTTATACCGAAAAATCATTTATGGAACATTCTTGAGGACATGAGGACGTAAAAATGTCAAGTGTACTTCAAATATATACAAAAGATTCTCTCTAGTCCCATTTCGATAAGACTTACCGTTTTCAAGCAAATAGTGGAAACCTAACAAAAAAGCTGAAAATGTGACCTGAACATCTATATATCTCAAAAATGGTAAAACATAGGAACAAATCACAACGGTCAATCCTCTAGACAATTTTCGCAGCTACAACATTCTCTTTCAATTGTACTTGCGGTTTCCAAGCAAAATCGCGAAAACCTAAAAACCTCTAAAAATGTCTACTTGAATCGCGATTTATTTAAAAAGCGCTCCGGCGAGTTTTATACCCTCAGCATTTATGCTAACGAGGGTATATACACTTTCATTCGGGCAAAATGTGCCTCATCGAAATAATGGTTTTAGACCCCAAGTATGTTTGGACGAAATGTGTTTCAGACAATTTGGAGTCGATTGAGCAATGTCCGTCCGTCTGTCTGTCTGTTTGGAGCGCACGGATCAACCGATTCGGACCAAAATTTTGGCTTTCGTAATATTTTGTCCAAACTAAGTTTAAGTTCGAAGATGGACTATATCGGTAAACTCCTTCCGGTACCTCCCCCACAAAAGTTCGAAAATGTTCGGAAAATTTGTGCGCACGATAACTCTTGAAGGGAGCAACCGATTTGGTCCATACTTTGCCCATCGTGAAATGTGTACCAGACTTAGATGAGGTTTCAATATGGACTCAATCGGTCAACTCCTTCGGGTACCTCCCACACAAAATTTCGGAAAAGTTCAGTTTTGAGCCATCTCTCGAATCGCTTTGATTTAGTATTTTAGCGACTTGTATTCACTGCCCTCCTTACGAAGGTACTAGTTTCGTCAGGGGCAAGTCCATACTTCCTGAGAAAATAGCCTGAAAGTTGCAAAAAACCCTTATGACACCGTGTGAGGTGGTTAGAGCGCAAGATAACTCTCGAACGGATCTGTCGATTAAGTCCAAAATGTGGCCTTCGTAATATTTTTGCAAACTTAGTTTAAGTTCGTAGATAAGCCATATCGGCCCACTCCTTCAGGTACCTCCCCCACAAAAGTTCAAAAATGTTCGGAAAAATTGTGCGCACGATAACTGTTGAGGGGAGGGACCAAATATAGATCAGGTTCGAATATGGACTATATTTGTCCACTCCTTCGGGTACCTCGCATACAAAATTTTGGATAAATTCAATTTAAGACCTGCTCTCGAATCACATTGATTGTTGTTGAAGTAACTTGCATTCGCTGCATCAATCACGGCAAAGTTTTTTCAGGGGCAAGTCCATACTTCTTGAGAAAACAGGTCTCGAAACGAATACTGCGTTCGTCCACACTTTGGATATTGTAATATTTCTTTGAATATTATATGAAATTCGAAGGTGGTGCTTATAGGTCCACTCCTTCCGGTAACTCCCCCACAAAAGTTCGAAAATATTCGCTAAAATGGTACGCGCGATTTCTCAAAGAGGTAGAAACTGATTTGGTCCAAACTTTGGATCTCTAAATATTGTCGAAATTTAGTTTATGTTCAAATTTGGGACCTATCTGTCCAATCCTTGTGGTACCACCCACACAAATGTTCAACATTTTTGTTTGGTTAAGGGCCTGTTCGAGGATTCTTTGGACATTTTTAAAGAAGAGCTTTAATCCTATCCATACTTTTGCCGGTTCATTTTGTCGGCTGAGGGTATATCTCTGTCGGCAAAGCCGACTGATACTTTTTTACTTGTTGAAAAAGATTTGAATTGTTTTTTTTTTTCAATCAAACAAACATTTCCTACAACAACAGTAGTTTGGCAGAGTAATTCGAACGACTTTGAGTTCGAATCGTCTTAGAGAATCATACCATAAATTTCGATATAATAATTGGTTCTAGCTCAATGAAATTTTACACAAAGATAGCTAAGTAAGTACACTCGTCGCTTATATATAACTTAGCGTGCTGCAGATTAGTAGAAAGACGTAATGTAGGAACATTGCCTGGCAAGATTTAGTGGTCTAGGGTCCACGAAAACAAAATATTTTCATAATTTTAAATTTCTCTCGATTTGGTTCCATTGCTCCTCGTTTCAAAAAGAAAACGACCATTAAAATAATATTAATTTAAATCTCTTTTGTAATAATGCTTGTGGATGTGTGAAGAAAGGTATGTTGTATTTTATATTCCGAGATATGTATCTTGGCCAAATGTGTATGCACATGCGGACGTATTTGCAATTTGTTAAAAGAAATACAAAAATTTGTCACCAATGAAAAACATGTTTAACGCCAGTCCTAACATAACTACAACACCATTAAAACAACTTCAACCTCACCTCATTTTTGGCAGAGCTATGGTACCTCTCATCCGCAAACTCTCTGGGGATAAAGAGGAAAGCACATATTACAGCCCTATTCCACAAATGTTTACTCTTTAGGCAGCAAAAAGAAGCTAAATTGCATAAAAGCTCAATACAACAAGATAAAGCCAACAGTCTTGAACTGCTGGTATTAATGAATACTAAGGTGGATCGAAACCACAATGGAAGCTAAAAGGAAAGGATCCTTCCATATCCCATATTCAAATTTATTTCTCCTCCACCTTAATGAACACACAAAGACAAATAAGTAAGTGGCATCCGGCAATGAAAAGAAGACAAAAAAAATAATTTTAACAGCGATTATCACGACGAAATGCTTACTAAAGTGCGAAGACAACACTCAAGACACCCAGTCAAGATTTCCTACCAGAAAATATTCGTTGCTGTTTTTGTCTTTAGCCTGCTGGGAGTAGGGAATCTTGCAGTTAAAGTCGAGAGCAACAACTGCAGTAACATCACCACAGTAACAGCAACAATCTGAAAAAATAGCTCAGTTAAGAAATGTTTGGAATGAAAGATAAGGATCTTGTACGACAAGTTGTATTATGGGTTGTGTGTGCATGTTCATTTAACTGCTGAAGTATCATCATTTTAACTGTCGTTTATGTATAAACAGATACGTAGGAGAAGAAATGTCACAAAGGGATGCTAGAAATTTACGCGATTAGCCTTATTTTCTTAGCACATAAAGGAATGTGTTGTTGGGCACAATTGAAAAATATCAACAGCTCTTTGAAGAAAATATATGGAAATTCCCATTGCCATGTTCAAAAGAAGCTTTCGCTGATTTTATTAACTCTATATGACAATTTTTTACTTATTAATTTTTCAGATATGGTACCTAAGTCCTTCCTGATATCTGCGTTTTCCTTTATAGTATTTTACATTGTTCCTCTATATTTAGAAGTTATTCTCTCTGCTCGCCATGGTTTCCAAATTTCTGTGTGACACCCTCGTCCGTTTAGCATTTGCATACATTCAGTCACCAGCTAGTCAAATTACCAACTCTGTATTTTAGTTAAGCGATTACCCTTTCGAGCTAAAAGGGAAAATAACAAAAACAACAACCTCAATGTAGAATGTTTAAATTTTAATATTTATGGCGTTGCGTTAAATTGTTGACTTGTTAAATGGGTGTTCCTTTTGTGTTGGAATTTATAAACAAAAACAAATAAAAAAGACACCAACCGAAGAAAAGGTTTGGACCAAGACAAGGAAAGAGAATCCTCTGAACAATGCACCACGTCCCATGATCGTAAAATGAAAGAAGCTGTAAACGTTTTGCTGTTAATCTTTAATGACAATCCATTGTCAAATAAGACATAAATTGATTTTAAATAGACATACAACAAACCGAGGTTTCGATTTACTTCCAAAAATAAACTCAAAATCCGATTGATTATGATAATGATTGGCTGCTGTCGACCCTCTCTACCTTAAGTATGATAGTTTTTGGGGTGTCGTGTTGAACCCACACTCTTGTCAATTAACAAACGAATAAATAAAATAACAACGACAACAACAAGATTATGGAATTTCCATATGCCCAGATAATCTTTGATTTCAAAACAATTGCAACTATTTAATGTAAATCATTGACACATGCAAATCTTTGCCCCACAGAGCGCCCATACCGCGACGACGGACAAACATTTTCAACACACGAATGCTATCTGTGTTCCAGTGTTGTTACAATATGTCAGTAATTCATGTTTAACTGGATGCCAAAAAAGCTGGAAGAACACGCTAACGAACCACCAACAAACATTTACGGCATACAGTACGAATGGAGATAGTTAAAGGTCTACAAAGTGTCGAAACAAACACCAGAAAACAAAACGAAAAGTCATGCAACAAAAAGACATCATCAGCAACACAAAACACAGCAACAATAACAACAAGGTTCGGAAACTGGAAGAACAACGTTGTAGGTCCTCGTTTTTCTTCATCTTCTACCAAGGAACACAATGGACATGATGACGCTGATGCCCAGCAATGGCAGGGAAATGCTATAACAGCAGCTAAAGAAGATTTGTCACCTGGTTGACAATAAGCAACTTCAACTCTAGCTCCAACTTCAGATAAATGCTTCGCAAAATCTCTTTAAATACGATTTGCTGCTCTGCCCAGAATTCCTGTAGTGCGAACGCAAGTGTGCCATCACAAGTTTGAGATAAAATTGAAATTAATTCTTTTTATTTAAGAACACGATTGGAGATCATTAAATTGTGTCGTCGTGTTCATCATATCCAGATTTTGATGACTCGAAAAAATATGCTAAGAAAAAAAAGATATTTGGGGTTATTCTGAACGAAAATTCCCCGAGAGCTTTTTCATTCTCTCCCTTAAGTAGAAACAGCGGAAAGACAAAAACTCAGGGAGAATTTTCGTTCAGAATAATCCCCATTGTTTTTTGGTAACCCATTTTGTCCTGTGGTGTTATAACCACTTTCTTAACATTCTTCTAAACTGATACAACTATATATTGTCACCATAAATGCCCGAAGACGTAACCCACAAAACCAAAACTGTACAGAAGAAGCAAAAAACGTTATAAAATTAAAAACTGTTTTACGGAATATTAATCTCATGAGGGCGAGTATATGGGATATTATTGATCATATAGGTAGGGGAATAAGTAGTGAAAACAAATCCGCTGAATTGCTTAGTTTTGAGATCCTCCATTACAACAAAATCTGCAATATTATCCCATTTTCCGAAATGCCATTTCTTGAATAGGATCGTTGTTTTTGAACGTAGAAGCTTAAAATTTTGCCAGAGCATGTATTTTAGCATTATGTATCAGATTACGTCAAAAAACGAATTTCGATTTTCGTGTCGGTTACGTCTTCGGGCATTTATAGTGACGATATATAAATAAGTCAACATTTTTCTTACTTTTATGACTCCGTAAGGTCTCAAGTACAGTACAGGTGTCTGGACATAATTCCCAAAATGATTTCGGGAAAAACATAGGTTTTCAAAAAAAATAAATAAATAAAAATAAAAATATGGGACATAAGCATTAAAAATTGTCAAACAATTGAAAATTTTAAGGAAAATATTTTGAAATTCAGAACAGGACGTGGGCATTTTTTACATATTTTACATAGTCATCATATGGTTAGGGATTGAACATCAGAACTTCTGTGTGCTTACCACTGCACCTTGGTAGCTTCCCGAGTACTTATTTACCAAAACAGACAATTAGGCTTGGGATTTTTCCCAACAACAGAATAAAAAGTCTTTAATATCGTATTCGGGAGGAGAATCTGGTGTCTACGGTTAATATGATGACATCAGCCGTCTGTGTGGCATAGGATAACAGTTTTGACCGGCTTTAGCATGACATATCCCAGTATTTATCATTTTCCCACTTTATCTTAAGTGGGAACTAAGCACCCAATGACACCTAGCTGCGCATTCACCCATGTCATGATATAAGACATGAGTTTGGCTGTGGGTTTGTAGCTGGCCGTAAGATGAAACATCTTGTCTCCAGTTTCCCGGCGGCAGATGAAAGTAAATTTTTTCAACATAAGTCGTATTTGCGCCCATGTCCCGACCAAAGAGACAAGTACAAATTATATGGCCCATGTCCTGTCTATGTCATTAAAATTCTTCTAGGACATTTTAATGCTAAAAAAGTGAGCCAAGGCTATATTCGGGTCGGGGCCGACTATGTGATACCCTACACCACTACTAGGCCGGGGCGATTTGTATGGAAGGAATAAAGTGTTATCGGGCGCCTGGAGTTTCTGATTTTTGGGATTGTACTGAGCAAAAAAGTCAACTAGACCATATGTCTAGTCTATATGTCTAGTCATATGAGATTTTCTATCCAACACAAAGACAACAATTGTAGCCAAGACAATAATAAAGAACTCTCTAGTACATCGCAAAAGCATTGGAATGCTCCTTCAGGCAGTTATGGCCTCGAGAAAGTGCACATTTTTTCGGAAAATACCGATAAATGACACTGTGCTACAAAATGGGACTCAAATTCAGTGGGTGGAAAATCCCTTTTCAAGATGAAAGCCCCCGGTGAGTGTACTAAGAACACAAAGAACCAACAAAGTTGTAATCAGCTACTTGCTGTCATTTGATTGACCATTTTATTAGCTTTCTAATGATTTACATATACGGTTAACCGGTTACTTAAAACCGGTTCCAAAATCGGTTTTGATATCAGAATAACCGGTTCGAAAATTAGGATAACCGGATCTAACCTTCAATAAAATTTGTTATTAACGTGTTCGTCATTACAAGAGCTATTTATGGTAAGTATTTCAAAAGCACCACATACCAATAACGAATATACATAAAAACAAAACATTGTTTTCTGAACAAAAACCGGGTAAATGTCAAAAAGGACCATGAAAACGGGGAAATATCGATTAGTCATCAATGAGAACCGTACCTAAAATCTTCTAAGCAACATTTTTGTAGAATATTTGGATGCTGTAAAATCTCGTCTTCTGGTACTTTTACTACGGTTCAAAAGATAAAGGACGAAAAGGACATAAAAGGAATGGAGTTAGAAGGATGAAATATTCTACAAAAAGATTCATCATTCGATTTGAATGAAGACATGTAATATCAAAATGAAGCTACAATAACGCTTTAGTGAGATATAAAGCTATTTTCTCACAAATTAGGGGGCCAGAATTAAACCATTAATCACGCAATATCTCGGAAACTTTATCTATTGTGAAAATTTCCTTTTGGGTTCTTAGTACACTCACCGAGGGCTTTCATCTTGAAAAGGGATTTTCCACCCACTGAATTTGAGTCCCATTTTGTAGCACAGTGTCGTTTATCGATATTTTCCCAAAAATGTGCACTTTCTCGAGGCCATAACTGACTGAAGGAGCGTTCCAATGCTTTTGCGATGTACTAGAGAGTTCTTTATTATTGTCTTGGCTACAATTGTTGTCTTTGTGTTGGATAGAAAATCTCAGTGGTTTGGTTGATATATGTCAAAGTATCCAAAAGTCCTTGAAAAAAAACTTTAAGTCAAAATCCGGGGGCTCGATTTTTACCGTAGACATATGGTCTAGTTGACTTTTTTGCTCAGTACAATCCCAAGAATCAGAAACTGCAGGCGCCCGTGGTGGTGTTCAAATCGCCCACTCTAACCACTACCCCTGTGCATAAGTTTTTGATTGTTAAAATTCAAAATATTTAAATTGGGATAGCTTAGCGCCTTTTGTTTAAACGCATTTATGTGCATCGTCAGTACATCTCAAATAAAAAATGGAAAAGTGGTATGTATGCCAACCATCAAAAGGGTTCTTCTCTGTGATACCCCCTCAACCCCCAAAATTTCGTGAGGATCCGATCAAAATTCCGACCTGTAGTGTGATTGCACCAAAAATGGAAAAAGGGATGCATTACTGACTATTGCGATATCTCTGTTGTTTGACCACCTATGACAACCTACTTCACATCATTGTAAAGGTGATATTTTCTACATTCCTTGCCAGGGTTTGCTTTCGATATACACACCTCTTACAGAAGAGAGATATTCGCTTTGAAATAAAACGTTGATTTTTCTACAAATAAGCTTTTTCCCCCTCTGGGGGATCCCAATTAACACCCAACATTTTGTGACGATCCAAACAAAATTGCGACGTGTAGTTTGATTACTTTGCATCATTGTAAAGATGGGATTTTCTACTTTCATAGTCAGACTTTGTTTTTGGAATATCCTCAACCAAAGTTGTGATATTCGTCATGATTATTAAAATCGCAAAAATGAGAAGTAGGGTTCTATTAGCGGCTATAGCGATATCTTCGTTGTTTGACCACCTACCACAACCTACGTTACATCGTTGAAAAGATAATATGTTCTACTTTCATTAGCACGTTTTGCTTTTGATATACCCCATATAGAAGTGGAGATATTCGCTTTGAAATAAAATGTTGACCTTTTCTCCGGGACCTTCATCAACACCCAAAATTTGGTGACGATCGGATTAAAATTGCGACCTGTAGCATGATTACAAGGTTTAGATGGACAGACGGACGGACACACATAGCCAGATCGACCGACTCAGCTCGTCGAGACATTCATTTTCGTATATATATGTATGGGTCTACGACCATTATTTCGATGCGTTACAAACTTTTTGGCCAAAACCAACTTATATACCCTCCCCACATAGTGGTGTAGGGTATAATTAGTAAGATCCAAATGTCCGGAAATTATCTCACAAGAAAATGAGGCTGAGGTACTTCACAGCGGTTGATATAATTAGCAGCAATATATATTACAAGGATTATATGTTCTACAAAAAGAATCCCCATTCGATTCCACTTAGGACATGTAATCTCAAAACGAAGCTACAATAAAACCAAACAAATATCTAAAGCTATTTTCTCAAGCATTATAGGGGAAAATTCATCACGAGATATCTCAGAAATTTGACCTATGGTGAAAATTTCCTTTTGGGTTCATTATTTACTCACCAAGAGCTTTCATCTGCAAAAGGAATTTTCCGCCACACAGACCTTGAGACCTTCATGTTACAATGTAACCTTCCCAGGTTAAGGAAAGTGTATTTTTTTCAAGCTATTGATATCCAGTATTTGTAGATGTATCTCCTAAACCGTTAAGAATTTACTCCCTGAGTAAAAGTTGTAGCGCTTGTCGTAAATAACAAAATTTTGCGAATGCATAAAATTCATCAAACGTCATCTTCAAGGTTAAAACCGTCTGGGTGTAATTTCCTTTTAATGTTATCTCGGGCTTTGGTCTATAGACATCAAATCAAAAATTCAAGCAAACAACCAAACCAAAGTCCGTGAGTAAACCAAATTCCTTTACGGTGTAGAAGATATGGGCATGACAAAAATATCCCTTTTGACATTAAGACCTGAAGACTTTGGGGCCCATAACTGCGAAAGTGCAAGTGATGGGGAAAATCTATTTTAGGTCTTCTATCACGATGCGGTGTCAGAATATGATTAATTTTTTGTGGCTCACACTATTATTATTCAGATAGACATTGTTCCTTCGCGGCCATCAAGAATCTCAGTGTACTTCCAATACTTATTGGACAGCAATTGCGAGTGTCATTCGAAATTCAAAATCCACAATGTCAATTACTGTTTCACAAACTGTAAAATTTTTTTGTGTTGACCCGTTGGATGTCCGTATGGGAAATTCAAATTCATGACACAGTCATTTTAATTCTAAGCATCAATAAAACTTATTGCGTGCTATGTCACCAAACCACCCAAAACATTGTTGATAAGTCATTAGCATTGTTGGCTGTTGGTGATTTTTCTCCAACAACATAAACATGCCATTTAATTGTCAAATCTCCCATTACCACTCGCCAGCGACATACATATGTACATATGTACATACACGTCATGTGCATACATACATGCATATATTCACATATCGATGATGTTTAAAGCTCAGTCTATGTACTTGCACTGTATATTGCCAAGCAGACTCGCTTGCTGGCTGACTGGCTGCCTGGTTGGCTGCTGGTGATGTTGGTATAAGTAGCTTAAACATCGATGGTGGTCGCCCGATAACTTTGTCTAATGATTCGGAAATCCGTCAGCAATAATACTTAACAACGACCAAGGGGCACAAAAAGACCAACAAAGCGAGCCACAAAATATCAAACAAAGCCCATAATGACAACATGAAGTGGCTATAAAAATATGATTGTAAAAACTGAGCTTGCTTGGCGGCATGCACAAGGAACTGGACTTGTTATTGTATGGACGGACAATGAATAAAATTTGTTATTATTGAAGTGGAAGCAGGGGAGGACATTGATTATGCAGCATAATTGGAAGTTGCGTGAAATGTTGTGACGATGTAAAATTTAATTGTTGAATGTCGAGGCCAATACAAAATTCATTACATTTTGTATTTAAAAATTGTATATTTTATTAATTTGAATTTCAACCGCATTTATGTGTTTTTATGGTGGCCATTTAAATTAAAGCGGGACACACACTATCAGTTTTGATTGTCGATTTTTTGAAAGTGTAGATTACTGTCAAACTATCCACCAAAATCAAAACATTTTGTGATTGCCTGATGGATGAAAAAATGTAAAGCCACACTGGCAAGCAACTGATTATTTGAGCAAAACTGACAGTGTGGTGGCGTGTACCCCGCTTATGCCAATACTTCCAACTTTTTATAGAACTACTACGAAGGATCATCTTTTAATTATGCTATAGATATAGAATAAAATGAGCGTATATCTTTTTCCAGACAATGTAAATATTCAATGTGACTATGACAATGTAAGATTCATGGTTAGGCTATAGTTAACCTGAGGAAGTAGCTTAATGAGGGAGGAATCGCTAATTACGACTTTCTACTATTCAATCTAATACTTTTGTAAGAAATTCATCAGCAGTTAGTTACACGGTGTTTCTGCTTATAATAACATACCACTAATTTACTCAGAGAGTGTCATAGCTCAAAAACGGATTTTTCGAGTGAAGTACGTTATATCTCGAAAACTATCGAAACTATTTTCATGAAATTATGTGGAATGTGCCGTGGTACATGTAGTCATGAATTTCGAAGGTGGTGCGTCATCTCCCCTATTAAGAAAAACAATATATGTACATATTTACAAATTTCCTTAATGGGTGAGGTTCAACGTTCCATCAGCCATGAAAAACTAAAAATATATACATATGTCTCAGTAAGTGGGAGAATTCGAGTTTACCATTTTTTAACTTTTATAATTAGATCGTTTTAGGATAAAGGTAGGGGACAGGGACGATAATAAATCCTAAATAGCAGCAATGGCAGAAAAAATCCGACAAAGTCCGTAAGGGAAAAGAAAAATCCTCAATGAATAACTTGGTGTGACAATGGACCCAAAGAAATGAGGTAGAAAAAACGATTTTTGAATTGTAAAGCATAAAGTCCATAAAAAGTTGTCATTAAAACTCAATACTTCCACCTTGCACTCAGAAGGTCTGCTGTTCAATCCCTGGCCAGAATATTAAAATTTTCGGCGGAGGCAAATCCCATCTGTGTAATTATTATACCCTCAGCCTTTAGGCTAAAGAGGGTATATACACTTTGACACGATGAAAATATGCCTCATCGCAATAATAGTTTTAGACCCCAAGTATGTTTGGACGAAATGTGTTTCAGACAATTTGGAGTCGATCTAGCCATGTCCGTCCGTCTGTCCTGCTGGCTGGAGCGCACGATAACTCTCGAACGGATTAACCGATTCGGTCCAAAATTTGGCCTTAGGTCCACTCCTTCAGGTAGACATCAAATCGTTCAAAATTCAAGCAAACGACCAAACCAAAGTCCGTGAGTAAACCAAATTCCTTTACGGTGTAGAAGATATGGGCATGACAAAAATATCCCTTTTGACATTAAGACCTGAAGACTTTGGGGCCCATAACTGCGAAAGTGCAAGTGATGGGGAAAATCTATTTTAGGTCTTCTATCACGATGCGGTGTCAGAATATGATTAATTTTTTGTGGCTCACACTATTATTATTCAGATAGACATTGTTCCTTCGCGGCCATCAAGAATCTCAGTGTACTTCCAATACTTATTGGACAGCAATTGCGAGTGTCATTCGAAATTCAAAATCCACAATGTCAATTACTGTTTCACAAACTGTAAAATTTTTTTGTGTTGACCCGTTGGATGTCCGTATGGGAAATTCAAATTCATGACACAGTCATTTTAATTCTAAGCATCAATAAAACTTATTGCGTGCTATGTCACCAAACCACCCAAAACATTGTTGATAAGTCATTAGCATTGTTGGCTGTTGGTGATTTTTCTCCAACAACATAAACACTCCTTCAGGTACCTCCCCCACAAAAGTTCGAAAATGTTCGGAAAATTTGTGCGCCAGATAACTCTTGAAGGGAGTAACCGATTTGGTCCAAACTTTGTATATTGTAAATTTTCTAACAGGGTTAGATAAGATTCCAATATGGACTCGATTGGTCCACTCCTTCGGGTACCTCCCAAACAAAATTTCGGAAAAATTCGGTTTAGGGCCTGGTCTAGAATCGCTTTGATTGTTGTTGTATTGTAGCAACTTGTATTCACCGCCCCCTATACGACGGTGCAAGTTTCATCTGGAGGAAGTCCATACTTCCTGAGAAAATAACCTGAAACCCCGCGAAAAACCCCTATGACACCGTATGTAATGGTTTGAGCGCACGATAACTCTCGAACGGATTAACCGATTCGATCCAAAATTTGGCCTTCGTAATATTTTGTCCAAACTCAGTTTAAGTTCGAAGATCGGCGATATCGGTCCAAAATGTTCGGAAAAAATTGTGCGCACGATAACTCTTGAATTGAGTGAACGATTTGGTCCATACTGTACACATCTTAATACATATACCAGATATAGATCAGGTTTAAATATAGACTATATTTGTCCCCTCCCTCGGGTACCTCCCACACAAAATTTCGGATAGGTGCACTTAAAGACCTGCTCTCGAGACACTTTGATTTCTGTTGAAGCAACTTGCATTCAGGGGCATGTTCGTACTTCTTGAGGAACCAGCCCGAAAGGTGTAAAAACTCTATATGTAGTCGATGGAGAGCACGAGAACTTTTTCTTCCCCTTAGGGTACCTCCCCCACAAAAGTTCAACATTCGTGTCGATATGCAGTTTAGGGTCTCTTCGAAGATGCTTTGGAAATGAATTCCGATGCTTTTCATTGTGGTCCTGCTGTTTACAGTCATATTATGTTTTCCGTGGACAAGTCCATGCTTCCTGGCATATTTATAAGACCCAAAAGTTACAAGATGACCCACTGAAATGACTAGTGTGCCCAATATGTATCAAAAAGATATGACTCTCAAAATCAGATCCACTTCCTATGTCGTCTATTCCTTTAAGTAGCCCCTCCGCAAAACTTTAATCCTAATCCAAATTATCGTCGGCAAGTTCAAAGGTACAAAATGGCCACAAAATTCAGAAAAGACCCGAAATATGTATATTCGATCTGTCCGTAGATTAATATTTCAATTCACATAGGCTGAGGGTATATCTCTGTCGACAAAGCCGACTGATACTTTTTTACTTGTTATTAATTGATTTTACGCCAAATTGTGGGCACATAGTGCCAATTTGCTGCCATCTTGTAAAGGCAGCTCGCCTCGAGACAGACACTGGTTTACAATAGTGTGGTTAGTTCATCCGCCGTAGTTGTACTATATCAATGCATTCGAGAGTAAATCATAATTTTTACAGGTTTGGAATATTTGAGCCCGACAAAATGATCCCTATTGACATCAAGGCCTTAAGTGTTTGGGGCCATGTTCGCAAAGTTCAAGTAATGGCAAAAAACGTCGAGACACGTGTCGTTTCTTTTTTTTTTTGGTTTTCTATCAGAAAATGATTAATTGTTCATGACTAAAAAATTTCACATTTACTAACTTCTGCTAATGTAAGAAGCTCGAAAATGTTCACCGGCCCTCAGAACATTTTTGGCTATGTCTCCTGAGTATTCCCGTCATTTGAAACTTTTCAAATAAGAAAGTGGTGGTCATTGTGCTAAAAATAGAATTGGTAGATTTGATTTGTCCTTGTCCTTTTTCAGAAAGTCTTATTATATATTTTTTATTCAACCGATTGTGTTTTTCGGTATTTCTGGAATTTCTTGCCGAAAAAATAACCGATAAAGGTCCAAATGTTGGTGCACCTTCCATATCAAGCATAGACCTATTTTTTAATTGCTTGGAAATTTTCAACAATGTAAACAAGCGATTTTACAGTAATCTGACATAAGTTTCCCGTTTCACATTTTCGCTTAAATCTCTACATTTCTGTTCAAAAATGCTATCATTTGGACGTCGTGCTACAAAGGACGTTTTATTTGTTGTGGGCCGTAATATATGCAGCACACGTTTTTTTGTTCTAGTTATTCTTTCATTCGACCAGTCGTCACTACCAATTGTACTCAGGAGACGTCGTTTCAATTACTAATTGAGTGTTATGGAAATGCGCAGAATCCGACACTAATTCCAAAGGAACATCCTTAGGTTAGCACCAATGGTATGCGGTTGCTAGGTATGGGGCTGGTTGTTGTGGCAACAGTTGCTCTTACTGGACGGATAAGGCGAATTGGTGGGGGAAGAAGGGGGATTTCTTTGTTTGTTATATTCCTTCTTCTATTCAATATTGTTTGCTAAGGAAAAACTGAATTTTCAAAATGGCTGTTTAAATATTTGCCATCGGATCAGCAGAGTGTATTTATTTTGGGGGAGATTTTGTTGCATAGTAGTGTTGTGTTGTTGGTTGGATGGGTGGGTGTATAGGAAATTAATGTCGTGTGGAAAATGAATATTTAATTAAATTAGGTTAAATTATGGTTAGTGTTTTAAATGTTTTTAGAGGGTAAATTAAGTCATTATTTTTCACAGCTGAAGAATTTGTGGTATTTTTAAATGAGGTTAAAGTTCATTTTAAAACATTTTTTGTTTGGGTATTACGAGGATGACAGACAACATAACGACGTACTGCAACAAGTTTAAAATAAATAATAATGTGTGGGCAATGGCAAACGAAAATGAGTATTTCCATGAATGTAATAATCAATCCAAAAGGGTTTTGAATAATTTTTTGGTACGTTAACAAAAAAAAAAATAATAAAATAAAATAAATAAATAAAAATGCAATTTAAATTGGCTCAATAATATAACATAAAAACTCCCGTGTTTTGGATTTTTTTGTTTGCATGCCGTATTTTTTACGATAAACTGACTTTTTATGTTTGAGAGTGGCTAAATCCCTAAATTTTTATTTTAATAATTTATTAAAAGGGACTAGTTAAATAGCGGAAAATATGACATTACTTACCAAGGGGAATGACATGGAAGACTATGGTTTCGGATCTCGCCACAGATCTTCTTCAGTACGATTTATAAAAGCCAAATGTGTATGATACTGATGTAATGTAAATATAACCTCCGTTTTGTTTCATATGAAATGTTAAACAATATTGGAGAAATTATTAATGGCTATATCACATCATATGCTTTTCACGTGTATGACATCAGTTGGTCAAGATTCAAGATATATTTATTGAGACTTATATAATGTTTGAACAGTTACAATTAGCATGTGCCAAGGAAATCTTAAAACTATTTTGTATTATTTTAATTAATGTGTAAAAGCATATGGTGTGATATAGCCATGAATACTAGGCATATACTATCCCTTGCGAAGTTATCTAAGGGCACTCTTTCAAAATCCTATGAATTTAATGAAAATAAAATTTGTCAGATTTTTGCTGGACGCAACACAATTATAAATTATATTGACCACCATCATAACGAAATTTCTTAAAGCAAATCATACGTGTAAAAATATTGTTTTAATAATTTCTTTTGTTTCACAATCAAAACCCCAACAAAAACAACAAAAACGAAAATCATTGACGCCACTTTTTTGTTCTTGACTGGTAAAACTTACTGTATATGCCTCTCGTCTCGTCTGCTGTTGCCTGCTGTTATACGACTTTTCAAATTGGTGTTGTCTCCAGAGCTCCAGGATCGTCTCCCTGCTTTTCAATGTTTCGTTTCGTTGTTATGTTTCTTGCATTACGTTGGTCATTTCAAGTCTGGTGTCCCCTTTTGTTCAGCTGTTATTCGCTGTGTTAACTTTATCTTGTTTGTGGAGGATTTAGTTTTTGGTATCAACTCATAATAGGTAGACAATATGTGACTTATATGTATGTACATGAATTTTAAAGAAAGAAAGAAGCCTTATGGCTTAGCTTGATCGCATCCCATATTCAATATTGGCCTAAATGGTCAAGTATTCTTGCTCGACTGTGGCGGTTTGCTGTCGATGTCGCCGTTATGGGATGTTATGGTTGGTGACTTTTTTGTTAATACGAAATTAATACAAGTGATTGCACCCACCCCAAACGAAGTTGTTGTAGTTGTTGGCAGTGCCGTTAAGAGTAACCCTTTCCGTGGTAAATTTTTCGTAAAAAAAAACCATATTCATGTATCAATATGGGATGCTGTTGACTGTCGTCTCGATATTGCAGGGTTTTTGGTTATTGTTGTCGTCGTTGTGGCGATGATTTCCTAAAGACCAGCAGTTTTAAATGTGTCTTCTTCAGTCTGTGATTAAATAGGTGAAATTAATTACTGGTGACAGTTGCTTGTTGTGGCGCCCAATCAAGTGTTTAGGGCAAAAAGTCAATAAGCCATGTATCATTGAAATGATTAAAAACGGTTAGTTTTGTCATATTTTCTTTTTTAACTAACATACTATGTTGAAGGTCCCAAAGCCATTTTTGGAAAAATGTTCCTTTTCGAAAAAATAATTAGGTTAACCCATTGAAGGCAAAACCTCGTGATTGATATTTAAGTAAGTTAAGTAAGTGTATAAAATTCCTACATATAGAGAGAAAGGTTACTTACAGTTCTTTGTAAACATAAATAAAAGCTTAAAATGTCATTATAGGAAGTCATCATTCTTTAGATTCATCATTAAAAAACAATAAAGTGTTTCGTCAGTATTGCCTATGAATTTATCATTTTTACAGGTGCAAGTAATACAAAAATATTGAGTACCTATGTGTATACATATAATGACAGAAAGGGTTAAATCTTTACATTTTATAAAATTCTTAGAAGGCTATTAAACAACATTTCGTAGAAATTTTAGATATTAAAGGAAGTTTATCCAGCTGATTGATTTTCTATATTCCTGCAAACACTCTCACATTTGAATACGTATGTACCAATACATTGATTTGTGTACAAACACTTTCGAAAATTTAGATTGGCTTTAATACATGTCACTAAGGGACAAACGATGATAGTGATTAGTCTAATAAATACATACATACATCTGCAATAATTTATTTGACTTTAAGAATGGAAATTCTATTGAAAATTTTCAATTTTAATATGAAATGACTTTAAATTGCTATAAAGCAACAAAAATTGTCGATAAGTGGCTAAAAGTGAGCATATAAATCCCGCCCCAATGTAAACATTTCTTTCTCCTTTGTTGTAGATATGACGGCTAAAATAATGAAGGTAGTAAGAATGTAGTGAAAGCAACAACATATTCAGATACAAACAAACACACAAAAGAAATTTGAACAATTTGAGAGTAGCTGAGAAAAAGAATACTGCGAAAAATGCCAGCACTTGGATGTGTTGGTGAATCAAGTTGATCAAGTTGAGTGACTTATCAACATGCTCATTTTGTTTTACATGGTACATATTGCCATTTTAACAGCTATTGAATGGTGCCACATTTTAAAAAATAATTGGTATAATATCGTAGAAGTATCATTGTGAAGTCTAATTTTTAGTACCAAATGTGTTCATATATAGTACTCCTAACATGTTAAGTTTCTCTAAAATTGCTTGAGTTGGAGTATTCCCCTAATGGCTCAACTTCATTTATTACCCTCTATTACAGAGAGTAATGTTTTTAAAACGAACTGACAGTGTTGCAAAATTTTACTGATCGCTACCAATATCATGATTTCATCCCGGCGAAAAGAATTATAAATTGGCTTCTCAGTTTTTGAAATGATGCCTTTTTAGAGAAAACCAGAACTCTTTAAGTGTCTAGTATTCCCATATGAATGAGAATCACACTCACTTTTCGGCTTTTCCAAAGAAACACCAAAATCAAAATATTCTGCAACATGTCAGCACGTATCAACTAAGAATTCATCGAGTTCTGTGAGTTGAAAAGAACATCAATACAGTTGCCTGTGAGGTTGTTGTTGTTGGAATTTTGTTTTTAACAAAGTTCCTCTGCGCGTGCCTCCGCTGTTTTTTGTTTGTTTTGTTTATTGTTGAAGATTCAATCTCATGTGATTGCTTGAGTTGGAGTATTCCCCCAATGGCTCAACTTCATTTATTACCCTCTATTATAGAGAGTAATGGTTTTCAAAACGAACTGACAGTGTTGCAAAATTTTACTGATCGCTACCAATATCATGATAAAATAAATTTGTTATGAATTACTTCTTACTGTACTCTTTGAGAATAGCATCAAAAAAGAGAAAATTTAACAGGTTGTGTTTTGAGATGAATTCAGTGCAAAAGTTAAGTGAAAGTAAAATATTAATATCAAACTAAATGAACTCTATATTGACAAAACTTAATTCGAATATTGAAAAACAATGTATTAACTTAATTTTTATGCAGTTTTGTGTTTGTTAATTTTTTGAATTCATTATTGAATACGTGTGTTGATTGAAGGATTTTTGTAATGTCATTTCTTCAGTATAATTAAATTTCATGTAAAGTCTAAGTTATGTTCCCCCTGCTTCCTGCAAAGATTTTTGTTAAGTCAGTAGTAGTCTAAAGATTCTTTTTACAAATTATCAGCTGCATCTTCCGCATCTTTGGAACTTGTATCCAAAATACTAAGGATAAAATTTCAAATTAATAATTCATATAAAACCTTCAAAATTCCGAAAATCGGGAGGTACCATTATATGGGGACCTGTATCAAAACGTGGACCCAATTCAAAAATTTTTTGCTAGAAGGTTTTCTAACACTAGGGAGTACCGATAGCCAAATTTTGATGTTGATTTTTTCTGCTTTTTTACTGGTGTTGTTAAACTAACCTTTACTGAAATTTTAGTATTGATATCTGCACAGGAAGTATTTTTGGCCACTCTTCCCTTACAAGTTCAACCACAGTGCGAGGGAAGCCTACGTATCTTTGTTCTAAATCCTCTCGTATCTACACGGTTATCGTTATTTCTAATGGTTTAATTGGTTTATATATCATCATATGCTTAAGCTGGGTACACACGATTAGTTTTGAATGTTGGTTTGCTAAAGCAAGCAAAAGCTTGACAGCTTATGACTTTTTGACCTTTTTTCTCAAAATTAATGGTTAAATTAACACTTATTCCATTTAATTATATTTTTGTGATTAAAAAATAACGAAAACATATAGATATTTCTGGAAATTTAATAACGGAGTCTGAAGTGGAACAAGCAATTGTAGCGCTTAAAGAAAAAAATCTACAGGACCTAATCAAATCCCTTCAGAAGTGTTGAAACTAATAGATGGACGCAATATACCACTAATAGTAAAACTCTTTAATCATGTACATATATGATGCTGGACAATGTCCACATGACTGGTTATTATCGACGTTTGAGCAATACCACAACCTAAAAATATTTCTTAGAAAAAGCTATGGGAGTAGAAAACTTTTAATGCAGTAATTACTGAAAAATGACAAATACACGTTTTTCACATGTAATTCGAAAAATACCAGTTTAATTCGCAACATTACATTTGTAATTCGATTATTCTATTTGTAATTCGTAACATTTTATTTATAATTGGAGAATTCCTTTTGTAATTCGTATTATTTTATTTGGAATTCGAATTATTCCTTTTGTAATTCGAATTATTGTATTTGTAATTTGAATTATTCGATTTGTAATTCGAATTATTCCATTTGAAATTCGAATTATACCATTTGTAATTTGAATTATTGCATTTGTAATTCGAATTGTTCCATTTGAAATTCGAATTGTTTTATTTGTAATACGAACTATTCTATTTGTAATTCGAATTATTCCATTTGAAATTACAAATAGAAGAATCGAATTACAAATGGAATAATTCGAATTCCAAATCAAATAATTAGAATTACAAAGAAAATAAAACGAATTACAAATGGAATAATTCAAATTTCAAATGGAATAATTCGAATTTTTTTTTTTTTTTTTTTGGACTGCCATCAATTTCAATAAATATTACCTACAGCAGATCCACTAAAAGAGTACCCGGGAATTCTCGGTTTTTTGGCTACGGGATTTTCCCGGGAAACAAAATCTTTGGAGGAATTTTTAAATAAATCGCGGTCAAGGTTCACATTTTATAGGTATATTTTAGGCTTTTTGCTTGGAAACAGTAAGTCCTTTAGAAATGGGACCAAAGAAAATGTTTTAGCTGTGAAAGGATTGACCGTTATGATTCGGTTCTAGGTTTTACAATTTTTGAGATACATAAGTTATAGCTGTCAAAATTCTCTACAAGATTGGCTTTCGTAATTTTTTCCTAGGTTATATAATTTTTGAGATATATAAATTTAGGTTGGGAAATTGCAGTCATGCCATTGTTTTATAAGCAGATGATACAGTGTGTGAATTGTCCCAATTTGATATTCTATATCTCAAAAATTGTAAAACCTACGAAAATATCATAAAGGACAATCTTGTAGATAATTTTTACTGCTACAACATTTTGTTCAGTTCCATTTTGATAGGACTTGTGGTTTCCCAGCAAAATAGTGAAAACCTCAAAAAAAACCTTTACTCAAAAAGCGCTCCGGTGATTTTTTGTTTGTTTTTTTTTTGGTCTTTATCATCTATGAACATTGTAGTTTCAGAATCCGCAAAAACTTCGCAGGTGTAAGCTCCTTTCATTTTAAGTTGGTCAAAGAGCACCGTGATGTGAATCCAAAATTTTTTTTTCGGGGAGAAAGACGAGCCCCACCAAAACTTGGACTATAACGACGCACAGTGTTGCCTCAGTGGACAAAACTCGAAAAATGTGTTCTTGACTTTTTTATAATTTTATGGTTTTATTTTATTGAGAACACTTCAAATAGGACAAACCTCAAAGATGTTGTCGATATTTGGTGTTACTATAAAGTTATAGCTCGTTAAACATAGAACATTTTTCGTATGTGACATTTACTAAAATGTATTTAAAAAAGAAACCCATGTTCATGGAAATTTTTTATAGAAGTTATTGACATATTCCACAACTTTTGAATAGAGTGGTCGATAGTCTTGCAATTTATAAAAAAAAGTTTACATATAATGTGTATACATAAAGTACCGTTATGTTGATTGAAACAGTAACGTGTTATACAAAACTCACGAATTTCGCTTCTTTCATGGAGTGTATCTAAAAATTGCAGCAAATTGCAGTTTCGACCATTTGGTACATGAAACAGACATCCCTTTCGAATTAAAAAATGCAAAGTTTACATCCTATAAAATCCGATTCTCGGAGCCACAACCATATCATCATAAACAATTTGTACGAAAGGAGCAAGAATCCTTGTTTTGCCTCAGTGGATAAATTCACTTTATTTGACTGCTTCGTTTTATATATCCAAATATGAACCGATTTTTAACAAAATCGGTAAAACTGATCAGAGGCCCAAGCAAATATCGCATATTAAATTTGAAGGCGGTTCAATTAAAATTGGCTAAGTTATATGGGGGATATATCCAAATCTGAACCGATATGGACCAAAATGGGAATTTTTTATTCCTATGCCCGCATAAGTACATGTATAAAAATTCATCGACCTAGGTCAACTCCTT
This sequence comes from Musca autumnalis, assembly GCF_047663935.1. Taxonomy (NCBI): domain Eukaryota; kingdom Metazoa; phylum Arthropoda; class Insecta; order Diptera; family Muscidae; genus Musca; species Musca autumnalis. The sequence continues at coordinate 1,689,385 of NW_027411755.1, read as the reverse complement.
CTATTTTTGTCCACGTTTACAAGGAAGCGGCAACTCTGTGCGACGCATTTTTGTCCTGCTTCATATACATATGTATGTGCGAAAGAATATTTTCTATTTTAAAGTCCCATGTTTTTGAAGCAATCTTAATCATAAGAACATAGTTTTTCAAAACATAAGATTTTTGAGGAATTTGTAAATAACTTCATTGTTTGAGCTAAACCTCTTTCCATCGAGCGATTTCCTTAGATTGGAATAATGGAAATGGTCAGTGTGGGCTGAATCCGGACAACATGGTGACTAAGGCGCAAACGTGTCAGATATTTTTCGGAACTGAACTTTTGGGAAAATTTGCTCTGGGTCTCTAACAAATGGAACTGGTATTGTATTTCATATATATAACTATGGGAAGATGGAAAAATCACGGAAACATTGATTAATCCTCGTATTTCAAAATTTCCCGGGAAATCTCGTACTCCCGTTTTCCGGGAATGATAAAAACCAGGAAACCCCAAAACCCCAGATAAAGGGCATTCCCTTTTCCACGATAACACTGTAGCATAATTTCCCGTCACCTAGCAAAATATGTCACAGTATTACTTCAGAGTACATGAAATGTCTCCAATAGATCGTAGTAAGCATTTCTGAAAATTGCCGAAATGTCTACCCAACGGATTCCTAATGGGTACTTCACACGATATGTTTTTACATATGAGTTGTCACTTTTATATACAAAATGTATATGCGAAGTGACAACACAAATAACATATCGTGTAAAGTACCCATAAGGAATATTAGTCTCGAAATGTGCTACTTTGTACTATTTCGTAAAATATTCGTATCTCTTAATTAATTTTCATTAAAATAAACCACTTTAGGCCTTGTTCATGCACCTAGGTGGTCTCGTTTACTGCTAATATGGCCAGTAGTGCGATTCTCTAAATCACTTTTTGAGTTACCGACAATTGTTGTAAAAATTAAAATGCTTATAATTTCGGTAATTACCGATGTTTTTCGATAAGTTAACAACGAATAAAAAAACAGTCGTAAAGTTCTAACGATAGCTAGAGTGATGTCAACTTTTATTTGAACTTTTTTGAAAATTTTCGTTGGCAACTCAAAAAATGAGTTTTAGGATCGCACTACTGGTATTCTTTTAGTCGATCAGGCAATTCCCCTGATCGAGTTCTGCTGCAATTGTAATTGATGGCAATCCAACCTGGTGAACTAAAAAACTCAAAAACGTCATAGTTGCGACCTCCATGGCATTGTTTTCATGTAATATGAACTGGTACCCCTTGGTCCATATGGTAACCCTCTTACCAGGGATATCCCATACCTTATACTGTTGTTACTTGTTGGTAGTTAGTCCTTATTAAGAATAAAACGCCTTGATGCCTTGCATTACAGGTAATTATTAGTTTTGATTATTTTGTTGAACTATGTGGGTTATTTTTGTATTTATACATTCAATCTGGTCTTAAACAAGTTGACCAACTAATTTTTGCAAAAAGCCCGACATTTTTATCACAACTATTTGTCATTTTCACTAATTAATACCTGAAAAGTTACTTGACAAACTGTATGTATGTATATAAAAAAACGAAATCAAACTCAAGATCTGGAAATCAACGAACAATTTGTTATTGCTTTGGTTTGAAGTAGAAGTAGCATAGAGATAGTGGCAAAACTTCAAGTCGATCGGAAAAAAATTACTGAGATATGAGCGTGAAAAGGGAAGAATCCGTTGTGTTTTGCATGTGGAATAAAAACATAAAACGCGTTTTTCTCTAAATGGAAATCGGTGGCAACTCTAACTCGAAAACTATTGAACCGCTCGTCTTATATTTTTGTCCTATTCAAAAAAAGTCTATCATTAACTCGCTGTATGTGCGATCAAACAGTTCAATTGTTAATGAAATCTTAATAGACCCAATTCGGTCCTATGTGTTATAGACCACATCGAGTTAATACGGTGCGCATATTTGTATCATTCTAAACACTATAAAATGTCTTATAGATTTAGTTTTTATACTCTGTACTATTCCCGGGTTAATACAAGTCTGTCGATCCGGAACCAATATGGATACGGTGGCAAATGACAGTGATAGGTAATGTAATGAGCGCATCTCTCCTGGATAGTTATTATACCCTCCACCATATGGAGGGTATAATTAAATTTGTCATTCCATTTGTAACACATCGAAATATTCGTCGGGGACCCTATAAAGTATATATATTATTGATCAGCATACTATTCTATGTCGATTTAACCATGTCCGTCTATCTGTTGAAATCAAGATACAGCTCGCAATTTTAAAGATAGAGAGTCAATATTTGGTACAGAGATTTTTATTACTTGCAGGATGGTTGGTATTGAAAATGGGATATATCGGTCCACGTTTTGATATAGCCCCTATAGAACGGAACCTCCCGATTTTCGATATTTTTAAGGTTTTAGCTTCATTATCCTACCAAAATGGCTGAAATTGGGTACGTAGTCTTCTTTAGGGGTATAAAACTTTCCCCCAGAATTTTGTCGGTATCGGTCCACGCCTTCATATAGAACGGTACCTCCCGATTTTCGGTATTTTGGAGGTTTTAGCTTCATTACCCCACCAAAATGGCTGAAATTTGGTATTTAGTTATCGTTGAGGATATAATACGTTCCACCTAAAATTTGTTGGTATAGGTCCACGCCTTAATATAGCCCCCATAGAACGGTACCTCCCGATATTCGGTATTTTGAAGGTTTTAGCTTCATTATCGCACCAAAATGGCTGAAATTTGGTATTTAATTATCGTTGTATAGAACTTTCCACCTGAAATTTGTTGTTATAGGTTCACGCTTTCATATAGCCCCTATAGAACGGTACCTCCCGATATTCGGTATTTTGAAGGTTTTAGCTTCATTATCCCACCAAAATGGTTGAAATTTGGTAATTCGTCTTCGTTGAGGATATAAAAAATCGTTCCAACTGAAATTTGTTGGTATAGGTACACGCCTTCATATAGCCCCCATAGAACGGTACCTCCCGATATTCGGTATTTTGAAGGTTTTAGCTTCATTATCCCACCAAAATGGTTGAAATTTGGTAATTAGTCTTCGTTGATGATGCGGAGCTAAGTACTTTCGTAGATGAAAGGACACTAATTATTCCATTCTCGTACAATTTAATTTTGGTGGAGGGTATAAAAGGTCCGGTCCGGCTGAACTTAACGTTTTCTTACCTGTTATTTTTGTAGGACAGTTTTTGCATGAATTTTTGAAAATTTAAATTTACTAACAATGATCTGGCAGCGCTTTTTTGCCCTAACGAAAATCACTCATCTACTCATTTAACCAAAGAGATATTTTCCAAACATGAGCACTAAAAAAGAGCAGATGGTAGTTTTGCAGCCATTCGCAGTTTTGAGTGTATTTCAACAAGCAACCACCACCAAATCCATCCATATGCTCCACTCACCATTGGTACTTATCACACATTAAATGAGGATTAACTCGTTTCACTCAGCGGAATGCCGCATAGGTACTCGTCTTTGCAGTGTTTTGGCGTTGTATACATGATTATGTCCATGTGCTGTTGTTGTTGACGAACACCACCTAAAAAGCTTGGGCAAATTATATGCGAATATTCAGATGCGAATCAGTTGAAAAGTTACGGCTAATACGTAATCGTTAACAAAACATACACGTACAAAATAAGACCGATAATGATTATCGACCGCTCGTTGTCGTCGTTTTATTACCAATTAGTGTGGACAAACCAATTTTTATTTCCCTTAAGTCCTAATCGTAGCGCCGATAAATTTTAATATTTACCATAAATGTCAGGAAGAAATTTAGAAAAGCCTGGCTTTGTAGTTTTATTGGCATTTAAGTGTTTGCATCTTTATGATTTTTTATTACAATATGGAATTGCCGTCGGTTTCGAAAGTGTTGTGAAATAATTTCTGTCCCGTAAATAACGAGTTCGTAAATATATTAATATGTCTTTTTATAACAAGCGACATTGGAAGCATTAAAATGCACACACAAATTAGTCGAAACAAATGTAAACATTTAAATTATTGTGACCATAAAATTAGTGATATGCATGTTTATGCCGCCATACGTATGCCGAACGTAAAATAAAACTAACAACAACAACAACTTGCAACATTTTCAAACAGCTGTCAACACGGGTGTCGAATTTACCAATTGGCTGTTTGACTAAATTGAATTTAATTGCCATTAATTTATGCTAAAATAGAACTACCGCAGTAGCAAATGTGTCAATTTGCAAAGCATCAGCTATCAGACAGCAGAGTTGAGGATATAATTATAATCATGGAATAATATTTACAATGATAACAATGTGCTTTCTTATTACACAAATCCCCCCGAAAAGTTAATTGAAAACATGTTTTAATTACAACTAAATGCTGCATGAACACAGTTTAGAGAATCCCGACCCCGAGTGGCTTGTTTAGAAGAGAGTTTTCCAACAATTTCAATTAGAAAGACGTTACGGGAATTATACAACGGTCATACTATGTTGTATAATGTACCGTGCTACCAAAACTATTCAACACTGGATTACTACAAGGTAAGTTGTAATAAGTAAGCATAAGTAATATATGTATTTTTATCGGAACTAATGATTTGGCTAACTAAGGTTAACTTCCGAAACGTCAGTTGTTTTGCAAATGTCTTAGTTTATGAATTTCAAAACATCATTCAAAACATACGCATTTTTGACGCATTTATTTCTGATGCATTAACAGTTGCAATTGCGAGGAACAATGCATTAGTGAGCAACTGAAATATTTAAACGAAATCTTAAAATGACGTCTGTTTCGGAAGCCAATCTATGTGTGGGTGTATTACTTGCACTCTACAGTATAAAAAAAACCACACAAAACTGTAAATAAAAATGCCAAAGTAATTCCCGAAATACTAAAAAAAGAATTTAACATTTTTGCAAGTCTTATATCAAAATTATCATGTATTCTAAGCGGTTGATTTCATATCAGAATATCTTCCTCTATATGTGAATCATAATCAGGAAAAATCATTTTATTAACCAAAACCGCAAGAAATTTTGAAATTTTCTGTAACTTTTTAGAAAAAAAAATCCTCTTATCAGCATCCGAAGTACTACATGGTTTCGTCGTTGTTGTCTATGTGGGTTATATTAAAACGTGGACTTGTACCGAAAAGACACTGTAAGAACGTTTTGTTGCCCCAACGAAAACAAATATAGCTAAAATATATTTGTGGCACGTGGATGACGTGGACCTATACCGACAATTCTCTGCGGTAATAATTTATATCTCCAAGGAAGACTACAGTATAGTCTCGATAATCCGGATAATTTTAGTGTCTGGATTACCGGCGTTGTCCGGATTATCGAGACTATACTGTAGTCTTCCTTGGAGGTATAAATTATTACCGCAGATAATTGTCGGTATAGGTCCACGTTTTGACATACTTTGACTTCATTGAACAATACCTCCCGATTTTTAAACAAACCAATAGGCCTCCACGAGACGGATGAGTTTAGTCCTTTCATAAATTTAAGGAACGTAATTATTCTTTTTATAATAATTGTTCCACAAACATCCCATAAGAGACAAGGGAGACTTCTCGCATATCAATGAGTGCACCCCGATTCAGATTAGCTCAATGATATGGGGCCTACAGTTTATCGCCGAGTCCGAACGGTGTGTCTAAGACACCACTTTTGTAAAGAAGTTTTACATTGCTGAAATACTCAGGAAATGTCGCCAACTTTACTGAGGGGTATTTTGCTACCGTTAAAAAGTGTTTTGATGTTGGCCGGGGAAACGAACCCACGACCTTATGTGTGCAAGGCGGGTGTGCATACCATTGCACCACCGTGGCACCCTTTCTTTTTACTTCAAGAAATTTCGTGGTGGAGAGTATAAAAAGTTTGGACGGCCAAACTTAATGCCGCTTTTACTTTATTAATTTTAAAAGTCTGTTACTAACCCAGTTTCTGCGGATTGAATCTGATATTTGGTATTTTTGGTATGCTGAGGACTCGCTACATTGATACAAGCATTCCAGACACTTGGATATTTTCTCCGGGACTCTTCCCATCCTCTTGAATAAGGTCTAAATACGGATAAGTAAAGTCTAGTCTACGACCAAGAGTGGAAGCTGAAACTAAAATTTTGATGCAATTAACGACTTTATCAACCTTGGCACTTCCATAAAAGCAAACAATATCAGTCGTATTTTAATAGCCAGTTTATATAATAGCTTTTTTGCCGGGTTTTTATAAGGATTTATTTGACGTATACGCAATGGATTTGACATTTGAAACCCAGTGGGTTCATAAAATCCGTTCATACATAAACGTACTATAAGATTGAGGTTTATAAACATTTATGTATAACTATCCCAACAATTTATTATTTTGATTTTTCTATATTAGTTCTTAATGTATTGTCTGCCTTCTAAATCGCTGAGATTTAATAAATACACTCACTTCAATTGAAACATATTCTTCAGAGTAGATGTTAGCTTCTGGGCACTGACAACGATTCGTCGATTATATGTACATACATGTATATGTATGTATGTACGTTATATCGACATCATTATCCACTTTTTTGCGCGTGCAACCCAGCAACGAGATGAGCAACTGCAGGCAAAAATGAAAATTGTTTCACAAACAAAATAAAGTAATTTTTGCGTTCTTGAAATGGCTCAGATTACAGACAAAATCAACAACAATGATAACAGCAAACAGAGCATAGAAAAAAGGTGGCAGTGGTGGCGGTGCCAGTTGATGCATAGCTAGCCAGGCAGTCAGTCAGCCTGCCTTGGCATCGACATCATCGTCATCAGCAGCATTGACAACGCAAATGATGAAAATGGTGGTTGCCCTGAGAGATGACAGTTGGTGGAAATGCTCGTTCGCTTACATTCAAATCCGCATATCTACGCACTCCTGTTGTCACTGCCAACGTTGTTGTTTTGTTGCTGTTGTTACCATTGTAGAGTACTCAACAAATAATAAATGGAATTTCGAAAGGAGCAACGGAATAAAAGGCAAAAAAAGGAATAGAAAGGGGCGAACCGAAAGCTGTGTTTGAGTTTGGGTAAAGCGTTAAGGCTTTTAAATGGTTTTCACAGGAATGGAAAACAAAACAAACAATTCAATAATAAAGCAAATAACTCAAACCCAAGATGCCAAGGACCGTGAAGAGACAGCGACAACAACAGCAACTGCCAGTTGTGGAGGCGGAGTCGGAGATTTCTTGAAGACAAACAAAGGCAAATCACCTGTATTTGAACAGTTGAAACTCCCTGTTCAGAGCGGTATATACATAAAGCACAATATATTCCGTTAGCTATAAAATATATCGGACAAGTCTGCGGAAATGTTGAGTTTGTATTTCATTTTTTTTTTTTTAATATTTGACAAATTGACGGGGAGATGACATCGTAAAGCAATTTGAAGATCATAATGGCCGATATAACTAATGGCATGAGCAGTTCAGCCTCATTAACAATTGTTGTCATCAGGATATCAACAATGTCTCCGTAATTCCATTGTCTCTGACCAAAAACACGTTCTTTTTTCCTTTTTATTCAAAAATACCTGCAAAATTCCCAGCAAAGAAGTCGAACAAAAAGATTCACTAGAATCCAGGAACAATTTCGAATGAATTAAACCACAATTGCTGAAAAAGACACAATACAGAAGGCACGAAAGGATCTTGTCTGTCAAGAAATCCTTTGTGATGGCATTCCTATTTGAGTAGAATTGTTCCAAAACATTTTAAGGTTTGTCCTCATTATCAGCTTTGCTTTCAACAAGCAAAAATAATACCAAATAATCACAAAAAGTATTTGCTTTTTTTGAGAGATAAAATTGTTGCTCTTTCTTGGGTTTGGTGGAGACGTTTTAGACAGAATCCTAAAAAATCAAAGGTCAATCTGGAATTTGGTTGTGTGTGGGTTTGTAAAAGTAGATAAATGTTTTAAAATAATTATTTTTTAATAATCACTGCTACGGCTACTGTAATCCTACGGATTCGTACCTGGACTGTACTACGTTATGAAACAGTAGCTAAATATCACTTGGAGTGGTCGTCTAATCCTAATCACCTGAAAAATACGGACTAAGGATTAACACAAATGTGTGTTGCAACGAGAATTGATAATAACTGATAGATAAAGGAATTATCTGAAATGCAGTTGGTGGCAACGCAAAAATATATTTACCTACATGGGCGGTTATATTTTACCACAATATTATGTGTAACAGGTATTACACAAATGATAACATCTTAGAGGATTATTGGAAAAATCAAAAGTCAGTATTAAAAACTTCGAGAAAGCAATCACTTTCGGATGACTTCAATAGAAATTTATCTTTTGCGTAATTGCAAAATGTTAATAATGTCTTATTTACAAACCCAGCTAAATAAAACTACTTCATGATGAATAGTACTTTAACAGATTCTTCTCAAAGCCGTCCACAGAGAGTGATGACAGATACCGTATGTTCTTTATCTTTCGACAACGTTCGTATTGAATTCATATCATCGATTTTTTGTATATAAAAATTAAATACTTCCATAGAGTAATGCAAAAGATGTGATCAGGGCGCAAAGTCGACTGCATCCTCCATGCACCATGCCCTTGTAAAAATCATGACTTTTTCACGTTAAAATTAAATTACTTATTTGACCACAAACATTTAGCTGGGAGTGTAATTCAGCATAATCACAGTTTTGTTGTTTTACACTTTTAAACAAGTTTTTCAAAAAGGAGGGAAATTTTGCTTTCGGGAAGGCTATAAAAGACTATCATAGCGATTATGAATCTTCACGTAGGGAGCTACTCACAAGTGAGTTGCAGTTCACTTTCACCTGCTCGAGCTATTATGATTGAGCAGGGAGGAGCACAAAAAGTGAACAAGGGTTGACAAGTCGGAAAATGGAAAATAATGGCGCGACTTGTGAACCCTTGAAATAATAATTTGTGTTGCCATACCGTCATTTTTTGCACAAATAACTATGAGATTAATTAATTCTTATTTTTTGTATAAAAAATAAATAAATTTTCAAATTAATAAACATTTCTAGCAAGAAAAATGTCAGTTATTAACAATCCACTGTAAAAGAACATGGATATTGGTAAAAGAAAATACAACATTAAAACAACATGGCAACATCTGTAACAGCTGTTCTTTTGTTTTGGCAGATATGTGAAAATTGTTTATTTACACTGAAGAATTCGTGAAATTTATTGGAAAATCGTAAAAAAGTGAACAAATGTCGTTTAAAAACGTCATTAAATGGCTACAATAAGTAAATGTTTAATGTTGCATTTTGGGTGATAACAGAAATGGCAAATTCTGAGGAATACCAAGGAAATGAAGTGGAAGTTGTGTTTAGCACCATCTCCCATTCTTTCCAAGACTGCGACCCCAAAAGATCCAAATCGTGTACATTACTCTCTCTAGGAATAACAATTGCAGACATGGGTTGCTCCTGATTGGGTCCTTGTATAGTTGTGAGCCGCTTTATGCAGAATGTACCTTTTTGATCTGTCCATACCAGAAAACTCGATTTAGGCCTTCCTTCACTGATACATACCACGGGCAACGTTTTAGTTACAGTACTTGCTCGGGCATTACCGTGAGATAGGGATGGCTCTCACGGTAATGCCCGAGCAAGTACTGTAACTAAAACGTTGGGTGGGTTGGCCCGACACACTAGGTCCATCAAGAATGATCTTCACGTTCTAGAGAGGGAAGCCCAACCATACTGGATAGAATCCCTTGCTCAACAAGCATTTCAAGTAGTTTTGAATAGCTTTCACATAGTCGCAGGTTCTAATGTAAACAAATATAGTGTGAATAAAGTCCACAACAAACCAGAGTAGTTTTTGCTCAACTATACTTGGGATATTGCAGTCGTCTAAATTCTTAGGCAAATATTGATAGCACCATGCACAGCACTCTGCGTCTTTTAATGGTGCGATGCCAAACCTAGTCATATAACTCCAGTGGATAGTTACATGCCATTCTTGGAACTGAAGGTAGACCCAATTTTGTACCAAATTCTGAAAGAATTCAGAGATTCAGACCGAATTCGTAAAGAACTCTGAAAAAATGTTAGCGGTCAATGTCCTAAGCTTTAAAAAACAAGAACATTCGTTTTATGCAACTATAAACATTATGGTAGAAATTTATAATAATGATATTTCTTTCTTTTTATAAGAATAAAAACAAAAACGCCCATTTGTTTTTAAATTTTTAAGTTGACCTCAAGCCAAATTAAAACCAAAGAAAATAGCGTCCAAAGGTCAACAATAACCTCACAACATAAAAAATCTCTTATTATTTTTTGTTACTTTCAACCTAAAATACAATTAATTATCATTACAGATACAAAATATTCGTATTTTTTAAAATAAATGTTCACACTTAAATTTTTTTGGTCAACTCACTTTGATTTCGGTAGTGAGAAATTTCAGCAGAAATTTGCCTCTTTTTCTCACTTTTTTTACATTTGTAATAGCTAATTTTTTCACGAACGTGAGTTTTGCTCACCCTCTTGTTGTTTATAATAAGGGAACAGTGAGAACATAACATCACTCACGGCGATATGATGTTTATAATAGGGGAGGAGGCGAGAAAGAGAAAACTCACGGTGAGAGGCCGTTCATAATTGGGCTGTATAAGTTCGGATATCGTCAAATATCCTCATCAGTAGTCATCGAATTTTGCATATTTTTCAAAAATTCAAATAGGATAATTCTGATATTCTTACGCGAGTTTGAATAAATATTTTGCCACATTTTTATTATATTATACATATGTAAATATGACATATATATAAAATCACCGAACAGTATCAGAATTGTTGTCATTTTACTCATCAGTTCTCGTAATTTTTTATATTGAAAGCAAAAGCTCTTCCCCAATTTTATATCGACTCAGGCCCAATAATAAGTAAGTTTGGCGACTTCATTCATCAGTTCATTCAAATACACTGTGCAACATTTTTTAGGTAATCTTTTGCAAACAATTTGAGGTGAGGATTTTTTGAAAGTACAGACCCAAACGACAGAAGCCTAGTTGGGTTTTGTTTTGTCAGATCCAACTTGGATTTTATGGCCCCATCTAAACATGATTAAATATTGACTTTTTAAAGCAATTCTGGGCTATTTCTATGAAACCTATTTATGTGAATCATCATCTCACCTCTGCACATAGGTTTCAATCAGGAAATTTTTGGCCAAAACCCTATTTTTTAAGTTTCGAAATTTTAATTTTTTTTGCACAGAATAATAAAAAACACATCAAGTCATCTGAAAATAATTAGTTTTTGTAAATAACGTTTGTATTCGTTGATTGGCGCAGTACCAAAGTTGACACTTTTTTATGTAAAAAGAAAACAGACTTTGTGCTGTAAAATATACAATTTTTGTTGTATTGCGTCGCTGCATAAATATACAGAAGTGAAACCAAAGTCATTATGGATCGGGAAGCTGTTAATGAGTACTTTCATAATATTTACAAAAAAAAAACGATGAAATTTGTAAAATTAGCGTAATAAAATCAATGTTTTTATATATATTATAAATTATTTGTTACAAATACTTTTAAATATACTTAAATTTTTAAAAAAATTTCCAAATATGTCGACCTCCAAATCGAATTTGAAAGATACCAGGGGGTCTGTACTAATAAATTCAGAAGTCAAATCGTGCTCAAATTTGCCACAGTTAAAATAAAGTGGATTTTTCTATTTTAAGATGGGAGATTTTTTTTGTAAATACCTGTTGTGACTGTACGTAGTATCCAATTGAAATAGAACGGTAATACCCACATCTATCAACCGATTTTCCTTAAAATTCATATTTAAGGGTTTCAGATTGTAGAAAACAAGTATGTATAATTTTTTTTTGAAAATAGGTCCATTTTTTGTCATAGCCCCCACATAAAAGTACCGTCCGATTTTAGATATTTTGTGGATTTTAGCGACACTTTATGACCGATTCGGTTGAAATTTGGTATTTTGACCTCTTGGATATGAATCCTTCGTACCAAAAATTATGTTTTGGTTTAGACTCCACACAATGGGACCACCCTGTTCAACAAATTTTGGCAGTTTTTGGTCATTTTGGTCGATAAAACGTAAGAATTGCTGTTTGTACACATTTATAATAAATAATAATTAATTTCAATACAAAATGGCCGTTGAAGTAGTTTTGGCCAGAAAATTTGGATTTGGGATCGAAAATTTCCATAATTTGTATACATTTCGCAGCGTACACGCAGAGAAAAAATATGATTTATCCAATAATATTCGAATAGCAAAATATGCATTGTACAGGTATTGTTAGATTCAGCATGTTGTATTGTGAGCCCAACAATAGCTTTTGTCAATTACAACAATTGTTTTTGTCATATCCAACAATAGTTTTTGTCAAATGGGCCATATTATTCTCTTTTCTTCGACAATTTTATTCTCTTCTCTCTGTATTCGATGCTATGGTGAAAAAGAAACAATTTTGATGAGTTTTGTTTGTCAGAGTTCCTCTTATCTTTGTATCTATATGGCACGCGGAAACGTTCCCGAGAAACATGTCATTTACTATATAGGCCCTTCGGCAGATATATATAATTGGCCGATATCTCGGGAACCAAAACGTTTTGGGATATATATCGGGTACTGTCGGATAGGTATTTTTATTACCTATCGTATGGTATATGTCGCTGTATGGCACGCGGGAGGCGGAATAATTACTCACACTCAAATATCTGCTTAAATACTAATAAAATGTTGGCATAATTTATGTAATATTATTAATAAAGCAATTTTGCATTAATTTTGTATAGTTTTTATTATAATTTAATTTTATACATAAATTCGTGTTTTTTTAACGTATAAAGATTTTCAGTGTTGGTAAGCGTCTAAATCAAAATGGGCAGAAACGCTGGATTTGTTTACGAATTTATTTTCACAGACATGATTAATTTTGAAGCCAAAATAAAGAGAAAATTAGCTAATAATAAGAACACCACAACTACACCAACTTTTACACAATTTTTCCTCTATTAACTGCAACACTTCACTTAATACCATTGATAATGTGGGTTGAGCCATACCGAGGTAAAAGTTGCCATGGGATCTTTAAAAACTTCCGTCTGCAAAAAACCGTAAAGCAGCACACACTTTAAGGAGAGGCTGTATGCCTATTGACCTACGGCTTTTTTTAAAGTCATTTTTAATGTATGTAGTATATAAACATGAACGTCTTTTGGAAGCCGAAAATGGGATTTAAGCTAAAAAACAATTATTTTGATGAATGTTAGGGACAAAACATTTACTCACAATATTGATGCACTTCTAAAGGATTCGATTTTCCTCTTATATGTCTTCTTATAGATGCTACGTTAAGTATATCTCCTCTATCATCAAATAGTTCCCCTGAGCTTATCATTTTAGAAAAATATTCATTTTGTTTACAATTTGTTCTGAATTTTTTCTCATTTATTCAAATCAAAACAAAAAACACTCCGCTACATCGCCGATAACTCGTTATCGGCTATTATTTTCGATCGCTTTACGTAATACAACATTTTAAATTTTGTCGCAGAGACGACTGACAACGCGACTCGACTCTTGTCGCAATACGGAATAGACCCATAAGTTTTACTACTTTAGGGCTACAATATTCGTTTTCGTTTCTGAGATAAAGGCCCGATAAATGCAAAAAACTGCAGTTTTAGCGATTTAGATCAGGCCATAAGATCCGAACTGGATCTGACAGGACAAAACCCTACTAGGGTTTTTTTGTTGTCACAACATGTACTTTCAAAAATGCATACTAGAAGTTGTTTGCATTTTCAGTGTTGCATAGTGACCCAGCAAAAATTCGGATCCATTAGTCATTACGTAACCCATTACAAAGTAATGTAAACAAGCTTCTTTTCCCATTACAAGTAATCTGAAAAGTAATGGGATACTTCTTGAAAAAATTATAAGGCAAACCTACTTACTTTGTTCCTCACTAAGTAATGAGGACGGTGGCACAGTGAGTGTGTGTCCGACTATAAATCCTAGGGTTGTGTGTTCAACGCTCACTGTCAACACGCGAGTTTTTATACCCTCAGCATTTATGCTAACGAGGGTATATACACTTTCATACGGGCAAAATGTGCCTCATCGAAATAATGGTTTTAGACCCCAAGTATGTTTGGACGTATAATCCGTATGTCTGTCTGGCTGGAGCGCACGATAACTCTCGAACGGATGAACCGATTCGGTTCAAATGTTGGCATTCGTAATATTTTGCTCAAACTTATTTTAAGTTCGAAGATGGGCTATATCGGTCCACTCCTTCTGGTACCTCCCACACAAAAGTTCGAAAATGTTCGGAAAATTTGTGCGCACGATAACTCTTGAAGGGATTAACCGATTTGGTCCATACTTTGCACTTAATCGGTACACTCCTTCAGGTACCTCCCACACAAAATTTCGGAAAAGTTCAGTTTAGGGCCAGTCCATACTTCCTGAGAAAATAGCATGAAAATTGCAAAAACCCCCTATAACACCATGTGAGGTGGTTGGAGCGCAAGATAACTCTAGAACGGATCTGCCGATTCGGTCCAACATTTGGCCTTAGTAATATTTTGTCCAAACATAGTTTAAGTTCGAAGATAAGCCATATCGGTCCACTCTTTCAGGTACCTCCCCCACAAAAGTTCAAAAATGTTCGGAAAAAAGGTGTAAAAACCCCATACGCACCATATGTTGTGGCTGGAGATCCACTTCCATAATGGTCAATGTCGATCCATTACTTTTATTATCTCCTCCGCAAAACTTTTGATCTTTAATCCTAATCAACATTTTTGTCGGTTCAAACGCCCACAATTTTTAAAACCCCCTAAATACATACGTTTTTTTGGAAATAATTGTTTCAATATACATAGGGTATATCTCTGTCGGCAAAGCCGACTAATACTTTTTTACTTGTTTTAATTAATAAACAAGTAAAAAAGTGTCAGTCGGCTTTGCCGACAGATATATACCCTCAGCCAATGTGAAGTGAAACTTTCACCTACGGACAGATCGAATGTATTTAAGGTCTCTTCAGAATTTTGTGGCACTTTTTGGACATTTGAACTTGCCGACAAAAATGTGGATTTAGAACTAACTGCACTAATGTTGAACTTTTGTGGGGGAGGTACCCTTAGAGAGGACCGATGTGGGCCATTTTAGAAGTTAAACTAAATTTTGACAAAATATTAGGAGATCCAAAGTTTGGACCAAATTGTTTGCCTCATTCAGGTGATATCGTCTTAGCATTTTAGTGAATTTTTTTAAAGAAGAAGTACCGGAAGTTGTGTACCGGTATTGCCCATAAAACTAAGGTTGGATATAATATGACGAAGACCAAATGTTGGACCAAATCGGTTGAACAGTCCGAAAGGTGTAAAAAAATCCCTATGTCACCATATGTAGCTTTCGGAGAGCACTAGCTACATATGGTGACATAGGGATTTTTTTACACCTTTCGGGCTGTTTTCCTAAGAAGTATGGACTTGCCCGTGAAAAAAACTTTTACCGTCGTACTGGAGGTAGTGAATGCAAATCGCTTCAACAAAAATTAAAGTGATTCTTAAAGTGAACTTATCCAAAATTGTGTGTGAGAGGTACCAGAAGGAGTAGACAAATATAGTCCATATTCGAATCTAATCTATATCAGGTATATATATTATTATGTGCAAAGTATGGATTACATCGGTCACTCCCTTTAAGAGTTATCTTGCGCACAACTTTTCCGAACATTTTTGAACTTTTGTGGGGAAGGTACCTGAAGGAGTGGACCGATATGGCTTATTTTCGAATTTAAATTATGTTTGGACAAAATATTACGTTCGATAGTTATCTTGCGCTCCATCCACTACACATGGTGTTATAGGGGCTTTTTGCATCTTTGGGGCTATTTTCTCAGGAAGTATGGACTTGCCCCTGATGAAACTTGTACCGTCGTATGGAGGGCAGTAAATACAAGTTGTTGCAACAAAAATCAAAGCGATTCGAGAGCAGGTCCTAATCTCAACTTATCCGAAATTTTGTGTGGGAGGTACGCGAAGAAGTGGATCGATTGAGTCCATATTGGAACCTCATCTAAGACTGGTAGAAATTTTACGATGTGCAAAGTATGGATCAAATCGGCTACTTCCTTCATGAGTAATCGTGCGCACAAATTTTCCGAACATTTTCGAACTTTTGTGGGGAGGTACCGGAAGGAGTAGACCGATATAATCCATCTTTGAACTTGAACTAAGTGTGGACAAAATATTACGAAAGCCAAATTTTGGACCGAATCGGAAGATCCGTTCGAGAGTTATATTGCGGTCCATCCACTACACACGGTGTGATAGGGTTTTTTGTAACTTTCAGGCTATTTTCTCAATAAGTATGGACTTGCCCCTAATGAAACTTACAGCGTCGTATAGAGGACAGCGAATACAACGTGCGTAAACAAAAATCAAAGCGATTCGGGACCAGGTCCTAAACTGAACTTATCCGAAATTTTGTGTGGGAGGTACCCGAAGGAGTGGACCGATTGAGTCCGTATTGGAACCTCATCTAAGTTTGGTAGAAATTACACGATGTGCAAAGTATGGACCAAATCGGTTATTCCCTACAAGAGTTACCGTGCGCACAAGTTTTGCGACAATTTTTGAACATTTGTGGGGGAGGTACCTGAAGGAGTGGACCTATATGGCCCATCTTCGAACTTAAATCGAATCTGGACAAAATATTTCGATACCCAAAATTTGAACCGAATCGATTGATCCGTTCGAGAGTTATCGTGCGCACCAGCCAGCCAGACAGACAGACGGACAGACAGACAGACGGACGGACATTGCTAGATCTACTCAAAATTGTCTGAAACGGATATCGTACAAACTTACTTGGGGTCTAAAACCATTATTTCGATGAGGCACATTTTTGGTCGTATCAAAGTGTAAATACCCTCTTTAGCCTAAAGGCTGAGGGTATAATAACAGTTCGTGGTGCACATGTGCACTGCACATTTAAGTTCTTAAGCAACTCTTAATGTTCGTGTGCGTGGCATAGTATGTAGTGTCTTTGGATAGAAATCAGAGGGTTCATGTGTTCAACTCGCACAGCGAGCGAAATAAAATAAAGTAAAATAGAAATAAGAAGTGTGATGAAATTAAAAAAAATCTCTACATTAACTGTTCTAAAAATAGAATTTTTTCAACGTACTTGTCAACTTCTAGTGGCCACAGAATAACTAGTTATTCTAGTGGTCATAAAATAACTAGAAACTGAGTGCGACATGCCCTTGTAAAAATAATGGGGAAGAAAGGGGGTTTGTGAGTAGTTACGGCTGCCAAAAAACCCTTACAAAACCCATGATTTTGGGAGGACTTTTTTGCTGGGGACATACTAATTTGTTTTTTTTTTTAACTAAATATCACTTAACATTTTTTTAAATTGTTAATATATACAATTATTTATTGTTTACATAAAATGACTCGTTGGACTATGACCATTTTGAAATCGAATTAAAATTGCGAACGTTATCTCCATTGTTATTGGTGACGATTTGCTACCTCAAATATCATGAATTTGCATATAATAAATACAGCAATTGGCGCCATACAAATGTTACGAGGAAAAAATAAGTAAAAACGTGAGTCACACCACCAACAACCTCATTCCTCATTGCAGCAATTGTTACCAGGTCTTGTAGTTTTGTTATTAATTTGCTAACCACAAAAAGGTGTAACAAAACTTCTACACGTTTGCTCATTTTTTTGCATTTATTTAAAAAAAGAAATTTAAATGTCTTTCAAAATCATTGATCTATGAATTCCCCTCACTATTACTGAATAACGAACTAGAAATCTGCCTCTTACTTTAATGGACATTCTTGTAAAGAACGTAGAAGATATTTTTGTAAACGGTTTCCATGCAATTCATGCTATTTTCCCATCTCTATTGTATTTGTAAAACTCGAATGGAAGATTTCATTGAAATTCGAAACCGTTTTCATTATGACACAAAGCAAGAGGATGAACAGCCGTCACTATAATGGCCGTTAAATTCATCAACAGCTTTAACTGTGCCATCATCAGCTCATCTCAAAAAACGTTAGCAAATCAAAACGACAACGGCAACAATTTCGAGGACAATCGAGTAAGATAATGAGCACAATCGTCGAAGAAAAGGAGATTGATCTACAGCCCGAATGAAGCTAATTCAAATAGTATTCTAAAAAATATGTAGTTTTTATTTGGAAATCAAAAATTCTGTATCAAAGTAATTTTTAGAAAGTGATTTTTCTTGATTTGGAGTGAAGAGACATTGAAGGAAGTTTTCAGTTCATTGCAAATTTTAATAATGAAAATTAATATTTTTCGTTTAGATACAGGAACAATAGATTCTGTGAGAACTATCTCCGTCCTTATGCAATTCTCTGCACTGTATGTGCTTGTGTGGTACAGGACCCGCCGCTCTCTATTCAAGGATATCACATGATTGTGCTTTTTTCTCTATTTTGTCACTTAATTGTGATTGCTAATTTTATGATACGGCCACACGGGGTACAAAGAGCCTGCCTGTGGTGCATTGTTCTGCGTTTCCAGTTACATTTTGCCAACAAACCGACGGGCAGCGAGCCAAACAGCAAGTCGCCTGTGGAACACTTTTTTTTAGCTTGACAAGAAGTGTGTGGGTTTTTGTTTACATAATTATGTCGTTATTATGTGGGTTTTTCATTTCCTTTCCATTCATTCGTTCATTCATGCATTTCCATATGATCAACACCCTATGTGGTCGTTTCATTTGGGGTTTTGGTCATTTAAATTAATTAGCTTGGGAAAACCAAAAAATAAACACATTCAAATATTTGAATTAGAATGGGGAGTGGTTAGAAATAGTGTCCAAAGTAAAAAAAAACACCTTCTTCTCCATTGAGTCGAATGTGGAGATAGGAATTCATATTCGAAATTAATCTTCTTGCGGTATATTATTTTCACAATGTTATTAACTTTTTCACATTTCAAAGGAATTTAGCAACAAAGCTTTTTCTAATCCCTCAAAGAACAATTGTTGGCTTTGTTTCTGTTTTTCGTTATACCTATGCGTTTTCTTTTTGAATTCCTAAACTTGAAAATAAGCCCTTTAGTCAGACGACATCTCGACTGTGGTGAATTTCTTTGTTGTCGGTTTTCTTGTCATGTTTCCGTAGGCTCTGTTTTTAGTAGTAACTTTGAAATCCATAAAAGTGTTCATAAAGTGACAGGAAGATAGATAAATAAGAAGTAAAACACATGCAATCACAAACGCAATTCTCAGTTGCTCAGCCAGTAGGACTTAAACAACATTTAAAAAACGTAGCAACAATATTGTTGAGTAAAAAAATGAATCCGTAAATGTGCCATAAATTAGTATTTCAACTTTTTTATATGGAGCAACTTTTAGATAAATTAAGAAAATATATTAAGCGCTTTCAACGAGCGTGAATAATAAATCATAGTGAAACTTTCAATAGGTTTTAAATATTCACCAATTATATCTAAGGATAGAAAAGGAATAAATGATTCATTTATTGACACATGAAGTATGAATGAGTGTAAAAACTAATGTGGGCGAAGACACACATTTTAACACGTGAAATATTGTATAATACCACAGTATGTATTGTAGCATGTGGCTAAAGTTTGATCAAATTAAACGTTTTTGAACAAATCTTAAAAATTCTTACTGACTTAGCTGGG
This sequence comes from Musca autumnalis, assembly GCF_047663935.1. Taxonomy (NCBI): domain Eukaryota; kingdom Metazoa; phylum Arthropoda; class Insecta; order Diptera; family Muscidae; genus Musca; species Musca autumnalis. Next base: position 1,669,601 of record NW_027411755.1, on the reverse strand, counting down.
CCATTACAGAACATATGTTCCATAAGCCGAAATAAGAAAAGGGCTGCATTCATCTCTGTTTGTTGCTTTATTTTCCCAATCTTGGATATGGAGTTATCTGATGTCGTATTTCACTTGTTCGCACCATCGAAGCCTTGGCCTGCCAGATCTGCGTGTATCCCTGTTTTGTAAAGTGTTACTTTTACTTGACGAGATGCGACTTTGTTTTTAAACTGCTTACTTAAGCCAAAATAGACATCTGTTGACCAATACAATTCTTCTTTGTATTTCACAATTGACGAAGTCTTTAACTACCTCAAAATTATAGAAAACAACTTCCACAGCATTGCGCGTCGACACCTTCAACTTGGTCTTGTCGCCGTTTACCGACAGACCTACTTTAGCAGATTCTTCAACTTTCTTAAAGGTGCCAGTTACTTCCCTTACTGTCTATATCATCAGAATAAGCAAGTAACATTTGACTATTGCTGTAAATTGTGACATTTCTGTTAACATCTGCATCTCGTATAACCTTTTCCAGCAGTATGTTGTAAAAGTCACACGAACGACTACGTCCTTGTCGGAAACCTCTTTTGGTACTAAACTCTTTGGAGAGGTTATTTCTTATTGTAACTGAGAACCGGGTATCAATTAAAGTCATCTTACAAAGCCGAATAAGCTTTGCGGGGATACCAAATTCAGCGTATCTTTAAGCGTAGTTGACTGAATTCTGCTTTATAATCGACAAAAAGGTGGAAGGGGTCTTCTCCAGGATTTGTCGCAGGGTAAATATCTGGTCAATTGTGGACTTGCCAGGTCTACAGCCGCATTGGTATGGCCCAATTATCTCGTTGACCATAGGCTTTAGTCGTTTGCACAATATCACTGACACGATCTTGTAGGCAATCGGGAGTAGACTTATGCCCCTATAGTTAGAGCATACAGTCATATCTCCTTTCTTGTGGACGGGACACAGGATGCTCAGGTTTCAATCGCCGGGTACGCGTTCTTCTTGCCGGATGATGGTAACTAGCTGATGCATACATCTTATCAGCGTGTCACCTACGGTTTTTAGCAAGTCGGCTGGTAGGTCATCGGAGCATCTTGTCTTGTTATTCTTCAGCCGGTTTATTAGTGTATTTACCTCATCTTGCCCGGGCGGTATACCTTTAATACCATCTTCTGGGATTGCATCTGTGGTATATTCGTCGTCTTCGCTAGTATTGGATACCAACACTGGAAAAATGTTCTTTCCATATCCCCTGCACACTATCTGTATCAGTTACAAAATTACCATGCTGGTCTCTGCAGGAGTATGTGCCTGTACCAAAGCCATCAGTTTGATGTTTCACTCTTTGGTAGAATTTTCGGACTTCATTCTAGCCCCTATACATCTTAAATTGTTCACACTCTCGCTTTTACATTTCTCCCTTTTTCTGTGGAAAAGAGGTTTCTCCTCTCTCCTTTTCTCCCGATACCTCTCTCGTGTGCTACACCTTGCTACAGATTGTAAAGTAGCCCTATATGCCGCATTTTCCTCTTCCGTAGCAGCACGACACTCATGGTCATAAGAGTTGGGCAATCTAGTTCCCGGAGCGGATCAATCTTTCTATTTCCTTTTCCCAAAAGGAACTATGTAGTTCCTTAATATAGTTCCCGGACCGATGTAGTTCAATGAATCTTTCGTCGCTATTTTTATACCCTCAGCATTTATGCTGCTATGCTACGGGCAAAATGTGCCTCATCGAAATAATGGTTTTAGACCCCAAGTATGTTTGGGCGAAATCCGTTTCAGACAATTTGTCCGTCTGTCTGGCTGGTGCGCACAATAACTCTCGAACGGATCAACCGATTCGAACCAAATTTTGGATATGGTAATATTTTGCCTAAACTTAGTTTAAGTTCGAAGATGGACCATATCGGTCCACTCCTTCGGGTACCTCCCCCACCAAAGTTCGAAAATGTTCGGAAAATTTGTGTGCACGATAACTCTTAAAGGGAGTAACCGATTTAGTCCATACTTTGCGCATCGTGAAATTTCTGTAAATATATGGGCATAGGTATATATATTTTTTTTTTTTGAAAAATTCAGAACATCATCGGTTTTTTTTGAAGAAAATGCATCTATTTTGATCAACATTAGTTTGGCAGTATAATGTATGGGTCACATGAAATATGCTCAAAACTTTAATAATCAATTCACTCAAATTTTTGAGTGTAAATTGGAGTGAAAAATATAATGGCTCATGGATATCTCACAATTTGTTATCTGTTCTTCTCTGGTGGTTCTTGAATAAAACTCGTATTTATCTGATGATGGCGTATTATGGTATATTGTTGTTGTTGTTGGTGGTTTTGGTTGGCTGTTTGCTCTTGTCGTTTTCTGTTTTCGGCAGGTAAACATTTACACATACACAAACTTCAATACGGAAACAACAATGAAGTATGGAACAGACAATCGTCGACGACTGTTTGCTTTGCTTTTGTTTTGGGGTGGATATGACTGGCTGGGCTGCTGACTACCGATTAAAGTGAATGCGTATAGAAGAATCCCATAGATGTAGGACTTCGCCACGAGGAAGAAGAAACAAAATTTCGATGATATTGGATACGCCCATTTGATCTATTTTAAACTAGACATTGAATTGCAATGCATTGTTCTTGGCTTTATTTCCTATTGAAGAAAAAATCACAAGGCATATTCATAGAACAATCATAGTTTGAATGGGAAAATTCTAAAGATGACAGATATAACGAGGAAGTTGCTCACAGATTAGATAATGAATTTATTGAAAATATTTTTTTTTGAAGAATTTCATGGGAATTTTTGGAATTTGGATGTAGACGCAGTTATCTCTTGATCAAATGCAATTACATAACAATCTGTGTTGAATTTGTATTGATTAGTTGTACATGTTCACATCCTTTCGAGTGTCCGACATTTAATACATCGCTCAATGTTTGCTTATTATTTATACCTTACATCACAATCAATCATGTAACACCACAGCAAACCAAAATGTCGGATGTCCGCCCATCTGAACAATTTCGGAAGCAAAATCATTCAGATTTCGTTCCGTATTCTGAAGGAATGTCGGAAGTAAATTTCCTTTCGAATATACCAAGGTGTTTCTTCCAATTTCGGTACGAATTCGGAAATAAATTTCCCTTCGCACAACAACCTACACCGTCAATTTCAGTGTACCGTCACTTTGTGTATACTATATGTATCTAACTAACAATTTAATTTTGTTGTCGAAAAACAAAGTTGTTGGCTATAAAATTCGCATATACAATTTTTAAATATTTTAAATATAAATGCAACATATAACATATATTCGTATACAAAGTTTACATTGTTCTACTATTAACTACAAAATGAGAACAACAGTGAAAATCATTAGAAACGTTTGAAATAACAATCTTCCAATAAAAAAATATAACAAAGAAAAATTGGTCAATAAAAAAGGCGTCAGAGAGACATATTTCTTTCGATAATCCTATGACATTATTCCGAAATCGTTTACGAAGATTGGGAAGAAAAAATTCCCCTTCCAAATTTCCCAAGGTTTTTCTTCCGATATCGTACGATTTCGGATCCGACATCGGATTTTGTTCCGATTTCATTACGATTAGTTTGCTGGGACCTCGCTATATCGCTATATCGGCTTAGCGATCTTTATGTATCGATTAAATAAAACGTTTTATCCCAAGGCCGGAAATATGGACCGATAATAAATAAATTAAGCATAAAGATCGCATCCCCTTCCTGAATATACCCCAACAAATGTTTGTGATGAACGCAAAAATACTGTTTTGCTCATATTGTTTTTTCTATTCTAGACAACTTTTCTGTATCAAAATCACATTTTGACATCATAGCACATACTCGTATTAGCTCGGCCTGGTATATTATAAAAATTTAAGCCTACCGTTTTTTAAGTATGCCTATTTTAGAGTATGTATTTAAACATGTGATGCATTTCCTCAGTTGGCACCATCAACAAATAAGATACATAAAATAAATAACAATTTAGTGTCCTTTTTAAATCCTCTTTAAAATCTATTCATTGTCCTGGAAATCGTCAGTGTTTACAGTAAACATTATGTCTAATCACTGCTGCAGTGATACTTCTAGGTTTTAGACAATGCAAATATAAAGCCTACGGAATTAGAGCAAAAGTTTTAATCTGGCGACATTTCGAACAGATTTAAAGACTAAAGCGGGACACTTGCAAAAATACACACACAAGGATATTTGCAAAACAAACAATAGGAGGATAGTTGCCTGCCTTGGTTAATCCTTAATAATTGTTCTCAACAAAGAGACTAGTCGGATTTTATGAGTAACCTATGTCTACAGACGTTGTTGGTGAAATATCTAAAGAAGATTGTTAGGAATTTTCGAATGGAATTTGCTCATTTCTTTGGTATCATTTAGTGCTCGTGCTCCTCCGGCGTTTCGCATTTGCAACATTGAAATTAGATATTTTTAAGTTAGTATCGGTTTCTCTTGTAAACTGTTGGCATTTTGACAGACACTTTTGATTGAATTGTATTGAAAAATGTAAAATGTGTGTTTATAGTTCACTAAGCTAGACTGAAAATTGGCAAAAAAATTACAAAAGCAAAAACCACATTCATTCATAAATTACAGAACCGACCCACTCACGCACCGCAGAACCCTTAATGGTTAATTACGTTTCTATGGGTTAGCGATTCAATTTTTGTTCACTGTTCAGCAGCAGAATAGAAGAAAAGGGACATTAAAAACTACAAAAAAACAGCAACAACAACATCTAATATTTTGCTGTCAATACAGGGTCATTGCTATGCTATCGATTACATCGATTGTTTGATTTGTCTGGGTTTTGAGTCTATTTAATTTGTCCGGTGGACGGTTTTGTTGTAATTGATATCTTTGTTTTGTAGAACTGCGGCTTCGAATGAATGTTCTTTTCATTTTCAAACCCGCAGTTTTTTTGTCAGTTTTGTATAGATTATGCCAAAATTTCCACGGAGACCAACTGTTTTTCTCTTCGTTTTTTTTGCTTGTAATAATTCAATTCATCGAATTCTACGAATGGTTTTAAATAGAAATAGCTCTGCTTTCCCTCTTTTTTTAACGCTTCCCGATGATATTTATATTGTATTTGCCGGCGTATTTGTTTTTATTTATTTGTGGATTCGTGTCGATATCCAATGGTATTGTGTCAATGCGTGACAAGGCCACCTGGTGGCCGATGCCGCTGTAGATATCGAATTACTTCTAGTGATGTGAAAATTAATCCTTTTTTTACGCGACCAAGTTCATTGTGCACATAATGATTGTTGTCGGCTGTTCGCTCTTTGCCAGTTGCAAGTAAGTACTGGTGGTAATTGCACACTTGGCAATTTGTTTGATATATCGCACTGGTTGAAAGTGATGTTAGCATTTTCTTGCATGGAATTTAAGTTTTCACTTTAAAATAAAGAACAAAAAGATAGGGAGGATCCAATATTTTAAATGTAAATTGATGAGAAATCGTTAGAAACATATCAATCGAAATGTACCGTTGTAATGTGACAACTTTTTTGTTAAGAAGTATCCCCTTTGATAGGGTCTAAAAATGACTGATTAAAGAAGAATAGGTTTTAGATTATACAAAAGCTCTTGGGGGCTAAACAGCAAACACTCTCATTACCAAATAACGGCAGCCTACATATAAATCGACCTACCCATTATTTTAACAAGGGCATTCCATCCGAAATAGGTAGTTTTTTTATGGCCCCTACAAGTTGACAAAAAATGATAAAACATTTGTTCTATTTGTAGCAAATGCAAGTCGCTTTAACAAAAATCGAAGTGATTCGTCTTAAAGTGAACCTATCCGAAATTTTGTGTGTGAGCTACCCGAAGGAGTGGACGAATATAGTCCATGTTCGCACCTGATTTATATCTGGTAGATACATATACATATTAGGATGTTGAAAGTATGGACCAAATCGGTCACTCCCTTCACGAGTTATCGTGCGCACAATTTTTCCGATCATTTTCGAATTTTTTTTGGGGGGGGGGGGGGGGGGGTACCTTAAGGAGTGAACCGATATAGCTTATCTTCGAACTTATACCATGTTTGGAGAAAATATTATCTTTCGCTCCAACCACTACACACTGTGTCATAGGGTTTTTTTGTACCTTCCAGGCTATTTTCTCAGGAAGTATGGACTTGCCCTGATGAAACTTATACTGTTATATGGGGGCAGTGAATACAAACCAGCAAAAAAATCCTCCCTAAATCATGGGTTTTGTAAGGGATTTTTGGCAGCCGTAACTACTCGCAAACCCCCTTTCTTCCCCATTATTTTTACAAGGGCATGTCGCACTCAGTTTGTAGTTATTTTATGACCATTAGAGTAACTAGTTATTCTGTGGCCACTAGAAGTTGAAAAGTAAGTTGAAAAAATTCTATTTTTAGAACAGTTGATGTAAAGATTTTTTTTAATTTCATCACACTTCTTACTTTTATTTTACTTTATTTTATTTCGCTTGCTGTGCGAGTTGAACACACGAACCCTCTGATTTCTAGCCAAAGACACTACATACTATGCCACCCACACGAACATTAAGGGTTGCTTAAGAACTTAAATGTGAAGTGCACATTTGCACCACGAACTGTTATTTTTTTATTAAAAAAAACTCTCGTGCCGACAGTGAGCGTTGAACACACAACCCTAGGATTTATAGTCGGACACACACTCACTGTGCCACCGTCCTCATTACTTAGTGAGGAGCAAAGTAAGTAGGTTTGCCTTGTAATTTTTTTAAGAAGTATCCCATTACTTTTCAGATTACTTGTAATGGGAAAAGAAGCTTGTTTACATTACTTTGTAATGGGTTACGTAATGACTAATGGATCCGAAATTTTGCTGGGAAGTTGCTACAACAAAAATCAAAGCCATTCGTAAACAGGTCCTAAACTGAACTTTTCCGAAATTTTGTGTGGGAGGTACCCGAAGGAGTGGCCCATATTGGAACCTCATCTAAGTCTAGTAGAAATTTTATGTGCGATGTGCAAAGTGTGGACCAAATTGGTTACTCCCTTCAAGAGTTAACGTGCGCAGAAATAAACCGAACATTTCCGGAGTTTTGTGGGGGAGGTAGCGGAAGGAGTGGACCGATATAACCCATCATTGAACTTAAACTAAGTTTGGAAAAAATATTACGAATGCCAAATTTTGGAACAAATCGGTTTATCCGTTCGAGAGTTATCGTGCGCACCAGCCAGCCAGACAGACAGACGGACGGACATTGCTAAATCGAAACACATTTCTTCCAAACATACTTGGGGTCTAAAACCATTATTTCGATGAGGCACATTTTGCCCGTATGAAAGTGTACACTCTAAATAATTTGTTGAAAATTGTAATGAAAATCACATTGCGTAATAATTAACAAATAATAGTGTAATTTATGGAAATGCGTAATTTCAAATATAAATAATTGCGAAAACGGCAGTTTCAACAGAATGTGCTTGAAATTAAACACAAACTGCTTAGTTTCAAACATAAATTGTTGCAAAAAATGTAATTGCGACAGAAATGCTTGAAATTTAACACAAACAGTGGCAAATTAATTTTCGCAAAACAAAAAGGTGTATTATTCAAACAGACAAATAACAAAACTCAAAAAACGCGTGTTCGTTGGTCGCGGTTCTGTGTTCGAAGCGGACGAAAGATTGTGAATATATCATTTTTATTAAACCACAATTAAAATAAGAAACACAATTAAAAAAGTCAATAAAAAATGTTAACAAAGTTCTTAAAGGCCGAAAAAGTTGTGCATTAAATTGTAAAATATTTTATAGTATCATAAATAATTTTAATTTAAGTTTAGAAGTCTGCAATCATATTTTATATATAATAAAATATTAACAATGTACATATATATTTATATTTATTAGTATTTTTAATCACATAAATTAAATAATTTATGTTTTGATATAAATAAGACAATTTTTCCCCGTACTCTAAATATTGTTTTACTAACCACATTCAGAAACTATTTGGGTACTTTTGCATACATTTACATAAAAAAGTGCATAAAAATTACAATAAGTTGTGTCTAAAATCGCAACAAAAATATTACAACAACAAAGCTGTTGAAAATTACGCAATTTTTGTGTCGCATCTTGTTGCCTATCATTATCATAGTGAAATTCAACAGAAAAGGTTTAGAGTGTATTACAGTTAATCAACCCTCTGTTAATAAGGTTTGCTACACTCTAAACTTTTTCTGTTTAGTTTCTCAATGATAATGAGAGGCAACAAGATGCGACACAAAAATGCGTAATTTTCAACAGCATTATTGTTGTAAGATTTTACGCAAAATGTGTTTAAATTTTACGCCATTTTTGATGTAAATGTATACTAAAGTACCCAAATAATTTCTGAAAATTACATTTTGAATCCGGAAAAAATTTTTTAATTTATATGAAAACATAACTTATGTAATTAATAAATTAATGCTAATAAAAGTAAATATATATAAACTGTATATATTTAATTATATAAATAAATCTGGTTGCAGACTTTTAAATTTTAATTAAAATTATTGATGGCACTAAAAACATTTTACACTGTTGTTCTTCTGTTTGAATAAACACATTTTTTCTTGTGCGAAAAATAATGTGCTTCTGTTTGTGTTTAATTTCAAGTACTTGCTGTTGCTATTACAGTTTTTGCAACACTTTATGTTTGAAATTAAGCATTTTGTGTTTAATTTCAAGCATATTCTCACAACTACATAAAACATTGTTCCTCATTTGTTCATGGTGGTGCTATTATTGTTTTCACAACTGTATATGTTCCGATTATTTCGATGGTTATAGATATTTGTACACTTTCACTTTTTCTTCTATTACATTTTATATACATACTATACCACTAAAAAACATTCGCGAGCAACCATAAAAAGGTATGTCGTGTAATGTGATATTTTTTTCGAGAGGGAAACCATTGAAAAATTGCTGTAGTTGCAACGAAAAAAAGGTAGGTAGTTGGTTATCCTTTGTCAGGATATGGTCGTTAAAGTAAAAGGAAAAAAGGCAGTGCACCAAAAAAAAGTGCAACGATTTTGAATTCTCATGAATTGAGAATAATATCAACTAGGGCTTCTTGTATGGGTAAAGAAAAAGAGAAGGGAGGGATAGCATTTTTTATTAATTTACTTGGGAATGTCAAAGGTCAGTATAAAAGTAGTGACACATCATTGGGAAAATAAAATATATGTATATTTGGTTTGATAAAAGATCCGACAGTTGTAGCCTATAGGTGTTCATTTTGCTTATAACTTTGTAACATTTCACAAATATCTTCATTTGTATGTGATTGACAGCTCCCCCATATGTTGAGCTCTTGAAATGTCATCTCTAAATGCGATTATTATTGACTGTAGCAAGCAGCTACATATGTATCTATATTGATGCCTAAGCCGGAAATGCACCGTTACCTTCAATGAAATGCAACTAACCAGACAGTAGGAGAAGAAGAAGCAACAATCACATTTACTGCTTGTTTTTCTTTAGTCGGCGGCGGCGAACGGTGCCTGTTTGTACAGATGATCATACATATGTCAAATGTCTTAAATGACAAGTGCAAACGAAAACCCCAAACAAGACATGCCTACACGAACAGAAGAAAGCCTGCGCCGAATGTCAAAGAGTTGTCATGACCTTTCCCTTTTTTCCTAAAGAGTTTAAATGTGCAGCATAGTTGCAGGGAAATATTTCTTTAAGAAAATTGAAAGTGTTTCATTTTGTCGTTGGGCCCATTGGTAGTAATTTGCTGGAACTGTCAATGTCTAAATATCGAACAAATGTTCATTTCTTGATATGCGGTAAATTTCAAGGAAATTCAAATATCAAATTTAGTTGACGTGTCTATGGATGAGGGGAGGGAGGAAGCAAAAACAGAGACACTAGACAAAAACAATGCCATGTTTATTATTTTGCGGTTGGCACTCAACTTGAATGTCAAACAAATTATGACAAGTTCATAATGATACTTTGGAAGCAATATTTAAGTGTTTTGAAGAAGAAGATTTTCTCCTGTCTATCTTCCAAAATATTCAAATCAGTATTTAAAATAGATGGATGGAAGGGTGTATGTATGGTTGTGATGGATTATTATCATTACTTTGGTGCTATTTGAATGACAGATTATTTTGAATGTTTTCCCAAGAAATATTTTTTGTTTTGTTTATTAATTTGAATACTTTACTATTGTCAACGAAGTAGAAATGAACAAAATAAAAAATAAAAACCACACCAACTGATGAACAGACGATGACACAGCTTTGATGTGACAGTTGTCACAGACATGTGGCTAAAACAAGAAGTGTTATTTATTTCTAGCATATGTAATTTAAAATACTTTTCGCATTCATTGAATTCCCTACATTGTAATAACTATTAGTCGCTCTTTCTAAACAACTCAATTCATTCTCCACAAATGTATGTATGATCCTTTAGAAAATTTTAAATTAGTGAGAGATTGTAAAACTTTTAATGTTTTGAAATGTTTATGTTTTATAAAATTTAATTATCGCACGCTTTTTCTCTCGCATGCAGCTACTATTGGCAACACCTTAGACGAATATGTTACCTTGGTAATCTTTCTAAGACGGCACAAGTTGCACGTGTAATGTGTATCTCTACCATGGCAACAATTCTCATTTCTAACCAATTTACCACCTACTAGCCCCCAGACGGCAGTAGAACCAGAAAAACAAACATCAGGCACCAAACGTTGGCTGTCAGTTGTGATGGATTTTTTGAAAGTTTGCTTGACTTCCAATTGCCTATGAACTCGAGGTCTCAAAAGTATGTTGGCTTTAGTTTATGTTTGTTTAGGAGAAGAAACACGTGCATCTCTTCATTGTACTTGCCGAAATGTAAAATCTTAAAAAGGGGTGGTAGTGGTGATGTTGGGATTTCATCCCCTTAACCATATATTGCTGCTGATGCCATAGATGATGATATTCATTATTTTGCTTTATTATGAACTCTTTGGTGAATTGAAGGTAGTCTTTAATTAAATTAGTGTTTCACAGCTAAAATAATAGCTTGTGGAACATTGTTATTTTTGGCTTATCGCTTGTGGAAAGTTGGAATTAAATAATTACACTTGATTGCATCCCCCTTGACACGTACTTCGACCCAGGATACCGGTCATGATATGTTTGTGGTACATGTGTTGACAGAGGGTGGTGATGGAAGCAATGTTATTTTTTCTGATTTAATACGCCCATTAATGTGCAACTAATCCCCTTGATTGGAAACATAATAAATTCTTTATGGTCGTTGCTTAGTAAGTTCTAAACAAAAACAAAAGTGCGAAGAGAGTTATTGGAATAGGAAATAAGAAACATTTATAGATTAACCCTTCTACAAATTGTAAGCATTTCAAAATTATCCAAGACATGTCTTTAAATTTTGTGTGGAAGGTACCCGTAGGATTTTTTAGAGCTTCTGGACCATTGTGACAGGAATAATGGACTTGCCTACAAAAGACATTATATCGCTTTAAATAGGACCAAAAAGAGTACCTTCCAAACTATACTCGAACAGTCTTATACTGGACTTGGCTGAAATTTTTGAACGGTTTGGAATATGATGTGGGTTCGGAAGGCATTTAACTATGTGCAATGTTCGATCAGTCATTTTAGTTGGTGCCGGCAGAGTTTTTTTTGAGCCTTTTCCTCAAGGAAAACAATGCAAAACGATCCGACTTAATACCTTAAATTGCATTCTAAGTTTGGATAAAATATTACGAGGTTTGGACCAAATCGTTTGACCCGTTCGAGAGATTTCGTGCGCACCATCCAGACAGCCAGACGGACAAATTGTTTGAAACTGATTTCGTCCAAACATACTTGGGGTCCAAAACCATTGTTTCGGGGAGACAAATTTTTGATTGTATCAAAGTGTATATATTCTCATTAGCCTAAAGACTGCGGACATAATAGGAGATAAGTCTCTTCTCGGTTGCAAGTTTTAATCCCAATTATCGGATATGCAAAAAAAATATCGGGCCAAATCCAACTCCTGTTAAAAGCTGATTTTTGCTGTATTTGTTATGGCTTCTAATCCCTATTTTCCCAGCAAACCAAATGTCTGATGTCCGACACATCGGAACAATTGCGGAATCAAAATCGTTTAGATTTCGTTCCGATTTCTAAATTTTTCGTAGGGGAATTCGTTTAAATTTCGTTCCAATTTCCGAGAGAATGTCGGAAGTAAATTTTCCTTCGAATATGCTACAGTTTTTCTTCCGATTTCGGTACGAATTTGGATCGATATGTCGGAAACAAATTTCCCTTATCACAACAACCACCTTTATATATCTAACAAGCAACATTTTAGTTTATTGTCGAAAAACAAAATGCTTAGTCTTAAAATTCGCATATACAATTTTTAAATATTTTAAACATATTCGTACACAAAGTTTACATTGTTCTACTACAACTACAAAATGATAACAACAGTAAAAATCATTAGATGCGTTTGAAATTACAATCTTCCAATAAAAAAACATAACAAAGAAAAAATTATCAATAAAAAAGAGGCGTCAGAAAAAAAATTTTCCCTCGATATTCATTATTACAAAATTTTTCAGATTTTCATACGACATTATTCCGAAATCGTTCAGAAATCTGTACAAAAATTCGGAGGAAAAAATTCGCATTCCGAATTTCTTAAGGATTTTCTTCTGATTTCGTTCCGAATTCTTACCGATTTCGTTCCGAATTCTTACCGAAATCGATCCGATTTCGCTCCGACATTTCGTTCTGAATTTATGTCAACCACTTCAAACAACTTTCGTTAAGATATCGTTACGATTTCGGATCCGAAATCGGACGTATCGTCCGAATTTTGTTTCGATTTCGGTACGATTGGTTTGCTGGGTTGATACAAGTAAATCCAACAATATGTAAACTTTTCGTTGAAAGTCTAAGATAATTTGTTGCAACAGAATTGTTGCATTAAAATTAATAAATTGAATTTATTATTGTTAACTTTTAACGGGTATCGTTCAAAAGTGAAATTAACATAACCATATGTTCCTATTTATTTATTCGCATAAGGCATAGTATTCTAACAAATAAAAAACTTGCCCAACTCGCCCCCACCATCCTAAAAACACAGAACTCAAGTATCTTCATCTCTTCTCACACCCACGCAAAACGTGTAAAGTTACCATCAAAACTCAATGACACTCTTGCCACTTACAATGTCACCATTCATTAGGGAGAACAACAGCAACAAAAAGTGTCCATGTAACAAGGATTGACTTTGAAAGCATAAGTGTGGCAATAGAGATAAATATCTTAACAGGCTACACATAGACACAGCAGCTGCTTTGCAGTAGAAAGTGAGGGTTGGGCTTTTGTATCCGCAGGAATATTAATAAAAATAATTGTATTTAATGTTGACACTCCCCCATTGTTAGGTTGTTGTAGTTTTTTTTTGGGAAGCTTTAAAGCCACATTCAATTTAAAGGATATGAAACGGGAAATTTTCAAGTGTGAGGCAAGCCAATGAATATCCTTCCTCCCTTTGCTCCATACTCGCAACAGTAAAATAAAGGGGGAGGAAAGCACCAAAGTAAGGAGAAATGTTTATTAGGATGAGGGAAATGAAAACAGAAACGTGTTTTATGACACTTATTTATTAACACTCCATTATGGATTTGTGGCGACTTGTAGGCTTTTGAGATTTTCTGTCTTTGTTTTATGGGTCTCCTGGGTATAAATTAGCCGTTCTTATGGTTGTTAAAATTGATTGTAACAGATGTTTTTCATCTCTATGAGGAATGGATTCTATTTTGATATTAAAAAACATAAAGTTGGTTGTTTACAGAGTAAAAATGTCAACTTGCATTTTTATAAGAGAGGGCTATGCTAGAAGAGGACTTAGAAACCAAAAATACCTGGAAGAACACACCAATAGAAACATATTCAATAATTGTGATATGATATTGAATTAATCTGACAAAGTAAAACAAATACAAGGAAATAAGATGTAAATACGGTTGCTTTTTTATTTAAGTAATTATTTATTATTTTAATTGATCTGTTCGAAATAAAAAAATTAAGCGACGTAGTCCAAATAAAATTGAATAAATATTTTTTATTTATTAATTATTGTTTACACGATATTGTCTAAAGAATTGCAAAGGTATGCAAAGGCTTTGTTTAATTTATACTTATTTATTTATGATAAAGTTTTATTGTAGACATATTTGAATTGATCAACAGTAGCAGAGTCAAATTACACGTCAACATATACAAGTTTTTATAATTTATTTATTATTATTTGTGTGTACAGATAAAAAAATTGGAGGGCGTACAGACAGTTGTTGTTATGATTTAGTGTGATAGCAGGTGGTAAAAACCCAGCGATGATCAAAGTCGGACTGGGCGACTATGTGTTACCCTACATCACTATAGATAACACTGTGTATCAAAATTCAATTTGTTCAAAATGATGGGAAAATTCGATTAGATTATGAAAGTAGAGTTACCCAGCAAAATTTGAGGGAAGGGGTTCCATGCGATGATGTGATTTCATGGCATATTTTGCATTGGTTCAAAAGAAGTCGTGAAAGATCCGATCTTTTCATTAGCATTTGAACCAATGCAAAGGAAGTCGTGAAAGATCCGATCTTTTCATCAGCATTTGAACCCATGCAAAGGAAGTCGTGAAAGATCCGATCTTTTCACCAGCATTTGAACCCATTCTAGAGATGAATTTTGTGTTTTTATTTATACACTAGCGAAGTGCCCGCTACTTCGTATGCGGAAAGGATATAAAACAAATGAACAATATATAATATGGAAATGGCGAACACTGAAAATTTTATTGTACTTATACCAATTTTAATAAATATTTATTGTTATTTTAGTACTGTTCGTACCGCTTAATTCGATTTTCAAAAAGATCAGTCGTATCTCACCCTTACATGTTAACAGCTAGACCAACATTGTACACCAATACTCACACTAAATCCAAAAATACAGATTCCAGCACTGTCCCTACACCCAATAGTACGATTTTTCAAAACTACCTCAATCCTTCACTTCACCAGTAACCTTAATTCCAAAAAACAGGATTCCAGCGCTATCGGTGCTCTCAAATTGTACCATTTGGTATATTTCGTGGCCATAAGTACGAATTTCAAAAACTACCTCCATGTCTCAGTCCTACACTACAATCGTAGTCTTACCAAATTCCAGGATTCCAGCTCTATCCGTTCCCCCAAATACCCACTGTACCAATTTTAGTACTTTTCGTACCCATAAGTACGAATTTCCAAAACTACCTTAATCCTATACACCAATCTCAATTCCAAATTTAAGGATTCCAGGTCTAATCGTTTACTCAAATTCAAATTGTACCAAATTTTATACCATTTAGTACTTTTCGTACTCATAAGTACGAATTTCCAAAACTACCTCAATCCTATACTTCAACAATAATCTCAATTCCAAATTTCAGGATTCCAAATCCCAGTTGTACCACATTTATTACTTTTCGTTCCCATAAGTACGAATATCCAAACTACCACAATCCTACACTCCAACAGAAATCGCAATTCCACATTACATGATTCTGGGTCTATCCGTTGACCCAAATCCAAATTATACCAAATTTAGTGCTTTTCGTATCCATAAGTACGAATTTCCAAACTACCTCAATCCTACACTTCAACATTAATCTCAGTTACGAATTTAAGGTTTCCAGCTCTATTCGTAGTTTGTTACATTCTGTACCCATAAGTACGAAATTTAAAAAGTACTTCCCTTTTACACTCCAAATGTATCCTACGATGTACGAATTTCCAAATTATCTCAATCCCATACTCTAACATCAATGTTAATTCGAAATTTCAGGGCTACAGCTCTATCCGTTCACACTAAATCTAAATTGTACCAAATTTAGTACCACTTAGTACTTTTCGTAATCTTAAGTACGAATTTTCTAAACAACTATCATTCTACAATCCAACAGTAGCCAATCTTATACTCCAGCAGCAATTTTTATACCAAATTTCAGAAATTCAGCTCTATCCGATGAGCCAAATCTTAATTGTACCAAATTTATTACTTTTCGTAACCCATAAGTACGAATTTCAAAATTATCTCCATCCCATACTACAACATCAATCTTAATTCAAAATTTCAGGATTCCAGCTCTATCCGTTCAACCTAAATCCAAATTGTATAAAATTTAGTACCATATAGTACTTGTCGTACCCATAAGTACGAATTTTGAAAACTACTTCCGTTCTACCCCCTAACAGTATCCTTAATTCAAAATTTCAGGATCCCAGCTCTATCCGTTCGCCCAAATCGTAATTGTAGCAAATTTAGTACCATTTAGTACTTTTCGTACCCATAAGTACGAGTATTTAGAACTACTACCATTCTACCTTCCAACTGCAGCCTTAATTCAAAATTTCAGGATTCCAGCTCTATCCGCTCAACCTAAATCCAAATTGTACAAAATTTAGTACCATTTAGTACTTGTCGTACCCATAAGTACGAATTTTCAAAACTGCTTCCATTCTACTCTCTAACAGCAGCCTTAATTTAAATTTTTAGGATTCCAGCTCTATCCGTTTGCCCAAATCGTAATTGTACCAAATTTAGTACTTTTCGTACCCATAAGTACGAATTTTCAAAACTACATCCATTTTACTCTCCAAAATTTGGTAACATTTAGTACTTTTCGTACCAATAAGTACGAGTTTTCAAAACTACTTCCATTCTACCCTTCAACTGCAGCCTTAATTCAAAATTTCAGGATTCCAGCTCTATCCGCTCAACCTAAATCCAAATTGTACAAAATTTAGTACCATTTAGTACTTGTCGTACCAATAAGTACGAATTTTCAAAACTGCTTCCATTCTACTCTCTAACAGAACCTTAATTCAAATTTCAGGATTCCAGCTCTATCCGTTCGCCCTAATCGTAATTGTACCAAATTTAGTACCAATTAGTACTTGTCGTACCCATAAGTACGAATTTTCAAAACTGCTTCCATTCTACTCTCTAACAGAAGCCTTAATTCAAATTTCAGGATTCCAGCTCTATCCGTTCGCCCAAATCGTAATTGTACCAAATTTAGTACCATTTAGTACTTTTCGTACACATGTGTACACTTTTCCTAAACCACCTCCTTATGTCAACCGTACCTTTTAACCTTGTTTCTCACACCAAATTTCAACCTTTAACCTTTATCCGTTCACAAAATACGAATATTTACCAAATTTAGTACATTTTAGTACTTTTCGTACACTTATAGTTCGAATTTCTAAAAACCATTTATGACATCTTTCCTATACTCCATCAGTGACCTTCATTCTAAATTTCAAAGTTCTAGCTCTACCGGTTCGCCAAATACAAACGTTACCATTTTTAGTACCTTTTAGTACTTTTCGTACCCTTCCAGTTCGAATTTCCAAAAACCCAGCCTTATCTGACCCCTTCGGACCAAGAGTGATCCACACCAAAAATTTCAGGATTCTAGCTTCAGCCGTTTCGCCTGGGCGTTGATGAATCAATCAGTCAGTCAGTCAATCACTTTACTCTTTTATTAATATAGATATCCTGCTTTATCTGTTCACCCAAGTCCAAATTGTACCAGATTTAGTACCGTCCAGTACTTTTCGTACCCATAACCAAAAATTTTCAAAACTACCTCAATCCTACAACTCAACAGTACTCTTAATTCCAAATCTTAGGATTCCAGCTGTATCCGTTACGCCAAATCCAAGTTGTACCAAGGTTAGTACCATTTAGTACTTTTCGTACCCAAAAGTACGAATTTCTTAAACTTTCACAATGCTACAGTCCAACAATAATCTTAGTTCCAAATTTCACTATTCCAACTCTATCCGATCACTCATATCCAAATTGTACCAGGTTTGATACCATTTAGTACTTTTCGTACCCATAACCATAAATTTTCAAAACTACCTCAATCATTCACTCCAATAGTAATCTTAATTCCAAATCTCAAGATTCCACCTTTATCCGATCACTCTATTCCAAATTGTAACAAATTTGGTACCATTTAGTACTTTTCGTACCCAAAAGTACGAAGTTCCAAAATACCTTTATACTACACTCCTACAGTAATCCTAATTCTAAATTGCAGGATTCCAGCTCCATCTGTTCAAAATGTACCTTAGTTGGTACTATTTAGTACTTTTCGTACTCATATGTACGAATTTCGAAAACTACTTCCATATCTCACACCTACACTCCAACAGTAATAGAAATTCCAAATTTCAGAATTCTAACCGTATCGGTTCGCCAAATTCAAAGTGTACCAAATTTAGTACCATTTAGTACTATTCGTACACATGAATGCACATTCCCAAAACCATATATCAACACATCTTCCAGACCTTGATTTACATTCCAAATTTGAAGATTTTTCCTCTATTCTTTCCCATAATACGAAATAGTACTAAATTTAGTACGTTTTAGTACTTTTCGTAGACTTGTAGTCCGAATTTCCAAAAACCCTTTGGTACACCTTTTTATCTTTCCATCAGTGACCCTCATTCCAAATTTCAGAGTTCTAGCTCTGCCGGTTCGCCCAAATGCAAATTGTACCAAATTTAGTACCATTTAGTACTTTTCGCACACAAGAGTACACATTTCCAAAACCACCGCCTTGTATCAACACATCTTCTAAACCTTGATTTTTATTCCAAATTTCAAGATTATAGCTCTATCCGTTCACATAATACCAAATGGTACTAAATTTGGTAACTTTTAGTACTTTTCGTACACTTATAGTCCGAATTTCCAAAAACCCTTTGGTATACCTTTCTATCTTTTCATCAGCGACCCTCATTCCAAATTTCAGAATTCTAGCTCTTCGCGTTTGGCTAATACTAATGGTACCATATTTAGTACCTTTTGGTACTTTTCGTACCGTTCTAGTACGAATTTCCAAAAACCAAGCCTTATCTGTCACCTTCGGACCAAGAGTGACCCTCACCCAAAATTTCATGATTCTAGCTTCAGCCGTTTCGTCTGGGCGTTGATGAATCAATCAATCAGTCAGTCAGTGAATCAGTCACTCTACTCTTTTATTAATATAGATATTTTTCTAAATATATAAGATTAATTATTTACAATAGGCTTGATGTTGTCGGAGACTCGAAATGACAACCAACGTTGTTAAAACTCTCGTCGTAATGATAATGTCATTGCAAAGAAAAGGTGAAAATGACATACCAAAGCATTGGTGTAAATGACATGCTTTGGATCCAAAAATGAATAGCATCTTTTGGGGTCCACGCTCATATAAAATTCATCGATGAAGATGCTAAAAAGATAACATGCCAGATCACTTTCACCCATGATTGAATGACATCTTTGGCATCGAACATTTTGCAGGGTAAAAATATGAGACACGTGTATGGGCGTTTTAAATGTTTACGTCGGGAATAAACCTTAGTAGGCCGGGCAAGATCCGCCTATTTCTAGTTTTTTTTTTCGAAATATTCGAGTCTTGTCTTTGGTAATTTTCCTGAGGAAGAAAGGGGTTCCGTAAATATCCCCAAAGCAGGAGTTGCTTCCATCATTGTATTATTTTGGAACACTAGACCATAGCCAAGACCATCAATAATATATTTTTAGTGTCAAATGATAAAGACAATCTGGATAAACCCTATATCAAAACAATGGTTGCGGAAGATGTTATATGTTATGATTACAGATTTCTTGTATTCAGAGACTCTCTGTGAAATTTGATTTGGAACATTTCTTCTTTTAACAATATCCCCAAAAAGGGAATGATTTTCAGAGATTTTGACTCAGTATGGAATCATGTAAAATTTACAGTCTAAAATTTTAACAAATAATTTCATCCTATAATATATACATTTGTAATGCAATTTTCTTAAGAAGATATATCTAGATATATGGTTTATTCTGAGACTCATAGTTAAACATTGTGTAGAATTTTTCTTCTTTTGACTTTTGCACGTGTCTCATATTTTTAGCTCTACTTTCATAATCTGCTCAGTTTTCCTTGTAATTTGTTGTTGTTGTCGCACAGTGTAATTGAAGACCGAGAGAACATTGGACATGATGTTCTTATCGTTGTAGGGAGGTATTTAATGGAATTTGTGCAGCTTAAATCGAATGAAACATATATATTGAATCTATATTTGAATAGTTTTTAACCAAAATTGAAAATATACCAAAATCTTCGATTCTTCAGCTCAACTCCAACGAGAAACTAATAAAAATTAATGTCAAATGATCTTCGCCCTAACAGATGAAAAGTTAAAATAAATAAACCAGCTTAAGCCAGGCTGGGATTTGGACATACGTCCTCGAAAACATATAAGAATTGCTATCACGACGTGTTAGCGTCCAAAGCTAAACTCATAACATCCGAAAGCTGCGCTAAAAAGCGTTTATCGGTGGAAGCGTTGAATGGGAAAACAGCTCATCACTGCAAAACACATTTGAAAGATCAAAGTTCGATGGCAAGCGTAGTCTCTTAATTACAATATTCGCAGTTACAGCTGATCCGGGTCCGACTTATATAAATTGTACGATGGATATACATTAATTCACTTTAAAGATGATTCCAGTGATTATGAATAGTGTATATGAGTCTGATAATTAACAAATAAAAATGGTTATCTAAATGCTTATATATCTGTAATTCGGTTTTAATTAGACTTTTCTTTATCTCTTTAGTTAAGTCCTAAAAATAGCACTTGAATTAATAAAAATCATTTAAAAATATCGTGTAAAAATTTCTTTAGCTTGATGACGAATTTTTCAGTCATCAAAAAACAATCTATGAGCGTTTGTTGCTGCAGACAAATTCGCATTAAGAATTCTTAAACTCAACCCTTTATTCTTGAAGATATCCAGGTAAAAAATTAATTGGATTACAATATTTGTCATGGGCATTCGACCTTTCAACCATTACAAATTTGAGGGCAAAAATGTCATAAATAATTATTACAAAATGTCAAGCTAATTAAAGAAAGTATTTTTTCGTCAATTATTTGGTTCATTTAAAAGCTGATTGTAAGATGGTTACCTTAACCTTAAGGTTACAGAGGTTAAAGGTTTACCTCCCTAACCTTTGAACATTTAACCCTTGACTTATGTCATTGGTCTACGACGGTTTCGTAAGGTCACTATTCAATTTAATTATTTCGAGGAGGATGAGGGGAATTTTTTTAACAAAATAATTTGAAGATCGATAAGGTATTACCGAATAAAATTAAAATTTTTCGGAATGTTTTTGGTGAATTTGATCAGGAATTAAAAATGAATGTCGTCGATATATAAAAACTAGCATTAAGATTTTTTGTCGATTTTTGTAACAGTCGCAAAACACTTAAGAGCCATAAGAGGAGGCCACATTGAGCCATATATTAATTGGGCTGTACTCTTTAATATGAGAAATAGTTTTTATTTACTCCAAAGAAGTCGTGAAGATCAGCGGGGGAATGCATTTTTACACAAAATAAAATGTATCATAGCAGTAGATATGAAGATCCAAATAAATTCCACTCATTATAAAGATACCATGTGGGGAGAGAATAGCTGATTTTCCTGTATATTACGATACAAAATTGTATTTTGCTTACAATAACTTTTCGAAAATAAAGACTTTCTTACAAAATGTTGTTCATAAAAGTAAAAAGTGCAAACCATCCCTATCAAATCTATAACCGTTTTAATTAGCGATCATCATAACCCATAACCTTTGACATTGGTTTCTCAACCCCTTGACCTTGTCGATAAATTATTGCAAAAAAGGTAATTTTTTACAAGAAATGGTATAAATCCATTTTTCAAGATTATTTTCGTAAAGAAACAATTCTTGACCTTTGTAACATACATATGTATGTGCATGTGTAAAATGTAACCCTTGTCTTTGAGCATTCAGTTGTCGTGTAACCTTTTTAATTAGCGAGATTCGTTAACCCTTAACTTATGACATTGGTTCCTTTAAACCTTGACCTTTATATCGATAAATTACTTAGAGATATTTGAAATTTTCTTAAAAACATTGCAACGGTTTGTACTGCGTATTTTCTGTGTACCATTGGTATTGAGCGTTATAAAAAACTACCATTCTGATACTTTGTACTGGTATTGGTCTTCATAAAAAAAATTATAGTATTTGTTTAACTATCAGTATGTACGAATACGTACATTTAATAGCGAAAAGTATTTTCTTATTCGTGTACTTCTCAGCAAAACGGACTAAGATTTGAATAACTGGAATAATAGTTTTCACTGAAAATTCCATATGTTAATCAATGTTTATAGCAACACTTACAAAGTCATCTGAAATCTCAAGAAATTATTATCCTCCTTGCAAAATAAACTATAAACCTTGTCATGAAATGAACTCCTCCGCCTTTACATGTGTGTAAATTAAAAAATGTGATAAATATTGATTAAAACGGGGATGTTGAAAGGAAGGGGTTGAATTTCTTCGCAATCGTAATCATTTTATCATTTTCTTCCAGAAATTAAATTTCTCAAAAAAATCACTAATAAGCAATGAGTTAAAGTGTTACGGTGAAGGGTTAAAGATGGACGTTAATTACAAGGATCAGTTTTTTTGCCTATGTGAAATACTTTTGCGAATTTTTTCCTTATAAAATTGGAAGATCGTCATGTAACCCTTTCAAACGAAAACATCATCAAACATTTACCATTAAATCAAGAAAGGAATTTAACCCTTACAAAAAATAAGCTATAAATCTTGTAAGAAAACGTACGAATTTTACCTTTATTTTACGTGGATATTTATTGGGGGTTTTCTGAAGAATATGTAGTTTGAATTTCATCGCAACCGCAATAATAAAAAAAAATCTTGATGACATTTTTGTATTTTTTCTGCCGGCAACTTATTCTAAAATCATTGATATGTGTTAATTTAAAAGGGTTGTGATGAGGGGTTAAAGTTGATCGTTAATTACAAAGGTCATGATTTTCTTCCAGAAATTAGATTTCTTCAAAAATCTTTAATTAGCAATAAGTTAAAGGGTTACGGTGAAGGGTGAGGTCCGCTTTTTGCTTATGGGAAATAATGTTGGATATTTGGGGAGGAACTGCGAATTTTTTCCAGCTAAAATTCGAAGATCATTAACTTGTAAATCAAATTTTGACCCTCATGACCCAAAGATGTAACCCTTGCAAACGAAAAACGTCATTATTATTTACCTATGACCTTGACATTTGGCGTGAATGTGTGTATAAGAAATTATGACATGGATTTAACCCTTTCAAAGTAAACTATAAAACTTTTAAGAAAAAAATAAGAATTTGAAATCTATTTTGCGTGGATATTTGTTTCAAAAAAAATGTTATTGTCAAATATTTATAGAAAGGGGTTTTCTATAAATAATCAGGGGTTTTAGTTGATCATTAATTACAGAGGTCATGATTTTTTTTTTTAAATTAGATTTCTCCATAAATCCGCAATGAGTTAAATCGCCACGCAAAGGGTTAAAGTTGAAAGTGAGATCAGTTTTTTTGCTTATGAGAAATAATTAATTTTGGATATTTGGGGAGGAATTGCGATTTCTCCAAAATAATTCGAAGATCATTAACTTATAAATCAAATTATGACCTCATGACCCAAAGATGTAAACCTTGAGTACAAAAAACGTCTTTAACACTTTACCTATGAACTTGACATTTGGCCTGACTGTGTGTGTAAAAAATTAAGACATGGATTTAACTCTTACAAAAGTTAGCTATAAATTTTATAAAAAATGTGACAAATATTGATTAGAAAGGGTGTTTTTTTTTTTTTGAAGATTGTTTTTAATTTTATCGCAACAGCAATCATCTTAAAATTTTGTTGACATTTTTGTGTGTTTCTGCCTAAAATCATTCATAAGTAATGATTTAAAAGGGTAATGGTGAGGGGTTAAAGTTGATCGTTAATTACAAAGGTCATGATTTTCTTCCAGAAATTTGTTTTCTCCAAAATCATTAATTGGCAATGAGTTAAAGGGCTACGGCAAAGGGTTAAAGATGATCGTGAAGTAAGTTTTTTTACTTATGTGAAACAATTAATTTGGGATATTTGGGGAGGAATTGCGATTTTTCCATAGAAAAACTCGAAGATCATTAACTTATAAATCAAATTACGACCCTCTTGTCCTAAAGATGTAACCCTTTACCTATGACCTTGACATTTAGTCTGAATGTGTGTGTGTGGAAAAAAATAAGACATTGATTTAACTCTTACAAAAAGAAGCTATAAATCTTGTAAGAAAAATATTTGACGATTTTTTGCGTGGATATTTTTTACAAAAAATGTGACAAGTATTGATTGAAAAGGTTTGTTTTTTTAAGAATGTTTTGAATTTCATCGCAACAGCAATCACATAAAATTTTTCGTAATTTTGAGATTTTCTGCCCGAAACTTATCCTAAAATACAGTCAAACTTCTCCATAACGTAGCAGTTGGGGACCGACGAATTACTACCTTAAACAGACTGACTGAAGGTATAAATACAAAATTAACGCACATAGTTCAACAATAATAACTAAAACTAATAATTAACATTAACGCAAGGTGTCAAATAAATGTTTTCAAAACTTGATGAAGGTTCTGAAATACCCCATGTTTTCGGTAAATACTTAAAAAACCATGACATTTTATAAATTGTATTTTTAATTAGAATTAACTACTAATAATAAATATCAACAATAGTAGATATAGAATATCCCTAATAATTTGGTTACCATATGGATTAAGGGGTACCTGTTCATACTAGATGTAAACAATGTTCTCAAACCGAGAATATCTGAAAACTAAGACGTTTTGTGCCTTTTTTAGTTCACCAGGATGGACTGCCATCAATAGGTCTGTTCGATAACCCAAAAGTTTGTACAAATGTGTACAAATGTGTACAAACTTTTACAAAATGCTGTTCGAACAAACTTGTTCAGTAAAAGCTAAACGAGAATTAGTTGGAAGTACTTGCAAATACTTTTTACTTTCGAAGTTATCGAACAGGCCTAATTACAATAAATATTACCTACAGCAGAACTCGATTAGAAGGGTTGCCAGATCGACTAAAAAAAGTACCAGACCATATTAACTGTAAACGAGACCACCTAGGCCCATAACTAGAGCCTAAAAGTGGTTTTATACATTCAATCTGGTCTTAAACAAGGCTAACAACTAGTTTTTGCAAAAAGCCCTAAATTTTTATCACAACGGTTTATCATTTTCACAAATTAATACACGAAAAGTATTATTTTTCTTAGTGTGAAAACAATTATTTGACAATCTGTATGTATTGTATCATACACATTATTGAAGACACAACTGATATGATTGGCCCAATCCCTTGTATGGTCCACTATGGCAGAATCTATTGTTGTGGGGATAATAATACATGCCAATTCTGACAATATCTTTACAATTTTGCTCTTCAAATTTTCTCGGATCAAAAATATCTATGCGTGTACACATAAAGTAGGAAGTAAAATAAATAAAAATTATGGAATTAATTTAAAAATTCACGTTAGAGCTTCAAAAATAATGTTCTTAGAAATCACTATGTTTTCATATGACGATTGACCACCCAAAGGCATTGTTTAATGTATAGACATGTAGAAATGACGCTAAATGTTAATTGCTATTTTCTTTACACTCAGCCAATGACGCATTCACTGATCAACAAAAACCTTCTACATCAACGACCACTTTATAATTTGCACGATCTCAACAATCACCAACATGTACTTCGACTACAATTCAATCCACAATCTTTGGTACTTCTAGCCCGTGCATCGTCTTCTCCAACCAACTAACCAACCAACGGTTTTATGAAAGAGCTTTTTAAAGCGTAAAATTTAATTAACACTCGGGAGGTCCAAGACGATCAAACTGATCGTAAATCTTTTGCAGCAACAAGACAAACAACCAATAGATGTTAATAGCTGATATTGAAGGATGTTGATATGCTGTATGTTGGAACCAGGGTCGGAGAGTACACTTCATAGTCGTTTGTAGTGGAGCGATGATGGTGGTGCGCACGATCAGCACGTACACTATGACGGTGACCAAAGTGAAAAAATGCAAATGCAACATGGCGCAAGATCGCCACGAACTTCAGGAAATAATGCAAAATGCTAAGAAAACAACAAAGAACAACAACAACAAACGACAGAAATTGCTGAAACATAGCAAAGGACAAGACAAACAAACACATCCATAGATACGGAGAGACTACACCACCACCAACAACATCTTATTACCCCGGCAACAATTTCAGTTGGTGGCCGGCCATTGACGACGATGCAATATTGTTTAAGAGGCAACAACAACAGGAGGACAGACAAGAAAATTAAATGATGAGGGAGTGCGCACTGATGACGATGATGAGGGTAATGCTGTTGTTGTTTGAGGTACTATTGCTTGTGTTAGCGGTGGTGTTGGCGGGGTGTAATATGAGTAAAATTATGCAAATGCAACAAATTGTGGAAAAAGATTTGTTGAATAAAAACTAAAGAACCAGCAAACACTACTCACGAGTGCCATAAATGCGGGGGAATGCACTGAGGGCGGAGGAGGCTTATTCATTGGAATGATGGTGTTTCATACTGCTTATGTTTTCTTTAGACGTTGCGCTAAGGCTGTTGTCCATGGCAAATCCAAAGCACAGTGTTGTAAGATCAATTTCAAGAATAATGAATGTACTATATTAGAACAGTAAAAAAATCCTTACTAAATAATGGGTTTTTACAGTACTCATTGGTAGTAGTAACTACTTACAAAACCTCCTACTAACCCATTATTTTAACAAGGGCATGTCGCACTGAATAACTAGTTATTTTACGACCACTAGAATAACTAGTTATTTTATGGGCACTGGAAGCAGAAAAATAAGGTAAAACACGTATGTTTTTAGAACTGTTGAGGTAGAAATTCGTTATGATTTTACCAAGCTTAATTTTTTTATTTTGCTTTCTACGGGATTTGAACATGCGAACTTCTGATTTGTAGCCGAACACACTTCACACTAGGCCACGCGTACCAACATTAAGGGTTGTTTAAACGCTTATATGTGCACCACCAACTGTTTTTTTTAACAAAAGCGCCGAACACACAACCCTCGGATTTATAGTCGGACACACACGCTCTGTGCCACCGTACTGATAACATAGTAAGGAGTAATATAAGTAGTTATTTTTGTTCAAAATACTTTGTAATGGGTTACATAATGACTAGCGAATCCTAATTTTTGCTGGGAGGGAATCTCTGGTACTGTAGTGGTGCCGGAGGGTCCCTAAATATGATATTTATCAAAAATTTTAAATTACAAAAAATCGATTTATTGCTAAATTGATTGCGTTTTAGACCAAATGCCTGGAAATACATACTTTTTAAGCATGGAATGCAGTGCTTTAAGAAAATGCAAAAAAAAAACACAAAAAGATGCAAAAATAGTCAAGTTTTACCTCAATTTTTGCAACCATTTTTTGTAGCATTTAAACAACCAGTGGCAATAAATGTTATGTTATTGAGAAAATTGTAGACTATTACAATTTACCTCCCACTTAGCATTTTCTCCGTCAATCTGTACCAATCTGTCACTATTCGAGGAGTTGAGATGCGTATTTTAATTATTTTTTCACTATCTAAATCGTAAAAATTGTAAAAAAATCCGCAACTGAACCTCTATGTTATGCAAGGGTTAACATTCGCTACGTGGGGATATACAACTTACAAAAACTTCTTCATATCCACCTTCTTTGAACTTGTTACACTGTGCTTGTTTTTTTTTGTTAAATTCAATCATTTAACGCTATAAGATCACTGTGGTAGATATAATTGACGACATGTTGTCTCACGATCGTGCTAAAGCGATTTAAAGCCCCTCTTTACAGCAATACACGCACACAGCCACACACACTCTTATCAACATTATATTGGCCACTCCGCCGTTCATAGTTTACTCCCGGCCTGGCACCGCTGCAGGAAAATTTAGTGCTGCCACTCTGTGGCAGATCAGTTTCAAGCGGAAAATTATCTTTGACTGTTTGACTCGGTCTGTGTTAATATGCCACAGATTCGTTTAAAGACGTCGATGTCTTGGCTAAATTTGAAGACCCAACCGGCGATAGCTACGCATGCGTCTTAATAATGAATGAGGGCTTAAACAACAATGTGACAGCTGTAATTAAATGCTTAGATTTTTCGGTTATCAACATCAATTGGCAGAAAAATTCTCACAGATAGTGGTTTATTGTCTAAAAGTTGTATGAAATATTGCATTAATCATCAGTGATCTTCGGTCGAGGAAACTAGAATTTCATTGACATGGCATGTCTGTCCAGTAGCAGCGATCAGCTTGCACAACACTCCACCAAAAAGGCAGACAGACATACAAACTTTGCTGTCCTACATTTATGAATAAATTGTTATAAATGAATTCGCTGTGCAATTTGTTGTCGTCATGTTTTGCTTTGTTTAATGTGCTTAAAATTGTCAGCATTATGGGCAAATTTTATTGTATTTTATTTTCATAGCTGTCAGTTTATTTTCGTTTATGTTGATTTGCTTGGTGCGCCATATAACTGACAAATGTGCAGTTTTGTAAAACTATCAGATGCGGAAGTTTGGCACCCTATTTTTCACATCTAAGTACGGCTCAATTTATATTGCGGAGTAATTTGTTGGGAAACGGGTCAAGTGGAAATCGTCTATGCCATTAATAAAACGATTTAAAAATAGAATTGGTAAAGGTCATTTAAAGGACGTGTGGAACTTTGACGCGTTTGGAGGAACTTAAACGATGTGAGAAGCGAATTAATGGAATATGTCATACAACGAAAATTAGTTCTATGAACGGACGGTATCACACATAACTACTTGCCGTTTTTAGATTTGCACACCATTGGCCATTTCTTCGAATTTAATCTTCATATTTCTATGTTCATAGCGGTTAACATCTAACAAATATTCAAAATGCTGTTGAGCAGACATCAATATTTGTGAAAACATTTGCCGTGCTTTTTTAGCTATTCTAGATTTGTTATGATACAGTTTATTGCTGAAGCAAACTCATTCCTTTCCAGTAGCTGCTTCATAAATAAGCAATGGCACAATATAAGTCAACATTTGAAAATAAACAAAAGTTCACGTTTTTGCAAACTTCGCGTGTTAAAGGCAACAGACCTCACAGAGAAGTCAAACCGCCTGCCTTTAAGAGGGAAACTTCTACACTTGGATATGAATCAATTAATTTTTTCTTCATGTTTAAGAAGAAGATTGGCCATCGCCGGAGTATCAGGAGTGAATATTTTTCCACTTCCTTTACAATGTTTATTATTGTTGAGGGGATACTCTGTTGGAGTGACCACCAACACAGTTCTCGGGAATTGCAGAAATTCACTTTTCTGCTCTATAACACATTCCTTAATGACCACAAGAATTTTGTAATTACAGCGAGTAGAACGGGTATTAAATTGGTTTGTTTGTTCTGGCAAAGTGTCGGCATTAACATAAATAAATTATGCAACTGATTGCGATTTGTGTTTCGCAAAAAAAATGCGAAAGAACGAACAGTAGCGGAAAAGAAGCCCGTTTGGCACATGCTTATTGTATAAGACAGAAAAAGAAACATGTAAAACGAAATAATTTGGTATTAATGGTAGAAAGTGATAAGATATGACAAACTAAATTAATCCAAATGACTATGAACTAATCGTGAAGTGTGTTTTTTCATCTTCCGAAGACAGACCCTGAAATGTTTTTTTTTTAATTTTGGTCAAGAACGGTGAGGCTCGTTCGTCCCCACTCTCTTCCATAACACAGAAATATATCAACCACCGACTTTCCAAGCTCACTGTGAATGTCATTCTTTATGGAGAATAGAAAAAAATATATAGTGTGGATTTGATAAAGCAGACATGATTCTTCCAAAATTCAGTTTGGATATTAGAAATTATTTCTGACTCTCCACCACTTAGTGTTGTGAGGATCTCCAGAATGATTTGTCATTTGCTATTACTTCTATTTTCTACTGGATTCTAACTACTTCAAAAGGTTTCTCTTCCTTGAGTTTTAAAGCCTTACTTTTTCTGCTACCTTGAGTATTACAATCTACTTTTCTCAATGTGTAAACAATGTGACATTTTATGAAGATAAACTACCAACAAGTATCAACAATATTAGGCATAAAATATCCCTACTAAGAGGGTTACCACATGGACCAAGGAGATATCAGATCAAATTACATGTAAACAATGTCCTATTGGTCTAAACATAATCAACTAAACACCCAAAAAATGGCAACGTCTTTGTTGTCATACAAAAAAAAAAAAAAATAATAATAATAATAATAAAAAAGAAAGTAAATAATGACAGTCTGTCATTATAAAAAATTGAAGGTGTTTTATTTTATTTAATATTAGCAAGTTATATTTGCAATATTAAACTGGTCTCAAGCCGGGTATATCTGAAAACTAAGACTTTTATGAGTTTTTTAGTTCACCAGGGCGAACTGCCATCAATTACAATAAATATAACCTACAGCAGAACTCGGCAACCCTCCTTGCCAGGTCGACTAACAAAGTACCAGGCCATATTAACAGTAAACCAGACCACCTAGGTCCATAACCAGGGCCTAAAAGTGGTTTATTTAAATCAAAATTAATTATGAGATAAGAATATTTTATGAAACATTAGAAAATATCACATTTGGATACTAATATTCCTTGGGAATGCGTGGCATACAGATTACGACAATTTTCAGAAATGCTTACTACGACCTATTGCAGTGAAAACATGGAAACCAAAAAACTTAGAGAAGTCTCGGAAAATATTTATTTATTGTATGTCTATTACAATATCAGTACATTTTGGTCAAATTTTGGTTTGATTAAGGGAATCTCTCTCTTATCCCTTCAATTTCAGTTAATAAAATTGATGAGAGTCTATCCTGATAAACCAGAAAACTCATAAAACGTCGTAGTTTTCAGATATTACCGGTTTGAGACCTATAAGACATTATTATGATTTTTAAGTGTTTTTCGAAGATTACAAAAATATTTCTTACGAACATAACCGAAGGAACATTCGTCGTGGTGTTTAATGTGGGTACCTGCCATGCGGCCTACCCCACAGTGCTCTTAACACCGGGTGAAAACAATGCGTCTACCAACGCCCCCGCACCAAAAGCACGAGTACCAATTCGCTCGCACGTATTTGGACGTGGTCGTGTCCTTGGTTAGGAGCGGAGCCTATCTAAGCTCCTACCTTTCTTTGGGTCAGGCACCCGGTTGAAGTGCAACTCCACACTCGAGCCAAAGCTCTCCCCGCGATTTGGGTCTTAACCACAGCCACCGCCATGCTCCCACAAGGGGGCCAACACTAACGACAAGGCAAGATCAGCGATACCAGAATATAGCCTCCGGTCAGGTTCACCCAACTCCCAACTGTAGAGATGACTATGTCTTCAAGTGCCCTCTCCATACGTTATACCCATATTGACTAAAACTCTAATGTCATCATAGTAAGGACATTCCGTCAGTATATGCCTCCAGTCCTCAGTCATCCCACACCCACATAAATCTGTCCTGGACAGGCCTCTTGCATATAAAAATGCATTTAGAGAACCATCCCCCGTCAGTAAGAATCCCAGACTCATGCTAAAGCTGAAGTCTGGGCGGTCCAGTACGAACGTTGCGTCACGAATAAATTCGTACGTCACCCGCCCTTTGTCACTGTCCGTCCACCTAGTCCGCCACCTAACAGCAGCACGCTCCCGAAGGATTGCACTGCTCCGCCTAACATCCCCATCCACCAGATCAGAAGGCCCGAGCCAATCATCCTCAGACAGTTGCAAGCCACGCTTCAGCTTGTACAGAACAGTCCTACATCTCGCTTCAAGGTCAAAGGGCAGGGCGCCAAGTAGCACCTGCATTGTGTCCGTGGACACTGTGCGATACACTGACAGACATGCTAACATGACCACTCGTTGACACGACAAGAGCTTCCTACGCCCAACAACAGATTCTGCTGCAGCACACCATACAGGCGCCCCATATGTTGCACAGGCAACAAAGAGTCCACCATATATGGTGCGCACGGAACGTCTGCTCAAACCCCAGTCGGTCCGAAAAACCCTTCTGACCATACCAGCTACAGCAGTTAACTTGTCCTTCAAACGATCAAAGTGCGGCAGGAAATTCATTCTCTCGGCCATCGATATCCCAAGGTACTTGACCTGCTTGACATACCGTATGCCGCGGTCACCAAATTGAACGTGGGGAGGTCGACAGTGCGCTAATCTGCCCTTCAGCAGCATTAGCTCAGTCTTCTTCCTAGACACCTCAACACCCACTCGGTCACTCCAGATCCCCACGATACCCATGGCCTCCTCAGCACGACGTTCCAGTTCAACACGAGTCTCACCTTCAATCATGATGAGGAGATCATCAGCATACGCACAGATCTTGAAAGTGGTCGCTAACTCCAGCAGCAGAGAATCCATCATGAGGTTCCAAATAAATGGACCACAGATAGACCCATGAGGGCAGCCTCGCTCCACATCTGTCCAGACCGTCTCTCATTGGCTCCCACAACACAAGCCCTTCGTCCACTGAAATAACTAGACCAGAGAAGAAGCTCCCTACACCCGATCTCAGACAGCTTTGCGAGCACGCTATCCCACGAAAGTCAAATGCGCCTTTGAAGTCGACAAATATGCCTAAGACATATTTGGCATTTGACCAGCTCAGACTGTTCTGCACATGCATCCCCGCGTATACAGTACCTCTACCCTCGACAAAGCCGAACTGATGCAGTGAAGGACGCACGCCGCGGCACTCCCCAAGCCTTGCCACCATAATCCTCTCCAGTACTTTTCCAAGCACTGGGAGAAGGCTTATGCCCCGATACGAGCGAGGATTACTCCTTACCCGATCAGGCGACTTGAGGAGCACCACGACGCGAGCTTCCTTCCACGCACGCGGGAAGTACCCCTGGTTAATGCAACCACAAAGAACGGACTCAATATACTCAGGCATGACCTTCCAGATGGCTTTATACATCCTTCCGGTCATACCGTCGATACCTGGCGATTTTCTACTCCTAATCCGGCAGATACTGTCCGCAACTTCATTACGCTCCAAGTCCGGAGGCTCACCCAACTCACACACAGTCTCCGACCTGGGAAAGAAAGACCCTAGCAAAATCCCTACGTTTCCTGCCCACCCCGAGGCTGTAAACGTGGAGCCAAGACGCAACGCCTGTAAGTCAACCTGACGCTTAGACACACCGTGTAGGCACACACGGTATACCTTTCCCCAGGGATCATCCCTGTTGTCCCGTATAAATCTCCTCCAATCGTCTTCTTTACTCCTAGATAGCTCATCCATGTACGTCCTAAGAGCAGCAAGGAACGTCTTGCCCTTTGCAAACGCTTCCTCAGGCGGCAACTCCCCTCCGTATAAGACCCAGCTCACGGGTCCACCATTTGACCTTACTTGGCTTCACCTGACGGCGTCTGCCAAGGAGTACGTCATTGACGCTTCTCATCCACTCATTCAACTTGCTGACCTGGTCATCTAACGTCAGTGCCCTGAAGTCCGCTAATGACAATTTGACAACGAGATGACAGCAACGGTTTCGAGAATTGACAACATACCATGGTC
Organism: Musca autumnalis; assembly: GCF_047663935.1. NCBI lineage: Eukaryota > Metazoa > Arthropoda > Insecta > Diptera > Muscidae > Musca > Musca autumnalis. The sequence goes on along the minus strand of NW_027411755.1, from coordinate 1,635,883 downwards.
AAAATGAACATGTTTGTGGTCGAAATACAGTTTGACAACAAATGTATTGCAAAGGCCAAAATTGTAACAAAAAATCATATTAATTGTTCGCTTATGGCAACAAATTATGTAAAAACTATACGGTTTTTTGTTTACAGCTCTTGCTGTTGGTCCTCAAAACAATATTCCGTCGAAAGTTTATTCGCAATTCATAACAAATACGGACTAAAATAAGAATTACCTACTACTTTGAGGTGACAATAAATGTATTGCATAGGGAAAAGCAATACTATAAATCTAATCATTTTTGAAAATGTTTGTAGTCATTATGCATTTTTATGACTTTTGCGTCTAATAATGGACTAACAGTATTGAATATGATAAAGTTCAGAGATAATAAAAGTCGTCGTGGAGGACAATAAACAACGACGAATCGACCGCAGACAAGTATGCAAAGAATGAATATTTGACTCAATATGTATTGTCGGATAATGGACCAATGCAAAACAGTCCGATTTTGGATTTGAAAACATAGAAATACCTCTGGATACCATAGGAAAAAGTAGACCCTCAGTGTATTATTTTGAAAGACCTACAAGAGAGCTCTGTTTCCTCTCTCAATATTATTGGAATCACTTCATTAGGAAATATTTAATAGTCATTATTCTGAAAGTCGGTAAAACGGGTCCAAAAAGCTCAAACACGTTCAAATACCAGCATTCCGAAGGCCAGATCATGACATATTAATCTTATTTGTGTAAGTTGATGATGTAATATAACAAAACTAAACAGATAAATACCTCGGGCCAAACTCCTCATATCAACCCTTATAAATTTTTTGGGTCTAGTTTAAGAAAAAAACTCGAAAAAGTCCTCCAACGAAAGATCAACATTTAATAAAAATTGGGGAACCAGTACCCTTAGAGTGTAACATTTAGTTGTAACTAATTTCATTACTGCTCCAATGAACGTACAAAGTGGATAGACAACTCATTAAGGAACATAACTTTGGTAATTTTCCAAAAAACCGTAGATTTGGTAATTTTTGCAATGCATTTATTGTCACCTCCAACTAGTAGTTAATTCTTATTTTTGACCGTATTTTTATAAATCGCAAATAAACTTTGCCTATTTTGATGGAATATTGTTTTGGGGACTAATAGCAAGAGATTTGCACAAAAATCAGTATAGTTTTTACATAATTTGTTGCCATAAACAAACAATTAATATGAAATTTTTTTACAATGTTGGCCTTTGCAATACTTTTGTTGTCTAACTGTATTAAAAATTGAGCACGCATGTGCTCATATTGACACCATTAGTGGTCAGATTAAAAAAAAAAAATACAAAAAAAATTGAACACTTCTGTTCTCATGTTGACACCATACGGAGTTGATTTTGAATCGACTTTTTCCCTCTGAACTCAAAGCTCATTGCGTTTTTGTAATCCCACATACTAAATGTAGAGAAATTCCAAGACACCGATTGATGATAGGGCCACAATTTCCATTGTATTGTATACCAATTCGTCTAATAATCATTAAGATTTCGCTTTTTCGCGTACGACCTATTCTCATACCTAACGAATCTATATCTCGAACATCATTACAGTGTTGCTGAATTTTTTTATGTAAATACTACATACATACATTTTTAGAATTGTGTTCGAAAACACAACTCGACAAACTGTATTCACAATATTTAAAATTTAGATTTGAAAATTTACATTGCTCCTGAATCTTTTGTATTTAACGTTTTGCATTGTATGGTTGAAGTTTGAAAAATTCCAATATGCAGACTTTTTAAAATTTATAATTTTCATTTATTTCTCGTCAGAGTTGAGCTGAATGGTCGAAGATTTTGCACATGAAAAAGGAAAGCCGAAGATAATATCAGTAATTATTTTTAATTCCGTATAAAGATTCATCACAACTCCTCCTGAGTTTATGTATTTTGCAGTTTTATCCTACTAAACAGCTTGGGATTAATCATGAGAGGCTAAAAGTGGCTAAACGCCTCCATTAGAATTCTTCGAAAGGTTGGTCCTCATTTTTGATTTGACACCTGTTTAAACTTTTTCTTGAATTAACTTCACTGTATCGTATTTTCTTATGATGTTTAAATAGAAATTCTCACACAAAACAGTCCCTCTATGATGAATATTTTCTATAACATAGTAATTCGTCGTTCCGCTATAGACAGACCAACTAACTGTCTGTACATTTTATGTTTATATTCGAATTTTCAAGCGAATTTGAATTAATTTATCACACTGTCAATAGATATTTCACCAACATATTTATGATAAAGCTTCATCTTATCGTTATTTTTATCGCAATTGGGGTATCTTTCCCCCGATTCTAATATATACGGATTGGGAAAACCTAGGAAAATCCCTTAAATGGAGAGCACAATCTTTTTCTTTCGCAAACCCATTTTTTGTACATAGTGGTAATTAAATTTAAGGTAATTAAAAAACTTCGTTTTCGACAACATTAATTTGTAATGCACCTTCTTTATCTGTTGGGCCATTTAACAAACTCTGACGATGAAATAATAAAAAATGTCAAATTTAAATAAGTATAACATTTTCTGTGGGCGGAGCTACAGTTCAACTACAAATGCCACAAAAAGAGATGCACATACAATTTGCTATCTCTCTTTCTCCTATTGGATATACTGATTGCTGATTATTAGTGTGTGAGTTTTTCCTACAAACCGGATTGAGTGAAACATCCAACAAATGCTTACTTCACAGATACCTTGGTATTTCAGGGGCCAACCACAGCAATGTTAATGGTGGTGGTGAGTGAATTATGAGTGAGTGACTTTTTGTGGTGTGCTTGCGTTGTTTTGCTCTGACTTAGGATGTTTGAGTCGATTGCAGGAAGTCAGTTTTCTCGAGAGCCTCAAACCGTAACAAACGCCAAGCGAATCGGGAAGACAAATGAATATCAACAACAAATTTAATAAAACAAAACGAGAGAAGCTTTTTTTGAAACTTAAATATATTAAAACATTAAGTTGAAATATTAAACCATAAAAAAACTGAAACAAGAAATGAAACGTGCATTTTGAAAAGAATATCCAAAAGTGTTAAAACCTTGCAACCGACGGCAATACCTATAAATTGTACAGTTTTTAAAAAATTTCTTTCAAGCAATTGTTGTGAATTGTAAGTTTCATTGTTTTATTAATAATCAACAAAACCATCTTTTGTTACACAAAAGAAAAAAAGTTTACAAAAACTAAGCCAATCATTGCCAAGCAAAAAATATTCAGTGTTTAAGAAAATATGGTGACCATAATGCCATATAGTTATTCAGCTCCCCGATGTGGATTAATTGATAAAATGATTGAACCGAAGGTATATTCATCAAATTCATTACTAATCAAAATAAAACCCACCATAAATCAAAAGCATAACACTAAATTAAATCATTTGCATATTATCTAACACAAACTAAACAAAGCAAAGCAAAAAAAAAAAAAAAAACATGATGAGGAAACAACACTAAATTATGCCAAGAATTTGAATGTCATTATTTATTATTTGTAGTCAGTCATTCGTCCATTTATGAATTTGATATATTCATGGGCAGTTTCATTCATGTACGAACAACACATTGTTTCTTTGACAACATAAAAATTCTGCACTTGATCTGCTGTGGGGAAATTTTGTTTCTTTACTGTGATCTTGGCGTTTTCAAAAGATAAACAAACGCATTTCTACACTTTAACTAATATATTTTGCAACATTATAACAAATAAAAGTATGGACTTTTTAACATGTTAAGAAAGATCTAAACATGAAAGACGTGCAAGTTCGGGCTTTTTACCGTTTTTCCTACCAAAATTTTAACAAAATGTGTACGGGAGCTCTCACATTGTGCTTAAAATACATTTTTAGTTATTTCAGATATTTAATGTCAAAAATTCTGCATTCAATGTACAAAGTTTGTACGCATAAAGTCTTAAAATAATGTATTATTGTCAAGTACAGTTTATAGATCAGTCACTCCCGTATTCACATACAGTTATCTCTATTATTATAGATCCAAGGAAATCCTACACCGATACTTCATATCTGATGATGGGTTCTTAATTTTAGAGAAATATTAAAATGTTTTTTTTTTTTGAAATACGCAAATATTTTACGTTATTAAAATCGCATAAAAAATTAATAGAAACAATACACGTCGGACGCCGTATTAATATCAAATTATTTCTAATTAGCTCTGAAACTGATATGACAAGGTAATAATAACTATTTTTGTGTGTCTTTTAAAACCATTTAAGTGTGTAGATTGATTAACGCATCCATAGACAAATTCCAATTGGAACGCACTGTGACATTTTCAAATAAGAAAAATATAGTCATGCTACTCGTTTAATACGTCAAAAAATGATGCAAAAATGATGCTAAAACTTTAATAAATAGGTAAATGAGATCAGTTTTTCTTTCATAAATATGTTATTGGCACTCTTTAGTACCAGAATAAAAAGAAAAATTCCAGAAAATATATTATTGTTACAAAGATAACGGTAAAAAAGTGTTACAACTGCTAAATTAGAGCCCCAAAAAGTCTGCGTTCACTTTGTATGTTGCAATAATACCGTTAGTTTTTTTTTTGAATTTTTTTGAAGTTTTCTCCCATTTTTAATCAATATTGTCACAACTGGTCATTCTGTGAGGTCGCTTGCACACTTAACTTAAAAAAGTAAGTTATTTCAAGAATGGAAAACAAGGGCAAAGAAATTGGCATCGATACAAGGAAAGTTCTAGGTAAATTATGGTAAATTATTATATACGTCAAAACCCAAATCTGGGCATTATATAGGAGCCAAAACCTTACAATCTCAGCAGTATGCTTCGAAACGTTATGTTGTTACAACCAAAATTTCGTAGCTAAGCCTATTTCTTCTGCATTTTGGTTGAAATTGCGCTTCATGATGTTTAGGTAACCATACTTGTCCATTGTCGATTCAATAAATACAAGCTGGCCCACTCCAGAAGCTGCTACACACCCCCAAACCAAAACCGCTCCCTCGCCATTTTTTACAGTGCAAAACAAGATTTCGTTTTTCAAGCCCTGTTCGAGCTTTCTCCAAACAGTTTGAAGTCCTTTCATTGCAAACATATGGAACATGCTTTCGTCCGAAAATATGACTTGATTCCGGAATACTGGAGGCTTGTTTATGTATTCATTAGCACATTCAATATGCTTCTGCCTGTTCACTAGTGATATGTACGGTTTTCGCCGTGCGACTATACCGTGATATCCAGCTTTATGCAGTATTTTTCTGACGGTTTGTGCACAAATACTTTTTTTGGATGTCATTTTCACATTTTCAACAATTTTCGAAGTAATTATCGGACTGTTTGTTTTAACTATATTAGTTATGTTACGCTCCTCCCATTCTGATAATATTTTTGACCGTCCAAAACTGAGCTTTGTCCGTCCAGATCTGGGCTTTGACTTCAAAATTCCGATTTGTTTATAGTTAATTATCACTCTATGTATAGACTAATATGTTCTACCTACAGTTTCGCCAATATTTCGATAGCTTTTTCCATTATTTACCTAGAATGTTCCTTTTATCGATGCCAAATTCTTTGCCCTTGTTTTCCATTCTTGAAATACTTTACTTTTTTAGGTTAAGTGTGCAAACGACCTCACAGAATGACCAGTTGTGACTATATTGATTAAAAATGGAAGAAAACTGCAAAAAAATCAAAAAACTAACGGTATTATTGCAACATACAAAGTGAACGCAGACTTTTTGGGGCTCTAATTTAGCAGTTGTAACACTTTTTTACCGTTATCTTCGTAATAACAATATATTTTCTGGAATTTTTCTTTTTATTCTGTTAGTAAAGAGTGCCAATAACATATTTATGAAAGAAAAATGATTACCTATTTATTAAAGTTTTAGCATCGTTTTTGAAAAGTAGTAAGGTGAACGCAGACTTTCTGGGATATGTGTATATACATTCGTAGTTTTTGACATTAATTTATTTTACATTAAATGAGTGTGGTAAATTACATTGTGTTTAATTTTTTGAATTAGGTTTTATTAACCATATTCTGACACCGCAGCGTGATAGAAGACCAAAAAAGAGAAGACACGTATCTCACTATTTTTTCTATCTCATCGACTTTCGCTGTTATAGGCCTCCAAAGGTTTGAGGCTTTGATGTCAAAAGGGATCATTTTGTCAGGATTATATCTTCCAAACCGTTAAGAAATTTGATTTAATCTCACAGGCAGAGTTGTAGCTCTTCTCGTAAAGAGCATATACACCAATGGTGGGCAAATTGCGAGAGACTCATGTATTTTTTACACTTTTGTGTGTGAGGCAGAGCATTTCTGCCCATCAGTGATATACACTCTCATTGGGAATCTATAAAATCCATCAAACTTCATCTTCAGGGCCAAAATCGCCAAGGTGAAGTTTCTTCCAACATTTTTTCTCGGTTTTTGGTATACAGCTACGAAACCGATCAAGTTTGAAGCAAACAACCAACTACAAAAATGTACCTTAAGCTGAAAACACATACAACGTTTGAGTAAAGTTTTGCGTTGGGCGTTGACAAAAAACAACAAACACAGGGCGACGCCGACACTAAAGTCCGGCGTTGATGTGTTTGCCGGCATATATTTCAAATGAATTTGAATTTTTCGGCATCATGCCCAACAGTGTAAAAACGGCCAAAACGACACAAAACTTTACCCAAACGTTGTATGTGTTTTCAACTTTAGATCTCAACATCCTTCTAGAATCTACGAACTCCGTATAAATTTTTCGAAAGGGTCAAAATAGCAAAGCAAATGCTTTTTTCGTCCGTTCTTTTCTCTGTTCCTGGTCCATAGATACTAACTAAACCGTTCAAAATTAAAGAACATATACAATTACAATTATGTAGCAAATAAATCAGTAAACAACTTTCTGGAACACAAAAACTGTCTGCGAAAAGTTCTTAAAGGTCAAAATAGCAAAAAAACTTTAGAAAATATTAGTATTTTATAATTTTTTTCTCCGATTCTGGTCCACAGATATCGAACCGCCCAAAAATTAAGAATACAGTCAACTACAAAAATGTACCTAAGACTTCAATAAACAACTTTCTAGAACATATGAACATTCTAGTTTAAGCTAAAATTCACAAATACATAATTAAATTATTGCAAACGTTTTACCACGTCTGGATGTAAACTGTTCAAAACTCGAAGAAATTTGAAAGGTTTGTTATTTACGAACCTGTAGCGGAATTCTGTAACTCATTTTTTCGGGTTACCGACAACAATCGGTCAAATTAAAATGCTTATATTTTCGGTTTAACGAAATTTTTCGGTAAGTTAACAACCAAAATAAAGGTGTCGTTAACTCCTACCGATAGCAAAAGTGGTTTCAACCTTTACTGATAATTTTCATTCATAATTTTTGCGTTTTCATTTTACCGATTTTTGTCGGGAACTCAAAAAATGAGTTACAGAATTTTACTATTGACCAGAAAATTAAAATGCTTATAATTTCGATAATTAACGAAATTGTTCGGTATGTTAACGATGAGTAAAAAGTAGTCGCTAGCCTCTACCGACACAAACAGTGATGCCAACTTTTCTTTATGTTTTTAGTCATAATTTTGAGATTTAATTTTACCGATTTTTGTCGGTAACAGCAAAAATGAGTTACAGAATCCCACTACAGGAAAGACTAGTCCATAATAATCGAAATTTGAGCTTGAAGAAACGTTCCTGGAAAGTTTATATGTTTATATGTTATTGAGATCTTAGGTGCATTTTTGTACTTGTTTGTATTCTTGAATTTTGAAGAGTTTGGTATATCTAGACCAAAAACAGAGGAAAAAGGATATACCTAGATCACATTTGCTTTTTGACCTTTAAGAACCGTTTATACGGAGTTCGAATGTTCTAACAGGTAGTTGTAGTAGTTGGCTGTTTGCTTCAAACTTGATCGGTTTCAAATCTGTAGACTAGAGTGGTTTTAAAAAATCGATGTCGGATTTTTTATGTGGCACCCTCCTAAAATGTTAGTTTTGTTAAAAATTAAGATTGCCAAAGTTTGAGCTCAATCGGAATATGTTAACACGTGCCACTGGGGCCTCAAACTTTCCATGGACCCTTTATATAGCTAATATTAAAATCTGAAACGATTTTCACGCTCCTACGTGCCGCATAAAAAATCCGACATCAATTTTTCCCTTTGAGTTAAAACCAGTCTACTGTAGACCAATAACCGAGAAAAAATGTTGAAAGAAATTTAAATTTGACGATTTTGACCTTGAAGATGAAGTTTGACGGATTTTATTTGTTTCCAATTTTTGTTCTTTATGAGAAGAGCTTGAACTTTACACGTATTTTCTGCTTTTTGGTTAATATAGTGTTATCATCTGATGAGCTTTCTAAAAGCTTTCAAGTTTATAGAATTCCTAAGATCCAATGATAGCGCCCGTTATAACGTCAATATCACAGTTTAATGCTAATAGGGTTTTCGAGACCCAGGCTTCTGATCTTTGCTAATAAATGTTATAACTACACCACGGACTCTGAATTTTATTAAATCGAAAACTAAAATGTTAAAATATTTTATTTTTGCCTTATTAAGGGTTCCAAAGTTTCTGGCTCTTGCACCCATGTTCATACATGTTGAAATGCAATTTGTTCAGTTGCATATGTTTTGACCATTAAATTATAAGGCGCGTTATGTATTTTCTTAATTTTTCATAATTGTTGTTGTACATCGAGTCAAAACGTTTCATTTTCTTATTTTTGAAGCATTGCACTATAAATAATTGCAAAAATACCTAAATTTCTACGTGAATCTACAATTTCCAAGTCAAAATCTCCAATATATTGATAATCAGTGTTATAATTTTTTTATAAATCATTCATATACATTTTTTTATTCATTATTTCATTTATTATTATTATTATTATTATTTTCCTGCTACTTAGTATCAAATCCCATAATTCTGGGCTTCACAGTGCTTTTCTTGATTTGCCAATAGCAATCCGATTATTTTCAAATATGATGAAAGATATCACAAGACCTTTCATTAGTCTTTTTTTGGTTCTTTGTTGTGCAATCATGATCTGTCGTCAAACGTGGTGCTGGTAGCCTTAGACATTGTGGTGGCAATTGTCACATACAACAACAACACAAAAACAGTTTGTTCTGAATTTGCAAATTAACCCCCCTAGACCCATGGCCCTCGCCACCAACATCATTCATCCTGTGTGTTGACAAATTTCCATGCCAAATAAAAGCAAATTAATCACTCGCTTTAATGAATGGCTGTGATCTTCTTTTGCTGATATGTACCGCCAGAAAAGTCAAATGCCAAACCAAACCTGCAGACTTCAAAGCTACTTAAGATTGTGATCGCATGCTTAAAGCGTGAGGATGAAATTCTTGAAGATTCTTAATTTTTGCCACTTCATAAGTCATTTTAATGGAAAACAAATAACTACAATAAAATGTTTACTCATCATTCCCTTCCTTCTCCTACATTAACCAAAGAAAGCGTTTCTTTAATGACAACAAAACAAAAAAAAAATCAATAAGTTGTTAATGATAATTAATGAGCAGAAGATGAACAACAAACACACACACGCACATACTACCATACTTTAAATTATGAATAATAACAAATCAAATTATTTTTTAATAATTTATCTCCAATGAAAATCTGTCTACCAAATGAAAAAAGAAGGGAAAAAGGTGTATTGGTGGTGTGCGTGATGGTGGGGGAACGAACAGAGATGAGGCCATAGAACACCAAGAAAAATGTAAGATAAAGATCTGTCAACCGAGTCAGTGTGAGGTTGTAAAACTGAATGTGTCCCAATGAAGTAAGGCTTGAATGGCTTTCTGAAGGCTCTTTAAGGGTTAAACAGGTATTCAGACTCAGTCGTCCATGTATCTTTTCTTTCATATCTGAGAAGAAGAGTCGCTGGTGATCATTGTGACGATGACGATAATGATGCTGGCGATGCTGTTGTTGTTGTGTTTGTTATTGTTCTGGTCATTTGCTTGTTCTATACCCGTATCCGTGGTAGTAGATTGCAGGTTTTCCTTGTTTCTGTTGTTGTTGCCTTTTATATATTTTAATGTTTTGTTTGGCGACTTGTGCCATAAATTAGTTGACAGTTTTGTTGCTTGCTGGCTGGCTGGCTGGTTGTTGTGTTTCAACTCCAAAAACAAAAAAGAAACACAGACGAGGGGACAAACGGTTAACTGTTGTTGTGGGGCTACATAGTCTGGGGGATTCCGGTGTCTACCACATACTGGCCAACATCATAAACACAGGCCACTTAACAGATCGTGATCTTCATCATCATCAGCATAACACATAGCCTCAGTTCGAATCGGCTGTTCAGCTTCATTGCCCATTTCATCTGAATAATTTTTGGTGTTACTTTTTTATTATTAATTTTAATTGTTGTTGAGATAACAACAGCCAACTCTTCCAAGCACACAGGGTAAGGTATTCTTCACATGCTTCCCTTTTTTGTTGTTGAAAAAGACACTAGAAGATTTGTTTTTATTTTTGCATAGGCAATACTTTTATAAATTATTTTATACAGATTTTCCCATCGAATTTTGGTCTTTTTTTTGAAAAATTCCACATTTTGTTTAGCTACGTAAAAAATGTTTACAAACATAATCGCATTTATGTTTGGCAATGATAATGAAGGCGACACCTTTTTAACGGCTGACTGTTCCTGGAATGCTGACTCAATTGTTTTATTGACATTTTTTGTACAAGTCTAGCGCCTCATGGCTGGCTGAAATGCAAGCTTGCATGAGAATGTAGCCATTTGTGGGCTAAAAAGCCAAGCAATATATTTTTGCTTATTAAGCCATTATCGGCATTGTTTTCAGGCCTCATTAATCCTGTTTTAATTAAAAACATTTCACCCACAACATAATTAAATATTTCATGGTTATTCTGAAATAAGTTTTAAATTTTATGGTTACTGGCTTTAAGAGTATGTAATCGTGAATATGGAAATATCGTTTATGTTTCATATTCTTTTTTTCGGAATCGCATATAGACCTAAGTTTTCGGATCGTAAGTTGTATCTAATGCATCAACATATTGCCATAACTACAACCTAAATAATGTAATTTTCAAATCTAACAAATGATTATTTGCGAAATTGTTGTTTTTATCCTTCAACCTACCACTCTGAAGAGCAAGAACCCAAAAGAACGCAACACGAAACGTCAAAATGCACGTTTCATGGCATGCGTTTGCATGGCCATGCAAAATAATTTATAGAGTATTGAAATGTGTCACTGAAATATGTTAAAATTTCTCTAAATACCCTTTATTCTCACTTGCTTGCTGGGCAGTCTGCTTCCTTGCGTAAAATGTGGGTAGTCCACACGCACGCAACCTAAACCAAGGAGTGCGCCTGCATGAAATGTCATGTTGGCAGGCACGCAAAATTACTCCTGGTTTTTAATGTCACAGCGGCCACACTACAATTCTTTAAAATGTTTTTGATTTTTTGTTTGTGTTTCTTTTTCCGTTTTCTTAAAGCAAAGTCAGTGGAACATAGAAATAACATAATTCTTTGTTTTTTTTTGCATTCCAGGTTAAACGTCCCAAAACAGAGCCTACAGATACAAATGATAGGAATCGGTAAGTAAACAATGCAAACAAAATGGAAGCAAACGGTGGAACGATGGACCAGAGCATATTTGTCATTTAAATCTAGACACTTGAGAGTTCTTTAAGAATAAAAATATAACTTTTTGGACCTATATTAATACCATTTGGCCCTACATACAAACTTTAGAGGACTGATTTTTAGTCCTTATATATTATCTATATTTCTTTGCTTATGTCTTGTGATTGATCTCAATCAGGCATAAAACCAAAGTAACAAGAAAAGTGTCAAATTATAAGAAAATGTTAACGGCAAGGGCGTGTGATTTTTAGACACGAATCATTTAAAAGACAAACGTAAATGTAGAGGAATATTACAAATTGTATATTCACTGGCTACCAGATGTTTAAGCCAAATAATAATAATAATGTGTACACCCGGAAAAATGTAGAGGGAGCAAAAAAAGAACATTGAAAATACAACAATTTGTCATTAATTCCAAACAACATTTTCTAAATACTTTCCTGTGGGCGTTATATGTGTTCCCTAATCCCTTAAGTAGGGGCACATCATTTATCGTCATTATGAATTATAGAATATGGACCCTTTAAAATGCCATAAAACAATAGTAAGAGGAAAAGGAATAGAAATGCGCTAGTGTTAAAACTCTTAGCAATTGTGCACTTTCTTTTCACACTTATTTCCCATATAGAAAAAGAAGAAATTACTGAAATGGACAACTTTATGGAAACTATTTTGTCACCTTGTTGTCTGCCACATGTCTCTTACATTCCCAGAAATTCAGGCATGTGTTTCCTTGGATGAGGAAATATGAAGAATATGACATTTGCAAGTATCTAAACAGTTATGTATGATCCACTACAGCTGTGATATTTGAGATTTAAAGAGGTTTCTTAGGTTAAGTACAAATTGTATCGCCTTACAAATTGGTAAAGACCAACAATAAAACGGGATATAAAATCAATTATTCTGAATTCTAATTAATAATTTTTATATTGGTTTTGTTTTCATTTTTATTTAATTCCAATAGAAGTATAGTTTTTTTTTATTTTCGTTTGACTGACCAAACATTTGTTTACCACATGTTTTACATTCTCTGGAAAATCCTTTTCAATTTCAAAATTATCGCAAACTCTTTGTAATTATTTTCCAAAATATTTCAAAGTGCTCGTTAAAATCCAACACATTACAAATTATGGACCAAAACGAACGAACACACACACTCAAAATACGAAAACACTTGACAAGATCAATACCCAAATCTGTTTCGGGTGAGCACATGCGCAAACAGCTTAGCAGTCATTAAAAGTGTCCCATGCCTCCTCCTCTTGTGGTATATGGCACAGTGAGTGCCTGCGTGTGTGTGTTATTTTCTTTTCAAAATCACCCAACCACTTGACTTTACGACTCATATGTTGGACGAACGTAAAATTTATTTATTTTTAATTTGTTTCTCTTCAAGAAAAATGGACACACATAAAAATATTCAAGATGTTAAATGTCAATTGAAGTTTTTTATGGTCTTTCAAAATCAATAAAATCTAATTTCTAATAAAAAATATTCAACAACACAATTCCCTTTCTTTTACAGACTCTGTACGACGGCTCAAAACTCGCTTACAACACAGCAACCCACCTCTGCCGCTCATTTGCAAGGACCTTTGGTGAACTCGCAAACAGGCTCTCCATTAACTGCTAGTGGTTCCTCTTTACTTGCCTCGTCGAGTCAATGTAGTCCTCTTTCATTGCCACCACAAACTCAACCGCTGCAACCTACCATTACCTCACTGGCTTCACTTTCGAATTATCATCACGCTCATGCATCCCAACATCAGCATTCACCACACCATCATCAGCACCAACAACAACAGCAGCAGCATCATCAACCCCCAACATCAGTGTCATCCTTAAGTGCGAGCAGCTGTAGTCTAAACGCCAATAATCTACCATCTCTTTCGAACACCTCTGCCTCACAATTTGCTCACACGGCAGGCAGCAGTAGTTTCTCAACATATCAGCAACATACGGTGAATGCATCTGTTTCTGCTGCCTCTACAACAACAAATGACAATTCTACCACGCTCTCATCTTCGAATTCCACCTCAGCATCAGTGAATGCGCTGAGCGGCAGTAGTAGTGGCATGTCACACTGGCTAAATACTGATCATCAGTCTGCCACACAACTGCCTTCGGTCAAGTCAGAGAGTCGTTCGCCCGGCATAACAAATTCGACACAGCAGCAACATTTACATTCATCATCGAACGCCGCAGAAGTTTCAGGTCTTAGCGGTCATTTAGAATCGCCTACAAACAACGGAAATCATCCCAACTCAGTATCGAATTTATATAGTTGTTCGGCTTCAGTGAATTCTTCAGCGGGATTGGTTGGTCTTGACTCACCCAGTAACACATTGAGTTCCTCATCGATGGCTGCTGTAAATTCGACCGCAGCAGCTGCCGCGGCAGCCGTTGCCTACGATACCAAACATGATTACTACAATTACTATAACAGTATGCAACAGTACACACCACCATTCTACTCCACCTACGGTACACCCTACACCACAGCAGCCAGAACCGCTCCAAAGATAGAACCGTCATCACCATATCTGACATCATCGTATGCCTCTAGCAATAATAATTCTGCCCAGCTTTATCCCACAGCTTATGGCTATAATAATTTTGCCCAGTTTGGAACCGCGGCGGCCCAACAGGATTATTCCTCGTACTACAACGATCAATATGGCAACTACTATAATCCCGCGAATTATTCTCCCTATGCTGTCAGTTCACCCAGCTCGAGTGCCAGCCATGGGTTCCATGTGGCAGCCTCAAATCTTTCGGAAAGTCCCACCGACACCCATTCTACTACTCCAGTTTTGCACAACACTCACTCGCCGCATTCTCCTCTACCGATCTCCCCTAGCAACAACATGGCTTCAACGGGCAATACTACTCAAAGTAATGCAGCGACTTCATTGCCAAAAACCACACCCACGGGTAAAACGGGTCGTTCAAGAGGACGGCGCCACCAACAACCTAGTCCAACGCGTAGCTGTACCTCCGACACACCCAACAGTGAGGCCGTTAAGCCCCCAGAAAGAGTGTTTATTTGGGACTTAGACGAGACCATTATCATTTTCCACACATTGCTATCGGGTTCCTTTGCCAGCCGTTATACCAAAGATCATAGCGCTCTAATGACGATAGCATTTCGAATGGAGGAGATGGTTTTCAATTTGGCCGACACCCATTTCTTTTTCAATGAAATCGAGGAATGTGATCAGGTTCATATCGACGATGTCTCATCGGATGATAATGGCCAAGATTTGAGTACATATAACTTTGCCACAGATGGTTTTCATACTGGAGCCCCACCTGGAGCTCCGCCAAACTTATGTTTGCCCACAGGTGTAAGAGGTGGTGTAGACTGGATGCGTAAATTAGCTTTCAGATATAGGAAGATAAAGGAAATCTACAATACCTATAGGGGAAAGTAAGTACACAAAGTGAGAGAATAAATTTTGACAGTGAAATTAACATTTTTTTCTTCTCCTTTCAGTGTTGGCGGTTTATTGGGTCCTGCCAAAAGAGATGCTTGGCTACAAATTCGCCAGGACATTGAAATGGCCACCGACAACTGGGCATCTTTGGCTACCAAATGCTTAAATATGATAGCTCAGCGAGAAAATTGTGTAAATGTATTGGTAACCTCAACACAATTGGCACCCGCTTTGGCCAAAGTCCTACTTTTTGGCCTAGGAGGCATTTTCAATATTGAAAATATTTACAGCGCCCATAAAATAGGTAAGTTTTTCTATTTCAACACTCTTTTTTGCAATATTACTTATGTTTTTCTTTTTATGTTCCATTCCAGGTCAGGAAACTTGTTATGAGCGTATTGTGACGCGTTTTGGACGCAAAAGTACCTACGTTGTCGTGGGCGATGGTGCCGAAGAGGAATCAGCCGCCAAAGCTATGAATTTTCCATTTTGGCGGATATCATCGCATAGTGATATTAGAGCTTTGTACACAGCACTTGATATGGGTTTTTTATGAAAATCTTTACGATTCATAGTGTTTGTTAAGGTAACAATGTAAATTCTTAGAACAAAAAAAAAAGGATAAAACAAAAAACAAAGCAAAACAAATGAAAGAAAAAATCTTCTAAAAACACGCACTAATTTTCAAAGACTTTAACAACAACAAGAAAAATTGTACAAAATTTACACTAACTTTCGAAGATGTAATATTTTTTATAATTATAAATTATTTATTAAATTGTCTATAGTTTAAGTTTGACACACATACACACAGATAAATGCATAGATACGTAGATTATGAATATTATTAAGCACAAAATAATTTAATTATTTTGGTTATAACATTGCACATATTAAATTTTATTTTTCGTTCATTTTGTTCTTAACTACTGTATAATGTTTGTATATTATTTTTAGTTATAGTTAAACAATATATATATATATATATATATATATATATATACGCGATTGTTCTATTAAAGCAAGCACATATTTGTCTCGATTAAGTAGATGTATTTGTATCTGTATTTTACATTAGTATTAAATGTTAGCGACTAGATGAACAAAAACTGATAATGCGTCCTGTAATAAACCACAACGACGCCACTAACAATGAAGAATTAATAATATTATTATAAATTATTTAGTTAAAAATGTATTATGCAGAGAATATTAAAATGCAAAAAGAAGAGAAAACAAAAAAGGAAAAATATTATAAAATATAAAAAATCTTAAAATTAAATAAAAAATTGCACTATTATAATGAATGAAAATGCAACGTGTATTTATTAAAGAATTTAGGGTCCACAACAAAAAATTCAAACAAAACCTTGAAGAGAATATCGAAAACGAATATAGAAGACATACATACGTTTTAGAAATTAGATAAAAACAGGCAGTTTCGACAATAAACCGAATAGTAATGAAATTCGTAATCCAATTATTACTCTCGATATGGAACTACAGTGCTTCTCAAAACATTTGCAAATCAGATGCCAGGATTTAAAAAGGATTATTCAGTTATTAACACTTATGTTAATAATTGCTCAAATCCTGCACAGACCATTTGCAACTCCGTAGTACTTTTATGAGTTTCAATACAATGATTGGCATACGATTTTTTAATCAGAAGAAGGGGCTGGATACCGCGCAAAAAGTACTAAAATCGACATAAGATTGCAGAGGATGATCAATTAATTATACGAATTATTAAGCAGATCTCTCAGAGGTCGTCAATAGATGTTAAAAGAGGTCTTAACACAGATAAATCTATACAAACGCCATCGATCTATGGAATTTTTCATAGAAATTTTGTAAAAAATGTTTACGATTGTTTTTGGAATAGTGAAATCGAGTACTTTTCGTCGATTTAAATCAATATTGAAGTTATAAGACATGAAATGATGTACTTGATCGCCAGGATGAAAAATAATAGAATTTGTCCCTTATACAGAATAACCTGTGTTGGTAAAATGAACGTTCAGTTTAGAATCAGGACATGATTAATAATTTATTAGTTTCTCACACGAATGTAAAGCAGCATGTGAAAATCTACTTAAAAATAATAGTGAAGATTGTGCAGTAATTGGATATACTAAAACCATTCCCTTTATTTGATGTACTGCGTTATTAAATCTGACTTAAAATACGTCTTCGTTTATTTAAGCTTTCCACCATTCATTTGTGCATGCCCGTCAACAAGTTCGAGTTCAAGTAGCATCGACCAGCATTAGAACTACTTTATCTTATTTGACAGATTTGTTGCGATTCATAACGTTTTGTGTATAGTGTGTCAATTCTATGAACACTTTTATTTCGTAAAAACTTCTACAAATTTTGGAAATGGTTAACATTATTTGGCAAAGTGGAATACGAAACTCTGGCACGTTTTGAAACGATTTTAATGATTTAAAGTTAGCAGGTTTAAAACATAATTTTTTATAAGTGGATTTGTGTAGATCTTTCACCATTAAATTGTTGTACACAACATACAATAGGTATAAATTTTATAACTAAAAATGGAAAACGTAAATATAACTTTGAGTTATTTTTTGAGTCATGAATGCGCCCAACAATATTTTTCGATATTTCAGGAATATTATGCAAACGTACTTTAATAGCCTGTTCGGGGAATTTGCTCAAAGCCAAACTTAAACTTTCCAAGAGGAAAATTTTCGAAATATCCACCGATTTTGTTATGCCTTGATCCACATAATACATTAGGTAATTGCTGCTATCTACATTAATATTTTTGGCATCCACTAATGAGCCACGATACCATTTAATGTCATTGGCATGTTAGAGTCATTTTATGCAAAAATAGCACGTTTAACCCACATGTGTAATCGAAAGCCAAACGGCGACGACCTCAACGA
Organism: Musca autumnalis; assembly: GCF_047663935.1. Taxonomy (NCBI): domain Eukaryota; kingdom Metazoa; phylum Arthropoda; class Insecta; order Diptera; family Muscidae; genus Musca; species Musca autumnalis. The sequence continues at coordinate 1,617,820 of NW_027411755.1, read as the reverse complement.
AAACTGCAATTTTATTTGAAATTTGATTACTGAAGGTTAGATTTAAAATCACGTTTGACCAGGTTCTACTGAACCCATTACCGCAAAGTGGGTATCGTTTGTAAGATTATGGAAATACCTAACACATGGCACAGTTCTTTTAACAGGTGCGCCTCATGATGTTATTACGCGGCTTACTTCTTCACGTCTGTAATTTGACACTTATATCACGATATCTCAAGAATGGTGACTCGTATTGAAAAGTCATAAAGACCATTCTTGTAGATAATTTGTAAGCCTATATTTTTACTTTAGTCGATTTCTGATAGATTTTACCGTTTTTAAAGAAAAACCAAAAAACTGAATAAGGCCACCAAAAAATTACCTTTGACCCTGTATAACTTTGTCTGCACACATCGGATCGATGGGGACTTTTAAGACATTACTTTTAAAAACAGACCCTAGTTTTCCACCAAAATTCAGCTTTGTGGGAATTTTTGCTATTTCCCCCTTATACGCATGTCTATTTTGACTGGACTATAAGGTAAATTTTTGTAGTTGATTGATTTCTTGAATTTGAAACGGTTTTAGTATCTATTGAACAGAACCAGAGAAAGATGGATAAAAATAAAAATACAATTTCGATCTTGAAGATGATGAAGTTTAATGGATTTTAGGTGTTCACAATTTTTGTTCTTTATGACAAGAGATTAAATCAAAATTCTTAACAGTATAGAAGATACAAGCTTGACAAACTAATTCTTTTGATATCAAAGCCTCAATCATTAGGTCTATAACCGCGAAAGTACAAGTGATGAGAAAAAACGCGAGACAGGTGTATTCTTTGGTCTTCGACTACGCTGCGGTGTCAGAATAAGAATATAGTTATTTTTTTATGTTGGCGTTTTTTATTGTTGGACTGCAGAATTTTACATATTTGTGTTTATTTCAGCTTTCAATTGTTGAATAACAACAAAATATTTTAAAGTGGATATGAAATTGATTAGTTGCGGGCGAAGGGTAGGGAATACTATAGCTTCAGTTGTCACCAAACAACTTCATCAGTTCCCTTTTTCGCCGACTCTGTATCGATAAAGCCATCTAGCAAATTAAACAAAATGAGAAATTTGCTGTATGGCCCTAAAGCTGTTTACCCTACAATTTGAGTCGAACTAAAGAATTTTGTATCCACCACTGTTTTTATGTCGTCTTTGCTTCGCAAAGAATACGAACATAGGAATGTTGCTTCAATAAGCGGAGGTAAAAACAACAAGAAAGTTGTTTTTGCATTACGCATTAGTCAACAAGGCCGTGCTGATGCCTATTATTGTTGTTGGCGTTTTTTATTGTTGGACTGCAGAATTTTACATCTTTGTGTTTATTTCAGCTTAAGTCCATATTTTGTTGTAATTCAATTGTTTGAATAACAACAAAATTTTTTTATTTTTTTTTCGTGCGGCACATATATTTGAACCGTATATAAATACCGGTACACAAAATGGACAAAAAGGGATATAACATGAGGAAAATCACAACTGTTTAGTTTATTTTTACTTACTTGAATTTAAGCAATGATGGAATTTTATATCTGTAAGACGAATTAAAAAATAATGTAGTATTTTATGATAAAAAATGATTTCTGAAAAAATGTCTAGCCACAACAATGACTAAATACCAAATTTCATAATAATAATTATTGTTCTACAAACATCCCGGAAGGGACAAGGGTGACTTCTCTGTAACCTTACACACAAAATGATTAAAAATTTGAATTTATCAAAATTATGTGCAATTTTTTAAGTCACTGTAAGCAGATATACATATAATTGAAAATAAACTTTAGATCCACTAATTTTCTTTAATTCTGAGAATCATAAAATGTCGTAAATGCCTTTTTCAAAGATATATGTAATTAAAAAAATCAATGTGGTTTGTACATGACCTTTTTCAATATTTGAATGGAATGAACGTTATTTTAGTTATTAGTAGGCTTAAGTTTATTCATTCGTGCAACAGGAATTAATTTTTCAGATTTTTTTTCATTAATATCGATTTGCTCGTGAACTTTTTTTATTATTTCAATGGAATAAACGTTATTTTAGTGATTAATAGGCAAAAGTTCATTCATCCGTGCTACAGGAAATCATTAAAAAAAAGTGTCGAAAAGTCATAACCTTAGTGAGCATACCATTGCACCACGGTAGGATAATGAGGCTAAAACCTTAAAAATCGGAATGTGTCGTTCTATGGTGGATATAGCTGTCGGAGCAGAGACTCCTACATAGTCTGGTTATAACTACAGACGACGTATGCTGTGTTATTTAAAACCCTTCACTTAATTAACCAATGTAGCGCCGGGATTTGTTATGATTTTATATTAAAATCACATTTTTGATACTTTTAGACATTTTAAAAGTAAATAACTATCAGGTATGTGATAAAAACCGAATCGAATCGATTTGCATAATCGAAATGGTTTATATTTGGAGTGCCTTTGATGATATGTAAAGCCCCTTATTTGAATAATATTTTTAAAATGCATTTTCAATTTTTTTCAATGTTCAACAAAATTCAAATATACGATTTCGATTTATGCGAAAACGAGTCGAATCGTTTTCCATCAGGAATCGGCCCCTTTTTAATGACGAAAACTTTGGTCGGTTGATTAGTGTATAATTACATTCTAAATCTAGAAATAGAATAATATGACCAAATTCCAAGAAAAAAACAATCATTTTCCAAAAGTAACAGAGTTTTGAGTCAATTTTTGCGCAACCATTTTAAGGCCTTCTCTTAAGGGGTGACCTCCACTTGTAAATTTTAGAAAATCGAAAAAAGATATTGGCTTATTTTAAAGTAGAAGTAGCATAAAATATGTGGTAACATATTTAAGTCGATCGGAATAATATTATTAGAGATATGAGCTTTGAAAGGGAAAAAATTTATTGTGTTTTGTATGTAACATAGAAACTAATGGATTGTTTTACTAAGACGATTCGAATAGAAAATCGCTTGAACTACGTACTACCACACTTTTTTTGATATTTGATATTTATTTATTTGATATTCCTGCACAACAAGATAAAAATCATATAAATTAAAGTACAGGAATTATTGTAATAGATACATATCCTTCTTAAAAAAATAATTTACGGAATAACAGTTATATAATAAAAAACACAATACAAGATTAATATTAATACTAAATAATGGGTTTTAACACAAAAGCTAAAAAGAAGACAAAGAAAAATGTCAAAAAATTAAAAATAAACAATGATATAGGATTAGGCGTTAGTTTCATTGTTTCGAAAATAGTTTTGAAGTTTAATTTTAAATGTATGAACGTTGCTGATGCGTTGCAATTGACTTGGTAGAGAAATCCACAGACGAATGTTGCCAATAAAGTATTGCCGTTCTGACACCAAACTACGGCGTTTTAGCGGAATAATTTTTCTGCCTCTATTAGATCTTGTGAATTTTAAACTATTGAACAGGTAAATAGGTTTTTGTTTGACTAAGACCTTATGTAGAAAAATTAAATTTTTCATATTCAGATAATCATCAAAATTAACTCCATAAAGTGATCGAGTAAAAGGTGACACATGTTCTGTTCTACCAATCCCGTGAACACAACGCACAATGCTGTTATATGCTATATTTAATTTGCGTTTTCTCGTAGCGTCGCAATTTGCAAAGAGCTCGGATCCGTAGGTTAGTCCGGGTAACAGGCAGGTTTTTGCTAGGAGAGCACCGTATATGAAGTGGAGTGAACGAGTGTGTTAACCATAAAGCACGTAACTTAGCATAAGTTTGTCCTACCACAATGTTAATATGACTTCCCCAGCTAAGAGATGAGTTAAAAATGACCCCCAAATTCTTAGCACTAGACACAATTTCAATTATATTTTGATCCAGTAGAATGTCAACACTTTCAAAGGTGATCTTTTTTATTTTTGTGGCAGATAATGCATTTGGATTTATTTGGATTCAATAAAAGGCCATTTGCATTGGCCCCACTTGGAAACATTTTCGAGGTCATCATTTAGTTTCCGTGTACACTGCACAATATCGTTCAAAGGGCAACTAATGTAGACCTGTACATCATCCGCATACATGTGTGCCTTGCTATGTACTAATTGGAGGGGAAGGTCATTGACATAGAGTGTGCAAAGGAGAGGTCCTAAAATAGATCCTTGTGGTACTCCTTTATCAACCAACAAGGCTCTAGAAGCTTTCGTTCCCGAGTACACGGATTGAGATCTATCGGAGAGATAAGATTGTATAAGATATGTCGAAGTATTTGAAAAATTCAAGAATCTATGTAGTTTGAAGGTTGTTGTGATCAAGTGTGTCAAATGCTTTAGAGTGATCGAGGAGAACTAGAAAGCAGAGATCATTATCATTTATCGCACATCTTATTGAATCGGAGATTTCTATTAGTGCACTGGTACAACTGTGATCGGCCCGGAAACTTTCTATTATCAACAAATTGCGATGTATGCGGTCAGATATTTGCTTGTACAGTATCTTCTCAAATATTTTGGACAAATAACATAGAATCCGCATGGGTCGGTATTCCAAGTTAGACTTCAAAACAGGTATAATCTTCGCATGTTTCCATTGCACAGGATAAGTGCTGGTAGTGAGAATAGTCTTGAAAAGATGTGTAATAAAGGGTAGAAGACTTGGGAGAAGTATCCGTAAGAACTTGGGGTCAAGTCCATCAGGCCCAATGGCATTAGATTTGACGGCAGCGAAGCTCTGTAAGACTTCATCTACAGTGACGTTTCTAAACTCAAAATGTCCATCAGCAAAGACGTCAAGATTATCATAAAAAGAAGAATTTGCTCGAATGGACGGTAAATTAATGAATGTTTTGTTTAATTCATCCACATCACCTTGAAAGGTGGACGGAGTCTTCGATTTCCCAAGACCAATGTTATTAATTGTTCTCCACGTACTTTGTGAGTCTATTGCAGAACTAAAACGACTGGCGTAGTACTCAATTTTTGCTGTGTTAATCGCTCTATTCACTAACTTACGGGAGGAACGAAATATATCGTAGAGTTCTGTTGTTTTAAAGCGCTTCCACCGGAAATACGCTGCATCTCTATTTTTAATTAAGACTTTAATATTTGAGTTAAATCAGGGCTTCGATTTCGGATTGATATTTTTATATTTCATCGGAACAGTGGAATCATACAAATGAAGAATGTTTTGTTGAAGAAATTGTAATTGTAGATCAGCTGTAGGTATTCTGTATACTTCACACCAATTTATCTGACTTAATCTGTCATTCAGATCACTGTAGCTAATACTCTTGTAATCTCGGAAAGCAGATGTCTGGTTAAAATGTGGTGAATGGAATTTTTGAAAAATACTTTAATTGTTTTTATTTTCAATCAAACATTCATTTACTACAACAACGAACGAATTTGAATTCAAATCGTCTTAGAAATATGTACATGTCATAAAAACGTCTTTTCTCTAAATGACATTTTGAAACCGGTGCTAACTCTAGCTCGAGAACTAATGAACAGATTGTCATACAATTATTGTGAGGTTATTAAGGACATCGAAGTCTATTTTTTTGTTGCCCGTTTTATGACCAGAAAATGTCAGTTTTTAAAACTAAAATTTAAAATTTTGATTTTTTGGTCCACCATTTCAGTAAAATCTATTTTTTTTTTAAATTGATCGATGAAAGACTTGATCATTATGTTCTAAATAAGCCCACAAAAATATCGGTTAGTTAGTTTTGGAGTTAGCTTTGGTGCCGAAACCCCCATTTGCCACATATTTTTCAACAACAAAAAAATTAGACACTAGAATAAGATGTGCTTCTTCATTAAAACAAAATCTACCAAAAAAGTTTGGTAGTTTTCTTAGAAAAAATTCATGAAAAATTCCTTTGAGCTTTTCAAGTGGGGGTCACTCCTTAATCAATAATAAGAGTTGTATTTTAATTGTTTTCTAGAGCTTACTGCCATTTACTACTTTTTTAATGTTTTCGACGTTTACAAATTGTTGACCATAGAAAAATGTGATGTATTGGTCATCAATAATTGGTAAACTTTGTAAGGAAGAAACTCATACTGCGCCCTCTATGAAATGTGAATAATACTGTAATTCATTTCCATGTTATTATCTAAGACATAAACCTCTTTATGGCATTCCATAGATAGCCGAGCTATTAACCAACTCTATATTCTATAATATAATAATGTTTATAACATTATGGTGTTACCGAAAATCCACGGTAGGGGTAGATCTGTAGTTTTGTAAAGTAATTGCGGCGAATATAGTTTATCAAACGATGCTGCCGTTTAAAATAAAAATATATATTAAATTAAAATAAAAATAAATGCATGTTAATGAGCTAAAAAGTAAAATAAATTAGTCCATATTTACATTGGGCAATTTTCCTTGCGGCAATTGTCAGTTTGTCGGTGAGAGAGGGTGTTGAAAGGCAAAGGGTTACCATATGCCTCATCTCTCTCTCCAGCAAACTGACAATTGCCGCAAGGAAATTTGACTTATATAAATATGGACTTACTATCGAATTCCTCTATAACATATTACCCTGTATACCAAAAATATGAACTTCCACACAAAGTAGTAGGAAGGTTTTCTGTATTTTTCCCCAACAACGTAACTGTTAGGAAAGTTACTGAACTTTCGATCATACAAATTTCAGAAATATCACAAGTCAATCACAATTGAATATAAAATATAGTTGGAATTAAAACATTTAATAACATTTGTTTATTATCTAAAAATATGTTAACAATTTCGATTAAGAGGTCACACACACACACAATGCAAGTCAAGCGAATAAAACACAAATCGTTCGATGTACACGTGAATGAAGAACAATAGAAGATTTCTAAAAATAACAAAGATTTATGAACGACCACGATCAGTGCAGATATGATAGTTAACAGTCATAAAATAAAAGCCAATGCGATTTAATTTGACTTGAACCTTTCAACAAATCATGGCCAAGATGAATCCTTTCAATGATCGTCTTACAACACTACAGATAGACACGTTGTGTTTGGTTTGATGGACAATTGGATGTTGAACGTTTCAATCTCATAACCAAACGACCTGATTGATGGTGGTGATGGACAGAAGAGAATTGCAGAACGTATTTGTAACGATAGCACATCAAACAAAACAATTCTTGTTTACAATGGACAATTATCGTTAATAAAAATGATGTATTGTTATTGTTGTTATGCTGAGGGAAGAAACACCAGAAAATGTTGAAGTTAATCATTTTCCCATGCTGTTCTATTTATAAATCAATTGTTGTCCTTTTGACGAGTTAGGACTTAAATGATTTATGGAGTTGTACATTAAAGTAGAAGAGAGTTTTCAAACTAATTTCTATGGTATAATTGGATGTTTTAGTGTCAGATGCGGCATCAACAAATTCGAATATAAAAGATATGAGAAAATTCTGATGATATAAAGTTAATCTATCTTGAAAAATATTTCAAATTCGCCATACAATTACCTACCCGACTTTTACTTACACAAGAAGGTCTTTTTGTTTTTCTTATTGCCATTTGTAATACGCGACTCCAACTGAAAACACATTTAAGATGATACACATCTTAATTAGTCAGTGCCCATTATTAATTGTTCAAGTACGAAGAATGATGTATGGGCAACACAAAAAACACTAACGCAGCAAATCTCTCGGTTACATGTGCGTTTTGATATTTAGTAGGAGTATTTTGTACATTCAAACATGTTACCCTATATAAGGATTAGTTATGTTTTCAACATTTTAAAGCACATAACCTGGTTTTTAAAGTCCATTACATATGAGACATACATATGTATGTATTTGCCAGCACTCTGTCAGACAAAATCATCAGCTTTTATCTATCTATGTCGAAGGACATATAACAGAACCACGAGTAAATCATCTTTATAGGAAAATATTATGACCCATCTGAAAGTATTACAAGGCGATGTAATTTTACTCATTAGTTAAACCGTATATATAGGTGATATTTATTCGTCATCATCTAACTTTAAATCTCTGTTAAACGATTCCTGCACTTCATCTTCCATATCAGCAAGGAAAATCGATAATACAATGAAACGTTTTAGGAGTTGTGCTTAAATTTCCATTGAAGCACCATAAACCGCAGCTATGCGAGTTGTCGGTATCCTCTCTTAATGGCACTGTTCTGGGGTGTGTGAAAACAATTGTATACCATAAATCACAATTGTTCACGTGTTGAAGGGGAGGTAGATTGGTTGGTTAGGATTCTTGTTATGTTTTTACTGTATTTTTTTTACTTTGTTTTTAAGTGACTGCATTCTCAATCCATTCAGCCAGTAAACCATACAACCACTCACGGCACCTGAAAACTCACCACGCCACATCATTTCTTATTTTCGATTCCTTTGGTGATGCGTAGATGATGTGTGTGTGTGTTTTTTGCGGTATAAATCTTTTTTAATGTTCACCTGCTCGTTTTGGGGGAGTTAATTGCAATTTTAATATTTAATTTATTGTGGATGTACCATAAAACACATTAAGCAGAAGCCTTTAATGGGGAAAATTAAACGTCATTCCGGTTTAGGGGGGAGCAAAAACAAAAATCGTCAATGAAACGTTTAGTTAATTGAATTGGGGTTTATATCAGAGAGCGAGAAGCTCATGTAAATTGGCCATAATGCTGTTTAATGGGGGGAGATTGTTTGTTGGAAATTGAATTGTGATGTTGACTCAATTAAATTGAAGCAATGTAAGTCCGAAAACAAATTGAAATGCGAAAATGTTTAAACTTTTTCTCTGATAACAGGGATATACAGTGAAATTGAGAACTTCAAATAAAAGGTTATTTCTATTTTAATCCGCTAACACTTTCCAAATGTTAATTGAGAACTTACCTCGAAATTTGGGTTAAGGAGTGGCGTATAAATTATAAACCAGTTGTGGAATTCTGTAACTCATTTTTTGAGTTACCGACAAAAATCGGTAACATTAAAACACAAAATTAGGAATGAAAAGTATCAATAAAAGTTAACAACACTGTTGCAATCGGTAGGATTTAGCAACAGCTTTATTTTAGTTGTTAACTTACCGAACAATTTCGTTAATTAACGAAATTATAAGCATTTTAATTTTACCGATAGAATTCCACTACAGGCCTTCCACCGCTTGAATGCCGAGTTCGAAATACTTCTTTATAAATGGTGTCTGAAGAGACGGCGTTCGGACTTGCGTATTAAAAGTGGGTCACATATGATTGAGCTAATTTGAATTGGTGTGCACACACTCATGGATATGATTGAAGTCTTCCTCGTCCCTTGGTAGAGGTTTTGTCTAAAAGTCGCAGATTTCTACGGTCCATTTTATTCCCATTGAAATGTCCATGCTCAAAATCATCACTGCCAACAACATTATCGGACAACTGAACGACAACGCGGAAGATTACACATAACCCACTATTGACAACTCCAAAACATATACAGTAATTTCTGGTTACCTGCATCATTCATAGCTGCATTTTGGCGTTACCTGACCAAAAATCTGTTTATAGGCAACTATTCTCTAGATACCGTTCAAGATATTATGTTTTAGTGAACATTCAATAGCTGCATTTTCGGCATAGCTGCATCAAAATTTTGGCGATTTTACTTCAATTTGGTTGTAAAATTTACATATATCTGCACAAGAAAAAATTTTAAATTTTTTGCGAACTCAAAACAAGGATAAAATTCAACCACACAGATTTTGTATTGATAAGAAGTGTGCAAAACAAATACAATACAAGAAAAGATAATGAATTGTAAAAAAGTGTAACGTTTTCTCTCCCGAACTTGAAATATCTCTCACTTTATTATTTCAACATTGCTTATAGCTGCACATCATATGCACATAAGTAATATTGAAGATATCGGCCTTGTTGGGCAGGTAAGCGAATTTAAGCTTCCTGCATTTTGGGGATTGCTGCACAAGAAGTCGTGCAATTTTTGATTGTGCAGGTAAGCAAAAAATACTGTACAAATGTAAGTCAGCAATAACGCCTCTTTGTCGCACACCTTCTGGTTATTTTAGAATTTATGATGTCGACTTGATTGAAAATTCACAGTTGCCTTCTTAATAGCTCACTTAGAACATGGCATGATGGCTGCCAAGGATGCTTAGCTCTTGCTGTTGGCCCGTTTACAGCTGTGAGGAGATACTCAAAACAAGACAAACGAATCCAAACGGGCGTCATTGCATGAGGGAGACTAGCGCTATTGAGAATACTGATTATTGCCGGTTTGCTTGTTGGCATTGCATCATGATTAAGCAATAAATTATGACAAGATTTGTTTAGGTTCGGTTTCGTTTGTTTGTTTGTATATCAGTAGGTTGTTCGGTTTGGTTGCTTCTCTGCAAGGAGGTTCATAAACTTGAAAAAAAAAAACAGACATCTGAACGCTGGAAGTATCATTTCTTGGTAACGGTAAATTTGAAGTTATTGCTGCGGAAATTGACAAAACAAAAACATAAAAAAAACTTAAGAGAGCTGACTTTACCCGGAGTAAAATAATGATGGAAATAATCATGAGCTTTGGGCTGAAGAAATCACTGTCATTGCTGCTCACTTTTCTCGTAAATGGAATCTAAAAGAGAAGCTCATTGAAATTATATGTTATCTTCTTCTTCTTTATTTGCCTATTCGTCATACGAATTTTAGCGATCAATACAATTACAATAAAAATTCGATTTTAAATAAAAATATTAGATAAATTCATAAATTGTTCACAATATCGGCAAATATGTCTCTATTTCTGGCAGCACTTAGTAGGTATCCAACATCTCGAAATCCTGTCCATTCTTGAATATTCGCAATCCAACATAATTCTTTTCGGCCTTTTGGATTTTTACCTTCTATTTTTGATTTTAAGATATCTTGCAGTATTTTGTATTTTGAATTTCTCATGATATGTCCAAGGTAAGCTGTTTTTCGTCTCTTGATGTTTATCATGATCTCTCTACTTCGATTAATTTTTCGCATCACTTCATTGTTTGTAATTAAGGCCGTCCACGGAATTTTTAAAATTCGGCGGTATACCCACATTTCGAAGGATTCTAATTTCTTCACATCTACTGCTTTTATTGTCCATGTTTCCATAGCATATAATAATGTTGACCATATATATGCTTTTACAAATCTACATTTTGTTTCCAGGTTAATATCATGGCTGTTCAGAACTTTCTTATATTTAAAGAATGAGTCTCGTGCAATTTCAATACGCCTTCTTATTTCTTTTGAGCAATCCCATTCGTCATTTATGTCTATTCCAAGATATTTAACGTTTTGGACTCTTTCAATTGAGAAGTTTTGTATTTTTAGGGAAATGTTGTTGTGGCTATTTCTCCTGCTCACAATCATATATTTTGTTTTCTTTGTGTTTATATTAAGGCCATATTTGTTACTGCATGTTACCAATTTGTCTATTAATTCTTGTAGTTGTGAGATACTGTCAGCTAATATTGTAGTATCATCAGCATATCGTATGTTATTAATATATCTACCACCAATGAATATGCCTTTGGACGTTTTCTTGATGGATTCTTCAAAAATTTTTTCGGAGTAGATATTGAATAACCGTGGAGACAATATACATCCTTGTATTACGCCTCTTGATATAAGAATAGGTTCCGTTATATCTCCATCGATTTCAATTTGTGCGGATTGGTACCAATATAGATTTTTGATACATCTGATTTCTTTGCTGTCAATACCAATTGATTTGAGGATATCAATTAGTTTGTCGTGTTGTACCTTGTCGAACGCTTTTTCATAGTCGACAAAACATAAGAAAACATCTTTCTGCACTTCTCGGCATTTTTGAATAATAATTTGTAGGGAGAGTAAAGCTTCACGAGTACCCATACCTTCTCTAAAACCAAATTGAGATATGTCCATATATTTTTCGCATTTTTCATAAATTCTCTTGTGGATTATCCTGAGGAATATTTTTAAAGCGTGGCTCATAAGTCTTATTAGCCTGTAATCATTACATGATTTGGCGTAGCTTTTCTTGGGTATGGTTACGAAAGTTGATTTTAACCAATCTTGAGGATATATTCCTGTCTCATAAATCTCGTTAAAAAGTATTGTTAGTAAGTCGACATTGTTGGAATCTATAAGATTTAATATTTCTGATGGAATCTCATCAGGACCCGGCGATTTATTGTCCTTAAGTGACGTTATAGCGGACTCTATTTCATCTCTTGTTATACGGGTTCCTGAAAGTGGCAATTGTATTTGTTCACGGTTGTCTGATCGACTATTATCTGTGAACAGTTGTTGAATATATTCTTTCCATACTTTCTTTTTGTCCTCTATTGATATTATTGCTTTGTTGTCATTATTGTATAATGTCTTCTCGCTGGAAGGCTGAACATCGTGTTTGTCACTTTGAGGTTGAATTCTTGGCAGAACTGAATCAAACGGTCCCCTCTTTCATTTCGTTCTCCTATTCCATATGGCCCTGTTATAGCGGGAACATTTCCTTTGCCAATTTTTGAATTAAAATCACCTTGTACAATAGTAATTTCGTGGGGCTTTGTTAATTTCATCAAATCTTCAATGTCTTCATAAAATGTTTCTATTTCTTCTTTGCTTTTGTCGGCAGTTGGAGCATATACCTGTATGATATTTATATTAATTGATTTGGTTTCCAGCTTTATAAGCATAGCTCTGTCAGATTTTGTGATGAACCCCCCTTTAACATATTTTGTTTCAATATTACTCCAACACCATTTCTGTGATTGCTTGTGAGATTTCCTGAGTAGTACATTTTAGCATTTCGAGTATATATATATCGCCGCTGTCTGGCCACCAGGTTTCACACACGCCAAGAATATCTATGTTAAGTCTTTCCATCTCGGATACCGTATTAGCTAATTTTCCAGCTTCATAGAGACTTTTTACATTCCAGGTTCCGATATTGAATTTGGTTTTACCTCCGGGGATTCTTAGCACCCTCGATTGGCCGGAGACTGAGGGCCGTGTGTTATTTGTTGTATTCATTGCATTTGTATGATTTTCTAGGGTATTTACTTTAGTGGTTTCCCGTTGCCTTCTAAAGGGTTTATAGTTTTCCTTCTTTCATTCAGCCGCTCCTATGAAGTACAGACGCTGCTTGTAGCCGCCAATTCTTGGTCAGACGCTTCCTTCTACATTTTTTTGTTTTTTGGTTCACCCCGCATATTTTATTTTTGCGGTACCCTCCATATCTGACGACCACCTGGGGAGGCGTCCGATGGGAGAAAAAAAAAATGAAAAAACAACTCCGCACGGAATTATATGTTATGCAATGAGAAAAATATAAAATATTAAAAAAAAAATCCACGATTATAGGGCAGATGTTGCTTGAGAAAAATTCTTAAAATCTTCAACGATTATACGGAAGATTTTGCTTGAGAAAAATTCTTAAAAATTTCAACGATTATAGGTCAGATGTTGCTTGAGAACATTTTTTTTTAAATCAACGATTATAAGGTAGATATTGCTTGAGAAAAATTCTTTAAAAAATCCACCATTATATTGAGATTTTTTTTTTTTAAATTGACAATTATAGGGCAGATATTGCTTGAGAAAAATTCTTAAAAAATCCACGACTATAGGGCAGATCTTGCTTGAAAAAAATTCTTTAAAAAAACCACAATTATAGAGCAGATGTTGCTTGAGAAAAATTCTTTAAAAAATCCACGATTAAAGCGGATGTTCCTTGAAAAATCCACGATTATAGAGCAGATGTTGCTTGAGAAAAATTCTTTAAAAAATCCACGATTACAGGGCAGATGTTGCTTGAAAAATTCTTTAGAAATCCACGATTATAGCGGATGTTGCTTGAAAAATTCTTTAGAAATCCACGATTATAGCGGATGTTCCTTGAAAAATCCACGATTATAGGACAGATGTTGCTTGAAAGTTTTTTTTTTAATCCATGATTAAAGCGGATGTTTCTTTGAAAAATCCACGATTATAGAGCAGATGTTACTTGAGAAAAACTCTTTAAAAAATCCACGATTACAGGGCTTGAAAAAAATTCTTTAAAAAAACCACGATTATAGAGCAGATGTAGCTTGAGAAAAATTCTTTAAAAAATCCACGATTAAAGAGGATGTTCCTTGAAAAATCCACGATTATAGAGCAGATGTTACTTGAGAAAAACTCTTTAAAAAATCCACGATTACAGGGCAGATGTTGCTTGAAAAATTCTTTAGAAATCCACGATTATAGCGGATGTTCCTTGAAAAATCCACGATTATAGGACAGATGTTGCTTGAAAGTTTTTTTTTAATCCATGATTAAAGCGGATGTTTCTTTGAAAAATCCACGATTATAGGGCAGATGTTGCTTCAGAATAATTTTTTAAAAAATCCACGTTTATAGGTCAGATGTTGCTTGAGAAAAATTGTTTAAAATCCACGTTTAGAGAGCAGACGTTGCTTGAGAAAAATTGTTTAAAATCCACGTTTATAGAGCAGACGTTGCTTGAGAAAAATTGTTTACAAAGGCCACGTTTATAGGAAAGATGTTGCTTGAGAAAAATTGTTTAAAAAATCCACGTTTATCGGGCAAATGTAGCTGAGAAAATTTGTTTAAAAAAATCCACGTTTATAGGACAAATGTTGCTGGAGAAAAATCCAGAAATCCACGCTTATAGATGAGACATTTATATGTGGTAGATGTTTAGAAGTTATGAAAATACATAAACTATCACATCCATTGAAAATAAATGTTATGCCGTGAAACAAATTAAATGCAATACCAACCGCCATGAATTTAGGCAACTGCATAAATGCAGAGAATAACACTTATTTCATGAAAAAAGTTATACTCTATTCCTTCATCCACTTTATTTCACATATTTCCTGTTGTCGAGCTTGTTTTATTAACTTGTCGTGATTTCTGCTTCAAGAATCATAATCAAGGTTACTATTAAATTCCTCTACTCCAGACTATTTCTAACAAATATGAACTTGGAAAATATTTTCCCCCATTTGCTTTGTTTTTTTTTTCACTTTTAGTGAACAGCGAAAAAATGCTTTTTATCCCTTTGGATATAGAATACAACCACAAACGCCAACCACAGAAGATCTGAAACGGTTTTTTAGTTGACTTGAATATAAAAATTGCAACAGCTTATCCTGAAATGTATTCAGCTTACATCAGTGTGTGTTGTAATTCATACTCATATATAATATATGTATGTACTGCCACACAATAAACAGCGAGGGTGGTCGTATTGTAGGAGTAAGGAGTTTATTTTAACGAGTTTACTAAAGATTTAAATAAGTTATTGCGTTTTTGTTCAGTATAGGAAATCAATTCTCTCAAAGGAAGGTAGGAAGTAGTTTGCACGAAAGAAGTCCTCTATGAAAATACAATTTTGAATTTGGAACAAAGAACGCCGTCACTAGTGGAAATGTAAGTCAACATTACTCTGAGTGCTTTAAAAAGAATGAAGTATTGATTGATACCCGAATCCACGGCCCTCCCGGATATACGTTGAAACACGTTAACACCCAAGCCTTTTTAAAGTCAATTACAAATAAATTATGGCCTGTTTCACTAGAACGGTTCGAATACAACGTTCGAACTACTACCAAACTTCTTTTTTTTGTTTTTGAAAAATATTCGAATTGTTTTTATTTTCAATCAAACAAACATTTCCTACAACAACAGTAGAATTTGAATTCGAATTGTTTTAGAGAAAAAGGCCATTAGTTTTTATAAAATTGAATGAATGTGTATAAGAGAGATTTGTCATATTTTAGATCACTCTTACGAATGGTGGACTATTTTAGACTTTATTGAATTTTAGTTAATTATTTATAATTTTCAAACAACATGTTTTACATTGACATTCAATATTCTTTTATTACAATAAATCTATTCAACAAGTGTTAAAAATCTACCAGACAAATTTAGTTTATTAAAATTTACCACGTCATTTAATCACAATTTTCCAGTCACAGGAAATTCGAAATGCCTTTGTAGCAGCATTGAACTTCCTGCTTATCTTCTGTTACGGTCGCATCATATGACAGCAATTCTAAGGTGATTTGATGTACATTTTCAACACTTTTTCAAAATTAACTCATCGCATTAATCAAGCCATCAACGTCAAGGGCACATTATAACACATTTCATTGTACAAATCATGCAACTTGCACATACACACAGACACACCCGTGGAAGAATAGTACGTAGGCTGGGTTCCGCAGCTTCTGATAGTTGCCGCAGAAACACTACAAGAAGACAATTCGTCTCTGCATGGTGGCTCCAATTCATACAGCATACAGGGAATGCAGACAGGAGGAGCATTATAAACTGGGAAATGACGAGGAATGAGGAACGAGTTGAGCTTGACTAACTAAGTGACTGACATTTATTTTACATTTGTGGCCATTTTATTCAAGACATTCATGATGATGATGATGATGACCACTTTTATGTCAATTTCCGTAGCTAGCTAGCCAGCCAGTCAGACAAGCAAGCAACCAACAGAGGCCAGTTAGCAGGCCAAGCATTTCTTTGTTAGTTCGCATCACGTTTAACAGTTTTGTTTCCTTTGCAATTTAAACAACGATTTCTCTCAAAATGTTAGAAGTTCTTGAAGTGTGGCGTCCACCATGAAGACGTGAAGAAACAGTGTGAAGCTTATTCCAAACATGTCAAGTTTTTTGAAAAAAAAAAAATGGAAGTGGTTTTCTACAAGTCCGTAGTAATCTTAGCGAATTATGAGATTGCATCTGAGGCAAGTAGGGTGACTTTTTTATGAATATAGTAGAAATCCAAAATTATTAAAATTAGATGTGTTCTATTGAAATGTCTCTTTCTCTGGGAACAGAAAAACTTGGCTAAATAGTGCACTGCGCACAAAATTAAGCTAGTGTCAGGGTGGTACTTAATTTGAATAATGATATGCCGCAAATTAATGAGGGTTCAACACTCCATCCACCTGAAAGTCAATTTTCGCCGAACACTAAGAAATTTCATTGAACCGACTCCTCAAGACGTAATTAAGACATAAATTTCGAATTTCAACAGACGTTTTCAAATGTTGAGAGTAATATATCACGGAATTAGATTCTCGTTGTGATGAAAATAGCGTCAAAGTTTTTGGTTCTACGAAATATCAACAAGCCACTTGTAGAAGATGGATTTGATTTTCTTACACCACCAGGCATCCTTGCGACTATATGTCGGACGGATAATTCATCGGGTGATCATACGTTTTCAACTACTACAACTTAAAATACACAGTAAAACATTTTATTTCCAAAATACTATAAGTATACCTAGTATTGGATTTCTCCTTCGAAGTTCTATATTTTAATATATAGACACTAGCTTTCCAAAAGTCTTGTAGAGCAACTATTTGCCGTTGGGATTCGCCCATCGGTTAACATATGAGCTGTTTGTATCATAGACCTGACACATTGTCCCAGAACACCTTTTCCGCGAAATATTATCACGCATAATAACAAAGCCATTGAGTCATCTGGGGGTCTGCACAGTCAGTGACAAGATTTCAAACTTATTTATAGGTTTTTGTACCCTCCACCATATAATTGAGGGTATATGATTTTTGGTACATATATAAAAAAAATCGTCATTCCAAATATGGTTTTGTAACTAACTTTGACCGCTGAAGATATGTCCGTTTTAATTTTAATATTTATAAAAAATTCTACAAAATCGAGGCGGAAATTTTAAATTCAGAACGAAAAAACAGAATTTTAATAATAAGCCTTTAGACAAATCTAGACAGAGCAAAAGTTTAAAAACCACCTGTTTTTTGTTTGCTTTAAAATGTCAGCATCGCCATATATATTTTACTAGCAAAGTGCCCGCTACTTCGTATGCGTTAAATATACAAAACAAATAAACAATATATAATATAGAATGGTGGAAACATTTTGTGTACTAATACGTACCACTTTAGTCCGATTTTCGTCACGCCTACACATCAAGAGCAGTCCACATTTTTTGAGATATTTTAATTGAGGTTCTCAGCGCAAATACGGCCTAACCCAACAACCGCCATCCTCATTTCCAGCTCTATCTGTTCCCCCAAAACCAATTATAGAACTATTTAGTACTTTACATGTAAATGCATAAATACGAACCTCCTCCTAAATTCCCTTCACACAATAACAAATTGTACCAAATCCTGGGTAAATCGGACGTTATAAGCAAATGATAACAGTAATCTTAATTCCAAATCTCACGAATCCAGATCTATCCGTTCAACCAATACAAAATTGTACCACACATGGAACCATTTCGTACCCCTAAGTGTACCTAATTCCACATTTTAGGATTCGAGCGCTATAATTTCACCCAAATCCTAATTGTACAAAATGTAGTTCTTTTCCTACTCATAAGTACGAATTTCAAAAACTACTTCCATATCTCAATCCTACACCCCAACAGTAATCTTAATTCCAAATTTCTTGATTCCAACTCTATCCGTTCGTTCAAATCCAAATTGTACCAAATTTAGTACTATTTAGTACTTTTCCTACCCACAACTAAAAATTTTCAAAATTTTATCAATCCTACAATTCAACAGGTATTTTAATTCCAAACTTGAGTATGGCAGCTACATCAGATCACCGAAATCCAAATTGTACCAAATTTAGTACTATTTAGTACTTTTCGCACCCATAAGTACACATTTTCAAAACTACCTCAGTGCTATGTTCAAACAATAAGCTTAATTCCGAATTTCAGGATTCTAGATATATCCGATAACTCAAATCCAAATTTGGTACCATTGGTAATCTTAATTCCAAATTTCAGGATTACAGCTGCATCCGATCACCGTAATCCAAATTGTACCAAATTTGATACCATTTAGTACTTTTCTTATCCAAAGTACGAATTTCCAAACCTTCCTCTTTCAACACTCCAACAATAATTCCGAATTTCAGGATTCCAAATGTGTCCGATCACATAAATTAAAATTTGGTACCATTTAGTCTTTTCGTACCCATAACTAAAAATTTCAAAAACTTCATAAATCCTACTTACCAACAGTAATCCTTATTCCGAATTTCGGGATTCCGTTCACCCAAATCCAAATTGTACCAGATTTGGTACCATTTAGTACTTTTCGTACACATAAGTACCAATTTTCAAAACTACCTCAGTGCTATGTTCAAACAATAAGCTTAATTCCGAATTTCAGAATTCCAGATACATCCGATAACTCAAATCCAAATTTGGTACCATTTAGTACTATTCGTATCCAAAGTACGAATTTCCAAACCTACCTCTATCAACACTCCAACAGCAATTTTAATTCCGAATTTCACGATTCCAAATGTATCCCAACATTGAAATCTAAATTGTACAAATTTAGTACTAGTTAGTACTTTTCCTACCCATAACTAAAAATTTCCAAAACTTTATCAATCCTACACTCCAATAGTACTCCTTATTCCAAATCTCGGAATTTCAGCTATATCCGTTCACCCAAACCCAAATTGTACCAAATTTGGTACTATTTAGTACTATTCGTACCCAAGAGTACGAATATCCACAACTACCTCAAGCCTACACGCCAACAGTAATCTTAATTCCAAATTTCAGAATTACAGCTGCATCAGATCACCATAATCCAAATTGTACCATGTTTAGTACCATTTAGTGCTTTTTGTTCCCATAGGTCCGAATTTCCAAACCTACCTCTATCCAACACTCCAAAAGTAATCTTAATTTCGAATTTCAGGATTCCAAATGTATCTGATCCCCCAAATCCAAATTGTACCAAATTTGGTACCATTTAGTACTTTTCGTTGCCATAAGTACGAATTTCCAAAAGTATACCAATCCCACACTCCAATTGTAATCTTAATACCAAATACTATTCGTACACATGAGTACATATTTTCAAAACCACCTCCTAATATCCACTTATCTTCTAAACCTTGATTTTCATTCCAAATTTCAAGATTTTAGCTCTGTCCGTTCACGTTATACCAAATGGTACTAAATTTAGTAACTTTTATTACTTTTCGTACACTTATAGTTCGAATTTCCAAAAACCCTTTGGTACACCTTTCTAACTCTCCATCAGTGAACCTCATTCCAAATTTCAGAATTCTAGCTCTTCGCGTTTGCCTAATACTAAGGGTACCATATTTAGTACCTTTTAGTACTTTTCGTACTGTTCTAGTTCGAATTTTTAAAAACCGAGCCTTATCTGACCTATTCGGACCATGAGTGACCCTCACCCAAAATTTCAAGATTCTAGCTCCAGCCGTTTAGTCTGGGCGTTGATTATCAGTCAGTCAGTCAGTGAGTCAGTGAATCAGTGAGTCATCATTACTGAACTCTTTTATAAGTATAGATAGATATCCGCCATATTACGCGACGAATCACTTTAAGGAATTTTGAAGGTATTAGTCCATTTGACCACCGATTTGGTTCTAGTTTGTTATCTACATTTTCCGTCTTAATTGGCTGTTGTTTTGGCATTTCGTAGTAGTCAACAAATTTATTCACTAAACATTTTAGACATACATTGGTCCTCGTTTTAGCATAGCTCCTATATAAAGGTATCACCCGATTTCAAATATTTTGAAGTTTTTATCTACATGTTCGGCCTAAATTGACTGTAATTTGGAATTTATGGTTTTCAGTGATTAAAAACTTCTCCACCAAAAAATTTGCATAGCCCCATATTCAGGTTTTAAAGTTTTTGTTTAAATATTTTGACCAAGTTAGCTATAATTTGGTATTTGGTATTCGCAGTGGTAAAAAAAACTTATCCCTTTACAATTTTGGACAGAGGATACAGTCGATATATAACAGTGCCACAAGAATAATAAACAGTACTTTGTTTCTCAAAATATAACGGGTGATCCAACTAGAGGTACTTGTTTCAATAGCCTTTTTTTTGGCTGTAAAGTCTAAAGTGTATGCGGACAATCCAGCTTCAATTCAGGCCTTGGGGCAAAAAATCGTGCGTGTCATTCATCAGTTACCAGTCGAAATGTTCGAACGATTCGGCGAAAATTGGACTCAACGGACAAACCATCTAAGACATTTGATAGACATAAACTTAAAAAAAAACAAATGCCAAAGAATGTTCATTCAAATGATAATAAACATTTCCCATTTAATTAGATTTTTCTGCGTTTTTTTTTTCTTTAAAAGAAGTTAGGAACCTCTAGTTGGATCACCCTTTATATATGAACTGCGTCACGTCCTGTCACTCTTAGCTCCACAATGTAAAGTATTACATGGAAGCGCAACGTTAAAATTTGAACCTTGTTCAATTTTAACCTCTGATTGGTAATAATTTCCAACAAAGCTTTAAGGACATTAAAGCTTGAAAATTACTATCTTAAATATTTTACATTTTGACTGGGATTTTCATCTAGCCATTCTGTCGAACACTAAGAGAAAATATATTTCCTTATACTTGAAAACGTTGAGTGTTTGCGATAGCTGGCTATACCCAAAGCAAGAACAAAAATGCCATGTACAATAAAAACAAAAATACAACATGTTTGATATTGCTACATTATTTTCTGGTGGCTTTTTTGTTTTTGGTTCTTTGTTTTGCAACTGATGTTCATTTTTCACATTTAAGGCAACATCATTTGTTGAACATTTGCTGAAGTAGTTGAGTTTGGGGGGACAACAGATACTGACAGCAACAGTCTCTACTGCTTTGTAACATTGATAGTGTCAATTGTTTACAAAGTTACCCACCCACTTTGCCTGTCAAACAACCATCCAGCCAGGCCCCCAGTGAACTCATAACTTAACCTGGAATAGCAGCTGACAAGTCAGCATATTTCGTCTGGCATTTATAACAAGTCCTTCCATTTGAAGCGTTAATGGTCATAATTACAACAAATTTATAAATTATTGATTTAGACATTTGGGATTGAAATACATTTAAATATAAAATGGAATTATTAACTACGCACAAACTCACACAAAAGGTCGACAAAAATTAAATTTTGTCTTATTTTCTTTCAGTGGATTTTTCCAATGCGTGTTTCCATATTTTCCGCCTGGAATTAGCATAACATCTAACCACTTGTAACAGAATTCGGGCACGTTTCTTGAATGTCATACACGTTGGATTGTGGAGCATGCAACATGTTTTTCTACTAACCATTTCCAATGTTGGCAACAGCTTGTGGGGGTGGTATGAGCAACAGTTTTGTTGCTTCTTACAGAGCGCAACAGCACGTTCAACAAGCCATTGCAAGGCAAGGAACATGGTATGTATTTTGAATACTTTACATAAGGGATTTACGGCAAATTAACATAAAACTTATTTCGTTTAAAAGCAATGTAGAATAGAAGGAGGAGAGAATGTGGGTTTGGACAATTGTAAAATGCATTTCCTTAAAATGTAGCATTTTTAAGGAAACGTGTCTTTAATTGTAATTCCATGTTACAGTGCCAAACGGAAAAGAGCACAAACATTTGCGACAATAATACTTCTTTTAGATTTTTACATTTCTGCTGAAATTAAAGGTTTTGCAATACACTTATTTTTATGTTTGATTTTTTTATATACAATGTAAGTAAATTCTTTGATATTTGGTTTTTTTCGACTTTTTTAATTAATTATAAAAAATTAAACAATAACAAAAAAATATTTTTTTTGATTTTTTAGGATTTATTCCAGTGAATTTTGGTAACCGCAAAAATGTGTCCTTCTATGGGTAAAACACTAAACCGTGGACTATTACTGATAATTTTTCCAATATGGTATTCAACATAGTGAGAACCGAAAATGAAAAAAATTCGGGTAAATCAGTTGGAAAATGTGGCGAAAACCGTAGATGGAATCGAGGTGCAGCCTTAATAGGGCCGTCCATATCAATATTTTGAAATATTTTCAAGTGGTTATCCTGAGAAACAAATTGGACACATTCATTGGCTGCTGCAAGCAAATAATTTGAGGAGTGCAATAAACCAATATTTTTTTCGAAAACACAATAGTCAAATTTTCAGAGGACTTTAAACAAGTATTAAAATGATTTTTTCAGTTGATATACGCATATTTTCTTCTTAGGCATATCTGAAGAATTAATTTTATTTATTTTTATCCATACAGATCCTGGGATCTGAGATCTCTAAGTAGCTAGTCTCTGGAAACAACCATTTCCCGGATGGTGAGAAAATTTCCCAATTTGCTTACCATTACAATAATATTCAAACCTTTCCATGGACAAATTAAATTACTTATACTTCCTTCTTATATCGAACGAGGATAATCATAAAATCGATTAAATTTTACAACGGATGATTCCAAGGCCCATGGCAAATGTTGTTTTATGCCAAAGCAAAAACACTTTATGGTAATGATTCCTTCCACACACGTCTGTCTGTATGTATTTTGACAAAGAAGGCAACATAGTGTTTTCGAATCAAGCTCAAAAACAACAACAATGTTTGTCATTTGCTGTTTTATGTTTCGTTTAATGATCTTCAGCAACCAGAAAGCAGCAAACGGCAAAGGCATCATCATCTTTACATTTTTAGCCGTTTTGTTTTTTGGTGTTTTGCTTTTCTGGTGTTTGTTGTGGGTTTCGACGGTAGCTGCTACTTAATCACGTATTCAGACAATAAAGGAAGTTTTTTTTTCACTGGGAGGAATTTCGTCGTTGTCGGAAAAGTCTTTTCGGTGGGAAAATTGAAAAGTTTAACATGAGTAATTGAACAATAAATGCGGGTATGTCATCATCCTTCGCATGGCAGAGGGGCCGACTAATGGCAAGAAGACCTGCATGCAAATGATGCGACTGATGCTGATGATGATGGAAAATGTGTAGCCAGTTTCATTTAGCTAGTGATTCGCGGTATTATTGTGGCCAATACCTTCAGTTTGGTGGTATGCAAAATTAATGTTTCCCTTCCATTCACATTAACAGTGATATTGACATTGTCACGTCATTTTATGCTAGCGGGCAACAAAAGGCCTTTGTTCCGCATGACGAGGACGATGATAATAATAATAGTGGGGGCGGTGCACATGACAATGAAACTGATATTTAATAAAGATGGTGATGGTGGTGGTGTTAGTGGTAGGGGTATAGTTGAAACGAACATAAGAGCCTCCGCCGATGGCATAGATATGTCTTTCATCATTCATTTATCTGTGCCTTTCTTTTAACAAAAGGATAAAATTTTTACATTAAATAATATTCATATGAAAAATAGCGCCGCAGCACATTGATGCCAGGAAATAAAAATTGAATTCTTTCATTGTTTGGTATTCAATATTTATCTGTGTTTATGCAAGGGTATTCGAGAGGGAAATGTTGATTGAGAAAACTGATGTAAGTCAAGGTTGATTTGTTGGAATATCCTCTCGTACATAGATACCATGGTACAATAATGTATAAGGTAGGCCACAGCTAACAGCTGATTAAATTTTTTTTCTTATGGCCTATTCTGTCAAAAGCAAATTTGACATTTTTAATGTTGTTGACATTAGTAGTTGCATCGGTGAATTGTTCCAACAAGAAACTGCTTCAACACTATATCTTAAAATTAAAAACTAGAACAAGAAATTTTATTCGCGTGGCTAAATAAATTTGTTGATTTTTTAATATGCAGTAATACTTGCGAATGAACGATTTGTCAAGTATTGACATTTATTGAAATTTTTTTCTAAAAGTACGGGAACGGAAATTTTTCAAATATTGTAAAATTTCTAGCTGAAATGTCGCCGTATCTGCAAATCGGATGCCAGCAATCACGATGTTAGATCAGCCAAACTTTTCAAGTAGAAGATAAGAGAATGGCATTTTTGTTTTCGTTGTCTTAAGTTTTGGGTACAACTTTTGCTATTTTTGGAACACTTATCTAGCAATAATATTCTGGACCATAACTGAAGACATTTTTATTTTTTACTCTATTTGGTACTTTTAAAATAAACAGTGAAGTTCTGAATTTCATATGTTTTTGCAAAACCGACTAACTATGCATATACATCTACCTTTATTATTGCTCCATGAGGTATTTTCATAAATAAATCTCAAACACATCAAAATTTGAAAATACCATTGCGAAAGATGTCTCGCATAAAACTAAAATATTAGAAAGTATAAATGAATCGAAACTTTGAACCTGAACGTAATGAAGATTTATATTTTCCATTTGATTTATAGATTTTAAATTTCATTAAAAATATTAAAATTACAAGCCAAAACCTTCTTAAAAGTTAAAAGGATGGAATCCTCTTACACCTTGTGACATGAATATAAAAAGTGTTACATATCTTGTATGGCAACATAAAATTCGTTTTAAAATACATTTTCATCTGAAAATAATGAAAACCACCTACCATAGCCTGCAGCCTTAGAATTTGTAACATGAATTCGCATTCGCACACTACTGTCATTACCAACTAATAAATTGCAAACGTCAATGCGGGCCCGGCATATTTTGGATCTACAATTGAAATTTCAATTTTGAAAGCCCCTCTTCTTCATAATCAACCACAGAACATGTGTGGGGAATGTGCAGTGAACACACACACACACTTCCATGCCACTGATTCATAGAGACGTGATTTGAACATTCAATGTGAAACGGATCTGTGTCATAAATTATTTTTTTTTTGTTTTTGGTTGTTTTGAAGGACATGAATTTTACAACATCAGATGAACAAAATGAAATGGCAATGAGAAACCCTGTAGCATCTTCTATTTGCAAGAGAGTGGAGGCTGCGGTAGCATTAAATAAATGAATGTGTTTGTGTGTGCGAGTTTATTTTTTTGGCCAAATATTTACATATCACACCAAATATGTCTACAAATTCGTGAGAAGTTAGGTAAATACAACAATGTGTCACAAATAAAGTGGCATTGAATAATGTTCTAAAGCGAAAAACGTTGTAAAATATTCAACATTTTTAATAAATTAGATTTCTCAAATAATGTTTAATAAATTAAAATTAGTATTGTTGGTCTTATTTGAGTTTAAGATAAATTAAAATATAAATATATAAGATAAATATAAATAAACGTTGGTTCAAAATGGTTTTATGTTCGAAGATGAATTGTAAGTTATGTATTGTCTACAATCGTTCTCAAAGTGAATATTACTTAGGTTAGGTTGAAAAGAGGGGCGATATAAAAATCGCCACATGTCCATATGGACATACGCTTAAGCCGGGGTAGGTCTGTTGTGCGCTCTAATAAGGGAAGTCTAAAAAAGGGAGATTATTTATTAAATTTTCATCTGTTTTTGATCTCGCTTTCCCTAATTTCTTACTTAATTAGTGGATACAAAAGAACGTTTGTTCTTGAAGTCTAAATCAAGATGACTTGGTTTTCTCGCCTACTCCAACTCACACCAAACTCCAAGATGTTCTTCTACACTTGGGCCTTTAATGGAAATAATGACCTTCGCCCATTTCACGAAATGTCTGTACATTCGATTTTAAATAACTTTGTAATTGGAATCCCCTCATTTATTCTCACAACTCCATGTCCTGCTGTATAACAACATGAGTAATATTCATGTGTTATAAAGAGTGACCTTCGTGCGGCGAAATGTTTTTGCTCATTCCAGAATTATTAATTTTCTATCCTAAAACTGTGTCGGTTGGTTCCAAGGTAGAAAATTTGTATTTTACCAGCCTATTTGTTTGTACCAGCTGAATGTAATGTCTTTGATTCGGGGCGATGCTACAAGAGAGCAGTGTAAAATCTTCGAATTACCTGTGGATTAACGTTCGTTGATAGATAATATCGGTATCGGATGTAGGATATATGATCCATATAGCTTAGGCCGGGCCGATTTGAAAACCTTAATAGGCGGGTTGTGTTTCTGATTCCTGGGATTGTATTGAGCAAAAAAGTCTACTAGAGCATATGTCTACGGTGAAAATCGAGTCTCCCGATTTTGACTTAAAGTTTTTTTTGGATATTTTGGCATGTAACAGCCAAACCATTGAGATTTTCGATTTAACACAAAGACAAAAATAGTAGCATTTACAATTGGATTAATTTAATAGACCAACAAATCGGTCCGCTTGGGATTCTATTCCTTCGACTTCGGAATATTATGTAATGATGTAAGATTTCAATTGCTTATCATGTTCGTATTCGATATCCGTCATCAAAACCAACTGTTCCCATTACCATATAACACAATTGCATTGCAACGCTACGTAAATTTATAATAACCAAATTTTGTCAAATTACAAAAAAATAAAATTTCCGCGTAACAAAATGACACTCACCAAATGCAGCAGCAACAGATACAGACCATAAAAATTATCTATTATCTGTTGGTATTACAAAAGTGAAATATTATAATGTCTCATTGTATTTCTTCATCTCTGAGATTTATTATTGTTATGGCTGTGAACCATTGTGACAACTCCAATGCAATATTTAATTTTGAGGAACCCACAATGAAATGAAAACAGCTATGAAGGGATATTGGTATGGTAATCGCCAACCAAGTAAGTGCTCTACACATTTACAAGAAAATAACATGAATCAGTTTATTTAAATTATATAAAATATTAAGACATATCGACATTAATTAAGACATATCGGATATTGTTGATGACGATCGTACGTCATTCTTAAGATACTACTCCTCATATTTATGATTTTTAGTAAACAAATGTGTGTTTCGGGTGTTTATGCCCAGCAAGAATGTGTGAAAAGTAAATCAGAATGTCCATAAATAATCATATTAACATCACAGGAACATTCTGTTAAATATTCTTTGACACATGTTGCAAATTCTCATCCAAACTTAAAATACCTAATATTGTTGCATGGATTTGGTTTTACCGTTGTGGGGGAACAAACGTTGCATAAACGCAGCAGCATGTGCCTGTGCCGTCACATCAAACCCAGAGGCAATGACTACTCGAAAAAAATTATGTGAAAAAACCTAGAAAAATATTATGACAGCGCAAAGCGAAAAAGAGTACAATAATAGAAATATCATGACGTAGCTAAAATCACTTTTTCTTTGATACGAAATCGTTGCCATGAAGATTGGTTTGGTTGTCTGGTAAAGATTTCATTGACGACCAATTGTTGCGTCTTGTTGGAATGACTCAACCTGTTTTTCACAATGTACTAGGTGTTGTATTAACGACAACAATATGGATTAATGGAGTAGTGGTAGGTAGTGTAATCGATTTAATGATGCAACAAGTTGATCAACTAATCATGGGATAATAAGGTAAATTAATATCTTATTTTCAGGGGAGAATTCCGTAGTTCATTAATCAATTAAACAATCTCTTGACATCTGTACATACATATGTAAATACTACTTTATTTCATCTGTCTTCAGATTAGGATAAATTATGTTTTACAAAGAAGCTAAAAAAATGAAACAAAAAATACCATCTAGAGATACGCCAGTCGGCTATCCATTAGTCGAATATTTGGTTGTAAAGAAAGTCCTACTTTTTATATGACAACTTTTTAAATGACACCCTTTGTTGACAATAATAGGTCTGTTTCTTCAAGTGCCTGAGTCTTCCAGTTTTACCATTTATATGAGAGCGGTTCACCACTGTTACCATTTTTTTGTCACTTTTACCATTTTTTAATATCTATTAAGAAGCTCTAAATCGATTTTAGTCGACTTTGGTAACAATTTTTTTAGTTAAAGGTACAAATCAAAGATCGACTTTAGACCTTGATTACGTATTCTTAATACGAACAATAACGAAGATTTTTTATTGCCAGAACAGACGCGAAAGCACGACCCAACTAAATCTTTAATGTATATTGTCATCGAAAGCTCAGAGAAGCCTTTCCATTATAAAATGTTTTTAAACATTTGTTTGTTTTATAAGGAGGCGATACAGTCAGTACGATATCCCAATTTGAACTTCTATATCTCAACAAGTAAAAAAGTATCAGTCGGCTTTGCCGATAGAGATATACCCTCAGCCTGTGTATATTGAAACAATTTTTTATCACAAAACGTATGTTTTTTTAAATTTTGGGCGTTAGAACCGACAAAAATGTTGATTAGGATTAAAGATCAAAAGTTTTGCGGAGGAGATACTAAAAAGAATGGATCTCCAGCCACTACATATGGTGCCATAGGGGGTTTTTACACCCTTCGGGCTGTTTCCTCAAGAAGTGTGGATTTGCCCCTGAAAAAAACTTTTACTATCTTATTGAGGCAGCGAATGCAAGTTGCTTCAACAAAAATCAAAGTGATTCGATAGCAGGTCTTAAAGTGAACTTATCCGAAATTTTGTTTGGGAGGTACTGGATGAAGTGGACAAATATAGTCCATATTTGGACCTGATCTATATCTGGTAGATATATTCTTCTTCTTTATTTGCCAATCCGTGTTCGGATGTTAGCGATCATACAATTATAATGCATTGTTACATAAACTAACTTAACTAATTGTTAATATTAGAGTACAATTAAATATGTTCTATTCAATTATCGAAAGGCTTCGGTTTCTGGCGGCATTTAAAAGAACTCGTTCGTTTTGCACACCCGTCCATTCTTTAATGTTACTTATCCATGTTGTTTCTTTTCTTCCTCTGGGTCTTTTTCCTTCGATATTGGTCTGCATAATGGCTTGGAGCAGCTTATATTTTTCATTCCTCATTAAATGGCCCAAATAGGCAGTTTTTCTGGTTTTTATCATACGTGTAATTTGAAGTTCGGTATTCATGCGTCTAAGCACTTCTTCATTTGAGATACGTTCAGTCCAACGAATTTTTAAAATACGGCGATATATCCACATTTCAAACGAATTTAATCTTTTCTGATCTGTTACTTTTACCGTCCAGGTTTCGGCTGAGTATAATAGTACTGGCCATATGTAACATTTAACAAAGCGCATTTTTGTTGTTAGGCTTATATCATGACTTGTAAGCGTTTTTTTATATTTAAAAAATGAATTTCGTGCCATTTCAATTCTGCACTTGATTTCTTTCGACATATCCCACTGATCATTAATCTGGACTCCCAGGTATTTAAACGTTTTAACTCTTTCTATTTCGGTATTACTTATTAACATAGGTGCAGTTGTTTCCACAGACTTTCTGCTCACAATCATATATTTGGTCTTTTTTATGTTAATACGTAATCCATATATTTCGCTTGTTTTCACAAGTACATCTAATAATCTTTGTAGCCCCGCAAAACTGCTTGCTAGTAACGTAGTATCGTCGGCGTAACGGATGTTATTAATTAGCGTATTGTTTATAGCAATACCAATGTTCTTTCTAGCAATGGATTCTACGAATATTTGTTCTGAATATATGTTGAATAGAAGGGGAGACAAAACACATCCTTGTCTTACACCCTTTGAAATTTGAACATTGTCTGTTAATTCACCATCTACATTAATATTTGCTACTTGATTCCAGTATAAATTTTTAATGCATCTTATATCCCATTCGTCTAGCCCAATAGAAGTCAAGATATTCATCAGTTTATCATGTTTCACCGTATCAAATGCTTTCTCATAATCCACGAAGCAAATATATACGTCTTTTTGAACTTCTCGACATTTTTGTATTAATACGTTAAGTCCAAGTAGTGCTTCTCGCGTTCCCATACCTTCATTAAATCCAAATTGCGTCTGCCCCATGTGTGCCTCACATAGTGGGTATATTCTTCTGTGTATTATTTTTAGAAATATTTTCAGGGCATGGCTCATTAAACTAATTAACCTGAAGTCACCACACGTATTCGCATTATTTTTCTTGGGTATAGGTATAAATGTTGATTGGAGCCAATCTTGCGGATATTCCCCGGTAATATAAATTTGGTTAAACAACCCCAATAGTAGTTGTTTATTGTTTCCTTCTATTAATTTGAGTACTTCGACAGGTATATCATCTGTTCCAATCGATTCCAATTCTTCCTCATTGATTAGTCTTCCTGGAATACCGATTTGGTGTGTATTGGTTAGGAACTGGGTTCGACTCTCGTCAGTAAATAAATTTCTGATATATCTCTCCCATAGTTTACTCTTATCCTCACGTTCGTAGTGAGCTACATTATTATCGTCGCAAATAAACGCGGACGTTCTTTTTGCATATATACCGGATGCCTCTTTCATTTTTTTGTGGAGATTGAAATCGTCATGGAGAAGTTGTAATGTTTCAATTTCCTGGCATTCTCTGTTTATTTGTGCATTTTTCGCGGCACGAATTGCGGTTTTAATTTCTTGATTCAATTCCCAATATTTTTCATAGTTATTATTTCTGTATTTGCGCCGTTCTTCTCGAAGTGCACGTATTTCTTCTGTTATCCAGTTGTTCTTCTTCCGTCTAGTTGTAGTTGTACCTAATATATCTTTCGACACGTTGTTGATGGATTCTTTTAAACTGTTCCATTGCTGTTCATTGTTGTCCCCAACGAAGGATAGCTTGGCGTTTATTTGATCTTTCATTGTTTGTTTCATAAAGGGGTCGCTAAGCTTTTCGAAATCTATTTTCTTCCGGGGGTTTCTCCTGCGGGTGATAGCCAATTTTATACCAATCTTACAAAGTAGGAGGGTGTGATCTGATGGAACGTCAGCACCGGGATATGTGGAGCATCTACTCACGCAGGAAGAATATCGCTTATTGATAATTATGTAGTCGATTTGGTTTCTGACTATATTATTATTGCTGTCTTGTGGCGACTTCCAAGTATATAATCGTCTCGGATGGAGATTGAACATAGTGTTACTAATTTTAAACTTGTGTTCTTGGCAAAATTGAATTAGCCTTTCTCCTCTTTCGTTACGTTGGCCCAACCCAAATTTACCTGTAACATCAGTTGTTTCTTCCTTTCCAACTTTCGCATTAAAATCCCCCTGTATAAGTGTGATATCATGGGGTTTCGTCATTATCAACACTTTTTCCACATCACTGTAAAATTGTTCTACCTCGAGATTGTCGCCATCACATGTGGGTGCATACACTTGTATTACGTTCAAGTTAACCGGTTTTCCGGATATTTTGATCATCATCACCCTATCCGAAATCGGGAAGCATCCTGTCACACTGGGTGCAATGTTACTTTTAACTAAGATAGCAACGCCCTTTCTGTGGATTCCGTCAACATTGCCTGAGTGATAAACCTTTGTATTTTCAGAGAAGAACTCTGAGCTTTCGGTCCACCATGTCTCACTTATACCCAATATATCTATTTGCAGCCGCTTCATCTCGCTTATGGTGTTATCCAATTTTCCAAGCTCATAAAGACTTCGAACATTCCATGTTCCGATGTTAAGTTTTGTTTTACCTCCGGGGATTCTTAGCACCCTCGTTTGGCCGGAGACTGAGGGCCGATTGTTATTTTGTGTTTCCATTTTCATTGTATGATTTTCATGGGATATTACTTTAGTGGTTTCCCGTTGCCTTCTAAAGGGTTTGGAGTTTACCGTCTCCGCATTCAGCCGCTCCACTGGAGTACAGACGCTGTTTGCAGTCGCCCAATGTGGGAACAGACACTGCCTTTCCCCCTTTTTTTTTTGGTTCGCCCCGCATATTTTATTTTTGCGGTACCCTTCAGTGAGCAATCGCTGACGAGCATTCCCCTATCCACCACCTGGGGAGGCGTCCGATAGGAGAAAAAAGTGAAGAAAAACAACTCCGCACGGAGTAGATATATTAGGATATGTAAATTATGGACCAATTCGGACACTCCCTTCAAAAGTTACCGTACGAACAATCTTTGCGAAAATATTTGCAATTTTGTGGGGGAGGTACCTGAAGGAGTGGACCGATATGGCTTATCTTCGAACTAAAACTATGTTTGGACAAAATATTACTAAGGCCAAATTTTGGACCCAATAGAGAGATCCGTTCTAGAGTTATCTTGCGCTTCTACCATCTCACACGGTGACATAGGGGTTTTGTGCAACTTTCAGGCTATATTCTCAGGAAGTATGGACATGCCGCTGATGAAACTTGTACCGTCGTATTGGGGGCAGTGAAAATAAGTTGCTAAAACAAAAATCAAAGCGATTCGAGAGCAGGTCGTAAACTGAACGTGTCCGAAATTTTGTTTGGGAGGTACCCGAAGGAGTCCATATTGAAACCTTACACATTTCACGATGGGCAAAGTATGGACCAAATCGGTTTCTCCCTTCAAGAGTTATCGTGAGCACAAATTTTCCGAACATTTTCGAACTTTTGTGGGGGAGGTACCGGAAGGAGTGGACCGCTATAGCCCATCTTCGAACTTAAACTAAGTTTGGGCAAAATATTACGAAAGCCAAAATTTGAATCAAATCGGTTCCTCCGTTCGAGAGTTATCGTCCGCTCCAGCCAGCCATACAGACAGACGGACGGACATTGCTCAATCGACTCCAAATTGTCTGAAACACTTTCCTCCAAACATACTTGGGGTCTAAAACCATTATTTCGATGAGGCACATTTTGCCCGTATGAAAGTGTATGCTGAGGGTATAAAAATTATCAAACCTACGAAAATTTCATAAAGATAAATCTTGTAGAGAATTTTCAAAGTCATAACATTTTCTCTAATCCCATTTTGATCGGACTTGCGGTTCCAAGCAAAATCGTGAAAACGTAAAAAAACCTAAAAATGTGAACTTTGATCGCAATTGATTTAAAAATTTGATTTTTCTCATCTATGGACATTGTAGTTTCAGAATCCGCAAAAACTTCACAGGTGTAAGCTCCTTTCATTTAAAATTGGTTCAGGCGCACCGTGACTTTTGAATAATTATTATTTAAATAAATAGATATGGAATTTGTATTTATTCAAATCTTAGCTTGCCATAAGAAAGGAAATGGTCATCGTTGTTAACTTTTCGCCATTTCCGTATTCAAATGTATTCCTTATTAAAAAGGCCACATTTGAATTTCATTCTCTCCATTCATCCATATGCTGCAGATGATTATTCCTTTTTGTTGGGCATTTAAATAAGAATTCATAAAGGCGCTTTGAATATGAACATGATTTTCTTGCTGCTGCCATTAGTTCCCATGAAGAAGCATAACTGAATAGTCATGTTTTACCCTTTAACAGTTGCTTTATGATTTGGTTATTTTGCATTTGAAATGCTTCCTCCTTCTATGCATCTGTTCTTGAATAGCAAACCACCCGTCATAGGAATAATGATCCTGGAATAGAGAAAATTGCGATATGCAAATGCAGCAGTAACAGCAGTAGCTGTTGTTACCGCCAAAGAAGTTATAACCGAATTCAACTACCATGGCCTCACATGAACTTTGAGGAGGAGAAAAAAAAACAAAACATGTACAAATGCCATGTACTCTATACATACACACGTACGATAATGTCTTCATTAAATGGTCTGACTTTGAACCTCATACAAGAAAATAACTGGAAAATATGCAATCTTACAACGACTATGGTAGTTGTTTTCAATAGGAATTTACCAATTTCGTGCAGAATAATAGAAGAAGACCTTCGATTGGAATAACAATGTGAGTAGTTGAAGACGACATCGTGGTACGAAACTGCTGCTAATGACATTGCAGCATAACAAAACATAGAGAAACAAATATAAAATCACTACTGTTGAGATGGCCAAAAATGATGGTGCCGATGACATTTCTTTATCTAAGTTTCCAATTACGCTTCAATTTTTCGAAAGCAATATTTTGCCAAAACCATTGGAAACTCTTATTGTTTATCTTATGTGATATTATTCACTAAACATTTTTGTTAACAATATTTCCTCCCCACTCAATATAATTGAACTATAACTAAGCAGTTACACCGACATCTGTTGTGTGGCCAAAACAAACGAAATGTAGGTCAGTTAGCAGCAATGATATCAAGAAACAAAAAAAAAAAAAAAAAGAAACAAAGCATTATCGTAAAGAAATCACCATTGTGATGATGTCCATCGTAAATTGTTGTAGTTGCAGCAGTGATGATAATGATGTTGTTTAATTTGCGATTTCATTTCATTTGTTGTACTCGAATCTATCATTACTCTCTTCAAAGGTACAATAAGTTTTCAATAGACAACGACGACGTTGGCTTTTTTGGTATCAAAAATCCATTAATCTGATCATTAAAGTAACGACGACTACGAATAAACAACGTTGAACTTAAAATATGAAATTGATCATGAAAAGAAATCAATTCCCACACCGACACTTTGAATAATGAAAGTTTAACATGCGGAATTGAATTTGAATGAAATGAAGAAAAGCTTATTTTCACCCTGCATGATACGAGTCAATATTGGTCTATTAATGCTCATCAGTGTCGGTAGGATAAAAGTAGAAAGAAGGCCGGAAGAAAATTGTAACAGTTAACTACGAAGATTTTCATATACGTACATGAAAATAACATTTAAAAGGGCCAATTCTTATGTATAAGAATGCTGAATATATTAAAATAATACAATACAGAAAATATTTCATGGAAAGACGACTGAAGTTTAGAATGCCCTACTATCGATTTCATATAAGGATTAAACGCATGCCCGCCTTCCATACTGATTGCCAGGCTAGACAACATGAAAACAGTGACAAAAACTCCTCAGCAAAATGTCGGCTTACGTTTCCTGAGTATTTTCAGCCTATAAAAACTCATATACACGTTATGTCGTTAGACAAGCCGCAAATTATTTCAAACATATTTTGTTTTTAAATTTTAAAATTTGTTTAATAAATAAACAAAATACTCCTTGGGTTTTCATAAACTCATATATTTAAAAAATGTCCATTTGCTTAAAAAGCGATCGTTAAAAATTTTATCCATGTAATTTCAATAAATTTAAAAAATTGTTAAACGGACGGAGCGTGACGGGTACAAAAAGTATATATGAACCGAAAGAGGACACTCTCGGGTACCTTTCTACAAATACGAAACTTTGTTCAATGCTGTTCCCTAAATGTTCTACTCCAGTAAATTTGGAATTTCACTATAATTTAGTAATGAGGAAAAATAAAATAGCCCACTTCGTGTAAACGTTTCGGCAATTTATTACAACGGTTCATAAAGGCAACAATTCTATGGTTTCCGAGAAACAGATACTTCTTACACCAGAAATTTGCAAAAACTACGTATTTTCCGAAATTGGGAAAATTTCGTTGTTAGGAGCACGTCACCCCCATGCCTTACAATATTTCACCTAGTTTTCTGTCTTGTTTAGTTTCAATATATTTACTATCGAATCCCATGTAGAAATTAACAACCGGTGACGACAAAAAATTGGGGTTTTGGCCGGGAAAATCGATTTCTGAACAACTTTGCGCCGTTCGGACTCGGCTACAAAAAAGCCCTTATCATTTAGCAAAATATAGTCTGGTCGCATTCTTTGACAAGAAAAAATGTTTCGCCTGTCCTTTCAGGTATTTTCGGTGGAAAATATTTGTTAATTGTCATTTAGAACTTTCTTTCTCTCAACCAAGTGGTGTGGGTTACGAAAAACCCTCTTTTTGTGTGATATAACCCCAAGGCTTCTTGTTCATAAAAAACAATGCATACATTTACTTGACATACTTGTTGCTTATTCTTAGAAACATTGATTTATTGTTTGACTTCCCAAGAAAACCTTTGGGGAAATTAGCTTTAAATAAATCAATAAACAATTGTTACAACAAACTTGCTCGTTTGCGTATTATAAATTGATTGATTGGTTGACTAAATGCTTTAAAAGATAGAATAGGTACCGACATTGTTGCTTTTTGACAAAACAAAACAATAAAATACTTTTAGGGGCTGATATTTGACTACATGTGTGCATACCTTAGGGAGCACGTACATACAGGTTTAATAAATTCAATTTTATTGACATTTATTCGAGTCGAGTAAATGACAATCAAATTATTTGCATTTTCACTTCATTATTCAACAATTATAGAATACACAGAATATTTTAGAATTCAAATGTTCATTGCAATTAGCAATGATGACATATATTTACATATTTGCAAATTACACCGAAATAAGGCTTTTTAATTAAGCGGCGTCACTTTGTGCATAGTCAATTTGCTGGCTGCCCTTTTATCTGCGGCATATTATTTCCAGATGAGTAATATTTTGGAAAATTAATGAGACAAAATATATTATTAGCACGCCTTATGTTTTGCATTTAAGTAAGGCACTTGTCTTCTAATAAGATTTTTTAAATGTTTAATTTATGAATA
Organism: Musca autumnalis; assembly: GCF_047663935.1. Taxonomy (NCBI): domain Eukaryota; kingdom Metazoa; phylum Arthropoda; class Insecta; order Diptera; family Muscidae; genus Musca; species Musca autumnalis. The sequence goes on along the minus strand of NW_027411755.1, from coordinate 1,580,698 downwards.
AGAATTTCAATAGAAATTAAATGGTACAATATTGGAGTTAATTAACTCAGCTAAACTTTTTAATATTACAACTACATCTCTAATTATATTCTAAAAAGCATACATTTTGGCATTCATGGAAATAATGGTTATATCTAGCATTTTTTTGGTCCTAACGTAAAAAAACAATTATGAACAATTGTTGGAAAATAATAACTTAAAGTAACCCCAGGGTATTGTGAAACATGAAAACAATTGGCTGTGAGCCAATTGGCTGTGAGCCAATTGTGCTATTCGAAAAGTTTGTAAATAAATTTATAACATTATTACAATGTATTTAAAGTAGATAGATGAGATACATTTTATTATTTATTTACACCCTACATATTACATGGCTGGAAGGTATGACATGAAATACATCTGATACAACATGAGATAAGCATTTCATAGTTTCAAAATATTCTGAAGAATTGCTGAGTTATGTGTTATTATTTGGAAAATTTCTTACAGATAATTACCTGGTTGAATTTTCAATAGTTTAACAGTTATTGACCTGAATTCCAGAAATTATATAATGTTTTCTATATTTTTTCGATTCTGACACGATAGATAAGGTTCTTCTTAATTAGATTGTAGGCACTTAAGTTTTATTTTTAGGACTACAATATTGATAATGATAAAGTTTCAATTAATGAAAAAATGTATTTTAGTCCGGTTTAGATAGGTTTATACAATTTAAACGGGATCTGAAAAACCTAAGGCAACTAGGGTTTTCATAGTCTCCTTACGTTTGAGTACTTTCAAAAAATGCCTATTAGCATTTTTTTTGCATTTTAAGTGTGGTACAGTATAATTTGGGTGACGTAAAGGATGGAAGATACAAGCAACGGTCCTGACCGGTTTTAACATGGCAAAGCCCAGGATTTATCTTGGTCCCTCTTTCATCCCAAGTGGACACTGACCTCCCCGTGGTGTCACCTGGGGAACTGCCTTTAACACCCGTTAAAGGTAGTGAGCTAACATGTGTCGCGCGTTCACCCATAAGAACGTTAAAAACTTGGGTTTGGGCGTCGGGTTAGTAACCCTCCCCTAGAAAAAACAGCCTACTATGAAAAAAACGAAAGAAAAGAAAAACAAACCCCTTTAAAGTTGACGAACCCCGCAAACGTTTTAAGGACCATGATCTGCGAATCTGCACTTGGAATGTTCGCACTCTTTATAGAGAAGGTGCAGTCTTCGCATTGGCAGACGTACTTGAAAAGTACAAGGCCGATATTACTGCCATACAGGAAATACGATGGATTGGGAAAGGCGTCACAACAACACCTAAAGGTGACGCACTGTATTATAGCTGCCATGACGTAAAGCATGAGTTTGGTTGCGGATTCGTAGTTAGTCGGAGGCTAAAACATCTGGTATCAAGCTTCACCCCAGTGAATGAAAGACTTGCTGCAATTGGAATAAAAGCTAAATTCTTCAACATCAGCTTTATTTGCGCTCATGCTCCCACTGAAGAAAAGGACGAACAGACCAAAGATATATTTTACGAGCGCTTAGAAGAAACATATGACCGTTGCCCTGCCCATGACATTAAAATCATTCTAGGCGATTTTAATCCCAAAATTGGAAAGGAGAATATCTTTGGCCCAACAGTCGGGAAATTCAGTCTCCACAGTGAAACATCTGACAATGGTATGAGGCTGATAGACTTTGCAGCTGTAGTTAGCAGTACCAGATTTAATCATCTCGATATTCATAAGGGCACCTGGCTGTCTCCAGATCAGAAAACGAGAAATCAAATTGATCAGACACAACACGAAAGTTAGACATCGGTAAGCTGCAATCACAACAGATAGCCATAGTATATTCCACTCAACTAGCCCAATTGCTTAATCAAAGCACTCCTCATCCCGATAACATATCAGCGCAATGGCAAAGCATTGCCCACTCCATGCAAACAGCCGCAAAATCCATACTTGGATACCAGAGACCTCCACCAAGGAATCCATGGTATGATCAGGAGTGTCGTGCTGCCACCGAAGAGAAAAATGCGCCATATAGGGCTACTTTACAATCCGTAGCAACGCGTAGCGCACAAGAGAGATACAGATGCAGGAAAAAGAGAGAGATGGAAAAGCGGGAGTGTGAAAAAATCGAGATGTACAGGAGCCAGAATGAAGTCCGACAATTCTACCAAAGAGTCATTGATGCTTGACTCTTTGGTAGAATTTTCGGACTTCATTGTTGCTTCTGTACATCTCGATTTTTTCACATTCCCGCTTTTCCATCTCTCTCTTTTTCCTGCATCTGATGGCTTTGGTACAGGCACATCCTCCTGTAGAGACCAGCAAGGTAATTTGGTAACTGATACAGATAGTGTACTCAGGAAATGGAAAGAACATTTTTCAAATCTGTTGGTATCCAATAGCAGCGATCACGACGAAGATACCACAGTCCCAATCCCAGAAGATGATATTGAATGTATACCGCCCAGCCAAGATGAGGTAAGGACAGCAATAAATCGGCTGAAGAATAATAAGGCAGCAGGGGCCGATGGCTTACCAGCCGAGCTGTTCAAAACCGGAGGCGACACGCTGATAAGGTGTATGCATCAGCTAGTTAGCACCATCTGGCAGGAAGAACGCGTACCCGACGTTTGGAACCTGAGCATCCTGTGTCCCGTCCACAAGAAAGGAGATAAGACTGTATGCTGCAACTATAGGGGCATAAGTCTTCTCCCTATTGCCTACAAGATCGTGTCAGGGATATTGTGCGAACGACTAAAGCCTATGGTCAACGAGATAATTGGACCACACCAATGCGGCTTTAGACCTGGCAAGCCCACCATTGACCAGATATTTACCCTGCGGCAAATCCTGGAGAAGACCCAAGAGATGCAGATCGACACCTACCACCTTTTTGTCGATTATAAAGCAGCCTTCGACAGCCCGCTGCGTTCAAAGGTATTCCAAGCCATGTCTGAATTTGGTATCCCCGCAAAGCTCATCCGGCTTTGTAAAATGACTTTGACTGACACGAGGTCCTCAGTTAAAATAGGAAAGAACCTCTCCAAAGAGTTTGGTACCAAAAGAGGTTTCAGACAGGGAGACAGCCTTTCGTGTGATCTCTTTAACATCCTGCTGGAAAAGGTTATACGAGAGGCAAACGTCAAAAGAAGTGGCACAATCTACACCAATAGTCACATGTTACTTGCTTATGCTGATGATATAGACATCATGGGCCGATCAGTAAAATAAGTAACTGATACCTTTATAAAGGTCGAAGGAGAATCTGCTAAAGTGGGTCTGGCGTTAAACGGTGAGAAGACCAAGTTGATGGTGTCGACGCGCAATGCGTCCATTGAGCTCGGACCGACTGTGGAAGTTGGTTCCTATAATATTAAGGTAGTAAAAGACCTCGGCACCTCCGTAAACACAACAAACGACATCAGTTGTGAAATAAAAAGAAGAATGGTATTGGCTAACAGATGCTACTTTGGTTTAAGTCAGCAGTTTGAAAACAAAAATAACGCTCTACAAAACACTGATACTACCCGTGCTGATGTATGGCTCCGAAGCCTGGGTACTTGCGCAAGCAGACATGACAGTGCTTGGTGTGTTTGAGAGAACAATTCTTCGAAATATCTACGGACCAATCTGCGTTGACGGTGAATATCGACGTCGCATGAACCACGAGCTGTATCTGCTATACAACGACATCAATATTGTTAAACGTATCGAGATGCAGCGATTGCGTTGGCTAGGCCATATCATGAGAATGAGCGATGATGACCCCGCTAAAAAGGTGTATAAACACGGACCGCTTGGCGGTGCACGCAGAATTGGCAGGCCAAGGAATAGATGGCGCAAACTAGTGGATGATGAGATGAAAAGGCGCGGTATTCCAGAAAGCGAAGAAACAAATAGAGAGAATTGGAGATCTTTTCTTAGTTCGGCCTATAGAACAAATGTTCTGTAATGGCCAGCTAAGTAAGTAAGTAAGTACTCTAGAAAAAGTTATAGAAGATGATGAAGATGAGGTTTGGCGGATTTCATGCGTCCAGAATTTATATTCTTTATGACAAGAGCTACAACTTTGCCTCCATAAGCAAATTAAAATTCTTCGCGGTTTAGAAGATATGCGCCTGCCAAAATGCTCACTTTTGATTTAATTGTTCAAGGATATTTTAATGTCCTTTTGATCCTGGAATGCAATAATTTAATATGACACCAATACCAACATCGTACGACGAGTACAAGTATTTAAAATATTTTTTTTGAAAAATGTTGACATTTGTCTGACCTCTTAAAGGTCAAAACGATGAGAAAACCAAAAATTAAAAATGCCATTGTACTCCATTTCGCCTATACTTTCAAACGTATATAGTCCGGTTCAAGTGTAATTTGGCTGTCGGACAGTGTAATGATAAAGCTTCAATCAATGAAAAAAATACATTTTTATTCCGTTTTAGATAGGTTTATAAAATTTAAAAGGGATCTGAAAAAACTATCGGAACTAGGGTTTTCGTAGTATTCTTATGCTTGAGTACTTTCAAAAATGCCTATTAGCAGTTTTTTTTTTTTGCATTTTAAGTGTGGTACAGTATAATTTGTGAGAATTTATTATTCGAAGGAAACATGTCCATATCACCGAGTCCATATTTAATTCTCACATAATTTATAGATCCGTAAAATTAAAATTTTCCAATGTCACTCATTATGCCGAACGTATAACACTATACCTTTTATACATGTTTCCTATGTAGTTCATGAAGATAGAGTGTCCATTTCATGTCTGCCCTATAGTATTTATAAATAAACATTCCCTTATATTTGAACTAGCTATTGCTATTTTACTGGTAGCGGTAATCCGTTTTAAATCTCCTCAATATGCGATTTTTAAAGTTTTCACATTTTGTTTTCATTCGATGGCACAGTCTGACCCTCCCAACTACAACATTTCTAAATCATAAATCAAAACAAAATTCTGTTCTTGTCATAAAGCATTTGTGGCGTTTACAAAGCAATCAAAAATAAACTGCAAATATTTGTTCAGTCAACAACAAAAAGTTTCGGGCTTTTTTTTTTTTTTTGGTACAAAAAAGAAAAACTCATTGTCCAATTGCAATGTAAACACATCGACGTTGTAGTCACTTTTCATTACTTTTTTTGAAACTGGACAAAAAAAGAAACGGTAGAAAACAACAACGCAATATTCTGTTATTGTCACAAATTAAATCGTTTACTAAAGGAGCCACTGACTAATGATTTGTTTTTTTTTTTTTTTTTTTTTTTTTTTTTTTTGTTTCAATAATAGCTGTGGACAATACACAAACAATTTCTTAAGTATGTCTCCAATTCTATTTAAAGGTTCAATGGAAGGGGTTGTTACGACTGTTAGCAGTCGACATGCACAATATCAACAGAAGCAAATTAAACGCAGCTAAATTAATCTATTAACACAAACATAGTAAAGGCATTAATATAATAAAGGATGATTAAACGTTTATGTCTATGTTTATTGAATCAACTGACATAGTTGGGAAACCATTGGCAAGACGGGACTATTTACAAAATTGTGTTACAAATTGCTTTCCAAAATGCTCTTGCCACGATTTGAACATGTACAGAAAAACGCAAAGAGAGAAGAATTATTACAATTAGCAGCAAATAGAGTTTTTCAAATTTGTTTCACATGCATATTCTCTGTAGTATTATGTCTTATTTATATTTTCATACATTTGTCGTAGAGCACTGTAACCAGAAAATTACATCAATCAAATCAGTTACTTCATATAATCAGAATGTTAATTTGCATCGATAACACCATTGATACATAACATGAAAAAATATGAAGGGGTTCTGATGTTCCAACTCGGGTTTGGTACCTTAGGATCCTTTGTGTCATTTCATTTGTTGATTTTGTAAATGTAAAGAAAATGTGTTTTCTTATATTTTCAACTTTAAATGGGCATAATTTATTTTTTCATATTGGATCTCCCATTTTTCTTTTCTTTAGAAGTTCGACTCTTCTAAAGAAAAGAAAAACAAGTAAAAAATTATCAGCCGGCTTTGCCGACAGAGATATACCCTCAGCCTTGAAGAAATAGACCAACATAGTTCATTATGGAAGAGGATTTTATTTTGGGAATCATATCTTTTGCATAGATATCGCGCCCATTAGTCATTTTAATGGATCATCGTACAACTTTTTGACCAGTATGCCAGGAAGCATGGACTTGCCCATGGAAAACATAATATCGCTGTAAACAGGACCACAACGAACATCATCGGTATACATTTCCAAAGGATCTTCGAACATACCCTAAACTGCACTTAGACCCAAATGTTGAATTTTGTGAGGGAGGTACCCTAAGGAGAGGACCGATATGGGCATTTTAGAATTTAAAATAAATTTGGATTGAACATTAGGAGATCCAAAGTTTGGACCAAATTGGTTGCCCCGTTCAAGAGATATCGTGCGTTCCAATTTAGTGTCATTTTTAAATATTGGGGGGAAGTATTGGTAGTTGTAGACAGGTATTGCCCATCTTCGAACTGAAACTAAGTTTGGACAAAATATGACGAAGGCCAATGATCAACTGATTTGGATTAGTTCGAGAGTTATCGTGTTCTCCAGCCACTACATATGGTGCCATAGGGGGTTTCTTACACCTATCGGGCTGTTTTATCAAGAAGTATGGTCAGGTCTGCAGGGCTTAAAGTGAACTTATCCGAAATTTTGTGTGGAAGGTACGCGAAGGAGTATTGCAACCTTATCTAATTATACCCTCAGCATTCATGCTAACTAGGGCATATACACTTTCATACGGGCCAAATGTGCCTCATCGAAATAATGGTTTTAGACCCCAATGTGTTTCGGACAATTTGGAGTCGATTGAGCAATGTCCGTCCGTCTGTCTGGCTGGAGCGCACGATAACTCCCGAACGGATAAACCGATTCTGTTCAAATTTTGGATTTCGTAATATTTTACCCAAACTTAGTTTAAATTCGAAGATGGACTGTATCAGTCCACCCCTTCCGGTACCTCCCCCACAAAAGTTTGAAAATGTCCGGAAAATTTGTACGTACGATAACTCTTGAAGGGAGTAACCGAATTAGTCCATATTTTGCTCATCGTGAAATATGTACCAGACTTAAATAAGGTTTCAATATGGACTTAATCGCTCCACTCCTTCGGGTACCTCCCACACAAAATTTCGGAAAAGTTCAGTTTAGGGCCATCTCTCGAATCGCTTTGACTTTTGTTTTAGCAACTTGTATTCACTGCCCTCCATACGACGGTTCCATTTTCATCAGGGACAAGACCATACTTCCCGAGAAAATAGTCTGAAAGTTGCAAAAAACCCCTATGAAACAGAGTGAGGTGGTTGGAGCACCAGATAACTCTCGAACGGATTTGCCGATTCGGTCCAAAATTTGGCCTTAGTAATATTTTGTCAAAACATAGTTTAAGTTTGAAGATAAGCCATATCGGTCCACTTCTTCAGTACCTCCCCCACAAAAGTTCAAAAATGTTCGGAAAAATTGTTCGTACGGTAACTTTTGAAGGGAGTGGCCGAATTGGTCCATACTTTACACATCCTAATATATCTACAAGATATAGATCAAGTTCAAATATGGACTATATTTGTCCACTCCATCTGGTACCTCCACACAAAATTTCGGATAAGTTCACTTTAAGACCTGATGTCGAAACACTTTGATTTTTGTTGAAGCAACTTGCATTCGCTGCCTCAATTACGATGGTAAAAGTTTTTTAGGGGCAAGTTCATACTTCTTGACCCAACATGGCACCATATGTTGTGGCTGGAGATCCACTTCCATAACGGTCAATGTCGATCCATTCCTTTTAGTATCTTATCCGCAAACCTTTTGATCTTTAATCCTAATCAACATTTTTGTCGGTTCAAACGCCCACAATTTTTAAAACACCCTAAATACATACGAATTTTGGGAAAAATTGTTTCAATATACACAGGCTGAGGGTATATCTCTGTCGGCAAAGCCGACTGATACTTTTTTACTTTTTTACCGGAAGGACTGGACAAAATATTACGAAAGCCAAATTTTGGGCCGAATCGGTTGATTTGTTCGAGAGTTATCGTGCGCACCAGCCAGCCAGACAGACGGACGGACATGGCTAAATCAACTCCAAATTGTTGAAACACATTTCGTCCAAACATACTTGGGGTCTAAAACCATTATTGCGATGAGCCACATTTTGCCCATATGAAAATGTATATACCCTCGTTAGCATAAATGCTGAGGGTATAATTATAGAAATCTAGAGTTGTGCAAATCTCGTTCAATTGAACAATCCGGTTCACTATCTCGTTCAATGGACTCCAGTAGTTGTATGACAAAATTGGGTATACCTAATTTCACACGTTGGTTTGTATGACGTTACTCATACGTTTTTTGCACGAGGACAGTAAACTATGAACGAGATTGCCCAACTCTATAGAAATCCTATGTGAAAAAAGTTATGAGTGTTTAAGTTAAACCTTTAAGAACCCCCGGTTTTATCTATATTTACCGTTCTTAAATTTAAAAAAATTAAGTGACCCAGAGAAACCACAAGTATTTTCGTCTTCCGTGGACTCCAATAAAATCGAATTGGTACACCAGAACCTCTGCATAATTTTGCTGAAAATTTCGCCTACATTTAACAACATATGTTATGTTAGAGAGATAAATAAATATCCTCCAAATAAAGTAGCCCAATTAACTGGGAAAAATGTTGAACTTTCTTAACAAATATGTAACAAAACAAAAACAAGAATAAAGATAAATATGCTTAAAAAAGATAAATAAATGTTAAAATCCCTGTTTGTTTGTTCACAGCCATTTATGTTACCAAATTGTCTGGATAAAGGCAAAGTCCTTAAGTAGGCGATAATGTACTCGTCTACAAGGAGAAAGAAAATCTTTTTTAAACTTTGTCTAAACACACACAACAAATATGCCTAAGATCTGAGCCACAGGTGTTCGTTCGTTCATATTTACAAAAGTCTACTTTTTATGCTTGGCAGCAAATTTATCTTTTCTCCTGCCAAGACATTAAGAACAACACCAAAGTTTTTCCAAAGAATAAACAGTGTGGAATTTGTCAAATAAAAAAGCTAAAATAAATTGTCTACCTCCTCATTGTCAAAGGAAGTAAATATGACTTAAACTTTTCGCAAGGGAAAGACTTCTTGGAATAATTATGTTGACCGTTATGGTGATGTAAATTCAACGAGTCATTAATTTTCTCATGTTGTGATGACAAATTTCATTGGACACGCCCGTCACAGCTACCACCTTCATTTTGTGGCCATTTGCTTTACATTTGCTTAGTCGAGATGAATGAGAAGAAATAAGATATAAATAAAATCAGAAAGCGTAAAGTAATTCATTGTTAATTAATTTTGCTCATTATTTACGTGCCCTCTTGAATAAATATGATGGACTATATTCAAAATGGAAATAAATCAAAAGACCACAACAGAGGTTGTAACCTGAAAATAAGACGTTCATTTTCTCATTTCTTGAGCTTTATGAAATTGTAGGCATACAACCCATACATGTATATTCCCGCGTACAGAATAAATGTGAATATATTAATAATTATATTTTCCATAGTCGCACACATTGTGAACATCAGACCACCCTTCTGACGTGTTTCCGTAAGTCGAAAGTTCTTTCCGACGTGTTCTACCGACTTTTGTCCGAATTCTGACCGATTCGTCTGGGAGATTTTTTTTCTCTCATTGAAAGGACTTTTTCTATTTTCGCTTGTGCTACGTTAACGATATAGTTTTGATAAAGTACGAACAAAAAATAATTATGTAATGAATTATATTAATTGAGCTATCATGACCTAAGGAATTTGTATTGGAAAATCAATGCCCCACACATCCAAGAAATGTGATACGATCTTTTCGCTGGTGGTTATTCTGCTCATCGGGCATATCAAATGTGATTGGCTAGACAAAATTCGATTTTTGATAACCCCTTCTTATAGGAACATTATGGCAAATTTGCAGATATGAAATACTTTGTATCAAAGTCTGTCCTTCGTCCTAATAAGACAACAGAAAAAATAACTGTTCGGCTTTTAATTTCATGAAGAATTTCTGTATCAAAGACAAACTGGCATTTTTATTTCGCAGGAGATTTGCAGCAGAAGATGATATGCTTTCCCTTCATTTTGTATGTTGGCGATTGTTTTTTTCTTAGTGTTTTAAATTTCTATTTTGTTTGTTAGCAGTTTTCGAGGTTGTAACATCACTTTAAAGGGTTATCCCTAAAAAAATAATTTTTCATAATTTTTCTACTTTTGGAATTTTTGTCGTTGAAAAATATTGCGTAGTATTGGAGTAAATGGCTACCCAGCAAAAATATGGATGCGTTAGTCATTATTAGACAGCGGAATCCCATGCAAATGCATGTCGTCATCATAAATGCGGGAAGACGTAACCCACATGAAAATCGAAATTCGTTTTTTTTATGGAATCTGATACATCAAGCTAAAATACATGCTCTCATATATAAGAAATGCCAAAAGACGTACCAACATACTGTAATTTTCATAAAACACAAAAGGGGTAACTCACATTATTTGGAAATTAAACAGCAGTACAAACAATGTAATCAGAGGGAGGGATTATTGAGTATAATGTATAATTTCCACGTGGGTGGATCCGGTTATTTCACCCGAAATTCCAGGTTCAAAACCGGGTTTTACTGAACCGATTACTACAAAATGGGTAACGTATGAAAGCTTATGGAAATACCTATCACATGGTTTAGTTACTTTAACAGATTTGCCTCTTACTCGGCTTATTTCTCCATATGTAAAATTTGACTCTTAGGTGACCATATCACAGGAATAGTAGCTTTTATCAAAAATCACAAAGACCATTCTTTTAGTTAATTTTTAAATCAACAATTTTACTTTAGACGGTTTTGGTCTTACAGAAAAAATCCATAATTGAAATATTTGAAGATGATGACAGAAGACCCATGCCCTGATTTAAATAAACATCTAAAACGCACATATCGCTCATTTACTCAAAGAGTGACATAACTCAAAAAATGCGTTTTCTGAGTTAGCAATTTCTATTTTTTCTATGACTTTCACTTTATCATCGGGATACAGCTCATTTACTACGAGTTTGACACAATTCAACAAAAAAGGTTTTTGAGTTTATGAAGCACTAAAACACTTCAAATCATGCTCGATCTTACAAAGAAAGTTAGCTCTGATATCTGGGTAGCTGTTTGCAAAATATGGTCCAAGTAGTTGTTTTATTTTTTGTGTAATAATATTTTTAAGTTGTGAAGCCAAAAGTTTCAATCGCCAAAAAATCGTTTTTCTCAAAACCGGATTTTTTGAGATGTGTCACTCTTTGAGTAAATGGGCGATATGGAAAACGATATGTTAATCGGACAAAAGGAAGTGGTTATTCGGAAGGCAATGCAAGACAAATGATGTAAAGCAGGTCGTCTCGATATTGCTCATATTTCCAAGAGAAGGAACGAACGGAAATATTCAAAATTTGAGGCACTGATACGAAAACATGTATATGCTCAAAATTCACGTCGTTCTAATACAAAGATGTATTCTTTTAAGACGGATACGATTAGGCTGTAAGTTTGCAAAATATATTCTTGTCAACCAACCCATGGTGTAATGGAGATAATTGGATAAATTCAACTGATTGTAGTAATAAACTGCGAGTATTGCCTTTTGATCCTAGTAGTATCATTTTTTTTTAAACTGATATCAAAGACGACTACCAGATTCTACCACAGAGAAGTTCCGGAAATTTTGAGGCAGTGAATCCTCATCAGATGTACACACAAAGGCTAAAAGTTTCAAAAAAGAAATTTCAACACCAGCAAGACTTAAAACACTTAATTCCAAGTGATTGTCATTACTTTTATGACAACATTCCTTATGAGAATTAAAAGTTACATTTAAATTGTTGCAGATCACTTAATTTATATTAACTATATTTTGTCCATAAATTGATTAAATACAATAATAATTATAATATTCCAGATTTAAATATCGTCTAAAACAATATTGTGATGGTAGGAATATACAGTTCACCTAATTGTGGTCCATTGAAATATCACCGTTAAGACTGGGAATTGAACCCAATACCTTCAGATTGCTAGTTTAAAGTTCGCGTAGGCCAATAAGCCAGTTCTAATTTGATTATAATTTTTCATTTATACTAGTTCCTTAATATATATGCTCAATAAACCGTGGGTTACGTCTTTTGGCATTTCAAAATAATACGATACCAAAAGACGTAATCCACACAGCTTCTGAAATTCTGATAAAAAATTTAATTTTTTCGAAATATATATTTCTTCTCTGTCTTAAAACACGATACTAAAAATTTTCGATATTTTATAAAACCGTTTTCATTTTATAACGTTTTTTGCTTCTCCTGCAAAGTTTTAGTTTTGTGGGTTACGTCTTCTGGCATTTATGGTGACGATATATGGTTAGGATGGTCGTATAGAAAATCTGATTTGACAGAAACTCTTTTTATTACAAAATAAAACGAATTAGTCCCAGAAAATTTTGCATATTTTGCATATCGTACATATTTTTACATATTTGCATAAAATGAGCATATGCAAAACCATATGCAAAAATATATTCAAGGATTTGTGGTCTAAATATCCCACCGAAATGGCTGAAATTTGGTATTAAGTCTTCGTTAGGTTACCTACCGATATTCGGTATTTTGAAAGGTGTTGCCTCAATATGTTTGATATTGAGAAATGACTGAAAATTGGTATTTAGTCTTCGTTGGGGGTATTAAACATTCCATCGGAAATTTGTCGGCATAGGCCCACGTCTTCATATAGCCCCCATAGAATGGTACCTCCCAATTTTCGGTATTTTGAAGGTTGTGGCCTCAATATCCCACCGAAATGACTGAAATTTGGTATTTAGTCTTCCTTGAGTGTAAAAAACGTTCCACCTAAAATTTTTCGGTATAGGTCCACGTCTTCATATAGCCCCCATAGAACGGTACCTCTGCATTTCTGATATTTTGAAGGTTGTACACCCAATATCCCTCCAAAATGGCTGAAATTTGGTATTAAGTCTTCCTTGAGGGTAAAAAACTTTCCACCTATGTTTAGGTTCAGGCCTTCATATAGCCCCCATAGAACGATACCACCCGATTTTCGGTATTTTGAAGGTGAGGTTTCTACATTTCTCTGCTTTATTGACTTGTCTGAAATATTTGTTGCATAATGTTGCATATATCATATGTTTCGATTGCAATGTAATCAGAAGCCAAAAATAAGCTCAGTCCCAAAATTTGACATGAATCGGACCAAAAATAGGGGTTGCATAAAATTCCGCTGTCTAGTCATTATGTAACCCATTACAAAGTAATGTAAACAAAAAATTACTTGGCACAGAGCGTGTGTGTCCGACTACTAATCCGAGGGTTGTGTGTTCAACGCTCACCGTCTGCCGGGTACTTTTTGTAAAAAAAAAAAAAAAACAAAGAGCAGTTGGTGGTGCACATGTAAGCGTTTAAACATTCCTTAATGGTCGTACGCGTGGCCTAGTGTGTAGTGTGTTCTGCAACAAATCAGTAGTTCGCATGATCAAAAAAAAAAACATACATATGTTTTTAGCTTATTTTTCTACTTCCAGCGGCCATGAAATAACTAGTTATTCTAATGGTTGTAGAATAACTAGCAATTCAGTGCGACATGTCCTTGTTAAAATAATGGGTTAGTAGGGAGTTTTTAAGTAGTTACGACTACCAATGGTTACTATAGAATCCCATTAATTAGTAAGGATTTTTTTTTGCTGGGTACCTCTGCGATACCCTTTTTTGTAAAAGCGTTTCGCGGTGCCAACGCTAGCTCGAAAACGGATGGGCCAATCTTCGCATTTTTTGTGGGTGTTTTAAGATTATATTAAAAAATTGTGAACTGTAAAAGACAAAATTTGATTTTAACGAAAAAATTTACAGTGCATAAAATTTAAAAAAAATCTATCTCGCTTTAAGACACTCTTTATATGTATTTAATAAGGTCACCAAGCCATATGAAGATCGGTCAATTCATTTTTGAGCTATCATTGGCACCGGCTTCATTTCGAGAAACACGCGTTAAAAGTTTCTATGCTACATACAAATCACAAAAATTGTTCTCTTCCAATGCTCATATCTCAGCCAATTTTGCACCGATTAACTTGAAATTTTTTTGCAGCATACTCTATACTACCTATTCTTCAAAATAAGCCAATATTTTTTGGACTTTTTTGAAAGTGATATGTGGAGGTAACATCTTAATCTATATATATAAAAGAGTTTAGTGAGTGATTGAGTGAGTGACTGACATATCATCGCCCAGACGATACCGCTGAAGTTAGAAAGCTGAAATTTTCACTATGGGTTGCTGTCGGTCTGTTGGGGTGAGATAAGGCTGGGTAGAAGGGTACGAAAAGTACTAAATATGGTAGCCTTTGTATTAGGCAAGCGGGAAGAGCTAGAATTCTGAAATTTGGAATGAGGGTAACTGATGGAGAGCTAGAAAGATGTACCAAAGGGTTTTTGGAAATTCGACCTATAAGTGTACGAAAAGTTACTAAATTTGGTACCAATTGTATATTTTGAGCGGATGTAGCTACAATCTTCATATTTGGTATGGGAATCAAGGTTGAGAAGTGGTGTTGATAAAAGGAAATGATTTTGGAAGTTCGTACTTATGTATACGAGAAGTACTAAATGGTACTAAATTTGGTACCATTTGGATTTGGGTGAACGGATAGAGCTGAAAACCTGAAATTTGGAATTTAGATTACCGTTGAAGTGTACGATTGAGATATGGGGGTAGTTTTGGAAATTCATACTTATGTGTACGAAAAGTACTGAATGGTACGAAATTTGGTACAATTTGGATTTAGATAGACATGAAAACCTGAAATTTGGAATTAAGATTACTGATGGAGTGAAGGATTGAGGTAGTTTTAGAAATTCTTACTTATGGGTACGAAAAGTAGTAAACGGTACTAAATTTGGTACAATTTAGATTTGGTTGGGCGGATAGAGGTGGAATCCTGAAATTCGCAATTACTGTTGGAGATAGTAATTGAAATTCGTACTTTCATATGAAAAGTATTAATGGTATTATGAATAGATGTGGAATTCGGAAATTTGGTATTGTAGCCGTTGTTGGTGTGTAGGGTTGAGATATGGATGTAGTTGTGGATATACGTACAATAAGTGTACGAAAATTACTAAATGGCACAAAATTGGATCCAAATTGTTATTGTGTAAAGGGGTAGAGCTGAAATTGTGAAATTCGGTATTAGTATATCATTTGGCGGTTAGAGTGAAGATAAAGAGGAAGTTTTGGAAATTCGTACTAATGTATACGAATAATACTAAATCGCGGTTGGGATATAGTTTTGGATAAAAGGAAGTAATTTTTTAAACTTATACATACTATAAGTACTAAATTTGGTACCAGTTTGGTGTTGCATGATGGGATATAGGTGGAATTTCGAATTGTTGTATGAGGGATTGTATTGATGTTTAGATACGGACTTTTTGAAATGCATACAAATTCTGAAATTAGACTAAGGACTGGATGATTTATTGAGAAATACGAAATGTACTAAATGCTATTAAATTTGACGTTGGGTGTAGCAATGAAGATGGAATTATATCATTAGTGCGTGAAAAGTATAAAATTGCAATAAATTTGGTATTGGGCTAAGGAATAGAAGTGAAATTCTGATATATTATTGATTTATCAGGTTCATTGGTCGTACAATAAGTGGTCGTACAATAAGTGTTTAATACTTCTATTAAATAATACTAAATATTGAAGCACTGGCATTGGGTGAATCGATAAATGAAATTTGTTATGAGGATAACTGTTTAGATTTTATCAGAATGTTTATTTAAATCCGCCTTTAAATGTATGAAAGGTTTCTACATGTAATACCATTGACATTGGGTGAACAAGTAGAGCTAAAACTGCAACATTTGAGCTAAGTTCCTGGATTTTAAAAATTGTACTGAATAATGTACTATTGTTTCTAGGTTAACACGAATTCGGTTTCTAAATAATGTACTGAAATCAAAAAGTCAAACGTACCTTTTCAACAAAATTGTTTTTATCTTTGTTGTCTATTCTAAACGTCATAGTAAGTTCATTTGAAAATGTAGATCTATGCGGCTAATGTAATGTAAAAACTTTCTTACATCCTGAGAAAAAAAGGCCTAAAATTAAATGTCTCAAAAATTAACTGTTATATAGGGTAACATCTTCTGAATAATGGTTTTCTACATTTTGATATCACAATTTCCAAAATTCGGTTGGAAAATGTGGTAAAATTTTCAAAATACCCACACCGTTCTAATAAAAAATGGCCTGGAATTTAAAATGTAGGACTCTGTTGAAGTGTAGAGGTCTTTTTTTCAAATTCGAACAAAACGTACATATACTAGCAGTACTTAAAAGAAACTAAATATCAATTCAAATAGGTGTAAGTACATCAAACTTTTCAGTGTTATCGATATTAAATATTTTTTTTTTGTATATTATTCCTTTTCCGCTTACGAAGTAGCGGGCATTTTGCTAGCATTTTATAAGACTTTACTTTCGAATTTTGTCCCAAAAATCGGAAAGCACTTCAGAGTTTGGACCAATGGCTGTACAAATGTCCTTTAATAAATCATATATCCATACAATATTTTATCAGAGCCCAAAAGTCGGCAAAAAAGTCGATATTAAAGTTGACAAGGGCTGGACAATCGTTTTTCTCTAAAATGTATAGTTCTCCTTTCTGTCAAAATGTCAAATCTTCCTATCTTCTAGACTTATCCTACATGAAAAAAAAAGATTATACAGACAAAAAATTCAAGATAACTGTTCTATTTTTCTGAACGGAAATTTGTTTTTGCTACATATGTTATTAAATTTGAATCTTATTGAAATAAAAACAAATAATTAAAAAAATCAATTGAATATGAATGAATCCAGTAACTAATTTTAATTTTGAAAAACACGGAGATGTTATTTTAAGAGCAGAATTTGATTGCATTAAATTGTTGTTCCGTTAGAAATTCAGGAAATGAAAATTTCATACGAAAATATAGGAAAATGTACATAACAAAAAATCCTCTAGGCTTACATCTCCACAGCTAGCAGGCAAACAGCTGAACTATAAAAACATGCCAGCCACAATACCAACAACAAACCGACGCCCAGAGCAAAGTTTCACATTCGTTGGTATGTATGTTCATCATCAGCTATGTATGCAAAAATTCAATTTTTTCAACATATCATTGATTCGAATGCCAAAAGGCGTTTGCACCAAACATCACAGATTTTTTCCTGTCATTGAAAAATGAAATTATTGTGTATGGGTGGGTGGTTGAGTGTGGACAGAGAGAGGAGAAACAGTTAAAGAGGTGTGTGTGTGTGATGTATAGGCAAATACTCATGCCACTCATAATGTTGCTTACATTCTGGTTCATTGATTGGACATAACAAATCAATTGAGCAGAAACTGTAACCGAATAAAGCAGAGCACATGGAAAATAAAACGACAACAACATTATTCTGTACTTTCGCTTATAATGTGAATAAAAATATCGTATCCTTATTCTCGCATTATCCTCTGGTTATGTGAAGCGTCATAACAATTGATACCAAAAACACGTTGCCGAGGATTAAATATGCTGTTGTGTGTTTTTTACGTTTTATTGAGTTTACATACAAACACACTTGTGCGTCAATATATCCCTTTAAAGGAATAAAAATGGATTAAAACTGATATATAGAGGCAGAACCGAACATGACATACACTACACCTGTTGTATACGAACATTTTTTGAAAGAAACTGTGTTGGAAATTATAATTTCGTGCAAAAGAAAAGTGGGTAGGAAAGGAATTTGCCGTGAAAAGCGCAAATATAAGTGTTAAGTTAGATCGAGACATATATATATGTATATATATGGAAAGATTATTAACCTTATATTCCTCCAGTTGTGGTTTGAGACACGTTAACAAATGTCATAAATATGTATTTATTTATGTAGGGTATATACACGAGTACACATACACGTGATTGGATGTCCATATAAATACATTATTGACATCCTACGAGAAGAAAATTGCTGTCAACATGGGTGGAGGCTGAAATAATTTTAGCCACAAACCACCGTAATGTTCCAGGTCACCACCAATCGGTGTGATAAATATTAATGAAATCACAAAGTGCCACAGAAACTTTGGGCGTATGGGTGAATAAATGAATGAATAAATGTTAATAATTAATTTAAATTAATTACAATGGCTTTTTGTATTTAAAAAGTCGATATTAATATGCACTTTAAAATACATCATCATAATACAAGTTTATGTGTATACCGCGATTAATACGGCCAAATGAGATTTTAATGACATGTCTCCCCTCTTTTCTTATAATTATTAATTATTCCCGTTGCAAAACGTTTGTTTGCAATATCAGACAAATGATGTGTATACCACGACTGTATTATCCTATAGCAGGATATAATGTTTATAAGGAGGTAAGGTGAGGCTGGTGGGCAAAATAATTAATATGTTGTTACCAGGTGCTGTAAATGAAGCGTCGGTATTGATAGTTAGGTTGGTGGGTGTGTGTATTTTGCAAGTCAGGCAAAAATCCTTTGTTATCAGTTATTGCCTTAACATCCTTCGCTCTATTTACATAATTACAAATTGTTATTAGCTTTCTGTGTTTGAGTGTATGTGAATATTGTTAAGCTATTAATTACAATAATTGAATACCGTCAATATGCATTCTTTGTCATTCTTGGAACTGATTATCACATGAATCTTCCTTAGTACAACATCAGATAAAAATAAATACATATTGAACTCAACCCCCCTTTTAATATAGACAGGAATACGACAAGTCGAAACGAGGTATGAGTCAAAAAGGCTGTATCTACTAGTACATCATCATCATGCCCAATGTTCATTGATATGCCTTATCAATTATTCTTCAAGGAAATGGTACTCACTAATCCATCATAAGCAGAACGAATAGAATATATAAATGCAATGGAAAGATAAAAACTAAATAATTAGTATTGGAAAGTCATGGTAAATTGTCCAAAGTGGATAAAGAGGTTATGGCCACTTATTGAGCACTGAAAATACATTTTTCATGAATTTTCTACAAGAAACCTACCTAACTTGTTTAAAAGATATTGTTTTCACCTGAAATGTCACAGCTTGAGCTACTTTTTTGTTTAAAAATATTGCACAGTATTCAGACAATTGGCCATCTACGAAACACTGTTTCTATTAAAGTAGTTCGCGGTGCCCACTGTAGCTCGAAAACGAATAAACCGATCTGCCTATGTTTTTGTGAGATCAGTAAGAGCCTAATAATCTTGTCCTAAAGCGAAACGGAAATTAAAAATATCCATTTTTAAAAATATGGTGAACTGTCCAATTTAAAATTTCGATTTTAACTAAAACAAGCAGAAAAGTATCAGTCGACTTTGTCGACAGAGATGTACCCTCAGCCTGTGTGAATTGGTTTAAAGAATTTTGGGCGTATGGACTTGCCGACAAAAATAAAGGAATGGACCGACGTGGTACATTTCGGAAGTGGGTCTTATTTTGGCAGATATTCCTTTCGTTGGACACCATATAATTTAGAGCTTTTGGACCATTATATCAGGAAACATGGGCTTGCCCACGAAAAACATAATATCGCTGTAAACACTGCCATAAGAAAACTGCACTTTTCCGCAATTGTGTGTAGGGGCTGGACCGATATAGTCCATATTCGAAATTCATCTATGTCTGGTAGAAATATTACGATGTGCAAAGTATGGATCAAATTGGTAAGTCCCTTCGGGAGTTGTTTTTGTGAAAAATGTTTCATTTTTGTGGGGAGGAGTGGACCGATATGGCCCTCCAAATTGTCTGAAACGGATTTCTCCCAAACTTAAATGGGGTCTAAAACCATTATTTCGATGAGGCACATAGCATAAATGCTGAGGATATATATATTGATAGTTTTTTCGCCATAAATACGTCAAAAATTGTTTTAAAGTCTCTAGCTTAACGACAAGCCTGTAGATAGAGCATACAGTCTTATCTCCTTTCTTGTGGACGGGACACAGAATGCTCAGGTTCCAATCGCCGAGTACGCATTATTCCTGCCAGATGGTGCTAACATTTTCAGCGTGTCGCTTCCGGTTTTGAACAGCCCGGCTGGTAAGCCATCGACTCATGTTGCCTGAAGAGTAATTCAGCCGGTCTTTACCTCATTTTGGCCGGGCGGTATACATTCAATACCATCTTCGGGGATTAGATCTGTTGTATCTACTTCGTCTTCGCTAGTATTGGAAACCAACAGTTTGGAAAAGTGATATTTCCATATCCAGAGTACACGGTCTCTATCTGTTAACAAATTACCTTACCTTTCTCTGCAACAGGATGTGCCTGTACCAAAGCCATCAGTTTGATGTTTTACTCTTTGGTAGAATTTTCGCACGTCATTCTGGCTCCTGTACATCTTGATTTTTTCACACTCCTACTTTTCCATTTCTCTCTTTTTCCTGCGGATAAGACGTTTCACTTCTCTCCTTTTCTGCCCGATACCTCTCTGGTGCGTTTTGCCTTGCTACTGATTGTAGAGTAGCCCTATATGCCGTATTTTTCTCTTCGGTAACAGCACGATACTCCTGGTCATACCATGGGTTCCTTGGTGGACGTTTCTAGTATTCAAGTATGGATGTTGAGGCTGTTTGCATGGAGTTGGAAATACTTTGCCATTGTGCTGACATGTTATCTAGACGAGAAGTGCTTTGATTAAGCATTTGAACCAGTTGAGTGGAATATGCTGTAGCTATCTGTTGTGATTACAGCTTACCAATGTCCAACTTTCGTGGTGTGTCTGTTCGTACTTTATTTACTGCATTTAATCGAGTACGTACCTTTGCTGAAACGAGGTGGTGGTCCGAGTCTATGTTTGCTCTTCGAAACGATCGTACATCCAACAAGGTCGATGAATGTCCTCCATCTCTCAAAACGTGATCAATTTGATATGTTTCCTTGAAGAGCGAAATTATACCTATCTTAAAAAAAACCAACAAAATCGGAGCATGTTTAGTAGACCATCTAGCCTCCATCGATAATTTCTTCCAGAAGCGCAATCGTGTTTTATCTCCATTAAAACAGTTTTTCTTAACGACACACAATGGAAAAAACATCCCACAATAATTAGCTCCGAGTTGCAAAGGGTTCTGTCAAAATGTTCAGTGTGAATCACCTTCATGAAGAGACCAGATTTAGATATCCTACATTTTGTTAAGTTGTTCCTTCCCACATATCCCAAGGAATTTCTTTATTTCTAAAGTCAATGTGGCGACGAAAATCATGTTTTTCTTTCTGTATTATGACAAACACTCGGGGAAGTCTGTCTGGCATCCTTACGACATGACAAAGTTATTTGTGTAGTCTTTGGCCGGATCTACATCTTCACATAAAAATATGAAACAAAATCTTGCAATTAACCCTCAAAAATTGTCTTCGAAAAATGTTGAGTGGTTTGGTTTGAGTCACAAAGCCGCGCCTATCATGAGTATTTCTTCGTCTATACATTAATTAGTCTATGGTTACATTAACTAAATATCATACAATATTTAAACAAAAAGTTACCCCTTTTCCTATAAGTACTCGTAATTGCCAACTAAATATTTATTTCCAATGCTAAAATACTGGAATGAAAACACTCATTTGATTGAAAACCCACCAACAGACGTCAACACACAATTTATAGCTTATGACAAAAAAAGAACCGCAATACATATTCTAAAAATAGAAAGTGTGATTTTGTAATCAAAATCCCCAAAACGACCATCATTCACAAGTTGCATTTGTGGTGTCGTGTAAATCACTTGAAAACGCTTTGCCACAAAAAGAGCATAAAAATGACTAAACGTAACTATGCACCGAACACAAGGAAGAAATACTGCAGGATAACAAATAAAAACTGCAGATTAAATATTTATTTGCAAAGAGCGGCTATGCCACACAGAGGGCCACACCAAGAGCGTGAGGGTACAACGAACGAGGTGGTTGAATGAATTCAACAAGAATGAGTGGGCGGGTGACTGAAGTATCCTTAGGCAAATGTGAATGCGGCAAAAGAGGCAACCTTGATCTCAACATGGTACTCATGGCAGCAATACGCACCTTCACCCCACATCCAC
This sequence comes from Musca autumnalis, assembly GCF_047663935.1. Taxonomy (NCBI): domain Eukaryota; kingdom Metazoa; phylum Arthropoda; class Insecta; order Diptera; family Muscidae; genus Musca; species Musca autumnalis. Next base: position 1,558,429 of record NW_027411755.1, on the reverse strand, counting down.
AACAAAGGCATTATGTTATGACAGTCACCTTCGTATAGGCATTTCATAGGCACACAAAGTCCAATGGACAGCCATAGACATACATTCACATGTGAACATATGTATGTACATATGTGCGAAAGTGACATACAAGCTTTGTTATATGCTATGGGTAAAAATCCTTTTTATAGCATTTATAAATGAAAGTCAAACAGACATATGACTTTTAAGGGGGCCACAACGTGCACACACATACACTCAGTAGTCACACATATCCCTCGTGTGTGTTGGAAAAATCAAAAATTCAACAAGTTGTTAGCTGACTTCTCTTCAGCTCATACATTTTGTGTCGGTCTATGTTAGACATGAACGAACATTGAATAAGGCCTTAGTTGTGTAGAAACTGTTGCTTGGAAATACTTTTAAATGCTCACCCACACAAACAGTGGAAAGCGAATCTGTTGTATTCATCATGGTCTAATGACCTTCATTTATTTTATCATTCTCTTCTTGCCCGATTCTGGGTAAGGAAATTTCCCGCACATCTATGCTTTCCCTTGCATCGTTTTGTTAGTCATTCGCCTTCGCCTTTTGTCCTTGTTCAGTTTTCATGGTCCCTTTGAAGAGCAAACAAACGAACAAAACACAGTTTTTCTGCTGTTGGTTAAGTATCCGTTTTCTTTTCTCGCTCTCTCTTTCACTTTCTATTCTCCCCTTCGAAATTTCTTGTCAGATGAGGAAATATTTCAAGTATTCTGTTTCAATAATGGTCTGCTAAGGTAAAATGTGCGAAAAATACCTGGGCTTATGCCATTGTTAATAAAAGGATGAAGATGATGATGACAAGTTCTTCAACAAGAGTATCTCTAATTGCATAAGTATGCCTTTGTGCATTTTTTTTGGAAAAGAGACTAGAATTACAACAAAGAACAACAAAGATTTTCCAGTAGAAAACTTATCAAACAAATAATGACATATAATAATATATAACTGTCTTTAAGACATTAGTGCAAACAATATTAATTATGTTATATATCGTCATCTGGAATACCCAAAGACGTAACTAAAAAAAACATACGTTTATAGGAGAAGAAGAAACGTTATAAAATGAAAACTGTTTGAACACTTTGGGCATTATCAATCAGTTATGAGTAAACAATAACCCAAAACCGCGGAAACGCTTTGTTTTGGAACAACATTTGCAATGCTTCTTGATTTTGGAAATTCCATTTCTTGCTTTGTTAAAGGTAGAAGCTTGAAATTTTGCAAGAGCTTTATGTATCAGATTCAACAAAAAAAAAATGCATTTCGATTTTGTTTGAGTTATGTCTTTGAGTATTTCATGTGACGATATGTATAAAGGTTACTTTCATTTTCACATGCCCCCACGCATTTAATTAATTCAGGATAACAATCCTAGAAGGCATTTCTCTTCTTTTTTGCTTTCCCCTTTATAAAAAATGTATTATCTTCTTAACGTTAAATAAAATAAAGACCTTAGTAAAGAAACTAAAAGCGATTTTTTTTCTAAACGATGAATTTTACTTCAAATTAAAGCAATCCCCGGCCATAAGTCCCTCCGCAATGTTTCTTCCTTGCCCATGGCATAATTGTTTTTTTTTCTTGTACTTCAAACAATAGCAGCCTTAAGACGTTTAATTTTAATTAATAAAATATGATTTTTTACTGGTACCTTTGATTTTTCCACCACCCGCTCGCTCATTGATTAGATGTTTTCTTGAGTGAATCTGAGACCAAGAAAAGGAACGAAACAACAATTGAAGCCACAAAAATATGAACTTGCTAAAGCTCATTAGCACCAACAAATTACTTTTTTTTCGTTATTGGTGGCGTTGTCTTGCCTCCATCCAAGAAATTCTTTGGAGCATCGCCCCTTGGCTTGTTTAAGTTTTAACCACGGAATTTGTTTTGTTTACTTCATCTTTCGACCGCAAAGGCGTATTTCGTTTCGCTTTCAATGAGTTTATTTTCAGTTTTACTTCATTTCGATTTTTTGTTGTTATTGGTGCGATTTTTGTTGTAGCGGGGTTTTGTATTCTTGGCCAAAAACATGAAACGAAAATCATTTTCTGCTTAATTTTTTTTCTTTCTTTCATTGACGAACATGAATTGCGTGAGAATAGCAGTCGACAGACAATACAAACCGTTAAAATATGAAGAAGTGAAACTGTGGTCTAGTCGGCCCTAACTTGACTTATTTTCAAGAGCATGTCTGTCGGCCCGTCACATGTTTTCGATTTCTTCCTTCTTTTGTGTAATGTAATGATTTTGTCTGGTTTTTTTTATTAATAATGCTTATGACATTCTATTGTTTAGATTTTTTAAATTGGCTGTAATACTTGGTATGGAAAATTAGTGAATGGTGGTGGAGAGGGGGAAACCACAAAAATATCAACAATGTCCGCTTTGTTTTAAATTCTCAAGCACGAGATCACTGAACTTTTCTTTGCTCAACAGTGTAGCGTTTTAAATAAGATACATTCCTTCTTCATTAAATCTCCTTTCCTGAGTGGTATTATTGAGAATCTACTTTGCAGGGAAAACATGTACCACCGCACTGAAAAGCATTAAAAATCCTCCATCATTTGAAACCATTTTTCTTTTCCAAAACGTAAGTTTGTCGTCAACAAAAAACACAACAACAATCTATTTAATTCCACAGACATCTAAAGATACATGAATAGCCATTGCCCAGGGCATACTTAATTCAATTTTTATTTCCTAAAAGAAATACACTTTGTATATGTCTGTGTGTTGGTTGCATCAAACATTTACAATTGAGTATCAATTTGAATATTCTACAGGTAAAGTAAAGGATAGTCGATAAAGTTATCAACCATCCTAAAGAAAAACAGGATGAAACAGTAAAATGATAGAACAACAGTTTATTTTATTTCACATAAAAAATAAATTGAATTTTATTGCACAATGACCAACAAAAAATACGAAACTAAAAACCCCAAACAAAAAAAAAAAAAAAAAAAACAGTAAAGAAAGAATCAAAGGCGGACTGAAACGGCTATATGATACCATACACCACTTTGAAAATTTGCTTCCAAATTCTATTAAAAATTTGGACTTAAGTTTAAATTGAATGATGTGACATACGAGTATGTTTGTAAGTGAGCAATATTTGAAACTATTATAAATAATAAACTCCATATCATGCCAAATTCGAAGGAGAGATTAGTAACATTATTCTAACTTGACTTCACATTGGAAGAACTATTTAGTTGGTGTCTGTAAGTTTTTTTAACTCTTAAAGGTAATTATGTCAGGAACTATCGATTTGTCACCGAAAAAATACCGTCATAATAGGGACCGCAAGGACTATTGCTGTAAACATTTAAAAACAAGCCGAGTCTCGAGGAGATACCCGAAAGAGTCGATCCATATAGTCCATATTAGAACATGATCTATGATGTGTAAAGTTTGGACCAAATCGGTTACCCCCTTCGACAGTTGTAGTGTGCACCATTTCAGCGAAACTTGAATTTTTGTGGGGAGGTACCCGAAGGAGTGGAACGATCGACTTATCTTCGAACTTGATGTAAGTTTGGACAAAATATTAGAAGTACCAAAGTTTGTTTAATCCGCCCGAGAGTTATAGTACGCACTGATCAGCAAGATAGGACGACAGACAGCCAGACGGACCAATCACCGCTCCAGATAGCTGCGCACCATTACCTCAGATGCTTGGGTAGCTGAAATAATTTTCCGGGACGTTAGCGCAGCTGCAGGCGGTTGATACAATCCTGTTGGTGAAATACCCGAAATTAAATCAACTTTCCCAGCACAGGCATCGGGATTAGCAAATGAGTATGGGCAACATAAACGAAAAAAGTCGCTAGACCATCTGAAGCAATGCAACATTGGTACAGGATAGAGTAAAATGTCAAGCTGTGGCCAATGGTTAAATCACTCTCGAATCCGAGAGTGTCGTGACAGTGACAGATACGGAGAGACGAGAGAGAGTTGCAGGGGAAGAGGAGTGTGATACGCCGCATAAGAGCCGTCTCAGCCGGGAGGTAGCAAATTGGGCCCAGGCGATATCATTTGAAAGTGTGCTAATTTTTTCGTTAGTCACTCATAATCTACCAGATGCCAGGAAAGGATGCCAGCAGAGGCAAATCGTATAGACCGATTTCTCTCCTGTTTCCAGTAGCGAAGATCCTAGAGGCACTGTTCCTTGATTATAAGTAATTTCCCATCATCAGCCTACATTCCGGAAAATACTTAGTACCACAACAGCATTACACGCCATATCCACACATGACAGTCAAGGACTGAAGTATAACAGGCCGTGCGACCGAATAGGCATGGCGGCTCTTGACCTATTGAAGACCTTCGATACCGTCAACCTTGCCAAGCTGTTATTGGTCATAGGGGTCATAGGGAAGACTTCTTTCCAACCGTGTATGAAACGTTGGATAATCAATTATACAATGTGTGAAAGCCATTTTTGTAAAATTCAGAAATAAGTAGCCTACGAACTGGAAGTGAATCAAGTAGTTCGTCAGACGTGAAAGCGAACTGTTTAATCTCTACCTTTCTCTACCGTACCTTTCTCTACATAGCTGACTTAGTACAGCTCTTTCATCTGAGGAATATAGACGGTTGAAATGAGGCTCCCCCTGAACATATTGGTCGATGATGTCCTGATTTCGACCACTAACTATTTGGTGTAACGTAGAATGTTTAAGTAGTTCGCCCAGGCTACAACTATTTGCGACAAGATCAGAAGTTTCTAACGTCGCTGGCCGACATCACTTAGGTTGCTGACAAAGAAATTTTCTTGATCTCTTACAAAGCAATAGACGGGCTGTGGTAAGCTATGCGACGCCAATGTTTTATGCACACAGTGGTAGAATATTCGAACCTGGCAGAATGTCGCCCTGAAAACTGCAATAGGTGAGTGAAATTATGATCCGGCGATGCAGTCACCTCAATTCGTATTGGGACCGAATGCTAAACACATGTCCTGCATGTGGATTGAGACGGCACGACACGCTGATTTTTTTAACTGTCCAGCTAAATTCACTCATCTGTTAGACTTAAGGCTTAGGAAATAAAAACAAAAAATATTTAAAAAATTAAATAACAGCGAAGTTTACAAATAATTGAAACATCTCGGAATATCAGTAGGAGTCGCGCAGTTATGTCATAGTTTTTCACAATGAGATAGAATATCGTACAGACATCCTCGACGGATACAATCGAGTGCTTCGGAAGCTGATAAGATGGGACATTTCCAAAAAAATGTGAATAACGTCAACATTTCTTATAAAAATCTTGATGTTTTGTTCAATAAAATGATTTTTTCGCCAACAAGTCTGTCGTTTAGAGGTTTCAAAATATAGACTGAAAGAAAAGTCGGCGTTAATATCTCAACAATTCACGAAAATAAAGTAATTGTTCTATCCTGATGACCAAAAATAAATGCCTATTTTACTTAGTACTGTCGGGAAAATGATCAGAAAATCATTTCGAAGAGCTACAAACATATTTTTTCTGTATTTGATACGGAACATCATAGACTTTAAATCCCTACAAGATTAAAATCGTAGATTCATTCTTTTTTGGGATAAATACTCGTAAGCGAACATTAAAAAACTTCAGGTTTTCTATTCTACTGACGTGGAGTGTATATTCGCATTTCTATAAAATTGTTCAACTTCAACTTTAAATTTTTTGAAAATATTGAAAAAAATCTGACTTTGATAAAACTTTCAACGATAGGAAGAAATGAAGATAATAGTTTTAAATCAATATTTCAAAAATACCAGTATTGAAGAACTACTGTTGAATAAATTTACAATAATTTTAAACTAATTAAGAACAAATGGTGAACTAATTAATCTACTGTTATCATTCTAAAAACAAAACCATTACGAGATCCATAAGAGAGTTTAATTCAACCAGCATTTTTTTGGAAATTCATTTTTAAAAATGTCATTCTTTAATTGATTTGAAATGCTTAGCATGTACTAGTTGTAGATGCAAAATTTTTCATCGTCGTCCTTTGTTACTGTCATAAATCAAGAGACATTACACAAATTTAAGGACATCTTTGCATACAGAAAAACTACGAGGACAAATGTGGCTAATAACTAAAAATTTAAGGATAAGTTCTGTACAAAGTGGCATGATTAAAATTGTCACTATGATTTGTGCAGCTCCTTAAAAGTTATATTTGTTTATCACAAAAGAATATGCAATTTTTTACGAAAGCCGATAACCGTATAAACTCATATAACATTTTTTTTTTAACACAATAGAAAATGGTGTAGTCAATGCCTCATATGCAGTGTGACAAGCACTTGAATGTATATGCTAACGTTTGCGGTTGTACTTCTCCAGGATGTTAGCCACAAACTAACAAAGGAAACATAATTTATGTGGGTTTGAAACACTGGTATCCAATTGCAATCAAAGGTTAAATGTCTCTCGAATTTATGTGGGTCGGTGTGAATGCGGCTGGCTATTGCTTTTGGGACTGAAGAGTTTAGAGATGTTATAGAAAAAAGGGTTATATTGGAAGAAAATATAGTTAGTAAAGGATAATATAACGTACATCACTTTTAGGTTAGATTCATATTTTTTAAAGAGAATTTTTATAGGTATTTTCTTTAAATATCAGGTAAAAATCAATAATTTAGGAAATTGTTATACACAGACTCGTAAAAAATAATTGTAATTATATATATACGAGTATGTATATGAACAATCTATGTTTGATTGACCAATATTTTGAGGACACGATTGGTCCGTTTTTAGAAAATGTAAGAATCTACTATTGTCGCAAATTTCAGATTTCTTAATTTAAAAAATAATAGATTCTCGCAGATTCTGGAACAGAGCAAATATTGCAAGGAACAAAATATCGACTACAAAACCAGGCACAGAAGTCAAAACAAACATCAATCAAAGTGACATTGGCAATAGTTCAAAATACACTTGTTACCCTTTATCGTTTTCAGTAGACCTCAAATAGGATGGTTTCTATTGTTAGCATTGGACCGAAAACTACAGAAAGAAACAATAGTTCACTTACCATTTTCTACTCTACATGCATGGCATTATGGGTATCCTGCAAAAGAAAGAAACAAACAAAAAAACAATTGTTAGGAAGAAGTTTTGTAAAACATAAATGTATGTATTGTTACGGAATTAGATTTAACTAATGTCCGTGTAGACGTTGTTTTATTCCCCGATACGATTTGTACCAAATAAAACAGGGTTCGTTTTAGATTACGTTTCTACAATGCTTTATTTACTTTATTACACTTATTCAGCACCGACTGTTATAGCTAAGCACACAGCAAGTCTCTAGTTAGCACGCAGCTATTCTTTAACCGATCTGTTCAGTTCAACGCTTAAAACACAACTCACTCGTCATTGCCAGTTCCCCTGTATTTATATCCCAAAGTCTCCCTGTTCGAGAGTCCTCTAGAAAATGTCTGGCAACTCCTCGAATATGTACAACAAACACAGACGCACATTCGCACTAAGCGAACAACCAGACTCACATACATGGGGATGATCAATGACGTAATTACAACAACAAATAAATGCAAGAAAAGAAGTAACAAACTAAACGATAATTACATGATTTTGGCAAAACAAACAAAAGAACATTAACAAAAGGTAATGTAACGACTAGAATGATGAAGAGAGTTCTACATGGTAGTTGTTGTTGCTTAAATAAAATAACTGCGTAATAAAACTGTAGCGTACGTTTTATTACGCAGTTATTTTATTCAAATTTTTAAATTAACGGAAATTAAACTAAATTAACTTAAACCTATCAGTTACATTCGTAACAGTATGTAAACATTTTGTAACATACTATGGACAACTGCATAGTTTTTTGTGAAATAACTGCAAAAAGGAGAAGCATTTAATTGCCAATGAAAATTATTTTTCTTAATTGAGAAATTAAATGGACCAAAGGAAAATTAAAACAGTTTTTTATGAAGAATTTTAAACAGTACAGAAGCAATTAAGTTTAAAATGAATGGAACTAGAAAAGTTATGTTCAACTCTACACTTGGCAATTAAGATGTTGGGATATTACTTTCTGTATAAAAAGTCTTAAAAATTTGGGCGTTTCTTTATGTAACGATTCCTGCAAAGCTCATCGAAATAATCTTCAGTTCGCACAGTCCATTGAAACAAGTACAGTTGCCACTTCAATTCGCTTTCTTAACTGAAACAAACTGCCTCACAATTGCCAAAATGGTCTCGAGGAAAATATATGAAAACAAATCTGTACTGAATATTAATACAAATAAAGCTAATCCCTATTGTTAACCTTAACGTTCCACACTCTCAAATTGTTTTAAGCAATCTTTATTACATATTTAACCATTTCGTCCTGTTCTGATAGGTATTCGCCATTCAAGCATCTACAAATTCCTGAACGTATACCATCATACATAAAACAAAATGAGAGAGAAAAAAGAAAGAAGAAGAAAACTCAACACTAAAAGGCGATTATATTCGTTAGGAACTTTGTGATTAGACTGAAGTATGTACTCTTATTTGTACCGTTTACGGTTTTACCAGCGACCCCACCCATACCGTACTTGTAGACGTGCAAATAAGAGCACAATCATCGTGTTGGTCATGTTAAATCACGTGAAAATTAAAAGCAAACAGTGCGAACAGAGTGCGTGTTTTAACTGTGGTACTTCCATGGCACGCAGACAGACGGACGGACATATGTTCTTTTTTCTTTCTGTTCTCTTCGTTTTGTTTGTTCAGCAGAAATCCGTTTGAAGTTGATCTAGAAGTGCGTGAAACAAGCTTTAGTTTTATGCACAGTGTACAAAATAGAAATGAGGGATGAATATACCAGAATAAGTTCAGACATGGATGTCAAGTTAGCGGTTTTCCCGCTACTTGTGGTGATTTTTGACGTACAAAAAACACTTTATAAGAGTTGTAGCGATTTTTTATTTTAAATCGCTACAGTAGCGATTTTGGCTTTTAAGGTGGCGGTTGTAGCGATTTTTACGCAACATTGTTTATTATCATCAATTTTAAAGCAAGTGTATATTGTGAAGTGAGATGGTAGATCGTGTTCAATAATATGGAAAAGCATGGGAATCCGATATTTTATTGAAAAAATGGATAAAAACATGTGCGATTTTTTAAATTTCTCTCTTTCTGTGTAACAATTGATAATTTCGGGCATTTTAACACTTTTTCGTAGTGTTTTTTGGTCTTTGTCAGTAGAGATTTGTGGTGGTTTTTAACGCAACTTGTCTGTAGCGATTTTTACCTCGGAACAGTTGGCATCCCTGAGTTCAGATAAAGAACAAGAGTAATTTAACGTCGATGAGAGCAACAAAAATGAGTTTATAATAGACTTGTGTTCTATTACATTTTAATTTAAAAGACTTCGTAAAATGTTTTTATAACACTTCGAAAAATATTTTCGAACATTCAGCTCAACTCCAACGAGAAAATTGACCAAGCCCGACTTTTACACATATTACATATTTTGCTGAATTTCGGAGGGGCGGGGTACACCCTTATGACATATTTTTAAAAACACTATATTTGCAAAAAATTACGAATGTATTTGTTTAATCATTTACGAATTAATCTAGAATCTATGTTGTTCATTGGGGCCTAAAGACCCGACCACGCCTTCTTTTTTAAATATGTTATATCCCCAAAACTACTGAACCGATTTCCATGAAATTTGTAGAAAATGCTACAGGTTTGCAATGGTAATGTATATTTTATAAATTTCGGGGTATATGACCGACGCCCTTCTTTTAAACGCTATATGTATATGCCAAACTTATGATCATATCGGGTTCAGCATTAATTTTGCGACACAATGGGGTTGTGTCTCCGACTTTAAATATCTTATATCTTGAAAACTGACGACTACGTCCACAGCTTGAGGAAAGTAGCATGGTTAATTCTGAGTGGTACACCACAACTTGTTTGCCTGAAGTCTGAACCTGAGCCTGAACAAGAGAAGACGAATCATTGTGCACCATGACAATGCGAGCTCTCACACATCGATTCAAACCAGCGTCTTTTTGACCGGACACAATTTGGAATTGATGGGTTATCCACCGTACAGCCCTGACTTGGTATCAACGACTTCAAAAAGAATGTGGTCACGGTTTTCTTCGCCAGAAGATGCTGTTGAAGCGTTCAAAAACGATGTTTTGGAGGTGTATCAATCGGAATGAAAAAAGTACTTCAACAATTGGTTTGAGCGCATGAAAAAGTATATAAATCAACAATAATACTATTTTTGATGGTAAATATTCGAGTTTTCATTGTCTAGTTCTCTTCGTATTTACAAATAGCCTTAAATGGTGAGTTTCAACGGTCTATCGGCCTTGAAAAACTATAAACATATTATAAGCGGGAGAATTCTGAGCGACATTTTAGCAGAACATTTCGAAGCTGAAAAACATCAATTTTATAGCGGCTTTTAAAATAAAGGACGAAAAGGACATTGAAGGAAGCGAGTTAGAAGGTCGAAGTGCTCTACGAAAGTAATCCTCATTCGATTCGACTGAAGACATGTCATTTCAAAAATAAGCTAAAGCAACAGTGAACAAAGATATAACGCTAATTCCTGGCGGCTAACAGGGTCTCTAGCAAAAACTTCATCACGCCATAACGCGGAAGTTTCTTCGGGGTTCTTAATATACTCACCAAGGACTTTCTTCCCTAAGAGGAATTTTCCGTGCCCCAGACTTTCACCTCCATTTTGTTGCACAGTGTAATTAGATCTCCTTTGATAGGGGCGATAATAAATTGTAAACAGCATCATTGGCCGAAATTATCCGACAAAGTCAAAAGCTGTTGATAAATTTAAAATTCTCAATGAATAACTCGGTTTGACAATGAACCCGAACGATAAAGCATAAAGTCTACGACGGGACAGCAACGCGGACCCGGCTGTGCTAGTTTCAAATAAATAACCAGCTTGAGCCAGGCTGGGATTTGAACTCATGTCCTTGGAAACATATGAAGATGTTATCACGATGTGTTAGCGTTAAAAGCCAAACTCATAATTTCCAAAGGCAGCGCAAAAAGCGTTTGTCGTGGAAGCTCATCACTGCAAAAGGCACATTGTATTTGAATAATCAAAGTTCGATGGCAAAGCTTGCAGCCTGTTTATGTATGTCAATAAGAAATTGAATTTGTACGAAACACTACAAAATTCGAGTGTGTTTTTATACCCTATACCACAATGTGGAAAAGGGTATAATAAGTTTGTTTTCCCAAAAATTCATGTAACGCCGCGAAATATTCGTCGTAGACCCCTCATGTGGTATACCAAACTTCATATCTCGACGAGATAAAGCGATTTAGCGATGTGTGTCCGTCCGTCCGTCCGTCCGTCTGTCCGTCCATTAAAAATTGTAATCAAGCTAGAGGCCGCAATTATGGACCGATTGTCACGAAATTTAGTATGGAGGTCGGGTTTGGACCAGAATAGAACTGATTAGTTTTTGGCGATGATCGTGAAATGTTAAAGGGATGAAATGGACCAAAAACAAAATTTTTGCTCGATTTTGTAGCCGCTCTGTAGGTCGCAATAATAGTCCGATCGGCGCGAAATTTTAAACGTAGTTTTGGTTTGAGATGAAGAAGTAGCGTGCAAGTCAACGGTATGATCGGATAATATTTAGCGGGTTAAATTGATCAAAACTTTTGTGTGAAAATTGGTAAAATTTCTAATGCACATCTTATAACAGCTAGCCCGGAAAGCTAGTGCACAGGGATAGTGGTATAGGGTATCACATGGTCGGCCCCGTCCGACTATAATCTGTTCTTACTTGTTCAAATTAGTTTTTTGTTTTGAAGCAAAGGAAATAATAGTTTGAAAACCAAAGTTTGAGTGTGTTAACTCTTCCACCTCCCCTTTGCTTGCTTTAGATAGATTGTGCTGAATTTTTTCTTAGTTGAATATTTCATGTGCTGTTGAGATTTTTTTTCAATTTATCGTTACACTGTGCCACTGGCTGGCTATAGAGATGTTATTATCAAAACACTCCTTACATTCATATTAAGCTAAATGAACAAATTCTACTACCGTTTAACTTCGTGTGTCGACATGAGTGTGTGTGTGTGCGATTCGGTTTAACCAATTTTCTTAAGGTGAACATTTCCTTGGTGTGACGTTGATTATGTTTACTTGACAGTCGTATTTCGGGGAGTGTGAAAATGGTTTCGTGTAACATTATGTGCGAAAAATATCTGTATATGTATGTGTGTGCGTAAGCATTGCAACTTAAGTATCATTAAGTTCTACACAAATGTAATTTAATAAGCTTTTAAGGATTCTTATTAAACAAAGTTCCATTTTTGTTTGAGGCAAGGATAATTAACAAGTTTGTTTCTTTTTTGTGTCTCTGAAGTGGGGTAATCAAAATTTAAATGTTTCTTAGCGTCCTTTTGCGTGGTTACTAAACCTGGGCTTGTTACGTTGTTGGAGTTTTTAAGTACCACACGTTGGTTGATTTAAGTTTTCTGTTGCCAGAGATGCTATGCTTACAGCACAAGCTATCTTTGAGGTCACAAAAATACGATTTCGTATTTTATCACATTATCATCCTACATAACCCATTAATCTCTAATTTAATATACTCTCTTGTTTAATATTTAAAATGGAGATGATATTATGATGTAGAATAGGACACAAGGAGGTTTTCTTGTATAAATTTTAAAAATGGAGAGTAAGACATTTGGAAAGTAATAAATAAATTTTATAAATGATTTATAAACTACAAAATGTAGTTTTTTGCATCTCAAATTTGAGAATCGTATCAAAATAACAAAGTTTTGTCCCGCATCAAAGTTTTGTCATGCAAAGATGATCATACCTACTACTGCAATTGGAAATTAGTGTTTTCCGGATAATGGAATAACATTTTTTCTCATATATTTTCGATCAAAAAAATAAGCTTTCTTGCAAATATTTTTAAATAAGAGCCAATTATGAATTTAATGTTTAAAAGATTGATATTGTTCTTAAATAATTCATTTGTACATTATTTTTGACCATCCTAAAGATTTTTCACGTTTAATCGATGTAAAATTAATAAAAAAAAAACTGAGGGAGCACATAATGGTGGTTTGTGGATAATCGATTCCCGTATAATCGAGTTTCGACTCTATTACATGTTTCAGTTGTGTTCCGACTCCTCATCATGGTGTCGGCTATAAGCATGGTGAGTCTTCCAGTTCTTACCTCTTTTTACCCAAAAAGTGTTCCCTCAACAAGCATACAATTTATATGAGAGCAGTTCACCACATTTGCCATTTTAGCCACTTTTACACATTTTAAAAAGTAAAGGAACATTCAAAGTTTTTATAAGTCCAGGGGCACCATTCTCGAAATCCAAATTCAAAGTTTGAATTTAAATTTTGCAGAACACATTTAATTTTATTTTTTATTGACTAATCGCAATAAAAATTTTGCTATCACAAATTTGCTTTCTGTCCTTATGGACAACGTAAGTGTGTGAAATGTCACCAATTAATATATATCATACGTCACAAGTGCCTAATGAAAAGTAGAAACTCCCCGTTAACCTAAAATAATGTTATTCAACTAGCTCTTGAGTGCCTTGTCCTTCAGTTTCCACTTGAATATGTGTTGATTTCTTAGAAACTGTTTCAAGCTGTTTTATTGGTAACATGTGTAGACATTGCTTCTCAATTGCTGTTAATAGTTGATTCTATTGCATTTATTAATACTTTCATACGTTGTTTCAAAAACTTCGTCTTTTCATTGGCATTTGTGTATATGTAACTCCTCGCTGCACATGCCGTTGAAGATAAAGGATATGTTGTTTCCCCTGATCATACAATTAAATGTAGAGAATGAATATGTATATAATACGCTGAGGAAACTTTTGGATATGATTATATAACTTTTGGATATAGATTACATGTTTAAACATCAGCATAATTTGAATCGAATTAATATTAAACTTGTTCATATTTATATTTAAGCAAATTGTTTTTGTAAGTAGTTGCATCTTACAATATAAACTTTTGTCTGTATATCATCCTCTTTGCAGTTCCCAGTTGTTCATCTCTTGCTTCCAGAAAGAGAAAATAAATTTACTGCGATATACATACATATTTATGTAGAATTTTCCACATCACTGCTTGAAATGGAAAATCACCTCAAGTGCATGACGCTAATGGTGGTGATGACTTTCACTGATGTCTTGCCGAGTAAACTGTGAAACTTATTTGAGGAATTTTGCCAAAGTGGCAAAGGAAAAAAGCAATTTTATGCCAACGAAGATTGTGAAACTCTTTGTAAAGATAAATGTTAACAAGTAGAAGCTGTCGTTTAAATTAAACAAACTTATATAACTTTTAGAGTCGAAATATGGAAAATGATTTTTGAAATTCTTCCATTTCGTCCTTGACCTTTTCTAACTTGGCCATAATTACCTGGAAATAAATAGTGAAACTTTTCACCCATCCTTTCAAATGTAATCATTAGCATATATAAAAACATGTGCATACATATTTAGATTAATAAATACACAAATCTGATATTCATTGGTAATTGAAAACGCTGAAAGAAGCATTGCCAAATATTTCAAATATCCATTCTCTGTACAGACAAACAATGAAGTCACAGGAAGTGAATTTTTTCCTGGCATTCCAATTAAATGGAAATGGAAAAGAAAATTCCTTTTGTGATACTAATGAATGAATTAGAACATTAGTTAAATACCTTGTCGGTTAATGACGACATTTGCAAATGAAAAAATAAAAAAAATACAAAACAAAGTAGCTATGATCAATGGGAACGACATGACATTAAATCAAGGGGACGTCACTCTTTCTTTAGATGCTGCAGTAAAAAATAACGACAACAATGACTGTCATTTTCAATGATCACTCAACGGCAATAAAAAGTTTTAAGCGTTCTAGGCCTCGTGTTGTAGTTGTTATATTTTTATATTATAAGTTTTAAACTTAGGGAATTGCTTCCGCTGTTGTTGTTGCTGTTGCTCATCATCTTCAAACGACATCAAACTTATTGCGCATGTTTAAAAGCTTAACAGTCTGGCTGGCGTGTTACATGTGAATCAAAATTATAAACATAAACCGGCAACGACACAATGACAAACTCCACAAATGGAAAAGAACAACAATTCCGTTTAAAACCCAAAGGAGAGTCAAGGAAATAATCACTCAGCCAAACGATGACTAGGTGCGTGTGTGTTCTTGTGGTGATAATACATTAAGGTAGCAAATGGACGGACGCATTCTGGCCTTTTAACTGCAAATTACCTATACGTGAGTGTACGACTCAAGCTAAGTAATTTAAAACAATTAACAGACATCAGAGAGAAGAAACTCATATTGATTAAAACCTAAGAAAGAGTTGGAAACCGAAAGCAATTTGTTCTGCAACAATAACAATGAAAGATAAAGTTGTGTCTTGGGTTTCAAAGAAGTGGTGGCACTGGGTAATTGTTGTTGAAGAATTCCATTAGGCTATTTACAACTTTATTAAAAGCAAATAAAAGGAAGCAGCTACCAATCATATTCTTTGGAAAACATAAACGTGGCGGAACTGACATTTCCTAATCCTTTAAAACTTTTTAATGCATTTTTTGTTGCAACATAAGCCAGTACACAGGGTTGGACTGTTGTATGACCTTTGAAATATTTTTAAACAGAACGAACCAAAATACATTAAGATCTGGCCATTTAGATGAAAAAGATCTACCAAAAAATATTAGTAGTCTTCATGGAAAAAAAAATTCAAGAAAATGTTTTTTTTTTTTTTTGGCTGCATGACTCGGAGTAACCAATTAAAGGATATATTTTTAATAGTTACAAAGTCCGTCTCTGGATAAAACAATAAAAATTCTCATGACAATTCGTGGGGGTGACCAGAGAATAATTTGAGAAATATTTCAACTAATACCAGTGATGGACTCATGTAGAAGCCTTACGGACATAAAATCATATTGAAATATTTCCTTTGTAAGTCTCCAAGTGGTCGTGACCAGTCGTGAAAATTTTATGTTTTACTCCAGTGCGTATGATTGCTGTTCATTAGACAGATTCTAATAACAATCATACTCACCCTTCTAACACTGTGAACACAAAAAAGCCACTGAATATTTTTTTTCAAGTCTTGTAGCATGTTATTAAGATTAACAGTTATCATTTCTCCGCCCGATACTGTCGTCTTCTGTTATTGTTTACCTCGCAACTGGTATTAAGTTGTTGTTAACTTCAAACATTCTTTCGCGTTGGATACCATTGTTCGATGGTCTTAATGCCTGTTGCATATTTTCTTTTACATTTTTCAAGGTTTGTAAAACATATGTTTACTGTTTGCTTTGACATGTGACTTCCATGTTTGAAAACAAATCTGGGGATTGGAAAACTGATGTTGGTTGCTATGAAGCATGCGGAGTGGATGTAGGGAGGAGTTGTTCATTATCTGCTTTACCATCGCAAGCAAATGTGAGAGAGGTTTTTTCAAGAAGTCTACACTGTTAAAATACAAATTATTGTGTTATTAGAAATACCTCCAATATTAAAAGTCTTCTTTTGTTAAAGCTTGGATTTTACGTACAAACTTATAGCGTTCCGGCTAACTTAAAATAAAAATCGAGTATTCAATTTCAAGAAGAGCCTCATGGGGATTAGCTTTTTATGTGAAACTTATATTTTTAATGTCTCCTAATTGGAGACATTGGAGACATCCAAAAGTAAAAGAAAACATATAAATGGTCCAAATTTTTAAGTTATCGGTCAACGTTTATGCATGCCTTATGCCAATCGTATTTCCATAGCAATTTATATAAGGCCAAAAGTGAATTTTCACGAATCCCTGTACATGTCACATTTATCGTGGCTAAAAAACGAATCCTACGAAATTTTTGGAAATTGGATCAGATTCTAATTACCTCTAATATGCATATTTGGCTGATTTTAGGTATTTTGGTCAATGTATAGCTGTATCAAAATCACCGCAATTAATAATAAACAAAAGGACAAACGGAAACTTTTTGCTATGAATTCGAAGAACCGATAGAACAAATTTGACAAAAATTTTGCAATAACTGGGAAATTTTATGTTCACAATAAATCATTTACTTAAATGATAAACAAAAGAATAATCATTTACATAAACAATCTGATAACAATTTTGAAAATTTTTACCAGATTTTGTGTATGCGAACACGCAATATTGGTATATTCCCGTACTTTATTTTTATTATTGAAAATATGTGTAAGGGAACGCGAAATGTGCAGAAGTGGTAAAAATTTAAAAAAAAAAAACAAAAATTTAATTTTGGAACAGAGCTTATATGAAGCATTTAGGTATATAGCACATTTTTCAACAGCATTGTATTTAACACACATATTTGTTCTGTTCCAGAACCTGCAAGAATCTACTAATTTTTACTACGATAACAATTTTCCCTTTATGTTATCGAAGAAAATAGTAAAAAATAGTAGATTCTTGAAGTTCTGGAACAGACCAATTTTCATATTACATTTTAAAATTATTTCGAAGTGTTTTAATTAAACAACAATCAATGTAAAGGCCTCAAAGATATAAACAATCAAGCATTTTACCTAAAAAAATATCAGAAGTTAACAGGATTGGAAAGCTAAAAGGGAAGCATTCAATTCATCAGCACCTGCCACTTACCTCTCCCAATTTTCCACCTAGCAGTGCGTTCATAAGCATTCTTCATTTGATTCTGTTTCAATTCCATCATACTCTTCAAAACAGCTAGCTAATGGTCCGCATCTATAGCTCCTCACCACTCACCCCCACTATTTTCCATTAAAATTCAAATCATAACAATAATACAACATTCCAATTTCCAACCATTTCTTCAAACCTGGTCAAACATGTTGGCAGCAATAAAATGGTGGTTGCAACATAACAACCGCCAGGCCGACCATCTGGGCCATCTAAAAACTTTTAGTTTTAAAGCGAGTTCGAATGTGTTTAGACGCTTAATACGGAACCAGTTTAAACCAGCAAGCGGTTTAATCAACCCACAAAAAAGAACAAGAAAACAAAAGAAAAAAGTTCACAAAAATAAGCTCTAATTTGGTGGTTTTTGAGAATCAGATATTTGTGATAAGACGAGGCTTATTTTCGTTACACAAATTAAAAATACAAAAAAATAAAGAATTTCGAGGTGATGATGCTTGTGTTAATAAGTCTGTTATTTGTGTGTGAATGAGTTAATGTGGTTTACATAATAATACAAATGAAACAACAACAACAAGAGAATATAGAAATAATAATATGAGCTTCTTTTTGCGGTTACTTGCAAATGTTAATGTTGATTATTACCTCTAAATGCAACTGCAGAATCACTTTGATGGTGGATGAATGGCAAACGGCCCTGTGTCCTGGTATTCGGTGGTATCATTAAACCTGTGAGAATATTTCTGAATGAAGTGGAATTGAATTGAATAATTTAAAATAAACGTGAGCTTGTTATACTTTAAAAGAAATACAACAACGACGACGACGACGACCGTCAACATAAAAATAAAACAGCAATAACAACAACATCATAAGTGGATTATAACCATTAATGTTAAATAGTTAATGGTAAAATTTTTATATCCATGTGAAGAATGAGTGGAGAAGTTAGTGTCGATTTGTGTGAGTGCGATTTTACGGTTGTGTATTCGAAATGAAAATATAACAAACCACTTAATCGGAGGAACCCCCGGGAAAAGTTGTTCTCAATGATCGAGGCATACTTCAGAGGAAACTTTGTGTTTGTTTAACACACACACACAGAAGGCAAAAAAAAAAAAGAAAACATTTCCCAAGAAGTAGCAAAACAAACGATACTAAAGAAATATAAAGAAAGAAAATAAAAATAAAACAAATGTTAAGCAACTTGAAGATGTATTCTTTTTGTTTTTAATAATAACATCCGCAAGTTCTTGTTAAAAACTCACTCACTTACCATACCTTGCCAAGGCAACAGCAGCAACATAGAAAAAACAAATACGAACACCAGCAAAATAGTGGAGTTAACATCTGAAACAATAGCAGCGGAAAATTCTTGCCAAGAAGTGGAAAATTTGTAAGTGAAAATGTTCTGTTTTTCTAAAGACGAAGAAGAAGAAAAGAAAAATAACCACTTGAGATTATGCGGATATATGTTTGTGTATGTGTTTTCTTTAAAAACAAATTCTTTTCTTATTTCTACTCCACATTTCTTTTTTTTCTTATTGCTGAAGTGTTACAATTGCATAAATTAAAAAGTTTTCACTTAGACATGGACATTAAAAGCTACAACGATAAGAGAGTGCGCTGAGGGGAGAGGGCATTTGGAAAGCTTGTAGGAATGGTTGATGCATTATCTATATATATAAAAATGGTGTAAAAAATGTATAGTAATTCATAAAATGAGAACGGGTAGGCCGATTTCTGTAAATTTTTTTGTCAGTTATTCGAATTTTCGGGGGGAAGGTCTTTACGGAAGAAAATTTTGGAAAATCTCTCTGGAAAAGTCGGAAAATTGGAAAAATCGAAAATTGAGTTTTTGTATGATATTTTATTCCTTAATAGCGAGACGAAGTTCGCCGGGTCCGCTAGTTATGGAGTAAAACTGAAACAAAAGAAGCGAAGGCAAGACACTACATAAATCTATAACACAAGGAAATTGTATATTAGTTCTCGGGAATATAAACCCATTAGGACTATATGGATATATATGGATTAGGTCGGGGCGATTTGTATGAAAGGAAAAAAGTGATAGTGGGCGCCTGGAGATTCTGATTCATGGGAAAAGTCCACTAGACTAGTGAAAAACGAGCCCCCGGATTTTGACTTGAAATTTTTTTCAAGGATATTTTGGCCAAACCATATCTCAGAAACTTGACCTATCCTGAAAATTTCCTTTTGCGTTCTTAGTACACTCACCAAGGGCTTTCATCTCCAAAAGGAAATTTCCACCCACTGACTTTGAGTCAAATTTTGTAGCACAGTGTAATTTATCGATATTTTCCGAAAAATGTGCACATTTTCGGGGCCATAACTGCCTGAAGGAGCGTTCCAATGCTTTTGCTATGTACTAGAGAGTTCTTAATTATTGTCTTGGCTACAATTTTTGTCTTTGTGTTGGATCGAAAATCTCAGTGGTTTGGCTGTTACATATATGCCAAAAAAACCTTGAAAAAAACTTCAAGTCAAAATCCGGGGGCTCGATTTTCACCGTAGACATATGGTCTGGTGGACTTTTTTGCTCAGTACAATCCCAATAATCAGAAAATCCTGGCGCCCGTGGTGTTCAAATCGTCCCACCCTAATATGGACTGATATATTGTTATTTGGATGTACGCAGGAGGTGGCCAGGGGACCCTCACTGGGAAGAACCACTGTATTGGTTTTTTTGATTTTTCGTATTCTAGTTTTCTGACCAAATTGTCATGTATGTGAGCGAAAATCACCTTTCAAAATCGATATTCATATCCAAAGTCAATTTTTTGACAATAATCATTAATTTTAGCTTTCTTATTTCGATATTTATTTCACTGTAAACAATGTGCTCTTAAACTTGTTATTTGTTCGCGGAGTAATTAAGTGAATTGCATATGCAGTATGTTGAGTAAATTGGAATTGTTTATATCTACAGAATTAATCTTGTTAGATAATTAATAAAAATATTATAGACAGATCATGGTATTCACATTTCCCAAAACTTTTTAAACATTAGTTTTTTATTCGAATGTATAGTGTATGTTAACTCTACGAATTACAATTGTATACCCTCAGCATTTTTGCTAACGAGGGTATATACTAGATCTAACTTTTTTACAACCTCGTATCCCTGTATCACATTTTGATGAGTTTTACCTAAGATTGGATGAAATCGATTTTAACCGTAAACATAGGGTCTAGTGGACTTTTTTTGCTCAGTACAATCCCAGGAATCAGAAACGCGAAGGTCCCAATAAGGTATTTTCCTTCCATACAAATCGCCCCGGCCCACTGTGGTCAAAATCCAAATCTTACGGGGGAAAAATTAATAACTTTTAAACTAGTTAAGATAGACGATTGGAATTTTGAACATATGTTTCTTAGGTCTAATGTTATTGAATATAGTCTATATAGGTTCACATTTTGATGTAGATCCCATAAATGGTATCGTTATATAATAGTGTAGCTACATTTTCTGACTGATTTAACTGTATTTTAACATATGGGATTCAAAAAAATTCTCCACAAAAAAAATAGATCGTAGTTTTTGTGTACCCCCGCGTATAGGTACTGCCTGATTTTAAAGTTTTTGACTACGTTTTCTGACCGACTTAGCTGCATTTTGGCGTTTAGGGTTTCCAGTGGTCAAACAAATTCTCCGCCAAAAGAGGCATAGGTCCACGTTTTGTTATAGTCCCCATACAAGGATACCGGAACTTAACGCATTTTTACTTCAAAATAAAACGGCGACAAAATGAAGAGAAGCAAATAGTACCTCGGAGTATGTACCACGTTTTGGTATAGTACCCATACAATGATACCGGAACTTAACGCCTTTTTACTTCAAAACAAAACGGCGACAAAACGAAGAGAAGCAAATAGTAGCAGTCGAAATTTTCGGAGTAATTACTTATTACTATGTACCTTACAAAAACAATATCCGGGCACGAATGCCGGTGAATGATATTTGTTGTACTTTATATAAAATACATAAAGTCGAAAAATTGTGTCCTAATATTTATAGATTATTTTTTGGAACATTTACAACAGTAAATAATATTTCTTTTTTAATTTGCACCTTTAAACTGTTGGAATACATTAAATTGTGCACTATTTACGTTAATTATACCCTCCACCATATGGAGGGTATAATTAAATTTGTCATTCCGTTTGTAACATATCGAAATATTCGTCGGAGACCCTAAAAAGTATATATATTATTGATCAGCATAAAATTCTAAGTCGATCTAACCATGTCCGTCTGTCTGTCTGTTAAAATCAAGATACAGCTCGCAATTTTAAAGATAGAGAGTCAAAATTTTGTACAGAAGTTTTTATTACTTGCAGGATGGTTGGTATTGAAATAGGATATATCGGTCCACGTTTTGATATAGCCCCCATAGAACTGTACCTCCCGATTTTCGGTATTTTTTGAGGTTTTAGCTTTATTATCCCACCAAAATGGCTGAAATTTGGTATTTAGTCATCGTTGGGTGTATAAAACATTCCACTTGAAATTTGTTGGTATAAGTCCACGCCTTCACATAGCCCCCATAGAACGGTACCTCCCTATTTTCGGAATTTTGAAGGTTGTGGCCACAATAATCCACCAAAATGGCTGAAATTTAGTACTTATTCTTCGTTGGGGGTATAGAACATTCCCCCAGAAATTTGTCGGTTAAGATCCACGCCTTCATATAGCCCCCATAGAACGGTACCACCCGATTTTCGGTATTTTAAAGCTTGTGGCCACAAATTTGGTGCTTAGACTTCATTGGTGGTATAAAACTTTCCTCCAGAAATTTGTTGGTATAGGTCCACGCCTTCATATAGCCCCCATAGAACGGTACCTCCCGATTTTCAGTATTTTGAAGGTTGTGGTAACAATAATCCACTAAAATGGTTGAAATTAGGTACTTAGTCTTCGTTGGGGGTATAGAACTTTCCCTCAGGAATTTTTCGGTATAGATCCATGTCTTAATATAGCCTCCATAGAGCGGTACCTTCCGAATGTGGTTATTGTGGAAATTAGCCACATTTTTTACCGAAATTGCTGAAATTTGGAATTTTGTCTTCTTCATACACGAAGGGAAATTGTTCCATTTTACTTCAATGCAAATCGTGGTGGAGGGTATAACAAGTTCGGCCAACAAATTTCGACGACGAAAACATATACCAAAAAATTCGATTTAGCAGTCACGAATAAAAACTCCAAATGTAAGTGCCGCTACTACCGTCAACAACAATAAAATACACAATTTTTTTTATTATTTTCGGGTCCAGCTAAATGTTTAGAATAAGATTAATTATTTAATTATTTTTATATAACATAAGGTAAGTTTTCGGACTTTTGCGCCGCTAGATTTGAATTTCGCCCTTAGTGCGGCCTGCTGAGGGTATATCTCTATCGGCAAAGCGGTCTGATACTTTTTTACTTGTTAACTTGCAAAGAGAGAGAGGGAGAGAAGTCTACCTTGTCCCATCTGGAATGTCTGTGGAACAATTATTATTATATTATTGTTATAACTTGCAAATTTGCATTGTTAGTGCATAATTAAATAATTCTAAAGTATTTTGGCATTTTTCAGAAACCGCCCAAAATCACTGAACATAGTGAACCCGTTATTTGACTTTTTCGTTAGACCCCATACAACCGAACTTAGAGAATTTTTGCATATATACCTTTACAATTGATCTTTTATGACATTAATTGCAAAAAGTAATTAATTTCAGCACAAAAGAACCCTATCTAGCCTAGGAAAATTCGATTTAGGAACCTGCTGTTATGGTGGAAGGTATAAATGCACTTTTGCATCTTTTTGAACCTAAATGTCTATACCTTATGTGAATAATCGGATTTTCATCCCTAATATATGATTTTGTTTGAACAACACAAGGGTAAATTAGAATCAAGTGACAACGTTGAATTTCTATTCGCTGAAAAAATTCAAAACATGTCAAAAATTTATGCAAACTTTCTAAATCATTCACATGAATTAATAAAATCACATGAATAGGAACACACACTCTTGCAATTGACAATTGGTCAATATTACCATA
Organism: Musca autumnalis; assembly: GCF_047663935.1. Classification (NCBI taxonomy): domain Eukaryota; kingdom Metazoa; phylum Arthropoda; class Insecta; order Diptera; family Muscidae; genus Musca; species Musca autumnalis. Next base: position 1,534,641 of record NW_027411755.1, on the reverse strand, counting down.
AATGATTACCATTTTCCAGGAAATATGGAAAAATGTATACAGATTTAGTTAGTATTCGATCTATTGAAATAAAATAGTTAAGAAGTTTTAATAAATAACATGGGCTTAATAGGCCCACCGTGCACACGGAACGCCTAGTTAAACTCACAGTCATTAAGACAACACCGCAGTATTCAACGGTGACTAAGCCCCTCAGCGCAATGTGGGCTTACATTTCCTAAGTATGTAAAGTTCACTATAAACGGTGTCATACTATAACCGAGACATTTCTCGGACTCGACGATAAAAAGTTAAGTTGATGTACGAATGGAATGGTTTTGTCATTAAAAGGTATGTTGGGATTTATTACTTAACCAGCAACAAATGTCATTTAAAGATCTATATTTTTTGTTTGTAAAGCAATATTTAAAATTAAACATTTTCTATTCAAAAACTGTCAGGTATAGGGTAAGTTAATTAGTCAAGAAATACGCCAACCCAAAGGAACGAGAATGTAAAGTGATACATCTAACCAGGGTTGGGAGTCGAGCCATTTTTGGATCGACTCCAACTCCGAAATCAGTTCTTTTATGACTCCGACTCTGTAGTCGACTCCGAAGGTAATTATCTATAGAAGTCTAAATTAATGAAATATGCACAATTTTCATTTTTTACTACATGTTGAAAACAGGTATGGTCTTAAGGTTTTGTTTAGGAAGGACATACTTCCAATGTAATACTCAACTACAGATCTCTAGTACATACATTGTTACTGCGGTATCTTACATCGAAAAGTAGCAACAGCTTTCACGCTATGATGTTTCATTCGTACGAGTATGTAAATACTCACAGCTTAAATGAAAACAAGTGCAACTGTATTGATATATGCGGAAAAAACTTGCACGGAGTAGGAGTAGAGATATTTTTTCGACTCCGACTCCAACAAAATTGCCCAATAACGACGACTCAGAAACCCTGCATGTAACATACATAAATATTTTACAAATATCCATCTAATGTTAAATTATTATTTGCAAAGAAAGCAACAAAATTTATAAATTTCTCAAATGTATAGCATTTCATCTTCTGGATTCCAATTATCCTGCTCTCTAACGGTAGCTAAATGCGGAGAAGTACTTATGTGCATATGTTTGAGTAAATTATTTATTTATAAATGTATGTTTATCTTTTGTTGGTTGGTTGTTGGTAGGTTGGTTACTTATTTATTGTCATCATATTGATTTTGATGATGATGACAATGACGTGAAATACGCCAAACAATCAACCAATAAGGAACAAAACATAGTATAGTGAATTTGCCATGAAAATCTGCTGAAAGTGTACGTTGATTGAAGTGAATAAATTCAATTAAAAACGTCAACGAAATATCTGTAGTTGCACATATTCGCAATTTGCTGTCATTGATCGATTGGAAATACAATGGACCACATTACCTGTCAAATAAATAAACTTTGTAATGAAAAAAGTATTTTTCTTTTATTTGGAGAAAACCAGCACCATTCATCCATCCACCCACCTCTTGGGCCAATTGACGTATTTTATAAATATTTACACACTGTCCCTGTGCCTTGTGTATTTCACATTTTCGCATATTTCTGAAAATATCAGAGTAACACATTTCGTTTCAAGAGAAGTTTTTTTTCATAGCATTACAATATTTGCTGGCAGTACTGAGCTATGGGTTTTACTCAGAAGAAAAAAAAATAAATAAATAATTCAATATAATTTAATCTATGTCGCACGTGCAGAAATATGTATGTGATTTTTAAAATAGTTTAGTTTCGCTTTCTTTGAAATGGAACAATTATTAACTGTTAAAATTGTAATGCATATTTATGACATCTCCTCAATCTTTAAACCCAGCATTTTATCATTCGCCAATGGATTGGAAGAACATTAAATATGTGTAGTTTAAACTACAGTATATTAGAAATTATTCCTCCCTCCCTTTGTTGATGGTGTTTCTCATGTGGACATTATCATCCATTACTTCAAAGCTGTGTTTCCCAGCAAAAATACTCGCTACAAAACCCTCTACTAACCCTTTATTTTAACAAGGGCATGTCGCGCGAAATAAGTAGGTTTTTTTGACCACTTATATATGTAGTTAGAGAAGTAGTAATGACTTTTAGTAACTACTTATATAAGTGAACAAAAAACAACTGCGGATTTTGCGCGACATGCCCTTGTTAAAATAATGAGTATTTTTGCCGGGTACTGGCTTTCGGCGGTGGAACATTTGGGCGTTGATTTTATAAGCTTGGTATTTTGCGTAGATCTCGATTAATATATAATAATTGTTCCACAAACATCCCATACGGGATCAATAAGTGCACCCCGATTCATATCAGCTCAATGATATGGGACCTACTGTTTATCGGCGAGTCCGAACGGCGTGTCTTAAGACACCACTTTGTAGAGAAGTTTTACATGGCTGAAATACTCAGGAAATGTCGCCAACATTACTGAGGGGTATTTTGCCACCGCTGAAAAATGTTTGATGTTGCCTAGCCGGGAAATTGAACCCACGACCTTTAGTGGGCAAGGCGGGCGTGCATACCATTGCACCACGGTGGCATTTAATATGTGATTAATATGCTTCCCTTAAAACTTTCCACAACATTTGGCGATAATTTAGTCGATGTAACTGCATTAATAAAATTTAAATCCGAATTTATGTGGTCCAATTATTTCAACGGTTAATCGTTCATAGGGTCGCTCAATATGATTTTTTACGGAAAGTAAAAGATAACGTTCTTGGGATATATGCAGGTACATTTGTAAGACCAAGTTAATCCTTTCTATTAAAAAGACTTTATAAAGAAGTAAAATCGAATATATACAAATATGAAACTAATATGTGAATGTGTTTGATCCATAAATGTCGTCTGCACAATAATCTTGCATATACGAGGGCGGTTCGGAAACTTCTTAGCCTATCAATGAAAGAGAATAGTTAGTTTTTCAAAAATATTTTTATTTTTCAATATAATCTCCTGAAACTTGAATACACTTAGTCCAACGCTTTTCTAGCAATTCTATCCCTTGATTAAAATAGTTTTCCTCAAGGTCTTCAAAATAGTGGTTTACAACTGTAATTGCATCTTCATTTGAGGTAAAACGCTTGCCAGCAAGGATTTTTTTTATATTTGGGAACAAGTAAAAGTCACTGCACACTGGTCCCAACCTGCGACAAAAATCGAAAAATCGATATCAGCAAATCTCTGCGACAATTCAGCAAATTATCTCTAAACATATTATATTTTAATATTCCAGCACTGTTTTTGTAATTTATAACGGTATTTAACAAGACAAAACAGAAAAAGTTGACATTTACATATGTTCTCTTAAAAACTTTAGAAACATCAGTAAGGTTGTGACATCTTACAATGCAAGTAACTCAAAATTGAAAGGATGAAATTATTTTTTTCGAAATGGAAGTTTGAGTACACGTTTTTCTAATTATTTTCCATAAAATTTTGTACACATTATTCGCATAAAATGTGCTGGAAATCACATTTTTTATAATAATTTTTTGTGGATTTTTGTTTCCAAGTCCTAAAAATTGAAGTTGAGTTTTACTAACTCCGCCATCCTTCGCCACTCTCCAAATTTTTTGAAAAATGTTTGAAATAGTGTCAAGTTTACAAAAAATTTGGTTCCAGCTGCATATATTTGCGCTTCCGTGCGTAACATTAAAAATACTGACGATGCCTCTGGTCGTTTCAGTGAATATGCCGTATTACTGTATGCTCAGTTTCTTCTTTGTTTTGTGTTTTAATTGTTTGTTTTGAGTTTTTTCTTTAATAATTTAGACATTTTTGTTTTGGGATCTACTTATGAGTGTATTTTTTACATTTGTATATTTTTTATATATGTATGATGCTACATATAAAATAAAAAACAAGTAAAAATGTAAAGTTCGGTCGTACCGAACTTTATTATATCCCCTACCATGAAATATTCTGACCTCAAATGGAATAATTTGTTTCCTTTCCTGTCCACGATACCAGTCAGAGACGTTTTTTGACCACTAAGAGCTCCAAATAGCAAATTAAAACCAATTTGAACCGAAAATGTAGATAAAAACTTCAAAATAACTGAAATAGGGAGGTACCCTAATATGAGGGCTATACCGAAACCTGGACCTAAGACCACAATTTTTGGCGCAGAAGGTTTTTGATCATTGAGAACTCCAAATTGCAAATTACAACCAATTCGGGCCGAAAATGTTGATAAAATCTTCAAAATACCTGAAATCGGGAGGTACCGTAATATGAGGGCTATACCGAAACCTGGACCTAAGCGCACGATTTTTGGCGCAGAAGGTTTTTGACCATTGCGAACACCAAATACCAAAGTACAGCCAATTAGGGCCGAAAATGTAGATAAAAGCTTCAAAATACCTGAAATCGGGGGGTACCGCTACATGGGGGCTATAGGAAAAACTGGACCCATATTGATGATTTTTTGGCTAAAGTATTTTTTACTTATTTTTAGCATATACTGAAAAAAATCAGATTGATCCGACGATTATAAATATTTTTGTCGCACCTTCCCATACAAGTGGCACCACTGTGCAGTGGGAGCTAAATCAGGAGAATAAGGTGGGTGGTCAAGCAACTCGTACTTTAATTCGTTGATTTTAGCCATTGTTAAAACACTCTTGTGCGCTGGTGCGTTGTCTTGATGAAATTATTATTTTTTTTTTGTGTTGTAAGCCAGGACGTTTTTCTCGAATTTGTACATTTAATTGATCCAAAAGGTTGCAATAGTACTCTGAATTTATTGTTTTACCCTTTTGCAGATAGTCAATCAATAAAATACCTTTGAAGTCCCAAAAAACCGTTTCCTTAACCTTACCAGCCGATTGAATTGTTTTTGCCTTCTTTGTGGCACTTCCTCCAGCTTCAGTCCATTGTTTGGATTGTTCTTTTGTCTCTGGAGTATAGTGGTGGATCCATGCCTCATCAACAGTTATGAAACGACGCTTAAAATCCATTTTATATCGCTTAAAACGATCCAAACAAGGTTGAGAAATGTTCATTCTTATGCGTTTTTGATCGACTGTTAACAAATGCGGCACCCATCTTGCAGAAAGCTTTTTCATCTGTAGTTCTTCATGCAAAATTAAATGGACTCGATCATTTGAGATGCCCATGATATTAGCAATTTTACGCACTTTTATTTGTCGATCATTTAATACCATATCATGCACTTTGGCTACAATTTCTGTTGTTGTTGCTGTTTTTGGACGTCCACTACGTGGTTCACCTTCAATGCTTGTAAGACCACGTTTAAATTCAGCAACCGAATTTTTTACTGTTGCATATGAAGGAGCACTTTCACCTAACACATTCACCATATTATTATGAATTTCTTGTCCCGATAAACCTTTTTTATGTAAATATTTAATGACAGCACGCATTTCTAATTTTTCCATTGTAAAAAAATTGCGGATGCGTCTTTTTTGAACACCTGTTTCTATATGAAGGAGTTGCCAGATCGAAACAAAATTGAACATGTGTTCATAACAGAGATGGAAGTTTCCAAAACACTTAACTTTTTCCTGTTTATACCGCGCTTTTTGTGCTAGGCTAAGAAGTTTCCGAACTGCCCTCGTACATAATCAATACTGCGGCGATGCCCCTAAAGGACACAAATGAATAAATTTATAAATGAATAATCACAATCAATGAATATTTTTGGTCCACAAATGAGGCTATAACACTTTACATGTGTAATGTCTAACGTTCGCGATTTGCGGATGCATATAATAGATTAAAATGTACGCCAACATAAATGAAATGCAGTTCAAAAACTTTGTGAACACAAACCAAAATATGTAATTATACATTATAATGAATAGAAATTGTTATAGCCAGTCTAAATGGTATTACCATTTCTAAAACAGCAAAAATATTTAATGAATACCGAAAATTTATACACTAGGGTTATGGAATTTTTACAACTTCGTATCCCTATATCATATTTTGATAAGGTGATTTTTATAAATGAGCTTTTTTGAAGAAAAAAAAATTGGAGTCAACTTAAGCAAATATATAACTCAAAACAAGCTCATTTTTTGACATCAAAAAGTCATAACCCTAATATACACATACATACATATATCATGTACATATGTGTGTTATACAAACTAAACAAAACATTGCAATTGTCATTGCCGTCATCATCATCGCAAGTGTCATTTCTACATGTGAAGGAAAATCTTGATGATAAGTAAGTTATGCTCTGCTGCAGATTGAAGCAGTACTTGCTACTAATATTCGTAACGATTTGCTTGTTTGTTTGCCACAGCTTTGTTTTCACATTGTGTCGCCTTGTTATTTAAGATTTGTCTTACATCTATTTTGTTTTTATTAGTGTCCTAACATCGCTGTTTGTTTGTTCGTTTCGCCGTGTTGCATGTACAACGCCTCTGCAATTCTTCATGGATTTCCCTAGCTTTGGTAGTCGGTTGGTTGGGCTTATCGCCGCCTCTGCAGCAGCTGCTGCGGCTACAGTTTCGCCCTAGCTCCCTGCTTAAATCAACTGTCTGGCGAACCGTCCTCAGCATTGTTGGAAGATTTATGTGATTGCAAACACGGGAATGTCACAGATTGTTAAACTTAATGATGACAACAAATCCGAAACAAAAAGACAGTCAGCCGTGTGTTTGCTGTATGTTAGGCGGAGAGCAAACAAATTTTCCTCTTCTTTTTTTGTATTGCAATTTACTAATTAATTTAGAAAAATTCCAGTATCAAAATAACATTGAATGGGCGCTGTGGTGAGGAACTTTTCTGAGAGTGCAGCATGAAATTTGCATTTCTTTGTTTTCTTTCATTTGCTAAAGTACTTTCGAGAAAAATTAACACATTATTGCAAGATTACATTAGATTGGCTAAGTCTACACCAAATGCTTGAAGACTATGAGAAAAAATAAAATGACTATTTGCCAGTTTCACTAAGGCCATTCGGAATTACTATCAAACAGGGGTGTAGATAGTTTTATTTATCACCGTGGTGCAATGGTTAGAACTTCCGCCTTGCCCGGGATCGTTTTCCAGGCCGAGCAAAAACAAAACAAAAAGTTCTCTATAAGCAGAAACAGAAGTTTGTTAGAAGTTCGAACGAATTTGATTTCGACCTTGAACTGCATAAAACTTTCATCTTGTGTGTGGGGGACAGGATTGACAGGCATATCAACAGCAGCTAAGTAAATAAAATCTTATTTCCTTATTTAAAAACTAATTGAGTACCATCTGTTACATGTCCTACCGGTTGCTAGCGGTCTCGGCGGTCTGGTCCTGAACCATCCACATCTTAACACCACAGGGTGAACACGAACTTCCAATCCTGTTCTTTAAAGAACAAACATACATTAACAACCACGACAACCTGTTTTGACAAGGGAGAGTTGATGTTTCTCGAAAGATTGGACACCATATCTACCTGATTTGAAATCAATACTGAATAAAATCAATACAGAAGCGGTCTTAGAATGTGAAACAGTCTTAAAATGTTAGGCGAACATTTTTTTAACCTTTATGAGGTACGGGGATACTTGAAGGAGTGGACTTATATAGACCATCTTCAAAATTTAAGTTTAAATTTTAAGTGTGGAGAAAATATTGTAATGTACAAAGTTTGAACAACATTAGTACTTATTTCGATATTTATTGAGCTCAGCAGTGAGTCATTTGTTGGTGATTTTTTAGAAGTATGAACTTGCGTTATATAATTCTAATCAGGACAGCAAGAACTACCTTCGATAAACATTTCAAAACTATTATCGCACAGGCCTCAAATTGCACTTAATCGACATTTCTAATTTTTGTGGGGATGGTGCCTGAAAGATTGGTTCAATCTGTTCAAACTTGATTAATGTACAAAATTTGGACCAAATCGATTACTCCGTTCCAGAGTTACTATGGACACTTTCCAGGCATACAAGCAGATGGACCGATATAAAACCACCATTTTGAGGATAAAAACATGCAATACATGTACTGAAAATATAAAATTAAGAACAAAACGTGACCTCTAAAAACAACATAATTGTAAATAAAGCAGCGAAGGGAACACACATATTCCAAAATATGTATTTGGTTTGAGCTTGTCACATCAAACATTATGCGGGTCAATACACAGAAAAAAATAATTACTGCATTTCAGGAATAGTGTTCATAAAGTCTTGCCAAGGTTCAAATTTCTGCATTTCATGAACGCATTTCATAAAGCAAAAAAAATCCGGTTTTTTTCTGAGAGATTAAATAAAAACAATTTTGGCGAGTTGTTGTTTTTGTTATTATTGACTAACAACTACCACACACCACCAACCACACCAGAGACAAATGTTGCTGTTTTTCATTAATTAATGCTTTTATTTTCTAATGGATTTTCACTGTAGTTGTTATCGTCTTGTGAACATAGCAGAACAATACGAACCATATGAACATACATGTTGAGTCTTTTAGCACTAGATTGAGATATTAGATGTTGCCTTTATATTAAAGAAATTAAAAATTTGTAGTTGCGAACTATACAGCCAAACACTTTGTTTTTTCGACACCAAACGCACTGTAGTTGTTTGGTTTGTCAGTTATCTAACAACAAAGTTGTTGGGACCTACATTGGTAGTTTGGGTATGTTGTTGTGGTGTGTATGTGTGTGGTGTGGTTTTTTGATATGGTCTCAATGAGAAGGTGAGACGATGGTGGGGGTTGTGATGTGGTTTGTTGATACATTGTCCATACGATGGCGATACGACGAGACCATTCAAAAGAAAACGAGAACAAAGTTGAGAGCATTTACCAATCAAGAGAGGAAGTATGAGAGCAAATAGTGGAATATAGGGAAAAATATGAAAGTGATTTTGCATCTAATGAAATTCTTACATATTTTTGAAAAATAGTGGCTTTTGGATGGAAATAAGAAACTGCACATGTATCTTATGCGAGGTACCTGTACAGTATGAAAAAACTACATCACGAACGAAAATATGTAAAAATTCTTGAAATATTTTTTCTGTGTATCTACATACATCACAAAGTTATACCAATAGTTGATTTGTAAAAATAAAATTCAATTTCAACTGTGGACAGAATCTGGCGTATTCACATTCCGTAGGAAGCCAAGGTTTGTACTTTCGTCCCGAAACCTATTTCTAGAGACTAATGTAGAAGAGACTTTTTGTTTTTAACGAAAACAATACATCTATAATTCCTATGCAAAAACAAACTATTGAACTCAAATTCTCATCTCAATCCTAAAAATAACAACGGTAAATCCAAAGCGGTTTGTCTATCTCATGAATTTTTCATATTATTACCTTCATTCTTTCTTCCCCTTCTGCTGATATTTTATTACTGCCGTTTTTCTTTTTCTAGTTTAAATCAACATTCAAATCAATGCACATATCATTTGCATTCCGCCCTCTGGATATTAGACGCTCAAAACGAAGTCCATATAGCTTTTTTCCCATTGCTAAAGACAACACTCACACGAGTGCACTCTAAATGTCCAACTTTTGTTTTGTGTGGTGGGTGGCTGGAGATTGTTGACAGCTAAAGTTCCTCTTTTGCTTATTGCAGTTAACTGTACATATTTATATGAAAAGTGAAAATTATGGTGATGTTGGATAACCAACAATTTTGTCTGTCCCATCAATAGTATTTTCTGTTTTGATTCAATGGCTAACAGTAATGAAAGAAGGAATATTTCCACATGACTGAAGACCCAGAAAGAGACAAAAACACATAGCTAGGTACGCACCATAACATGGACTATTGAATTTACTTCCCGATGTCATGTCATCATATGAATAGTATGCGTGGGACACTTAGGGAGGCTCAGTAGAAGAATCAACAAAAAACAATAACAACCTTTATAGTGAAATTGGAACTAATGTTAAATTTTTAGTTTAATAATTAACAGTGTGTAATGTAATTTAATCAAAGTAAAAAGTCAATTGTGGCTTTTGTCTTTGCCACTTAAGGCGGTTTAATAGTTGAAATGCATTTCCATATGCACGTCCGCCACATCTCAAGCCACTAGTGGTAATAAGACGTTCGTTGCTTGGCTGGGTGGGAGGGATTGTACTGAACATATCAAGTGAAAACTTTATAAACGCATTGACACATATTTTTTCTATTACATTAAACACACGTAATGTGCGCACAGCATAATGTTCGAAAATACATTCAAGTATTGATTACAGAAGGTAAGGAGAAACAGTTCTGCAAATTTGAAAATACATAACTGACAATGTTGCACAAGTTATTTATATGTACCTACACATGTATGCAGCAGTGGGTTCAAATGAATGTTAATGGTATTAGTAGCAGTAATAGCTAGCCGAAACAGAAAATGGACAACGGACAGAGACTTGGCCTTTATGTAGTGCGTATGCCGCTAAGAAGATAATATTCATATGCATATCTAGTGGGGGCAACTTTAATAATTCTCATGGACAATTTAGATCTGGAATTAAACTTTCTTCAATACAAAGTACATCATAACTAGACATCGGATGTTGCATATTTTTTATTATTAAAGATACGAAGATTCTGATTGGACCAAAATTCGTCTTGAAGAAAGCTGAATGCAATGACGGGCTCATTTTTTTTATTTTTTTGCTTAGTTGCATATTTTGCATATGCACAAAATATGCAAAGTATTAAAACATATGCAAGCAATATTTTGACGAAAATCGTCAAATTTAATTTGGAAAATAATCAAAAAGTGTTCTAAATTAAGTTTGTTGTCGTTAAACGTCGATTTTTAATTACATACATACATAGATATAAACAAGATTCATTTTAACATAGATATAAACAAAATTAGTTCCCTATAATAATTTATTCAAAAATTCAATCAGAAATGTCAAAATCAACGTATCCAAATATGTTGATGGTTTCTGCTCGGCCAAAATTGTCTGGGAGAAAAACAAATGAGCCGGACATTAAGACTAAGAAAATATTGAATTTGACATAAATTGTTTCATATTTTACTAAAAACATATAACCATATTTTAATACCCTAAGGGTATTATGTCTTTTGAATGAGTTTGCAACATGCAAAAGGAAACGAAATAGACCCATAGTTTCATTTTATGATCTCCATAGATTCACTTTCTGAGTCCCTTAAGGCTTGTCCGTCTGGTCATGTATTTTTGAAAACAAAGTACAGGTCACATTTATTGACCAATTCGCATAAAAATTGGAGAAGATCTTTTTTGGTCCAAGGGCGAACGCTGTTTATTTTGATATGAATCGATTCAGATTTGGATATTGCTCCCATATATACAGTATAATCTCGATAATCCGGACACCACAGGTTTCGGCGCTGTCCGAATTATCAAATTGTCCGTATTAACGAATAGTGCGGGAAATAAATTATTTTCTATTTTTGGTAGATGATGATCATTAAAATGCTGTTTTTTTTTTGGTTTCTATTTACGGAAGAAGAGCGACTATTGTCTTATTAATGTCAACGTCAACTAACATTGTCTATGATTAAATCATTCGTGGTAGTTATACGAGAGCTGAACGATAACTATCTGGCCTAACAATGAAAACGCGAATAAACGATTTTATTGTTTTCTTAAGTAGTCTCCAGCATGACTTATACACTTTTTCGTGCGCTCAAACCTATTGGCGAAGCACTTTTGCCACTCCGATTGAAATACCACCAAAACATGGTTTTTGAACTCATTTATAGTATCTTCTAGCAACAAAAATCGGTGACCACGCCTTTTTTCTAGATGTGCTGGAATCAAATGAAGTCATTGGATCCCCAGTGAGGCTGTACCACGGATGACCCATGAAAAATTCTTGGACGAAAATGTTCACAAGTAAATTCCATTTTTTTGCAAAGTGATTTTTTTGAAGTCACTGTAAACAAATCAAATGCCAATCAGATTGTGAAAGCAGAGCTAGAAATATGACGTTTTTAAAGTTTACGTCAGGATGTAAGCAAAACACGGGACAGGTGTGAAATTTCATCTTTTTGGAAATTAAGATTGCTTGAAATTTTTGCCTTTTAGGTGTATAGTGCCTTTGGCAACTTTAATGACAATATTGCGGTGAATATTTTTCTTAATATATTTATTTATATTCTAAACAACAAGACTAAAGCTGGGTACACATTGTCAGTTTTGAATGACAGATTAGTTGTTGCTTGCTATTGTGGCCGTTCATTTTTGTCATTCATCATGCAACCACAAAATGTTTTGTGGTTGCTGGACGGTTGGACAGTTATCGATAATTTCAAAAAATCGTCATTCAAAACTGACAATGTTTACTGTACTTAATGTGTCTCCATTATACAACTGTCAAAATTCGCAGCATTTGTAATAATTATTACAAATAATCGAGTACACGGACAGGTATAAATTAATTAATTGTGTATACAAAAGGGTTATGACTTTTCGACTGTGTTATCAAAATTGTTTTCCTGTAGCAGGAAGGAATGAACTGTATTTTTTTTAGCATTCCAAATGTTTTTCTAGCAGAAATATGTGAATAGTTTTGCCACTCGTGCACCATGCTATTGTGTGGTTTTTCTAATTGATGTAATTTTGCACTAATCATTGGGTGTTCTTCATTTTGCTTATTATTCCTAATGGATGGGTATAACAATAATCCATTACTTTTCGCCGAGGAGTGAACATTTCCCAATTCTGCATTAAGTGGTTGTATGCGTACAATCTAGATCGATATTATAAAATTATGTATTTTTAGTGCATTAAACTAAAACCATGTCATCAATATTAAAGCGGCATTTAGAGCGAAAATTGCCAATTTATGTCTGTATATACTGAATAATGGACTGAACACTATAAAATATATTCAAATCTAATATGTGGATATTCAAAACGTGTACTTCTATTTATAGTTATAATCTGGAGCCGTAAGTGGTTCTCTAGTAACGTAACCTTATTCCAAAAACTAGAAAACAAAAATTGCGCTGATTAACTGTAGCTCCTTTATTTTTTTGCTAGACAATTTTGGCCGAGTAGAAACTATCACTATATATGGACACGTTAATTTTGACATTTCTTATTGGGTTTTTGAAATTTTTAAATTTTTCCATTACCTAAATTTGTATAGGAAAGCAACTTATGTCGTAAAAGGAAGGCTGGATTATTTGACACTTTCTCACCTCGCGAAAACTTAATTAAGTCTTATTAGTCCAGGTTTATTGCTGTGGCGGAATATCTGGAGAGTCTCAATAACATAATAATATGTAAAAATACGACGCTTAACGAAAAAAAATTAATTTAGAACACTTTTTGATGATTTTCCAAATTCAAATGACGATTTTCGTAAAAAAACACTTGCATATTTCTGCATGTTTCTTTGATATGACCCCAAATATCGAAAAATTGAGTCCAATCGGATAAGAAATAAAAAACATGCTAAAATCCGATATCTAATCATAACTTCTCTATAACGAACTTCTCTATAATTTTCCCCACACAATAGTACATTTATAACGAAAATTTTGTCTATAAGATATTAATTTTTCGTCTCCAAAAACTACTTTATAAAGAAGTTCATTATGACAAGTGACAAGTACTAAGGCATCTCATATCCGCTTAATTTATAAATGCAAGCAAGTTGCCTTATAAAGTTACAAACATGAACTATTACTATATACAGTCGCTCAGAATGTGTAAAAATAAAATAAGAATGTCAACCAATTCCTACTTTAAAACTCCATTTTTAAATTGTGTTTAAGACTTGATCTACATTTGACTATAGATTACACTAATACCTCGATTTGCGTTAATGGTTGGTTCCGGCGAACCTCAACGCAAATCGAAACACATACTTCCAAATGTTTGTGTGAAGATTTTTTTAATTGGTCCCAAAATAATTCTTTTGAATTTTTTCTAAATTTTTCAATAAAAAATCAAGTGAGTGTGCTACATAAATTATTAGCATATAAAAAAACATAAAAATTATTCCATTTACGAAAAACTTAATTAAAAATATTATAAATTCATTCTTATAAAATAATTTTTTTCTTAAATTATCGTCACATTATGCGAATGATTCATAGAAATTTATTTCTCTAAAAAAATGATTGAATTAATTTTTGGTAAATCAATTGCAGTATTTCCTATATTCATTTTGGCTTTGCCGCTGTGATTCTCATCTGGATCGTTGTCTACAAATACAACAATTGCTTTAATAATAGTTTGCATAGCTTCTTATATTTGAGTGACGTTTAAACCTCCTTTTTTGGGGGAACATTATACTATGCAACACTGAAAGTGCAAACAACTTCTAGTATGCATTTTTTAGTTGGGTTTTGTTCTGTCAGATCCAGTTCGTCATCTAAACCAGGCTAAAATTACATTTTTTGCATTTATCGGGCCTTTATCTCAGAAACGAATATGAATTTGGCCTTGCTGTCTTTAGCAATATTGTAACCCTAAAGTAGTAGAAGTTAAGTGGTGAACAAACCACTTAGGAAAAACTCCATCTAGCTCATCAAAAACGATAAAACATAGACCATTTTACATAATTTATGTAATTCTGGTCAGTAGCTGCTAAACTATTGGGAGTCGAACCAAGTAACCTGTTGCAAAAATCTCCCAAGTAATGTTCCCAGCAATTCTTCAGAACATTCCGAAACACTAAAATTTTTATTTCATGTTGTTTCAGCGGTATCATATCATATCTTTTACAACAGGTATTTCAAAAACTGTCCACACGAGCAGTTTATTCTCTCATTTGGGATTTCACTGCATTGTTGATGTATTTATCAAATTGTCGTTGAAAAACATACTAAAGACAACGTGTTAGAGGCATTTTACAACAATGGAATATTCTAAATAGTTATGTATTAAATTCCAGCAAATATTTTTCTCAAAGATAACGATACGAAAAATTTAACAGTTTTGGAGATATGGTGCAAAATGTATAGAAATGATGGAATTTTTAGATATATTATAAAATTTGATGCCATAAATGTAGTTTTTCTGGGTCTGTACTTTCAAAAAATCCTCAAATTGTTTGCAAAAGATTACCTTAAAAATGTTGCACAGTGTTATTAGACTCAGGCGACACTTCATCTCATGCATGTTCCGAGGCAATGGAAAGTAAATAATCGTTGCTAATTGTTTCATCGTGTGACGAGCAAAAATTACACTATACGTAATATTTGAATACCTGGTTTAGATAGTAACTTCCAGCAATATGGACTTAATTGAATTTACGTTTACTAACCACCACATCAGACATATCTACACAGAGGGAAAAAATTCGATTCAAATTCAACACCGGATGGTGTCAACGTGAGCACAGGCGTACTCAATTTTTACTATTTCGACCACAAACGTGCTCACTTTGACCACTGTACGTTGTCAATTCTCGAAACCGTTGACACCATCTCGTTGTCAAATTGACAACGGTGTGCTCATTTCGACTACAAACGCTGTTGATACACAACATTTTTTTCTCTGGGTGTAGTTATATAAATCATAAACAAATACTTATGTACATATATTCTCCTCCGTGTCGTTATGTCAAAGTAGTCCCTGTAATGACAAGTTTAATGATAAAGAAGCTGATGCTATTCTCAATAGTTTCAAGCTCAAATAAATCCTTAGGGATTTCGACATAAACACATACATAGCTCTTCAAATGAAGCCAATTGTCGAAGTCAAAGAAAAAACAGATTGCTACGAAGTTCGTTTAAATTTTCCAGGTACTAGTTGAACTATTAATGGATGTCGTCGTCGATTTCTATCGATTCTTATTTTTATGTTAGGCTAATGGTCACTTTAACTGTTTGTTGTTGTTGTTGATACGTTTGTGCTAAACTTATAGAGATCTTGTTGCCGTCGAAGACTGTTGTCTTAGCGATTGCCCCGAACACACTGACATGGATGACATGTCCATACATACTGTTGTTTGCTGGCTGGCTAGCATTAAGCTAACGAAAAATGTCACATCAAATTAACAGAACCTTTTTGTAAATTATGTTTAGTTTTTACATCTCTTCCTCATATTTTTCTTGGGAATTTCATTTTGTCATATTTTATTGGAATTTTTCCATTAACCGCATCGGCAACGATGGTAAAGTTTTTTTCCTTTTCTGATTATTTCTCTAATGCAATTTGAAAGTGTATCACCACCATCATAGATCCACTTCGATCTAACTGTGTTATCATCATCAGCCGTCATATGCTATGCAATTTGCATCAATTTTCAATTCAATGAACAATACGAGGAGAACAGATCAAAAGCAAATTGGTATTAAGGTATTTTATAGAAGAAGTTTCTTAGTTTCCTCTGTAGAACATGAAAGAGTACATGACTTTTTAAGATATAATCCTATAAAGATTATATCTGCGGAAAGACACTGTTTTTTCGGATTGAACTTGGCCCATGTGGAAATTATTGTCTTCTATAGAGGCATCAAAAATATGGGCCTTTTGCGGAAAAAACTAATCAATGAAAGACTGGTTTCATTTGGAAATGTTGCCTATTAGGGCGAAAATCATTTTTAATATTTACTTGTAATAAATTCCTCTTTGGAGTCGAGCTTAATGACCGATGAGTTTTGCAAGTGAAAAAGGAAAGCCGAAGATTCGAACCCACACAACCACCACTATGTGACATGTTTCGCTTTTTGTAAAGGCTCATGCTTAAAAAAGAAGAATTTGATTAATCTTAAATTAAATATATTTAGAAATCTAAAGCTTGTGTCCGTCCATCACTACCCACAATATCTGTCCCATTCATGTAAGTTGGAAACACTTAAAGGCTTTTTGCTTCAGTTTTTGTGGCTCTTCTCCATATTACGATTGAGATTGAAACATTTCCAAGACAACTTTTCGTATTTTTACATTTTCCTTGTAGACATGTTCAACATCCAACATAATTTAGCCATTTCGTTGAGTGGTTAAGCAATCTGCGGCAACATTTTTGTTTTCTTTAGTCTGTCTGCAAATATCCATATACATACATACATACAAATTGCCTAAGCGTTTTTCCTCTTTGTTGCCGTTGCAAAGGATTTTGCACTTATCAAGATAACAGCTTCCAATTGTCAGCATTGCCTCCTCCCTTTGCCGCACATGAATTACTATTTTGCATAAAGCGAAGCGAAGTATCTTCTATGGTTTCAACACATGCAGCAAACAGAAGATATTCGTAGACATGAGGAAGGAGTAAAGCGGTGTGTATGTATGTTTGTATTTTGGTGTATTTTTGCCTGTCGAGTTTCATTGTGTCACTATTTTGTAACGTTAATTTATTACAATTCAAGGCTTCTAAAAGGATTTCCAGGTTAAACATAAATAAACCATTTTAGCTAACAAATTTACTGTCATATTAGAGTGGGCCACATATCACCGTATATGTAATCAGGTATCAGGGAGAGCGCTGCAAGGTGACATACATCATCATTACAACTTGAGGAAGAGAATTTCATATTCCTTTAGAAATGCCAAATTTAAACTTAGTAAAAAATGTACTAAAAACCTTATGACAATTTCTGAATAAAAGTATGAATTTTTTGTTTCGCTTACCCACCTTATTATTCGCTTAACAAAATAAGAGAATGGTTATGGGATTATCTGTGCCTATTTTTAAAATGAATTTCACTGTTTTCATTTAACACATTTTATCTCTACACTTCATTTCTACCACCTTTCCCATTATATGCCACATTCAACAGCTGATATCAGTCTGCCAATATTTTTTTCCAGTGAAACGTAAACACAGTTTCATAGAATTTGAAATATTTATAATTTTAAAGTGACAAAAGTGAAATGATTTCAAGGTCTTTAATATCATCGTTATCATCAGCAAAGTACGGAATGAATATTTTAAGCTTTAATTGACTGCTGTGTTTAATTTATTCCAACAATAACAACACAACAATATTTGCGTTTGTTATTGCAAACAAGATTAGTTGGTATTACAATGAAATCAATAAGAATGTTTTTATTTGTTGGCAGATTATGAGCAAGGTTTCAGCAGGAAATGCACTGAAGTAATAGACTTTCTGATCCACCAACTAAATTTAGTAAATTAACATAAAATAACTAAGTGGAAGGAAATGAAATTTACCTTCAACTGTGAATAAAATGTCAATCGATTATTAATCCAGCATTATTAATGAAATAATCCTTCAACTATGGATAAAATGTCTATCGAAGAGGAAGAGCTTACATCGTTCTTAATTCAAAATACAACCTCAGCAATTATGCATAATGTACATACACTTTTATACGGGAAAAATGTGCCTCATGGAAATAATGGTTTTAGACCCCAAATATGTTTGGACGAAATCAGTTTCAGACAATTTGGGGTTGATTTAGCCATGTCCGTCCGTCTGTCTGGCTGGAGCGCGATAACTCTCGAACGGATGAACTGATTTGGTCCAAAATTTGGCCTTCGTAACATTTTGTCCAAACTTAGTATAATTTCACTCCATCTAGTAGCACCCCGTCCCCAAAAGTTCGAAAATGTTCGGAAAATTTGTGCTCACGATAACTCTTGAAGGAAGTAACCTATTTGGTCCCTACTTTGCACATCGTAAAATTTCTAGCAGGCTTAGATGATGTTCCAAAAACGACTCAATCGGTCCACTCCTTCGGGTACTTCGCACACAAAATTTCGGAATAGTTCAGTTTAGGACATGCTCTCGAATCGCTTTGATTCTTGTTGTACCAACTTGAATTCACTGCCCCCCATAGGATGGTACAATTTGCGTCAGGGGCAAGTCCATACTTCCTGAGAAAATTCCTGAAAGGTGTGTAGTTTGACACCGTGTATAGTGTCCGGAGCGCAAAATAACTCTCGAACGGATTTGCCGATTCGGTCCAAAATTTGGCCTTCGTAATATTTTGTCCAAACTTAGTATAAGTTCGAAGATTAACCATATCGGTCCACTCCTTCAGGTACCTCCCCCATAAAAGTTCAAAAATGTTCGTGCGCACGATAACTCTTGAAGGGAGTGACCGATTTGGTCCATACTTTACACATCCTAATATATCTACCAGATATATATCAGGTCCGACTATCGACTATATTTGTCCACTCCTTCGAGTACCTCCCACACAAACTTTCGGATAAGTTCACTTTAAGACCTGCTCTCGAATCACTTTGATTTCTGTTGAATCAACTTGCATTCGCTGCCTCAAATACGACGGTAAAAGTTTTTCAGCGGCAAATCCCTACTTCTTGAGAAAACAGTCCGAAAGGCCAATATTTAAAAAATATCACTATGCACGATATCTCTTGAATGGGGCGACCACTTTGGTCCATACTTTGGATCTCCTAATATTTTGTCCAAATTTAATTTAACTTCTGAATGGTCCATAATGGTCCTCTCCTTAGGGTACCTCCCCCACAAACGTTCAACATTTGTGTCTAAGTGCAGTATAGGGTCTGTTGGAAGACCCTTTGGAAATGTATATCGATGCTGTTCTGTGTGGTCCTGTTTACAGCTATATTATGTTTTCCGTGGACAAGTCCATGCTGCCTAGTATGCTGGTCCAAAAGTTGGCTTATAATCTAAATCTAAAATAAATCTTCTTCTGCATCAAATGTCATCATTAGACTAGTTTTAACTCAAAGGGAAAAATCAATGTCGGATTTTTTATGCGAGCCCCCTAAAGTGTTTAGTTTTGTTAAGATTGTAGGATTTGTTATACCCTCAGTCTTTAGGCTAGAAGGGTATATACACTTTGATACGAAAAATGTCTGTCTGGCTTGTGCGCACGATAACTCTCGAACTGTTCAACCGATTCGAACCAAATTTCGGGTATAGTAATATTTTGTCCAAACTTAGTTTAAGTTCGAAGATGGGCCATATCGGTCCACTTCTTCTTGTACCTCTCCCACAAAAGTTCAACATTTTTCTGTAAAATGGTCTGAACGATAACTCTCGGAGGGAGCAATCGATTTTGTCAAAACTTTGCACATCGTATTATTCCTTCCAGATGTAGATCTGGTTCGAATATGAACTATATCGGCCCACTCCTTCGGGTACCTCCCACACAGAATTCGGATAAAATGAAGTTTAAGAGCTCCTCCCGGATCGCCTTGAATTTTTTTCAGTAGGCTCTCTTTTATTTTCTTGCGCAAGTCCATACTTCCCGAGATATTGGCCTAAAAGCTCCAAGAAACCCTGACGGCACTAACCAAAATGGCAAATCCGCAAGATAATCCTCGCAGGGAATTTCTGATTGGTGCAGGCTTTGCACATCGTATTATTTCATCCAGTCATGTATCAGGTTGGTATATGGATTGTATCGGTCCACTCCTTCGAGTACCTCCCACACCAAATTCGGATAAAGTGAAGTTTAAGAGCTCCTCACGGATCGTTTTGAAATTTTTTTCAGTAAGTTTTTTTATTTTGTGGCTCGCTTTACGACGGTACAATTTTTTGCCGGAGTAAGTCAATCCTGAATCCCTGATATATTGGCCTAAAAGCTCCAAGAAACCCTGACGGCACCAACAAAAATGGCAAATCCGCAAGAGAATCCTCGCAGGGAGTTTTTGATAGATGCAGGCTTTGCACATCGTATTATTTCATCCAATCCAGTATGGGATTGAAATATAGACTATATCTGTCCACTCCTTCGGGTACCTCCCACCCAAAATTCGGATAAAGTGAAGTTTAGGAGCTCCTCTCGCATCGTTTTGACTCTTTTTCAGTAGATTGTTGGAGCGGCCTCATTTATAATGGTACATTTTGTTCCGGAGTAAGTCAATACTTCCTAAGATAATGGCCCAAAAGCTTCAAAACCCTGTTGGATATTGTGCAAGATAACTCTAAACCTTTTTCAAAAATTTCTTTCAAGCTTATTTTAACATAATTTAATATTTTGAGTCCTTTATGAGGAAGTTTGGTTGCCAAAAATATTTGGTATATGTCAATGATTTGGTATAAGCCCACGTTACGGTACCTACAGATTTTAAAGCAAACTCGTGATATAAAATCAATATATTTTATATACGGCATAATTATTGTGTTTGGTTTGGTTTCGTTGTTTTTTTCTTGGTCAGTGGCTGAGGGTATGAGGGTACGTCCTTACTTGTTTTCTAGGCACAGCAATGCACTGGTAAAATTTTATCTTCGATTGGACAATAAATGTAATCTTGAAATCTAACAAAACTAAACACGTTAACAAAAATAAACATTGTTCCACAACATCCCATACGGGACAAGGGAGACTTCTCTCATATCAATGAGTGCACCCCGATTCATATTTAGCTCAATGATATGGGACCTACTGTTTATCGCCGAGTCCGAACGGCGTGTCTTAAGACACCACTTATGGAGAAGTTTTTCAAGGCTGAAATACTCAGGAAATGTCGCCAACATTACTGAGGGGTATTTTGCCACCGTTGAAAAATGTTTGATGTTGCTTGGCCGGGGAATCGAACCCCCGACCTTCTGCGTGCAAGGCGGGCGTGCATACCATTGCACCACGGTGGCACCCTAAACACGTTAGCAATTCATTTATTTTCAATAGACGACTAACTGCTGACGTACTGCTAGGGATGGCGATCCCGAATCCTGAAAATCCGGGTTTTTACGGTATTTCCCAACCTAAACACGTTATCCATTCATTCATTTATTTTCAATAGACGACTTATTGTTAGGGATGGCGATCCCGAATCCTGAAAATCCGGGTTTTTACGGTATTTCCCAAATCCTGAATCCCGGAATTAGGGTTTTTTTAGGTTTTCACGATTTTGCTTAAAAACCGCAAGTCCTATTGGAATGGGTCTAAGGGAAATGTTGTAGAGAATTTTCGCTGCAACAACATTTCTTGAACTTCTATATCTCACAAATGATAAAAACTAGGAAAGTATCATAAAGGTCAATCTTATAGAGAATTTTCACAGCTACAATATTTTCTCTAATCCCATTTCGATTAGACTTCCGGTTTCCAAGCAAAATCATGAAAAAAAAAACAGTAAAAATGTGAACTTTCGCGATTTATTTAAAAAGCGATACGTCGATTTTTTTTGTTTTTTGATTTTTTTCATCTATGAACATTCCCAGGTGTAAGCTCATTTCATTTAAAGTTGGTTCAAGAGCACTGTGCACTGTTAAACATTCTGTTCTTCAAATATTTGAAGGAACGAAATATGGACTTTAGCTGAAATAAACACATAACATACATATATATTCTGCATATATGTATATTCTGCAATACAACACTAATAACAATTTTATTTTTCAATAGACGACTTAACATATTCGTTTATAAAAAAGTACATACACATGTATATTGATATAGCAATATTAAAAAAAAAAAATCAAAGTACTTTTGTGGCAGTGATGTAAAGTTCATATTCTTCTGAATTTCTTTATCAAAGAATTTCTTTATCAAATTCTTCTGAATTTCTTTATCAAACTATATCAATACTAAAAATATACCGGATAAATTATAAAACTAAAAATTATGTTTTCTATTTATAACCATCTCTACCTTTGATTCATCCTTCTGTCGAAATTGTTTTTTTTTTCCTTTTCATTCACTGAATAACTACTAGTCCAACATTTTATAAAAAGCAAACCAAAAACAATACTACATAACCAACAAATAAAACATTTCCAGTTGATTATTTTTTAGTTATTATTTTCTAAAAAAAAAACACAAAACTGAGTTCCATGAAAACGACAAACCATGAAAACTCCACCATGGCAATAATGTGAAGCTTCAATCAGCATGCACATATTCTCTGGAAGGGTATGCAGTGAGTTACTATCACAAAAAAATAAACTTAATGAAAAGTTCAACTTTTATGGCACTTAACACACATACAGTCTGTCAGAAAAATGTTTAAAATATTTAGGGTCTAAAAGAAATTATATTTGGAAAAGAAGAACAAATTGAAACTTCTCCCATAACAAAGAGTGCTGATGATTCAACATTCAAATCAGACAAGGGCACATCTTCTTAAAAAATAGATTTTGCTGCTCTGATAGAAGTTCCTTAAAATAAAACAAATGTCTGTTTTTAATAAATATTCTTCACACACTGTACAATCGTAATGTGTATTCCAGTGTATGTGTGTATGTATTCACGGGAAAGCACGTGTTGGAAATCGAGATTGTGGTGAGAAAATGTACC
Source organism: Musca autumnalis (assembly GCF_047663935.1). Classification (NCBI taxonomy): domain Eukaryota; kingdom Metazoa; phylum Arthropoda; class Insecta; order Diptera; family Muscidae; genus Musca; species Musca autumnalis. The sequence continues at coordinate 1,511,519 of NW_027411755.1, read as the reverse complement.
TGCTGTAATGTTGAAACGATAATGATTATTGTAACCCTCTATTTTAACGAAAAAATTGGCGAAATGCCTAACAAAATGTTTTCGATTTTAATCAACTATGTGAAGGACAAACATATGCCGGCACACACAATCACATACCTCTCATAAGGGTGTTAAGCATTAAAATTACCAAACTCTATATTCACAATCAAAAAATTCTTAAATACGTAATTGGTGTTGTGTAATACTTAGTATTACAAATGTGGAAGAAAGAATCCTTCAGGAGACCCGAGTCGGTATTATATACTTTGCTGCACATGTGCGAGAAAATACATATATGCATTACAAAATGTCCCTTTCAAGAAAGCTTAACATCTCTTTTCCTGGATTATAATAATTCAATCAAACACAATGTTTTATATTTAATATAGTTTTTTAACAATTAATTGTGTTTTGGAGTAGTATAGCCATCCCTCCCTTAAGATACTTAATTTTAAATTTATTTGTTATCATAGCATTATATTGTAGTGTACAGTCTTAAGGTCGAAAGACTGGGCATATGAGAATTGAAATAAAATAAAATAAAAACAAGCACCAGAATTTATTAAATATTGATATGGATTTCAGTGAGCTGATATGCTCCTTCAACATATTAGCGACTTTGAACACTGTGCAAAATCTAAGTTATACGGATCGATCTCTTGTTTAAATTGTTTTAGGAATGGAGAAGATATCAACAAACTAACCCCTACAATTACACCTCGAAATATGAGCTGGAAACTGATAAATAGTAAACGCTTTGCGAAACTTCATTTTGAATTCTATTAAATTTGCTACTTTAATACAGTATATTAAATTTCCCTTTCAATAACATTAAAATTGTTAATAGACCTTAGTTCATTGACGATCAAATTCTCTCTTACATAAATTTGGATGCTGGCGAAGCCACAACAATATGTTCACTTTTTTAACCCAGATATGCCCAGCGTCCTATATATAGGACACACAAAATTCTTGCTAATTTGATATGTTATGTTTATCAAAGTACCGTTTATTTTGGTGATATACTCAGTACACATCTGTAGCTCTTGGGATATTATGTGATTCCATTATTTTGAGCTACTATTTTTGAGTTTTGAGGTCTAGTTCATCGAAGTTGCCACCGATCGCTTAGTTTTTACAATGATTTGCGTTATGACCGATTAATTATTGGGTAATTTTATAACGAAAACATACGCGATGTGGATCCTACTACGAAAAAACGTTAACTAGATGCCGAAAAGGTGTCTTTGGACTATATGTCAAGTGTTTTGTGTCCCATAACTCCCAGTTATATGATAAAACCCTGTGTCAAAAAGTGGCCTCAAAAACCACTTTTTTCAAAAAATGTTAAAAAACATATAAACATACTGTTATTATTTCACATTTGCTTCTAAAATAATATAAAAATACTTTTAAAATGATCACGATCAAGCAATGGGCATATCTGGGTTAATCCGTTTGTACAACTATAATCCAACAAGAACATTAAAACTAGTCATTCACTGTTTATTTAAATTGAAATTATGTCCACAGATAACTAGTACCACACCACATACATGAATATGCATGTACGGAGCAGTCCACTACCGGTGTTCGAGTTGCATGCAACTTTCAACAAAAGCTGCAGTTTTGTATATTTGCTCTAATGCACACCCCAAAAACTATCAACTGCCTCCCCACACCCACCTTAGTTTTTTTACACACTTGATCTAAACGTGGTAACAGCTAAGACAACAACAACAACATCACTAATACAAAGGCGGCCAATAACAATCGTCACACTCGACTTCTACTCTGCATTAACAACTATCGCAGATGGTTAAATCGCATAAACACACCGAACACAGATGTCATACCCAGAGAAAAAACACTAACTAACGCCACCACCGCCGCATTCAAAAACACTCATGGTTGTGCGACAGAAGGGTGGCGGTCGGCAGATACTTTTGGTCGTCGCATGCTTAAAGTTTGCTTTTAATTCGAAACTACAAACGCAGCATAAATGCAACGATGCATGGCTTAACTAGTCTGTTGACAATGTTTTTTAAAAAAACGTTCACAACTACAAAGGAGAATAAAATGATGGCAGTAGAAACATATTGAAAACGATTTCGGTTTATGTTACCTAACAAAATAATTTTAAATTAATCAATTATTGTATTTCTGGAAGAGGAAACTATTAATTCCTTAAGAAATGTTATTAAAACGGCTTTACCAGAACCACATTCTAACTTTTAAGGATTCATTGCAACCATGTTTGACTGTAGAAACAATTGTAAAGTAAAATTATGAATAACGGTTTATATGGATGCATTGTTGAACAAAGAGAAGCCGGCAATTTACGTGGGCGGGAACGGACCAACGAATTATTTGCATCTGTTTTAAATTTATAATAAAATAATTGCTTTTTGTAATAAACATAAATTTACCATTTAATGTACCGACAAACATACCTACCTACTCGTATTTTGCAATTATGATCGGATATACATACAAACATGTGTTCGAATTTTGGATGAAAGTAAGGGAAGTAGAAGAAAAAGGGTTTCCTCTAGACATGATAGAACTCAATATAGTGATTGATATAGTACTTCTTAAAAAGTCTATAGTTGGCTGTGTTAAAGCTGACGAGAAATACAAATGAACCTTTTCTTAAATTTAAAGTTTTATCCACATGCTTTTCTCTTTTTATAAACAACCACCAACCAAAAAAATTTGGCTGTATCTGCCGCTTTCCGTGGATATTTTTAAACCTCACCGATAATATTTGCATCAAATATTTATTTTTTTTTTCTTTTTGGTAGTTATGGCTGGGGAGCCAATTATATGAAGTAACATTTTTTGATATTTTGATAATTAAGTAACATTGAGTATATGGATATATTGTTAATACTATTTTTTGGCCTTGAAGGCTTTAGTATTATTGAATGGAATAAATAAACAAACAAACAATAAGTAAAAAAGTATCAGTCGGTTTTGCCGACACAGATATACCCTCATATATTCCCTCAGGAGGATAGTCAAAGTATTATTTGTTGAACTTTTGGATCATTATGTCAGGAAGCATGGACTTGCTCCCGAAAAAGATTATATCGCTGTAATCAGAACCACGTTGACTACCTTCGATGAAAATTTCAAAACAATCCTTGCGCAGCCTTTAAACTGCATTTAAGCGAACATTTTGAATACGTGTAAGGGGGGTACCCGATATAGACCTTCTTGGAACTTGATGTTCTTTTACAATTATTTTAATTTAGGAGGGTATTATAAGTTGGTTTTTGCCAAAAAGTTTGTAACGCATCGAAATAATGGTCGTAGACCCATACTCATATATACCAAAATGATTGTCTCGACGAGCTGATTCGATATGGCTATGTGTGTCCGTCCGTCTGTCCATCTAAACCTTGTAATCACGCTACAGGTCGCAAGTTTGATCGGATCGTCGCCAAATTGTGGGTGTTGATGGGGGTCCCAGAGGGGAAGAAGCCTATTGATTTTAGTGATGGTCGGATAATATTTAGAGGTCAGAATATGCAAAAAAATTATTTGGAGAAAAAGTCATCATTCTTTTCCAAAGCGGTACTTTCCAAAAACAAAGCCTGACTATGAAAGTAGAAAATCCCATCTTTACAATGATGCCAAGTAGATTGGCGTAGGTGGTCAAATAACGAAGATATCGCAATAGTCGGTAATACATCCCATTTTTCCATTTTTTTGAAATCACGCTACAGTCGGAATTTTGATCGGATAATCACGAAATGTTGGCCGTTGATGGGAGTCTCACAGAGGAAGAAGCCTATTATATTTTCAGGGGTCGGAGTGGGTAAACAACTTATGTGGAGAAAATTCAAAGTTTTTTTCATATGCGAATATCTCCGCTTCCAGTTGGGTATCCCAAAAGGAAAACTCGTCAATGGAAGAAGAAAAGTTAACCTTTACATTGATGCAAATTAGGTTAGCGCATGTGGTCAAAAGATGGATATATCACAAAAGTCGGATAATCACGAAATGTTGGCCGTTGATGGGAGTCTCACAGAGGAAGAAGTCTATTGATTTTGGTGATGCTCAGGTAATTTTCAAGGGTCGGAGTGGGTAACCAACTTATGTTGAGAAAATTCAAAGTTTTATTCATATGCGAATATCTCCGCTTCCAGTTGGGTATCCCAAACGGAAAACTCGTCAATGGAAGAAGAAAATTTCTCCTTTACATTGATGCAAATTAGGTTGGCGTATGTGGTCAAATGATGGATATATCGCAAATGTCGGTAATGAATTCCAGTTTTCCATTTTTTTTAATCACGCTATAGTTCGCAATTTTGATCGAATCGTCACGAAATTTTGGGAGTTGATACTAGTGCCACAGAGGAAGAAGCCTATTGGTGATGGTCCGATAATATGCAGGGGTCGGAATGGACAAAAATTCATCTGGAGAAAAATTCAATGTTGTATTCTTTTACAAATATCTCGGCTTCTAGTAGGGTATTCCAAAGGCAAAGCCTATGAATGTAAGAAGAAAATATCGCCTTTACATTGATGCAAAGTAGGTTGTAGTAGTCCGTAATGCAACCAATTTTCCTTCGTTTTTTAATACGGGGCATGTCGCAATTTTTATCGGCCGTCACGAAATTTTTGTGGTCTAGGGGGGTCCCAGAGAGGAAGAAGCATATTGAATTTGGTGATAGTCGGATAACATTCCGTAAAATAAACGTTTAGCAATGAAAAGCTTATGTACAGAGGTAGTGGTGTAGGGTATTACACAGTCGGCCCCGTCCCTACTGTAGCCTTTGCTCACATGTTTAGGTATAGAGAGTCAATTTCATTTACCACAAATGTTTCGGAGACTTTATCCTACACGGAGGAAAAAAATGGTCTCTCTAACATATTTTGCAGCAAACATATGTGGGAACAGAATCTGGAGTGAAGTTTAGAGAGAGAGAGAGAGAGCAATGATGTTTAGCTATGATGATGCCCCGCTACAATTATCAAAATGAGTTGCATTTACGACGCCTAACATATAAATATGTGTTATAACATAAAATATGTTTGAATCCAAATATATATTTTTTTTTGTTTGCATCCAGACACAGTATATGTTTGCTGAATTTTTTTTCTGTGTGTAGACAACTACATATATACCTAAAAGAGATATCCCTTTAGTGTTCAATTAACACAAACTAGCTTTAAAGAAAATTTGTATTTCAGATACAGCAGCTCAACATGCAATTTGGTTTTCCTTAAAAGCTTTTATTTTGTTAAAAAAGTAGGTCAAGACTAATATAGTTTGCAGCTATGTACTTCTTTATTGTACATTTTCGATATCAGTTCACTCAAAAGGTTTAACATACATCCAATCAGCGTTTATTTAAGGAAAGTCTTTATTTTATTTTTTGTTTTTGTACTGCACAAATAAAAAAAAATTAAATAATTGCGGAAAATCCATGCCACAAAATAAATGGACTCGAAAATTATGTAGGTTTTAGTGTTGGCTTCTATTGTTGTTATTGTTATGGAGTTTCTATTGGTTGTGTTTTGTTGTTGTAGTTGCTTTCATTGTTGTCCAAAATTCACATTCAAATGGGGCAGCAAAATGCATCGCTCAATACACAGCAGACCATTATCTTGTTGCGCATGCTCTAACAGCACGATTTTCGGCCAAAAATGGTTTATGTTGGGAAACTTTTTATCCCCATTTTTTTCTTCATTTGTTTTTGTCTTTTTTTTAGACATAGTCACTTACTGTAGTTGTTGTTTAACTATTTGTAAGTGTAAAATAATGAAGTAAGACCACAAAAACGTGCATATGCACTCAATCTAAATTGAACACAATAACTGGAGTTTAAGAGTGAAACGAACAATCGACTGCAAAAAAAACGAAAATAACAACAACGTCATATACAAATGGCAGTACAAGGAAAACTTAAATTTGAATTTGCACTTCAATGTAAAAGAGTGGAAATACAAAAACAAAAAACAAAACAAGACTTTAGTCTAAGCCGTCAATCGTGGGATACCCTATATCAGTAGGCACTAAAAAATCTGGCTCACTTCTGGGGAAGGAAACAAACAACTTATTGTCCCTAATCAAATAAACATATTATGGTAAACCAAGTTTAAGGGCCTGTTTATGTATGTCGATAAGAAATGAATGCGTAAGAAAAACTACCAAATTTAAGTGTGTTTTTCAAATTTGTTTTTTGTTTTGAAGCAAAAGCAAAGGAAATAATATTTTCAAAACTAAAGTTTGGGTGTGTTTCATGCGAACACATTTTCGTTTCGAAATACATAAACAGGGGGTAAAACTAAGACCGATAAAAATCAAAATGTAAAATATTTTTATAATTTTTTAATTTGTGTTTTCTTGAGTAACAAACTTTTAATACAACCCTCCTTCAGGTAGGGTGTAATAATAAATGGCACAAATAGGTGTTACCCACCGCAATCGAAATGAAATGTGATACTCGTCGAATTTGAGGAAAAGGCCCACAAATCAAATCAAAGTTCAGCCAAAAGTGAACTGACTTCTGTGAACGGCCTGTACGCCGCTGTTAGCCAAACTAAAACGTGATTTATTTATGCTGCTATTAACGTGGCAACGATGTTGTTGGATAAAAAGAACAGCTTTTCTAAATTATAATGATTCGCTTTTTTTGCTAGTTGTAAACCCTAAAAATATTGGACAAACAACTTACAGTTTCATATGTTCTTTAGCTACTAAATTGGTTTGTGTCGACCGCAATATTGCATTTCACTTTAGTTTTCACAAAAAATAAGCAGAAACTTTGAAAATCAATGGTGTGGAAAAATAATTGATGCCAAATGGTTAAACAGCATCAAACTTTGTTAACAGCAAATGAAGTTGAAAATTTACGCGTCTGCCTTTCTCTGTTTGCAAGAACATTTTCATTTCTTTTGGAATTAAGATTGTATTTTTGAGGTATATAATCACAATATTGGTACATGGAACTACAGACTGACGAGGTATTCGAATCATGAATTAAACCTTCGCACAAATGTTGCTGTAAATTAAATTGAACTGATGCCTTAAACAGCGCAGATAATCTAATGACGTGAAATTGTCTAATACTAAAACCCCAACAAATTGTTTACGTGTTGCTCCACTAAATAATTGAAAAAGAAAGAACAATTTAGAATTGAATAAAAAATGCTTTTGGGCTATTTTTCATCACGTACGTTTTACATTTCACTCTTAAAAAAAAAATATTGATTGTTTGGGCTTTGCCTCCTACGAGATATGTATGGCACGAAACCGTAGCAAGTAATAAAATGTTGTGGGAATATGTAGAGTATGGGTCTATATGGAATATAGGCCTGTGCTTATCAGATAACTTGCCCATTGATTTATGTTAAAACCCCGTTCCAATTGGTCTAAGCGTCAATAGTTTTAAAAAAAGTAGGAATACAATTAAATAATCGCTTAAGGGGTTACCACTTTCAATCAAAAAAATGTATTGAATTTTTTTAAAGTACGTTAGTATGCCGCAATAAATTTCAAGTCGATCGGAGCAAAATTGGCCGAGATATGACCGTTCAAAGTGATGAACCCGTTGTGTTTTGTGTGTAGAGATGCAACATAAAACGCATTTTTCTCGAAATGGCATTTTTGAAGTCGGTGTCAACGATAGCTCGAAAACGAAATGACCAATCTTCATATATTTTGGTGAGCTTATTAACTTGATGAAAGCTTGTCTTTAATCGAGACAGATTTTTTTAATTTTTTTACTCGATTTTTGACGGTCAATAAAAATTTTGACTTTGACAGATCACAATTTGTTTTAAAACCGATTTTTTTTAAATTCTGTTTCGCTTAAAGACAAGCTTATTAGGTTTTTAAAACGCCCACAAAAATATACAAAGATCGGCCTATTTCTTTTCGAGCTATCATTGGCACCGCAAAACGCTTTGGGAGAAAAGGTTTTCGCAGGTAGCCATTTACCACATAACTATGCAATATTTTTTAAGAGGGTTATGACTTTTCGACATTTTTAATTCAAAAATGATTTCCTGTAGCACGGATTAATAAACTTTTATCTATTAATTACTAAAATATCGTTTATTCCACTGAAATATAAAAAAGTTCACGCAGAAATCGATTTAATTTTTTTCAAAAATATATGTAATGAAAAAAAAATGTCTCAAAAATTATTTCCTGTTGCACGAATGAATAAACTTAAGCCTACTAATAACTAAAATAACGTTTATTCCATTCAAATATTGAAAAAGGTCATGCAGAAATCATTTTGAAAAAAATTGAATTTTTAATTTTTTGTTAATAAATTATTTTTTTGAAAAGAAGCGTTTACGAAATGTTTATGATTCTCAAAATTTAAGAAAATTAGTGAGAAACAAATGTTATGTAAGTTTGGTTATCTTATATGGCACAAAAGTTTATTTTCAATTATATATTATATACAGTGACTTCAAAAAATTGCCCATATTTCTCATAAATTCAAATTTTAAAATCGTGAGGTTTTTTCACCGAATCACCTTATAATTAAGATTTTATGTATTCTTATGTAGATACTCATCACGCTATGATACAGGGAATATGAGGTTGTAAAAAAGTCATAACCCTAGTGCTCTTTCAGACGAAAAAAAAGAACTAATTAAAAATATTGGTAGTTTCTTGAAAAAAAAATTAAGAAAAATTAGTTGTTTTGGTCTGCACCACTAGAGATAACCCCTTAATAAAACAAAAGCAATGCCTCTTGGATACAAATGTTACCAAAAGTTTCTACGATCGACATACTCAATCTCCGCAACGTTATGGAGATCATATCGTCGGTGTCATGCTTAAGTGTTCCATACGCCATTTTTGACATTTTGAGATAAAGATACCTTACAAGGTTTTGAACCATGCTCTTTCAGGTTTTTCGGTCGGTTTTTCTCTATTTCTTATAGTTTCTGAGATATTCAGATGCCAGTATGTTCCATATCCGCGTTGGGGTTGTTATTTGACTTCCATTTTGTGTCACAGTGTAATCAGTAGGATTTAACATAGAGACAGACCACAATGTCTTTCATAGGAGTCCAACAGGTCCTTTAATAGAAGACAAGGATGACTTCTCACAAAATACAATATGTGAAAACCAGTAGACCTTTGTGAGAAGACCAGTAGGTCTTCTGGCAGAAGACTTGTAGGAGTTATATAGGAGACGGTCAATGTCCAATTAATTCGATCGTCATAGAACATGACTTTTGCTTGCAAAAACATAAAGGATCAATTGGACCAAAAAGATATTCTCGACAGGCATTTTGTAAACAATTTGGTGATGAAAAGACTAGACGTCAATGATAGTAAATATCCTCTAATTTAGTGTAATATATGTACCGTTTGCTTATATGTTTTCTTATAGCTTTCGTTTAAAATAAGTAATGATTAGACAGCGGAATCCTATGCAAATGCATATATGGTGAGGATGGTCGTAGAGAAAATCTGATTAGACAGAAACTCGTTTTATTACAAAATAAAACGAATTAGGACCAGAAATGTTTGCATATTTTGCATATCGTGCATATTTTGACATATTTGTACATATCTGCATAAAATGAGCATATGCAAAACCATATGCAAAAATATATTCAAGGATTTATGGTCTAAATATCCCACCGAAATGGCTGAAATTTGGTATTAAGTCTTCGTTAGGGGTATGCAATTACAACTGAAATCTGTCCGCATAGGTCCACGTCTTCAAATAGCCCCCATAGAACGGTACCTACCGATATTCGGTATTTTAAAAGTTGTAGCCTCAATATCCCACCAAAATCACTTAAAATTGGTATTAAGTCTTCGCTGTGGGTATAAAACTTTCTGCCTGAATTTTGTCGGTATAGATCCACGCCTTCATATAGCCCCCATAGAACGGTACCTCCGGATTTCTGGTATTTTGAAGGTTGTGCCCGCAATATCCCTCCGAAATGGCTGAAATTTGGTATTAAGTCTTTTTTGGGGTTAAAAAGGCCTTCATATAGCTCCCATTGAACGATACCTCCCGATTTTCGGTATTTTGAAGGTTGTGGCAGTGGTTATACATTTCTCTATTTTATTGACTTGTCTGAAGAGAATTTTAAACAGGAAAATTGTACACACAAACATTTTTGTACCTATTATTGAAATATTTGTTGCATATGCCATATGTTTCGATTGCAATGTAATCAGAAGCCAAAAATATGACCAGTCCCAAAAATTTTCGAAAAAATTGGTGTCCCGAATTTAATGTTATATTTATTTTTTTTGACTCAGACTCCGACTCCAACTCCGACTCCGAAACCCTGCTAAGAACGAAAAAGTGTATAATAATGTATAATGTATTTTGTGTCAGGAAACATAATGTATTATTGAAACAACAATATATATTTTCAGATTTTTACACTACACTATGGTGTTCTTAGAATATGATTGCTCCTGCAATATCTCTTCTCTGGGTGCAAACTTTCAAATCCTGAAATTCAAATAAGGTTTATATAGAAAAGCTCCCACGGTTACCTCAATCACAAAAGTTACAAATTTCGTTTTCTTTCATACATCTCTCGCACTAAAGTTTTTAGTAGTCTAAAAACTTTATTCTTTGTTAACTAAGTCTGTCAGAGAAATAATTAGGCCCACTGCTTTAATGCCTACCCCACCAATGGCTACATATTGACGTTTGAAACTTCCAAAATTTCTTTTGTCATCTATAAAAATACTATTTATTTCTTTTTAATATTATAATTCTGATACACTTTCTATTAGTTTTATAAACAAACATTGATTTAATTAAACGTCCATTCTGTAGGTATGACAGGTCTAATTGAAAAAGAGTAGACAAGTTCTAGATGAGGGCTTAATGAACTTTGTGTAGCTAAAAAGGATTCCCCTAATATCTAGTAATGCCTATTCCATCCGTATTTACAAATGGTTTTCTATTAGGAAAGATACACCACTTGGATATAGACGTAGCCAGGGGATGGTAACCCTGGACCCGATCCCTTCACGACATGCTATATTTTTGAAATTTTTCGTATATTTTACTCGAAAATTTTAAATTTTTTTTCAATTTTTGCCCCTTTTTTTATTAAGACAGAAGACTAACACTTTCCCCTTTCTGAGTTTGTCTGTGTAACATGCTACAAACATCGCAAGTAATTAATACATTTCCTCAATACCGTCAACAATTCAAATAGCCCTAATATAAGACCATTCCGCAACAGGTTTTATAATAAAAGAATACGATACCAGCTAATGAGAACTTTAATATTATGCAATTCACTAATAAAATAATGAATGTCCACAAATAATTTATTCTTGATATATCAACGACATATGTGTCATCCCGAATGGTGTACGATATACGAATGGAAAGGTGCATAAGCCACAATAAGAGATAGAACCAGACCATGAACTAGACCAGACCATCTCATACATGTTGTAATTGAGTTTAATGGCCAAGAGTGGCAACAAATCAAGTTTACTCACATGTAACTGTCTGTCACTCGGCAATGTTTGTGATGGTAATTGTCAAACATTAAAATATTACTATAATTATATGGTTGTAGTTTTTATGGTCTTAACTAACATCATCAGTACAGCATTGTTGATGGTACCGTGGTGGTGCACTACTACTTGGTTCGTTCTTTTTATTGGATTGGTGTTTTTTTTTTTAATGATGTAGCCATGGATTTCGCCGACCGACTAGAATGTGTATACAAAACAAATTTGCACATTGCAATTCGACATTGTGAAAAACTTTGGTTTAGGGAGACACTACATAATATCAACGAAATAAAAATATGTTGACACTTTGAAGAAGCCATGGCCAAATGTGGCTCAACAATATTTTATATTTTAGGGTTTTTTTTATCGAAATAAGAGATTACAGAGGGGGCTGTGGTTATAATGAACGCTTGGCTCTATTAACTATCAACAGAGATTATCCGAATTTCCTGTTGTATGCCACTTCTCAATAAGTGAAGTCGTACAATGTTTAATGTTATGTTCAGAAACGGGCCCACAGTAAAATATAAACTAAAAGCTTTTCTGACAAGTTTGCACCTATTCATTCTGCAATGATCGTGGGAAAAAAAATTAAAAAACCAAAGGAATTTGCTACTACTAAGATTCCTCATTTACATTCATAAGGGAAAGCTCTTTAGAGATCTACCGTTCCCGAATTCTGCTGAATTTCAGCAAAGCAATACTAACCATGAAATATCTCATATATGAAAGATGCTTCTTTTTTGATGTGAAGATTTTCAGGGCAGCATATTTCATTGGCAACATTATGTGCTAATGGGTTTTGCGTGTGAACATGCGTGTTCGAAAAGATTCTGCGAAAATGCTACCTGAAATTTAGGCTATTCATTGTGGATATGTTTTTTTATGTGCAATAGTAGTAGAAAATAATAGACAAGCAGCATATACAAGTTGTTTTCTTTCTCATAATGTATGTAAATATCATCCAAATACCATTATGTACGAACATCTTCTCATCATGGCATGTAGTCAGACAGAAGTTGTCCCATAATGTGGTGTGAATTTAAGTTTTCCACATAACAAGTTTTAGCTTTCGAAGTGTTGATTTTTTCATAGTGGGAATTTTTGCTCTTTGCATCTTCCATCATATCATTTACTGTTCGATTATGTTATGCCTGGACGACGGAAACTAAAACATTTTTATTTTTTGCAAAGGTTATCTGTTGTAACAAATATATTTATCGAAAACTTTTCGGCAAAGAAAGTTTTTCGTTTTATTTTATCTATGAAACTTTGGTGTAATGTGATTATTGCACAAAAATATTCGTTTTACAACTTAAATGTACAAAGCAAATAAAATTTGGTCTAGCCGGAGAAATTTGTAATATTGCAGGTGTAGAAAGAAATACAATTTAGGAAAATGAATTTGTGAATACGGGAATGTACATACATATGTAAAAAATAATGTAACAAGAGCTGGTTGACCCGTAAATTTTTAGTACAACATGTTCAAATATATTAGTTAGCCTTGCTGGCAGACCCGCAGGGCAGTGTCTGTACAAAAAACAATAAACGGGAGCGGTTAACATACATGTACTAAAAACAGGTCCCTAGTTGTATATATAAATAAGCAGCATTAGGTGACAAAAGAAGTTTCGGAAGTTACCAGCGCACAGTGGTCGAAATCACTGATCTAGCGGCGCGAAATTAATAACTTGGAAACGAATGGAGATATCTTTCTGAAATTTTCCACAAACTCAGTCTGTGTCCGTGGGTAATAACAAAAGTAAAAACAAAATTGTAGTCAGCAGAGTGTCTGTAATCGATACAATGGAAAACATTTCGCAATTTTATACTTTAATTTTTTGACTTTCACGCCGCTAGATCAATGGTTTCGACCAGTGTGCAGCGCAAACTTCTAGTCGTATCATAAAAAGTCAGCCTTATTTTTCCACTGACAAACCTAATCAGCACAGTCTATACAGAATAAAATTATAGGATTTTAACAAAGACTATTAAGACTAGTGCGAGAGATGTATCAAGGAGTTGGTCTAATTAAATAAGTATGCATCGTCTTCCCCAGAACACAAATATATTTTAGTTTCCATAGTAATTCGTATGGGACCAATGTTGAATTTTTTTACGAAATTTCTCTAAAAACCGCATTTATGGTCCAATCGATGAAAAAACTTTACCAGTTCATTATTCCTACAAAATTTTATGATGATTGGTTAGCGATAATCCGCGTCCCTGGCCGTTCTTTATTTCCATAGCACTTTGTACGGAGGCCAAAGATGAATTTTCAAGAAATCGCTCGACAGGCCACAATTATTTTCCAATCGATGAACAAACTTTACCAGTTCATTATTGTGGCTAAAAACGAATCCTAAAAAATCTGTGAAAATTGGCTCGGATTTTAATGTTATAGGGCCCAAATTACCTATAATTGGCCATATATGCATATTGGAACAATGGCAAAATCTGGGTAGGCGCTTCAAAAAAGAATGTTGTCGCTACACGCTATTAAAATTTCCACACGCCATAGTCACACTTAAAAATGGATCTAATTTTGGGAGTCATTCCTTATCGCGTCATACATCTATTTTAATTGGTAAATTTTGCCCAAACTTATATCTAGTCTGGATGAAATATTACGAGAAACATATTATAGACCAAATCTTGCATGCACATACATCTATTTTAATTAGTCACCGTAGGATTTTTTGAGCTTTTGGGACATTATGTCAGGAAGCTGGACTTAGCCAGTACCTTCAGTAAAAATTGTAAAACTATCCTCGAACAGCCATTACACCGCACTTAAGTGGACATTTTTTTACTTTTGTGAGGGAGGCATCCGAAGGTGTTGTCCGATATAGACCTTCCTGGAACATCATGCACTTTTAGAAAAAATTGAACGATGTGTAAAGCTTCAGCAGAATCGGACACGTAATTCGTTTTATTTTGTGCCTGCAAGGTTTTTAGAGCTTTTTGGACATTATCTTAAGAAGTCTGGACTTGTCCCCGAAATAAAATTGTACCGTCGTAATAGGGACAGTGAAGACAGCCTATAAGAGAGCTGGTCTTAAACTGCGCTTTTGCGAAAAACTTTAAAACTTTGTGTGAGAGGTACCCGAAGGAGTGGGCGAACCTGCGTAATATATTCTCGTGATATTTTGCCCAAACATATATCTAGTCTGGATGAAATATTACGAGAAACATATTATGGATATGTTGGTCACTTCAAGATTGATGATGTTCGCAATATTAGCAAAAAATTAGCCACTCCTACGAGTACCTCCCCAATAAATGTTTAAAAATACTCGCTATCAAGGGTTCAATCGATGTGGTACATTATTTGTTTTTCGTAATATTCATCCAGGCATAAATCAGACCCATTTTCGAACATGATCTATGTTTGGAAAAACTAATGCGAGGACTAAATGTTGGACCAAATCGATGGTCCGTACGAGAGTTATCGTGTGCTCCAGCCAGACAGACAACTGGACCGTCAGGGTTAAATCAACTATAAATTGTTTGAAACGGATTTCGTCCAAACGTACTTGCTAGACGATTTAGCACGTTTGTTTTTGCTTAACTTTGCTACACACATTTAACATATTCCTAAGAGGTTGGAAATATGTTAGGTGCTGCAATAAACAAAATAATACAACATGCATGGTTTAATCAGGCTTGATCGAGCAGACTTAGGTAGTTTTAAGTAAGTTTTAAAATGATCACTGCCCTGACTGTCTGCTTAGTAGCAGTTTTATTTTTTATTATTTTATGAAATATTTCACGCATACAAAATAAAAATATTATTACTAAATGTAGACACACTCTTTCTTTTCATTTCCATAATAAACTTCTAGTTTTCCGAGGACCAGGACGCTATTCCACTGAATGTCAGAATACAACTACATAAAACTAATACCCGTTCATTATTGTAACCGCTAGCAAATTAACCTAGTAGGGTTAGAACTAATTGAATGCTTTGTCAAATCCAATAACGTTGTTTATTAAGCCTTCATCAAAAACGTTTTATGCTCTCACGACGACAACGACGGCATTCCATTAAAACGCATTGTTATTGATTTGTAATTTAATATTATAAACTATAGCTCATATTTCTGATCTGATTTGGATCGACTAGACCAAAACTCAATACATTTTATGGAGCAATATTTTGTCATATATCTGTCATTGTTACAATGGGCTGACTGCCTGACTACATTTGTGCTATTACTGAGACGTTGTTATTTATACTTCATTTCCCGTTCATGGTATTACTCAATAAAATATAAACTACTTTTCAATCACTTCTAGGGTTTCCCTTCAACACAGTTGTTTTTTAATGCTCTATCATGCCCTGCCGTCCATCAATTGTACACCTTCTTTTCTTGGATGCTCTGAGATTGAATTGAATATAACCAACAACACCTAATTAAACACGCAGACACGGTGACAATGTACTTTGTTAATTGTTGTTGTTGGTCTTGTTTTTATTTTAGATAAAGTATACAAGATACTGTGCTGAGTATGTAATTACATTTGGCTTTTGAGGTTTTTTGTTTGTTTTTATTCTTCATGCCCAGGCGCGAATGGCGAATTGGCGTACAAACATGGCAGATATTGTCGCTGATATTGATTTATAGGCTTTGTCGAAATAAAACCCTTTAATGTCATCACAAAATCCAAACAAACACGTACGCACACTCACACGCACACACGCCGACTGAAAGCGTGAATGTGTTGAATCGTGGTTTTATTGCATTGTGGCCCTTCTCCGTCGTTGAGGAGACATAAATTAAACAGACTCTGCGGTTTTACCCAGAGATCATGCAAATATGATTGTATGTCACCGGTAGGTGGGTAGTATGTGATTGGGATTTAGGGAAGTGGGTTTAATCGAGTTTTGATATGTAACATAAACCTTTTAATACAGTGACAATAAAAACGAGAGAGAGGGATAGAGAGCGAGGTGACAACACAATTACTTCCTCTTTTATTGCAACCCCAAATTCAATAATAATTATTTTGTGTGTGTTTTGTGGTTTTGGGCTTAATTAATCGAATATTAATTGATTATTTCCTATTAAAAAAGGAAGTATAATAAAAAAAATTTAATATTTTAAAAATAAAAAAAAGTTCAGACAATTTGTTTAAAACTATTAATTTACCTTATCTACAGCTATGGACGCATAAATGGCACGTTATAAAATTCAATACTGCAATTAATTATTTTCGAACTAAAATCTAATAAAATTGAATGTTTTATAATTTTCAGTTATTGCTGCAAGGGTACTTGTTCCAATTTCTTTCATTTATCGGTGCTTTAAGAATGGAAATTGCTTCAAAATATGTGCCTAGTTGCTCGGAAATTAGACATCTAAAGAGAAATAACTGATCTTAGTTTTAAAAACGGCTGGTTTTCTTAGTACAACTATAGAAGCTTCTGATACTGAAAAATATATATCTTAAGAAAAATAGGGTATAAACACGTACAAAAATTATATTAAAAATGTTACGATTGAAAACCATGTTAATGTAAATTGCGATACTTTAACTATGAATTATCCTTTTTGTGGAGTCTCGGAACAATGTTCTCCATATCGGACTACAAAGTATTTATTTTTTAAATAATTCGCGACAGATAACCCAAACAACATGTTTTGGTGGCCGAGGTAATCTGTGTTTTACCACAGTAACCAAAACGATAGTCGAACGATTTATCGTACCGGATTGACCCGAAACCGTAGTGTTTCGGCCAGCGGCAGCCAACCCAGCATAAATTCTATGATTCTACGTAGGTTTCTATGCTGCTGCAACAAGAATACTCGGAAGATCGATAGTTTGCCAGCTCTATGCTTCTCTATAGAAAACCTTTATAGGTATATATTCCTGTAAATGAGAACCTTTCGGAGACTTCTATAATCATGAAAAAGTTTCCATTGAAAGCAATTTGTATATTTTGAGAATATGTATAAACACCACATACCATTTCTGTACTATTGAGGTCGGTTTCCAGTCTATCTGCAAATGCAATGACAATAATCATAGATGGGTGTTTCGAAACATCAATATTAATACGCGATGTTTATAAAAAGAAATACTTTACAAGTAAAAAAGTATCAGTCGGCTTTGCCGACAGAGATATACCCTCAACCTTTGTATATTGAAAATTTTTTTTCCCAAAAAACGTATGTATTTAGGGGGTTTTAAAAATGTTGGGCGTTTGAACCGACAAAAATGTTGATTAGGTTTAAAGATCAAAAGTTTTGCGGAGGAGATACTAAAAGGAATGGATTGACATTGACCGTTATATATGGATCTCCAGCCACAACATATGGTGCCATAGGGGGTTTTTACACTCTTCGGGCTGTTTGCTCAAGAAGTATGGACTTGCCCTTGAAAAAACTTTTACCGTCGTAATTGAGGCAGCGAATGCAAGTTGCTTCAACAAAAATCAAAGTGATTCGATATTAGGTCTTAAAGTGAACTCATCCGAAATTTTGTGTGGGAGGTACCGGATGGAGTGGACAAATATAGTCCATATTTGAACCTGATCTATATCTGGTGCTCCAACCACCTCACACGGTGTCATAGGGGTTTTTCGCAACATTCATGCTATTTTCTCAGGAAGTATGGACTGGCCCCTGATGAAACTTGTACCGTCGTATGAAGGGCAGTGAATACAAGTTGTTAAAACAAAAATAAAAGCGATTCGAGAGATGGCCCTAAACTGAACTTTTCCGAAAATTTGTGTGGGAGGTACCCGAAGGAGTGGACCTATTGAGACCATATTGGAACCTCATATTACTCTGGTAGAAAGTTTACGCTATACAAAGTATGGACCAAATCGGTCACTCCCTTCAAGAGTTTTCGTGCGCACAAACTTTCCGAACATTTTCGAACTTTTGTGGGGGAGGTACCGGAAGGAGTGGACCGATGTAGTTCATCTTCGAACTTAAACTAAGTTTGGGCAAAATATTACGAAAGCCAAAATTTGAGCCGAATCGGTTCATCCGTTCGAGAGTTATCGTGCGCTCCAGCCAGCAGGACAGACGGACATGGCTAGATCGACTCCAAATTGTCTGAAACACATTTCGTCCAAACATACTTGGGGTCTAAAACCATTATTTCGATGAGGCACATTTTCATCGTATCAAAGTGTATATACCCTCCATAGCCTAAAGGCTGAGGGTATAAACAATGTAAAGAACTGTCAGATAAATTTGTGAATTTAACAAAAAAAACAAAAACATATTTTCCCTTTGAAAATTACATGAATAATTATAACTAATTTTAATTTTTAATTAAATTCTTTTACTCATTAAAATTTTTATTTTTTATTTTATTTTCAGATTTGAAAGATGTCATAAACTGCAACGACTTCTTCTGACAACTGAGGAAAGGTAAATTAGCCCATTACCCCAAGCAACAACAAAAAAACAAAAAGTGTAATGCCACACTGAGTATTTTACCAGAAAATGCAAATTTTTCAAGCTGTTCATTGTCTTTATATATTTCGTAAATTTACTCAAGTCTATCACAAAGAAAATGAACATAATTGAGTAACCTTCCCATTCTCTTTCGTTAAACTGAAATTCCCTTGTCGTACAAAAGAAATTTAAAGTGGTGAACACCCCACCCAACTACACGGCCAATTTGTTTAGGTACAAACAGTATATTTATTACCTGTTGTCCTAATCAAATAAAGTTTATAAATTCAACTGAAAACATTCAAAAGGAAATTTTCATAATTCAATTGTCAACATTACTGTTGAAAACCCACAAAGAATTTCTAGCATATTTTGGGGACTGTGAATATAAAAATGTACATGCAAATTTTTTTAGGGGGTGATAGAAAATTGTTTTATTCTAAACATTTTAAGACTTTGGCATGCTAATTAAAATTAAATCCTTTGTTATATTTCTCAGCTGAATACGAATATATGTATGTTAAATTAAACAACTGTAATATGGAAACTTAATTAAAAAAATGCTAGAAATGTAATTAAAAATATTTTGTTCACAACAAGCTATCTAAATTTGATTAATCCCAAGGTATTAATTTTATTGGTAAAACATTTTCAACGTTTCAATTGGCCCCTAAGAATCGACCATCAAAAGCCCTTGAATAAATTCCCACCATTAGCCTTAATTGCACTTTTTCCCAAAACAAACCGAATGAATACACCCGCGCCCCAATTACGACCAACACACAGTTTTAATGACATTGACGTGACCAGGGCTTTTATGAAATGCACTTTATTTATTGTGGTAGCTTTTCTTGCACGTAGCATTCGCGTTTTAATTATGCCAAAGCTTTTGTGGTACACGAATTAGTTAGACAAATTAATCAGCGTGTAATTTTGTCAATTGATAAATCAATCAATAAGTTCGTAAGGGAACTAAGAATATTGAGGGAATTTAAAATAGAAATATGAACCACATCATTGCAGAAAAGCAGTTGTTTAAATGGCCTTGGGGACATATAATATCCATGTGATAATGAGAAAGCCTTATTGTTGTCCAAATCCCAAATCCATAGGAAAAAACTCCTTATTTCCGTTTTATACTTTGCTATCCACTACCTTCTACTTTATTTAAATTTCAAAACTCAATTTTTACTTTGGAACAGTAAATTTATAGTTAAAATAAATAGAAAACTTACCTGTGGTGAATGGTCTTCAAACGCGTGCCATAACCTTGAGAACCTGAAAATACAAAGGAAATATTATTAATGAAGGTTACGCAAGTATCTGTCAGTTTGTACAAAAAATAACAGGAGCCGTGATCCTAAATGTGCTAAGAATAGACCGATATTTTAATAATAAATATAATTTTCTTAGATGACGAAGGAAGTTTTGGAAGTTTCCAACGTAAATTTTTAGGCATCTACACAGAATAAAATTATAGCATAGTCTACCATAAAACTTTAAAGCAAGAGATGACCCTAATATTGGGTCATTTCAGAAACAGGTCCCTTCACCTAGCAAAAATTAAAATATTATGTTTTAGAATTGCCTAAAACCCACATTTCAGATTTCGATATAGCTATATAAGGCCCAAAATACCCCAAATCGGCCTACCGGAGATATATCAAAATCCGATCCGATTTCCACAATTTAGCATTCGTTTTTTAATCACAACAATGAACTGGTAAAATATTTTCATCGATTGGACCATAAGTGGGGTTTAGGGAATTTTCTTGAAAATGTACCTTTGGCCCCATACAAATTACTAGGGAAACAAAGATCCCCATGGATGGCACGGGTTAGCCTTAAGTGATCGTCATAAAATTTCATATATACAGTGCTGCTCAAAACAATTGCAACTCAGATGCTTATACCACAGTTAAACTGATTTTAGAGACATTTAGTGTTTTAATTAATATTTTTTTTTGTAATTTGATTTTTTATTGACCCTACTTCCAGGATTTAAAAATGATTATTCAGTTTTTAACACTTACAGTTTGTCAAGTAATTGTTTTCGAACCAAGAAAACTAACATTTTTCTGTATTAATTAATGAAAAAATTACTGATAATTGTGATAAAAATGTCGGGTTTTTTGCAAAAATTAGTTGGACGACTTATTTCAGACAAGATTGGATGTATAAATAAAAAATTAACCCACGTAGTCCAACAAAAAATAACGAAAAGCAATAACTACATGTAATGCAAGTTGTCAAATAAATGTTTTCGAAATGTAATGGAGGTTCCAATATACCCCATATTTTCGGTAAATACTTGAAAATAAGGACAATTTATGAATTTTATTTTTAACAGGGAGTAACTACTAACAAGTATCAACAATATTAGTCATCGAATAGCCGTACTAGGAGGGTTACCATATGGACCAAGGGAGTACCGGGTCATATTACATATAAACAGGGTACTGTAGGTTTTAAACCGGGAATATTTGAAAACTAAGACGTTTTATGAGTTTCTTTAGTTTACTAGGATGGATTGTCATCAACTAAAATAAATATTACCTTCAGAATAATTAAATCAGGAGGGTTGCCAGATGTACGAAAAAGGTACCAGGTTATATAAACAGTAAACGAGACCACCTGTGTCTCAAAACAGGGCACCGAAGTTCGTTGTTTCACTTAATATTAATTAAGAGGTAATAACATTTCACGAAACTATCGGAAATATCGCAGTAAGAGACTAATATTGCTTAGAAATGTATGGGGTACAGATTTCGACAATTTTCAGAAATGCTTACTACGACTTATTGGACTCATTTCGTGTACTCTGCAATACTACTCACCATATTTTTTAAGGGAAAAATAATGCTGGCGGCAAAATAATGCTTCAATTTTACCATGGAAGCCAAAAAACTTAGAGAATTCCTCTGAACTGGCTCTAAACAGTTGACATCGGATGTCCATTATAAAATCAGTATAGACTGACAATATCTTGCATATGTATTGCTAAGCGATATTTATACTTTTATGTCATATTTTGATTTGTTTTAGAGAATTGTTTCATCCATTAATTCAATTTGAGTTAAATAAACAAATCTTAAGCCCTGGTTATGGATTCAGGTGGTCTCGTTTACTGTTTATATAACCTGGTACCTTTTTCGTACATCTGACAACCCTCCTGATTTAATTATTCTGAAGGTAATATTTATTTTAGTTGATGACAATCCATCCTAGTGAACTAAAGAAACTCATAAAACGTCTTAGTTTTCAAATATTCCCGGTTTAAACCCTACAGGACCCTGTTTATATGTAATATGACCCGGTACTCCCTTGGTCCATATGGTAACCCTCCTAGTACGGCTATTCGATGCTAATATTGTTGATACTTGTTAGTAGTTACTCCCTGTTAAAAATAAAATTCATAAATTGTCCTTATTTTCAAGTATTTACCGAAAATATGGGGTACATTGGAACCTCCATTACATTTCGAAAACATTTATTTGACAACTTGCATTACATGTAGTTATTGCTTTTCGTTATTTTTTGTTGGACTACGTGGGTTAATTTTTTATTTATACATCCAATCTTGTCTGAAATAAGTCGTCCAACTAATTTTTGCAAAAAACCCGACATATTTATCACAATTATAAGTAATTTTTTCATTAATTAATACAGAAAAATGTTAGTTTTCTTGGTTCGAAAGCAATTACTTGACAAACTGTATGTTACTTCCAAGATTTAAAAATGATTATTCAGTTTTTAACACTTATGTTACAGAAATGTGTGAAATATCAGAGGATCCCTAGTTTTAGCCTGTTCAAAACATATGCAGCTCCGTGGTTTGAATATCTAATAATAGTTCATTTTTGGATTGATTGACATCAGAATGGTTTTTAATCAGAAGAAAGGGGCAAAAACCTTTCATGAGGAGTACTTTTGACAGACAAGTCTAATCATCAGCTAGATGCTCCACTTGGGAGTTTGTTTTTTCTATGAATTTATATTTAATTTATGTTATGAAGTGGAAAAGAGCAACAACTAATAAAAAATTATTCTAATTATAAGAAAAACTTAAATTATGACCAGAAATTTATATCAAAGCTTTGCTAAAATAGTAATTTTTGAAAATTGAAAACATAGGAACAGCACAATATCTAAAACAGAGCTGGATAAGTAAGTAGACCGGTAAAGTCCTTATTCGAATCCGATTTATATATGGAAGGAATAATACGATGTGCAAATTTCTTGCCCCCTTCGAGAGTTATCATTCACTACATTTTACAGAAAAATTTTTAACATTTGTGGGGGAGGTACCCGAAGAAGTGGACTGATATGGTCATTCGAACTTAAACTAAGTTTGAGCAAAATATTACGAAGTGCAAAATTTGGTTCGAATCGTTTGATCAGTTCGAGAGTCATCGTGCGCACCAACCAGACAGACAGACGGACGAACATGGCTAAATCGCCTCAAAGTTTCCATAGTAATTTGTATGGAGCCAAAGGCGAATTTTCACGAAATCGCTCCACCACATCCAATCGATGAAAAAATTTTACCAGTTCATTTCTGTGGCTAAACAGGTAATCCTACAAAAAATTTGAAAATTGGGTCAGATTTTAATATAAGCTATATATAGGGCCCATGGAAACTTTGAGGCCACTGTGGCACGTGTTAACATATTCCGATTGTACTCAAACTTTGGCAATCTTAAAATCTAACAAAACTAAACACTTAAGGTGGTGGCGCTCAAAAAATACGACATCGATTTTTTAAAACCACCCTAAAGGCTCAGGCTAAAAAGTGGTCAAAAATTTGTTCTTTATTAAACTATCGTATCAATATTTGACATAATTAAATAACTTCCAAGGACGTTCTATTTAAATTTTAATTACAATGCGAATCATTCAATACCATTTTTATATAACTGTATATGGGAAAAAAACATGTACATACGTATGTTCTCTTACAAAATTTAAACACCGATGAAAGTAAAACTATGAACATAAAGGTAAGGTCACATTAGACAAATATTTGCTCCAGCGACCGGCAGTGTGCGCTTACTGAGAGCAAGTGAGTATAAATTTCAATGCATTATTTACGCTCACATGCTTTCAGTAAGCTCACACTGCCGGTCTCTGGAGCAAATATTTGCCTAATGTGACCTTACCTTAAGCCTTCGTCCATTATGTCAAATAAAAACTCGAAATGATGTACCAGCATGTTCAGTTTCCCCATATTATAGCAATATGTATGCGAACCTTGAATTATGGAATGTTATCACTAAATTCCTATTAATTGTTTGGAAAATAGTTTAATTAAGCGGCTTTGTTTTGCAAAATATTTATCCTGCATTTTTTGGGTTTTAAATAATTTACATGTAAAATGCTTTTTCGTAACATAAATATTAGTGCCTTCTTTGTTTAGGGCTATTATTATAGATTACTTTTTTCAATGGTTTGACTTTGCAAAGAAACATTGAAAACTTTAAATAAATATTGTATACAATTTAAATTAAATTAATATCACTTTTACCGTTAACTCAACCTGAAAGCCATGAATCTGTTTTAATAAATCGAACCAATAGCAAAATGTCACTTGTAACAACGACCAAATATTTGTTTCAATAAAAAGAACCTACAAAAATTAAATATTTATCCATAACAAAGCAACATTTTTATTTTTACACAACGCTTTTGGAAATTCCTAAGACCACCAACTACACCCACTTTTCGTAGCAATTAACATTTTTTACCCAACAGTTTCGCTTCGTATGGTTGTTTTTTGGGAGCTTGCAACATCGCTCTCTGTGTGAAGTAGAACATGGGAAAACATGTGATATTATTGAAGATAAAAAACACACAGATTGTACAATCTACATACATGGGAACGTGTGTGTAACGCTACATGTCCGCATGTTTACCAGGCCTTGTCATGCAATTATTTCAATACATTCAGCGTTTTTAGAGAGAATCCATCCCTTTGAATTTTGGTTACAATTAAATTCTCATTATACAATCATGCATCCATTCATCCAACTATCTGACTGACACAGCCAGTTGATACAATGGCATATTTTTGTTTATTTCGACCAAGCGACATATACCGTCATCACCACACCACCATCACCGACATCAACAATCGCGTGCATTTAATTAATTAAAATATTAAATTATTATTACGCCGATGGTGCCACACATACACCTTTACTTTACCGTGGGCTATTGTTTGTAGGCCCACAAGAATGTCTGTCATGACAAAATAGTCATCAACTAGCAACAACTTTCAGTGTGACTGAAAGTTTATAAAAATATTCTCAACAGACAGTTGAACTTTTCTCGCAGCATAGCCAACCGAATAAGAGCCAATAAAACGGACTTCCGTTTCCGCTGACTCAATCGACACGAAACCGACATTGTCAATGTTTCTTAAATAAAGATGATCAAACAATTTGGTATGTTTATAACACCTAAAGAGTGGCTTCTTTAAAAATATTTACAGACGGTAAAGAGAATTATTTTTTCGCAGATTACCACACCCACGAAATTGATCTACACAGATTTTGCTGTTTTGTGATGCGTGATCTCAATTGTTATAGGCTCTCAG
The DNA here is from genome assembly GCF_047663935.1 of Musca autumnalis. NCBI lineage: Eukaryota > Metazoa > Arthropoda > Insecta > Diptera > Muscidae > Musca > Musca autumnalis. Next base: position 1,485,994 of record NW_027411755.1, on the reverse strand, counting down.
AATATTAATAGAATTTCCTTAGCTACGTACACCGTGCAGAATTTCTAATTGCGACCGACCTAGATTCGCACCTCATAATTTATTCTTCATATTCCATGGAAATGCCCATATGTATGTAAAAGTTAACCCATTTTCCAAACAAATGTAATTTGTAATATGAAAATCCAAAATTTGTTAATGTCGCAATGGACATTCCCTCTTTTGTCCACCATGCATAGATGTCATTGTTCGTGGGTAATTACTGGAATTTTGTCACTTGCAATTGTCCCAATCGGCCAGTGGTTGCCATATAAGGTGACATTTGTAATGGCCCCCTGGACAAAGCACCAAACGTAGTTGTCAAATGTGATCGGCATAATTAATGAGATTTTAATAGTTAATTTCTCACACAAACACATGAGGTGCGCAGTGTCACCGACTCACTCCGACTGTATGACCATCATACACACAATCAAAGCCACTGCAAGTAAATGACCTTTTGCTGGAAGCCAAAATAAGAATATGAAATCAATGAAAATTAGTATTGATTTATATTTTTGGGTGGGAGCTCCATCACCACCCACAACTCATAACCACAACTTTAATGATATTGATTAATTGAAATTACATATGTATTTAGCCAGAGGTATCCAATCAATATAAATGTCAGATGCGTAGTAAAAGTCACATCTAATTATTATTAGTGGTATACTTAATTAAGGTAATTTATTTTACTGAAACTGTTTTGTGTTCGCCATTAATCAATAGTAATTGAATAGTGTTACTATGGACCAACTTGAATGCCGCCAAACAATCAGTCACACTCATTCCATCCTACGCATTTACATTTTTCAAGCAACTGTTGATATTCAGGAACTAAATTCTTATTGAGGAAGAACTACGGCAAGTTATAGAGGTGTAGAAGCAAGACGTTCAACAGAATGAAATGAAAATAATTTGAGGGTACTCTAAAGACAAACAATCTTAATGAAATGAAAACTAAATGAAATTACAGGAATATCTTCATCATTGTAGTAAACGCTATTAAACAATGAGTGAAGAGAATAAATAAATTTAATGAGAATCCTGTTGCAATGTACATAGTTGGAAACATGCGGAAATTAAAGCTGGGTAAAAGCTTGATCAGATATAAATGAGGATTTCTGAGTGAAATCGGACACTTTTTCAAGATGAGGTTTTTGATTTCCTTTATTTTTTGCTGTGGTGATGCTGCTGATTAGCAAAACATTTTAGTATATTTTCAGAATTTTTTGACTTCCAGTTTCAGTCATATCGCGCATTGAAAAAGCCAAATTCTGTAAATACTATGTGCAAGGAAATACTCATAACTTCTTTAATATTGGTCCAAATAGAAAAAAAAATCTTTTCCGTATTTTTTGTTGTTTTATCAGCTAACTAAAATTTTGCACAGTGGCCTTGGATGCAATTTTCGCGTTTTAATATTTAAAATAACCCCCAGTTTTTGTAAAAATATTTATTGTTCTCACACGAATTGTCAAATTTTGTAGATCGATTTACTCGCCTTAGGGCATATGTAGAACGCTGATTTTTGAATGAGGAATTCTATACTATATAGAACATGCCTACGAAGAATTAGGTCTGTATATAGTCTTGGGGCTGAGCTATGGATGCTAAAATTATTACGAATATAGACGAACGAACAAAAAATAGTTACAAAAACAGGGGGTAAATGATGATCAATAATTGTAATTGTACTCTTCGATTTTCTTGAATTTTTTTTTTGTATTAAACTAAGATTAATTACAAAAATTCTTAATGACTATTTTTCGTAATTTTTAAAATTTGTCAATAAAATTTTTTCTTTATAACAGTGTGTAACGTTTGTTATTCTAGCAAACAAATAAATAGTTTCATTTATAAACATTTATTTTGATGTTTTATTAGGAATATATCATGAACATCTTAAAAACTTCTTCATTATGCGATTTTAAGAATGGTTTAGCAATTAGTGTACCATAATTAGTGGGTATTACTGAATGAAGTTTTTTTGTGCCCGCGATAACTTGTGCCATTTAATATCTCAAATTCAAATCCTCTTTCGTATTTAAGCAGTTGTGAAAATTTCACTTTAAATTTCATTGTAATATTCACCTTGGATGCCCATTCATATAATTCCCAAGCTGTAGTGATGATCAAATCATCAGTTTATTTAGTTTATTGTCCGGCTGGTACAATAACGGCTAAACCATTTTCAAAATAGAAAAAATGACGAAGTTGTTAAGATATTTAAGATAAATTCTTTAATAAAAGTACAAAACAAATTTTGGAAAATGTGATTTTTTATTATACCCTCAGCCTTTAGGCTAAAGAGGGTATTTACACTTTGATACGACCAAAAATGTGCCTCATCGAAATAATGGTTTTAGACCCTAAGTATGTTTGTACGATATCCGTTTCAGACAATTTTGAGTATATCTAGCAATGTCCGTCCGTCTGTCTGTCTGTCCGTCTGTCTGGCTGGCTGGTGCGCACGATAACTCTCGAACGGATCAATCGATTCGGTTCAAATTTTGGGTATCGAAATATTTTGTCCAGATTCGATTTAAGTTCGAAGATGGGCCATATAGGTCCACTCCTTCCGGTACCTCCCACACAAAAGTTCCAAAATGCTCGGAAAATTTGTGGGCACGATAACTCTTGAAGGGAGTAACCGATTTGGTCCATACTTTGCACATCGTGAAATTTCTACCAGACTTAGATGAGGTTCCAATATGGACTCAATCGGCCCACTCCTTCGGGCACCTCCCACACAAAAATTCGGATAAGTTCAGTTTAGGACCTGCTCTCGAATCGCGTTGATTTTTGTTGCAGCAACTTGTATTCACTTCCCCCCATACGACGGTACAACTTTCATCAGGGGCAAGTCCATACTTCCTGAGAAAATGGCCGGAAAGGTGCAAAAAGCCCCGACGACACCTTGTATAGTGGTTGGAGCGCTAGATAACTCTCGAACGGATCTGTCGATTCGGTCCAAAATTTGGCCTTCGTAATATTTTATCAGAACATAGTTTAAATTCGAAGATGGGCTATATCGGTCAACTCCTTCAGGTACCTCCCCCCACAAGTTCAAAAATGTTCGGAAAAATTGTGCGCACGACAACTCTTGATGGGAGAGACCGATGTAATCCATACTTTGCACATCCTAATATATCTACCAGGTTTAGATCAGGTTCGAATATGGACTATATTTGTCTACTCCTTCTGGTACCTCTCACACAAAATTTCGGATAAGTTCACTTTAAGACCTGCTCTCGAATCATTTTGATTTTTATTGAAGCAACTTGCATTCGCTGCCTCAATTACTGTAATATTTCTTCGAATATTAGATGAAATTCGAAGATGGTGCTTATAGGTCCACTCCTTCCAGTACCTCCCCCACAAAAGTTCGAAAATATTCGCTAAAAGGTTACGCGAGTTCTCATAGACGTAGAAACCGATTTGGTCCAAACGTTGGATCTATAAATATTGTTGAAACTTAGTTTATGTTCAAATTTGGGTATCCTTGCGGTACCACCCACACAAATGTTCAACATTTTTGTGTGGCTCGAGGATCCTTTGGACATTTTTACCGAAGGTTTTCCTAGTGGTCCTGTTTACAGCGATATTATGTTTTTCGTAGGCTAGTGTGATAAAAGAAGCCCTATCTATCGATATCCCCGCAATTTTTTTGAAAACCCCACTAAATAAATAAGTTTTTTTTTTTTTTTTGGGAAAAAAGTATTTCAATCCACACAGGCTGAGGGTATATCTCTGTCGGCAAAGCCGACTGATACTTTTTTACTTGTTTATTTATGTTTTTGGTATAAAGGGAAAATAGTATTGACAAATTTTAAAAAATTAAGAAAAACTAGTAATCATTCGAATCCCACTACCAAATAGGACTTACAATTTTTGCAATTAATCGTAGTTCAATACAAAAAAATTCAAGAAAATCGAAGGTGCAAACATTGATAAAAATTGATTTTAAATATTAAAACGCGAAAATTGCATCCAAGCCCACTATGCAAATTTGTTTTTTTCTATATTTTCTTAGATAGCTGACAAAACAACAAAAAATTCAAAAAAAAATCTATTTGAACCAAGAAGATATGAGTATTTCTTTTCATATAGTTTTTACAGAATTTGACTTTTTCAAGACGCGGCATCTCTGGAACCGTTAGTCAAAAAAGTCTGAAAATACATATAATAAAATGTTTTGCTGATGAGCATCACTACAGCAAAAAATAAAGGAAACCAAAAACATCATTTGGAACAAGTGTCCGATTTCACCCAGAAATCCCTATATATAGGTTAAGTGCTCCTAAGTTCGGCATGTACCAGTAGTCGGCATCTTTGGTATTTGATTGAAGTTGGAAAAATTTACTCGGAATCACGAATGATTGAAGTTAGGCAAATCTTTAAAGTGCCTACTATTGGTGCACTTACCCTACATATTTTTTGGGGGGTTAGTTATGTTTGAAATACCTTCTACATAAAAGAAATTAAATTATTCTATAAACTGGGAGAAGCTAAACTTTCCTACCTACCTTTCTCATCCCCTTAAGAAATTCAGAGACTGCTAAATTAAGAAATTTTTACATGTAACTGTTATAATATTGCGTTAATACTTTGATTTGTAACTACTTACGGCTACCAAAATGTTCTATATTAAACCCATATTTGGTTATGAGAGTTTTTTCGCATTCAAGAATGTTTAACTATATTTTTTTCATTCCAGACACAAAATATAATATCTAGTGAAGGAACCTTCTAATAATTACTGAATATTGAAATCTAGTTAATTTATTTGCTTCCTATTTTGTATCAAACTTACTGAACAACAAATTTGTAAAGGTTTCATTTATAAATTTAAATTATTACTCAATACTTCACACATTTGTATCGAGTACATTTTAAGTGGATATTTAAGTGATATTTGAAATGAAGTGTACTCTACTCCAAAATTCGCTACATCAAAGTACATATAACTCCCCATTTCAATGGTGGCAACATTTTGTCCTTGACACAAAATTACATTTAAAATGATGATCAGATGATGAGACAGTGTTATTAGAAAGCTGAATCTGGTCATGACCCCTTAGATAAGGTGGCATTACTGTAGAAGCGTCAAAGAAAACTATCAATTTTCTAGAAATGGTTACCATCTATAAAATATCGCTTTTAAATATCCATAAATTGTGTACAATTTGTAATACATAATGATATTTTCCCAATGTTGTACCAACCAGCCTTTTTGGTGCCACAACAATTACGGTCTTCAAAATGGTTGCACACCCTTTTATTTTTCAGAATTGAATACCTTCCAGATCAAGCCTGTGATGTGGTATTCGGAAATGTATGACATTTAGTAAACTGTTTTTAAGGTTGAGTATTTTTATCTGTTACTATTTTCAAGCCATATTTTTAAAATGTAATACATAAGTGCGGAACCAAATTAAAATACTGGTTTAAAATTTACAAAAAATAGTTGGGAGAGGTTTGGCTGGAATCAGTTCTAATTTAACACTTTACATCTACATATACTCATTTAAATTAAAATAGTCTGCTATATTTAATCGTTTCTTTTTCTTCAGAAATAACACCCAATGTTCTTAAATTTATATTGGATATTTTTACCATGAAGGTCACCACATAGTCATTATATGTACGTAGTAATGTTCTTATTTTTTGTTGTGTTAATTGTTTTTTTTTTTTACTCCAATTAAAACAAAAATCTATTTGATACGTAATGATGTAGTAAATGACTTTTGTTACATCTGTCAGTTGTATACGGTCGAAAGCATAAACCTTATGACAACACAACGTCACTACACCAACAATTTTATTACAATTTTCAAGTTCAGATCGACAACTGACAGTGAATTACAATTCGTACATGGCGGCTTTTGCTATTAAATGTTTACGGAACGTGTTTTTGTTGTCTTCCCCTCTGCAGCACTTTTGAAATACGACCATTGCTATGTTGGCCACTAAGCATAAGCTCACGCTGCCCTGCCTTACACATGTCTGCGCGCGTACCTGACAATACCTGTGTGTGTTTAGTTCAAAACAAACAAACATGAATGAAATGAATTTCATGGTTTAGAATTTTGTGCAAAAAAATTGTTCATCTTCACTGGAGCATGACACAGTTAAAGTTACACTCCAACTAAAAACTGAAAATTGCCTCGAAGTGAAGAACAAACTTGGGGACATGAACAACAACAAAAAACACAGAGGAACACTAAGGGCAGAACTAACATATTATCTAGCTCTTAGGTCGGTCATAAAACAAAAATAGATTGTGTTAGGTATAAAAACTGGGCTAGTCTACAACTACTGAAGATAACATGCCCAAGCAGAAGAAAATAAACCCAAAGGAGGATTTTACAGGCTTTCTAAGGAACATTGCATGTTTTAAGTCACGACAGATTTCTAGCAGAATTTTGGCCAGAATTAAAAACAATTTCAAGCTTTAAGCAGGTGTCATATAGTAAGTAACTCGTATATAAATTTCCATTTATAATAAAAAGTTTCGTTTATTTTGGTACTTTGTCAAACATGCTTGGCGAACAAAAAATGTTGGCTAAAGTACACATGAATGGCTGTTTTTGGTTGGATGGATGGCTGAATGATATTCAGAGTTTAATGGAGGCCCTTTTGTTGGTGTTGTTACCATTCCATTGGGCGGCTGTATGATTATGTGCAGCGTATGACGACGTGCCTTTAAAGTTACTGCGGTCACGCTTCGTTAGCTTAACTATATTTTTTGTCGAATACCAGACAATGACGCCAACAAACATCAGCACCACCAGCTACACTAATATCCAGAGCAAACAGAACAAAACAAAATGCACCTGTCAAAATTCAAATACCATATACGAGGGTAGTTGTAGCACAGTCTGATTTCAAAATAAAAACATCTAAAAATTAAATCTTTTAAAATTGACTAAATTTTAAATTTGTCGCTTCTGTGTGCGACAGAAGACCGAAATCTCTGTGTGAAATGGAATACCAAAGTTTCGAAATGTTGTTCATTTTTATACTAGAGCATTTTTCATATTTAACGTAAGAGGGAGGTAGAGGAAATTAATAAGTAAAAATAAAGCAAAACGACCTGAAAGAACTATCATTGTTCACTTCTTCAACATAATAAACTAGAAGAGCCATACGAGCAAGAGGAGCTAAATGAACGATATAAACGAATGAGTTGCATATGGTTCCGTTTCTTTGAACTAGTTCGTTCATGAATGACGCAACTCTAAATACGTTAAATATTTTTTTACAGACCCAAAAAGGATACAAGAACAAGAAGCAGCATAATTTCCAAAAAATAATTTACGACAGTTCCCACAATCATAAATACATTGAACTATTTTGTATAAAACATTGAATAAATAAAACAATACTCATGCCATCCCAATTCTCCCATGTCACTCTCTAATAAGAACAAGATCGCATTGTAAAAAGATATTGTGAGAGTTAGGTTATTATACTTAAGAACGCAATCGAATTGGAGAACTGCCTCTTTTTGGCACACACAATTTTAATGTTTTTTCTTTAAATCACACTTAAATGGCCGATCATTGGCAGATAGGCGAATCGAATAACTGTAATGTTTTGGAACGTAAAAACACCAAAGATTAGGGCAAAATTCGCTTTGCTGCCACAAAATGCGTGCAAAACTTGTTGTGTCAGCTAAGACAAACCTTTCTACTATAATTCGAGAGGACTATTTAAGACTGACTCATTTTCGGGTTCCCAGGATCATCCCTTAAGGTGTTAATCCCAAGTTGATACAGTATTTATTTATTAATTAATTATTAGGCAGCCAATTTTTCTGTTTAAAATTCTCTTCAGACAAGTCAATAATGCCCATAATTTCTAGCCCTAGGTAACCGGGTAGGTAGCTACCTATTAGTTATCTTTACCTACGCGTTTGGTAATTTCTACGTGCCATTTACCGATGCGTGTAAATTTTGAAAACATGTGGTAACATTGGTGATTTTCATTCATGATTTCGTAAAAACATTGCCACATATAAGTGTTTTACAATTTTTAACACATTGGCAACGATCAACCAGGCAAAATTCTTGGTGTAAGTAACACGGCCGTTTTCGACCCGGTAACGTTACCTATAGATTGAAATTATGAACTTTTGCTTTCACGGTGGATATCTATGAACTCATAGATAACTACGCGTAGAAATTACGGGCATAATGTATAACCACAGCCACAACCTATAAAATACCGAAAACCGGGAGGAATATTTCTATGGGGGCTATATGAAGGCCTGAACCTAAACCGACAAATTTTAGGTGAAAGTTTTTACCCCCAATGAAGACTTAATACCAAATTTCAGCCATTTCGGAGGGATATTTAGGGCACAACCTTCAAAATACCAGGAATCCAGAGGTACCGTTCTATGTGGGCTATATGGAGACGTGGGCCTATAGCGACAAATGTCAGGTGGAAAGTTTTATACCCACAACGAAGACAAAATGCCCAATTTCAGTCATTTCGGTGGGATATTGAGGCCACAACCTTCAAAATACCGAAAATCGGGAGGTATCATTCTATGGGGGCTATATGATGACGTGGACCTATGCCGACAAATTTTAGGTGGAATGTTTTATACCCCCAACGAAGACTAAATACCAATTTTCAGTAATTTCGGTGAGATATTGAGGCTACAACTTTCAAAATACCGAATATCGGTAGGTACCGTTCTATGGGGGCTATATGAAGACGTGGACCTATGCGGACAGATTTCAGTTGTAAAGTTGCATACCCCTAACGAAGACTTAATTCCAAATTTTAGCTATTTCGGTGTGATATATAGACCACAAATCTTTGAATATATTTTTGCATATGCTCAGATATGTAAAAATATGTCAAAATATGCACGATATGCAAAATATGCAAACATTTCTGGGCCTAATTCGTTTTATTTTGTAATAAAACGAGTTTCTGTCTAATCAGATTTTCTCTACGACCATCCTAACCATATATGCATTTGCATATGATTCCGCTGTCTATTAATTATATTATTTAATTAATTAATTATTTCTTTATTTATTTATTATAATAATAACACTGTAGAAAATACATTTATTTATTCGTTGAAAAATATTGCATGGCTTCCGGCGAAACCCATTTTTGTTAAAAGCGTTTTGCGGTGCCAACCAACGATAACTCGAAAAAGAATGAGCCGATCTTCGTAAATTTTTTTGGGCGTTTTAACAAACTAATAATCTTGTCTTTAACCCATTTAGCGCCAAGATTATTATTTTTTTTTTTTTTTTGCGAGAAAACTTAAAATTTTATATGAAAATTATATTTTTGAGACTTTTTAAAAAATGTTGAACTGTCAAAGTAAAAACTTTGATTTTAACGAAAAAAAATTGACCTATTTTGTCCAAAAATCGGGAAAAAATTAAAAATTCTTCACTTTGAACCAATTTTGCTCCGATGCACTTGAATTTTTTGCGGCAAACTCTATACTACCTGTACTTCAAAATAAGCCAATAGCGGTATTTACTCATGTTGGTAAAATGGCATTATAGATCTTGTACATCTTGTTAATATTGTAGATCTACAACTGTTTACAATACCACAACAACAAATATGTACATTGAAAAATGGGATTACCAAGCAGGGCTATAGGAAAAGTATGGAGTTTCAATTAACTGACATAATTTCGCATATACATTTATCTAATGAAGTGCGATATATATACTAGTTTCCAAGCTTTGCCTTCGTCTGCCACAACAACAACATCCTGATACACCTGAAGATCGGCTTTACCACCCGTGAAACGTAGTGTAATGGTTGGATGCGTGGGACTTCGGTAGACTCCTAATTTTTCAATGTATCTCTAAAGGCCTTACAGCTCAACTCGAAAGAGAATTAATTAAAAATACATGAAAGTTTAATTTACCACAGGGTTGTTAATTTACTCGACTTAAAAGAATTGTAAACATTCCATTGTACTTTTACAAGGGTGTAGAACAGCTGATTGTTGTGTCATCACTTTGTTGTGAGTTTTATTTTATGTCGCAGTTTTTTTTTTTTTTTGGTAGAAAAATGGGAAAAATAAAAAGAATAAAAGAATGGAGGCCAAGAGAAAAAACGTTTTTAATGAAAAAAGTATAATAAGACTGAAACTAAAAGTTAGACTTACGACGACGCACAGTGTCCCATTTTCAAAAAAACCTGGCCAAAAATCGAAAAAAAATTTTATCAATTTACACTAAAAAGGGTCAGATATTGTTTACAGGATCCCAGTGCGTGTAGTTATGAAAAAATATATACATTTCTTGTTTAATAAGTGGGTATAAAAGCAGGTCAAAGTGACCCTATTTGGAATATTTTTTCTTTTCAATATTTAAGTTGTTTATAAATCTATGATAATATGCAAAATAAACAACGGTTATTAAATATTTTCTTTTTGTAATTGTAATGAAAGGTAAGTGAAACGTATTTAAGATGTTCAGTGTCGCCAATGAATTGTGCTTTCCTTAATAATTGATGTCCGTACTTGTTCATTTTTTTCAAGATCAATTTTCACAATAAATTATGAAAATAGTTGTGAGTAAGATCGAGTTGGGCCGTGTAATTTACCATTTCATAAAAATGAAGTGTTTTTTACCAATTCCCATCGAAACATCCTGCACAAATTTGCACTTTTTGTTTTTATGTGATATTTTGTCTTGCAGGTATGTACAGATTTTCTTTCATTCAGAATGTCAGAATATAGTATAGAGTCACTTTCTGGCGTTTGGGTATAATTTGGAGTTTTGGTATATTCCAAGACTTATAGTAAAATTTTATGGCGAACAAATTTCTAGAATATTTTGGTCTGATCCGATCACATTTTATAGGAGATTTTAAAGATTTGTGGAAAAAGGGACCAAAAGGACCCCTTTTATCACTCGCACGAGGGTTAATTTTTTTAAGAAAAATATTCCTCGCATTCTTGTCAGTATAGTTACCAAAGACATTATCCACCTAAAGTGCAAGGAATCCAAGTGATCTTAACTCAAATATTTTCAAAACTGTAGAAATGGTGGAAGCTTGCAACCCTATTTTAGTTTCTTGGTTTTTTGGCAAAATTGATACCGATATTTTCTTGGTATGTAATGCAAACAGAGATTTCTTTTCTTTGGTAACTTGGTAACTTATAGAGAACATTTTTGTCTTTGACAACATTCTTCTAAAATGATGCTTTGTATGTCAATTTTGCAAAAACTCATATGAAGAACGCCCTTAACCCTAAAATGTGTTTATAATTTTGCATATTTCTGGAGTTTAGGTAAGGTATAGAGTTTTGGTGTATTCTAGGACCCATAGTAAAAATTGATCGCAAACAAAATTGTAGAATATTTTGATTCGATAAGATCACATTTTATAGGAGGAGGGGCCAAAAAGACCCCTTAAATGACCGCCTGAGGGTTAAATAATATCAAAAATGTAATCAGCGGCCGGAAAAACATAAGAACCAAAGGTTAGGTCAAAATCTATTCATTTTTAGAGTTTTGGCCAGGTTTTTCGGAAAATCGGACTCTGTGAGACGTTAAAATGTTTTGATTTGTTTACGATATTCACAAAAAAGACATTCACACTTCGTTCTAAAAAACCCATTAACAAGAGTTGTAAATCTACCACCAAGAGTGAATGCCGCTTATGTTTTTTTCTATTTTTTGGCTAAGATAAGTAGAGGTAACCACTTAAATGACAAGAGGTCACTTATTTCATATGAGCCCAAATCTGTATTAAGCTGAATATATTTCTGAGTCTGGCTTAGCGTTCAACGACACGACTTCTAGATAGACTAAAACTTAAATGACTGAAAAATACTGAGGAAATCTAACACAACGCTTAGAGGTTTTGGCTACAGTTGGAAATTGTTGATGTCTAGTCTAGATTCTGCGTGCAAGACAGGCATGCTAACCATTGTACCACACTGGCACGCTCGTGGACATAATACTGTAAATATTCGAAGCATTATTTTTTTACACATTATGAGCCTTATATACTCTGATATTTCCCCCAATATAATTGTATAATTCTTTAAACGAAACTCAAATCTTTATACAATAATTTTCCGACAGATTGCCTAATGCATCACTGTGCACTGTTTGTGGCTAAAAAAAACTTACCCAAATCATTTTGAATAAAAAAATTGTGGCTTTGATCTGAGATGCCTTTTTTATTTATGCCATTTCCCCCAAAACATCTGCCACTCTTTTGGTCTTTAACTTTATTGTTTTATTCTTTTTGAGGGGCTTCCTCCAAACCAAATGTAATGCGTTTTCGGTATTATGGTAGATTGTGCCTGGGATGGCGTGCTGACTGATATTTTTGATGTTATTGTAAAAAATACTGTATTATGTTTTAGAGCGGCATCACTTCCTGTTGTGGTGACGGACAAACCTGTCATTTTAAAGTGAGGGTTTTAAATAATATTTAATGTAATTTAGCACAGATTTATGGACACAAATATATTTTTCAACTTCATTGTTGAATTATCATTTCTAAATTCAAGGCTATTTATTTTCATTTACCATTCTCGGTTTTCAGTTAATTTGGGCATATTCGTGAAAAGTGATTTTCTAAAGCAGCAACCTTGAGTGCCTCAATGCTAGATTTAAAAAATGCGAAATGGGTAGTAGGGAAATTAAGTGGTCTTATTTATCTCTTTAGGTGGCAAAATCACCATTTATTTTCCTTTTTCCAGTCTCTAAAAGAAAAACCGCAGGCCTTTTCCATTCTACAGTTATTATTCAAATCACTGTTTTTTCTCTCTCTGCTCTATGGAGAAATATCAACGTTTTTTTTTTTTTTGCCAAAAGCTCTTTTGCTGTTTAATTTTGCCTTACATTAAAATTAAATGAAAAAAAAAAACTTATCCAAGTAACGTTTCCAACTAAAAACAAAGATAAACGACAAAGGTGCAAGAGATCAACTGAAACAAAGCAAAAGCAAAAAATGACGACGGCATAATTATACAGATACCAGAGAACGGCAAAGAAATCAAACCCAGGGCAGTGGGTTATATTTTTTTCTAGTTTGCTGCACGTTTTTCAAAAGTTGAGGAAGAATTAAATGTGAAAAAATCGTTGTATTTATGAAAGGAGGAATGTATTTTTTTCTATAAGCCGTGCACAACATAGTGACATACATTGATCTTATCTGTAATCTAAAAATTGTAACTTTCATGCTAATCAGGCGGTGGATATTCTAAAGTATCAAACAATACTGTGAAAGAAGCAATTTGTCGTTATTTATTTCTGAAGTAGAAATAAACAAGTAAGAACAGACTATAGTCGGACGGGGCCGACCATGTGATACCCTATACCACTATCCCTGTGCACTAGCTTTCCGGGCTAGCTGTTATAAGATGTGCATTAGAAATTTTACCAATTTTCACACAAAAGTTTTGATCAATTTAACCCGCTAAATATTATCCGATCATACCGTTGACTTGCACGCTACTTCTTCATCTCAAACCAAAACTACGTTTAAAATTTCGCGCCGATCGGACTATTATTGCGACCTACAGAGCGGCTACAAAATCGAGCAAAAATTTTGTTTTTGGTCCATTTCATCCCTTTAACATTTCACGATCATCGCCAAAAACTAATCAGTTCTATTCTGGTCCAAACCCGACCTCCATACTAAATTTCGTGACAATCGGTCCATAATTGCGGCCTCTAGCTTGATTACAATTTTTAATGGACGGACAGACGGACGGACGGACGGACGGACACACATCGCTAAATCGCTTTATCTCGTCGAGATATGAAGTTTGGTATACCACATGAGGGGTCTACGACGAATATTTCGAGGCGTTACATGAATTTTTGGGAAAACAAACTTATTATACCCTTTTCCACATTGTGGTATAGGGTATAAAAAGGCGATGGGAGTGCAAAGTAAAACAATATTTGAATTAGTTTCAGAAAAAGTATTATTTAATAATATTGTTCCCTGTTTGCGGATTGCTAATCTATATATATAAAAGAGTAGTGAGGTGAGTGACTGACTGACTGATTCATCAACGCCCAGACGAAACCGCTGAAGGTAGAAAGTTGAAATTTTGGGTGTAGGTTGCTGTTGGTGTGTAGGGGTGAAATAAGGCTGGGTTTTTGGAAATTCGACCTAGAAGTGTACGAAAAGTACTAAAAGGTACTAAATATGGTACCCTTTGCATTAGGCAAACGGTAAGAGTTAGAATTCTGAAATTTGGAATGAGGGTAACTGATGGAGAGGTAGAAAGATGTACCAAAGGGTTTTTGGAAATTCGAACTACAAGGGTACGAAAAGTACTAAATGGTACTAAATTTAGTACAATTTTGATTTGGGTGAACGGATTGAGCTGGAATAATGACTATTGGAACGAGGGTCACTGATGAAGAGTAACAATGAAAGGTTTTTGTAAATTCGAACTATAATGGTACGAAAAGTACTAAATGGTACTAAATTTAGTACAATTCGGATTTGGGTGAACGGATGGAGCTAGAATCCTGAAATTTAAACTTAGGGTCACTGGTGGAGATTAACAAAGAAAGGTTTTTGGAAATTCGAACCATAAGTGTACGAAAAGTACTAAATGGTACTAAATTTAGTACAATTCGGATTTGGGTGAACGGATAGAGCTGGAATCCTGAAATTTGGAATGAGGATCTCTGATAAAGAGTAAAAAAGAAAGGTTTTTGGAAATTCGAATTACAAGGGTACGAAAAGTACTAAATGGTACTAAGTTTAGTACAATTTGGATTTGGGTGAACGGATAGAGCTGGAATACAGGCATTTGGAATGAGGGTCACTAATGAAGAGTAACAATGAAAGGTTTTTGGAAATTCGAACTATAAGGGTACGAAAAGTACTAAATGGTACTAAATTTAGTACAATTTGGATTTGGGTGAACGGATTGAGCTGGAATCCTGAAATTTGTAATGAGGGTCACTGATGGAGAGTAGCAAAGAAAGGTTTTTAGAAATTCGAACCACAAGTGCACGAAAAGTACTAAATGGTACTAAATTTAGTACAATTTGGATTTGGGTGAACGGATAGAGCTGTACTAGTACTAAATGGTACTAAATTTAGTACAATTTTGATTTGGGTGAACGGATTGAGCTGGAATACAGACTTTTGGAATGAGGGTCACTGATGAAGAGGAACAATGAAAGGTTTTTGTAAATTCGAACTATAAGGGTACGAAAAGTACTAAATGGTACTAAATTTAGTACAATTTGGGTGAACGGATGACACTAGAATCCTGAAATTTGAAATTAGGGTCACTGGTGGATAGTAACAAAGAAAGGTTTTTGGAAACTTGAACTATAAGTGTACGGAAAGTTCTAAATGGTACTAAACTTAGTACAATTTGGATTTGAGTGAACGAATTGAGCTGGAATTCTGAAATTTGTAATGAGGGTCACTGATGGAGAGTACCAAAGAAAGGTTTTTAGAAATTCGAACCATAATATACGAAAAGTAATAAATGGTACTAAATTTAGTACAATTTGGGTTTGGGTGAACGAATAGAGCTGGAATCCTGAAATTTGGAATGAAGGTCACTGATGGAGAGTAAAAAAGAAAGGTTTTTGGAAATTCGAATTAAAAGTATACGAAAAATACTAAATGGTACTAAATATAGTACAATTTGGATATGGGTTAACGAATAGGGCCGGAATCCTGAAATTTGGAATGGGGGTCACTGATGAAGAGTAAGAAAGATGTACCAAAGGTCGAAAAGTCCTAAATGGTACTGAGTTTAGTATGATTTGGATTTGAAGAGCTGGAATCCTGAAATTTGGAATTAAGATTACTGTTGGAATATAGAATTGAGACAGGGACGTACGCAGGATTTCATTTCGGGGGGGCCCAACTTGACCAAAAATCATGAAAAATTCAAATGTTGTATAGCGTTGCGTAAAGCTATTTTAAGGGGTTATGGCCACTTATAAGCATGAGAAAAAGCCATTTTCATGCATTTTTTATAAAAAATCTATTAAACCTTAAGTTCTATTTTTTTTTTTTTTTTTTTTTTTTGAAAAATCTTGCATTCAAATGTCCGCGTATAAAGCACTGTTTTTACTAAAGCAGTTTGCGATACCCACTGTAGTTTAAAAAAGAATAAACCGATCAGCATATATTTTTGTGGGATCATTACGAACTTAATAATCTTGTCCATTATCGAAAAGGAATTAAAAAAATCAATTTTTAAAAATTTTGAACAGTTAAAATCAAAATTTCGATTTTAACAAAAACAAAACACTGTACAAAATTGATATTTTTTCTGACTCCGTCAGCAGCTTTTTTAAAGACTCTCTCGGTTAAGCACATGATTTATGTGTACAATAGTCCCACAAAAACTATAAAGTGCCACTTCGAGGAAAATACGTTTTTAGTTTCTATGCTACATACAAAACACAATAAATGTTTCCCTTCGAAAGCTCATACCTCGGTAAATTTTTGTCCGATGGACTAGAAATTTTGGGACATATTCTATTCTATATTCTATTCTATATTTTATATGAAATAATGGTACAAAGTATATAAATTCAATAGAAACAATTCATAATATTTAGTCCCAATTTACATTAGGCGAGTTTACTTGCTGCAAGTCTCACTTTGTAGGAGAGACACGTAAGGGGTATGGAAGTGGAAAAAAATTGGTCGTACCGGCAATTTTCAGGCAATTCCTTTTATATTTGTCGTTATTGACATTATTTTCATTGTTTTGAAAACAAAACTTGCAGAAACAGAATTGCCTGTATAAACGCAAGTTTAAAAGAGAACGAGAAAAATTTCCGGAAAAAATCGTTTAATCTAAATTGGGACTAAGCATACAATTTTAAATATTTACAGAGTAGGATATTTAGAATTGAAAATAGACAATATCGGACCACGTTCGGTAAAGTCGCCATGTAAAATTTATTGAAGTATATTGAAGTTTTTAATCATACAGGTCCACGTTATGGTTTATCGCAGAATTTTACAACCACAAAGAATTGCCGTTGTCTTTGCTATAGCAAGATTTTCACTATTTCGATGATCTTAGCCTAATTTTTAAAAATATCGGCTGTCGTTGATGTGTTTCCAAATGAAAACATTAAGAAAAATTTAACAGTTTTGGAGATATGGTGCGAAATGTATACAAATTATGGAATTTTTAGATATATTATAAAATTTATTTTTTTTTTCATTTCTCCCAATATTTTATTTTTGCCCTTATCTACAGATTTGCATTGGTTTCAGAGATATAGCCCCGAGTTGTTTAAAAAGTCGATATTTAACAATGTTATATGGGGCCATTAAATCCAAGCTGTAACTGACTCAACAAAACGGAACTACTCGTAGGGCTCTTGTACTTTTTTTCTCTTGGACCTTGATGTACTTTTGGAAGTAATCTTGCGAACCATATTACGTTCGATTTTAGACCGAATCGGTTAGTCCCTTGGACCATTTTAGTGAACATTTTATAACCTTTATGGCGGAGGTACCGATATGACTTAAATTTAATTTGGACAAAACATTACGAGATCCATAACTTGGACCGAGAGTTATCATGAGTTCCAACCTGCCAGACAAACAGAGATACAGACGGACGGACGGTGGTAAGTATTTCCATCTTGTCTGAAACGAATATCGTCCAAACATATGTGAAGTCTTACTCGTGAATCATTATTTTGATGAAATCTTTTTGTATCGTATCCTAGTTATATAATCTCGTAATCTAAAGTCTAAGGTTACAATTATACTTCGGTGATGATAAGTAAAAAATCAAGTGACGCACAAAAATTCATTTGTCTATTTTATTTTTTCATACTGTTTAGCAGCAAATTTGTCTAAAACAGAATAACAAAATTTTGGCGATGGCAGTAAAACAAATTTCTAATTGGCTTTCAATATGTAGTCCACGAAGGACCGACCCTTCATACATTTTATTCAATAGATTTTTTTATATATTTCCATTCCCACAATACTGAACTCGTTATTTTTGTTATAACCGGATGAGTTTTAAGCCTCGAGAGCTCTATACAGTTCGAATAAATAATAGACATGGAGTATATTCATTAAGGAATTAGCATTTGATAGTGGTATGATATGACATGAAGAAGTAATTCAGATTTCATTGGAAGTTTCTCTCAAAAACAGCTTACAAACAAAAATTAATAAAATATTTTCTTACAAAAATTGTTAATGATGTACATTTTCTGTTCAGAAACTTAAGAAAATATAAGTTTTAATTTGAAATCTTCAGATATACAAACATTTTTATGGGAAAAAGCATAATACTAGTTACAGTAGCTTAAAAAAATTTGTTCGACCAAACCATTTCGGGGGGGCCCGGGCCCCCCGTGCCCCCCCCCCCCTGCGTACGTCCCTGAATTGAGATATGGAGGTAGCTTTGGAAAATCGTACTAATGTGCACGAAGTAGTACTAAATGGTACGAAATTCGCTATAATTTGTATTTGCGTGAACAGATTATTGTTGGAGTGTAGGATTGAGGTAGTTTTGGAAATTCGTACTTATGGAAAAGTGCTAAATGGAACTACATTGGAAATCGTGTACGAAAAGTGCTAAATAGTACAAAATTTTTACCTTTTGGTATTTGCTATATGGTATAGAGTTTTGTACAATTTGTGATTTTGTAAAGGGTAGACCTGGAATTTTGAAATTCGGTATTAGATTAGAGGTTTTGAAAATTCGTACTTATTTATACAAAAACTACTAAATAGTCCTCAAATGGGTTTCAGGGGAACTGGAAAAGTCAATTGGGGTTAGGATATATGTTGAATATGAGGAAGTAATTTTTAAAACGTTTACCTATGTGTACGATAAGTTGGGTAACATATTGGTACCAAAACCATTTGAAATAGTTAAGGTACTAAATTTGGTGTTGGGTGTAGGGACAAAACTGGGATTGTATAATTTGGAAATACGCTAATTGTACAAAAAATACGAAATGGAAAAATATTTATTATGAAGATCGCTCTAAAAATTTTGAAAAAGTTCTGAGTTTGAAAAATTGTACTGAATATTGTTCCATTGATTTGATGTTAACGCCAAGGAGTTTATAAATAATGTACTGAAATTAAGTAGTCAAACGTGAAGTATCTTTTCAAGAAATGTTTTTTGTTCTGACCGCTTTGGTATGTTAATTTGAAAACGTGATCCAATGCGACAATTTTGTTAACTAGAAGGTATTTACCCCCTGATATTAAAAAATCCTAAATTGAAATGCCTTCAAAATTTTTTCCGTTATATACGGTTGACATACCAGTGCACATTAAGTACAATTTTTTGTAAAGAAGTTTTCTAACCTTTCATGCCACAAATTTCGAATTTCGGTTCGATCTTCAAAATACTCTAAATCTTCAAAATATCTCTTCTAATAAACGTGGATTGAAGTGGAGATGTTTTAAATTAAACTTCTATATCCTCTGAGTAATCAAGTTCCAAATTTAAAGAAAATTGGACAATATACATTTGTTCTTCTTTAAAAATACACTAAGTCGAGAGGTACCGTTATATGGGGATATACGAAAACGTGGCCGAAAATTTAACGGACCTATTCGGGTTCTGGGCGAAACCGATAAAGCTAGAACCTTGAATTGTGAATGTGCGTGATTTTTGTTGTGAAGGGGTGAGATAAAGTTTAGTGTTTGGAAATTCGTACTGGAATGCTGTGTTAGTGAAGGGGTAAAACCAGGAGTCGAATCTGAAATTTGCAATATGATACGTAGTTTTGGAAATTCGAAATAAAAAATATGGTAGCTGTGTAGGGATGCGATACGGCAATTTTTTTTTTTTTTTTAAATTCTGATCGAAAAAAATATTGGTAATAAAAATAGGTCTTAGTACAACAGAATCGCCAGTGTTCACCTCTTCCATATTAAATGTCGTTCATATATATTTTATTCCCTTTCCGGATACGAAGTAGCGGGCATTTGCTAGTTTTTAATATTTAGCAGTTCCATTTATTTGGCTGCCTTCCTATAATTTGTGAAATCTCCCCAAGTTGTACAATCCATATAAGGTGAAACATGGGAAAGACAAAAAAGCAACAACTGTTTCAATATTCTAAAGAGTCAAATAAAAAAAAATAAAATAGAATCATTAACTTTTATGCAAATTTAGACATTTACTAAACCAATATGGTAACTTGTTTAGCAAAATCAAAACAACAACAACAAGAGCAATAACCGAATGAAATGAGACAATCAAGGCGATTCAACTGGAAATGGAAACATGCATTCAATTTTTTAATTAGTTAAACTTCTCTTTTTGATGTTCGAAGATAGATACTGACGTAATTCTGTAGAGAAAACCAGTGTGGAAGAACAATTGACAAACAAATCAGATGTAGATATCATACAGACGAGATTGAGTTATAAAAAATAACGGATATTTTGATACAAGTGTTGTTTGCCTATATTTTATATTCCAATTTGTGTGGGGAGAACTACACTGGAGACCAGACTGAACTGGTCTAAGTTATTGATCTAGCGGAGTAAATGCCAAAAACGATAATTATGCAATTGTTAAAAGGCTTTCATTGTCTCGAATACAGACACATTGTTTTACTAAATTGTAATTTTCCTCTTGATTTTAGTATTTGCTCAGCTGTTTCATTTAAATGTTTGCTTTTTTTATGCAAATTATTGGCAGAATAGTTTGCGGTTGGATGTTACAAAGCAATTATTATTTTCTAATTAAATTAAAAATTAATTAACAAAATGTTATTTTTTTGTCTGATAATTGTGATTGTCAATATTGTGAAATTTTTATTAAGTTAGTTAATTGAGCTATCCTGACCTGGGAGAAGTTGTAATGAACACATTTGTATTTTTTGTTGGCGTAGTAAAAAATACATTATCTTTTGTCAAATATTCAAACGGATTAATTTAAATATGGCAATTCTTTCATAGTATTTGGTCAACACGACAGTTAATAACAGGAGATTATCATCAACGTGCTTCCCAATTTATATTATTTCGATTTTTGTCGCTATGCAAACCAACTGGCACTCCTGCTCCTCCTGTTGTATATTTTCTAATTAAATTTGAATATTCTATATATGTATTTAAATTTTCAAACAATTTAAATTATGTATATTATTATTTATTAGCCTGATGTTATAACTTTTGAAAATGTCATTAAGCAATAATAACAGACAAAAATTCCTTTTGTTTCAACTTCATAGAATTATGAAAATTTAATTAAAAATATTTTTCAACAAAATGAAAGTAAATTGACGTTTCTGGCTGGCTACCGTCAGGCTAATTGTCATTCAGTTACAGTAAAAGTTGACGTAATAAATAATTTGTCATTGTTTGGCATTTCATGAATCTGTTGATGATGGTGGAGCAACAGGAAGGCAAAATCAAAACAAAACTGCAACGACAATAATAATGGCCAAATTGTCATAACGTTTTTTTAAGATATGATAAAAATTGTTAATTTATTTTGCTTCTCATTTTTTCCTAGTGCTTCATTTAATTTTTTCTTCTTTCAAATATCAAATTATATAATGTAAACAAACCTATATTGGCATGGACAAAATAAAAATAAATAACGAAAAAAAAAGCGAAAGGAAACCTAAATACTCTTTACAGAGCAAAACTTTGAATGGCATCAGCCTAACGGAGCAATCAAAGCCAAATACCCAATGGACATTTACAATGACACTTAACATTATTTATTATGACAGTACAAGATGGGGCCACTTAATTGACACTCAAGGCAGGCAGTAATGGCAGCAGTAGACTAGCCAACATATAACAGCAACCGTATCAAACAATCGGCAACAACAAAATAGCAACATCATAGTCTGTCGATCAAATACCATCAACAGCATCGACACCAACATCAGCAATAGCCAGTGATGACGCACAGATTTTATGTTCATTGCAAGTACCTCCGATGACAGACCATGGATAAAAGATATAAAACAGTATCAGGTAACCTGCTCTAAATGCGGCACTGTCATTAATAAAACGTAAGAAATTCAATTTTTCGACAATATATGGAAATTTAGAGAATAATGCATGTATGTTAATCTAATTATTATATTTTAACGATTATTCTAAGGCAAACATAAACATATAAAATTGTTAACTTTCAATTTTGCAAATTTTAAAGATGAACCCGTTAGATACGCTATAGCTCGATTTATTCATTCACCAGCAAATACTCGATCAAATCGAATGCCATAATTAGGCACCCGGATAGTTTAGTCGACTTTCGACTAGCCGATTATTCTACTTTTTCATTAAAAAATCCTAAAAATCAAATTCAATTTTTGGTTAGTTTTCATAATGGTTTTTCGATTTTGTTAATGTTTTTTTTTTTTCACAGGTCACTCTTTGGTATAACACCCTCTGTGGGGAACAATATTTTTATACCCTCAGCATTTATGCTAATGAGGGCATATACACTTTCATAAGGGCAAAATGTGTCTCATCGAAATAATGGTTTTAGGCCGAAAGTATGTTTGGAGGAAATTCGTTTCAAACAATTTGGAGTTGAATTATCCATGCCCGTATGTCTGTCTGGCTGGTTGGAGCGCACGATAACTCTCGAACGGATCAACCAATTCGGTCCAAAATTTGGCTTTCGTAATATGTTGTCCGAACTTAGTTTAAGTTCAAAGATGGGTCGGTCCACTCCTTCCGGTACCTCCCCCACAAAAGTTCGGAAATGTTCGGAAAATTTGTGCGCACGATATCTCTTGAAGGAAGTAACCGATTTGGTCAATACTTTGCACATCGTGACATTTCTACCAGACTTAGATGAGGTTCAAATATGTACCGATTGACCACTCCTTCGGGTACCTCGCACACAATATTTCGAAAAAGTTCAGTTTAGGACCTGCTCTCGAATCACTTTGATTTTTGTTTTAAAAACTTGTATTCACTTCTCCCCACAGGACTTTAGAAGTTTCATCAGGGGCAAGTCCACACTTCCTGAGAAAATAGCCTGAAAGGTGCAAAAAAAAAAACCCTATGACACCGTGTGTAGTGGTTGGAGCGCAAGATAACTCTCGAACGGATCTGCCGGTTCGTTCCAAAATTTGGCCTACGATATATTTTGTCAAAACTTAGTTTAAGTTCGAACATATTCCATGTCGGTCCATTGTCACTACACTAATTAAGTACTAATTACCACTGTCAACAAAATGATTTGCCTTTAATCGCTTAAATTAATCGTAACCTGTATCCCAGTCTTTAGTGGACATCACTTGCAATGTCTCCTCCGTTTCCCTATCTAGACTTTATTATCTGTCACTACTACAGAGAAGTTAAACGATTTAAGTTAGCCAAAACTTCCTCATATATTCCGGCATACATCCCTTATTTCTCTCCTACTACTAAAGAGCTGATGTTGTAAAACCAAGGCACGATTTTAACCCAAAAACTCCAACATCCAATAAAAAAACTTTAGTTCCATCATCATTTATCACCCACCAACAACAACAACAAAACATACCACTCACTTAGAATTCAGTCAGGAATAGGCAATAAACAAATTGCAATCTGTTGTCACGAAATGGCACTTCAAAGATAGTATGGCATGCAGTGACAGAAAGAAGCAATGTTTAAATTTTACAAAACAACGTTTAACTAAAGAAATGTGGGCAAAACAATAATGATTAAGGTTTCATTTATACTCTCCTCTGAATAGAGTTACACGTATTTTAGTCCTTAGGCGCCAACTAGTAACATAGGTGAAGGCAAATTACAATGTGAACACAAATTTTTGGGCAGAGATAATTCCTTTTGGAGATGAAAGCCCTTGGTGAGTATATTAAGAATCCCATAGGACAGATCCGCTGTGAGTCGAACTTCCGCGTTATGGCGTGATGAAGTTTTTGCTAGAGACCCTGTAAGCCATCAGGAATTAGCGTTATATCTTTGTTCACTGTTGTTTAAGCTCATTTTTGAGATGAAATGTATGCAGTCAAATCGAATGAGGATTATTTTCGTAGAGCACTTCGACCTTCTAACTCGCTTCCTTCAATGTCTTTTTCGTCTTTTATTTTAAGAGCCGCTATAAAAGTACCACAAGATGACGTTTTTAGCTTCGGAATAAAACCCCAAACAAGAAAACAAATAAACACCCCAGTAAAACCCTTACTCTTAATGGTTGCTCGAAATCAAACGCCCGCAAACACCCAAAACCCTGCAGATGCCACATTTTGATAAAAAGACAAGACAACAAAAGCCATTCAACTAATAGAGAGCTACTTGATCCACTTATCTAACAAATACTAATTACAACGGCAGCATCTTTTTTCCACTCCTTCATATCAATTCATTGTGAAGAGAGTGCTGCTGCAACATGAGACCCAGACAAGAAGCTAAATTGAAAAGATAATAAAAAGATTAAAAACCTTTAAACCTTTATCTTACATTAAATGGTCATGATTTGCAGGCCAAGATGTAGATGTAGATGATGCTGATGGCTGCTGTGGTTGAATGGACGGAAAACAAGAAGACGTTGTAAGCAGACAATAACAAGTCGACAAGAAAAAAGCAAAAAACGAAGCCAAGAACAGCTGTTTGTTTTGTTGGTCACTATCAAAGTTGTTGGCCGAATTATGTGTGTGGCTCACCACCAAGCGTTGTCGACAACAATGCTGAAACCAGAAGCAGCAAACTGCATTTGAAAATTGAACTAACAACAAACGTTGATTAAGTGCCCCACAGATCACATTAATCAGAGATGGAAATACTGTTGGCTAAACATTAATTGACCTAATAATTGATATAACGTAGGATGGAAAACGAATACCCCTAAATTGGGCAACATTTCCTGAACATGAACATGAAACCCCGACAAAAGAAAGTAGTACAACTAGCATCCCTATATTCTGTTTTTATAATATATGGACTTGTTTTTAATTATTTGTGTACATTTTCGGAGAGTGAGTTGTAGGAAGGAACTAAGTCCATCCCTGGCACATACTCCACCGAGTAAATCAACTATCGCCTAATGGGAAAGTAGGTCTACAACATGAACACCAATGGTAAATTTAACGACAGCCAAAACAAGCGGCAACAAATGCAAAAAACGACGCAACTTCATCGACAACAACACCAATGGCAAAGCAGCCAAAGATATGAGATGTGCATAAAACTGATTGCGCAATATTAAATAACAACAAATACAACAACTGACACACTAACTCGGGCATTACTAACAACATATGTACGTATGATGATGACGACAACATCATTGATATTGGTGTAATGATGATGATGACGATGATGATGTTCATGATGACGACAACAGGCCCCAACCGGCAACTAGTTTCGTTGTTCGTTTTAGGCCAAGTCCACATGTGGAATTGCCTGAAGCCAAGTCATACTTTAATTTGTTGCAAATGTTGTGTTAATGTTGTCTCTAGCACTGGGTCGTCGATGTTGTTTGTAGCTGCTACTACCTCTGCTGGCATTGTTCAAGTTGCCAAAGATGATGGTGGTGGTGGTGGCATTGTTGTTATTTAAGAAACACATTGACGGCAACAACAACAACAGCATGAAAAAGACTGACAGCACCAGTTTTCTTCTTTTATAGCGGTTCTTCTTCTTGAACAGAACACAGCACAACAACAACAAAACATGGCAACAAGAATAGACCAGGCCTACTCTTGCAGAACAAAAAGGATGAACAGAATAACAAAACGAAATTCTTTACCAAAACAAGATGTAACCAGATTCTTATGTGACCGCATACTGCTAAATGTAGGACATATTCAGCAGGATAATATGATGTTATCTTCCTACATGTGTTAGTTACAACATCGACTTTTCTCTAGACATAGAGTGGTTATTGTGGGAATAAAACTTAACAAAATATGTGTGATGTTCTTAGAAATCAGATCCGAGTTTGGGCCGTTGTTATACTGTTAGGCC
Organism: Musca autumnalis; assembly: GCF_047663935.1. Classification (NCBI taxonomy): domain Eukaryota; kingdom Metazoa; phylum Arthropoda; class Insecta; order Diptera; family Muscidae; genus Musca; species Musca autumnalis. The sequence goes on along the minus strand of NW_027411755.1, from coordinate 1,460,059 downwards.
TTGATGTCGAAAAGTTCAATTATTTGGAATGTCATACAGCAGAACTTATCTCCTCTTAGTTACTGTTATTTGTCTACGCTAACGTTGTTACAAATTAAGGCGGTATTTAAGGAAGAGTATAAATTCTATAAAAAATTTACTCTGCACACTTTCATTTTACGCAGCAGCTCCCTAGTTCTCCTTTTTAAAAAATAAGAGTAGGAATCAAAATGTTCGAAATAGAGTAAGAATTTACCAAAAGTGGAAAAATTTTTCTTTTATTTTTCGGTGGATTGGATTGATAAAATACCCACCCTAAAAAATAAAGCTATAAAAACTGAAAGTGTTTTTAACAAGGTTAGACTTTGCTCGATTTCAAGCGTATTTTGCTCACACTCGAAAACGAGCAAAGCATATGCGCTCTTATTCGAGTGGCATAGAAAAATAGAGTATAGTATACTCTATTTATTTCTTCTATTCACAGGAGTACTCCCGCTAGAATTCGAGTAGTAACTAATTTTCGGAGTTATGTACGCATTTGAAGTAAGATCCAACAGTTTTGGGTCTTATGTCTTTAACAATTAAATGCTGATGAAGACGACTGCCGGTTGGTCGGGATGTACGACTACAATCCTTGGACAGATGCAAAATCGTCTTCAACTACAAAATGTCGTTGGACAAAGTTTGGGTGTTATTTTCCGGATTTTTTTTTTTTATTTATTTATTTATTTTTTTTTTTTTTTGATTTATGATCCTCCCTACAAATTTTCGAATTTATGTTGCAAATAAAAAGGTATCAGTCGGACAGAGATAATACCCTCAGCCAATATGAATTGAAACTTTCATCTACGGATAGATCGCTATAAATTTCTAAAGGGTTTTCCAACAGACCCTAAACTGCACTTAGACACAAATGTTGAACTTTTGTGGGAGAGGTTCCTTAACCCACTTAGCGCCAAAAAAAATTTTTTTGGAAAATTTTAAATTTTCTTATTGAATTCAGTTTTATTTTTATTTTTAAGCATTTTTTAAAAAGTAACTTTTTTTCTTAAAACTTATAGTTTTTCCGGAATCGGGTGTCCGTTAAAACGGACAGTGGCAAAATCCACTACCGTAAATTTGTATGGGAAATTGGTGTTTTTTACAAATATGTATAAAGTAAACTTCATTTTTAGTCGTACGCACAAAGCCAACTGTTTTATATTTTTAAAGATATTCTCTATCTTCTTCATTTTATAAAATACTAGCGGACCCGGCGAACTTCGTTTCGCTATTAAGGAATAAAATTTTTATACAAAAACTCAATTTTCGATTTTTCCAATTTTCCGACTTTTCGAGAGAGATTTTCCAAAATTTTCTTCCTTCTCCTCGAAAATACGAATAACTGACAAAAAATTTTACAGAAATCGGCCTAGCCGTTCTCATTTTATGAATTACTATACATTTTTACACCATTTTTATATATATAGATTTTCCATCGTACGCCCTAAAGAACGGCATGTTTACTTTATCCTGAATTGTAAAAAACATCAATTTCCCATACAAATTTACGGTAGTGGATTTTGCCACTGTCCGTTTAAACGGACAGCTAACTTTGCAGTGTAATACAGAAGAATTCTTGCTTTGTATTCACAATTTATGTTCTTAGAATAATACTTTCACATCTTTTCTAAATAATCTTTGCGTTGTATAAGTGTAACTTATCTAATTATGTGTTTTTTACCATTGTAAGAAAATCAAAAAATCACTTCACGAAAAGGGTTATTTTTGTGACCGAACCGCGAAAAACTACGCAGGTCAAATGTCAATTTATGAACGGGGAAGGACAGACATATGAGAAAATAATTAGAAAATACAAAAAACCCCGCGATAAAACACGTATCTAACTGTTTTTTACCTGCATTTTTGTGCACATTTTTTGCTGGCGTTTAAACGACCAGTGGCTTTAAGTGGGTTAAGAAGAGGTCCGATATGGCCATTTTAGAAGTTAAACTTAATTTGGTCAAAATATTAGGAGATCCAAAGTTTGGGCCAAATTGGTTGCCCGTCCAAAAGATATCGTCCATACCATTTTAGTGACATTTTTTAAATATTGGGGGAAGTACCGAAAGTTGTGGATCGGTATTGCCCATACTCGAACTGAAACTAAATTTGGACATAATATGACGAAGGCCAAATTTTGGACAAAATCGGTTGATCAGTTCGGGAGTGCTCTTCAGGCACTACATATGGTGCCATAGGAGGGTTTTCGGGCTATTTTCTCAAGAAGTTTGGCCTTGCCCCTGAAAACACTTTTACCGTCGTAATGGAGGTAACGAATGCAAATTGCTGCATCAAAAATCAAAGTGATTCGAGAGCAGGTCTCAAAGTGAACTTATCCGAAATTTTGTGTGAGTGGACAAATATAGTCCATATTCGGACCTAATCTATATCTGGTAGATATATTAGGATGTGTAAAGAATATACCAAATCGGTCACTCCCTTCAAGAATTCACGTGCGCACAATTTTACCTAAAATTTTTTAACTTTTGTGGGGGAGATACCTGAAGGCTTTTCTTCGAACTTAAATCCAGTTTGGACAAAATATAACGAAGGGCAAATTTTTGACCGAATCGGCAGATCCGTCCGAGAGTTATTCTGCGCTCCAACCACATACAGCACCTTTCAGGCTATTTTCTCAGGAAATATGGACTTGCCACCGACGAAACATGTACCTTCGTATGGGGGGGGGGGGCAGTGAATACAAGTTGTTAAAACAAAAATCTTTGCGATTCGAGAGCACGTCCTAAACTGAACTTTTTCGAAATTTTTTGTGGGTGGTACCCGAAGGAGTGGATCGATAGAGTCCATATTGTAACCTCATTATATCTAACCTCATCTGGTAGAAATTTCACTATGTGCAAAGTATGGACCAAATCTGTTACTCGATTCAAGAGTTATCGTGCGCACAAATTTTTCGAACATTTCCGACTTACGCAGTTCTTTGATCCCAAGAGAATACATTTGTATCCTCTCACAGCACGAAATAACAAATCAGAATAAGGATAAAGTGTGACATCCATGAACGCATGAAAACATTTAGTCCCATAGTTTCTTGAAAAATGTCTTAGAATTCATCGTTCAGTTGGCTTGTTAATAGTCCATTTGAGTTCCATAAACTAGCTAAGTTTCCAGTTAATGATTGCACTAATTGTATTCTTAATGAATCGCTTAATTTAACAAGAGCAAAAAATGCATAGATTATCTTTGCGGAAATAATTCTGCTAAATAAAAATAATTTCGCAATTAACTGAAATCATCGCCTATTGCCTGCCTTTCAATATGTTTGCGGATCAACCAAATGACGCCACTTAAAACGATTCATGTTTTAGCAAAACTTAACAGCTATTAATTCACCTACGAATAGAATGAATAAACAACAACAACAATAACAAAACACACAATGAAACTGAAACAAAACAAAAGCATGGTTTAGTCAAATAAAAATAAACAAACCAAGACAAAGCTTATTTTTGCGGGAAGTTCGTGAGACTTGTTAAAACTGTTAAACTGGTTCTCGTTTTTACCCATAGCCCCATAGCCATTTAGCTAACACACTACTCCACCTCTATAAATCTTTGGCTGTGTGTGTTGGCGATGCCGTTGTTTATCTTGGTGGCATCAAAAGGTAACAGAAGGTCAGACATTAGCACAACAAAAGTTGTAAGAGCCACCAAACTTTGCTTTGCAACAAACAAGAAATTAAATTTAATGACGGCTACTCATGGTCGGCTATGAACGGCCTGGTGAAATGGCCATAACAAATGTTCTTTTCTTATCTCGGAGGAAAGTACAAAGTAGAAGCAACAGTACAGGCCTTCGTAATAGCCTCAACAATTGAAAATTCATAAACCCCGTAAAGCTGTCTGTGGCCGCATCTCATGGTTTTTGTGAACACAAAAGCCAACGAATCAACAGCCAGCATCTGTGGCCAAACTTTTAACGGTACTGCGTAAAACGTATAAACAACTGCCTTCCAACTTTCAAGATATTCGGGGTAATCAATCGTTAATTGACGATGCCATCTTTAAAATTGGACCAAGTGACAGTTGTGAAACATTCAAATTTCTTCCTAATGCTAATTAAACAACTTTTAGGCCGACTATGGGTAAAAGTGATGAACAACTTTACTTGCATTCGTAATGAAGCGGCGGATGTGTGTCTGCTGCCTAGCGGCGTTCTCATTTAGTTAACCGGTCCTCAGACGAAACTTGTTTTGGCTCCCTATGCTCTGTCATGGGAAATGTTCTGCTTTGGCTACAAAATGAGAAATTGTACCCCAGGGACACAAAAGAAACAGATGAAGAAATGAAACAGAATATCGCCTGAAAATAAGGTCAAATAGTTAATGATGACCTTCTGAGTTCATTTATGGACAAAAAAAAAAGAAAAGTGAGTTGGAAACAAAAATTAATATAATAATTGTTAACAAACATGTTTAAATTTTTTGAATAAAATGTATCAATATGCTGAGTTTAAGGCTTCTGAATTGTATATCAAATAAAAATGATCATTTGTAATTTTGTCATTTAATGTTAACTTTTATTAATATTCTTGTTGGAGTTGAGCTTAATGATCAAAGTTTTTTGCAAGTGAAAAATTAAAGCCGAAGATTCATTGCTTCCAAAGGCTGCGCTAAAAAGCATTTGTCGTCGAAGCCATACAGGTTGAATGTGAAAAAGGTTCATCACTGCAAAAATCACTTTGCATTTGAAAATTCAAAGCTCCGTGCCGAAGCTTAGTCTCTTAATTACAATAACTCCGATATAATTATATGAAACCATTCCACAGCCGATATGTCGAATGAGCTGCGTAAATAACAGCGAAACCGATTACATAATTTGGTGGTTGTGTGCGTCATTTTTCACTTGCGAAAAATCTTCGATAAATAAGCTCAACTCCAACGAGAAAATTAATAAAAATGATAATGATTTGGTACAACTCATCATCCATACCATGGGGAAGTGGTAAGCACGCCTTGCACTCAAGAGGTTCTATGGTTCAATCCCCGACCAAAATCAAAATTTTCGGCCAATGCAAATACCCTCAGTGCAATGTTGGCTCTCCTGAGTATTTCAGGCATGGAAAACTTCTCTACCATAAAAAGTAGGTCCCATATCATTGAGGCAATATTAAACGGCATGCACTCATTGATATGAGAGAAGTGTCCCTTGCCGCTTCGGGGATCTTGTGGGAACATACACGTATGAATATATGTATGTACTAGCAGACCCGGGTCCGCGTTGCTGGCCCGTCGTATTGAGTTTTAATGACAACTTTGTATGGACTTTACGCTTTATAATTCAAAAAGAGGTATTTTCCACCTAATTTCTTCGGGTCCATTGTCAAACTAAGTTATTCATTGAGGATATTAAATTTATCAACAGATTCTGTCTGTAACCTTTCTTTTCTCTTACGGACTTTGTCGGATTTGTTCGCCCATTTATGCTGGTTATGCTGGTCGGGTCTTTAGGCTCGAATGAAGTACCTAGATTGTAGATTAATCTGTAAATTTTTAAACCGATGCATCCGTAATTTTTGCAAATATAGAGGTACTCCGCCCCCTCTGGAATTCAATAAAATATGTAGCCTCTTTTCGGGGCCATTCCTGTACAATCCCTTACAATCTCAGAAAAATCGGTTTAGTAGTTTTTGTAGGAAAAATTTAATTTAAAAAAAAAGTGGGCGTGGTAAAATTTCATAAAAACCTAAGTTGGACTATGACGGCATTCGGCTTTTATTGATAAAGATACGGATTTTTTTTTGATTATGGAAAATCTGTTCAGCAGTTTTGAAGATGAAACGTATTTTAAGAAGAGTGGGCGTAAAAGGGGTATTGGTCAAATTTTATTTGCATAAAACCCTAAGTCGGGTTATGGCGAACATTTCACAAAAAGAATTATCCATATCGGTCTAGCCGTTCTCAACTGATGACATTACCAAGGAACAACATTTGATTTTATTTATATAGATGTATGTATGTATGTATATTAGGGTTATGACTTTTTGAACTTTTTCTGAACAATTATTTCCTGTAGAGAGAATGCAATGGCATGATGATAAATTAGTGAACACACAAACGGTTATGTCATATTGTTATGTAGTGTGGCCCTAAAGATTGTTTTCAGCTACATCGCTGTTTACAGTGACTTCAAAAAATTGCCCAAAGTTCTTATAAATAAAAACTTTGAATTAATTTTGTGCGGAACCTTTTTTTCGAATCACTTTATAAAAAAGCTTTTATGTAATCTTAGGTACAAAACTCATCAAAATATCTAAAGGTGATACGATGTTTTAAAAAAGTCATAACCCTAATGTATTTACACATTAGTTCCCACGAACATCTCCTCCAAGGAGGCATGGAAAGACTTCCCTGAAAAATTTGATATTCTGATCAGGAATTCTTTCCACGTATAATTTCTAAAAAACCCAAAATTGAAAACTTTGATACAGAAACCGTATCGTCAAATGCTTTGTGTTGTTTAAACTTCGTCAAAATATTTCATTTGCACACTCATACATTGTTCCTCTAAAATGCAACTAAATGTATCAGATATAAAAATGATACATGTTTGCTTTTTACCTGCGTTAAAAATGCGTATTTTTTGATGTTTTAAAACACGTATTTTCGCAGTTGTTAAGTACAACGGCGTTAAGAAACATATTACTTCGCAGATTATCAGTCATTTGTAAAGCAACTGACGATACGGAAGTCAGTCATTGTTTCCGAATATTATTACCCGCTATACACCAAATTAAAAGTACTCGGTTAAATATCACAATAGTTTTCAGACTCCACATATGCTAATAACAAATCCATTTCAGATAATTTGAAGTCGATTTAGCTATGTCTCCTGCATTTCCGCAAACTAAACATCGGTTTAGATTTCAGTATTTTTATTTCAGCCCCATTTTCCTAAAAATCTGCACGTAAAGTGCAATTTGAAACCCTCTGTAAACCAGAAATCTGCTTGCCAAAAATTGTTGACATAGTTCAATGTGGCCTTTTTGCAAATATCAAAACCACCATCTAATATCCATATAGGGTATGAAAAAGGAATACAAATCTGATTCCCATTCTGATACCCATTCTAATTAAGGACTACATACGCCATACCATATGGCGTGATGTTTGGAATTATATAAACTAGTTGTGTATTTTCATAAAATGCAACTTTCCTATTGACAACCATTTGCAAAGAATATCACCATTTTGGACCAACATCCTGTTTACTTTTACTTTTATAAGCATTTTAAGTTCATAAACAATTCCATTATTTAAAGGTTTTTGTCTGCTAAACTCCGTTACACGGTTTAATGCTTTTGAATTTTTATAATATTAGAAGCAATTTGAGTTTATCATATTCATAAATTTATTACGTACATTGGGGTGGTTAAACTCGCTCGAGTTTTTTTAAATAACAAGCCAATATTTATGCGAAATTTTAAAATACACCCTAATAAAGGGTAAGAAAGAACAATCATAAAAACAATAAGAAAATTGTTATGGTCTTAAAATATTATAATGACTGAAATTGTTTCTTGAGATTTCCCTATGTTTATGAGGAAATTTTATGTTTTTATTTTGCAACCCAAAACAACATAAAATTTCAGCATACATTTTGAAGTCAACGTAAATTGGCATTCTGCAATAATACACTGTTTGTTATATATTTATATTCTTTGTTTTGTGTTTTTATTGTTTCAGGATTCAAATTTTGTTTTGGAAAGCGCAATGATGTGAATATTCCTCCTTCTTTCGAATTCTCAACTCAACAACGCCGTAGTACAAAAAAACATAAAAACGGTAAGTGAGGGACATTTGTTGTTGTTTTTGTTAAAGTGAAGAGAAGAAGAATGACTAAAAAGGATTTTCCAGTGGCTAAAACTAATAAACTTGATTTAACCTTGGATGTCAGCAATACCATAGAGAAAAATCTATCTATGGCTTTCATTGAAGTTTTGATGAAATGTCCAAATAGTATGGCTTCCATTTCTGTGGTGGTGGTGGTAGTTGTTGTTCGCTCGGTATTGGTTTTCGTGGGTTAGTAATTTTATTGTCCAGGGCAGAATGGTGGTGGGTGGTTTAGTGTAGATTTTCTGAGAACTTAATGAATCCTTGAAAGTTTTTCTTTTATTCCTGTGCTGAAAAAATACGCTGGCTTCTTGTTTGGGTTTAAATAGTTAAAAAATGTGAAATTTGATTTTTTTTGTCAAAATCAAACTGAATAATGAATAAATGTTTATGGAAATTTGAATGACTCGGTACCTAAATAGACTTTGAATAGTATTGCACATAATTTTAAACATGTCTCCAAAATCTGACATGTACTTTGTTTTGGGGTCGTTCAAATCAAATCAACTCTGCTTGTGTAGTTTTTATGTTTAATTTGTAGACCTTTAAAGTCAAACTTTTGTCAAAATGTTCCAAAACTGTCATTTCTTTGCGTTAACACCACACACATAATGACAGTTTATCAATTAGAACTGTGGCAGAATCCCGACAATTTATAATTTAAAGGACAAACCACATTTTACGTAAAGGGATTTCAATTTTTAGATTTACTTTGGCAGTTTTGCTGAGATGTGTGTTTTACTTACTATTTGTAGGTAAGTCAAGGTTAATCTCATATTTGATGTTAAAATTTAAAAAACAACAATTTTAAAGTGGGATGTAGTTAAAATTGATTACTTTAGGGGATGGCAGAGAAGACTAGTTTCGTCCAACGCCACTTGGACTAATTTTTGGCAGTTTTTTGAGATGTGAATTATTGGTTTGAATTAATGGTTGTTTTAATATACATATATAAAATAAATTATTTATTCGTAAAGATGTTTAAACAAGAATTTGATTCATTTCGAAAAGTTAAAGCTATGTATATTGTGCTGTTTAAGGCTCCTTTTACATATTTCGCCCATTAAGAAATATCCAGAGTTCCGACAGTTTTTTACGCATTATCTATGTACGAATTATCATGATACCTACAACTCAACTGCCAATGTTAATGTCTACATACAGTGGTTTTACATTCGTCGTTTTTCATGTCCTTGCCATGACTACTTTAAAGTTCGAAATCACAAAAACATCCTTGGTAGTTAACAAACAGCATACAAGTTACAAATACACACATTATTACCCTGGTTATCATCTCCAAGATGACCTAACGATCTTCATGTATTTGTTGTAGTTATTATTTTTCCAATTTGCCTCCAAATTTTCTCACGTTGAAACATAAACAAATAAAAACAAATTATTATTCCAACTTCTGTTTTAGACATGTAATGTGGATGACCCCCCATAAAATTATTATTATATCTTCCTTTTTCTTCGAACATGCCACACAGTTGCTTAACGACATCACGTTTTGTTCGAATAAAACACGAAATTATACGCAAACTTTGAGTTGATGGAAAACAGTTTAATGTTGTTAACTTTGTTATATGGAATCATCAATTATTAATAGCTATGTACGACGTTGTAGGCAATTGCGTTTTATCTATGCGAATATTGTGCCTTCTTCCTGACCAATGTCCAGCAGAGTGTACACAAAAATTATTGTTTTTTTTTTTTTTTTTTTTGTTCCTATCACAAATCTTCTATCTGTAGTATTAAACTTTAAAGTATCCTATGTACACGGTGCTCTTGAATCAAAGTTAAATGGTGGGTGTTTACACCTGGGAAGTTTTTAGGGATTCTGAAACTACAATGTTCATAGATGAGAAAAATCAAAAAACTAAAAAAATCGGCGGAGCGCTTTTTAAATAAATTGCGATTCAAGTTGACATTTTAAGGGGTTTTTAGGTTTTCCCGATTTTGCTTGGAAACCGCAAGTCCTTACGAAATGGGACTAAAGAAAATGTTGTAGCTATGAAAATTCTCTACAAGATTGATTTTTATGATAATTTCGAAGTTTTTACCGTTATTGAGATATAGAAGCTCAAATTAGGACAATTGACTGTATCGCCTCCTTATAAAACAATGTCATGACTGCAATTTCCCAACTTAATCTTCTATATCTCAAAAACGGTACAACCTAGGAAAAAATTACTAAAGCCAATCTTGTAGAGAATTTTTACAGCAACAACATATTCTTTAGTCACATTTCGAAAGGATTTGAAGTTTTCAAGCTAAATCCTGAAGACCTATGAAAAAAATCTGAAAGTTTGATCTGAACCTCTATATCTCAAAAATGGTAAAACCTAGGAAAATATCAATCAGCCAATCTTGTACAGAATTTTCGCTGCTAAAACATTTTCTTTAGTCCCATTTCAATAGGACTTACGGTCCTCAAGCAAAATCGTGAAAACCTAAAAAAACCAAAAAATGTGATCGCGATTTATTAAAAAATCCATGCAGCCATCCACCAAAAATGTCTACTTGAATCGCGATTTATTTAAAAAGCGCTCCGGCGATTTTTTTAGTTTTTTTATTTTTCTCATCTATGAACATTGTAGTTTCGGAATCCGCAAAACTTTCCAGGTGTAAGCACCTTCCATTTAAATTTGATTCAAGAGCACCGTGTGTATCGTATCTGACCTGTTTTATTTTTACATTGTTTTTTTTTTTTAACTTGCTTTGTTGTCTATCCTTCTGTATTATTCAAATCTATTAATTCAGTTTTAACAGAGTTGCAGTTGACCAATCGAACTAAAATTTTGCACACTTTCCACATGTAGATGACAATACTTTCATATGAAAACAAAACCGAACCAAACTAAACCAAAAAAATCATCAACACCAAATCCAATTTTCATACCGAATACAGCACAGTTTTAAGTTACGCAAGCCCTTTTCAATCCCACGTCAATGGGTTCTTACGTACCGGATTGACCTTAAATCATGCTTCTACGAAGGTTTCATGCTGCTACAACAACAAAATATTTACTAAAAATAAAAAAACCGAAATAAATAAAAAAAATTATTTTTTATTTATAAATGCACTAAAAAACTACAAAATAATTTTTCTCTTAGCCTCAATAAGTATATTCTTCTTCATGATGGGGCTGTAAAATTTTCCGCCTACTTAGCACTTCAACAAAAATGGTCTAGATAATTTGAATAAAGAGTCTAATTAAAATGAATTAGTTAATTAATTGTCTAGGGATCTCTCATATAAAACGCTTGCATTTAAATTAAAAATTGTGACAAAATTTTTGTATATTATTGTTGACCTTTGATCTGTAGTTTCTTCTTCTGCTTATTTGGCTTGAGGTCAGTAAAATTGAAAAGACATGAATTTTTGTTTTTCAATTTTGTTTTTTATTACCAATATTTCGACTATCATCGATAGTCATCATCAGGGATTTGTGTTACTTAAAAAGAACAAAACATTTCGTTACATAAATATATAAAACAATAATATAACAATTTTTACATTGGATTATAAATCTTTCTTGTAGGTAACCGTGAGTTCCATCCTCTCCTCTTGACAAAGAATTTCCAACTAATGCTTTTTGTGTTTTTCAATTATGTTCCTATAAATTTGAGCACAATTTTCCGTATCGGTTTTATAATTTATTCGGTTTTCTGTAGGGACATTTACAATATGTAGCATTTCCAAAAAATATCTTCTTTTGTAATTGTTTTCTTGTGCTAAAATAGCTACATTTTTGAAGTTTGGTGTGTGTCCTTCTTTCGAACAATGAGCTGCGAGGGCAGTTTTTTGCTCCAATGGCTTATTTTTAGCTTTTTGGTCCGATTTGTGGGCGCTGAGTCTGGTCTTAAGTTTTGATTTTGTTGTGCCAACATATGTCTTCTGACATATGTTGGACCCGTCACCATCGCATTTAATCTCATATACAACATTAGATTTGTCTTCATGCGGTATTTTTGATTTTGTTCTGCTAAAAAAGTTGTTGTTAGTGTTGCTGCTTTTAAAGGCCAGTTGGTATTTTTCCTTATTGTAGATATTAGAAGCGGCGAATCTTTCGGAAAATCCTGGAATGTACGTCGATCTTTTGTATGTTTTTTCAACCTTTGTAGTGGTTTTATCTGTGTGTTTGTTCTCCACATGTCTTATCAAGTCATCTATTAATCTTGTAGGGAAATCATTCATTTTTAGAGCTGTTTTTATTTTCTTTCTGTTTTTGGTATGAAATTTACTATCACTTATGTTCATTACTCTGTGGATGAAATTTGTGGCCGTATTAATTTTTATTCTGCGGGGGTGTTTAGAGTAGTAATTAATTATTCTGCCCGAGGCCGTAGGTTTTTGGTACCAATCCAATAACAGCAGATTATTTTGCCTATATATAATGGAATCGAGGTATGGTAATCGGTTGTCGTTTTCACATTCCATTGTGAAACGCAACTGTTTGTTGTACATATTTAAAGTTTGAAGTGTTGTTTCAACTTCGGTTTTCTTTATAATACAAAATATGTCGTCTACATATTTTGTTAATGTCCTCGGTTTCAGCGTCAGTTTTGTCATGGTTTCGTCAAGGAGTTTTTCCATTACGACGTCTGCGATGATTGGCGATATTGGCGACCCCATTGGCATTCCCTTTAACTGTTCGAATACCTTGTCCTTATATTGAAAATACCTTGCATCCTTTATGCACATTGTCAGCATTTCAATGAATAAGTCCATTGGAATGTCGGTGTGTTCTTTGATGATTGTCCAATTTTCCTTAATGATGTTGATAGCCAAGTTAACAGGGACACTTGGGAACAATGAAACTACATCAAACGATATCAGCATCTCGTCGTCTTCAATATGTTGCCTATTAATTCTCGATTTAAATTCTACAGCGTCTTTGATATTATATTTTGAATCAGCCGTTAAAACCTTTAGGATGTTTGCCAAGTACCTTGATAGTTCGTAGGTAGGGGAATTTACAAATGAACATATCGGACGCAAAGGAGTTCCATCTTTATGGATTTTGGGAAGTCCATATATTTTCGGCGGTAATGAAGTTCGACTTATTAACTTGTTTTTCTCCCCCTCGTTTATTATTTTTAGATTAAACAGTTTCATGACTAATTTATTGTTCTTTTCTTGTAGCCCGAATGTCGGATCTTTTCTTAACCGTTTATACGTGCACATGTCATTTAATATTTCATTCATCTTGTTTTCGTAGTCCATTTTTGACAAGGCTACTGTTTTTCCACCTTTGTCTGCATTAAGTATCAAAATGTCCTTATTCTGTTGTAAGAACTTTGCAGTTTGGCCCACTGTACTTAATATAAAGCGATCTCTTTTTCCCAATGCTATATTTCGCGTGTGTTCATTTATAAGAGTAATGAGGTTTATTCTTGCATTCTCTTGTTGTTCTCTGTTCTCCAACGTTTGGATACAATCTTCTCCCTCTGCTATAACGTTAAACAAAGGGAACGTTGTTTTTGTTGTTGGCAGAGAGAACTTTGGCCCAAGAGAAAGCAACCACTGGATGTTGTTGGGGACGTCAGTGTGGGTTTTGTTTACGAACCATTCCTTATTATGCTGCAAATCGAGTTGACAGTGTTGTTGCTGTTTGAGTGCGTTTAGCTTGTTTATGTGTGTGGCTTTTTGTTTTGTGGTTTGTGATTGGAGGATGGCATTTTCACTTTCCAGCAACAATGTTAGATCGTCTCGTTCTAATATCTCAGTGAGACGATATTTTGTGTTATTGAGAATATCTCTTGTGATGTTACTCTGTTTGTGTTTTTGTTGTATTAAAAGTTTGAGTAACTTCGTATGAAAATTATAAATAAGTGTATCTAATGATCTTTTTACATTTGGTGGTATTGAGTTGTTAACTTTAAATATGTTGTCTATATTTTTCGTTGTATTTGAAATAAAGTTCGGTATTATACCTGTTTCTCTGCACTTGATGAGGAATGTTGCTGTTGATTTTACAAAGGTTGAAAAAACATACAAAAGATCGACGTACATTCCAGGATTTTCCGAAAGATTCGCCGCTTCTAATATCTACAATAAGGAAAAATACCAACTGGCCTTTAAAAGCAGCAACACTAACAACAACTTTTTTAGCAGAACAAAATCAAAAATACCGCATGAAGACAAATCTAATGTTGTATATGAGATTAAATGCGATGGTGACGGGTCCAACATATGTCAGAAGACATATGTTGGCACAACAAAATCAAAACTTAAGACCAGACTCAGCGCCCACAAATCGGACCAAAAAGCTAAAAATAAGCCATTGGAGCAAAAAACTGCCCTCGCAGCTCATTGTTCGAAAGAAGGACACACACCAAACTTCAAAAATGTAGCTATTTTAGCACAAGAAAACAATTACAAAAGAAGATATTTTTTGGAAATGCTACATATTGTAAATGTCCCTACAGAAAACCGAATAAATTATAAAACCGATACGGAAAATTGTGCTCAAATTTATAGGAACATAATTGAAAAACACAAAAAGCATTAGTTGGAAATTCTTTGTCAAGAGGAGAGGATGGAACTCACGGTTACCTACAAGAAAGATTTATAATCCAATGTAAAAATTGTTATATTATTGTTTTATATATTTATGTAACGAAATGTTTTGTTCTTTTTAAGTAACACAAATCCCTGATGATGACTATCGATGATAGTCGAAATATTGGTAATAAAAAACAAAATTGAAAAACAAAAATTCATGTCTTTTCAATTTTACTGACCTCAAGCCAAATAAGCAGAAGAAGAAATTGTGACAAAATTAAATGGCATAAAACGGTAACACTGTAACTTAATTTTTTTTTAATTATTTGTTTATTTATATCATTGCATACACGAACTTACATATGAAAAAGGACACATCTGTGTAGCTCCTATAATTAATCCAATTTGGTATTTCTCAGACATTTTATTTGTTTAAATTAGATTATGGCTTTCACAGAATTTGTAAAGTTGTTCTAATAATTTTTAATTAGAATTGTCAACAAAGCATCCCATTTCAAGAAATACATGTATTTACTTTTCTAATACTGAAACAATATTTTGAATGTTAAACCAACAAAACAAAATATGTATATTAAACAAAGAAGACATCAGAGCGCAAACAAAACTTGTTGTACTGTGTAACAAAATCTGATTACAAAACTTTGTGCAACAACAACAGCAGGCAAAGACTTAAATTACTTCGCCACTGTCGATTTTTTTTTTTTTTTTTTTTTTTGGTAGGACATAATTTTTAACACACAAACTTTGTTGTTTGCACAAATTTGCTTCGTTATCGACGACTACTCATTTCCTTTTCACAGATACGCTGGTGTTATAAAAAAACAGATAAATATGCATGGCATAAAAATAACCCACACACCTGCCAACCCAACAAACAGGCCAAAGACCATCGCCTTAAAACTAACACACAAACTAAGACTATGTACATGTCTGTCATTGAAATCAACGCTGTTGATGATGATACGACCGAAATATAGACACACACACACAAAGTAATATGATGTCACAAACAAAACCTAATAAAATCACATGAAAATTCGATGAATGTCAGACAATGCCAGACAATGAGGCTCCGACGAGAAGTAAAAAAGGAACAGAAAGAATGTTGCCGCCTTACAAATGAATTCAACAGGAGTGAGAAAGTGGTTTTTTATTGAAATTTTCATTCCATTTTTTTTTTCAAAACATGAAACATACAAATACTGATCTCAGACTCAAATAGGAAATGACGGAAAAACTAACGAGCGGGCACGAAAACATTCAATAACGGTGTTGACACATACAACATTTATACGCTCAGTTGAATATTCGATCGATCCAATGAGCGAATAATGATTCGTACACAAAGGTTAATCATGTTCAACTTTGTTCCTATAGAAACGAATCGAAATACGGTCGTACCTCGATTATCCATAATGATAGGGACCGGAGGCATTACGGATAATAGGTTTTCCGGGATAATGGAGTAACACTGTTTCTAACATATTTTTAATCAAAAATATGCGTTGTAGCAAATATTTATAAATAAGAACAATTATGAATTTAATGCGAAGTTTAAAAGATTGAAACTTTTCTAAAATAATTAATTTGTACGTTATTTTTGTCCATTGAAATTTGGTAGAATGAATTATATTCCCGGATCATAAAGATTTTCACCGGAAATCGGTGTGAAATGAACAAAAACTGCTGTGCTTTTCTTTCCCGGGTAATGGAAGTTTACGGATAATCGATTCCCGTATAATCGAAGTACGACTGCACATAGTTAAATATTGTCATCTTCATATTCTAATTGCTTCGTTATCCAAAACTACAGAACTGGCAGTAATGTTACTATCTGTCACCTAATACTTACTTAGTTGGCCCATTACAGAACATTTGAACTAAGAAAAGATGTCCATTCCTCTCTGTTTTTCGCTTGTCTTTTTGGAATACCGCGCCTTTTCATTTCTTCATCCACTTGTATGCTCCATCGAAGATTAGGCCTGCCGATTCTGCGTGCACCGCCATGTGGCATGTATTCATACGCCGTTTTAGCGGGTTCATCATCGCTCATTCTCATGATATGGCCTAGCCAACACAATCGTTGCATCTCGATACGTTTAACTATATTCATGTCTTTGTATAGCTTATATAGCTCGTGGTTCATACGACGTCGATATTCACCGTCAACGCAAATCGGCCCGTAGATCTTTCGAAAAATTTTCCTCTCAAACACACCAACCACTGCCTTATCTGCTTGCGCAAGTACCCATGCTTCGGAGCCATACATTAGCACGGGTAGTATCAGAGTTTTGTATAGTGTTATTTTTGTTTGACGAGATGTGGCTTTGTTTTTAAATTGCTTACTTAAACCATAGTAGCATCTGTTGGCCAATACAATTCTTCTTCTTATTTCACAACTGATGTTGTTTGTTGTGTTTATGGCAGTGCCGAGGTAGACGAAGTCTTTAACTACCTCAAAATTGTAGGTACCAACTTCCACAGTTGGTCCGGGCTCTATGGACGCTTTGCGCGTCGACACCATCAACTTGGTCTTTTCGCCGTTTACCGCAGATTCGCAGATTCTGCTTCGACCTTTCTAAAGGTATCAGTTACTTCCTTTACTGATCGTCCCATGATGTCTATGTCAT
Source organism: Musca autumnalis (assembly GCF_047663935.1). NCBI lineage: Eukaryota > Metazoa > Arthropoda > Insecta > Diptera > Muscidae > Musca > Musca autumnalis. Next base: position 1,443,024 of record NW_027411755.1, on the reverse strand, counting down.
CAGCATAAACAAGTAACATGTGGCTATTGGTGTAAATTGGCCATTTCTTTTGACATTTGCATCTCGTATTACCTTTTCCAGCAAAATGTTGAATAGGTCACACGAAAGGCTATCTTCTTGTCTGAAATCTCTTTTGGTACAAAATTCTTCGGAGAGGTTCTTTCCAATTTTAACTGAGGTTAAAGTCATCTTACATAGCCGGATGAGCATTGCGGGGATACCAAATTCAGACATTGCATGGAATACCTTTGATCGGAGGGGACTGTCGAATGCTGCTTTATAATCGACAAAAAGTTGATATGTGTCGATCTGCATCTCTTGGGTCTTCCCTAGGATTTTCCGCAGGGTAAATATCTGGTCAATGGTGGACTTGCCAGGTCTAAAGCCACATTGGTATGGTCCAATTATTTCGTTGACCATTGGATTTAGTCGTTCGCACAATATCCCCGACACTATCTTATAGGCAATAGGGAGAAGACTTATGCCCCTATAGTTGGAGCATACAGTCTTATCTCCTTTCTTGCGGACGGGACATAGGATGCTCAGGTTCCAATCGTCGGGTACGCGTTCTTCCTGCCAGATGGTGCTAACTAGCTGATGCATACACCTTATTAGCGCGTCGCCTCCGGTTTTAAACAGCTCGGCTGGTAAGCCATCGGCTCCTGCTGCCTTATTATTCTTGAGCCGGTTGATTGCTGGTTTTACCTCATCTTGGCCGGGCGGTATACATTCTATACCATCTTCTGGGATTGGATCTGTGGTATCATCGTCTCCGCTACTATTGGATAACAGCAGATTGGAGAAATGTTCCTTCTATATCCTGAGCACGCTATCTGTATCTGTTACCAGATTACCTTGCTGGTCTCTACAGGAGGATGTTTGATGTTTCACTCTTTGGTAGAATTTTCGGACTTCATTCTGGCTCCTGTACATCTCGATTTTTTCACACTCCCGCTTTTCCAATTCTCTCTTTTTCTTGCGGAAAAGACGGTTCTCTTCTCTCCTTTTCTCCCGATATCTCTCTCGTGCGCTACGTGTTGCTAGTGATTGTAAAGTAGCTGTATATGCCGCATTTTTCTCTTCGGTAGCAGCACGACACTCCTGGTCATACCATGAATTCCTTTGTGGAGGTCTCTGGAATCCAAGTATGGATTTTGCGGCTGTTTGCATGGAGTGGGCAATATTTTGCCATTGTGTTGTTATGTTATCGGGACAAGGAGTGCTCGCGTTAAGCAATTGGGCTAGTTGAGTGGAATATGCTGTGGCTATCTGTTTTGTTTGCAGCCTATCGATGTCCAACTTCCGCGTTGTGTCTGTTCGTGCTTTATTTGCAACGGGTACGTACCTTTGCTGCAATAAGGTAGTGGTCCGAATCAATGTTTGCGCCTCGGAACGATCGTACATCGAACACGCTGGATGAATGTCTTCCATCTATCACAACATGATCAATTTGATTACTTGTTCTTTGATCTGGAGACAGCCAGGTGCCCATATGAATATCGAGATGATTAAATCTGGTACTGCTAACTACCATGTTTTTTGCTGCTGCAAAGTCTATCAGCCTCATACCATTGCCAGATGTTTCACTGTGGAGACTGAATTTCCCGACTGTTGGGCCAAAGATATTCTCCTTTCCAATTTTGGCATTAAAATCGCCTAGAATGATTTTAATTTCATGGGCAGGGCAACGGTCATATGTTTCTTCTAAGCGCTCGTAAAATATATCTTTGGTCTGTCCGTCCTTTTCTTCAGTGGGAGCATGAGTGCAAATAAAGCTGATGTTGAAGAATTTAGCTTTTATTCGAATTGCAGCAAGTCTTTCATTCACTGGGGTGAAGCTGGATACCAGATGTTTTAGTCTCCGACTAACTACGAATCCGCAACCAAACTCATGATTTATGTCATGGCAGCTATCTGTCACCTAATGCTGCTGTAAAAAATAAGAGGAGTGATCTCCGAGATCTACAGATACAATAGGAGTTTTCGATTTTTTATTCATTATTATAGTTTTTTATTTTACCGATTTTTGTAATTAATAATTATGCAATTCCAATACAGCTCAGAATTGCAAAAATCGATTGAAAAAACACCAGAAACTGATGGCTTACAACTATACAGCCATTTTAGACCCGGCGTAATATTAATGACAGACATTTTTGATATCATTTAATTTGTTACATACATATGTTACGCACAAGGCCGATAAGATTGAAAATCAATTTCACTTTTACCTATACAATTGGTACCAGAGGTATAATGCCATCGTACATAGCCTTTAGTATGTACTCTTGAACTGGGGAACCAGTTATGATAGTTGTGTATTTATATATATGTATGTACAACTTACTATGGTAAGCAAATACCCAACAAGTGACAATATGTAGAAATATGAAAAGGGACAAATAAGATTCTCTCCTTCTCTCCTTAAAACTGGTACCCAGTCAGGAATTCACAGATACAGCTATAGCAGACCACGCAAAATGAGGTTATTTATATGAGTTACGTTGTGCGTGCTCTTTCGATTGTTTGCATTTTTATAAGCCGAATTTTACTTATTTATGCCAAACGCATATTTGCTGATGAATATTTAAGTTCGGAATACATTTTTGGATGGATGGTTTTTTTTCTGATACATTATTGTGGCGATATAACGTATGTTTCGTTTTTCTTTGTTTGTTCGGGAAAATTTAATAAAAACAACCAAAAGGTAGGTAGAAAATGGAGAGCCCATAAGAAGAACTGAGATGTAATGGTGGCGTATGAATAATATTTATTGCATGATTCTTATATGAAGTCCATGGTGACGTATGAAGCACCACATCAGTATTTTTGTTGATGTTCGTCTACACAGCTCCCCCCTACGTTGTTTAAATATTCGTGTGAAAATTAGCAACTGGTGGTGTGTGTTATGGTAGAGGTTATAAAAGGCCATGCTAATATTGTTCATGCCTTAAAGTATGCAAAGTAAAATCTGTTTACATTTGTTTGTTTTTGCCCTTGTTTTATTTGTAACACAATTTCAGATTTATATGCCGTGCGTAATAAAATTTAAAGCTACATTTTTTATTTAAATTCAAAATTGATACAAAAAAACAAAGTACATAATAAAATAAAAGTAGATTATGTCAAAATTGGAAAAGCCCCTCAGACTACAGTTATGTGTTATGTGAGTGTCGTAAAAATGGAAACTATGTAGTGGAGTACAGAGTTAACTATTTATTTGTTATACCATGGAAAGGAGGATATATTTATTTTTCCTTATCCAATAACAATCAGATCTTTTCCCTGCTCGTAACTCTTACTGTTATAATTACGTTAGCATCATACAATTTGAAGGATTAATTTACAAGTAGCCATTTTCAAATATTTGTTCCTATATTCCTCCTCTCATGTAAGGTTGTTTTATCTTAGTTCATGGATAATTGTTCATCGGCAGATGCTTCTTGGTCGACTTCGATTTTATTAGGGATTCAAGCGCCATCCTTGTTATGCTATGAACATTTTTTCTGAAGTTGTAGCCAATTCATCTTCATTTCATACGTTTAAACTGGTTTTCTATGGTTTCCTGGCTTGTAAAATTTTTGTTTCATAGGGCATCTTTTTGAAGTAGCCGTCAACGATTAAAATATATATAACGGGACGACTCGTTTATAGGATAAGTACACTAGATTTCAAAAAAAAAAAAATTAAATTGATGGTTCTCCCGAATATATTTTATATAAAAGCTTAGCTACTGGAGTCATTGACATTTTCCATTGATTCTTTGTTTTGTGCCTATCATCCATATCCTTTTCTTTTGATAATGTTACACCTGCAGTTATATTTGTTTACTTTTATGCCACAATGTTTACGAACACCTACCTATTGGCGGCAATAACCCTAGCTCCTAACACAAATAAACCACTGGAATATTTGCTCATTGAAAGTTATTAGAGTTAAAGCAGTGATGGTAAATGCAATGAAATTGTACAATTTTTAGTACTTTGTAAAAACATAACTATATAAGGATTACGTTATAAAATAAAGATGTGAATTTTAAAAAAAATGTATGGTGAACCTCTAAGTATCTACTTGTAAAAATGTTACTTCTTACTCCAAATTCGAGAAGGTGTGAAAGAAAATATCGGCATGTGTTAATGGTAAAGTACACTGAAGTACGAAATATGCTGTACAAAGTACTCTACTCTTTAAAAATTCTGTTCCACCCTGAAGGAAAAGGATAGTCTAAAATGACATCAACAATAAATAATGATGTATAAGAAATCACCATTCCTCTACATTTTATTGGTCAAAGGATTTACACAATTTAACAGCTGTGTGTTAATGTGTGTGTCTGCCAGTAGTTATGAATTATGGTATCTGACTACGTACGTTCGTATATGTGTGAATGCGTTTTTGTGTGCAAATGTTATTTTAGGATTTATGTTCTATCATTATTTTGCCAGAAACAAAAGCAAATATTAATTAAAAATTCCGATTTTTCAAAATAGTCTGGCTTAATCCCTTTTGTTGTTTTAATATTTAAAACAACAAGTTTATTAGTGGAGAAGGTTTGGCATTGTTCGCCAAGGGGTAAGGCAAGGAAGACTAGTTTCGATCCACGCCACTGGATCTCATAAGTTCCCTTTGTTTCTTGTTTGTGGATATTCTCCACCGAAGTTATTTTTCAATAACTTCTTCAACAAGGAACTTTTTATACCCAAACATCAATCGTCAGCTCGAAGTATAAACGTAAACAAAGAAAACCCTTCAATGAGAAGTTTTTCTTTGGTAACCTAACACAACTCTGACGAAAGTGTTTACGAAACAAAGCAAACCTTCTTCCACTCGTATGTGTCGTTGATTTTTCAACAAATGCACATACCCAAATGCTGTTTGGTAGCTTATATACCAACAACACACAAAACCGTGCCAGTGTTTCTCAAATAGAACATTGGTGGCGTTTGGGTATGTGCATTTGGGTATGTGCATTTGTTGAAAAATCAACGACACATACGAGTGGAAGAAGGTTTGCTTTGTTTCGTAAACACTTTCGTCAGAGTTGTGTTAGGTTACCAAAGAAAAACTTCTCATTGAAGGGTTTTCTTTGTTTACGTTTATACTCCGAGCTGACGATTGATGTTTGGGTATAAAAAGTTCCTTGTTGAAGAAGTTATTGAAAAATAACTTCGGTGGAGAATATCCACAAACAAGAAACAAAGGGAACTGATGAGATCCAGTGGCGTGGATCGAAACTAGTCTTCCTTGCCTTACCCCTTGGCGAACAATGCCAAACCTTCTCCACTAATAAACTTGTTGTTTTAAATATTAAAACAACAAAAGGGATTAAGCCAGACTATTTTGAAAAATCAAAATTGTAACAGCTATCCCAATTAAATAAACGCCACCAATGTTCTAATTAAAAATTCCTTTATTTGTTCTTTACATTAATATTTGCTTGGTATTTTTGACTTTAACTGTGTGTGCACTATTTTTTTGACTTTATTCTTTTTATACATAAATTTATATGTATGTATGTGTGTGGAGAATCTAGAGGTTTCAGCATATTTTTCTCTCCCACTTACTATGTGATCTATTCGAGTGTGAAAATAATTACAATGAACGCACATAGAGAACAAAAATGGCAGTATATACATACATACAACAATAATAAACCGTTGCTTCTGATACATACAAATACATGCATATATCCATGGTCCTTGAATACGAGCCCAGCCTCATAATGACAATGTGGAAGCTTGCCCACATTTTTTTATTTTTACGTCGTTTTAATAGCCTTTGGGTTTTGTATCAAATGTTTGCATTACTCTTGCTTGTATGTGATACATACGTACATATGTTGATAGATATACGTGCTCGCATTTAGATGTGTTTACATTTGCAGTAAATTAAGGTTTTCTGTGTAATTTTCATTGTATTTTTTTTTTTTTTTTTTGCTATCAAGGAACGCTATGAACGGGTGATTTCTTTTTTATTCACAGCAGGGTAAAAGGGCCTACGTACAATGTACGTACATAATAACTAATTTTGTGTGAATTAATCTCACTAGGTTTTAAAATTCAAAGAAGTGAAATTTTATATTATTTCCTTGTCAGAGTTTTAAACCCACGGCTGGTTAAAATGACTTTAGATTTTCCTGAGATACCAACTATATTACACAAGTATCGAAACTATAGTTCTTATGTACTTTTAGAGACTCTAAATCTATTTTAATCGCTTCTCCTAGATTAGTGATGTCATATTGCTGTTGATAATAGCAGAGGCTCTGGATCCGAACAACGATATCTTCATTGATATATCCAAACCTTGAAAGAAGAAGAAAATCTGAACAATGATATCCTAGATATTTTCATTCGATGTTTTTTATTTAAAATTCCCTATGTCAGCTAACAGCTGAGTCCATGGTACAATAAACAAGGCAGATGCATCTGCGAAAAAATAAAATTAGCTTTGGCATATTGATGTCCAGAATGGTCAAAGAAAAAATCAGACCAACAAAAATTTTGTTATGCTGTCTTCGTTGCAATTCAACGACACTTAACAGTGGAGAAAGTTTGCTTGTTTTGCAAACACTTTCGTTGGGGTTATTTGAGGTTACCTAGGAGAAACATTTCGTTGAGATTTTTTCTTTGATAACTCTTATATTTCGAGTTGACGATTGATGTTTAGGTAGAAAAAGTTTTTTATTGCAGAAATTATTGAAAAATAACTTTGGTGGGTAATATCTACAAACAAGAACAAGGGACCAAATTTTCTTCACAAATAAATTTGTGGTTTTAAAATATTAAAACAACAACAATGGGATTAAGCCAGACTATTGTGAAAAAAAAACAAAATTGCCACAGATATCCCAGTAAAATCGACACCATTGTCTAATTATTTATTTAGTTAGTATCAATTAATAATTAGTTAGTATCAATTGTCTAATTTGCTATTTTCATTAAGCAATAAAGTTCTAATTTATCAAACGTTTTTGCAATGAATTTTACTTAGGACAACTTGTTCCGACAGTTCATGTTCGACCAGTAGGGCTGAAGAATACCTTGGCAATTGTGCCATGGCTTTCACATGTAAAATCGATCTTATTGAATACATAGGAGATTATGTGCAATAGTATAATTATTGCCCAACACTGCTTTTAAAATAATACCAGAAACATTCAATGGTCAATATCTCTATACCAACATTTCAAAATTCTGTTCAAACAATACACAATATCCAATACTGTTTGACAAAAACAAAACATTTAACTAAGTTTTCTAGAAAATAAGGCTGCTGGTTAATTATCCTCACTAATAATGAAAATCAAATGAAATAGGTTGTGACACACTTGTAAGTAACGTGTCAAAGTTTACAACAATTTCATGGCAGTTTGACTGGCCTCTGTAACTTTGTTTCGCAACAGCTGAAATAATCCCAACAATAAAATGTCAGAATATTTGTTTTTTTTTTACATAAGCGCTACAACAGCATTACACTTCCTCCTTCCATTTGAATAGGAATACTTTTTTTCTTCTTCATTTAGACTCTGTTAAGTGCTGACAGAGCAGTTTTGCCTTCGTACTACATTAGCCGTAGTTATTTATTTGCAGCTTTACCAATTTGTATGGCCAACTGAGACCACCTTCGAATTAGAATAGACAATGAGACTGTTATTCGGCAGGGCGATTTTCATAAATTATTAACGTGACAAACTGTGGCAAGCTTGCAGGGCATAGAAAATACTAAAATAAGATTTACATTAGGTGGTCTTTAATGGTAATGCCGAAATAATCTTTAAATTAGCATCATTAAATGCTGGAAATGAATCCAATGCGTTATAGAGGAAAAATGCATTAATAATGTTGCTTAGCAAGCCAATGTTGAAAAGGGACCAATTAAATATAAAGATAACATCCGCTACTGTAGTGTGTAAAAATCGATCTCATAGAAATACTAAGCATTGTATTAAAACATAGTATGACACAAAGCTTTTCCAACATTCCTGATTTTGAGATATATTTATTATTGTATTTTATTCTTTGTTAAACCTTTTTACAAGATAAATAGAATGTTGATATTAACACTTTTATTCAAATGTATTTCATAGCCGACCAAGAAGAGCGAGCGTTTAAATTGGTTATGTGTGTGTGTAAAATTACACTGACAGAACAGGGTGATGATTTTCATATTGAGTGTGAAATGAAAAATATATTGTTGGCGTGTTCGCTTTGTATGACTTAAATTAAGAATAATATAAATAACTTCATAATTTGAAGAGTATTTTTCTTCTGTAATTTTTTTGTGAGAAAAAACAATTTGTATATAAAGATAATTTTTAAGACTTTCTAAGCATAAAAAACATTTTTTCTTTGAATTTTCCTATTGACTCGGTGCGGCGGACTATTGTGGACCGAGATAAAGGCACGTCTTTGAAAATGTCTTCCATTTTTCTACCAGTATCTCCAAAAAAGTTAATACTGACATAAAAACTTCTTTAAAAACCCACCATCTTCAAAAGGTCTACATTTCTTGGCCATTTCCAAAGCAATCTTATATGAGGCCTTGATTGTGGCATTATCATAATTGCCTTTGTCTTTTATAATATTAAGACTCCTATTATTATTTGTTAAATTATCTTTAAACTGTCATATTATGTGTGTTCGTTTACTCAAAATTTGTACAAATTGTTACTGGATGTTGTTCGTTTACTCTACAGTACAATACAAAAGAGCTTAATCGATTGCAAGAAGTTACTGGACTTGTACAAATTTGTACAAGTTATTGAGTAAACGAACACGTCTATTATTTTTTTCGCTCATTTCCCGTCATTAAATGATATTTTGTAAGCGTATTATAATGACGCCTAAGGTAAGATGGATATACATTTTTTTATTGTTGCATTGCAGACGAGGCATCCTGCGTCATTAAAAATATTAATACAAAACAAAAAATCATTATGAAATTCTTCCCTCCACATATTTGCTGTACAACTGCAAAATCTTTTCAGTGTACCAAAAAAAAAAAACGGCATCAACCTGCTTGCATGATATTCAGTACAAGACTGAAGTAAAAAAATCATCAAAACATTTGCTCTCTTAGTTTCCGTTCGGGTCTCGTGTGTGTGATTTGCCGAAAAACTTCGTAACCTTAACAATATTAACGAACGGGTTTGATGTATTTCAACCATCTCAACAACGAATCATGAAACCTGTTATGTTGATTCTCTGTAACACGGATACACATAAGAGTGAGAAGCGGTTTACTGAACTAATCCATATGAGAAAAGCCCCACATTATCCATTCGGGGATGTTCGTGAAAAATTTGTTTCATTATCTGTGGACTCGGATACAAATATCCAAAAGTTATATGTTTAAGTGGGCGTTAGGCTATCGTCGCTCTTATGCTTAAGTGTTCCATACTCAACTGTTTACTTTTAGTCATAAAATAACCTTACAACGTTTTCAACCCTGCTCTTTCTGATTTTTTAGCCGGTTTTCTTCTATCTCCTGTAGTTTACAAGTTAGCAAAGGCTATAGTCGGGATAAGGATACGTAAAAGCGATTTCGTTTAATCGACTATTGACTGTGCCAATCGACTTTCGAAAGACCGAGACAACTATTATTCGTAGTCCACCATTAGTCATTCTCCCATTATTTTGAGTCTTCTTCTGTTATAGTTTGGATTTACCGAACAGATGAAAGTGTTCCGGTTAACATAAAGTTAAATTTGATGATTAAAGGAGGAGCTTCTTCGTAATCGACTATTAATCGTGGTCGACTATTGGTCGTAGTTGACTATTGGGTACTTTTTTTATACACTTTTTTATACATATTTATATACATCAAGGATCGCATCAACGAAAATGGTCGATTATATTCGATTATAATCGGTTTTCGGCGGCTAATGAATAATCGAAAGTCGACTTTTAGAACACATTCAAATAATTGACAAGCCGAAAATCGAATTTTAATTTTTCACATAAACCGAACAATCGAAAAACCGATTATTGCATTTCACTGCGTATCCCTAAATCTGGACTGGGCCGACTATGTGATACCCTACAATACTACCCCTGTGCATAGGCTTTTCAATGGTAAACATTTCTTTTAGGTAAATACTTAAGTTTTCACCATCCTGACTTTCATACCAAATGACTTAAGGCCTCGACACATAAGAAGCATGGCACTCTTGCTTATCTGGTAAATGACTAATGACCAAGTTCGACATAATTGAAATGTGATTCTGAAAACTTTTTATAAAAACGAACTTGGTCTTTAGTCTTTTATCAGATTTGATTTCAGCAAGAATGCCATGCCTCTTATGTGTCGAAGCCTTTAAAGCTAACTAAACCAAAATAATTAATCATTTTATATTTAACTACTGTCGACAATGTACTTGGTACTGATTGAACGCTTTGCAGAAGAGAAAAAGAAAAGAATCCGAGGTATTTGTCATTAGAGGTAGAATTAGACGTGACATAGCCATAACGCCATAACCATAGAAAACCAAAACCCAATTGGTTTCTTATGGTTATGGCTATGGCACTATGTTATACTACTTCTAATCGAATACGTTGATTTCCATAGATTTAGTTCAATCAGCTGTTTGATATGGCGTTATGGTTATGTCACGTCTAATTCTACCTTAAAATAAATATGTATTTCAATATATTAAAATTGGCATGTAGCAATAACTCTGATATTTTGATCAAAGCCAAAATATTTGGTATTAATGTCATGCTCAGGAGGTCTAGATGGTGAGATGATCGGATGGTTTTGGTAACGCAATTGGGATCAATTTATAGCTCAGAATGTCACTTTGTTGAAAGATACCCAACAAAAGATCGAATGATCGTCAGTACAATTCAAATAAAAATAAAAGGAAAAGTGGGATGTACGCAGTGTTGCCGAATTTGACGATTTATCGTCATTTTGACGATTTTTTGGCCCAAAATAGAAAAATGACGATTTGTCGATTTTATGGTCCAAAATGACGATTTTTCACGTAAACCAGATTGCATGCAATAAAAGGCGATAACTATATTTTGGCCAAAATTTCACGATAGACTTTAAGGAAAAAAATGTTCCAAACTCGATTTTATGAGCTTTTTTAATGCATTATAGCAATTTCCAGACGGTTTGGCTATATTTGGGCACATATCTGGAATACAGGTATTTTCATAGTTTTTTCCTCATCTTCGTTTTACATCTGCTGAAATTACGTGTACCGACAAACATAAACGGTCACACTGTCAAGCAAGCGAATTTTTAACTATAAGCTGTCATTCAAAACTGACAACGAGTACCCACCTATAACTTGCTGCATTACTGCAAACTCGATAACCATAGAGAAAACTATCATCTTCTGAGAGCGGTTATAAAGCGATATTTAAGAGAGATTGGGTTAGATTTATTCCTGTGGTTGTATATCACTATGCAACACTGAAAATGCAAACAACTTCTAGTATGCATTTTTTGAAAGTACATATTGAGACTACAAACAGCTAGGCCAAATTCCTAATCGTTTCTGCGATAAAGGCCAAATAAATGCAAAAAAACTGTAGTTTTAGCCGGGTTTAGATGGGGCCATAAAATCCAAGCTGGATCTGACAGAACAAAACCCAAATAGGGTTTTTGTCGTTTGGGTCTGTACTTTCAAAAAATCATCAGCTCGAATTGTTTGCACACGATTGCCTTAAACATGTTGCACAGTGTATTCTATGTTGTCAGTCTCTTTGACAAAACTATCAGCGAAAAAATCGAATAAAACGGTAACCAAAACTAGTTTTAGACCATGTTGACGATTTTATGACGATTTCCCAATTTTTGTTGACGATTTCCGTCATCGCTGGATGTACGTCATCCTATTTTGCACAATTGTAAGGTGATCTTTTTTATTTCCATCGACGGGCCTTGCTTTTGGAATATGTACCCCTATTAGAAGAGAAGATATTAGCATAAGAATAAAGCGTTGAGGTTTACTCCACATATGGTAAGTTTGTTGCCAATTCTGACTGAATATTACCCATCACCAAAATCAATAGCCTTATTTTTCTCTGGATCCCCAAACAGTCCACAGAATTTCGTTACGATCCCATCAAAATTTCGACATGTAGCCATTGTTTGACCACCTACGCCAACCTACTTTGCATCTCTGTAAATGTGAACTATTCTTTTTCCATTGTTTTTACCCATACTAGAAGCGGATATACTTGTATAAGAACAAAACTTCCAATTTTTCTCTACATTCGTATTTTGCCAATTCCGACCACTGAATATTATCTGACCATCAGCAAAATCAATAGCGATCCGATCGAAATTGCGGACTATAGCATGGAATGAATGAACGAAAAAAATGTATTACCGACTATTGCGATACTTCCTTCGATTGACCATTTACGTCAACCTACTTTGTATCATTGTATGGGTGAGATTTTCTACTTTCATAGGCATGCTTTGCTTTTGGAAGACCACCAGCCAGAGGTGAGATATTCAACATTACACATGAAATCCCAAAAATGAAAACTGGGGTTGGATTAGCGAATATTGCGATATCTCCGTTGTTTGTCCACATACGCCAACCTACTTTGCATTGGTGCACTACGGTCTCAAATCCCATTTTCCTGACCAAAACTATTTCTATGTCATTTTTCTATTGACATTTATTATTATTCATAATAATTGCCACAAAATATTGATTCAGAATTATTTTCAGCCAACATTTCAAAAAACCGAAAAAGAATATGGTCTAAACTGAAATTTTGAGCTATGTTGATATTTTGGCTTTGTACCTACCACCTAAAAGGTCAAAATGTAAAGTTTCAGCTGAATCGGTTTAAAAATGTGTCAAAAACCTTCGAAATACCTTTAATTTGGGTTACTCTTGTATGGGGGTTATATCCAAATCTGGTCACTCAAAGTACAAATTGCAAATTATCAGGAAAATCTATTCATAATTCTACCACCCAAATATCAAATAGTTCTTAGTTTTATACACTTATGTACCTTGAGAAAATATTATGCTTCATTAATCGCAACTTTTTAACCACGGCTCACTCTCACTCAAAGTTATGTCGGTCCAAAATAAGTTTTGAAATTAAAGAAAAATTATTTTCGATTGTTTGGATTGGAGTATTCCCCCATTGGCTCAACTTCATTTATTACCCTCTATTACAGAGAGTAATGTTTTTCAAAACGAACTGACAGTGTTGCAAAATTTTACTGATCGCTACCAATATCATGATTTCATCCCGGCGAAGGGAATTATCAATTGGCTTCTCAGTTTTTGAAATGATGCCTTTTTAGCGAAAACCCGAACTCTTTAAGTGTCTAGTATTCTCATATGAATGAGAATCACACTCACTTTTCGGCTTTTCCAAAGAAACACCAAAATCAAAATATTTTGCAACATGTCAGCATGTATCAACTAAGAATTCTTCGAATTCTGTGAGTTGAAAAGAACACCAACACAGTTGCCTGTGAGGTTGTTATTGGAATTTTGTTTTTTGTTTTTAACAAAGCTCCATTCATTCGCCCGTGCCTCGGCTGTTTTTTGTTTGTTTTGTTTATTGTTAAAGTTCAATCTCATTTTCGATTGTTTGAGTGGAGTATTCCCCCATTGGCTCAACTTCATTTATTACCCTCTATTACAGAGAGTAATGTTTTTCAAAACGAACTGACAGTGTTGCAAAATTTTACTGATCGCTACCAATATCATGATTTCATCCCGGCGAAGGGAATTAATAATTTAAGGTTTTTCCGGAAATGTGTTGATTAGAGTTGTGCCAAAGGAACTATATGAACTATCTAGTTCACTTCGCAGTTCCAATGGCCCACATTTTTTCTTTGAACAAACTGCGTATACTTACTATCACTCGTTATATTTCATGATGTTACTCATACGTTTTGGAACTAGTACAAGGAACTAGGGACTAGATTACCCAACTCTAGTGTTGATAACTTGTTTAACGGTAAGTGCAAATTTAGCACAAACTTTGTTCTTGTTGTTTTGGAATGTTTACTATCTTATTATGAAGAAAAACGCAAAAAGGAGGATGTCAAAAAAATTACTTTTGGCCAAAGAATTCGAATTTGGAACCAAAGTGCGTTGTAAAGGTGAAGTTTTCCACGTTCAATAGAAGTGGAGATATTCGCATTAGAATAAAACCTTGTCTTCTTCTCCCATTCCGACTCCTGAATATGATCCGACTAGAGTTGTGCCAAAGGAACTATTTGGAACGATTTAGTTCACTTCGCAGTTCCAATATCCCACTTTTTTCTTTGAACAAAGTACGTATACTTAACATCACACGTTATATTTCATGATGTTACTCATACGTTTTGGAACTAGTACAAGGAACTAGATTACCCAACTCTAGATCCGACCCCATCAACCCCCAACATTTCGTGACGATCCGATCAAAATTGCGACCTATAGCGTGATTACAAGGTTTAGATGGAGAGACGAACACACGTAGCCAGATCAACTCAGCTCGTCGAGGCAATCATTTTGGTATATATAAGTATAGGTCTACGACTATTATTTCGATGAGTTACAAACCACATTAAAAACCAGCAAGAGACCCAGGTTTAGTATCTAATAGAAATTATTTAAATATTTATGTGTTACATCTTCATTCAATATAATTAAAATTATTGCATTTCATTGCACAAAATTAGTTCAAATTACAATTGTTTAAGGTTCATCAAGTTAATAACCTAGCCGTCCAATTGTATGTGTGTGTTGCCATGAGTCATGGCCCATGAGGTTTTGGGAAGCACTTTCATTTAATGTCCGTTCTAAAATGTACGAAACATAAATAATATATCACACCTGAAGCTTTGTGCTATCTGGTCTCTTAAGAAATTATGAGCCATGTCATAAAATACACATGCTTTAGGTATATGTACTACACAGTCCTCTTATTCCTGTAGTCATTAATTTTTTAAAGGAAAACAATGACCTTTTTATGGTGATATGATATGGTTACACATGGATAAAAAATATACTCATCTGTTCTTTTATAGGATTATTCTTATGTCTAGGAAACAATGATTGAGCATTTTTTGTATTTTCAGGCTAAAATGTACAACAATTCAAAGCAACAACAATATAAAAGAGGAAAATGTTTTTGTGGGTCCCAAATGAGGGATGTCAAAATAAAAGAACATAAAATAAAGCATGGAGGATTTTACATATTATAGTATTAATAATTGTTTATTTGCCTTCTAACCTACATGGGATGGTATTGCTTCCGGTATACCAAACCATAATTTTACTAAATTGAAAAACACATATGAACTTTATTATAGAATTATTTCTGACTTAATGTTTGGTGGGATGGCATTTTTAATCGATTTAGCTGACATCACACATCTTTCTGCGTAATTAAGCCGAAGATGGAAAAATATTATTGCACTTCAAATGCACAACAATTAAAAGAAAATTAAGCCGTTTTATTATTTATTGTATTTTTTGTTCGTTTCTTTTCAGTCTATTTCTCAATTGAAGCACAGAGGAAAGGGACAATACCGTATATCAATGAATACGGAAGAAGCTTAGCTTAAAACCTAAAAAGGCTTAAGAGATAAAGAGCGCCAGACCTTAACAAATCCCAACACCATCGTTAATATAAAGCCTAAATGTATGCAGCTCGTGCCTCACAATTTGCCAAAACCATTACCATGGCTTGTAGTGTACAAAAACAACCCACATCCAATCCCCTAGCCAAGGGCAGTTCCATGTGGCAGCCTCAAATTTTTCGGAAAGTCCCACCGACACTCATTCTACTACTCCAGTTTTGCACAACACTCACTCGCCGCATTCTCCTCTACCGGTCTCCCCTAGCAACAACATGGCTTCAACGGGCAATACTGCTCAAAGTAATGCAGCGACTTCATTGCCAAAAACCACACCCACGGGTAAAACGGGCAGTTCAACAACCTAGTCCAACACGTAGCTGTACCTCCAACACACCCAACAGTGAGGCCGTTAAGCCCCCAGAAAGAGTGTTTATTTGGGACATAGACTAGACCATTATCATTTTCCACACATTGCTATCGGGTTCCTTTGCCAGCCGTTATACCAAAGATCATAGCGCCCTTATGACGATAGCATTTCGAATGGAGGATATGGTTTTCAATTTGGCCGACACCCATTTCTTTTTCAATGAAATCGAGGAATGTGATCGGGTTCA
Organism: Musca autumnalis; assembly: GCF_047663935.1. Taxonomy (NCBI): domain Eukaryota; kingdom Metazoa; phylum Arthropoda; class Insecta; order Diptera; family Muscidae; genus Musca; species Musca autumnalis. Next base: position 1,426,846 of record NW_027411755.1, on the reverse strand, counting down.
TATCGACGATGTCTCATCGGATGATAATGACCAAGATTTGAGTACATATAACTTTGCCACAGATGGTTTTCATACTGGAGCCCCACCTGGAGCTCCGCCAAACTTATGTTTGCCCACAGGTGTAAGAGGTGGTGTAGACTGGATGCGTAAATTAGCTTTCAGATATAGGAAGATAAAGGAAATCTACAATACCTACACGCAGAGAAAAAATATTTTTCGCTTTTGTTGGAACAAAAATATATGTTTTGGTTCCAAAAATGTATTTGTTTTGTTCAAACATTGTAATCCAAATCCAAAAATACCATCTTTTGTTCCAAACATAGAAAACAAAAACAACTTTCGAATTTCCGCAATATTGTTAAAATCGTTAACAATACCGATTGTAGGAACTATCATAATCTAATTTTGTTTACAAAAAGTATTGTCAGCCCAGAAAACCAGCCCAGAAATTTTTGATTTGAGTGCATATACTTCTCATATACACTTTTCGCATAACTTGGATATAAATGTCGCGAATAATATTGCAATCATTGATGAACACAATACATGGTTTGCTGCATTGGCTGACAACAAAGACAAACAAAAAGCCACAAGAACCCACCACAACATAAGGAATAATTAAACACCATAACAAACATGAAAAGGAAAGAAGAATGACACAAAACAGAAACAAATAAAAACAAGAGTCTCACAAGTACATACACACAAAAACAAAGGTAAAGGCAGCATGTCATACAAACACACCACTACTCACCAAAATTGTTTTTTCAACACGGCATCGAATAGCGAGAGAAGAGAAACAAATTTTCGAAGAAAAGAGAGAAATATTGTTCAGTTGACACAAACTATTTTTGGATTTACAATACTACATGAGGAATCCAACAATATGTTAACAATACATATTTTGCTCTTGGAATATTGTTGGATCAAACATATTTTTTTCTCTGCGTGTATAGGGGAAAGTAAGTACACAATGTGAGAGAATAAATTTTGACAGTGAAATTAATATTTTTTCTTCTCCTTTCAGTGTTGGCGGTTTATTGGGTCCTGCCAAAAGAGATGCTTGGCTACAAATTCGCCAGGACATTGAAATGGCCACCGACAACTGGGCATCTTTGGCTACCAAATGCTTAAATATGATAGCTCAGCGAGAAAATTGTGTAAATGTATTGGTAACCTCAACACAATTGGCACCCGCTTTGGCCAAAGTCCTACTTTTTGGCCTGGGGGGCATTTTCAATATTGAAAATATTTACAGCGCCCATAAAATAGGTAAGTTTTTCTATTCAACACTCTTTTTTGGAATATTACTTATGTTTTTCTTTTTATGTTCCATTACAGGTCAGGAAACTTGTTATGAGCGTATTGTGACGCGTTTTGGACGCAAAAGTACCTACGTTGTTGTGGGCGATGGTGCCGAAGAGGAATCAGCCGCCAAAGCTATGAATTTTCCATTTTGGCGGATATCATCGCATAGTGATATTAGAGCTTTGTACACAGCACTTGATATGGGTTTCTAATGAAAATCTGTACGATTCATAGTGTTTGTTAAGGCAACAATGTAAATTCTTAGAACAAAAAAGCGAAAACAAGAAACAAACAAAGCAAAACAAATGAAAGAAAAAAAACTTCTAAAAACACGCACTAATTTTGAAAGACTTTAAGAACTTACTTTAAGAAATTTACACTAACTTTCGAAGATGTAATATTTTTTATAGTTATAAATTATTTATTAAATTGTCTATAGTTTAAGTTCGACACACACACACAGATAAATGCATAGATACGTAGATTACGAATATTATTAAGCACAAAATAATTTAATTATTTTGGTTATAACATTGTACATATTAAATTATATTTTTCGTTCATCTTGTTCTTAACTACTACTGTATAATGTTTGTATATTATTTTTAGTTATAATTATTATTTATTATTATTTTTAACTAAATAATTTATAATAATATTATTTATTTTTTTAATGCGTCCTGAACAAAAACTGATAATGCGTCCTGTAATAAACCACAACGACGCCACTAACAATGAAAAATAAATAATATTATTATAAATTATTTAGTTAAAAATGTATTATGCAGAGAATATTAAAATGCAAAAAGAAGAGAAAACAAAAAACCAAAAATTATAATAAAAAATAAACAAACCTTAAAATTAAATAAAAATTGCACTATTATAATGAATGAAGATGCAGCGTGTATTTATTAAAGAATTTAGAATCCACAACAAAAAAGTTCAAACAAAACCTTGAAGAGAATATCAAAAACGAATGCAGAAGACATACATATGTACGTTTTAGAAATTAGATCAAAAAAGGCAGTTTGGGCAATAAACCGAATAGCACTGTAGTTCCAAGATTTAAAAATGATTATTCAGTTATTAACACTTATGTGTGAAATATAGGAAAAACACATGTTTTAGCCTGCCCAAAACATTTGCAACTCCGTAGTACGAATATCTATTAGTTATTTTTTACGAGTTTTGTTGTTGTTGTAGCAACGCATATATGTTCGTTCGTGTATTATTTCAGTTATCAAGTTCCTCTGTATCCAGACTCAAGAATTCTGCAACCTGGACTGGTTGCGTCCATAAAGAATGAGGAGACAGGTGAGTGGGGTTAGCTGGGCAGTTGAATAAATGCAGAGTATCGTGTGGTCCCAATCCACATGCTGGGCATATGTTGGGTATCGTGGCGTCAATTCTGGCCCAATACGAATTGAGGCGGCTGCATCGTCCGGATCTTAACTGAGCTAAAACCACTCGTGTTTGCCTTGCCAGCTGTCGTTCTTCTGCTGCGATGGATGGGGGATGGTTTCCAAGTACGGCATTCACACTGTATCTTCGTACTGCTTGCGCAACCATGTTGGTGTGAATGCGATTCAAGCCTGTCTGATAGGCTCGTTGATCTGGCGGTTCTCTTTTATACCTTTGGACCTCTCTCTCTAGATCATGAAGGTCTCTCCTGACGTGCCTGGGTGGGGGGAGCCTGTCCATTAAATCGTGACAGGTACTGTATCGACAACATCTTATTGTGCTGATGTACCGGAAAAAAATTCGCCTCCTCATGAAGATGGTACACTGGTGTCATGAGGAGGCACCCTGTTGCAGTCCTCAGGGAGGCATTCTGGCAGGTTTGAATTTTCTTCCAATGCGATGCGCTAACCTTTGCGGACCACGCTGGCGCCGCATAGCTTACCACAGACCGGTCTATTGCATTGTAGGTGGTCAACAAGGTTTCTTTATCAGCACCCAAGTGCTGCCAGTCAGCGACTTGAGAACCTTGTTCCTACTTCTGATCTTATTGCAAATAGCTGTGGCATGCGCGGAGGACTTGAACATGCTATCGAACGTTACACCCAGTATTTTAGGGTAGTTAATGGCCGGAATCAGTGCACCATCGACCAATATGTTCAGTGGGAGCCTCTTCTCAGCCGTCCATGTGGTGAACAGCGTGGCTGTGGATTTAGCGGCGAATATTTTCATATTCCTCAGATGGAAGAACTGCACTAGGTCAGCTATGTAGACATTTAACCTATCACATATGTCAATCGTACAATCATCCGCATAAATCACGATCTCTATGCCGTCTGGAGGGTGTGGAATTTCAGAAAGGTAGAGGTTAAATAGTTCCGGAGATATCACCCCTCCTTGGGGAACTCCCTGTTTCACTCTACGGGTTTTGGACTTCTTGTTTCTGAATTCTACAAACGACTGGCGTCCACTCATATAGTTGATTACCCAACGTTTCAAACATGGCTGGAGATTAGTTTTCTCTATATACTCGAACAGCTTGGCATGGTTGACGGTATCGAAGGCCTTCGATAGGTCAAGAGCCACCATGACTGTTCGGTCACACGGCCTTTTCTGGTTCAGTCCTCTACTGATATGTGTGGATATGGCGTCTAATGCTGTTCTAGTACTATGCATTTTCCGAAATCCATGTTGATGTTGGGCAACTGGAAAACACCTTCTCATCGTGGGGAGGAGTAGCGCCTCTAGGATCTTTGCTACTGGCGACAGGAGTGAAATCGGCCGCTGGCATCCTTGCCAGGCTTCAGTAGCGGGACCACCCTGCCAACTTTCCAGGCATCCGGTACATCATGGGTGGCTAACGATAGGTTGAGAACACTTGTTAAATACTCAACTCCAGGTTCATCCAGCTGCTTAAGCATTACCATCGATATTCGGTGCGGGCCCAACGCTTTGGATGATTTACCGTTTCGGTTGCAGATGCCATCGTAAATTGTGGTGGTACCTCCTCGGCTGGAAGAGCTCTTCTTATACGGCGTAGCACACTTCTCTTCGCCGTATCACTCTCGGGGCGCTCTATGAACTGCCGGTTAAAATAACGCGCGCACCTCCCTGGGTCAGTTACTGTCACTCCGTTGAAAGTAACAGCCGTTCTGTCATCCTTCTTTTCCGGACTCGAGAGTGATTTAACCGTTGCCCACAATTTACTTATTCCTGCATTGTTTCAGATGTTGCATTGCTTCAGATGGTCTAGCCACTTTTTCCGCTTATGTTCGCCCACTAGCCTGTTGACTTCAAGAGTAAGTTCTCTAACTCTTGGGTCTTCGGGGTTCGTACGACGAAGCTCATCACGTTCATTTGCTAGTCCCGTCGCCTCTGCTGGGAAATTTGGTCTTATTTCGGGTATTCGACCAGCAGGTATGTAGCGAGCGGCTGCTTTAGTGATGATGTCTCAAAAAGTTCTCTCAGCTACCGGAGGATCTGAGGGGGTGGGCAATTGACTGAAGCGGTGATTGGTAAATTCTCTGAAACCTTGCCAATCAGCTTTCCCATGGTTCAGGAAAGTACGGCGTTCAGAGGTTATGAAGTCGGGTGGTCTGTTTACGGAGACGATGATAGGGAGGTGGTCCGAACTAAGGGAAATGACGGATTGCCAGGATACGTCATTTATCAGACCTGGTGCAACAATGGTGATATCTGGCGAGCTGTGGCAGTTTCCTCTAATCCTCGTAGAAGCGTCTTCATTCGCCACGCAAAACGTGAAGCTATCGATTTGCTCTGCCAGCGCTGTACCCCGCTGGTCATTACCTAGGACGGAGTGCCAAAGCTCATGATGAGCATTGAAGTCCCCTAGCACCAGACGGCAATCGCCCTCTAAAAGCAAACTAATATTGGGCATATAACGTCGGGCACAGCTATTCATCGGCGGTATGTACACATTAAACAGCTCTATCTCGGCAGTACCACACTTTACTGCTACCCCCATACACTCCATGTATGGGTCACTAGAGCCAAGCTCAAGCGAGATAGGTCTGTACTGGACAGACTGGTGTATTAGGAAGGCAAGTCCTCCTCCTCTGCTTCTTGTGCGTAAGCTACAGGTGGCGGTGAGCTTTGTTTCCTGGATCGCGGCGACCATGATGTTTTTCCGACTCATAAAGTCCACAATTTCATTGACCTTATTGCGGAGACCGTTGCAATTGAATTGCAGGAATGATGCATTTCCGGCCGTTGAACAACAACATGTGGTGTTAGATGCTGCATTTGCTGTTGTTGTTGGGGAGACTGCGGAGGCGTCTCGTATTCCGACGACGACGACGTAGAAGACGCACTGGGTGATGCGCTGACGCAGCAAGCAGCAACATACCTGTCGCTGTAATCCCGGGTGCTACTAAGGCCAGAGCACCCACGAAAATGCACCCATTCCATACATCCATTACATCTCACCATTGTTGACATGTGGTGGATGCGGATCTGGCAAACGGAACAGATCCATACTGGCCCGGGGTTCATTTCTATCCCGGCACGGACCAGAAGAGCTCGGAGCAGGCATTCCGGGATAAATTGCCGCTCCTATGGTGAAAAAAATACACGAACCCAAACACATAATTGTTGAGGCGACGGCCCCTGGTCGAAGATTCCTCCTAGTCAATCCGGTGCATAGAACCGGCCATCGCGGAATTGACGAGTTTTTTTTTTTTTTTTGTGGGAATTTTTGCTATTTCCCCCTTATTCGCATGTCTATTTTGTCTGGACTATAAGGTAAATTTGTTGTTTTCTTGAATTTTTAACGGTTTAGTATCTATTGAACAGAACCAGAGAAAAAAGGATACACATATTTGACCTTTACAATTTCGATCTTGAAAATGTTGAAGTTTAATGGATTTAAGGTGTTTACAATTTTAGTTCTTTATGACAAGAGATTAAATCAAAATTCATAACGGTATAGAAGATACAAGCTTGACAAAATAATTCTTTTGATATCAAGGCCTCAATCATTGGGTCCATAACCGTGCAAGTGATTATAAAAAACGCCGAGACAGGTGTATTCTTTGGACTTCGACTATGCTGCGGTGTCAGAATAAGAATATATGTAGTTAATTTTTTCGTGTGGCACATATATTTGAACCGTATATAAATACCGGTATAGACTTGCTCGTTTTTACTCGCGAGAGAAAAGTGTTTGCGAGTACGAGTACTTGAAGAAAACGAGTTTTGCAAGAAAAAAAGAGTGGGAGTGAAAATGCTCGAAATAGAGTACGAGTTTACTCGAAGACTAAAAGTTGAGGGCTGTGAAGTGAAGTAAGGGGGGCAAGTTGAGGGCAGGGAAGTTGAAGGTGGGTATGCCCCTCCCAGTAAAAAACGTCCCATCCAAAAAGTTGACAGCCTCCACAAATTGCCCCCCCCCCCCCTCTACTTGCCAACCCCTCAACATCCCACCCCCTCCTCCCACTCAACTTCCCCACACTCAACTTGCCCCACACCCAAAAACTTGCTCCCCCACCCCCCCCTCAATTTGCCCGTACTCTATTTCGAGCATTTTCACTCCCACTCTCATTATTTTTAAACCCCGAGTACTCGCGAGTGCTCCCAAATAAAACAAAAAATGGAGAGTAAACTTCTTTTAAAACTAGCACTCTTCGAATACTCCCACTCGCAGGTACTTTTCATTCGCGAGTAAAAACGAGCAAATCGGACTTTTTGCTCGCACTCTTCGAGTACTCCCACTCGCCAGTACTTTTCACTCGCGTGTAAAAACGAGCAAATCGGAGCTCTGATCACAATTCAATCACAATTGAATACAAAATATAGTTGGAATTAAAAAAATTAATAACATTTGTTTATTATCTAAAAATATGTTAACAATTTCGATTAAGAGGTCACACACACACAAGTCAAGCGAATGAAACACAAATCGTTCGATGTACATGAGAATGAAGAACAATAGAAGATTTCTAAAAATAAACAAAGATTTACGAACGACCACGATCAGTGCAGATATGATAGTTAACAGTCATAAAATAAAAGCCAATGCGATTTAATTTGACTTGAACCTTTCAACAAATCATGGCCAAGATGAATCCTTTCAATGATCGTCTTACAACAAACAGATAGACACGTTGTGTTTGGTTTGATGGACAATTGGATGTTGAACGTTTCAATCTCATAACCAAACGACCTGATTGATGGTGGTGATGGACAGAAGAGAATTGTAGAATGGACAATTATCGTTAATAAAAATGATGTATTGTTATTGTTGTTATGCTGAGGGAAGAAGTACCAGAATGTTGAAGTTAATCATTTTCCCATGCTGTTCTATTTATAAGTCAATTGTTGTCCTTTTGGCAAGTTAGGACTTAAATGATTTATGGAGTTGTACATTAAAGTAGAAGAGAGTTTTCAAACTAATTTCTATGGCATAATTGAGTGTTTTAGTGTCAGATGCTGCATCAATAAATCCGAACATAAAAAATATGAGAAAAAACTGATGATATAATGTTAATCTATCTTGAAAAATATTTCGAATTCGCCATACATTTACCTACCGACTTTTACTTACACAAGAAGGTCTTTTTGCTTTTTCTTATTGCCATTTGTAATACGCGACTCCAACTGAAAACACATTTAAGATGATACACATCTTAATTAGTCAGTGCCCATTATTAATTGTTCAAGTACGAAGAATGATGTATGGGCAACACAAGAAACACTAACGCAGCAAATCTCTTGGTTACATGTGCGTTTTGATATTTAGTAGGAGTATTTTGTACATTCAAACATGTTACCCTATATAAGGATTAGTTATGTCTTCAACATTTTAAAGCACATAACCTGGCTTTTAAAGCCAATTCAATATGAGACATGCATACATATGTATGTGTCTGCACTCTGTCAGACAAAATCATCAGCTTTTATCTGATTTCTATCTTCTATTTTTCTATTTTTATCTTTTATATCTATGTCGAAAGGCATATAACTGAACCACGAGTAAATCATCTATATGGGAAAATATTATGACCCATCTGAAAGTATTACAAGGCGATGGAATTTTACTCATTAGTTAAACCGTATATATAGGTGATATTTATTCGTCATCATCTAACTTTAAATCTCTGTTAAACGATTCCTGCACTTCATCTTCCATATCAGCAAGGAAAATCGATAATACAATGAAATGTTTTAGGAGTTGTGTTTAAATTTCCATTGAAGCACCATAAACCGCAGCTATGCGAGTTGTCGGTATCCTCTCTTAATGGCACTGTTCTGGGGTGTGTGAAAACAATTGTATACCATAAATCACAATTGTTCACGTGTTGAAGGGGAGGTAGATTGGTTGGTTAGAATTCTTGATTATGTTTTTACTGTAGTTTTTTACTTTGTTTTTAAGTGACTGCATTCTCAATCCATTCAACAACCACTCACGGCACCTGAAAACTCACCACGCCACATCATTTCTTATTTTCGATTCCTTTGGTGATGCGTAGATGATGTGTGTGTGTTTTTTGTGGTATAAACCTTTATCAATGTTCACCTGCTCGTTTTGGGGGAGTTAATTGCAATTTTAATATTTAATTTATTGTGGATGTACCATAAAACACATTAAGCAGAAGCCTTTAATGGGGAAAATTAAACGTCATTCCGGTTTAGGGGGGAGCAAAAACAAAAATCGTCAATGAAACGTTTAGTTAATTGAATTGGGGTTTATATCAGAGAGAGAAGCTCATGTAAATTGGCCATAATGCTGTTTAATGGAGGGAGATTGTTTGTTGAAAATTGAATTGTGATGTTGACTCAATTAAATCGAAGCAATGTAAGTCCAAAAACAAATCGAATTGCGAAAATGTTTAAACTTTTTCTTTGATAACAGGAATATACAGTGAAAATGCGAACTTCAAATAAAAGGTTATTTCAATTTCAAATCCGCTAACACTTCACAAATGTTAATGGAGAACTCACCTCGAAATTTGGGTTAAGGAGTAGCGTATAAATTATAAACCAGGCCTTCCACGGCTTGAATGACCGAGTTCGAAATACTTATCTACAAATGGTGTCTGAAGAGACGGCGTTCGGACTTGCCTATTAAAAGTGGGTCACATATGATTGAGCTAATTTGAATCGGTGTGCACTCATTGATATGATTGAAGTCTTCCTTGGTAGAGGTTTTATCAAAAAATCGCAGATTTCTACGATCCATTTTATTCCCATTGAAATGTCCATGCTCAAAATCATCACTGCCAACAACATAATCGGACAACTGAACGACAACGTGGAAGATTACACATAACCCACTATTGACAACTCCAAAACATATACAAATGTAAGTCAGCAATAACGCCTCTTTGTCGCACACCTTCTGGTTATTTTAGAATTTATGATATCGACTTGATTGAAAATTCACAGTTGCCTTCTTAATAGCTCACTTAGAACATGGCATGATGGCTGCCAAGGATGCTTAGCTCTTGCTGTTGGCCCGTTTACAGCTGCGAGGAGATACTCAAAACAAGACAAACGAATCCAAACGGGCGTCATTGCATGAGGGAGACTAGCGCTATTGAGAATACTGATTATTGCCGGTTTGCTTGTTGGCATTGCAACATGATTAAGCAATAAATTATGACAAGATTTGTTTTGGTTCGGTTTCGTTTGTTTGTATATCAGTAGGTTGTTTGGTTTGGTTGCTTCTCTGCAAGGAAGTTCATAAACTTGAAAAAGAAACAGCCAACAAACATTTGAACGCTGGAAGTATCATTTCTTGGTAACGGTAAAATTGAAGTTATTGCTGCGGAAATTGACAAAACAAAAACATAAAAAAAAACTTAAGAGAGCTGACTTTACCCGGAGTAAAATAAGGATGGAAATAATCATGAGCTATGGGCTGAAGAAATCACTGTCATTGCTGCTCACTTTTGTCGTAAATGGAATCTAAAAGAGAAGCTTAACTCCAGAACCCCATTGAAATTATATGTTTTGCAATGAGAAAAATATAAAATATTAAAAAAATCCACGATTATATGTTGCTGAGAAAAAATTAAAAAAAACACGATTATAGGGCAGATGTTGCTTGAGAAAAATTATTTAAAAAACCCACGATTTTTAGGTTATGGGCGAATCGTGGGCGCTATGAACTTTATATTAAATATTTGAATACAGGACTATATAGTAGACACCCTGAGCATATCCGGAATGCCATATGAAGCTCCTACGACTTCCCCCGATGACGTAATTACAGGTTAAAGTACTCAAAATATGCAATTTTTACAAGATGCATCGTATGTGTTTATACAAACGCTCTTTTTTCACCAAATAAATTGTTCACTTTAGGTTTCGTTTTAAATTCAATTTTAGCTTTACACTTTATTTACAATTTTTTTGTGTTAGAATAATTCAATAGATTGTAGGATAGTGTAAATAGGTTTAGGTTGTATTTATGTACATTAGAGTAGGCTTTAGATTCACTAGGTTAGGTTTTTGGTTTTAGGTTATATATAGTGCAATATTAGATGTAGGATTTTAGCTTTATGTACAAAGGATTTTATTTAGGCAAATTTTCATATTAATTTTAAATAGCAAAATTCACAATTTCGTGTAGGCAAATATTATAAACAAATTTCACAATATTTTAGGCAAATTTTTGTAGGTAAATTCACATTAGGTTAAGTAGGATAATTCACAGTATTTTAAGTAGGTAATTTTTGTAGTTTTTAATTAGGTATTTTTAGGTATTTTCACTAGGCAAATTGTAGGTTTTTCTTTTAGCAAGATTCTAGGTTTAGATAGCACAATTTTCAGTTTTAACTAGCACAGCTTTTTAGTTTAGAATTATCAAAAGTTTAGGGTTCTAGTTTAGGCAAAATTTTTAGATTCTTAGTTAGCAAAATACTTTGTTTTTAACTTAGGTAAAATTTTAGATTTTACTTTGCACAATCTTTAGGTTTTAAGTAGAAAAATTTAGGTTTTAATTAGCACAAATTTAGTTTTTAATCTAGGATAATTTCTTTAGTTTAAGTTAAGTAGCAAATTTACAATTTTTGTACTTTATGTTTTACTTGTTTTGTACTAATTGTTCAGTTTAAAAATCTTGATGTTTAACTTATTTTTCCTTCACTGTTGAATGTTATTTATTTCCACTTTGTACACTTGTGTTTGTTTGCTGGCCACGGGGTTTTCGTTTATGTTATATGTCGTGCGAGTTCAAGAGATGTTTTACGAATAATAATTTGTGTCGGTGAAATGCATAATCTAGGCTTTTTGCATCGCCTATTTACCTTTTTCTTCTTTATTTACTTTTTGCTGATTGGAATTTACCGGTGGCTTTATGGAATATGCGTGTGTGTGCGTGAGCATTTTTGCTCTTATTTTCGGCTAAATACGCAGCCGTACCGTTCTCACCGCGCCGCCGTCAAATTCCATAACGCCGCCGGTAAATGTCAATAGCAGCCTTAGGGTGCGCACTAAATCAAGGCGTCGCCGCAAACATTCTCCCCCCCGTGACCAAGTGTATCCTCTTCATCTAATCATCAACTGGCAAGTTCTTGATTGGGCCGGAAAAAACAACGCCCAACCTGGTTTGGTATCCATATACGTCCCCTAGGCCGGTTGCAGTTCGGGCGCTTCGGATTATGGCAGAGTAGACATCCGCACCTAATTCAACCTCGATGGGATTGTTGCCTCGTGGGTCAGCATCAGCCAGCTGATTTTGTGCAAAATTGCGGGTCGGGTCCTCGATTATTCCATCATTATATGGCCGGTAGGGCAATTCCTCAGTTACCCGAGCATTGATTTGTAGCGACCAGTCACTGTGGGGATTTCTGGGATGAATCGTAAACGATGTGAACCGCTGCCCCTGGTACCGAAACGAACGCAGGCCCAATCGCTGGAAAGACGCATAAGAGATGCGTGACATGGAGCTGGATTGGCTTACCAGCGCTCTCAAGGTTGCCCATTCCTCTATCGCCTCATCCGTAATTCGGATCATTGCCGTTGGGACAAGTACTAAGTCCCAGGCAAACGGCACATTGTCCTCTGTTGGTACCGGCCTGAGGGGGTCTTCTAGCTGGGGTGCGCCATGGATAAGGGTGTGGTGACGGTAGGCACAGCGGCGGCATCCCACTAACGACGGACAGTCAGGCGCCAAATGGCTGCGGGCGAGACAATTCCGGCAATAGCTCCTTCTTTCTATCGTCTCGTATCGCTGGTAGGGGGACTGGTCCAGGAAACGCCGGCACGAGCTTAGGGCATGGTCCTGTTGGCAGAGCCCGCAAGAAAATTGCCAGTGGCTTGGCCTACGTCTCCTCTCACCTCTTTCTGCCTGTCGTTGATTCGACCTGCTTCTTTCTGGGCTGGATGGGCGTTCTTCCCGACGACCGGGGCGGACATTGCGCTCAGCAACTTGTTGCTTGCCAAGGTAAGCTGCCATATCTGTAACGAAAGAGATGTGAGTACCGTGTTTTTTTGTGAGTATGTAACCGACTAGTCAGTCGGAGAAAAGTTTGACAACTTTTGCCATGGGTCTACTAATTATGCCACCCGAAGTCCGTACATCCACAACCCTAACATTTTGATCAGAACCGTGGTATGTTTTCTCAATACGACCCATTTTCCATTCTTGGGGGGCTAATCTATCATCTCTTATCACGACTAAGTCTCCTTCTTTAACATTTTCTTTCTCATACTTCCATTTGGTTCTTCTGTGAAGTTCATGGAGATACTCGATTTTCCATCGGTTACAAAAATACTGAGAAATAACCTTAAGTCTTTTCCAACGGTTAACTAAACTAAGATCAGTGTCGGATATATCGGGCTCAGCTGGAGCCAAAATAGACGTGCCTATTAAGAAATGACCAGGTGTCAAGGGTGTGAAGTCATTGGGGTCGTCGCTTGCCGGACTCAAGGGTCGCGAATTCAAACAAGCTTCGATGCGCGTTAATATAGTAGTAAACTCTTCGAAAGTGAAATTCATTTTGGGTATACTTTTCTTTAGATGGAGTTTGAATGATTTCACTCCGGCCTCCCACAACCCACCCATGTGAGGAGCGCCAGGTGGTATAAATTTCCAATTCAAATTTTGATGACAATGACTTTGTATTGTGGTGCTTTGTAGGTTCTTCATAAAAGCTACTCGATCTCTTTTTAGTAAGTCGACCGCGCCAACAAAATTTGTCCCATTGTCTGAGTAAATACAAGATGGGCAACCACGTCGACTTATGAATCTGGCAAAAGCGGCAAGGAAAGCATAAGAAGACAAGTCGCTCGTTGGCTCTAAGTGTATAGCTTTAGTCGCGAAACAGACGAAAAGACAAACATATCCTTTAGTGAGGAAACAGGCCCTTCCCGAATAGCTCTTAATATTGAAGGGTCCCGCAAAGTCAACTCCAGTATTTGTGAATGGTCTCGACAAGAAAGTACGTTCTGGTGGAAGTGAGGCCATTATTTGATCTTGAGTCTTCTTTTTGTGAATTAAGCATACTTTGCAATTTCGAATAGTCTTTTTGACCAGCGACTTGAGTCCGAATATCCAGAATTCAGATCTTATCACCCGGATCATCAACTGATTGCCTCCGTGCAATGTAATTTTATGAATGAAGTCCACAAGCAACTTACTGAAGATTGCTCCATGCGGGAGTATTATTGGATGGCGTTCACTATAAGTCAGAACACCCGATTGTACTAATCTTCCGTTGGCTCTCATAATCCCTCTTGAGTCTAGGAAAGGATTCAAGGTCAGAAGTGGGCTTGTGGGAGAGATTCGAGTCTTTTTTTCCAATGATTCGTATTCGTTTGGATAGAAAAATTTTTGAGTTTGTACTATACTCGAACGTTTTCCATCCTGGATTTCTGTGGGTGAAAGATCCGTAGATAGTGCTCTAAGATGTTGTCGATTTTGTCCAGTGTTCTTCCAAAATCGCAAAGCATATGCATATGAACGATAGACTTTTGCCAATGAAGAGAAATTTTTTAAAGGGTCATCTTTTTCTTGAAAAAGTGTGAGGGTTTTAACCGCTTTCGCTTCCAAGTTTGTATCATTTGTAACTTGATGTGATGGCCAACGATCTTTGGGCATTCTTAACCAGTGAGGTCCATACCACCAGAGATTATTGTCTTTTAGTTCAGCAGGTGAACATCCTCGACTCGCTATATCAGCAGGGTTACTTTCAGAGTCAATGTGTCTCCAGTTTTCTTGACCGACATTCTCAGAAATTTCCGAAATTCTATTTCCGACAAAAGTGCTCCAATGACAAGGAGGCTTTTTTAACCATGCCAAAACAATGGTAGAGTCAGTCCAAAATTGTGTGACATAGTTGGATATTTGCAGGTTATCCATTATTGAAACTGCCAATTTCGAAAGAAGAACTGCTCCACATAATTCGAGTCGTGGTATTGAGAGTTTTTTAATCGGAGCTACCCGAGTCTTTGCTGTTAGCAGGAAGGTATGTATATTAGAGTCTGGATCTTCAACTCGGATGTATATAGCAGCCCCATATGCGCTTTCCGAAGCGTCACAGAAGCCGTGAATTTCCACAGAACTTGTCAAAGTGAAATTGATCCATCGTGGAACTTTGAGCATATCGATATGTTGGCTATTTTTTATAAAGTTTTTCCAATTCATTTGGGTCATTGGCTTCAAGGTGTCGTCCCAATCTATTTTATCCAGCCAGATTTGCTGCATTACCAGTTTTGCTACGACCACTACTGGTGCTAGCCATCCGCATGGGTCAAATAACTTGGCAATGGTTGATAACACTTCTCTTTTAGTGTATCTATCTTGTTTTTCCATTATTGGAGGTGTAAATGAGAAGAAATCTCCAGAAATATTCCATCGTACACCCAAAGTTTTCGTAGAAGCATCCTCCGAAATATCTAGCCAGTTTAACGGCAATAAATTTTCTTCCGGAATATCTTTAATCACCTTGTGATCGTTTGAGGCCCATTTCATGAGCGTAAATCCAGCAGAGTCTAAAGCTGCGACTAATTCCTTTCTAGATTTTATCGAATCTTCAAGCGTATGACCACCAGCTAGTACATCATCCACGTATAAATTGTTTAAAATTATGTCGGCAGCTCTTGGATACAAGTCTTTAACATCCTGTGCCAATTTTATGAGGGTTCTTAATGCCAAAAAAGGCGCGCAATTCACTCCAAATGTCACAGTCAGCAACTCGTAGTCTTCAACTGGGTCAGATGGCCTTTTTCTGAAGAGTATTCTTTGGTATCTTGTTTGACTTTTGTCCAGCAATATTTGCCTATACATCTTTGTGATGTCGGCATTAAACACGTACTTGAAAAATCTCCATTTGAGAATCTGTAATACTAAATCCTGTTGTAAAATGGGTCCAGGAAAAAGTATGTCGTTTAAACTTGTTTTGTTCGATGTTGGACATGAAGCGTTGAACACGACTCTCAATTTTGTAGTAAGTCTATCTGGTTTTATCACTGCGTGATGTGGTAGATAATAATTGGGCATATCGTTGATCTCGTTTTCGCTAACTTTTCGCATATGACCAAGTTCAAGGTACTCCAGTATTGAATTGTCATATTGTTCTTTAATCTCTGGTGTTTTCAAAAGTTTTCTCTCCATCCTGTAGAATTGGGCTAAGGCAATATTCCTTGAATTTCCCAGTTCTTCGCATTTTCTGAATGGGAGAGTCACAATGTATCTTCCTTCTTGATTTCGTACTGTAGTTTCAATGAAATTCCTTTCGCAAAAGTGGTCTTCTTCTGACCGTAAAACTTTTTTAGGGGTCTCTTCCACCTCCCAAAATTGTGTAAGTATTTTCTCGATAGATGTGGTCGCAAGCATTGAAATTTGTTTACTTCGAATCGCATTCCCAGGAATGGGTCCTCCAACAATCCATCCAAACTTTGTTTTTTGTGTCAATATTGTTCCAAAAGTTTTCATTGGAGTCCCAATTGTGAATATTAATGGTCCTATGTCCATTCCAATAAGTAAATCGATGGGTTGACTGACGTAGAACTTCGGGTCAGCCAGTTCTAATGATGTAACATCTCTAAGTTGATTTTTATCTAAGTTTTGTGGTGGTAAATTCGAAGGTAACGTTTTTAAAACTGGAGCCCACACTTCCAGTCTAAAACTAGGGTCAAATTTTGAACGCATAGTGAATAGGCAGGATTTTGTTGAAGTTTCGGAAACAAATTGACTGAGACCAGTGACGTGTACTAAATTGCTTCTTGTAGGCAGCTTCAAAAGATTCTTCAATTTTTCCGAAATAAAAGTTGACTGTGATCCTGAGTCGATCAGAGCTCTGGCATCGTAAAGTTGTCCTCTGGTTTCTATTTGTACCATGGCTGTGAAAAGTAGAGTTCCTCCAGATTGTTGTTGATTAACTTGAGTATCTTGGAGGGTCAAGGTTGTAATTTTATTTGGTGCAAGGTTTGTAGTGGACTGTAATTGAGTGGTAGTAGCGGCGACACTAGTACTAGGTTGTGTCTCCACCTGAGCTAGGTATGAATTTGTTGACTGGGTTTCCGTTCCCTTGTGTAGCAAAGTATGATGTCTCAAGGTACAAGTACGACAACCAAAGCGACTTTTGCAATCTTTAACTCCATGGCTAGATGACAGGCAGTTATAACACAAATGTGACGTCTTCACAATGTGAATTCTATCATTGATGTTCTTCTTCAGAAACTCGGAACAATCTCTTATGAAATGATTTGATTTGCAAACTTGACATGATTGTCCATTTTGGTTGCTATTTTGTGTTTTCTTTTGTTGATTCTGTTGTGAATTGGGTCTTCCTCCGAAATTAATCGGATTCCTTGAAGTATTTGTTTGAAAAGTATTCAAAAATCTAGGTTTATTGTGCGTAGGTTTATTCGGCTGAACAAATTTTGATGTAGACGGCTTTATATTCCCAACTGATTCCATAGTTTTGAATTTATTTGTCAGGAACTCGTCAAATTGTTCCCATTTTGGAAGTATTTTGCAATTGCTAAGAGATTTCTCGAATTCCTCTAGAAAATTCCTTGGTAATTTTGAAGAACAGAGGTATATCAGAAGTGGGTCCCATCCTTTTACGTTCACTTCCAGCATCTCCAGTGTCTGTATACAACTATTAACTGTTCTTTGTAATTTTTGAATCGTGTAACTTGAGTCGATTGATACTCCAGGTAGATTAAAAAGACATTTGATTTGTTCATTAACCTGCATCCTTTTGTTCTCATATCGATCCGTAAGGTTCCTCCACGCTAATTCAAAACCATCATTGGTTAATGGCACATGGCTAATAATTTCTCTTGCTTCGCCAGCTGTTTTTTGTTTGAGATGAAATAATTTTTCCACGTTGCTTAATTTTGATCCTTTGATATAAATTGCCGTGAATAAATCCCTAAATGTGGGCCAATCGCTATAACCTCCCTTGAATATGTCGGTGTCACATGGTGGCAAACGTGATATTGATTTGACATCTTCCTCTTTTCCTTGTGGGATCATGGCCATTGATTCTCTTTTGGTTTTTTCCAAAGCCTGTTTATCAAGTGCATCTCTTAATTGTATATTGATTTGACTTAGAGCTTTCTTGTACGCGTCCATTGCTTCCATATACTTTTTCCTCAATTTATTTTTATCAATCACCTTTTCTGCTTCGGTTGGGTCGTGATCTCTGCATTCCATATAACTCCTTTTCACTTGTTCCCATGCTGAATTCAATCCTAAGCGAGTTGTCTCCAAGGTGTCGGAAGTATCCTCTGGATTGGTTATTGAAAATATCGAAATGAAGTCCAAAAGGTCGTTAACGCCATTCGCAAATTTGTCGCACAACGTTTTATCCATCTTGTAGTTTGAGTCTTAGCTTTTCTTTAATTTTGTAGGTAGCAAAATTACGAAAGTATCCCAAATGAGAAGGAATAACTTTGTTCAGGATTTAAGCTTTACAAAATCTTTGAAAAACAAAAATTAAGAAAGCGTTTTCCTTTAAAAAATATCGTCGACAACGAGTTTTGGATTTATTCAGATAAAACTTCCCTTATTAATAAGAAAATAGACGAAAATTCCAAAAAATATTTGAAAAAAGCTCAAATAATTTTCGCAATTTGCTTGACTGTTGTTCAGTTTTTCAATCCAGTGCTTGGTGAAAATTAGTATTTTTCCAAAAAAAAGAAAAATACTTTTGATTGAATTCAATTCCGTATAATGAGGAAGCAAATACGCCGGGTCACACGAGATCAATAACAGTAAGGTGTAAATGAGGAGAAACTTTCCGATAAACTACAAAATTTTTATCCAAACTGAGGGCAAACTTGAATGTAACTTCACAAAAGACGCCAATGAAAGCAGAAAAAGTATCAAAAAAGTTTATAAAGACTTGCTTGATTCCAAAAACGCAAAAGAATTTCCAAAAATTAGTAAACTTGTTTACGAGTCAATATGAGAAAACGAGTATATGGCTATTCCGTTTGAATATCCAACAAAAATAAATCCAATAGACTAGATGTAATTGCAACAGAAAATTATTTTTCAAATTTCAAAAAGTTATCCAAAAAAACTTGAACAGTTGTGAAAATGTATGCTGGGTTGTGGATAAAGGTTCCAAAAGATGTCCGTCCGTTTTCTAAGTGTCTCAGGAAGTTAATAAAATCGCTTAATATCCTTTTGAAGGAGGATTTTAAATTGCATATGACATCAATTTTCCTTTAATCAATAGTTTAGTTGAATCGAGTCAAAATATTTGTCTGAGTCAACAAATATTTTAAAAATCGCTTGAGTTTATCCAAAAATCACAGTGAAATTTTAACAACGTTATGATTTGGGTCAAAAAATGTCCAAGAAAATCCAAAAAAATGAAGAAAAATGTTTCCCAAAAAATTTAATTTTCACCACCAAGTGGTTATGCACAAAAATATACCAGCAAAATACTTCAGCAATAACTCGCTGAAGTTATTTTGGGTCACAGAAATTTTGCTGAAAAGTTGGTAAAATTTGATTAAATTATAAAAAATATATATATGTTGTAATTATAGGCGCTTGTTCTATGTCTGTCCACCAGACTGTGTTTTGCCAAAAAAAATATTGTTAAAAATGTCGATGTAAGTAAGCATCAGTCTGTGCACCAGACTTTTATTTCGCAAAAATGTTTTTCTCAAATTTATCGACGAATTGTAGGTTAGTGTAACAGACGCTTGTATATTGCCTCCAAAATTTCAAAACAATAGCTTTTTAGGTTAAGTATTTCTTCTGGCAGTCCACCAGACTTTTTGTTTCGTAATGTGTTTTTTAATCAACGGTAAAATTCGTCTGTCCACCAGACGCTATTAAATTTAAAAATGGCGCCTTGTTTTTTAAATATTCATGTATATATGTAGCGATGTATATATGTAGCACTGTATATGTGTAGCAATGTATATATGTAGCGACGTATATATGTTTTTTATGTAAACTGCACGTTTACTAGTTATGTATGTATGTAATATGGCGGAATTTCCAAGTAAATATTTTTTGTTTTTATGTAAAGACTTTTCCAAGATTCAGCGTATATTATGTATTGTGATTTAACGGAGAATTTCTTGTATGTATCAAATAACAATGGCGATTTTCTGAGCTCCCTGCTCCATGTGGTTTGTGTCAAATTTTTAGGTTATGCAAGTGAAAACTGTCCTCGAGTCATGGGCATATTAGTTTCACTGCATAAGGTGTCAAAATTTCCTCCGATCCACTATAGCACTTCCCAATCCAAGTTTATAGGGGTCTATGCAATTTTTAGGCCGTAAGGGTCTATTTTTTGCACCCAATAACCTTTTGATTGGTTGTGCTCCAAAAAAACATGAAAACGGGGTACTCACTTTGAAGAATGTATACTTTTTCCTGTTTTTGTTTGTTTTGGTGTGCTGGGTCTTCCTTCTTGTCCGTCTTGATGTTTCCTTGTTGTTGTTGTACTGGCGTTGATTGTTGAATTTATTTAATTTTTTTTCACGTACCGAACCGTTTTGTTTTTGTTGTTGTAGTATTTGTAAAAAATATTGTTAATTTTTATTTAAAAACCAAAAAAAACTTTTTGTGTTGTACCCACTGTAACGTTCACTTTTTGTAATTTTGCCTTGTTCACTATGTATGTATTTTCTCTTTTATATGTTTCACTTTCTATGTACTTCTTTTTATGTGTTCACTTTTTTTCTAGTTTGCCTTTTTTCTGTTACCCGATCTTGTACTTTTTGTTATTTGTACTCACGTTGTTTTTGTAAATTTTTTATTTTTTGTAAAATTTTTGTTTTTTAATTATTTAAAAAAACACCACTTTTATCTGGCTCGACTGGACCAAAATGTTTATACAAACGCTCTTTTTTCACCAAATAAATTGTTCACTTTAGGTTTCGTTTTAAATTCAATTTTAGCTTTACACTTTATTTACAATTTTTTTGTGTTAGAATAATTCAATAGATTGTAGGATAGTGTAAATAGGTTTAGGTTGTATTTATGTACATTAGAGTAGGCTTTAGATTCACTAGGTTAGGTTTTTGGTTTTAGGTTATATATAGTGCAATATTAGATGTAGGATTTTAGCTTTATGTACAAAGGATTTTATTTAGGCAAATTTTCATATTAATTTTAAATAGCAAAATTCACAATTTCGTGTAGGCAAATATTATAAACAAATTTCACAATATTTTAGGCAAATTTTTGTAGGTAAATTCACATTAGGTTAAGTAGGATAATTCACAGTATTTTAAGTAGGTAATTTTTGTAGTTTTTAATTAGGTATTTTTAGGTATTTTCACTAGGCAAATTGTAGGTTTTTCTTTTAGCAAGATTCTAGGTTTAGATAGCACAATTTTCAGTTTTAACTAGCACAGCTTTTTAGTTTAGAATTATCAAAAGTTTAGGGTTCTAGTTTAGGCAAAATTTTTAGATTCTTAGTTAGCAAAATACTTTGTTTTTAACTTAGGTAAAATTTTAGATTTTACTTTGCACAATCTTTAGGTTTTAAGTAGAAAAATTTAGGTTTTAATTAGCACAAATTTAGTTTTTAATCTAGGATAATTTCTTTAGTTTAAGTTAAGTAGCAAATTTACAATTTTTGTACTTTATGTTTTACTTGTTTTGTACTAATTGTTCAGTTTAAAAATCTTGATGTTTAACTTATTTTTCCTTCACTGTTGAATGTTATTTATTTCCACTTTGTACACTTGTGTTTGTTTGCTGGCCACGGGGTTTTCGTTTATGTTATATGTCGTGCGAGTTCAAGAGATGTTTTACGAATAATAATTTGTGTCGGTGAAATGCATAATCTAGGCTTTTTGCATCGCCTATTTACCTTTTTCTTCTTTATTTACTTTTTGCTGATTGGAATTTACCGGTGGCTTTATGGAATATGCGTGTGTGTGCGTGAGCATTTTTGCTCTTATTTTCGGCTAAATACGCAGCCGTACCGTTCTCACCGCGCCGCCGTCAAATTCCATAACGCCGCCGGTAAATGTCAATAGCAGCCTTAGGGTGCGCACTAAATCAAGGCGTCGCCGCAAACAGTATGTTTTCTATATTTTTGATATATATTCGCCACAATTATTTCAAAAAACGTTTTGTATCGAGCGTATAACATCTTCTTAATATATTAGTGTCGAAAAACCCGCAAAAAATATTTGTTTGTATCCGAAAATAACCAAATTCTGGGCAAAACTCGTAAAAACCGATTTTGAGCTATATCTCAAGAACAAGAGCTGATGGAGAAAAACCGTGACCAGATATGAAAATAGCTCGCCGATTTCATTTAGAAACAACAACAACTTCGGTTGAAACATTCAACTTTTTCAATTTTGTTGAGCAGTGTTATAGGTCAGATGTTGCTTGAGAACATTTTTTAAAAATCCACCATTATATTGAGAAAAATTCTTTAAAAAATCGACAATTATAGGGCAGATGTTGCTTGAGAAAAATTCTTTAAAAAACCCACGATTATAGCGCAGATTTTGCTTGAGAAAAATTCTTTAAAAAATCCACGATTATAGAGCAAGCGATGCTCGAAAAATTGCTTTAGAAATCCGCGATTATAGCGGATATTCTTTGAAAAATCCACGATTATAGAGCAGATGTTGCTTGAGAAAAATTCTTTAAAAAATCCACGATTACAGGGCCGATGTTGCTTGAAAAATTCTTTAGAAATCCACGATTATAACGGATGTTCCTTGAAAAATCCACGACTATAGGGTAGATGTTGCTTGAGAAAATTTTTTTAAAAAATCCACGATTACATGGCAGATGTTGCTTGAAAAAATTCTTTAAAAATCCACGATTATAGCGGATGTTCCTTGAAAAATCCACGATTATAGGGCAGATGTTGCTTGAAAAAATTCTTTAAAAATCCACGATTATAGCGGATGTTCCTTGAAAAATCCACGATTATAGGGCAGATGTTGCTTGAGAAAATTCTTTAAAAAATCCACGTTTATCGGGCATATGTTGCTTTAATTGTTTAAAAAATTCACGTTTACGGGGCAGATGTAGCTTGAGATTTTTTTTTTAAATCCACGTTTATAGGGCACACGTTGCTTGAGAAAAATGTTGCTGAAGAAAAATCCAGAAATCCACGCTTATAGACTAGCCATTTATATGTGGTTGGATGTTTAGAAGTTATGAAAATGCATAAACTGTCACATCCATTGAAAAGAAATGTTATGCCGTGAAACAAATTAAATGCAATACAGTCGACTTTACTATAAGTCTGTTTACTGAAAAATATCGGATAACTGAAATCGTATTCTTGCACCAATACATTTTTAGGTCAATTTCTCACATTTTACTCCGCATTAGTGAAACTCCGCATAACTGAAAATATCGGATAACTGCAATCGTGTATTGGCAAAATTTTGGACTTTTCATTGAAATTGCTCCGCTTTACTGAAAAAAATTATCGCCTTTTTCCAATAACTAGATCATGATGAAATTATAAGGTGTTGTAAAACTCCAGCTTCGTGGTTACAATCTGTCAATTTTTTTGTTATTGTGAATAATTTGTATGTAAACGTAAACAAATATTTTGACATCTTGATGAATTTTTGGTCAAAATACAGTTGTTGTTGTGCTACTTACATGATATGGTAAATATATCTTGAACTAGATAAACTCATTAAAAGAGAGGGAAATGACGTAACGTTTAGTACTGATTCAGATCAAGAAAAGAAACTTATGAACTTTAGAAATGAAGTACGACGACAATATCTCGAACTTTAAAAAAATAAAGAAACGATCACAATTGTAGTGAATCCAAAAAGAAATGTGTTGATGGAATGACATAGATCAGAATCACCTAAAAATGCTGAAAATGCTTCACTAAACAGAAATGCAACCTAAACAGGCAACAAGGAAGTCAGTGATTTAGATTTTTGCATTATTGTAATTGGATTAAAATAACGACTCTAAAGGTAACAATTATAGTTAAGTGGCGACGTTATTTAGCTTGTGAGTGATGTTACAGAAAAGTACCTATGGTCAACTTATTCGATATTCCAGTTTCAATATTTATGTAAATTATGGTGATGTACGTGTAAAATGTATTTTTTAGTTTTTAACCGTTAAAAACTGTATATGATTGGATTCCCGTTTTTTTTTTTGCTTTTATTCAAAGTTCGAATAACTGAAAACATTTTCGCTTATGCGAAGTTCGGATAATTGGAAAAAATTTCAGTTATCCGAACTCCGCTTATGCGCAAACTTCGGACAACTGAAACAAATATGCTGATTTTTGTCCGTTTCAGTAAAGCGGAGTCGACTGTACCAGCAGCCATGAATTTAGGCAACTGCATAAATGCAGAGAATAACACTTATTTCATGAAAAATGTTATACTCTATTCCTTCATCCACTTTATTTCACATATTTCCTGTTGTCGAGCTTGTTTTATTAACTTGTCGTGATTTTTGCTTCAAGAATCATAATCAAGGTTACTATTAAATTCCTCTACTCCAGACTATTTCTAACAAATATGAACTTGGAAAATATTTTCCCCCATTTGCTTTGTTTTTTTTTCACTTTTAGTGAACAGCGAAAAAATGCTTTTTATCCCTTTGGATATAGAATACAACCACAAAAGCCAACCACAGAAGATCTGAAACGGTTTTTTAGTTGACTTGAATATAAAAATTGCAACAGCTTATCTTGAAATGTATTCAGCTTACATCAGTGTGTGTTGTAATTCATACTCATATATAATATATGTATGTATTGCCACACAATAAACAGCGAGGGTGGTCGTATTGTAGGAGTAAGGAGTTTATTTTAACGACCTTATTAAAGATTTAAATAAGTTATTGCGTTTTTGTTCAGTATAGGAAATCAATTCTCTCAAAGGAAGGTAGGAAGTAGTTTGCATGAAAGAAGTCCTCTATAAAAATAAAATTTTGAATTTGGAACAAAGAACGCCGTCACTAGTGGAGCTATAAGTCAACATTACTCTGAGTGCTTTAAAATGGATGAAGTCTTGATTGATACCCGAATCCACGGCCTCCCGGATATACATACGTTGAAACACGTTAACACCCAACCTTTTTTAAAGTCAATTACACTAATGCCCGTAATTTCTAGCCCTAGGTAGCCGGGTAGGTAGCTACCTATTAGTTATCTTTACCTACGCGTTTGGTAATTTCTACGTGCCATTTACCGAGGCGTGTAAATTTTGAAAGCATGTGGTAATATTGGTGATTTTCATTCATGATTTCGTAAAAACATTGCCACATATAAGTGTTTTACAATTTTTAACACATTGGCAACGATCAACCGGGCAAAATCCTTGGTGTAAGTAACACGGCCGTTTTCGACCCGGTAACGTTACCTATGGATTGAAATTATGAAATTTTGCTTACACGGGGGATATCTATGAACTCATAGATAACTACGCGTAGAAATTACGGGCATAAGACGGTTCGAATACAACGTTCGAACTACTGCCAAACTTGTGTTTTTTTGTTTTTGAAAAATATTCGAATTGTTTTTATTTTCAGATTTGAGATTTGTCATATTTTTGATCACTCTTACGAGTGGTGGACTACTTTAGACTTTGTTGAATTTTAGTTAAATACTAGCGGACCCGGCGAACTTCGTCTCGCTATTAAGGAATAAAATTTCATACAAAAACTCAATTTTCGATTTTTCCCATTTTCCGACTTTTCCAGAGAGATTTTCCAAAATTTTCTTCCGTAAAGACCTTCACCTCGAAAATACGAATAACTGACAACAAATTTTACAGAAATCGGCCTAGCCGTTCTCATTTTATGAATTACTTTACATTTTTTACACCATTTTTATATATATAGATTATAATTTTCAAACAACATGTTTTACATTGACATTCAATATTCTTTTATTACGATAAATATATTCAACAAGTGTTAAAAATCTACCAGACATATTTAGTTTATTAAAATTTACCACGTCATTTAATCACAATTTTCCAGTCACAGGAAATTCGAAATGCCTTTGTAGACGACATTTATCTTTTCAGCAGCATTGAACTTCCTGCTTATCTTCTGTTACGGTCGCATCATATGACAGCAATTCTAAGGTGATTTGATGTATATTTTCAACACTTTTTCAAAATTAACTCATCGCATTAATCAAGCCATCAACGTCAAGGGCACTTTATAACACATTTCACTGTACAAATCATGCAACTGGCACATACACACACACCCGCGGAAGAATAGTAGGTAGGCTGGGTTCCACAGCTTCTGATAGTTGCCGCAGAAACACTACAAGAAGACAATTCGTCTCTGCATGGTGGCTCCAATTCATACTGCATACAGGGAATGCAGACAGGAGGAGCATTATAAACTGGGAAATGACGAGGAATGAGGAACGAGTTGAGCTTGACTAACTAAGTGACTGACATTCATTTTACATTTGCGGCCATTTTATTCAAGACATTCATGATGATGACCACGTTTATGTCAATTTCCGTAGCTAGCTAGCCAGCCAGTCAGACAAGCAAGCAACCAACAGAGGCCAGTTAGCTGGCCAAGCATTTCTTTGTTAGTTCGCATCACGTTGAACAGTTTTGTTTCCTTTGCAATTTAAACCACGATTTCTCTCAAAATGTTAGAAGTTCTTGAAGTGTGGCGTCCACCATGAAGACGCGAAGAAACAGTGTGAAGCTTATTCCAAACATGTCAAGTTTTTGAGAAAAAACAAAATTGGAAGTGGTTTTCTACAAGTCTGTAGTAATGTTAGCGAATTATGAGATTGCATCTGCGGCAAGTAGGGTGACTTTTTTATGAATGTACACAGTCTTACATAAGTATACGTACGCCCCATAAATCTCGAGTTTTAGAAAAAGTAATGATATTTATGAAATTCCAAGTACACAGGTTTATTTCGTCTCACTAATAAACAATATTTAATACAACAAAAGTATATTCCATAATATAAATAACGGTAAATTTTACAAAAACCAAAAAATGACACTTACAAAAGTATACGTACGCCCCAAGGAAATATGAGTATTATCGTACAATTTATGGAATTAGCAGCAAAATTTATACATTTTATTGTTTTGGCGAAAGTGTTTGGGTGTCCGAGATATATTTTAGAGAGAAAAAAATAATTTTTGGGTGTTAAATGTCGTTATTTAATTCCAAACTTCTTGTATAGCTCGTTAAAGCGGACCCTTGCTGATTTCTTTCCGTTTTAGGTATTTGAGTATACAAAAGCCACGATATTAGTTTCATATTATAGATTTTGAGATCCTAGAAAGCTTTATAGTTGACCTTGTGCATAACACACCTTCCTGGGTGTCGATAAATTCACATTTTTTCCTGAAGTATCTCAGGAAGTTAATAGATTCCTTGGAATTCTTGGCTCAAATTACATACAGACATCTTCGGACATCAATTGAATCAGAAATGTGAAATATTCTGTTAAAATCCTGCTCCCAAAGCATCAAAATATAATCACTACCAAAAAGCATGAAATTTACACTGTGAACAACGTAGTTTTTGTATTATGACCATTACCGTCAATATAGGGTCGGAAAGTATCGGATAATTGTACATTTCTTATTCAATTGATGTCCAAGGATTATATAACGCCATATTAAAACACAATTCAAGGTCTTCTGTATGTAATTTGAGCCAAGAATTCCGAGGAATCTATTAACTTCCTGAGATATCCTAGGAAAAATGTGAATTTATCGACACCCAGGAAGGTGTGTTATGCACAAGGTCAACTATAAAGCTTTCTAGGATCTCAAAATCTATAATCTGAAACTAATATTGTGCCTTTTGTATACTCAAATACCTAAAACGGAAAGACGACGAGCTATGCAAGAAGTTTGGCATTAAATAACGGGATTTAACACCCAAAAATTATTTTTTTTCTCTAAAATATATCTCGGACACCCAGACACATTCGCCAAAACTATGAAATGTATAAATTTTGCTGCTAATTCATTTCATCATTTTTTGGTTTTTGTAAAATTTACCGTTATTTATATTATGGAATATACTTTTGTTGTATTAAATATTGTTTATTAGTGAGACGAAATAAACCTGTGTACTTGGAATTTCATAAATATCATTACTTTTTCTAAAACTCGAGATTTATGGGGCGTACGTATACTTATGTAAGACTGTGTAGTAGAAATCCAAAATTATTAAAATTAGATGTGTTGTATTGAAATGTCTCTTTCTCTGGGAACAGAAAAACTTGGCTATCGATAGCTAAGATCAGTGGATTGGGCAGGCCAATGGAGAACTTCTGTCGAATTGTTTTAGAATCACTCCTTAAGTACAGTACACATTGTCAGTTTACAATGACGATTTCTTGCAATTATCGATAACGGTCCAACCGTCCAGCAACCACAAAATATTTTGTGGTTGCATGATGACTGACAAACATGAACGGCCACACTAGCAAGAACCAACAAAGCTGTCATTCAAAACTGACAATGTGTACCCAGCTTTAACCAAAAATCCCAGACCATTATGTTCAGCTATATGATGACGTGGACCTATACCTACAAACGAAGTCTTAATACCAAATTTCAGCCACCTCGGTGTGATAATGAGGCCAAAACCTTCAAAATACCGAAAATCGGGAGATATCGTCCTATGGGGGCTATATCAAAACGTGGACCTATATAAACATTTTATGGTAGAAATGTTTCTTAGCCTCTGGAAACACAAAATACAAAGTTACAACCGATTCTGTTGTCAAATGGGACTAATACATTAAAAATATTTAAAAATGACGCGTACTTTACATGGGGTGTTATATGGGGGCTATACCAACACGTGGACCTATATAAACCAACTTTGGTGGGAATGTTTTTTGGCCTCTGGAGACACAAAATACCAAATTACAACCAATTCGGTGGTAAAATTGGACAAATATCTTAAAAATTCCTTAAAACGTCAACGCGTCACGCGTCATTTGTATGGGGGCTATACGAAAGCGTGGACCTACATATCCCGCTTTCAATACCAAAAGTCCTACGTACATATAATAGATTTTCCCAAAATTTCATCCACCTACGTCAATCCGTTCGGACGCTAGAGTGATTTCCACAGACGGACAGACGGACGGACATGGCTATATCGATGTAGAATTGCACGCTGATCAAGAATATATATACTTTGTGGGGTCTACAATGATTATTTCGAGTAGTTACAAACGGAATGACAAACTTAATATACTCCCATCCTATGGTGAAGGGTATAAAAACTGGTTGTTTTAGAAAAATTTACGCACAAAAATGTTGAACTAGATTGCTGCTATTCTATGAAGACTACACGCTGGAATGCGAAAATCCGAAATCGCGTGTACTGCAATCACATAATAGTTGCGCGTCCGGATCAGAGCAAAAGTTAAAAAAACACCTGTTTTTTTTTTTGCTTTAAAATGTCAGCATCCTTTTGACGCGGTTACAGTGAAAATTCGAAAAAAAATATATTTGGGAACTTAATGTCTGAAGTGTAATCTTTAACTTTCTCTTTGAGCAATAAGATGATCATTGCGTTCTAAAGCCAATAATTGGACAATAACAAACAAAAACGTGTTTGCTTCAACACATTGTCCCTATTTTTTAACCTTAAAATGGCCACAATTTCAGCGTTCAATTCTACATCGATATAGGTATCTCCGTCAGTCGGTCCGTCTGTGGAAATCAATCTAGCGTCCGAACGAATTAAAGTATGTGGATAAAATGTTGATAAACTATTTGATAAAATTTTTGATAGGAAATAAGTCCGTATAACTTTTGGTATTCAAAATGGGTTTAATATGTAGGTCCACGTTTTGTTGGTAGAGTCCCCAAGCAAAGTGATGCGTCGACGCTTTATCGAATTTTGAAGGTATTAGTCGCATTTGACCACCGATTTGGTTCTAGTTTATCTACATTTTCGGTCTTAATTGACTCTTGTTTTGGCATTTCGTTGTAGTCAACAAATTTTTTCATTAAACATTTTAAACATAGGTCCTAGTTTTGGAATAGCTCCTATATAAAGGTATCACCCGATTTCAAATATTTTGAAGTTTGTATCTTGTATATGTATTAAAAACTTCTCCACCAAAAATTGTGGACATAGGCTCACGCTTTTGCATAGCCCCATATTCAGGTACTTTGAAGTCTTTGTTTACATATTCTGACCAAGTTAACTATAATTTGGTATTCACAGTGGTAAAAAAAACTTATCCGTTTACAATTTTGGACAGAGGATACAGTCGATATATAACAGTGCCACAAGAACTTAACGTTTTTTACGCTTTTTCCCCCACATGACATCAATCAATGGTTTTATTAAGAGAACACTTCGATGAGCAATTTCAATTTCAGCAATTTCAGGTTTTGGGACGATCACACCGTTAGACTTTTTCCTGTAAAGTCTAAAGTGTATGCGAACAACCCAGCTTCAATTCAGGCCTTGGGACAAAAATCGCGTGAGTCATTCATCAGTTACCAGTCGAAATGTTCGAACAATTCAGCGAAAATTGGTCTCTACGGACAAACCGTCTAAGACGTAGACGCAGCCAACATTTTTTAGACATAAACTTAAAAAACAAATGCCAAAGAATGTTCATTCAAATGATAAACAATTCCCATTCAATTTGAATTTTCTGAAATTTTGCCTGTTAAGGCGAAGATCATTTTTAATGATTTTTATTAATTTTCTCGTTTAGAGTTAAGCTTGATGATCGGACATTTTTTGCAAGTGAAAAAGGAAAACATATCAAAAAAATGTTGTCACGGCGTGTTAGCGTTCAAAGCCAAACTCATAACTTCAAAGGCAGCGCAAAATAGCGTTTGTCATGAAGAAATACATTTCAACGGCCAAATATCCGTTAATGTATAAAAACACATTTGCATTTGAAAGACGAAAAGTTCTAGGACAGAGAAACCATTCGACAGTCGATACGTCTGAAGAGCTGCTTAACCAAAAGCGAAACCAGGTAACGTAATTTGGTGACTGTGTGGGTTCGAGTCCTTGGCTTTCCTTTCAACTCTAAACGAGAAAATTAATGAGAAATTTCTGCGTTTTTTTCTTTAAATAAGTTAGGAACCTCTACTATCTAATGTATTACATGGAGTCGTAACGTTAACATTTCAACCTTGCCCAATTTTAACCTCTGATTGGTAATAATTTCCAACAAAGCTTTAAGGTCATTACAGCTTGAAAATTACTATCTCAAATATTTTACATTTTGACTGGGATTCTCATCTAGCCATTCTGTCGAACACTAAGGGAAAATATATTTCCTTGTACTTGAAAACGTTGAGTGTTTGCGATAGCTGGCTATACCCAAAGCAAGCAAAAAAACCAAAGCAAGAACAAAAATGCCATGTACAATAAAAACAAAAATACAACATGTTTGATATTGCAACATTATTTTCTAGTGGCTTTTTTGTTTTTGGTTGTTTGTTTTGTAACTGATGTTCATTTTTCACATTTATGGCAACCTCATTTGTTGAACATTTGCTGAAGTAGTTGAGTTTGGGGGACAACAGATACTGACAGCAACAGTCTCCACTGCTTTGTAACATTGATAGTGTCAATTGTTTACAAAGTTACCCACCCACCTTGCCTGTCAAACAACCATCCAGCCAGGCCCCCAGTGAACTCATAACTTAACCTGGAATAACAGCTGACAAGTCAGTATATTTTGTCTGGCATTTATAACAAGTCCTTATATTGGAAGTGTTAATGGTCATAATTACAACAAATTTATAAATTATTGAAATACAAGTATAGGTTGATTCGAACTGCAAGGCATCAACGAATTATAAAATGGCATTATTAACAACACACAAATGCTCGAACAAAAACTCAATTTTGTCTTATTTTCTTTCAGTGGATTTTTCCAATGCGTGTTTCCATATTTTCCGCCTGGAATGAGCATAACATCTAACCACTTGTAACAGAATTCAGGCACGTTTCTTGAATGTCATACATGTTGGATTGTGGAGCATGCAACATGTTTTTCTACTAACCATTTCCAATGTTGGCAACAGCTTGTGGGGGTGGTATGAGCAACAGTTTTGTTGCTTCTTACAGAGCGCAACAGCACTTTCAACAAGCCATGCAAGGCAAGGAACATGGTATGTATTTTGAATACTTTACATAAGGGATTTACGGCAAATTAACATAAAACTTATTTCGTTTAAAAGCAATGTAGAATAGAAGGAGGAGAGTATATGGGGTTGGACAATTGTAAAATGCATTTCCTTAAAATGTAGCATTTTTAAGGAAGCGTGTCTTTAATTGTAATTCCATGTTACAGTGCCAAACGGAAAAGAGCACAAACATTTGCGACAATAATACTTCTTTTAGATTTGTTACATTTCTGCTTAAATTAAAGGTTTTGAAATATATTTATTTTTATGTTTGATTTTTTATATACAATGTAATTAAATTCTTTGATTTTTGTTTTTTTCGATTTTTTTAATTAATTATAAAAAATTACACAATAACAAAAAATATATTTTTTTATTTTTTAGGACTTTTTCCAGTGAATTTTGGTAAGCACAAAAAAGTGTCCTTCTATGGGTAGAACACTAAACATAGTGAGCACCGAAAATGCAAAAATTCGGCTAAATCAGTTGAAAAATGTGGCGAAACCCGTACTTAGTATCGAGGTGCAGCCTCAATAGGGCCGTCCATACCAATATTTTGAAATATATTCAAATCGTTATCCTGAGAAACAAATTGGACAAATTCATTGGCTGCTGCAAGCAAATATTTTGAGGAGTGCAATAAATCAATATTTTTTCATAAACCCAATTGTCTGAAAATTTAGAGGACTTTAAACAAGTATTAAAATGATTTTTCAGTTGATATACGCATATTTGTGATCTCCCACATATTTTCCTCTTAGGCATATCTGAAGAATTAATTTTATTTATTTTTATCTATACAGATGCTGGGAAAGATCTCTAAGTTGCTAGTCTCTGTAAAAAAAACCATTTCCCGGATGGTGGGAAAATTTCGCCATTTGCTTACCATTACAATAATATTCAAACCTTTTCTTGGACAAATTAAATTACTTATACTTCCGTCTTATATCGAACGAGGATAATCATAAAATCGATTAAATTTTACAACGGATGATTCCAAGGCCCATGGCAAATGTTGTTTTATGCCAAAGCAAAAACATTTTATGGTAATGATTCCTTCCACACACGTCTGTCTGTGTGTATTTTGACAAAGAAGGCAACATAGTGTTTTCGAATCAAGCTCAAAAACAACAACAATGTTTGTCATTTGCTGTTTTATGTTTCGTTTAATGATCTTCAGCAGCCAGAAAGCAGCAAAGCGGCAAAGGCATCATCATCTTTACATTTTTAGCCGTTTTGTTTTTTGGTGTTTTGCTTTTCTGGTGTTTGTTGTGGGTTTCGACGGTAGCTGCTACTTAATCACGTATTCAGACAATAAAGGAAGTTTTTTTTCACTGGGAGGAATTTCGTCGTTGTCGGAAAAGTCTTTTCGGTGGGAAAATTGAAAAGTTTAACATGAGTAATTGAACAATAAATGCCGGTATGTCATCATCCTTCGCATGGCAGAGGGGCCGACTAATGGCAAGAAGACCTGCATGCAAATGATGCGACTGATGCTGATGATGATGGAAAATGTGTAGCCAGCTTCATTTAGCTAGTGATTCGCGGTATTATTGTGGCCAATACCTTCAGTTGTTTGGTGGTATGCAAAATTAATTTTTCCCTTCCATTCACATTGACAGTGATATTGACATTGTCACGTCATTTTATGCTAGCGGGCAACAAAAGGCCTTTGTTCTGCATGACGAGGACGATGATAATAATAATAGTGGGGGCGGTGCACATGACAATGAAACTGATATTAACAAATATGATGATGGTGGTGTTAGTGGTAGGGGTATAGTTGAAACGAACATAAGAGCCTCCGCCGATGGCATAGATACGTCTTTCATCATTCATCCATCTGTGCCTTTCTTTTAACAAAAGGATACAATTTTTTACATTAAATAATATTCATATGAAAAATATTAACAATAGCGCTGCAGCACATTGATGCCAGGAAATAAAAATTGAAATGTTTCATTGTATGGTATTCAATATTTATTTGTGTTTATGCAAGGGTATTCGAGAGGGAATTGTTGATTGAGAAAACTGATGTAAGTCAAGGTTGATTTGTTGAAATATCTACTCGTACATAGGTACCCTGGTACAATAATGTATAAGGTAGGCCATAGCTAACAGCTGATTTACAGGTAGAAGTTACTAGAATGACACTTTTGTTTTCTCTGTCTTAAGTTTTAGTTACCACTTTTCCTATTTTTGGAACACTTATCAAGCAATAATATTCTGGAGCATAACTGAATTGGTATGAATTAACCACTATAATTTAGCCATTTTGTACAAGTTCCAATACGGTCGAAAGGACTTGTAGGGGCTCAAATTCTACAGAGTAGATTTTGAACCGAAATTATTGTTGCACAAAGACGAACAACAATATTACCTTTTGCAAACTACAACAAACACAACAAGTATTCTGACGATACTTACGTTTTGTTGTCTGTAAACAAAAGAAAACACTTTGCACTGAATTACAATTCAATCAAATTGACGCTGTCGGTCAATAAATATATATATTATTTATTTAAATAAATATTTTCAAAAAAAAACACAATTCAATTGATCTGACGATCCGCACCTTTCAACGTAAAGAAGAAGAGTAACTTTTTTGTTGGTGATGTGCAATCTTCGATTATGTTTCCTTATCGAGATTGATGCGGTTCAAATCGATATCATCATCGATATGGTTGGGGCGATCTCCATCATGCCGGGCCCCTTGCACTGGTGCAACACTTAAGGCATTGGCAATCCTTTCCAGCACATCAAACAATCTATCAATTTTCTCAGGCTGCTTTTGTAGTGAAGCTGGAGACTGCTGTGTGTTATCAGCATTTTCTTTAGGTGCCTTTTCCTGTTGTTGGCTCACTTGGGTCTCTTGTTGTTTGGCTGTTGTGTTTTTCTCCTTTTGTTGTTGTTGCTGCTCGGCCTTCTGCCGATAATGCTTGGCCTTTTCTTGATGGTGTTTGGCTTTCTTCTGCAGTTTATTTGCTTGCTGTTCATGTTGCTGTGCTAACTGCAGATTTGTTTTCTTTCCTTGATTTTTCTGCGGCTCGACTACATAATTTTGCTTAGCGAAGCGGTTAATATGCTGATTTTGCTGCTGCATCTGTAACTGCCTTTCATTGCCGTATGGATGGATTCTTGCGCCGGATCCGTTTCCAACTCGATTTGCCATTGTTGTTGCCCCCATTGATCTATGGAGCAGGGTATTGTGGCGGACTCCACACATTTTACAATTTCCTCCCCATGGGCAGTTACGGACAAAGTGGTTCTTTCCGAGGCAATTTATGCAGTACCTATATGCCAGTACTACACCTTCTCTCTGCTCTACAGACATATTCTTAAAAGTGACACAAAACCTCAAGTGATGATTTCCGAAACATACCATACACTGCTCATTTTGACCCATGTTCATGATGATATTACTGTAAAGAACGTATAAAAAAAACAGGCGAGAGCAAAGTTATACCCTCAAGGTATGTTCGTTAGAGCCATATTATTTTCAAACACATACACACACAACTGTTCTACTGACAACTACTGACTGGAAGAACACATAATTTCACAATCGGACGAGAAATTATACCTGATGTAGTTTTAACATCAACTACTCTTACGTGTTCATCGTGCCCTCCATGCACTTTTACCACACGTCCCATTTTCCAATCATTTGGGGGTAGCAGCTCATCCTTGATTAACACCAAGTCATTTTCCTGTACATTTCGCTTAGGATATTGCCACTTGTACCTCTTATGCAATTCCAGCATATATTCCGTTTTCCATCTTTTGGTAAAAGTGTGATGGAGAGCTTTAATTTTTTCCCAACGATTTATTAGCGATAAATTATCCGCTGACATCTCGGGAGCAAATATAAGCGATCCACCCCTCAGAAAGTGCGCAGGAGTTAAAGCTTCCAAATCCTCTGGATCTTCTGATAATGGTGTTAGGGGCCTGGAGTTCAAGACGCTCTCTATCCTAACCAAAACTGTCGAAAACTCCTCAAAATTAAACTTCATATCTTTCATAACTTTCTTGAAATGTGACTTAAAACTCTTTACTCCTGCTTCCCATAATCCTCCCATATGTGGAGCGCTAGGAGGAATAAACTTCCACTCGAAACCATTGACTATATACTTTTCGGAAATTTCTTTAGAAGACTTTTTTAAAAACTCTTGGTACTCCCTCATAAGAGCACGATCGGCACCCACAAAATTGGTTCCATTATCAGACATAAGACATCTGGGCAACCCTCTTCTACCTATAAATCTAGTAAATGTAGCAAGAAATGCTTCGGTAGATAGTGTTGAGCACGCCTCAAGATGTATTGCTTTCGTCGCAAAACACACAAATATACATACATAAGCTTTCTGGTATGGCGAATTTCTCAAAGTGCCAGCCTTTATTTGGAACGGTCCGGCAAAATCTGCTCCAACATATGCAAATGGAAGTGACAGGGAAGTTCTTTCTAAGGGCAATGCTGCCATTATTTGGGATTTTACGCTATGCTTGTATCTCGTACAAATCACACAGTTATGTACTATCTTTTTTACTGTTCTCCTCAATCGGGGAATATAAAACTGTCTTTGAACTGTTGACATCATAAGTGTTATATCTGCATGTAGCAGTGTTTTATGGATAAAATCCAGAAATATGTTACAAAGATGAGAAGTATTGGGCATTATTATCGGAAACCGCTCATCGTATGTAATGTTAGCATTAGCTAAACGTCCATTTACTCTCATTACCCCAGTTTTATCCAAAAAAGGATTCAATGTACGTAAAGGACTCTGTCGTGATATAGGTTTTGAATTTTGTAAATCACTATATTCCTGCGGATAATGAAACCTTTGTGCCATTCGGACTAGAACC
The DNA here is from genome assembly GCF_047663935.1 of Musca autumnalis. NCBI lineage: Eukaryota > Metazoa > Arthropoda > Insecta > Diptera > Muscidae > Musca > Musca autumnalis. The sequence continues at coordinate 1,390,174 of NW_027411755.1, read as the reverse complement.
ATTTTCGCGTGGTTCAATTCATCTTGCGATAGAAGTCTTACATTTCCTAAATTTGAATTCTCATCTTTCCTTCGTTTATTCTTCATTCTATACATATACCCAATGATCCATAACGTTTTGTTGTAAGAAGAAAACTTTGTCATCATTTCTTTATAGTCATCTTCCTCCACAATTGGTGCACAATTTACCTCAATGTTTCGTTTTTCAGGTGGATCTTTTAAAACACCATTAGATTCTGGCCAATTGTTGCCAGGACTTAGTAGCCACAATGGGCCATTCCACCATAATGAACAGTTTGATAAATCTGCAGTATTAGAACCTCTAGTTCCAAGATCTGCAGGATTGCATTTGGTAGAAACATGTCTCCATGTTGCATTTTCAACATTTTGAAATATCATAGCGGTTCTATTCGCAACATACGTATTCCAAGTGGATGGATGTTTTTGCAACCATGCCAATACAATTGTAGAATCCGTCCACAAGTGAACAGAATAATTATCAATATTTAATTTGGAGACAACATATTTTACCAAAGATGAGAGCAATACGGCACCACACAGCTCTAATCTTGGTAAACTTACTTTCTTCAATGGAGCAACTTTACTCTTCGCTACTAATAATCTTACTGTTGAATTTGTTTCTGTGTTTGTTCGAATATATAATGCGGCACAATATGCTTTTTCAGAAGCATCACAAAATCCGTGTAATTGTACAGAGCCCTCTAGGCAATAATTAATCCATCTTGGGATTTGAATCGAATCAATACTTGAAAATTGATCCACGAAATTTTTCCATTTCACATAAGTGGATGATGAAACTTTTTCATCCCAATTAATGCCTTCTAACCAAAGGTCTTGCAACAAAATTTTTGCCTGTATAATTATAGGCGTTAACCAGCCTGCTGGGTCAAATAGTTTTGAAACTGTTGACAAGATTTTTCTTTTAGTTATTGGGCTAGTCACCTCTAGTGACTGCATACTGTAAGAAAATGAGTCCGTAATGGCATTCCAACGAATACCTAAAGTTTTAGTTGAACTCATTTCTTCGATTCTTAAAAATTCTTCATTCAATAAATCTTCTGATCGGACGTTTGAAAGCAGGCTCGGATGATTTGCCGTAATCTTTTTCAACGGAAATCCAGCCGAACTCAACGTATTCATTAATTGTTTTTGTGCCTCCAAAGCCGAGGCAATTGTATGACCTCCAGTCAATACATCATCAACATATATCTCTTTATTTATTATTTTTGCTGCAATTGGATATTTTTGTTTTGACTCTTCTGCCAATTACAACAATGTGCGAATCGCCAAATAAGGTGCACAGTTAATACCAAATGTTACTGTATTCAATTCATAATCTTTAATTACACTTTGACAATCTTTTCTGAACAATATTCTCTGATATTGCCGATCAGAAGGATGAACAAATATTTGTCGGTACATTTTCTCAATGTCACCGTTAAACACATACTTATACAAGCGCCAATTAAGTATTACAGCAACTAAATCATTTTGTAATATTGGCCCTGTATGCAAAACATCATTCAATGAACTCGAGTTTTTTGTCTTACTCGATCCATTAAACACCACTCTCACTTTTGTGCTGGTACTTTCTGGACGAAAAACAGCATGATGCGGTAAATAATACGAAAAATATTTTCCATCATTACAAATTTCTTTAGAGCTTGTGGGTTTCATGTGTCCCAATGATAAATACTCATTCAAAACATCATTGTATGATTTCTCAAGGTCGACATTTTTTCGCAACTTAACTTCCATATGTTCATATTGCTTCTTTGCTTTGAATCTAGATGAATCTAAATGTATTTTATGTGGAAATTCATTTTTAAATGGTAATTTTACAACGAATCTTCCGTCTGCTCGACGGTAAGTCGTATTGGCGTAAAATTCTTCACAATAATTGTCTGATTCAGTGGAAATAGGAACTTGACTTATTTCTTCTTGTTCCCAGAACTTTTTTAATAATGAACTTATGTCATCCTCAGAATTATTTTCTATTTCTACGGACGCTAAACAAATTTCATTTGACGTTACTGGCCCATAGATATACCAACCATATATCGAATTTTGAGCTATCATGTTACCCAAAATATTCTTTTTAACTCCCTCTAATATTATATATGGGATAACATCACTTCCAATTAGCATATCTACTTGTGCTGAAATCATGAAACCTGGATCTGCTAACTTCAAATCTTTAATGCTTCCTAGGTCTTTTATTTTTATTGTCTGAGACGGCAGTAAACTGGTTAAATTCTTTACTATTAAAGCCTCTGTTTCAAATTCTGATTCATTTACTTCTGAACACAACGTCAGAATACATTTTTTATTTGAATTAGCTACAACTGTTCCACTCAGCCCGCTAATTTTGAAACTTGCATTCTCAGTTCTAATACCAATTCTTTTAACTATCTTTTGAGTAATAAATGTTCTCTTTGATGCGGAGTCAATGAGAGCTCTAATTGTAAATATTTCCCCAGAATACTTTACTTTAACTAGAGCTGTAGGCAGCATAATGTCATCGTGACTCACTGACACATGTGTTTCCACATTAGAAGGTTGCGCTGCCGAACTAGACGAACATGGCAGTTCTTCAATAACATCATCAGTAGTAACAAGAGTATTTGTTTGTCGTCCATTTGTCGAACGGAAAGATGTTTGATTATCTCTTGCTACTGTCTTTGGCTGTGAAAATCTCTCTTGCACATTGTTTGCTAAATGCAGTTTAGTGTGGTGCTTCTTCTTGCAAAACATACACCTATGTACACTTACACATTCTTGAGAGATATGTCCACTTGTCAGACAATTATTACACAACCTCTTTTCTCTGACAAAATCAATTCTCTGATTTACATTCAAACTATTAAATCTTGTACAATTCTTTAAAATGTGATTTCTACTACACATGACACATCTATTGGATGATGTTGTTTGCGCATTTTGATGCGCTGGAAAACCACTATTGAAGGAAGTGGAAGCTGCTTCATTTCTAAGACAATCTATTCGCTCAAGCACTCTATGTCTATTTTTTAGAAAATCTTCCATTTGTGACCATTTGGGTAGCTCTGAATGTGATTCGAGTGATTGTTCCCAAAGGGTCAATGTTTCAACTGGGAGCTTAGTTGAACATAAGTATATCAAAATTGGGTCCCACTGATCTACTTTTATATTGTGGGCTTTCAAAATAGATAAACAGTCGCTAACTGTCGATTGTATTCTTTTGATGTCTCTACTCGATTCAACCTTTGCTGTCGAAAGGTTGAATAAAATCTTTAATTGATTGTCTACGAGAACTCTCACATTCTCATATCGCACAGACAATGCTTCCCATGCCAAGGAAAAATTCTGATCAGATAATGGATACCGATCAACAATTCTCCCAGCTTCACCCTTTGTTTTATTCCGCAAATGGTAAAGTTTTTGCGCTGGTGTAAGTCTGGGATGATTACCATATATGGCCGTAAACATATCTCTAAATGTTGGCCATTCTTCATAACTTCCGTAGAAGTCTTGAGTGTCACAAGGTGGCACTTTAATACAGATCTCCGACATATCAAATGTTGTATTCGGAGGATAGACAGCCGAGCTGTGAAACAGTGATGGATTTGTAACATCGCCTCTAGCGGTATTACCTTGACTTTCAACTTTTCTTTTTTTCATAATCTCCATTAAATTTGCTTTTGTTATCTCATATTTGTCTTTAACTGCCTCAAATATTTTTCTAGCTTTCCTTTTATACTTTTCTTCTTCTTCATCTTCTACTTCTATCAAATAGACACTTTCAAATGCACTGCGCACATTGTGCCAATCTTCATCTAAGGAATCTAACTTGGTTTCTATTAAAGAAACCGAAAAATCATTTTCTGTAGTCTTTCCCAACTTCTCGCACGTTTTCATAAGGCTATCAGTTTCGTATTCGAACCTAGCACAAACTATCGAATCCATTTTTAGTAATATTAATTTATTTTTGTATTATTTTATTTATTATGAAATGTATTTTATTATATTTATTATTAATTATGCACTTATTTATTTATTTTATTATGTTATTTATTAGTGTTATTATTTATATTACGCTTGTCAAACTATAATTATCGCTTTATTTATTTTTAAATAAATAAAGTGTAATTATTTCGTAATGGTTTTAGTTGTTTGCAAGGTAATTTATGCGTTTTCTCAATAAATAGTTTAAATTATAAACTTTTATGAGAATAAATTCAATATTTTTTATTATTTGTATTTTTTTTTTATTTTGTTTGTTAATTAATTTATTATATTTTATTGAATTAAAATTTATTTTGTATTCAATTTATTATTTTTTATTATTATTATCACGAATTTAATAATTTGTGTTACGTTCTATACGTTACGTTATACAACCTTACGTTACGTTACGCTAATTCCACAATTTTTCAATTCACACTTTATGAGCAGTAGTCGATATGGCAACAATTGACTACTGACAGATCGATAAAGCACAACAATAAACAGATGGCAATATTCGTTTATGTTGTGAATGACAGATGGAAAGAAATGAAAACAAATATAAAAAAATACCAAATAAAATGATGGAAAAAAATGAAAAAAGTGAGAGTGATGCTTTTAATGGTGTTAATGTATGTTTTATTATTTTTTTTAAAATTGTTAAACCCAATAAACGCACATATATTTCAGTGTTTGAAACCAAACAAATGATTTTTTCTTTTTGGAAATGACTGTGTTGGTTTGTTGTGTGTGTCAATCACAGCAACAAACAACAAAAGCCGCCAAATACGAACACAGACAAGCAAACACAAATTCTACTTTTTTTTCTCAACAATTTCTATGCAATTTTTATGCTTTTTTTTTGGAAAAAAATTTGGCAAATCAGCCGATTCTTTATTTTAGGACTCGAAGGACCATGTACAAGTTCCAATACGGTCGAAAGGACTTGTAGGGGCTCAAATTCTACAGAGTAGATTTTGAACCGAAATTATTGTTGCACAAAGACGAACAACAATATTACCTTTTGCAAACTACAACAAACACAACAAGTATTCTGACGATACTTACGTTTTGTTGTCTGTAAACAAAAGAAAACACTTTGCACTGAATTACAATTCAATCAAATTGACGCTGTCGGTCAATAAATATATATATTATTTATTTAAATAAATATTTTCAAAAAAAAACACAATTCAATTGATCTGACGATCCGCACCTTTCAACGTAAAGAAGAAGAGTAACTTTTTTGTTGGTGATGTGCAATCTTCGATTATGTTTCCTTATCGAGATTGATGCGGTTCAAATCGATATCATCATCGATATGGTTGGGGCGATCTCCATCACATTTATTAACCGATTTGAACAAATAATAGCTTATTCGGAAGATATTATTCACCCCTTTAATAGAAAAAGTGATCAATAGAAATCCGTAGTGAAAAAAGAAGATATGCCCGTTTAAATTTTAAAATGTAAGAAACCCAGTTTTTCAATTCTTTTACTGTTATAAAATAATAAAACGAAGGTACCATCAAGGCTGCAAGAGTTTATAACAAAAATAAGTTTGATGTTAAACAAATTAGAGTACAAATTTGAAACAAATACGGCAGATTTAAACACTCTTTTGATCATATAATGTAATGAGACCCACACATTATAATGCCGATCTGTGGCTAACAATGTGCCTTGTGTACACAAATGATTAACAGATGTGCGCCAAGTTCTTATGTTATTTAACACAATGTGGATATGGTTACATTGCAATCAATCTCCAGGTCGCAATTAAACCAAAAAAAATTAAATGAAATGAAATTCTACTTTGAACCGGTAGATTTTGTTGAAGATTGAAACATATTTTTTGTCGATTAACTTATAGGGTATAGATAATCTTGTCATCTCATTCCCCTCAAGACATCGCAATTAAGAAAATAACTTTTCAGTTTTTACATTGAAGAAAATTATTATGAATAGCGATGATGATGAATACCTGATATATATATATAGCAAAATGTGAATTCGGTGTTGTTAAATTATTTTTGTGTGTTTTTGTTGCATTATTTAAAGTAGATACATAGCGGAAATAATTAATTTCTGTAATGAATTCCTTACTTGTAACTTATTCAGTTTTGAGAATTCCAAACTATTCTGATGTGTCAACAATTTTGACTTTTCAAGCATTTTCGTGGTACGGGTATTATGGGTACACATTCATATGTTTCCACAAACATCACCAAAGTAGAGTTGGGCAATGTAGTTCCTGGAGCGGATCGATCTTTCTAGTTTCTTTTGCCAAAAGGAAATAGTTCCTTAATATAGTTCCATAGTTCCAAATAGTTCCGAGAGCGATATAGTTCAATAAAAATTTCTCTTTCATCGTTCTTTCTATTTCCTTCGTTCCAAATAGTTCCTAGTCCGATATAGTTCAATGCATCTTTCTCGTTCCTCGTTCTTTTTATTTCCTTCATTCCAAATAGTTCCGAGAATGAAATAGTTTAACGAACCTTTCTCTTTCTTTTGTTTTCATCTTTTAGTGGATGAATTGACATAAAAACAAGTAAAAAAGTATCAGTCGGCTTTGCCGACAGAGATATACCCTCAGCCTGTGCAAATTGAAACACTTTTTTTCACAAAAAACTTATGTATTTAGGGGGTTTCAATAATGGTCTCGTATGAAACGACAAAAATGTTGATTAGGATTAAAGTTCAAACATTTTGCTGAAAAGGTACTTAAAGGAATGGACCGACATAGACCATGGGGGTGCCACAGGGGGTTTTTACACCCTTCGGGCTGTTTTCTCAAGAAGTATGGACTTGCCCCTGAAACAACTTTTATCATCGTAATTGAGGCAGCGAATGTAAGTTGATTCAATAGCATGTCTTAAAGTGAACTTATCCAAAATTTTGTGTGGGAGGTACGGGATGGAGTGGACAAATATAGTCCATATTTGAACCTGATCTATATCTGGTAGATATTATGAGAATGTGTAAAGTATGGACCAAATCGGTCACTCCCATCAAGAGTTATCGTGCGCACAATTTTTCCGAATATTTTTGAACTTTTGTGGGGTAGGTACCTGAAGGAGTGGACCGATATGGCTTATCTACGAACTTAAACTAAGTTTGGAAACAATATTACGAAGGCCAAATTTTGGCCGGAACCGGCATTTCCGTTCGAGAATTATCTTGCGCTTCCACGCATAAACATGGTGTCATATGGTTTGTTTTTCAACTTTCAGCCTCTTTTTTCAGGATGTATGGACTTGCCCCTGAGGAAACTTGTACCTTCGTATAGGGGACAGAGAATACAAGATGGTACAACAAAAACCAAGTCGATTCGAAAGCAGGTCCTAAACTTAACTTTTCCGAAATTTTGTGTGGGAGGTACTCGAAGGAGTTTACCGATTGAGTCCATATTGGAACCTCATCTAAGTCTGGTAGAAATTTCACAATGTGCAAAGTATGGACCAAATCGGTTACTCCCTTCAAGAGTTATTGTACGCACAAATTTTCCGAACATTTTCGAACTTCTGTGGGGGAAGTACCGGAAGGAGTGGACCGACATAATCCATCTTTGAACTTGAACTAAGTTGTGACAAAATATTACGAAAGCCAAATTTTGGACCGAATCGGCAGATCCGTTCGAGAGTTATCTTGCGCTCCAACCACTACACACGGTGTTATAGGGTTTTTGTAACTTTCAGGCTATTTTCTCAGGAAGTATGGACTTGTCCCTAATGAAACTTACAGCGTCGTATAGAGGACAGTGAATACAACTTGCGTAAACAAAAATCGAAGCGATTCGAGACCAGGTCCTAAACTGAAGAGTTATCGTGCGCACAAGTTTTGCGACAATTTTTGAACATTTGTAGGGGAAGGTACCTGAAGGCGTGGACCTATATGGCCCATCTTCGAACTTAAATCGAATCTGGACAAAATATTTCGATACCCAAAATTTGAACCGAATCGATTAATCCGTTCGAGAGTTATCGTGCGCACCAGCCAGCCAGACAGACAGACAGACGGACAGACAGACGGACGGACATTGCTAGATCTACTCAAAATTGTCTGAAACGGATATCGTACAAACATACTTGGGGTCTAAAACCATTATTTCGATGAGGCACATTTTTGGTCGTATCAAAGTGTAAATACCCTCTTTATTCTAAAGGCTGAGGGTATAATAAAACAAGTAAAAAAGTATCAGTCGGCTTTGCCGACAGAGATATACCCTCAGCCTGTGCAAATTGAAACACTCTTTTCACAAAAAAACGTATGTATTTAGGGGTTTCAAAATTTTGGTCGTATGAACCGATAAAAATGTTGATTAGGATTAAAGTTCAAAAATTCAATTTTGCGGAAAAGGTACTTAAAGAAATGGACCGACATAGACCATGGGGGTGCCATAGGTGGTTTTTACACCCTTCGGGCTGTTTTCTCAAGAAGTATGGACTTGCCCCTGAAACAACTTTTACCATCGTAATTGAGGCAGCGAATGTAAGTTGGTTCAACAAAAATCAAAGTGATTCAATAGCAGGTCTTAAAGTGAACTTATCCAAAATTTTGTGTGGGAGGTACGGGATGGAGTGGACAAATATAGTCCATATTTGAACCTGATCTATATCTGGTAGATATTATGAGAATGTGTAAAGTATGGACCAAATCGGTCACTCCCATCAAGAGTTATCGTGCGCACAATTTTTCCGAATATTTTTGAACTTTTGTGGGGTAGGTACCTGAAGGAGTGGACCGATATGGCTTATCTACGAACTTAAACTAAGTTTGGAAACAATATTACGAAGGCCAAATTTTGGCCGGAATCGGCATTTCCGTTCGAGAATTATCTTGCGCTTCCACCCATAAACATGGTGTCATAGGGTTTGTTTTTCAACTTTCAGGTTATTTTTCAGGAAGTATGGACTTGCCCCTGAGGAAACTTGTACCTTCGTATAGGGGACCGTGAATACAAGATGGTACAACAAAAACCAAGGCGATTCGAGAGCAGATCCTAAACTGAACTTTTCCGAAATTTTGTGTGGGAGGTACTCGAAGGAGTTTACCGATTGAGTCCATATTGGAACCTCATCTAAGTCTGGTAAAAAGTTCATAATGTGAAAAGTAATGACCAAATCGGTTACTTCCTTCAACAGTTATCGTACGCACAAATTTTCCGAACATTTTCGAACTTTTGTGGGGAGGTACCGGAAGGAGTGGACCGATATAATCCATCTTTGAACTTGGACTAAGTTTGGACAAAATATTACGAAAGCCAAATTTTGGACCGAATCGGCAGATCCGTTCGAGAGTTATCTTGCGCTCCAACCACTACACACGGTGTCACAGGGTTTTTTGTAACTTTCAGTCTATTTCCTCAGGAAGTATGGACTTGCCCCTAATGGAACTTACAGAGTCGCATAGAGGACAGCGAATACAACTTGCGTAAACAAAAATCAAAGCGATTCGAGACCAGGTCCTAAACTGAACTTTTCCGAAATTTTGTGTGGGAGGTACCCGAAGGAGTGGACCGATTGAGTCCATATTGGAACCTCATCTAAGTTTGGTAGAAATTACACGATGTGCAAAGTATGGACCAAATCGGTTATTCCCTACAAGAGTTATCGTGCGCACAGGTTTTACGACAATTTTTGAACATTTGTGGGGGAGGTACCTGAAGGAGTGGACCTATATGGCCCATCTTCGAACTTAAATCGAATCTGGACAAAATATTTCGATACCCAAAATTGGAACCGAATCGATTGATCCGTTCGAGAGTTATCGTGCGCACCAGCCAGCCAGACAGACAGACAGACAGACGGACAGACAGACAGACGGACGGACATTGCTAGATCTACTCAAAATTGTCTGAAACGGATATCGTACAAACATACTTGGGGTCTAAAACCATTATTTCGATGAGGCACATTTTTGGTCGTATCAAAGTGTAAATACCCTCTTTAGCCTAAAGGCTGAGGGTATAAAAATTGCAGCAATGTAACGAGGATGTGATTTACGTTTATTTACCAATGTGGCCGCATCTGAATGATGAAGGAATGAAGGAAATGAAAGGAATTATATGCACGGGTGGAACTATATGAACTAAATGAACTATATAAATGAAAGAGCCGGATATAGTTCCTTGTCCGGAATAGTTCCTTGAAACTATTTCGTTCCGGAACTACACAACTCTACACCAAAGGAACAAGGGAGAATTCCTTCATATCAATGGGTGCGCCCCGAGTGATGGCCGAAATACTTCGCAAATGTTGCCGACATTACCCTGAGAGGAATTTTGTGCCACCGTTGAAAATGTGATGTTGCTTGGTATTATACGAAAATATGACAAATCTTTATGATGTTTTTAGTCAATGTTTGCATAAACTGGAACTCTCAAGAAGTACAGTATAGCCAAGCAATTCCAACAAAACAGAAGAGGTATTTTCATACATAAATCTCAAACACATCAAAATTTGAAAATACCATTGCGAAAGATATCTCGCATAAAACTAAAATATTAAAAAGTATAAATGAATCGAAACTTTGAACCTGAACGTAATGAAGATTTATATCCATTTGATTTATAGATTTTAAATTTCATTTCAAACATTAAAATTACAAGCCAAAACCTTCTTAAAAGTTCCAAAAATGGAATCCTCTTACACCTTGTGACATGAATATAAAAAGTGTTACATATCTTGCATGGCAACATGAAATTAGTTTTAAAATACATTTTCATCTGAAAATAATGAAAACCATCTACCATAGCCTGCAGCCTTAGAATTTGTAACATGAATTCGCATTCGCACACTACTATCATTACCAATAAATTGCAAACGGCAATGTGGGCCCGGCATATTTTGGATCTACAATTGAAATTTCAATTTTGAAAGCCCCTCTTCATCATAATCAACCACAGAACATGTGTGGGGAATGTGCAGTGAACACACACACACTTCCATGCCACTGATTCATAGAGACGTGATTTGAACATTCAATGTGAAACGGATCTGTGTCATAAATTATTTTTTTTTATTTTTGGTTTTTTTTGAAGGACATGAATTTTACAACATCAGATGAACAAAATGAAATGGCAATGAGAAATTCTGTAGCATCTTCTATTTGCAAGAGAGTCGAGGCTGCGGTAGCATTAAATAAATGAATGTGTTTGTGTGTGCGAGTTTATTTTGTTGGCCAAATATTTACATATCACACCAAATATGTCTAGAAATTCGTGAGAAGTTAGGTAAATACAACAATAGCGGTATTCACTCATCGTTGTAAAGTGGCATTGTAGATCTTGTACATGTTGTTAACATTGTAGATCTACAAGTGTTTACAACACCACAACAACAAAATACATGAAAGTTTAATTTACCACAGGGTTGTTAATTTACTCGACCTAAAAGTCTTGTAAACATTTCACTGTACTTTACAAGGGTGTAGAGAACAGCTGATTGTTTTGCCGCCACTTCGTTACGAGTTTTGTTTTGTGTCGGTGTTTTTTTGTAGCGCAGAAATTAAACACATAAAAGAATGGAGACCAAAAAAAAGCAAGTTTTAGAAAAAACACGTAAAAAAGCAGAAAATAAAAGATGGACTGACGAGGAGGTTAAGATATTGCTGGAATATTTACAGGAGCATCACGAGTTTGAGGTAAGTTTGTTGCTTAAACAATTTATGCATGTACTAATTTTACCCTTTTGTTTTAGAAACCGACAGCCCAAATTTTCTATAGGAAGCTAATAGAATCCACAGGATTAAATACGACCTGGGACCTCATTCGCTGGAAAATAAAAAATCTTAAAAGGACCTACATCAAAGCGGAGAATTGGAGAAAATCTACAGGAGCAGGATTAGTTGAAAATGATGCTTCATCTGTACAAGGTTAGTATTATCGTATTAAAAGTTTATGGAAACTGAAGTTTAAACATTTGTTTCAGAAAAATTAAAAAAAATGTGCAGATATTATGAGGAACTTCACAACATTTTCGGGGCCAAAAATTCTGAATGTCAGTTTCCGGTTTACGATAGTGCTGTTACTACAAACATGATAATTAGTAGTACTCCAGAACACGAAAGTTCCTTGAATGAACAATCTGATTTCTGTGGTTTTGAAAATAGCTCTACGATTGATGACTGCTCTTTAACTTCTATTCGTGAATATATGATATTAGAAGAGGAACCAGCACTAAGTTCTTCAGAAGGCGACTGCGTTGAGGTTCAGCCAACAACTTCTCGATCTCCTCCAACAACTTCGTCATCTACGTCAGGACAAAAAAATAAACCCGTGCAGGAATTTGCTTCTAAATTAAAAAGATGTGCTCCTAAAAATGCATTGGACAAACTTTCAGCTATACAAAGCGAAAGAAATGATTTTTTAAGAACAAAAATTGAATTTGAAAGAGAAAAATTTAAGATGGAATTTGATTTAAAAACACGACAATTTGAAGAAAGCATCAAGGAAAGGAAGGAGCAACATGAACTGAAGAAAATGGAAATTGAAAAAGAAGAACGTTTACGGGCCTTAGAATTGGAATTAAAATATAAAAGTACATCCCAAAACGGGTTATGAATTATAAAGCTTTGGTGATATTTTAATCACAATGGAATATTTATGTTTAATGCTATGTACCTATACGTTATTTTTTATTTTGTTTTTACTTGATCTCATATTTATAAAAAATGAATTATTTTTTGTTTTTTTTTTTAATGAAATGGTTTTTATTTTGTTATTTTTGTGTAAAAGTTATGTTGGCAATTAATGAAATAAATTAATCGAACATCAAACTATATATAGCGTGTCTTTTAAGTTCATTTTTTGAAGAACTATTTTCGTCGACTGCTTCAAGATCTTCGTTAATATCTTCGTCTTCAATAAGAAGTTCAGATTCGCCTGCTACTCTTGGACTTAACAAAATGTTGTGCAAAATGCAGCAAACAACGATCCATTGACAGCAAAATGTGTGGTTTTCGGGAGAATTAATCCGCATTTTTAAGTTTTTTAGGCTGCTAAATTTTTCTTTTAGAATACCAAAGACATGCTCTATTCTTACCCTATAAGAGCTATGTCTTCTATTGAATCTTTTTCGTTTTTGTATATCCATTTGGTTTGAATTGCTTCTGTAGGGTGTTATAACATTTGACGAAAGAGAGTAAGCTGAGTCTCCTGCTATCCATTGGTGAGAAGAAAAATATGTTTGCGGTTGTTTATAGATTTCACAATTTTTAAATATTTTGGAATCGTGAACACTGCCTGGGTTCCCAACAACAACATGACGAATACGTAGCTTATAATCGCAAATAACTTGCGCTTTAATCGAGTATATATGTGTTCGCGAAAAAAATGATGTTCCGTCAAGTACAGGAGCTTCTGATAGGGGTATTTCAGTACCGTCTACATAGCCTATACAGAAGGGAAGTTCGTTATATGTTTCTGCAACAATAGATGTTCTTTCTTCCTCATCCGGCCAATATATAAACTGTGCTTGTAAGTTTAAAAATCCATTAAAAACTCTTCGGGTTATCTTGTCAATGGTTCCACCATCACCAACTCCAAAAAACGCTGCAATTTTTTTTATACATGCTCCTTGTCCATATGACCCAAGTCTAAACAGCACAATTGCTAATTGATACTCTATTGGAAATTGCTGACATGAGCGAGGTTGGTTGAATTCTGAATAATCAGAAATCATGCCGACAAGTTTGTAAAACTCAACACGACTAACTCTTAGGATTTCTAAAAATCGATTATCATCTATTTGGGTTAAGATATCAACAGACCACTTCATTGACTTTGGAACTGTGTTATACACTCCTCGGCGGTATGATGAGACCAAGATTAAGTCCTCCATAACTTCATCCATAATATGGTCAATAATATCTTGATCACAAATAGCTGCAGAAAGTTCAGAGCATTTTACATTTGTTTCATATAATCTCAAAATTATACATACCTTGGCATTCTTTTATCTCTTCAAATTCAATTTGATCAATTGCATTTTCAACGAGATTGTTTAGGCATTTTAAGGTGTAATATTTTTTAATTTATTTCAAAAATTCAATAGCACAATGTTTTGTACACAATTACAAATTGGCGGCTAAAAACAAAAATCAGCTGTTTTGATTTGTTTACAATATTCACAAAAAGGCGTTCACGATTCGTTGTAAAAAACCGTAGTACATATACAAGAGTTGTAAATCTACAACTATGAGTGAATACCGCTAATGTGTCACAAATAAAGTGGCATTGAATAATGTTCTAAAGCGAAAAACGTTGTAAAATATTGAACATTTTTAATAAATTAGATTTCTCAAATAATGTTTAATAAAGTAAAATTAGTCTTGTTGGTCTTACTTGAGTTTAAGATAAATATAAATAAACGTTGGTTTAATTTTAATGGTTTTATGTTCGAAGTTTAATTTTAAGTTATGTATTGTCTACAATCGTTCTCAAAGTGAATATTAATTAGGTTAGGTTATGTTGAAAAGAGGGGCGATATAAAAATCGCCACATGTCCGTATGGACATACACTTAAGTCGGGGTAGGCCTGTTGTGCGCTCTAATAACGGAAGTCTAAAAAAGGAAAATTATTCATTAAATTTTGAACAGTTTAAAACTCTGTGCCATTGACAAAATCTCTTAAGTTTTTGAACTCGCTTGCCCTAATTTCTTACTTAATTGGAGGATACAAAAGAACGTTTGTTCTTGCAGTCTAAATCAAATTAACTTTGGTTTTCTCCCCTACTCCAGGTCACGTAGGGGGTGGAAGATACCAAGAAACGGTCCTGACCGGCTTTAACATGGCAAAGCCCAGGATTTATCTTGGTCCCTCTTTCATCTCAAGTGGACACTGACCTCCCCGTGGTGTCACCTGGGGAACAGCCTTTAACACCCGTTAAAGGTAATGAGCTAATATGTGCCGCGCATTCTCCCATAAGAACGTTAAAAACTTGGGTTTGGGCGTCGGGTTAGTAACCCTCCCTTTGAAAAAACAGCTTACTATGAAAAAACGAATGAAAAAACAAACCCCTCTAAAGTTGACGAACCCCGCAAACGTTATAAGGACCATGACCTGCGAATCTGCACCTGGAATGTTCACACTCTTTATAGAGAAGGTGCAGTTTACGCATTGGCAGATGTACTTGAAAAGTACAAGGCCGACATTACTGCCATACAGGAAATACGATGGATTGGGAAAGGCGTCACAACAACACCTAAAGGTGACGCACTGCCATGACACAAAGCATGAGTTTGGTTGCGGATTTGTAGTTGGTCAGAGGTATAAACATCTGGTCCCCAGTTTCAGCCCAGTGAATGAAAGACTTGCTGCAATTCGATTAAAAGCTAAATTCTTCAACATCAGCTTTATTTGCGCTCATGCTCCCACTGAAGACAAGGACGAACAGACCAAAGATATATTTTACGAGCGCCTAGAAGAAACTTATGTCCGTTGCCCTGCCCATGACATTACAATTATACGAGGCGATTTTAATACCAAAATTGGAAAGGAGTATATCTTTGGCCCAACAGTCGGGAAATTCAGTCCCCACAGTGAAACATCTGACAATGGTATGAGGCTGATAGACTTTGCAGCTGCAAGAAACATGGTAGTTGGCAGTACCAGATTTAAGCATCTTGATATTCAAAAGGTATAACGGGTGGTTTTATCTAGGGCTGAGGTAAGCTCAGACGCTGCCAGGGTTGACCTAAGGACCCACAAACCTTAAGTAAAAACACGACTGTTTACAATTTCAATATTTATTATAAAACTGTTGGTGTTGGATATACGAACAATATTTGTGAGGAATATGGATGAGATGTGTGTGTTGATAACCAGTGCCAATTGCGTTGTTGTAATAGGCTCGATGGTAGCCGGGTTGTTGTTGTCGACTCGATGGCAATCGTGTATGTTTGCGTCGGCTCTGATGTATTCGGATGCTGTCGGCTATTCGGGTGACTGTCAACTCGGCAGTCGTCGGGTGTATGGCTCGGCTCTGTGGTGTTCGGATCGTTGTCGGCTCGTTGACAATCGTCGTGTGTGTGTTCGGCTCTGTAATATTCGGATTACTGTCGGCTCGTTGACAATCGTCGTGTGTGTGTGTGTGTTCGGCTCTGTAGTGTTCGGGTTACTGTCGGCTCATTGGCAATCGTCGTGTGTGTGACTCGGCTTGGTAGTGCTCGGAAGAGATCGGTTAATGGGAGCTGGCTAAGAGCATGGAGCTGGCTATGAGCTTAAGCTGACTGTGAGCTGAGAGCTTGCTATGAGCTGGGAGCTTGCTAAGAGCTATGAGCTTGCAAAGAGCTGGGAGCTTGCTATGAGCTGGGAGCTTGCTATGAGCTGGGAGCTTGCTAAGAGCTATGAGCTTGCTAAGAGCTGGGAGCTTGCTATGAGCTGGGAGCTTGCTATGAGCTGGGAGCTTGCTAAGAGCTGCGAGCGTGCTAAGCGCTGAGAGCTTGCTATGAGCTGGGAGCTTGCTAAGAGCTGGGAGCTTGCTAAGAGCTATGAGCTTGCTAAGAGCTGGGAGCTTGCTATGAGCTGGGTCGAATCGTAGCTAACTAGTATGGTAGACTGCGGACGAGCCACACGTCTGTTCGTACTTTGTTCGGCTGGTGATCCACGATTTCGGTGAATAAAACCGGAATACATATTCGGGTAGTTATGCGGAGTGAATGAGAATTGTTGTGTAACAGTGATTGTAGATAAATTCACCGAAGTTAAATGTATCAACTATGCTAACTGTGCACTTGTAGTTGATGGAAATGAATGCGTGTAGGGGTATATGAAACGGTCACGTTACAAAGGGCACCTGGCTGTAGCCAGATCAAAGAACAAGAAATCAAATTGATCACGTTGTGATAGATGGAAGACATGCATCAAGCGTGTTGGATGTATGATCGTTCCGAGGAGCAAACATAGATTCGGACCACAACCTTGTTGCAGCAAAGGTACGTACCAGATTAAACGTAGCAAACAAAGTGCGAACAGACACAACACGGAAGTTGGACATCGGTAAGCTGTAAACAGCCGCAAAATCAGTACTTGTATACCAGAGACCTCCACCAAGGAATCCATGGTATGACCAGGAGTGTCGTGCTGCTATCGAAGAGAAAAATATGAAGAGAGGCAGGGACGTACGCAGGATTTCATTTCGGGGGGGGGGGGGCACAACTTTACCAAAAATCATGAAAAATTCAAATGTTGTGTATCGTTACGTAAAGCTATTTTAAGGGGTTATGGCCACTTATAAGCATGAGAAAAGCCATTTTCATGAATTTATTATAAAAAATCTATTAAACCTTAAGTTACCTTCTCTTTTTTTGAAAATGTTACATTCGAATGCCCGCTTATAAAGCACTGTTTTTAATAAAGCAGTTTGCGGTACCCACTGTAGTTTGAACAAGTAAAAAAGTATCAGTCGGCTTTGCCGACAGAGATATACCCTCAGCCTGTGTATATTGCAACAAATTTTTCCCAAAATACGTAAGTATTTAGGGTGTTTTAAAAATTTTGGGCGTTTGAACCGACGAAAACGTTGATTAGGATTAAAGATCAAAAGTTTTGCGGAGGAGATACTAAAAGGAATGGATCGACATTGACCATTATGTAAATGGATCTCCAGCCACAACATATGGTGCCATAGGGGGTTTTTACACTCTTCGAGCTGTATGCTCAAGAAGTATGGACTTGCCCCTAAAAAAACTTTTACCATCGTAATTGAGGCAGCGAATGCAAGTTGTTCAACAAAAATAAAGTGATTCGAGAGCGTGTCTTAAAGTGAACTTATCCGAAATTTTGTGTGGGAGGTACCGGATTGAGTGGACAAATATAGTCCAAATTTGAACCTGATCTATATCTGGTAGATATATTAGAATGTGTAAAGTATAGACCAATTCGGCCACTCCCTTCAAGAGTTACCGCACGAACAATTTTTCCGAACATTTTTGAACGTTTGTGGGGGAGGTACCTGAAGGAGTGGACCGATATGGCTTATCTTCAAACTTAAGCTGTGTTTGGACAAAATATTACTAAGGCCATATTTTGGACCGAATCGGCAGATCCGTTCGAGAGTTATCTTGCGATCCAACCACTACACTCGGTGTCATAGGGGCTTTTTGCATCTTTCAGGCTATTTTCTCAGGAAGTATGAACTTGCCGCTGATGAAATGTGTACCATCGTATGGAGTTCAGTAAATACAAGTTGTTGCAACAAAAGTCGAAGCGATTCGAGAGATGGCCCTAAACTGAATTTTCCGAAATTTTGTGTGGGAGGTACTCGAAGGAGTGGACCTATTGAGACCATATTGGAACCTGATATTACTCTGGTAGAAAGTTTACGCTATACAAAGTAAGGATCAAATCGGTCACTCCCTTCAAGAGTTATCGTGCGCACAAACTTTCCGAACATTTGCGAACTTTCGTGGGGGAGGTACCGGAAGGAGTGGACCGATGTAGCTCATCTTCGAACTTAAACTAAGTTTGGACAAAATATTACAAAATCCAAAATTTCAACCGAATCGGTTCATCCGTTCGAGAGTTATCGTGAGCTCCAGCCAGCAGGACAGACAGACGGACGGACATGTCTAGATCGACTCCAAATTGTCTGAAACACATTTCGTCCAAACATATTTGGTGTCTAAAATCATTATTTCGATGAGGCACATTTCCATCGTATCAAAGTGTATATACCCTCCTTAGCCTAAAGGCTGAGGGTATAAAAAGAATAAACCGATCAGCATATATTTTTGTGGGATCATTACGTACCTAATAATCTTGTCCATTATCGAAAAGGAATTAAAAAATTCAATTTTTAAAAATTTTGAACAGTTAAAATCAAAATTTCAATTTTAACAAAAACAAAACCCGTGCATAATTGATATTTTTTCTGACTCCGTCAGCAGTTTTTTTAAGACTCTCTCGGTTAAGCACATGATTTATGTGTACAATAGTCCCACAAAAACATCTAAAGTGCCACTTCGAGGAAAAGACGTTTATAGTTTCTATGCTACATACAAAACACAATAAATGTTTCCCTTCGAAAGCTCATATCTCGGTAAATTTTTGTCCGATGGACTGGAAATTTTGGCACATATTCTATTCTATATTTTATATGAAATAATGGTACAAAGTATATAAATTCAATAGAAAGAATTCATAATATTTAGTCCCAATTTACATTAGGCGAGTTTACTTGCGGCAAGTTTGTAGGAGAGACACGTAAGGGGTATGGAAGTGGAAAAAAATTGCTCGTACCGGCAATTTTCAGGCAATTCCTTTTATATTTTTCGTTTTTGACATTATTTTCATTGTTTTGAAAACAAAACTTGCAGAAACAGAATTGCCTGTATAAACGCAAGAGGCAAGTTTAAAAGAGAACGAGAAAAATTGCCGCAAGAAAAATCGTTTAATGTAAATTGGGACTAAGGATACAATTTTAAATATTTACAGAGTAGGATATTTAGAATTGAAAATAGACAATATCGGGCCACGTTCGGTAATGTAGCCATGTAAAATTTATTGAAGTATATTGAAGTTTTTAATCATACAGGTCCACGTTATGGTTTATCGCAGAATTTTACAACAACAAAGAATTGCCGTTGTCTTTGCTATATCAAGATTTTCACTATTTCGATGATCTCAGCCTAATATCGGCTGTCGTCGTTTAGCAGTTTTGGAGATATGGTGCGAAATGTATACAAATTATGGAATTTTTAGATATATTATAAAATGTATTTTTTTTTCATTTCTCCAAATATTTTATTTTGGCCCTTATCTACAGGATTATTCTTACTTTTAATATTATGTTACAAAAGAAGCCTTATAATTTGTTTTCTTAATTGTACGATTAGAAGTTTTTGGACTCGATGACAAACACCTTGATGGACTTAGTTCTATATAGTTTTGACAAATAACAATCGATCCTTATTGAACCCCACATAATTATTCACTAATAATTATTTGAGAGACACTCCTCTCGATAGTTACCGCGCCCATAAGCTTTTTAGTTGGCCACCATAGTATTTAGAGCTTTGTCAGGAAGCATAAACTTGTCCACGAAAAGTAGGATATCGCTGTAAACAAGACTACAAAATGTCCAAAGAATCATCGAACAGTCTTTAAACTGCAGTTATGTTAGACTTGTATAAGAGACCTGAAGATGTTGTCCAAACATATTTTCTTGGACCTTGATGTACTTTTGGAAGTAATCTTGCGAACCTAAGAAATCGAACCTAAGATTTTAGACCGAATCGGTTAGTCCCTTCGACCATTTTAGTGAACATTTTTGAACTTTTATGGCGGAGGTACCGATATGACTTAAATTTAATTTGGACAAAACATTACGAGATCCATAACTTGGACCGAGAGTTATCATGAGTTCCAACCTGCCAGACAAACAGAGATACAGACGGACGGACGGTGATAAGTACTTCCATCTTGGCTGAAACGAATATCGTCCAAACATATGTGAAGTCTTAAATCATTATTTTGATGAAATCTATACAATCCTAGTTATATAATCTCGTAATCTAAAGTTTGAAGTTACTATTATACTTCGGTAATGATAAGTAAAAATCAAGTGACGCACAAAAATTCATTTGCCTTCATTATTTTCTCCTACTGTTTAGCAGCAAATTTGTCTAAAACAGAATAACAAAATTTTGGCGATGGCAGTAAAACAAATTTCTATTGGCTTTCAATATGTAGTCCACGAAGGATTAGGATTAATAATAGACATGGGGTATATTCATTAAGGAATTAGCGTTTGATAGTGGTATGATATGACATGAAGAAGTAATTCAGATTTTATTGGAAGTTTCTCTCAAAAACAGCTTACAAACAAAAATTTTTGAAATATTTTCTTACAAAACTTGTTAATGATGTACATTTTCTGTTCAGAAACTTAAGAAAATATAAGTTTTAATTTGAAATCATCAAATATACAAACATTTTTATGAGAAAAAAATATAATAACTAGTTACAGTAGCTTAAAAAATTTTGTTCGACCAAACCATTTCGGGGGGGCCCGGGCCCCCCGTGCCCCCCCCTGCGTACGTCCCTGGAGAGAGGTATCGGGAGAAAAGGAGAGAGGAGAAACGTCTTTTTCTCGCCTACTCCAACTGACACCAAACTCCAAGGTGTTCTTCTACACTTGGGCATTCAATGGAAATTATGACCTTCGCCCTTTTCACGAAATGTCTGAAGATTCGATTTCAAATAACTTTGTAATTGGAACCCCCTCATTTATTCTCACAACTCCATGTCCTGCTGTATAACAACATGAGTAATATTCATGTGTTATGAAGAGTGATCTTTGTGCGGCGAAATGTTTTTTTGCTCATTCCAGAATTATCAATTTTCTATCCTAAAACTGTGTCGGTTGGTTCCAAGGTTGTTGTTGTTTCAGCTAGAAACCTACGTATAAGCATAGGTTCTTTGCTGGGTTGGCAGCCGCTGGGCGAAACACAATGGTTTCGGGTCAATCGGTACGAAAGAACCCGCTGCCGTGGGCCTTTCCTTTCCGTGCCTTTCCCAATCCTCGTCCCGATAACATATCAGGACAATGGCAAAACATTGCCCACTCCATGCAAACCGCCGCAAAATCAGTACTTGTATACCAGAGACCTCCACCAAGGAATCCATGGTATGAACAGGAGTGTCGTGCTGCTACCGAAGAGAAAAATGTGGCATATAGGGCTACTTTACAATCAGTAGCAACGCGTAGCGCAGGAGAGAGGTATCGGGAGAAAAGGAGAGAGGAGAAACGTCTTTTTCTCGCCTACTCCAACTGACACCAAACTCCAAGGTGTTCTTCTACACTTGGGCATTCAATGGAAATTATGACCTTCGCCCTTTTCACGAAATGTCTGAAGATTCGATTTCAAATAACTTTGTAATTTAATTTATTCTCCCTGTATAACAACAGGCGAAATGTTTTTCGCTCATTCCAGAATAATTAATTTTCTATCCTAAAACTGTGTCGGTTGGTTGGTATTTTCCAGCCCATTTGTTTGTACCAGCTGAATGTAATGTCTTTGATGCGGGGCGTTTAGTGTGATGATACATGCCATGCTACAAGAGAGCAGTGTAAAATCTTCGAATTATCTAACGTTCATTGATAGATAATATCGGTATCGGATGTAGGATATATGATCCATATAGCTTAGGCCGGGGCGATTTGAAAACCTTAATAGGCGGGTCGCGTTTCTGATTCCTGGGATTGTTTTGAGCAAAAAAACTCTACTAGAGCATATGTCTACGGTGAAAATCGAGCCTCCGGATTTTGACTTGAAGTTTCTTATCGACGTTTTTTGGGATATTTTGGCATATAACAGCAAAAACATTGAGATTTTCGATCCAACTTAGTGTTGACACTAAGTAGCCAAAATAGTAGCCAAGACGCTAGAGACGCATTTACAATTGGAGTAATTTAATAGACCAACAAATCGGTCCGCTTGGGATTCTATTCCGTCGACTTCGGAATATTATGTAATGATGTTAGATTTCAATTGCTTATCGTGTTCGTATTCGATATCCGTCATCAAAACCAACCGTTCCCATTACCATATAACACAACTGCATTGCAACGCAACGTAAATTTATAATAACCAAATTTTGTCAAATTACAAAAATATGAAAATTTCCGCGTAACAAAATGACACTCACCAAATGCAGCAGCAGCAGATACAGACCATAAAAATTATCTATTATCTGTTGGGGTATTACAAAAGTGAAATATTATAATGTCTCATTGTATTTCTTCATCTCTGAGATTTATTATTGTTATGGCTGTGAACCATTGTGACAACTCCAATGCAATATTTCATTTTGATTCAGTAGGAACCCACAATGGAATGAAAACAGCTATGAAGGGATATTGGTATGGTAATCGCCAACCAAGTAAGTGCTCTACACATTTACAAGAAAATAACATGAATCAGTTTATTTAAATTATATAAAATATTAAGACATATCGACATTAATTAAGACATATCGGATATTGTTGATGACGATCCTACGTCATTTTTAAGATACTACTCCTCATAATTATGATTTTTAGTAAACAAATGTGTGCCTCGGGTGTTTATGCCCAGCAAGAAAGTGTAAAACGTAAACCAGAATGTCCATAAATAATCAGATTAATATCACAGGAACATTCTGTTAAATATTCTTTGACAAATGTTGCAAATTCTCATCCAAACTTGAAATACCTAACATTGTTGCATGGATTTGGTTTTACCGTTGTGGGGGAACAAACGTTGCATAAACGCAGCAGCATGTGCCTGTGCCGTCACATCAAACCCAGAGGCAATGACTACTCGAAAAAAATTATGTGAAAAAAAACCTAGAAAAATATTATGACAGCGCAAAGCGAAAAAGAGTACAATAATAGAAATATCATGACGTAGCTAAATCACTTTTTTCTTTGATACGAAATCGTTGTCATGAAGATTGCTTTGGTTGTCTGGTAAAGATTTCATTGACGACCAATTGTTGCGTCTTGTTGGAATGAATCAACGTGTTTTTCTCAATTTACTAGGTGTTGTATTAACGACAACAATATGGATTAATGGAGTAGTGGTAGGTAGGGTAATCGATTTAATGATGCAACAAGTTGATCAACAAATCGTGGCATAATAAGGTAAATTAATATCTTATTTTCAGGGGAGAATTCGGTAGTTCATTAATCAATTAAACAATCTCTTGATATCTGTACATACATATGTAAATACTACTTTATTTTATCTGTCTTCAGATTAGGATAAATTATGTTATACAAAGAAGCTAAAAAATGAAACAAAAATACCGCTCGACTATCGATTAGTTGAATAGTGTTAAACGGGCGGGACGTGACGGGTACAAAATGTATATATTTGGTTATAAAGAAAGTCCTACTTTTTATATGACAACTTTTGAAATGACACCCTTCGTTGACAATAATAGCTCTGTTCCTTTAAGTGCCTGAGTCTTCCAGTTTTTACCATTATCTACACTTACTTCAAAAAGCACACAATTTATATGAGAGCAGTTCGCCACTGTTGGGTCACGTAGGGGATGGAAGATACCAAGCAACGGTCCTGACCGGTTTTAACATGGCAAAGCCCAGGATTTATCTTGGTCCCTCTTTCATCTCAAGTGGACACTGACCTCCCCGTGGTGTCACCTGGGGAACTGCCTTTAACACCCGTTAAAGGTAGTGAGCTAACATGTGCCGCGCGTTCTCCCATAAGAACGTTAAAAACTTGGGTTTGGGCCTCGGGCTAGTAACCCTCCCCTAGAAAAAACAGCATACTATGAAAAAACGAAAGAAAAGAAAAACAAACCCCTCTAAAGTTGACGAACCCCGCAAACGTTTTAAGGACCATGATCTGCGAATCTGCACCTGGAATGTTCGCACTCTTTATAGAGAAGGTGCAGTCTTCGCATTGGCAGACGTACTTGAAAAGTACAAGGCCGATTTTACTGCCATACAGGAAATACGATGGATTGGGAAAGGCGTCACAACAACACCTAAAGATGACGCACTGTATTATAGCTGCCATGACGTAAAGCATGAGTTTGGTTGCGGATTTGTAGTTAGTCGGAGACTAAAACATCTGTTATCCAGCTTCACTCCAGTGAATGAAAGACTTGCTGCAATTCGAATAAAAGCTAAATTCTTCAACATCAGCTTTATTTGTGCTCATGCTCCCACTGAAGAAAAGGACGAACAGACCAAAGATATATTTTACGAGCGCTTAGAAGAAACATATGACCGTTGCCCTGCCCATGACATTCTAGGCGATTTTAATGCCAAAATTGGAAAGGAGAATATCTTTGGCCCAACAGTCGGGAAATTCAGCCTCCACAGTGAAACATCTGACAATGGTATGAGGCTGATAGACTTTGCAGCTGCAAAAAACATAGTAGTTAGCAGTACCAGATTTAATCATCTCGATATTCATAAGGGCACCTGGCTGTCTCCAGATCAGAAAACAAGAAATCAAATTGATTATGTTGTGATAGAAGGAAGACATTCATCGAACGTGTTGGATGTACGATCGTTCCGAGGCGCAAACATTGATTCGGACCACTACCTTTTTGCAGCAAAGGTACGCACTCGCTTAAACGTAGCAAACAAAGTACGAACAGACACAACACAAAAGTTAGACATCGGTAAACTGCAATCACAACAGATAGCCTCAGCATATTCCACTCAACTAGCCCAATTGCTTAATCAAGAGCAATGGCAAAGCATTGCCCACTCCATGCCAACAGCCGCATAATCCATACTTGGATACCAGAGGCCTCCACCAAGGAATCCATGGTATGATCAGGAGTGCCGTGCTGCCACCGAAGAGAAAAATGCGGCATATAGGGCTACTTTACAATCCGTAGCAACGCGTAGCGCACGAGAGAGATACAGGGAGAAAAGGAGAGAGGAGAAACGTCTTTTCCGCAGGAAAAAGAGAGAGATGGAAAAGCGGGAGTGTGAAAAAGTCGAGATGTACAGGAGCCAGAATGAAGTCCGAAAATTCTACCAAAGAGTCAAGCATCAAACTGATGGCTTTGGTACAGGCACATCCTCCTGTAGAGACCAGGAAGGTAATTTGGTAACTGATACAGATAGTGTGCTCAGGATATGGAAAGAACATTTTTTTAAAACTGTTGGTATCCAATAGCAGCGAAGACGACGAAGATACCACCAGAAGATGGTATTGAATGTATACCGCCCAGCCAAGATGAGGTAAAGACAGCAATAAATCGGCTGAAAAAGGAGCCGATGGCTTACCAGCCGAACTGTTCAAAACCGGAGGCGACACGCTGATAAGGTGTATTCATCAGCTAGTTAGCACCATCTGGCAGGAAGAACGAGTACCCGTCGATTGGAACCTGAGTATCTTGTGCCCCGTCCACAAGAAGGGAGATAAGACTGTATGCTCTAACTATAGGGGCATAAGTCTATTCCCTATTGCCTACAAGATCATTTCAGGGATATTGTGCGAACGTCTAAAGCCTATGGTTAACGAGATAATTGGACCATACCAATGCGGCTTTAGACCTGGCAAGTCCACCATTGACCAGGTATTTACAATGCGGCAAATCCTGGAGAAGGCCCAAGAGATGCAGATCTACACCTACCACCTTTTTGTCGATTATATTCAAAGGTATTCAAGCCATGTCTGAATTTGGTATCCCCGCAAAGCTCATCCGGCTTAGCAAAATGACTTTAACTGACACGAGGTCCTCAGTTAAAATAGGAAAGAACCTCTCCGAAGAGTTTGGTACCAAAAGAGGTTTCAGACAAGGAGACAGCCTTTCGTGTGATCTCTTTAACATCCTGCTGGAAAAGGTTATACGAGAGGCAATCGTCAAAAGAAGTGGCACAATCTACACCAATAGTCACATGTTACTTCTTATGCTGATGATATAGACATCATAGGCCGATCATTAAAAGAAGTAACTTATACCTTTCTCGAAGGAGAATCTGCTAAAGTGGGTCTGGCGGTAAACGGTGAGAAGACAAAGTTGATGGTGTCGACGCGCAATGCGTCCATTGAGCTCGACACCGACTGTGGAAGTTGGTTCCTATAATATTGAGGTAGTAAAAGACTTCGTCTACCTCGGCACCTCCGTAAACACAACAAACGACATCAGTTGTGAAATAAAAAGAAGAATTGTATTGGCCAACAGATGCTACTTTGGTTTAAGTAAGTAGTTTAAAAACAAAGCCACATCTCGTCAAACAAAAATAACGCTCTACAAAACACTGATACTACCCGTGCTGATGTATGGCTCCGAAGCCTGGGTACTTGCGCAAGCAGACATGGCAGTGCTTGGTGTGTTTGAGAGAAAAATTCTTCGAAAGATGTACGGACCAATCTTCGTTGACGGTGAATATCGACGTCGCATGAACCACGAGCTGTATCTGCTATACAACGACATCAATATTGTTAAACGTATCGAGATGCAGCGATTGCGTTGGCTAGGCCATATCATAAGAATGAGCGATGATGACCCCGCTAAAAAGGTATATAAACACGGACCGCTTGGAATAGATGGCGCAAACAAGTGGATGATGAGATGAAAAGGCGCGGTATTCCAGAAAGCGAAGCAACAAATAGAGAGAATTGGAGATCTTTTCTTAGTTCGGCCTATAGAACAAATGTTCTGTAATGGGCCAGCTAAGTAAGTAAGTAAGTTCACCACTGTAACCATTTTTTGTCAGTTTAACCATTTTTTAATACTTATTAAGAAGCTCTAAATCCATTTTAGTCGACTTTGGTCACAGTTAGTTAAAGGTACAAATCAAATATCGACTTTTGACCTTGTTTACGTATCCTTAATATGAGCAATAACGAAGATTTTTTTATTGCAAGAACAGACGCGAAAGCACGACCCAACTAAATCTTTACTGTATATTGTCATCGAAAACCTTTCAGAGAAGCCTTTCGATTATAAAATGTTTTTAAACATTTGTTTTATAAGGAGGCGATACAGTCAGTACGCTATCCCAATTTGAACTTCTATATCTCCACAAGTAAAAAAGTATCAGTCGGCGATAGAGATATTCCCTCAGCCTGTGTATATTGAAACAATTTTTTACCAAAAAACGTATGTTTTTTTTAAATTTTGGGCGTTAGAACCGACAAAAATGTTGATTAGGATTAAAGATCAACAGTTTTGCGGAGGAGATACTAAAAAGAATGGATCTCCGGCCACTACATATGGTGCCATAGGGGGTTTTACACCCTTCGGTCTGTTTCCTCAAGAAGTGTGGACTTGCCCCTGAAAAACTTTTACTATCGTAATTGAGGCAGCGAATGCAAGTTGCTTCAACAAAAATCAAAGTGATTCGATAGCAGGTCTTAAAGTGAACTTATCCGAAATTTTGTTTAGGAGGTACTGGATGAAGTGGACAAATATAGTCCATATTTGGACCTGATCTATATCTGGTAGATATATTAGGATGTGTAAAGTATGGACCAATTCGGACACTCCCTTCAAAAGTTACCGTACAAAAAATTTTCCCCACATATTTGAAATTTTGTGGGGGAGGTACCTGAAGGAGTGGATCGATATGGCTTATCTTCGAACTTAAACTATGTTTGGAAGAAATATTACTAAGGCCAAATTTTGGACCCAATCGGCAAATCCGTTCTAGAGTTATCTTGCGCTTCTACCACCTCACACGGTGTTATAGGGGTTTTGTGCAACTTACAGGCTATTTTCTCAGGAAGTATGGACTTGCCCCTGATGAAACTTGTACCGTCGTGTGGGGGGCAGTGAATACAAGTTGCTAAAACAAAAATCAAAGCGATTTGAGAGCAGGTCGTAAACTGAACTTATCCGAAATTTTGTGTGGGAGGTACCCGAAGGAGTGGACCGATTGAGTCCATATTGAAACCTTATCTAAGTCTGGTACACATTTCACGATGGGCAAAGTATGGTTACTCCCTTCAAGAGTTATGGTGCGCACAAATTTTCCGAACATTTTTGAACTTTTGTGGGGGAGGTACCGGAAGGAGTGGACCGATATAGCCCATCTTCGAACTTAAACTAAGTTTGGGCAATATATTACGAAATCCAAAATTTGAATCAAATCGGTTCCTCCGTTCGAGAGTTATCGTTCGCTCCAGCCAGCCATACAGACAGACAGACGGACGGACATTGCTCAATCGACTCCAAATTGTCTGAAACACATTTCGTCCAAACATACTAGGGGTCTAAAACCATTATTTCGATGAGACACATTTTGTCCGTATGAAAGTGTATGCTGAGGGTATAAAAATGGTCAAAACTACGAAAATTTCATACAGATAAATCTTGTAGAAAATTTTCAAAGCTATAACATTTTCTCTAATCCCATTTTTATCGGACTTGCGGTTTACAAGCAAAATCGTGAAAACATAAAAAAACCTAAAAATGTGAACTTTAATCGCAATTTATTTAAAAATTTTATTTTTCTAATCTATGGACATTGTAGTGTCAGAATCAGCAAAAACTTCACAGGTGTAAGCTACTTTCTTTTAAAGTGGGTACAGGCGCACCGTGACTTTTGAAAATTATTATTTAAATAAATAGATATTGAATTTGTATTTATTCAAATCTTAGCTTGCCATAAGAAAGGAAATGGTCATCGTTGTTAACTTTTCGCCATTTCCGTATTCAAATGTATTCCTTATTAAAAAGGCCACATTTGAATTTCATTCTCTCCATTCATCCATATGCTGCAGATGATTATTCCTTTTTGTTGGGCATTTAAATAAGAATTCATAAAGGCGTTTTGAATATGAACATGTTTTTCTTGCTGCTGCCATTAGTTCCCATGAAGAAGCATAACTGAATAGTCATGTTCTACCCTTTAACAGTTGCTTTATGATTTGGTTATTTTGCATTTGAAATGCTTCCTCCTTCTATGCATCTGTTCTTGAATGGCAAACCACCCGTCATAGGAATAATGATCCTGGAATAGAGAAAATTGCGATATGCAAATGCAGCAGTAACAGCAGCAGCTGTTGTTACCGCCAAAGAAGTTATAACCGAATTCAACTACCATGGCCTCACATGAACTTTGAGGAGGAGAAAAAAAAAAACAAAACATGTACCAATGCCATGTACTCTACGAGTATACATACGTACGATAATGTCTTCATTAAATGGTCTGACTTTGAACCTCATACAAGAAAATAACTGGAAAATATGCAATCTTACAACGACTATGGTAGTTGTTTTCAATAGGAATTTACCAATTTCGTGCAGAATAATAGAAGAAGACCTTCGATTGAAATAACAATGTGAGTTGTTGAAAACGACATCGTGGTATGAAACTGCTGCTAATGACATTGCAGCATAACAAAACATAGAGAAACAAATATAAAATCACTACTGTTGAGATGGCCAAAAATGATGGTGCCGATGACATTTCTTTATCTAAGTTTCCAATTACGCTTCAATTTTTCGAAAGCAATATTTTGCCAAAACCATTGAAACTCTTATTGTTTATCTTATGTGATATTATTCACTAAACATTTTTGTTAACAATATTCCCTCCCCACTCAATATAATTGAACTATAACTAAGCAGTTACACCGACATCTGTTGTGTGGCCAAAACAAACGAAAATGTAGGTCAGTTAGCAGCAATGATATCAAGAAACAAAAAAAAAAAAAAGAAACAAAGCTTTATCGTAAAGAAATCACCATTGTGATGATGTCCATCGTAAATTGTTGTAGTTGCAGCAGTGATGATAATGATGTTGTTTAATTTGCGATTTCATTTCATTTGTTGTACTCGAACCCATCATTACTCTCTTCAAAGGTACAATAAGTTTTCAATAGACAAAGGCGACGTTGGCTTTTTTCGTATCAAAAATCCATTAATCTGAAAGTAACGACGACTACGTATAAACAACGTTGAACTTAAAATATGAAATTGATCATGAAAAGAAATCAATTCCCACACCGACACTTTGAATAATGAAAGTTTAACATGCGGAATTGAATTTGAATGAAATGAAGAAAAGCTTATTTTCACCTTGCATGATACGAGTCAATATCGGTCTATTAATGCTCATCAGTGGCGGTAGGATAAAAGTAGAAGAAGGCCGGAAGAAAATTGTAACAGTTAACTACGAAGATTTTCATATACGTACATGAAAATAACATTTAAAAGGGCCAATTCTTATGTATAAGAATGCTGAATATATTAAAATAATACAATGCAGGAAATATTTCATGGAAAGACGACTGATGTTTAGAATGCTCTACTATCGATTTCATATAACGATTAAACGCATGCCTCCTTCCATACTGATTGCCAGTCTAGACAACATGAAAACAGTAGCAAAAACTCCTCAGCAAAATGTCGGCTTACGATTCCTGAGTATTTTCAGCTTATAAAAACTCATCGTCACGTTATGTTATGAGACACGTCGCACATTGTTTCAAAAATATTTTTTTTAAATTTTAAAATTGGTTTAAAAAGTAAACAAAATACTCCTTGAGTTTTCATAAACTCGTATATTTAAAAAATGTCAATTTGTTTAAAAAGCGATAATTAAAATGGGAAACGTTAAGAAAAACAAGTAAAAAAGTATCAGCCGACAGAGATATACCCTCAGCCTATGTGAAATTGAACTTTCGTCTACGGACAGATCGAATATATTTAGGGTATTTTCAGAATTTTGTGGTACTTTTTGGACATATGAACTTGCGAAAAAAACGTGGATAAGGATTAAAGTGCAGTTTTGCGGGGGAGGGAATGGACCGACATAGTGCACTACGGAAGTGCATCTTATTTTGAGAGTCATATCTTTTCGATAGATATCCCGCCCACTAGTCATTTCAGTGGGTTATCGTACACCTGTTGGACTAGTATGCGAGGAAGCATTGACTTGTCCACGGAAAACATAATATGTCTGTAAACAGGACCATAAAGAACATCATCGATATAAATTTCCAAAGGATCTCCGAATTTGCAAACCTGATCTATATCTGGTAGATATATTAAGATGCGTAAAGTATGGAACAAATCGGTCCTTCCCTTGAAGAGTTATCGTGCGCACAATTTTTCCGAACTTTTGTGGGGGAAGGAGTGAACCGATATGGCTTATCTTCGAACTTAAACTAAGTTTGGACAAAATATTATGAAGGCCAAATTTTGGATCGAATCGGCAGATCCGTTCGAGAGTTATCTTGCGCTCCAACCACTACACACGGTGTCAAGGGTTTTTTTTACCCTTTCATTTCATATTTTCTCAGGAAGTATGGTTTTGCCCCTGATGAAACTTGTACCGCCGTATGGGGGGCCGTGAATACAAGTTGCTACAACAAAAATCAAAACGATTTGAGAGCAGGTCCTAAACTGAACTTTTCCGAAATTTTGTGTGGGAGGTACCCGAAGGCGGGGACCGATTGAGTCCATATTGGAACATATAATTTTGGTAGAAATTTCACGATGTTCAAAGTATGGACCAAATTGGTTACTCCCTTCAAGAGTTATCGTGCGCACAAATTTTCCAAACATTTTCGAACTTTTGTGCGGGAGGTACCGGAAGGAGTGGACCGAAATAACCCATCTTCGAACTTAAACTAAGTTTGTACAAAATATTGCGAAAGCCAAATTTTGGACAAAATCGGTTCATCCGTTCGAGAGTTATCGTGCGTACCAGACAGACGGACGGACATTGCTAAATCGACTCCAAATTGTCTGAAACACATTTCGTCCAAACATACTTGGGGTCCAAAACCATTATTTCGATGAGGCACATTTTGCCCGTATGAATGTGTATATACCCTCATTAGCAGAAATGCTGAGGGTATAAACACACATTTTTATCCATGTAATTTCAATAAATTTAAAAAAGTGGCGGGACGTGGCGACTGCAATAGAACCGAAAGAGGACACTCTCGGGTACCTTTCTACGAATACGAAACTTTGTTCAATGCTGCTCCCTAAATGTTCTACTCCACTAAATTTGGGCAATTTAGTAATGAATATCCCACTTCGTGTAAACGTTACGGCAATTTATTACAACGGTTCATAAAGGCAACAATCCTATTGTTTCCGAGAAATAGATATTTCTTACACCAGAAATTTGCAAAAACTACGTATTTTCCCAAATTAGGAAAATTTTCGTTTTAAGGAGCACGGCACACAGCATGCCTTTCAATATTTCACCTAGTTTTTTGTTTTGCTTAGTTTCAATGTATTTACTATCTAATCGCATGTTGAAATCAGGGACGTACGCAGGGGGGGGGCACGGGGGGCCCGGGCCCCCCCCCGAAATAGTTTGGTCGAACAAAATTTATTAAGGTACTGTAACCAATTATTAAATCTTTTCTTTGTCATAAACATTTTTTATGTTAGGAGATTTCAAATGAAAACTTATATGTCTATCTTATATATGTGATGTTTCTGTACAGAAAACGTACATCAAGTCAAGTTATGTAAGATTTTTTTTCAAATTTTTTGTTTGTATACTCCTTTTGGGAGAAACTTCCAATGAAATCTGAATTACGTCTTCATGCCACATCATTCCACTATTCAATACGAATTCCGTAATGAATATACTCCATATTTGTTATGTCTTATTCAAGCTATATTGAGGTCTCGAGGCTTTACACTCATCCTGAATCCAAAATAATTCAGTATTGTGGGAATGGAAGTGCATGAAAAATGTGTATTGGACAAAATGTATGAAGCGTTCTTCGTGGACTATATATTGAAAGCCAATTAGAAATTTGTTTCGCTGCCTTCACCACCATTTTTTTTACTTGTTGCTAAACAAGAGGAGAAAATTATGAAGAAAAATGAATTTGTGTTCGTCAAAATCTGCTAAAATCTGCTATATGTAGCATACTCACATGCATTTTTTTCCCTATAATTGCACATATCGTTTTTGAGTTATGCCACTCTTTGAGTAAATGAGCGATATGTTTGGACGGACAGCCCGTCCGTCTGTATCTCAGTTGTCTGTCAGGCTGGAGCGCATGATAACATCCGAACGGATCAACCGATTTGGTCAACGTTTTGGATCTCGTAATGCAAAAACTTTCGCTAAAATGGTAGTAATCGATTCGATCTGAATTTTGCACATCGCAGTATTTCTTCCAGAAATATATCGAACCCAAAATTGATTATATCGGTCCAGTTCTTCAAATAATTTTTTTTCCAAATGTACAACAAGTTCCAAGAGAATATGTGTGGCCAACATCTTCATGTACGTCCATCTCAAAATTCAACATAAGTGCAGCTTAAGACTGATCCTTTGGACTTTTTTGACATTTGTAGTCTTGTTTACTGCGATATCAAATTTTGAGGAGGAAAGTCCATGCTTCAAAGCTCTAAATACTAAGGAGACCAACTGAAATGGCTTTTGGGCGCAGTAACTATTTATAGATGAGAAAAAAAAATCGCCGGAGGAATTTTCAAATAAATCGCGATCAAAGTTCACATTTTTTGGGTTATTTTAGGTTTTCACGATTTTGCGTGGGAACGACAAGTCCTATCGAAATGGGACTAAAGAAAATGTTAAAGAGGATTTGCACTGCTACAACATTTTCCTTAGTTGCCTTTCGATAGGACTTGCCGCTTCCAGCAAAATCCTGAAAATCTAAAATGAACCTAAAAATGTGAAATTTGACCGCGATTTATTTAAAAATCCCTCCATCTATTTTCCCAGGTGTAAGCCGTTTTCAACTGAAGCTAGTTAAGGACACCATACATGACATTGTTTTATAAGAAGGCGATACAGTCAGTGCATTGTCCTAATCTGAACTTCTATATCTCATTTTTTAGTCCCATTGCGATAGGACTTGCAATTTCCAAGCAAAACCGTGAAAACCTAAAAGACACCTAAAGATGTGAACTTTGACTGCGATTTATTTAAAAATCCATCCAGCGATTTTTTCTTGTTTTTGGATTTTTCTCATCTATGAACATTGTAGTTTCAGAAACTGCAAAAACTTCCCAAGTGTAAGCACCTTTCAATTAAAGTTAGTTAAGGCGTTCTTTAACATTATACCAAAAGTATACCGGAACAACAATCATGAAAATTTTCGACTTATATTATTTTGTCACGACTTAGCTAGAGTTTGCCAATTGGTTTCTGAGATATTTGATCGACCATGCAGTGGCTTTGTCCAAACATGAGTTTTGTAGTCTCAAACAGAACTCTGAGAAGGATTTGGAGTCTATGAAACGTAGTCTGTATCGTCCGTTTTTAAATTTCTAAAGTTTTTAATTAATCAAATTTGGCGTTTTATGGCATTAAATAATAGTTTATTCTTAGGTTATCGACACAATAGCTAGATATAGAAGTCCAATCTGTGCACGGAGATTCGTGTTATTCTTCTTTTTAAAGGTAATTAATTTATAGAAGTCGTATGGGTATTTCGACATGTAATTAAAAAAATGAGGCGTTATGTTCGGGTCGAACTATACCCCTATACCCTATAACTCCTGTATAACTCAATTCGTCCTACTCGCGAATATAGTTAAGTAGGGATTGGATTAAAACGTGGATATATTTTAACCACTTTCTGCATGGAGGCTCTTTCACAAAAAGGAATCCCAAAATCTGTATTACAGCTGATATTCTAAAAATTAGATTAAGAGCTTTGAAATACTGAAAATCTTGCGATAGCAGAAATAATGGCAATTCTCTGTACTTTTAAAATTCTGGGATATACCATAACGTTGACCTATATTTTTTAATCATATAGGTCCAAAATACTGAAAACGGGGCGCAACTTTTATATGGCGACTATACCAAACGTGGTTTCAATTTCAATTCTAAATATCTTATATTTAGCGTATATTTCATACTCTGTAAAAAGTTAAAATTGTATCCTAAATATTGTGATCTTTCTCTAATGAATTTTTATACTTTGTGTCAATATTTCATATAAAATCAACAGCAAAACCTTAAAAAAGCTTTACGTTACCCTACACACCATTTTAAAATTTCATGATTTTTGGTCAAGTTGGGCCCCCCCCCCGAAATTAAATCCTGCGTACGTCCCTGGTTGAAATTAACAACCGGTGACGACAAAAAATTGGGGTTTTGGCCGGGAAATCGATTTCTGAACAACTTTGCGCCGTTCGGACTCGGCTACAAAAAAGCCCTTATCATTTAGCAAAATATAGTCTGGTCGCATTCTTTGACAAAAAAATGTTTCGCCTGTCCTTTCAGGTATTTTCGGTGGAAAATATTTCTTAATTGTCATTTAGAACTTTGTTTCTCTCAAACAAGTGGTGTGGGTTA
The DNA here is from genome assembly GCF_047663935.1 of Musca autumnalis. Classification (NCBI taxonomy): domain Eukaryota; kingdom Metazoa; phylum Arthropoda; class Insecta; order Diptera; family Muscidae; genus Musca; species Musca autumnalis. The sequence continues at coordinate 1,354,433 of NW_027411755.1, read as the reverse complement.
CGAAAAACCCTCTTTTTCTGCGATATAACCCCTAGGCTTTTTGTTCATAAAAAACAATGCATACATTTACTTGACATACTTGTTGCTTATTCTTAGAAGCATTGATTTATTATTTGTCTTCCCAAGAAAACCTTTGGGGAAATTAGCTTTAAATAAATCAATAAACAATTGTTACAACAAACTTGCTCGTTTGCGTATTATAAATTGATTGATTGGTTGACTAAATGCTTTAAAAGATAGAATAGGTACCGACATTGTTGCTTTTTGACAAAACAAAACAATGAAATACTTTCAGGGGCTAATATTTGACTACATGTGTAGCACACCTTAGGGAGCACATACAGGTTTAATAAATTCAATTTTATTGACATTTATTCGAGTCGAGTAAATGACAATCAAATTATTTGCATTTTCACTTCATTATTCAACAATTATAGAATACACAAATGTTCATAGCAATTAGCAATGGTGACATATATTTACATATTTGCAAATTACACCGAAATAAGGCTTTTTAATTAAGCGGCTTCACTTTGTGCACAGTCAATTTGCTGGCTGCCCTTTTATCTGCGGCATATTATTTCCAGATGAGTAATAGTTTGGAAAATTAATGAGACAAAATATATTATCACGTCTTATGTTTTACATTTAAGTAAGGCACTTGTCTTCTAATAAGATTTTTTAAATGTTTAATTTATGAATCAGAATTTCAATGGAAATTAAACGGTACAATATTGGAGTTAATTAAATCAGCTAAACTTTTTAATACTACAACTACATCCCTAATTATATTCTAAAAAGCCTACCTTTAGGCATTCGTGGAAATAATGGTTATAACTAGCAATTTTTTGGTCCTAACGTAAAAAAAAACAATTATGAACAATTGTTGGAAAATAATAACTTAAAGTAACCCCAGGGTATTGTGAAACATGAAAACAATTAGCTGTGAGCCAATAATAATTTTTTATATGAATAAGTTAAGCCATTGTCATGAAGGACATATTTTTTGTTTTTTTTTTTTTTTTTAATATATTTTCTAATTAGATTATTTTAACATTGTGCTATTCAAAAAGTTTGTAAATAAATTTATAACATTATTACAAAGTATTAAAAGTAGATAGATGAGATACATGGGTGCCACCGTGGTGCAATGGTATGCACACTCGCCTTGCACGCTAAAGGTCGTGGGTTCGATTCCCCGGCCAGTCAACATCAAACACTTTTCAACGGTGGCAAAATACCCCTCAGTAATGTTGGCGACATTTTCTGAGTATTTCAGCCTTGTACAACTTCTCTACAAGTGGTGTCTTAGGATACGCCGTTCGGACTCGGCGATAAACAGTAGGTCCCATATCATTGAGCTAATATGAATCAGGGTTGACTCATTGATATGAGAGAAGTCTCCACTGTCCCGCCTGGGATGTTTGTGGAACAATTATTATTATAGATGAGATACATTTTATTATTTATTTATACCCTACATATTACATGACTGGAAGGTATGACATGAAATACATCTGATACAACATGAGATAAGCATTTCATAGTTTCAAAATGTTCTGAAGAATTGCTGAGTTATGTTTCAATAGTTTAAGAGTTATTGACCTGAATTCCAGAAATTATATAATGTTTTCTATAGATAGATAAGGTTTTTCTTAATTAGATCGTAGGCACCTAAGTAATATTTTTTAGGACTACAATATTGATAATGATAAAGCTTCAATCAATAAAAAATGTACTTTAGTCCGGTTTAGATAGGTTTATAAAAGTTAAACGGGATCTGAAAGAACCTAACGCAACTAGGGTTTTCGTAGTCTCCTTACGATTGAGCACTTTCAAAAATGCCTATTGGCAGTTGTTTGCATTTTAAGTGTGGTGCAGTATAATTTGTGAGAATTTATTATTCGAAGGAAACATGTCCATATCACCGAGTCCATTTTTAATTCTCACATAATTTTTGTTAGATTTATAGATCCGTAAAATTAAAAATTTCCAATGCCACTCATTATGCCGACCGTATAACACTATACCTTTTATACATGTTTCCTATGTAGTTTATGAAGATAGAGTGTCCATTTAATGTCTGCCCTCCCTTATATTTGAACTAGCTATTGCTATTTTACTGGTAGCAGTAATCCGTTTTAAATCTCCTCAATATGCGATTTTTAAAGTTTTCACATTTTGTTTTCATTTGGTGGCACAGTCTGACCCTCCCAACTACAACATTTCTAAATCATAAATCAAAACAAAATTCTGTTCTTGTCATAAAGCATTTGTGGCGTTTACAAAGCAATCAAAAATAAACTGCAAATATTTGTTCAGTCAACAACAAAAAGTTTCGGGCTTTTTTTTTTTGGTTTTTTTTTTTTTTTTTTTTGGTACAAAAAAGAAAAACTCATTGTCCAATTGCAATGTAAACACATCGAAGTTGTAGTCACTTTTCATTACCTTTTTTGAAAGTGGACAAAAAAAAAAAAAAGAAACGGCAGAAAACAACAACACAATATTCTGTTATTGTCACAAATGAAATCGTTTACTAAAGGAGCCACTGACTAATGATTTGTTTTTTTTTTGTTTCGATAATAGCTGCGGACAATACACAAACAATTTTTAAGTATGTCTCCAATTCTATTTAAAGGCTCAATGGAAGTAGGGGTTTTCAGTTAACAGTCGACTTGCACAATATCAACAGAAGCAAATTAAACGCAGTTAAATTAATCTATCAACACAAAAATAGTAAAGACATTAATAAAATAAAGGATGATTATTGAACCAACTAACATAGTGGGGGAAATCATTGGCAAGACGGATCCATTTACAAAATACATAGCTTTAATAATTTGAACTCATTAATCCTGCTTTACTTAAAATGTCCTTTCCAAAATGCTCTTGCCAAGTTTTGAACATGTACAGAAAAACGCAAAGAGAGAAGAATTATTACAATTAACAGCAAATAGAGTTTTTCAAATTTGTTTCACATACATTTTCTCTGTGATGTTATGTCTTATTTATATTTTCATACAATCGTCGTAGAACACTGTAACCAGAAAATTACATCTATTAAAGCAGATACTTCATATAATCAGAATGTTAATTTGCATCGATAACACCATTGATACATAACATGAAAAAATATGAAGGGGTTCTGATGTTCCAACTCGGGTTTGGTACCTTAGGATCCTTTGTGTCATTTCATTTGTTGATTTTGTAAATGTAAAGAAAATGTGGTTTCTTATATTTTCAACTTTAAATGGGCATAATTTATGCCAGGAAGCATGGACTTGTCCATGGAAAACATAATATCGCTGTAAACAGGACCACAACGAACAGCATCGGTATACATTTCCAAAGGATCTTCGAACATACCCTAAACTGCACTTAGACCCAAATGTTGAATTTTGTGAGGGAGGTACCCAAAGGAGAGGACCGATATGCTCCATTTTAGAATTTAAACTAAATTTAGATAAAACATTACGAGATCCAAAGTTTGGACCAAATTGGTTGCCCCGTTCAGGAGATATCGTGCGTTCCATTTTAGTGTCATTTTTTAAATATTGGGGGAAAGTACCGGAAGTTGTAGGCAGGTATTGCCCATCTTCGAACTGAAACTAAGTTTGGACAAAATATGACGAAGGCCAATGATCAACTGATTTGGATTAGTTCGAGAGTTATCGTGCTCTCCAGCCACTACATAATATATGGTGCCATAGGGGTTTTCTTACACCTATCGGGCTGTTTTCTCAAGAAGTGTGGTCAGGTCTGCAGGACTTAAAGTGAACTTCTCCGAAATTTTGTGTGGGATGTACGCGAAGGAGTAGACAAATATAGTTTATATTCGAACCTGATCTATATCTGAGAGATATATTGGGATGTGTAAAGTACAGACCAAAGTGTTATCGTGCCCACAATTTTTCCGAACATTATTGAACTTTTGTGGTGGTGTACCTGAATGAGTGGACCGATAAGGCTTATCTTCGAACGTAAACTAAGTTCGGACAAAATATTACGAAGGCCAAATTTTGGACCGAATCGGCGCTCCAACCACTACACACGGTGTCATAGGGATTTTTTGCACCGTTCAGGCTATTTTCTCAGGAAGTATGGACTGGCGCCTGATGAAACTTGTACCGTCGTATGGGGGACAGCGAATACAAGTTGCTACAATAAAAATCAAAGCGATTCGAGAGCAGGTCCTAAACTGAACTTTTCTGAAATTTTGTGTGTGAGGTACCCGAAGGAGTATTTTAGTAGAAATTTCACGATGTTCAAAGTTATCGTGCGCACAAATTTGCCGAACATTTTCGAACTTTTGTGGGGGAGATACCGGAAGAAGTGGACATAAATATATATAACCCATCTTCGAACTTAAAATAAATTTGGACAAAATATTACGAAAGCCAAATTTTTGGGCCGAATGGGTTGATCCGTTCGGGAGTTATCGTGCGCTCCAGGCAGACAGTCAGACGGACGGACATTGGAAAATCAACTCCAAATTGTCTGAAACGGATTTCGTCCAAACATACTTGGGGTCTAAAACCATTATTTCGATGAGCCACATTGTGTCCGTATGAAAATGTATATATCCTCGTTAGCATAAATGCTGGGGGTATAATTATAGAAATTTGAAAAACGATAAGTTCTAGGACAGAGAAGCCATTACATAGTCGATACGTCCGAAGATTTGCTTTACCACCAATGAAACCAGGTAACGTAATTTGGTGACTATGTGGGTTCGAGTCCTTGGCTTTCCTTTTTCACTTGCAAATAATTTCCGATCATCAAGCTTAACTCTAAACGATAAAATTAATAAAAAATCATTAAAAATGATCTTTGCCCTTACAGGCAAAATTTCAAAAAATAAAAAACAGGCTGAGCCCGGCTGGGATTTGAACCCACGTCCTTGAAAACATATCAAAAAATGTTGTCACGGCGTGTTAGCGTTCAAAGCCAAAACTCATAACTTCAAAGGCAGCGCAAAAAAAAAGCGTTTGTCGTGAAGAAAATACATTTCTGTGGCCAAGTATCCGCGTAAATGTACAAAACACATTTGCATTTGAAAAACGATAAGTTCTAGGACAGAGAAGCCATTACATAGTCGATACGTCCGAAGATTTGCTTTACCACCAATGAAACCAGGTAACGTAATTTGGTGACTATGTGGGTTCGAGTCCTTGGCTTTCCTTTTTCACTTGCAAATAATTTCCGATCATCAAGCTTAACTCTAAACGATAAAATTAATAAAAAAAAAAAAATAGAAATCTAGAGTTGTGCAAATCTCGTTCAATTGAACGAGCCGGTTCACTATCTCGTTCAATGGACTCCAGTAGTTTGTATGACAAAATTTAGTATACTTAATTTCCCACGTTGGTTTGTATGACATTACTCATAAGTTTTTGAACGAGGACAGTAAACTATGAACGAGATTGCCCAACTCTATAGAAATTTAAAAAAAATTAAGTGACCCAGAGAAACCACAAGTGTTTTCGTCATCCGTGGAATCCAACAAAATCGAATTGGTATACCAGAACCTCTGCATAATTTTGCAGAAAATTTCGCCTACATTTAACAACAATTGTTAGGTTTGAGAGATACATAAATATCCTCCAAATAAAGTAGCCCAATTAACTGGGAAAAATGTTGAACTTTCTTAACAAATATGTAACAAAACAAAAACACGAATAAAGATAAATATGCTTAAAAAAGATAAATAAATGTTAAAATCCCTGTTTGTTTGTTTGTTCACAGCCATTTATGTTACCAAATTGTCTGGATAAAGGCAAAGTCCTTAAGTAGGCGATAATGTACTCGTCTACAAGGAGAAAGAAAATCTTTTTTAAACTTTGTCTAAACAAACACAACAAATATGCCTAAGATCTGAGCCACAGGTGTTCGTTCATATTTACAAAAGTCTACTTTTTATGCTTAGCAGCACATTTATCTTTTCTCCTGCCAAGACATTAAGAACAACAGGAAAGTTTTTCCAAAGAATAAACAGTGTGGAATTTGTCAAATAAAAAAAGCTAAAATAAATTGTCTACCTCCTCATCGACTTAAACTTTTCGCAAGAGAAAGACTTCTTGGAATAATTATGTTGACCGTTATGGTGATGTAAATTCAACGAGTCATTTATTTTCTCATGTTGTGATGACAAATTTCATTGGACACACCCGTCACAGCTACCACCACCCACCTTCATTATGAATAAAATCAGAAAGCGTAAAGTAATTCATTGTTAATTAGTTTTGCTCATTATTTACGTGCCCTCTTGAATAAATATGATGGACTATATTTAAAATGGAAATAAATCAAAAGACCACAACAGAGGTTGTAACCTGAAAATAAGATGTTCATTTTGTCATTTCTTGAGCTTTTTCAAATTGTAGGCATGCAACCCATACATGTACATTCCCGCGTACAAAATAAATGTGAATGTATTAATAATTATATTTTCCATAGTCGCACACATTGTGAACATCAGACCACCCTTCCGATGTGTTTGCTCAAAGTCGGAAGTTCTTCCCGACGTGTTGTACCGACTTTTGTACGAATTCTGACCGATTTGTCTGGGAGATTTTTTTCTCCCATTGAAAGGATTTTTTCTATTTTCACTTGTGCTATACGTTAACAATATAGTTTTGATAAAGTACGAACAAAAAATAACTATGTAATTAATTAAATTAATTGAGCTATCATATCCTAAGGAATTTGTATTGGAAAATCGATGCCTCACACATCCAAGCAATGTGAAACGATCGTTTCGCTGGAAGTTATTCTGCTCATCGGGCATATCAAATGTGATAGACAAAATTCGATTTTTGATAACCCCTTCTTATAGGAACATTACGGCAAATTTGTAGATATGAAATATTTTTTTAACAAAATCTGTCCTTTCGTTTTAATAAGACAACAGAAAAAATAACTGTTCGGCTTTTATTTTCTTGAAGAATTTCTGTATCAAAGACAAACTGGAATTTTTATTTCGCAGGAGATTTGCAGCCGAAGATGATATGCGTTCCCTTCATTTTGTATGCTGACGGTTGTTTTTTTTTTTGTGTTTTAAATTTTCTGTTTCGTTTGTTAGTAGTTTTTGAGGATGTGACATCACTTTATGGGGTTATCCCTAAAAAATCATTTTTCATCATTTTTTTTTCAAAAAACTACAAATATTTTTAACATTTTTAAGTAGTTCTTTCTTTTATCTGAAAGAGCACATCTCATACTACTTTTGGAATTTTTGTCGTTGAAAAATATTGCATAGTATTGGGGTAAATGGCTACCCAGCAAAACTTCGGATCCGTTCGTCATTATTAGACAGCGGAATCCCATGCAAATGCATATATGGTTAGGATGGTCGTAGAGAAAATCTGATTAGACAGAAATTAGTTTTATTACAAAATAAAACGAATTAGTCCCAGAAATTTTTGCATATTTTGCATATCGTGCATATTTTGACATATTCTTACATATTTGCATAAAATGAGCATATGCAAAAATATATTCAAGGATTTGTGGTCTAAATATCCCACCGAAATGGCTGAAATTTGGTATTAAGTCTTCGTTAGGGGTATGAAACTTTACAACTGAAATCTGTCCGCATAAGTTCACGTCTTCATATAGCCCCCATAGAACGGTACCTACCGATATTCGGTATTTTGAAAGTTGTTGCCTCAATATCCCACCAAATGACTGAAAATTGGTATTTAGTCTTCGTTGGGGGTATTAAACATTCCACCTGAAATTTGTCGGCATAGGTCCACGTCTTCATATAGCCCCCATAAAATGGTACCTCCCGATTTTCGGTATTTTTAAGGTTGTGGCCTCAATATCCCACCAAATGACTGAAAATTGGTATTTAGTCTTCGTTGGGGGTATTAAACATTCCACCTGAAATTTGTCGGTATAGGTCAACGTCTTTATATAGCCCCCATAGAACGGTACCTCTGGATTTCTGATATTTTGAAGGTTGTACCCTCAATATCCCTCCGAAATGGCTAAAATTTGGTATTAAGTATTCCTTGAGGGTAAAAAACTTTCCACCTAAAATTTGTCGGTTTAGGCCTTCATATAGCCCCCATAGAACTATACCTCCAGGTTTTCTGTATTTTATAGGTTGAGGTTGTGGTTATACATTTCTCTATTTAATTGACTTGTCTGAAGACAATTTTAAACAGAAAAATTGAACACACAAACATTTTTGTACCAATTATTGAGATATTTGTTGCATAAGAAAATATGTAAAATGCATAAATTTTCCATATGCAAAAATTTATGCATTTTGCATAATTTTGCATATTTCATATGTTTCGATTGCAATGTAATCAGAAGCCAAAAATATGCCCAGACCCAAAATTTGACATGAATCGGACCAAAAATAGGGGTTGCATAAAATTCCGCTTTCTAGTCATTATGTAACCCATTACAAAGTAATGTAAACAAAAAATTACTAGGCACAGAGCGGTTGTGTCCGACTACTAATCCGAGGGTTGTGTGTGCAACGCTCACCGTCTGCCGGGTACTTTTTGTAAAAAAACAAAGAACAGTTGGTGGTGCACATGTAAGCGTTTAAACATTCCTTAATGGTCGTACGCGTGGCCTAGTGTGTAGTGTGTTCTGCAACAAATCAGAAGTTCGCATGATCAAAAAAAAACATACATATGTTTTTAGCTTATTTTTCTACTTCCAGCGGCCATGAAATAACTAGTTATTCTAGTGGTTGTAGAATAACTAGTAAATCAGTGCGACATGTCCTTGTTAAAATAATGGGTTAGTAGGGAGTTTTTAAGTAGTTACGACTACCAATGGTTACTATAGAATCCCATTAATTAGTAAGGATTTTTTGCTGGGTACCTCTGCGATACCCTTTTTTGTAAAAGCGTTTCGCGGTGCCAACGCTAGCTCAAAAACGGATGGGCCAATCTTCGCATTTTTTGTAGGTGTTTTAAGAACCTAAAATCTTGTCTTTAAGCGAAACAGAATGATAAAAATTATATTAAAAACATTGTGAACTGTCAAAGACAAAATTTGATCTTAACGAAAAAATTGACCGTGCACAAAAATTAAAAAAAAAAAATCTATCTCGCTTAAAGACAACCTTTTTATGTATTTAATAAGCTCACCAAGCCATATGAAGGTCGGTTAATTCATTTTTGAGCTATCATTGGCTCCGGCTTCATTTCGAGAAACACGCGTTTAAAGTTTCTATGTTACATACAAATCACAAAAATTGTTCCCTTCCAATACTCCTATCTCAGCCAATTTTGCACCCAACGACTTGAATTTTTTTTGCAACATACTCTATACTACCTGTACTTCAAAATAAGCCAATATTTTTTTCGACTTTTTTGAAAGTAATATGTGGAGTAGGGATATAACTTTTTGCACTTTTTTGCAAATATCAAAAATACCACCACATAGCCGTCGTGTAGAGCATGAAAAACTATTATGAAATACGGTGTCAATTTTTTTCTACCGCGAAAAAAGTTTCCGCACCAAATGCATTGAAGTTCGGTAATGCATTTTTTAATTTTATCTGTCATAACAACATATTTGCTTTTCATTAAAATTTTTATTTTTTTCTAATCTAATTTAAAATCGTTATCAAAGCGTTCTGGACCAATTTGTTCTAAAATCGCGCCATTTCGGACCATATTAGGATTTTTTGACACTATTGCAATTTTTGGTTTTTCTTTATAAACTCGTGAACTTTATGTTTATATTTTTTTTAACCTATCGGAGAAGAGAATATGAAGTCATTTGCAACTACAGGCTGTTTTTGTTGACTTTGCCTGTGAGAATTGTATTTTTTTCTATAAATATTTATTCAAACAAAGCAAATTTAAAATTATAAGTAGAAAAAGCATCAAAAGGGTTTTAGTAATCAAAGCTGGTGCGGAGACTTTTTTCACCGAATAGATCTTAGAAACGCGTTTTCATTATTAGGACAAAATTCCCCACATGGTACTGGTGTTGTATTTTTGTAGAAAACAAATACGATTCTCACAAGCAAAGTCAACAAAAACAGCCTGTAACTTTCGCGAATTCGTTGCAAATGACCCCATATTCTCTTGTCTGATAGGTTAAAAAAATGTAAACATAAAATTCACGAGTTTATAAAGAAAAACCAAAAATTGCAATAGTGTCAAAAATCCTAATATGGTCCGAAATGGCGCGATTTGAGAACAAATTGGTCCAGAGCGCTTTGATAATGATTTTAAATTAGATTACAAAAAAATAAAAATTTTAATGAAAAGCAAATATGTTGTTATGACAGATAAAATTAAAAAATGCATTACCCAACTTCAATGCATTTGGTGCGGAAACTTTTTTCGCGATAGAGAAAAATTGACACCGTGTTTCATAATAGTTTTCCATGCTCTACACGGCTATGTGGTGGTATTTTTTTGGTTATAGCCCTAATGTGGAGGTAACACCGTAATATTTTATAAGACTATACTTGCGAATTTTGTCCCAAAAATTGGCAAACACTTTAGAATTTTATAACATTTTACTTCCGAATTAGGACCAATGTCTGTAAGAATGTCCTTTAATAAATCATATATCCATACAATATTTCATCAGAGTCCAAAAGTCGGCAAAAAAGTCGATATTAAAGTTGACAAGGGCTGGACAATCGTTTTTCTCTAAAATGTATAGTTCTCCTTTCTGTCAAAATGTCAAATCTTCCTATCTTCTAGACTTCTCCTGCATGAAAAAAAAAAGATTATACAGACAAAAAATTCAAGATAACTGTTCTATTTTTCTGAACGGAAATTTGTTTTTGCTACATACAGTTTGTCAAGTAATTGTTTTCGAACCATGAAAACTAACATTTTTCTGTATTAATTTATGAAAAAATTGTTGATAATTGTGATAAAAATGTCGGGTTTTTTGCGAAAATTGGTTGGACGACTTCTTTAAGACAAGATTGGATGTATAAATAAAAAATAACACACATAGTCCAACAAAAAATAACGAAAACCAATAACTACATGTAATGCAAGTTGTCAAATAAATGTTTTCGAAATGTAGTGGAGGCTCCAATATACCCCATATTTTCGGTAAATACTTGAAAATCAGCACAGTTTATGAATTTTATTTTTAACAGGGAGTAACTACTAACAAGTATCAACAATATTAGGCATGGAATATCCGTACTAGGAGGGTTACCATATGGACCATGGGAGTATCAGGTCATATTACATGTAAACAGGGTCCTATAAGTTTTAAACCGCAATATCTGGAAACTAAGACGTTTTATGAGTTTTTTTAGTTCACTAGGATGGATTGCCAACAACTAAAACAAATATTACCTTCAGAATAATTAAATCGGGAGGGTTGCCAGATGTATGAAAAAGGTACCAGGTTATAAAAACAGTAAACGAGATCACCTGTGTCTCAAAACAGGGCACCTAAGTTTGTTGTTAGACTTAAAATTAATAAGGAGATAATAACATTTCACGAAACTATCGGAAATACCGCAGTAAGATACTAATATTGCTTAGAAATGTATGGGATACAGATCTCGACAATGTTCAGAAATGCCTACTACGACATATTGGACTCACTTCGTGTACTCTGCAGTACTACTGTTGCATATTTTTTAAAAGGAAAATAATGCTGACGGCAAAATAATGCTTCAGTGTTACCATGTAAGCCAAAAAACTTGGAGAATTCCTCTGAACTGGCTCTAAACAGTTGAAATCGGATGTCCATTATAAAATCAGTATAGACTGACAATATCTTGCATATGTATTTCTACGCGATATTTGTACATTTATGTCATATTTTGGTTTGTTTTGGAGAATTGTCTTGTCCATTAATTCAAATTGAGTTAAATAAACAAATCTTAAGCCCTGGTTATGGATTCAGTTGGTCCCATTTACTGTTTATATAACCTGCTACCTTTTTCGTACATCTGGCAACCCTCGTGATTTAACTATTCTGAAGGTAATATTTATTTTAGTTGATGGCATTCCATCCTAGTGAAATAAAGAAACTCATAAAACGTCCTAATTTTCAGATATTCCCGGTTTAAAACCTATAGGACCCTGTTTACATGTAATATGACCTGGTGCTCCCTTGGTCCATATGGTAACCCTCCTAGGCGGATATTCGATGCCTAATATTGTTGATACTTGTTAGTAGTTACTCCCTGTTAAAAATAAAATTCATAAATTGACCTGATTTTCAAGTATTTTCCGAAAATATGGGGTATATTGGAACCTCCATTACATTTCGAAAACATTTATTTGACAACTTGCATTACATGTAGTTATTGGTTTTCGTTATTTTTTGTTGGACTACGTGGTTTAACTTTTTATTTATACATCCAATCTTGTCTTAAATAAGTCGTCCAACTAATTTTTGCATAAAACCCGAAATTTTTATCACTATTATCAGTAATTTTTTCATAAATGAATACAGAAAATGTTAGTTTACATGGTTCGAAAACAATTACTTGACAAACTGTATGTTATTAAATTTGAATCTTATTGAAATAAAAATAAATAATTAAAAAATCAATTGAATATGAATCCAGTACATAACTTTAATTTTGCAAAACAAGGAGATGTTATTTTAAGAACAGACTTTGATTGCATTAAATTGTTGTTCAGGAAATGAAAATTTCATACGAAAAAATATAGGAAAATTTACAAAACAAAAAATCCTGTAGGCTAACATCCCCACAGCTAGCAGGCAAACAGCTGAACTATAAAAACATGCCAGCCACAATACCAACAACAAACAGACGCCCAGAGAAAAGTATTACATTCGTTGGTATGTATTTATGTTCATCATCAGCTATGTATGCATAAATTCAATTTTTTCAACATATCATTGATTCGAATGCCAAAAGGCGTTTGCACCAAACATCATAGATTTTTTCCTGTCATTGAAAAATGAAATTATTGTGTATGGGTGGGTGGTTGAGTGTGGCAGAGAGAAGAGAAACAGTTAAAGAGGTGTGTGTGTGTGTGATGTGTAGGCAAATACTCATGTCATTCATAATGTTGCTTACATCCTGGTTCATTGATTGGACATAACAAATCAATTGAGCAGAAACTGTAACCGAATAAAGCAGAGCACATGGAAAATAAAACGACAACAAAATTATTCTGTACTTTCGCTTTTAATGTGAATAAAAATATCGTATCCTTATTCTCGCATTATCCTCTGGTTATGTGAAGCGTCATAACAATGGATACCAAAAACACGTTGTCGAGGATTAAATATGCTGTTGTGTGTTTTTTTTATGTTTTATTGAGTTTACATACAAACACACTTGTGCGTCAATATATCCCTTTAAAGGAATAACAATGGATTAAAACTGATACATACAGTTAGTCAACTATATTATTGCAAACGATGCATTTTTAAAAATTTTGATGTTTAATTCGGAGTTACTGCAAGAAATTCTTTCAATAATGTTGGGATTTTTGTAAATATCTGTTGATTTACCTGTTAACGACAACATCAAGCCGACAAATGTAGAAATCGGTTGAAAATAACAAAAACAACGGGCAAAAAAGGATAGGTACCTGCTTTTTGTGGTGTCAACTAAATAATTGCAAAATGAATTAATGTGCAATAAACTCGGGGGTTTGCCCCGCGATTTTTTGCATTTAGGGATTTTTAAGACTTTTATGGTATGTAGACATGTAGATCCATAATTTTTGATCATAAATTAATTTTTGTGTGTGTAACATAGACGGTATATTCAGAAAAAGAGAAAGTCAGGTAAACGGTTTCGGAAAATATTCTACATTTTGTCTATTCCAAAAATTATAATGGTAAATCCGAAAGAGAAATCCCTAAAATCACCTCTCGTAAGCTGAGAAGTGTATAGAACATTATATACCGCACCGAGAAAGAACCCAGGCTCGAACTGAGGGCTTTACATGGCAGGTCCAAAATAGTAACCTCACGAATTGACTGTAGAATGATTAAAGGAATTAACGAAATATCCCAAAGCAGCACCAGAAAGTAGCTTTTTCTAATTAAAAATGATTTTGGAGTAAGTGTGTCACATGAAAAAGTCAGAAAAGTGCTACATAATAACAAGCACTCATCACGAGTGACTAGGTAAAAATCACAATATATAGAAACTATTCAGTCTTGTTATAGACAACTTTTCCCGCCATCTTTAGTATTGGGATGGCGTTATATTTTCTGATGAGACTAAAATTATGTTGTACTATCACAATGGACCTCAAAAAGTATAGGGAAACCATTGAACGCCATGGAAAACAAAAATGTAATACATACCGTAAAGTTCTGAAAACTGTCAGTCATGGTATGGGGTTGTATACCAAGCAGTGACGTTGGTAAAATCCTGATTTTGGATGAAACAATGACATAGGAGGTTTATTTAGATGTCTTAAGAAACGATTTAAGCAAAAACGTCAAGAAATTTGGGCCTGTTGGCCATGAAAATTCAAACAAATTGCAATATGAGTACTACCAAGACAACGACCCTAAGCATAAATCTAATTTATGTAGGACCTGGTTGTTATACAACTGTACCAAAGTCATTTACACCCCGTTCCAGTGTCTAGATATTAACCCTATCGAAAATTCATAGGTACACCTAAAGGAAAAAGTCGGGAATAGGTCGCCCACTTACCTGGGGGACTAAATAAAATGCAATAAAGAGGAATGGCTAAAAAAATACCAAAGGAATATGACATTCCGAAACTTATTTATTAAATTCAGATACGTTTACAAGCTGTTTTTGATGCCAAATTTGGGAATACGAAATATTAGAACCAACTTTTCGAAAAATACCGTGAAAGACTGAAAAGTTGTGCATTTTGCAATTCTTTAGTTGACAGTGCAAATAATGAGTTTTACTCATTTTTGTTAATTTTAAGAAAATGTTTAGTGAAATTTAGCTACTTTTTATTTTATTATATTAATAAACATGTGTAAGAATTACATTGTTAACAAAAATATTAATAATGATATTTATTTATAACAATAAAATGATGTTTTATTTAAAATTTTGTAATAATTTTAGTTTTGCAATAATTAAGTTGACTAACTGTATATACAGGCAGAACCGAACAAGACATACACTACACCTGTTGTATATGAAAATTTTATGAAAGAAACTGTGTTGGAAATTATAATTTCGTGCAAAGGAAAATTGGGTAGGAAAGGAATTTGCCGTGAAAAGCGCAAATATAAGTGTTAAGTTATATGGAGACATATATATATATATGGAAAGATTATTAACCTTATATTCCTCCAGTTGTGATTTGAGACACGTTAACAAATGTCATAAATATGTAGTTATTTATGTAGGGTATATACACGAGTACACATACACGTGATTGGATGTCCATATAAATACATTATTGACATCCTACGAGAAGAAAATTGCTGTCAACATGGGTGGAGGCTGAAACAATTTTAGCCACAAACCACCGTAATGTTCCAGGTCACCACCAATCGGTGTGATAAATATTAATGAAATCATAAAGTGCCACAGAAATGAATGAATACATGTTAATAATTAATTTAAATTAATTACAATGGCTTTTTGTATTTAAAAAGTCGATATTAATATGCACTTTAAAATACATCATCATAATACAAGTTTATGTGTATACCGCGATTAATACGGCCAAATGAGATTTTAATGACATGTCTCCCCTCTTTTCTTATAATTATTAATTATTCTCGTTGCAAAACGTTTGTTTGCAATATCAGACAAATGATGTGTATACCACGACTGTATTATCCTATAGCAGTATATAATGTTTATAAGGAGGTAAGGTGAGGCTGGTGGGCAAAATAATTAATATGTTGTTACCAGGTGCTGTAAATGAATCGTCGGTATAGATAGGTGGGTTGGTGGGTTGCAAGTCAGGCAAAAATCCTTTGTTATCAGTTATTGCCTTAACATCCTTCGCTCTATTTACATAATTACAAATTGTTATTAGCTTTCTGTTTTTGAGTGTATGTGAATATTGTTAAGCTATTAATTACAATAATTGAATACCGTCAATATGCATTCTTTGCCATTCTTAGAACTGATTATCACATGAATCTTCCTTAGTAAAGCATCAGATAAAAATAAATAAATATTGAACTCAACCCCCTTTTAATATAGACAGGAATACGACAAGTCGGAACGAGGTATGAGGCAAAAAGGCTGTATCATCATCATGCCCAATGTTCATTGATATGCCTTATCAATTATTCTTCAAGGAAATGGTACTCACTAATCCATCATAAGCAGAATGAATAGAATATATAAATGCAATGGAAAGATAAAAACTAAATAATTAGTATTGGAAAGTCATGGTAAATTGTCCAAAGTGGATAAAGAGGTTATGGCCACTTATTGAGCACTAAAACGCCATTTTTCGTTAATTTTCTACAAGAAATCTACCTAACTTTTTTAAAAGATATTGTTTCCACCTGAAATGTCACAGCTTGAGCTACTTTCGGATTTTTTTGTTGAAAAATATTGCACAGTGTTCTGACAAATGGCCACCTACGAAACACTGTTTCTATTAAAGTAGTTCGCGGTGCCCACTGTAGCTCGAAAACGAATAAACCGATCTGCCTAAGAACCTAATAATCTTGTCTATAAGCGAAACGGAAATTAAAAATATCCATTTTTAAAAATATGGTGAACTGTCCAATTCAAAATTTCGATTTTAACTAAAACAAGTAGAAAAGTATCAGTCGGCTTTGTCGACAGAGATATCACGAATATTGTCAATTATTTCACATTCCATTTCAGAAAAAAAGGATAAATTTTTTTCGCGCTACATCAACGATTTTTGATATGCAGGTTAAGAAAAAAATTCCCAGTACGAATCTGGTCGCGAGCCAATTTTTTGTTGTTGCGGACAAAAGTTATGGCGCTTTTATTTAGCTTTCTAAGAAAGAACATATTATAAAAACGCTAATTATTTTAATGAGCACAATTGTTACAAAAAAGCTCTCTCGAAGTGACTTCATCGAATAGATTGCATAATACCTGCAAAATGTTACACAGAATTCGCGGAATGTACATAAAATTGATAAATTACTGAATATAAGTCAACTTTTTCAAAATGAAGGCCCATTTAGTGGTCATAAAATTACATAAAAATTTTTTGTGGATCAAAACTTCAAGGCGAATCAAATGAGACTACAATCATACAGATTGGTGTTATAGTTTCGATGTTACAGCCAAAATAAGCACATATTTTGGTCAAAAAAATAATTTTTTGTTTGAAAAATATTTTTTCACATGCATTATGTAGTAGAAAATATTGAAAAAATCTATAGGAATACTTCCATCATTTTGCTTAAATATCCCAATAAAATGGACTGAGTTCGCTTTATTGACATTCGTATTAAAGCTTTCACATTAGGGAAGGCAATTGGGTTGATGAGGATATATCTCGAAGCTTCTGAAATGGAAATAGAGGTCAAATAACCCATTTTAATTTATATGCATTTTCAAATACGTGTAAATCGCGTAATTATCAAAATCATTTTGTCCGCATGTGATTTTCATGTACAGCAAGACCATATCTTTTAATTTGTAAATATTTTTCGAAATTTAATTTGAAGGCTAAGATGTAGCATCGGCTGCATCTTAGCACTAAAAAACCTATAAAATATCGCTAATTTGCGCAAAGTGCATACAATTTTTGTCCGCATCCGATTTCAGAGTCCACGATGAAAATCTACATCGATATATATCTATTTGAAGGCAATCAATCAAGAACCGTGGATGTAGCATCACACACTATTTTTTTGGATAAAATGAATGTAGCTTCCATATCAGTGAAATTTTCAAATCTCTGCTTCCGCTAAAACGAAGATGCTGCACTAGTTTTTTCATTGCAGTGGGAACGACCCGCAGAAAACGCGATAAAATACGCGATATTTTCAAAAACAATTTTATGTGATTTTTCTACTTTGGAATTTCTCGTAACTCGCGTTTTAGTAGATGGATTTTCACGAGGAATGATTTATTGGATCCGGAACGTAAAAAACTAAAATGTGCAATGGAGTACGAGGTATTCTAGAGACAATTGCAAATATTAAACCCAAAAAAAAATATGATTTTTAGAAAAATGTTCGCACAAAATTTCCGCATTTGGATGCAGATTTCTATGAAGATGTGCAGACTACATTCACAATATACGTATCAAATAACTCAGAATAGCGAGTTCTACAATCCTTTATATGATTTTTTGAAAAACCTGTTTGAGGAATGAAATTAGAAGAAAATTTCAAAAAACACTGTAAATCTGGCTTCAAAATGTCAGCATCATTTAATGGTAGAAGCAGTTCAAATTTTGAAAAGTAACACATTAGTGAGATGATCCTTATTTAGTTTGCTTCAACTTTTACTTTGACAGGAAAATCGAGAGAAGTGTGGTTTACTCACAAATCGAGAGAAAACAAAAAAATACATGTTGGCTTCAACCCATTTTTACACATTTTTTAACATAAATGTAGTCACAGCTTCCACGCAAATTATTTTTTAAGGCCAATATTTTTTGCCACTTCCAAAAACATTTCATTTTATCCAAAAATATTTAATTTGTATAATATATAATCACAAGTCGCGTGTTCTAAAAGTGTAAACCTTGGCTTCAGCTATGTTAAATTTTCAAAAATATTGGTGATATACCCTCAGCCTGTGTGAATTGAAACACTTTTTCCCAAAAAACTAATGTATATAGGCGTTTTAAAGAATTTTGGGCGTATGGACTTGCCGACAAAATAAAGAAATGGACCGACGTAGTCCATTTTGGAAGTGGGTCTTATTTTGGCTAATATACCTTTCGTTGGACACCCTATAATTTAGAGCTTTTGGACCATTATGTCAGGAAACATGGGCTTACCCACGAAAAACATAATATCGCTGTAAACAGGGCCACAAGAAGTACCTTCGGTAAAAATTTCTTAAGGATTCTCGAACAGACCATTAACCGCACAATAATGTTGAACATTTGTTTAAGTAGTACCCCAGGAGCGGACCGATAGGGCCCACTTTTAAAGATAAACTAAGTTTGGACAAAATATCTCGAGATCCAAAATATGGACCAAATCGGTTCCTCCGTTTATAAGATATCGCGCGTACCATTTTAGCGAATATTTGCCAACTTTTGTGGGGGAGTTGCCGGAAAGAGTGGACGGACGTATAAGCATCACCTTACGATGCCCAAAGTATGGATCAAATCGGTTACTGCCTTCGAGAGTTATCATGCGAACCATTTTAGCGAAATGTTTTGAAATTTTGTGGGGAAGGTACCCGATGGAGTGGGCGATATTGCCCATCTTAGAACTTGTTTTAATTTTGCGCAAAATATTACGACTGCAAATTTTGGATAGAAATTTTTTATCCGTTGGAGAGTTATCGTGCGCTGCCTCCACTATACATGGCGCCTTAGCCGGTTTTTACAGATTTCGGGCCATTTTCTCAGGAAGTATGGACTTGCCCCTGAAAAAGCTTGTAACGTCGTAAAGGAGGCGACGAATACAAGTTGCTACAAGAAAAATCAAAACGATTTGAGACGGGGGTCTTAAACTGCACTTTTCCGAAATTTTGTGTGGGGGGTACTCGAAGGAGTGGACCGATATAGTCCATATTCGAACTTCATCTATATCTGGTAGAAATATTACGATGTGCAAAGTATGGAGCAAATCGGTAAGTCCCTTCGGGAGTTGTTTTTGTGAAAAATGTTTAATTTTTGTGGGGGAGGAACCCGACGGAGTGGACCAATATGGCCCATCTTCAAACTTAAACTAAGTTTGGACAAAATATTACGAAGGCCAAAATTTTGGACCAAATCGGTTATTCCTTTCGAGAGTTCTCGTGCGCTCCAGCCAGCCAGCCCAGACAGACGGACGAACATTGCTAAACCGACTCCAAATTGTCTGAAACGGATTTCTCCCAAACATACATGGGGTCTAAAACCATTATTTCGATAAGGCACATAGCATAAATGCTGAGGGTATAAATATTGATAGTTTTTTGCCATAAATACGTCAAAAATGGTTTAAAGTCTCTCGCTTAAGAACAAGCCTATAGATAGAGCGTACAGTCTTATCACCTTTTTGTGGACGGGACACAGAATGCTCAGGTTCCAATCGCCGGGTACGTATTATTCCTGCCATATGGTGCTAACTTGCTGATGGATACACATTATCAGCGTGTCGCTTCCGGTTTTGAACAGCCCGGCTGGTCGGTTTATTGATGTCTTTAACTCATATTGGCCGAGCGGTATACATTCAATACCATCTTCGGAGTTTAGATCTTTTGTATCTTCTTCGTCTTCGCTAGTATTGGAAACCAACAGTTTGGAAAAGCGCTCTTTCCATATCCTAATTACACGGTCTGTATCTGTTACCAAATTACCTTACCTTTCTCTGCAGCAGGATGTGCCTGTACCAAAGCCATCAGTTTGCTGTTTCACTCTTTGGTACACGCAGAGAAAAAAATATGTTTGATCCAACAATATTCCAAGAGCAAAATATGTATTGTTAACATATTGTTGGATTCCTTATGTAGTATTGTGAATCCAACAATCGTTTTTGTTAAATCCAAAAATAGTTTGTGTCAACTTAACAATATTTTTCTCTTTTCTTCGAAATTTTTTTCTCTTCTCTCGCTATTCGATGCCGTGTTGAAAAAACAATTTTGGTGAGTTGTGGTGTTTGTATGACATGCTGCCTTTATCTTTGTTTTTGTGTGTATGTATACCAACAATGAGATTCTTGTTTTTATTTGTTTCATTCTTCTTCTTTATTTCATTCTTCTTTCTTTTCATGTTTGTTATGGTGTTTAATTATTCCTTATGTTGTGGTGGCTGCTTGTGGCTTTTTGTTAGTCTTTGTTGTCAGCTAAAGTAGCAAACCATGTATTGCGTTCATCAATGCTCGTAATATTATACGCGATATTTATATCAAAGTTGTGTGGAAAGTGTATATGAGAAGTATATACACTCAAATCAAAAAATTTAATATCTGGTTTTCAGGGCTGACAATATGTTTTGTAAAAAAATTAGAGTATGATTGTTCCTACAATCGGTATTGTTAACGATTTTTACAATATTGCGGAAATTCGAAAGTTGTTTTTGTTTTCTATGTTCGGAACAAAAGATGGTATTTTTGGATTAGGATTACAATGTTTGTACAAAACAAACACATTTTTGGAACCAAAATGTATATTTTTGTTCCAACAAAACCGAAAAATATTTTTTCTCTGCGTGTAGAATTTTCGCACTTCATTCTGGCTCCTGTACATCTCACACTCCTACTTTTCCATTTCTCTCTTTTTTCCTGCGGTTAAGACGTATCCCTTCTCTCCTTTTCTCCCGATACCTCTCTGGTGCGCTTTGTCTAGCTACGGATTGTATAGTAGCCCTATATGCCGTTTTTTTCTCTTCTGTAACAGCACGATATTCCTGGTCATACCATGGGTTCCTTGGTGGAGGTTTCTAGTATTCAAGTATGGATGTTGGGGCTGTTAGCATGGAATTGGCATTTTCACTCCCACTCTTATTTTTAAACCCCGAGTACTCGCTAGTGCTCCCAAATAAAACAAAAGAGTGGAGAGTAAACTTCATTTAAAACTCGTACTCTTCGAGTACTCCCACTCGCAGGTACTTTTCACTCGCGAGTAAAAACGAGCAAATCGGACTCTATGCTCGAACTCTTCGAATACTTACACTCGCAAATCGGAGCTCTGTCCTACATTTTGTTAAGAAGTTCCTTTCCTTATTTCCCAAGGAATTTCTTTATTTCTAAAGTCAATGTGGCGACGAAAATCATTTTTTTCTGTATCATGACAAACACTCGGGGAAGTGTGTCTGGTATCCTTACGACATGACAAAGTTATTTGTGTAGTCTTTGGTCGGATCTACATGCTCATATAAAAATATGAAACAAAATCTTGCAATTAACCCTCAAAAATTGTATTCGAAAAATGTTGAGTTATTTGGTTTGAGTCACAACGTCGCGCCTATGTTTACATTAACTAAAAATCATACAATATTTAAACAAAAAGTTGCCCCTTTTCCTATAAGTACTCGTAAATGCCAACTAAATATTTATCTCCAATGCTAAAATAGTGGAATGAAAACACTCATTTGATTGAAAACCCACCAACAGACGTCAACACACAATGCATAACTTATGACAAAAAAAAGAACCGCAATACATATTCTAAAAATAGAAAGTGTGATTTTGTAATCAAAATCCCCAAAACGATCATCATTCACAAGTTGCATTCGTGGTGTCGTGTAAATCACTTGCAAACGCTTTGCCACAAAAAGAGCATAAAAATGACTAAACGTAACTATACACCGAACACAAGGAAGAAATACTGCAGGATAACAAATAAAAACTGCAGATTAAATATTTATTTGCAAAGAGCGGCTATGCCCTCTGTGTGGCACACCAAGAGCATGAGGGTACAACGAACGAGGTGGTTGAATGAATTCAACAAGAATGAGTGGGTGGGTGACTGAAGTATCCTTAGGCAAATGTGAATGCGGCAAAAGAGGCAACCTTGATCTCAACATGGTACTCATGGCAGAAATACGCACCTTCACCCCACATCCACAACAAAGGCATTGTGTTATGACAGTCACCTTCGTATAGGCATTTCATAGTCACACAAAGTCCAATGGACAGCCATAGACATACAATCACATGTGAACATATGTATGTATGTGCGAAAGTGACATACAAGCTTTGTTGTATGCTATGGGTAAAAATCCTTTTTATAGCATTTATAAATGAAAGTCAAACAGACATATGACTTTTAAGGGGGCCACAACGTGCACACACATACACTCAGTAGTCACACATATCCCTCGTGTGTGTTGGAAAAATCAAAAATTCAACAAGTTGTTAGCTGACTTCTCTTCAGCTTATACATTTTGTGTCGGTCTATGTTAGACATGAACGAACATTGAATAAGGTCTTAGTTGTGTAGAAACTGTTGCTTGGAAATACTTTTAAATGCTCACCCACACAAACAGAGGAAAGCGAATCTGTTGTATTCATCATGGTCTAATGACCTTCATTTATTTTATCATTCTCTTCTTGTCAGATTCTGGGTAAGGAAATTGCCCGCACATCTATGCTTTCCCTTGCATCGTTTTGTTAGTCATTCGCCTTCGCCTTTTGTCCTTGTTCAGTTTTCATGGTCCCTTTGAAGAGCAAGCAAACGAACAAAACACAGTTTTTCTGCTGTTGGTTAAGTATCCGTTTTCTTTTCTCGCTCTCTCTTTCTCTTTCTATTCTCCCCTTCGAAATTTCTTGTCAGATGAGGAAATATTTCAAGTATTCTGTTTCAATAATGGTCTGCTAAGGTAAAATGTGCGAAAAATACCTGGGCTTATGCCATTGTTAATAAAAGGATGAAGATGATGATGATGAGTTCTTCAACAAGAGTATCTCTAATTGCATAAGTATGCCTTTGTGCATTTTTTTGGAAAAGAGACTAGAATTACAACAAAGAACAACAACGATTTTCCAGAAGAAAACTTATCAAACAAATAATGAAATATAATAATATATAACTGTCTTTAAGACATTAGTGAGAAATATTAATTTGTTATATATTGTCATCTGGAAAACCCAAAGGCGTAACTAAAAAAACATAAGTTTACAGTAGAAGAAAAAACGTTATAAAATGAAAACCTTATTTTTTTAAATATCAATCTTATGAGGCTGAACACTTTGGGCATTATCAATCAGTTATGAGTAAGCAATGACACCCAAACCGCTGAAACGCTTTGTTTTGGAACAACATTTGCAATGCTTCCCGATTTTGGAAATTCCATTTCTTGCTTTGTTAAAGGTAGAAGCTTGAAATTTTGCAAGAGCGTTATGTATCAGATTCAACAAAAAAATGCATTTTGGAGTTATGTCTTCAAGTATTTCATGTGACGATATGTATATAGGTTGCTTTAATTTTCACATGCTTGCCACGCATTTAATTAATTCAGGATAACAATCCTAGAACGCATTTCTCTTCTTTTTTGCTTTCCCCTTTATAAAAAATTTATTATCTTCTTAACTTTAAATAAAATAAAGACCCTAACGAAACTAAAAGCGATTTTTTCTAAACGATGAATTTTACTTCAAATTAAAGCAATCCCCGGCCATAAGTCCCTCCGCAATGTTTCTTCCTTGCCCATAGCATAATTGTTTTTTTTTTCTTGTACTTCAAACAATAGCAGCCTTAAGACGTTTAATTTTAATTAATAAAATATGATTTTTTACTGCTACCTTTGATTTATCCACCACCCGCTCGCTCATCGATTAGATGTTTTCTTGAGTGAATCTGAGACCAAGGAAAGGAACGAAACAACAATTGAAGCCACAAAAATATGAACTTGCTTAAGCTCATTAGCACCAACAAATTACTTTTTTTGTTATTGGTGGCGTTGTCTTGCCTCCATCCAAGAAATTCTTTGGAGCATCGCCCCTTGGCTTGTTTAAGTTTTAACCACGGAATTTGTTTTGTTTACTTCATCTTTCGACCGCAAAGGCGTATTTCGTTTCGCTTTCAATGAGTTTATTTTCAGTTTTACTTCATTTCGATTTTTTGTTGTTATTGCTTCGATTTTTATTGTAGCGGGGTTTTGTATTCTTGGCCAAAAACATGAAACGAAAATCATTTTCTGCTTATATTTTTTCTTTCTTTCATTGACGAACATGAATTGCGTGAGAATAGCAGTCGACAGACAATACAAAACCGTTAAAATATGAAGAAGTGAAACTGTGGTCTAGTCGGCCCTAACTTGACTTATTTTCAAGAGCATGTCTGTCGGCCCGTCACTTGTTTTTGATTTCTTCCTTCTTTTGTGTAATGTAATGATTTTGTCTTGTTTTTTTATTAATAATGCTTATGAAATTCTATTGTTTAGTTTTTTTAGATTGGCTGTAATACTTGGTATGGAAAATTAGTGAATGGTAGTGGAGAGGGGGAAACCACAAAAATATCAACAATGCCCGCTTTGTTTTAAATTCTCCAGCACGAGATCACTGAACTTTTTTTTTGCTCAACAGTGTAGCGTTTTAAAGATGATACACCCCTTCTTCATTAAATCTCCTTTCCTGAGTGGTAGTACTGAGAATCTACTTTAAGGGGAAAACATGTAACACCCCACTGAAATGCATTAAGAATCCTCCATGATTTGAAACCATTTTTATTTTCCAAAACGTAAGTTTGTCCTCAACAAAAAACACAACAACAATCTATTCAATTCCACAGACATCTAAAGATACATGAATGAATAGCCATTGCCCAGGGCAAATTTAATTCAATTTTTATTTTCTAAAAGAAATACAATTTGTATATGTCTGTGTGTTGGTTGCATCAAACATTTACAATTGAGTATCAATTTGAATATTCTACAGGTAAAGTAAAGGATAGTCGATAAAGTTATCAACCATCCTAAAGCAATACAAGATGAAACAGTAAAATGATAGAACAACAGTTTATTTTATTTCACATAAAAAATAAATTGAATTTTATTGCACAATGACCAACACAAAATACGAAACTAAAAACCGAAAAAATCAATAAGGAAAGAATCAAAGACGGACTGAAACGACTATATGATACCATACGCCACTTTGAAAATTTTCTTCTAAATTCTATTAAAAATTTGGACTTAAGTTTAAATTGAATGATGTGACATACCAGTATGTATGTAAGTGAGCAATATTTGAAACTATTATAAATAATAAACTCCATACCATGCCAAATATATTCGTTATCGAAATCCTACTTCAACTTTGGTATATAAGTCGCGAACAGCAAAATCGCAATGAATAATATTTTCATGGTATACAAACCTCAGCCTTTGTGCAGATTATATATAAAAAGGAATTGAAACCGTTGTTTATGTTTCATATGAGTTCCGTCCAAATCGCATCAATATATTTATCAAAAAACATGTTTTATGTAATAGCTCAGTCAGAATTGACGTGCGTAAAAAATTTTGGCAGAGAGTCAAATATTCGAAGGAGAAGTTAGTAACATTATTCCAACTTGACGTCACATTGGAAGAACTATTTAGTTGGTGACCGTAAGTTTTTTACCGCTTAAAGGTAATTATGTCAGGAAGTATGAATTTATCACCGAAAAATTACCGTCATAATAGGGATCGCAAGGACTATTGCTGTAAACATTTTAAAACGAGCCGAGTCTCGAGTCGATCCATATAGTCCATATTAGAACATTATCTATGATGTGTAAAGTTTGGACCAAATCGGTTACCCCTTTCGACAGTTGTAGTGTGCACCATTTCAGCGAAACTTGAACTTTTGTGGAGGAGGTACCCGAAGGAGTGGACCGATCGACTCATCTTCGAACTTGATGTAAGTTTGGACAAAATATTAGAAGGAACAAAGTTTGTGTAATCCGCCCGAGAGTTATAGTACGCACTGATCATCAAGATAGGACGACGGACGGACGGATCAATCACCGCTTCAGATAGTTGCCCACCATTACGAAGAAGAGTGTGATACGCCGCATGGCAGCCCTCTCAGCCGGAAGGTAGCACCACAAGTTAGATGGCCAGATGCCATCCGAAACGCAAAATCATCCAAATTGGGCCCAGGCGGTTATCTCAATGGTAATGCTTAATCCACTGGATGGAACTGTAGTGTGCACTTAAAAGTGTGCTCAATTTTTCGTTAGTCACTCATATTCTACCAGATGCCAGGCAAATCGTATATACCGATTTCTCTCATGTTGCCAGTAGCGAAGATCCTAGAGGCACTGTTCCATGATTAGAAATAATTTCCCATCATCAGCATACATTCCGGAAAATACTTAGTACCACAGCAGCAGTACACGCCATATCCACACATAACAGTCAAGGACTGAAGTATAACAGGCCGTGCGACCGAATAGGCATGGCGGCTCTTGACCTATCGAAGACCTTCGGTACCGTCAACCTTGCCTTATTGGTCATAGGGAGGACTTCTTTCCAACCGTGTATGAAACGTTGGATAATCAATTATACAATGTGTGAAAGCCATTTGTTTGTGACATTCAGAAATAAGAAGCCTACTTAATATTTAAAAAATTAGACTCCACGTCAGTAGAATAGAAAACCTGAAGTTTTTATACCCTACACCACACAGTGGTAAGGGGTATTATGTCTTTGTGCATTTGTATGTAACATACAAAAGGAAACGAAATAGACCCACAGTTCCATTTGGGGATATACATATAATCACTTTCTGAGTCGATTTATGCGTGTCCGTCCGTCTGTCTGTCTGTCCGTCTGTCCATGTATTTTTGTTCGCAACATACAGGTCGCATTTTTTGTCCGATTCAGCTGAAAATTGGGGACTACAACTTTTTTAGCTATAGGAAGAACGCTATTGCTTTTGGTGAAAATCGGTTCAGATTTGGATATAGCTCCCATATATATTTTCGACCGATTTCACGTATTTGCTGCACCAAACACGCTATATATGTCCGATTTCGATGAAATTTGGAATGTTTGACTGAATTCGGTCTATAAATAAGTGTGCCAAATTATATCGAAATCGGTTAAGATCTGGATATAGCTCCCATATATATTTTCGGCCGATTTCACGTATTTTCTGTACCAAACACGTTATATATTTCCGATTTCGATGAAATTTGGAATGTGTGACTGAATTCAGTCTAGAAATAAATGTGCCAAATTTTATCGAAATCGGTTCAGATTTGGATATAGCACCCATATATTTTCGGCCGATTTCGTGTATTTTCTGCTCCAAACACGATATATAAGTCCGATTTCAATGATGTTCGCTTATTTATCCCACAACGAATGAATCTACGTTTTAATCTTGTAGGGGTTTCAAGTAGGGTAAGTGATCCTATCTCCGGCATGTACCAGTAGTCAGCATCTTTCGTATTTGAGTTTAAATAACTCAAAATTACTGTAACAAAATATGAAAAAAAATATCAAAAAGGCTTCAACAATACTCTCAGCTAACTATGTGTAAAATTTCATTAAGCTAAGACTATTTATTATATCGGAATTTAACTTTTTGTTAGTGAGCGTTTTTCACCACAACCGAAAATGAATGTCTCTTCAGAAAAAATTAGTGGAGACGTCAACATAGTAATGTCTGTAATTATATTAAAATTAAAAAAACTTGTACAAAATTGTTGTTGTGTTCGTAGCGAATAGTCAAAAGAATACTTTAGAAAAAGAAATTATTAACAAATTATTTTAATTCTGGACTTTTTGCCGATGCCAACTTTAGGGACAACAAAATGTAAAGTTTGCCAGAAGTCGGCATGGGGTGAAAAACACCCGATTTGTCCGTTATTTTTAGCTCAAAATTGTACAAAAATGTTAAATAAATATAATAATAAAAGTCTAATTAATAAAAATAGTTTGATTGAAATAAAGACTTTTTAGTGATTTTAGGCATGGTTTGAAGTGCGTACATTTGTGTCATGCCGGCAATTGGGTAATAGTTGCCGACTATAGCACCAACTAATTTATGTAAGCAATATATTTAAAATTTCCTACTTTTATGATGCACAATTATTTGGAATATGAACTAATACTGTAGATACTACTGACCATTCAAGTAATTTAGTTTATGTTAAAAACAAATCTAAAACGGAAAATTTTAAATGAATTCGAAATGTTAACAAAATCTTTATTTTATTTACTTTTTAAAAGCAATATCGGTTAAAATATGTATTATTTGAGTAAAAGTATGCTTTTTGTTATTTAAAATAATAAAAAAGAACATTTATATGCTAAAATACAAGGTGCCGACTATTGGAACACGTGATGCCGACTATTGGAAAATGGTGCCGACTACAAGCAAAAAAAGCCTATTCTAAAAAATTCGCAAATTTTACAAGTTTTAAAAGAAATAATTCAACATTTCTTTATGTCATCGGAAAGTAAACAATTGGTCAAATTGTCTAGACTGAAAGAAAATTCGGCGTTAATATCTCAACAATTCGCGAAAATAAAGTGATCAATCATATCCTGATGATCAAACATAAATGCCTATTTTTGATAGTACTATCGAAAAAATGATCAAAAATAAATGTCTATTTTACATAGTACTATCGGGAAACATATTTTTTCTGCGTTTGATACGGAACATCATAGACTTTAAATCCCTACAAGATTAAAAGTGTAGATTCATTCTTTTTTGGGATAAATAAGCGAACATTAAAAAAACTTCAGCTTCAACTTTAAATTTTTTGAAAATATCGGAAAAAATCTGACTTTGATAAACCTTTCAACGATAGGAAGAAATGAAGATAATAGTTTTAAATCAATATTTCAAAAATACTAGTATTGAAGAACTACCGTTGAATACATTTACAATGACTTTAAACTAATTAAGGACAAATGGTGAACTAATTAATCTTCTATTATCCATAATAGAGTTTAAATCAACCAGCATTTTTTTGGAAATTCATTTTTAAAAATGTCATTCTTTAATTGATTTGAAATGCTTAGCATGTACTAGTTGTAGTTGCAAAATTTTTCATCTTCGTCCTTTGTTACTGTCATAAATCAAGAGACATTACACAAATTTAAGGACATCATTTCATTCAGAAAAAACTACGAGGACAAATGTGGCTAATAACTAAAAATATAAGGATAAGTTCTGAACTAAGTGGCATGATTAAAATTGTCTCTAAGATTTTTGCAACTCCTTAAAAGTTATATTTGTTTATCACAAAAGAATATGCAATTTTTCGGGAAAGCCGATAACTGTATGAACTCATATAAACCTTTTTGAACACACTAGAAAATGGTGTAGTCAATGCCTCATATGCAGTGTGACAAGCACATGAATGTATAAGCTATCGTTTGCGGTTGTACTTGTCCAGGATGTTAGCCACAAACTTACAAAGGAAACATAATTTATGTGGGTTTGAAACACTGGCATCCAATTGCAATCAAAGGTTAAATGTATCTCGAATTTATGTGGGTTGGTGTGAATGCGGCTGGCCATTGCTTTTGGGACTGAAGAGTTTAGAGATGTTATAGAAAAAAGGGTTATATTGGAAGAAAATATGGTTAGTAAAGGATAATATGACGTACATCACTTTTAGGTTACATTCATATTTTTTAAAGAGATTTTTTTTATAAGTATTTCCTTTAAATATCAGGTAAAAATTTATAACTTAAGAAATTGTAATACACACAGACTCGTAGTAATATAATTGTAATTATATATACCATGAACAATCTATGTTTGATTTAACAATATTTTGAGGACACAATTAGTCCGTTCTTAGAAAATTCAAGAATCTACTATTCTCGAAATTTTCACATTTCTTAATTTAAAAAATAATAGATTCTTGCAGATTCTGGAACAGAGAAAATATCGCAAGGAACAAAATGTCGACTACAAAACCAGGCACAGAAGTCAAAACAAACATCAATCAAAGTGACATTGGCAATAGTTCAAAATACACTTGTTACCCTTTATCGTTTTCAGTAGACCTCAAATAGGATGGTTTCTATTGTTAGCATTGGACCGAAAACTACAGAAAGAAACAATAGTTCACTTACCATTTTCTACTCTACATGCATGGCATTATGGGTATACTGCAAAAGAAACAAACAAACAAAAAACAATTATTAGGAAGAAGTTTTGTAAAAATTTTGTAACATACTAAGGACAACTGCATAGTTTTTTGTGAAATAACTGCAAGAAAGAGAAGCTTTTAATTGCCAATGAAAATTATTTTTCTTAATTGAGAAATTAAATGGACCAAAGGAAAATTAAAACATTTTTTATGAAGAATATTAAACAGTACAGAAGCAATTAAGTTTTAAAATTAATGGAACTAGAAAAGTTATGTTCAACTCTACACTTGGCAATTAAGATATTGGGATATTACTTTTTGAACAAAACGTCTTAAAAATTTGGGCGTTTCTTTAAGTAACGATTTTTCCAAAGGTCATCGAAGTAATCATCAATGGACTTTTCGACATTGACACAAGTACAGTTGCCACTTCAATTCGCTTTATTAGCTGAAACAAACTGCCTCACAATTGCCAAAATGGTCTCGACGAAAATATATGAAAACAATTCTGTACTGAATATTAATACAAATAAAGCTAATCCCTATTGTTAACCTTAACGTTCCACACTCTCAAATTGTTTTAAGCAATCTTTATTACAGATTTAACCATTTCGTCCTGTTCTGATAGGTATTCGCCATTCAAGCATCTACAAATTCCTGAACGTATACCATCATACATAACACAAAATGAGAGAGAAAAAAGAAAGAAGAAGAAAACTCAACACTAAAAGGCGATTATATTCGTTAGGAACTTTTTGATTAGACTGAAGTATGTACTCTTATTTGTACCGTTTACGGTTTTACCAGCGACCCCACCCATACCGACCGTACTTGTAGACGTGCAAATAAGAGCACAATCAACGTGTTGGTCATGTTAAATCACGTGAAAATTAAAAGCAAACAGTGCGAACAGAGTGCGTGTTTTAACTGTGGTACTTCCATGGCACGCAGACAGACGGACGGACATATGTTCTAATCAACCACTGAACCATTTAGTCGGAAATTAAACTTGACTTTTCTTTCTGTTCTCTTCGTTTTGTTTGTTCAGCAGAAATCCGTTTGAAGTTGATCTAGAAGTGTGTGAAACAAGCTTTAGTTTTGTGCACAGTGTTAAAAATATAAATGAGGGATGAATATATGTGCAAGAATAAGTTCAGACAGGGATGTCAAATTGGTGGTTTTCCCGCCACTTGTGGTGATTTTTGATGTACGAAAAAAAAACACTTTTTAAGAGTTGTAGTGATTTTTTATTTTAAATCGCTACAGTAGCGATTTTGGCCTTTAAGGTAGCGGTTGTAGCCATTTTTACGCAACATTCTTTATTATCATCAATTTTAAAGCAAGTGTATATTGTGAAGTGAGATGGTAGATCGTGTTCAATAATATGGAAAAGCATGGGAATCCGATATTTTATTGAAAAAGTGGATAAAAACATGTGCGATTTTTTAAATTTTTCTCTTTCTGTGTAACAATTGATAATTTCGGGCATTTTTACACTTTTTCGTAGTGTTTTTTGGTCTTTGTCAGTAGTGATTTGTGGTGGGTTTTAACACAACTTGTCTGTAGCGATTTTTACCTCGTAACAGTTGGCATCCCTGAGTTCAGATAAAGAACAAGAGTAATTTAACGTCCATGAGAGCAACAAACATGAGTTTATAATAGACTTGAATTGTGTTCTATTACATTTTAATTTAAAAGACTTCGTAAAATGTTTTTTGTAAAACAAATTTTCGAACATTAAGCTCAACTCCAACGAGAAAATTGACCACGCCCGACTTTTAGACATATTACATATTTTGCTGAACTTGGGAGGGGGCGGGGTACAACCCTTATGACATATTTTTAAAAACGCTATATTTGCAAAAAAAAAAAAAAAACGAATGTATTTGTTTAATCATTTACGAATTAATCTAGAATCTATGTTCTTCATTGCGGCCTAAAGACCCGACCACGCCTTTTTTTTTAAATATGTTATATCCCCAAAACTACTGAACCGATTTCCATGAAATTTTTAGAAAATGCTACAGGTTTGCAATGGTAATGTATATTTTATAAATTTCTTTTAAACGCTATATGCCAAACTTATGATCATATCGGGTTCAGCATTAATTTTGCGACACAATGGGGTTGTGTCTCCGAATTTTTTTTTAAATATCTTATATCTTGAAAACTGACGACTACGTCCACAGCTTGAGGAAAGTAGCATGGTTAATTCTGAGTGGTACACCACAACTTGTTTGCCTAAAGTCTGAACCAGAGCCTGAACAAGAGAAGACGAATCATTGTACACCATGACAATGCGAGCTCTCACACATCGATTCAAACCAGCGTCTTTTTGACCGGACAAAACTTGGAATTGATGGGTCATCACAGCCCTGACTTGGTATCAACGACTTCAAAAAGAATGTGGTCACGGTTTTCTTCGCCAGAAGATGCTGTTGAAGCGTTCAAAAACGATGTTTTGGAGGTGTATCAATCGGAATGAAAAAAGTACATCAACAATTGGTTTGAGCGCATGAAAAAGTATATAAATCAACAATAAAACTATTTTTGATGGTAAATATTCGAGTTTTCATTGTCTAGTTCTCTTCGTATTTACAAATAGCCTTAAATGGTGAGTTTCAACGGTCTATCTATGGGATTTGAACGCACGTCCTCGGAAACATATGAAGATGTTATCACGACGTGTTAGCGTTAAAAGCCAAACTCATAATTTTCAATAGCAGCGCAAAAAGCGTTTGTCGTGGAAGCTCATCAGTTTGATGGCAAAGCTTGCAGCCTGTTTATGTATGTCGATAAGAAATTGATTTTGTACGAAACACTACCAAATTCGAGTGTGTTTTTCAAATTTGTTTTTTGTTTTGAAGCAAAGGAAATAATAGTTTGAAAACCAAGGTTTGGGTGTGTTTTTCGTTTCGACATACATAAACGGGCCCTTAGCCTCTTAATTACAATAACTTGGGTATAAGTAGAAATTTCGAAGCATTTCCAGAGAAGCTGATATTTCTGATAAGCTGCTTAACTAACAGCGAAACCGGTCACAAAATTTTTTGGTCGAAACTTGGGCTTTCCAACTTCGACGAGAAAATTAATAGAAATGCAATTTTGATGAGATATACTCAGGAGTTTAAATTCGATTAGATTTTCCTAAAATGGAAACTGGTCAAAGCCAGAAAGGCTTTTAGTCGATTGAATTAAATGTGGACACAATATCGGACAACTACTTCAGGAGGAAGTGAAACGAGTAATAAGAAGAAAGTGGAGCTGGGTGGGCCACACTCCTCGTAAAAGTCATGATTAGAAATAGAGCCCACAAGCAATAAAAGACGTGGGAAGGAGAGAAAGGGAAGACGTTCATCTTATTATATAAAAGAGCTTAGTGATAAGTGAGTGAGTGACAGATCATCGCCCAGACGAAACGGGTGAAGCTAGAAGCTTGGAATTTTGAGTGTGGGTTGCAGTTGGTGTGTAGGGGTAAGATAAGGCTGGGTTTTTGGAAATTCGAACTGGAAGGGTACGAAAAGTACTAAAAGGTAATAAATAGGGTACCCTTTGTATTAGACAAACGGGAAGAGCTAAAATTCCGAAATTTGGAAATTCGACCTATAAGTGCACGAAAAGTTTCTTAATTTAGTACCCTTTGTATATTTTGAACGGATATTGCTAGAATCCTGGAATTTTGTATGGAAATCAGGGTTGGGAAGTAGAGTTTTTAAAAGGATACGAAAATTACTAAATGGTACTAAATTTAGTTAAATTTGAATATGGGTGAACGGATAGAGCTAGAAACAAGAAATTTGGAAATAAGATTATTTTTGAAGTGTAAGATTGAAATATGGGAGTAGTTTTGTAAATTCTTATGTCTACGAAAAGTACTAAATGGTACTAAATTTGGTACAAATTGGAGTTGGGCAAATGGATAGAGTTGCAAACATGAAATTTGGAATTAGGATTACTGGTTAAGTGTAGGATTGAGATATTGAGGTTCCAAATCTTACTTATGTGTACTAAAAGTACTAGAGTGTACTAAATTTGGTACAATTTGGATTTGGATAAATGGATAGAGGCGAAATCCTGAAATTTGGAATAATGATTATTGTTGGAGTATAGGATTGCGGTAGTTTTGGAAATTCGTACTTTTGTGTACGAAAAGTACTAAATGGTACTAAATTTGGTACAATATGGATTTGGGTGAACGGATAGAGCTGGAAAAATGAAATTTGGAATTAGGATTACTGTTGAAGTGTAGGATTGAGATATGTACGTAGCTTTGGTAATTCGTACTTATGTGTACGAAAGGTACAAAATTGCACGAAATTTGGTACAATTTGGAGTTGGGTAAACGGATAGAGCTACAAACCTGAAATTTGGAATTAGGATTATTGTGTGAAATGTAGGATTGAGATATTGAAGTTGCTTTGAAAATTCATACTTATATGTACTAAATTTGGTACAATTTGGATTTGGGTAAACGGGTAGAGCTGGAAACCTGAAATTTGGAATAATGACTACTATTAAAGTGTAGGATTGAAATAT
This sequence comes from Musca autumnalis, assembly GCF_047663935.1. Classification (NCBI taxonomy): domain Eukaryota; kingdom Metazoa; phylum Arthropoda; class Insecta; order Diptera; family Muscidae; genus Musca; species Musca autumnalis. Next base: position 1,319,332 of record NW_027411755.1, on the reverse strand, counting down.
GTAGGTATTTTTGGAAATTCGTTCTTAAAAGGTACTAAATTTGGTACTAGTTTGATTTGATTGAACGCATAGAGATGGAATCCTAAAATAATGGAATACGATTACTGTTGGAGTATAGGATTGAGGTAGTTTTGGAAATTCGTACTTATTGTGTACGAAAAGTACTAAATGGTACTAATTTGGTTTTGGGTTAACGGATAGAGCTGGGATCCTGAAATTTAGAATTACGATTACTGAGAAGTGTTGGATTGAGATAGTTTTTTGAAATTCGTACTTATGTGTGCGAAAAGTACTAACTGGTACTAAATTTGGTACAATTTGAATTTAGGTGAAGGGATAGAGCTGGAAATTTGGAATTAAAATTAATGTTAGAGTGTAGGATTGAGATATGGAGGTATGTGTTGAAATTCGTACTTAAAAGGTACTAGATTTGGTACAATTTGGTTTGAGTGAACGTATAGATCTGGGGTCCTGAGATTTAGAATTAATATTACTGTTAAAGTTTAGAATTGAGCGATGGAAATCGAAAATCGGACTTATGTGTGCGGAAAGTACTAAATGGCACTAAATTGGGTACAATTTGGATTTAGGTGAACGAATAGAGTTGGAAGCCTGCAATTTGGAATTAAGATTACTCTTGAAGTGTAGGATTGAGATATGGCTATATCTCTACATTTTAATATCACAAATGCCGAAATTACAGATACTTCGGTTGGAAAATGTGGATAAAATCTACGAAATACCCGTACCGTTCTAATATAACGTGGACTGAAATTTAAAATGAGGGTCGCTATTGATGTTTACGGTCTTTTTTTGGAAATTCGAACTAAAGGTATAAGAACATTACTTAAATGAAATTAAATATCAATTAAAGTTGGTATTACTATATCAAAATTTTCAGTGTTTACCATTTACATATTAAATATTGCTTTTTATTTTTTATGTCAAATTCATATATGATACAAAGGCCAAAAGGCCAATTATATGTATGTATCTTTATACAAAATAACCTGAGTTAAAGGTATAAAATAATAAAACCAATCAATTTATTTACAAAAGTTAAAGTTTAGAATCTATGTTATGTTGGCTCCCCAGCCATAAACCAATAAAACCAGAAAAGTTAATTAATACCTCCTACAGATGTACACATTTTATTCGAAGGAATGTAGGAAATTACTCTTTTCAAGCGAAAATCAATATTACTATGATAGAAAATCCGTAGTTCAAGAGACAGTGCATTCCAACATCACGCTACCCTGACCAAAAAAGACCTAGCGTAACAATTTTTACAAATTCTAGGAATAAAAATTTGAGGGCTCCTGGAGGATTGTGAAAAAGAGAATATACTTCTTAATGAGCGAGAAGAACACGTTTTAATAACATTATAGAATAAGAGCTAGCAACGATATTGGACAAACCTGTTAAAAGAAAATCCGATAAATTGAGTGACCTTGAGTTTATTTATATATTATTCCCTTTCCGCATACGAAGTAGCGGGCATTTTGCTAGTATACATATATATGATATATCTAACTCTTCCACCTCCCCTTTGCTTGCTTTAGATAGATTGTGCTGAAACTTTTCTTAGTTGAATATTTCATGTGCAGTTGAGATTTTTTTCAATTTATCGTTACACTGTGCCACTGGCTGGCTATAGAGATGTTATTAGCAAAACACTCCTTACATTCATATTAAGCTAAATGAACAAATTCTACTACCGTTTAACTTCGTGTGTCGAGATGAGTGTGTGTGTGTGTGTGTGCGATTCGGTTTAACCAATTTTCTTAAGGTGAACATTTCCTTGGTGTGACGTTGATTATGTTTACTTGACAGTCGTATTTCGGGGAGTGTGAAAATGGTTTTGTGTAACATTATGTGCGAAGAATATATGTGTGTGTATGTGCGTTAGCATTGCAACTTAAGTATCATTAAGTTCTACACAAATGTAATTTAATAAGCTTTTAAGGATTCTTATTAAACAAAGTTCCATTTTTGTTTGAGGCAAGGATAATTAACAAGTTTGTTTCTTTTTTGTGTCTCTGAAGTGGGGTAATCAAAATTTAAATGTTTCTTAGCGTCCTTTTGCGTGGTTACTAAACCTGGGCTTGTTACGTTGTTGGAGTTTTTTAAGTACCACACGTTGGTTGATTTAAGTTTTCTGTTGCCAGAGAGGCTATGCTTACAGCACAAGCTATCTTTGAGGTCACAAAAATACGATTTCGTATTTTATCACATTATCATCCTACATAACCCATTAATCTCTAATTTAATATACTCGCTTGTTTAATATTTAAAATGGAGATGATATTAAGATGTAGAATAGCTTTCAAATTCAAGGACACAAGGAGGTTTCTTGTATAAATTTAAAAAATGGAGAGTAAGACATTTGGAGAGTAATAAATAAATTTTATAAATGATATATTAACTACAAAATGTAGTTTTTTGCATCTCAAATTTGAGAATCGTATCAAAATAACAAAGTTTTGTCATGCAAAGATGATCATGCCTAATACTGCAATTGGAAATTGGTGGTTTCCGGATAATGGAATAACATATTTTCGATGAAAAAATACGCTTTCTTGCAAATATTTTTAAATAAGAGCCAATTATGAATTTAATGTGATGTTTGAAACTGTTCTAAAATAATTCATTTGTACATTATTTTTGACCATTGACATTTTGGTCGAACGAATTATAATCCCGGATCCTAAAGATTTTCACGTCGGTGTAAAATTAATACAAAATTCTGTGCTCCCTTTCCCGATAATGGATGTTTGCGGATAATCGAGCTTCGACTCTATTACATGTTTCGGTTGTGTTGAAACTCCTCATCATGGTGTCGGTTATAAGCAGCTCTGTTCCCTTATGTGCCTAAGTCTTCCAGTTTTTACCTCTTTTTACCCGAAAAGTGTTCCCTTACTTCAACAAGCATACAATTTATATGAGAGCAGTTCACCACATATGCACATTTTAGCCACCTTTACAATTATAAAAAGTAAAGGAACATTCAAAGTTTTTATAAGTCCAGGGGCTCCATACTCGAAATCGAAATTCAATGTTTGAATTTAAATTTTGCGGAACACATTTAATTCTATTTTTTATTGACTAATCGCAATAAAATTTTTGGTATCACAAATTTGCTTTCTGCGTGTAGTTGTCAATAGCCCTGATGGACAACGTAAGTGTGTGAAATGTCATCAATTAATATATATCATACGTCGCAAGTGCCTAATGAAAAGTAGAAACACCCCGTTAACCTAAAACAATGTTATTCAACTAACTTTGAGACATGTGCTTCCGTTTCCGCTTGAATATGTTTTAATTTCTTGGAAACTGTTTCAAGCTGTTTTATTGGTAACATGTGTAGACATTGCTTCTCAATTGCTTTTAATAGTTGCTTCTATTGCATTTATTAATACATACTTTCATACGTTGTTTCAAAAACTTCGTCTTCACATTGGCATGTATGTACATGCAACTCTTCGCTGCACATGCCGGTGAAGATAAAGGATATGTTGTTTCCCCTGATCATACAATAAAATGTGGGGAATGAGTATGCATATAATACGCTGGGGAAACTTTTGGATGTGATAGATTACATCTTTAAATATTAGCATAATTTGAATCGAATTAATATTAAACTTGTTCATATTTATATTTAAGCAAATTGTTTTCGTAAGTAGTTGCATCTTACAATATAAACTTTTGTCTGTATATCATCCTCTTTGCAGTTCCCAGTTGTTCATCTCTTGCTTCCAGAAAGAGAAAATAAATTTACTGCGATATACATACATATTTATATAGAATTTTCCACATCACTGCTTGAAATGGAAAATCACCTCAAGTGCATGACGCTAATGGTGGTGATGACTTTCACTGATGTCTTGCCCAGTAAACTGTGAAACTTATTTGAGGAAATTTGCCAAAGTGGCAAAGGCAAAAAAAAAACAATTTTATGCCAACGAAGATTGTGAAACTCTTTGTAAAGATAAATGTTAACAAGTAGAAGCTGTCGTTTAAATTAAACAAACTTATATAACTGTCAGAGACTAAATATGGAAAATGATTTTTGAAATTCTTCCATTTCGTCCTTGACCTTTTCTAACTTGGCCATAATTACCAGGAAATAAATAGTGAAACTTTTCACCCCTCCTTTCAAATGTAATCATTAGCATATACATATATAGAAACATGCACATATGTATAAATATTTAGATTAATAAATACACAAATCTGATTATTCATTGGTAATTGAAAACGCTGAAAGAAAAATTGCCAAATATTTCAAATATCCATTCTCTGTACAGACAAACAATGAACTCACAGGAAGTCCAATAACAAAAAGTGAATTTTCCCTGGCATTGTAATTAAATGGAAATGGAAAAGAAAATTCCTTTTGTGATACTAATGAATGAATTAGAACATTATTTAAATACCTTGTCGGGTAACGAAGTCATTTGCAAATGAAAAAAATAAAAAAAAAAATACAAAACAAAGTAGCTATGGTCAATGGGAACGACATGACATTAAATCAAGGGGACGTCACTCTTTCTTTAGATGCTGCAGTAAAAAATAACGACAACAATGACTGTCATTTTCAATGATCACTCAACGGCAGTAAAATGTTTTAAGCGTTCTAGGCCTCGTGTTGTAGTTGTTATATTTTTATATTATAAGTTTTAAACTTAGGGAATTGCTTCCGCTGTTGTTGTTGCTGTTGCTCATCATCTTCAAACGACATCAAACTTATTGCGCATGTTTAAAAGCTTAACAGTCTGGCTGGCTTGTTGGCGTGTTACATGTGAATCAAAATTATAAACCTAAACCGGCAAAGACACAATGACAAACTCCACAAATGGAAAAGAACAACAATTCCGTTTAAAACCCAAAGGAGAGTCAAGGAAATAATCACTCAGCCAAACGATGACTAGGTGCGTGTGTGTTCTTGTGGTGATAATACATACATTAAGGTAGCAAATGGACGGACGCATTCTGGCCTTTTAACTGCAAATTACCTATACGTGAGTGTACGACTCAAGCTAAGTAATTTAAAACAATTAACAGACATCAGAGAGAAGAAACTCATATTGATTAAAACCTAAGAAAGAGTTGGAAACCAAAAGCAATTTGTTCTGCAACAATAACCGAATGTGAAAGATAAAGTTGTGTCTTGGGTTTCAAAGAAGTGGTGGAGGCACTGGGTAATTGCTGTTGAAGAATTCCATTAGGCTATTTACAACTTTATTAAAAGCAAATAAAAGGAAGCGTATACCAACCATATTCTTTGGAAAACATAAACGTGGCGGAACTGACATTTCCTAATCCTTTAAAAATTTTTAATGCATTTTTTGTTGCAGCATAAGCCAGTACCCAGGGCTGGACTGTTGTATGGCCTTTGAAATATTTTTAAACAAAACGAACCAAAATACCTAAAGATGTGGCCCTTTTGATGAAAAAGATCTACCAAAAAATATTAGTAGTCTTCATGAAAAAAATCCAAGAAAATGTTTTTTTTTTTTGGGCTGCATGACTGGGAGTAACCAATTAAAGGATATATTTTTATTAGTTACAAGGCCGGTATCTGAATGAAACAATAAAAATACTCATGACAATTCCTGGTGGTGACCAGAGAATAATTTGAGAAATATTTCAACTAATACCAGTGATGGACTCATATAGAAGCCTTACGGACATAAAATCATATTGAAATATTTCCTTGGCAAGTCTCCAAGTGAATCATAAACAATATTGTCGATATGCAGACAATTTGTAGTCGTGACCAGTTGTGAAAATTTTGATATTTTACTCCAGTGCGTATGATTGATGTTCATTAGGCAGATTCTAATAACAATCATACTCACCCTTCTAACACTGTGAACACAAATTTTGGGGCAGAGATATTTCCTTTTGGAGATGAAAGCCCTTGGTGAGTATATTAAGAATCCCAAAGGACAGATCCGCCGTGACACGAAATTGCGCATTATGACGTGATAAAGTTTTTGATAGAGACCCTGTAAGCCGTCAAGAATTAGCGCTATAAATTTGTTCACTGTTGCTTTAGCTTATTTCTGAGATGACATGTCGTCAGTCGAATCGAACGAGGATTATTTTCGTAGAGCACTTCGACCTTCTAACTCGCTTCCTTCAATGTCCTTTTCGTCCTTTATTTTAGGAGCCGGTATAAAAGTACCACAAGATGACGTTTTTCAGCTTCGAAATGTTCTGCAAAAATATCGCTCAGAAAATTTTAGGTACGGCTCTCATTGACAACTAAGCGATTTAGTCGCAGAACATTTCGAAGCTGAAGAACGCTATCTTGAGGTACTTTTCATTTCATTTATTTCATACTTAGTAATGCATAAGCTAAACATAGCCAATATAATTTACATTACAATTTACTTATATACTTTTATACTTTTATAGCGGCTCTTAAAATAAAGGAAGAAAAGGGCATTGAAGGAAGCGAGTTAGAAGGTCGAAGTGCTCTACGAAAATAATCCTCATTCGATTCGACTGAAGACATGTCATCCCAAAAATAAGCTAAAGCAACAGTGAACAAAGATATAACGCTAATTCCTGACGCCTTACAGGATCTCTAGCAAAAACTTCATCACGCCATAATGCGGAAGTTCGACTCACGGCGGATCTGTCCTTCGGGATTCTTAATATTCTCACCAACGCCTTTCTTCCCCAAGAGGAATTTTCCGTGCCCCAGACTTTCACCTCCATTTTGTTGCACAGTGTAATTAAAACAAAAATTACAAAAATACACTGAATACTTTTTTTTTCAAGTCTTGTAGGATGTTATTAAGAGAACAGTTATCATTTCTTCGCACGATGCTGTCGTCTTCTGTTATTGTTTACCTCGCAACTGGTATTAAGTTTTTGTTGGCTTCAAACATTCTTTCGCGTTGGATACCATTGTTCGATGGTCTTTATGCCTGTTGCATATTTTCTTTTACCTTTTTCAAGGTTTGTAAAACATATGTTTACTGTTTGCTTTGACATGTGACTTCCATGTTTGAAAACAAATCTGGGGATTGGAAAACTGATGTTGGTTGCTATGAAGCATGCGGAGTGGATGTAGGGAGGAGTTGTTCATTATCTGCTTTACCATCGCAAGCAAATATGAAAGAGGTTTTTATTTCAAGAAGTCTACACTGTTAAAATACAAATTATTGTGTTATTGGAAATACCTCCAATATTATAATACTTCTTTTGTTAATGCTTGGATTTTATGTACGAATTTATAGCGTTCCGGCTAACTTAAAATAGAAATCGAGTATTAAATTTCAAGAAGAGCCTTTTTGGCACTTTGTAATAACTGGGAAATTTTATGTTCACAATAAATTATTTACTTAAATGATTAACAAAAGAATAATCATTTACATAAACAATCTGGTAACAATTTTGAAAAATTTTACCAGATTTTGTGTATGCGAACACGCAATAATGGTATATTTCCGTACTTTATTTTTATTAACTGGCAAAAGTTACTAAAGTTTTAAAAGTGGTAAATGACTATTACTGAAAATATGTGTAAGGGAACGCGATATGTGCAGAAGTGGTAAAAATTGTAAAACTTTTTAATTGTGGAACGGAGCTTATATGAAGCATTTAGGAATATAGCACATTTTTTCAACAGCACTGTATTTAACAAACATATTTTCTTATTACATTTTAAAATTATTTCGAAGTGTTTTAATTAAACAACAATCTATGTAAAGGCCTCAAAGATATAAACAAGCAAGCATTTTACCTACAAAAATATCAGAAGTTAACACGATATGAAAGCTTAAAGGGAAGCATTAAAAGCATCAGCACCTGCCACTTACCTCCCCCAATTTTCCACCTGGCAGTGCGTTCATAAGCATTCTTCACTTGATTCTGTTTCAATTCCATACTCTTCAAAACAGCTAATGGTCCGCATCTATAGCTGTTCACCACTCACCCCCCACTATTTTCCATTAAAATTCAAATCATAACAATAATACAACATTCCAATTTCCAACCATTGCTTCAAACATGGTCAAACATGTTGGAAGCAATAAAATGGTGGTTGCAACATAACAACCGCCAGGCCGACCATCTGGGCCATCTAAAAACTTTTAGTTTTAAAGCGAGTTCGAATGTGTTTAGACGCTTAATACGGAACCAGTTTAAACCAGCAAGCGGTTTAATCAACCCACAAAAAAGAACAAGAAAACAAAAAAAAAGTTCACAAAAATAAGCTCTAATTTGGTGGTTTTTGAGAATCAGATATTTGTGATAAGACGAGGCTTATTTTCATTGCACAAATTAAAAATACAAAAAATTAAGAATTTCGAGGTGATGATGCTTGTGGTAATGAGTCTATTATTTGTGTGTGAATGAGTTAATGTGGTTTACATAATAATACAAATGAAACAACAACAACAAGAGAATATAGAATTAATATGAGCTTCTTTTTGCGGTTACTTGCAAATGTTAATGTTGATGATTACCTCTAAATGCAACTGCAGAATCACTTTGATGTTGGATGAATGGCAAACGACCCTGTGTCCTGGTATTCGGTGGTATCATTAAACCTGTGAGAACATTTCTGAACGAAGTGGAATTGAATTGAATAATTTAAAATATACGTGAGCTTGTAATACTTTAAATGAAATACAACAAAAGCAATGAGAATTGTAACAAAAAGCCAGTAACGACGACGACGACCGTCAACATAAAAATAAAACAGCAATAACAACAACAACATCATAAGTGGATTATAACCATTAATGTTAAATAGTTAATGGTAAAATTGTTATATCCATGTGAAGAATGAGTGAAGAAGTTAGTGTCGATTTGTGTGAGTGCGATTTTACGGTTGTGTATTCGAAATGAAAATATAACAAACCACTTAATCGGAGGAACCCCCGGGAAAAGTTGTTCTCAATGATCGAGGCATACTTCAGAGGAAACTTTGTGTTTGTTTAACACACACACACAGAAGGCAAAAAAAGAAAACATTTCCCAAGAAGTAGCAAAACAAACGCAACTAAAGAAATAGAAAGAAAGAAAATAAAAACAAAACAAATGTTAAGCAACTTGAAGATGTATTCTTTTTGTTTTTAGTAATAACATCCGCAAGTTCTTGTTAAAAACTCACTCACTTACCATACCTTGCCAAGGCAACAGCAGCAACATAGAAAAAACAAATACGAACACCATCAAAATAGTGGAGTTAACATCTGAAACAATAGCAGCGGAAAATTCTTGCCAAGAAGTGGAAAATTTGTAAGTGAAAATGTTCTGTTTTTCTAAAGAAGAAGAAAAGAAAAATAACCACTTGAGATTATGCGGATATATATTTGTGTATGTGTTTTCTTTAAAAACAAATTCTTTTCTTATTTCTACTCCACATTTATTTTTTTTTCTTATTGCTGAAGTGTTACAATTGCATAAATTAAAAAGTTTTCACTTAGGCATGGACATTAAAAGCTAAGACAATAAGAGAGTGCGCTGAGGAGAGAGGGCACTTGGAAAGCTTGTAGGAATGGTTGATGCATTATTTATGGAGTAAAACTGTCTGAAACAAAAGAAGCGAAGGCAAGACACTACATAAATCTATAACACAAGGAAATTGTATATTAGTTCTCAGGAATATAAACCCATTAGGACACAGCGTTTGATACATAGGACTATATGGATATATATGGACTAGGCCGGGGCGATTTGTATGGAAGGAAAAAAGTGATAGTGGGCGCCTGGAGTTTCTGATTCTTGGGATTGTACTGAGCAAAAAAGTCCACTAGACTAGTGAAAATCGAGCTTCCGGATTTTGACTTGAAATTTTTTTCAAGGATATTTTGGCCAAACCGCATCTCAGAAACTTGACCTATCCTGAAAATTTCCTTTTGCGTTCTTAGTACACTCACCAAGGGCTTTCATCTCCAAAAGGATATTTCCACCCACTGACTTTGAGTCAAATTTTGTAGCACAGTGTAATTTATCGATATTTTCCGAAAAATGTGCACACTCTCGTGGCCATACCTGCCTGAAGGAGCGTTCCAATGAGTTTGCTATGTACTGGAGAATTCTTAATTATTGTCTTGGCTACAATTTTTGTCTTTGTATTGGATCGAAAATCTCAGTAGTTTGGCTGTTACATATATGCCAAAAAACCTTGAAAAAAAAACTTCAAGTCAAAATCCGGGGGCTCGATTTTCACCGTAGACATATGGTCTAGTGGACTTTTTTGCTCTGTGCAATCTCAATAGTTAGAAAATCCTGGCGCCCGTGGTGTTCAAATCGCCCACCCTAATATGGACTGATATATTGTTATTTGGATGTACGCAGGATGTGGCCAGGAGACCCTCACTGGGAAGAACCACTGTATTGGTTTTTTGATTTTTCGTATTCTAAAATTTTTCGTAAAGAAGTTTTCTGGCCAAATTGTCATGTATGTGAGCGAAAATCACGTTTCAAAATCGATATTCATAGCCGAAGTCAATTTTTCGACAATAATCATTAATTTTAGCTTTCTTATTTCGATATTTATTTCACTGTAAACAATGTGCTCTTACACTTGTTATTTGTTCGCGGAGTAATAAGTGAATCGCATATGCAGTATGTTGAGTAAATTTGAATTGTTTATATCTACAGAATAAATCTTGTTAGATAATTAATAAAAATAGTATAGACAAATCATGGTATTCCCATTTCCCAAACCTTTTTAAACATTAATTTTTTATTCGCATGTATAGTCACGTTAAGTAAAGTAATAAATCGCGGTCAAAGTTCAACTTGTTAGGGCTTTATTATGTTTTCAAGATCTTGATCGGAAACCGCAAACCCTATCGAAATGGTATTAGAGCATATCTTTTAGCAGTGAAAATTCTCTTCAAAATTGACCTTAATGTTTTTTTTCCGTGGGTTTTACCATTTTTGAGATATAGAAGATCAAATTGGGACTGTATCGACTTCTAAATTAGTTAAAGCGCACCGTGTAGTGTATTTATGTATGTATGTATGTATGTATGTATGTTAACTCCACGAATTAGATTTGTATACCCTCAGCATTTTTGTAACGAGAGTATATACTAGGACTGACTTTTTTACAACCTCGTATCCCTGTATCACATGTTGATGAGTTTTTTACCTAAGCTTGGATGAAATCAATTTTTACCGTAGATAAAGGGTCTAGTGGACTTTTTTGCTCAGTACAATCCCAGGAATCAGAAACGCGTAGGGATCAATAAGGTTTTTTTCCTTCCATACAAATCGCCCCGGCCAACTGTGGTCAAAATCCAAATCTGGCGGGGAAAAATTAATAACATTTAAACTAGTTAAGATAGACGATTGAAATTTTGAACATATGTTTCTTATGACCGTAGGTCTAATGTTATTGAATATATTCTATATAGGTTCACATTTTGGTGTAGATCCCGTATAACGGCATCGGTACATAATAGTCTAGCTACATTTTCTGACTGATTTAAATGTATTTTAACATATGGGATTCAGAAAAATTCTCCACAAAAAAAATTAGAACGTAGATCCACGTTTGGGTTTACCCCCACATATAGGTACTCTCCGATTTTAAGTATTTTAATGTTTTTGGCTACGTTTTCTGACCGACTTATAGGTTCACGTTTTGGTATAGTCCACCTACAATGATACCGGAACTTAACGCCTTTTTACTTCAAAATAAAACGGCGACAAAATGAAGAGAAGCAAATAGTCGAAATTTTCGGAGTACTTACCTCGGAGTATGTACTTTACAAAAACAATATCCGGACACGAATGCCGGTGAATGAAATTTGTTGTACTTTATATAAAATACTTAAAGTCGAAAAAATTGTGTCCTAATATTTAGAGATTATTTTTTGGAACATTTACAACAGTAAATAATATTTCTTTTTAAGCTGCACCTCCAAACTGTTGGAATAAATTAAATTGTGCACTATTTTTTTTCATTTTTCCAACAAATTTTGACGACGAAAACAAATACCAAAAATTCGATTTAGCAGTCACGAATAAAAACTCCAAATATAAGTGCTGCTATTACTGTCAACAACAATAAAATACAAAATTGTTTATTATTTTCGGGTCCAACTAAATGTTTAGAATAAGACGCCATTAATTATTTTCATATAACATAAGTAGACAGCGGAATTTTATGCAACCCTTATTTTTGGCCCGATTCATGTCAAATTTTGAGACTGGGTATATTTTTGGCTTCCGATTACATTGCAATTGAAACATATGATATATGCAAAATTATGCAAAATGCATAAATTTTTGCATATGCAAAATTTATGCATTTTACATATTTTCTTATGCAACAAATATTTCAATAATAGGTATAAAAATGTTTGTGTGTACAAATTTTCTGTTTAAAATTCTCTTCAGACAAGTCAATAAAATACAGAACTGTATAACCACAGCCACAACCTTCAAAATACCGAAAATCGGGGGTATCGCTCTATGGGGGCCATTTGAAGGCCTGAACCTAAACCGACAAATTTTAGGTGGAAAGTTTTTTACCACCAAGGAAGTCTTAATACCAAATTTCAGCCATTTCGGAGGTATATTGAGGCCACAACCTTCAAAATACCGTAAATCGGGAGGTACCATTCCATGGGGGCTATATGAAGACGTGGACCTATACCGACAAATTTCAGGTGGAAAGTTGTATACCCACATGAAGACAAAATGCTAAATTTCAGTCATTTCTTTGGGATATCGAGGCCACAACCTTCAAAATACCGAAAATCGGGGGCTATATGAAGACGTGGACCTATACCGATAAAATTCAGGTGGAAAGTTTAATACCCCCAACGAAGACTTAATACCAAATTTCAGCCATTTCGGAGGGATATTGAGGGCACAACCTTCAAAATACCAGAAACCCGGAGGTACCGTTCTATGGGGGCTCTATGAAGACGTGGACAAATTTCAGGGGGAAAGTTGGATACCCACATCGAAGACAAAATGCTAAATGTCAGTCATTTCTTTGGGATATCGAGGCCACAACCTCCAAAATACCGAAAATCGGGAGGTACCATTATATGGGGGCTATATGAAGACGTGGACCTATACCGATAAATTTCAGGTGGAAAGTTTAATACCCCCAACGAAGACTTAATACCAAATTTCAGCCATTTCGGAGCGATATTGAGGGCACAACCTTCAAAATATCAGAAACCCGGAGGTACCGTTCTATGGGGGCTCTATGAAGACGTGGAATGTCTGTGGAACAATTATTATTATAACTTGCAAATGTGCATTGTTAGTGCATAATTAAATAATTCTAAAGTATTTTGGCATTTTGTTTGAACAACACAAGGCACAGTGTCCGATTTTCCGAAAAAACCTGGCCAAAACTATAAAAATGAATGGATTTTGACCTAACCTTTGCTTCTTATGTTTTTCGGGCCGCTGATTACATTTTTGATATTACTTAACTCTCAGGCGGTTATTTAAGGGGTCTTTTTGGTCCCACCTCCTATAAAATGTGATCTTATCGGAACAAAATATTCTACAAATTTCTTCGCCATCAATTTTTACGATAGGCCCTAGAATACACCAAAACTCTATATCTTACCTTAACTCCAGAAACATGCAAATTAGAAAAACATTTTAGGGTTAATATCGCACTTCATCAAAGTTTTGGCAAAATTGTCATACAAAACATGATTATAGCAGAATGGTGTCAAAGACAAAAATGTTCTCAGCTAAATTTCACTATAAGTTTCCAAAGAAATTGAATCTCTATTTACCTTACATACCAAGGAAATATCGGTATCAATTTTGCCAAAAAATAAGGTTTGCAAGCATCAGCCATTTCTACAGTTCTGGAAATATTTGAGCTAAGATTACTTGGAATCCTTGCATTTCAGGTATATAGTGTCTTTGTCTTTCTTAAAAAATTAACCTTCGTGTGAGTCATAAAAGGGCTCCTTTTGGTCCCTTTTTCAACAAATCTTTAAAATCTCCTTTAAAATGTGATCGGATCAGACAAAAATATTCTAGAAATTTGTTCGCGATAAAATGTTACTATAGGTCTTAGAATATATCAAAACTCTAAATTATACCCAAACGCCAGAAAGTGACCCTATACTATATTCCGACATTCTGAATGAAAGAAAATCTGTATATACCTGCAAGACAAAACAAAAAGTGCAAATATGTACAGGAAATGGTAAAAAACGCTTCCTTTTTATTTATGAAATGATAAATTACACGGCCCAACTCGATCGTACTCACAACTATTTTCATAATCTATTGTGAAAATTGATCTTGAAAAAAATTAACAAGTACGGACATCAATTATTAAGGAACGCACAATTCATTGGCGACACTGAACATATAAACTACGTTTCACATACCTTTCATTACAATTACAAAAAGAAAATATTTAATAACCGTTGTTTATTTTGCATATTATCATAGATTTATAAACAACTTAAATATTGAAAAAAAAAAAATTCAAAATAGGGTCACTTCGACCTGTTTTATGCCCGCTTACTAAACAAGAAATGTATATATTTTTTCATAACTACACGCACTGGGATCCTATAAACAATATCTGACCCTTTTTAGTGTAAATTGATAATTTTTTTCGATTTTTGGCCAGGTTTTTTGGACAATCGGACACTGTGCAAGGGTAAATTAGAATCAAGTGACAACGTTGATTTTCTATTCGCTGAAAAAGGTTAAACCATGTCAAAAGTTTATGCAAATTTTCTAAATCATTCAATGAAATAATAAAATCACGTGAATAGGAACACACTCTGACAATTTGTCGGTGTCATGCTTAAGTGTTCGCCATTTTTGACATTTTGAGATACAGGTGGTTTCTAGGGTTTTCCGGTATGCTCTTTCTGAATTTCTAGTCGGCTTTCTCCTATCTGCTATAGTTTCCGAGATATCCATGCATCGACGCGAAAGCATAAACTTTTTTTCAGTTTTGCAGTTAATATTTTAAAAACTTACAGGTTTAAAAACTCATTTCAACAATCAGAACTAGAATTTTTGTCGCTTTGTTCCATGTGATTTACAATATTTCACATTTTTGTCAAAAGTGTGGATATGGAACAAATCGACAATTTTTTTTTTTTTAATTCTCTATAACTTTTATATTCCAATACATATTCCTCTATATTTTTGCAAATATGTTCTATATACTATTATGAATATTTCAAGTCAAAAATATAAATATTTTCTTTAGTCAGCTCTACGCAGTTGTTACGCAAAGTATTAAAATGCGTTTATCTCAAAACGGGCAAATGGCGTATAGGAACACTTAAGCATGACACCGACGAATTGACAATTGGTCAATATTTATATAAAGACCATAAACGATTATCATTTCTTACGAAATATGGAAAAATGTATACAGATTTAGTTAGTATTCGATCTATTTTAATAAAATACGTAAAACGAGAAGCCAAAGTAGTTAAGAAGTTTTAATAAATAACGCGTGTCACCGTTCAACTCGCAGTCATTAAGACAACACCGCAGTGGCTAAGCCCCTCAGTGTAAAGTTGGCTTACATTTCCTAAGTATGTAAAAGTTCACTATAAACGGTGTCATACTATAACTGAGACATTTTTCGCCAACCAATACCAAAGAAACGAAAATTGAAATGGATGCGACTAACCAGGGTTGGGGAGTTGAACCATTATTGGTTCGACTCCGACTCCGGAATCACTTTTTTATGACACCGACTCCGGAGTCGACTCCGAGGGTAATTATCTATAGAACTCTGAATTAATGAAATATGCACAATTTTAATTTTTTTACTACATTCTTCCAATGTAATACTCAACTACAGATCTCTACATTGTTATCTTACATCGAAAAGAAGCAACAGCATACACGTTGTGATGTTTCATTCGTACGAGTATGAATGAAATGAAAACAAGTGCAACAGTCATTGACTCAACCTAAAAAATATTGTTAAAAAAAAAACTTGCACGGAATCGGAGTAGAGATATTTTTTCGACTCCGACTCCAACAAAATTGCCCAATAACGACGACTCAGAAACCCTGCATCTAACATACATAAATATTTCACAAAAATCCATCCACTGTTAAATTATTATTTGCAAAGAAAGCAACAAAATTTATAAATTTCTCAAATGTATAGCATTTCATCTTCTGGATTCCAATTATCCTGCTCTCTAACGGTAGCTAAATGCGGAGAAGTACCTATGTGCATATGTATTGAGTGAATTATATATTTATAAATGAATGTTTATCTTTTGTTTGTTGGTTGTTGGTAGGTTGGTTACTTATTTATTTATTGCCATCATATTGATTTTGATGATGATGATGACAATGACGTGGAATACGCCAAACAATCAACCAATAAGGAACAAAACATAGTACAGTGAATTTGCCATGAAAATCTGCTGAAAGTGTACAGTGATTGATGTGAATAAATTCAATTAAAAACGTCAACGAAATATCTGTAGTTGCACATATTCGCAATTTGCTGTCATTGATTGATTGGAAATACAATGGACCACATTACCTGTCAAATAAATAAACTTTGTAATGAAAAAAGTATTTTTCTTTTATTTGGAGAAAACCAGCACCATTCATCCATCCACCCACCTCTTGGGCCAATTGACGTATTTTATAAATATTTACAAACTGCCCCGGTCTGTCCCCTGTGTATTTCACATTTTCGCATATTTGTGAAAATACCAGAGTAACACAATTCGTTTCAAGAGAAGTTTTTTTCATAGCATAACAATATTTGCTAGCAGTACTCAGCTATGGGTTTTATTCAGAAGAAAAAAAAAAAAATAAATAATTCAATATAATTTAATCTATGTCGCACGTGCAGAGATATGTATGTGATTTTTAAAATAGTTTAGTTTCGCTTTCTTTGAAATGGAACAATTCGTTTGTCTTTTATTAACTGTTAAAAATGTAATGCATATTTATGACATTTCTCAATCTTTAGACCCAGCATTCCAAGATGTTTTATCATTCGCCAATGGATTGGAAGAAGAACATTAAATAGGTGTAGCTTAAAGTACAGTATATTGGCAATTATTCCTCACTCCCTTTGTTGATGGTGTCTCTCATGTGGACATTATCATCGATTGCTTTAAAGCTGTGTTTCCCAGCAAAAATATTCGCTACAAAACCCCCTACTAACCCATTCTTTTAACAAGGGCATGTTGCGCGAAATAAGTAGTTAGAAAACTAGTAATGACTTTTAGTAACTACTTATATAAGTGAACAAAAAACAACTACGGATTTTGCGCGACATGCCCTTGTTAAAATAATGGGTTAATATGGAGTTTTTAATGAGTATTTTTGCCGGGTACTAGCTTTCACACTATGCATAATAATAATCTTGCATATACATAATCAATAATGTGGCGATGCCCCTAAAGGACACAAATTAATACATTTATAAATGAATAATCACAATCAATGAATATTTTTGGTCCACAAATGGGGAGATAACACTTTACATGTGTAATGTCTAACGTTCGCGATTTGCGGATGCATATAATAGATTTAAATGTACGCCAACATAAATGAAATGTATTTCAAAAACGTTGTGAACACAAACCAAAATATGTAATTATACATTATAATGAATAGAAATTGTTATAGCCAGTCTAAATGGTATTACCATTTCTAAAACTGTAAACATATTTAATAAATGCCGAATATGTATACACTAGGGTTATGACTTTTTTACAACCTCGTATCCCTATATCATATTTTGATAAGGTGATTTTTATATATGAGCTTTTTTGAAGAAAAAAAATTGGAGTCAACTTAAGCAAATATATAACTCAAAACAAGCTCATTTTTTGACATCAAAAAGTCATAACCCTAATATACACATACATACATATATCATATACATATGTGTGTTATACAAACTATACAAAACATTGCAATTGTCATTGCCGTCATCATCATCGCAAGTGTCATTTCTACATGTGAAGGAAAATCTTGATGATAAGTAAGTTATGCTCTGCTGCAGATTCAAGCAGTACTTGCTACTAATATTCGTAACGATTTTCTTGTTTGTTTGCCACAGCTTTGTTTTCACATTGTGTCGCCTTGTTATTTAAGATTTGTCTTACATCTATTTTGTTTTTATTAGTGGCCTAACATCGCTGTTTGTTTGTTCGTTTCGCCGTGTTGCATGTACAACGCCTCTGCAATTCTTCATGGATTTCCCTAGCTTTGGTAGTCGGTTGGTTGGGCTTATCGCCGCCTCTGCAGCAGCTGCTGCGGCTACAGTGTTTCGTCCTAGCTCCCTGCTTAAATAAACTGTCTGGCGAACCGTCCTCAGCATTGTTGGAAGATTTATGTGATTGCAAACACGGGAATGTCACAGATTGTTAAACTTAATGATGACAACAAATCCGAAACAAAAACAAACAAAAAGACAGTCAGCCGTGTGTTTGCTGTATGTTAGACGGAGAGCAAACAATTTTTCCTCTTCTTCGTTTTTTTTTGTATTACAATTTGCTAATTAATTTAGAAAAATTCCAGTGTTAAAATAACATTGAATGGGCGCTGTGGTAAGGAACTTTTCTGAGAGTGCAGCATGAAATTTGCATTTATTTGTTTTCTTTCGTTTGCTAAAGTAGTTTCGAGAAAAATTAACACATTATTGCAAGATTACATTAGATTGGTTAAGTCTACACCAAATGCTTGAAGACTATGAGAACAAATAAAATGACTATTTTCCAGTTTCACTAAGGCCATTCGGAATTACTATCAAACAGGGGTGTAGATATTTTTATTTATCGCCGTGGTCCTACCGTGGTGCAATGGTAAGAACTTCCGCCTACCCGGGATCGTTTTCCAGGCCGAGCAAAAACAAAACAAAAACGTCTCTATAAGCAGAAACAAAAGTTTGTTAGTGGTTCGAACGAATTAGATTTCGACCTTGAACTGCATAAAACATTAATCTTTTGTGTGGGGAAAAGTGGCCGTAAAGATTGACAGGCATGTCAACAGCAGCTAAGCTAAATCTTATTTCCTTATTTAAAAACTAATTGGGTACCATCTGTTACATGTCCTACCGGTTGCTAGCGGTCTCGGCGGTCTGGTCCTGAACCATCCACATCTTACCACAGGGCGACATTTATGAGGGACGGGGATACTTGAAGGAGTGGACTTATATAGGCCATCTTCAAAATTTATGTAAGTTTGGAGAAAATATTGTAATGTACAAAGTTTGAACAACATTAGTACTTAATTCGAGATTTATTGAGCTCAGCAGTGAGATTTTTTAGAAGTATGAACTTGCGTTATATAATTCTAATCAGGACAGCAAGAACTACCTTCGATAAACATTTCCAAACTATTATCGCACAGGCCTCAAACTGCACTTAATCGACATTTCTAATTTTTGTGGGGATGGTGCCTGAAAGATTGGTTCAATCTGTTCAAACTTGATTAATGTACAAAGTTTGGACCAAATCGATTACTCCGTTCCAAAGTTACTATGGACACTTTCCAGGCATACAAGCAGATGGACGGATATAAAACCACCATTTTGAGGATAAAAACATGCGATACATGTACTGAAAATATAAAATTAAGAACAAAACGTGACCTCTAAAAACAACATAATTGTAAATAAAGCAGTGAAGGGAACACACATATTCCAAAATATGTATTTGGTTTGAGCTTGTCACATCAAACATTATGTGGGTCAATACACAGAAAAAAATAATTACTGCATTTCAGGAATAGTGTTCATAAAGTCTTGCCAAGGTTCAAATTTCTGCATTTCATAAAACAAAAAAAAATACTGTTTTTTTTTTCTGAGAGATTGAATAAAAACAATTTTGGCGAGTAGTTGTCTTTGTTTATATTGACTAACAACTACGCCACACAAGCAACCAAACCAGAGACAAATTTTGCTGCTTTTTATTAATTAACTCTTTTATTTTGTATTATTTTAATTTACCGTTTCTTCTAATGGATTTTCACTGTAGTTGTTATCGTCTTGTGAACATAGCAGAACAATACGAACCATATGAACATACATGTTGAGTTTTTTAGTAATAGGTTGAGATATTAGATTTTGCCTTTATATTAAAGAAATTAAAAATTTGTAGTTGCGAACTATACAGCCAAACACTTTGTTTTTTCGACACCAAACTCGCTGTAGTTGTTTGGTTTGTCAGTTATCTAACAACAAAGTCGTTGGGACCTATATTGGTAGTTTGGTATGTGGTATGTGGTGTGGTTTGTTGATATGGTCTCAATGAGAAGGTGAGACGATGTTGGGGGTTGTGATGTGGTTTGTTGATACGTTGTCCATACAATGGCCAGACGACGAGACCATTCAAAAGAAAACGAGAACAAAGTTGAGAGCATTTACCAAACAAGAGAGGAAATATGAGAGCAAATAGTGGAATATAGGGAAAAATATGAAAGTGATTTTGTATCTAATGAAATTCTTACATATTTTTGAAAAATAGTGGCTTTCGGATGGATATAAGAAACTGCACATGTATCTTATGTGAGGTACATGCACAGTATGAAAAAACTACATCACGAACGAAAATATGTAAAAATTCTTGAAATACTTTTTTCTGTGTATCTACACACATCACAAAGTTTATACCAATAGTTGATTTGTAAAAATAAAATTCAATTTCAACTGTGGACAGAATCTGACGTATTCACATTCCGTAGGAAGCCAAGGTTTGTACTTTCGTCCCGACACCTATTTCTAGAGACTAATGTTGATGAGACTTCTTGTTTTTAACGAAAACAATACATCTATAATTCAAAACAAACAATTGAACTCAAATTCTCATCTCAATCCAAAAAATAACAACGGTAAATCCAAAGCGGTTTGTCTATCTCATGAATTTTTCATATTATTACCTTCATTCTATCTTCCCCTTCTGCTGATATTTTATTACTGCCGTCTTTCTTTTTCTAGTTTAAATCAACATTCAAATCAATGCACATATCATTTGCATTCCGCCCTCTGGATATTAGACGCTCAAAACGAAGTCCATAAAGCTTTTTTGCAATTGCTAAAGACAACACTCACACGAGTGCACTCTAAATGTCCAACTTTTGTTTTGTGTGGTAGGTGGGTGGAGATTGTTGACAGCTAAAGTTCCTCTTTTGCTTATTGCAGTTAACTGTACATATTTATATGAAAAGTGAAAATTATGGTGATGTTGGATAACCAACAATTTTGTCTGTCCCATCAATAGTATTTTCTGTTTTGATTCAATGGCTAAGAGTAATGAAAGAAGGAATATTTCCACATGACTGAAGACCCAGAAAGAGACAAACACATAGCTAGGTACGCACCATAACATGGACTATTGAATTTACTTCCCGATGTCATGTCATCATATGAATAGTATGTGTGAGACACTTAGGGAGGCTCAGTAGAAGAATCAACAAAAAACAATGACAACCTTTATAGTGAAATTGGAACTAATGTTAAATTTTTAGTTTAATAATTAACAGTGTGTAATGAAATTTAATCAAAGTAAAAAAGACAATTGTGGCTTTTGTCTTTGCCACTTAAGGCGGTTTAATAGTTGAAATGCATTTCCATATGCACGTCCGCCACATCTAAAGCCACTAGTGGTAATAAGACGTTCGTTGCTTGGCTGGGTGGGAGGGATTGCACTGAACATATCAAGTGAAAACTTTATAAACGCATTGACACATATTTTTTCTATTACATTAAACACACGTAATGTGCGCACAGCATAATGTTCGAAAATACATTGAAGTATTGATTACAGAAGGTAAGGAGTAACAGTTCTGCAAATTTGAAAATACATAACTGACAATGTTGCACAATTTATTTATATGTACCTACACATGTATGCAGCAGTGGGTTCAAATGAATGTTAATGGTATTAGTAGCAGTAATAGCTAGCCGAAACAGAAAATGGACAACGGACAGAGGCTTGGCCTTTCTGTAGTGCGTATGCCGTTAAGAAGATAATTTTCATATGCATATCTAGTGGGGGCAATTTTAATAATTCTCATGGACAATTTAGATCTGGAATTAAACTTTCTAGATGATCTTCAATACAAAGTACATCATAACTAGACATCGGATTTTGCATATTTTTTTATTAATAAAGATACGAAGATACTGATTGGACCAAAATTCGTTTGGAGAAAACTGAATGCAATGGCGGGCTCATATTTTTTTATTTTTTGCATAGTTGCATATTTTGCATTGACGAAAATCGTAAAATTAAATTTGGAAAATCGTCAAAAAGTGTTCTAAATTAAGTTTGTTGTCGTTAAACGTCGATTTCTTGGCAGAATATTATGTCATTAAGTATTTTTCCGACACAGAAATAAATCTGGACTAAAACACTTATATTTACATAGATATAAACAAAATTAGTTCCCTATAATAATTTATTCAAAAATTCAATCAGAAATGTCAAAATCAACGTATACAAATATGTTGATGGTTTCTGCTCGGCCAAAATTGTCTGGGAGAAAAACAAATGAGATAGACATTAAGACTAAGAAAATATTGAATTTGACATAAAAACATATAACCATATTTTAATACCCTAAGGCTATTATGTCTTAGTGAATGCAACATGCAAAAGGAAACGAAATAGACCTATAGTTTTTTTTGATGATTTGCATAGATTCACTTTCTGAGTTCCTTAGGCTTGTCCGTCTGGCCATGTATTTTTGAAAACAAAGTACAGGTCACATTTATTGACCAATTCGTATAAAAGAGAAGATCTTTTTTGGTCCTAGGGCGAACTCTGTTTATTTTGATATGAATCGATTCAGATTTGGATATTGCTCCCATATATACAGTATAGTCTCGATAATCCGGACACCACAGGTTTCGGCGGTGTTCGAATTATCAAATTCTCCGGATTAACGAATAGTAAGGAAAATAAATTATTTTTCATTTCTGGTAAATTTTATTTTTCATTTCCAATATTTCAATTGTCTTGACAATCATCCTCAGGGAATTATATTTACGGAAGAATTGCGACTATTGTTTTATTAATGTCAACGTCAACTGACATTGTCTACACACAGAAAAATATATGTTAGAAATATGTTTGGATCCAAACAATTATTTGTTTGGGACTGGTTGCAAACACATATATGTTTGGATCCAAATATAATTTGTTTGTGTCTAAACAAATATATGTTTGCAACATTTTGTCAATTTTATTTGTTTGGGTAGCAACATATTTTTTATGGGTGGAGAGAGGATGTTTGTTGTCGCGGCTACGGAATGCTGTTTTATTATAAAGAGCTGTGTGTATGTTATAGTAGAAGAAGTAGAAGCGAAGAAGGGGGCTTTGGTGGCGTGTATGCGTCAAACACGTGTGTTTCTTGTTTTGTTTTTGTTAACCAACGTAGCAAGCGAAGAGGACAAGAAAACATGGTATGAATTACATATCTTGTTTTTTTCTTCAGTTTTTTAAAAACCATCGTAGAATAAAGAAAGGTAAAGTGAGTGAATAAATCAGTGTTTTGTGTTTCTTAAAAAATTTTGCTTTTTATTAAATTAAATGCACAATACATTTTATAATTGAATCGAAAAAGTGAATGAAATTATTAATTGGATAAAGAAGAAATTGCATTTAATATCGCATTTAATATATGTATATTTGAAATATGGTACATCCATATTTATTTATTACATTACATAATAATTTGATTCCAGATGCCGATTCCCCGCTGATGATTTCAACTTTGAGGAAAATGTGTTTTATTTCACAACTAAGGAGAAGCGTTCAACGATGTTTCGATAAATTTTTTTTCTTTTTAAAAGTGTGACTATTTACAAATTATTTCATTCTGTTATTCTTATATTAAAGTGTGTTATGTATTTCTTTGGCATTTTGTATGTACCTACCATGTGTCTGTTGTTGATTTGCCTTTCAATAAACAACCAGCAAATAGCCAGTGAGCGCTCCCTTGCTCTCAGTAACCGCCCACTGATGCATGTGTTTGTTTTTCTTTTTGTGGCTTTTGGGTTTGTAATTGTTGGCACCCAAACATATAATTTGTTTGCAGGACCCAAACATATGTTACGTTTGGAACTGCTTCCAAACAAATATATGTTTGCTGCAAAATATGCTTGGGATAAATAATAAAATAGGAATGTCAACCAAATAATTGTTTCATCTTGTGACGTTAAGAACTCATGAATGTCCTCTTCACGAGATTAAAGCCACATACATAAATTTTTTATAACGCAAATCAAAACAAAATCTATTTTTGTAACACAAATCGAGACAACGCAAATCGACGTATTAGCGAAACTTTAATATTCTTCTGGTGTTTTTTATAATAGGGGAGCAAAAATTACACTACAAGTAATATTTGAAAACCTGGTTTAGATAGTACGGTAACTTGCAGCAATATGGACTTAATTGAATTTACGTTTACTAACCACCACATCAGACATATCTACACAGAGGGAAAAATTCGATTCAAATTCAACACCGAATGGTGTCAACATGAGCACAGGGGTATTCAATTTTTTTCGACCACGGCTGTTGTCATTTTTTTTTTAATCTGACCATTAATGGTGTCACCATGAGCACATGCGTGCTCAATTTTTAATATTTCGACCGCAATCTTGCTCACTTTGACCACTGTACGTTGTCAATTCTCGAAACCGTTGACACCATCTCGTTGTCGAATTGACAACGGTGTGCTCATTTCGACCACAAACGCTGTTGATACACTATCGCCAGAGGATGTGGCCAGTTTGACAACGTATGGTGTAATTTTTTTCTCTGGGTGTAGTTATATAAATCATAAACAAATACTTATGTACATATATTCTCCTCCGTGTCGTTATGTCAAAGTAGTCCCTGTAATGACAAGTTTAATGATAAAGAAGCTGATGCTATTCTCAATAGTTTCAAGCTCAAATAAATCCTTAGGGATTTCGACATAAACACATACATAGCTCTTCAAATGAAGCCAATTGACAAAGTCAACGAAAAAAAACAGATTGCTTCGAAGTTCGTTTAAATTTTCCTGGTACTAGTTGAACTATTAGAGACACTCATGTCTCAACCGCGAATGGATGTCGTCGTCGATTTCTATCGATTCTTATTTTTATGTTAGGCTAATGGTCACTTTAACTGTTTGTTGTTGTTGATACTTTTGTGCTAAACTTATAGAGATCTTGTTGCCGTCGAAGACTGTTGTCTTAGCGATTGCCCCGAACACACTGACATGGATGACATGTCCATACATACTGTTGTTTGCTGGCTGGCTAGCATTAAGCTAACGAAAAATGTCACATCAAATTAACAGAACCTTTTTGTAAATTATGTTTAGTTTTTACATCTCTTCCTCATATTTTTCTTGGGAATTTCATTTTGTCATATTTTATTGGAATTTTTCCATTAACCGCATCGACAACGATGGCAAAGTTTTTTCCTTTTCTGATTATTTCTCTAATGCAATTTGAAAGTGTATCACCACCATCATAGATCCACTTCGATCTAACTGTGTTATCATCATCAGCTGTCATATGCTATGCAATTTGCATCAATTTTCAATTCAATGAACAATACGAGGAGAACAGATTAAAAGCAAATTGGTATTAAGGTATTTTTTTAGAAGAAGTTTCTTAGTTTCCTCTGTAGAACATGAAAGAGTACATGACTTTTTAAGATATAATCCTATGAAGATTATATCTTTGGAAAGACACTGTTTTTTCGGATTGAACTTGGCCCATGTGGAAATTATTGTCTTCTATAGAGGCAACAAAAATATGGACATTTTGCGGAAAAAACTAATCAAAGAAAGACTGGTTTCATTTGGAAATGTTGCCTATTAGGGCGAAGATCATTTTTAATATTAATTGTAGTAAATTCCTCTTTGGAGTCGAGCTTAATGACCGATGATTTTTGCAAGTGAAAAGGGAAAGCCGAAGATTCGAACCCATACAACCACCACTATGTGAGATGTTTCGCTTCGAGCTTAATGACCGATGACTTTTACAAGTGAAAAAGGATAGCCGAAGATTCCAATTCGCTTGAAAAAACACATGAAAAAAGTGTTGCCACGGCGTGTTACCGTTCAGAGCCAAACTCATAACTTCCAAAGACTACGCTAAGCATTTGCCATGGAAGTCATACAAAGAATGGATAATTATCCGTCATAGTAAAAAACAAATTGCATTTGAAAGACGAAAAGTTAGATGATAGCGAATCAGCTCCACAGCCAATATGTCTGATGAGCATCTACCAAAGGCGAAACTTGTCACATAGTCGTGCGTATTTTTGACGGCTCTGCTATTTTCCGTTCCCGTACTTTTTGCACAAATGTGGATGTGGTAGCAGTTTTTGCAACTATTTCGAGAGAGAATACGAGACCATAAAAATTCTACATCGTTTGACCTTCACTATGTCATTTTTGGTATGTATAGCCTCAGCTAAACCTGCCAACATTTGGATTTTTTCTCAACTACTTAGGATGATATTTCAGAAACCTAAAGCAGACGACGAAGACCTCAAACTAATTTTAATTCGGAGATATGGCCTTTTTTAAATCTAAATTTATATAGGTTTCGATAAGCCCGTAATATATAATACAAACCTAAGTAAAAAGGGGGGTTTAATTCATGACACGTGCTTTAAAAAGAAGAATTTGTTTACAGTCAAAATGGTTACAATGTTGAACAGAGAAATCTTAAATTAAATATCAAAATCTAAAGCGTATGTCCGTACATCACTACCCACAATATCTGTCCCATTCATGTAAGTTGGAAACACTTAAAGGCTTTCTGCTTCAGTTTTTGTGGCTCTTCTCCATATTACGATTGAGATTGAAACATTTCCAAGACAACTTTGCGTATTTTTACATTTTCCTTGTAGACATGTTCAACATCCAACATAATTTAGCCATTTCGTTGAGTGGTTAAGCAATCTGCGGCCACATTTTTGTTTTCTTTAGTCTGTCTGCAAATATACATATACATACATACAAATTGCCTAAGCGTTTTTCCTCTTTGCTGGCGTTGCAAAGGATTTTGCACTTATCAAGATAACAGCTTCCAATTGTCAGCATTGCCTCCTCTCTTTGCCGCACATGAATTACTATTTTGCATAAAGCGAAGCGAAGTATCTTCTATGGTTTCAACACATGCAGCAGACAGAAGATATTCGTAGACGTGAGGAAGGAATAAAGCGGTGTGTATGTATGTTTGTATTTTGGCGTATTTTTGCCTGTCGAGTTTCATTGTGTCACTATTTTGTAACGTTAATTTATTACAATTCAAGGCTTCTAAAAGGATTTCCAGGTTAAACATAAATAAACAATTTTAGCTAACAAATTTATTATCATATTAGAGTGGGTCACATATCACTGTATATGTAATCAGGCACCAGGAGACCACTACAAGGTGACATACATCATCATTACAATTTGAGGAAGAAAATTATATATTCCTTTAGAAATGCCAAATTTAAACATGGTAAAAAATCAATTAAAAACCTTATCTAATGTTTAATACCTTTGACAATTTCTGAATAAAAGTAGTAATTTTTTGTTTCGCTTACCCACCTTATTATTCGCTTAACAAAATAAGAGAATGGTTATGGGATTATCTGTGCCTATGTCTAAAATGAATTTCACAGTTTTCATTTAACACATTTTATCTCTACACTTCATTTCTACCACCTTTTCCATTATATGCCACATTCAACAGCTGATATCAGTCTGCCAATATTTTTTTCCAGTGAAACGTAAACACAGTTTCATAGAATTTGAAATATTTATAATTTTAAAGTGACAAAAGTGAAATGATTTCAAGGTCTTTAATATCATCGTCATCATCAGCATAGTACGGTATGAATATTTTAAGCTTTAATTGACTGCTGTGTTTAATTTATTCCAACAATAACAACACAACAATTTTTGCGTTTATTATTGCAAACAAGATTAGTTGGTATTACAATGAAATCCAATAAGAATGTTTTTATTTGTTGGCAGATTATGAGCAAGGTTTCAGCAGGAAATGCACTGAAGTAATAGACTTTCTGATCCACCAACTAAATTTAGTAAATTAACATAAAATAACTAATAATTGTTCCACAAACATCCCAGACGGGACAGGGGAGACTTCTCTCATATCAATGAGTGCACCCCGATTCATATTAGCTCAATGATATGGGACCTACTGTTTATCGCCGAGTCTGAACGGCGCACAGTGTTGCCGCTTCCTTGTAAACGTGGACAAAAATAGAAGGAGTTGACCTAGGTCGATGAATTTTTATACAAGTACTTATGCGGGCATAGGAATGAAAATTTCCCCTTTTGGTCCATATCGGTTCAGATTTGGATATATCCCCCCTATATATATTTCTCCGATTCTGCTATAACTCAGCCAATTTTAATTGAACCGCCTTCAAATTTAATATGCGATATTTGCTTGGGCCTCTGATCAGTTTTACCGATTTTGTTAAAAATCGGATCAGATTTCGATATAGCCCCCACATACATATATATATATATATGTATATATTTCCCCCATTTTGCTATAACTCAGCCAATTTTAATTGAACCGCCTTCAAATTTAATATGTGATATTTGCTTGGGCCTCTGATCAGTTTTACCGATTTTGTTAAAAATCGGATTAGATTTCGATATAGCCCCCACATATAATTATTTCCCCGATTTTTCTATACCTCAACCAATTTTAATTGAACCGCCTTCTAATTTAATATGCGATATTTGCTTGGGCCTCTGATCAGTTTTACCGATTTTGTTAAAAATCGGATCATATTTGGATATATAAAACGAAGCAGTCAAATAAAGTGAATTTATCAACTGAGGCAAAACAAGTATTCTTGCTCTTTTCGTACAAATTGTTTATGATGATATGGTTGTGGCTCCGAGAATCGGATTTTATAGGATGTAAACTTTGCATTTTTTAATTCGAAAGGGATGTCTGTTTCATGTACCAAATGGTCGAAACTGCAATTTGCTGCAATTTTTAGATACACTCCATTTAAGAAGCGAAATTCGTGAGTTTTGTATAACACGTTACTGTTTCAATCAACATAACGGTAGTTTATGTATACACATTATATGTAAACTTTTTTTTTCATAAATTGCAAGACTATCGACCACTCTTTAATTCCTTATTCAAAAGTTGTGGAATATGTCAATAACTTCTTTAAAAAATTTCCATGAACATGGGTTTCTTTCTTAAATACATTTTAGTAAAAGTCACATACGAAAAATGTTCTATGTTTAACGAGCTATAACTTTATAGTAACACCAAATATCGACAACATCTTTGAGGTTTGTCCTATTTGAAGTGTTCTCAATAAAATAAAACCATAAAATTATAAAAAAGTCAAGAACATATTTTACGATTTTTGTCCACTGAGGCAACACTGTGCGGCGTGCCTTACGACACCACTTTATAGAGAAGTTTTACATGGCTGAAATACTCAGGAAATGTCGCCAACATTACTGAGGGGTATTTTGCCACCGTTGAAATTTTTGATGTTGCCTGGCCGGGGAATCGAACCCACGACCTTCTGCGTGCAAGGCGGGTGTGCATACCATTGCACCACGGTGGCACCCAACATAAAATAACTAAGTAGAAGAAAATGAAATTTACCTTCAACTGTGAATAAAATATCTATCGATTATTAATCCAGAATTATTAATAAAATAATAATAAAATAATCCTTCAGCTATGGATAAAATGTCTATCGATTATTAATCCAGGAAGAGCTAACATCGTTATTAATTCACAATACAACCTTTTTATACCCTCATCATTTATGCAAGTCCATACTTCTTGAGAAAAATTTCTGAAAGTTGAAAAAATCCCTTTGACACAGTATGTAGTGGTCGGAGCGCAAGACAACACTCGAACGGATCTGCCTATTCGGTTAAAAATTTGGGCTTCGTAATATTTTGTCCAAACTTAGTATTAGTTCGAAGATAAGCCATATCGGTCCACTCCTTCAGGTACCTCCCCCATAAAAGTTAAAAAATGTTGGGAAAAATTGTGCGCACGATAAATCATTAAGGGAGTGACCGATTTGGTCCATACTTTACACATCCTAATATATCTACCAGATATTTATCATGTTCGACTATGGACGATATTTGTCCACTTCTTCGAGTGCCTCCCACACAAAGTTTCGGATAAGTTCACTTTAAGACCTGCTCTCGAATCACTTTGATTTCTGTTGAAGCAATTTGCATTCTCTGCCTCAAATACGACGGTAAAAGTTTTTCAGCGCCAAATCCCTACTTCTTGGGAAAACAGCCTCTTCTTAGGGTACCTCCCCCATAAAACTTCAACATTTTTGTCTAAGTGCAGTTTAGGGTATGTTCGAAGACCCTTTGGAAATGTATACCGATGCTGTTCTTTGTGGTGCTGTTTACAGCGATATAAGGTTTTCCGTGGACAAGTTCATGCCCCCTAGCATACTGGTCCAAAAGTTCGCTTATAATCTAAATCTAAATTAAATCTTCTGCATCAAAAAACTTCATCATTAGACTAGTTTTAACTCAAAGGGAAAAAATCAATGTCGGATTTTTTTATGAGGCTCTCCCCTAAAGTGTTTAGTTTTGTTAAGATTGTAGGATTTGTTTTCTAGGCACAGCAATGAACTGGTTAAATTTTATCTTCGATTGGACAATAAATGTAATCTTGAAATCTAACAAAACTAAACATTTTAGAGGTGTGCCGCATAAAAAATCCGACATCGATTTTTTAAAACCACCCTAGTCATCACAGGTCCAGATTAAAAAGAAACTAAAATTCTGTTAATTTTTTTGTCCACTTGTTGCAATAAAGCCTTAAAGGCGTGGGACAACCTAACTTTGTAAAATTATTTAATTTGAAAATCATAACTACTGTGGGGGCTGGAGAAGACTAGCCTTGACTAGTTTCGGATGTAGCCACACATCCTCATCAGTTGTTTTTATTTATTTATTTGTTGTACAAGAATAAGGAACTGATGAGGATGTGTGACTATATTCGAAACTATAGCCTTCTCCGCCTCCACCTCAAATTCATTGGTCATTCATTCATTTATTTTCAATTGGCGATCCTGAAAATCCGGGTTTTACGGTATTTCCCAAATCCTGGAATTAGGGTTTTTTAGGTTTTCACGATTTTGCTTAAAACCCGCAAGTCCTATTGAAATGGGTCTAAGGGAAATGTTGTAGTGAATTTTCTACAACATTTTCTTTAGTCCCATTTCGATAGGAATCGCAAAAACCTAAAATTTAAATTTTGATTAAAAATTCCTTCAGCGATTTTGTCTTGTTTTTCGATTTTCTCATCTATGAACGCTGCTGTTTTAGAATCCGCAAAAACGTCCCAGGTGTAAGCGGTTTTTATTTAAAGTTAGTTAAGGCACACTGCACATGACATTGTTTTATAAGGAGGCGATACAGTCAGTGCATTGTCACAAATTGAACTTCTATATCTCAAAAATGGTAAAAACTACGAAAGTATCATAAAAGCCAATCTTATAGAGAATTTTCACAGCTACATTATTTTCTCTAATCCCATTTCGATTAGACTTGCGGTTTCCAAGCAAAATCATGAAAAACACTAAAAATGTGAACTTTGATCGCGATTTATTTAAAAAGCGATACGTCGATTTTTTTTTTGTTTTTTGATTTTTCTCATCTATGAACATTCCCAGGTGTAAGCTCATTTCATTTAAAGTTGGTTCAAGAGCACTGTGCACTGTTAAACATTCTGTTCTTCAAATATTTGAAGGATCAAAATATGGACTTTAGCTGAAATAAACACATAACATACATATATATTCTGCATATATGTATATTCTGCAACACAACACTAATAACAATTTTATTTTTCAATAGACGACTTAACATATTCGTTTATAAAAAAGTACATACACATGTATATTGATATAGCAATATTAAAAAAAGCAAAGTACTTTTGTGGCAGTGATGTAAAGTTCATATTCTTCTGAATTTCTTTATCAAACTATATCAATACTAAAAATATACCGGATAAATTATAAAACTAAAAATTATGTTTTCTATTTATAACCATCTCTACCTTTGATTCATCCTTCTGTCGAAATTGTTTTTTTTTCCTTTTCATTCACTGAATAACTACTAGTCCAACATTTTATAAAAAGCAAACCAAAAACAATACTACATAACCAACAAATAAAACATTTCCAGTTGATTATTTTTTAGTTATTATTTTCTAAAAAAAAAAACACAAAACTGAGTTCCATGAAAACGACAAACCATGAAAACTCCACCATGGCAATAATGTGAAGCTTCAATCAGCATGCATATATTCTCTGGAAGGGTATGCAGTGAGTTACTATCACAAAAAAATAAACTTAATGAAAAGTTCAACTTTTATGGCACGTAACACACATACAGTCTGTCAGAAAAATGTTTAAAATATTTAGGGTCTAAAAGAAATTATATTTGGAAAAGAAGAACAAATTGAAACTTCTCCCATAACAAAGAGTGCTGATGATTCAACATTCAAATCAGACAAGGGCACATCTTCTTACAAAATAGATATTCGCAGCACTGATAGAAGTTCCTTAAAATAAAAAATATCTGTTTTTAATAAATATTCTTTACACACTGTACAATCGTAATGTATATTCCAGTGCATGTGTGTACGTATTCACGGGAAACACGTGTAGGAAATCGAGATTGTGGTGAGAAAATGTACCTGCTGTAATGTTGAAACGATAATGACAATTGTAACCCTCAATTTTAACGAAAAAATAGGGGAAATGCCCAACAAAATGTTTTCGAATTTAATCGACTCGGTGAAAAACAAACATATTCCGGCACACACAATCACATATGTACCTCTCATAAGGGTGTTAAACATTAAAATTACCAAACCCTATATTCACAATCAAAAATTCTTAAATACTTAATTGGTGTTGTGTAATACTTAGTATTATAAATGTGGAAGAAAGAATCCTTCAGGAGACCCGAGTCGGTATTATATACGTTGCTGCACATGTGCGAGAAAATACATATATGCATTACAAAATGTCCCTTTCAAGAAAGCTTAACATCTCTTTTCCTGGATTATAATAATTCAATCAAACAAAATGTTTTATATTTAATATAGTTTTTTAACAATTAATTGTGTTTTGGAGTAGTATAGTCATCCCTCCCTTAAGATACTTAATTTTAAATTTATTTGTTATCATGGCCTTACATTGTAGTGTACAGCCTTAAGGTCGAAAGACTGGGCATATGGGAATTGAAATAAAATAAAATAAAAACAAGCACCAGAATTTATTAAATATTGATATGGATTTCAGTGAACTGATGTGCTCCTTCAACAAATTCGCGATTTTGAACACTGTGCAAAATCTAAGTTATACGGATCGAACTCTTGTTTAAATTGTTTTGGGAATAGGAAAGATATCAACAAACTAACCCCGGCCCTACAGTCAATTACACCTCGAAATATGAGTTGGAAACTGATAAATAGTAAACGCTTTGCGAAACTTCATTTTGAATTCTATTAAATTTGTGACTTAACACAGTATATTAAATTTCCCTTTCAATAACATTAAAATTGTTAATAGACCTTAGTTCATTGATGATCAAATTTGGATGCTGGCGAAGCCACAACAATATTTTCACTCTTTTAATCCGTTTGTACAACTATAATCCAACAAGAACATTAAAACTAGTCATTCACTGTTTATTTAAATTGAAATTATGTCCACAGATAACTAGTACCACACCACATACATGAATATGCATGTACGGAGCAGTCCACTACCGGTGTTCGAGTTGCATGCAACTTTCAACAAAAGCTGCAGTTTTGTATATTTGCTCTAATGCACACCCCAAAAACTATCAACTGCCTCCCCACACCCACCTTAGTTTTTTTTACACACTTGATCTAAACGTGGTAACAGCTAAGACAACAACAACAACACGACTAATACAAAGGCGGTCAATAACAATCGTCACACTCGACTTCCACTCTGCATTAACAACTATCGCAGATGGTTAAATCGCATAAACACACCGAACACAGATGTCATACCCAGAGAAAAAACACTAACTAACGCCGCCACCGCCGCATTCAAAAACACTCATGGTTGTGCGACAGAAGGGTGGCGGTCGGCTGATACTTTTGGTCGTCGCATGCTTAAAGTTTGCTTTTAATTCGAAACTACAAACGCAGCATAAATGCAACGATGCATGGCTTAACTAGTCTGTTGACAATGTTTTTTAAAGAAACGTTCACAACTACAAAGGCACACGACAATTCGAAACAGAGGCCATATGTTGGAGAATAAAATGATGGCAGTAGAAACATATTGAAAACGATTTCTGCTTTAGATACCTAACAAAATAACTTTAAATTAATCAATTATTGTATTTCTGGAAGAGGAAACTATTAATTCCTTAAGAAATGTTATTAAAACGGCTTTACCAGAACCACATTCTAAATTTTAAGGATTCATTGCAACCATGTTTGACTGTAGTAACAATTGTAAAGTAAAATTATGAATAACGGTACATATGGATGAATTGTTGAACAAAGAGAAGCCGGCATTTTACGTGGGCGGGAACGGACCAACGAATTATTTGCATCTGTTTTAAATTTATAATAAAATAATTGCTTTTTGTAATAAACATAAATTTACCATTTAATGTACCGATAAACATACCTACATACTCGTATTGTGCAATTATGATCGGATATATGTATGTATGTACATACAAACATGTGTTCGAATTTTGGATGAGAGTAAGGGAAGTAGAAGAAAAAGGGTTTCCTCTAGACATGATAGAACTTAATATCGTGATTGATATGTTACTTCTTAAAAAGTCTATAGTTGGCTGTGTTAAAACTGACGTGAAATGTAAAAGAATCTTTTCTTAAATTTGCAATTCATTAAAAGGGCGTTTCCGCTTAAGGATACGTGATTTAATACAATACTTCCCTCTAGAGGTGCTCTGCAGAATTTTACGTCTATGCCAGGGTTTTATCCACATTCTTTCCCCTTTTTATAAACAACCACCAACCAAAAGAATTTGTCTATATCTGCCGCTTTCCGTGGATATTTTAAAACCTCAGCAATAGTATTTGCATCGAATATTTATTTTTATATGAAGTAACATTTTCGATAATTAAGTAATATTGATTATATGGATATATTGTTAATACTATTTTTTGGCCTTGAAGGCTTTAGTATTATTGAATGGAATAAATAAACAAACAAACAATAAGTAAAAAAGTATCAGTCGGTTTTGCCGACACAGATATACCCTCATATATTCCCTCAGGAGGATAGTCAAAGTATTATTTGTTGAACTTTTGGATCATTATGTCAGGAAGCATGGACTTGCCCCCGAAAAAGAGTATATCGTTGTAATCAGAACCACATTGACTACCTTCGATGAAAATTTCAAAACAATCCCCGCGCAGCCTTTAAACTGCATTTCAGCGAACATTTTTAATATGTGTAAGGGGGGTACCCGATATAGACCTTCATGGGACTTGATGTTCTTTTACAATTATTTTAAATTATTATTTTTTTGAGCTGTTGGCCGCCTATAACAGGAGGTGTGGACTTGTCTCGAAAAAAATTGTACCGTTGTGGGTCAACCTGCTGCAAAGAATAACAAAACGATCCGAGATATTTCTTTAAACTGTACATCCTAAAGGATTGGGCCGAATACTTCATATTCGTACCTGATCTACAGTATCGGCCAAAACTTTAGCACCCTCTCAGTACTTTTTATACCCTACGCTACTATGTGGGGAGGGTATTATAAATTGGTATTGGCCAAAAAGTTTGTAACGCATCGAAATAATGGTCGTAGACCCATACTTATATATACCAAATGATTGTTTCGACGAGCTGATTCGATCTGGCTATGTGTGTCCGTCCTAAACCTTGTAATCACGCTACAGGTTGCAATTTTGATCGGATCGTCGCCAAATTGTAGGTGTTGATGGGGGTCCTAGAGGGGAAGAAGCCTATTGATTTTGGTGATGGTCGGATAATATTTAGAGGTCCGAATATGCAAAAAAAAACTTATTTAGAGAAAAAGTCATCGTTATTTTCCAAATCGAATATCTCACCTACTATAAGGGGTATACCAAAAGCAAAAGATTACAATAAAAGTAGAAAATATCACCTTTCTAACGATGTGAAGTAGGTTATCGTAGGTGGTCAAACAACGAAGATATCGCAGTAGTCGCAAATAAAACCCAACTTTTCATTTTTGCGATTTTAATTATAATGACTACTATCACAGCTTTGATTGGGAACTTTCCGAAAACAAAGCCTGACTATGAAAGTAGAAAATCCTATCTTTACAATGATGCCAAGTAGGTTGGCGTATGTGGCCAAATAACGGAGATATCGCAATAGTCGGTAATACATCCCATTTTTCAATTTTTTTGAAATCATGGAATTTTGATCGGATAATCACGAAATGTTGGCTGTTGATGGGAGTCTCACAGAGGAAGAAGCCTATTGATTTTGGTTATGCTCAGGTAGTTTTCAGGGGTCGGAGTGGGTAAACAACTTATGTGAAGAAAATTCAAAGTTTTATTCATATGCGAATATCTCCGCTTCCAGTTGGGTATTCCAAAAGGAAACTCGTCAATGGGAGAAGAAAAGTTCTCCTTTACATTGATGCAAATTAGGTTGGCGTATGTGGTCAAAAGATGGATATATCGCAAAAGTCGGTAATGAATTCCATTTTTCCATTTTTTTAATCACGCTATAGTTCGCAATTTTGATCGAATCGTCACGAAATTTTGGGAGTTGATACTGGTGCCACATAGGCTTGGTGATGGTCCGATAATATGCAGGGGTCGGAATGGACAAAAATTCATCTGGAGAAAAATTCAATGTTGTATTATTTTGCGAATGTCTCTGCTTCTAGTGGGGTATTCCAATGGCAAAACCTACGAACGTAAGAAGAAAATATTGCCTTTACATTGATGCAAAGTAGGTTGTAGTAGTCCGTAATGCATCCAATTTTCCTTCTTTTTTTAATACGCTGCATGTCGCAATTTTTATCGGAAGTCACGAAATTTTTGTGGTCTACGGGGGTCCCAAAGAGGAAGAAGCATATTGAATTTGGTGATAGTCGGATAATATTCCCTAAAATAAATGTTTAACACTGAAAAGCTTATGTACAGAGGTAGTGGTGTAGGGTTTTACATAGTCGGCCCCGTCCCGACTATAGCCTTTGCTTACTTGTTTAAGTATAGAGAGAATAGTCAATTTCATTTACCACAAATGTTTAGGAGCCTTTTTTATGCTACACGGAGGAATAAAACGGCCTCTCTAACATATTTTGCAGCAAACATATGTGGGAACAGAATTTTGAGTGAAGTTTAGAGAGGGAGAGAGAGAAATGATGGCAAATTTTTGGTTTGTTTTTAGATTTTCATGATTTTGCGTGGGAACGACAAGTCCTATCGAAATGGAATTAAGGAAAATGTTGTAGATAGGACTTGTCATTCCCACGCGCAATCCTGAAAATCTCAAATAAACCTAAAAATGTGAACTTTGACTGCGATTTATTTAAAAATCCCTCCAGCGATTTTTTCTTGTTTTTGGATTTTTTCATCTAAAGTTAGTTAAGGACACCGTACGTGAAATAGTTTTATGAGGAGGCGATATAGTCCATTTTCCCAATTCGAACTTCTATATCTCAAAAATGGTAAAACTAAGGAAAAAGTAATAAAGGCCAATCATGTTGAAAATTTTTACAGCTACAACATTTTCTTTAGTCCCATTACGATAAGACTTGCAATTTCCAAGCAAAAACGTGGAACCCTAAAAGACCCCTAAAAATGTGAGCTTTGACCGTAATTTATATGAAAATCCCTCCTGTGATTTTTTTTTAATTTTCCTCATCTATGAACATTGTAGTTTCAGAATCCGCACCGTGTTTTATATTGTGACTTATATTATTTTGTCACGATTTAGCTAGAGTTTGCCGATTGGTTTCTCAAACAGTACTTCCATCGTCCGTATCGTCTGTATCACTTCTGGTAAAAAAATCAAATTTGGCGTTTTTAGGGCATTAAGAATATTTTATTCTTAGGTTACCGACACAATAGCTAGATATAGAAGTCCAATCTGTGCGGATTTGAGTTATTCTTCTTTTTCAAGGTATTTAATTGTGATCAAAAAAATGAGGCGTTATGTTCGGGTCGATAGGTATACAGGAGTTATAGTGTATAGGGGTATAGCTATACACTATAACTCCTGTATACCTCAATTCGTCCTACCCGCGAATATAGTTATGTGGATTGCATTAAAACATGGATATATTTAACCACTTTTGCATGGAGGCTCTTCAACATAAAGGAATCCCAAAATCTGTATCGCAGCTGATACTCTAAAAATTAGATTAAGAGCTTTGAAATACTGAAAATCTTGCGATAGCAGAAATAATGCCAATTCTCTGTGCTTTTAAAATTCTGGGATATACCTTAACGTGGACCTGTATTTTTAATCATATAGGTCCAAAATACTGAAAATGGGGCGCAACTTTTATATGGCGACTTCACCGAACGTGGCCCGATATGGTTTATTTTCAATTCAAAATATCCGAGGACTTATATTTTATACTCTGTAAAAAGTTAAAATTGTATCCTAAATATTGTGAGCTTACTCTACAGAATTTATATAATTTGTGCCAATATTTCATACAAAATCCACAACAAAACCTTATAAAAGCTTTACGTAATGCTACACACCATTTTCAATTTTCATGATTTTTGGTCAAGTTGGACACCCCCCGAAATGAAATGAAAATATATGTTATAACATAAAATATGTTTGTATCCAAACATATTCTATGTTTGCATCCAGACACATTATATGTTTGCTGAATTTTTTTCTGCGTGTAGACAACTACATATATACCTAAAAGAGATATCCCTTTAGTGTTCAATTAACACAAAATAGCTTTAAAGAAAAATTGTATTTCAGATACAGCAGCACAACATGCAATTTTAATTTCCTTAAAAGCGTTTATTTTGTTAAAAAAGTAGGTCAAGACTAATATAGTTTGCAGCTATGTACTTCTTTTTTGTACATTTTCGATATCAGTTCACTCAAAAGGTTTAACATACATCCAATCAACGTTTATTTAAGGAAAGTCTTTATTTTATTTTTTGTTTTTGTACTGCACAAATAAAAAAAAATTAAATAATTGCGGAAAATCCATGCCACAAAATAAATGGACTCGAAAATTATGTAGGTTTTAGTGTTGGCTTCTATTGTTGTTATTGTTATGGAGTTTCTATTGGTTGTGTTTTGTTGTTGTAGTTGCTTTCATTGTTGTCCAAAATTCACATTCAAATGGGGCAGCAAAATGCATCGCTCAATACACAGCAGACCATTATCTTGTTGCGCATGCTCTAACAGCACGATTTTCGGCCAAAAATGGTTTATGTTGGGAAACTTTTTATCCCCATTTTTTCTTCATTTGTTTTTGTCTTTTTTTTAGACATAGTCACTTA
The DNA here is from genome assembly GCF_047663935.1 of Musca autumnalis. NCBI lineage: Eukaryota > Metazoa > Arthropoda > Insecta > Diptera > Muscidae > Musca > Musca autumnalis. The sequence goes on along the minus strand of NW_027411755.1, from coordinate 1,279,830 downwards.
CTGTATTTGTTGTTTAACTATTTGTAAGTGTAAAATAATGAAGTAAGACCACAAAAACGTGCATATGCACTCAATCTAAATTGAACACAATAACTGGAGTTTAAGAGTGAAACGAACATCGACTGCAAAAAAAAAAAACGAAAATAACAACAACGTCATATACAAATGGCAGTACAAGGAAAACTTAAATTTGAATTTGCACTTCAATGTAAAAGACTGGAAATACAAAAACAAAAAACAAAACAAGACTTTAGTCTAAGCCGTCAATCGTGGGACACCCTATATCAGTAGGCACTAAAAATGTGGGTCACTTCTGGGGAAGGGAACTACCAACTTATTGTCCATAATCAAATAAACATATTGTTATGGTAAATCAAGTTTAAAACTAAGACCGATAAAAATCAAAATGTAAAATCTATATATATAAAAATGGTGTAAAAAATGTATAGTAACTCATAAAATGAGAACGGCTAGGCCGATTTCTGTAAAATTTTTTGTCAGTTATTCGCATTTTTGAGGAGAAGGTCTTTGCGGAAGAAAATTTTGGAAAATCCCTCTGGAAAAGTCGGAAAATTGAAAAAATCGAAAATTCAGTTTTTGTATGAAATTTTATTCCTTAATAGCGAGACGAAGTTCGCCGGGTCCGCTAGTAGTTTTATAATTTTAATTTGTGTTTTCTTGAGTAACAAACGTTTAATACAACCCTCCTTCATGTAGGGTGTAATAATAAATGGCACAAATAGGTGTTACCCACCGCAATCGAAATGAAATGTGATACTCGTCGAATTTGAGGAAAAGGCCCACAAATCAAATCAAAGTTCAGCCAAAAGTGAACTGTTACTGACTGACTGACTGACTTCTGTGAACGGCCTGTACGCCGCTGTTAGCCAAACTAAAACGTGATTTATTTATGCTGCTGTTAACATGGCAACGAAGTTGTTGGATAAAAAGAACAGCATTTCTAAATTATAATGATTCGCTTTTTTGCTAGTCGTAAACCCTATAAAATGTTGGAAAAACAACTTACTGTTTCATATGTTCTTTAGCTACTAAATTGGTTTGTGTCGACCGCAATATTGCATTTCACTTTAGTTTCCACAAAAAATAAGAACAAACTTTAAAAATCAATGGTGTGGAAAAATAATTGATGCCAAATGGTTAAACAGCATCAAACTTTGTTAACAGCAATTGAAGTTGAAAATTTACACGTCTGCCTTTCTCTGTTTGCAAGAACATTTTCATTTCATTTGGAATTAAGATTGTATTATTGAGGTACATATATAATCACAATATTGGTACATGGAACTACATACTGATGAGGTATTCGAATCATGAATTAAACCTTCGCACAAATGTTGACCTTCATGAATTAAACCTTCGCACAAATGTTGCTGTAAATTAAATTGAACTGATGCCTTAAACAGTGCAGATAATCTAATGACGGGAAATTTTCTAATACTAAAACCCCAACAAATTGTTTACGTGTTGCTCCACTAAATAATTGAAAAAAAAAAGAACATTTTAGAATTGAATAAAAAATGATTTTGGGCTATTTTTCATCACGTACGTTTTACATTTCAATCTTAAAGAAAATATTGATTGTTTGGGCTTTGCCTCCTACGAGATATGTATGGCACGAAACCGTAGCAAGTAATAAAATGTTGTGGGAATATGTAGAGTATGGGTCTATATGGAATATAGCCCTGTGATTATCAGATAACTTGCCCAATGATTTATATTTAAAGTTTAAAAAAGTAGGAATACAATCAAATAATCCCTTAAGTGGTTACCACTTTTAAAAAATCGAAATGTATTAAATCATGTATTTTAAAGTACAGTAGTATGCCGCAATAAATTTCAAGTCGATCGGAGCAAAATTGGCCGAGATATGACCGTTCAAAGTGATTAAGCCGTTGTGTTTTGTGTGTAGAGATGCAACATAAAACGCATTTTTCTCGAAATGGCATTTTTGAAGTCGGTGTCAACGATAGCTCGAAAAGAAATAACCAATCTTCATATATTTTGGTGAGCTTATTAAATAGATAAAAGCTTGTCTTTAATCGAGACAGATTTTTTTTTATTTTTTTACTCCATTTTTGAATAAAGCAACGGTCTATTTTTTCTGTTAAATCAAAATGTTGACTTTGACATATCACAATTTGTTTTAAAACCTTTTTTTTAATTCAATTCAATTTAATTCATACAAAGATCGGCCTATTTGTTTTCCAGCTACTATTGGCACCACAAAACGCTTTTGGAAAAAACGGTTTTCGGAGGTAGCCATTTACCACAAAACTATGCAATATTTTCCAACAACAAAAATTCCAAAAGTAGTATAAGATGTGCTCTTTAGTGTTATGACTTTTCAACATTTTTTTTCAAAAACGAGTTCCTGTAGCACGGATTAATGAACTTTTATCTATTTATTACTAAAATATCGTTTATTCCACTGAAATATAAAAAAGTTCACGCAGAAATCGATTTAAAAATTATTTTTTTTTTTTCAAAAAATATATTTAATGATAAAAAAATCTCAAAAATTATTTCCTGTTGCACGAATGAATAAACTTAAGCCTACTAATAACTAAAATAACGTTTATTCCATTTAAATATTGAAAAAGGTCATACAGAAACCATTTTGAAAAAAAAATGAATTTTTAATTTTTTGGTAAAAAATTAAATTAAAAAAAAAGACTTTTACGAAATGTTTATGATTCTCAAGATTAAAGAAAATTAGTGAGAAACAAATGTAATGTCACTTTGGTTATCTCAGGTGGCAATACTTCCCTCTAGAGGCGCTCTGCAGAATTTTTCGTCTATGACAGGGTCTTATCCACATTCTTTCCTCTTTTTATAAACAATCACCAACCAAAAGAATTTGGCTGTATCTGCCGCTTTCCGTGCATATTTAAAAACCTCACCAACAAGTAAAAAAGTATCAGTCGGTTTTGCCGACACAGATATACCATCATATATACCCTCAGGAGGATAGTCAAAGTATGATTTCATGAACGTTTGGATCATTATGTCAAGAAGCATGGACTTGCCCCACAAAAAAGAGTATATCGTTGTAATTAGAACCACATTGACTACCTTCGATGAAAATGGCAAAACGGTACAATTTGTTGTCAACCTGCTGCAAAGAATAGCAAAACGATTCGAAATATTTCTTTAAACTTTACATCCTAAAGGATTGGGCCGAATACTTCATATTCGTACCTGATCTACAGTATCGGCCAAAACTTAAGCACCCTCTCAGTACTTATTATACCCTACACTACTATGTGGGGAGGGTATTATAAGTTGGTTTTGGCCAAAAAGTTTGTAACGCATCGAAATAATGGTCGTAGACCCATACTTATATATATAAAAATGATTGTCTCGACGAGCTGATCTGGCTATGTGTGTCCGTCCGTCTGTCCATCTAAACCTTGTAATCACGCTACAGGTCGCAATTTTGATAGGATCGTCGCCAAATTGTAGGTGTCTATGGGGATCCCAGAGGGGAAGAAGCACATTGATTTTTTTTTGGTCTGCACCACTAGAGATAACCCCTTAACAAAACAAAAGCAATGCCTCTTGGATACAAATGTTACCAAAAGTTTCTACGATCGGCATACTCAATCTCCGCCACGTTATGGAGATCATATAACAAAACGCTAGTAGTCCAGCCAAAACTCAAGCATTTTTTATTAACGTCCACACGTTAACAATCATGTTCTAAGAACCAGGGTTTCGGAGTCAATAGGGACCTTCATTACCAAAGGGAATTTTACGCCCCCAGACGTTGACTTCCATTTTGTGTCACAGTGTAATCAGTAGGATTTAACATAGAGACCACAATGCCTTTCATAGGAGTCCAAACAGGTCTTTTAATAGAAGACAAGGATGACTTCTCACAAAAGACAATATGTGAAGGCCAGTAGACCTTTGTGAGAAGACTAGTATCCAATCAATGTCCAATTAATTCGATCGCCATAGAACATGAATTTTGCTTGCAAAAATATAATGGATCAATTGGACCAAGAAGACATGCATTTTGTAAACATGTCAGAGAACATGCATTTTGTAAACATGTCAGAGAAATAATCAGGCCCACTGTTTTTAATACCTACCCCACCAATGGCCACATATTGACGTTGGAAACTTCAAAAATGTATTTTGTCATCTATGGAAATACAATTTATTTCTTCTTAATATTATAATTCTGATAAACCTTCTATTAGTTTTATAAACGAACATTGATTTAATTAAACGTCCATTCTATAGGTATGCCAGGTCTAATTGAAAAGAGTAGACAAATTCCAAATGAGGGCCCAATAAACTTTGTGCAGCTAAAAAGGATTCCCCTAATATCTAGTAATGAAAATTCCATACGTATATACAAATGGTTTTCTATTAGTAAAGATACACACACCACTTGGATACAGACGTAGCCAGGGAATGGTAACCCTCCCACGACATGGTATATTTTAGACATTTTTCGTATATTTTACTCGAAAATTTTAAAATTTTCTTCAATTTTTGTCCCATTTTATATATTAAGACAGAAGAGTTTGTCTGTGTAACATGCTACAAACATCGCAAGTAATTAATACATTTCCTCAATGCCGTCAACAATTTAGATAGCCCTAATATAATAACATTCCGCAACAGGTTTTATAATAAAAAAATACGATACCAGCTAATGAGAACCTTAATATTATGCAATTCACCAATAAAATAATGAATGTCCACAAATAATTTATTCTTGAAATATAAACAACATATGTGTCATCCCGAATGGTGTACGATATACGAATGGAAAGGTGCATAAGACACAATAAGAGATAGAACCAGACCATGAACTAGACCAGACCATCTCATACATGTTGTAATTGAGTTTAATGGCCAAGAGTGGCAACAAATCAAGTTTACTCACATGTAACTGTCTGTCACTCGGCAATGTTTGTAATGGTAATTGTCAAACATTAAAATATTACTATAATTATATGGTTGTAGTTTTCATGGCCTTAACTAACATCATCAGTATAGCATTGTTGATGTTACCGTGGTGGTGCACTTCTACTTGGTTCGTTCTTTTTATTGGATTGGTGTTTTTTTTTTAATGATGTATACAAAACAAATTTGCACATTGCAATTCGACATTGTGAAAAACGTTTGTTTAGGGAGACACTACATAATATCAACGAAATAAAAATATGTTGACACATTGAAGAAGCCATGGCCAAATGTGACTCAACAATATTTTATATTTAATGGGTATTTTTTATCGAAATAAGAGATTACAGAGGGTGCTGTGGTTATCATGCACGCTTGGCTCTATTAACTATCAACAGAGATTATCTGAATTTCCTCTTGTATGCCATTTCTCAATAAGTGAAGTCGTACAATGTTATATGCTATGTTCAGAAACGGGTCCACAGTAAAATATAAACTAAAAGTTTTTCTGACAAGTTTGCACCTATTCATTCTGCAATGATCGTGGGAAAAAATTAAAAAAAACCAAAGGAATTTGCTACTACTAAGATTCCTCATTTACATTCATAAGGGAAAGCTCTTTAGAGATCTACCGTTCCCGAATTCTGCTGAATTTCAGCAAAGCAATACTAACCATGAAATATCTCATATATGAAAGATGCTTCTTTTTTGATGTGAAGATTTTCAGGGCAGCATATTTCATTGGCAACATTATGTGCTAATGGGTTTTGCGTGTGAACATGCGTGTTCGAAAAGATTCTGCGAAAATGCTACCTGAAATTTAGGCTATTCATTGTGGATATGTTTTTTGTGTGCAATAGTAGTAGAAAATAATAGACAAGCAGCGTATACAAGTTGTTTTCTTTCTCATAATATATGTAAATATCATCCAAACTACCATTATATACATATGTACGTACATCTTCTCATCATGGCGGGTAGTCAGACAGAAGTTGTCCCATAATGTGGTGTGAATTTAAGTTTTCCACATAACAAGTTTTACCTTTCGAAGTGTTGATTTTTTCATAGTGGGAATTTTTGCTCTTTGCAACTTCCAACATATCATTTACTGTTCGGGTATGGTATGCCTGGACAACGGAAGCTAGAACATTTTTATTTTTTGCAAAGGTTATCTGTTGTAACAAATATATTTATCGAAAACTTTCCGGCAAAGAAAGTTTTTCGTTTTATTTTATCTATGAAACTTTGGTGTAATGTGATTATTGCACAAAAATATTCGTTTTACAACTTAAATGTACAAAGCAAATAAAATTTGGTCTAGCCGGAAAAATGTGTACTATTGCAGGTGTAGAAAGAAATACAATTTAGGAAAATGAATTTGTGAATACGGGAATGTTTGTAAAGAATGATTTAACAAGAGCGGCAGAACAGGCCACCATATTTGGTTGACCCGTCAATTTTTAGTACAACATGTTCAAATATATTAGTTAGCCTTGCTGACAGACCCACATGTATTAAGAACAGGTCCCTAGTTTTAAAAGTAAATAAACAGCATTAGGTGACAAGAGAAGTTTCGGAAGTTACCAGCGCAAACTTTTAGGCATATCATAAAAAGTCAGCCTTATTTTTCCACTGACAAACCTAATCAGCAGAGTCTACACAGAATAAAATTATAGGATTGTTACAAAGGCTAATTAAATAAGTATGCATTGTCTTCCCCAGCACAAAACACAAATATGTATATTAGGGTGACCCAAAAAACGACAAAATTATTTTTTATCTTTTTATCAAAAACCTTATATATGAAATTTTAAGGCGATCGGTTAACGTTAACACGTGCCACCGGATCGTTTTTTTTTTTCATAGAAATTTGTATGGGACCAATGTTGAATTTTCACCAAATTTCTCTAAAAGCCACATTTATGGTCCGATCGAGGAAAAATCTTTACCAGTTCATTATTCCTACAAAATTTTATTTCGACAGGCCACAATTATTTTCCAGTCGACGAAAAAACTTTACCAGTTCATTATTGTGGCTAAAAAAACGAATCCTAAAAAATCTGTGAAAATTGGCTAGGATTTTAATGTTATAGGGTCCAAATTACCTATAATTGGCCATATATGCATATTGGAACAACGGCAAAATCCTGGGTAGGAGCTTCAAAAAAGAATTTTGTCGCTACACGCTATTAAACTTTCCACACGCCATAGTCACACTTAAAAATGGATCTAATTTTGGGAGTCATACCTTATCGCGTCATACATTTTTTTAATTGGTCAATTTTGCCCAAACTTATATCTAGTCTGGATGAAATATTACGAGAAACATATTATGGAACAATTTATACATACGCATACATCTATTTTAATTAGTCACCGCAGGACATTATGTCAGGAAGCTGGACTTACCCAGTACTATCAGTAAAAATGGTAAAACTATCCTCGAACAGCCCTTGCACCGTACTTAAGTGGATTTTTTTACTTTTGTGAGGGAGGCTTCCGAAGGTGTTGTCCTATATAGACCTTCCTGGAACTTGATGCACTTTTAGAAAAAAAAAATGAACGATGTGTAAAGCATCAGCAGAATCGGATACGTAATTCGTTTTATTTTGTGCCTGCAAGGTTTTTAGAGCTTTTGAGCCATTATCTTAAGAAGTCTGGACTTGTCCCCGAAATAAAATTGTACCGTCGTAATAGGGACAGTGAAGACAGCCTGTCAGAGAGCAGTTCTTAAACTGGGCTTTTGCGAAAAACTTTAAAACTTTGTGTATGAGGTACTCGAAGGAGTAGGGCGAACCTGCGTAATATAGTCTCGTGATATTTTGCCCAAACTTATATCTAGTCTGGATGAAATATTACGAGAAACATTTTATTATTCAAATCAGTTGGTCACTTAAAGTGTGATGATGTGCGCAATATTAGCAAAAAATTACCCACTCCTATGAGTACCTCCCCAACAAACGTTTAAAAATGATCGCTATCAAGGGTTCAATCGATGTGGTCCATTATTTGTTTTTCGTAATATTCATCCAGGCATAAATCAGACCCTGGCTCATCTTCGAGCATGATCTAAGTTTGGACAAAATAATGCGAGGACTAAATGTTGGATCAAATCGATGGTCCGTACGAGAGTTATCGTGCGCTCCAGCCAGACAGACAACTGGACGGTCAGGGTTAAATCAACTATAAATTGTCTGAAACGACTTTCGTCCAAACCTAACGATTTAGCACGTTTGTTTTTGCTTAAATTTGCTACACACATTTAACATATTCCTAAGAGGTTGGAAATATGTTAGGTGCTGCAATGAACAAAAACTAATACAACATGCATGGTTTAGTCAGGCTTGATCGAGCTGACTTAGGTAGTTTTGAGTAAGTTTTAAAATGATCGTCTGCTTAGTAGCAATTTTATTTTTTATTATTTTAAGAAATATTTCAGGCATACAAAATAAAAATATTATTACTAAATGTAGACACACTCTTCCTTTTCATTTTTATAATAAACTTTTAGTTTTCCGAGGACCAGTACGCTATACCAGTTAATGTCAGAATACAACTACATAAAACTAATACCCTTTCATTATTGTAACCGCTAGCAAATTAACCTATTAGGGTTAGAACTAATTGAATGCTATGTCAAATCCAATAACGTTGTTTATTAAGCCTTCATCAAAAACGTTTTATGCTCTCACGACGACGACAACGGCATTCCATTAAAACGCATTGTTATTGATTTGTAATTTAATATTATAAACTACAGCTCATATTTCTGATCTGATTTAGATCGACTAGACCAAAACTCAATACATTTTATGGAGCAATATTTTGTCATATATCTGTCATTGTTACAATAGGCTGACTGCCTGACTACATTTGTGCTATTACTGAGACGTTGTTATTTATACTTCATTTCCCGTTCAAGGTATTACTCAATAAAATATAAACTACTTTTCAATCACTTCTAGGGTTTCCCTTCAACACAGTTGTTTTTTAATGCTCTATCATGCCCTGCCGTCCATCAATTGTACACCTTCTTTTCTTGGATGCTCTGAGATTGAATTGAATATAACCAACAACACCTAATTAAACACGCAGACACGGTGACAATGTACTTTGCTAATTTGTTGTTGTTCTTGTTTTTATTTTAGATAAAGTATACAAGATACTGTGCTGAGTATGTAATTACATTTGGCTTTTGAGGTTTTTTGTTTGTTTTTATTCTTCTTGGCCAGGCGCGAATGGCGAATAGGCGTACAAACATGGCAGATATTGTCGCTGATATTGATTTATAGGCTTTGTCGAAATAAAACCCTTTAATGTCATCACAAAATCCAAACAAACACGTGCGCGCACTCACACACACACACGCCGACTGAAAGCGTGAATGTGTTGAATCGTGGTTTTATTGCATTGTGGCCCTTCTCCGTCATTGGGGAGACATAAATTAAACAGACTCTGCGGTTTTACCCGGAGATCATGCAAATATGATTGTATGTCACCGGTAGGTGGGTAGTATGTGATTGGGATTTAGGGAAGTGGGTTTAATCGAGTTTTGATATGTAACATAAACCTTTTAATACAGTGACAATAAGAAACGAGAGAGAGGGGGATAGAGAACAAGGTGACAATACAATTACTTCCTCTTTTATTGCAACCCCAAATTCAATAATAATTATTTTGTTTGTGTGTGTTTTGTGGTTTTGGGCTTAATTAATCGAATATTCATTGATTATTTCCTATTAGAAAAGGAAGTATAATAAAAAACACATGTAATATTTAAAAAACTAGTTCAGACAATTTGTTTAAAACTATTAATTTACCTTATCTACAGCTATGGACGCATAAATGGCACGTTATAAAATTCAAAACTACAATGAATTATTTTCGAACTAAAATCTAATAAAATTGAATGTTTTATAATTTTTAGTTATTGCTGCAAGGGTACTTGTTCCAATTTCTTTCATTTATCGGTGCTTTAAGAATGGAAGTTGCTTCAAAATATGTGCCTAGTTGCTCGGAAATTAGACATCTAAAGGGAAACAACTGATCATTGTTTTAAAAACGGCTGGTTTTCTTAGTACAACTATAGAAGCTTCTGATACTGAAAAATATATGTATATCTTAAGAAAAATAAGGTACAAATACGTACAAAAATAATATTAAAGATGTTACGATTGAAAACCATGTTAATGTAAATTGCCATACTTTAACTATGAATTATCCTTTTTAGGAGTCCCGAAACAATGTTCCCTGTCATATTTTTTCTTCCTTTGCGAATTTTATTTAGCAAAAAAAAAATCACTTTTAATTTCACTCCTTATTACAAATTCAATTTATGTTTATTCATAACACGCGTTTGCTTCTTTATTACTGATGTATGTAGGGCAAATTAATCATTTTGCATTGGTATCTTTAACGTAGTAATTCTTCGGTCTCCAAGTGCTACGTTATAGAGAAGTTCGACTGTATTTGATACAAACTAATGGCTTGGAAATTGACATCTGTTCCGGATGAACGAGTGAAATTGTTATTGTAAAAGGAAGCATTTATGACTTTTAATAATTCTAATCTAATAAAGTCCTGACTCTATAGATTAGGACGGGCTTAATGATATAGAAGCTTCCTCTTATGGCTTTGAAAATCTCCCTGATGAGGGTGACTATAGATGATGCATTAGAATCGAGTTAACCTTGGATACGTGATACATCGGCTTCATGATGTATCACAAGGTGCGAATTTGTTACGAGTCCAATCAAGAGTAGAGTTGACGAAGTATCGATAGTCCGACTATGGTTTGGTCGCTGTCGTAAAGCTTTCTCCATATCGGACTACAAAGTATTTATTTTTTAAATAATTCGCGACAGATAACCCAAACAACATGTTTTGTTTCGGCCAGCGGCAGCCAAACCAGCATAAAACCTATGCTTTTACGTAGGTTTCTATGCTTCTGCAACAACAATACTCGGAAGATCGATAGTTTGCCAGCTCTATGTTTCTTTATAGAAACCCTTTGTAGATATATATTCCTGTAAATGAGAACCTTTCGGAGACTTCTATAATCATGAAAAAGTTTCCATTGAAAGCAAATTGGATATTTTGAGAATATATATAAACACCACATACCATTTCTGTACTATTGAGGTCAGATTCCAGTCTACCTGCAAATGCATCATTGATCGGTGTTTCTGAACATCAATATTAATATGCGATGTCTATAAAAAGAATTACTTAAACAATGTAAAAAACTGTCAGATACATATGGGGGTTTCTGAGTGAAATCGGACACTTTTTCAAGATGAGGTTTTTGATTTCCTTTATTTTTTGCTATGGTGATGCTGCTCATTAGCAAAACACTTTAGTATATTTTCAGATTTTTTTTGACTAACGGTTCCAGAGATATCGCGCCTTGAAAAAGTCAAGCAATGAAATACTCATAGCTTCTTTATTATTGGTCCAATTTGAAAAAATCTTTTTTTGTATGTTTTGTTGTTTTATCAGCTATTTAATAAAAAATAGCAAAAAAAATTGCACAGTGGGCTTGGATGCTATTTTCGCGATTTAATATTTAAAATCAATTTTTAAAGATGTTCGACCCCTTCGATTTTCTTTAATTATTTTTATATTAAACTACGTTCAATTACACAAATTTTAAGTCCTATGTGGTAATGGGATTCGGACGATTACTATTTTTTTCTGAATTTTTTAAAATTTTTCAATACAATTTTTCCTTTATATCCGTGTGAAACATTTGTTATTTTACCAAAACAATACAAAATTAAATTTTTTTACATTGGTTTTGTTGTTTTATTTAGAAATTTATCTTAAACATCTTAAAAACTTCTTCATTTTGCGATTTTAAGAATGGTTTTGTAATTATTGTACCAGCATTAGTGAGCATTATTGAGTGGCGTTTTTTTGTGGCCGCGACAAGTTTAGCCACTTCATATCTCAAGTTCAACTCCACTTTCGTATTTAAATAATCATCTTCTTGGGAAAAATCTTACTTTAATAATTGGTATATTATTTGCTCGGATGCCCATTCATGTAATTCCCAAACCGTGGTTATTTTATTAACAATTTATTAAGCTTGTTGTCCAGTTGGTACACTTATTGCTAATTCATTTTCAAAATAGAAAAATTAAGCACTTTTTAAGTTGTTTAAGATAAATTCCTAAATAAAACAACAAAACCAATGTAAAAAATGTAATTTTGTATTGTTTTGGTAAAATAACAAATGCTTTACACGGGTATAAAGGAAAAATTGTATTGAAAAATTTTAAAAAATTCAGAAAAAATAGTAATCGTCCGAATCCTATTACCACATAGGACTTAAAATTTTTGTAATTGAACGTAGTTTAATACAAAAATAATTAAAGAAAATCGAAGGGGTCGAACATCATTAAAAATTGATTTTAAATATTAAATCGCGAAAATATCATCCAAGCCCACTGTGCAATTTTTTTTTTTTTGCTATTTTTTATTAAATAGCTGATAAAACAACAAAACATACAAAAAAAGATTTTTTTCAAATTGGACCAATAATAAAGAAGCTATGAGTATTTCATTGCTTGACTTTTTCAAGGCGCGATATCTCTGGAACCGTTAGTCAAAAAAATCTGAAAATATACTAAAGTGTTTTGCTAATGAGCAGCATCACCATAGCAAAAAATAAAGGAAATCAAAAACCTCATCTTGAAAAAGTGTCCGATTTCACTCAGAAACCCCCATATGTAAGTTTAACAAAAAAACATATTTTCCCTTTGAAAATGACATGAATAATTATAATTAATTTTACTTTTTAATTAAATTTTTTTACTCATTAAAATTTTTATATTTTCTTTTATTTTCAGATTTGAAAGATGTCATAAACTGCAACGACTTCTTCTGACAACTGAGGAAAGGTAAATTAAAAACGTGTAATGCCACCCACACTGAGTATTTTACCAGAAAATGCAAATTTTTCAAGCTGTTCATTGTCTTTATATTTCGTAAATTTACTCAAGTCTATCACAAAGAAAATGAACATAATTGAGTAACCTTCCCATACTCTTTCGTTAAACTGAAATTCCCTTGTCGTACAAATGAAATGTAGAGTGGTGAACACCCCACCCAACAACATGGCCAATTTGTTTAGGTACAAACAGTATATTTATTACCTGTTGCCCTAATCAAATAAAGTTTATAAATTCAACAAAAAACATTCAAAAGAAAATTTTCATAATTCAATTGTCAACATTACTGCTGAAAACCCACAAAGAATTTCTAGCATATTTTGGGGACTGTGAATATAAAAATGTACATGCAGATTTTTTTGGGGGATGATAGAAAATTGTATTATTCTAAAAATTTTAAGACTTTGGCACGTTAATTAAAATTAAATCCTTTGTTATATTTCTAAGCTGAATACGAATATATGTATGTTAAATTAAACAACTGCAATATGGAAACTTAATTAAAAAATGCTAGAAATGTAATTAAAAATACTTTGTTCACAACAAGCTATCTAAATTTGATTAATCCCAAGGTATTAATTTTATTGGTAAAACATTTTCAACGTTTCAATTGGCCCCTAAGAATCGACCATCAAAAGCCCTTGAATAAATTCCCACCATTAGCCTTAATTGCACTTTTTCCCAAAACAAACCGAATGAATACACCCGCGCCCCAATTACGGCCAACACACAGTTTTAATGACATTGACGTGACCAGGGCTTTTATGAAATGCACTTTATTTATTGTGGTACCCAGCAAAATTTATTTGAAGTTGTTCCTTGTGAAGTAGTGATTGAATAGCTTTTTTTGAAGCAGTCCACGCAGAGTCATGAAAAATGCAGTCCGTTCTTCACATTTTGACAATGTCCGATTTGAATCCATTTCATAAATTTTTCACGTTTTAGAAATTTCAAAATTTTGCAAAAATAAACTTAAGAAGACAAAGAACATAATTTGTTTCTTGTTAATTATAATAACAGCAATATGTTTGCATCCATAAAAAGTAATTTGTATACAAAAAATAATAAAAGTTATTTCGAACTACATCTTTGTTTGTAGCCAAAGAAGTAGTTGAATCATATGTTGTTGTGATTTATTCACTACAAAGAACTAATGCAAAATGTGTGCTTAAGAAGTAAATTAGACAGTATCCTCACTGCACCATGCCCTTGTAAAAATCATGACTTCTTTCACGTAAAAAGATGTAGTCCAGAAGCACTTGCACTCATGATTCAACTACTTTTTTGGCTACAAACATTTTGCTGGGTAGCTTTTCTTGCACGTAGCATTCGCGTTTTAATTGTGCCAAAGCTTTAGTGGTACACGAATTAGTTAAACAAATTAATCAGCGTGTAATTTTGTTAATTGATAAATCAATAAGTTCGTAAGGGAACTAAGAATATTGAGGGAATTTAAAATAGAAATATGTACCACAACATTGCAAAAAAGTAGTTGTTTAAATGGCCTTGAGGATATTTAATATCCATGCGATAATACGAACTCCTTGTTGTTGTCCAAATCCCAAATCCATAGGAAAAAACTCCTAATTTCCGTTTTATACTTGGATATCCTCTACCTTGTACTTTTTTCACATTTCAAAACTTTAAAAACTCAATAGACTTTTGCACTTTTTACTTTGGAACAGTAAATTTATAGTTAAAATAAATAAAAAACTTACCTGGGGTGAATGGTCTTCAAACGCGTGCCATAACCATGGGAACCTGAAAATACAACGGAAATATTATTAATGAAGGCTACACAAGTATCGGTCAGATTGTACAAAAAATAACAAGAGCCGTGATCCTAAATGTGTTAAGAACAGACCGATATTTTAAAAATAAATATCATTTTCTTAGATGACGAAAGAAGTTTTGGAAGGTTCCAACGTAAATTTTTTGGCATCTACACAGAATAAAATTATAGCATAGTCTACCATAAAACTTTACAGCAAGACATGTCCTTAATATTGGGTCATTTCAGAAACAGGTCCCTTCACCTAGCAAAAACAAAAATATTATGTTTTAAAATTGCCTAAACCCCACACTTATGGTCCTTGTTGTGGGTAAAAAACGAATCCTACAAAAAATTTTTCAAATCGGATCAGATTTCGATACATGTAGCTATATAAGGCCCAAAATACCCCAAATCGGCCTATCAGAATTATATCAAAATCCGATCCGATTTCCGTACTTTAGCATTCGTTTTTTAATAACAACAGTGAACTGGTAAAATATTTTCATCGATTGGACCATAACTGGGGTTAGGGAATTTTCTTGAAAATGCACCTTTGGCCCCATACAAATAAATTACTATGGAAACAAAGATCGCCTGGGTGGCACGGGTTGGCCTTAACTGATCGTCATAAAATTTCATATATACAGTGCTGCTCAAAACATTTGCAACTCGGATGCTTATACCACAGTTAAACTGTTTTTTGAAAAATATTTATTTTTGTAATTTTATTCTTTATTGACCCACCCTACTTCCAAGATTTAAAAATGATTATTCAGCTTTTAACATTTATGTTACAGAAATGTGTGAAATATCGGAAGATGACATGTTTTAGGCTGCTCAAAACATTTGCACCTCCGTGGTTTAAATATCTAATAGTTCATTTTTGACGAGTTTTTTGTATTGATTGACATCAGATTATTTTTTAATCAGAAGAAAGGGGCAAAAACCTTTCATGAGGAGTACATTTTATCCGAAGCCGAAAATAAGACATGTCTAATTATTCTAATTATAGGAAAAACTTAAATTATGACCAGAAATTTATATCAAAACTTTGCTAAAATAGTAATTTTTGAAAATTGAAAACATAGGAACACCACAATATCTAAAAAAAAGATGGATACCGCGTAAAAAAACTAAATTCGCCATATGATGGGAACGAGGTGTAAGGACAACAACATCTCCTACAGGGGATGATCAAATAATTATACGAACATCAACATATGTTAAAATAAGACTTGACACCGATAAATCTACATAAACCTATCCGATACATACCAAGGATAGCGGTATACCAAAATAGGCAAATTTAGGGAAAACACAAATTCTGCAAGAAATGTGCGTGCTATTGTTTTTGGAGTAGTGAAAACTAGTATTTCTCGTCGATTTAAATCAATATTTATTTAAGTTGTATGACAAGAAAAAATTTACTTGATCACCAGGTCGAAAGATAATAGAACTTGTCCCCTTATACAAAAAAGTTCACCCAAAATGTAGAAAGTGTTTTATATCGCCCTGAAGGTATTTTTATGGACAGAAATGGTATATGGATGCATGAGGTCGAGATATCTATCAGATCCAAGAACTAACCGGACAGATAACGTGCCAACATCACACCATGTACACATAGGAAGTATCGTATAACAGGGTGCGTTGGTATAATACCGCATCTAAACGTATATATAACCACGTAAAACTAGTAATTTTTTTGGAAATATGTTTATGTTCTTATAGGATCCGATCAGCTTAAGTAATCTAAATGCATATAAGAAGTTCCGGGACTCTAAGATTCTATCGAATAAAACCTTGGTATTTAACAATTATATTTAGAGCACAGGATTCCAAAGGATATATTAATTTATTTAGTTAACTGGTTGCTTTCCTTTACGATGTCTCCAGATAATAAATAAAATGTTTAACTCAAAATATATTATCAAAACAAAGATAGTTTCTTCAAATTCGGAATCAAATTTTCTCAGTTGCAAATGTTTTGAGCAGAACCAGAGGTGAGTTCGAGCTTAGTTTTGTATATTTTTGTAAAATAAGTGCAATTTTGGCAAATTAATTTTTAAATCTTTCAATCTACAAAAATATTTGCATTTCAAATCAACAAACTACCTCGGAACTATATAAAATATGAACTATTCATTCCAGTTGCAAATATTTTGAGCAGCACTGTATCTAATAATAAGATGTAAATTCTTAAATTCTTAATTTTATTTCATTTATTTCCTTTAACAAATATAATAAAAATAGCCCAGACAAATATATTTGTACAAATCTGTACAATGCTATGTCATTTTCATAAAAATATTTTCGAAAACTGCTTAAAAACATTGACTCCATTATCCGGGAAAATCGATTATCCGTAATGCCTTCGGTCCCAACCATCACGGATAATCCAGGTCCGACTGTACGTGAAATCTGTAGGTACCGTACTGTGAGGCGAGAATATGACAAATCATTGACATATTCCAAAAGGGGTCTATGGAAGCACCCATTCTCTCAGAAAGGAAGACATTTTAAAAAAGTTTGAGAGTTGTCTTGCACGATAGCCATTTTAGTATGTGCCGGAAATCTAATCTAACCTCAGGAAGTATGGACTTACTCTGGAAAAATTTGTACCGCTGTAATAGGGACCATGAAAACAAACAACACAAATTCTCAAATACATATATCCGATACGAGTCCTCAAACTGCACTTTTCCAAAATTTTCTGTTGGAGGTGCCAGGAGAACGGGACCAATATAGACCATATTCCGACCTTATGCATGGCTGGATGAAATAATACGATGTACAAAGTTTGGACCAATCAGATGCAGCCTGCAACAATTATTTTGCGGATTTGCAATTTTAGCTGGTGCCATCATGGTTTCTTTGGGCTTTTTGTCCATTAGGAGAGTAGGAGGTCTTAAACGCACTTTTCTAAAATTTTGTGTGGGAGGTACCCGAAGGAGTACACCGATATAGTCCATATTCAAATCCGATTTATATATGGAAGGAATAATACGATGTGCAAATTTATTGCTCCCTTCGAGAGTTATCATTCACTACATTTTACAGAAAAATTTTGAACATTTGTGGGGGAGGTACCCGAAGAAGTGGACCATTCGAACTTAAACTAAGTTTGGGCAAAATGTTACAAAGTGCAAAATTTGGTTCGAATCGTTTGATCCGGTCGAGAGTTATCGTGCGCACCAACCAGACAGAGGGACGAACATGGCTAAATCGCCTTAAAGTTTCCATAGTAATTTGTATGGAACCAAAGGCGAACTTTCACGAAATCGCTCTACAGACAAAATTTATTGTCCAATCGATGAAAAAATTTTACCAGTTCATTTCTGTGGCTAAACAAGTAATCCTACAAAAAATTTGAAAACTGGGTCAGATTTTAATA
The DNA here is from genome assembly GCF_047663935.1 of Musca autumnalis. Lineage (NCBI taxonomy): Eukaryota > Metazoa > Arthropoda > Insecta > Diptera > Muscidae > Musca > Musca autumnalis. The sequence goes on along the minus strand of NW_027411755.1, from coordinate 1,261,769 downwards.
TAAGCTATATATAGGGCCCATGGAAACTTTGAGGCCACAGTGGCACGTGTTAACATATTCCGATTGTACTCAAACTTTGACAATCGTAAAATCTAACAAAACTCAACACTTTAAAAAATCCGACATCGATTTTTTAAAACCACCCTATAGGCTCAAGCTAAAAAGTGGTCAAATTTGTTTTTTATTATTAAAATATCGTATCAATATTTGACATAATTAGATAACTTCCACGGCCGTTCTATTTAAATTTTAATTACAATGCGAATCATTCAATGCCATTTTTATATAACTGTATATGAAAAAAAAACATGTACATACGTATGTTCTATTACAAAATTTAAACACCGATGAAAGTAAAACTATGAGCATAAAGGTAAGGTCACATTAGACAAATATTTGCTCCAGCGACCGGCAGTGTGCGCTTACTGAGAGCAAGTGAGTATAAATTTCAATGCATTATTTACGCTCACATGCTTTCAGTAAGCTCACACTGCCGGTCTCTGGAGCAAATATTTGCCTAATGTGACCTTACCTTAAGCCTTCGTCCATTATGTCAAATAAAAACTCGAAATGATGTACCAGCATGTTCAGTTTCCCCATATTATAGCAATATGTATGCGAACCTTGAATTATGGAATGTTATCACTAAATTCCTATTAATTGTTTGGAAAATAGTTTAATTAAGCGGCTTTGTTTTGCAAAATATTTATCCTGCATTTTTTGGGTTTTAAATAATTTACATGTAAAATGCTTTTTCGTAACATAAATATTAGTGGCTTCTTTATTTCGGGCTATTATTATAGATTATTTTGTTCAATGGTTTGACTTTGCAAAGAAACATTTAAAACTTTAAATAAATATTGTATACAATTTAAATTAAATTAATATCACTTTTACCGTTAACTTAACCTGAAAGCCATGAATCTGTTTTAATAAATCGAACCAATAGCAAAATGTCACTTGTAACAACGACCAAATATTTGTTTCAATAAAAAGAACCTACAAAAATTACATATTTATCCATAACAAAGCAACATTTTTATTTTTACACATCGCTTTTGGAAATTCCTAAGACCACCAACTACACCCACTTTTCGTAGCAATTAACATTTTTTACCCAACAGTTTCGCTTCGTATGGTTGTTTTTTGGGAGCTTGCAACATCGCTCTCTGTGTGAAGTAGGACATGGGAAAACATGTGATATTATTGAAGATAAAAAAAACACACAGATTGTACAATCTACATACATATGAACGTGTGTGTAGCGCTACATGTCCGCATGTTTACCAGGCCTTGTCATGCAATTATTTCAATACACTCAGCGTTTTTAGAGAGAATCCATCCCTTTGAATTTTGGTTACAATTAAATTCTCATTATACAATCATGCATCCATTCATCCAACTATCCGACTGACACAGCCAGTTGATACAATGGCATATTTTTGTTTATTTCGACCAAGCAACATACCGTCATCACCACCATCACCGACATCAAGAATAGCGTGCATTTAATTAATTAAAATATTAAATTATTATTATTACGCCGATGGTGCCACACATACACCTTTACTTTACCGTGGGCTATTGTTTGTAGGCGCACAAGAATGTCTGCCATGACAAAATAGTCATCAACTAGCAACAACTTTCAGTGTGACTGAAAGTTTATAAAAATATTCTCAACAGACAGTTGAACTTTTCTCGCAGCATAGCCAACCGAATAAGAGCCAATAAAACGGACTTCCGTTTCCGCTGACTCAATCGACACGAAACCGACATTGTCAACATTTCTTAAATAAAGATGACCAAACAATTTGGTCTGTTTATAACACCTAAAGTGTGGCTTCTTTAAAAATATTTACAGACGGTAAAGAGAATTATTTTTTCGCAGATTACCACACCCAGATCTACACAGATCTCAATTGTGATCTCAATTGTTATAGGCTCTCAGAATATTTATAGAATTTCCTTCACTACGTATACCGTGCAGAATTTCTAACTACGACTGACCTAGATTCGCATCTCATAATTTATTCTTTATATTCCATGGAAATGCCCATATGTATGTAAAAGTTAACCCATTTTCCAAACAAATGTAATTTGTAATATGGAAATCCAAAATTTGTTAATGTCGAAATGGACATTCCCTCACCATGCATATGTAGATGTCATTGTTCGTGGGTAATTACTGGAATTTTGTCACTTGCAATTGTCCCAATCGGCCAGTGGTTGCCATATAAGGTGACATTTGTAATGGCCCCCTGGACAAAGCACCAAACGTAGTTGTCAAATGTGATCGGCATAATTAATGAGATTTTAATAGTTAATTTCTCAGACAAACACATGAGGTGCGCTGTGTCACCGACTCACTCCGACTGTGTGACCATCATTCACACAATCAAAGCCACTGCAGTAAATGACCTTTTGCTGGAAGCCAAAATAAGAATATGAAATCAATGAAAATTAGCATTGATTTATATTTTTGGGTGGGAGCTCGCTCCATCACCACCCACAACTCATAACCACAACTTTAATGATTTTGATTAATTGAAATTACATATTTAGCCAGAGGTATCCAATCAAAATAAATGTCAGATGCGTAGTAGAAGTCACATCTGATTATTATTAGTGGTATACTTAATTAAGGTAATTTATTTTACTGAAACTGTTTTGTGTTCGCCATTAATCAATAGTAATTGAATAGTGTTACTATGGACCAACATGAATGCCGCCAAACAATCAGTCACACTCATTCCATCCTACGCATTTACATTTTTCAAGCAACTGTTGCTATTCAGGAACTAAATTCTTATTGAGGGAGAACTACGGCAAGTTATAGAGGTGTAGAAGCAAGATGTTCAACAGAATGAAATGAAAATAATTTGAGGGTACTCTAAAGACAAACAATCTTAATGAAATGAAAACTAAATGAAATTACAGGAACATCTTCATCATTGTAGTAAACGCTATTAAACAATGAGTGAAGAGGATAAATAAATTAAATGAGAATCCTGTTGCAATGTACATTGTTGGAAACATGCGGAAATTAAAGCTGGGTAAAAGCTTGATCAGATAAAAATGAGGATTTCTGAGTGAACTCGGACACTTTTCCAAGATGAAGTTTTTGATTTCCTTTATTTTTTACTGTGGCGATGCTGCTGATCAGCAAAACATTTTAGTATATTTTCAGATTTTTTTGACTAACGGTTCAAGTGATATCGCGCATTGAAAAAGTCAATTCATACTCATAACTTCTTTAATACTGGTCCAAATAGAAAAAATCTTTTTTTGTATTTTATCAGCTACTAAAATTTTGCACAGTGGCCTTGGGTGCAATTTTCGCGTTTTCATATATATAAACAATTTTGATCAATGATTGTAATTGTACTCTTCCATTTTCTTGAAATATTTTTTGTATTAAACTACGATTAATTACAAAAATTCTAAATCCTATTTGGTAGTGGAACTATTTTTCCGTAATTTTTTTAAATTTGTCAATACAATTTTTTCTTAATTTTTTAAAATTTATCATACAATTTTTCCTTACAGTGTGTAACATTTGTTATTTTTTTTTATTTTTATTTATTTATTTTTTCACTTGTAAGGCCCATACCTATATACGGACGTATACCCAGGGCGTGTGTGGTGAAAAAAGTAGAACACATGTATTCTTATGAGAACTACCGAAATACGTCGAGCATATACTTTTTGTAAGTTGAACAAATTTAACTTTGACAGAACGTTATTGTTTGTATGTGTGTGTGTTTTGTATTTTAAAAACAAAAGCCCAACAAAACATGAAATACAATTCATTGCAAAGGAAAATTATTTGTTTTACGAATGGAAACATTTAAGTAAGTTTCGGTCGCGGATTTTGTGTTTTAAATGTGATTTGGGACTCAACGTATTTGGGTAATACGGACGCTCATAGAGCGTTGTTTTGGTAGGTTGAAGAAATATTTGTGTACGTCCCGTCGTTATTTAGGTTTAGCAGTAACACAGAAGCCTTCTTGGCCTAATAAATGTATTACATAGCTTTGTAATATTCCTGATAATTCAAACAATTCCATGATATTTTCTCCCCAGCCTTATTTACTTTAAATATAGGATAAATTATTAAAAGAAAGTTACATTGTCCATTAGCAACATACATATGTAGTAGCCTAAAACATAAGAATTGTGCGTTTCCGTGCACAAAACTTATAAATCATTCATGATACATACATATATGTAACTTAAATAACTGGATAGCGTTACTGGTAAGGAAAAAGAGAAATGGTTAGACTAATCCTCTCCTCTCCGAAAAATAATACAAATGATCACGAAGTTTTAACCGAAATACATTATTCGAATGTGAAAATAAACGCAAAACTAAAGGGAGGTAGTTCCAACATCTTGCCACGCGCACAACATATGAATCTTCAAACACGGAGTTATGAATTAGAGGGATGGTGATCTGTGGGTTTCTACTTGAAAATAATGTAAATAATGTACACAACGATCTAGGTGCACCCGTTTTAATAAACTTGTAAAAATATAAGATATTTCTTATATTAACATAATCACTCCACGAAGAGCCTAAAAAGGTAAGAACAAACTGGGATATATGTTCACGATTATTAACATTATAAACAAACCTAGCAATCGTATTCATAATATGCTGTAGTTTAATAAAATTACATACTGATGTTCCAGATATAACTTCTAAAGCATATAATATATGCGGCATCATCAGTGCATGGGCAAGTTTCGTCCTAACCCATTGAGGCAAATAAATACTAGTGGAGTACAATTTACGCAAAATCAAATAGATTCTTCTGTGTATACCGTCAATATGGATTCCAAAATCTAACCTATTGTCCAAAATAACTCCCAAACACCTATGTTTATCCACAACATCAACTCTTAATCCCTCAATAGAAATGTCAATATCTTGAACGTGAGAACCAAACATCATAATTTTCGTTTTCAGCGGGTTAATTTGTAACGAGTTAGATCGAGTCCATCTTATTATGTCATCTAAACAACAGTTCATTGTACTCTCCAAGTAACCGATACAATTAGTTTGAGCCTTAAATAGCAACAGCACATCATCAGCAAATACAAACAATGAACAAATATTAAGATCAATACATTCAGAGAGGTCATTTAGTCAATCTGCTATAACTGCCCGGCCACTTTATGGCTTCGTCTACAGCCGGCTAATCTTAGTTTAAGTTTATAAGTTGTTGGTTTCTTATCTCGGAAACCGATTGGATTTTAATTTTTGGATATTTGGCAAACTTGTAGCTCTAGTTCTGGATAACAAAAATAAAGACCATACCAAACCATAAAAGTGGGTTTTTAGCACGTTTCCAAAAGATTTGGTCTTATTTCCTTCGCTTTATCAGATTATTTTTACATTAAATTCCAAAAATAGTATCCGTGCTATGGATATTAGTTGCTTTGAGGATACGTACGATGATTTTCGACCATTACAAATATTTTTTGAGAACATACCACCGATATCTTCAACTATGTGGTAAGTATTTCCTGGAAAAATTTAAACTTTCAAGGCGCGTTATCTCTGGAACCGTTAGTCAAAAAAATCTGAAAATACATATAATAAAATATTTTGTTGAAGAGTTTTGTATTATTCGACCTTTTTTCTTCTTAAAAATTGATAGATTAGTCAAGCTCGAGGTCTATTTTTGTAAATATTTATTTATTTAATCATCAATATTTCGCAATTGCATTGAATTGCTTCATCAGGATTATCTACAAATACGGATGGATACACAATAATTTATTATTAACACCGAGGTATACATCATATTGCAAAAACAACTAACATACCATGTTCGCAAAATACGTAAAAACAAACTTAAAAAATATTTACTTATAACTAGAGTAGAATCACCACCATCGTCATGTGAGGTAAATATTGCACTGTCGTTTTCTTTCGCATTGCGATCCATTTACATTCTTTGTTTTGTTTATGAGTCCTCGGTAGCTTAACGCACTGTTGTCAACGTCACTTTTAAAGTTCATGCGTTTTGTTGTTGGCACATTGAGTATGTGGAGCATCTCCATCATGTAGCGTTTGCTGTGGTGAGTTTCCGCATCTAATATTCTCACTCTCTCCAATTGTGGGTGATGACTTGCGTTGGCACAGTGGCTTACTAGTGCTGTTTTGGGTTTTTCGTTTTGATGCCGTAATTTAATATCGGACTTATGAGATGATAATCTTGTTTTCAACTTGTTTTTAGTTGTTCCGACATATAACTTATCACATTTTTCGTTAGAACTGCCGCCACATGGAATTTGATAAATAACATTATTCTTCTCTGTTTTTCAATTTTAGTTTTGGTATTCGAGAAAAGTGTATTTAGTGTATAATTGCTTTTGTGTGCTATTTTGACTTTGTTTTTGTTATAAATATTAGAATGTTCAAACCGTTCTGATATACCAGGTACATACAGTTAGGCAACAAAAGTATTGCAAAAACCAAAATTGTAGAAAATTTCATATTAATTGTTCGTTTATGGCAACAAATTATGTAAAAACTATACGGTTTTTTGTGCAAATCTCTTGCTATAGGTCCTTACAACAATATTCCGTCAAAATATGTAAAGGTTATTTGCGATTTATAACAAATACGGTCAAAAATAAGAATTAACTACTACTTGGGGGTGACAATAAAAGTATTGCAACGGGAAAATCAGTACTATAAACTATAAAATTTTTGAAATTTTTTGCGGTTATTATGTGTTTTTATGACTTTTGCGGCTAATAATAGACTAACAGTACTGAATGTAATAAAGTTCAGTGATAAAAAATGCGGTCATGGAGGGTCTTCAGACAGGTAAAAAACGCATGGGACCATATTAACAATAAACAATGACGAATCGGCCACAGGCAAGTATGTCAAGAATGAATATTTGACTCAATATGTATTGGAGGATAATGGAACAATGCAAAACAGTCCGATTTTGGCTTTTGAGACCATCGAAATACCTCTGGAAAGTATATGGAAAAAATTGACACCAGTGTAGTATTTTGAAACGACCTACGACAGAGCACTATTTCGTCTCTCAATGGTATTGATATGATTTAATTTTTACTAAGTGGATAGATATTATCCTCTGCTATCATAATAAATCCAAAAAAATGCGTCAAATCCAATAAAACCCATCAAATATGGAAATTAAACCGCTACTGGAGAAGCTGGAATACCGAATATTTGGGTACTATATTCTTTACCATGGAAAACAGTATGCGAATTTGGTTTCAAGGATATAATAATGATTGGGAAGACATCCCCACTGACATCATTAAGAAATATTTAATAGTTATTAGTCTGAAAGTCAGAAAAATCGATCCCGAAAGCTCAAACAAAGTCAACTACCACCATTCCAAAGACCAGATAATGACATGTTAATCTTATTTGTGTAAATTGCCGATGTAATATAACAACACACAACTCCTAAATAGATCGGGCCAACATCCTGATATCAACCCTCATAAAATGTTTGGGTCCAATTTAACAAAAAACTCCAGAAACATCCTCCAACGAAGGATCAAGATTTACTAAAAATTGGGGAACCAGTATCCTTAGAGTGGAACATACCGAGCCTTAATTTTTGGTTTAAATAAGCTCATTAATGCTCCAATGAATGCCCAAATTGGATAGACAACTCATTAAGGAACACACTTTTGGAAATTCTCGAAGAAACCATAGATTTGGTAATTTTTGCAATACTTTTATTGTCACCCCAAAATGGTAGTTAATTCTTATTTTTGACCGTATTTGTTATAAATCGCAACTAACCTTTGCATATTCTGACAGAATATTGTTGTTAGGACCTATAGCAAGAGATTTGCACAAAAAACGGTATAGTTTTTACATAATTTGTTGCCATAAACGAACAATTAATATGCAATGTTCTACCATTTTGGTTTTTGCAATACATTTCTTGCCTAACTGTATATCACAGATTTGTAAATTTTCTTTTCATTGTTATCATTTGTAGATTCCATAGGTAAATTTTTGTAGTAATCTTTGATTAGATTGTTAATAACATTGCGTGGAAAATTGTTGTTGGATAAAATATGTTTGATTTTTATTTTGTTCTGCGGATGAAACTCATCGTCACTTATAAACAGACATCTATAAATGAGATCCCCAGCTTCGCCAGTAGTTGCAGATATTGTGATGGAGAACCTATTAGACGCTTGTATGAATAACTTAACCTCGAAACCATCTTTTTTATCTAAGTATGTTGACGACCTATTTGCGATTATTGAAGAAAGTGCAATAGATGATACTTTGAAAGCCCTAAATAGTTATCACAAAGATATACAATTTACGTTGGAAAGAGAACAAAATGGCAGGCTTCCTTATCTAGACATAATGGTAATAAGGGATAATGATAAGATTAAGACAGATTGGTATCAAAAACCTACAGCCTCAGGGCGTATTATTAACTTCTTCTCTAAGCATCCTAAAAGAATAATCATGAATACGGCGAAAAATCTCATTCATAGATGTCTGTTTATAAGTGACGATGAGTTTCATCCGCAGAACAAAATAAAAATCAAACATATTTTATCCAACAACAATTTTCCACGCAATATTATTAACAATCTAATCAAAGATTACTACAAAAATTTACCTATGGAATCTACAAATGATAACAATGAAAAGAAAATTTACAAATCTGTGATATATGTACCTGGTATATCAGAACGGTTTGAACATTTTAATATTTATAACAAACTAGCGGACCCGGCGAACTTCGTCTCGCTATTAAGGAATAAAATTTCATACAAAAACTCAATTTTCGATTTTTCCAATTTTCCGACTTTTCCAGAGAGATTTTCCAAAATTTTCTTCCGTAAAGACCTTCTCCTCGAAAATACGAATAACTGCCAAAAATTTTACAGAAATCGGCCTAGCCGTTCTCATTTTATGAATTACTATACATTTTTTACACCATTTTTATATATATAGAAATAAAGTCAAAATAGCACACAAAAGCAATTATACACTAAATACACTTTTCTCGAATACCAAAACTAAAATTGAAAAAACAGAGGAGAATAATGTTATTTATCAAATTCCATGTGGCGGCAGTTTTAACGAAAAATGTGATAAGTTATATGTCGGAACAACTAAAAACAAGTTGAAAACAAGATTATCATCTCATAAGTCCGATATTAAATTACGGCATCAAAACGAAAAACCCAAAACAGCACTAGTAAGCCACTGTGCCAACGCAAGTCATCACCCACAATTGGAGAGAGTGAGAATATTAGATGCGGAAACTCACCACAGCAAACGCTACATGATGGAGATGCTCCACATACTCAATGTGCCAACAACAAAACGCATGAACTTCAAAAGTGACGTTGACAACAGTGCGTTAAGCTACCGACAGTGTTGCCGTTTTGGGCATTTCGGCCAAAATTTGGGCCGAATAAAAAATAATTTTTAATTTTGGGCCGATGGGCCGCCCAAATCCATTTTGGGCCGTTTTCATGCTAATAATTTTAAACAATCTATATATGGTAACATGGGGCGCCTTCGCCACGTTTTTGTTCAAAATGTTCTCATACCGACACCGTTCAAGTTTTTTCAAATATCATTTTTGGTACAAATATTAGCATATCTTGACTATAAGTTTTGATATATAAATGTTTACAATGTTGTTTTTAAAATATTATTTTTGAGAATTTACAAAATGTCTAGAAAGTGGCGAAGCCTCCCCACCCATGGGGCAGCTTCGCCATCGATATTGAACATTATCCAACGGACTCTAAAACTGTCATTCACCATACTTCTTCCTTAAATATCAACATTATGCTAAAAAGAAGCATGTTGTCTATTGAATAATCAAAAATGATTTTAAAATTCAAAAAAAGTAACCGATTCCAGCGGATAAATGAAGTAGGTACCTTGAATTTAGGTACAAAAATCATAATATAACTAAAACAAGATAAGTTTGGATAATATTTTATTTTAACTTCACACTATAGTGTGGTATATCTACGGTATAAAGAATTTAACTTAAACATGTACCAACGGGTTTTTGGAAATTCGAACTACAAGGGTACGAAAAGTACTAAATGGTACTAAATTTAGTACAATTTAGATTTGGGTGAACTGATTGAGCTGGAATACAGACATTTGGATTGAGGGTCACTGATGAAGAGTAACAATGAAAGGTTTTTGTAAATTCGAACTATAAAGGTACGAAAAGTACTAAATGGTACTTAATTTAGTACAATTTGGGTTTGGGTGAACGAATAGAGCTGGAATCCTGAAATTTGGAATGAAGGTCACTGATAGAGAGTAAAAAAGAAAGGTTTTTAGAAATTCGAACCATAAGTGCACGCAAAGTATTAAATGGTACTAAATTTAGTACAATTCGGATTTGGGTGAACGGATAGAGCTGAAATCCTGAAATTTGGAATGAGGATCACTGATGAAGAGTAAAAATGAAAGGTTTTTGGAATTCGAACTATAAGTATACGAAAAGTAATAAATGGTACTAAATTTAGTACAATTTGGGTTTGGGTGAACGAATAGAGCTGGAATCCTGAAATTTGGAATGAAGGTCACTGATGAAGAGTAAAAAAGAAAGGTTTTTGGAAATACGAATTACAAGGGTACGAAAAGTACTAAATGTAGTACAATTTTGATTTGGGTGAACGGATTGAGCTGGAATACAGACATTTGGAATGAGGGTCACTGATGAAGAGTAACAATGAAAGGTTTTTGGAAATTCGAACTATAAGGGTACGAAAGGTACTAAATGGTACTAAATTTAGTACAATTTGGGTTTGGGTGAACGAATAGAGCTCGAATCCTGAAATTTTAAATTAGGGTCACTGGTGGAGAGTAAGAAAGAAATGTTTTTGGAAATTCGAATTATAAGTACACGAAAAGTTCTAAATTGTACTAAATTTAGTACAATTTGGATTTGGGTGAACGGATTGAGCTAGAATCCTGAAATTTGTAATGAGGGTCACTGATGGAGAGTAGCAATGAAAGGTTTTTTGAAATTAGAACTAAAAGTGCACGAAAAGTACTAAATGGTACTAAATTTAGTACAATTTGGATTTGGGTGAACGGATAGAGCTGGAAGCTTGAAATTTGGAATGAAGGTCACTGAAGGAGAGTAAAAAAGAAAGGTTTTTGGAAATTCGAATTAAAATTATACGAAAAATACTAAATGGTACTAAATATAATACAATTTGGGTATGGGTTAACGAATAGGGCCGGAATCCTGAAATTTGGAATGGGGGTCACTGATGAAGAGTAAGAAAGATGTACCAAAGGTCGAAAAGTCCTAAATGGTAGTGAGTTTAGTATGATTTGGATTTGAAGAGCTGGAATCCTGAAATTTGGAATTAAAATTACTGTTGGAATATAGAATTGAGATATGGAGGTAGCTTTGGAAAATCGTACTAATGTGCACGAAGTAGTACTAAATGGTACGAAATTCGCTATAATTTGTATTTGCGTGAACAGATTATTGTTGGAGTGTAGGAATGAGGTAGTTTTGGAAATTCGTACTTATGGAAAAGTGCTAAATGGAACTACATTGGCTATAATTTGGGTTTAGGTGAACGGATAGAGCTGAGATATGAAAGTACATTTTGGAAAATCGTGTACGAAAAGTGCTAAATGGTACAAAATTTGGTACCTTTTGGTATTTGCTATATGGTATAGAATTTTGTACAATTTGTGATTTTGTAAAGGGTAGAACTGGAATTTTGAAATTCGGTATTAAATTAGCAGTTGGTGTTTAGAGAGGAGGTAGGGAGGAGGTTTTGAAAATTCGTACTTATTTATACAAAAACTACTAAATAGTCCTCAAATGGGTTTCAGGGGAACTGGAAAACTGAATTGGGGTTAGGATATATGTTGAATATAAGGAAGTAAATTTTGAAACGTTTATCTGTGTGTAGGAAAAGTTGGGTAACATGTTGATATCAAAACCATTTTAAATAGTTAAGGTACTAAATTTGGTGTTGGGTGTAGGAACAAAGCTGGGATTATATAATTTAAAAATACGCTATTTGTACACAAAATACGAATTTGAAAAATATTTGTTATGAAGATCGCTCTAAAGTTTGAGACAAAGTTCTGAGTTTGAAAAATTGTACTGAATATTGCCCCATTGATTTGATGTTAACGCCAAGGAGTTTCTAAATAATTGACTGAAATTAGGTAGTCAAACGTGAAGTATCTTTTCAAAAAATGTTTTTTGTTCTGACCGCTTTGGTATGTAAATTTGAAAACGTGGTCCAATGCGACAATTTTGTTAACTAGAAGGTATTTACCCCTGATATTAAAAAATCCTAAATTGAAATGCCTTCAAAAAATTTTCCGTTATATACTGTTGACATACCGGTGCACATTAAGTGCAATTTTTTGTAAAGAAGTTTTCTAACCTTTCATGCCACAAATTCCGAATTTCGGTTGGTAAATGGGCAGAAGATCTTCAAAATACTCTAAATCTTCATAATATCTCTTCTAATAAACGTGGATTGAAGTGGAGATTTTTTAAATTAAACTTCTGTATCCTCTGAGTATTCAAGGTCCAAATTTAAAGAAAATTGGACAATATACATTTGTTCTTCCTTAAAAATACACTAAGTCGAGAGGTACCGTTATATGGGGATATACGAAAACGTGGCCGAAAATTTAACGGACCTATGGGCGAAACCGCTAAAGCTAGAACCTTGAATTGTGAATGTGCGTGGTTTTTGTTGTGAATGAGTGAGATAAAGTGTAGTGTTTGGAAATTCGTACTGGAAGAGAATGCTGTGTTAGTGAAGGGGTAAAACCAGGAGTCAAATCTGAAATTTGCAATATGATACGTAGTTTTGGAAATTTGAAATAAAAAATATGGTAGCTGTGTAGGGATGCGATTCTGCAATTTTTTTAAATTCTGACTACAAACGAAGAAATATTGGTAATAAAAAAAGGCCTTAGTACAACAAAATCTCCAGTATTCACCATTCCCGTATTAAATATTGCTTATATATATTTCGTTTCCTTTTCGCATACGAAGTAGCGGGCATTTGCTAGTATTTTATAAAATATCAAATATTAGTCTTTGGGCTATTATTACATGCTTACTTTGATGGCAATTTGGTGGCATTAAAAATATAAGCTTTGTTCCCGTACTTTTTAATAGTAAAACTCGTAAAAGAGTGAAAGAGACCAAAATTGTTGTCAAACAAAAGTTTTTTCAAAAAGTTCGGGAACGCAAAAATGAAAAAAACGTCAAAAAAGCTGGAACAAATGTCAAAGTCGGCGTAACAGCCAATCAGACGCCGGCATTCATGTTACTATTTTTTACACGCTCAAATTTGTCGAGTAAAAAGTTTTTAAAGAGAGCGTCATTCAGCGCCAATTTTGTTTAAAGAGAAGTGAACATTTTACAACTTTTTTGTGTACGGGAACGGGTTTTCGTGTAAAATGTGTAAAAGTCGTAAAAATTGTAAAAACTTTTTAGTTCTGGAACACAGCGATAATTTTCACATTAAAACTTAATGCCCAGAAGGTCCTGCTAGTAGTTTAAAGGTCACTTTTAATTTTTAGTGACCCGGGTTTTGAAATATATTTTTCATGATACTTAAGTATTTGGTAAAGATTCATGCATTGTGTTCATAATAAATTGGTGCCAACGGAATCATGCCAAGCTAGAGGTTTTTTTTCTATTTTTGGCGTATATTTTACCTGTAATTAACAACCCTAAGAATGAAGTTCAAGCAGATAGTTCAGGTTTATCCTATTTATATCCGAGTGTCAACTCAAATTGTCTTTTTTTATAAAAAAAAATAAATAAAAAAGAGCATCAATAGTATATTTTTGTAAGCGTTTTAGGAACCTAATAAAACAGAATTAAAGAACATATTTTTAAAAAAAAATTGGAGCTGTCAAATTCAAAATTTTGATTTTACCGAAAAAAATCTACTGTTTTTTCAAAAAATTGGGCAAAATAATTTGTTAATCTGTCTCGCTTAAAGGCAGGCGTTTTATGTGTTTAATAAGCTCACATGAATAATATAATAAGGTCATATGAAGATCGGTCAATTAGTTTTAGAGCTATCGTTGGCACCGACTTCAAAAACGCCGTTTCAAGAAACACGCACTTAAAGTTTATATGCTACATTCTAATCACAATAAATTGTTGCCTTCCAATCATTATATCTCAGACAATTTTTTGCGACATACTACCTTTATGTAAAAATAGGCAATATTTTTTTCGATTTTTCAAAAATTAATAAAAGGTATCTATGAGAAATATAAATTTTTGTTTTAATTTTTAATGTTGGGCCGTTTTAGGTCGTTTTGGGCCGTTTTTAGGAAAATTTTGGGCCGAAAAAAATGTTTCGAACGGCAACACTGGCTACCGAGGACTCATAAACAAAACAAAGAATGTAAATGGATCGCAATGCGAAAGAAAACGACAGTGCAATATTTACCTCACATGACGATGGTGGTGATTCTACTCTAGTTATAAGTAAATATTTTTTAAGTTTGTTTTTACGTATTTTGCGAACATGGTATGTTAGTTGTTTTTGCAATATGATGTATACCTCGGTGTTAATAATAAATTATTGTGTATCCATCTGTATTTGTAGATAATCCTGATGAAGCAATTCAATGCAATTGCGAAATATTGATGATTAAATAAATAAATATTTACAAAAATAGACCTCGAGCTTGACTAATCTATCAATTTTTAATAAAATATTTTGCTGATGAGCAGCATCACCACAGCAAAAAATAAAGGAAATCAAAAACCACATCTTGAAAAAGTGTCCGACTTCACCCAGGAATCCCTATATATAGGGTAAGTGCTCTTAAGTTCGTGCATGTACCAGTAGTCGGCATCTTTGGTATTTGAACACAAATAACTTAAAATTACTATAACATATATAAATTTTGAAAATTATCTTAAAAATGCTTTAATTGCATTGAGTTTAGGCCATTTATTATATCGGAATATAACTTTTTGTTAGCGAGTGTTTTTCATCACAGCCGGAAATGCATGTCTCCTAAAAAAATTACTGGAGACGTCAACATAATAATGTGTGTAATTGTATTCAAATGAAAAAAGATCAATACAATTTTTGTTGTGGTGGTATAGAATATTCAGAAGAACACATTAGGAAAAGAAATTTTAACAAAATATTTGTAATTCTGGAATTTTTGCTATTGCATTAGTACTTTGATTTGTAAGTAGTTACGGCTACCAAAAAGTTATGAGAGTTTTTTTCGCATTCAAGAATGTTTAACTGTATTTTTTTCATTCCAGACACAAAATATAATATCTAGTGAAAAAAACCTTCTTATAATTACTCAATATTGAAGTCTACTTAATTTATTTGCTTCCTATTTTATATCAAACTTACTGAACAACAAATTTGTAAAGGTTTCAATTATAAATTTATATTATTACTCAATACTTCACACATTTGTATCGAGTACATTTTAAGTGGATATTTAAGTGATATTTGAAATGAAGTGTACTCTACTCCAAAATTCGCTACATCAATGTACACATAACTCCCCATTTCAATGGTGGCAACATTTTGTCCTTGACACAAAATTACATTTAAAATGATGATCAGATGATGAGACAGTGTTATTAGAAAGCTGAATCTGGTCATGACCCCTTAGATAAGGTGGCATTACTGTAGAAGCGTCAAACTATCAATCTCCTAGAAATGGCTACCATCTATAAAATATCGCTTTTAAATATGCCTAAATTGTGTACAATTTGTAATACATAATGATATTTTCCCAATGTTGTACCAACCAGCCTTTTTGGTGCCACAAAAATTACAATCTTCAAAATAATTGCACACCCTTTTATTTTTCAGAATTGAATACCTTCCAGATCAAGCCTGTGATGTGGTATTCGGAACTGTATGATATTTAGTAAACTGCTTTTAAGGTTGACGATTTTTATCTGTTACTATTTTTAAGCCACACTTTTAAAATGTAATACATAAGTGCGGAACCAAATTAAAATACTGGTTTAAGTTTTACAAATCAATAATAGGAAGAGGTTCGGCTGGAATCAGTTCTAATTTAACACTTTACATCTACATATACTCATTTCAATTAAAATAGTCTGCTATATTTAATCGTTTCTTCTTCTTCAGAAATAACACCCAATGTTCTTAAATTTATATTGGATATTTTTACCATGAAGGTCACCACATAGTCATTATCTGTACGTAGTAATGTTCTTATTTTTTGTCGTGTTAATTGTTTTTTTATTTTACTCCAATTAAAACAAAAATGTATTTGATACGTAATGATGTAGTAAATGACTTTTGTTACATCTGTCAGTTGTATACGGTCGAAAGCATAAACCTTATGACAACACAACGTCACTACACCAACAACTTTATTACAATTTTCAAGTTCAGATCGACAACTGACAGTGAATAACAATTCGTACATGGCGGCTTTTGCTATTAAATGTTTACGGAACGTGTTTTTGTTGCCTTCCCCTCTGCAGCACATTTGAAATACGACCATAGCTACGTTGGCCACTAAGCATAAGCTCCCGCTGCCCTGCCTTACACATGTCTGCGCGCGTACCTGACAATACCTGTGTGTGTTTAGTTCAAAACAAACAAACATGAATGAAATGAATTTCATGGTTTAGAATTTTGTGCAAAAAAATTGTTCATCTTCACTGGAGCATGACACAGTTAAAGTTACACTCCAACTAAAAACTGAAAATTGCCTCGAAGTGAAGAACAAACTTGGGGACATGAACAACAACAAAAAACACAGAGGAACACTAAGGGCAGAACTAACATATTATCTAGCTCTTAGGTCGGTCATAAAACAAAAAGCTCTGTAAATTGTGTTAGGTATAAAAACTGGGCTAGTCTACATCTACTGAAGATAACATGCCCAAGCATTAGAAAATAAACCCAAAGGAGGATTTTACAGGCTTTCTAAGGAACATTGCATGTTTTAAGTCACGACAGATTTCTAGCAGAATTTTGGCCAGAATTAAAAGCAATTTCAAGCTTTAAGCAGGTGTCATATAGTAAGTAACTCGAAACATGACTCTGTGTTAACACTGACAGACACACACACACATTCGTATACAAATTTCCATTTATAATAAAAAGTTTCGTTTATTTTGGTACTTTGTCATCAAACATGCCTGGCAAACAAAAAATGTTGGCTAAAGTACACATGAATGGCCGTTTTTGGTTGGATGGATGGCTGAATGATATTCCGAGTTTAATGGAGGCCCTTTTGTTGGTGTTGTTAACGTTCCATTGGGCGGCTGTATGATTATGTGCAGCGTATGACGACGTGCCTTTAAAGTTGCTGCGGTCACGCTTCGTTAGCTTAACTATATTTTTTGTCGAATACCAGACAATGACGCCAACAAACATCAGCACCACCAGCTACACTAATATCCAGAGCAAACAGAACAAAACAAAATGCACCTGTCAAACTTCAAATACCGTATACGAGGGTAGTTGTAGCACAGTTTGATTTCAAAATAAAAACACCTAAAAATTAAATCTTTTAAAATTAACTAAACTTTAAATTTGTCGCTTCTGTGTGCGACAGAAGACCGAAATCTCTGTGTGGAACGGAATACCAAAGTTTTGAAATGTTGTTCATATTTTTGGCTTCTGATTACATTGCAATCGAAACATATGACATATGCAAAATTATGCAAAATGCATAAATTTTTGCATATGCAAAATTTATGCATTTTACATATTTTCATATGCAACAAATATTTCAATAATAGGTACAAAAAATGTTTGTGTGTACAATTTTTCTGTTTAAAATTCTTTTCACACAAGTCAATAAAATAGAGAAATGTATAAACACATCCACAACCTATAAAATAACGAAAACCGAGAGGTATCGTTCTATGGGGGCTATATGAAGGCGTGAACCTAAACCGACAAATTTTAGGTGGGAAGTTTTTACCCCCAAGGAAGACTTAATACCAAATTTCAGCCATTTCGGAGGGATATTTAGGGCACAACCTTCAAAATACCAGAAATCCAGAGGTACCGTTCTATGGGGGCTGTATGAAGACGTGGACCTATACCGACAAATTTTAGGTGGAAAGTTTTATACCCACAACGAAGACAAAATGCCAAATTTCAGTCATTTCGGTGGGATATTGAGGCCACAACCTTCAAAATACCGAAAATCGGGAGGTACCATTCTATGGGGGCTATATGATGACGTAGACCTATGTCAAAAAATTTTAGGTGGAATGTTTTATACCCCCAACGAAGACTAAATACCAATTTTCAGTAATTTCGGTGATATATTGAGGCTACAACTTTCAAAATACCGAATATCGGTAGGTACCGTTCTATGGGGGCTATATGAAGACGTGAACCTATGTGGACAGATTTCAGTTGTAAAGTTGCATACCCCTAACGAAGACTTAATTCCAAATTTCAGCTATTTCGGTGTGATATATAGATCACAAATCTTTGAATATATTTTTGCACATGGTTTTGCATATGCTCATTTTATGCAGATATGTAAAAATATGTCAAAATATGTTAAAATATGCACGATATGCAAAAATTTGTGGGCCTCATTCGTTTTATTTTGTAATAAAACGAGTTTCTGTATAATCAGATTTTCTTTACGACCATCCTAACCATATATGCATTTGCATAGGATTCCGCTGTCTATTAGTTATATTATTTAATTAATTATTTCTTTATTTAATTATTGTAATAACACTAGTAAATACAATTTTTTATTCGTTGAAAAATATTGCATGACTTCCCGCGAAACCCTTTTTTGGTAGAAGCGTTTTGCGGTGCCAACCAATGATAACTCGAAAAAGAATGGGTCGATCTTCGTAAATTTTTGTGGCGTTTTAAGAAACTAATAATCTTGCCTTTAACCCATTTAGCGCCGAGATTTTTTTTTTGCGAGAAAACTTAATGTTTTGTATGAATATGATATTTTTGGAGACTTTTTAAAAAAATTTGAACTGTCAAAGTCAAAACTTTGATTTTAACGAAAAAAATTGACCTATTTTGTCCAAAAATCGAGAAAAAAAAATAAAAATTCTTCACTTTGAACCAATTTTTCCGATACACTTGAATTTTTTGCGGCATACTCTATACTACCTGTACTTCAAAATAAGCCAATATTTTTTTCTACTTTTTGGCAATGATAAGTAGAGGTAACCACTTAAAAGACAAGAGGTGACTTATGTATCTCATATGAGCCCGAATCTATATTAAACTGAATGATATTTCTGAGTCTGGCTTCGCGTCCAGCGACACCACTTCTATACAAACTATAATTTAAATGACTGAAAAATACTGAGGAAATCTAACACAACGCTTAGAGGTTTTGGCTACAGTTGGAAATTGTTTATGTCTAGTCTAGATTCTGCGTGCAAGACAGGCATGTTAACCATTGTACCACACTGGCACGCTCCTGGACATAATTCTGTAAATATTCGAAGAATTATTTTTTTACACATTATGAGCCTTACATACTCTGATATTTCTCCCAATAGAATTGTATATTTCTTTAAACGAAACTCAAATCTTTATACAATAATTTTCCGACAGATTGCCTAATGCATCACTGTGCACTGTTTGTGGCTAAAAAACTCACCCAAAACATTTTGAATAAAAAAATTGTGGCTTTGATCTGAGATGCCTTTTTTTATTTATGCCATTTCCCCCAAAACATCTGCCACTCTTTTGGTCTTTAACTTTATTGTTTTATTGTTTTGAGGGGCTTCCTCCAAACCAAATGCATTGCGTTTTCGGTATTATGGTAGATTGTGCCTGGGATGGCGTGCTGACTGATATTTTTGATGTTATTGTAAAAAATACTGTATTATGTTTTAGAGCGGCATCACTTCCTGTTGTGGTGACGGACAAACCTGTCATTTTAAAATGAGGGTTTTAAATAATATTTAATGTAATTTAGCAAAGATTTATGGACACAAATATATTTTTCAACTTCATTGTTGAATTATCAGTTCTAAATTCAAGGCTATTTATTTTCATTTGCCATTCTCGGTTTTCAGTTAATTTGGGCATATTCGTGAAAAGTGATTTTCTAAAGCAGCAACCTTGAGTGCCTCAATGCTAGATTTAAAAAAATGCGAAATGGGTAGTAGGAAAATTAAGTGGTCTTTTTTATCTTTTTAGGTGGCAAAATCACCATTTATTTTCTTTTTTCCAGTCTCTAAAAGAAAAACCGCAGACCTTTTCCATTCTACAGTTATTATTCAAATCACTGTTTTTTTCTCTCTCTACTCTATGGAGAAAAATTAACGTTTTTTTGCCGAAAGCTCTGTTGCTGTTTAATTTTGCCTTACATTAAAATTAAATGAAAAAAAACTTATCCAAGTAACGTTTCCAACTAAAAACAAAGATAAACGACAAAGGTGCAAGAGATCAACTGAAACAAAGC
Source organism: Musca autumnalis (assembly GCF_047663935.1). Taxonomy (NCBI): domain Eukaryota; kingdom Metazoa; phylum Arthropoda; class Insecta; order Diptera; family Muscidae; genus Musca; species Musca autumnalis. Next base: position 1,241,299 of record NW_027411755.1, on the reverse strand, counting down.
AAAAGCAAAAAATGACGATGGCATAATTATACAGATACCAGAGAACGGCACAGAAATCAAACCCAGGGCAGTGGGTTATATTTTTTCTACTTTGCTGCACGTTTTACTAAAGTGGAGGAAGAATTAAATGTGAAAAAATCGTTGTATTTATGAAAGGGGGAATGTATTTTTTTCTTTAAGCCGTGCACAACATAGTGACATACATTGATCTTATCTGTAATCTAAAAATTGTAACTTTCATGCTAATCAGGCGGTCGATATTCTAAGGTATCAAACAAACTTTACTGTGAAAGAAGCAATTTGTGGTTATTTATTTCTGAAGTAGAAATAAAGTACGGGATGGGAGTGCAAAGTAAAACATTATTTGAATTAGTTTCAGAAAATGAATCGTTTAATAATATTGTTCCCTGTTTGCGGATTGCTAATTTTTAATATTTAGCAGTTCCATTTATCTGGCTGCCTTCCTATAATTTGTGAAATCTCCCCAAGTTATGGTACAATCCATATAAGGTGAAACATGGGAAAGACAAAAAAAGCAACAACTTTTTCAATATTCTAAAGAGGCAAATAAAAAAATAAAATAGAATCATTAACTTTTATGCAAATTTAGACATTTACTAAACCAATATGGTAACTTGTTTAGCAAAATCAAAGCAACAACAACAACAACAAGAGCAATAACCGAATGAAATGAGACAATCAAGGCGATTCAACTGGAAATGGAAACATGCATTCAATTTTTTAATTAGTTAAACTTCTCTTTTTGATGTTCGAAGATAGATACTGACGTAATTCTGTAGAGAAAACCAGTGTGGAAGAACAAATAACGGATATTTTGATACAAGTATTATTTGCTAATATATTTTATATTCCAATTTGTGTGGGGAGTACTACACTGGAGACCAGACTGAACTGGTCTAAGTTATTGATCTAGCGGAGTAAATGTCAAAAAGATAATTATGCAATTGTTAAAAGGCTTTGATTTCAGTATTTGCTTAGCTGTTTCATTTAAATGTTTGCTTTTTTATGCAAATTATTGGCAGAATAGTATGCGGTTGGATGTTACAAAGCAATTATTATTTTCTAATTAAATTAAAAATTAATTAAAAAAATATTATTTTTGTCTTATAAATGTGATTGTCAATATTGTGACATTTTTATTAAATTAGTTAATTGCGCTATCTTGACCTAGGAGATGTTGTAATGAACACATTTGTATTTTTAGTTGGCGTTGTAAAAAAATACGTTATCTTTTGTCAAATTTTCAAACGGATAAACTTAAATAGGACAATTCTATCATAGTATTTGGTCAACACGACAGTTAATAACAGGAGATTATCATCAACTGATGATACATCGCACAGTGTCACGACCGTGGCCAGAAATGGTCAAAACCAAGTACTTCGGAATACAAATTTATATATGAGAATTGACAGTAAACATTTCAATTTGAAGGAATTTGAATTATGGTATTGATTTGTAAAGTATGCATTTTTGTCCTTATTTTGCTAAAACTAATAACTTTTATTATGCTTCAATATTTTTATATTTAAAGTAATTTATCGTTCTAAAATAAATTTTTAATTTTAATGTAATAAACGTGGATTTACTTTCGTTTAGAAGTAAATAGTGATCATATGGAGTTTACAGGTACCCAAGTCTGTAGTACTTAGTACATCGATTTTGTGAATCAAATTTGAAAATTAGTGGAGTGGAAAAAAATTGTATAAAAGTGTATATCGATATTATTTGCTGTTTGAGTTATGAAAAGTGAGTACTTCAAATGTATAAAGGTGCCAGCTACAGAGGTTTGCAGACGAACATGTTATTTCTCTTTTTCAGTGACCACCTCATTAGAGAGTTACCCCCTTTTTATATAAATGTTTTGCGGTGTACACTAAAGCTCGAAAACGAATGGACCGATCATCATATATTTTTGTGGGCTTATTAGGTACCTAATAATATTGCTTTTGGAAAGACTTCTAAAAATATAATTTTTTTAAAGAAATGGTGAACCGCCAAAAATTTGCCGTTTTTGACCACTAGTCGGTCAAAAAACGTGTTTAAAGAAAAAATCTCATTCCGTTATAGTTTTCTGTGGGGTTTTTCAGACATAAACCACTATAACTTAGCCATTTGTGAACCGATTAAAAATAATAATAACTTGTTCGAAAGATATTATTCACCCATTTAAAAGTAAGAAGGATCAATAGAAATCCGTTGTGAAAAAAAAGAAGACATGCCCGTTTAAATTTGAAAATGTAAGAAACCCAGATTTTCACTACTTTTACCGTTATAAAAAAATAAAAAGAAGTGACCCAAACGTACTAAAGGCATTTTCGTTGTCCATGGATCCCAACACGATAGAATTTTGCATTAGAACGCTTGAATATTTTGCTGGTCAACTTTTGTAGCAAAGTGCCATTTATCGACATTTTCCGAAAAGTTTGCACCTTCTCAAGGCCAAAACTGCCTGAAGGAGCGTCCCAATGGTTTTGCGATGTATTAGAGAGATCTTAATCACTGTCTTGGCTACAATTTTTGTCTTTGTATTGGATCGTTATATGCTAAAATGTCCAAAAAACGTGGATAAAAAACTTAAAGTCAAAATCGGGAGGCTCGATTTTCGCGGTAGACCTATGGTCTAGTGGACTTTTTTGCTCAGTTCAATACCAGGAATCAGGGCTCATTAAGGTTTTCAAATTGCCCCGGCCTACTGAACACCAAATTTTAGACATTTCGGGTGGATATTGAGGGCACAACATTCAAAATACCGAAAGTCGGAGGGTCCGGTTCCATGGGGGCTATATAAAGACGAGGACCTACACTGACACATTTCAGGTGGAGAGTTTTATACCCCCAAACGAATAATAAATACCAATTTTCAGCCATTTCGGTGTGATAATGAGGCTAAAACATTCCAAATACCGAAAATCGGGTGGTACCGACCATTGGGGGCTACATGAAGGCGTGGATATATACCCATAAATTTCAAGGAGAAAGTTTTATACTCCCAACGAAGAATAAATACCAATTTTCAGCCATTTCAGTGTGATAATGAGGCTAAAATCTTCAAAATACCGAAAATCGGGAGGTACCGTTATATGGGGGCTATATCAAAACGTGGACTTACACCCACAATTCTCTGTTGGAATGTTTCATACCTCTGCCGAAGACTAAACACCAAATTTCAATCATTTCGGTTGGTTATTGTGACTAAAACTTTCAAAATACCGAAAATCGGGAGGTACGGTTCTATGGGGGCTATATCAAAACGTGGTCCTCGAGATTGGAAGTCAACAATAAATACGTCTACCAAAATTGATGCACCTACGATAACTCCTTCTATTTTTGGCCACAGTTAATATGAACTCGCGACATAGTGCATCGTGCTTCACAATTTATATTATTTCGATTTTTGTCGCTATTCAAACCAACTGGCACTCCTCCTCCTCCTGTTGTGTATTTTCCAATTAAATTTGAATATTCTATATATGTATTTAAATCAAAATCAAAATCAAACAATTTAAATTATGTATATTATTATTTATTAGCCTGATGTTATAACTTTTGAAAATGTCATTAAGCAATAATAAAAGAAAAAAATTCCTTTTGTTTCAACTTCATAGAATTATGAAAATTTAATTAAAAATATTTTTCAACAAAATGAAAGTAAATTGACGTTTCTGGCTGGCTACCGTCAGGCTAATTGTCATTCAGTTACAGTAAAAGTTGACGTAATAAATAATTTGTCATTGTTTGGCATTTCATGAATCTGTTGATGATGGTGGAGCAACAGAAAGGCAAAATCAAAACAAAACTGCAACGACAATAATAATGGCCAAATTGTCATAATGCTTTAAAAACATATGATAAAAATTGTTAATTTATTTTCCTTCTCATTTTTTCCTAGTGCTTCATTTTTTTCTTCTTTCAAATATCAAATTATATAATGTAAACAAACCTATATTGGCATGGACAAAATAAAAATAAATAACGGAAAAAAGCGAAAGGAAACCTAAATACTGTTTAGAGAGCAAAACTTTGAATGGCATCAGCTTAACGGAGCAATCAAAGCCAAATACCCAATGGACATTTACAATGACACTTAACATTATTTATTATGACAGTACAAGATGGGGCCACTTAATTGACACTCAAGGCAGGCAGTAACGGCAGCAGTAGACTAGCCAACATATAACAGAAACCGTATCAAACAATCGGCAACAACAAAGTAGCAACATCATAGTCTGTCGATCAAATACCGTCATCAGCATCGACACCAACATCAGCAATAGCCAGTGATGACGCACATACATATTTTATGTTCATTGCAAGTACCTCCGATGACAGACCATGGATAAAAGATATAAAACAGCATCAGGTAACCTGCTCTAAATGCGGCACTGCCATTAATAAAACGTAATAAATTCAATTTGTCGACGATAGATGGAAATTTAGAGAATAATGCATGTATGTTAATCTAATTATTATATTTTAACGATTATCGTATGACAAACATAGACATATAAAAATGTTAACTTTCAATTTTGCAAATTTTAAAGATAAACCCGTTAGATACGGTATAGCTCGATTTATTCATATATACTCGATCGAATCGAATGCCATAATTAGGCACCTGGATAGTTTAGTCGACTTTCGACTAGCCGATTATTCTACATTTTCATTGAAAAATCTAAAAATCAAATTCAATTTTTGGTTTTTCGATTTTGTCAATGCTTTTTCACAGGTCACTCTTTGGTATGACACCCTCTGTTGGGCACAATATTTTTATACCCTCAGCATTTATGCTAACGAGGGTATATACACTTTCATAAGGGCGAAATGTGCCTCATCGAAATAATGGTTTTAGGCCGCAAGTATGTTTGGAGGAAATTAGTTTCAAACAATTTGGAGTTGAATTATCCATGCCCGTATGTCTGTCTGGCTGGCTGGAGCGCACGATAACTCTCGAACGGATCAACCAATTCGGTTCAAATTTTGGGTATCGAAATATTTTGTCCAGATTCGATTTAAGTTCGAAGATGGGCCATATTGGTCCACTCCTTCAGGTACCTCCCCCACAAATGTTCAAAAATTGTCGCAAAACTTGTGCGCACGATAACTCTTGTAGGGAATAGCCGATTTGGTCCATACTTTGCACATCGTGTAATTTCTACCAAACTTAGATGAGGTTCCAATATGGACTCAATCGGTCTACTCCTTCGGGTACCTCCCACACAAAATTTCGGAAAAGTTCAGTTTAGGACCTGGTCTCGAATCGCTTTGATTTTTGTTTACGCAAGTTGTATTCGCTGTCCTCTATACGACGCTGTAAGTCTCATTAGGGGCAAGTCCATACTTCCTGAGAAAATGGCCTGAAAGTTATAAAAAAAAACCTATGACACCGTGTGTAGTGGTTGGAGCGCAAGATAACTCTCGAACAGATCTGCCAATTCGGTCCAAAATTTGGCTTTCGTAATATGTTGTCCGAACTTAGTTTAAGTTCGAAAATGAGTTATATCGGTCCACTCCTTCTGGTACCTCCTCCACAAAAGTTGGAAAATGTTCGGAAAATTTGTGCGCACGATAACTCCTGAAGGGAGTAACCGATTTGGTCCATACTTTGCACAGGTCCAGGTTTGATTTAAGTTCGAAGATAAGCCATATCGGTACACTCCTTCAGGTACCTCCCCCCACAAAAATTAAAAACTGTTCGGAAATGTTAGAAAAAAATGTGGCCACTATAACTCTTGAAGGGAGTGACTGATTTGGTCCATACATTGCACATCCTAATATATCTACCAGATATAGATCAGGTTCGAATATGGTATATATTTGTCCACTCCTTCGGTTACCTACCACACACAATTTCGGATAAGTTTACTCTAAGACCTGCTCACGAATCACTTGGATTTCTGTTGAAGCAATTTGCATTCGGTGCCTCAAATACGACGGTAAAAGTTTTTTTCAGGGGCATACTTCTTGAGAAAACAGCACGAAAGTTGTAAAAACCCCCTTGGCACCCTACGTAGTGGCTGGAGAGCATGATAACTCTCGAACTGATAAACCGATTTGATCCTACGCCATATTTTGTTCAAACTTAGTTTCAGTTCGAAGATGGGCAATACCGGTCCACAACTTCCAATACTAAACGGGGCAACCAATTTGGTCCAAACTTTGGATCTCCTAATATTTTGCCCAAAATTTAGTTTAACTTCTAAAATGGTCCATATTGGTCCCCTCCTTAGGGTACCTCCTTTGGAAATGTATACTGATGCTATTCGTTGTGGTCCTGTTTACTGCCATATTATGTTTTCTGTGGACAAGTCCATGCTTCCTGGCATGCTGGTCTAAAAGTTATACGATGACCCACTGAAATGACTTGTGGGCTCGTTATCTATCGAAAAGATATGACTCTCAAAATAAGACTCATTTCCATAATAAACTTTGTCGGTCCATTCCTTTAAGTACCTCCTCCGCAACACTATTGAACTTTAATCCTAATTAAAATGCCACAAAATTCTGAAAAGACCCTAAACATATTCGATCTGTTCGTAAATGAAAGTTTCAATTCACATAAGCTGGGAGTATATCATTGTCGGCAAAGCCGACTGATACTTTTTTACTTATTAAACAATATTCCAAAAATCAATCACGAAGTCTATTTAAGTTGACTAGAGTTAGTGGAGGGAACAAACGAAAGTCGATTATTAGCTGATTAGCCTATTCTGGACTTAGCCATACCCAATGTCATCCTAAGCACCATTGTCACTACACTAATTTAGTACTAGTTACCACTGTTAACAAAATGATTTACCTTCAATCGCTTAAATTAATCGTTACCTGTATCCCAGTCTTTAGTCTTTCACTTGCAATGTCTCCTTCGTTTCCCTATTTAGACTTTATTATCTGTCACTACTACAGAGAAGTTAAACGATTTAAGTTGGCCAAAACTTCCTCATATATTCCGGCATACATCCCTTATTCCTCTCCTACTACTCGTACTAAAGAGCTGATGTTGTAAAACCAAGGCACGATTTTAACCCAAAAACTCCAACATCCAATAAAAAAACTTTAGTTCCATCATCATTTATCACCCACCAACAACAACAACAACAAAACATACCACTCACTTAGAATTCAGTCAGGAATAGGCAATAAACAAACTGCAATCTGTTGTCACGAAATGGCACTTCAAAGATAGTATGGCATGCAGTGACAGAAGGAAGCAATGTTTAAATTTTACAAAACAACGTTTAACTAAAGAACTGTGTGCAAAACAATAATAATTAAGATTTAATTTATACTCTCCTCTGAATAGAGTTACACGTATTTTAGTCCTTAGGCGCCAACTAGTAACATAGGTGAATACATGTAGATAGCAAATTATGAGAGGGTCGAATTCAAATAGCTATTCAAATATATTTTACCCCGAAAGAGATAATTAATATTAATTTTAATTCTAAATAAATTGATCTCTAGGAACTTTGACAGAATTATGCTATCATTATGTCAATAAAACGCCAAAAACAAAAAGAAAACAACTAAACACCCCAGTAAAACCCTTACCCTTAATGGTTGCTCGAAATCAAACGCCCGCAAACACCCAAAACCCTGCAGATGCCACATTTTGATAAAAAAGACACGACAACAAAAGCCATTCAATTAATAGAGAGCTACTTGATCCACTTATCTAACAAATACTAATTACAACGGCAGCATCTTTTTTCCACTCCTTCATATCAATTCATTGTGAAGAGAGTGCTGCTGCAACATGAGGCCCAGACAAGAAGCTAAATTGAAAAGATAATAAAAAGATTAAAAACCTTTAAACCTTTATCTTACATTAAATGGTCATGATTTGCAGGCCAAGATGTAGATGATGCTGATGGCTGCTGTGGTTGAATGGACGGAAAACAAGAAGATGTTGTAAGCAGACAATAACAAGTCGACAAGAAAAAAGCAAAAAACGAAGCCAAGAACAGCTGTTTGTTTTGTTGGTCACTATCAAAGTTGTTGGCCGAATTATGTGTGTGGCTTACCACCAAGCGTTGTCGACAACAATGCTGAAACCAGAAGCAGCAAACTGCATTTGAAAATTGAACTAACAACAAACGTTGATTAAGTGCCCCACAGATCACATTAATCAGAGATGGAAATACTGTTGGCTAAACATTAATTGACCTAATAATTGATATAATATAGGATGGAAAACGAATATGCCTAAATTAGGCAACATTTCCTGAACATGAACATGAAACCCCGGCAAAAGAAAGTAGAACAACTAGCATCCCTATATTCTGTTTTCATAATCTATGGACTTGTTTTTAATTATTTGTGTACATTTTCGGAGTGTGAGTTGTAGGAAGGAATTAAGTCCATCCCTGGCACATACTTCACCGAGTAAATCAACTATCGCCTAATGGGAAAGTAGGTCTACAACATGAACACCAATGGTAAATTTAACGACAGCCAAAACAAGCCGCAACAAATGCAAAAACGACGCAACTTCATCGACAACAACACCAATGGCAAAGCAGCCAAAGATATGAGATGTGCATAAAACTGATTGCGCAATATTAAATAACAACAAATACAACAACTGACACACTAACTCGGGCATTACTAACAACATATGTATGTACGTATGATGATGACGACAACATCATGATGATGATGATGTTCATGATGACGACAACAGGCCCCAACCAGCAACTAGTTTCGTTGTTCGTTTTAGGCCAAGTCCACATGGGGAATTGCCTGAAGCCAAGTCATACTTTAATTTGTTGCAAATGTTGTGTTAATGTTGTCTCTAGCACTGGGTCGCCGATGTTGTTTGTAGCTGCTACTACCTCTGCTGGCATTGTTCAAGTTGCCAAAGATGATGATGGTGGTGGTGGTGGCATTGTTGTTATTTAAGAAACACATTGACGGCAACAACAACAACAGCATGAAAAAATACTGACAGCACCAGTTTTCTTCTTTTATAGCGGTTCGTTCTTCTTCTTGAACAGAACACAGCACAACAACAACAAAACAGGCCTACTCTTGCAGAACAAAAAGGATGAACAGAATAACAAAACGAAATTCTTTACCAAAACAAGATGTAACCAGATTCTTATGTGACCGCATGCTGCTAAATGTAGGACATATTCTGCAGGATAATATGATGTTATCTTCCTACATGTGTTAGTTACAACATCGATTTTTCTCTAGACATAGAGTGGTTATTGTGGGAATAAAACTTAACAAAATATGTGTGATGTTCTTAGGAAATGATTAAAGAAATCATTTTAAAGCCAAAGACAGAATAAACGTTTGGGTCGTTGTTATACTGTTAGGCCTTGATTTCGAAAAGTTGAATTATTTGGAATGTCATACAGCAGAACTCATTATCTCCTCTTGGTTGCTGCTTTTTTTCTCTACGCTTAACGTTGTTACAAATTAAGGCGGTATTTAAGGTGTCACGACATCACTCCCAACGACAGCTCCGATTTGCTTGATTTTACTTACGAGTGAAATATACTCGTGAATGGGAGTACACGAAGAGTATGAATTTTATAAGAAATTTACTCTGCACTCTTTCATATCGGGAGAAAAGGAGAGAAGAGAAACGTCTTTTCCGCAAGAAAAAGAGGGAAATGGAAAAGCGGGGGTGTGAAAAAATCGAGATGTACAGGAGCCAGAATGAAGTCCGAAAATTCTACCAAAGAGTGAAACATCAAACAGATGGCTTTGGTACAGGCACATCCTCCTGTAGAGACCAGCAAGGTAATCTGGTAACAGATACAGATAGCGTGCTCAGGATATGGAAGGAACATTTCTCCAATCTGCTGGTATCCAATAGTAGCGAAGACGATGATACCACAGATCCAATTACAGAAGATGGTATAGAATGTATACCGCCCGGCCAAGATGAGGTAAAAACAGCAATCAACCGGCTGAAGAATAATAAAGCAGCAGGAGCCGATGGCTTACCAGCCGAGCTGTTTAAAACCGGAGGCGACACGCTGATAAGGTGTATGCATCAGCTAGTTAGCACCATCTGGCAGGAAGAACGCGTACCCGATGATTGGAACCTGAGCATCCTATGTCCCGTCCACAAGAAAGGAGATAAGACTGTATGCTCAAACTATAGGGGCATAAGTCTTCTCCCTACTGCCTATAAGATAGTGTCAGGGATATTGTGCGAACGACTAAAGCCAATGGTCAACGAAATAATTGGACCATACCAATGTGGCTTTAGACCTGGCAAGTCCACCATTGACCAGATATTTACCCTGCGGCAAATCCTAGAGAAGACCCAAGAGATGCAGATCGACACATTTCACCTTTTTGTCGATTATAAAGCAGCATTCGACAGTCCCCTCCGATCAAAGGTATTCCACGCAATGTCTGAATTTGGTATCCCCGCAAAGCTCATCCGGCTTTGTAAGATGACATTAACTGATACTAGGTCCTCAGTTAAGATTGGAAAGAACCTTTCCGAAGAATTTTGTACCAAAAGAGGTTTCAGACAAGGAGACAGCCTTTCGTGTGATCTTTTCAACATTTTGCTGGAAAAGGTAATACGAGATGCAAATGTTAAAAGAAATGGCACAATTTACACCAATAGCCACATGTTACTTGCCTATGCTGATGACATAGACATCATGGGACGATCAGTAAAGGAAGTAACTGATACCTTTATGAAGGTCGAAGCAGAATCTGCGAAAGTGGGTCTGGCGGTAAACGGCGAAAAGACCAAATTGATGGTGTCGACGCGCAAAGCGTCCATAGAGCTCGGACCAACCGTGGAAGTTGGTACAAACGACATCAGTTGTGAAATAAGAAGAAGAATTGTATTGGCCAACAGATGCCACTATGGTCTAAGTAAGCAATTTAAAAACAAAGCCACATCTCGTCAAACAAAAATAACACTATACAAAACGCTGATACTACCCGTGCTAATGTATGGCTCCGAAGCATGGGTACTTGCCCAAGCAGATAAGGCAGTGCTTGGTGTGTTTGAGAGGAAAATTCTTCGAAAGATCTACGGGCCGATTTGCGTTGACGGTGAATATCGACGTCGTATGAACCACGAGCTATATAAGCTATACAAAGAAATTAATATAGTTAAACGTATCGAGATGCAACGATTGCGTTGGCTAGGCCATATCATGAGAATGAGCGATGATGAACCCGCTAAAAAGGCGTATGAATACATGCCACATGGCGGTGCACGCAGAATCGGCAGGCTAAGCTTCGATGGAGCATACAAGTGGATGAAGAAATGAAAAGGCGCGGTATTCCAAAAAGTCAAGCGAAAAACAGAGAGGAATGGAGATCTTTTCTTAGTTCGGTCTATGGAACAAATGTTCTGTAATGGGCCAACTAAGTAAGTAAGTAAGTAATACTCGATTTATTTCTTCTATTCGCAGGAGTACTCCCGCTAGAATTCGAGTAGTAACCAATTTTCGGAGTTATGTACGCATTTGAAGTAAGATCCAACAATTTTGGGTCTTATGTCTTTAACAATTAAATTGTGATGAAGATGACTGCCGGTTGGTCGGGATTTATGACTACAATCCTTGGACAGATTCAAAATCGTCTTCAACTACAAAATGTCGTTGGACAAAGTTTGGGTGTTATTTTCCGGATTTTTTTTTTTTTTTGATTTATGACCCTCCCTACAAATTTTCGAACTTATGTTCGTGTTCATTGACAACATAAATCATAAATAACAAATAAAAAGGTATTGAACATTTCATCTACAGATAGATCGAATGTATTTACGGTCTTTTCAGAATTTTGTGGACCTTTTTGGACATTTGAGCCTACGGACAAAAATTTGGATTAGGACTAAAGTTCAAAAGTGTTGCGGAGGAGGTACTTGAAGGAATGGACAGACATAGCCCATTATGGAAGTGAATCTTATTTTGGCAGTCATATCTTGTCGATAGATATCGCGCCCACTAGTCATTTCAGAGAGTCATCGTATAGCTTTTGAAACAGTATACCAAGAAGCATGGACTTGTCCACGTAAAACATAATATGGCTGTAAACAGGACTACAACAAACAGCATCGGTATAAATTTCTAAAGGGTCTTCCAACAGACCCTAAACTGCACTTAGACACAAATATTGAACTTTTGTGGGAGAGGTTCCCTAAAAAGAGGTCCGATATGGTCATTTTAGAAGTTAAACTTAATTTGGTCAAAATATTAGGAGATCCAAAGTTTGGACCAAATTGGTTGCCCCGTTCAAAAGATATCGTCCATACCATTTTAGTGACATTTTTTAAATATTTTGGGAGAAGTACCGAAAGTTGTGGATCGTTATTGCCCATCTTCGAACTGAAACTAAATTTGGACAAAAAATGACGAAGGCCAAATTTTGGACAAAATCGGTTGATCAGTTCGGAGAGCCACTACATATGGTGCCATAGGAGGGTTTTCGGGCTGTTTTCTCAAGAAGTTTGGCCTTGCCCCTGAAAACACTTTTACCGTCGTAATGGAGGTAGCGAATGCAAGTTGCTTCAACAAAAATCAAAGTGATTCGAGAGCAGCACTCAAAGTGAACTTATCCGAAATTTTGTGTGGGCGGTACCCGAAGGTGTGGACAAATATAGTCCACATTCGAACCTAATCTATATCTGGTAGATATATTAGGATGTGTAAACAATATACCACATCGGTCACTCCCTTTAAGAGTTATAATGCGCACAATTTTTCCGAACATTTTTGAACTTTTGTGGGGGAGGTACCTGAAGGAGTGGACCGATATGGCTTTTCTTCGAACTTAAATTAAGTTTGGACAAATCCGTCCGAGAGTTATCTTGCGCTCCAACCACATACAGTGTAAAGTATGGACTAAATCGGTCACTCCCTTCAAGAGTTATCGTGCGCACAATTTTTCCAAACATTTTTGAACTTTTGTGGGGGAGGTACCTGAAGCAGTGGACCGATATGGCTTTTCTTCTAATTTAAATTAAGTTTGGACAAATCCGTTCAACCACATACAGCACCTTTCAGGCTATTTTCTCAGGAAGTATGGACTTGCCACCGACGAAAATCAAGTTGTTAAAACAAAAATCTTAGCGATTCGAGAGCAGGTCCTAAACTGAACATTTTCGAAATTTTGTGTGGGAGGTACCCGAAGGAGTGGATCGATTGAGTCCATATTGTAACCCCATCATTTCTAAGCTAATCTGGTAGAAATTTCACGATGTGCAAAGTATGGACCAAATCGGTTAGGTTACTCGCTTCAAGAGTTATCGTGCGCACAAATTTTTCGAACATCTTCGACTTACGCAGTTCATTGATTCCAAGAGAATACATTTGTATCCTCTCACAATACGAAATAACAAATCAGAATAAGTATAAAGTGTGACATCCATGAACGCATGAAAACATTTAGTCCCATAGTTTCTTGAACAAATGTCTTAGAATTCATCGTTCAGTTGGCTTGTTAATAGTTCATTTGATTTCCATAAACTAGCTAAGTTTCCAGAGTCTTGGAACAAACCATCAGTTATAAACTATTAATAATGATTGGACTAATTGTATTCTTAATGAATCGCTCAATTTAACAAGAGCAAAAATGCATCGATTATCTTTGCGGAAATAATTCTGCTAAATAAAAATAATTTCGCAATTAACTGAAATCATCGCCTATTGCCTTTCAATATGTTTGTGGATCAACCAAATGACGCCACTTAAAACGATTCATGTTTTAGCAAACCTAACAGCTATTAATTCACCTACGAATAGAATGAATAAATAATAACAAAACACACAACGAAACTAAAACAAAATAAAAGCATGGTTTAGTCAAATAAAAATAAACAAACCAAGACAAAGCTTATTTTTGCGGGAAGTTCGTGAGACTTGTTAAAACTGTTAAACTGGTTCTCGTTTTTACCCATAGCCCCATCCATAGCCATTTAGCTAACACACTACTCCACCTCTATAAATCTTCGGTTGTGTGTGTGTTGGCGATGCCGTTGTTTATCTTGGTGGCATCAAAAGGTAACAGAAGGTCAGACATTAGCACAACAAAAGTTGTAAGAGCCACCAAACTTTGCTTTGCAACAAACAAGAAATTAAATTTAATGACGGCTACTCATGGTCGGCTATGAACGGCCTGGTGAAATGGCCATAACAAATGTTCTTTTCTTATCTCGGAGGAAAGTACAAAGTAGAAGCAACAGTACAGGCCTTCGTAATAGCCTCAACAACTGAAATTTCATAAACCCAGTAAAGGTGTCTGTGGCCGCATCTCATGGTTTTTGTGAACACAAAAGCCAACGAATCAACAGCCAGCATCTGTGGCCAAACTTTTAACGGTACTGCGTAAAACGTATAAACAACTACCTTCCAACTTTCAAGATATTCGGGGTAATCAATCGTTAATTGACGATGCCATCTTTAAAATTGGACCAAGTGACAGTTGTGAAACATTCAAATTTCTTCCTAATGCTAATTAAACAACTTTTAGTCCGACTATGGGTAAAAGTGATGAACAACTTTACTTGCATTCGTAATGAAGCGGCGGATGTGTGTCTGTTGCCTAGCGGCGTTCTCATTTAGTTAACCGGTCCTCAGACGAAACTTGTTTTGGCTCCCTGTGCTCTGTCATGGGAAATGTTCTGCTTTGGCTACAAAATGAGAAATTGTACCCCAGGGAAACAAAAGAAACAGATGAAGAAATGAAACAGAATATCGCCTGAAAATAAGGTCAAATAGTGAATGATGACCTTCTGAGTTCATTTATGGAGAACAAAAAAGAAAAGTGAGTTGGAAACAAAAATTAATGTAATAATTGTTAACAACATGTTTGAATTTTGTTTAATAAAATGTAACAATATGCCGAGTTTAAGGCTTCTGAATTGTATATCAAATAAAAATGATAATTTGTAATTTTGCCTGTTAGGGTGAAGAATATTTAATGTTAACTTTTATTAATATTCTCGTTGGAGTTGAGCTTAATGATCAAAGTTTTTTATGCAAGTGAAAAAGAAAAGGTTCGTTACTTCCAAAGGCTGCGCTAAAAAGCATTTGTCGTCGAAGCCATGCAGGTTGAATGTGAAAAAGGCTCATCACTGCATTTGAAAAATCAAAGCTCGGTGCCAAAGCTTAGTCTCTAAATCACAATAACTCCGGTATAGGTTTAAGTATAAGTATAAGAAGCCTAAGATACCATTCCACAGCCGATATGTCGGATGAGCTGCGTAAATAACAGCGAAACCGATCACATAATTTGGTGGTTGTGTGGGTTCGAATTTTCGCTTTTCCTTTTTTCACTTGCGAAAAATCTTCGATCAATAAGCTCAACTCCAACGAGAAAATTAATAAAAATGATAATGATTTGATACAACTCGTCATACATACCGTGGTGAAGTGATAAGCACGCCTTGCACTAAGAGGTTCTATGGTTCAATCCCCGATCAAAATCAAAATTTTCGGCCAATGCAAATCCCCTCAGTGCAATGTTGGCTTTCCTGAGTATTTCAGGCATGGAAAACTTCTCTACCATAAAAAGTAGGTCCCATATCATTCAGGCAATATGAATCGGCATGCCCCTTCGGGGATCTTGTGGGAACATACATGAATATATGTATGTACTAGCAGACCCGGGTCGGCGTTGCTGGTCCGTCGTATTGAGTTTTAATGACAACTTTGTATGGACTTTATGCTTTACAATTCAAAAATAGGTATTTTCTACCTAATTTATTCGGGTCCATTGTCAAACCAAGTTATTCATTGGGGATATTAAATTTATCAACAGATTTTGTCTGTAACCTTTCTTTTCTCTTACGCACTTTGTTGGATTTGTTCGCCCATTTATGCTGGTTAGAATTTATTATCGTCCAGTGATCGGGTCTTTAGGCCTAGTACCTAGATTGCAGATTAATCCGTAAATTTTTAAAACGATACATCCGGAATTTTTGCAAAAATAGAAAAAAAGTGGGCGTGGTAAAATTTCCTTTTCATGAAAACTTAGGCTGGACGTTTTTTTTATATGGAAAATCTGTTCAGTAGTTTTGAAGATGCAATTTATTTTAAGAAGAGTGGGCGTAAAATGGACTTTGTCAAATTTTCTTTGCATAAAAAAAACGTAAGTCGGGTTATGGCGCACATTTTACAGAAAGAATTATCCAAATCGGTCCAGCCGTTCTCAACTGATGCCATTAGGGCTATGACTATTTGACTTTTTTTTCTGAAAATTTATTTCCTGTAGAAAGAATGCAATGACATGATGATAAAATTAGTGAACCACAAACGGTTATGTCATATTGTCATGTAGCGTGGCCCAGAAGATTGTTTTCAGCTACATCGCTGAATGTGACCTTTTTGCAAATATCAGAACCACCATCCAATATCCATAAAGGGTTTGAAAAAGGAATACAAATCTGATTCCCTTTTATTCCGTAGCGAATGGGTTGAAATTTTGTTAGGTATTTACTCATTCCAATTAAGGACTACCATACCATATGGCGCGATGTTTGGAATTAAATAAACTAGTTATGTACTATATTAAAAAAATGCAACTGTCCTATTGACAACCATTTGCAAAGAATATCACCAATTTGAACCCACATCCTGTTTACTTTTACTTTTATAAGCATTTTAGATTCATAAACAATTCCATTATTTAAAGGTTTTTGTCTGCTAAACTCCGTTACACGGTTTAATGCTTTTGAATTCTTTATGTTATTAGAAGCAATTTGAGTTTATCATATTCATAAATTTATTACGCACATTGGGTTGGTTAAACTCTCTCGATTTTTTTAAATAACAAGCCAATATTTACGCAAAAATTTAAAATACACCCTAATATAGGGTAAAAAAGAGCAATCATAAAAACAATAAGAAAATTGTTATGGTCTTAAAATATTATAATGACTGAAATTGTTTCTTGAGATTTTCCTATGTTTATGAGGAAATTTTATGTTTTTATTTTGCAACCCAAAACAACATAAAATTTCAGCATACATTTTGAAATCAACGTAAATTGGCATTCTGCAATAATACACTGTATGTTATATTGTATTTATATTCTTTGTTTTGTGTTTTTGTTGTTTCAGGATTCAAATTTTGTTCTGGAAAGCGCAATGATGTGAATATTCCTCCTTCTTTCGAATTCTCAACTCAACAACGCCGTAGTACAAAAAAAACATAAAAACGGTAAGTGAGGGGCACTTGTTTTTGTTGTTGTTAAAGTAGAGAATGACTAAAAAAGGATTTTCCAGTGGCTAAAACTAATAAACTTGATTTAACCTTGGATGTCAGCAATACCATAGAGAAAAATCTATCTATGGCTTTCATTGAAGTTTTCATGAAATGTCCAACTAGTATGACTTCCATTTCTGTGGTGGTGGTTCGTTCGGTATTGGTTTTCGTGGGTCAGTAACTTTATTGTCCAGAGCAGAATGGTGGTGGGTGGTTTGGTGAAGATTTTCTGAGAACTTAATGAATCCTTGAAAGTTTTTCGTTTATTCCCGTGCTGAAAAAATACGCTGGCTTCTTGTATGGGTTTAAAAAGTTAAAAAAAGTGAAATTTGATTTTTTTTTTTTGTTAAAATCAAACTGAATAATGAATAATGTTTATGGAATAATGAAATAAATGTTTATGGAAATTTGAATGACTCGGTATCTAAATAGACTTTGACTAGTATTACACATAATTTTAAACATGTCCCCAAAATCTGACATGTACTTTGTTTTGGGGTCGTTCAAATCAAATCAACTCTTCTTGTGTAGTTTTTATGTTTAATTTGTAGACCTTTAAAGTCAAACTTTAGTCAAAATTTTCCAAAACTGTTATTTCTTTGTTTTAACACCACACACAGAATGGATGTTTATCAATTAGAACTGTGGCAGAATCCCGACAATTCATAATTTGGAGGACAAACCACATTTTACGTTAAGGGATTTTAATTTGTTTTGGGTTCGTATTTCAAAAATATGAATGAATGGTTGTTTCAATATATATAAAATAAATTATTTATTCGTAAAGTTGTTTAAACTAGAATTTGATTCCTTTCGAAAAGTTAAATCCATACTGTGCTTTTTAAGGCTCATTTTACATATTTCGCCCATGACAAATTTCCAGAGTTCAGACAGTTTTTTACGAATTATCATGCTTCCTACAACTCAACTGCCAATATTAATGTCTATATAGAGTGGTTTTACATTCGTCGTTTTTCATGTCCTTGCCATGACTACTTTAAAGTTCGAAATCACAAAAACATCCTTGGTAGTTAACAAACAGCATACAAGTTAGAAATACACACATTATTACCCTGGTTATCATCTCCAAGATGACCTAGCGGTCTTCATGTATTTGTCGTCGTTATTATTTTTCGAATTTGCCTCCAAATTTTCTCACGTTGAAACATAAACAAATAAAAACAAATTATTATTCCAACTTCTGTTTTAGACATGTAATGTGGATGACCCCCCATAAAATTATTATTATATCTTCCTTTTTCTTCGAACATGCCACACAGTTGCTTAACGACATCACGTTTTGTTAGAATAAAACACGAAATTATACGCAAACTTTGAAATGATGGAAAACAGTTTAATGTTGTTAACTTTGTTATATGGAATCATCAATTATTAATAGCTACTATGTACGTTGTAGGCAATTGCGTTTTATCTATGCGAATATTGTGCTTGTACCTTCCTATCCAATGTCCAGCAGAGTGTACACAAAAATTATTGTTTTTTTCCCTATCACAAATCTTCTATCTGTAGTATTAAACTTTAAAGTATGTACACGGCGCTCTTGAATCAAATTTAAATGGAAGGTGCTTACACCTGGCAAGTTTTTGTGGATTCTGAAACTGCAATGTTCATAGATGAGAAAAATCAAAAAAACTAAAAAAATCGCCGGAGCGCTTTTTAAATAAATCGCGATTCAAGTTGACATTTTTAAGGGGATTTTAGGTTTTCACGATCTTGCTTGGAAACCGCAAGTCCTTACGAAATGGGACTAAAGAAAATGTTGTAGCTATGAAACTTCTCTCAATATTGATTTTTATGATAATTTCGTAGTTTTTACCGTTATTGAGATATATGTAGAAGCTCAAATTAGGACAATGGATTGACTGTATCGCCTCCTTATAAAACAATGTCATGACTGCAATTTCCCAACTTAAACTTCTATATCTCAAAAACGGTACAACCTAGGAAAAAATTACGAAAGCCAATCTTCTAGAGAATTTTTACAGCAACAACATATTCGTCCCATTTCGAAAGGATTTGCAGTTTTCAAGCTAAATCCTGAAGACCTATGAAAAAAATCTGAAAGTTTGATCTGAACCTCTATATCTCAAAAATGGTAAAACCTAGGAAAATATCAATCAGCCAATCTTGTACAGAATTTTCGCTGCTAAAACATTTTCTTTAGTCCCATTTCAATAGGACTTGCGGTCCCCAAGCGAAATCGTGAAAACCTAAAAAAACAAAAAATGTGAACTTTGATCGCGATTTATTAAAAAAATGCATCCAGCGATTTTTTCTTATTCTTGGATTTTTCTCATCTATAAACATAGCTGTTTCAAAATTTGCAAAAATTTCCCTGGTGTAAGCTGGTTTCATTTAAAGTTAGTTAAGGTGCACTGTGTAAGACATTGCTTTATAAGGAGGCGATACAGTCAATCTATTGTCCTAATTTGAACTTCTATATCTCAATAATGGTAAAAACTACGAAGATACCATAAAAGTCAATCTTATAGGTACAATATATTCTTTAATCCTATTTCAATAGGACTTGCAGTTTCCAAACGAAATCATGAAAACCTAAAAAACCCTTAAAAATGTCAACTTGGATCGCTATTTATTTAAAAAGCGCTCCGGCGATTTTTGTTTAGTTTTTTGATTTTTCTCATCTATGAACATTGTAGTTTCAGAATCCGCAAAAACTTTCCAGGTGTAAGCACCATCCATTTAAATCTGATTCAAGAGCACCGAGTGTATCGTATCTGACCTGTTTTATTTTTACACTGTTTTTTTTTTTTTAACTTGCTTTGTTGTCTGTCCTTCTGTATTATTCAAATCTATTAATTAATTTTTAACACAGAACTAAAATGTTGCGCTCTTTCCCCATTTAGATGACAATACTTTCATATGAAAACAAAACCGAACCAAACTAAACCAAAAAAAAATCATCAACACCAAATCCAATTTTCATACCGATTACAGCACAGTTTTAAGTTACGCAAGCCCTTTCCAATCCCACGGCAGCGGGTTCTTACGTACCGGATTGACCCGAAATCATGCTTCTACGAAGGTTTCATGCTGTTACAACAACAAAATATTTACTAAAAATAAAAAACCGAAATAAATAAAAAATTAAGTTACAGTGTTTTATTTATAAATGCACTAAAAAAACTACAAAATAATTTTCCTCTTAGCCTCAATAAGTATATTCTTCTTCATGGTTGGGGTTGTACAATTTTCCGCCTACTTAGCACTTTAACAAAAATGGTCTAGATAATTTGAATAAAGAGTCTAATTAAAATGAATTAGTTAATTAATTGTCTAAGGATCTTTCATATAAAACGCTTGCATTTAAATTAAAAATTGTGACAAAATTAAACGGCAATAAACGGTAACACTGTAACTTAATTTTTTTTAATTATTTTTTTTTTATTTATATCATTGCTTACACGAACTTACATATGAAAAAGGACACATCTGAGTGGCTCGCTATAATTAATCCTATTTGGTCTTTCTCAGACATTTCATTTGTTTAAATTAGATTATGGCTTTCAGAGAATTTGTAAAGTTGTTCTAATAATTTGTAATTAGAATTGTCAACAAAGCATCCCATTTCAAGAAATACATGTATTTATTTTTCTAATACTGAAACATTATTTTGAATGCTAAAACAACAAAACAAAATATGTATAATCAACAAAGAAGACATCAGAGCGCAAACAAAACTTGTTGTACTGTGTAACAAAATCAGCAGGCAAAGACTTAAATTACTTCGCCACTGTCGACTTTTTTGTTGGTAGGACATAATTTTTAACACACAAACTTAGTTGTTTGCACAAATTTGCTTCGTTATCGACGACTACTCATTTCCTTTTCACAGTTACGCTGGTGTTATAAAAAAAACAGATAAATATGCATGGCATAAAAATAACCCACACACCTGCCAACCCAACAAACAGGCCAAAGACCATCGCCTTAAAACTAACACACAAACTAAGACTATGTACATGTCTGTCATTGAAATCAACGCTGTTGAAGATGATACGACCGAAATATAGACACACACACACAAAGTAATATGATGTCACAAACAAAACCTAATAAAATGACATGAAAATTCGATGAATGTCAGACAATGCCAGACAATGAGGCTCCGACGAGAAGTAAAAAAGGAACAGAATGAATGTTGCCGCCATACAAATGAATTGAACAGGAGTGGGAAAGTGGTTTTTT
This sequence comes from Musca autumnalis, assembly GCF_047663935.1. NCBI lineage: Eukaryota > Metazoa > Arthropoda > Insecta > Diptera > Muscidae > Musca > Musca autumnalis. The sequence goes on along the minus strand of NW_027411755.1, from coordinate 1,219,853 downwards.
ATTGAAATTTTCATTCCATCTTTCATTCCATTTTTTTTCAAAACATGAAACATACAAATACCGATCTCAGACTCAAATAGAAAATGACGGAAAAATAAACGAGCGGGCACGAAAACATTCAATAACGGTCTTGACACATACAACATTTATCCGCTTAGTTGAATATTCGATCGATCCAATAAGCGAATAATGATTCGTACACAAAGGATAATCATGTTCAACTTTGTTCCTACAGAAACGAATCGAAATACAGTCGGACCTCGATTATCCATAATGGTAGGGATCAGAGGCATTACGGATAATAGGTTTTCCAGCATAATGGAGTAACACTGTTTCTAACATATTTTTAATCAGAAATATGCGTTATAGCAAATATGTATTTATAAATAAGAGCAATTATGAATTTAATGCGAAGTTTTAAAGATTGCAACTGTTCTAAAATAATTCATTTGTACGTTGTTTTTGTCTATTGTAATTTGGTAGAAGGATATAATACCTGGATCATAAAGATTTTCACCGGCAATCGGTGTGAAACGAACAAAAACTGCTGTGCTTTCCTTTCCCGGATAATGGAGGTTTACGGATAATCGATTCCCGGATAATCGAGGTTCGACTGTACATACATAGTTAAATATTGTCATCTTCATATTCTAATTGCTTCGTTATCCAAAACTACAGAACTGGCAGTAATGTTACTATCTGTCACCTAATACTTAGTTGGCCCACTACAGAACATTTGTTCCATAGACCGAACTAAGAAAAGATCTCCATTCCTCTCTGTTTTTCGCTTGTCTTTTTGGAATACCGCGCCTTTTCATTTCTTCATCCACTTGTATGCTCCATCGAAGATTAGGCCTGCCGATTCTGCGTGCACCGCCATGTGGCATGTATTCATACGCCGTTTTAGCGGGTTCATCATCGCTCATTCTCATGATATGGCCTAGCCAACACAATCGTTGCATCTCGATACGTTTAACTATATTCATGTCTTTGTATCGCTTATATAGCTCGTGGTTCATACGACGTCGATATTCACCGTCAACGCAAATCGGCCCGTAGATCTTTCGAAGAATTTTCCTCTCAAACACACCAACCACTGCCCTATCTGCTTGCGCAAGTACCCAATGCTTCGGAGCCATACATTAGCACGGGTAGTATCAGCGTTTTGTATAGTGTTATTTTTGTTTGACGAGATGTGGCTTTGTTTTTAAATTGCTTACTTAAACCATAGTAGCATCTGTTGGCCTATACAATTCTTCTTCTTATTTCACAATTGATGTTGTTTGTTGTGTTTATGGCAGTGCCGAGGTAGACGAAGTCTTTAACTACCTCAAAATTGTAGGTACCAACTTCCACAGTTGGTCCGGGCTCTATGGACGCTTTGCGCGTCGACACCATCAATTTGGTCTTTTCGCCGTTTACCGCCAGACCCACTTTCGCAGATTCTGCTTCGACCTTTCTAAAGGTATCAGTTACTTCCTTTACTGATCGTCCCATGATGTCTATGCCATCAGCATAAGCAAGTAACATGTGGCTATTGGTGTAAATTGTGCCATTTCTTTTGACATTTGCATCTCGTATTACCTTTTCCAGCAAAATGTTGAATAGGTCACACGAAAGGCTATCTTCTTGTCTGAAATCTCTTTTGGTACAAAATTCTTCGGAGAGGTTTTTCCAATTTTAACTGAGGTTAAAGTCATCTTACAAAGCCGGATGAGCATTGCGGGGATACCAAATTCAGACATTGCATGGAATACCTTTGATCGGAGGGGACTGTCGAATGCTGCTTTATAATCGACATAAAGGTGATAAGGATCGATCTGCATCTCTTGGGTCTTCTCTAGGATTTGCCGCAGGGTAAATATCTGGTCAATGGTGGAATTGCCAGGTCTAAAGCCACATTGGTATTGTCCAATTATTTCGTTGACCATTGGATTTAGTCGTTCGCACAATATCCCCGACACTATCTTATAGGCAATAGGGAGAAGACTTATGCCCCTATAGTTGGAGCTTACAGTCTTATCTCCTTTCTTGCGGACGGGACATAGGATGCTCAGGTTCCAATCGTCGGGTGCGCGTTCTTCCTGCCAGATGGTGCTAACTAGCTGATGCATACACCTTATTAGCGCGTCGCCTCCGGTTTTAAACAGCTCGGCTGGTAAGCCATCGGCTCCTGCTGCTTTATTATTCTTCAGCCGGTTGATTGCTGTTTTTACCTCATCTTGGCCGGGCGGTATACATTCTATACCATCTTCTGGGATTGGATCTGTGGTATCATCGTCTCCGCTACTATTGGATAACAGCAGATTGGAGAAATGTTCCTTCTATATTCTGAGCACGCTATCTGTATCTGTTACCAGATTACCTTGCTGGTCTCTACAGGAGGATGTTTGATGTTTCACTCTTTGGTAGAATTTTCGGACTTCATTCTGGCTCCTGTACATCTCGATTTTTTCACACTCCCGCTTTTCCATTTCTCTTCTTGCGGAAAAGACGGTTCTCTTCTCTCCTTTTCTCCGATATCTCTCTCGTGCGCTACGTGTTGCTAGTGATTGTAAAGTAGCTCTATATGCCGCATTTTTCTCTTCGGTAGCAGCACGACACTCCTGGTCATACCATGAATTCCTTTGTGGAGATCTCTGGAATCCAAGTATGGATTTTGCGGCTGTTTGCATGGAGTAGGCAATATTTTGCCATTGTGTTGTTATGTCATCGGGACAAGGAGTGCTCGCGTTAAGCAATTGGGCTAGTTGAGTGGAATATGCTGTGGCTATCTGTTGTGTTTGCAGCCTATCGATGTCCAACTTCCGCGTTGTGTCTGTTCGTGCTTTATTTGCAACGCGTACGTACCTTTGCTGCAACAAGGTAGTGGTCCGAATCAATGTTTGCGCCTCGGAACGATCGTACATCCAACACGCTGGATGAATGTCTTCCATCTATCACAACATGATCAATTTGATTACTTGTTCTTTGATCTGGAGACAGCCAGGTGCCCATATGAATATCGAGATGATTAAATCTGGTACTGCTAACTACCATGTTTTTTGCTGCTGCAAAGTCTATCAGCCTCATACCATTGTCAGATGTTTCACTGTGGAGACTGAATTTCCCGACTGTTGGGCCAAAGATATTCTCCTTTCCAATTTTGGCATTAAAATCGCCTAGCATGATTTTAATGTCATGGGCAGGGTAAAATATATCTTTGGTCTGTCCGTCCTTTTCTTCAGTGGGAGCATGAGTGCAAATAAAAATGATGTTGAAGAATTTAGCTTTTATTCGAATTGCAGCAAGTCTTTCATTCACTGGGGTGAAGCTGGATACCAGATGTTTTAGTCTCCGACTAACTACGAATCCGCAACCAAACTCATGATTTATGTCATGACAGCTATCGGTCACCTAATGCTGCTGTAAAAAATAAGAGGAGTGATCTCCGAGATCTACAGATACAATAGGAGTTTTCGATTTTTTATTCATTATTATAGTTTTTTTATTTTACCGATTTTTGTCGGTAATTATGCAATTCCAATACAGCTCAGAATTGCAAAAATCGATTGAAAAAACACCAGAAACTGATGGCTTATAACTATACAGCCATTTTAGACCCGGCGTAATATTAATGACAGACATTTTTGATATCATTTAATTTGTTACATACATATGTTACGCACAAGGCCGATAAGATTGAAAATCAATTTCACTTTTACCTATACAATTGGTACCAGAGGTATAATGCCATCGTACATAGCCTTTAGTATGTACTCTTGAACTTGGGAACCAGTTATGATAGTTGTGTATTTATATATGTATATGTACATATGTACATTTATACAACTTACTATGGTAAGCAACAACCCTACAAGTGACAATATGGAGAAATATGAAAAGGGACAAATTAGATTCACTCCTTACTCCTTACTTATCAAAGGATAAAAACTTGTACCCAGTCAGGAATTCACAGATACAGCTATAGCAGACCACGCAAAATTAGGTTATTTGTATGAGTTACGTTGTGCGTGCTCTTTCGATTGTTTGCATTTTTATAAGCCGAATTTTACTTATTTATGCCAAACGCATATTTGCTGATGAATATTTAAGTTCGGATTACATTTTTGGATGGATGGTTGCTTTTTGTTTCTGATACATTATTGTGGCGATATAACGTATGTTTCGTGTTTCTTTGTTTGTTCGGGAAATTTAATAAAAACAACCAAAAGGTAGGCAGAAAATGGAGAGACTGTAAGAATAACTGAGATGTAATGGTGGCGTATGGATAATATTTATTGCCTGATTCTTATATGAAGTCCATGGTGACGTATGAAGCACCACATCAGTATTTTTGGTGATGTTCGTTTACACAGCTCCCCCCAACGTTGTTTAAATATTTGTGTGAAAATTAGCAACTGGTGGTGTGTGTTATGGTAGAGGTTATAAAAGGCCATGCTAATATTGTTCATGCCTTAAAGTATGCAAAGTAAAATCTGTTTACATTTGTTTGTTTTTGCCCTTGTTTTATTTGTAACGCAATTTCAGATTTATATGCCGTGCGTAATAAAATTTAAAGCAACATTTTTTATTTAAATTCAAAATTGATACAAAAAACCAAAGTACATAATAAAATAAAAGCAGATTATGTCAAAATTGGAAAAGCCCCTCAGACTACAGTTATGTGTTATGTGAGGATCGTAAAAATGGAAACTATGTAGTGGAGTACAGAGTTAACTATTTGTTATACCATGGAATGGAGGATATATTTTTTTTCCTTATCCAATAACAATCAGATCTTTTCCCTGCTCGTAACTCTTACTGTTATAATTACGTTAGCATCATACAATTTGAAGAATTAATTTACAAGTAGCCATTTTCAAATATTTGTTCCTAGTATTCCTCCTCTCATGTAAGGTTGTTTTATCTTAGCCAGATGCTTCTTGGCCGACTTCGATTTTCTTAGGGATTCAAGCGCCATCCTGGTTATGGTATGAACATTTTTTCTGAAGTTGTAGCCAATTCATCTTCATTTTATACGTTTAATCTGATTTTCTATGGCTTTCTGGCTTGTACAATTTTTGGTTCGCAGGGCATCTTTTTGAAGTAGACCTCAACGATTAAAATATATAACGGGACGACTTGTTTATAGGATAAGGACACTAGATTTCAAAAAAAATTATTTAAAATTTTATGAATATATTTTATATAAAAACTTAGCCACTGGAGTCATTGACATTTTCCGTTGATTCTTTGTTTTGTGCCTATCATCCATATCCTTTTCTTTTGATACTGTTACACCTGCAGTTATGTATATTTGTTTACCTGTATGCCACAATGTTTACGAACACCTACCTGTTGGCGGCAATAACCCTAGCTCCTAACACAAATAAACCACTGGAATATTTGCTCATTGAAAGTTATTGACTAAAGCTGTGATGGTAAATGCAATGAAATTGTACAAGTTTTACTACTTTGTAGAAAACATAACTATATAACGATTACGCTATAAAATGAAGATGTGAATTTTAAAAAAATGTATGGGAAAACCTCTAAGTAGCCATTTGTAAAAATTTTACTTCTTAGTCCAAACTCGAGATGGTGTAAAAGAAAATATCGGCATGTGTTAATGGTAAAGCACACTGAAGTACGAAATAAGCTCCACAAAGTACTCTCTCTAATCTTTAAAAATTCAGTTCCACCCTGAAGGAAAAGGATAGTCTAAAACGACATCAACAATAAATAATGATGTATAAGAAATCACCTTTCCTCTACATTTTATTGGCCAAAGGATTTACACAAATTTACAGCTGTGTGTTAATGTGTGTGTATGCGACTGCCAGTAGTTGTGAATTATGGTATCTGACTACGTACGTACGTATATATGTGTGAATGCGTTTTTTGTGTGCAAATCAGTGTTGCCGTTTTGGGCATTTCGGCCCAAATTTGGGCCGAATAAAAAATAATTTTTAATTTTGGGCCGATGGGCGACCCAAATCCCTTTTGGGCCGTTTTCATGCTAATAATTTTAAACAATAATTTATAAAATATCAAATATTAGTGTTTGGGCTATTATTACATGTTTACTTTTACTATTGGATGGATTTGAAAACGTAAAATAAAGCAATTTGGTGGCATTAAAAATATAATTTTCACATTAAAACTTAAAGGTCCTCCTAGTAGTTTAGTTGTCACTTTTAACTGATAAATAAAGTTTTTATTTGAGCTTGAGGTCATAAGTTTATTTTTATTTTTTCTTCATTCCAATATTTCGCAATTATAAAATTGCATCTTCAGGGAAGATCTACAAAAACAATAACAATATATGTTACTTAATAGATAATATCACAGCATATTGTAAAGATAAACACAAAGACATACACATGAGTTCGCCTACAATTTACGTAAAAATATTTAAGTCAAGTTTTACTTTGAACTAATGTAGTTTCTCTACCATTGTCGAATGTAAATATTGCACTAAATGTTTCTACGATTGCACGATCTCTTTTGTATCAAATGACGATAGCAATATGCTGCATTGTCAGCATCGCGCTTGCAGTTTATCTTCTTTTTGGCTGGTAAGTTGTTAATATCTAACATTTGTAATGTTAATCTCCTGTTATAATTACTCTCTGATTGAAGTATGTGAACACTCTCAAAATTTGGCAAGTGGTTATTAAACTTGCTGTGGTCAGCAAGTGCTGTTTTTTGGATTGTGTTTCTATGTCTAAGTTTTATGTCAGATCTATGGGCCGATAATCTAGTTTTAAGTTTGTTCTTCGTGGTACCAACATACATTTTACCACATTTTTCTTGTTCATTACCATCGCATTCAATCCGGTATACAATATTGTGTTTATCAATTTTTGCAACCTTATTCTTAGTTTGGCTAAAAAGACGTCTTTAAGTGTTGGTGGGCTTAGATGCTACGTTGTGTTTATTCTTGTCGTAAAAATCAGCATGTTGAAATCATTCTGATATACCAGGAACGTGTATCATGCTTTTTTAAGTTTTCTCAATATTCTCTTTTGGTCTTTGTATTGTATAGTTGTTAATTAAATTTTCGATTAATCTTTTGGGAAAACAATTTTTGATAATTTCTTGTCACTTATGCTTGGAACTCTATTGATGAGGTTTCGTCCATCAGTCAAAAAATTGGGCAAAATAATTTTTTTAATCTGTCTCGCTTAAAGGCAAGCGTTTTATGTATTTAATAAGCTCACATGAATAATATAATAAGGTCATATGAAGATCGGTCAATTCGTTTTAGAGCTATCGTTGGCACCGACTTCAAAAACGCCGTTTCGAGAGACACGCACTTAAAGTTTATATTCTACATTCAAATCACAATAAATTGTTGCCTTCTAATCATTATATCTCAGACAATTTTTTGCGACATACTACCCACGGTGCTCTTGAAACTATTTTAAATGGAAGGTGCTTACTCCTCGGAAGTTTTTGCCGATTCTGAAACTACAATGTTTATAGATGAGAAAAATCAAAAAACAAAAAAAATCGCCGGAGCGCTTTTTAAATAAATCGCGATTTAAGTTGACATTTTTAGGGGTTGTTTAGGTTTTCACGATTTTGCTTAGAAGCCGCAAGTCTTATCAAAATGGGACTAAAGAAAATGTTGTAGCTATGAAAATTCTCTACAAGAATGACCCTTACGGTGTTCTTGTCGGTTTTACCTTTTTTGAGATATAGAAGTTCAATTTGGGACAATTCAAATTCAATTCAATTCTGTGTCGCCTCCTTATAAAACAATGTCATGACTGCAAATTCCCAACGTAATCTTATATATCTAAAAAAATGGTACAATTAAGGATAAGTTACTTAAGCTAGTCTTGTAGAGAATTTTCACAGCTTTAAGATTTTATCAGGTCCCATATCGATAAGACTTACCATATTCAAGCAAAATCGCGAAACCCTGACAAAAAAGCATAAAAATGTAAACTGAGCTTCTTTATCTCAAAAATAGTACAGACTGGGAACAAATAGTAAACGTCAATCCTCTAGATAATTTTCAGAGCTACAACATTTTTTTAGCTCCATTTCGATTGGACTTGCGGTTTCTAAGCAAAATCGTGAAAACCTTAAAAAACACCTAAAAATGTGAATTTTGACCGTGATTTATTTAAAAATCCCTACAGCGATTTTTTCTTGTTTTTGGATTTTTCTCATCTATGAACATTGCTGTTTCAGAATTCACATAAACTTTCACTGTGTAAGCGGTTTTCATCAAAAGTTAGTTAAGGCGCACCCTTCATGACATTGTTTTGTAAGGGGGCGATACAGTCAGTACATTGTCCCAATTTGAACTTCTATATCTCAAAAACGGTAAAACTGACGAAAATACCGTAAAGGTCATTCTTGTAGAAAAATTTCAAAGCTACAACATTTTCTTTAGTCCCATTTTGATAGGACTTGCGGCTTTTAAGCAAACTCGTGAAAACCTAAACAACCCCTAAAAATGTCAACTCAAATCGCGCTTTATTTAAAAAGCGCTCCTGCGATTTTTTTGTGTTTTGATTTTTTCATCTATAAACATTGTAGTTTCAGAATTCGCAAAAACTTCCAAGGTGTAAGCACCTTCCATTTAAAATTGTTTCAAGAGCACCGTGTGCCTCTATGTAAAAATAGACAATATGTTTTTCGATTTTTCTAAAAGTAATAAAAGGTATCTATGATAAATATATCAGGAATATTGTCAATTATTTCATATTCCATTTCAGAAAAAAAGGATAAATTTTTTTCGCGCTACATCAACGATTTTTGATATGTAGGTTAAGAAAAAAATTCCGAGTACGAATCTGGTCGCGAGCCAATTTTTGGTTGTTGCGGACAAAAGTTATGGCGCTTTTATTTCGCTTTTTAAGAAAGAAAATATTATAAAAACGCTAATTATTTTAATGAGCACAATTGTTACAAAAAAGTTCTCTCGAAGTTACTTCAGCGAGTAGATTGCATAATACCTGCAAAATGTTACACAGAATTCGCGGAATGTTCAAAAAATTGATAAATTATTGAATATAAGTCTACTTTTTTCAAAATTAAGGCCCATTTAGTGGTCATAAAATTACAAAAAAAAATTGTTGTGGATCCAAACTTCACGGCAAATCAAATGAGACTATAATAATACAGATTGGTGTTATAGTTTGGATGTTACAGCCAAAATAAGCACATATTTCGGTCAAAAAAATAATTTTTTGTTTAAAAAAATATTTTTCACATGCATTATGTAGTAGAAAATATTGTAAAAATTTATAGGAATACTTCCTTCATTTTGCTTAAATCTCCCAACAAAATAGACGGATTTTGCTTTATTGACATTCATATTAAAGCTTTCCCATTAGGGAAGCTAATTGGGTTGATGGGGATATATGTCAAAGCTTCTGAAATGGAAATAGAGGTCAAATAACCCATTTTTATTTATATGCATTTTTAAATACGTGTAAATCGCGTAATTATCAAAATCAGTTTGTCCGCATGTGATTTTCATGTACAGTAATACCGTATCTTTTAATTTGAATATAGTTTTCGAAATTTAATTTGGTGGCTAAGATGTAGCATCGGCTGCATCTTAGTGCCTAAAAACCTATATAACGTCGCTAACTTGCGCGGAGTGCGTAAGCTTTTTGTCCGCATCCGATTTCAGTGTCCACCATAAAAATCTACATCGATATATATCTATTTCAAGGCGGTCAACGAAGAACCGTGAATGTAGCATCACACACTATTTTTTGGGATAAAATGAATGTAGCTCCCTTATCAGTGAAGTTTTCAAATCTCTGTTTCCGCTAAAACGAAGATGCTGCACTAGTTTTTTCATTGCAGTGGAAACGATCCGTAGAAAACGCGATAAAATACGCGATATTTTCAAAACCAATATTAGGTGATTTTTCTATTTTGGATTTTCTTGTAACTCGCGTTTTAGTGGATGGATTTTCACGGAGAATGATTTATTAGATCCGGAACGTAAAAAACTAAAATGTGCAATCAAGTACGAGGAAATCGAATGACAATTGTAAAAATTAGGCCCGAATAATATGATTTTTAGAAAAATATTCACACAAAATTTCGTCATTTCAATACATATTTCTGTGAAGCTGTGGAGGCTACATTCACGATATACGTATCAAAAAGCTCAGAATCGCAAGTACTATAATCCTATTAAAGCCTTTTTGAAAAATCTGTTTGCGGAACGCGACTAGAAGAAAATGTCAAAAAACACTGTAAATTTGGCTTCAAAATGTCAGCGTCATTTATTGGTAGACGCTGATGAAATTTTGAAAAGTTATACATTAGTGAGATTATCCTTATTTAGTTGGCTTCTACTTTTACTTTGACAGGAAAATCGAGAGAAGTGTGGTTTACTCACAAATCGAGAGAAAACAAAAAAAGACACGTTGGCTTCAACCCATTTTTACCCATTTTCTAACATAAATATAGCCACAGCTTCCACGCAAATTATCTTTTAAGGCCAATATTTTTTGCCACGTCCAAAAACATTTCATTTTATCCATAAACATTTAATTTGTATAATATACAATCACAAGTCGCGTGTTCTAAAAGGGTAAACCTTGGCTTCAGCTATGTTAAATTTTCAAAAATATTGGTGATATATTTTTGTTTTAATTTTTAATGTTGGGCCGTTTTAGGTCGTTTTGGGCCGTTTTAAGGAAAATGTTGGGCCGAAAAAAAAATTTCGAACGGCAACACTGGTGCAAATGTTATTTTAGGATTTATGTTCTATCATTATTTTGCCAGAAACAAAAGCAAATATTAATTAAAAATTCCTTTGTTTGTTCTTTACATTAATATTTGCATGGTATTTTTGACTTTAACTGTGTGTGCACTATTTTTTTGACTTTATTGTTTTTATACATAAATTTATATGTATGTATGTGTGTGGAGAACCTAGCGTATTTTTCTCAGCGTATTTTTCTCTCCCACTTACTATGTGATCTATTCGAGTGTGAAAATAATTACAATGAACGCACATAGAGAACAAAAATGGCAGTATATACATACATACAACAATAATAAACCGTTGCTTCTGATACATACAAATACATGCATATATCCATGGTCCTTGAATACGAGCCCAGCCTCATAATGACAATGTGGAAGCTTGCCCACATTTTTTATTTTTACGTCGTTTTAATAGCCTTTGGGTTTTGTATCAAATGTTTGCATTACTCTTGCTTGTATATGATACATACGTACATACATATGTTGATAGATATACGTGCTCGCATTTAGATGTGTTTACATTTGCAGTAAATTAAGGTTTTCTGTGTAATTTTCATTGTATTTTTTTTTTTGTTTTTGCTATCAAAGAAACGCTATGAACGGGTGATTTCTTTTTTTATTCACAACAGGGTACAAGGGCCTAGGTAAAATGTACATACATAATAACTAATGTTGTGTGAATTAATCTCACTAGGTTTTAAAATTTAATGAAGTGAAAATTTGTGTAAAATTTATTGAAATACTCAGACTACGTGTTGGTACAAGCAACTGTCAATAATGTAATATTATTTCCTTGTCAGAGTTTTAAACCCACGGCTGGTTAAAATGACTTTAGTTTTTCCTGAGATACCAACTAAATTACACCAGAATCGAAACTATAGTTCGCATGTAATTTTAGAGACTCTAATACTATGTTTACATTTACGAAATCCACTCGATTTCAACTGTCAATTCCATTGCTCAAACGTCAAATGAAATCCAATCGATTTCAGATGAATTTTCATTTGACGTATACACGAAGGAATTGACAGATGAAATCGAGTGGATTTCGTAAATGTAAACATAGTATAAATTTGCTACTAAGAACTTTATTTATATATTTTAATCGCTTCTCCTTCATGCTTTGCAGATAGATTAGTGATGTCATATTGCTGTTGATAATAGCAGAGGCTCTGGATCCCAACAACGATATCTTCATTGATATATCCAAACCTTGAAAGAAGAAAATCTAAACAATGATCTCCATGATATTTTCGTTCGATGCTTTTTATTAAAAATTCCCTATGTCCGCTAACAGCTGAGTCCATGGTACAATAAACAAGGTAGATGCATCGACAAACAAATAAAATTAGCTTTGGCATATTGATGTCCAAACACTTAAATAATTATTTATTTTGTGTTTTTTTTTTCAAAATACATAGTTTGACTTAAGACCATTTTTGTTGTTTTAATATTTTAAAACAACGAATTTATTAGTGGAGAAAATTTGGCATTTTTCGCCAAGGGGTAAGGCAGGGAAGCCTATAGTTTCGATCCTCGCCAAAGGTTTGTGGATATTTTCCACCGACGTTATTTTTCAATAACTTCTTCAACAAAAACGCTTTTATACTCAAACATCTATCGTCGGCACGAAATATAAGAATGGTCAAAGAAAAAATCAGATCAACAAAAAATGTTGTTATGCTGTCTTCGTTGCAATTCAACGACACGTGACAGTGGAAAGATTTGTCTTGTTTTGTAAACACTTTCGTTGGGGTTATTTGAGGTTACCTAGGAGAAACATTTCATTGAGATTTTTTCTTTGGTCACTCTTATATTTCGAGTTGACGATTAATGTTTAGGTAGAAACAGTTTTTTATTGCAGAAATTATTGAAAAATAACTTTGGTGGGTAATATCTACAAACAAGAACAAGGGACCAAATTTTCTCCACTAATAAATTTGTGATTTTAAAACATTAAAACAACAACAATGGGATTAAGCCAGACTATTGTGAAAAAAAAACAAAATTGCCACAGATATCCCAGTAAAATCGACACCATTGTCTAATTATTTATTTAGTTAGTATCAATTATTAATTAGTTAGTATCAATTGTCTAATTTGCTATTTTCATTAAGCAATAAAGTTCTAATTTGTCAATCGTTTTTGCAAAGAATTTTACTTAGGACAATTTGTTCCGACAGTTCATGTTCGATCAGTAGGGCTGAAGAATACCTTGGCAATTGTGCCATGGCTGATCCTTCCACATGTACAATCGATCTTATTGAATACATAGTTGATTATGTGCAATAGAATGATTATTGCCCAACACTGCTTTTAAAATAATACCAGAAACATTCAAAGGTCAATATTTCTATACCAACATTTCAAAATTCTGTTCAAACAATACACAATATCCAATACTATTTGACAAGTGTTCAGTTAAAGCTGTCAGCAAATTTGATATCAATTCTCAATACAAAAACAAAACATTTAACCAAGTTTTCTAGAAAATAAGGCTGCTGGTTAATTATCCTCACTAATAATGAACATCAAATGGAATAGGTTGTGACACACTTGTAAGTAACGTGTCAAAGTTTACAACCATATCATGGCAGTTTGACTGGCCTCTGTAACTTTGTTTCGCACCAGCTGAAATAATCCCAACAATAAAATGTCAGAATAGTTGTTTTTTTTTTTACATAAGCGCTACAACAGCATTACATTTCCTCCTTCCATTTGAATAGGAATACTTTTTTCTTCTTCATTTAGACTCAGTTAAGTGCTGACAGAGCAGTTTTGCCTTCGTACTACATTAGCCGTAGTTATTTATTTGCAGCTTTACCAATTTGTATAGCCAACTGAGACCACCTTCGAATTAGAATAGACAATGAGACTGTTATTCGGAGGGGCGATTTTCATAAATTATTAACGTCGACAAACTGTGGCAAGCTTGCAGAGCATTGAAAATACTAAAATAAGATTTACATTAGGGGGTCTTTAATGGTAATGCCGAAATAATCTTTAAATTAGCATCATTAAATGCTGGAAATGAATCCAATACGTTATAGAGGAAAATGCATTAATAATGCTAAGCAACAAGCCAATGTTGAAAAGGACCAATTAAATATAAAGATAACCTCCGCTACTGTAGTGTGTAAATATCGATCTCATAGAAATACTAAGCATTGTATTAAAACATAGTAGGACACAAAACTTTTCCAACATTTCTGATTTTGAGATATATTTATTATTGAATTTTTATTCTTTGTTAAACCTTTTTACAAGATAAATACAATGTTTATATTAACACTTTTATTAAAATATATTTTACAACAACTATTATTCGTAATCGAGCATTAGTCATTCTCCCATTATTATGAATCTCCTTTTGTTATAGTTTGGATTTACCGATGTTCCGGTTAACATAAAGTTAAATGTGATGATTAAAGGAGGAGCTTCTTCGTAGTCGACTATTGGTCGTAGTTGACTATTGGGCGTGCTAAAACTGCGTAATCAACGGTACTTTTTATACATATGTATATACATCACGGATATACACGGATATACATCACGGATCGATCAACGAAAATTGCCGATTATATTCGGTTTTCGTCGGCTAATGAATAATCGAAAGTCGACTTTTAGAACACGCTCTAATAATCGACTAGCCGAAAATCGACTTTTAATTTTTCAAGAAAACCGAACAATCGAAAAACCATTTATTGTTGCATAATACTGCGTATCACTAAATCTGGACTGGGCAGACTATATGATACCCTACACCACTACCCCTGTGCATAGGCTTTTCACTGGGAAACATGACTTTTAGGTAAATACTTAAGTGAAATGTGATTCTGAAATCTTTTTATTAGGTCGAACTTGGTCTTTAGTCTTTTATCAGATATAACAATGTACTTGTACTGATTGAACGCTTTGCAGAAGAGAAAAAGAAAATAATCTGAGGTATTTGTCATTAAAATAAATATTTCAATGTATTAAAATTGGCATGTAGCAATAAGTCTGATATTTTGATCAAAGCCAAAATATTTGGTATTAATTTCATGCTCATGAGGTCTAGATGGTGAGATGGTCGGATGCTTTGGTAACGCAATTGGGATCAATTTGTAGCTCAGAATGTCACTTTCGTTGACATACACCCAACCAAAGCTCAAATAATCGTCAGTACAATTCAAATAAAAATAAAAAAGGAAAAGTGGGATGTACGTCATCCTATTTTACGTCATTGTAATGTGATATTTTCTATTTCCATTGACGGGCTTTGCTTTAGGAAAATGTACCACTATTAGAAGAGAAGATATTAGCATAAGAATAAAGCGTTGAATTTTACCCACATACACGCAGAAAAGAGATATTATAGGAGCAATCGATTTAAAGAACAAAATAGCGTATTTTAAAAATCTGAAAATGTATATTGTTGTATCAACCATATATTTTGTGTCAGGAACCATAATGACACAATATAAATTGTTGGGCAAACAATATATATTTTCAGATTTTTAAAATACACTATTTTGTTCTTAGAATATGATTGCTACTACAATATCTCTGCTCTGGGTGTATGGTAAGTTTGTTACCAATTCTGACTGACCAAACTCAATAGCCTTATTTTTCTTTGGGACCCCCAACAGCCCCAAAATTTCGTTACGATCCCATCAAAATTTCGACCTGTAGCCATTGTTTGACCACCTGCGCCAACCTACTTTGCATCTCTGTAAATGTCAACTATTCTTCTTCCAATGCTTTTGGAATACCCATACTAGAAGCTGGAATACTTGTATAAGAACAACACTTTGAATTTTTCTCTACATTCGTATTTTGCCAATTCCGACCGCTGAATATTATCTGACCATCAGCAAAATCAATAGCGATCCGATCGAAATTGCGAACTGTAGCATGAAATGAATAAATGACATATGTATCAGTCGGCAAAGCCGACTGATACATTTTTACTTGTTCTATTCTTATTTGAAAACATTATTTTGACCATGTTAGAACTCAAAAGTCATACGTCTTTCGTTGAAAATATTTCCAGATGTGGAAAAAAATCTTTCGCTCTTTGCTGAGCTGACGGGTATAGCCAAACATTTCCTGGCTAACACTAAGTTTACATTTACGAAATCCACTCAATTTCAACTGTCAATTTAATTGCTCAAACGTCAAATTAAATCCAATCGATTTCAGATGAGTTCTCTCTCTCTCACTATGGAATTGACAGTTGAAATCGAGTGAATTTCGTAAATGTAAACATAGTATAATTGTTTATAATTATATTATAATTGTTTAAAGTTTAAAACATCAGTCTGGCTAGATGCGGCACTCGATAATATGTATAAATTATCAATTGGAGACTTTTTCATTTTTCGTCTTTTTACCATTTTGATCCAAAAACTCTGAAAAAGTTTTTAGGCCAAAGGGCAAAAATGTGCATAGTAGGGTACTTGTCCGAGTTTAATGTTTCGGAACACTCTTTATGAAAAACCAATAGAAGTTCTAGCAATGAAAACTTGAAGTCAGATAAACGATCCAACTCATTCTACCAAATCCTAGCAAAATACTCTTAATCTCATTCTGGACTTGGTATATGCTCTCAAGCATAATTGTATATGTTGAATCCCAACGTGTTCTTATATCTCGTTTTAACATTTTCGACAATTTGTTGGTCAGCTACGAGTGTTTAAAATATCTAACAACGTTTTTTGGGCATTCAATCAGTTTACCCAATTCGGGAAGAGGATGTTTTTCAATAACATCATCCATAACAGATAATACAGTCAGATAAACATAAGATTTGCAAAACAGTATATTGCGTTAACCCCCTGAGTAGTTTTTGTATTTGCTTCCCTCATGAACAAAACAAATGGCAAACAAACATCATCTTTTATTCACTCATACTCTGGCCTCCCCATAACAAAACGTCAATAAGTACCAGACTACAAAATCGAAGCAAATAATTTTTGGAATATTTTGGTCGATTTTATATTCTTGTTCGATTTTCGTGTTTAGTATGGTCTCTTGCACGACTTCTAAAGGGAGACCAAAAATTTAGCACGATCGTGTCACATAGTGCAGATCGTGTTTAGTCGTGTCGTGCAAAACCGTGTCGAACAAAAAAGCACGATCACGCACGGTCAAAAATTTATTCCGGCACGACACGCACAAACACGGCGTTTTTCGAGAAGGCACGAACACGCACTACACACGGCACGACACTCGCCCACCTCTAGTTTGTACCTACCACCTAAAATGTCAAAATGTAAAATTTCAGCAGAATCAGCTTAAAAATGTGTCAAAAACCTTCGAAATACCCTTAAATTGGGTTACCCTTGTATGGGGGATATAAAACGTGAAACTATGACGACTGTGTTTGGTAGAGAAGTCCACTGGTCACTCAAAGTACAAATTGCAAATTATCAGGAAAATCGATTCATAATTCTACCACCCAAATATCAAACAGTTCTTAATTTTATACACTTATGTACCTTGAGAAAAATATTATGCTTCATTAATCGTAACAATTCGCAACTTGAAACCAGTTTTTCTATTAAAGCACACACAACAAACTAATTTTCATTTTTCTTAACACCGCTCACTCTCACTCAAAATTATTGCGGTCCAAAACATGTTTTGAAATTAAAGAAAAATTAATAATTGAAGGGGTTTCCAGAAATGTGTTGATAACTTGTTTAAAGCAGAGTACACATTGCCAGTTTTGAATGACAGCTTTGCTCGAATAATCGGTTGCTTGCCAGTGTGACCGTTCATTTTTGTCATTCATCATGCACCCACAAAAAATTTTGTGGTTGTTGGTCAGGTGTTGGTTGTATGATGGTATGATAGTGTGAACCAAAAACGTCATTCAAGGAATATATTTGCAGTGTAATTATCAAATAAAAATGAAGAATTCGTGTGTTTTATTAAATTTGGAGAATTACTATTGGAATTGGCGATACACGCGGTCATAAAAAAAGAAATTTGACGATACAGTGAACGGGATAACAAGGAAAAAAGCAAATGGGCAACAAAACAAAAAGGAAAAAAAATAAATTTCTGCAGTGAGCTGTTGAAAAAATAAAAAAATCTGCCGGATTGAATTGTGTGTGCGGTACTAATAGATGTGAAAATAGCTATACATAAAACCAAATTGTGAAAGGAGTGAATATTATAAAAGGAAAAACGAGATGGTTCTGTGGATGACGCCAAAGCAAAAATAAACAGATTCGGGTATTGTACCAATGGAAAAATGTGCTCAATATCTTCCAGTGTCTAATTGAATGTGCTATACTAATAAATGTGCTGTATTAATAAATAAATGCTTGTGGTTTTCCAAATTCATTATATGTGTATTTTTAATTTAGTGGAAGTCATGGGTCGCTGAGTAGGGATTTTCATGGACAACATTCCCAAGTAAATAGAAAATAGCCATATATTTGTTAATATGCATCATTTTATTGATTTTTTTATTAGTTTGTGGTTGCCAGTGCCGATATTTATTGAGCAAATTTTACAATTTGACTGACGGCTTGGCATCCAACATGAATGATAGTGTGACCGCTCCGTAAAACCCAACAAAACTGAAGCAACCGATATTTTCGAAAAATCGTTAGTCAAAACTGACAATGTGTACTGCACTTAACGGTAAGTGCAAATTTAGTACAAAATTTGTTCTTATTGTTTTGGAGTGTTTACTATCTTATTATGAAGAAAAACGCAAAAAAGGAGGATGTCAAAAAATGGCTTTTGGCCAAGGAATTGGCATTTGGAACCAAAGTGCGTTGTAAAGGTGAAGTTTTCCACTTTCATTATCACGCTCAATAGAAGTGGATATATTCGCATTAGAATAAAACCTTGTCTTCTTCTTCCATTCCGACTCCTGAATATGATCCGACCGTCACCAAAATTAATAGGCTTCTTCCCATCTAGTATCCCTATCAACCCCCAACATTTCGTGACAATCCGATCAACATTGCGATCTATAGCGTGATTACAAGGTTTAGATGGACAGACGAGCACACATAGCCAGATCGACTCAGCTCGTCGAGACATTCATTTTGGTATATATAATACGACGAAATAATAGTCGTAGACCTATACTTATATATACCAAAATGACAAACTTTTTGGTTAAAACCAACTGTGGTTGGCGTAATGAATAATGAAATTCTTTAGTGAAATTATTTGTAATTTGTAATTTTGAAGGTGATCTGAAATTAACAACCCCAACTACCAAATGTACAGACCTTCTAATTCGTGCACTATCCACATTCTTAATCCACAAAATCAAAGGGAATTTAAACTGAATTTAGGTATTTCAATATGGCAATGCTGTAAAAGAGAGCCCATATTCATGTAGGAGAGAGAGCATTTTCATGCTCTGAGACACAATTCGCATTGCAAACAACAACAAAACAGTTGTTTACCAGCAAACAGCTGTTTCGTAAATGCAGAAACTGTCGTCTGTTAGGTTAAAATTAAATGCACATATAACGCAAATTAACGTTGCCTGTCTAGGGTATTAGTATCTAATAAAAATTATTTAAATATTTATGTGTTACATCTTCATTTAACATAATTAAAATCATTGCATCAATCATTGCACAAAATTAGTTCAAATTACAATTATTTAAAGTTCATCAAGTTAATAACCTAGCCGTCCAATTGTATGTGTGTGTGTTGCCATGAGGTTTTGGCAGCCACTTTCATTTAATGTCTGTTCTAAACTGCACAGAACATAAATAATATATCACTCCTGAAGAGATGTGTATGGACATTTGTGCTATCTGGTCTCTTAAGAAATTATGAGCCATGTCATAAAATACGCATGCTTATTCCCCTTATTCCTGTAGTCATTAATTTTTTAAAGGAAAACAATGACCTTTTTTATGGTGATACGATATGGTTACACATGGATAATAAATATATTCATCTGTTCTTTTATAAGGTTTATTCTTATATCTAGAAAACAATGATTGAGCACTTTTTGTATTTTCAGGCTAAAATGTACAACAATTCAAAGCAACAACAATATAAAAGAGGAAAATGTTTTTGTAGGTCCCAACTGAGGGATGTCAAAATAAAAGAACGTAAAATAAAGGATTTTACATATTATAGTATCAATAATTGCTTCTTTGCCTTCTAACCTACATGGGATGGTATTGCTTCCGGTATACCAAACCATAATTTTACTAAATTGAAAAATACATATGAACTTTATTATAGAATTATTTCTGACTAAATTTTTGGTGGCATGACATTTTTAATCGCTATAGCTGACATCATACATCTTTCTGCGTAATTAAGCTGATGGTGGCAAAATATTATTGCACTTCAAATGCACAACAATTAAAAGAAAATTAAGCCGTTGTATTATTTATTGTCTTTTTTGTTCGTTTCTTTTCAGTCTATTTCTCAATTGAAGAACAGAGGAAAGGGACAATTCCGTATATCAATGACTACGGAAGAAGCTCAATTTGGTAAAACCTAAAAAGGCTTAAGAGATAAAGAGCGCCATTGTATACCTTGACAAATCCCAACACCATCGTTAATATAAAGCCCAAATGTATGCAGCTCGTGCCTCACAATTTGCGAAAACCATTACCATGGCTTGTAGTGTACAAAAACAACCCACATCCAATCCCCTAGCCAAGGGCAGTTCCATGTGGCAGGCTCAAATTTTTCGGAAAGTCCCACCGACACCCATTCTACTACTCCAGTTTTGCACAACACTCACTCGCCGCATTCTCCTCTACCGATCTCCCCTAGCAACAACATGGCTTCAACGGGCAATACTGCTCAAAGTAATGCAGCGACTTCATTGCCAAAAACCACACCCACGGTTAAAACGGGTCGTTCAAGAGGACGGCGCCACCAACAACCTAGTCCAACGCGTAGCTGTACCTCCGACACACCCATTTCTTTTTCAATGAAATCGAGGAATGTGATCAGGTTCATATCGACGATGTCTCATCGGATGATAATGGCCAAGATTTGAGTACATATAACTTTGCCACAGATGGTTTTCATACTGGAGCCCCACCTGGAGCTCCGCCAAACTTAAATTAGCTTTCAGATATAGGAAAATAAAGGAAATCTACAATACCTATAGGGGAAAGTAAGTACACAAAGTGAGAGGATAAATTTTGACAGTGAAATTAACATTTTTTTCTTCTCCTTTCAGTGTTGGCGGTTTATTGGGTCCTGCCAAAAGAGATGCTTGGCTACAAATTCGCCAGGACATTGAAATGGCCACCGACAACTGGGCATCTTTGGCTACCAAATGCTTAAATATGATAGCTCAGCGAGAAAATTGTGTAAATGTATTGGTAACCTCAACACAATTGGCACCCGCTTTGGCCAAAGTCCTACTTTTTGGCCTGGGAGGCATTTTCAATATTGAAAATATTTACAGCGCCCATAAAATAGGTAAGTTTTTCTATTTCAACACTCTTTTTTGGAATATAACTTATGTTTTTCTTTTTATGTTCCATTACAGGTCAGGAAACTTGTTATGAGCGTATTGTGACGCGTTTTGGACGCAAAAGTACCTACGTTGTTGTGGGCGATGGTGCCGAAGAGGAATCAGCCGCCAAAGCTATGAATTTTCCATTTTGGCGGATATCATCGCATAGCTTTGTACACAGCACTTGATATGGGTTTCTTATGAAAATCTTTACGATTCATAGTGTTTGTTAAGGCAACAATGTAAATTCTTAGAACAAAAAAGCGAAAACAAGAAACAAACAAAGCAAAACAAATGAAAGAAAAAAACTTCTAAAAACACGCACTAATTTTGAAAGACTTTAAGAACAACAACAAAAATTGTACAAAATTTACACTAACTTTCGAAGATGTAATATTTTTTATAGTTATAAATTATTTAATAAATTGTCTATAGTTTACGTTCGACACACACACAGATAAATGCATAGATACGTAGATTACGAATATTATTAAGCACAAAATAATTTAATTATTTTGGTTATAACATTGTACATATTAAATTATATTTTTCGTTCATTTGGTTCTTAACTACTACTGTATAATGTTTGTATATTATTTTTAGTTATAGTTAAACAATATATATATACGCGATTGTTCTATTAAAGCAAGCACATATTTGTCTCGATTAAGTAGATGTATTTGTATCTGTATTTTACATTAGTATTAAATGTTAGCGACTAGATGAACAAAAACTGATAATGCGTCCTGTAATAAACCACAACGACGCCACTAACAATGAAAAATAAATAATATTATTATAAATTATTTAGTTAAAAATGTATTATGCAGAGAATATTAAAATGCAAAAAGAAGAGAAAACTAAAAACGAAAAATATTATAAAAAATAAAGAAACCTTAAAATTAAATAAAAATTGCACTATTATAATGAATGAATGCAGTGTGTATTTATTAAAGAATTTAGAATCCACAACAAAAAAGTTCAAACAAAACCTTGAAGAGAATATCAAAAACGAATGCAGAAGACATACATACGTTTTAGAAATTAGATCCAAAAAGGCAGTTTGGGCAATAAACCGAATAGCACTGTAGTTCCAAGATTTAAAAATGGTTATTCAGTTATTAACACTTATGTGTGAAATATAGGAAAAACACATGTTTTAGCCTGCCCAAAACATTTGCAACTCCGTAGTACGAATATCTATTAGTTATTTTTTTACGAGTTTTGTTGTTGTTGTTGTAGCAACGCATATATGTTCGTTCGTGTATTATTTCAGTTATCAAGTTCCTATGTATCCGGACTCAAGAATTCTGCAACCTGGACTGGTTGCGTCCATAAAGAATGAGGAGACAGGTGAGTGGGGTTAGCTGGGCAGTTGAATAAATGCAGAGTATCGTATGGTCCCAATCCACATGCTGGGCATATGTTGGGTATCGTGGCGTCAATTCTGGCCCAATACGAATTGAGGCGGCTGCATCGTCCGGATCTTAACTGAGCTAAAACCACTCGTGTTTGCCTTGGCAGCTGTCGTTCTTCTGCTGCGATGGATGGGGGATGGTTTCCAAGTACGGCATTCACACTGTATCTTCGTACTGCTTGCGTAACCATGTTGGTGTGAATGCGATTCAAGCCTGTCTGATAGGCTCGTTGATCTAGCGGTTCTCTTTTATACCTTTGGACCTCTCTCTCTAGATCATGAAGGTCTCCCCTGACGTGCCTGGGTGGGGGAGCCTGTCCATTAAATCGTGACAGTTACTGTATCGACAACATCTTATTGTGCTGATGTAGCGGTAAAACCTTCGCCTCCTCATGAAGATGGTCCACTGGTGTCAGGAGGCATTCTGGCAGGTTTGAATTTTCTTCCAATGAGATGCGCTAACCTTTGCGGACCACGCTGGCGCCGCATAGCTTACCACAGACCGGCCTATTGCATTGTAGGTGGTCAACAAGGTTTCTTTATCAGCACCCCAAGTGCTGCCGGTCAGCGACTTGAGAACCTTGTTCCTACTTCTGATCTTATTGCAAATAGCTGTGGCATGCGCGGACGACTTGAACATGCTATCGCACGTTACACCCAGTATTTTAGGGTAGTTAATGGTCGGAATCAGTGCACCATCGCCCAATATGTTCAGTGGGAGCCGCTTCTCAGCCGTCCATGTGGTGAACAGCGTGGCTGTGGATTTAGCGGCGGATATTTTCATATTCCTCAGATGGAAGAACTGCACTAGGTCAGCTATGTAGACATTTAACCTGTCACATATGTCATCGACGATAGGACCCGACGATCGTACAATCATCCGCATATATCACGATCTCTATGCCGTCTGGAGGGTGTGGAATTTCAGAAAGGTAGAGGTTAAACAGTTCCGGAGATATCACCCCTCTTTGGGGAACTCCCTGTTTCACTCTACGGGTTTTGGACTTCTTGTTTCTTTACCCAACGTTTCAAACATGGCTGGAGATTAGTTTTCTCTATATACTCGAACAGCTTGGCATGGTTGACGGTATCGAAGGCCTTCGATAGGTCAAGAGCCACCATGACTGTTCGGTCGCACGGCCTTTTCTGGTTCAGTCCTCTACTGATATGTGTGGATATGGCGTCTAATGCTGTTGTAGTACTATGCATTTTCCGAAATCCATCTTGATGTTGGGCAACTGGAAAACACCTTCTCATCGTGGGGAGGAGTAGCGCCTCTAGGATCTTTGCTACTGGCGACAGGAGTGAAATCGGCCGCTGGCATCCTTGCCAGGCTTCAGTAGCGGGACCACCCTGCCAACTTTTCAGGCATCCGGTACAACATGGGTGGCTAACGATAGGTTGAGAACACTTGTTAAATACTCAACTCCAGGTTCATCCAGCTGCTTAAGCATTACCATCGATATTCGGTGCGGGCCCAACGCTTTGGACGATTTAGCATTTCGGTTGCAGATGCCATCGTAAATTGTGGTGGTACCTCCTCGGCTGGAAGAGCTCTTCTTATACGGCGTAGCACACTTCTCTTCGCCCTATCACTCTCGGGGAGCTCTATGAACTGCCGGTTAAAATAACACGCGCACTTCTTTGGGTCAGTTACTGTCACGCCGTTGAAAGTAACAGCCGTTCTGTCATCCTTCTTTTCCGGACTCGAGAGTGATTTAACCGTTGCCCACAATTTAGTTATTCCTGCACCAATGTTGCATTGCTTCAGATGGTCTAGCCACTTTTTCCGCTTATGTTCGCCCACTATCCTGTTGACTTCAAGAGTAAGTTCTCTAACTCTTGGGTCTTCGGGGTTCGTACGACGAAGCTCATCACGTTCATTTGCTAGTCCCGTCGCCTCTGCTGGGAAATTTGGTCTTATTTCGGGTATTCGACCAGCAGGTATGTAGCGAGCGGCTGCTTTAGTGATGATGTCTCGGAAAGTTCTCTCAGCTACCGGAGGATCTGAGGGGGTGGGCAATTGACTGAAGCGGTGATTGGTAAATTCTCTGAAACCTTGCCAATCAGCTTTAACATGGTTCAGGAAAGTACGGCGTTCAGAGGTTATGAAGTCGGGTGGTCTGTTTACGGAGACGATGATAGGGAGGTGGTCCGAACTAAGGGAAATGACGGATTGCCAGGATACGTCATTTATCAGACCTGGTGCCACAATGGTGATATCTGGCGAGCTGTGGCAGTTTCCTCTAATCCTCGTAGAAGCGTCTTCATTCACCACGCAAAACGTGGAGCTATCGATTTGCTCTGCCAGCGCCGTACCCCGCTGGTCATTACCTAGGACGGAGTGCCAAAGCTCATGATGAGCATTGAAGTCCCCTAGCACCAGACGGTTATCGCCCTCTAAAAGCAAACTAATATTGGGCATATAATGTCGGGCACAGCTATTCATCGGCGGTATGTACACATTAAGCAGCTCTATCTCGGCAGTACCACACTTTACTGCTACCCCCATACACTCCATGTATGGGTCACTAGAGCCAAGCTCAAGCGAGATAGGTCTGTACTGGACAGACTGGTGTATTAGGAAGGCAAGTCCTCCTCCTCCGCTTCTTGTGCGTAACCTACAGGTGGCGGTGAGCTTTGTTTCCTGGATCGCGGCGACCATGATGTTTTTCCGACTCATAAAGTCCACAATTTCACTGACCTTATTGCGGAGACCGTTGCAATTGAATTGCAGGAATGATGCATTTCCGGGCCGTTGAACAACAACAAAATGTGGTGTTAGATGCTGCATTTGCTGTTGTTGTTGGGGAGACTGCGGAGGCGTCTCGTATTCCGACGACGACGACGAAGAGTCAGACGACGACGTAGAAGACGCACTGGGTGATGCGCTGACGCAGCAAGCAGCAACATACCTGTCGCTGTAATCCCGGGTGCTACTAAGGCCAGAGCACCCACGAAAATGCACCCATTCCATACATCCATTACATCTCACCATTGTTGACATATGGTAGATGCGGATCTGGCAAACGGAACATAATTATAATTTCTATCCCGGCACGGACCAGAAGAGCTCGGAGCAGGCATTCCGGGATAAATTGCCGCTCCCATGGTGAAAAAAATACACGAACACAAACACATAATTGTTGAGGCGACGGCCCCTGGTCGAAGATTCCTCCGAGTCAATCCGGTGCATAGAACCGGTCGTCGCGGGATTGACGAGTTTTTTTTTGTGGGAGTTTTTGCTATTTCCCCCTTATACGCATGTCTATTTTGTCTGGACTATAAGGTAAATTTGTTGTTTTCTTGAATTTTTAACGGTTTAGTATCTATTGAACAGAACCAGAGAAAAAAGGATACACATATTTGACCTTTACAATATCGATCTTGAAAATGTTGACGTTTAATGGATTTAAGGTGTTTACAATTTTAGTTCTTTATGACAAGAGATTAAATCAAAATTCATAACGGTATAGAAGATACAAGCTTGACAAAATAATTCTTTTGATATCAAGGCCTCAATCATTGGGTCCATAACCGTGCAAGTGATTATAAAAAACGCCGAGACAGGTGTATTCTTTGGACTTCGACTACGCTGCGGTGTCAGAATAAGAATATATGTAGTTAATTTTTTCGTGTGGCACATATATTTGAACCGTATATAAATACCGGTACAGACTTGCTCGTTTTTACTCGCGAGAGAAAAGTGTTTGCGAGTACGAGTACTTGAAGAAAACGAGTTTTGCAAGAAAAAAAGAGTGGGAGTGAAAATGCTCGAAATAGAGTGCGAGTTTACTCGAAGAGTAAAAGTTGAGGGCTGTGAAGTGAAGTAAGGGGGGCAAGTTGAGGGCAGGGAAGTAGAAGGTGGGTATGCCCCTCCCAGTAAAAAACGTCCCATCCAAAAAGTTGACAGCCTCCACAAATTGCCCCCCCTCTACTTGCCAACCCCTCAACATCCCACCCTCTCCTCCCTCTCAACTTCCCAACACTCAACTTGCCCCACCCCCAAAAACTTGCTCCCCAACCCCCTCAATTTGCCCGTACTCTATTTCGAGCATTTTCACTCCCACTCTCACTATTTTTAAACCCCGAGTACGCGCGAGTGTTCCCAAATAAAACAAAAAATGGGGAGTAAGCTTCTTTTAAAACTAGCACTCTTCGAATACTCCCACTCGCAGGTACTTTTCACTCGCGAGTAAAAACGAGCAAATCGGACTTTTTGCTCGCACTCTTCGAGTACTCCCACTCGCCAGTACTTTTCACTCGCGTGTAAAAACGAGCAAATCGGAGCTCTGATCACAATTCAATCACAATTGAATACAAAATATAGTTGGAATTAAAAAAAATAATAACATTTGTTTATTATCTAAAAATATGATAACAATTTCGATTAAGAGGTCACACACACAAGTCAAGCGAATGAAACACAAATCGTTGGATGTACATGAGAATGAAGAACAATAGCAGATTTCTAAAAATAAACAAAGATTTACGAACGACCACGATCAGTGCAGATATGATAGTTAACAGTCATAAAATAAAAGCCAATGCGATTTAATTTGACTTGAACCTTTCAACAAATCATGGCCAAGATGAATCCTTTCAATGATCGTCTTACAACACAACAGATAGACACGTTGTGTTTGGTTTGATGGACAATTGGATGTTGAACGTTTCAATCTCATAACCAAACGACCTGATTGATGGTGGTGATGGACAGAAGAGAATTGTAGAAGTGCAGAACGTATTTGCAACGATAGCACATCAAACAAAACAATTCTTGTTTACAATGGGCAATTATCGTTAATAAAAATGATGTATTGTTATTGTTGTTATGCTGAGGGAAGAAGCACCAGAAAATGTTGAAGTTAATCATGTTCCCATGCTGTTCTATTTATAAATCAATTGTTGTCCTTTTGGCGAGTTAGGACTTAAATGATTTATGGAGTTGTACATTAAAGTAGAAGAGAGTTTTCAAACTAATTTCTATGGCATAATTGGGTGTTTTAGTGTCAGATGCGGCATTAACAAATTCGAATATAAAAGATATGAGAAAATTCTGATGATATAAAGTTAATCTATCTTGAAAAATATTTCAAATTCGCCATACATTTACCTACCGACTTTTACTTACACAAGAAGGTCTTTTTGCTTTTTCTTATTGCCATTTGTAATACGCGACTCCAACTGAAAACACATTTAAGATGATACACATCTTAATTAGTCAGTGCCCATTATTTATTGTTCAAGTACGAAGAATGATGTATGGGCAACACAGGAAACACTAACGCAGCAAATCTCTTGGTTACATGTGCGTTTTGATATTTAGTAGGAGTATTTTGTACATTCAAACATGTTACCCTATATAAGGATTAGTTATGTTTTCAACATTTTAAAGCACATAACCTGGCTTTTAAAGCCAATTCAATATGAGACATGCATACATATGTATGTGCCTGCACTCTGTCAGACAAAATCATCAGTTTTTATCTGATTTCTATCTTCTATTTCTATTTATATCTTTTATATCTATGTCGAAAGGCATATAACAGAACCACTAGTAAATCATCTATATAGGAAAATATGATGTATGACCCATCTGAAAGTATTACATATCAGCAAGGAAAATCGATAATACAATGAAACGTTTTAGGAGTTGTGTTTAAATTTCCATTGAAGCACCATAAACCGCAGCTATGCGAGTTGTCGGTATCCTCTCTTAATGGCTCTGTTCTGGGATGTGTGAAAACAATTGTATACCATAAATCACAATTGTTCACGTGTTGAAGTGGAGGTAGATTGGTTGGTTAGGATTCTTGGTTATGTTTTTACTGTATTTTTTTACTTTGTTTTTAAGTGACTGCATTCTCAATCCATTCAGCCAGTAAACCACACAACCACTCACGGCACCTGAAAACTCACCACGCCACATCATTTCTTATTTTCGATTCCTTTGGTGATGCGTAGATGATGTGTGTGTATTTTTGCGGTATAAATCTTTTTTAATGTTCACCTGCTCGTTTTGGGGGAGTTAATTGCAATTTTAATATTTAATTTATTGTGGATGTACCATAAAACACATTAAACAGAAGCCTTTAATGGGGAAAATTAAACGTCATTCCGGTTTAGGGGGGAGCAAAAACAAAAATCGTCAATGAAACGTTTAGTTAATTGAATTGGGGTTTATATCAGAGAGCGAGAAGCTCAAGTAAATTGGCCATAATGCTGTTTAATGGGGGGAGATTGCTTGTTGGAAATTGAATTGTGATGTTGACTCAATTAAATTGAAGCAATGTAAGTCCGAAAACAAATTGAAATGCGAAAATGTTTAAACTTTTTCTCTGATAACAGGGATATACAGTGAAATTGAGAACTTCAAATAAAAGGTTATTTCAATTTTAATCCACTAACACAAATGTTAATTGAGAACTTATCTCGAAATTTGGGTTAAGGT
Source organism: Musca autumnalis (assembly GCF_047663935.1). Classification (NCBI taxonomy): domain Eukaryota; kingdom Metazoa; phylum Arthropoda; class Insecta; order Diptera; family Muscidae; genus Musca; species Musca autumnalis. Next base: position 1,190,786 of record NW_027411755.1, on the reverse strand, counting down.
GTGGCGTATAAATTATAAACCAGGCCTTCCACGGCTTGAATGCCCGAGATCGAAATACTTCTCTACAAATGGTGTCTGAAGAGACGGCGTTCGGACTAGCCTATTAAAAGTGGGTCACATATGATTGAGCTAATTTGAATCGGTGTGCACACTCATTGATATGATTGAAGTCTTCCTCGTCCCTTGGTAGAGGTTTTATCAAAAAATCGCAGATTTCTACGATCCATTTTATTCCCATTGAAATTTCCATGCTCAAAATCATCACTGCCAACAACATAATCGGACAACTGAACGACACCGTGGAAGATTACAAATAACCCACTATTGACAACTCCAAAACATATACAAATGTAAGTCAGCAATAACGCCTCTTTGTCGCACACCTTCTGGTTATTTTAGAATTTATGATATCGACTTGATTGAAAATTCACAGTTGCCTTCTTAATAGCTCACTTAGAACATGGCACGATGGCTGCCAAGGATGCTTAGCTCTTGCTGTTGGCCCGTTTAAAGCTGCGAGGAGATACTCAAAACAAGACAAACGAATCCAAACGGGCGTCATTGCATGAGGGAGACTAACGCTATTGAGAATACTGATTACTGCCGGTTTGCTTGTTGGCATTGCATCATGATTAAGCAATAAATTATGACAAGATTTGTTTAGGTTCGGTTTCGTTTGTTTGTTTGTATATCAGTAGGTTGTTTGGTTTGGTTGCTTCTCTGCAAGAGGTTCATAAACTTGAAAAAGAAACAGCCAACAAACATTTGAACGCTGGAAGTATCATTTCTTGGTAACGGTAAATTTGAAGTTATTGCTGCGGAAATTGACAAAAAAACATAAAAAACTGAAGAGATCTGACTTTACCCGGAGTAAAATAAGGATGGAAATAATCATGAGCTTTGGGCTGAAGAAATCACTGTCATTGCTGCTCACTTTTCTCGTAAATGGAATCTAAAAAGAGAAGCTTAACTCCAGAACCCCATTGAAATTATATGTTTTGCAATGAGAAAAAATATAAAATATTAATAAAATCCACGATTATATGTTGCTTGAGAAAAAATTTTTAAAAAATCCACGATTATAGGGCAGATGTTGCTTGAGAGCATTTTTTTAAAAAATCAACGATTATAGGGCAGATATTGATTGAGAAAAATTCTTAAAAATTTCAACGATTATAGGGCAGATGTTGCTTGAGAGCATTTTTTAAAAAAATCAACGATTATAGGGCAGATATTGATTGAGAAAAATTCTTTAAAAAACCCACGATCATAGCGTTGCTGAGAAAATTTCTATAAAAATCCACCATTATTTTGAGAAAAATTCTTTAAAAAATTGATAATTGCTTGAGAAAAATTCTTTTAAAAATCGACAATTATAGGGCAGGTGTAGCTTGAGAAAAATTCTTTAAAAAATTCACGATTGTAGGGCAGATATTGCTTGAGAAAAATTCTTTAAACTATCCACGACTATAGGACAAATGTTGCTTGAGAAAAATTCTTTAAAAATCCACGATTATAGAGCAGACGATGCTTGAAAAATTGCATTAGAAAACCACGATTATAGCGGATGTTCCTTGAAAAATCCGCGATTATAGGGCAGATGTTGCCTGAGAAAAATTCTTTAAAAAATCCACGATTACAGGGCAGATGTTGCATGAAAAATTCTTTAGAAATCCACGATTATAGCGGATGTTCCTTGAAAAATCCGCGATTATAGGGCAGATGTTGCTTGAGGAAAATTCTTTAAAAATCCACGTTGCTTGAGATTTTTTTAATCCACGACTAAAGGGCAGATGTTGCTTGAGAAAAATTCTTTAAAAATCCACGACTATAAGGCAAATGTTGTTGAGAAAAATTCTTTAAAAAATCCACGATTATAGAGCAGACGATGCTTGAAAAATTGCTTTAGAAATCCACGATTATAGCGGATGTTCCTTGAAAAATCCCCGATTATAGGGCAGATGTTGCTTGAGGAAAATTCTTTAAAAATCCACGTTGCTTGAGATTTTTTTAATTCAGTTTTAAAAAATTTACTTTTATAGGGCAGAAGTTGCTAGTGAAAAATTCTTTAAAAATCCACGTTTATGGGGCAGATGTAGCTTGAGAAAAATTATTTAAAAAATCCACGTTTATCGGGCAAATGTAGCTGAGAAAATTTGTTTAAAAAATCCACGTTTATAGGGCAGATGTTGCTTGAGAAAAATTCTTTAAAAAATCTACGTTTATCGGACAAATATAGCTTGAGAAAATTTGTTTAAAAAATCCATGTTTATAGGGCAAATGTTGCTGCAGAAAAATCCAGAAAGCCACGCTTATAGACGAGACATTTATATGTGGTTGGATGTTTAGAAGTTGTGAAAATACATAAACTGTCACAGCCATTGAAAAGAAATGTTATGCCGTGAAACAAGTTAAATGCAATACCAGCAGCCATGAATTTAGGCAACTGCATAAATGCAGAGAATAACACTTATTTCATGAAAAAAGTTATACTCTAGTTCTTCATCCACTTTATTTCACATATTTCCTGTTGTCGAGCTTGTTTTACTAACTTGTCGTGATTTTTGCTTCAAGAATCATAATCAAGGTTACTATTAAATTCCTCTACTCCAGACTATTTCTAACAAATATGAACTTGGAAAATATTTTCCCCCATTTGCTTTGTTTTTTCTTTCACTTTTAGTGAACAGCGAAAAAATGCTTTTTATCCCTTTGGATATAGAATGCAACCACAAAAGCCAACCACAGAAGATCTGAAACGGTTTTTAGTTGACTTGAATATAAAAACTGCAACAGCTTATCCTGAAATGTATTCAGCTTACATCAGTGTGTGTTGTAATTCATACTCATATATATATAATATATGTATTGCCACACAATAAACAGCGAGGGTGGTCGTATTGTAGGAGTAAGGAGTTTATTTTAACGCGTTTATTAAAGATTTATATAAGATATTGCGTTTTTGTTCAGTATAGGAAATCAATTCTCTCAAAGGAAGGTAGGAAGTAGTTTGCACGAATGAAGTCCTCTATGAAAATAAAATTTTGAATGGTGGACAATAAAAGACTTTATTGAATTTTAGTTAATTATTTATAATTTTCAAACAAGATGTTTTACATTGACATTCAGTATTCTTTTATTACAATAAATCTATTCAACAAGTGTTAAAAATCTACCAGACAAATTTAGTTTATTAAAATTTACCACGTCATTTAATCACAATTTTCCAGTCACAGGAAATTCGAAATGCCTTTGTAGACGACATTTATCTTTTCAGCAGCATTGAACTTCCTGCTTACCTTCTGTTACGATCGCATCATATGACAGCAATTCTAAGGTGATTTGATGTACATTTTCAACACTTTTTCAAAATTAACTCATCGCATTAATCAAGCCATCAACGTCAAGGGCACTTTATAACACATTTCATTGTACAAATCATGCAACTTGCACATACACACAGACACACCCGCGGAAGAATAGTAGGTAGGCTGGGTTCCACAGCTTCTGATAGTTGCCGCAGATATACTACAAGAAGACAATTCGTCTCTGCATGGTGGCTCCAATTCACACAGCATACAGGGAATGCAGACAGGAGTAGCATTATAAACTGGGAAATGACGAGGAATGAGGAACGAGTTGAGCTTGACTAACTAAGTGACTGACATTTATTTTACATTTGTGGCCATTTTATTCAAGACATTCATGATGATGATGATGACCACTTTTATGTCAATTTCCGTAGCTAGCTAGCCAGCCAGTCAGACAAGCAAGCAGCCAACAGAGGCCAGTTAGCAGGCCAAGCATTTCTTTCTTAGTTCGCATCACGTTCAACAGTTTTGTTTCCTTTGCAATTTAAACATCGATTTCTCTCAAAATGTTAGAAGTTCTTGAAGTGTGGAGTCCACCATGAAGACGCGAAGAAACAGTGTGAAGCTTATTCCAAACATGTCAAGTTTTTGAGAAAAAAAAAATTGGAAGTGGTTTTCTACAAGTCTGTAGTAATGTTAGCGGAATTATGAGATTGGTTTTGAGGCAAGTAGGGTGACTTTTTATGAATATAGTAGAAATCCAAAATTATTAAAATTAGATGTGTTCTATTGAAATGTCTCTTTCTCTGGGAACAGAAAAACTTGGCTAAATAGTGCACTGCGCACAAAGTTAAGCTAGTGTCAGGGTGGTACTTAATTTGAATAATGATATGCCGCAAGTTAATGAGGGTTCAACATTCCATCCACCTGACAGTCAATTTTCGCCTAACACTAAGAAATTTCATTGAACGTTATTAAGACATACATTTCGAATTTCAACAGAGGTTTTCGAATGTAGAGTGTAATATATCAGGCAATTAGATTCTCGATGTGATGAAAATAGTGACAATGTTTTTAGTCCTACGAAATATCAACAAGTCACTTGTAGAAGATGGATTTGATTTTCTTACACCACCATAAGCCTCCTTGCGACTATTTGTCGAACGGAGAATTCATCGGGTGATCAAACGTTTTCAACTACTACAACTTAAAATACACACTAAAACACTTTATTACCACAATACTATAAGTATACCTAGTATTGGATTTCTCCTTCGAAGCTCTATATTTTAATATATAGCCACTAGCTTTCCAAAAGTCTTGTAGAGCAACCATGAGCCGATGTCATTCGCCCATCGGATAACATATGAGCTGTTTGTATCATAGACCTGACACATTGTCCCAGAACACCTTTTCCGCGAAATATTATCACGCATAGTAATAAAGCCATTGAGTCGTCTGGGGGTCTGCACAGTCAGTGACAACAGTTCAAACTTATTTATACGTTTTTATACCCTCCACCATATAATTAAGGGTATATGATTTTTGGTACATAGTTAAAATAATCGTCATTCCAAATATGGTTTTGTAACTAACCTCCTTGACCGCGGAAGATATGTCCGTTTTAATTTTAATATTTATAAAAAATTCTACAAAATCGCGGTTTGATATAATATGCTATTATAAGTCATTGCGCTTATGCTTACAAAAAATATGTAAAGAAATTACAGCAGCATCCAGACATTGTGAGAAACAAAATGAAGCCTATGGCGTAAGGGTCAAAGCTATAATATTCATGATATTTTCAAAAATACGAAGAAAATATGAGGAAAAACTAAAAATTATATAATTCAAAATTTTTGTGAAATCTTTAACTTTCTCTTTGAGCAATAAGATGCCCATTGCGTTCTAAAGCCAATAATTGGACAATAAAAAAAACAAAAACGTGTTTGCTTCAACACATTGTCCCTATTTTTTAACCTTAAAATGGCCACAGTTTAAGCGTTCAATTCAACATCGATATAGGTACATATGTCCGTCAGTCTGTCCTTCTGTGGAAATCAATCTAGCGCCCCAACGAATTGAAGTATGTGGATAAAATTTTGATAAAATCTATTGTAAGTCCGTAGAACTTTTTGTATTGAAAATGGGTTTAATATGTAGGTCCACGTTTTGTTGGTGTACCCCCCAAGCAAAGTGATGCTTCGACGCTTTATCGAATTTTGAAGGTATTTGTTTTTTTCGAATTTTCCAGAGATTAAAAACATTTCTATCACAAATTGTTTTCTATCAAAAAATTGGTATTACGCGACGAAACACTTGAAAGGAATTTTGAAGGTATTAGTCGCATTTGACCACCGATTCGGTTCTAGTTTGTTATCTACATTTTCGGTCTTAAACATTTTAGACATAGGTCCTCGTTTTGGCATAGCTCCTATATAAAGATATCACCCGATTTCAAATATTTTGAAGTTTTTATCTACATTTTCGATCTAAATTGACTTAAATTTGGTATATATGGTTTTCAGTGATTAAAAACTTCTCCACCAAAAATTGTGGACATAGGTTCACGCTTTTGCATAGACCCATATTCAGGTACTTTGAAGTTTTTGTTTACATATTCTGACCAAGTTAGCTATAATTTGGTATTTGGTATTCACAGTGGTCAAAAAAAATTACCCATTTACAATTTTGGACATAGGATATAGTCCATATATAACAGTGCCACAAGAACAATGTGTTTACTTATTCACATTTAATTTTTGCTAGATCTGCAGAGTTTCTTAATAAACAGTACTTTGTTTCTCAAAATATAACGGGTGATCCAACTAGAGGTACTTTTTTTGACTGATCACGTGTGAATCGTGTCATGCTATCATGTTATTGTTGTTTGGCATTTTTTCGTGGAAAGACTTACGATTGAACAATGTTTGCAAATCGTTCAACTTTATTACGAAAATTCACTTTCATTGAGGAATGTCTTTTGAGCCAAATTTTATTCAGCTAAGAGGGCCATTTCTGGCTTTATAGGTATGTAAACAAGGAAAGTAGCCGCATTTAGGTTAAGAGCAACGTAAAGAGATTCAAGAGGTGTCACTTCATCCAGGAAAAAAACAACGGTTTCGTGTGATTGGTCAGCTGGTAGAACCATCAGCCCATATTTCTTCAAAAATGATGTCTGTGAGAACGTAACCTTCAATGACGACCATGATAGCCGACTATTTAATGCTTGAAGCTCGTGATCTCGGCAACATTTAGGTTGCAACAAGACGACGCTTTTCCCCACATGACATCAATCAATGGTTTTATTAAGAGAACACTTCGATGAGCAGACAATTTCAGGTTTTGGGACGATCAAGATCGTGTGATATCACACCTGTGGGGATATGTAATGTCTAAAGTGTATGCGGACAACCCAGCTTCAATTCAGGCCTTGGGACAAAAATCGCGTGTGTCATTCATCAGTTACCAGTCGAAATGTTCCAACATTTGATAGACATAAACTTAAGAAAAACAAATGCCAAAGAATGTTCATTCAAATGATAATAAACATTTCCCATTTTATTAGAATTTTCTGCGTTTTTTTCTTTAAAAAAGGTTAGGAACCTCTAGTTAGATCACCCTTTATATATGAACTGCGTCACGTCCTGTCACTCTTAGCTCTACAATGTAAAGTATTACATGGAGTAGCAACGTTAAAATTTTAACCTCTGATTGGTAATAATTTCCAACAAAGATTTAAGGTCATTACAGCTTGAAAATTACTATCTCAAATATTTTACATTTTGACTGGGATTCTCATCTAGCCATTCTGTCGAACACTAAGAGAAAATATATTTCCTTGTACTTGAAAATGTTGAGTGTTTGCGATAGCTGGCTATACCCAAAGCAAGCAAAAAAACCAAAGCAAGAACAAAAATGCCATGTACAATAAAAACAAAAATACAACATGTTTGATATTCCTACATTATTTTCTAGTGGCTTTTTTGTTTTTGTTTTTTGTTGTTTGTTTTGCAACTGATGTTCATTTTTCACATTTATGGCAACATCATTTGTTGAACATTTGCTGTAGTAGTTGAGTTTGGGGGACAACAGATACTGACAGCAACATTCTCCACTGCTTTGTAACATTGATAGTGTCAATTGTTTACAAAGTTACCCACCCACCTTGCCTGTCAAACAACCATCCAGCCAGGCCCCCAGTGAACTCATAACTTAACCTGGAATAACAGCTGACAAGTCAGCATATTTTATCTGGCATTAATAACAAGTCCTTCCATTTGAAGTGTTAATGGTCATAATTACAACAAATTTATAAATGATTGATTTAGACATTTGGGATTGAAATACATACATATATACGGTGACTCCAACTTCTCGAATGCATCAACGAATTTAAATATAAAATGGAATTATTAACTACGCACAAACTCACACACAAATGCCCGAACAAAAACTCAATTTTGTCTTTTCTTTCAGTGGATTTTTCCAATGCGCCTTTCCATATTTTCCGCCTGGAATGAGCATAACATCTAACCACTTGTAACAGAATTCAGGCACGTTTCTTGAATGTCATACATGTTGGATTGTGGAGCATGCAACATGTTTTTCTACTAACCATTTCCAATGTTGGCAACAGCTTGTGGGGGTGGTATGAGCAACAGTTTTGTTGCTTCTTACAGAGCGCAACAGCACGTTCAACAAGCCATTGCAAGGCAAGGAACATGGTATGTATTTTGAATACTTTACATAAGGGATTTACGGCAAATTAACATAAAACTTATTTCGTTTAAAAGCAATGTAGAATCGAAGGAGGAGAGAATATGGGTTTGGACAATTGTAAAATGCATTTCCTTAAAATGTAGCATTTTTAAGGAAACGTGTCTTTAATTGTAATTCCATGTTACAGTGCTAAACGGAAATGAGTACAAACATTTGCGACAATAATACTTCTTTTAGATTTTTACATTTCTGCTTAAATAAAAGGTTTTGAAATATTTTTTTTATGTTTGATTTTTTATAAACAAGGTTATTAAATTGTTTGATTGTTTGATATTTGGGTTTTTTCGACCTTTTTAATTCAAATTAAATATATTTAAACAATAACAAAAAATACTTATTTTTTGAATTTTTTTAGGACTTCCTCCTAAATTTGGTAAACGCAAATTTATTGAAAATGTGTCTTTCCACTAAACCCGTGGACTAATACTAATACAACAAAAGTACTTCTTTTAGATTTTTAAATTTCTGCTGAAATTAAAGGTTTTGCAATACACTTATTATACAATGTAATTAAATTCTTTGATTTTTGGTTTTATCTACTTTTTTAATTAATTATAAAAAATTAAACAATAAAAAAAAATATTTTTAGGACTTATTCCAGTGAATTTTGGTAACCGCAAAAATGTGTCCTTCTATGGGTAAAACACTAAACCGTGGACTATTACTGATATTTTTATCAAGATGGTATTCTACATAGTGAGAACCGAAAATGCAAAAATTCGGCTAAATCAGTTGGAAAATGTGGCGAAACCCGTACTTGGAATCGAGGTGCAGCCTTAATAGGGCCGTCCATACCAATATTTTTATACGTAGGACTTTTGGTATTGAAAGCGGGCTATGTAGGTCCACGCTTTCGTATAGCCCCCGTACAAAATGACGCGTGACGCGTCGTCGTTTTAAGGAATCTTAAAATATTTGTCCCATTTTACCACTGAATTGGTTGTAATTTGGTATTTTGTGTCTCCAGAGGCCCACGTTTTGGTATAGCCCCCATAAAACGCCCCATATAAAGTACGCGTCATTGTAATATATTTTGAATGTATTTGTCCCATTTGACAACAGAATCGGTTGTAACATTGTATTTTGTGTTTCCAAAGGCTAAGAAATATTTCTACCATAAAATGTTTATATAGCTCCACGTTTTGATATAGCCCCCATAGGACGATATCTCCCGATTTTCGGTATTTTGAAGGGTTTGGCCTCATTATCACACCGAGATGGCTGAAATTTGGTATTTAGTCTTCGTTGGGGGTGTAGAACTTTCCCCCAGAAATTTGTAGGTATAGGTCTTCGCCATCATATAGCCCCCATAGAACGGTACCTTCCGATTTTCGGTATTTTGAAGGTTGTGGCCACATTAATCCACCGAAATGGCTGAAATTTGTGGTGGAGGGTATAAAAAGTTCGGCCCGACCGAACTTAACGCTTTTCCTACTTGTTAAATATTTTCAAATCATTATCCTGAGAAACAAATTGGACCAATTCATTGGCTGCTGCAAGCATAATTTGAGGATTGCAATAAATCAATATTTTTTCGAAAACATAATAGTCTGAAAATTCAGAGGACTTTAAACAAGTATTAAAATGATTTTTTCAGTTGATATACGCATATTTCTGATCTCCCACATATTTTCCTCTTAGGCATATATGAAGAATTAATTTTATTTATTTTTATCTATACACATCCTGGGATCTGAGATCTTTAGGTACCTAGCCTCTGTAAACAACCATTTCCAGGATGGTGGGAAAATTTCCCCATTTGCTTACCATTACAATAATATTCAAACCTTTCCATGGACAAATTAAATTACTTATACTTCCGTCTTATATCGAACGAGGATAATCATAAAATCGATTAAATTTTACAACGGATGATTCCAAGGCCCATGGCAAATGTTGTTTTATGCCAAAGCAAAAACACTTTATGGTAATGATTCCTTCCACACACGTCTCTCTGTATGTATTTTGACAAAGAAGGCAACATAGTGTTTTCGAATCAAGCTCAAAAACAACAACAATGTTTGTCATTTGCTGTTTTATGTTTCCTTTAATGATCTTCAGCAGCCAGAAAGCAGCAAAGCGGCAAAGGCATCATCATCTTTACATTTTTAGCCGTTTTGTTTTTTGGTGTTTTGCTTTTCTGGTGTTTGTTGTGGGTTTCGACGGTAGCTGCTACTTAATCACGTATTCAGACAATAAAGGAAGTTTTTTTTTCACTGGGAGGAATTTCGTCGTTGTCGGAAAAGTCTTTTCGGTGGGAAAATTGAAAAGTTTAACATGAGTAATTGAACAATAAATGCGGGTATGTCATCATCCTTCGCATGGCAGAGGGGCCGACTAATGGCAAGAAGACCTGCATGCAAATGATGCGACTGATGCTGATGATGATGGAAAATGTGTAGCCAGTTTCATTTAGCTAGTGATTCGCGGTATTATTGTGGCCAATACCTTCAGTTTGGTGGTATGCAAAATTAATGTTTCCCTTCCATTCACATTAACAGTGATATTGACATTGTCACGTCATTTTATGCTAGCGGGCAACAAAAGGCCTTTGTTCCGCATGACGAGGACGATGATAATAATAATAGTGGGGGCGGTGCACATGACAATGAAACTGATATTTAATAAAGATGGTGATGGTGGTGGTGTTAGTGGTAGGGGTATAGTTGAAACGAACATAAGAGCCTCCGCCGATGGCATAGATATGTCTTTCATCATTCATTTATCTGTGCCTTTCTTTTAACAAAAGGATAAAATTTTTACATTAAATAATATTCATATGAAAAATAGCGCCGCAGCACATTGATGCCAGGAAATAAAAATTGAATTCTTTCATTGTTTGGTATTCAATATTTATCTGTGTTTATGCAAGGGTATTCGAGAGGGAAATGTTGATTGAGAAAACTGATGTAAGTCAAGGTTGATTTGTTGGAATATCCTCTCGTACATAGATACCATGGTACAATAATGTATAAGGTAGGCCACAGCTAACAGCTGATTAAATTTTTTTTCTTATGGCCTATTCTGTCAAAAGCAAATTTGACATTTTTAATGTTGTTGACATTAGTAGTTGCATCGGTGAATTGTTCCAACAAGAAACTGCTTCAACACTATATCTTAAAATTAAAAACTAGAACAAGAAATTTTATTCGCGTGGCTAAATAAATTTGTTGATTTTTTAATATGCAGTAATACTTGCGAATGAACGATTTGTCAAGTATTGACATTTATTGAAATTTTTTTCTAAAAGTACGGGAACGGAAATTTTTCAAATATTGTAAAATTTCTAGCTGAAATGTCGCCGTATCTGCAAATCGGATGCCAGCAATCACGATGTTAGATCAGCCAAACTTTTCAAGTAGAAGATAAGAGAATGGCATTTTTGTTTTCGTTGTCTTAAGTTTTGGGTACAACTTTTGCTATTTTTGGAACACTTATCTAGCAATAATATTCTGGAGCATATATGAAGACATTTTTATTTTTTTTAAATCTATTTGGTACTTTTAAAATAAACAGTGAAGTTCTGAATTGCATATGTTTTTGCAAAACCGAATAACTATGCATATACATCTACCTTTATTATTGCTCCATGAGGTATTTTCATAAATAAATCTCAAACACATCAAAATTTGAAAATACCATTGCGAAAGATGTCTTGCATAAAACTAAAATAATAAAAAGTATAAATAAATCGAAACTTTGAACATGAACGTAATGAAGATTTATATTTTTCATTTGATTTATAGATTTTAAATTTCATTTAAAACATTAAAATTACAAGCCAAATCCTTTTTAAAAGTTCAAAGGATGGAATCCTATTACACCTTGTGACATGAATATAAAAAGTGTTACATATCTTGTATGGCAACATGAAATTCGTTTTAAAATACATTTTCATCTGAAAATAATGAAAACCACCTACCATAGCCTGCAGCCTTAGAATTTGTAACATGAATTCGCATTCGCACACTACTGTCATTACCAATAAATTGCAAACGGCAATGTGGCCCGGCATATTTTGGATCTACAATTGAAATTTCAATTTTGAAAGCCCCTCTTCTTCATAATCAACCACAGAACATGTGTGGGGAATGTGCAGTGAACACACACATTTCCATGCCACTGATTCATAGAGACGTGATTTGAACATTCAATGTGAAACGGATCTGTGTCATAAATTATTTTTTTTTTTTTTTTTTGTTTTTGGTTTTTTTGAAGGACATGAATTTTACAACATCAGATGAACAAAATGAAATGGCAATGAGAAACCCTGTAGCATCTTCTATTTGCCAGTGAGTGGAGGCTGCGGTAGCATTAAATAAATGAATGTATTTGTGTGTGCGAGTTTATTTTGTTGGCCAAATATTTACATATCACACCAAATATGTCTACAAATTCGTGAGAAGTTAGGTAAATACAACAATGTGTCACAAATAAAGTGGCATTGAATAATGTTCTAAAGCGAAAAACGTTGTAAAATATTTAACATTTTTAATAAATTAGATTTCTCAAATAATGTTTAATAAATTAAAATTAGTCTTGTTGGTCTTACTTGAGTTTAAGATAAATTAAAATGTAAAATAAGATAAATATAAATAAACGTTGGTTTAATTTTAATGGTTTTATGTTCGAAGTTTAATTTTAAGTTATGTATTGTCTACAATCGTTCTCAAAGTGAATATTAATTAGGTTAGGTTAGGTTGAAAAGAGGGGCGATATAAAAATCGCCACATGTCCGTATGGACATACACTTAAGTCGGGGTTGGCCTGTTGTGCGCTCTAATAACGGAAGTTTAAAAAAGGAAAATTATTCATTAAATTTTGAACAGTTTAAAAATTCTGTGTCATTGACAAAATCTCTTAAGTTTTTGATTTCGCTTGCCCTAATTTCTTACTTAATTAGAGGATACAAAAGAACGTTTGTTCTTGCAGCCTAAATCAAATTAAATTTGGTTTTCTCGCCTACTCCAGGTCACGTAGGGGGTGGAAGATACCAAGGAACGGCCCTGACCGGTTTTAACATGTCAAAGCCCAGGATTTATCTTGGTCCCTCTTTCATCTCAAGTGGACAGTGACCTTCCCGTGGTGTCACCTGGGGAACATCCTTTAACACCCGTTAAAGGTAGTGAGCTAACATGTGCCGCGCGTTCTCCCATAAGAACATTAAAAACTTGTATTGGGCGTCGGGTTAGTAACCCTCCCCTAGAAAAAACAGCCTACTATGAAAAAACGAAAGAAAAGAAAAACAAACCCCTCTAAAGTTGACGAACCCCGCAAACGTTTTAAGGACCACGATCTGCAAATCTGCACCTGGAATGTTCGCATTCTTTATAGAGAAGGTGTAGTCTTCGCATTGGCAGACGTACTTGAAAAGTACACGGCCGATATTACTGCCATACAGGAAATACGATGGATTGGGAAAGGCGTCACAACAACACCTAAAGGTGACGCACTGTATTATAGCTGCCATGACACAAAGCATGAGTTTGGTTGCGGATTTGTACAAGGTGGCGCAAAAGTAATCTTCCTACCAGAAAATGCTATAATTTTTGCGATTGGCCCCTAATGTCAGTTCTGTTTTGACATTTGTGGAGTAAACACATGTAAAATACACGTTAATAAACAATGTTACGCTATACTGCTCCAGAACGCGGAATATTGGTGACTATTTATTTGGCCAATAATCGGTCGGTGACTTTGGCACAACGTGAATTTCGTCGCAGACGTTTAGCCACTCGCCTCGAAGAGACTGGCACAACACGTGATGCTGCCATGCATGGCAGACCCCGGAGTATCCGTTCTGCAGAGAATATTGCTGCTGTAGCCGAGGATGCCATGGAAGCGCCGTCGACATAGACCAGACAATATCCGCCAAGAATGTTAGGACCTATCGCCGGAAGTTTTGGCCAAAGTGATGTAAAATGCCATAAAAGGGCTCAAATGACAATAAACTGTGGCGGCGGCCATTTATCTGATATCATATTCTCGACTTGATACAAAAATTAAAAGACCAAATAAAAATAATCCACAAGACAAATCAAAGTTTTTCATTTTTTTTTTAAATTACAGCTAAAAAACTTCGGAAGATTATTTTTGCGCCAACTTGTAGTTGGTCAGAGGTATAAAAATCTGGTCTTCAGCTTCACCCCAGCGAATGAAAGACTTGCTGCAATTCGATTAAAAGCTGAATTCTTCAACATCAGCTTTATTTGCGCTCATGCTCCCACTGAAGACAAGGACGAACATATCAAAGATATGTATATTTTACGAGCGCCTAGAAGAAACTTATGACCGTTGTCCTGCCCATGACATTAAAATTATACGAGGTGATTTTAATACCAAAATTGGAAAGGAGAATATCTTTGGCCCAACAGTCGGGAAATTCAGTCTCCACAGTGAAACATCTGACAATGGTATGAGGCTGATAGACTTTGCAGCTGCCAGAAACATGGTAGTTGGCAGTACCAGATTTAAGCATCTCGATATTCATAAGGGCACCTGGATGTCACCAGATCAAAGAACAAGAAATCAAATTGATCACGTTGTGATAGATGGAAGACATGCATCAAGCGTGTTGGATGTACGATCGTTCCGAGTTGCAAACATAGACTCGGACCACTGCCTTGTTGCAGCAAAGGTACGTACGTACCAGATTAAACGTAGCAAAGTGCGAACATACACAAGACGAAAGTTAGACATCGGTAAACGTCAATAGCCACAGCATATTCCACTCAACTGGCCCAACTGCTTAATCAAAGCACTCATCGTCCCGATAACATATCAGGACAATGGCAAAACATTGCCCACTCCTGCAAACAGCCACAAAATCAGTACTTGGATACCAGAGACCTCCACCAGGGAATCCATGGTATGACCAGGAGTGTCGTGCTGCTACCGAAGAGAAAAATGTGGCATATAGGACTACTTTACAGTCAGTAGCAACGCGTAGCGCATGAGAGAGGTATCGGGAGAAAAGGAGAGAGGAGAAACGTCTTTTTCTCGCCTACTCCAACTGACACCAAACTCCAAGGTGTTCTTCTACACTTGGGCATTCAATGGAAATTATGACCTTCGCACTTTTCACGAAATGTCTGAAGATTCGATTTCAAATAAATTTGTAATTGGAACCCCCTCATTTATTCTCACAACTCCATGTTCTGCTGTATAATAACATGAGTAATATTCATGTGTTATGAAGAGTGATCTGTGTGCGGCGAAATGAAACTATAACGAAAGAAGACTTATAATAATGGGGGTTAAAC
This sequence comes from Musca autumnalis, assembly GCF_047663935.1. Taxonomy (NCBI): domain Eukaryota; kingdom Metazoa; phylum Arthropoda; class Insecta; order Diptera; family Muscidae; genus Musca; species Musca autumnalis. The sequence continues at coordinate 1,175,431 of NW_027411755.1, read as the reverse complement.
TGTGTCGGTTGGTTCCAAGGTAGACAATTTTTATTTTACCAGCCCATTTGTTTGTGACAGCTGAATGTAATGTCTTTCATTCGGGGCGTTTAGTGTGATGATACATACCATGCTACAAGAGCAGTGTAAAATCTTCAAATTTTCTATGGATTAACGTTCTTTGATAGATAATATCCGTATCGGATGTAGGATATATGATCCATATAGCTTAGGCCGGGGCGATTTGAAAACCTTAATAGGCGGGCAATAGGCAAAAAAGTCTACTAGAGCATATATCTACGGTGAAAATCTAGCCTCCGGATTTTGACTTGAAGTTTCTTAGAGACGTTTTTTGGATATTTTGACATATAACAGCCAAACCATTGAAATTTTCGATCCAACACTAAGACAAAAATAGTAGCCAAGACACTAGAGACGCATTTACAATTGGATTAATTTAATAGACCAACAAATCGGTCCGCTTAGGATTCTATTTCTTCGACTTCGGAATATCGACGCCTCCAAACAATAGTATGCTAAATCGACTTAGCATGTTTTCAAGTTCTTTACATTTTTATATTCAACGTCCTTTAACTTAAATTCTGTCAAATTTTGGTAATGATCGGACAATCCGAACAGAAGTTATAAACAAATATTTACTTAGCTTAGTACTGAAGGTCAAAGAAATTTCCAAAATTTTAGAGCTCGTCCTGCAAAACTCGCTTTTCAGAATTAGCAAACTATTATTTGGAGGTGTCGAACGTCCTTTAACTTAAATTCTGTCTAATTTTGGTAATGATCGGTCAATCCGAGCAGAAGTTATAAACAAATATTGACTTAGCATAGTACTGAAGTTCAAAAAAAAAAAAAAAAAAATCCAAACTTTGAGAGCTTCTCCTGCAAAACTCACTTTTTAGACTTAGCATACTATTATTTGGAGGTGTCGATATTATGTAATGATGTAAGATTTCAATTGCTTATCGTGTTCGTATTCGATATCCGTCATCAAAACCAAATGTTCCCATTACCATATAACACAATTGCATTGCAACGCCACGTAAATTTATAATAACCAAATTTTGTCAAATTACAAAAATATGAAAATTTCCGCGTAACAAAATGACACTCACCAAATGCAGCAGCAGTAGATACAGACCATAAAAATTATCTATTATCTGTTGGTATTACAAAAGTGAAATATTATAATGTCTCATTGTATTTCTTCATCTCTGAGATTTATTATTGTTATGGCTGTGAACCATTGTGACAACTCCAATGCAATATTTCATTTTGATTCAGTAGGAACCCACAATGGAATGAAAACAGCTATGAAGGGATATTGGTATGGTAATCGCCAACCAAGTAAGTGCTCTACACATCTACAAGAAAATAACCTGAATCAGTTTATTTAAATTATATAAAATATTAAGATATATCGACATTAATTAAGACATATCGGATATTGTTGATGACGATCCTACGTCATTTTTAAGATACTACTCCTCATAACTATGATTTTTAGTAAACAAATGTGTGCCTCGGGTGTTTATGCCCAGCAACAATGTGTGAAACGTAAATCTGAATGACCATAAATAGATTAACATCACAGGAACATTCTGTTAAATATTCTTTGAGAAATGTTGCAAATTCTCATCCAAACTTAAAATACCTAATATTGTTGCATGGATTTGGTTTTACCGTTGGGGGGAACAAACGTTGCATAAACGCAGCAGCATGTGCCTGTGCCGTCACATCAAACCCAGAGGCAATGACTACTCGAAAAAAATTATGTGAAAAAAAAACCTAGAAAAATATTATGACAGCGCAAAGCGAAAAAGAGTACAATAATAGAAATATCATGACGTAGCTAAATCACTTTTTTCTTTGATACGAAATCGTTGCCATGAAGATTGCTTTGGTTGTCTGGTAAAGATTTCATTGACGACCAATTGTTGCATCTTGTTGGAATGTATCAACGTGTTTTTCTCAATGTACTAGGTGTTGTATTAACGACAACAATATGGATTAATGGAGTAGTGGTAGGTAGTGTAATCGATTTAATGATGCAACAAGTTGATCAACTAATCATGGGATAATAAGGTAAATTAATATCTTATTTTCAGGGGAGAATTCAGTAGTTCATTAATCAATTAAACAATCTCTTGACATCTGTACAAATGTAAATACTACTTTATTTTATTTGTCTTCAGATTAGGATAAATTATATTATACAAAGAAGCTAAAAAAATTAAACAAAAGCAAAAAATACCATCTAGAGATACGCCACTCGACTATCGATTAGTCGAATATTTGGTTATAAAGAAAGTCCTACTTTTCATATGACAAGTTTTGAAATGACACCCTTCGTTGAAAATAATAGCTCTGTTTCTTTAAGTGCTTGAGTCTTCCAGTTTTTACCATTTTCTACCCTTACACAGAAAAAAATTACTGTATTTCAGGAATAGTGTTCATAAAGTCTTGCCAAGAATCAAATTTCTCCATTTCAAGAACGCCTTTCAAAAAGCAAAAAAAAATACTGTTTTTTCTGAGAGATTAAAAAACAATTTTGGTGAGCTTTCATTGACTAACAAACCACACACTACCAAACAAAGCAGAGACAAAGTTTGCTGTTTTTTTTAATTCTTTTATTTTGTATTATTGTAACTTACCACTTCTTCTAAAGATTTCACTGTATCGTGTTGTAAGCATAGTAGAACAATATGAACCATATGTACAATGTACATACATGTTGGGTCTATCAGCTAGGTTGAGATACTAGATGTTGCCTTTATATTAAAGAAATTACAACTTTGTAGTTGCGAAGTATTTGTTATACGAACGTTGTTTTTTTCGACACCAAACGCACTGTAGTTGTTTGGTTTGTCGGTTTGTCAGTTAACTAACAACAATTGTAGCGACAGCGGAAGTTGTCCGAATTCGGACAGAATTTCTGAAAAAATATCCGATTCTGATGCCGAATTCGTATCAATTTATCAATTGATAAAGTCTCAATGTGATGGTGAGACGATGGTGGGGGTTGTGTTGTGGTTTGTTGATACATTGTCAGTGTGATAGTAGGACGATGAGACCGATGAGAATGTAGGGAATAACAGGAAAGTGATTTTGCATCACATGAAAATCTTACATACTTCCATAGGCCGAACTAAGAAAAGACCTCCATTTATCTCTATTTGTTGCTTCGCACTCTGGAATACCGCGCCTTTTCATCCATCATCCACTTGTTTGCGCAATCTATTCCTTGGACTGCCAATTCTGGGTGTACCGCCAAGCGGTCCGTATTTATACGCCTTTTTAGCGGGTTCATCATCGCTCATTCTTATTATATGGCCTAGCCAACGTAATCGCTGCATCTCGATACATTTAACAATATTGACGTCGTTGTATAGCAGATACAGCTCGTGGTTCATGCGACGTCGATATTCACCGTCAACGCAGATTGGTCCGTAGATCTTTCGAAGAATTTTTCTCTCAAACACACCAAGCACTGCCATGTCTGCTTGCGCAAGTACCCAGGCTTCGGAGCCATACATCAGCACGGGTAGTATCAGTGTTTTTTAGAACATTATTTTTGTTTGACAAGACGTGGCTTTGTTTTTAAACTGCTTACTTAAACCAAAGTAGCATCTGTTGGCCAATACATTTTTTTTTATTTCACAACTGATGTCGTTTGTTGTGTTTACGGAGGTGCCGAGGTAGACGAAGTCTTTTACTACCTCAATATCGTATTATAGGAACCAACTTCCACAGTCGGTCCGAGCTCAATGGACGCATTGCGCGTCGACACCATCAACTTGGTCCTCTCACCGTTTAACGGACCCACTTTAGCAGATTCTCCTTCGACCTTCATAAAGGTATCAGTTACTTCTTTTACTGATCGACCCATGATGTTATATCATCAGCATAAGCAAGTAACATGTGACTATTGGTGTAGATTGTGCCACTTCTTTTGACGTTTGCCTCTCGTATAACCTTTTCCAGCAGGATGTTGAAGAGATCACAAGAAAGGCTGTCTCCTTGTCTGAAACCTCTTTTGGTACCAAACTCTTCGGAGAGGTTCTTTCCTATTTTAACTGAGGACCTCGTGTCAGTTAAAGTCATTTTACAAAGCCGGATGAGCTTTGCGGGGATACCAAATTCAGACATGGCTTGGAATACCTTTGAACGCAGCGGGCTGCCGAAGGCTGCTTTATAATCGACAAAAAGGTGGTAGGTGTCGATCTGCATCTCTTCGGTCTTCTCCAGGATTTGCCGCAGGGTAAATATCTGGTCAATGGTGGACTTACCAGGTCTAAAGCCGCATTGGTATGGTCCAATTATCTCGTTGACCATAGGTTTTAGTCGTTCGCACAATATCCCTGACACGATCTTGTAGGCAATAGGGAGTAGACTTATGCCCCTATAGTTAGAGCATACAGTCTTATCTCCCTTCTTGTGGACGGGGCACAGGATACTCAGGTTCCAATCGTCGGGTACTCGTTCTTCCTGCCAGATGGTGCTAACTAGCTGATGAATACACCTTATCAACGTGGCGCCTCCGGTTTTGAACAGCTCGGCTGGCAAACCATCGGCTACTGCTGCCTTATTATTCTTCAGACGATTTATTGCTGTCTTTACCTCATCTTGGCTGGGCGGTATACATTCAATACCATCTTCTGGGATTGGGACTGTGGTATCTTCGTCGTCTTCGCTGCTATTGGATACTAACAGTTTTGAAAAATGTCCTTTCCATATCCTGAGTACACTATCTGTATCAGTTACCAAATTACCTTGCTGGTCTCTACAGCAGGGTGTGCCTGTACCAAAGCCATCAGTTTGATGCTTGACTCTTTGGTAGAATTTTCGGACTTCATTCTGGCTCCTGTACATCTCGATTTTTTCACACTCCCGCTTTTCCGTCTCTCTCTATTTCCTGCGGAAAAGACGTTTCTCCTCTCTCCTTTTTATACCCTCAGCCTTTAGGCTAAAGAGGGTATTTACACTTTGATACGACCAAAAATGTGCCTCATCGAAAAAATGGTTTTAGACCCCAAGTACGTTTGTACGATATCCGTTTCAGACAATTTTGAGTCGATCTAGCAATGTCCGTCCGTCTGTCTGTCTGGCTGGCTGGTGCGCACGATAACTCTCGAACGGATCAATCGATTCGGTTCAAATTTTGGGTATCAAAATATTTTGTCCAGATTTGATTTAAGTTCGAAGATGGGCCATATCGGTCCACTCCTTCAGGTACCTCCCCCACAAAAGTTCAAAAACGTTCGGAAAAATTGTCCGCACCATAACTCTTGAAGGGAGTAACCTATTTGGTCCATACTTTGTATATCGTAAACATTATACAAGAGGAAGATGAGGTTCCAATATGGCCTCAAACGGCCCACTCCTTCGAGTACCTCCCACACAAAATTTCGGAAAAGTTCAGTTTAGGGCCATCTCTCGAATCACTGTGATTTTTTTTTTGCAACTTGTATTCACTGCCCTCCATATGACTGTACAAGTTTCATTAGGGGCAAGTCCATACTTCCTGCGAAAATAGCCTGAAAGTTGTAAAAACCCCTATGCCACCGTGTGAGGTGGTTGGATCGCAAAATAACTCTAGAACGGATATGCCGATTCGGTCCGAGTAATATAGTCTAAGTTTGAAGATAAGCCATATCGGTCCACTCCTTCATGTACCTCCCCCACAAAAGTTCAAAAATGTTCGGAAAATTTGTTCATACGGTAACTCTTAAAGGGAGTGGCCGAATTGGTCTATACCAGGCCTGCTCAAGGTGCGCACCTGAGCTGTCGGTGTGTGTCAATTTTCTCACACACACAATTTAAAAAGAGAGCTTTTGTTTTTGTTTTGAATATTTTCAAAATTAAAAATCAGTCTCTATTGAACATTCAATGAGGAAGGTTCTGTTTTCGAATTTGTCTATGAATTTATATGCGTACACTGAAAAATGAATGAAGATACTGAATACGAATTTTTATTTGCCTAAAATTTTTACGGCAAATTAGAGTGTTTGGTTTGTCAACGCACTTTGGTTTGTCACGAACTTGATTTGCAACAAATTATAACATCAACAGTCACATTTGGTCAAAATAAAATAATTATTCTACTCTATATTTTGAAATATAAAATAAAAAAAAAAAAACTGTTACGATATTTCTCACAGTATACAGAGAGACAAAGGAAAATTGAAATTTGTGTATTTCAAAACCAACACAATTACAAAATGTGTTTGTATGTGTCTGAGCAGGCCTGGTCTATACTTTACACATCCTAATATATCTACTAGATATAGATCAGGTTCATATATGGACTATATTTGTCCAATCCATCCGGTACCTCCCACACAAAATTTCGGATAAGTTCACTTTAAGACCTGCTATAGAATCACTTTGATTTTTGTTGAAGACGTTTTTTCAGGGGCAAGTCTATACTTCTTGAGTAAACATCCCGAAGTGTGTAAAAACCCTATATGGCACCATATGTAGTGGCTGAAGATCAACTTCCATAATGGTCAATGTAGATCCATTCCTTTTAGTATCTCCTCCGCAAAACTTTTGATCCCTAATGCTAATGAACATTTTTGTCTGTTCAAATTCCCAAAATTTATAAAAACCCCTAAATACATACATACGTTTTTTGGGAAAAAATTGTTTCAATATATACAGGCTGAGGGTATATCTCTGTCGGCAAAGCCGACTGATACTTTTTTACTTGTCTCCCTGTATCTCTCTCGTGCGCTACGGATTGTAAAGTAGCCCTATATGCCGCATTTTTCCATTCGGTGGCAGCACGACACTCCTGATCATACCATGGATTCCTTGGTGGAGGTCTCTGGTATCCAAGTATGGATGTTGCGGCTGTTTACATGGAGTGGGCAATGCGTTGCCATTGCGCTGATATGTTATCGGGATGAGGAGTGCTTTGATTAAGCAATTGGGCTAGTTGAGTGGCTATTTGTTTTGATTACCTTTACCTGCAACAAGGTAGTGATCCAAATAAAGGTTTGCGCCTCGGAACGATCGTACATATAACACGCTCGATGAGTGTCTTTCCCATGTTTTTTGCAGCTGCAAAGTCTATCAGCCTCATACCATTGTCAGATGTTTCACTGTGGAGACTGAATTTCCCGACTGTTGGGCCAAAGATATTCTCCTTTCCAATTTTGGCATAAAAATCGCCTAGAATAATTTTAATGTCATAGGCAGGGCAACGGTTATATGTTTCTTCTAAGCGCTCGTAAAATATATCTTTGGTCTGTTCGTCCTTTTCTTCAGTGGGAGCATGAGCGCAAATAAAGCTGATGTTGAAGAATTTAGCTTTTATTCGAATTGGTGTGAAGCTGGAGACCAGATGTTTTAACCTCCGACCAACTACAAATCCGCAACCAAACTCATGCTTTGTGTCATGTCAGCTATAATACAGTGCGTCACCTTTAGGTGTTGTTGTGACGCCTTTCCCGTTCCATCGTATTTCCTGTATGGCAATAATGTCGGCCTTGTAATTTTCAAGTACATATGCCAATGCGTAAACTGCACCTTCTCTATAAAGAGTGCGAACATTCCAGGTGCAGATTCGCAGATCATGGTCCTTAAAACGTTTGCGGGGGTCGACAACTTTTGAGGGATTTGTTTGTTTGTTTGTTTTTCTTTCGTTTTTCCATAGTAGGCTGTTTTAAGTTTTTAACGTTCTTATGGGTGAACGTGCGGCACTTGTTAGCTCACTACCTTTAACGGTTGTTAAAGGCAGTTCCCCAGGTGAAACCACGGGGAGGTCAGTGTCCACTTGAGATGAAAGAGGGGTCAAGATAAATCCTGGGCTTTGCCATGTTAAAACCGGTCAGGACCGTTCCTTGGTATCTTCCATCCCCTACGTCACCCGAAATCTTAAATAGTGGCTTTCATTTGGATATAAGAATCTACACATGTATCTTACCATATTTAAATAGCTATTAAGAAGCTCTAAATCGATTTTAGTCGACTTTGGTCACATTTTTTTTAGTTAAAGGTACAAATCAAAGGTCGACATTTGACCTTGATTACATACTTTCATTTAAAGTAGGTTCAGGCGCACCGTGACTTTTGAAAATTATTATTTAAATAAATAGACATAGAATTTGTATTTATTCAAATCTTAGCTTGCCATAAGAAAGGAAATGGTCATCGTTGTTAACTTTTCGCCATTTCCGTATTCAAATGTATTCCTTATTAAAAAAGGCCACATTTGAATTTCATTCTCTCCATTTATCCATATGCTGCAGATGATTATTCCTTTTTGTTGGGCATTTAAATAAGAATTCATAAAGGCGCTTTGAATATGAACATGATTTTCTTGCTGCTGCTGCTGCCATTAGTTCCCATGAAGAAGCATAACTGAATAGTCATGTTTTACCCTTTAACAGTTGCTTTATGATTTGGTTATTTTGCATTTGAAATGCTTCCTCCTTCTATGCATCTGTTCTTGAATGGCAAACCACCCGTCATAGGAATAATGATCCTGGAATAGAGAAAATTGCGATATGCAAATGCAGCAGTAACAGCAGCAGCTGTTGTTACCGCCAAAGAAGTTATAACCGAATTCAACTACCATGGCCTCACATGAACTTTGAGGAGGAGAAAAAAAAAAAACAAAACATGTACCAATGCCATGTACTCTATACATACGTACATACGATAATGTCTTCATTAAATGGTCTGACTTTGAACCTCATACAAGAAAATAACTGGAAAATATGCAATCTTACAACGGCTATGGTAGTTGTTTTCAATAGGAATTTACCAATTTCGTGCAGAATAATAGAAGAAGACCTTCGATTGGAATAACACTGTGAGTAGTTGAAGACGACATCGTGGTACGAAACTGCTGCTAATGACATTGCAGCATAACAAAACATAGAGAAACAAATATAAAATCACCACTGTTGAGATGGCCAAAAATGATGGTGCCGATGACATTTCTTTATCTAAGTTTCCAATTACGCTTCAATTATTCGAAAGCAATATTTTGCCAAACTCTTATTGTTTATCTTATGTGATATTATTCACTAAAGATTTTTGTTAACAATATTCCCTCCCCACTCAATATAATTGAAATATAACTAAGCAGTTACACAGACTTCTGTTGTGTGGCCAAAACAAACGAAAATGTAGGTCAGTTAGCAGCAATGATATCAAGAAACAAAAAAAAAGAAACAAAGCATTATCGTAAAGAAATCACCATTGTGATGATGTCCATCGTAAATTGTTGTAGTTGCAGCAGTGATGATAATGATGTTGTTTAATTTGCGATTTCATTTCATTTGTTGTACTCGAACCCATCATTACTCTATTCAAAGGTACAATAAGTTTTCAATAGACAACGACGACGCTGGCATTTTTGGTATCAAAAATCCATTAATCTGATCATTAAAGTAACGACGACTACGAATAAACAACGTTGAACTTAAAATATGAAATTGATCATGAAAAGAAATCAATTCCCACACCGACACTTTGAATAATGAAAGTTTAACATGCGGAATTGAATTTGAATGAAATGAAGAAAAGCTTATTTTCACCCTGCATGGTACGAGTCAATATCGGTCTATTAATGCTCATCAGTGGCGGTAGGATAAAAGCAGAAGAAGGCCCGAAGAAAATTGTAACAGTTAACTACGAAAATTTTCATATACGTACATGAAAATAACATTTAAAAGGGCCAATTCTTATGTATAAGGATGCTGAATATATTAAAATAATACAATACAGAAAATATTTCATGGAAAGACGACTGAAGTTTAGAATGCCCTACTATCGATTTCATATAAGGATTAAACGCATGCCCGCCTTCCATACTGATTGCCAGGCTAGACAACATGAAAACAGTGACAAAAACTCCTCAGCAAAATGTCGGCTTACGTTTCCTGAGTATTTTCAGCCTATAAAAACTCATATACACGTTATGTCTTTAGACAAGCCGCAAATTATTTCAAACATATTTTGTTTTTAAATTTTAAAATTTGTTTAATAAATAAACAAAATACTCCTTGGGTTTTCATAAACTCATATATTTAAAAAATGTCCATTTGCTTAAAAAGCGATCGTTAAAAATTTTATCCATGTAATTTCAATAAATTTAAAAAATTGTTAAACGGACGGAGCGTGACGGGAACAAAAAGTATATATGAACCGAAAGAGGACACTCTCGGGTACCTTTCTACAAATACGAAACTTTGTTCAATGCTGTTCCCTAAATGTTCTACTCCAGTAAATTTGGAATTTCACTATAATTTAGTAATGAGGAAAAATAAAATAGCCCACTTCGTGTAAACGTTTCGGCAATTTATTACAACGGTTCATAAAGGCAACAATTCTATGGTTTCCGAGAAACAGATACTTCTTACACCAGAAATTTGCAAAAACTACGTATTTTCCGAAATTGGGAAAATTTCGTTGTTAGGAGCACGTCACCCCCATGCCTTACAATATTTCACCTAGTTTTCTGTCTTGTTTAGTTTCAATATATTTAATATCGAATCCCATGTAGAAATTAACAACCGGTGACGACAAAAAATTGGGGTTTTGGCCGGGAAAATCGATTTCTGAACAACTTTGCGCCGTTCGGACTCGGCTACAAAAAAAAAGCCCTCTATCATTTAGCAGAATATAGTCTGGTCGCATTCTTTGACAAGAAAAAAATGTTTCGCGTGTCCTTTCAGGTATTTTCGTGGGAAAATGTTTTTTAATTATCATTTAGAACTTTTTTTCTCTCAACCATGTGGTGTGGGTTACAAAAAACCCTATTTTTGTGCGATATAACTCCAAGGCTTTTTGTTCATGAAAAACAATGCATACATTTACGTGACATACTTGTTGCTTATTCTTAGAAACATTGATTTATTGTTTGTCTTCCCAAGAAAACCTTTGGGGAAATTATCTTAAATAAATCAATAAACAATTGTTACAACAAACTTGTTCGTTGGCGTATTTTAAATTGATTGATTGGTTGACTAAACACTTTAGAAGATAGAATAGGTACCGACATTGTTGCTTTTTGACAAAGCAAAACAATAAAATACTTTTAGGGGCTGATATTTGACTACATGTGTTGCATACCTTGGGGAGCACATACAGGTTTAATAAATTCAATTTTATTGACATTTATTCGAGTCGAGTAAATGACAATCAAATTATTTGCATTTTCTTTTCATTATTCAACAATTATAGAATACACAAATGTTCATAGCAATTAGTAACGGTGACATACATATCTATACTTATAAAAGAGTTCAGTAATGATGACTCACTGACTCACTGATTCACTGACTCACTGACTGACTGATAATCAACGCCCAGACTAAACGGCTAAAGCTAGAATCTTGAAATTTTGGGTGAGGGTCACTCTTGGTCCGAAGGTGTCAGATAAGGCTGGATTTTTGGAAATTCGAACTAGAACTGTACTAAAAGTACTAAAAGGTACTAAATGTGGTACCCTTTGTATTAGGCAAACGCGAAGAGCTAGAATTCTGAAATTTGGAATGAGGTTCACTGATGGTGAGTTAGAAAGGTGTACCAAATGGTTTTTGGAAATTCGAACTATAAGTGTACGAAAAGTACTAAAAGTTACTAATTTTAGTACTATTTGGTATTACGTGAACGGATAGAGCTAAAATCGTGAAATTTGGAATGCAAATCAAGGTTAGGAAGATGAGTTGATACAAGGAGGTGGTTTTGAAAATGTGCACTCATGTGTACGAATAGTACTAAATGGTACTAAATTTGGTACAATTTGAATTAGGGCGAACCGATAAAGTTGGAATTCTGAAATTTGTGTATTACTATTACTGTTGGAGTGTAGGTTAGATATATGGAGGTAGTTTTCGAAGTTCGTACATATGGGTACGAAAGGTACTAAATAGTACCAAATAAGGTGCAATTTGGATTTGGGGGAAAGGATGGAGCTGGAATCCTGAAATTTAGAATTGGGATTACTGTCGGGGTGTAGGATAGAAGTATTTTGGAAATTCGTACTTTTGGGTACGAAAAGTACTAAATGGTACCAAATTTGGTACAATATGAATTTAAGTGATCGGATAGAGCTGGAATAGTGAAATTTGGAATTAAGATTACTATTGGAGTGTGGGATTGGGATACTTTTGGAAATTCGTACTTATGGCAACGAAAAATACTAAATGGTACCAAATTTTGTACAGTTTGGATTTGGGTGATCAGATACATTTGGAATCCTGAAATTCGAAAGTAAGATTACTTTTGGAGTCTTGGATAGATGTAGGTTTGGAAATTCGGACCTATGGGAACAAAAAGTACTAAATGGTACTAAATTTGGTACAATTTGGAATACGGTGATCTGATGCAGCTGTAATTCTGAAATTTGGAATTAAGATTACTGTTCGCGTGTAGGATTGAGGTAGTTGTGGATATTGGTACTCTTGGGTACGAATAGTACTAAATAGTACCAAATTTGGTACAATTTGGATCTGGGTGAACGGATATAGCTGAAATTCCGAGATTTGGAATAAGGAGTGTGGATAGATAAAGTTTTGGAAATTTTTAGTTATGGGTAGGAAAAGTACTAAATAGTACTAAATTTGGTACAATTTAGATTTCAATGATGGGATACATTTGGAATCCTGAAATTCGGAATTAAAATTGTTGTTGGAGTGTTGATAGAGGTAGGTTTGGAAATTCGTACTACGAATAGTACTAAATGGTACCAAATTTGGATTTGAGTTATCGGATGTATCTGGAATTCTGAAATTCGGAATTAAGTTTATTGTTTGAACATAGCACTGATTTAGTTTTGAAAATTTGTACTTATGTGTACGAAAAGTACTAAATGGTACCAAATCTGGTACAATTTGGATTTGGGTGAACGGTGAACTGGAATCCAGAGATTCGGAATAAGGATTACTGTTGGTGTGTAGGATTGATGAAGTTTTTGAAATTTTTAGTTTTATGGGTACGAAAAGTACTAAATGGTACCAAATTTTAATTTATGTGATCGGATACATTTGGAATCCTGAAATTCGGAATTACGATTACTGATGGAGTGTTGAAAGAGGAAGGTTTGGAAGTACGTACTTTGGATACGAAAAGTACTAAATGGTATCAAATTTGGTACAATTTGGATTACTGTGATCGGATGCAGCTGTAATCCTGAAATTTGGAATTAAGATTACTGTTGGCGTGTAGGATTGAGGTAGTTGTAGAAATTCGTACTCATGGGTATGAAAGTACTAAATGGTACCAAATTTGGTACAGTTTGCATTTGGGTGAACGGATATAGCTGGAAACCCGAGATTTGGAATACGGAGTACTGTTTGAGTGTAGAATTGATAAAGTTTTGGAAATTTGTAGTTATGGGTAGGAAAAGTACTAAATAGTACTAAATTTGGTACAATTTGGGTTTCAGTGATAGGATACATTTGGAATCGTGGAATTCGGAATTAAAATTGATGTTGAAGTGTTGATAGAGGTAGGTTTAGAAATTCGTACTATGGATACGAATAGTACTAAATGGAACCAAATTTGGATTTGAGTTATCGTTTGAACATAGCACTGAGGTAGTTTTGAAAATTTGTACTTATGGGTACGAAAAGTACTAAATGGTACTAAGTTTGGTACAATTTGGATTTTGGTGATCTGATGTAGCTGCCATCCCCAATATTGAATTTGAAATACCTGTTGAATTGTAGGATTGATAAAATTTTGGAAATTTTTAGTTATGGGTAGGAAAAGTACTAAATAGTACTAAATTTGGTACAATTTGGATTTGAGCGAACGGATAGAGTTGGAATCAAGAAATTTGGAATTAAGATAATTGTTGGAGTGTAGGATTGAGATATAGAAGTAGTTTTTGAAATTCGTACTTATGAGTGCGAAAAGTACTAAATTTGTTACAATTTGGATTTGAGCAAACGGCTAGAGCTGGAATCTTGAAGTTTGGAATTAAGATTACTGTTGGGGTGTAGGATTGATGAAGTATTGGAAATTCGTACTTATATGTACGAAAAGTACTAAACGGTACTAAATTTGGTACAACTTGGATTTGAGCGAACGGAAATGCGTACTTAGTTTTAGAAATGCTTACAAAAAGTACTACATTTTGTACAATTAGGATTTAGGTGAAATTATAGCGCTCGAATCCTAAAATGTGGAATTAGGTACACTTAGGGGTACGAAATGGTTCCATGTATACATATATACCATATATTGTACAATTTTGTATTGGATGAACGGATAGATCTGGATTCGTGAGATTTGGAATTAAGATTATTGTTATCATTTGCTTACAACGTCCGATTTAAGAAATATGTGCCATAAATATACGTAAAAAGTTGTAAATGGCACAGGATTTGGTACAATTTGTTATTGTGTAATGGGAATTTTGAAATAATAGGAGGAGGTTCGTATGTATATATTTACATGTAAAGTACTAAATAGTTCTATAATTGGGGGAACAGATAGAGCTAGAAATGAGGATGGCGGTTGTTGGGTTAGGCCGTATTTCCGCTGAGAACCTCAATTAAAATATCTCAAAAAATGTGGATTGCTCTTGATGTGTAGGCGTGACAAAAATCGAACAAAAGTGGTACGTATTAGTACACAAAATGTTTCCACCATTCTATATTATATATTGTTCATTTGTTTTATATATTTAACGCATACGAAGTAGCGGGCACTTTGCTAGTATTTACATATTTGCAATTTACACCGAAATAAGGCTTTTTAATTAAGCGGCGTCACTTTGTGCCCAGTCAATTTGCTGGCTGCCCTTTTATCTGCGGCATATTATTTCCAGATGAGTAATATTTTGGAAAATTAATGAGACAAAATATATTATTAGCACGCCTTATGTTTTACATTTAAGTAAGGCACTTGTCTTCTAATAAGATTCTTTAAATGTTTAATTTATGAATAAGAATTTCAATAGGAATTAAATGGTACAATATTGGAGTTAATTAACTCAGCTAAACTTGTTTAATATTACAACTACATCCCTAATTATATTCTAAAAATCCTACCTTTAGGCATTCGTGGAAATAATGGTTATATCTAGCAATTTTTTGGTCCTAACGTAAAAAAACAATTATGAACAATTGTTGGAAAATAATAACTTAAAGTAACCCCAGGGTATTGTGAAACATGAAAACAATTGGCTGTGAGCCAAGATTAATTTTTTATATGAATAAGTTAAGCCATTGTAATGAAGGACATATTTTTTATTTTTTTTTATATTTTCTAATTAGATTATTTTAACATTGTGCTATTCAAAAAAGTTTGTAAATAAATGTATAACATTATTACAATGTATTAAAAGTAGATAGATGGGATACATGTTATTATTTATTTATACCCTACATTACATGGCTGGAAGGTATGACATGAAATACATCTGATACAACATGAGATAAGCATTTCATACTTTCAAAATGTTCTGAAGAATTGCTGAGTTATGTGTTATTATTTGGACAATTTCTTACAGATAAATACCTGGTTGAATTTTCAATAGTTTAACAGTTATTGACCTGAATTCCAGAGATTATATAATGTTTTCTATATTTTTTCGATTCTGATGCGATAGATAAGGTTCTTCTTAGGACTACAATATTGATAATGATAAAGCTTCAATCAATGAAAAAATGTATTTTAGCCGGTTTAGATAGGTTTATAAAATTTAAACGGGATCTGAAAAAACCTAACGCAACTAGGGTGTTCGTAGTAAAAAATGCCTATTAGCAGTTGTTTGAATTTTAAGTGTGGTACAGTATAATTTGTGTGAATTTATCGAAGGAAACATGTCCATATATATCACCGAGTCCATATTTAATTCTCACATAATTTTTGTTAGATTTATAGATCCGTAAAATTAAAATTTTCCAATGTCACTCATTATGACGAACGTATAACACTATACCTTTTATACATGTTTCTTATGTAGTTTATGAAGATAGAGTGACCATTTCATGTCTGCCCTAAAGTATTTATAAATAAACATTCCCTTATATTTGAACTAGCTATTGCTATTTTACTGGTAGCGGTAATCCGCTTTAAATCTCCTCAATATGCGATTTTTAAAGTTTTCACATTTTGTTTTCATTCGGTGGCACAGTCTGACCCTCCCAACTACAACATTTCTAAATCATAAATCAAAATAAAATTCTGTTCTTGTCATAAAGCATTTGTGGCGTTTACAAAGCAATCAAAAATAAATTGCAAATATTTGTTCAGTCAACAACAAAAAGTTTCCAGCTTTTTTGACACAAAAAAGAAAAAAAAACATTGTCCAATTGCAATGTAAACACATCGACGTTGTAGTCACTTTTCATTACTTTTTTTGAAAGTGGACAAAAAAAGAAACGGTAGAAAACAAGAACGCAATATTCTGTTGTTGTTACAAATGAAATCGTTTACTAAAGGAGCCACTGAGCTAAATTAATCTATTAACACAAAAATATTAAAGACATTAATAAAATAAAGCACGATTAAACGTTTATATCTAGGTTTATTGAACCAACTAACATAGTAGGGGAAATTATTGGCAAGACGGATCCATTTACAAAATACGTATCTTAAATAATTTGAACTCATAAATCCTGATTTACTTACAATGTCCTTTCCAAAATGCTCTTGCCATGTTTTGAACATGTACAGAAAAACAGAAAGAGATAAGAATTATTACAATTAGCAACAAATGGAGTTCTTCAAATTTGCTTCACATAAATTTTATATGTAATGTTATGTCTTAGTTATATTTTCATACATTTGTCGTAGAACACTGTAACCAGAAAATTACATCAATCAAAGCAGATACTTCATATAATCAGAATGTTAATTTGCATCGATAACACCATTGATTCATAACATGAAAAAATATGAAGGGGTTTTGATGTTCCAACTCGGGTTTGGTACCTTAGGATCCTTTGTGTCACTTCATTTGTTGATTTTATAACAGTAAATGTAAAGAAAATGTGGTTTCTTATATTTTAAACTTTAAATGGGCATAATTTATTTTTTCATATTAGATCTCTAATTTGTCTTTTCTTTAGAAGTTCGACTCTTCTTAAGAAAAGAAAAACAAATAAAAAAGTATCAGTCGGCTTTGCCGACAGAGATATACCCCCAGCCTTGAAGAAATAGACCAACATAGTTCATTATGGAAGAGGATTATATTTTGGGAATCATATCCTTTTCATAGATATCGCGCCCATTAGTCATTTTAGTGGATCATCGTACAACTTTTGGACCAGTATGCCAGGAAGCATGGACTTGCCCATGGAAAACATAATATCGCTGTAAACAGGACCACAACGAACATCATCGGTATACATTTCCAAAGGATCTTCGAACATACCCTAAACTGCACTTAGACCCAAATGTTGAATTTTGTGAGGGAGGTATCCTAAGGAGAGGACCGATATGGGCCATTTTAGAATTTAAACTAAATTTAGATAAAATATTAGGAGATCCGAAGTTTGGACAAACTGGTTGCCCCGTTCAAGAGATATCGTGCGTTCCATTTTAGTGTCATTTTTAAATATTGGAGAGAAGTACCGAAAGTTGTAGACAGGTATTGCCCATCTTTGAACTGAAACTAAGTTTGGACAAAATATGACGAAGGCCAATGATGAACTGATTTGGATTAGTTCGAGAGTTATCGTGCTCTCCAGCCACTACATATGGTGCCATAGGTGTTTTCTTACACCTATCGGGCTGTTTTCAATAAATTACTAACAAGTCATGATATCGTGCTTCAAACAAAAGTTATATTTGTGAAATTTTACGTATGGTCCGTACTACTATATGCAGCAGAGACATGGACAATTAAAGCCAAAGATGAACAAAACTAGAGGCATTTGAACTATGGATCTATAGAAGAATCTTAAAAAATACCCTGGACCGATCGAGTAACTAACAATGAAGTTTTAAGAAGAATGAACGTGGATCGACCATTGATTAAAACGATAAAAAATAGGAAAATCTCATATTTCGGCCACATAATGAGAAATGATAAATACCAACTCATCCAAACAATTCTCAAAGGGAAAATTGAAGGAAGACCCAGTAGAGGAAGAAGAGAACTCTCCTGGCTAAAACATATTCAAGATTGGACTGGCTACGATTACGAAAGGAACTTGTTTAGGGCGGCCAAAAATTGAAAACTGCCGACAATATAAATAACAAAAATATATATAAGAAAGTATTTATATATTCTGAAATGTAATATAATTATTGTTAAACGATTTAATGTATGATCGCTTATATCCGAACAACGGATGGGCAAATAAAAGAAGAAGAAGATTGAACTTTTGTGGGGGAGGTACCTGAAGGAGTGGCCCGTCATGGATTATCTTCGAACGTAAACCAAGTTAGGACAAAATATTACGAAGTCCAAATTTTGGACCGAATCGGAGCTCCAACCACTACACACGGTGTCATAGGGATGTTTTGCACCGTTCAGAACATTTTCTCAGGACGCATGGCCTGATGAAACTTGTACCGTCGTATGGGGGCGGTGAATAGAAGTTGTTACAACAAAAATCAAAGCTATTCGAGTGCAGGTCCTAAACTGAACTTTACCGAAATTTTGTGTGTGAGGTACCCGAAGGAGTATTGAAACCTCATCTAATTCTAGTAGAAATTTCACGATTATCAAAGTATGGACCAAATCGGTTACTTCCTTCAAGAGTTATCGTGCGAACAAATTTTCCGAACATTTTCGAACTTTTGTGGGGGAGATACCGGAAGTAGTGGATATATAACCCATCTTCGAACTTAAACTAAGTTTGGGCAAAATATTACGAAAGCCAAATTTTGGTCGAATGGGTTGATCCGTTCGAGAGTTAACGTGCGCTCCAGCCAGACAGACAGACGGACGAACATTGCTAAATCAACTCCAAATTGTCTGATTGGATTTCGTTCAAACTTACTTGGGGTCTAAAAGCATTATTTCGATGAGCCACGTTCTGCCCGTATGAAAATGTATACACCCTCGTTAGCATAAATGCTGAGGGTATAATTATAGAAATCTAGAGTTGTGCAAATCTCGTTCAATTGAACGATCCGGTTCACTATCTCGTTCAATGGACTCCAGTAGTTTGTATGACAAAATTGCGTATACTTAATTTCACACGTTGGTTTGTATGACGTTACTCATACGTTTTTGAACGAGGACAGTAAACTATGAACACTATAGAAATCCTATGTGAAAAAAGTTATGACTGTTTAAGTTAAACGTTTAAGAACGCCAGTTTTATCTGTATTTACCGTTCTTAAATTAAGTGACCCAGAGAAACCACAAGTATTTTCGTCATCCGTGGAATCCAACAAAATCTGCATAATTTTGTAGAACATTTCGCCTATATTTAACAACAATTGTTAGGTTTGAGAGATACATAAATATCCTCCAAATAAAGTAGCCCAATTAACTCGGAAAAATGTTGAACTTTCTTAACAAATATGTAACAAAACAAAAACAAGAATAAAGATAAATATGCTTAAAAAAGATAAATAAATGTTAAAATCCCTGTTTGTTTGTTCACAGCCATTTATGTTACCAAATTGTCTGGATAAAGGCAAAGTCCTTAAGTAGGCGATAATGTACTCGTCTACAAGGAGAAAGAAAATCTTTTTTAAACTTTGTCTAAACAAACACAACAAATATGCCTAAGATCTGAGCCACAGGTGTTAGTTCATATTTACAAAAGTCTACTTTTTATGCTTGGCAGCAAATTTATCTTTTCTCCTGCCAAGACATTAAGAACAACAGCAAAGTTTTTCCAAAGAATAAACAGTGTGGAATTTGTCAAATAAAAAAAGCTAAAATAAATAGTCTACCTCCTCATCGTCAAAGTAAATATGACTTAAACTTTTCGCAAGAGAATAACTTCTTGGAATAATTATGTTGACCGTTATGGTGATGTAAATTTAACGAGTCATTTATTTTCTCGTGTTGTGATGACAAATTTCATTGGACACACCCGTCACAGCTACCACCACCCACCTTCATTTTGTGGCCATTTGCTTTATATTTGCTTAGTCGAGATGAATGAGACGAAATAAGATACAAATAAAATCAGAAAGCGTAAAGTAGTTCATTGTTAATTAATTTTGCTCATTATTTACGTGCCCTCTTGAATAAATATGATGGACTACATTTAAAATGAAAATAAATCAAAAGACCACAACAGAAATTGTAACCTGAAAATAAGAAGTTCATTTTATCATTTCTAGAGCTTTATCAAATTGTAGGCATGCAACCCATACATGTTCATTCCCGGGTACAGAATAAATGTGAATATATTAATAATTATATTTTCCATAGTCGCACACATTGTGAAAATCAGACCACCCTTCCGACGTGTTTGCTCAAAGTCGGAAGTTCTTCCCGACGTGTCTTACCGACTTTTGTCAGAATTCTGACCGATTTGTCTGGGAGATTTTTTCTCCTATTGAAAGGATTTTTTCTATTTTCGCTTGTGCTACGTTAACAATATAGTATTGATAAAGTACGAACGAAAAAATATCTATGTAATTAATTAAATTAATTGAGCTATCATGACCTAAGGAATTTGTATTGGAAAATCGATGCCCCACACATCCAAGCAATATGATACGATCTTTTCGCTGGTGGTTATTCTGCTCATAGGGCATATCAAATGTGATAGACAAAATTTGATTTTTGATATCCCCTTCTTATTATGGCAAATTTACAGATAAGAAATATTTTTTATCAACGTCTGTCCTTCGTCCTAATAAGACAACAGAAAAAATAATTGTTCGGCTTTTAATTTCTTGAAGAATTTCTGTATCACAGACAAACTGGCATTTTTATTTTGCAGGAGATTTGCAGCCGAAGATGATATGCGTTCCCTTCATTTTGGATGTTGGCGATTGTTTTTAGTGTTTTAAATTTCTGTTTCGTTTGTTAGTAATTTTCGAAGATGTGACATCACTTTAGGGATAACCCCCTAAAAAAATCATTTTTCATCTTTTTTTTTTTCAAAATACTACAAATATATTTAACTAGTTCTTTCTTTTATCTGAAATGCCACATCTTATACTACTTTTTGAATTTTTGTCGTTGAAAAATATTGCATAGTATTGGGGTAAATGGCTACCCAGCAAAAATTCGAATCCGTTAGTCATTAAGTAACCCATTACAAAGTAATGTAAACAAAAATTACTACTTATAATACTCCTTACTAAGTTATGAGTATGGTGGCACAGAGCGTGTGTGTCCGACTACCAATCCGAAGGATGTGTGTTGAACACCAACCGTCTGCCGGGTTTTTTAGCTTATTTTCCAGTGACCATAAAATAACTAGTTACTCCAGTGCACTGAAAGAAAAATGGTTCGTTGTATCAATGAACGGGTTTCATTGATTATTTTTCATTGATGCTATGAAACGTTCCATTAATATAATGAAATGTTTCATTCATGCAATGGAACTTTACGTTATTTAAAATTCAATAATTTTTGGTTTCATTGTATAAACGAAACGGATTTCATTGACGCAATTAATCTTTTAATTTCTATAAATTGAAGAAATATATGTATGTTTTGAATTCAAACTAAATAAAAAACACTAAAAACACTAGTACGCAAACATCTTTAAAAAAAATGGCGAAATGTATATATTAGATGTGTTTGATTTGCTTTAAAAATGAATGAAACAGTTTCATTAAATAAATGAAAGAGTTTCATCAAATAAATGAAACATTTTTGAAATTCCTTTTTGCGTTTTGTATTCGTTGTAAATCTATTAAGTTATAAAATTTGTCTTTATTAAGCAAATTAAATTTTTGACAATCATAAAAAACACATTTATATATTGGCTACATACATATGTATAGAACCACATACATAAATGTGTATGCATGAATATTTGCAAACCCTAGCAGAAACGTCATGAACTGTACAAAAATTCGCTACTGTCGCCGATTGGCGTTGGTATACATAAATATTCATCTGCATTAAAAAGAATGCTTTTCTCAGTTCTTTGTTATTGTTTGTATTGTCGTTCATTGAATTCCATTTATGGTTGTGTGTGAGTATTTAACTAGCAGAAAAAACACGTGTTGGCAAAACAACCACCTATTTCTTAGCTACATCGAAAGATGTTCAAGAACATTGTTTTAGTTTGCACTAAACCACAGTCAAGTGTGGATGAAAAAAAAGTTATTTTACGTCTGGTGTTTTCAACTTCAAAAACTGTGATGTGTTTAACATGAAAAGAAAATGTAAATATTATTTTTTGGGTGTTCAGTTGTTCTTTTAAGTGAATTTTCATTTCTTGTAATGGAAGCATTCAATAGAAAATCTAAAGATGAGTGGAATGGCGGAGAAACTGTTACCATTGGCCAACGAAGCATCTCTCACTTAGACAAAGAAAATGTTGTATAGTTTTCTGTCCAAAGGCGAAAGTTAAAGGTAAGTTAATTTTTAGAAAGAAAACCAGATAAATTACTAAACATTGTTTTATGGTTTTCAATTTTGATTACAGATGACAACGCTCAAATGAATAATTAACTTCGCTGAAAGTAATTATGAAGTGTTTAATAATGTGAAATGAAAATTCAAATATTGGTTAAATTATTTTTTTATAGTTTTTATGTGTTCGTTTATTTACTTTTTTTTAAGTTTCATTTATAGTTGCAATGGAAATAAAAAATAGAAAATCCAATGATCAGTGGAATTACGGAGACTGTCCGTGGCCTATGAAGCACTACTCCCTTAAGAAAAAAATGCTGTATCCTAACATCGTGGACGTACACAGTAGAGTTGGGCAATCTAGTTCCTGGAGCGGATCGATCTTTCTAGTTCCTTTTCCCAAAAGGAACTAGTTCCTTTATATAGTGCCATAGTTCCAAATAGTTCCGAGAGCGATATAGTTCAATGAATCTTTCTCTTTCACCGTTCCTTCTGTTTCCTTCGTTCCAAGCAGTTCCGAGCAGTTGGAGGTAAGTTATTGTTTAAAAAACCAGTTAGCAATTTCTTTATTGTTTCAATTTTACTTACAGGTGACAACGCCCAATACTATCATTAATCAGCTTAATACCTGGAGGTATTAAATATGACTTGTTGTATTAATGGTCAAAACTAATTGCAATAAAATGAAATAAGCATATTTAGCATTGACTTCATTTTTTTCACTACGTGAGTATGAAATGACTACATAACATGAATGAAATCCTACGTTGTTTCAATGAAATTTGTCATTGATTTTGAACCAACGTAAGGCTTCATTGCATAAATGAAGAAGTGCCATTACAACAATGAAAGTATTTCATTGCATTAATGAAAAAGTTTCATTGCATCAATGAAGAAGTTTCATTGCATTAATGAAAAAGTTTCATTGCATTTACGGAAAAGTTCCATTGCATCAATGAAGGAGTTTTATTGCATTAATGAAAAAGTTTCATTGCATTAACGAAAAAGTTTCATTGCATAAAAGAAGGAGTTTCATTGCATTAATGAACAATTTCGTTAATTTTACTTCAATGAAACTCAATGAAACTTTTTTCATTTATTCAATGAAGCTCTACGTTGGCTAAAATCAATGACAAATTTCATTGATACAACGTAGGATTTCATTCATATTACGTAGCTTTTTCTTTCAGTCTGGTTGTAGAATAACTAGTAATTCAGTGCGACATGTCCTTGTTAAAATAATGGGTTAGTAGGGCGTTTTTTAAGTAGTTACGACTGCCAATGGTTACTATAGAATCCCATTTATAGTAAGGATTTTTATTGCTGGGTACCTCTGCGATACCCTTTTTTGTAAAAGCGTTTTGCGGTGCCAACGGTAGCTCGAAAACGGATGGGCCAATCTTCGTATTTTTTGTGGGTGTTTTAAGAATCTAATAATGGCGAAACAGAATGTTAAAAAATATATTAAAAAACTGTGAACTATCAAAGTCTAAAATTGATCTTAACGAATAAATTGACCGTGCACAAAATTAAAAAAAATCTATCTCGCTTAAAGACAACCTTTTTATGTATTTAATAAGCTCACCAAGCCATATGAAGATCGGTCAATTAATTTTTGAGCTATCATTGGCACCGGCTTCATTTCGAGAAACACGCGTTTAAAGTTTCTATGCTACATACAAATCACAAAAATTGTTCCCTTCCAATGCTCATATCTCAGCCAATTTTGCCCCGATCGACTTGAAATTTTTTTGCAGCATACTCTATACTACATGTACTTCAAAATAAGCCAATATTTTTTTCGACTTTTTGAAAGTGATATGTGGAGGTAACACCTCAATATTTTATAAGACTTTACTTCCGAATTTTGTCCCAAAAATCGGCAAACACTTCAGAGTTTGGACCAATGGCTGTACAAATGTCCTTTAATAAATCATATATCCATACAATATTTCATCAGAGTCCAAAAGTCGGCAAAAAAGTCGATATTAAAGTTGACAAGGGCTGGACAATCGTTTTTCTCTAAAATGTATAGTTCTCCTTTCTGTCAAAATGTCAAATCTTCCTATCTTCTGGACTTCTTCTACATGAAAAAAATGGATTACAAAAAATTCAAGATAACTTTTCTATTTTTCTGAACGGAAATTTGTTTTTGCTACATATGTTATTAAATTTGAATCTTATTGAAATAAAAATAAATAATTAAAAAAATCAATTGAATATGAATGAATCCAGTACTTAATTTTAATTTTGAAAAACACGGAGATGTTATTTTAAGAACAGAATTTGATTGCATTAAATTGTTGTTCCGTTAGAAATTCAGGAAATGAAAATTTCATACGAAAATATAGGAAAATTTACAAAACAAAAAATCCTGTAGGCTAACATGCCAGCCACAATACCAACAACAAACAGACGCCGAGAGCAAAGTTTCACATTCGTTGGTATGTATGTTCAACATCAGCTATGTATGCAAAAATTCAATTTTTTCAACATATCATTGATTCGAATGCCAAAAGGCGTTTGCACCAAACATCATAGATTTTTTCCTGTCATTGAAAAATGAAATTATTGT
The DNA here is from genome assembly GCF_047663935.1 of Musca autumnalis. NCBI lineage: Eukaryota > Metazoa > Arthropoda > Insecta > Diptera > Muscidae > Musca > Musca autumnalis. Next base: position 1,150,436 of record NW_027411755.1, on the reverse strand, counting down.
GTATGGGTGGGTGGTTGAGTGTGGGCAGGGAGAAGAGAAACAGTTAAAGAGGTGTGTGAGTGTGATGTATAGGCAAATACTCATGTCATTCATAATGTTGCTTACATCCTGGTTCGTTGATTGGACATAACAAATCAATTGAGCAGAAACTGTAACCGAATAAAGCAGAGCACATGGAAAATAAAACGACAACAAAATTATTCTGTACTTTCGCTTTTAATGTGAATAAAAATATCGTATCCTTATTCTCGCATTATCCTCTGGTTATGTGAAGCGTCATAACAATGGATACCAAAAACACGTTGCCGAGGATTAAATATGCTGTTGTGTGTTTTTTACGTTTTATTGAGTTTACATACAAACACACTTGTGATACATACAGGCAGAACCGAACATGACATACACTACACCTGTTGTTTATGAAAATTTTTGAAAGAAACTGTGTTGGAAATGATAATTTCTTGCAAAGGAAAAATGGGTAGGAAAGGAATTTGCCGTGAAAAGCGCAAATATAAGTCTTAAGTTAGATGGAGACATACATACATATGTATATGGAAAGATTATTAACCTTATATTCCTCCAGTTGTGCTTTGAGACACGTTAACAAATGTCATAAATATGTAGTTATTTATGTAGGGTACATACACTAGTACACATACACGTGATTGGATGTCCATATAAATACATTATTGACATCCTACGAGAAGAAAATTGCTGTCAACATGGGTGGAGGCTGAAACAATTTTAGCCACAAACCACCGTAATGTTCCAGGTCACCACCAATCGGTGTGATAAATATTAATGAAATCACAAAGTGCCACAGAACCTTTGGGCGTATGGGTGAATAAATGAATGAATAAATGTTAATAATTAATTTAAATTAATTACAATGGCTTTTTGTATTTAAAAATTCGATATTAATATGCACTTTAAAATACATCATCATAATACAATTTTATGTGTATACCGCGATTAATACGGCCAAATGAGATTTTAATGACATGTCTCCCCTCTTTTCTTATAATTATTAATTATTCCCGTTGCAAAACGTTTGTTTGCAATATCAGAAAAATGATGTGTATACCACGACTGTATTATCCTATAGCAGGATATAATGTTTATAAGGAGGTAAGGTGAGGCTGGTGGGCAAAATAATTAATATGTTGTTACCAGGTGCTGTAAATGAAGCGTCGGTATTGATATGTAGGTTGGTGGGTGTGTGTATCTTGCAAGTCAGGCAAAAATCCTTTGTTATCAGTTATTGCCTTAACATCCTTCGCTCTATTTACATAATTACAAATTGTTATTAGCTTTCTGCGTTTGAGTGTATGTGAATATTGTTAAGCTATTAATTACAATAATTGAATACCGTCAATATGCATTCTTTGTCATTCTTGGAACTGATTATCACATGAATCTTCCTTAGTGCAATATCAGATAAAAATAAATAAGTATTGAACTCAACCCCCCTTTTAATATAGACAGGAATACGACAGGTCGAAACGAGGTATGAGGCAAAAAGGCTGTATCATCATCATGCCCAATGTTCATTGATATGCCTTATCAATTATTCTTCAAGGAAATGGTACTCACTAATCCATCATAAGCAGAACGAATAGAATATATAAATGCAATGGAAAGATAAAAACTAAATAATTAGTATTGGAAAGTCATGGTGAATTGTCCAAAGAGGATAAAGAGGTTATGGCCACTTATTGAGCACTAAAACGCAATTTTTCATGAATTTTCTACAAGAAATCTACCTAACTTTTTTAAAAGATATTATTTTCACCTGAAATATCACAGCTTGAGCTAATTTCGGATTTTTTTTGTTGAAAAATATTGCACAGTGTTCTGACAAATGGCCATATACTAAACACTGTTTCTATTAAAGTAGTTCGCGGTGCCCACTGTAGCTCGAAAACGAATAAACCGATCTGCCTATGTTTTTGTGGGATCATTAAGAACCTAATAATCTTGTAGTTAAGCGAAACGTAATGTATATTGTAGGCGGTTTAAAGAATTTTGGGCGTATGGACTTGCCGACAAAAATAAAGAAATGGACCGACGTACATAGACCATTTTGGAAGTGGGTCTTATTTTGGCAGCTATTCCTTTCGTTGGACGCCATATAATTTAGAACTTTTGGACCATTATATGAGGAAACATGGGCTTGCCCACGAAAAATATAATATCGCTGTAAACAGGGCCACAAGAAGTACCTTCGGTAAAAATTTCCTAAGGATCCACGAACAGACCATTAACCGCACAAAAATGTTGAACATTTGTTTAAGTGGTACCCCAGGAGTGGACCGATAGGGCCCACTTTTGAAGATAAACTAAGTTTGGACAAAATATTTATAAGATATCGCGCGAATATTTTCCAACTTTTAGGGGGGGGGGGGGGGCCTGAAGGAATGGACGGACGTATAAGCACCAAATTCGAATTTTATTTAATATTCGAAGAAATATTACGATATGCATGGTGTGGACCAGCAGTATTCGATTCTTGAGTTGACGTGCTCGTGCCTGGTAGGGGTTTTTTACAGCTTTCCAGTTATTTTCTCAATATGTATGGACTTGCCACTCAAAAAGCTTGTTGGCCGTAGGGGTTTTACAGCTTTCGAGCTGTTTTCTCAAAAAGTATGGACTTGCCACTCAAAAAGGGGGCCTTCAAGTGCAACCTGCTGCAATTAAAATCAAAACGATTCGGGAGGAGATCTTCAACTGCACTTTTCCGAAATTTTGTGTGGTTGACATATATAGTCTATATTGTATCCGGATCTATGTCTCGTAGAAATATTACGATGTCCAAAGTATGGATCAAATCGGTTACTGCCTTCGAGAGTTATCATGCGAACCATTTTAGCGAAAACTTTTGAAATTTTGTGGGGGAGGTATCCGATGGAGTGGCCGATATGGCTCATCTTAGCACTTGTTTTAATCTTGCGCAAAATATTACGACTGGCAAATTTTGGATAGAAATTTTTTATCCGTTGGAGAGTTATCGTGCGCTGCCTCCACTATACATGGCGGCTTAGACGGTTTTTACAGCTTTCGGGTCATTTTCTCAGGAAGTATGGACTGAAAAAGCTTGTACCGTCGTAAAGGAGGCGACGAATACAAGTTGCTACAAGAAAAATCAAAACGATTTGAGAGGGGGGTCTTAAACTGCACTTTTCCGAAATTTTGTGTGGGGGTACTCGAAGGAGTGGACCGATATAGTCCATATTCGAACTTCATCTATATCTGGTAGAAATATTACGATGTGCAAAGTATGGAGCAAATCGGTAAGTCCCTTCGGGAGTTGTTTTTGTGAAAAATGTTTAATTTTTGTGGGGGAGGAACCCGACGGAGTGGACCAATATGGCCCATCTTCAAACTTAAACTAAGTTTGGACAAAATATTACGAAGGCCAAATTTTGGACCAAATCGGTTATTCCTTTCGAGAGTTCTCGTGCGCTCCAGCCAGCCAGCCCAGACAGACGGACGAACATTGCTAAACCGACTCCAAATTGTCTGAAACGGATTTCTCCCAAACATACATGGGGTCTAAAACAATTATTTCGATAAGACACATAGCATAAATGCTGAGGGTATAAATATTGATAGTTTTTTGCCATATATACGTCAAAAATGGTTTAAAGTCTCTCGCTTAAGAACAAGCCTATAGATAGAGCGTACAGTCTTATCACCTTTTTGTGGACGGGACACAGAATGCTCAGGTTCCAATCGCCGGGTACGTATTATTCCTGCCATATGGTGCTAACTTGCTGATGGATACACATTATCAGCGTGTCGCTTCCGGTTTTGAACAGCCCGGCTGGTCGGTTTATTGATGTATTTAACTCATATTGGCCGAGCGGAGTTTAGATCTTTTGTATCTTCTTCGTCTTCGCTAGTATTGGAAACCAACAGTTTGGAAAAGCGCTCTTTCCATATCCTAATTACACGGTCTGTATCTGTTACCAAATTACCTTACCTTTCTCTGCAGCAGGATGTGCCTGTACCAAAGCCATCAGTTTGCTGTTTCACTCTTTGGTACACGCAGAGAAAAAAATATGTTTGATCCAACAATATTCCAAGAGCAAAATATGTATTGTTAACATATTGTTGGATTCCTTATGTAGTATTGTGAATCCAACAATCGTTTTTGTTAAATCCAAAAATAGTTTGTGTCAACTTAACAATATTTTTCTCTTTTCTCTTTTCTCTTCTCTCGCTATTCGATGCCGTGTTGAAAAAACAATTTTGGTGAGTTGTGGTGTTTGTATGGCATGCTGCCTTTATCTTTGTTTTTGTGTGTAGGTATACCAACAATGAGATTCTTGTTTTTATTTGTTTCATTCTTCTTCTTTATTTCATTCTTCTTTCCTTTTCATGTTTGTTATGGTGTTTAATTATTCCTTATGTTGTGGTGGCTGCTTGTGGTTTTTTGTTTGCCTTTGTTGTCAGCTAAAGTAGCAAACCATGTATTGCGTTCATCAATGCTCGTAATATTATACGCGATATTTATATCAAAGTTGTGTGGAAAGTGTATATGAGAAGTATATACACTCAAATCAAAAAATTTAATATCTGGTTTTCAGGGCTGGCAATATGTTTTGTAAAAAAATTAGAGTATGATTGTTCCTACAATCGGTATTGTTAACGATTTTTACAATATTGCGGAAATTCGAAAGTTGTTTTTGTTTTCTATGTTCGAAACAAAAGATGGTATTTTTGGATTAGGATTACAATGTTTGTACAAAACAAACACATTTTTGGAACCAAAATAGATATTTTTGTTCCAACAAAACCGAAAAATATTTTTTCTCTGCGTGTAGAATTTTCGAACTTCATTCTGGCTCCTGTACATCTCACACTCCTACTTTTCCATTTCTCTCTTTTTTCCTGCGGATAAGACGTTTCCCTTCTCTCCTTTTCTCCCGATACCTCTCTGGTGCGCTTTGCCTAGCTTGGGAATTGGCATTTTCACTCCCACTCTTATTTTTAAACCCCGAGTACTCGCGAGTGCTCCCAAATAAAACAAAAGAGTGGAGAGTAAACTTCATTTAAAACTCGTACTCTTCGAGTACTCCCACGCAGGTACTTTTCACTCGCGAGTAAAAACGAGCAAATCGGACTCTATGCTCGCACTCTTCGAATACTCACACTCGCAAATCGGAGCTCTGTCCTACATTTTGTTAAGAAGTTCCTTTCCTTATTTCCCAAGGAATTTCTTTATTTCTAAAGTCAATGTGGCGACGAAAATCATTTTTTTCTGTATCATGACAAACACTCGGGGAAGTGTGTCTGGTATCCTTACGACATGACAAAGTTATTTGTGTAGTCTTTGGTCGGATCTACATGCTCATAAAAAAATATGAAACAAAATCATGCAATTAACCTTCAAAAATTGTATTCGAAAAATGTTGAGTTATTTGGTTTGAGTCACAACGCCGCGCCTATGTTTACATTAACTAAAAATCATACAATATTTAAACAAAAAGTTGCCCCTTTTCCTATAAGTACTCGTAAATGCCAACTAAATATTTATCTCCAATGCTAAAATAGTGGAATGAAAACACTCATTTGATTGAAAACCCACCAACAGACGTCAACACACAATGCATAACTTATGACAGAAAAATAACCGCAATACATATTCTAAAAATAGAAAGTGTGATTTTGTAATCAAAATCCCCAAAACGACCAGCATTCACAAGTTGCATTCGTGGTATCGTGTAAATCACTTGAAAACGCTTTGCCACAAAAAGAGCATAAAAATGACTAAACGTAACTATACACCGAACACAAGGAAGAAATACTGCAGGATAACAAATAAAAACTGCAGATTAAATATTTATTTGCAAAGAGCGGCTATGCCACACAGAGGGCCACACCAAGAGCGTGAGGGTACAACGAACGAGGTGGACGAATGAATACAACAAGAATGAGTGGGTGGGTGACTGAAGTATCCTTAGGCAAATGTGAATGCGGCAAAAGAGGCAACCTTGATCTCAACATGGTACTCATGGCAGAAATACGCACCTTCACCCCACATCCACAACAAAGGCATTGTGTTATGACAGTCACCTTCGTATAGGCATTTCATAGTCACACAAAGTCCAATGGACAGCCATAGACATACATTCACATGTGAACATATGTATGTACATATGTGCGAAAGTGACATACAAGCTTTGTTGTATGCTATGGGTAAAAATCCTTTTTATAGCATTTATAAATGAAAGTCAAACAGACATATGACTTTTAAGGGGGCCACAGCGAGCACACACATACACTCAGTAGTCACACATATCCCTCGTGTGTGTTGGAAAAATCAAAAATTCAACAAGTTGTTAGCTGACTTCTCTTCAGCTTATACATTTTGTGTCGGTCTATGTTAGACATGAACGAACATTGAATAAGGTCTTAGTTGTGTAGAAACTGTTGCTTGGAAATACTTTTAAATGCTCACCCACACAAACAGAGGAAAGTGAATCTGTTGTATTCATCATGGTCTAATGACCTTCATTTATTTTATCATTCTCTTCTTGCCCGATTCTGGGTAAGGAAATTGCCCGCACATCTATGCTTTCCCTTCCATCGTTTTGTTAGTCCTTCGCCTTCGCCTTTTGTCCTTGTTCAGTTTTCATGGTCCCTTTGAAGAGCAAACAAACGAACAAAACACAGTTTTTCTGCTGTTGGTTAAGTATCCGTTTTCTTTTCTCGCTCTCTCTCTTTCTCTTTCTATTCTCCCCTTCGAAATTTCTTGTCAGAAGAGGAAATATTTCAAGTATTCTGTTTCAATAATGGTTTGCTAAGGTAAAATGTGCGAAAAATACCTGGGCTTATGCCATTGTTAATAAAAGGATGAAGATGATGATGAGTTCTTCAACAAGAGTATCTCTAATTGCATAAGTATGCCTTTGTGCATTTTTTTTTGCAAAAGAGACTAGAATTACAACAAAGAACAATAAAGATTTTCCAGTAGAGAACAAATAATGAAATATAATAATATATAACTGTCTTTAAGACATTAGTGAGAAATATTAATTTGTTATATATCGTCATCTGGAAAACCCAAAGGCGTAACTAAAAAAACATAAGTTTACAGGAGAAGAAAAAACGTTATAAAATGAAAACTGTTTTATAAATATCAATCTTATGAGGCTGAACACTTTGGGCATTATCAATCAGTTATGAGTAAGCAATGACACCCAAACCGCGGAAACGCTTTGTTTTGGAACAACATTTGCAATGCTTCCTGATTTTGGAAATTCCATTTCTTGCTTTGTTAAAGGTAGAAGCTTGAAATTTGCAAGAGCTTTATGTATCAGATTCAACCAAAAAAATTCATTTTGGTTTTGTTTGAGTTATGTCTTTGAGTATTTCATGTGACGATATGTATAAAGGTTGCTTACATTTTCACATGTTCCTCACGCATTTAATTAATTCAGGATAACAATCCTAGAAGGCATTTCTCTTGTTTTTTGCTTTCCCCTTTATAAAAAATTTATTATCTTCTTAACGTTAAATAAAATAAAGACCCTAACGAAACTAAAAGCGATTTTTTCTAAACGATGAATTTTACTTCAAATTAAAGCAATCCCCGGCCATAAGTCCCTCCGCAATGTTTCTTCCTTGCCCATGGCATAATTGTTTTTTTTTTTCTTGTACTTCAAACAATAGCAGCCTTAAGACGTTTAATTTTAATTAATAAAATATGATTTTTTACTGCTACCTTTGATTTATCCACCACCCGCTCGCTCATTGATTAGATGTTTTCTTGAGTGAATCTGAGACCAAGGAAAGGAACGAAACAACAATTGAAGCCACAAAAATATGAACTTGCTAAAGCTCATTAGCACCAACAAATTACTTTTTTTCGTTATTGGTGGCGTTGTCTTGCCTCCATCCAAGAAATTCTTTGGAGCATCGCCCCTTGGCTTGTTTAAGTTTTAACCACCGAATTTGTTTTTTTTTACTTCATCTTTCGACCGCAAAGGCGTATTTCGTTTCGCTTTCAATGAGTTTATTTTCAGTTTTACTTCATTTCGATTTTTTGTTGTTATTGGTGCGATTTTTGTTGTAGCGGGGTTTTGTATTCTTGGCCAAAAACATGAAACGAAAATCATTTTCTGCTTATATTTTTTCTTTCTTTCATTGACGAACATGAATTGCGTGAGAATAGCAGTCGACAGACAATACCAACCGTTAAAATATGAAGAAGTGAAACTGTGGTCTAGTCGGCCCTAACTTGACTTATTTTCAAGAGCATGTCTGTCGGCCCGTCACATGTTTTTGATTTCTTCCTTCTTTTGTGTAATGTAACGATTTTGTCTTGTTTTCTTCTTTTTATTAATAATGCTAAATTCTATTGTTTAGTTTTTTTTTTTTTAAGTTGGCTGTAATACTTGGTATGGAAAATTAGTGAATGGTGGTGGAGAAGGGGAAACCACAAAAATATCAACAATGTCCGCTTTGTTTTAAATTCTCAAGCACGAGATCACTGAACTTTTCTTTGCACAACCGTGTAGCGTTTCAAAGAAGATACATTACATCTTCATTAAATCTCCTTTCCTGAGTGGTAGTACTGAGAATCTATTTTGCAGGGAAAACATGTACCACCCCACTGAAAAGCATTAAAAATCCTCCACCATTTGAAACCATTTTTCTTTTCCAAAACGTAAGTTTGTCGTCAACAAAAAACAAAACAACAATCTATTCAATTCCACAGACATCTAAAGATACATGAATAGCCATTGCCCAGGGCAAACTTAATGCAATTTTTATTTCCTAAAAGAAATACAATTTGTATATGTCCGTGTGTTGGTTGTATCAAACATTTACAATTGAGTATCAATTTGAATATTCTACAGGTAAAGTAAAGGATAGTCGATAAAGTTATCAACCATCCTAAAGCAAAACAGGATGAAACAGTAAAATGATAGAACAAAAGTTTATTTTATTTCACAAAAAAAAATAAATTGAATTTTATTGCACAATGACCAATAAAGAAATACGAAACTAAAAATCGAAAAAACAGTAAGGAAAGAATCAAAGACGGACTAAAACGACTATCGTACACCATTTTGAAAATTTTCTTCCAAATTCTATTAAAAATTTGGACTTACGTTTAATTTGAATGATGTGACATACGAGTATGTATGTGAGCAATATTTGAAACTATTATAAATAATAAATAATAAATCCTACTTCAGCATTGGTATATAAGTCGCGAACAGCAATGAATAATATTTTCATCGGATCCAAACCTCAGCCTTTGTGCAGATTATATATAAAAAGGGACTGAAGCCGTTGTTTATGTTTCATATGAGTTCCGTCCAAATCGCATCAATATATCTATCGGAAAACATGTTTTATGTAACAGCTCAGTCAGAATTGACGTGCATCAACAATTTTGGCAGAGAGTCAAAAATTCGAAGGAGAGGTTAGCAACATTATTCCAACTTGACTTCACATTGGAAGAACTATTTAGTTGGTGACCGTAAGTTTTTTTTACCTCTTAAAGGTAATTATGTCAGGAAGTATGGATTTGTCATCGAAAACATACCGTCATAATAGGGGTCGCAAGGACTATTGCTGTAAACATTTAAAAACGAGCCCAGTCTCGAGGAGATACCCGAAAGAGTCGATCCATATAGTCCATATTAGAACATTATCTTTGGACCAAATCGGTTGCCCCCTTCGACAGTTGTAGTGTGCACCATTTCAGCGAAACTTGAACCGAAGGAGTGGACCGATCGACTCATCTTCGAACTTGATGTAAGTTTGGACAAAATATTAGAAGGGACAAAGTTTGTTTAATCCGCCCGAGAGTTATAGTACGCACTGATCAGCAAGATAGGACGACAGACAGACGGACGGACCAATCACCGCTTCAGATAGCTGCGCACCATTGCCTCAGATGCTTGGGTACCTGAAATAATTTTCCGGGACGTTAGCGCAGCTGCAGATGCTTGATACACTCCTGTTGGTGGAATACCCGAAATTAAATCAACTTTCTCAGCACAGGCATCGGGATTAGCAAATGAGTATGAGCGGCATAAACGAAAAAAGTCGCTAGACCACCTGAATCAATGCAACATTCTTACGGGATAAAGTAAATTGTGGGCAATGGTTAAATCACTCTCGAATCCGAGAGGGTCGTGACAGTGACGGATGCGGAGAGACGCACATGTTATTTTAACCGGTAATTTATAGACCACCCCGAGAGTTACAGGGCGAAGAGGAGTGTGATACGCCACATAAGAGCCCTCTCAGCCGGGAGGTAGCACCACAAGTTACGATGAGCAGATGTCATCCGAAACGCAAAATCATCCAAATTGGGCCCAGACGATATCTCAATGGTTATGCTTAATCCACTGGATGAACCTTTAGGGAAGACTTCTTTCCAACCGTGTATGAAACGTTGGATAACACTGCTCAACAAAATTGAAAAAGTTGAATGTTTCAGACGAAGTTGCAGTTGTGTCTAGATGAAATCGGCGAGTTATTTTCAAATCCGGTCCCGGTTTTTCTCCATCAGCTCTTTTTTTAGGTTATGGCCGAATCATGGGGGCTATGAACTTTATATTATACATTTGAATACTGGATTATATAGTAGACACCCTAAGCATATCCGGAGTACCATATGAAGATCCTATGACTTCGCCCGATGACGTAATTACAGCTTAAAGTACTAAAAATATGCAATTTTTACAAGGTCCGTCGTATATTTTCTATATTTTTTTGATATATACTCACCATAACTATTTCAAAAACGATTTGTATCGAGCGTACAACATCTCCTTAATATATTAATGTCGAAAAACCCAAAAAAAATGTTTGTTTGTATCCGAAAATAACGAAAGTCTGGGTTAAACACGTAAAACCCGATTTTGAGCTATATCTCAAAAACAAGAGCTGATGGAGAAAAACCGGGACTTCGGTTGAAACAAAAGTCCTGTTGACCAGTGTAATCAATTATACAATGTGTGAAAGCCATTCCTTTGTGACATTCAGAAATAAGAAGCGTACGAACTGGAAGTGAACCAGGTAGTTCGTCAGACGTGAAAGGGAACTGTTTAACCTCTACATTGTAATTGTACGATTATGGTGTCGGGTCCTACCGTCGCACAGTGCGAAATTTGGGAAGTTTAGTGGAACTTTAAGGGATTTTCAAAGTACATGAAATTAATTAAACTTTTATTGAATTCGTTAGCTAAGTACTCCACTGCAAATGGTCCATACTCAGTTTGCCGATTTACTCCACGAAACGACTAAAAAATGCACTTAAAGTTGCACTTTTGTTTAATAATTTTTTTTTGTAAGAAATGTATTTTTGATTCATTAAAAAAATGGAGTGGCGCGGACAAATGGTAGTCAGTATGGCATGATTTATATTTCTTAATATTTTACAAAACAATTATGATATTTTACACTGTAAAACAATGCAAAAAACCCTTATTGTTTTCGTGCAATTTTAGTCGGAAAGAAGTGATTTTTTGAAGTTTTCAAAATTATAATTTTTTATTTTCCGTGGACATTTCAAAAGTGAGTTCCGTATATTCACGTGTTAAAATATATATAATCTGAAAGATTGGATTCTCCTCTGTTCGCAAAACTATACAACTGCTGCGGTATCGCGCGGTCTTTGGAGATATTCAAGATTTTCTAAAAAGACTTCGGGAAATTCATTCAGTTGCATTTTCCAAAAGTGGAAGGTAAACACGACAATGAACGCCATTGTTGACTGTGTTTTGAAAAAATGGACTCACTAATTCTACAATGATAATTTCTGTAAAATTAAGAAACCTCTCGCAATTTTTCATAGTTTTGACCTCTAAATCAGCGTCGCCCATAATATTTCCATCAATACTACAGCATATGTGTATGCATGGGTGAAAAAAAACAACAACCACATGATATTCATCGTTTGTTTATTTACACGTACACTGTACGTGAGAGAGAAAAGCAAATGCAAAAACAACTCAGTGGGCGCCCTCACTATACTTCTTTGCAAAGACAGCTCGTCCCTGCTCTAAATGTTGGTGATTTACATATAGTGCAACATCTTTAGATGCTGCGGTGCAAATATCAAAATACGTTAAAAATTGTAATGCAGTGCAGATCTGAACTTGATCTGAAAGACATTATTAACACAATTAATGGTACAGACCTGCTGAATGGACCAATAAACATAATGGATACAAATGAAAACAAAAAATATTGACATTTTACTCCTTAATAGATGTGTAGGGTTGTGGGGCTTCAGCCAGAAGTGGACCTATGTTGACAGCTTTTGTGTGAGGAGGTTTTTTATTCGCTAACATCTTAAAATTTACATTTGCATCAAAATCGGCTGCAATTTTTGTCTTTAACCTTTAAAATACCCAATATGAGGGAACCCGGCAAAAATATTTTGTACATAAGTTTTTCTATCCGCTGAAAACTCAAAATACCAATTTGTATTAAAATCGATTGAAAAATGAATGTAGCACGTAAAAACGGCAGCCGCCGTTACATGAGCGCTACAGGAAACCGCGAGTCTATGTGGCCCAATTTGAGCCCCACACTGTCCACTAATATAAGAAACATTTGTGCAAAATTTTAGGAATCTACACCTTACCTTTTCCTTTAAAAGTTATTAGTAAAGTTCCGCTAAAGTGCTCATATTTTGCACTGTGCGTCGACGACATGCACAGGTTAAATATCTACGTAGCTGATTTATTACAGCTATTTCATCTGAGGAATATAGACGGTTGAAATGAGGCTCCCCCTGAACATATTGGTCGATGGTGTCCTGATTTCGACCACTAACTATTTGGTGTAACGTAGCATGTTTAAGTAGTTCGCCCAGGCTACAACTATTTGCGACAAGATCAGAAGTTTCTAACGTCGCTGGCCGACATCACTTAGGTTGCTGACAAAGAAATCTTTCGTGATCTCGTACAAAGCAATAGACGGGCTGTGATAAGCTATGCGACGACAATGTTTTATGCACACAGTGGAAGAATACTCAAACCTGCCTGAATGTGTGTATTGTGTATTGAGAGGGCACGACACGCTGATTTTTTTAACTGACCAGCTAAATTCACTCATCTGTTATACTTAAAGCTTAGGAAATAAAAACAAAAAATATTTAAAAACCAAGTGAGAAAAGGCTATAGTCGGTACGGGGCCGACTATGCGATACCCTACACCACTACCTCTGTGCATAATCTTTTCACTCGAAAACATTTATTTTAGGGAGATACGAAAGTTTTCACCTATCTGGCTTTTATACCAATTGACTTAAGGCGAACTGAACCAAAATAATTAATATTTAATTTTATATTTGACTATCGACATCACCAACATCAATATGCTTCTATCTCTGTGAGAAAATTTTGTGATGATCCGATCAAAATTCCCACCAGTACACTATGGGTCAAACAGCCCATTTTACTGGCTAAAAGTCAGATTTCGAACTTTGTATTTTCACTTATTTTGTGTTACTTTCTTGTAAGAAACACTTCAAATATAATAAAAATAGATTTTGTTTTTGTATGAGAAATTTTACCGTTACATAGCAGGCTGCCAAATATGTATTATCCAAATATCTTTAAAAACTTGTAGACGAAATATGTTTACTTGTATACGTTCGGGGTGAAACAAAATCACAATATTAACATAAGTAACGATTTGATTAGAAAGTATTCGATATCTATTTATCAAAAATGCTCTCCTATCATCATTTATGTGTATAAATAGTTATTAATTGGGTGTTAACTTTGAATTTTCGAAGAAAGTAGAACATTTTGATGTTATGTACGCTTTTAAAGTCTCGGCAACGTTCGGCAATGAAAGTGTAAATTGAAATTGGTTCATTAACTCGTGCCGAATGCAGAAAATTTTATGTGATTTTGCGTAAATTTGCTCGACAAGAATTATACAACTTTTTTTAGGTTACCATATTTTCCATAATATTGTTTTTTTTTTTTAAGTCAGGGTTAAACCTCTTACCAAATAATGTTAGCCAAATTGGAGTCTACGGCATTCTGTTGTGTTCTAAAGTCAAATTATTTACAAATCTTTTATAAATATATACAGTTATAGTCCAAATATGTCACATCATATTGTTGGATTTTCAAGGTACTAATTTTAAGGCATATTCACATTAAAACTAAAACGAAACACAACAAAAAAAGGTTCTGGACATATCGAAAGTCGATGCCTTCAAGTCTGTAGACAAAAAACAGACCTTCCAGGTTTTGTCCCCAAAGGGTTAAGGTACAAGTTGTGTATTTGGTCCATAAAGGGTTAATTTTTTGGCCCACGTTATTACATTTTTCTCCCTGAATCTAAAAACGCTATATTAACTTAAACCAAATACTTGTTTTAACTTTAAGACTTTTGGCCAATAAAATGGCCCGTTTGACCTATAGTGCAGTGGTGTGATTGCAGAAAAAGTGAAAAAAGGGATGTATTAGAGATGTACTATTGCGATATCTCTATTATTTGACCACCTACGCCAACCTACTTTGCATAATTTTAAAGATGGGAATTTCTACATTCTTAGTCAGGCTTTGCTTTTAGATGCTCCCCAACCAAAGGTGTGATAGTCGTCATTATTAGTAAAATCGCAAAAATGAAAAGTTGGGTTCTATTAGCGACTATTGCGATATCTTCGTTGTTTGACCACCTACGACAACCTACGTTACATCGTCGTAAAGGTGATATTTTTTGGTTTTTATATACCCCTTATAGACGCTGAGATATTTGCTTTGGAATAAAATGTTGACTTTTTCTCCAAATAATTTTTTGCTCATTCCGACCCCTAAATATTATCCTCTGTGAGACCTCAATTGACCCTCGAAATTTCGTGACGATCCGATCCAAATTGCGACCTGAAGCGTGATTTCCAAAAAAATGGAAAAATGGGATGTATTACCGACTATTGCTATATTTCCGTTAGTCGGTCACCTACGCCGACCTAGTTTGCATCATTGTAAATATGGGATCTTCTACTTTCATAGTCAGGCTGTGCATTTGGAACGTTTCCAACCAAAATTGTGATATTCGTCATTATAATTAAACTCGCAAAAATGAAGTTTTGGGTTTTATTTGCGACTACTGTGATATCTTCGTTGTTTGATTACCTACGATAACCTACTTTACATCATTAGAAATGTAATATTTTCTACTTTCATTGTCATTTTGTGCTTCTGGTATACCCCATATAGAAGCTGATATATTAGCTTTGGAAAAAAAAACGTTACCTTTTTATATAAACAATTTTTTGCCCATTAAGACTCCTAAATATTATCCGACCATTACCAAAATCAATAGGCTTCTTCCCCTCCGGGACCCTCATCAACACCCAAAATTTGGTGACGATCCGATCAAAATTGCGAACTGTAGCGTGATTACAAGGTTTAGATGGACAGACGGACGGACGGACACACATAGCCAGATCGACTCAGCTCGTCGAGGCATTCATTTTGGTATATATAAGAATGGGTCTACGACCATTATTTCGATGCGTTACAAATTTTTTGGCCAAAACCAACTTATAATACCCTCCCCCACATATTGGTGTAGGGTATATTTAAATAACAGCGAAACAGGGCTTAAATTGACAGATAATTGAAACATCTCGGAATATCAGTAGGAGTCGCGCAGTTATGTCATAGTTTTTCACAATGAGATAGAATATCGTACAGACATCCTCGACGGATACAATCGAGTGCTTCGGAAGCTGATAAGATGGGACATTTCCAAAAAATGTGAATAACGTCAACATTTCTTATAAAAATCTTGATGTTTTGTTCAATAAAATGATTTTTCCGCCAACAAGTCTGTCGTTTAGAGGTTTCAAAATATAGACTGAAAGAAAATTCGGCGTTAATATTTCAACAATTCGCGAAAATAAACTAATTGTTCTATCCTGATGACCAAAAATAAATGCCTATTTTACATAGTACTATCGGGAAAATGATCAGAAAATCATTTCGAAGAGCTACAAACATATTTTTTCTGTGTTTGATACGGAACATCATAGACTTTAAATCCCTACAAGATTAAAATGTTAGATTCATTCTTTTTTGGGATAAATACTCGTAAGCGAACATTAAAAAACTTCAGTAGGCCTATTCTGTAACTTTTTAACAATTTTACTCATTGTTTATTTTACCACAATTCCATTTGTTTGTTTTGTCGTTGTTACAAACACAAAAGAAATTTTAACAACTTTTGAATCGATAAAAGTTACAGAATTCCTACACAGGTTTTCTATTCTACTGACGTGGAGTGTATATTCGCATTTCTATAAAACTGTTCAACTTCAAGTTTAAATTTTTTGAAAATATTGAAAAAAATCTAACTTTGATACAACTTTCAACGATATGAAGAAATGAAGATAATAGTTTTAAATCAATATTTCAAAAATACTAGTATTGAAGAACTACTGTTGAATAAATTTACAATGACTTTTAACTAATTAAGGACAAATGGTGAACTAATTAATCTTCTGTTATCCACAAGAGAGTTTAATTCAACCAGCAATTTTTTGGAAATTCATTTTTAAAATGTCATTCTTTAATTGATTTGAAATGCTTAGAATGTACTAGTTGTAGTTGCAAAATTTTTCATCTTTGTCCTTTGTTACTGTCATATATCAAGAGACATTACAAAAATTTAAGGACATCATTTCATACAGAAACAAGTAAGAACAGACTATAGTCGGACGGGGCCGACCATGTGATACCCTATACCACTATCCCTGTGCACTAGCTTTCCGGGCTAGCTGTTATAAGATGTGCATTAGAAATTTTACCAATTTTCACACAAAAGTTTTGATCAATTTAACCCGCTAAATATTATCCGATCATACCGTTGACTTGCACGCTACTTCTTCATCTCAAACCAAAACTACGTTTAAAATTTCGCGCCGATCGGACTATTATTGCGACCTACAGAGCGGCTACAAAATCGAGCAAAAATTTTGTTTTTGGTCCATTTCATCCCTTTAACATTTCACGATCATCGCCAAAAACTAATCAGTTCTATTCTGGTCCAAACCCGACCTCCATACTAAATTTCGTGACAATCGGTCCATAATTGCGGCCTCTAGCTTGATTACAATTTTTAATGGACGGACAGACGGACGGACGGACGGACGGACACACATCGCTAAATCGCTTTATCTCGTCGAGATATGAAGTTTGGTATACCACATGAGGGGTCTACGACGAATATTTTTGGGAAAACAAACTTATTATACCCTTTTCCACATTGTGGTATAGGGTATAAAAACTACGAGGACAAATGTGGCTAATAACTAAAAATTTAAGGATACGTTTTGTACTAAGTAGCATGATTAAAAATGTCACTAAGATTTTTACAGCTCCTTAAAAGTTATATTTGTTTATCACAAAAGAATATGAAATTTTCAATGAAAGCCAATAACCGAATAAACTCATATAAACTTTTTTGAACACACTAGAAAATAGTGTAGTCAATGCCTCATATGCAGTGTTACAAGCACTTGAATGTATATGCTAACGTTTGCGGTTGTACTTGTCCAGGATGTTAGCCACAAACTTACAAAGGAAACATAATTTATGTGGGTTTGAAACACTGGTATCCAATTGCAATCAAAGGTTAAATGTCTCTCGAATTTATGTGGGTCGGTGTGAATGCGGCTGGCTATTGCTTTTGGACTGAAGAGTTTAGAGATGTTATAGAAAAAGGGTTATATTTGGAAGAAAATATAGTTAGTAAAGGATAATATAACGTACATCACTTTTAGGTTAGATTCATATTTTTTTAAACAGAATTTTTATACGTATTTTCTTTAAATATCAGGTAAAAATCAATAACTTAGGAAATTGTTATACACAGACTCGTAAAAAATAATTGTAATTATATATACGAGTATGTATATGAACAATCTATGTTTGATTTAACAATATTTTGAGGACACAATTGGTCCGTTTTTAGAAAATGTAAGAATCTACTATTATCGCAAATTTCAGATTTCTTAATTTAAAAAATAATAGATTCTCGCAGATTCTGGAACAGAGCAAATATTGCAAGGAACAAAATATCGACTACAAAACCAGGCACAGAAGTCAAAACAAACATCAATCAAAGTGACATTGGCAATAGTTCAAAATACACTTGTTACCCTTTATCGTTTTCAGTAGACCTCAAATAGGATGGTTTCTATTGTTAGCATTGGACCGAAAACTCCAGAAAGAAACAATAGTTCACTTACCATTTTCTACTCTACATGCATGGCATTATGGGTATCCTGCAAAAGAAACAAACAAAAACACAATTATTAGGAAGAAGTTTTGTAAAACATAAATGTATGTATCTAAAAATTTTGTAAGGACAACGGCATAGTTTTTTTGTGAAATAACTGCAAGAAAGAGAAGCTTTTAATTGCCAATGAAAATTATTTTTCTTAATTGAGAAATTAAATGGAACAAAGGAAAATTAAAACAGTTTTTTATGAAGAATTTTAAACAGTACAGAAGCAATTAAGTTTAAAATGAATGGAACTAGAAAAGTTATGTTCAACTCTACACTTGGCAATTAAGATGTTGGGATATTACTTTTTGTATAAAAAGTCTTAAAAATTTGGGCGTTTCTTTATGTAACGATTCCTGCAAAACTCATCGAAATAATCTTCAGTTCGAACAGTCCTTGACACAAGTACAGTTGCCACTTCAATTCGCTTTATTAGCTGAAACAAACTGCCTCACAATTGCCAAAATGGTCCGACGAAAATATATGAAAACAATTCTGTACTGAATATTAATACAAATAAAGCTAATCCCTATTGTTAACCTTAACGTTCCACACTCTTAAATTGTTTTAAGCAATCTTTATTAAAGATTTAACCATTTCGTCCTGTTCTGATAGGTATTCGCCATTCAAGCATCTACAAATTCCTGAACGTATACCATCATACATAACACAAAATGAGAGAGAAAAAAGAAAGAAGAAGAAAACTCAACACTAAAAGGCGATTATATTCGTTAGGAACTTTGTGATTAGACTGAAGTATGTACTCTTATTTGTACCGTTTACGGTTTTACTAGCGACCCCACCCATACCGTACTTGTAGACGTGCAAATAAGAGCACAATCATCGTGTTGGTCATGTTAAATCACGTGAAAATTAAAAGCAAACAGTGCGAACAGAGTGCGTGTTTTAACTGTGGTACTTTCATGGCACGCAGACAGACGGACGGACATATGTTCTAATCAACCACTGAACCATTAAGTCGGAAATTAAACTTGACTTTTCTTTCTGTTCTCTTCGTTTTGTTTGTTCAGCAGAAATCCGTTTGAAGTTGAACTAGAAGTGCGTGAAACAAGCTTTAGTTTTGTGCACAGTGTAAAAAATAGAAATGAGGGATGAATATATAAAAATAAGTTCAGACATTGATGTCAAGTTGGTGGTTTTCCCGCTACTTGTGGTGATTTTTGACGTACAAAATCGAGCGATTTTTTATTTTAAATCGCTACAGTAGCGATTTTGGCTTTTAAGGT
This sequence comes from Musca autumnalis, assembly GCF_047663935.1. Classification (NCBI taxonomy): domain Eukaryota; kingdom Metazoa; phylum Arthropoda; class Insecta; order Diptera; family Muscidae; genus Musca; species Musca autumnalis. Next base: position 1,130,901 of record NW_027411755.1, on the reverse strand, counting down.
ACCAAACTTATGATCATATCGGTTTCAGCATTAATTTTGGGACACAATGGGGTTGTGTCTCCGACCCTTTTTTTTTAAATATGTTATATCCTGAAAACTGATGACTATGTCCACAGCTTGAGGAAAGTAGTACGGTTAATTCTGAGTGATACATCACAATTTGTTTCCCTGAAGTCTCCTGAGAAATTCTAAAAACGAACAAGAGAAGACGAATCATTGTGCATCATGATAATGCGAGCTCTCACACATCGATTCAAACCAGCGTCTTTTTGACCGGACAAAACGTAGAATTGATGGGTCATCCACCGTACAACAATGACTTGGTACCAATGACTTCAAAAACAAGTGTGGTCAACCGTTTTCATCTCCAGAAGATGCTGCTGAAGCGTTCAAAAACCATGTTTAGGAGGTGTATCAATCGGAATGGAAACAAGTAAAAAAGTATCAGTCGGACTTGCCAACAGAGATATACCCTCAGCCTGTGTATATTGAAACAATTTTTTCCCAAAAAAACATATGTATGTAGGGGTTTTTAAAAATTTTGGGCATTTGAGCCGACAAAAATATTCATTAGGATTAGAAATCAAAAGTTTTGCGGAGGAAATACTAAAAGGAATGGATCTACATTGACCATTATGGAAGTGGATCTCCAGCCACTACATATGGTGCCATAGGGGGTTTTTACACCCTTCGGAATGTTTGCTCAAGAAGTATGAATTGAAAAACGTTTACCATCGTAATTGAGGCAGCGAATGCAAGTTGCTTCAATAAAAATGAAAGTGATTCGATAGCAGGTCTTAAAGTGAACTTATCCGAAATTTTGTGTGGGAGGTACCGGATGGAGTGGACAAATATAGTCCATATTTTAACCTGATCTATATCTAGCAGATATATTAGGATGTGTACAGTATGGACCAATTCGGCCACTCCCTTGAAGAGTTACCGTATGAACAAATTTTCCGAACATTTTTGAACTTTTGTGTGGGAGGTACCTGAAGGAGTGGACCGATATGGCTTATCTTCAAACTTAAACTATGTTCGGACAAAATATTACTAAGGCCAAATTTTGGACCGAATCGGCAGATCCGATAGAGAGATCTTGTGCTCCAACCACCTCACACGGTGTCATAGAATTTTTTGCGACTTTCACTAATGAAGCTTGTACCACCGTATGGAGGGCAGTCAATACAAGTTGCTAAAACAAAAATCAGAGCGATTCGAGAGATGGCTCCAAACTGAACTTTTCCGAAATTTTGTGTGGGAGGTACCCGAAGGAGTGGGTCGATTGAGCCTATATTGAAACATTATCTAACTCTGGTACACATTTTACGATGGGAAAAGTATGGACCAAATCGGTTACTCCCTTCAAGAGTTATCGTGTGCACAAATTTTCCGAACATTTTCGAACTTTTGGGGGGGAGGTACCGGAAGGACTGAACCGATATAGCCCATCTTCGAACCTAAACTAAGTTTGGGCAAAATATTACGAAAGCCAAAATTTGAACCAAATCGGTTCATCGGTTCGAGAGTTATCGTGCGCACCAGCCAAACGGACAGACAGACGGACGGACATTGCTCAATCGACTCCAAATTGTCTGAAACACATTTCGTCTAAAACCATTATTTCGATGAGGCACATTTTGCCCGTATGAAATGTATATACCCTCGTTAGCATAAATGCTGAGGGCATAAAAAGTGCTTCAGCAATTGGTTTGAGCGCATGAAAAAGTGTATAAATCAACAATAAAACTATTTTTGATGGTAAATATTCGAGTTTTCATTGTTAAGTCAGAAACTTTTCTGGTTCCCTTCGTATTTACAAATTGCTTTGATAGGGGCGATAATAAATCCTAAACAGCATCATTGGCCGAAATAATCCGACAAAGACCGTTAGAAAAGAAAGTTTACAGACAAAAGCTGTTGATAAATTTAAAATTCTGAATGAATAACTCGGTTTGACAATGGACCCGAATGATAAAGCATGAAGTCTACGACGGGCCAGCAACGCGGACCCGGGTGTGCTAGTTTCAAATAAAAAACCAGCTTGAGCCAGGCTGGGATTTGAACTCATGTCCTCGGAAACATATGAAGATGTTATCACGACGTGTTAGCGTTAAAAGCCAAACTCGTAATTTCTAAAGGCAGCGCAAAAAGCGTTTGTCGTGGAAGCCATGCAGGTTGAATGGGAAAAAGCTCATCACTGCAGAAAGCACATAATATTTGAAAAATCAAAGTTCGATGGCAAAGCTTGCAGCCTGTTTATGTATGTTAATAAGAAATTGAATTTGTACGAAACACTACAAAATTCGAGTGTGTTTTTCAAATTTGTTTTTTGTTTTGAAGCAAAGGAAATAATAGTTTGAAAAGTTTTGAAGCAAAGGAAATAAAGGTTTGGGTGTGTTTCACTCACACACATTTTCGTTTCGACATAGATCTGCAAACACTAATAACGGTCTAGCAATCAATGTCCAGCTACGAGCCATAACAAACAGAAGACACACACTTCCACGTTTCGACATAGATAAACAGGTATAAAAGCTGCCTTGCCTCGTTGCCTTGCTTTTCTGCTTCATTCCTGACATAATAAAAATAAAAGAATAAAGAAGGCCGAGCAAATGTTGCCCTTTTCTTTTTTATTCTTTTATCAGAAGCAAGCAAGGTATGCAGGCGAGGCAGCTTATGTACGCAGGTCTTAATCCTCTTAATTACAATAACTTGGTTATAAGTAGAAATTTCGAAGCATTTCCAGAGAAGCCACTCCATAGCTGATATTTCTGATTAGCTGCTTAACTAACAGCGAAACTGGTCACGAAATGCTGTGGTCGAAACTTCGGCTTTCCAACTCCAACGAGAAAATGAATAGAAATGCAATTTTAATGGGATATACTCAGGAGTTTATTTTCGATTAGATTTTCCTAAATTGTATCTTTTGGTAGTGGAGTTGAGGACGACGTCAATTTTAAACTGGTCAAAGCCATAAAGGCTTTTAGTCGATTAAATTAAATGTGGACATTTCCGTAAATATCCCTCCAAATCAAGCTACAAATATGTAATGTCTGCGTCACAACAACATTACTGTACGGTAGCGAAACATTGATGACGTAAAATTTACAGAAACTGCAAACGCAACCAAATAAAATTCTAGGAATAATTTGGCGCATATTCTGAGCTAACACAATATCGGACAACTACTTCAGGAGGAAGTCAAACGTGTAATGAAAAGGAATTGGAGCTGGGTGGGCCACACTCCTCGTAAAAGGCATGATTAGGAATAGAGCTCACAAGCAACAAAAGACGTGGAAAAGGAGAGGCAGGGAAGACGTTCATATACATATATATGATATATCTAACTCTTCCACCTCCCCTTTGCTTGCTTTAGATAGATTGTGCTAAAACTTTTCTTAGTTGAATATTTCATGTGCAGTTGAGATTTTTTTTTCAATTTATCGTTACACTGTGCCAATGGCTGGCTATTGAGATGTTATTATCAAAACACTCCTTACATTCATATTAAGCTAAATGAACAAATTCTACTACCGTTTAACTTCGTGTGTCGAAATGAGTGTGTGTGTGATTCGGTTTAACCAATTTTCTTAAGGTGAACATTTCCTTGGCGTGACGTTGATTATGTTTACTTGACAGTCGTATTTCGGGGAGTGTGAAAATGGTTTTGTGTAACATCATGTGCGAAGAATATATATGTGTGTGTGCGTAAGCATTGCAACTTAAGTATCATTAAGTTCTACACAAATGTAATTTAATAAGCTTTTAAGGATTCTTATTAAGCAAAGTTCCATTTTTGTTTGAGGCAAGGATAATTAACAAGTTTGTTTCTTTTTTGTGTCTCTGAAGTGGGGTAATCAAAATTTAAATGTTTCTTAGCGTCCTTTTGCGTGGTTACTAAACCTGGGCTTGTTACGTTGTTGGAGTTTTTAAGTACCACACGTTGCACGATGGGGCCAATGACATGTTTGCGAGGCAACAAATCACTGGGGCAAGCTAGACCTTCCAAATTTTGTACAGATGTTTATAATAGGCTTAGAAACTAATATGCCAAATTTGGTTCATATCGGTTCATATATACATATAGCTGCCTTATACATGTTCGCCCGATTTCAAGCAATTGATGGACCAAACACGCAAATTCTGCCCAATTTTAATGCGATTTGGAAAATACCACGGAATTAGGACTACAAATAAGTTTGCCAAGTTATATTGAAATCGGTTCAGATTTTGATATTGCTCCCATATATATTTTCGCCCGATTTTAGGTATTTGGTGCACCAATACCGCTATGTATGTCCAATCTTGATGAAATTTTAAATGTGTGACGGATTTTGGTCTATAAAAATTTTTGGCAAATCATATTGAAATCGGTTCAGAATTGGATATAGCTCCCATATATATGTTCGCCCGATTTCAGGAAAATGATTGACCAAGCATGCAAATTCCATCAAATTACAATAACATTTGGAAAATGTTACGGAATTCGGACTACAAATAAGTTTATCAAGTTATATTGAAATCGGTTCAGATATAGGAATAGCTCCCCTATATACATATGTTCAAATTTCATGGTTTTGTCTGTGCTTTGTTATAAGTTAATAAAAAAAGGTTCCAAATTTAGTAAAAATCGGCTAAGATTCCGCCACAAAAGCGAAAGTTTGCGATATCTTTGAAATTATATATTATTATTATTATATACGTCTATTAAATTTTTCCGAAATCCAATTGGTAACATTAATGGGTTTACGATTATTCGCCAACCAAAACATAAAAATGTCCATATTTTTAAGTATTACGACATCTGAAATCAGATTTTTATGAAAAGGCGCAGATAGGCGCAGCTAATTTTTTCACAAAATGATAGTACACATTAATACCTTTCACCACATATATATAACATCCTAGATCTACCTAGATCTCAAAAGTTATAATCCAGAGAACGCATGGATAACAAAGCAAAATACTCCAAAAAAGACATAACATCTTAACTCAAAAATATATTTACCACACATAACATTTTCATTATTTGTTAGCACTATCTTATTTTACATACCCTTTGAAGAGCTTTCCATGTTTAAAAAATATAAAAATGTTGAAATGTTCTTTTTGGCGACTAAAATGCTTTCACTACTTATTTATAATGGATGTCGGAAAATGATGCATAAGAAAATATGTCACCATTGACAGATCAGTATATCGCTATGTGATGTTACCAGATTGATTTATTTTTTATTTTTAGTGATTCAGAGTGTTGGCAATCGAAATCCGTTATTATTTTTTTCAAATTGTTCACTTCAAAAATTGACTTTTTGCCTCGAAAACCTGCTATTGGCCCCATCGTGCGTTGGTTGATTTAAGTTTTCTGTTGCCAGAGATGCTATGCTTACAGCACAAGCTATCTTTGAGGTCACAAAAATACGATTTCGTATTTTATCACATTATCATCCTACATAACCCATTAATCTCTAATTTAATATACTCGCTTGTTTAATATTTAAAATGGAGATGATATTAAGATGTAGAATAGCTTTCAAATTCAAGGACACAAGGAGGTTTCTTGTATAAATTTAAAAAATGGAGAGTAAGACATTTGTAGAGTAATAAATAAATTTTATAAATGATATATAAACTACAAAATGTAGTTTTTTGCATCTCAAATTTGACAATCGTATCACAATAACAAAGTTTTGTGATGCAAAGATGATCATGCCGGTTCCGGTTAATGGAATAACATTATTTCTCATAAATGTATTTTCGATCAAAAAAATAGGCTTTCTTGCAAATATTTTTAAATAAGAGCTAATTTTGAATTTAATGTGATGTTAAAAAATTGATACTGTTCTAAAATAATTCATTTGTACATTATTTTTGACCATTGAAATTTGGTCGAACGAATTTTAATCCCGGATCCTAAAGATTTTCACGTTTAATCGGTGTTAAATGAATAAAAAATTACATGTTACATGTTACGGAGTTAAATTACATGTTTCGGTTGTGTTGAAACTCCTCATCATGGTGTCGGTTATAAGCAGCTCTGTTCCCTTACGTGCCTGAGTCTTCCAGTTTTTACCTCTTTTTACCCGAAAAGTGTTCCCTTACTTCAAAAAACATAAAATTTATATAAAAGCATTTGCCAATTTTAGCCAAGTAAGTAAAGAAACATTCAAAGTGTTTATAAGTCCAGGGGCACCATTCTCGAAATCCAAATTCAAAGTTTGAATTTAAATTTTGCAGAACACATTTAATTTTATTATACCCTCAGCCTTTAGGCTAAAGAGGGTATTTACACTTTGATACGACCAAAAATGTGCCTCATCGAAATAATGGTTTTAGACCCCAAGTATGTTTGTACGATATCCGTTTCAGACAATTTTGAGTCGATCTAGCAATGTCCATCCGTCTGTCTGTCTGTCCGTCTGTCTGTCTGGCTGGCTGGTGCGCACGATAACTCTCGAACGGATCAATCGATTCGGTTCACATTTTGGGTATCGAAATATTTTGTCCAGATTCGATTTAAGTTCGAAGATGGGCCATATAGGTCCACTCCTTCAGGTACCTCCCCCACAAATTTCAAAAATTGTCGCAAAACTTGTGCGCACGATAACTCTTGTAGGGAATAACCGATTTGGTCCATACTTTGCACATCGTGTAATTTCTACCAAACTTAGATGAGGTTCCAATATAGACTCAATCGGTCCACTCCTTCGGGTACCTCCCACACAAAATTTCGGAAAAGTTCAGTTTAGGACCTGGTCCCAAATCGCTTTGATTTTTGTTTACGCAAGTTGGATTCGCTGTCCTCTATACGACGCTGTAGTTTCATTAGGGGCAAGTCCATACTTTCTGAGAAAATAGCCTGAAAGTTACAAAAAACCCTCTGACACCGTGTGTAGTGGTTGGAGCGCAAGATAACTCTCGAACGGATCTGCCGATTCGGTCCAAAATTTGGCTTTCGTAATATTTTGTCCAAACTTAGTTAAAGTTCAAAGATGGATTATATCGGTCCACTCCTTCCGGTACCTCCCCCACAAAAGTTTGAAAATGTTCGGAAAATTTGTGCGTACGATAACTCTTGAAGGGAGTAACCGATTTGGTCCATACTTTGCACATTATGAAATTTCTATCAGACTTAGATGAGGTTCCAATATAGACTCAATCAGTAAACTCCTTCGAGTACCTCCCACACATAATTTCGGAAAAGTTCAGTTTAGGACCTGCTCTCGAATCGCCATGGTTTTTGTTGTAACTTGTTGTATTCACTGTCCCCTATACGAAGGTACAAGTTTCCTCAGGGGCAAGTCCATTCTTCCTGAAAAAATAGCCTGTAAGTTGAAAAACAAACCCTATGACACCATGTTTATGGGTGGAAGCGCAAGATAATTCTCGAACGGAAATGCCGATTCCGGCCAAAATTTGGCCATCATAATATTGTTTCCAAACTTAGTTTATGTTCGTAGTCAAGCCATATCGGTCCACTCCTTCAGGTACATACCCCACAAAAGTTCAAAAATGTTCGGAAAAATTGTGCGCACGATAACTCTTGATGGGAGTGACCGATTTGGTCCATACTTTACACATTCTCATAATGTCTACCAGATATAGATCAGGTTCGAATATGGAATATTTGTCCACTCCATCCGGTACCTCCCACACAAAATTTCGGATAAGTTCACTTTAAGACCTGCTATTGAATCACTTCGATTTTTTTCATTTTTGCCTTATTAAGGCGAAGGCCATTTATAGTGATATTTAATTAATTCTCTTTCGAGTTGAGCTGTAAGGCCTTTAGAGATACATTGAAAAATTAGGAGTTTACCGAAGTCCCACGCATCCAACCATTACACTACGTTTCACGGGTGGTAAAGCCGATCTTCAGGTGTATTAGGATGTTGTTGTTGTGGCAGACGATTTTTGTTGAAGCAACTTGCATTCGCTGCCTCAATTACGATGGTAAAGTTGTTTCAGGGGCAAGTCCATACTTCTTGAGAAAACAGCCCGAAGGGTGTAAAAACCCCCTATGGCACCCCCATGGTCTATGCCGGTCCATTCTTTAAGTACCTTTTCCGCAAAATTTTTGAACTTTAATCCTAATCAACATTTTTGTCGGTTCATACGACCAAAATTTTGAAACCCCCTAAATACATAAGTTTTTTGTGAAAAAAGTGTTTCAATTTGCACAGGCTGAGGGTATATCTCTGACTGATACTTTCTTACTTGTTTTTTATTGACTAATCGCAATAATTTTTTTAGTATCAGAAATTTACTTTCTGCGTGTAGTTGTCAACAGTCCTTATGGACAACGTAAGTGTGTGAAATGTCACCAATTAATATATATCATACGTCACAAGTACCTAATGAAAAGTAGAAACTCCCCGTTAACCTAAAATAATGTTATTCAACTAACTCTTGAGTGTCTTGTCCTTCAGTTTCCGCTTGAATATGTGTTGATTTCTTAGAAAGTGTTTCAAGCTGTTTTATTGGTAACATGTGTAGACATTGCTTCTCAATTGCTTTTAATAGTTGCTTCTATTGCATTTATTAATACTTTCATACATTGTTTCAAAAACTTCGTCTTCACATTGGCATGTATGTGCATGTAACTCCTCGCTGCACATGCCGGTGAAGATAAAGGATATGTTGTTTCCCCTGATCATACAATTAAATGTGTGGAATGAATATGTATATAATACGCTGAGGAAACTTTGGGAAATGATGGATTACATCTTTAAATATTGGCATAATTTGAATCGAATTAATATTAAACTTGTTCATATTTATATTTAAGCAAATTGTTTTCGTAAGTAGTTGCATCTTACAATATAAACTTTTGTCTGTATATCATCCTCTTTGCAGTTCCCAGTTGTTCATCTCTTGCTTCCAGAAGGAGAAAATAACTTTACTGCGATATACATACATATTTATATAGAATTTTCCTCATCACTGCTTGAAATGGAAAATCACCTCAAGTGCATGACGCTAATGGTGGTGATGACTTTCACTGATGTCTTGCCGAGTAAACTGTGAAACTTATTTGAGGAAATTTGCCAAAGTGGCAAAGGAAAAAAAAAACAATTTTATGCCAACGAAGACTGTGAAACTCTTTGTAAAGATAAATGTTAACAAGTAGAAGCTGTCGTTTAAATTAAACAAACTTATATAACTGTCAGAGACGAAATATGGAAAATGATTTTTGAAATTCTTCCATTCCGTCCTTGACCTTTTCTAACTTGGCCATAATTACCAGGAAATAAATAGTGAAAATGCTCACCCCTCCTTTCAAATGTAATCATTAGCATATACATATATAAAAACATGAACATGTGCATACATATGTAGATTAATAAATACACAAATCTGATACTCATTGGTAATTGAAAACGCTGAAAGAAAAATTGCCAAATATTTCAAATATCCATTCTCTGTACAGACAAACAATGAAGTCACAGGAAGTCCAATAACAAAAAGTGAATTTTTCCCTGGCATTCCAATTAAATGGAAATGGAAAAGAAAAAGAAAATTCCTTTTGTGATACTAATGAATGAATTAGAACATTAGTTAAATACCTTGTCGGTTAACGAAGTCATTTGCAAATGAAAAAAATAAAAAAACATGACATTAAATCAAGGGGACGTCACTCTTTCTTTAGATGCTGCAGTAAAAAAGAACGACAACAATGACTGTCATTTTCAATGATCACTCAACGGCTGTAAAAGGTTTTAAGCGTTCTAGGCCTCGTGTTGTAGTTGTTATATTTTTATATCATAAGTTTTAAACTTAGGGAATTGCTTCCGCTGTTGTTGTTGCTGTTGCTCATCATCATCAAACGACATCAAAATTATTGCGCATGTTTAAAAGCTTAACAGTCTGGCTGGCTGGCGTGTTACATGTGAATCAAAATTATAAACCTAAACCGGCAAAGACACAATGACAAACTCCACAAATGGAAAAGAACAACAATTCCGTTTAAAACCCAAAGGAGAGTCAAGGAAATAATCACTCAGCCAAACGATGACTAGGTGCGTGTGTGTTCTTGTGGTGATAATACATTAAGGTAGCAAATGGAGGGACGCATTCTGGCCTTTTAACTGCAAATTACCCATACGTGAGTGTACGACTCAAGCTAAGTAATTTAAAACAATTAACAGACATCAGAGAGAAGAAACTCATATTGATTAAAACCTAAGAAAGAGTTGGAAACCAAAAGCAATTTGTTCTGCAACAATAACCGAATGTGAAAGATAAAGTTGTGTCTTGGGTTTCAAAGAAGTGGTGGCACTAGGTAATTGTTGTTGAAGAATTCCATTAGGCTATTTACAACTTTATTAAAAGCAAATAAAAGGAAGCAGCTACCAATCATATTCTTTGGAAAACATAAACGTGGCGGAACTGACATTTCCTAATCCTTTAAAATTGTTTAATGCATTTGTTGTTGCAACATAAGCCAGTACACAGGGTTGGACTGTTGTATGACCTTTGAAATATTTTTAAACAAACGAACCAAAATACCTAAAGATCTGGCCCTTTAGATGAAAAAGATCTACCAAAAAATATTAGTAGTCTTCATGGAAAAGAAATCCAAGAAAATGTTTTTTTTTTTGGCTGCATGACTGGGAGTAACCAATTCATTTTTAATAGTTAAAAAGTCCGTCTCTGAATAAAACAATAAAAATACTCATGACAATTCGTGGGGGTGACCAAAGAATAATTTGAGAAATATTTCAACTAATACCAGTGATGGACTCATGTAGAAGCCTTACGGACATAAAATCATATTGAAATATTTCCTTGGTAAGTCTCCAAGTGAATCATAAACAATATTGTCGATATGCAGACAATTTGTAGTCGTGACCAGTCGTGAAAATTTTGATATTTTACTCCTGTGCGTATGATTGCTGTTCATTAGACAGATTCTAATAACAATCATACTCACCCTTCTAACACTGTGAACACAAATTTTGGGGCAGAGATATTTCTTTTTGGAGATGAAAGCCCTTGGTGAGTATATTAAGAATCCCAAAGGACAGATCCGCAGTGACACGAACTTCCGCATTATGGTGTGATGAATTTTTTGCAAGAGACCCTGTAAGCCGTCAAGAATTAACGTTATATCTTTGTTCACTGTTGCTTTAGCTTGTTTCTGAGATGACATGTCTTCAGTCGAATCGAATGAGGATTTTTTTCGTAGAGCACTTCGACTTTCTAACTCGCTTTCTTCAATGTCCTTTTCGTCCTTTATTTTACGAGCCGCTATAAAAGTACCACAAGATGACGTTTTTCAGCTTCGAAATGTTCTGCAAAAATGTCGCTCAGAAAATTCTAGGTACGGCTCTCATTGACAACTAATCGATTTTGTCACGTTTTCGTGGTTGTTTTGTGCATTTAACCTGTTTTTGTTCAGAAAAAGACTATATTTTGTTTTTTGTATATTCGTTACAGAACATACAAAAACACCAAACACAGTTTTTTCTGAGCAAAGAAGCGTAAATGTCAAAAATGACAATAAAAACGCGACTAAAACCATTAGTTGTCAATGAGAGCCGTACCTAAAATTTTCTGAGCGACATTTTTGCAGAAAATTTCGAAGCTGTCGTCATCTTGTGGTACTTTTATAGCGGCTCTAAAAATAAAGGAAGAAAAGGGCAGTGAAGGAAGCGAGTTAGAAGGTCGAAGTGCTCTACGAAAATAATCCTCATTCGAATTGACTGAAGACATGTCATCTCAGAAACAAGCTAAAGCAACAGTGAACAAAGATATAACGCTAATTCCTGACGCCTTACAGGATCTCTAGCAAAAACTTCAGCACGCCATAATGCGGAAGTTCGACTCACCGCGGATCTGTCCTTCGGGATTCTTAATATTCTCACCAACGCCTTTCTTCCCCAAGAGGAACTTTCCGTGCCCCAGACTTTCACCCCCATTTCGTTGCACAGTGTAATTAAAACAAAAATTACAAAAATCCACTGAATAGTTTTTTTTTCAAGTCTTGTGGCATAGTGTTATTAAGAGTAACAGTTATCATTTCTCCGCCCGATACTGTCGTCTTCTGTTATTGTTTATATTTACCTCGCAACTGGTATTAAGTTGTTGTTGGCTTCAAACATTCTTTCGCGTTGGATACCATTGTTCGATGGTCTTAATGCCTGTTGCATATTTTCTTTTACATTTTTCAAGGTTTGTAAAACATATGTTTACTATTTGCTTTGACATGTGACTTCCATGTTTGAAAACAAATCTGGGGATTGGAAAACTGATGTTGGTTGCTATGAAGCATGCGGAGTGGATGTAGGGAGGAGTTGTTCATTATCTGCTTTACCATCGCAAGCAAATATGAAAGAGTGTTTTTTTCAAGAAGTCTACACTGTTAAAATACAAATTATTGTGTTATTGGAAATAATTCCAAAATTATAAGTCTTTTTTGTTAAAGCTTGTATTTTATGTACGAATTTATAGCGTTCCGGCTAACTTAAAATAGAAATCGAGTATTAAATTTCAAGAAGAGCCTTTTTGACATTATCTTTTAATGTGAAACTTACATTTTTAATGTCTCCTAATTGATTTATTTTGCGTTTTCAAATCCATCCAATAGTAAAAGAAAACAAATAAATGGTCCAAATTTTTTTCATAATGAAATGTTTGCCATTCGATCCGATCTCGGAAATTTGAATTTTTTAGTTATCGGTCAACGTTAATGCATGCCTCACGCCCATCGTATTTCCATAGCAGTAAATTTTTACGATTTTTTGGTCCATGTATAGCTGTATCAAAATCACCGCAATGAGTAAAAAAACAAAAGGACAAACGGGAATTTTATGCTATGAATTCGAAGAACCGATAGAACAAATTTGACAAAGATTTTGTAATAACTGGGAAATTTTATGTTCACAATAAATTATTTACTTAAATGATTAACAAAAGAATTATCATTTACATAAACAATCTGGTAACAATTTTGAAGATTTTTACCAGATTTTGTGTATGCGAACACGCAATATTGGTATATTCCCGTACTTTATTTTTATTTACTGGCAAAAGTTACTAAAGTTGTAAATTTTTAATTGTGGAACAGAGCTTATATGAAGCATTTAAGTATATAGCACATTTTTTCAACAACATTGTATTTTCTAATATGGGACATACATATTTTCTTATTACATTTTAAAATTATTTCGAAGTGTTTTAATTAAACAACAATCAATGTAAAGGCCTCAATGATATAAACAAGCAAGCAGTTTACATAAAAAATCAGAATTATTTGAAAGCTAAAAGGGAAGCATTAAATTTATCAGCACCTGCCACTTACCTCCCCCAATTTTCCACCTAGCAGTGCGTTCATAAGCATTCTTCACTTGATTCTGTTTCAATTCCATCATACTCTTGAAAACAGCTAATGGTCCGCATCTATAGCTGCTCACCACTCACCCCCACTATTTTCCATTAAAATTCAAATCATAACAATAATACAACATTCCAATTTCCAACCATTGCTTCAAACATGGTCAAACATGTTGGCAGCAATATAATGGTGGTTGCAACATAACAACCGCCAGGCCGACCATCTGGGCCATCTAAAAACTTTTAGTTTTAAAGCGAGTTCGAATGTGTTTAGACGCTTAATACGGAACCAGTTTAAACCAGCAAGCGGTTTAATCAACCCACAAAAAAGAACAAGAAAACAAAAAAAAGTTCACAAAAATAAGCTCTAATTTGGTGGTTTTGAGAATCAGATATTGGTGATAAGACGAGGCTTATTTTCGTTGCACAAATTAAAAATAAAAAAAAATTAAGAATTTCGAGGTGATGATGCTTGTGTTAATGAGTCTGTTATTTGTGTGTGAATGAGTTAATGTGGTTTACATAATAATACAAATGAAACAACAACAACAAGAGAATATAGAAATAATAATATGAGCTTCTTTTTGCGGTTACTTGCAAATGTTAATGTTGATGATTACCTCTAAATGCAACTGCAGAATCACTTTGATGGTGGATGAATGGCAAACGACCCTGTGTCCTGGTATTCGGTGGTATCATTAAACCTGTGAGAATATTTCTGAATGAAGTGTAATTGAATTGAATAATTTAAAATAAACGTGAGCTTATACTTTAAAAGAAATACAACAAAAGCCATGAGAATTGTAACAAAAAGCCAGTAACGACGACGACGACCGTCAACATAAAAATAAAACTGCAATAACAACAACAAAAACATCATCATAAGTGGATTATAACCATTAATGTTAAATAGTTAATGGTAAAATTGTTATATCCATGTGAAGAATGAGTGAAGAAGTTAGTGTCGATTTGTGTGAGTGCGATTTTACGGTTGTGTATTCGAAATGAAAATATAACAAACCACTTAATCGGAGGAACCCCCGGGAAAAGTTGTTCTCAATGATCGAGGCATACTTCAGAGGAAACTTTGTGTTTGTTTAACACACACACAGAAGGCAAAAAAAGAAAACATTTCCCAAGAAGTAGCAAAACAAACGCAACTAAAGAAATAGAAAAAAAGAACATAAAAATAAAACAAATGTTAAGCAACTTGAAGATGTATTCTTTTTGTTTTTAATAATAACATCCGCAAGTTCTTGTTAAAAACTCACTCACTTACCATACCTTGCCAAGGCAACAGCAGCAACATAGAAAAAACAAATACGAACACCAGCAAAATAGTGGAGTTAACATCTGAAACAATAGCAGCGGAAAATTCTTGCCAAGAAGTGGAAAATTTGTAAGTGAAAATGTTCTGTTTTTCTAAAGAAGAAGAAGAAGAAAAGAAAAATAACCACTTGAGATTATGCGGATATATGTTTGTGTATGTGTTTTCTTTAAAAACAAATTCTTTTCTTATTTCTACTCCACATTTCTTTTCTTTTCTTATTGCTGAAGTGTTACAATTGCATAAATTAAAAAGTTTTCACTTAGGCATGGACATTAAAAGCTAAGACGATAAGAGAGTACGCCGAGGGGAGAGGGTACTTGGAAAGCTTGTAGGAATGGTTGATGCATTATTTATGGAGTAAAACTGTCTGAAACAAAAGAAGCGAAGGCAAGACACTACATAAATCTACAACACAAGGAAATTGTATATTAGTTCTCAGGAATATAAACCCATTAGGACACACAGGACTATATGGATATATATGGACTAGGCCGGGGCGATTTGTATGGAAGGAAAAAAGTGATAGTGGGCGCCTGGAGTTTCTGATTCTTGGGATTGTACTGAGCAAAAAAGTCCACTAGACCATATGTCTACGGTGAAAATCGAGCCCCCGGATTTTGACTTGAAATTTTTTTCAAGGATATTTTGGCCAAACCATATCTCAGAAACTTGACCTATCCTGAAAATTTCCTTTTGCGTTCTTAGTACACTCACCAAGGGCTTTCATCTCCAAAAGGAAATTTCCACCCACTGACTTTGAGTCAAATTTTGTAGCACAGTGTAATTTATCGATATTTTCCGAAAAATGTGCACATTCTCGTGGCCATAACTGCCTGAAGGAGCGTTCCAATGCTTTTGCTATGTACTAGAGAGTTCTTAATCATTGTCTTGGCTACAATTTTTGTCTTTGTGTTGGATCGAAAATCTCAGTGGTTTGGCTGTTACATATATGCCAAAAAACCTTTAAAAAAAACTTCAAGTCAAAATCCGGGGGCTCGATTTTCACTGTAGACATATGGTCTGGTAGACTTTTTTGCTCAGTACAATCCCAATAACCAGAAAATCCTGGCGCATGTGGTGTTCAAATCGCCCCACCCTAATATGGACTAATATATAGTTATTTGGAAGTACGCAGGAGAGTGCCAGGGGACCCTCACTGGGAAGAACCACTGTATTGGTTTTTTGATTTTTCGTATTCGACAATTTTTCGTAAAGAAGTTTTTTGACCAATATGTCATGTATGTGAGCGAAAATCACGTTTCAAAATGATATTCATAGCCAAAGTCAATTTTTTGACAATAATCATTAATGTTGGCTTTCTTATTTCGATATTTATATTTATTTCACTGTAAACAATGTGCTCTTAAAGTTGTTATTTGTTCACGGAGTAATTAAGTAAATCGCATATCGATGGCTCACTTCCTCAACCTCGTATCTTAAAAAATACAACTTTTCTGGAGAGACAAAAAACGATTTATATTTTGATACATCGGTGTTTGGGTAAAACTGTTAAAGACAATTATTAGGGAATTAAGTACATCTATGCATATTAGTAGGAATAATATGCTAATCTTTTTTTAGTTTAAGCATGAGACGCATTTATTGAGATACGAGTTTGAGACAGTTAATCAAATCTAATCATTGGGGGCCCATAACAGCAAAAGTGCATGTGATAGCGACAAACGCCGAGACAAGTGTCTCCTCTTTTTAGGTCTTCTATCACGCTGCATTATCAGAATATGGTTATTTTGTTCGTAGTACCTCAACCATACACAAAATCAGTGACGTAGATAATAAATACAACTATTCCATTTTTATGTACCACTTACCACCATAAAGACAGCCTGCTTTTATGGTAACTATTGCAAAGGCATTGGGCACCTCCGCGCTGCAGTGATAAGCACGTCCACCTTGCACTTAAATGGTCAATTCCTGACCAGAACATCCACATTTCCGGCGGTGGCCAGTGTAATGTCGGCATACATTTTCTCAGTATTTCTGCCATGAAAAACTTCACTAAAATGTGGTGTCGTACGACACGCCGTTCGGGCTAGGTGAAAAGAAGTATGTCCGGGGGTATTGTGGAAACAGATGTATGTATTCCACTTTTATTCGTCCACTCAATTCCAAATAGTACTTAATTGAGTACCGTTTAGTATTTTTCGTTTATATTTGTATACATTTCCAATTCACCCCCTTACATAAACAAATTATCTCAACCGATATTAGCATAACACCTTTTAGTACTTGTGGTAAACTTATTGTTCCTATTTCCAAAAACCCTTTAATACAACAATCTTGCACTCCGTCCGTGAACCAATTTCCGGCCAGAATTCTGGCTCTACTCCTTCGCCTAATACGAAAGGTGCAGTTTGTTGCGCATTTTAGTACTTTCCTCTTACGAACACACCTACACTTCAATTTAGCCGTTTCGCCTTGACGTTGATTACCAGTAAGTCACACAAATGGTAACAATTTTAGTACAGTTAAGTACTTTTCGTAACCCTTCTTCTACGAGTTTTCAAAAACATAGCCAAATCGACCATCTACGACCCAAGACCCAAATTTTCAAGATCCTAGTTACCGCCCCTTCGCCTGGACATTGATTGCCAGTTAGCACTGCTCAGGTATTAAGATACGAGTTTGAGGCAGTTATGAAAATAGGAATGAATGAGATACGAGAATATATTTTATTAAGATTTTATCTACAGAATAAATCTTGTTAGATAATTAATAAAAATATTATAGACAGATCATGGTATTCACATTTCCCAAAACTTTTTAAACATTAGTTTTTTATTCGCATGTATAGTGTATGTTAACTCTACGAATTACAGTTGTATACCCTCAGCATTTTTGCTAACGAGGGTATATACTAGGACTAACTTTTTTACAGCCTCGTATCCCTGTATCACATTTTGATGAGTTTTTACCTAGATTGGATGAAATCGATTTTTATCATAGACATAGGGTCTAGTGAACTTTTTTGCTCAGTATAATCCCAGGATTCAGAAACGCGAAGGTCCCAATAAGGTATTTTTCCTTCCATACAAATCGCCCCGGCCCACTGTGGTCAAAATCCAAATCTTACGGGGAAAAATTAATAACTTTTTAACTAGTTAAGATAGACGATTGGAATTTTGAACATATGTTTCTTATGACCGTAGGTCTAATGTTATTGAATATAGTCTATATAGGTTCACATTTTGATGTAGATCCCATATAATGGTATCGTTATATAATAGTCTAGCTACATTTTCTGACTGATTTAAATGTATTTTAACATATGGGATTCAAAAATTCTCCACAAAAAAAACTAGAACGTAGATCCACTTTTTGGTGTACCCCCACATATAGGTGCTGCCCGATTTTAAGTATTTTAATGTTTTTGGCTACGTTTTCTGACCGACTTATAGGTCCACGTTTTGGTATAGTCCGCCTACAATGATACCGGAACTTAACGCCTTTTTACTTCAAAATAAAACGGCGACAAAATGAAGAGAAGCAAATAGAAGCAGTCGAAATTTTCGGAGTTATTACCTCGGAGTATGTACCTTACAAAAACAATATCCGGGCACGAATGCCTCTGAATGAAATTTGTTGTACTTTATATAAAATACTTAAAATCGAAAAATTGTGTCCTAATATTTAGAGATTATTTGTTGGAACATTTACAACAGTAAATAATATTTCTTTTTTAAGCTGCACCTCCAAGCTGTTGGAATAAATTAAATTGAGCACTATTTACTTTCAATTTTCCAACAAATTTTTTCGACGAAAACAAATACCGAAAATTCGATTTAGCAGTCACGAATAAAAACTCCAAATGTAAGTGCCGCTATTACCGTCAACAACAATAAAATACAAAATTGTTTATTATTTTCTGGTCCAGCTAAATGTTTAGAATAAGACGCTATTATGTTCATATAACATAAGGTAAGTTTTCGGACTTTTGCGACGCTAGATTTGAATTTCGCCCTCAGTGCGGCCTGCTGAGGGTATATCTCTGTCGGCAAAGCGGTCTGATACTTTTTTACTTGTTAACTTGCAAAGAGAGAGAGAGAGAGAAGTCTACCTTGACCCATCTGGAATGCCTGTGGAACAATTATTATTATATTATTATAACCAGTGATGCCAGATTTGCCGATTTATCGGCATTTTGCCGATTTTTAGTCCAAAAAAATAGAAATGCCGATTTGCCGATTTTTACCCCTAAAATGCCGATTTTTTGTTAAGGCAACTTGTTCACATAAAATTTCCGTTTTGTATGAAAATTGTGGTTGCTAGAACTAATTTGGTACAATAACAAAGACAACTATATCGTCAAGAGTAGTTTGATTAATAATAATAAAATTTTTTAACATATTATAAAAACAGTTTGAATTTTCTTGATTACCAAAACGTGTACTTCAGTATATACGCCAACGGAATTGTTCAAAAAACGAAATTGTCGAAAAGTGGGTTAGTGGAAATGATTAAAAACTGCACAAACTTTTACATTGAACTTTTTTTTTGTCAGATTTTGAAGCGGTTTAATTTAGAAAATAAACCTAAGTGCCTAGCTTCAGTAAATCAAAGTTTTATAATAAATGGCACAGAAGATTCATTTTTCGACATTATAAAGGAATACGCATGCTTTATAAAAATAAACGAAAAGCAAGTATCACGCGAACTTTCACGTTTAAATTTCAGAAATTTGTTTAAAGATAAAAACGTAGAGTTTTGGAAAACAGTGTGCGTGCAAATTCTGAACCATTATTCCCTATTTTGTCCAAATTTATTAAACATATTTTAGTCTTGCCACATTCTTCAGCAAATGTGGAATGAGTTTCTAGTCAAGTAAATTTAAATAAAAACAAGTGCCGAAATCGATTATTTAACTTAAAATTAAATAAGTCTGTTATAATGTTGTCATTAAAAATGATTTGTTACAAATATTTATTACAAAATATTTATTACAGAAATTGAATTTAATTGTAAACCAAAATTTCAAAATTAAATAAGTCTAACTGTTATAATGTTGTCATTAAAAATGATTTGTTACAAATATTTATTACAAAATATTTATTACAGAAATTGAATTTAATTGTAAACCAAATTTCAAAATTCCAATACAACTAGTAAGAAAGTTTCAGTCGGCTTTGCTGACAGAGGTATACCCTCAGCCTATGTGAATTGAAACTTTCTTTTTCGGACAGATCGAATGTTTTTAAGGTCTTTTCAGAATTTTGTGGCCATTTTTAGACATTTGAACTTGCCGAAAAATGTGGATTAAAATTTAAATTCAAAAGTTTTGTTGAGGTGGTACTTAACATGGGAGTTATATCTTTTCGATAGATATCGCGTCCACTAGTCATTTCAGTGGGTCATTGTATAACCGGTTGATCAGTTCGGAATCGGTTGATCAGTTCGAGAATTATCGTGCTCTACAGCCACTACATTTGGTGCCATAGGGGTTTTTACACCTCTCGGGATATATTCTCATGAAGTATGGACATGCCCCTGAAAAAGCTTTTACCGTCATAATGGAGGCAGCGTATACAAATTGTTGCAACAGAAACCAAAGCGATTCGAGAGCAGGCCCTAAACTGAACTTATCCGAAATTTTGTGTGGAAGGTTCCCGAAGGAGTGGACCGATTGAGTGCGTATTGGAACCTCATTTCACGATGTGCAAAGTATGGACCAAATAGGTTACTCCCTTCGTACGCACAAATTTTCCGAACATTTTCGAACTTTTGTGGGAGAGGTACCTAAAGGAGTTGACCGATAATGCCCACCTTCGAACTTTGGACAAAATATTACAAAAGCCAAACTTTGGAAAAAAATCGGCTCATCCGTTCGAGAGTTATCGTGCGTACCAGTCAGCCAGACAGGCAGACGGGCGACTCCAAATTGTCTGAAACACATTTCGTCCAAACATACATGGGGTCTAAAACCATTATTTCGATGAGGCACATTTTGCCCGTATGAAAGTTTATATACCCTCGTTAGCATAAGTTTTGTTTAGATTGACTGAATTGAAAATATATTGATCTCATATATGCACGTACTCATAAATATATACTACAGATGCATATGGTAAAACCATTTATTTTCATACATATTTTGAATTATTGCCTTGGTTTAATTTGCCGATTTTTTGCCGATTTTGAAAAATTTTTGCCGATTTTGGCACCCGAAAAGTGCCGATTTTCGACCAAACTTATCTGGCATCCCTGATTATAACTTGCAAATTTGCATTGTTAGTGCAAAATTAAATAATTCTAAAGTATTTTGGCATAATTCTTAAGTATTTTCAGAAACCGCCCAAAACGACTGAACATAGTGAACCCGTTATTTAACCTTTTCGTTAGACCCCATACAACCGAACTTAGAGAATTTTTGCATATATATACCGTTACAATTGATCTTTTATGACATTAGTTGGAAAAAATAATTAATTTCAGCACAAAAGAACCCTATATAGGCTAGGAAAATTTGATTTAGGAGCCAGCTGTTATGGTGGAAGGTTAAAATGCACTTTTGTATGTTTTTGAACCTAAAAGTCTATACCTTATGTGAACAATTTTTCATCTCTAATAAATGATTTTGTTTGAACAACACAAAGGTAAATTATAATCAAGTGACAACATTGATTGAAAAAAGTTAAAGCATGTCAAAAGTTTATGCAAACTTTCTAAATCATTCACATGAAATAATAAAATCACATGAATAGGAACACACACTCTCACAATTGACAATGGATCAATATTTATTTAAAGACCATAAATGATTATCATGTTCCACGACATATGGAAAAATGTGTACAGATTTAGTTAGTATTCGATCTATTTAAATAAAATACGTAAAACGAGAAGCCAAAGTAGTTAAGAAGTTTTAATAAATAACGTGGGCGTAATAGGCCCACCGTGCACACGGAACGCCTAGTTCAGTCATTAAGACAACACCGCAGTATTCAACGGTAGCTAAGCCCCTCAGCGTAATGTTGGCTTACATTTCCTAAGTATGTAAAAGTTCACTATAAACGGTATCATACTATAACCGAGACATTTCTCGGACTCGACGATAAAAAGTTAAGTTGATGTGCGAATAGAATGGTTTTATTAATAAAAACTATTTTTGCATTTATTACATATTATTACTTTTATTATTACATTTATTACTTAACCAGCAACAAATGCCATTTAAAGGTCTATATTTTATGTTTTTAAACCAATATTTATAATTAGACATTTTCTATTCAAAAACTGTCAGATACAGTGTATGTTAATTAGTCAAGAAATACGCCAACCAATACCAAAGAAACGAGACTTGAAATGGATACATCTAACCAGGGTTCGGGACCCGAGCCATTTTTGGATCGACTGCAACTCCGAAATCAATTCTTTTATGACTCCGACTCCGTAGTCGACTCCGGGGGTAATTATCTATAGAAGTCTAAATTAATGAAATATGCACAATTTTCATTTTTTTTTCACTACATGTTGAACACAGGTATGGTCCTAAGGTGTTGTTTAGGAATAACATTCTTCCAATGTAATACTCAACTACAGATCTCTAGTACATACATTGTTACTGCGGTATCTTACATCAAAAAGTAGCAACAGCATACACGTTGTGATGTTTCATTCGTACGAGTATGTAAATACTCACAGCTTAAATGAAAACCAGTGCAACTGTCATTGACTCAACCTAAAAAATATTGAAAAAAACTTGCACGGAGTAGGAGTAGAGATATTTTTCGACTCCGACTCCAACAAAATTACCCAATAACGACGACTCAGAAACCCTGCATCTAACATACATAAATATTTCACAAACAACCATCCAATGTTAAATTATTATTTGCAAAGAAAGCAACAAAATTTATAAATTTCTCAAATGTATAGCATTTCATCTTCTGGATTCCAATTATCCTGCTCTCTAACGGTATCTAAATGCCGAGAAGTACCTATGTGCATATGTATTGAGTGAATTATATATTTATAAATGTATGTTTATCTTTTGTTGGTTGGTTGTTGGTAGGTTGGTTACTTATTTATTTATTGCCATCATATTGATTTTGATGATGATGACAATGACGTGAAATACGCAAACAATCAACCAATAAGGAACAAAACATAGTATAGTGAATTTGCCATGAAAATCTGCTGAAAGTGTACCGTGATTGATGTGAATAAATTCAATTAAAAACGTCAACGAAATATCTGTAGTTGCACATATTCGCAATTTGCTGTCATTGATCGATTGGAAATACAATGGACCACATTACCTGTCAAATAAATAAACTTTGTAATGAAAAAAGTATTTTTCTTTTATTTGGAGAAAACCAGCACCATTCATCCATGCACCCACCTCTAGGGCCAATTGACGTATTTTATAAATATTTACAAACTGTCCCGGTCTGTCCCCTGTGTATTTCACATTTTCGCATATTTCTGAAAATAGCAGAGTAACACAATTCGTTTCAAGAGAAGTTTTTTTTTCATAGCATAACAATATTTGCTAGCAGTACTGAGCTATGGGTTTTATTCAGAAGAAAAAAATAAATAAATAATTCAATATAATTTAATCTTTGTCGCACGTGCAGAGATATGTATGTGATTTTTAAAATAGTTTAGTTTGGCTTTCTTTGAAATGGAACAATTAGTTTGTCTTTTATTAACTGTTAAAATTGTAATGCATATTTATGACATCTCCTCAATCTTTAAACTCAGCATTCCAAGATGTTTTATCATTCGCCAATGAATTTGAACAAGAACATTAAATATGTGTAGTTTAAAGTACAGTATATTGGCAATTATTCCTCACTCCCTTTGTTGATGGCGTTTCTCATGTGGACATTATCATCCATTGCTCCAAAGCTGTGTTTCCCAGCAAAAATACTTGCTACAAAACGCCCTACTAAGCCATTCTTTTAAGAAGGGCATGTCGCGCGAAATAAGTATTTAGAAAAGTAGTAATGACTTTTAGTAACTACTTATATAAGTGAACAAAAAAGAACAACGTATTTTGCGCGACATGCCCTTGTTAAAATAATGGGTTAATAGGGGGTTTTTAATTAGTATTTTTGCCGGGTACTAGCTTTCACACTCTGCGGTGGACCACTTGGGCATTGATTTTAAAAGCTTGATAGCTTCCCTTAAATCTTTCCGCAAAATTTGGCGATAATTTAGTCGATGTAACTCCATTAATAAAATCTAAATCCGAATTTAAGTGGTCCAATTATTTCAACGGTTAGTCGCTCAATATGACCTTGTACGGGAAGTAAAAGAGAACGTTCTTGGAATACATACAGGTACATTTGTAAGACCAAGTTAATTCTTTCTATTAAAAAGGCTTTGTAAGGAAGTAAAATCGAATATATGTATAAAAATACGAAACTAATATGTGGATGTGTTTGATCCATAAATGTCGTCTGCACAATAATAATCTTGCATATACATACATACTCAATACTGCGGCGATGTCCCTAAAGGACACAAATGAATAAATTTATAAATGAATAATAACAATCAATGAATATTTTTGGTCCACAAATGGGGCGATAACACTTTACATGTGCAATGTCTAACGTTCGCGATTTGCGGATGCATATAACAGATTTAAATGTACGCCAACATAAATGAAATGCGTTTCAAAAACTTTGTGAACACAAACCAAAATATGTAATTATACATTATAATGAATAGAAATTGTTTTAGCCAGTCTAAATGGTATTACCATTTCTAAAACAGCAAAAATATTTAATGAATACCGAAAATTTATACACTAGGTTTGTGGATTTTTTACAACTTAATTATAAGGTGATTTTTATATATGAGCTTTTAGAAAAAATTTTTGGGAGTCAATATAAGCAAATATACAACTCAAAACAAGCTTTAAAGCCACACTACATAACCAAAATGACATAAGCTTTAGTTTCTAACCAATTTCATCGCCATATCATTAAATATATATAATTTTATATCATATATAACTTCATTCCATATATCACATCAATTAATAGTGGTTTGTGCGTGACCTTTTTCAACATTTAAATGGAAAAAAGTTATTTTAGTTATTAATATGCAAAAGGTCATCCATTCGTGCAACCGGAAAAAAATTTTATGGAATTTTTTTTCATTTTTTAGTATTTCTTCAAAGAAGAAAATTTCAAAGTGGTTTGTGTGTACCCTTTTTTACAGGAAATAATTTTTAGAAAACAAAAAGTCATAACCCTAATATACACATATGTACATATATCATGTACATATGTGTGTTATACAAACTATACAAAACATTGCAATTGTCATTGCCGTCATCATCATCGCAAGTGTCATTTCTACATGTGAAGGAAAATCTTGATGATAAGTAAGTTATGCTCTGCTGCAGATTCAAGCAGTACTTGCTACTAATATTCGTAACGATTTTCTTGTTTGTCCGCCACAGCTTTGTTTTCACGTTGTGTCGCCTTGTTATTTAAGATTTGTCTTACATCTATTTTGTTTTTATTAGTGGCCTAACATCGCTGTTTGTTTGTTCGTTTCGCCGTGTTGCATGTACAACGCCTCTGCAATTCTTCATGGATTTCCCTAGCTTTGGTAGTCGGTTGGTTGGGCTTATCGCCGCCTCTGCAGCAGCTGCTGCGGCTACAGTTTCTCCCTAGCTCCCTGCTTAAATAAACTGTCTGGCGAACCGTCCTCAGCATTGTTGGAAGATTTATGTGATTGCAAACACGGGAATGTCACAGATTGTTAAACTTAATGATGACAACAAATCCGAAACAAAAACAAACAAAAAGACAGTCAGCCGTGTGTTTGCTGTATGTTAGGCGGAGAGCAAACAATTTTTCCTCTTCTTCTTTTTTTTGTATTGCAATTTGCTAATTAATTTAGAAAAATTCCAGTATCAAAATACCATTGAATGGGCGCTGTGGTGAGGAACTTTTCTGAGAGTGCAGCATGAAATTTGCATTTCTTTGTTTTCTTTCGTTTGCTAAAGTACTTTCGACAAAAATTAACACATTATTGCAAGATTATATTAGATTAGAACAAATAAAACGACTATTTGCCAGTTTCACTAAGGCCATTCGGAATTACTATCAAACAGGGGTGTAGATATTTTTATTTATCACCGTGGTGCAATGGTTAGAACTTCCGCCTTGCCCGGGATCGTTTTCCAGGCCGAGCAAAAACAAAACAAAAACTTCTCTATAAGCAGAAACAGTGGTGGTTAGTTAGTGGTTCGAACGAATTAGATTTCGACCTTGATCTGCATAAAACATTGATCTTTTGTGTGGGGGAAAGTGGCCGTAAAGATTGACAGGCATGTCAACAGCAGCTAAGTAAATGAAATCTTATTTCCTTATTTAAAAACTAATTGGGTACCATCTGTTACATGTCCTACCGGTTGCTAGCGGTCTCGGCGGTCTGGTCCTGAACCATCCACATCTTAACACCACAGGGCGACATTTATGAGGGACTTGAAGGAGTGGACTTATATAGACCATCTTCAAAATTTATGTAAGTTTGGAGAAAATATTGTAATGTACAAAGTTTGAACAACATTAGTACTTAATTCGAGATTTATTGAGCTCAGCAGTGAGTTATTTGTTGGTGATTTTTTAGAAGTATGAACTTGCGTTATATAATTCTAATCAGGACAGCAAGAACTACCTTCGATAAACATTTCAAAACTATTATCGCACAGGCCTCAAACTGCACTTATTCGACATTTCTAGTTTTTGTGGGGATGGTGCCTGTAAGATTGAACCGATATGTTCAAACTTGATTAATGTACAAAGTTTGGACCAAATCGATTACTCCGTTCCAGAGTTACTATGGACACTTTCCAGGCATACAAGCAGATGGACGGATATAAAACCACCATTTTGAGGATAAAAACATGCAATACATGCACTGAAAATATAAAATTAAGAACAAAACGTGACCTCTAAAAGCAACATAATTGTAAATAAAGCAAAATATGTATTTGGTTTGAGCTTGTCACATCAAACATTATGCGGGTCAATACACAGAAAAAAATAATTACTGCATTTCAGGAATAGTGTTCATAAAGTCTTGCCAAAGTTCAAATTTCTGCATTTCATGAACGCATTTCATAAAGCAAAATAAAAATACGGTTTTTTTCTGAGGGATTGAATAAAAACAATTTTGGCGAGTTGTTGGTTTTGTTATTATTGACTAAGAACTACCACACACCACCAACCAAACCAGAGACAAATTTTGCTGCTTTTTACTAATTAATGCTTTTATTTTGAATTATTTTGATTTACCGTTTCTTCTAATGGATTTTCACTGTAGTTCTTATCGTCTTGTGAACATACCAGAACAATACGAACCATATGAACATGCATGTTGAGTCTTTTAGCACTAGGTTGAGATATTAGATGTTGCCTTTATATTAAAGAAATTAAAAATTTGTAGTTGCGAACTATACAGCCAAACACTTTGTTTTTTCGACACCAAACGCACTGTAGTTGTTTGGTTTGTCAGTTATCTAACAACAAAGTTGTTGGGACCTACATTGGTAGTTTGGGTATGTTGTTGTGGTGTGGTTTGTTGATATAGTCTCAATGAGAAGGTGAGACCATGGTGGGGGTTGTGATGTGGTTTGTTGATACATTGTCCAAACGATGGCGAGACGACGAGACCATTCAAAAGAAAACGAGAACAAAGTTGAGAGCATTTACCAAACAAGAGAGGAAATATGAGAGCAAATTGTGGAATATAGGGAAAAATATGAAAGTGATTTTGCATCTAATGAAATTCTTACATAACAAAAACAAAACATTGTTCCACAACATCCCATACGGGACAAGGGAGACTTCTCTCATATCAATGAGTGCACCCCGATTCATATTAGCTCAATGATATGGGACCTACTGTTTATCGCCGAGTCCGAACGGCTTGCCTTAAGACACCACTTGTAGAGAAGTTTTTCAAGGCTGATATACACTGGAAATGTCGCCAACATTACTGAGGGGTATTTTACCACCGTTGAAAAATTTTTGATGTTGCCTGGCCGGGGAATCGAACCACTGACCTTCTGCGTGCAAGGCGGGTGTGCATACCATTGCACCACGGTGGCATATTTTTGAAAAATAGTGGCTTTCGGATGGAAATAAGAAACTGCACATGTATCTTATATGAGGTACCTGTACAGTATGAAAAAACTACATCACGAACGAAAATATGTAAAAATTCTTGAAATATTTTTTCTGTGTATCTACATACACCACAAAGTATATGCCAATGGTTAATTTGTAAAAATAAAATTCAATTTCAACTGTGGACAGAATCTAGCGTTTTCACATTCCGTAGGAAGCCAAGGTTCGTACTTTCGTCCCGAAACCTATTTTTAGAGACTAATGTAGATGAGACTTTTTGTTTTTAACGAAAACAATACATCTATAATTCCTATGCAAAAACAAACTATTGAACTCAAATTCTCATCTCAATCCTAAAAATAACAACGGTAAATCCAAAGCGGTTTGTCTATCTCATGAATTTTTCATATTATTACCTTCATTCTTTCATCCCCTTCTTCTGATATTTTATTACTGCCGTTTTTCTTTTTCTAGTTTAAATCAACATTCAAATCAATGCACATATCATTTGCATTCCGCCCTCTGGATATTAGACTCTCAAAACGAAGTCCATAAGATTTTTTGCCATTGCTAAAGACAACACTCACACGAGTGCACTCTAAATGTCCAACTTTTGTTTTGTGTGGTGGGTGGGTGGAGATTGTTGACAGCTAAAGTTCCTCTTTTGCTTATTGCAGTTAACTGTACATATTTATATGAAAAGTGAAAATTATGGTGATGTTGGATAACCAACAATTTTGTCTGTCCCATCAATAGTATTTTCTGTTTTGATTCAATGGCTAACAGTAATGGAAGAAGGAATATTTCCACATGGCTGAAGACCCAGAAAGAGACAAACACATAGCTAGGTACGCACCATTATCATGGACTATTGAATTTACTTCCCGATGTCATGTCATAATATGAATAGTATGTGTGGGACACTTAGGGAGGCTCAGTAGAAGAATCAACAAAAAACAATAACAACCTTTATAGTGAAATTGGAACTAATGTTAAATTTTTAGTTTAATAATTAACAGTGTGTAATGAAATTTAATCAAAGTAAAAAGTCAATTGTGGCTTTTGTCTTTGCCACTTAAGGCGGTTTAATAGTTGAAAAGCACGTCCGCCACATCTAAAGCCACTAGTGGTAATAAGACGTTCGTTGTTTGGCTGGGTGGGAGGGATTGTACTGAACATATCAAGTGAAAACTTTATAAACGCATTGACACATATTTTTTCTATTACATTAAACACATGTAATGTGCGCACAGCATAATGTTCGAAAATACATTGAAGTATTGATTACAGAAGGTAAGGAGAAACAGTTCTGCAAATTTGAAAATACATAACTGACAATGTTGCACAATTTATTTATATGTATCTACACATGTATGCAGCAGTGGGTTCAAATGAATGTTAATGGTATTAGTAGCAGTAATAGCTAGCCGAAACAGAAAATGGACAACGGACAGAGACTTGGCCTTTCTGTAGTGCGTATGCCGCTAAGAAGATAATTTTCATATGCATATATAGTGGGGGCAACTTTAATAATTCTCATGGACAATTTAGATCTGGAATTAAACTTTCTTCAATACAAAGTACAACATAACTAGACATCGGATGTTGCATATTTTTTATTATTAAAGATACGAAGATTCTGATTGGACCAAAATTCGTCTTAAAGAAAACTGAATGCAATGACAGGCTCATATTTTTTTTTTTTTTTGCATAGTTGCATATTTTGC
Organism: Musca autumnalis; assembly: GCF_047663935.1. Lineage (NCBI taxonomy): Eukaryota > Metazoa > Arthropoda > Insecta > Diptera > Muscidae > Musca > Musca autumnalis. The sequence continues at coordinate 1,101,394 of NW_027411755.1, read as the reverse complement.
ATATGCACAAAATATGCAAAGTATTAAAAAATATGCAAGTAATATTTTGACGAAAATCGTCAAATTTAATTTGGAAAATAATCAAAATGTGTTCTAAATTAAGTTTGTTGTCGTTAAACGTCGATTTTTAATTACATACATACATAGATATAAACAAGATTAATTTTAACATAGATATAAACAAAATTAGTTCCCTATAATAATTTATTCAAAAATTCAATCAGAAATGCCAAAATCAACGTATCTAAATATGTTGATAGCTTCTGCTGGACCAAAATTGTCTGGAGAAAAACAAATGAGCTAGACATTAAGACTAAGAAAACTTTGAATTTGACATAAAATGTTTCATATTTTACTAAAAACATATAACCATATTTTAATACCCTAAGGGTATTATGTCTTAGTGAATGAGTTTGCAACATGCAAAAGGAAACAAAATTGACCCATAGTTTCTTTTGATGATCTGCATAGATTCACTTTCTGAGACCCTTTAAGCTTGTCCGTCTGGTCATGTATTTTTGAAAACAAAGTACAGGTCACATTTATTGACCAATTAGCATAAAAATTGGAGAAGATCTTTTATGGTCCTAGGGCGAACCCCGTTTATTTTTCTATGAATCGATTCAGATTTGGATATTGCTCCCATATATACAGTACAATCTCACAGGTTTCGGCGGTGTCCGAATTATCAAATTGTCCGGATTTACGAATAGTAAGGAAAATAAATTATTTTCTGTTTTTGGTAGATGATGGTCATTAAAATGCTGTTTTTTGGCTTAAATTTTATTTTTCATTTCCAATATTTCAATTGTCTATGATTAAATCATTCGTGGTAGTTATATAATAATAATTTTTTAAATTGTAATTGCTAATACCGAACACATAAATAAAATATATTTCAGATTGATTTTTTGAATTTTTTAATTTTTCCATTACCTAAATTTGTATAGGAAAGCAACTTATGTTGTAATAGGAAGGCTGGGTTATTTTTTACCGGATTTAAGTCTTATTATACCAGATTTATTGCTATGGCGGAATATCCGGAGAGTCTCAATAACATAATAATATGCAAAAATACGACGCTAAACGACAAAAAAAAACTTAATTTAAAACGCTTTTTGCTGATTTTCCAAATTTAATTGACGATTTTCTTAAAAAAAAGCTTGCATATTTTGCATATATTTTGCACATGTTTTTGATATGACCCCAAATATCGAAAAATTGACCCTCAAAGCGCCTAGATCCAAAATTTGAGTCCAATCGGATAAGAAATAAAAAACATGCTAAAATCCGATGTCTAATCATAACATCTCTATAACGAACTTCTCTACAGCGTACGTAAAAATACTTTAAATAACATTTCCAATCGTTTCGTATTTTCCATAGGAACAATAAAAACGAATCATAACCCACGTTGACCGAACTCGCTGTTTAGTTTTGTTTTGTTTACATTCGCGAGTGCAAACAATACGAATAGCGAAAAGTTCTCAATTCCACATCAACAGATATAAAACGAAAAAGTTCAAAACACATGAACGATTCATGAACGAATGATTCGTTTGGTGGTTGAAAACATCAACCACATCAACCGTAGTATGTTCAGTATGTTGATGTTAGCGATAGGAGGGTCCCAGCTAACAATTTTTTCCGAGGGCTCTGATATCAGATTTTTTCTGAGATTTTCTGAATTTTTTTTAGAAATGTGGCCGATTTCTCTTTTATTTTCCTAGAAATTGGACCGATTTTCTAAAAGTTTATTTTAAGAATCTCTGCACATTTTCTAAAGAATCTTAAGAATCGTTATTCCGAATTCGTTCCGATTTCTAATGGATTTTCTAAGGGAATTTTTTTCGGTTGATGTCGAAGAACAAAATGACTGGTCATAAAATTCGCATATACAGTTTTACAATTTTTTTAATATAAATGCAACATATAATAATTCAAGCTAGTGTTGATAGCTTCAACATATTTCTGCACATTGTTCTACTGTTAATCATAAAATCATAACAACAGGCAAAATCATTAGAAAGTTTGAAATTATAATCTTCCATAAATGGTACATTAAAAGAAAATTGTCTCTGAGTGGGGTTTGTTCAGTACAGTACGACACATGTTGTGTCAATATCAAAGGCGTCAGCGTCAGAATTGTTTCAGAATTTTTTCAGAAAAATCTGAACTTTTTTCCAAATTCGCTACGAATTCGGCATCAGAATCGGATATTTTTTCAGAAATTCTGTCCGAATTCGGAGAAAAATGTTAGCTGGGGTTGTAAAGCAATCAAATGTGTGTGTGTATGAGTGTGTCGTAGATCATTTCGCACAGTAAACGTTTGCCAAAAATTCTGAATGAAACAACTCGGCAAAGCATAGCCGAAGTACATTTCAGCAATCGTACAGTTTTCATCTTTTTACATTGAAAAGTTTGTGGTTTTGTTTTGGTTGTGAGAATGAAACGATTCAGAGAAGCTGAAAAGTTTGTGGCTTTGTGTAATTGGTACGGGAATCGTTTTGTTTGTTTCCGTTAATTGCTTCTCTATAATTCTCCACACACAATAGTATATCTATAACGAAAATTTTGTCTATAAAATATTCATTTTTCGTCTCCAAAAACTACTTTATAAAGAAGTTCATTATGAAGGAGTGACAAGTACTAAGGCATCTCATATCCCCTTAATTTATAAATGCAAGAAAGTTGCATTATAAATTTACAAACACGAACACAGAAAAAAATTTGTAACATATATCAATTATATTTGTTTGGGTACCAACATATTTTTTATGTTAGAACATATTTTTTATGGGTGGAGAGAGGATATTTGTATATTTGTATATATCAGGTAGTGCATATATAATGGTTTACACATAACTACTTACTTCCTTACTTACTACTAACTTACTAAGGAATAAGTACGGTGGCACAGATCTAGTGCGCCCGACTACAAATCCTAGGTTTGTGTGTTCAAAGCTCACCGTCGGCATGGGAGTTTTTTGTTGACAAAATTACGAAGAAATGTTGATGTACATGGATGTTTTTATTTGAAATATGGTACATCCATATTTATTTATTACATTACATAATTACATTTGATTCCAGATGCCGATTCCCCGCTGATGATTTCAACTTTGAGGAAAATGCGTTTTATTTCACAACTAAGGAGAAGCGTTCAACGATGTTTCTATATACATTTTTTCTTTTTAAAAGTGTGACTATTTACAAATTATTTCATTCAATTTTTCTTTTATTAAAGTGTGTTATGTATTTCTTTGGCATTTTGTACACGGTGCGCTTAACTAATTTTAAATGGAAGGGGCTTACACCTGAGAAGTTTTTGCAGATTCTGAAACTACAATGCTCATAGATGAGAAATATCAAGAAACAAAAAAATCGCCGGAGGGATTTTCAAATAAATCGCGATTTAAGTTCACATTTTTAGGGGTTCTTTAGGTTTTCACGATTTTGCTTGGAAACCGCGGGTTCTATGTATATGGGCCTAAAAAAATGTTGTAGCTGTGAAAATTCTCCATAAGATTGACCTTTATGATATTTTCGTAGGTTTTACCGTTTTTGAGATATAGAAGTTCAAATTGAGACAATGCACTGACTGTATTTCCTCCTTATAAAACAATGTCATTACTGCAATTTCCCAAATTAAACTTATATATCTTGAAAATGGTACACCTAGGAAAAAATAAATCATCCAATCTTGTAGAGAATTTTTACAGCTTCAACATTTTCTTTAGTCCCATTTTGATATGACTTGCGGTTTCCAAGCAAACTCTTGAAGGCTTAAGATAAAAACCTAAAAATTTGAACTGAACCTCTATGTCTCAAAAATGGTAGAAACTACGAAAAAACCTAAGGGTCATTCTTGTAGAGAATTTTCACAGCTACAACTTTTTTTTTAGACTCATTTTGATACGACTTGCGGTTTCCAAGCAAAATCCCGAAAACCTAAAAAAAAACCCTAAAATTATGAATTTTGATCGCGATTTATTTAAAAATCCCTCAGGCGATTTTTTCCTGTTTTTTTTATTTTTCTTATCAATGAACATTGCTGTTTCAGAATCCGCGAAATCTTCCCATGTGTAAGCGGTTTTCATCAAAAGTTAGTTAAGGCGCACTAATCATGATATTGTTTTATAAGGAGGCGATACAGTAAGTGCATTGTCTCTATTTGAACTTCTATATCTCAAAAACGGTAAAACCTACGAAAATATCATAAAAGTCAATCTTGTGGAGAATTTTCACAGCTACAACATTTTTTAGGCCCATATACATAGAACCCGCGGTTTGCTAGCAAAATCGTGAAAACATAAAGAACCCCTAAAAATGTGAACTTAAATCGCGATTTATTTGAAAATCCCTCCGGCGATTTTTTTGTTTCTTGATATTTCTCATCTATGAGCATTGTAGTTTCAGAATCTGCAAAAACTTCCCAGGTGTAAGCACCTTCCATTTAAATTTGGTTAAGGTACACAACCACCATTTATAAATGTATGTATATAATGGAAATAGCCAGTGAGCGCTTACTGAGAGCAAGTGAGCATACTTTTCAATGTGTTTTACATTGACATTTACGCTCCCTTGCTCTCAGTAACCTCCCACTGGAGCATGTGTTTGTTTTTTTTTGTGGCTTTAGGGTTTGTAATTGTTTGCACCCAAACATATAATTTGTTTGCACCCAAACATATAATTTGTTTGCACCCAAACATGTATTTGTTTGCAAACAAATATATGTTTGCTGCAAAATATGTTTGGGACATATGTTAGAGATGCTGTTCTTTTCTGTGTGTATATACAGTCGCTCAGAATGTGTAAAAATAAAATAAGAATGTCAACCAAATAATTGTTTCATCGTGTGACATTAAGAACTCATGAATGTCCGTCCTCTTCACGAAATTAAAGCCACATACATAAATTTTTTATAACGCAAATCGAATCAGTAACGCAAATCAAAACAAAATCGATTTTTTAAAACAAATCGAGGCAACGCAAATCGAGGTATAAGTGTAACTTTAATATTCTTCTGGTGTTTTTTGTGAAAATACGGGAGCAAAAATTGCACTACATGTAATATTTTAATACCTGGTTTAGATAGTACGGTAACTTGCAACAATATGGACCTAATTGAGTTTACGAATACTAACCACCACATCAGACATATCTACACAGAGGGGAAAAATTTGATTCAAATTCAACACCGAATGGTGTGAACATGAGCACAGGCGTATTCAATTTTTTTTTTTTCGACCACGGCTGTTGTAATATTTTTTTATCTGACCCCTAATTGTGTCAACATGAGCATATGCGTGCTCAATTTTGAATATTTCGACCACAAACGTGCTCACTTTGACCACTGTACGTTGTCAATTCTCGAAACCGTTGACACCATCTCGTTGTCAAATTGACAACGGTGTGCTCATTTCGACCACAAACGCTGTTGATACACTATCGACAGAGGATGTGGTCAGTTTGACAACGTATGGTGTAATTTTTTCTCTGGGTGTAGTTATATAAATCATAAACAAATACTTATGTACATATATTCTCCTCCGTGTCGTTATGTCAAAGTAGTCCCTGTAATGACAAGTTTAATGATAAAGAAGCTGATGCTATTCTCAATAGTTTCAAGCTCAAATAAATCCTTAGGGATTTCGACATAAACACATACATAGCTCTTCAAATGAAGCCAATTGACGAAGTCAACGAAAAACAAGTTAAAAAGTATCAGTCGGCCTTGGCGACAGAGATATACCCTCAGCCTGTGCAAATTGAAACACTTTTTTCACAAAAAGAAACTTATGTATTTAGGGGGTTTCAAAATTTTGGTCGTATGAACCGACAAAAATGTTGATTACGATTAAAGTTCAAAAATTTTGCGGAAAATTTTCTTAAAGGAATGGTCCGACATAGACCATGGGGGTGCCATAGGGGGTTTTTACACCCTTCGGACTGTTTTCTCAAGAAGTATGGACTTGTCCCTGAAACAACTTTTACCATCGTAATTGAGGCAGCGAATGTAAGTTGTTCCAACAAAAATCAAAGTGATTTAATAGCAGGTCTTAAAGTGAACTTATCCAAAATTTTGTGTGGGAGGTACGGGATGGAGTAGATATTTGTCCACTCCATATTCCATATTCGATCCTGATCTATATCTGGTAAATATTATGAGAATGTGTAAAGTATGGACCAAATCGGTCACTCCCATCAAGAGTTATCGTGCGCACAATTTTCCGAATATTTTCGAACTTTTGTGGGGTAGGTACCTGTAGATAAGCCATATCGGTCCACTCCGATATGGCTTATCTACGAACTTAAACTAAGTTTGGAAACAATATTACGAAGGCCAAATTTTGGCCGGAATCGGCATTTCCGTTCGAGAATTATCTTGCGCTTCCACCCATAAACATGGTGTCATAGGGTTTGTTTTTCAACTTTCAGGCTATTTTTTCAGGAAGTATGGACTTGCCCCTGAGGAAACTTGTACCTTCGTATAGGGGACAGTGAATACAAAATGTTACAACAAAAGCCAAGGCGATTCGAGAGCAGGTCCTAAACTGAACTTTTCCGAAATTTTGTGTTGGAGGTACTCGAAGGAGTTTACCGATTGAGTCCATATTGGAACCTCATCTAAGTCTGGTAGAAATTTCATAATGTGCAATGTATGGACCAAATCGGTTACTTCCTTCAAGACTTATCGCACGCACAAATTTTCCGAACATTTTCGAACTTTTGTGGGGGAGGTACCGGAAGGAGTGGACCGATATAATCCATCTTTGAACTTGAACTAAGTTTGGACAAAATATTACGAAAGCCAAATTTTGGACCGAATCGGCAGGTCCGTTCGAGAGTTATCATGCGCTCCAACCACTACACACGGTGCCATAGGGTTTTTTGTAACTTTCAGGCTATTTTCTGTGGAAGTATGGACTTGCCCCTAATGAAACTTACAGCGTCGTATACAGGACAGCGAATACAACTTGAGTAAACAAAAATCAAAGCGATTCGAGACCAGGTCCTAAACTGAACTTTTCCGAAATTTTGTGTGGGAGGTACCCGAAGGAGTGGACCAATTGTGTCCATATTGGAACTTCATCTAAGTTTGGTAGAAATTACACGATGTGCAAAGTATGGACCAAATCGGTTATTCCCTACAAGAGTTATCGTGCGCACAAGTTTTCCGACAATTTTTGAACATTTGTGGGGGAGGTACCTGAAGGAGTGGACCTATATGGCCCATCTTCGAACTTAAATCGAATCTGGACAAAATATTTCGATACCCAAAATTTGAACCGAATCGATTGATCCGTTCGAGAGTTATCGTGCGCACCAGCCAGCCAGACAGACAGACAGACGGACAGACAGACAGACGGACGGACATTGCTAGATCAACTCAAAATTGTCTGAAACGGATATCGTACAAACATACTTGTGGTCTAAAACCATTATTTCGATGAGGCACATTTTTGGTCGTATCAAAGTGTAAATACCCTCTTTAGCCTAAAGGCTGAGGGTATAAACAGATTGCTACGAAGTTCGTTTAAATTTTCCTGGTACTAGTCGAACTATTAGAGACACTCATGTCTCAACCGCGAATAGATGTCGTCGTCGATTTCTATCGATTCTTATTTTTATGTTAAGCTAATGGTCACTTTGTTCTTGTTGATACTTTTGTGCTAAACTTATAGAGATCTTGTTGCCGTCGAAGACCGTTGTCTTAGCGATTGCCCCGAACATACTGACATGGATGACATGTCCATACATACTGTTGTTTGCTGGCTGGCTAGCATTAAGCTAACGAAAAATGTCACATCAAATTAACAGAACCTTTTTGTAAATTATGTTTAGTTTTTACATCTCTTCCTCATATTTTTCTTGGGAATTTCATTTTGTCATATTTTATTGGAATTTTTCCATTAACCGCATCGGCAACGATGGTAAAGTTTTTTTCCTTTTCTGATTATTTCTCTAATGCAATTTGAAAGTGTATCACCACCATCATAGATCCACTTCGATCTAACTGTGTTATCATCATCAGCTGTCATATGCTATGCAATTCGCATCAATTTTCAATTCAATGAACAATACGAGGAGAACAGATTAAAAGCAAATTGGTATTAAGGTATTTTATAGAAGAAGTTTCTTAGTTTCCTCTGTAGAACATGAAAGAGTACATGACTTTTTATGATATAATCCTATGAAGATTATATCTGCGGAAAAACACTGTTTTTTCGGATTGAACTTGGCCCATGTGGAAATTATTGTCTTCTATAGAGGCATCAAAAATATGGACATTTTGCGGAAAAATCTAATCAAAGAAAGACTGGTTTCATTTGGAAATGTTGCCTATTATGGCGAAAATCATTTTTAATATTAATTGTAATAAATTCCTCTTTGGAGTCGAGCTTAATGACCGATGATTTTTGCAAGTGAAAAAGGAAAGCCGAAGATTCGAACCCATACAACCACCACTATGTGAAATGTTTCGCCTTTGGTAGAGGCTCATCAAACATATCGGCTGTGGAGAGACTTCGCTTAAAAACACATGAAAAAAGTGGTGCCACGGCGCGTTAGCGTTCAGAGCCAAACTCATAACTTCCAAAGACTACGCTAAGCGTTTGCCATGGAAGTCATACAATGAATGGATAAATATCCGTCATAGTAAAAAACAAATTGCATTTGAAAGACGAAAAGTTAGATGATAGCAAATCAGCTCCACACCCAATATGTCTGATTAGCCTCTACCAAAGGCGAACCATGTCACATAGTCGTGGTTGTGTGGGTTCGAATTTTCGGCTTTCCTTTTTCACTTGCAAAAATTATCGGTCACTAAGTTCTACTCCAACGAGAAATTAATTAAGAAAGACGGGTTCATTTAGATAGGAAAGGCTCCTATGAAAGACTAAATGGAAATTTATATCTTATAACATTTTTATTTTAAAATACAAAAAAAAGTTGCAAAATGTTTACTGCTTAATGACGCTGAATAGCGTTCGTTTTAGAAACTTTTTACATGACAAATTTGAGCTAGAATAAAGTGCCAACATGATTGCTGGCTTTGTTTGGCTGATAAGTTGATTTTCATACACATTTTTGACGGCTCTGCTATTTGTCCGTTCCCGTACTTTTTGCACAAATTTGGATGTGGTAGCAGTCTTTGCAACTATTTCGAGAGGGAATACGAGACCATAAAAATTCTACATCGTTTGACCTTCACTAGGTCGTTTTTGGAATGTACAGCCTCATCTAAACCTGCCAACATTTGGCTTATTTCTCAACTACTTAGGATGATATTTCAGAAACCTAAAGCAGACGACGAAGACCTCAAACTAATTTTAATTTGGAGATATTGCTGTATTTTCTAAAAAAATCTAAATTTATATAGGTTTCGATGAGCCCGTTATATATAATACCAACCTATGTAAAAAGGGGTTATAATTCATGGCACGTGCTTTAAAAAGAAGAATTTGTTTACAGTCAAAACGGTTACAATGTTGAACAGAGTAATCTTAAATTAAATATCAAAATCTAAAGCTTGTGTCCGTCCATCACTACCCACAATATCTGTCTCATGTAAGTTGGAAACACTTAAAGGCTTTTTGCTTCAGTTTTTGTGGCTCTTCTCCATATTACGATTGGGATTGAAACATTTTCAAGACAACTTTGCGTATTTTTACATTTTCCTTGTAGACATGTTCAACATCCAACATAATTTAGCCATTTCGTTGAGTGGTTAAGCAATCTGCGGCAACATTTTTGTTTTCTTTAGTCTGTCTGCAAATATCCATATACATACATACAAATTGCCTAAGCGTTTTTCCTCTTTGCTGCTGTTTCAAAGGATTTTGCACTTATCAAGATAACAGCTTCCAATTGTCAGCATTGCTTCCTCCCTTTGCCGCACATGAATTACTATTTTGCATAAAGCGAAGCGAAGTATCTTCTATGCTTTCAACACACATGCAGCAGACAGAAGATATTCGTAGACATGAGGAAGGAGTAAAGCGGTGTGTATGTATGTTTGTATTTTGGCGTATTTTTGCCTGTCGAGTTTCATTGTGTCACTATTTTGTAACGTTAATTTATTTCAATTCAAGGCTTCTAAAAGGATTTCCAGGTTAAACATAAATAAACCATTTTAGCTAACAAATTTATTGTCATATTAGAGTGGGCCACATATCACATACAGTGGTGTGAAAAATAATAAGGACAGTGACATTCACAAGTTTTGGTCGCTCCTAAAATGTGTAAAATGGACGAATTTGCGATGGAAATTTGTTTTTGAAAATGTACATGTATTGCAATAAGAAATCCCGTTACGATTTTGGTATCTTTCTGTTTAGTTCTTATACAAAACAAATATTTTTCGTAAAATTCGTGATTTCTGCTGTGAAAAATAATAAGGACAGTTTTTCGTTTTAGTAAAAATAAATTGATATTATTTTTTTGTGATTCTTTCCAGTAAGTAAAAGTTTAAAATGAATTAATTTCTATTCATTAAATGTTAAATCTACCGGTATTTTTAGTTTTTCTTTGCAAATATGGGTAAAAATATGCATTGTTATCACGCTACTCGAGAAATCATTAAATGTTTGCATAAAGAAGGAAATTCATACAGAAAAATTACAGAAAAAGCTGAGAATCTTTAAAAACAATGGTGGAGGATGCAGCTAAGTGAACTTCAAGATAAAAGTCGTAGTAGAAATCCAAAAATTGCAGCTGTAATAATAAATGCGTTATTCGATGATTAAAACAGATCCTTTTACCACATCTTTACAAATAAAAAACTACTTAAATATTAATTTTGACGAATCAACAACTCCTAAAACCCTCTGTGGTGGCCACATTAGAGCTCACAGTGTCAGAAAAGTAACATTTTAATCGAAAAATTATACACTTCCTACGTAGTGGTGTAGGGTATAAAAATATTCAGCAAATAATACAGTTTGCTAGAAATCACATCGTTTGGTCTAAGAAAAATTGCGTACCATTCTTTGGTCTGATGAAACCAAATATATATTTTTTTTTTTTTGTTCCGATAGAGGAGTTTATCAGGGTTGAAGACCTAAAAATCAATAATATAACCCAAAATATACTCTGAAGGCGGCTAAATATGGCAGAGGTAACAGCATGGTGAGGGGCTCATTTTCTTACTATGCTGTGGGGTCTCTATACAGTATTCAAAGTGTTTTTGAAATCACTAGATTACATTGAAATTTTGAAAAATATAATTCTTCTGTATGCTGAAGGGGGTGTGCCTTTCAAATGAGTCTTCAGCAAGGTTAATGACCCAAAAATGACGCCAAAATGAAAAAGGTGTTCCAGGATAGTTAAGTTAAGTTGTTAGAATGGCCCATACAATCCCTTGATTTGAACCCGATTGAAAAATGTTGTGGAATGAAGTTAAACAAGTAAAAAAGTATCCGTCGGCTTTGCCGACAAAGATATACCCTCAGCCTGTTCAACTTATGTATTTAGGGGGTTTTAAAATTTTGGTCGTATGAACCGACAAAAATGTTGATTACGATTAAAGTTCAAAAATTTTGCGGAAAAGGTACTTAAAGGAATGGACCGACATAGACCATGGGGGTGCCATAGGGGGTTTTTCACCCTTCGGGCTGTTTTCTCAAGAGGTATGGACTTGCACCTGAAACAACTTTTACCATCGTAATTGAGGCAGCAAATGTAAGTTGCTTCAAAAAAAAACAAAGTGATTAAATAGCAGGTCTTAAAATGAACTTATCCAAAATTGTGTGTGGAATGTACGGGATGGAGTGGACAAATATAGTCCATATTCGAACCTGATCTATATCTGGTAGATATTATGAGAATGTGTAAAGTATGGACCAAATCGGTCACTCCCATCAAAAGTTATCGTGCGCACAATTTTTCCGAATATTTTTGAACTTTTGTGGGTACCTGAAGGAGTGGACCGATATGGCTTATCTACGAACTTAAACTAAGTTTGGAAACAATATTACGAAGGCCAAATTTTGGCCGGAATCGGCATTTCCGTTCGAGAATTATCTTGCGCTTCCACCCATCAACATGGTGTCATAAAGTTTGTTTTCAACTTTCAGGCTATTTTTTCAGGAAGTATGGACTTGCCCCTGATGAAACCTGTACCTTCGTATAGGTTTCAAAATTTTGGTCGTATGAACCGACAAAAATGTTGATTACGATTAAAGTTCAAAAATTTTGCGGAAAAGGTACTTAAAGGAATGGACCGACATAGACCATGGGGGTGCCATAGGGGGTTTTTCACCCTTCGGGCTGTTTTCTCAAGAGGTATGGACTTGCACCTGAAACAACTTTTACCATCGTAATTGAGGCAGCAAATGTAAGTTGCTTCAAAAAAAAAACAAAGTGATTAAATAGCAGGTCTTAAAATGAACTTATCCAAAATTGTGTGTGGAATGTACGGGATGGAGTGGACAAATATAGTCCATATTCGAACCTGATCTATATCTGGTAGATATTATGAGAATGTGTAAAGTATGGACCAAATCGGTCACTCCCATCAAAAGTTATCGTGCGCACAATTTTTCCGAATATTTTTGAACTTTTGTGGGTACCTGAAGGAGTGGACCGATATGGCTTATCTACGAACTTAAACTAAGTTTGGAAACAATATTACGAAGGCCAAATTTTGGCCGGAATCGGCATTTCCGTTCGAGAATTATCTTGCGCTTCCACCCATCAACATGGTGTCATAAAGTTTGTTTTTCAACTTTCAGGCTATTTTTTCAGGAAGTATGGACTTGCCCCTGATGAAACCTGTACCTTCGTATAGGGAACAGTGAATACAAGATGTTACCACAAAAACCAAGGCGATTCGAGAGAAGGTCCTAAACTGAACTTTTCCGAAATTTTGTGTGGGAGGTACTCGAAGGAGTTTACCGATTGAGTCCATATTGGAACCTCATCTAAGTCTGGTAGAAATTTCATAATGTGCAGAGGATGGACCAAATCGGTAACTCCCTTCAAGAGTTATCGTACGCACAAATTTTCCGAACATTTTCGAACTTTTGTGGGGGAGGTACCGGAAGGAGTGGACCGATATAATCCATCTTTGAACTTGAACTAAGTTTGGACAAAATATTACGAAAGCCAAATTTTGGACCGAATCGACAGATCCGTTGGAGAGTTATCTTGCGCTCCAACCACTACACACGGTGTCATAGGGTTTTTTGTAACTTTCAGGCTATTTTCTCAGGAAGTATGGACTTGCCCCTAATAAAACTTACAGCGTCGTATAGAGGACAGCGAATACAACTTGCGTAAACAAAAATCAAAGCGATTCGAGACCAGGTCCTAAACTGAACTTTTCCGAAATTTTGTGTGGGAGGTACCCGAAAAAGTGGACCGATTGAGTCCATATTGGAACTCCATCTAAGTTTGGTAGAAATTACACGATGTGCAAAGTATGGACCAAATCGGTTATTCCCTACAAGAGTTATCGCGCGCACAATTTTTGCGACAATTTTTGAACATTTGTGGGGGAGGTACCTGAAGGAGTGGACCTATATGGCCCATCTTCGAACTTAAATCGAATCTGGACAAAATATTTCGATACCCAAAATTTGAACCGAATCGATTGATCCATTCGAGAGTTATCGTGCGCACCAGCCAGCCAGACAGACAGACAGACGGACAGACAGACAGACGGACGGACATTGCTAGATCTACTCAAAATTGTCTGAAACGGATATCGTACAAACATACTTGGGGTCTAAAACCATTATTTCGATGAGGCACATTTTTGGTCGTATCAAAGTGTAAATACCCTCTTTAGCCTAAAGGCTGAGGGTATAAAAATTAAGCAGGGGAAAGTGCCCATCAAATTATGGCGACCTTTGGCAACTTATACAGGTTGCGTAGGATGCGATACCAGTAGAGAAGTGCCAAAATTTAGTCGACTCGATGCCCAGACGATGCGCTTTCGTTTTAGAAAACATAGGATAGTCTACAAAGTATTCTTGACACTAAAACTCTTAATCTACCATTATTTAGTAAAAACCTGCATTAATTTCTTTCAAGTTTGGTCCTTATTAAAGGATGTCATGTGGTGTGCTTATTATTTTTCACACACCAAACTACGACAATTCGCATAAAATATAAAAGATAAATAAAATATGGTTGCAAGCAATCAAAATATTTTTATAATACTTTTCTTAACATTTTAACAAAACAATAAATTTTATAAACTAATGTATTTTTCACTTTTTTAGTCAGTTTTCAATGTAATCTTGGTTATGGATTGAAGTGTCCTTATTATTTTTCACACCACTGTATGTATATGTAATCAGGCATCAGGAAGACCGCTACAAGGTAACATACATCATCATTACAAATTCAGGAAGAACATTTTATATTCCTTTAGAAATGCCAAATTTAAACATGGTAAAAAATCAACTAAAAACCTTATCTAATGTGTAATACCTTTGACAATTTCTGAATAAAAGTAGTCATTTTTTGTTTCGCTTACACACCTTACTATTCGCTTAACAAAATAATAGAATGGTTATGGGATTATCTGTGCCTATTTCTAAAATGAATTTCACAGTTTTCATTTAACACATTTTATCTCTAGACTTCATTTCTACCACCTTTTCCATTATATGCCACATTCAACAGCTGATATCAGTCTGCCAATATTCTATTTGCAATGAAACGTGAACACATTTTCATAGAATTTGAAATATTTATAATTTTAAAGTGACAAAAGTGAAATGATTTCTAGGTCTTTAATATCATCGTCATCATCAGCAAAGTACGGAATGAATATTTTAAGCTTTAATTGACTGCTGCGTTTAATTTATTCCAACAATAACAACATAACAATATTTGCGTTTGTTTTTGCAAACAAGATTAGTTGGTATTACAATGAAAGCCAATAAGAATGTTTTTATTTGTTGGCAGATTATGAGCAAGGTTTGAGCATAAAATGCACTGAAGTAATATACTTTCTGATCCACCAACTAAATTTAGTAAATTAACATAAAATAACTAAGTAGAAAGAAATGAAATTTACATTCAACTGTGAATAGAAAGTCTATCGATTATTAATCCAGGATTATTAATAAAAAATCCTTCAGCTTTGGATAAAATGTCTATCGAAGAGGAAGAGCTTACATCGTTCTTAATTCACAATACAACCTCAGCATTTATGCTAATGTGGGTATATACACTTTTATACTGGAAAAATGTGCGTCATGGAAATAATGGTTTTAGACCCCAAATAGGTTTGGACGAAATCAGTTTCAGACAATTTGGGGTTGACTTAGCCATGTACGTCCGCCTGTCTGGCTGGAGCGCACGATAACTCTCGAACGGATGAACCGATTTGGTGCAAAATTTGGCCTTCGTAATATTTTGTCCAAACTTAGTATAATTTCATTCCATCTAGTAGCACCCCGCCCCCCTAAGGTTCGAAAATGTTCGGAAAATTTGTGCTCACGATAACTCTTAAGGGAGTAACCGAATTGGTCCCTACTTTGCACATCGTAAAATTTCTAGCAGACTTAGATGATGTTCCGACTCAATCGGTCCACTCCTTCGGGTACCTTCCACACAAAATTTCGGAATAGTTCAGTTTAGTACATGCTCTCGAACCGCTTTGATTCTTGTTGTACCAACTTGAATTCACTGCCCCCATAGGACGGTACAATTTGCATCAGGGGCAAGTCCACACTTCCTGAGAAAAATTCCTGAAAGGTGAAAAACCCCTTTGAAACCGTGTGTAGTGGTCGAAGCGCAAGGTAACTCTCGAACGGATCTGTCGAATGGTCCAAAATTTGACGTAATATTTTGTCCAAACCTCCCCCATAAAAGTTCAAAAATGTTCGGAAAAATTGTGCGCACGATAACTCTTGAAGGGAGTGACCGATTTGGTCCATACTTTACACATCCTAATATATCTACCAGATATATATCAGGTTCGACTATGGACTATATTTGTCCACTCATTCGGGTACCTTCCACACAAAATATTGGATAAATTCACTTTAAGACCTGCTCTCGAATCACTTTGATTTTTGTTGAAGCGATTTGCATCAAATACGACGTTAAAAGTTTTTCAGCGACAAATCCCTACTTCTTGAGAAAACAGTCCGAAAGGTGTAAAAACCCCCTATGACACAATATGTAGTGGCTGGACAGCACGATAACTCTCGAACTGATCAAAATTTGGTCTTCGTCAAATTTAGTTTCAGTTAGAAGATGGGCAATACCGGTCCACAACTTCCGGTACTTCCCCCCAATATTTAAAAAATATCACTATGCACGATATCCCCTGAATGGGGCAACCACTTTGGTCCATACTCCTAATATTTTGTCCAAATTTAATTTAACTTCTAAATGGTCCATAACATTTGGTCAACATTTGTGTCTAAGTACAGTTTAGGGTATGTTCGAAGATCCTTTGGAAATGTATACCGACGTTGTTCTTTGTGGTCCTGTTTACAGCGATATTATGTTTTCCGTGGACAAGTCCATGCTCCCTAGCATACTGGTCCAAAAGTTGGCTTATAATCTAAATCTAAAATAAATCTTCTGCATCAAAAATGTCATCATTAGACTAGTTTTAACTCAAAGGGGAAAAATCAATGTCGGATTTTTTTATGAGCCACTCCCCTAAAGTGTTTAGTTTTGTTAAGATTGAAGGATTTGTTTTCTAGTCACAGCAATGAACTGGTAAAATTTTATCTTCGATTGGACAATAAATCTAATCTTGAAATCTAACGAAACTAAACATTTCAGAAGGTGTGCCGCATAAAAAATCCGACATCGATTTTTTAAAACCACCCTAGTCATCAAAGGTCCAGGTTAAAAAGAAACTAAAATTCTGTTTATTTTTTGTTGTCCACTTGTTGCAATAAAGCCTTAAATGCGCGGGACAACTTAACTTTGTAAAATTATTCAATTTGAAAAGCATAACTATTATAGGGGAGCCAGAGAAGACAAGCCTTGACTAGTTTCGGATGTAGCCACACATCCTCATCAGTTTTTTTGTTTACAAGAATAAGGAACTGATGAGGATGTGTGACTACATTCGAAACTATAGCCTTCTCCGCCTCCCACATCAAATTCATTAGTCATTCATTTATTTATTTTCAATAGACGACTTAAATTTAGGGATGGCGATCCCGAAATCCCGAATCCTGAAAATCTGGGTTTTTAGGTATTTCCCAAGTCCTGAATCCCGGAATTAGGGTTTTTTAGGTTTTCACGATTTTGCTTAAAAACCGCTAGTCCTATTGAAATGGGTCTAAGGGAAATGTTGTAGAGAATTTTCACTGCTACTATATTTTTTGTAGCCCCATTTCGATAGGACTTGCGGTATCCAAGCAACATCGCGATTTACTTAAAAATTCTTTCAGCGATTGTTCTTGTTTTTGGATTTTTCCCATCTATGAACCCTGCTGTTTTAGAATCCGCAAAAACTTCCCAGGTGTAAACGCTTTTTATTTAATGTTAGTTAAGGCGCACCGCACATGACTTTGTTTTATAAGGAGGCGATACAGTCACAAATCGACACAAATTGAACTTCTATATCTCAAAAAATGGTAAAAACTACAATAGTATCATAAAGGTCAATCTTATAGAGAATTTTTACAGCTACAATATTTTCTCTAATTCCATTTCGATTAGACTTCCAAGTTCCAAGCAAAATCGTGAAAACCTAAAAAAACACTAAAAATTTGAACTTTGATCGCGATTTATTTAAAAAGCGCTCCTGCGTTTTTTTTTTTTTTTGATTTTTCTCATCTATGAATATTCCTAGGTGTAAGCTCATTTCATTTAAAGTTGGTTCAAGAGCACTGTGCACTGTTAAACATTGTGTTCTTCAAATATTTGAAGGAACAAAATATGGATTTTAGCTGAAATAAACACATAACATACATATTAGAGTTGTACAATCTAGTTCATTTGAAAGATTTAGTTCAATAGCTCAGCTCTTTTAACTGAACTAGTTCAGCAATCTAGTTCATAGTTCACTATCCAGTTCAATCATCCGGATCAGAATCGTTCACGGGATCTTATGATTCGCTTGATGAAAACACACACACATACACCAAATAGGAACAAACATTAGAATAGTATAATAAAACTACAAAAATATTACATTTAGATAATTTTATTCCATGATTAAGTTTGTATGAAGTTTAGAAAAAAGGTCCTTCGGAAAAAATTATAAATAGAATTTCATTTAAGTGGCTGGCAAAAAATCTTATGTTTTGCGTTTGTAGAAATTATAACTGCGAAAAAGCTTTATGTTTCTTTTTTCCTTTTTTCTATCCACAACAAGGCACATTGAATGAATGATAATGGATTCGATATATTGGAATGTGTTATGTCAACAATGTTTTTTATGTAGAAATTACTTTTATTACAATGGGGGTTGACACTTCACATCGATCCAAAACATAAACAAAACTCATTACATTACGAAGGCATCACTTGCACATGCTGAACCTGATTGTGAATCGTTCGTTCGTTGATCGTTCTTTGTGGATCTTTCGGTCTGCGTTCAGTGAGCTATTGAACTATAATGAACTATATCGACTGATCTAGTTCATACGCTCTTTTCAATGAATCGTTCATGAACTATACAACTCTAATACATATATATTCTGCAATACAACACCAATAACAGTTTTATTTTTCAATAGACGACTTAACATATTCGTTTATAAAAAAGTACATACACATGTACATATATTGATATTGCAATATTAAAAAAAAACAAAGTACTTTTGTGGCAGTGATGTAAAGTTCATCTTCTTCTGAATTTCTTTATCGAACTATATCAATACTAAAAATATACAGGTTAAATTATAAAACTAAAAATTCTGTTTTCTATTTATAACCATCTCTGCATTTGATTCATCCTTCTGTCGAAAATGTTTTTTTTTTCGCCCTTTTCATTCACTGAATAACAACAACTATACTAGTCCAACATTTTATAAAAAGCAAAACAAAAACAATACTATGTACATAACCAACAAATAAAACATTTCCATTTGATTATTTTTTAGTTATTATTTTCTAAAAAAAAACACAAAACTAAGATCCATGAGAATGACAAAGACAAATAATGTAAAGCTTCAATCAGCATGCATATATTCTCTGGAAGGGTATGCAGTGAGTTACTATCACAAAAAAATAAACTTAATGAAAAGTTCAACTTTTATGGCACGTAACACACATACAGTCTGTCAGAAAAATGTTTAAAATATTTAGGGTCTAAAAGAAATTATATTTGGAACAAATTGAAACTTCTCCCATAACAAAGAGTTCTGATGATTCAACATTCAAATCAGACAAGGGCACATCTTCTTACAAAATAGATATTCGCAGCACTGATAGAAGTTCCTTAAAATAAAAAATATCTGTTTTTAATAAATATTCTTTACACACTGTACAATCGTAATGTATATTCCAGTGCATGTGTGTACGTATTCACGGGAAAACACGTGTAGGAAATCGAGATTGTGGTGAGAAAATGTACCTGCTGTAATGTTGAAACGATAATGACAATTGTAACCCTCAATTTTAACGAAAAAATAGGGGAAATGCCCAACAAAATGTTTTCGAATTTAATCGACTCGGTGAAAAACAAACATATTCCGGCACACACAATCACATATGTACCTCTCATAAGGGTGTTAAACATTAAAATTACCAAACCCTATATTCACAATCAAAAATTCTTAAATACTTAATTGGTGTTGTGTAATACTTAGTATTATAAATGTGGAAGAAAGAATCCTTCAGGAGACCCGAGTCGGTATTATATACGTTGCTGCACATGTGCGAGAAAATACATATATGCATTACAAAATGTCCCTTTCAAGAAAGCTTAACATCTCTTTTCCTGGATTATAATAATTCAATCAAACAAAATGTTTTATATTTAATATAGTTTTTTAACAATTAATTGTGTTTTGGAGTAGTATAGTCATCCCTCCCTTAAGATACTTAATTTTAAATTTATTTGTTATCATGGCCTTACATTGTAGTGTACAGCCTTAAGGTCGAAAGACTGGGCATATGGGAATTGAAATAAAATAAAATAAAAACAAGCACCAGATTTTATTAAATATTGATATGGATTTCAGTGAACTGATGTGCTCCTTCAACATATTCGCGATTTTGAACACTGTGCAAAATCTAAGTTATACGGATCGAACTCTTGTTTAAATTGTTTTGGGAATAGGAAAGATATCAACAAACTAACCCCGGCCCTACAGTCAATTACACCTCGAAATATGAGTTGGAAACTGATAAATAGTAAACGCTTTGCGAAACTTCATTTTGAATTCTATTAAATTTGTGACTTAACACAGTATATTAAATTTCCCTTTCAATAACATTAAAATTGTTAATAGACCTTAGTTCATTGATGATCAAATTTGGATGCTGGCGAAGCCACAACAATATTTTCACTCTTTTAATCCGTTTGTACAACTATAATCCAACAAGAACATTAAAACTAGTCATTCACTGTTTATTTAAATTGAAATTATGTCCACAGATAACTAGTACCACACCACATACATGAATATGCATGTACGGAGCAGTCCACTACCGGTGTTCGAGTTGCATGCAACTTTCAACAAAAGCTGCAGTTTTGTATATTTGCTCTAATGCACACCCCAAAAACTATCAACTGCCTCCCCACACCCACCTTAGTTTTTTTTACACACTTGATCTAAACGTGGTAACAGCTAAGACAACAACAACAACACGACTAATACAAAGGCGGCCAATAACAATCGTCACACTCGACTTCCACTCTGCATTAACAACTATCGCAGATGGTTGAATCGCATAAACACACCGAACACAGATGTCATACCCAGAGAAAAAACACTAACTAACGCCGCCACCGCCGCATTCAAAAAAACTCATGGTTGTGGGACAGAAGGGTGGCGGTCGGCTGATACTTTTGGTCGTCGCATGCTTAAAGTTTGCCTTTAATTCGAAACTACAAACGCAGCATAAATGCAACGATGCATGGCTTAACTAGTCTGTTGACAATGTTTTTTAAAGAAACGTTCACAACTACAAAGGCACACGACGATTCGAAACAGAGGCCATATGTTGGAGAATAAAATGTTGGCAGTAGAAACATATTGAAAACGATTTCTGTTTTACTTACCTAACAAAATAATTTTAAATTAATCAATTATTGTATTTCTGGAAGAGGAAACTATTAATTCCTTAAGAAATGTTATTAAAACGGCTTTACCAGAACCACATTCTAAATTTTAAGGATTCATTGCAACCATGTTTGACTGTAGTAACAATTGTAAAGTAAAATTATGAATAACGGTTTATATGGATGCATTGTTGAACAAAGAGAAGCCGGCAATTTACGTGGGCGGGGACGGACCAACGAATTATTTGCATCTGTTTTAAATTTCTAATAAAATAATTGCATTTTGTAATAAACATAAATTTACCATTTAATGTACCGATAAACATACCTACATACTCGTATTTTGCAATTATGATCGGATATATGTATGTATGTACATACAAACATGTGTTCGAATTTTGGATGAGAGTAAGGGAAGTAGAAGAAAAAGGGTTTTCTCTAGACATGATAGAACTTAATATCGTGATTGATATATTCTTAAAAAGTCTATAGTTGGCTGTGTTAAAACTGACGTGAAATGTAAAAGAATCTTTTCTTAAATTTGCAATTCATTAAAAGGGCGTTTCCGCTTAAGGATACGTGATTTAATACAATACTTCCCTCTAGAGGTGCTCTGCAGAATTTTACGTCTATGCCAGGGTTTTATCCACATTCTTTCCCCTTTTTATAAACAACCACCAACCAAAAGAATTTGTCTATATCTGCCGCTTTCCGTGGATATTTTAAAACCTCAACAATAGTATTTGCATCGAATATTTATTTTTATATGAAGTAACATTTTTGATAATTAAGTAATATTGAGTATATGGATATATTGCTAATACTATTTTTTGGCCTTGAAGGCTTTAGTATTATTGAATGGAATAAATAAACAAACAAACAATAAGTAAAAAAGTATCAGTCGGTTTTGCCGACACAGATATACCTTCATATATTCCCTCAGGAGGATAGTCAAAGTATTATTTGTTGAACTTTTGGATCATTATGTCAGGAAGCATGGACTTGCCCCCGAAAAAGAGTATATCGTTGTAATCAGAACCACATTGACTACCTTCCACTGCATTTCAGCGAACATTTTGAATATGTGTAAGGGGGGTACCCGATATAGACCTTCATGGAACTTGATGTTCTTTTACAATTATTTTAATTTATTATTTTTTTGAGCTATTGGCCGCCTACCTCAGGATGTGTGGACTTGTCCCGAAAAAAATTGTACTGTTGTGGGTCAACCTGCTACAAAGAATAGCAAAACGATGCGAGGTATTTCTTTAAACTGTATATCCTAAAGGATTGGGCCGAATACTTCATATTCGTATCTGATCTACAGTATCGGCCAAAACTTAAGCGCCATTTCAACACTCTTTATACCCTACACTACTATGTGGGGAGGGTATTGGCCAAAAAGTTTGTAACGCATCGAAATAATGGTCATAGACCCATACTTATATATACCAAAATGATTGTCTCGACGAGCTGATTCGATATGGCTATGTGTGTCCGTCCGTCTGTCCATGCAAACCTTGTAATCACGCTACAGGTCGCAATTTTGATCGGATCGTCGCCAAATTGTGGGTGTTGATGGGAGTCCCAGAGGGGAAGAAGCCTATTGATTTTATTGATGGTCGGATAATATTTAGAGGTCCGAATATGCAAAAAACTTATTTGGAGAAAAAGTAATCGTTCTTTTCCAAAGCAAATATCTCAGCTTCTATAAGGGGTATACCAAAAGCAAAAGATGACAATAAAAGTAGAAAATATCACCTTTCTAACGATGTGAAGTAGGTTATCGTAGGTGGTCAAACCACGAAGATATCACAGTAGTCGCAAATAAAACCCAGGTTTTCATTTTTGCGATTTTAATTATAATGACGAATATCCCAGCTTTGATTGGGAACTTTCCAAAAACAAAGCCTGACTATGAAAGTAGAAGATCCCATGTTAACAATGATGCGAAGTAGGTTGGCGTAGGTGGCCAAATAACGGAGATATCGCAATAGTCGGTAATACATCCCATTTTTCAATTTTTTTTTGAAATCACGCTACACGTCGCAATTTTGATCGGATCGTCACGAAATTTTGAGGGTTGATGGGGGTCTCACAAAGGAAGAAGCCTTTTGATTTTGGTGATGCTCAGGTAATTTTCAGGGGTCGGAGTGGGTAAACAACTTATGTGGAGAAAATTCAAAGTTTTATTCATATGCGAATATCTCCGCTTCCAGTTGGGTATCCCAAAAGAAAAACTCGTCAATGGAAGAAGAAATGTTCTCCTTTACATTAATGCAAACTAGGTTGGCGTATGTGGTCATAAGATGGATATATCGCAATAGTCGGTAATACATCCCATTTTTCAATTTTTTTTTTGAAATCACGCTACAGGTCGCAATTTTGATCGAATCGTCACGAAATTTTGGGAGTTGATACTAGTGCCACAGAGGAAGAAGCCTATTTGTGATGGTCCGATAATATGCAGGGGTCGGAATGGACAAAAATTCATCTGGAGAAAAATGCAATGTTGTATTCTTTTGCGAATATCTCGGCTTCTAGTAGGATATTCCAACGGCAAAGCCTATGAACGTAAGAAGAAAATATTGCCTTTACATTGATGCAAAGTAGGTTGTAGTAGTCCGTAATGCATCCAATTTTCCTTCTTTTTTTTAATACGCTGCATGTAGCTATTTTTATCGGCCGTCACGAAATTTTTGTGGTCTACGGGGGTCCCAGAGAGGAAGAATCATATTGAATTTGGTGATAGTCGGATAATATTCCCTAAAATAAATGTTTAACACTGAAAAGCTTATGTACAGAGGTAGTGGTGTAGGGTATTACATAGTCCCCACTATAGCCTTTGCTCACTTGTTTAGATATCTCTCAATTTCATTTACCACAAATGTTTAGGAGACTTTTTTATGCTACACGGAGGAATAAAACGGACTCTCTAACATATTTTGCAGCGAACATATGTGGGAACAGAATGTTGAGTGAAGTTTAGAGAGAGAGAGAGAGAGCAATGATGTTTAGCTATTATGATGCCCCGCTACAATTATCAAAATTAGTTCTCAAAACGCCTCGCATAAACGACGATCATTATTCATATGTTTCTTCTTTTTTAACTTTCCTTGCTTTAATTACAATTTCATTTTAATAAAATTGAGTTAAGTGTTATATTAATTAACTCTAGACAAAGCTTTGAGTTTCATTTAAAAGAACCCTATACATATCAGGAAAAATGTCTAAAATTGTCTTTTCCATTTCAAAAAAATCAAAAAAAAATTGATACTACATCAATGATTTTTGGTACATAGATTAAGAAAAAAATCTGCATTCCAAATCTTTTTTCGTTACTAACATTGATCGTTGCGCGCAAAAGATATGACCGTTTTAATTATGATAATTAGAAAAAATTTTAAAAAAATCGCGGCTTAATATAGTAAGCTGTTGTATCCTATTATCGTTAGCTGAAAAAAAAAACGAAAACTTTCAATGGATTCGCGAAAAATTAAATTTGTTAAATAATTTGACGTATTTACAAACATATTTTTGAAACAATAGCGCTCATACTTACGAAAAATATATAAAAAATTATAACAGCATCCAGAAATTTTGGGGAATAAAATGAAACCTAAGTTGTGAAGGTTGGAGCCATAGTATTCATGTTATTTACAAAAAATACGGAGAAAATATTAGGAAAAAAATTAAAATCATATTATTCTAATTTTATTTTTTTATGGTTTTATAGGAAAAGTTGGAGAAACAAATTTTGAGTTCTTCGGCATTTTCGTGATAATGATGATATTCCGTTGTAACAAATTTTTCGTTTATAGTTTTCCTATTGGATAATATTATTAGAACATTATATTAAATCACAAGGAATTCCAATTGTGGCATAACGTTAAAATAATGTTATATTGAATATTATAACATTTGAGACGCATATAAACCGCGTAATTATGAAAATGACATGATGCGCATCCGATTTTCCAACACAGCGAATCAATCCCTCTTATTTGATGTACAGTTTGTCAAATTCTATTTGGCGGCCACGATGTAGCATCTGCTGCATATTAGGGTGCAAAATACTGTAAAATGGTCATAATTTCCGCGAAGTTCATTTACATTTTATGCGCATCCGATTTCAATAATCACCATTAAAAAATACATCATCCTATGCCGTTTCAATGCGACCCATTAAGAACCGTGGATGTAGCATCGCACCCCATTTTTAGAAAAAATCTATTATATCTCCGGATTTACGAGAGTTTTTAAATATCTGTTTTCGCACAGTTTAAACACGCGTATCGGTCTATTTATTTAAGTAGAACTGACACATCCAAAACGTTTTAATATGCGATATTTTCAAAATAATTTTTTGCAAATTTTCGAAATTTGAGGGGAATCATATCCGCCGATCTAGTGGGTGGATTTTTACGCATCGTGGGTTGTTAGATTCAGAACGTAAAAAAACTAAATTTACGCGGGTTTCCACGGAAATCGAATGACGTTTGTAAATTTTAAACCAAAAAAATAGGTTTTTGAGAAAAATTTAAGCACAAAAATTTCGTGTTTGGGCGCAGATTACTGTGATCCTGTGAGGGATACACCCTCATGTTATACATTAAAAAATGCGAAATCGCGAGTTCTACAATCAAATAATAATCTTTTAAGGAAATCCAGCTGCGCGTTCACGTTTCAAAATGTCAGCATCCGTTTGAGGTAGATACAGTGGTTATATTAAAAATCATACATTAGAAACTTCAACTCTGAAGTGTACTCTTTAACTTCTCCGTTGAGCATCAAGCTCTGCATTGTGTTGTAAAACCACTAATTGGAAAATAACATAATGAAACTCGTTTAATTCAACGATTTTTTTCCGATTTTTTTTTACATTAGTACGACCACAGCTTCCGCTCAAATTATTATTTTAAGAAACCCCTCGGTGAATCGGGCTAAAACAGTTTATTTTACCGTAATGCGGTCAAAAGTTATGGTATAGTAAAACTGATCGCGAGTTACAATACCCCATACCTCAGTTTCAACATAAGTTAATTTTCTACAAAAAGCTTGATATATATGTTCTAACATAAAATAAAAATATATGTTATAACATAAAATATGTTTGGATCCAAACACATTATATGTTTGTAAATTTTTTTCTGCGTGTAGACAACTACATACATATATATATATATACCTAAAAGAGATATCCCTTTAGTGTTCAATTAACACAAAATAGCTTTAAAGAAAATTTGTATTTCAGATACAGCAGCACAACATGCAATTTTGTTTTCCTTAAAAGCGTTTATTTTGTTAAAAAAGTAGGTCAAGACTAATATAGTTTGCAGCTATGTACTTCTTTATTGTACATTTTCGATATCAGTTCACTCAAAAGGTTTAACATACATCCAATCAACGTTTATTTAAGGAAAGTCTTTATTTTATTTTTTGTTTTTGTACTGCACAAATAAAAAAAAATTAAAAAATTGCGGAAAATCCATGCCACAAAATAAATGGACTCGAAAATTATGTAGGTTTTAGTGTTGGCTTCTATTGTTGTTATTGTTATGGAGTTTCTATTGGTTGTGTTTTGTTGTTGTAGTTGCTTTCATTGTTGTCCAAAATTCACATTCAAATGGGGCAGCAAAATGCATCGCTCAATACACAGCAGACCATTATCTTGTTGCGCATGCTCTAACAGCACGATTTTCGGCCAAAAATGGTTTATGTTGGGAAACTTTTTATCCCCATTTTTTCTTCATTTGTTTTTGTCTTTTTTTAGACATAGTCACTTACTGTAGTTGTTGTTTAACTATTTGTAAGTGTAAAATAATGAAGTAAGACCACAAAAACGTGCATATGCACTCAATCTAAATTGAACACAATAACTGGAGTTTAAGAGTGAAACGAACAATCGACTGCAAAAAAACGAAAATAACAACAACGTCATATACAAATGGCAGTACAAGGAAAACTTAAATTTGAATTTGCACTTCAATGTAAAAGAGTGGAAATACAAAAACAAAACAAGACTTTAGTCTAAGCCGTCAATCGTGGGATACCCTATATCAGTAGGCACTAAAAATGTGGGTCACTTCTGGGGAAGGAAACAACCAACTTATTGTCCATAATCAAATAAACATATTGTTATGGTAAATCAAGTTTAAAACTAAGACCGATAAAAATCAAAATGTAAAATTGTTTTATAATTTTAATTTGTGTGTTTCTTGAGTAACAAACTTTTAATACAACCCTCCTTCAGGTAGGGTGTAATAATAAATAGGTGTTACCCACCGCAATCGAAATGAAATGTGATACTCGTCGAATTTGAGGAAAAGGCCCACAAATCAAATCAAAGTTCAACCAAAAGTGAACTGTTACTGACTGACTGACTTCTGTGAACGGCCTGTACGCCGCTGTTAGCCAAACTAAAACGTGATTTATTTATGCTGCTGTTAACATGGCAACGAAGTTGTTGGATAAAAAGAACAGCATTTCTAAATTATAATGATTCGCTTTTTTGCTAGTCGTAAGCCCTATAAAATGTTGGAAAAACAACTTACAGTTTCATATGTTCTTTAGCTACTAAATTGGTTTGTGTCGACCGCAATATTGCATTTCACTTTAGTTTCCACAAAAAATATGAAGAAACTTTGAAAATCAATGGTGTGGAAAAATAATTGATGCCAAATGGTTAAACAGCATCAAACTTTGTTAACAGCAATTGAAGTTGAAAATTTATACGTCTGCCTTTCTCTGTTTGCAAGAACATTTTCATTTCATTTGGAATTAAGATTGTATTTTTGAGGTATATAATCACAATATTGGTACATGGAACTACAGACCGATGAGGTTTTCGAATCATGAATTAAACCTTCGCACAAATGTTGACCTTCATGAATTAAACCTTCGCACAAATGTTGCTGTAAATTAAATTGAACTGATGCCTTAAACAGCGCAGATAATCTAATGACCGTAAACAAATTGTTTACGTGTTGCTCCACTAAATAATTGAAAAAGAAAGAACAACTTAGAATTGAATAAAAAATGATTTTGGGCTATTTTTCATCACGTACGTTTTACATTTCACTCTTAAAGAAAATATTGATTGTTTGGGCTTTGCCTCCTACGAGATATGTATGGCACGAAACCGTAGCAAGTAATAAAATGTAATGGGAATATGTAGAGTACGGGTCTATATGGAATATAGCCCTGTGTTTATCAGATAACTTGCCCATTGATTTATATTTAAATCCCGTTCCACTTGGTTTAAGCGTCAAAAGTTTAAAAAAGTAGGAATAAAATCAAATAATCCCTTAAGGGGTTACCCCTACTTTAACACTTTCAAAAAAACCAAAAATTGTATTGACTTATTTTAAAGTACAGTAGTATGCCGCAATAAATTTCAAGTCGATCGGAGCAAAATTGACCGAGATATGACCGTTCAAAGTGATGAACCCGTTGTGTTTTGTGTGTAGAGATGCAACATAAAACGCATTTTTTTCGAAATGGCATTTTTGAAGTCGATGTCAACGATAGCTCGAAAACGAAATCAAGACAGATTTTTTTTAATTTTTCTACTCGATTTTTTAATAAAACAACGGTCAATTTTTTCTGTTAAATCAAAATTTTTACTTGGCAGATCACAATTTGTTTTAAAACCGTTTTTATACCCTACACCACACAGTGGTAAGGGGTATTATGTCTTTGTGCATTTGTATGTAACATACAAAAGGAAACGAAATAGACCCATAGTTCCTTTTGGGGATATACATATAATCACTTTCTGAGTCGATTTATGCGTGTCCGTCCGTCTGTCCATGTATTTTTGTTCGCAACGTACAGGTCGCATTTTTTGTCCGATTCAGCTGAAAATTGGGGACTGCAACTTTTTTAGCCATAGGAAGAACGCTATTGCTTTTGGTGAAAATCGGTTCCGATTTGGATATAGCTCCCATATATATTTTCGCCCGATTTCACGTATTTTCTGTACCACACACGCTATATATGTCCGATTTCGATGAAATTTGGAATGTGTGACTGAATTCGGTCTAGAAATAAGTGTGCCAAATTATATAGAAATCGGTTCAGATTTGGATATAGCACCCATATATATTTTCGGCCGATTTCGCCTATTTGCTGCTCCAAACACGCTATATAAGTCCGATTTCAATGATATTTGGAATGCGTGACTGAATTCGGTCTCGAAATAAATGTGCCAAATTATATCAAAATCGGTTAAGATCTGGATATAGCTCCGATTTATATTTTACATATTCACAGTGGTGTAGGGTATCATATAGTCGGCCCCGCCCGACTTTGATCCTTTCCTTACTGGTTTTATATATATATTCTGTTCGCCCACAAAAATATACAAAGATCGGCCTATTTGTTTTCGAGCTATCATTGGCACCGCAAAACGCTTTTGGAAAAAAGGTTTTCGCAGGTAGCCATTTACCACAAAACTAAGCAATATTTTTCAACAACAAAAATTCCAAAAGTGGTATAAGATGTGCTTTAGGGTTATGACTTTTCGACATTTTTCAAAAATGATTTCCTGTAGCACGGATGAATGAACTTTTATCTATTAATCACTAAAATATCGTTTATTCCACTGAAATACATATAAAAAAGTTCACGCAGAAATCGATTTAAAATTTATTTTTTTTTTTTCAAAAATATATGTAATGAAGAAAAAATTCTCAAAAATTATTTCCTGTTGCACGAATGAATAAACTTAAGCCTACTAATAACTAAAATAACGTTTATTCCATTCAAATATTGAAAAAGGTCATGAAGAAACCATTTTGAAAAAAATTGACTTTTTAATTTTTTGTTAAAAAATTATATTTTTGAAAAAAAAACGTTTACGAAATGATTATGATTCTCAAAATTAAAGAAAATTAGTGCGAAACAAATGTTGCGTCACTTTGGTTATCTCAGGTGGCTAAACATTTTATTTTAAATTATATATCTGCTTACCCATTGCCCATAATTCTCATAAATTCAAATTTTAAAATCGTGAGGTTTTTTCACCGAATCACCTTATAATTAAGATTTTATGTAATCTTATGTAGAAACTCATCACGCTATGATACATGGAATATGAGGTTGTAAAAAAGTCATAACCCTAGTGCTCTTTCAGACGAAAGAAAGAACTAATTAAAAATATTGGTAGTTTCTTGAAAAAAATTAAGAAAAATTAGTTTTTTGGTCTGCACCACTAGAGATAACCCCTTAATAAAACAAAAGTAATGCCTCTTGGATACAAATGTTACCAAAAGTTTCTACGACCGACATACTCAATCTCCGCAACGTTATGGAGATCATATAACAAAACGCTAGTAGTCCAGCCAAAAATCAAGCATTTTTTATTAACGCCCACACGTTAGCAATCATATTCTAAGAACCAAAAATACCTCGACTCCGACTCCAAACCATATTTTTTCACGATTCAGGCTCCGACCATCCGAATTTCATACATAGTTAATAACTAATACGAAATGTATCGAAATACATAAACATACGTTTTTTTGAGAATGAAACGGATTACATGGTAGGAACTGAGCTAGTAGGAAAATATATTCCCTCATTCCATTTAACTGAAAGCATGTAATCTCAAAATGATGCACCAACAACGCCAAATAAAGATATAACAAGTAAAAAAGTATCAGTCGGCTTTGCCGACAGAGATATACCCTCAGCCTGTGTATATTAAAACAATTTTTTTTCCAAAATACGCATGTATTTCGGGGGTTTTAAAAATTTTGAACTTTGAACCGACAAATATGTTGATTAGGATTAAAGATCAAAATTTTTGCGGAGGAGATACTAAAAGGAGTGGATCGACATTGACCGTTATTTTTTTATTTTTATATTTATTTTACACTCTTCGGGCTGTTTGCTCAAGAAGTGTGGACTTACCCCTAAAAAAACAACAAAAATCAAAGTGATTCGATATCAGGTCTTAAAGTGAACTTATCCGAAATTTTGTGTGGGAGGTACCGGATGGAGTGGACAAATATAGTCTATATTTGAACCTGATCTATATCTGGTAGATATATTAGGATGTGTAAAGTATAGACCAATTCGGCCACTCCCTTCAAGAGTTACCGTACGAACAATTTTTCCGAACTTTTTTGAACTTTTGTGGGGGAGGTACCTGAAGGAGTGGACCGATATGGCTTATCTTCAAACTTAAACTATGTTTGGACAAAATATTACTAAGGCCAAATTTTGAATCGAATCGGCAGATCCGTTCGAGAGATATCTTACGCTCCAACCACTACACACGGTGTCATAGGGGTTTTCTGCACCATTCAGGCTAGTTTCTCAGGAAGTATGGACTTGCCCCTGATGAAATTTGTACCGTCGTATGGAGGGCAGTGAATACAAGTTGCTAAAACAAAAATCAAAGCGATGCGAGAGATGGTCCTAAACTGAACTGTTCCGAAATTTTGTGTGGGAGGTACCCGAAGGAGTGGACCGATTGAGTCCATATTGAAACCTTATTTAAGTCTGGTACACATTTCACGATGGGCAAAGTATGAATCAAATCGGTTACTCCCTTTAAGAGTTATCGTGTGCACAAATTTTCCGAACATTTTCGAACTTTTGTGGGGGAGGTACCGGAAGGAGTGGACCGATATAGCCCATCTTCGAACTTAAACTAAGTTTGGGTAAAAAATTACAAAAGCCGAAATTTGAACCGAATCGGTTTATCCGTTCGAGAGTTATCGTGCGCTCCAGCCAGCCAGACAGGCAGACAGACGGACGGACATTTCGATGAGGCACATTTTGCCCGTATGGAAGTGTATATACCCTTCATAGCCTAAAGGCTGAGGGTATAAAAATAGCATTACGCCATAACTCAGAAACTTCAGCTAAGGCATCCGTTGGGGTTCTTAATGTACTCAATAGGGGCCTTCATTACCATAGGGAATTTTACGCCCCCAGACGTTGACTTCGATTTTGTAGTAGGATTTAACATAGAGACAATAATATCTTTCATAGGAGTCCAATAGGTCCTTTAATAGAAGACAAGGATGACTTCTCACAAAAGAAAATATGTGAAGACGAGTAGACCTTTGTGAGGAGACCAGTAGGTCTTCTGGCAGAAGACTTGTAGGACTTATATAGGCGACGTTCAATGTCCAATTAATTCGATCGTCATAGAACATGACTTTTGCTTGCAAAAATATAAAGGATCTATTGGACGAAAAAGATATTCTCGACATGCATTTTGTAAACAAATTGGATATGAAAAGACTAGACGTCAATGATAGTAAATATCCTCTAATTTAGTATAATATACCCAGCAAAATGTTTGCCTCCAAAGATGCAGTTAAATTATATGTACAAGTAATCTGGAAGTGCATCCAATTATGCATTTTCACTCATGATTTTTACAAGAGTGTGACTACTGAAAGATGCACTCCATAGCACTGCATTTTAACTAACCCTTTGGCATTTTAACTGATCCTTGGCACTGCATTTTAAATGCAAATGGATGCGATTCTTTGGATTGCATCCAAAAGCAGTTAAAATGTGAGGAATGGAGTGCCGTTTGAACTGCATCAGAACATGCCGTGATAGAAGTAGTCTACATTGCACTGCTTCCAATTTATTTTGCTGGGTATGTACCGTTTGCTTATATGTTTTCTTATAGCTTTCTTTTAAAAAAAAGTAATGATTTTTCGAAAAAAATTGGTGTCCCGAATTTAATGTTATATTAATATAATGCAGAAAAAATTGGCCCGGAGTCGGAGTCGAGTTATATTTTCGACTTAGACTCCGACTCCAGCAAAATTGCTCGACTCCGACTCCTAGACCCCGACTCCGAAACCTTGCTAAAAACGAAAAAGTGTATAATACATATCTGAATATATACATACATATAAGCTGTGTTCCAGAACTAAAAAGTTTTTACAATTTTTACGACTTTTACACATTTTACTCGAAAAAGCGTTCCCGTACACAAAAAAAGTTGTAAAATGTTCACTTCTCTTTAAACAAAATTGGCGCTGAATGACGCTCTCTTTAAAAACTTTTTACACGACAAATTTGGGCGAGTAAAAAAATAGTAACATGGTTGCCGGCGTCTGATTGGCTGATACGCCGACTTTGACATTTGTTCCAGTTTTTTTGACGTATTTTCCATTTTACCGTTCCCGAACTATTTTAAAAAACTTGTGTGCGAGAACAAAATTTTTGCAGTTCTCTCTTTTACGAGTTTTACCATTAAAAAGTACGGGAACGAAGCTATATTGTTGTTTCAATCATATATTTTGTGTCAGCAAACAGAATGGCACAAAATATATTATTGAAACAACATTTTTGCAGATTTTTACACTACCCTATGGTGTTCTTAGAATATGATTGCTCCTGCAATATCTCTTCTCTGCGTGCAAACTTTCAAATTCTGAAATTGAAATAAGGTTTATATCGAAAAGCTCCTTGGGTTACCTCCCTCACAAAAGTTAAACATGTCGGTTTCTTTCATACATCTCTCGCACTAAAGTTTTTAGTCTAAAAACTTTATTCTGTGTTAACTAAGTCTATCAGAGTAATAATTAGGCCCACTGTTGTTAATACCTACCCCACCCAATGGCCACATATTGACGTTGGAAACTTCCAAAATTTCATTTGTCATCTATGAAAATACTATTTATTTCTTCTTAATATTATAATTCTGATAAACTTTCTATTAGTTTTGTAAACAAACATTGATTTAATTAAACGTCCCTTCTGTAGGTATGATAGGTCTAATTGAAAAGAGTAGACAAGTTCTAGATGAGGGCCCAATAAACTTATTGCAGCTTAAAAGGATTCCCCTAATATCTAGTAATGCCTATTCCATCCGTATTTACAAATGGTTTTCTATTAGGAAAGATACACCACTTGGATAGAGACGTAGCCAGGGAATGGTAACCCTGGACCCGATCCTCTCACGGCATAGTATATTTTAGACATTTTTCGTATATTTTACTCGATAATTTTTAAATTTTGTTCAATTTTTGCCCCATTTTATATATTAAGACAGACGACGAACACTTTCCCCTTTCTGAGTTTGTCTGTGTAACATGCTACAAACATCGCAAGTAATTAATACATTTCCTCAATGCCGTCAACAATTTAGATAGCCCTAATATAAAAACATTCCGCAACAGGTTTTATAATAAAAGAATACGATACCAGCTAATGAGAACCTTAATATTATGCAATTCACCAATAAAATAATGAATGTCCACAAATAATTTATTCTTTAAATATCAACGACATATGTGTCATCCCGAATGGTGTACGATATACGAATGGAAAGGTGCATAAGACACAATAAAAGATAGAACCAGACCATAAACTAGACCAGACCATCTCATACATGTTGTAATTGAGTTTAATGGCCAAGAGTGGCAACAAATCAAGTTTACTCACATGTAACTGTCTGTCACTCGGCAATGTTTGTGATGGTAATTGTCAAACATTAAAAGATTACTATAATTATATGGTTGTAGTTTTTATGGCCTTAACTAACATCATTAGTACAGCATTGTTGATGGTACCGTGGTGGTGCACTTCTACTTGGTTCGTTCTTTTTATTGGATTTGTGTTTTTTTTAATGATCTAGCCATGGATTTCGCCGACTGACTTGAATGTGTATACAAAACAAATTTGCACATTGCAATTCGACATTGTGAAAAACTTTGGTTTAGGGAGACACTACATAATATCAACGAAATAAAAATATGTTGACACATTAAAGAAGCCATGGCCAAATGTGGCTCAACAATATTTTATATTTAAGGGTTTTTTTTTTATCGAAATAAGAGATTACAGAGGTTCTGTGGTTATCATGCACGCTTGGATATATTAACTATCAACAGAGATTATCTGAATTTCCAGTTGTATGCCACTTCTCATTAAGTGAAGTCGTACAATGTTATATGCTATGTTCAGAAACGGGTCCACAGTAAAATATAAACTAAAAGCTTTACTGACAAGTTTGCACCTATTCATTCTGCAATGATCGTGGGAAAAAATTAAAAATACCAAAGGACTTTGCTACTACTTAGATTCCTCATTCACATTCATAAGGGAAAGCTCTTTAGAGATCTACCGTTCCCGAATTCTGCTGAATTTCAGCAAAGCAATACTAACCATGAAATATCTCATATATGAAAGATGCTTCTTTTTTGATGTGAAGATTTTCAGGGCAGCATATTTCATTGGCAACATTATGTGCTAATGGGTTTTGCGTGTGAACATGCGTGTTCAAAAAGATTCTGCGAAAATGCTACCTGAAATTTAGGCTATTCATTGTGGATATGTTTCTTGTGTGCAATAGTAGTAGAAAATAATAGACAAGCAGCATATACAAGTTGTTTTCTTTCTCATAATGTATGTAAATATCATCCAACTACCATTATGTACGTACATCTTCTCATCATGGCGTGTAGTCAGACAGAAGTTGTCCCATAATGTGGTGTGAATTTAAGTTTTCCACATAACAACAAGTTTTAGCTTTCAAAGTGTTGACTTTTTCATAGTGGGAATTTTTGCTCTTTGCATCTTCCAACATATCATTTACTGTTCGGTTATCTTATGCCTGGACAACGGAAACTAGAACATTTTTATTTTTTGCAAAGTTTATCTGTTGTAACAAATATATTTATCGAAAACTTTTCGGCAAAGAAAGTTTTTCGTTTTATTTTATCTATAAAACTTTGGTGTAATGTGATTATTGCACAAAAATATTCGTTTTACAACTTAAATGTACCAGGCAAATAAAATTTGGTCTAGCCGGAGAAAATTGTAATATTGCAGGTGTAGAAAGAAATACAATTTAGGAAAATGAATTTGAGAATACGGGTATGTATGTAAAAAATAATGTAACAAGAGCAGCAGAACAGGCCACCATCGAAATTTCTCTAAAAGCAGCATTTATGGTCCAATCGATGAAAAAACTTTACCATTCCTACAAAATTTTATGATGATTGGTTAACGATAACCCGTGTCCCTGACCGTTCTTTATTTTCATAGCACTTTGTACGGAGGCCAAAGATGAATTTTCAAGAAATCGCTCGACAGGCCGCAATTATTTAACAATCGATGAACAAACTTTACCAGTTCATTATTGTGGCTAAAAACGAATCCTAAAAAATCTGTGAAAATTGACTCGGATTTTAATGTTATAGGGCCCAAGTTACCTATCATTGGCCATATATGCATATTGGAACAATGGCAAAATCTGGATAGGCGCTTCAAAAAAGAATTTTGTCGCTACACGCTATTAAACGAGATATTACGAGAAATATATTATGGACCAAATCATACATACACATATATCCATTTCAATTGGTCAACGTAGGATTTTTTGAGCTTTTGGGACATTATGCGAGGAAGCTGGACTTACCCACTACCTTCAGTAAAAGTGGTAAAACTATCCTCGAACAGCCCTTACACCGCACTTAAGTGGACATTTTTTTTACTTTTGTGAGGGAGGCATCCGAAGGTGTTGTCCGATATAGACCGTCCTGGAACATGATGCACTTTTAGAAAAAATTTTACGATGTGTAAAGCTTCAGCAGAATCGGATAAGTATTTCGTTTTATTTTGTGCCTGCAAAGGTTTTTAGAGCTTTTTGGCCATTATCTTAAGAAGTCTGGATTTGTCCCCAAAACAAATTTGTACCGTCGTAATAGGGACAGTGAAGACAGCCTGTCAGAGAGCTGGTCTTAAACTGCGCTTTTGCGAAAAACTTTAAAACTTTGTGTGTGAGGTACCCGAAGGAGTGGGGCGAACCGGTAATATATTCTCGTGATATTTTGCCCAAACTTATATCTAGTCTGTATGAAATATTACGAGAAACATATTATAGACCAAATCAGTTGGTCACTTCAAGAGTGATGATGTTCGCAATATTAGCAAAAAATTACCCGCTCCTACGAGTACCTCCCCAACAAACGTTTAAAAATGCTCGCTAAAATGGTGCACACTATCAAGGGTTCAATCGATGTGGTCCATTATTTGTTTTTCGTAATATCCATCCAGGCATAAATCAGACACTGGCTCATCTTCGAACATGATCTAAGTTTGGACAAAATAGTTCGAGGACTAAATATTGGACCATATCGATGGTCCGTACGAGAGTTATCGTGCGCTCCAGCCAGACAGACAACTGGACGGTCAGGGTTAAATCAACCATAAATTGTCTGAAACGGCTTTCGTCCAAACCTACTTGGGAGACGATTTAGCACGTTTGTTTTTGTTTGCTACACACATTTACTCGTAAAATATTCCTAAGACGTTGGAAATATTTTAGGTGCTGCAATGAACAAAAACTAATACAACATACATGGTTTAGTCAGGCTTGATCGAGCTGACTTAGGTAGTTTTGAGTAAGTTTTAAAATGATCACTGCCCCTACTATCGTCTGCTTAGTAGCAGTTTTATTTTTTATTATTTTTTGAAACATTTCAGGCATACAAAATAAAAATATTATTACTTAATGTAGACACACTCTTTCTTTTCATTTCTATAATAAACTTCTAGTTTTCCGAGGACCAGTACGCTACACCACTTGATGTCAGAATACAACCACATAAAACTAATACCCTTTCATTATTGTAACCGCTAGCAAATTAACCTAGTACGGTTAGAACTAATTGAATGCTTTGTCAAATCCAATAACGTTGTTTATTAAGCCTTCATCAAAAACGTTTTATGCTCTCACGACGACAACGACGGCATTCCATTAAAACGCATTATTATTGATTTGTAATTTAATATTATAAACTATAGCTCATATTTCTGATCTGATTTGGATCGACTAGACCAAAACTCAATACATTTTATGGAGCAATATTTTGTCATATATCTGTCATTGTTACAATGGGCTGACTGCCTGACTACATTTGTGCTATTACTGAGACGTTGTTATTTATACTTCATTTCCCGTTCAAGGTATTATTCAATAAAATATAAACTACTTTTCAATCACTTCTAGGGTTTCCCTTCAAGACAGTTGTTTTTTAATGCTCTATCATGCCCTGCCGTCCATCAATTGTACACCTTCTTTTCTTGGATGCTCTGAGATTGAATTGAATATAACCAACAACACCTAATTAAACACGCAGACACGGTGACAATGTACTTTGTTAATTGTTGTTGTTGGTCTTGTTTTTATTTTAGATAAAGTATACAAGATACTGTGCTGAGTATGTAATTACATTTGGCTTTTGAGGTTTTTTGTTTGTTTTTATTCTTCATGCCCAGGCGCGAATGGCGAATGGGCGTACAAACATGGCAGATATTGTCGCTGATATTGATTTATAGGCTTTGTTGAAATAAACCCTTTAATGTCATCACAAAATCCAAACAAACACGTACGCACACTCACACACACGCCGACTGAAAGCGTGAATGTGTTGAATCGTGGTTTTATTGCATTGTGGCCCTTCTCCGTCATTGGGGAGACATAAATTAAACAGACTCTGCGGTTTTACCCGGAGATCATGCAAATATGATTGTATGTCACCGGTAGGTGGGTAGTATGTGATTGGGATTTAGGGAAGTGGGTTTAATCGAGTTTTGATATGTAACATAAACCTTTTAATACAGTGACAATAAAAACGAGAGAGAGGGATAGAGAGCGAGGTGACAACACAATTACTTCCTCTTTTATTGCAACCCCAAATTCAATAATAATTATTTTGTGTGTGTTTTGTGGTTTTGGGCTTAATTAATCGAATATTAATTGATTATTTCCTATTAAAAAAGGAAGTATAATAAAAAAAATTTAATATTTTAAAAATAAAAAAAGTTCAGACAATTTGTTTAAAACTATTAATTTACCTTATCTACAGCTATGGACGCATAAATGGCACGTTATAAAATTCAATACTGCAATTAATTATTTTCGAACTAAAATCTAATAAAATTGAATGTTTTATAATTTTCAGTTATTGCTGCAAGGGTACTTGTTCCAATTTCTTTCATTTATCGGTGCTTTAAGAATGGAAATTGCTTCAAAATATGTGCCTAGTTGCTCGGAAATTAGACATCTAAAGAGAAATAACTGATCTTAGTTTTAAAAACGGCTGGTTTTCTTAGTACAACTATAGAAGCTTCTGATACTGAAAAATATATATCTTAAGAAAAATAGGGTATAAACACGTACAAAAATTATATTAAAAATGTTACGATTGAAAACCATGTTAATGTAAATTGCGATACTTTAACTATGAATTATCCTTTTTGTGGAGTCTCGGAACAATGTTCCCTGTCATATTTTTTCTTCCTTAGCGAATTTTATTTAGCAAAAAAAAAAATCACTTTTAATTTCACTCCTTATTACAAATTCAATTTATGTTTATTCATAACACGCGTTTGCTTCTTTATTACTGATGTATGTAGGGCAAATTAATCATTTTGCATTGGTATCTTTATAATGAATTTTCTCTATAACGTAGTAATTCTTCGGTCTCCAAGTGCTACGTTATAGAGAAGTTCGACTGTATTTGATACAAACTAATGGCTTGGAAATTGACATCTGTTCCGGATGAACGAGTGAAATTGTTATTGTAAAAGGAAGCATTTATGACTTTTAATAATTCTGATCTAATAAAGTCCTGACTCTATAGATTAGGACGGGCTTAATGATATAGAAGCTCCTCTTGTGGCTTTGAACATCTCTCTATCGGTCCCTGATGAGGGTGACTATAGATGATGCATTAGAATCGAGTTAAACTTGGATACGTGATACATCGGCTTCATGATGTATCGCAAGGTGCGAATTTGTTACGAGTCCAATCAAGAGTAGAGTTGACAAAGTATCGATAGTCCGACTATGGTTTGGTCGCTGTCGTAAAGCTTTCTCCATATCGGAATACAAAGTATTTATTTTTTAAATAATTCGCGACAGATAACCCAAACAACATGTTTTGTTTCGGCCAGCGGCAGCCAACCCAGCATAAAACCTATGATTCTACGTAGGTTTTTATACTGCTGCAAAAACAATAGTCGGAAGATCGATAGTTTACCAGCTCTATGTATCTCTATAGAAACCCTTTGTAGATATATATTCCTGTAAATGAGAACCTTTCGGAGACTTCTATAATCATGAAAAAGTTTCCATTGAAAGCAAATTGGATATTTTGAGAATATATATAAACACCACATACCATTTCTGTACTATTCAGGCCGATTTCCAGTCTACCTGCAAATGCAATGACAATAATCATAGATCGGTGTTTCGGAACATTAATATTAATAAACGATGTTTATAAAAAGAAATACTTAAACAATCTAAAGGACTGCCAGATACATTTGGGAATTTAACAAAAAAAAAAACATATTTTCCCTTTGAAAATTACATGAATAATTATAATTAATTTGAATTTTTAATTAAATTCTTTTACTCATTAAAATTTTTATATTTTCTTTTTTCAGATTTGAAAGATGTCATAAACTGCAAAGACTACTTCTGACAACTGAGGAAAGGTAAATTAGCCCATTACCCCAAGCAACAAAAAAAAACAAAAGGTGTAATGCCTTACTGAGTATTTTACCAGAAAATGCAAAATTTTCAAGCTGTTCATTGTCTTTATATTTTTCGTAAATTTACTCAAGTCTATCACAAAGAAAATGAACATAATTGAGTAACCTTCCCATTCTCTTTCATTAAACCGAAATTCCCTTGTCGTACAAAAGAAATTTAGAGTGGTGAACACCCACACCCAACTACATGGCCAATTTGTTTAGGTACAAACAGTATATTTATTACCTGTTGCCCTAATCAAATAAAGTTTATAAATTCAACTAAAAACATTCAAAAGAAAATTTTCATAATTCAATTGTCAACAGTATTGTTGAAAACCCACAAAGAATTTCTAGCATATTTTGGGGACTGTGAATATAAAAATGTACATGCAGATATTTTTGGGGGGATGATAGAAAATTGTATTATTCTAAAAATTTTAAGACTTTGGCATGTTAATTAAAATTAAATCCTTTGTTATATTTCTGAGCTGAATACGAATATATGTATGTTAAATTAAACAACTGTAATATGGAAACTTAATTAAAAAATGCTAGAAATGTAATTAAAAAATACTTTGTTCACAACAAACTATCTAAATTTGATTAATCCCAAGGTATTAATTTTATTGGTAAAACATTTTCAACATTTCAATGGGCCCCTAAGAATCGACCATCAAAAGCCCTTGAATAAATTCCCACCATTAGCCTTAATTGCACTTTTTCCCAAAACAAACCGAACGAATACACCCGCGCCCCAATTACGGCCAACACACAGTTTTAATGACATTGACGTGACCAGGGCTTTTATGAAATGCACTTTATTTATTGTGGCAGCTTTTCTTGCACGTAGCATTCGCGTTTTAATTATGCCAAAGCTTTTGTGGTACACGAATTAGTTAGACAAATTAATCAGCGTGTAATTTTGTCAATTGATAAATCAATAAGTTCGTAAGGGAACTAAGAATATGGAGGGAATTTAAAATAGAAATATGAACCACATCATTGCAGAAAAATAGTTGTTTAAATGGCCTTGGGGATCTTTAATATCCATGCGATGACAAAAAATCCTTGTTGTTGTCCAAATCCCAAATCCACTGGAAAAAACTCCTTATTTCCGTTTTATACTTTGCTATCCACTATCTTCTACTTTATTCACATTTCAAAACTTTCAATAGACTTTTGCACTTTTTTGCTTTGAAACAGTAAATTTATAGTTAAAATAAATAGAAAACTTACCTGGAGTGAATGGTCTTCAAACGTGTGCCATAACCATGAGAACCTGAAAATACAAAGGAAATATTATTAATGAAGGCTACACAAGTTTCTGTCAGTTTGTAGAAAAATAACAGGAGCCGTGATCCTAAATGTGCTAAGAACAGACCGCTATTTTAATAATAAACATAATTTTCTTAGATGACGAAGGAAGTTTTGGAAGTTTCCAACGTAAATTTTTAGGCATCTACACAGAATAAAATTATAGCATTGTCTACCATAAAACTTTACAGCAAGAGATGACCCTAATATTGGGTCATTTCAAAAACAGGTCCCTTCACCTAGCAAAAACAAAAATATTATGTTTTAGAATTGCCTAAAACCCTACCAAAAATTTTCGGATCACATTTCGATATAGCTATATAAGGCTCAAAATACCCCAAATCGGCCTATCGGAGATATATCAAAATCCGATTTTCTTGAAAATGCACCTTTGGACCAATACAAATTACGGTGGAAACAAAGATCGCCTGGGTGGAACGGGTTAGCCGTAACTGATCGTCATAAAATTTCATATATACAGTGTTGCTCAAAATATTTGCAATTCAGATGTTTATACCACATTTAACTGTTTTTAGAGATACATATTTAGTGCTTTGAAAAATATTAATTTTTGTAATTTGATTCTTTATTGGCCCTACTTCCAAGATTTAAAAATGATTATTCAGTTTTAAACACTTATGTTACATAAATGTGTGAAATATCGGAGGATCACATGTTTTAACCTGCTCAAAACATTTACAACTTCGTGGTTTGAATAACTAATAATAGTTCATTTTTGTATTGATTGACATCCGATTGTTTTTTAATCAGAAGAAAGGGGCAAAAACCTTTCATGAGGAGTACTTTTGACAGACAAGTCTAATCATTGTACAGCTAGATGCTCCACTTGGGAGTTTGTTTTTTCTATGAATTTATATTTAATTTATGTTATGAAGTGGAAAAGAGCAACAACTAATAAAAAAATTATTCTAATTATAAGAAAAACTTAAATTATGACCAGAAATTTATATCAAAGCTTTGCTAAAATAGTACTTTTTGAAAATTGAAAACATAGGAACAGCACAACATCTAAAACAGAGCTGGATAAGTAAGTAGACCGATATAGTCCTTATTCGAATCAGATTTATATATATGAGTTATCATTCACTACATTTTACAGAAAATTTTTGAACATTTGTGGGGGAGGTACCCGAAGAAGTGGACCGATATGGCCATTCGAACTTAAACTAAGTTTGGGCAAAATATTACGAAGTGCATAAGTTGGTTCGAATCGTTTGATCAGTTCGAGAGTCATCGTGCGCACCAACCAGACAGACAGACGGACGAACATGGCTAAACCGCCTTAAAGTTTCCATAGTAATTTGTATGGAGCCAAAGGCGAATTTTCACGAAATAGCTCCACAGACCACATCCAATCGATGAAAAAATTTCACCAGTTAATTTCTGTGGCTGAACAAGTAATCCTACAAAAAAATTTGAAAATTGGGTCAGATTTTAATATAAGCTATATATAGGGCCCATGGAAACTTTGAGGCCACTGTGGCACGTGTTAACATATTCCGATTGTACTCAAACTTTGGCAATCTTAAAATCTAACAAAACTAAACACTTAAGGTGGTGGCGCTCAAAAAATACGACATCGATTTTTTAAAACCACCCTAAAGGTCAGGCTAAAAAGTGGTCAAAAATTTGTTCTTTATTAAACTA
Source organism: Musca autumnalis (assembly GCF_047663935.1). Lineage (NCBI taxonomy): Eukaryota > Metazoa > Arthropoda > Insecta > Diptera > Muscidae > Musca > Musca autumnalis. The sequence goes on along the minus strand of NW_027411755.1, from coordinate 1,057,716 downwards.
TCGTATCAATATTTGACATAATTACATAACTTTCACGGACGTTCTATTTAAATTTTAATTACAATGCGAATCATTCAATGCCATTGTTATATAGCTGTATATGGGAACAAAAACATGTACATACGTTTGTTCTATTACAAAATTTAAACAACGATGAAAGTAAACCTATGAGCATAAAGGTAAAGTCACATTAGACAAATATTTGCTCCAGCGACCGGCAGTGTGCACTTACTGAGAGCAAGTTAGTATAAATTTCAATGCATTATTTACGCTCACTTGCTTTCAGTAAGCTCACACTGCCAGTCGCTGGAGCAAATACTTGCCTAATGTGACCTTACCTTAAGCCTTAGCCTATTATGTCAAATAAAACCTCGAAATGATGTACCAGCATGTTCAGTTTCCCCCTATTTATAGCAATATGTATGAGGACCTTGAATTATGGAATGTTATCACTACATTCCTATTAATTGTTTGGAAAATAGTTTAATTAAGCGGTTTTGTTTTGCAAAATATTTATCTGGCATTTTTTGGGTTTCAAATAATTTACATGTAAAATGCTTTTTCGTAACATAAATATTAGTGGCTTCTTTGTTTAGGGCTATTATTATAGATTATTTTTTTCAATGCTTTGACTTTGCAAAGAAACATTGAAAACTTTAAATAAATATTGTATACAATTTAAATTAAATTAATATCACTTTTACCGTTAACTTAACCTGAAAGCCATGAATCTGTTTCAATAAATCGAACCAATAGCACAATGTCACTTGTAACAACAACCAAACATTTGTTTCAATAAAAAGAACCTACAAAAATTAAAAATTTATCCATAACAAAGCAACATTTTTATTTTTACACATCGCTTTTAGAAATTCCTAAGACCACCAACTACACCCACTTTTCGTAGCAATTAACATTTTTTACCCAACAGTTTCGCTTCGTATGGTTGTTTTTTTGGGAGCTTGCAACATCGCTCTCTGTGTGAAGTAGAACATGGGAAAACATGTGATATTATTGAAGATAAAAAAACACACAGATTGTACAATCTACACACATACATATGAACGTGTGTGTAGCGCTACATGTCCGCATGTTTACCAGGCCTTGTCATGCAATTATTTCAATACATTCAGCGTTTTTAGAGAAAATCCATCCCTTTGAATTTTGGTTACAATTAAATTCTCATTATACAATCATGCATCCATTCATCCAACTATCCGACTGACACAGTCAGTTGATACAATGGTATATTTTTGTTTATTTCGACCAAGCGACATACCGTCATCACCACACCACCATCACCGACATCAACAATCGCGTGCATTTAATTAATTAAAATATTAAATTATTATTATTACGCCGATGGTGCCACACATACACCTTTACTTTACCGTGGGCTATTGTTTGTAGGCCCACAAGAATGTCTGCCATGACAAAATAGTCATCAACTAGCAACAACTTTCAGTGTGACTGAAAGTTTATGAAATATTCTCAACAGACAGTTGAACTTTTCTCGCAGCATAGCCAACCGAATAAGAGCCAATAAAACGGACTTCCGTTTCCGCTGACTCAATCGACACGAAACCGACATTGTCAATATTTCTTAAATAAAGATGATCAAACAATTTGGTCTGTTTATAACACCTAAAGTGTGGCTTCTTTAAAAATATTTACAGACGGTAAAGATAATTATTTTTTCACAGATTACCACACCCACGAAATTGATCTTCACAGATTTTGCGGTTTTGTGATGGGTGATCTCAATTGTTATAGGCTCTCAGAATATTTATAGAATTTCCTTAACTATGTATACCGTGTAGGATTTCTAAATACAACTGACCTAGATTCGCACCTCATAATTTATTCTTCATATTCCATGGAAATGCCCATATGTATGTAAAAGTTAACCCATTTTCCAAACAAATGTAATTTGTAATATGGAAATCCAAAATTTGTTAATGTCGCAATGGACATTCCCTCTTTTATCCACCATGCATAGATGTCATTGTTCGTGGGTAATTACTGGAATTTTGTCACTTGCAATTGTCCCAATCGGCCAGTGGTTGCCATATAAGGTGACATTTGTAATGGCCCCCTGGACAAAGCACCAAACGTTGTTGTCAAATGTGATCGGCATAATTAATGAGATTTTAATAGTTAATTTCTCACACAAACACATGAGGTGCGCAGTGTCACCGACTCACTCCGACTGTATGACCATCATACACACAATCAAAGCCACTGCAAGTAAATGACCTTTTGCTGGAAGCCAAAATAAGAATATGAAATCAATGAAAATTAGCATTGATTTATATTTTTGGGTGGGAGCTCCATCACCACCTACAACTCATAACCACAACTTTAATGATTTTGATTAATTGAAATTACATATTTAGCCAAGAGGTATCCAATCAATATAAATGCCAGATGCGTAGTAGAAGTCACATCTAATTATTATTAGTGGTATACTTAATTAAGGTAATTTATTTTACTGAAACTGTTTTGTGTTCGCCATTAATCAATAGTAATTGACCAACTTTAATGCCACCAAACAATCAGTCACACTCATTCCATCCTACGCATTTACATTTTTCAAGCAACTGTTGCTATTCAGGAACTAAATTCTTATTGAGGGAGAACTACGGCAAGTTATAGAGGTGTAGAAGCAAGACGTTCAACAGAATGAAATGAAAATAATTTGAGGGTACTCTAAACAAACAATCTTAATGAAATGAAAACTAAATGAAATTACAGGAATATCTTCATCATTGTAGTAAACGCTATTAAACAATGAGTGAAAAGAATAAATAAATTTAATGAGAATCCTGTTGCAATGTACATAGTTGGAAACATGCGGAAATTAAAGCTGGGTAAAAGCTTGATCAGATATAATGAGGATTTCTGAGTAAAATCGGACACTCTTTCAAGATGAGGTTTTTGATTTCCTTTATTTTTTGCTGTGGTGATGCTGCTGATCAGCAAAACATTTTAGCATATGTTCAGATTTTTTTGACTAACGGTTCCAGTCATATTGCGCATTGAAAAAGTCAAATTCTGTAAAAACTATGTGCAATGAAAAAATCGTTTTTTGTATTTTTTGTTGTTTTATCAGCTAACTAAAATTTTGCACAGTGGCCTTGGATGCAATTTTCGCGTTTTAATATTTAAAATAAATGTTGATCAATGTTTGTAATTGTACTCTTCGATTTTGTTGAATTTTTTTGTATCAAACTACGATTTATTACAAAAATTCTAAATCCTATTTGGTAGTGGGACTATTTTTTCGTAATCTTTTAAAATTTGCCAATAAAATTTTTCTTAATTTTTTTTTAAATTTTCAATACAATTTTTCCTTTATAACAGTGTGTAACATTTGTTATTTTAGCAAAAAATAAATAGTTTCATTTATAAACATTTATTTTGATGTTTTATTAAGAATATATCTTAAACATCTTAAAAACTTCGTCATTTTGCGATTTAAAGAATGGTTTAGGAATTAGTGTATCATCATTAGTGCATATTACTGAATGAAGTTTTTACGGGCCTGTTTCACTATGTCGAAATAAAATGATTGCGAACGAAAAAAACATAAACTTTGGTTTTCATGGCAATATTGACTTTATGTTTGCTTTAAGACAACTACAACATTTAAAAAATCATACACGAGTTTAGTTGTTTTTCTTTCGTTCGACATAGTGAAACAGGCTGTAAGTGCGTGCGATAACTTGGGCCATTTAATATCTCAAATTCAAATCCTCTTTCGTATTTAAGCATTCATCTACTTGTGAAAATTTCACTTTAAATGTCATTTTAATATTCATCTCGGATGCCCATTCATATAATTCCCAAGCTGTAGTGATGATCAAATCATCAGTTTAGTAAGTTTATTGTCCGGCTGGTACAATAACAGCTAAACCATTTTCAAAATAGAAAAATGACGAAGTTGTTAACATATTTAAGATAAATTCTCAAATAAAAGTGCAAAACAAATGTTGAAAAATGTGATTTTTTATTTATTTTTTTTTTTTTTGGTAAAATAATAAATGTTTCACACTGGTATAAAGGGAAAATTGTATTGACAAATTTTAAAAAATTAAGAAAAAATAGTAATAATTCGAATCCCACTACCAAATAGGACTTCAAATTTTTGTAAATAATCGTAGTTCAATACAAAAAAATTCAAGAAAATCGAAGAGTACAATCATTGATAAAAATTGATATTAAAATGCGAAAATTACATCCAAGCCCTCTGTGCAATTTTTTTTTTATTTTTTTCTTAGATAAGTGACAAAAATACAAAAAAAAATGTTTGTTTGGACATAGAAGTTATGAGTGTTTCTTTGCATATAGTTTTTACAGAATTCGACTTTTTCAAGGTGCGATATCTGTGGAACCGTTTGCTGATAAGCAGCATCATCACAGCAAAAAATAAAGGAAATCAAAAACTTCATCGTGAACAAGTGTCCGATTTCACCCAGAAATCCCTATATATAGGTTAAGTGATCCTAAGTTCGGCATGTACCAGTAGTCGGCATCTTTGGTATTTGAACTCAAATAACTTAAAATTACTATAACATATATGTAAATATGAAAATGATCAACAATATTGTCAGATAACTCTGTGTAAAATTGCATTGAGTTTAGTCCATTTATTATATCGGAATATAACTTTTTGTTAGCGAGTGTTTTTCAAAACAGTCGGAAATGCATGTCTCTTAAAAATAATTAGTAGATACGTCAACATAATAATGTGTGCAATTACAGTATAGTCTCGATAATCTGGACGCTCGTTAATCCGGACAACGCGGTAATCCGGGCACTAGAATTTTTTACATTGTAGACCCTGTAATGCGGACATCACATATTGTTCTTACCTCGACAATCCCCAAATCAATATTGTGTTCCTATCTTGAGCACTAGATTCTTATTTATGTCAATAACGTTTTCATTCATAACAATAGCAATTGGTATATAAATAAGAATAATTAAGTTTTTAAGAGTTTTCGGTCCAAATCACGACTTTCTGTCTAGTCACTGTTGATTCAGTTATACAGTCAACATTTGTTAGCCTGGAAGATGCCGATATGGAACTTTAAATATGAATGTGTGGAATGATTTTTGTACCGTTTAAACATTGATGACTGACTATGACAAGATAAGCAACAGTATTTAAAACCTAGTGCTGGGTAGCATAGTTCTTAAAAAATGGATTATGCATGCTGCTTTCCTCTAAAGTAATTAATTTATTAGCCCTCCGATTAGTGAGAAAGACCATTAGGAGCATGTACTGTATTCCAAAGCTATTTTATCGAAACATGTTTAATTCGTTTAGAGCCTTGGGATTAATATCTTAGTTTTTATTGGGATTGTATAGAAATTTTACAAATACACAAATACTCTCTGTAATAGAGGGTAATAAATGAAGTTGAGCCAATGGGGGAATACTCCACTCAAACAATCGAAAATTTCACATATATTTATAAAAATTGGATTCTTTTACTTTCATCCTTTGACATTCGCCAGTAACTACGGAGTATTGCACATATTTTATGCTCGTAATTATTTCGTAAATACAATTTTGTATTATTAGTAGTTCGGAAAATAAAATAACATTTTCTGATAAACAAATATCTCTTTTTGGTTTCGACGACGAGATGACGTCAATTGCTGGCGAAATAATATTTACCATAATGAGATGAGTGTATTTGAATTATGAAGTTCTATCGTGAGTCATAAGGGGCTCATGTCGCATGGACACATGCAATGAGTATATATATGTATGTATGTACATGGGCTACGAAGTTTATATCCCCGACAATTGTAATGACGCTTTACACTACAAAAATTACGCTGGAAGAATATACGAAGAAAATGTGGTAGCCAGGGAATCTATTCCCAGTCTGAAAATGGTCACAGCCCGTCGTACTTGCTTAATATGAATTCCTTTACTTTGGATGTCATATTATTATCTATAACATTTGTTACGAATGATTTAAATTTACAAAATTATATGTTTTTGTTACGGATTATCAGATTATCGAGATTATACTGTATTTTTAAATGAACAAATTTTCAATACAATTTTTGTGGTGGTGGTAGAGAATATTCAGAAGAACACATTAGGAAAAGAAATTATAACAAAATATTTGTAATTCTGGCATTTTTGCTGAAGCCGACTTTAGGGACAACAAAATGTAAAGTTTCCCTGAAGTCGGCATGAGATGAAACGCGTGTGAAAACGTGAGTTTCGCCTATTATCTTTTGCAAAAAATTCTAAGAAAATTAAGTTAATACTACGAAGTCTAATTAAATGAAATAGGTTGAATAAAAATTAGTTTTAAATGATTTTAAGCATGGTTTGAAGTGCGAACATCGTTGCACGCCGACAATTGCACTCAAAACTTTTTGCAACAAGATGCGACACAAATGTGCGCAATTTTTAACACTTGTGTTGAAATTCTATTTTTAGGCATAAAATGTTTCAAATTTAGGCAATTATTGTTGCATATTCATTCACTTTAGACACATAGGTTCAGAATTTCAGCACACTTTATGCGTGAAAATCACATTTCAACAAAAATGTTTAAAATTGCGCACATTTGTGTCGCATCTTGTTGCAAAAAAATTAGAGTGGGGGTAATAGTTGGCGAATATCGGCACGATCTAATTTATTTAAGCGATATATTTCAATTTTCTTATGTTTTTGATGCACAATTTATTGCTATATGTATTAAAAATGAAAAACATTGAACTTTCATTTAATTAAAAACAAATCTAAAAAGAAAAATTTTGAAGGGATTACAAATGTTAGCAAAATATTTCATTTATTTACTTTTTAAAAGTAATATTGATTTAAATATGAATTATTTGTGTAAAAGAACGTTTTTTTGTTTTTCAAAATAATAAAAAGTATCAAACTTATAACATTTTTTGCTAAAATACAATGTGCCGATTACTGGAACATGTTATCCCGACTTCTGGGAAATGGTGCCGACTACTAGCAAAAAAGCACTATTTTACTAAATTCGAAAATTTCACAAGTTTTATAAGAAATAACTCAAAATTTGTTAATTTCATTGGAAAGTAAACTAAATTTCGAAGCAAATAAGCATCTATAAATTGAAGTTGGAAAAATTTACTCGGAATCACGAATGATTGAAGTTAGGCAAATCTTTAAAGTGCCCTTATTCTACATATTTTTTGGGTTAGTTACATATGTTTGAAATACCTTCTACATAAAAGAAATTAAATTATTCTATAAACTGAGTGAAGCAAAACTTTCCTACTTACCTTTCTCATCCCCCTAAGAAATTCAGAGACTGCTAAATTAAGCAATTTTTACATGTAACTGTTATAATATTGCGTTAGTACTTTGATTTGTAAGTAGTAACGGCTACCAAAAAGTTCTATATAAACCCATATTTGGTTGAGAGTTTTTTCGCATTCAAAAATGTTTAACTATATTTTTTTCATTTCAGACACAAAATATAATATCTAGTGAAGAACCTCCTTCTTACAATTACTGAATATTGAAGTCTACTTGATTTATTTGCTTCCTATTTTGTATCAAACTTACTGAATAACAAATTTGAATAAGTTTCAATTATAAATTTAAATTATTACTCAATACTTCACACATTTGTATCGAGTACATTTTAAGTGGATATTTAAGTGATATTTGAAATGAAGTGGACTCTGCTCCAAAATTCGCTACAACAAAGTACACATAACTCCCCATTTCAATGGTGGCAACATTTCGTCCTTGACACAAAATTACATTTAAAATGATGATCAGATGATGAGACAGTGTTATTAGAAAGCTGAATCTGGTCATGACCCCTTAGATAAGGTGGCATTACTGTAGAAGCGTTAAAGAAAACTACCAATCTCCTACACGCAGAGAAAAAAATATGTTTGATCCAACAATATTCCAAGAGCAAAATATGTATTGTTAACATATTGTTGGATTCCTCATGTAGTATTGTAAATCCAAAAATAGTTTGTGTCAACTGAACAATATTTCTCTCTTTTCTGCGAAAATTTGTTTCTCTTCTCTCGCTATTCCATGCCGTGTTGAAAAAACAATTTTGGTGAGTTGTGGTGTGTTTGTATGACATGCTGCCTTTACCTTTGTTTTTGTGTGTATGTACTTGTGAGACTCTTGTTTTTATTTGTTTCTGTTTTGTTTCATTCTTCTTTCCTTTTCATGTTTGTTATGGTGTTTAATTATTCCTTATGTTGTGGTGGGTTCTTGTGGCTTTTTGTTTGTCTTTGTTGTCAGCCAATGCACCAAACCATGTATTTTGTTCATCAATGATTGCAATATTATACGCCACATTTATATCCAAGTTATGCGAAAAGTGTATATGAGAAGTATATGCACTCAAATCAAAAATTTCTGGTCTGGTTTTCTGTATTGACAATACTTTTTGTAAACAAAATTAGATTATGATAGTTCCTACAATCGGTATTGTTAACGATTTTAACAATATTGCGGAAATTCGAAAGTTGTTTTTGTTTTCTATGTTTGGAACAAAAGATGGTATTTTTGGATTTGGATTACAATGTTTGAACAAAACAAATACATTTTTGGAACCAAAACATATATTTTTGTTCCAACAAAAGCGAAAAATATTTTTTCTGTGCGTGTAGAAATGGCTACCATCTATAAAATATCGCTTTTAAATATCCCTAAATTGTGTACAATTTGTAATACATAATGATATTTTCCCAATGTTGTACCAACCAGGCTTTTTGGTGCCACAAAAATTACGATCTTCAAAATGTTTGCGCACCCTTTCATTTTTCAGAATTGAATACCTTCAGATCAAGCATGTGATGTGGTATTCGGAACTGTGACATTTAGTAAACTGTTTTTAAGGTTGAGTATTTTTATCTGTTACTATTTTGAAGCCACATTTTTAAAGTGTAATACATAAGTTCGGAACCAAATTAAGATACTGATTTAAGATTTACAAACCAATAGTAGGAAGAGGTTCGGCTGGAATCAGTTCTAATTTAACACTTTACATCTACATATACTCATTTCTATTAAAATAGCCTGCTATATTTAATCGTTTCTTTTTCTTCAGAAATAACACCCAATGTTCTTAAATTTCTATTGAATATTTTTACCATGAAGGTCACCACATAGTCATTATCTGTACGTAGTAATGTTCTTATTTTTTGTTGTGTTAATTGTTTTTTTATGTTACTCCAATTAAAACAAAAATGTATTTGATACGTAATGATGTAGTAAATGACTTTTGTTACATCTGTCAGTTGTATACGGTCGAAAGCATAAACCTTATGACAATCAACGTCACTACACCAACAATTTTATTACAATTTTCAAGTTCAGATCGACAACTGACAGTGAATAACAATTCGTACATGGCGGCTTTTGCTATTAAATGTTTACGGAACGTGTTTTTGTTGTCTTCCCCTCTGCAGCACCTTTGAAATACGACCATAGCTATGTTGGCCACTAAGCATAAGCTCCCGCTGCCCTGCCTTACACATGTCTGCGCGCGTACCTGACAATACCTGTGTGTGTTTAGTTCAAAACAAACAAACATGAATGAAATGAATTTCATGGTTTAGAATTTTGTGCAAAAAAATTGTTCATCTTCACTGGAGCATGACACAGTTAAAGTTACACTCCAACTAAAAACTGAAAATTGCCTCGAAGTGAAGAACAAACTTGGGGACATGAACAACAACAAAAAACACAGAGGAACACTAAGGGCAGAACTAACATATTATCTAGCTCTTAGGTCGGCCATAAAACAAAAAGCTCTGTAAATTGTGTTAGGTATAAAAACTGGGCTAGTCTACATCTACTGAAGATAACATGCCCAAGCAGAAGAAAATAAACCCAAAGGAGGATTTTACAGGCTTTCTAAGGAACATTGCATGTTTTAAGTCACGACAGATTTCTAGCAGAATTTTGGCCAGAATTAAAAACAATTTCAAGCTTTAAGCAGGTGTCATATAGTAAGTAACTCGAAACACGACTCTGTGGTTAACACTGACAGACACACACACACATTCGTATACAAATTTCCATTTATAATAAAAAGTTTCGTTTATTTTGGTACTTTGTCAAACATGCCTGGCAAACAAAAAATGTTGGCTAAAGTACACATGAATGGCTGTTTTTGGTTGGATGGATGGCTGAATGATATTCAGAGTTTAATGGAAGCCCTTTTGTTGGTGTTGTTAACGTTCTGTTGGGCGGCTGTATGATTATGTGCAGCGTGTGACGACGTGCCTTTAAAGTTACTGCGGTCACGCTTCGTTAGCTTAACTATATTTTTTGTCGAATACCAGACAATGACGCCAACAAACATCAGCACCACCAGCTACACTAATATCCAGAGCAAACAGAACAAAACAAAATGCACCTGTCAAAATTCAAATACCATATACGAGGGTAGTTGTAGCACAGTCTGATTTCAAAATAAAAACATCTAAAAATTAAATCTTTTAAAATTGACTAAACTTTAAACTTGTCGCTTCTGTGTGCAACAGAACACCGAAATCTCTGTGTGGAAGGGAATACCAAAGTTTCGAAATGTTGTTCATTTTTGTACACTATAACATTTTTCATGTTTTAACATAAGAGGGATGTAGAAGAAATAAATAAGTAAAAATAAAACAAAACGACCTGAAAGAACTATCATTGTTCACTTCTTCAACATAATAAACTAGAAGAGCCATATGCGCAAGAAGAGCTAAATGAACGATATAAACGAATTAGCTGCATATGGTTCCGTTTCTTTGAAATAGTTCGTTCATGAACGACACAACTTTAAATACGTTAAATATTTTTTTACAGATCCAAAAATGATACAAGAACAAGAAGCAACAAGAAGAATTTCCAAAAAATAATTTACGACAGTTCCCACAATCATACATACATTGAATTTTTTTGTATGAAACATTGGATAAATAAAACAATACTCATGCGGTCCTGATAATATTTCTATGAACCTTACTATCCCAATTCTCCCATGTCACTCCCTCATAAGAACAAGACCCCTTTGTAAAAAGATATTGTGGGAGTGAGTTTATTATGCTTAAGAGTGCAATTATGCTTATGCGCCACTATTTGGCACACACAATTTTAAAGTTTTTTTTTTTTTTTAAATCACACTTAAATGTCCGATCATTGGCAGATAGGCGAATCGAATAACTGTCATGTTTTGGAACGTAAAAATACCAAAGATTAGGGCAAAATTCGATTTGCTGCCACAAAATGTGTGCAAAACTTGCTGTGTCAGCTAAGACAAACCTTTCTACTATAATTCGAGAGGACTATTTAAGACTGACTCATTTTCGGGTTCCCAGGATCATCCTTTAAGGTGTTAATCCCAAGTTGATACAGTATTTATTTAGTATTTATTAATTAATTATTAGACAGCCAATTTTTCTGTTTAAAATTCTCTTCAGACCAATCAATAAAATAGAGAAATGTATAACCACAGCCACAACCTATAAAATACCGAAAACCGAGAGGTATCGTTCTATGGGGGCTATATGAAGGCCTGAACCTAAACCGACAAATTTTAGGTGGACAGTTTTTACCCCCAAGGAAGACTTAATACCAAATTTCAGCCATTTCGGAGGTATATTTAGGGCACAACCTACAAAATACCAGAAATACAGAGGTACAGTTCTATGGGGGCTATATGAAGACGAGGACCTATACCGACAAATTTCAGGTGGAAAGTTTTATACCCACAACGAAGACAAAATGCCAAATTTCAGTCATTTCGGTGGGATATTGAGGCTACAACTTTCAAAATACGGAATATCGGTAGGTACCGTTCTATGGGGGCTATATGAATACGTGGACCTATAAATATAAATAATTATTTTATTTAATTAATTAATTTTTTCTTTATTAATTTATTATAATAACACTGTAATAAATACATTTATTTATTTGTTGAAAAATATTGCATGGTTTCCCGCGAAACCCTTTTTGGGTAAAAGTTTTTACGATGGCAACCAACGATAACATGAAAAAGAATGGGTCGATCTTCGTAAATTTTTGTGGGCATTTTAAGAAACTAATAATCTTGTCTTTATTTTTTTTTTTTGCGAGAAGACTTAAAGTTTTATATGAAATTGATATTTTTGAGACTTTAAAAAAAAAAATGTTGAACTGTCAAAGTCAAAACTTTGATTTTAACTAAAAAAATTGAACGATTTTGTCCAAAAATCGAGAAAAAAAAATTCTTCACTTTGAACCAATTTTTCCGATACACTTGAATTTTTTTGCGGCATACTCTATACTACCTGTACTTTAAACTAAGCCAATATTTGTATACCCTCCACCATATGGAGGGTATAATTAAAATTGTCATTCCGTTTGTAACACATCGAAATATTCGTCGGAGACTCTATAAAGTATATATATTATTGATCAGCATAAAATTCTATGTCGATTTGACCATGTCCGTCTGTCCGTCCGTTCGTCTGTCTGTCTGTCTGTCTGTCTGTTGAAATCAAGATACAGCTCGAAATTTTAAAGATAGAGAGTCAAAATTTACTTGCAGGATGGTTGGTATTGAAAATGGGATATATCGGTCCAGGTTTTGATATAGCCCCCTAGAACTGTATCTCCCGATTTTCGGTATTTTTAAGGTTTTAGCTTCATTATTCTACCAAAATGGCTGAAATTTGGTACATAGTCTTCTTTAGGGGTATAAAACTTTCCCCCAGAATTTTGTCGGTATCAGTCCACACCTTTATATAGCCCCCATAGAACGGTACCTCCCGATTTTCGGTATTTTGAAGGTTTTAGCTTCATTATCACACCGAAATGGCTGAAATTTGGTACTTATTCTACGTTGGTGGTATAAAACTTTCCCCCAGAACTTTGTCGGTATCGGTCCATGCCTTCATATAGCCCCCACAGAACGGTACCTCCCGATTTTCGGTATTGGGAACGTTCTGGCCTCAATATTCCACCGAAAAGGCTTAAATTTGGTATTTAGACTTCGTTGGGGGTACTCAAACTTCCCCTTTAAATTTGTCGGTATAGGTCCACGCCTTCATATAGCCCCCATGGAAAGGTACCTCCCGATTTTCCGTATTTTGAAGGTTGTGGTCAAATGGCCAAAATGGCTGAAATTTGGTATTTAGTCTTAAATGTGATATAAAACTGTTCGCCAGAAATTTGTCTGTACAGGTCCACGCTTTCATATTGTCCCATTCCAAATAAAATTCGTCGGTATAGGTCCACGTTTCTATATAGCCCCCTTAGAACGGTACCTCTCGATGTTCGTAATACTGAAGATTGTGACGTCAATATCGCACCGAAATGGCTGAAATTCGTTATTTAGTCTTCCAAAAGTTATAAAATATTCCAGAAGAGTATTATCAGTATAGGTCAACGCCTTCCTATATCCCCATTGTCGGTATAGATCGACGTTTTGAAATAGCTCCATAGAACGGTGCCTCACATTGTTTTACCGAAATTGCTGAAATTTAGTATTAAGTCTTCTTCATACACGAAAGGAAACAAATTATTCCATTTTACTTCAATACAACTTGTGGTGGAGGGTATAACAAGTTCGGCCCGGCCGAACTTAACGCCGTTCTTACATGTTTTTTCTATTGTTTGCCAATGATAAGTAGAGATTACCACTTAAAAGACAAGAGGTGATATATCTCATATGAGCCCGAATCTATATTAAACTGAATGATATTTCTGAGTCTGGCTTCGCGTCCAACGACACCACTTCTAGACAGACTAAAATTTAAATGACTGAAAATACTGAGGAAATCTAACACAACGCTGAGAGGTTTTGGCTACAGTTGGAAATTGTTGATGTCTAGTCTAGATTCTGCGTGCAATGCAGGCATGCTAACCTTTGTGAGACACTGGGACGCTCGTGGACATAATTCTGTAAATATTCGAAGAATTATTTGTTTACACGTTATGAGCTTTATATACTCTAAAAGCTCTCCCAATAAAATAGTATATTTCTTTAAACGAAACTCAAATCTTTACACAATAATTTTGCGACCGATTGCCTAATGCATCACTGTGCACTGTTCGTGGCTAAAAAAACTTAACCAAAACATTTTGAATAAAAAATTGTGGCTTTGATCTGAGATGCCTTTTTTATTTATGCCATTTCCCCCAAAACATCTGCCACTCTTTTGGTCTTTAACTTTATTGTTTTATTGTTTTTGAGGGGCTTCCTCCAAACCAAATCTATTGCGTTTTCGGTATTATGGTAGATTGTGCCTGGGATGGCGTGCTGACTGATATTTTTGATGCTATTGTAAAAAATACTGTATTATGTTTTGAGAGCGGCATCACTTCCTGTTGTGGTGACGGACAAACCTGTAATTTTAAAGTGAGGGTTTTAAATAATATTTAATGTAATTTAGCAAAGATTTATGGACACAAATATATTTTTCAACTTCATTGTTGAATTATCATTTCTAAATTCAAGGCTATTTGTTTTCATTTGCCATTCAGTTAATTTGGGCATATTCGTGAAAAGTGATTTTCTAAAGCAGCAACCTTGAGTGCCTCAATGCTAGATTTAAAAAAATGCGAAATGGGTAGTAGGAAAATTCAGTGGTCTTTTTTATCTTTTTAGGTGGCAAAATCACCATTTATTTTCTTTTTTCCAGTCTCTAAAAGAAAAACCGCAGACCTTTTCCATTCTACAGTTATTATTCAAATCACTGTTTTTTTCTCTCTCTACTCTATGGAGAAAAATTAACGTTTTTTTGCCGAAAGCTCTGTTGCTGTTTAATTTTGCCTTACATTAAAATTAAATGAAAAAAAAAACTTATCCAAGTAACGTTTCCAACTAAAAACAAAGATAAACGACAAAGGTGCAAGAGATCAACTGAAACAAAGCAAAAGCAAAAAATGACTACGGCATAATTATACAGATACCAGAGAACGGCACAGAAATCAAACCCAGGGCAGTGGGTTATATTTTTTCTAGTTTGCTGCACGTTTTTCTAAAGTTGAGGAAGAATTAAATGTGAAAAAATCGTTGTATTTATGAAAGGGGGAATGTATTTTTTTTCTTAAAGCCGTGCACAACATAGTGACATACATTGATCTTATCTGTAATCTAAAAATTGTAACTTTCATGCTAATCAGGCGGTCGATATTCTAAAGTATCAAACAACTTTACTGTGAAAGAAGCAATTTGTCGTTATTTATTTCTGAAGTAGACATAAAGTAGGCGATGGGATTGTAAAGTAAAACATTATTTGAATTAGTTTCAGAAAAAGAATCGTTTAATAATATTGTTACCTGTGTGCGGATTGCTAATTTTTAATATTTAGCAGTTCCATTTATCTGGCTGTCTTCCTATAATTTATGAAATCTCCCCCAGTTATGGTACAATCCATATAAGGTGAAACATGGGAAAGACAAAAAAAGCAACACTGTTTCAATATTCTAAAGAGTCAAATAAAAAAAAAAAATAAAATAGAATCATTAACTTTTATGCAAATTTAGACATTTACTAAACCAATATGGTAACTTGTTTAGCAAAATCAAAACAACAACAACAAGAGCAATAATCGAATGAAATGAGACAATCAAGGCGATTCAACTGGAAATGGAAACATGCATTCAATTTTTTAATTAGTTAAACTTCTCTTTTTGATGTTCGAAGATAGATACTGACGTAATTCTGTAGAGAAAACCAGTGTGGAAGAACAATTGACAAACAAATCAGATGTAGATATCATACAGACGAGATTGAGTTATAAAAAATAACGGATATTTTGATACAGGTATTGTTTGCTTATATTTTATATTCCAATTTGTTTGGGGAGAACTACACTGGCGACCAGGCTGAACTGGTCTAAGTTATTGATCTAGCGGAGTAAATGTCAAAAAAGATAATTATGCAATTGTTAAAAGGCTTTCATTGTCTCGAATACAGACACATTGTTTTACTAAATTGTAATTTTGTTTTTGATTTCAGTATTTGCTCAGCTGTTTCATTTAAATGTTTGCTTTTTTATGCAAATTATTGGCAGAATAGTTCGCGGTTGGATGTTACAAAACAAATATTATTTTCTAATTAAATTAAAAATTAATTAAAAAAATATTTTTTTTTTTCTGATTATTTAATTAGTTAATTGGGCTATCCTGACCTAGGAGAAGTTGTAATGAACACATTTGTATTTTTAGTTGGCGTAGTATAAAATACATTATCTTTTGTCAAATTTTCAAACGTATTAACTTAAATAGGACAATTCTTTCATAGAATTTGGTCGACACGACAGTTAATAACAGGAGATTATCATCAACTGACGATGGTCCAAACCAAGTACTTCGGAATACAAATTTATTTATGAGAATTCATAGTAAACATTTCAATTTGAAGGAATTTGAATTATGGTATTGATTTGTCAAGTAGTTTTGTCCATGTGAAGGTTCAAACCCCATAATTGTTGGAAATATGATTTTTTTTCCTTATTTTGCTAAAATTAATAACTTTAATTATGCTTCATATTTAAAGCAATTTATTGTTCTAAAATAATTTTTTACAGTTGCGTTGGATGTAATGAACGAGGATTTACTTTTGTTTACAAGTTAAAAGTGATCATATGGATTTTACAGGTACCCAAGTCTGTAGTACTTAGTACATCGATTTTGTGAATCAAATTTGAAAATTAGTGGAGTGGGAAAAAAATTGTATAAAAGTGTATATCGATATTATTTGCTGTTTGAGTTTTGGAAAGTGAGTACTTTAAATGTATAAAGGTACCAGGTTTGCAGACGAACATGTTATTTCTCTTTTTCAGTGACCACCCTTTTATATAAATGTTTTGCGGTGTACACTAAAGCTCGAAAACGAATGGACCGATCATCATATATTTTTGTGGGCTTATTAGGTACCTAATAATATTGCTTTTGAAGAGACTTTTAAAAATATAATTTTTTTAAAGAAATGGTGAACAGCCAAGGTCAACACTAGATTTTTTACAAAAATTTTCCGTTTTTGACTATTCGGTCAAAAAACGTGTTTAAAGAAAAATTCTCATTTTTGAAGACAACTGTTCGATGTATTCAATAAGCCCACAAAAAAATTATGAAGACTGAACACCAAATTTTAGACATTTCGGGTGGATATTGAGGGCACAACATTCAAAATACCGAAAATCGGTACGTATGGTTCCATGGGTGGAGGACCTACACTGACAGATTTCAGGAGGAGAGTTTTATATCCCCAATAAATAATAAATACCAATTTTCAGCCATTTCGGTGTAATAATGAGGCTATAACATTCCAAATACCGAAAATCGAGAGGTACCGTCCTTTGGGGGCTACATGAAGTCGATAAATTTCAAGGGGAAAGTTTTATACTCCCAACGAAGAATAAATACCAAATTTCAGCAGTTTTGGTGTGATAATCTTCAAAATACCGAAAATCGGGAGGTACTGTTATATGGGGGTTATATCAAAACGTGGACTTACACCCACAATTCTCTGTTGGAATGTTTCATACCTCTGCCGAAGACTAAACACCAAATTTCAATCATTTCGGTTGGTTATTGTGACTAAAACTTTCAAAATACCGAAAATCGGGAGGTACGGTTCTATGAAGGCTATATCAAAACGTGGACCGAACATCACAGGTTTTTGTCCTCGAGATTGTAAGTCAACAATAAGTACGTCAACCAAAATTGATGTACCTACGATAACTCCTTCTATTTTTGGCCACAGTTAATATAAACTCGCGACAAAGTGCATCGTGCTTCATAATTTATATTATTTCGATTTTTGTCGCTATGCAAAACCAGCTGGCACTCTTCCTCCTCCTGTTGTATATTTTCCAATTAAATTTGAATGTTCTATATATTTATTTAAAAATTTGTTTACATTTTCAAACAATTTAAATTATGTATGTATATTGTTTATTAGTCTGATTTTATAACTTTTGAAAATGTCATTAAGCAATAATAAAAGAAAAAAATCCTTTTGTTTCAACTTCATAGAATTATGAAAATTTAATTAAAAATATTTTTCAACAAAATGAAAGTAAATTGACGTTTCTGGCTGGCTACCGTCAGGCTAATTGTCATTCAGTTACAGTAAAAGTTGACGTAATAAATAATTTGTCATTGTTTGGCATTTCATGAATCTGTTGATGATGGTGGAGCAACAGAAAGGCAAAATCAAAACAAAACTGCAACGACAATAATAATGGCCAGCCAAATTGTCATAATGTTTTTAAAGATATGATAAAAATTGTTAATTTATTTTGCTTCTCATTTTTTCCTAGTGCTTCATTTTTTTCTTCTTTCAAATATCAAATTATATAATGTAAACAAACCTATATTGGCATGGACAAAATAAAAATAAATAACGGAAAAAAAGCGAAAGGAAACCTAAATACTCTTTAGAGAGCAAAACTTTGAATGGCATCAGTCTAACGGAGCAATCAAAGCCAAATACCCAATGGACATTTACAATGACACTTAACATTATTTATTATGACAGTACAAGATGGGGCCACTTAATTGACACTCAAGGCAGGCAGTAACGGCAGCAGTAGACTAGCCAGCAAACAATCGGCAACCGTACCAAATAATCGGCAACAACAAAGTAGCAACATCATAGTCTGTCGATCAAATACCATCATCAGCATCGACACCAACATCAGCAATAGCCAGTGATGACGCACAGATTTTATGTTCATTGCAAGTACCTCCGATGACAGACCATGGATAAAAGATATAAAACAGCATCAGGTAACCTGCTCTAAATGCGCCACTGCCATTAATAAAACGTAAGAAATTCAATTTGTCGACGATAGATGGAAATTTAGAGAATAATGCATGTATGTTAATCTAATTATTATATTTTAACGATTATTATAAGGCAAAGATAAACATATAAAAATGTTAACTTTCAATTTTGCAAATTTTAAAGATGAACCCGTTAGATACGCTATAGCTCGATTTATTCATTCACCAGCAAATACTCGATCAAATCCAATGCCATAATTAGGCACCTGGATAGTTTAGTCGACTTTTTCATTGAAAATTCTAAAAATTAAATTCAATTTTTGGTTAGTTTTCATAATGGTTTTTCGATTTTGTCAATGTTTTTTTCACAGGTCACTCTTTGGTACGACACCCTCTGTTGGGAACAATATTTTTATACCCTCAGTATTTATGCTAATGAGGGTATATACACTTTCATAAGGGCAAAATTTGTCTCATCGAAATAATGGTTTTACGCCGCAAGTATGTTTGGAGGAAATTCGTTTCAGACAATTTGGAGTTGAATTAACCATGCCCGTATGTCTGTCTGGCTGGCTGGAGTCCACGATAACTCTCGAACGGATCAACCAACTCGGTCCAAAATTTGGATTTCGTAATATGTTGTCCAACTAAGTTAAAGTTCGAAGATGGGTTTTATCGGTCCACTCCTTCTGGTACCTCCTCCACAATAGTTCGAAAATGTTCGGAAATTTGTGCGCACGATAACTCTTGAAGCGAGTAACCAATTTGGTCCATACTTTTGCACATCGTGCCATTTCTACCAGACTTAGATGAGGTTCAAATATGGACCGATTGACCACTCCTTCGGGTACCACGCACACAAAATTTCGAAAAAGTTCAGTTTTTTTGTGTTAACAACTTGTATTCACTTCTCCCCATACGGCGATAGAACTTTCATCAGGGGCAAGTCCATACTTCCTGAGCAAATAGCCTGAAAGGTGCAAAAAAAACCTATGAAACCTGTGTAGTGGTTGGAGCGCAAGATAACTCCCGTACGGATCTGCCGGTTCGGTCCAAAATTTGGCCTATGTAATATTTTGTCAAAACTTAGTTTAAGTTCGAAGATATGCCATGTCGGTCCACTTCTTCAGGTACCTTCCCGCAAAAGTTCAAAAATGTCCGGAAAAGTTGTGAAGGGAGTGACCGATTTGGTCCATACTTAAACAACCTAATATATCTACCAGGTTCGAATATGGACTATATTTGTCCACTCCTTCGGGTACCTACCACACAAAATTTCGGATAAGTTTTCTCTAAGGCCTGCTCACGAATCACTTTGACTTATGTTGAAGCAATTTGCATTCGCTGCCTCAAATACGACGTTTTTTTTCAGGGGCATACTTCTTGAGAAAACAGCCCGAAAGTTGTGAAAACCCCCTATGGCACCCTATGTAGTGGATGGAGAGCACGATAACTCTCGAACTGATCAACCGATTTGATCCAAAAGTTTGGCCTACGACATATTTTGTTCAAACTTAGTTTCATTTCGAAAATGGGCAATACCGGTCCACAACTTCCAGTACTAAAAAACGTCAATAAAATGGTATGCACGATATGTCTTGAACGGGGCAATCAATTTGGTCCAAACTTTGGATCTCCTAATATTTTGCCCAAAATTTAGTTTAATTTCGAAAATGGTCTATATCGGTCCTCTCATTAGGGTACCTCCTTTAGATATGTATACTGATGCTATTCGTTGTGGTCCTGTTTACAGCCATATTACGAGTATGTTTTCTGTGGACAAGTCCATGCTTCCTGGCATGCTGGTCACTGTAATGACTAGTGGACTCGATATCTATCGAAAAGATATGACTCTGAAAATAAGACCCATTTCCATATTAAACTATGTCGGTCCATTCCTTTAAGTACCTCCTCCGCAACACTATTGAAATTTAATCCTAATTAAAATGCCACAAAATTACGATCTGTTCGTAAATGAAAGTTTCGATTCACATAGACTGAGGGTATATCTTTGTCGGCAAAGCCGATTGATACATTTTTACTTGTTAAACAATATTCCAAAAATCAATCACGAAGTCTATTTAAGTTGACTAGAGTTAGTGGAGGGAACAAATCGAAAGTGGATTATTAGCTGATTAGCCTATTCTGGACTTAGTCATACTCAACGTCATCCTAAGCACCATTGTCACTACACTAATTTAGTTCTAGTTACCACTGTCAACAAAATGATTTGCCTTCAATCGCTTAAATTAATCTTTACCTGTATCCCAGTCTTTAGTGAACATCACTTGCAATGTCTCCTTCGTTTCCCTATCTAGACTTTATTATCTGTCACTACTACAGAGAAGTTAAACGATTTAAGTTGGCCAAAACTTCCTAATATATTCCGACATACATCCCTTATTTCTCTCCTACTACTAAAGAGCTGATGTTGTAAAACCAAGGCACGATTTTAACCCAAAAACTCCAACATCCAATAAAAAAAAACTTTACTTTCATCATCATTTATCACCCACTAACAACAACAACAAAACATACCACTCACTTAGAATTCAGTCAGGAATAGGCAATAAACAAACTGTAATCTGTTGTCACGAAATGGCACTTCAAAGATAGTATGGCATGCAGTGACAGAAAGAAGCAATGTTTAAATTTTACAAAACAACGTTTAACTAAAGAAATGTGTGCAAAACAATAATAATTAAGGTTTTATTTATACTCTCCTCTGAATACAGTTAAACGTATTTTAGTCCTTATGCGCCAACTAGCAACATATGTAGGTGAATACATGCAGATAGCAAATTATCAGAGGGTGAATTCAAATTGCTAATGTATATTCTTCCCATATTTTACCCCGAAAGAAATAATTAAAGTTAATTTTAATTCTAAATAAATTGATCTTTAGGAACTTTGACAGAATTATGCTATCACTAGTCAATAAAACCCCCAAAAAACAAAAAGAAAACAACTAAACACCCCAGTAAAACCCTTACCCTTAATGGTTGCTCGAAATCAAACGCCCGCAAACACCCAAAACCCTACAGATGCCACATTTTGATAAAAATGACACGACAACAAAAGCCATTCAATTAATAGAGAGCTACTTGATCCACTTATCTAACAAATACTAATTACAACGGCAGCATCTTTTTTCCACTCCTTCATATCAATTCATTGTGAAGAGAGTGCTGCTGCAACATGAGACCCAGACAAGAAGCTAAATTGAAAAGATAATAAAAAGATTAAAAACCTTTAAACCTTTATCTTACATTAAATGGTCATGATTTGCAGGCCAAGATGTAGATGATGCTGATGGCTGCTGTGGTTGAATGGACGCAAAACAAGAAGACGTTGTAAGCAGGCAATAACAAGTCGACAAGAAAAAAGCAAAAAACGAAGCCAAAAACAGCTGTTTGTTTTGTTGGTCACTATCAAAGTTGTTGGCCGAATTATGTGTGTGGCTCACCACCAAGCGTTGTCGACAACAATGCTGAAACCAGAAGCAGCAAACTGCATTTGAAAATTGAACTAACAACAAACGTTGATTAAGTGCCCCACAGATCACATTAATCAGAGATGGAAGTACTGTTGCCTAAACATTAATTGACCTAATAATTGATATAATATATGATGGAAAACGAATATGCCTAAATTAGGCAACATTTCCGGAACATGAACATAAAACCCCGGCAAAAGAATGTAGAACAACTAGCATCCCTATATTCTGTTTTCATAATCTATGGACTTGTTTTTAATTATTTGTGTACATTTTCGGAGTGTGAGTTATAGGAAGGAACAAAGTCCATCCCTGGCACATACTCCACCGAGTAAATCAACTATCGCCTAATGGGAAAGTAGGTCTACAACATGAACACCAATGGTAAATTTAACGACAGCCAAAACAAGCGGCAACAAATGCAAAAAACGACGCAACTTCATCGACAACAACACCAATGGCAAAGCAGCCAAAGATATGAGATGTGCATAAAACTGATTGCGCAATATTAAATAACAACAAATACAACAACTGACACACTAACTCGGGCATTACTAACAACATATGTACGTATGATGATGACGACAACATCATTGATATTGGTGTAATGATGATGATGATGTTCATGATGACGACAACAGGCCCCAACCGGCAACTAGTTTCGTTGTTCGTTTTAGGCCAAGTCCACATGTGGAATTGCCTGAAGCCAAGTCATACTTTAATTTGTTGCAAATGTTGTGTTAATGTTGTCTCTAGCACTGGGTCGCCGATGTTGTTTGTAGCTGCTACTACCTCTGCTGGCATTGTTCAAGTTGCCAAAGATGATGGTGGTGGTGGTGGTGGCATTGTTGTTATTTAAGAAACACATTGACGGCAACAACAACAACAGCATGAAAAAAGACTGACAGCACCAGTTTTCTTCTTTTATAGCGGTTCGTTCTTCTTCTTGAACAGAACACAGCACAACAACAAAAACATGGCAACAAGAATAGACCAGGCCTACTATTGCAGAACAAAAAGGATGAACAGAATAACAAAACGAAATTCTTTACCAAAACAAGATGTAACCAGATTCTTATGTGACCGCATACTGCTAAATGTAGGACATATTCAGCAGGATAATATGATGTTATCTTCCTACATGTGTTAGTTACAACATCGACTTTTCTCTAGACATAGAGTGGTTATTGTGGGAATAAAACTTAACAAAATATGTGTGATGTTCTTAGGAAATCAGTAAAGAAATCATTTTAAAGCCAAAGACAGAATAAAAGTTTGGGCCCGTGGTTATACTGTTAGGCGTTGCTGTCGAAAAGTTCAATTATTTGGAATGTCATACAGCAGAACTCATTATCTCCTCTTGGTTGCTGTTTTTTGTTTACGCTTAACGTTTTTACAAATTAAGGCGGTATTTAAGGTGTCACGACATAACTCCCAACGACACACAGAGGGGAAATGTGTGTTAAAAGTTGATCAAAAGCCCTAGAAAGGTCATTTAAAGTCCGATTGATATAAAATTTTGCACAAAGCATATCTTCTGTACAAGGATTAATCCTATAGAAAATAATGAAAATCGGTCCAGATTTGGATGCAGCTTCCATATATATTCGCATCTGATATGAGATAAAAATGCACCAAAATCACTGAAATTTGACACATGAAACCTGAAGTAGCCTAAAAAACATTGAGCCAATTTTCAAACAAATCGGTACAGATGTATATGTAGTCCCATATACATATATTTCATTCCAAATTTTATTTTTTGAAACTTACTTAAATTATTTTTTCTCAATTCACATGAGAAAAGCCGTGAATGTTTCTAAATAATGCAAAAATATTTGATAGATGTTGGTTTAGTCTGATAAATACGAGCCCCGGTTATAAGGCGGAGCAAAATTTAGTGTGAGTAAACCTTGCAATTCCATATAAAAATATTTCATATTTTAGTTGAGAAAAATTAGATTTTTTTCGGAATGGCGCAAATATGCGCAATTTTTTATGATTGAATCTGATATTTGAGACTCAAGCGAAAAAAACATTAGAAGAAACTATGGTCGGGAAACGACGGGGAAATAGACTTTTTCACTATTGAAATTTTAGTAATCTTAAAAATTATCATTAAAAATGTTCATAAAGAAGATATGTGTCAGTATTATTAAAGAGCAAAGATGTATAATATATAATCTGAAATTTTTTAATGCTAATCTTGTTCGGAGACTGTACAAAAACAATAAATCTTGAAAAATATAAATTTTCGCGAAAATAATGTCATTTTAATGTTCACCTAATTTCTTAGTTTTCGAAAATTTACTTTTTGTTTTCAGTATGGCTGAGTTCAATCGACTGCTGCATTGGATTGGTTAATCTTACAAAGTCGAGGATGGTTATAGCAAATGTAGAAAAGAGTCTGGTTGCCGTTTATCAAAATTTTTTCATAAAAAAACGATTTTCATATTTTGAGTTTTGAGCAACTTTAGGCATATGTTTCCCCTCTGTGCGACAGCTCCAATTTGCTCGATTTTACTTACGAGTGAAAAATACTCGTGAATGGGAGTACACGAAGAGTATGAATTTTATAAGAAATTTGCTCTGCACTCTTTCATTTCACGTAGCAGCTCGCTAGTTCTCCTTTTTAAAAAATAAGGGCAGGAGTCAAAATGTTCGAAATAGATTAAGAATTTACCAAAAGAGTGAAATCAAGTGAAAAAATTTGCTGTTATTTTTTCGGTGGATTGGATTGATAAAATACAAACTCTAAAAAATAAAGCCATAAAAACTGTAGTGTTTTTGACAAGAGTAGACTTTGCTCGATTTCGAGCGTATTTTGCTCCCACTCGAAAACGAGCAAGGCATAGAAAAATAGAGTATAATATACGCGATTTATTTCCTCTATTCGTAGGAGTACTCCCGGTGAATTCGAGTAGTAAACAATTTTCGGAGTTATGTACGCATTAAATGGCGATGAAGACGACTTCCGGTTGGTCGGGAATTACAATATATCGTTGGACAAAGTTTGGGTGTTATTTCCGGATTATTTTTTCTTTATTTATGACCCTCCCAACAAATTTTCGAACTATTGTTCGTGTTCATTGACAACATAAATCATAAATAACAAATAAAAAGGTATCAGAGATAATACCCTCAGGCTATATGAATTGAAACTTTCATCTACGGATAGATCGAATGTATTTAGGGTCTTTTCAGAATTTTGTGGACCTTTTTGGACATTTGAGCTTACCGACGAAAATGTGGATTAGGACTAAAGTTCAAAGTGTTGCAGAGGAGATACTTGAAGGAATGGACAGAAATAGCCGATAGGGTCTTTCAGAATTTTGTGGACCTTTTTATACCCTACACCAGGGACGTAGCCAGGATTTCATTTCGGGGGGGGCCCACCTGACCAAAATTTTGAAAGTTCATGTTAGCGAAAATTAGACTTATATTACTGATAATGTTAATTTATATATTTTAATTAAAATGACGTAAGACTTCTAGGCCAATGTCCCTTGTGTTTTTTCGACAATATATCAGAGTTAATATATGTTCAAAACAATTGTTATATTAATAATCGCATATATTTTAGGGAGTATCATTTATCAAATAACTCACAACTACAGTGAATGTTATGTAATTCAGTGATATCACTTACATAGGTAAGACCAAAAGAAAGTGTATACAATCGGAAAACCTTAGGAATATCTTAACATTTAATTTTTTTGTTTACATGGAATTTTTAGGACCTTTCCTTTGTTTCATACTTCACAAAAGTTCAAAATCACGGCTTCAATTTTCCACTCCAATTATATTGATCAATTTATGGAAGGAAAATGGGATTAGTGGAGAATTGACACGGTGTGCCTTTCGCAAATTTAAATGGAAGGTGCTTACACCTGGGAAGTTTTTGCAGATTCTGAAACTACAATGCTCATAGATGAGAAATATCAAGAAACAAAAAAAATTGCCGGAGGGATTTTCAAATAAGTCGCAATTTAAGTTCACATTTTTAGGGCTTCTTTAGGTTTTCACGATTTTGCTTGGAAACCGCGAGTACTATGTAAATGGCCCTGAAGAAAATGTTATAGCTGTGAAGATTGACGTTTACGATATTTTCGTAGGTTTTACCGTTTTTTAGATATAGAAGTTTAAATTGAGACAATGCACTGACTGTATCGCCACCTTATAAAACAATGTCATTACTGCAATTTCCCAAATTAAACATATATATATCTTGAAAATGGTACAACCTAGGAAAAAAAAATAAGTCATTCAGTCTTGTAGAGAATTTTCACAGCTTCAACATTTTCTTTAGACCCATTTTGATATGACTTGAGGTTTCCAAGCAAAATTTTGAAGACTTAAGATAAAAACCTAAAAATTTGAACTGAACCTCTATATCTAAAAAATGGTAAAACCTACGAAAAAACCTTAAGGTCAGTCTTGTGGAGAATTTTTGCAGCTACAACATTTTCTTTAGACTCACTTTGATACAACTTGCGGTTTCCAAGCAAAATCGTGAAAACCTAAAAAAAAAACCTATAATTGTGAATTTTGATCACGATTTATTTAAAAATCCCTACGGCAATTTTTTCCGTTATTTTTATTTTTCTTTCTTTTATTTCGGTTTTTATCAAAAGTTAGTTAAGGCGCACTGAGCATGATATTGTTTTATAAGGAGGCGATACAGTCAGTGCATTGTCTCAATTTGAACTTCTATATCTCAAAAACGGTAAAATCTACGAAAATATCATAAGGGCCAATCTTGTGGAGAATTTTCACAGCTACAACATTTTACATAGGACTCACTATTTCCAAGCAAAATCGTGAAAACCTAAAGAACCCCTAAAAATGTGAACTTAAATCGCGATTTATTTGAAAATCCCTCCGGCGATTTTTTTTTTTGTTTCTTGATATTTCTCATCTACGAGCATTGTTGTTTCAGAATCTGCAAAAACTTCCCAGGTGTAAGCACATTCCATTTAAAATTAGTTAAGGCGCACCGTGTTGATTTATGCAGAGGGAACGTTCGGATATCATGGCCTTATCCAGTAGTATTTTTTATATTTACAGGTATATTTGGGAGTTATATAAATAAAGGAAAAAACGCTGAGACACGCGTCTTCTTTTTTGTCTTTTATCACGCTGCCGTGTCAGAATATGGCCAATTTCGGAAATCCACTCGTTGTTATTGTCATAAAGAAACCAATTGTAGTTATTTCCCTAAGTTTATTTTGGTGTCCAATCGTAGATATTATCGCAAAGAATTTCTGAAGGCTGATAGTGGTTTTCATGATAGAGAACTAATGCTGAGCAATAATGAGTCTATCCATAATGAAATTCTAGCACCCAATCGCGGAACAATCGTCGGACTTCTCTTATATAAATTATAGTTTCCTATCTTGGATCTTCTTATAAGTTGATCAGGAACTAGGAAAATTCTGGCAACCAGTCTTGAATTCTTTCAAAATGAAATTCTAGCGCCAATCCAAGGTCTATACATTCTTTTAACAAAAATCGATAAACACAATTTTTCCCAATCTACATTTTTGCATCATCGAAATAATGGTTTTAAGGGCAAAGAGTGTTTTGAAGAAATGTGTTTCAGAAAATTTGGAGTCCACCTAGCTATGTTCGTCCATATGGGTGGCTGCCTGGAGAACACGATAATTCTCAAACAGATCAACCGATTCGGTCCAAAATTTGGCCTGCGTGATATTTTTTCCAAATTTTGATCAACTTCGAATATGGACAATATCGATCCACTCTATCGATATCCTTCCACAGAGTATTTCTAAAATTTTCAGAGAAGTGCAGTTTAAGACCTCTTTGGATAATTAGTAAATATGGCTTCCCTTCCTTTATGCTAATAATTTAGTTATAAGTAAAAAATATGAAATTAATAAATTAATATACAAAAAGACCTCTCGGGAAACGCTTTGCTTTTTTGCAACAAGACGTCTCGGGTCCCCTATTACTATAGTACAAGTTTTTTTAAGGGGCAAGTCCATACTTCCAGAGAAAATGGCCCGAAAGCTGTAAAGAACACCTACGGCAATCATGTGTAGTGGTTGGTGTGCACGACAACTTTCGAACCGGATTCTGCGTTGGTCCAAACTTTGTTTATCGCCATATTTCTGCGAGCCTTATATAAAGTTCGAAGATGGTGATTTTCAGTCTACTCCTTCTGGTATTTTCCCTCAAATTTCAAGAATTTCAATCTAAAACGGTAAGTGCGATTTTTCTTGAATGGAGCAACAAAGTTGGACCAAAATTTGGATTTAGTAATATTTAGTCCAAACTTAGTTTAAACTCCAAAATGAACCACATTGGTGAAGAACTGAAATGACTGGTGGGCGCAATATCTTTTAAAAGGAATGACCACCAAAATAATATCTACTTCCAAAATAAACTATGTTCGTCAGGTCCATTTCTTCAGGTACCTTCTCCGCAACACTTGTGATCAATGATAAAATCCATATTTTGTTGGCAAGTTCATACGTCAGCAAATGGCTACACAATTCTGAAAATCTCCTAATACATAGCTTTGGGTTAAGAGATTTTGGTTGTGTAGCCGTTGTTCGGTCTGTCCATAGATAAAAGTTTCAGTTCACACAGGCTCAGGGTATATACCTGTCTGCAAAGCTGGTACTTGTTGAGATTTTTTACGAAGAAGAATCTGTTTCCAACCAGTTTTTTTAATTTCGATTGTCGTCACAAAGTCTTTTGTCGAAGAAGGAAAAAGGAACATTTCTAGAAATGTGTATCCATTGAAAGTTCTTCCCAAAATACAATTCAATGTGTAATCGACAGAAAAATCCCTGAAGATGAAATTAAATGTAATTTCGAAATATTGGAAATAATAATCTTGATTTTACTATCATTCGAAAGGTCGAACAAAACAGAAAAATACCACAGAAAAATCCTTTTTTTTGTACAATAGGCATTTACTAATTTGTAGCAAGAGACTAGTTTCAAATAATCTCAACGGGCGACACTGCCGTGGAAAAGAATTATATCATAAAAACTGGTTGATATAGTTTTTTTGCAAATTTCAAACATAATAAAGAATTTGTAATTGTTATGATGTTCAAAATAGTTCATTACAAAAACGTGTTAGAAACTATATACAAAAATTTAAAACCACAAAATTAAGCAACGATTTTATCTTTTATTGTTGAATTGATCTTATCAAAAATTTCAAAAACAAAAGATCGCAAGAATGTTTTTTCTAGATGTTGTTTATAATCCAAAGTATTGGACGTAATATGCAAAAAAGGTTCAACAAATGCAAATAAACATCTTGTTCTGAACTCAGTAACACTTGTAGTCATCCTAAAATTACGAATAAACGCTTAAAAACACCTTAAAACTTAATAACAACTATGCGGAAAATTTCTCAAAAAGCCTAACGTGTTCATTAGTCCTTTTACTTTCAAATATGTTGGACAATAAGTATACCAATGTATTTAAATAATTCTCTGTAATACTTCCTCCAAATACTTTACATATTTCTTGAAACATTTAAAACATTTTAAAATTTTATTCAAAAATTAAAATATGTGAAGCATAAGCTAATATCCTATGGGATCGAAAATCATTTCGGGGGGGGCCCGGGCCCCCCGGGCCCCCACCCCTGGCTACGTCAGTGCCCTACACCACTATGTGGGGAGGGTATTATAAGTTGGTTTTGGCCAAAAAGTTTGTAAAGCATCGAAATAATGGTCGTAGACCCATACTTACATATACCAAAATGAATGTCTCGACGAGCTGAGTCGATCTGGCTATGTTTGTCCGTCCGTCTGTCCGTCTGTCCATCTAAACCTTGTAATCACGCTACAGGTCGCAATTTTGATCGGATCGTCACGAAATTTTGAAGGTTAATGGGGGTCTCACAGAGGAAGAAGCCTATTGATTTTGGTGATGGTCGGATAATATTTAGGGGTCGGAATGGGCAAAAAACTTATTTGGAGAAAAGTCAAAATTTTATTTCAAAGTCAATATCTCTGTTTCTTTAAGAGGTATATCAAAAGAAAAACCTGGCAAGGAAAGTAGAAAATATCACCTTTACAACGATGTAAAGTAGGTTGTCGTAGGTGGTCAAATAGCAGAGATATGGCAATAGTCGATAATGCATCCCATTTTCCGATTTTTTTGTAATCACCCTACAGGTCGCAATTTTAATCGTATCGGCACGAAATTTTGGGGGTTAATGGGGGTCCCACAGAGGAAGAAGCCTACTGATTTTAATGAGGGTCGGATAATATTCAGGGGTCGGAATGGGCAAAAATTTATTTGGAGAATGGTCAACGTTGTATTTCAAAGCCAATATCTCTGTTTATTTAAGAGGTGTATCAAAAGCAAAACCTGGCAAGGAAAGTAGAAAATATCACCTTTACAACGATGTAAAGTAGGTTGTCGTAGGTGGTCAAACAACAGAGATATCGCAACAGTCGGTAATGCATCTCATTTTCCGATTTTTTGTAATCACGCTACAGGTCTCAATTTTGATCGGATCGCCACGAAGTTTTTGGAATTTTATGCGGGTCCCACAGAGGAAGAAGCCTATTTATTTTGGTGATGGTCGGATAATATTCAGGAGTCGGAATAAACGAAAAGCTTATGTGGAGAAAAGTCAACGTTTTTTCTTTTCTTATGCGAATATTTCCGCTTCTAGTAGGAGTATTCCAAAAGGAAAGAAGAAGAAACGATGTCCTTTATATTGACGCAAAGTATGTTGGCGTAAGTGGGCAAACAACCGAGATATCGCAAAATATGTTATAAAATATAATATATCCATTTTTTCCATTTTTTGTAATCACGCTACAGGTTGGAATTTTGATCGGATAGTCACGAATTTGTGGGGGTTGATGGGAGCCCCACAGAGGAAGATGCCTATTGATTTTGGTGATAGTCGGATAATATTTAGGGATCGGAGTGGGTAAAAACTCATGTGGAGACAAATTCAAAATTTTATTCTTTCTGAATATATCGCTTTCTAGTAGGGTTATTTCAACGACAAAGCCTGTCAATGGAAGAAGAAAATATTACCTTTACATTGGTGTAAAGTATGTTGGCGAAGGTGGTCAAACAAGGGATATACCACAATAGTCGGTAATGCATCCAATTCTTCCATTCTACATGTCGAAATTTTGATCGGATGGTCACAAAATTTTGGTTGCTTATGGGGATCCCAGAGAGAAAGAGGCATATTTTTTTGATTATTATTATGTTCCCTAAAATAAATGTTTACCAGTGAAAAGCTTATGCACAGGGGTAGTGGTGTAGGGTATCACATGGTCGGCCCCGTCCCGACTATAGCCTTTGCTCACTTGTTTTATTAGGACTAAAGTTCAAAAGTGTTGCAGAGGAGATATTTGAATGAATGGACAGAAATAGCCCATTATGGAAGTGGATCTTATTTTGGGTCATATCTTTTCGATAGATATCGCGCCCTCTAGTCATTTCAGAGAGTCATCGTATAGCTTTTGAAACAGTATGACAGGAAGCATGGACTTGTCCACGTAAAACATAATATGGCTGTAAACAGGACTACAACGAACAGCATCGGTATACATTTCTAAAGGGTCTTCCAACAGACTCTAAACTGCACTTAGACACAAATGTTGAACTTTTGTGGGAGAGGTGCCGATATGGCCATTTTAGAAGTTAAACTTAATTTGGTCAAAATATTAGGAGATCCAAAGTTTGGACAAAATTGGTTGCCCCGTTCAAAAGATATCGTCCATACCATTTTAGTGAAATTTTTTAAATATTTGGGGGAAAGTACCGAAAATTGTGGATCGGTATTGCCCATCTTCGAACTACATTTGGACAAAATATGAATAAGGCCAAATTTTGGACAAAATCGGTTGATCAGTTCGGGGAATGCTCTTCAGCTTCGGTGCCATAGGAGGGTTTTCGGGCTGTTTTCTGAAGTAGTCTGAACTTGCCCCTGAAAACACTTTTACCGTCGTAATGGAGGGCGAATGCAAGTTGCTGCAACAAAAATCAAAGTGATTCGAGAGCAGGTCTCAAAGTGAACTTATCCGAAATTTTGTGTGGGAGGTACCCGAAGGAGTGGACAAATATAGTCCATAATCGAACCTAATCTATATCTGGTAGATATATTAGGATGTGTAAAGAATATACCAAATCGGTCACTCCCTTCAAGAATTTTTGTGCGCACAATTTTTCCTAACATTTTTTTAACTTTTGTGGGGGAGATAACTGAAGGAGTGGGCATATATGGCGTTTCTTCAAACTTAAATTAAGTTTGGACAAAATATAACAAAGGCCAAATTTTTGACCGAATCGGCAGATCCGTTCGAGAGTTATCTTGCGCCCCACCCACATACAGCTCCTTTCAGGCTATTTTCTCAGTAAGTATGGACTTGCCCCCGATGAAGCTTGTACCTTCGTAATGGGGGCTGTGAATACAAGTTGTTAAAACAAAAATCTTTGCGATTCGAGAGCAGGTCCCAAACTGAACTTTTTCGAAATTTTGTGTGGGAGGTACCCGAAGGAGTGGACCGATTGAGTCCATTTTGTAACCTCATCATATCTAACCTCAACTGGTAGAAATTTCACGATGTGCAAAGTATGGACCAAATCGGTTACTCGCTTCATGAGTTATCGTGCGCACAAATATTTCGAACATTTTCGACTTACGCAGTTCTTTGATCCCAAGAGAATACATTTGTATCCTCTCACAACACGAAATAACAAATCAGAATAAGGAAAAAGTGTGACATCCATGAACGCATGAAAACATTTAGTCCCACAGTTTCTTGAAAAATGTCTTAGAATTCATCGTTCAGTTGGCTTGTTAATAGTCCATTTGAGTTCCATAAACTAGCTAAGTTTCCAGAGTCTTGGAACAAACCACCAGTTAATGATTGCGCTAATTGTATTCTTAATGAATCGCTTAATTTAACAAGAGCAAAAAATGCATCGATTATCTTTGCGGAAATAATTCTGCTAAATAAAAATAATTTCGCAATTAACTGAAATCATCGCCTATTGCCTTTCAATATGTTTGCGGATCAACCAAATGACGCCACTTAAAACGATTCATGTTTTAGCAAAACTTAACAGCTATTAATTCACCTACGAATAGAATGAATAAATAACAACAACAATAACAAAACACACAACGAAACTGAAACAAAACAAAAGCATGGTTTAGTCAAATAAAAATAAACAAACCAAGACAAAGCTTATATTTGCGGGAAGTCCGTAAGACTTGTTAAGACTGTTAAACTGGTTCTCGTTTTTACCCATAGCCCCATAAGCCATTTAGCTAACACACTACTCCACCTCTATAAATCTTTGGTTGTGTGTGTGTTGGCGATGCCGTTGTTTATCTTGGTGGCATCAAAAGGTAACAGAAGGTCAGACATTAGCACAACAAAAGTTGTAAGAGCCACCAAACTTTGCTTTGCAACAAACAAGAAATTAAATTTAATGACGGCTACTCATGGTCGGCTATGAACGGCCTGGTGAAATGGCCATAACAAATGTTCTTTTCTTATCTCGGAGGAAAGTACAAAGTAGAAGCAA
This sequence comes from Musca autumnalis, assembly GCF_047663935.1. NCBI lineage: Eukaryota > Metazoa > Arthropoda > Insecta > Diptera > Muscidae > Musca > Musca autumnalis. The sequence goes on along the minus strand of NW_027411755.1, from coordinate 1,023,907 downwards.
CAGTACAGGCCTTCGTAATAGCCTCAGCAATTGAAATTTCATAAACCCCGTAAAGGTGTCTGTGGCCGCATCTCATGGTTTTTGTGAACACAAAAGCCAACGAATCAACAGCCAGCATCTGTGGCCAAACTTTTAACGGTACTGCGTAAAACGTATAAACAACTACCTTCCAACTTTCAAGATATTCGGGGTAATCAATCGTTAATTGACGATGCCATCTTTCAAATTGGACCAAGTGACAGTTGTGAAACATTCAAATTTCTTCCTAATGCTAATTAAACAACTTTTAGTCCGACTATGGGTAAAAGTGATGAACAACTTTACTTGCATTCGTAATGTAGCGGCGGATGTGTGTCTGCTGCCTAGCGGCGTTCTCATTTAGTTAACCGGTCCTCAGACGAAACTTGTTTTGGCTCCCTGTGCTCTGTCATGGGAAATGTTCTGCTTTGGCTACAAAATGAGAAATTGTACCCCAGGGAAACAAAAAGAAAACAGATGAAGAAATGAAACAGAATATCGCCTGAAAATACGGTCAAATAGTTAATGATGACCTTCTGAGTTCATTTATGGAGAACAAAAAAGAAAAGTGAGTTGGAAACAAAAATTAATGTAATAATTGTTAACAACATGTTTAAATTTTGTTTAATAAGATGTAACAATATGCTGAGTTTAAGGGTTCTGAATTGTATATAAAAAAAAGATAATTTGTAATTTTGCTGTTAGGGTGAAGAATATTTAATGTTAACTTTTATTAATATTCTCGTTGGAGTTGAGCTATGATCAAAGTTTTTTATGCAAGTGAAAAAGAAAAGGTTCGTTACTTCCAAAGGCTGCGCTAAAAAGCATTTGTCGTCGAGGCCATGCAGGTTGAATGTGAAAAAGGCTCATCACTGCAAAAATCACGTTGCATTTGAAAAATCAAAGCTCGGTGCCGAAGCTTAGTCTCTTAATTACAATAACTCCGGTAAGTATAAGAAGCCACAGCCGATATGTCGGATGAGCTGCGTAAATAATAGCGAAACCGATCACATAATTTGGTGGTTGTGTGCGTCCTTTTTTCACTTGCGAAAAATCTTCGATAAATAAGCTCAACTCCAACGAGAAAATTAATAAAATGATAATGATTTGGTACAACTCATCATCCATACCGTGGTGAAGCGGTAAGCACGCCTTGCACTGAAGAGGTTCTATGGTTCAATCCCCGATCAAAATCAAAATTTTCGGCCAATGCAAATCCCCTCAGTGCAATGTTGGCTTTCCTGAGTATTTCAGGCATGGAAAACTTCTCTACCATAAAAAGTAGGTCCCATAGCATTCAGGCAATATGAATCGGCATGCCCCTTCGGCGATCTTGTGGGAACATACACGTATGAATATATGTATGTACTAGCAGACCCGGGTCCGCGTTGCTAGCCCGTCGTATTGAGTTTTAATGACAACTTTGTATGGATTTTAGGCTTTATAATTCAAAAATAGGTATTTTCTACCTAATTTCTTCGGGTCCATTGTCAAACCAAGTTATTCATTGAGGATATTAAATTTATCAACAGATTTTGTCTGTAAACTTTCTTTTCTCTTACGGACTTTGTCGGATTTGTTCGCCCATTTATGTTGGTTAGAGTTTATTATCGCCCAGTGGTCGGGTCTTTAGGCCCGAAAGAAGTACCTAGATTGTAGATTAATCCGTAAATTTTTTAACCGAAACATCCGTAATTTTATACCTCCGCCCCCCTCTGGAATTTAATAAAATATGTAGCCTCTTTTCGGGACCATCGCTGTACATTCTCATGAAAATCGTTTCAGTAGTTTTTGTAGAAAAAATTTAATTTGAAAAAAGTGGGCGTGGTAAAATTTCTTTTTCATAAAAACCTAAGTTGGACTATGACGGCATTCGGTTTTTATTCATAAAGATACGGCGTTTTTTTTTAAATATGGAAAATCTGTTCAGTAGTTTAGAAGATGAAACTTATTTTAAGAAGAGTGGGTGTAAAAGTGGACTTGGTCAAATTTTATTTGCATAAAAACCTAAGTCGGGTTATGGCGAACATAAGAATTATCCAAATCGGTCTAGCCGTTCTCAACTGATGACATTACCAACGAACGACATTTGATTTTTATACCCTACACCACTATGTGGGGAGGGTATTATAAGTTGGTTTTGGCCAAAAAGTTTGTAACGCATCGAAATAATGGTCGTAGACCCATACTTATATATATCAAAATGAATGTCTCGACGAGCTGAGTCCATGTTGCTATGTGTGTCCGTCCGTCAGTCCGTCTGCCCGGCTGTCCATCTAAACCTTGTAATCACGCTACAGACCGCAATTTTGATCGGATCGTCACGAAATTTTGGATATTGATGGGGGTCCCGGAGGGGAAGAAGCCTATTGATTTTGGTGATGGTCGGATAATATTTAGGGGTCGGAAAGGGCAAAAAACTTAGGTGGATAAAAAGACAACGTTTTTTTCCAAAGCCAATATCTCAGCTTCTATATGGGGTATACCAAAAGCAAACCTGACAATGAAAGCAGAAAATATTACCTTTCTAATGATGTAAAGTAGGTGCTCGTAGGTGATCAAACAACGAAGATATCGCAATAGTAGCAAATAAAACCCCAATTTTCATTTTTGCGATTTTAAATATATTGACAAATATCACAGCTTTGGTTGAAAATTTTCCAAAAGCAATGCCTGACTATGAAAGTAGAAGATCCCGTCTTTACAATGATGCAAACTAGGTCGGCGTAGGTAACCAAATAACGGAGATATCGCAATAGTCGGTAATACATCCCATTTGTCTATTTGTTTGGAAATCACGCTACAGGTCGCAATATTGATCGGATCGTCACGAAAATTTCAGAGTTAATGGGGGTCTCACAGATAAAGAAGCATATTGATTTTGGTGGTGGTCGGATAATATTTAGGGGTCGGAATGGGCAAACACTTATTTGGAGAAAGGTCAACGTTTTATTTCAAAGCCAATATCTCTGTTTCTTTAGGAGGTGTATCAAAAGCAAAACCTGGCAAGGAAAGTAGAAAATATCACCTTTACAACGATGTAAAGTAGGTTGTCGTAGCTGCTCAAACAACAGATCCATCGCAATAGTCGGTAATGCATCCCATTTTCCGATTTAATCGGATCGTCACGAATTTTTTGGGAGTTGATGCGGGTCCCGCATAGGAAGAAGCCTATTGATTTTGGTGATAGCCGGATAATATTTAGGGGTCGGAATGGGGAAAAACTCATTTGCAGACAAATTCAAAGTTTTATTCTTTGTGAATATATTGGCTTTTAGTAGGGGTATTCCAACGACAAAGCCTGTCAATGGAAGAAGAAAATATTACCTTTACATTGGTGTAAAGCAGGTTGGCGAAGGTGGTCAAACAAGGGAGATACCACAATAGTCGGTACTGCATCCAATTCTTCCATTTTTTTGCAATCAAGCTACAGGTCGTAATTTTGATCGGATGGTCACGAAATTTTGGTTGCTTATGGGGGTCCCAGAGACAAAGAGGCATATTATTTTTGGTGCTAGTCGGTTTATATTCCCTAAAAGAAATGTTTACCAGTGAAAAGCTTATGCACAGGGGCAGTGGTGTAGGGTATCACATGGTCGGCCCCGTCCCGACTATAGCCTTTGCTCACTTGTTATTTATAAAGATGTATGTATATTAGAGTTATGACTTTTTGACCTTTTTCTGCAAAATTATTTCCTGTAGAGAGAATGCAATGATATGATGATAAAATTAGTGAAACACAAACGGTTATGTCATATTGTTATGAAGTGTGGCCCTAAAGATTGTTTTCAGCTATATCGCTGCTTACAGTGACTTCAAAAAATTGTCCAAAGTTCTTATAAATAAAAACTTTGAAGAAATTTTGGGCGGAAACTTTTTTTCGAATCACTTTATAATAAAGCTTTTATGTAATCTTAGGTACAAAACTCATCAAAATATCTAAACGTGATACGATGTTTTAAAAAAGTCATAATCCTAATGTATATATTTACACATTAGTTCCCACGAACATCTCCTCCAAGAAGGCATGGAAAGTAGGCCGGGGCGATGTGTATGGAAGGAAAAAAACCTTAATGGGCCCTTCGCGTTTCTTATTCCTGGGATTGAACTGAACAAAAAAGTCCACTAGACCATAGGTCTACGGTGAAAATCGAGCCTCCCGATTTTGACTTTAAGTTTTTTATCCACGTTTTTTAGACATTTTGGCATAAAACAGCCAAATCATTGAGATTTTCGATCCAACACACGGACAAAATTGTAGCCAAGACAGTAATTAAGAACTCTCTAATACATCGCAAAATCATTGGAATGCTCCTCCAGGCAGTTTTGGTTTTGAGAAGGTGCAAACTTTTCGAAAAATGTATATAAATGGCACTGTACTACAAAAGTTGACCAGAAAAATATTCAAGCGTTCTGATGCAAAATTATATCGTGTTGGGATACATGCAGAACGACAATGCCTTTAGTTCGTTTGGTTTACTTCGTTTTATTTTTTTATAACGGTAAAAGTAGTGAAAACTTGGGTTTCTTACATTGTCAAATTTAAACGGACATATATTCTTTTTTTCACAACGGATTTCTATTGATCCTTCTTCCTTTTAAAAGGGCGAATAATATCTTTCGAACAAGTTATTATTTTTTAAAATCGGTTAACAAATGGCTAAGTTATAGTGGTTTAAGTCTGAAAACCCCCACAAAAAAACTATAACTGAATAACACGTACTATTTTCGCAGTTGTTAAGTATAACGGCGTTAAGAAACATAATACTTCGCAGATTATCAGTCATTTGTAAAGCAACTGACGATACGGAAGTTAGCCATTGTTTCCGAATATTATTACCCGCTATCCACCAAATTAAAAGTACTCGGTTAAATATCACAATAGTTTTCAGACTCCACATTTCATTTCGATTTAGCCATGTCTCCTGCATTTCCACAAAACAAAGATCGGTTTAGATTTCAGTATTTTTATTTCACGCACGTAACGTGGAATTTGAAGCCCTCTGTAAACCAGAAATCTGCTTGTCAAAAATTTTTAAACATAGTTAAATGTGACCTTTTTGCAAATATCAGAACCACCATCCAATATCCATAAAGGGTTTGAAAAAGGAATACAAATCGGATTCCCTTTTATTCCGTAGCGAATGGGTTGAAAATTGATTAGGTATTTACTCATTCTAATTAAGGACTACATACACCATACCATATGGCGCGATGTTTGGAATTAAAAAAAAAAACTAGTTATGTATATTCATAAATATCACCATTTTGAGTCCACATCCTGTTTACTTTTACTTTTATAAGCATTTTAGATTCATAAACAATTCCATTATTTAAAGGTTTTTGTCTGCTGAACTCCGTTTCACGGTTTAATGCTTTTGAATTTTTATTTTATTAGAAGCAATTTGAGTTTATCATATTCATACATTTATTACGCACATTGGGGTGGTTAAACTCTCTCGATTTTTTTTTTAAATAACAAGCCAATATTTATACAAAAATTAAAAATACACCCTAATACAGGGTAAGAAAGAACAATCATAAAAACAATAAGAAAATTGTTATGGTCTTAAAATATTACAATGACTGAAATTGTTTCTTGAGATTTCCCTATGTTTATGAGGAAATTTTATGTTTTTATTTTGCAACCCAAAACAACATAAAATTTCAGCATACATTTTGAAGTCAACGTAAATTGGCATTCTGCAGTAATACACAGTTATATATTTATATTTTTTAATTTATGTTTTTGTTGTTTCAGGATTCAAATTTTGTTTTGGAAAGCGCAATGATGTGAATATTCCTCATTCTTTCGAAATTTCAACTCAACAACGCCGTAGTACAAAAAAACAGGAACACTTGTTTTTGTTGTTGTTAAAGTAGAAAATGACTAAAAAAGGATTTTCCAGTGGCTAAAACTAATAAACTTGATTTAACCTTGGATGTCAGCAATACCATAGAGAAAAATCTATCTATGGCTTTCATTGAAGTTTTCATGAAATGTCCAACTATGGCTTCCATTTCTGTATAGTGGTGGTAGTGGTTGTTCGCTCGGTATTGGTTTTCGTGGGTTAGTAATTATATTGTCCAAGGCAGAATGGTGGTGGGTGGTTTGGTGTAGATTTTCTGAGAACTTAATGAATCCTTGAAAGTTTTTCGTTTATTCCCGTGGGTTCAAAAAGTGAAAAGGTGAAATTTGATTTTTTTTGTTAAAATCAAACTGAATAATGAATTATGTTTATGGAATAATGAAATAAATGTTTATGGAAATTTGAATGACTCGCTATCTAAATAGACTTTGGCTAGTATTACACGTAATTTTAAACATGTCTCCAAAATCTGACATGTACTTTGTTTTGGGGTCGTTCAAATCAAATCAACTCTTCTTGCGTAGTTTTTATGTTTAATTTGTAGAGCTTTCAAGTCAAACTTTAGTCAAAATGTTCCAAAACTGTGGCAGAATCCCGACAATTCATAATTTAAAGGACAAACCACATTTTACGTAAAGGGATTTCAATTTGTTTTGGGTTCGTATTTCAAAAATATGAATTAATGGTTGTTTCAATATAAATAAAATAAATTATTTATTCGTAAAGTGGTTTAAACAAGAATTTGATTCCTTTCGAAAAGTTAAAGCTATATTGTGCTGTTTAAGGCTCATTTTACATATTTCGCCCATGAAAATTTTCCAGAGTTCCGACAGTTTTTTACGAATTATCGATGTACGAATTATCATTATTCCTACGACTCAACTGCCAATATTAATGTCTATATACAGTGGTTTTACATTCGTCGTTTTTCGTTCGTTTCCTTGCCATGACTACTTTAAAGTTCAAAATCACAAAAACATCCTTGTTAGTTAACAAACAGCATACAAGTTAGAAATACGCACATTATTACCCTGGTTATCATCTCCAAGATGACCTAACGGTCTTCATGTATTTGTCGTTGTAGTTATTATTTTTCCAATTTGCCTCCAAATTTTCTCACGTTGAAACATAAACAAATAAAAACAAATTATTATTCCAACTTCTGTTTTAGACATGTAATGTGGATGACCCCCCATAAAATTATTATTATATCTTCCTTTTTCTTCGAACATGCCACACAGTTGCTTAACGACATCACGTTTTGTTAGAATAAAACACGAAATTATACGCAAACTTTGAGTTGGTGGAAAACAGTTTAATGTTGTTAACTTTGTTATATGGAATCATCAATTATTAATAGCTATGTACGTTGTAGGCAATTGCGTTTTATCTATGCGAATATTGTGCCTTCTTCCTGACCAATGTCCAGCAGAGTGTACACAAAAATTATTGTTTTTTTTTTTTTTTTTTGTTCCTATCACAATTCTTCTATCTGTAGTATTAAACTTTAAAGTATCTATGTACACGGTGCTCTTGAATCAAAGTTAAATGGAGGGTGTTTACACCTGGGAAGTTTTTAGGGATTCTGAAACTACAATGTTCATAGATGAGAAAAATCAAAAAACTAAAAAAATCGCCGGAGCGCTTTTTAAATAAATTGCGATTCAAGTTGACATTTTTAAGGGGTTTTTAGGTTTTCCCGATTTTGCTTGGAAACCGCAAGTCCTTACGAAATGGGACTAAAGAAAATGTTGTAGCTATGAAAATTCTCTACAAGATTGATTTTTATGATAATTTCGAAGTTTTTACCGTTATTGAGATATAGAAGCTCAAATTAGGACAATTGACTGTATCGCCTCCTTATAAAACAATGTCATGACTGCAATTTCCCAACTTAATCTTCTATATCTCAAAAACGGTACAACCTAGGAAAAAATTACTAAAGCCAATCTTGTAGAGAATTTTTACAGCAACAACATATTCTTTAGTCACATTTCGAAAGGATTTGAAGTTTTCAAGCTAAATCCTGAAGACCTATGAAAAAATCTGAAATTTTGATCTGAACCTCTATATCTCAAAAATGGTAAAACATAGGAAAATATCAATCAGCCAATCTTGTACAGAATTTTCGCTGCTAAAACATTTTCTTTAGTCCCATTTCAATAGGACTTACGGTCCTCAAGCAAAATCGTGAAAACCCAAAAAAAACAAAAAAATGTGATCGCGATTTATTAAAAAATCCATGCAGCCATCCACCAAAAATGTCAACTTGAATCGCGATTTATTTAAAAAGCGCTCCGGCGATTTTTTTAGTTTTTTTATTTTTCTCATCTATGAACATTGTAGTTTCAGAATCCGCAAAACTTTCCAGGTGTAAGCACCTTCCATTTAAATTTGATTCAAGAGCACCGTGTGTATCGTATCTGACCTGTTTTATTTTTACATTGTTTTTTTTTAACTTGCTTTGTTGTCTATATAATCTATTAATTCAGTTTTAACAGAGTTGCAGTTGACCAATCGAACTAAAATTTTGCACACTTTCCACATGTAGATGACAATACTTTCATATGAAAACAAAACCGAACCAAACTAAACCAAAAAAATCATCAACACCAAATCCAATTTTCATACCGATTACAGCAGAGTTTTAAGTTACGCAAGCCCTTTTCAATCCCACGTCAATGGGTTCTTACGTACCGGATTGACCTTAAATCATGCTTCTACGAAGATTTCATGCTGCTACAACAACAAAATATTTACTAAAAATAAAAAAAACCGAAATAAATAAAAAAATTATTTTTTATTTATAAATGCACTAAAAAGACTACAAAATAATTTTTCTCTTAGCCTCAACAAGTATATTCTTCTTCAGGATGGGGTTGTACAATTTTCCGCCTATTTAGCACTTCAACAAAAATGGTCTAGATAATTTTAATAAAGAGTCTAATTAAAATGAATTAGTTAATTGTCTAGAGATCTCTCACATAAAACGCATGCATTTAAATTAAAAATTGTGACAAAATCAACGGCAATAAACGGTAACACTGTAACTTAATTTTTTTTTTTAATTATTTTTTATTTATATCATTGCTTACACGAACTTACATATGAAAAAGGACACATCTGAGTGGCTCGCTATAATTAATCCTATTTGGTCTTTCTCAGACATTTCATTTGTTTAAATTAGATTATGGCTTTCAGAGAATTTGTAAAGTTGTTATAATAATTTTTAATTTGAATTGTCAACAAAGCATCCCATTTCAAGAAATACATGTATTTATTTTTCTAATACTGAAACATTATTTTGAATGCTAAAACAACAAAACAAAATATGTATAATAAACAAAGAAGACATCAGAACGCAAACAAAACTTGTTGTACTGTGTAACAAAATCTGATTACAAAACTTTGTGCAACAACAACAGCAGGCAAAGACTTAAATTACTTTGCCACGGTCGATTTTTTTGTTGGTAGGACATACTTTTTAACACACAAACTTTGTTGTTTGCACAAATTTGCTTCGTTATCGACGACTACTCATTTCCTTTTCACAGTTACGCTGGTGTTATAAAAAAACAGATAAATATGCATGGCATAATAATAACCCACACACCTGCCAACCCAACAAACAGGCCAAAGACCATCTCCTTAAAACTAACACACAAATTAAGACTATGTACATGTCTGTCATTGAAATCAACGATGTTGATGATGATACGACCGAAATATAGACACACACACACAAAGTAATATGATGTCACAAACAAAACCTAATAAAATCACATGAAAATTCGATGAATGTCAGACAATGAGGCTCCGACGAGAAGTAAAAAAGGAACAGAAAGAATCTTGCTGCCATACAAATGAATTCAACAGGAGTGGGAAAGTGGTTTTTTATTGAAATTATCATTCCATTTTTTTTTTGTTTCAAAACATGAAACATACAAATACTGATCTCAGACTCAAATAGGAAATGAGGGAAAAATAAACGAGCGGGCACGAAAACATTCAATAACGGTGTTGACCCATACAACATTTATACGCTCAGTTGAATATTCGATCGATCCCATAAGCGAATAATGATTCGTACACAAAGGATAATCATGTTCAACTTTGTTCCTATAGAAACGAATCGAAATACAGTAGGACCTCGATTATCCATAATGGTAGGGATCGGAGGCATTACGGATAATAGGTTTTCCGCGATAATGGAGTAACACTGTTTCTAACATATTTTTAATCAAAAATATGCGTTCTAGCAAATATTTATAAATATGAGCAATTATGAATTTAATGCGAAGTTTAAAAGATTGAAACTTTTCTAAAATAATTAATTTGTACGTTATTTTTGTTCATTGAAATTTGGTAGAATTAATTATATTCCCGGATCATAAAGATTTTCACCGGAAATCGGTGTGATATGAACAAAAACTGCTGTGCGTTCCTTTCCCGGATAATGGAGGTTTACGGATAATCGATTCCCGGATAATCGAGGTTCGACTGTACATAGTTAAATACTGTCATATTCATATTCTAATTGCTTCGTTGTCCGAAACTACAGAACTGGCAGTCATGTTACTATATGTCACCTAATGCTGCTGTAAAAAATAAGAGGAGTGATTTCCAAGATCTACAGATACAATAGGAGTTTTCGATTTTTTATTCACTATTTTTGTTTTTATACCCTCAGCCTTAAGGCTAGAATATACACTTTCATACGGGCAAAATGTGCCTCATCGAAATAATGGTTTTAGACCCCAAGTATGTTTGGACGAAATGTGTTTCAGACAATTTGGAGTCGATTTAGCAATGTCCGTCCGTCTGTCTGTTTGGCTGGCTGGTGCGCACGATAACTCTCAAACGGATGAGCTCCTTCAGGGAACTCCCCCACAAAAGTTCGAAAATGTTCTGAAAATTTGTGAGCACGATAACTCTTGAAGGGAGTAACCGATTTGGTCCATACTTTACACATCGTGAAATGTGTACCAGACTAAGATAAGGTTTCAATATGGACTCAATCGGTCAACTCCTTCGGGTACCTCCCACACAAAATTTCGGAAATGTTCGGTTTAGGGCCTGCTCTCGAATCGCTTTGATTTTTGTTGTAGCAACTTACATTCACTTCCCCCCCCCCCCCCCCCCCCCATACGACGGAACAAGTTTCATCAGGGGCAAGTCTATACTTCCTGAGAAAATGACCGGAAAGGTGCAAAAAGTCCCTATGACACCTTGTGTAGTGGTTGGAGCGCAAGATAATTCTCGAACGGATCTATCGATTCGGTCCAAAATTTGGCCTTCATAATATTTTATCAAAACATAGTTTAAATTTAAAGATGAGCTATATCGGTCCATTCCTTAAGGTACCTCCCCCACAAAACTTCAAAAATGGTCGGAAAAATTTTGCGCACGATAACTCTTGAAGGGATTGACCGATGTAATCTATACTCTGCACATCCTAAAATATCTACCAGATATAGATCATGTTCGAATATTGATTGTATTTGTCTACTCCTTCTGGTACATCCCACACAAAATTTCGGATAAGTTCACTTTAAGACCTGCTCTCGAATCACTTTGATTTTTGTTAAAGCGATTTTCATTCACTACCTCCATTACGACGGTAAAAGTCTTTTCAGGGCAAGTCCATATTTCTTGGGAAAACAGGTGTAAAAACCCCATATGTGGCGGTCGAAGAGCCCGATACCTTTCGAACTGTTCAACCGATTTGGCCCAACATTTGGTCTTCGTCATATTATATCCAAACTTAGTTTCATGGGCAATACCGGTGCACAACTTTCGATACTTCTCCCCAATATTTAAAAAATATCACTAAAATGCTAGGACGATGTCACTTGAATGGGGCAACCAATTTGGTCCAAACTTTGGTTATCCTAATATTTTATCAAAATTTAGTTTAACTTCTAAAATGGCCCATATCGGTCCTCTCTAAGGGTACCTGCCCTACAAAAGTTCAACAATTGTGTCTTAGTGCAGTAATTTCCTAATCCACATTTTTGTCGGCAAGTTCAAATGTCCAAAAAGGGCCACAAAATTCTGAAGATACCTTAAATACATTCGATCTGTCCGGAGGTGAAAGTTTCGATTCACATTGGCTGAGGGTATATATCTGTCGGCAAAGCCGACTGACACTTTTTTACTTGTTTTTTTATTTTACCTATTTTTATCGGAGGAGTGATCTCCGAGATGTACAGATACCATAGGAGTTTCTGATTTTTTCTATTTATTGTTTTTGTTTTTATTTTACCGATTTTTGTTGGTAACAGCAAAAAAAGTTATGCAATTGAAAAACAACAGAAACTGATGGCTTACAACTATACAGCCAATTTAGACCCAGCGTAATATAAATGTCAGACATTTTTGGTATCATTTAATTTGTTACATACATATGTTACGCACAAGGCCGATAAGATTAAATATCAATTTCACTTTTACCTATACCATTGGTACCAGAGGTATAATGCCATCGTACATAGCCTTTAGTATGTACTCTTGAATATGGGAACCAGTTATGATAGTTGTGTATTTATATATATGTACAACTTACTACGGTAAGCAATAACCCAACAAGTGACAATATGGAGAAATATTCCTTACTTATCAAAGGATAAAAACTTGTACCCAGTCAGGAATTCACAGCCATAGCTATAGCAGACCACGCAAAATGAGGTTATTTATATGAGTTACGTTGTGCGTGCTCTTTCGATTGTTTGCGTTTTTATAAGCCGAATTTTACTTATTTATGCCAAACGCATATTTGCTGATGAATATTTAAGTTCGGATTACATTTTTGGATGGATGGTTGTTTTTTGTTTCTGATACATTATTGTGGCGATATAACGTATGTTTCGTTTTTCTTTGTTTGTTCGGGAAAATTTAATAAAAACAACCAAAAGGTAGGTAGAAAATGGAGAGCCCATAAGAAGAACTGAGATGTAATGGTGGCGTATGAATAATATTTATTGCATGATTCTTATATGAAGTCCATGGTGACGTATGAAGCACCGCATCAGTATTTTTGTTGATGTTCGTTTACACAGCTCCCCCCTACGTTGTTTAAATATTCGTGTGAAAATTAGCAACTGGTGGTGTGTGTTATGGTAGAGGTTATAAAAGGCCATGCTAATATTGTTCATGCCTTAAAGTATGCAAAGTAAAATCTGTTTACATTTGTTTGTTTTTGCCCTTGTTTTATTTGTAACGCAATTTCAGATTTATATGCCGTGCGTAATAAAATTTAAAGCTACATTTTTTATTTAAATTTAAAATTGATACAAAAAACAAAGTACATAATAAAATAAAAGCAGATTATGTCAAAATTGGAAAAGCCCCTCAGACTACAGTTATGTGTTATGTGAGTATCGTAAAAATGGAAACTATGTAGTGGAGTACAGAGTTAACTATTTATTTGTTATAACATGGAATGGAGGATATATTTATTTTTCCTTATCCAATAACAATGAGATCTTTTCCCTGCTCATAACTCTTACTGTTATAATTACGTTAGCATCATACAATTTGAAGGATTAATTTACAAGTAGCCATTTTCAAATATTTGTTCCTAGCATTCCTCCTCTCATGTAAGGTTGTTTTATCTTAGTTCATGGCTAATTGTTCGTCGCCAGATGCTTCTTGGTCGACTTCGATTTTCTTAGGGATTCAAGCGCCCTCCTTGTTATGCTATGAACATTTTTTCTGAAGTTGTAGCCAATTCATCTTCATTTCATACGTTTAACCTGGTTTTCTGTGGCTTCCTGGCTTGTAAAATTTTTGGTCCGTAGGACATCTTTTTGAGGTAGCCGTCAACGATTAAAATATATAACGGGACGACTCATTTATAGGATAAGGACACTAGATTTAAAAAAAAATTAAATGGTTCTCCCGAATATATTTTATATAAAAACTTTGCCACTGGAGTCATTGACATTTTCCATTGGTTCTTTGTTCTGTACCTGTCATCCATATCCTTTTCTTTTGATACTATTACACCTGCAGTTATATTTGTTTACTTTTATGCCACAATGTTTACGAACACCTACCTGTTGGCGGCAATAACCCTAGCTCCTAACACAAATAAACCACTGGCATATTTGCTCATTGAAAGTTATTAAAGCTAAAGCAGTGATGGTAAATGCAATGAAATTGTACAATTTTTAGTACTTTGTAGAAAACATAACTATATAAGGATTACGTTATAAAATAAAGATGTGAATTAAAAAAAAAAATAGGGGGGACCCTTTCTATTTGTAAAAATTTTACTTCTTAGTCCAAATTCGAGAAGGTGTGAAAGAAAATATCGGCATGTGTTAATGGTAAAGTACACTGAAGTACGAAATATGCTCTACAAAGTACTCTACTCTTTTAAAATTCTGTTCCACCCTGAAGGAAAAGGATAGTCTAAAACGACATCAACAATAAATAATGATGTATAAGAAATCACCTTTCCTCTACATTTTATTGGCCAAATGATTTACACAAATTTACAGCTGTGTGTTAATGTGTGTGTCTGCGACTGCCAGTAGTTGTGACCCTGTAGGAAATGTCAATAGTGAATCTATACTGACTTACTACTGACATTGTCAACAGTACTACTGACAAACTGTAGACAACTAATGTAATTTCCTATAGACATTTTGTATGAACGTGTCATTCGAAAGTCAGTACTGACAATGGAACTAGTATGTCAATAGTAAGTCAGTAGTTCCTGAGGAACCATGTGTTGACATTGGAGGTAGTGAGTCAGTATAGACATTGGAGGTAGTAAGTCAGTATAGATATTGGAGGTAGTAAGTCAGTATAGACATTGGAGGTAGTGAGTCAGTATAGACAATGGAGGTAGTGAGTCAATAGTACCAGATTTTCAATACTAAATTTTTTGCTTATTTGGAACTTTTCATAGATAAAACAGCTATATAGTACGTTTAATAAGAAGATGAAGCTAGACATTTGTTTAAATACTATATTTCATTAAAGAATAAAACAAATAATATTGGAAATGTTAAAAATGTACAAATTGCGTATTACAGTATTTTTATCTTTTTAAATGGCTAAGCCAAAGATTCCACATAAGTAAAAATTAGTAAATAAAGACAATGTTTTCAAGGCTGCTTAAACATTTTAACATATAAATAATAAAAAACTTTTTCGTTTTATTTTCTTGGCCAAGTCGCACCAATGACTTGTCTACTTAAAATAGTTCTTCTTCTGTTGCACTTAACGTTTTATCAGGCGATTCGCTGAATGTGGATATAACATCTAGGAATTGAAAAGAATAAACATGTATAAATAAACATAAATAAAAAATATGTCCTTAAATTTGCTTGCCTATTACAGCTGTATGACATTGGAAAAATCTCACAATCGATTTTTGCCAAATAATTCTTCAACATTGTAATTCATTATTATGTTTAGTTGCATTCAGCATTTCCAGCGAGACGGGACAATATATACATCAGGCTCCACAATCTTCTCTAAAGGTTCCACATAATGTCTAATTGTCGAAATTTCACCACAAATGTTGTTAAATGTTGTTGCTTTAAGTTTTCACGATATTTTATTGATTTTTACAAAAACACTTTTTTCACCAACCTCAAAAATTATTTTACGCCAAACAATTAAGAAAATTAAAAAAGATGCTTCGTTGGGCTATCATCTGTCAATATACACAATGCTTCTTCTTATTAAGGTAAAGGTATCAATAGTTGACAACCTGGTGACAAAGTGTTGACTTTGTCACCATATTAGTAGACAAAGTGGCGACATGTCAACACATGACCCCACACTTCCTACAGGGGAATTATGGAATCTGACTACGTACGTACGTATATGTGTGAATGCGTTTTTGTGTGCAAATGTTATTTTAGGATTAATGTTCTATCATTATTTTGCCAGAAACAAAAGCAAATATTAATTAAAAATTCCTTTGTTTGTTCTTTACATTAATATTTGCTTGGTATTTTTGACTTTAACTGTGTGTGCACTATTTTTTTGGCTTTATTGTTTTTATACATAAATTTATATGTATGTATGTGTGTGGAGAATCTAGAGGTTTCAGCGTATTTTTCTCTCCCACTTACTATGTGATCTATTCGAGTGTGAAAATAATTACAATGAACTCACATAGAGAACAAAAATGGCAGTATATACATACATACAACAATAATAAACCGTTGCTTCTGATACATACAAATACATGCATATATCCATGGTCCTTGAATACGAGCCCAGCCTCATAATGACAATGTGGAAGCTTACCCACATTTTTTATTTTTACGTCGTTTTAATAGCCTTTGGGTTTTGTATCAAATGTTTGCATTACTCTTGGTTGTATGTGATACATACGTACATATGTTGATAGATATACGTGCTCGCATTTAGATGTGTTTACATTTGCAGTAAATTAAGGTTTTCTGTGTAATTTTCATTGTATTTTTTTTTTGTTTTTTTTGTTTTTGCTATCAAAGAAACGCTATGAACGGGTGATTTCTTTTTTTATTCACAGCAGGGTACAAGGGCCTACGTACAATGAACATACATAATAACTAATGTTGTGTGAATTAATCTCACTAGGTTTTAAAATTTAACGAAGTAAAAATTTGTGTAAAATTTATTGAAATACTCAGAATATGTGTTGGTACAAGCAACTGTCAATAATGTAATATTATTTCCTTGTCAAAGTTTTAAACCCACGGCTGGTTAAAATGACTTTAGTTTTTTCTGAGATACCAACAAAATTACACCAGAATCGAAACTATAGTTCGTATGTAATTTTAGAGACTCTAAGGGTCATTATTCTTTTACTATCTGATGGATTTGAAAACGCAAAATAAACCAATTTGGAGGCATTACAACTATAATTTTCACATTAAAAGAAAATGCCAAGAATGTCCTCATTGAAATTTAATGATAAATTTTAACTTTAAGTTCACCAGAACGCTATAAATCTGTTCGTAAAATCCAAACTATAACAAAAGAGGACTTATAATAATGGGGGTAAATTTGCTACTAAGAACTTTATTTATATATTTTAGTCGCTTCTACTTCATGCTTTGCAGATAGATTAGTGATGTCATATTCTTGTTGATAATAGCAGTTGCTCTGGATCCCGACAACGATATCTTCAGTGATATATCCAAACCTTGAAAGAAGAAGAAACAATGATCTCCTTGATATTAAGTCTGTCTGGTTACTTTCCCAGCAACAATTGTCCAGCAAGAACTTTCTCAGAGAGTAAAGGGTTTTTATTCTCTTTTCCAGCAACAATTGGTACAAGTTGTTACAAATTTTAGCGTAACCAGACAGACCTATTTTCATTCGATGCTTTTTATTAAAAATTCCCAGTCCAAGGTAGAATAAACATGGTAGATGCATCGGCGAAAAAATAAAATTAGCTTTGGCATATTGATGTCCAAACACTTAAATAACTATTTATTTTTTTTTTTAATAGTTTGACTTAAACCCGTTGTTGTTGTTTTAATATTTTAAAACAACGAATTTATTAGTGGAGAATAAGACAGGGTAGCCTATAGTTTCGATCCTCGCCAAAGGTTTGTGGATATTTTCCACCGACGTTATTTTTCAATAACTTCTTCAACAAAAACGCTTTTATACTCAAACATCTATCGTCGGCACGAAATATAAGAATGGTCAAAGAAAAAATCAGATCAACAAAAAATGTTGTTATGCTGTCTTCGTTGCAATTCAACGACACGTGACAGTGGAAAGATTTGTCTTGTTTTGCAAACACTTTCGTTGGGGTTATTTGAGGTTACCTAGGAGAAACATTTCATTGAGATTTTTTCTTTGGTCACTCTTATATTTCGAGTTGACGATTAATGTTTAGGTAGAAACAGTTTTTTATTGCAGAAATTATTGAAAAATAACTTTGGTGGGTAATATCTACAAACAAGAACAAGGGACCAAATTTTCTCCACTAATAAATTTGTGGTTTTAAAACATTAAAACAACAACAATGGGATTAAGCCAGACTATTGTGAAAAAAAAAACAAAATTGCCACAGATATCCCAGTAAAATCGACACCATTGTCTAATTATTTATTTAGTTAGTATCAATTATTAATTAGTTAGTATCAATTGTCTAATTTGCTATTTTCATTAAGCAATAAAGTTCTAATTTGTCAATCGTTTTTGCAAAGAATTTTACTTAGGACAATTTGTTCCGACAGTTCATGTTCGATCAGTAGGGCTGAAGAATACCTTGGCAATTGTGCCATGGCTGAACCTTTTACATGTACAATCGATCTTATGGAATACATAGGAGATTATGTGCAATAGAATGATTATTGCCCAACACTGCTTTTAAAATAATACCAGAAACATTCAAAGGTCAATATCTCTATACCAACATTTCAAAATTCTGTTCAAACAATACACAATATCCCATACTGTTTGACAAGTGTTCAGTTAAAGCTGTCAGCAAACTTGATATCAATTCTCAATACAAAAACAAAACATTTAACCAAGTTTTCTAGAAAATAAGGCTGCTGGTTAATTATCCTCACTAATAATGAACATGAAATGAAATAGGTTGTGACACACTTGTAAGTAACGTGTCAAAGTTTACAACAATTTCATGGCAGTTTGACTGGCCTCTGTAACTTTGTTTCGCACCAGCTGAAATAATCCCAACAATAAAATGTCAGAATATTTGTTTTGTTTACATAAGCGCTACAACAGCATTACACTTCCTCCTTCCATTTGAATAGGAATACTTTTTTTTCTTCTTCATTTAGACTCAGTTTAGTGCTGACAGAGCAGTTTTGCCTTAGTACTACTTTAGCCGTAGTTATTTATTTGCAGCTTTACCAATTTGTATAGCCAACTGAGACCAGCTTCGAATTAGAATAGACAATGAGACTGTTGTTCGGCAGGGCGATTTTCATAAATTATTAACGTCGACAAACTGTGGCAAGCTTGCAGGACATGTATGTGATACATACAATAAAATAATAAAATAAGATTTCCATTAGGGGGTCTTTAATGGTAATGCCGAAATAATCTTTAAATTAGCATCATTAAATGCTGGAAATGAATCCAATGCGTTATAGAGGAAAATGCATTAATAATGCTAAGCAACAAGCCAATGTTGAAAAGGACCAATTAAATATAAAGATAACATCCGCTACTGTAGTGTGTAAAAATCGATCTCATAGAGATACTGAGCATTGTATCAAAAAAGTATGACACAAAACTTTTCCAACATTCCTGATTTTGAGATATAATTATTATTGTATTTTTATTCTTTGTTAAACCTTTTTACAAGATAAATACAATGTTGATATTAAGGGTCTGTTTATGTATGTCGATAAGAAAGTGAATGCGTAAGAAATACTACAAAATTTGAGTGTGCTTTTCAAATTGGTTTGTGTTTTGAAGCAAAACCAAGGAAATAATATTTCCAAAACTAAAGTTTGGTTGTGTTTCTTGCGCACATTTTCGTTATTATTATTCGTAGTCGACCATTATTATGAGTCTTATTTTGTTAGAGTTTGGATTAACCGAACAGATGAAAGTGTTCTGGTTAACATAAAATTAAATCTGATGATTAAAGGAGGAGCTTCTTCGTAGTCGACTATTAATTGTGGTCGACCATTGGTCGTAGTTGACTATTGGGCGTGCTAAAACTGCGTAATTAACGGTACTTTTTTATACATATTTATATACATCACGGATCGCATCAACGAACATGGTCGATTATAATCGGTTTTCGGCGGCTAACGAGTATCAAAAGTCGACTTTTAGAACACACTCAAATAATCGACTAGCCGAAAATCGAATTTTAATTTTTCACGAAAACCGAACAATCGAAAAACCGATTATTGCATTTCACTGCGTATCCCTAAATCTGGACTGGGTCGACTATGTGATACCCTACAGCACTACCAGTGTGCATAAGCTTTTCACTGGTAAACATTTCTTTTAGGTAAATACTTAAGTTTTCCCCATCCTGACTTTTATACCAAATGACTGAGGCCTTAAGACACATAAGAAGCATGGCATTCTTGCTTATCTGGTAGATGACTAATGACCAAGTTCGACCTAATTGAACTGTGATTCTGAAATATTTTTATTAGGGCGAACTTGGTCTTGAGTCTTTTATCAGATATGACTTCAGCAAGAATGCCATGCTTCTTATGCGTCGGGGCCTTTAAAGCTAACTGAACCAAAATAATTAATCATTTTATATTTGTCTACTGTCGACAATGTACCTGGTACTGATTGAACGCTTTGTAGAAGAGAAAAAGAAAAGAATCCGAGGTATTTGTCATTAAAATAATTAATTTCATGCTCAGGAGGTCTAGATGGTGAGATGATCGGATGGTTTTGGTAAGGCAATTGGGATCAATTAATAGCTCAGAATGTCACTTTGTTAAAAGATACCCAACAAAAGATCGAATATTCGTCAGTACAATTCAAATAAAAGTAAAAAAGGAAAAGTGGGATGTTCCTCATCCTATTTTGCACCTAAGGTGATCTTTATTATTTTCATCGACGGGCTTTGCTTTTGGAATATGTACCACTATTAGAAGAGAAGACATTAGCATAAGAATAAAGCGTTGAATTTTACTCCATATATGGTAAGTTTGTTGTCAATTCTGACTGAATATTACCCATCACCAAAATCAATAGACTTATTTTTCTCTGGGACCCCGAACAGTCCCCAAAATTTCGTTACGATCCCATCAAAATTTCGACATGTAGCCATTGTTTGACCACCTACGTCAACCTACTTTGAATCTCTGTAAATGTCAACTATTTTTCTTCCATTGCTTTCGGAATACCCCTATTAGAAGCGGAAATACTTGCATAAGAACAAAACTTTGAATTTTTCTTAACATTCGTATTTTCGAATGAATGACAAATGTTTTTACCTATTGCGATACTTCCTTCGATTGAGCATCTACGTCAACTTTGTCTCATTGTATGCGTGAAATTTTCTTCTTTCATAGGCAGGCTTTGCTTTTGGAAGAGCTGAGATATTCTACATTACACATGAAATCCCAAAAATGAAAACTGGGGTTGGATTAGCGAATATTGTGGTATCTCCGTTGTTTGTCCACCTACGCCAACCTACTTTGCATTGTAACACTATGGTCTCAAATCCCATTTTCCTGACCAAAACTATTTCTATGTCATTTTTCTATTGACATTTTGAGCTATGTTTATATTTTGGGTTTGTACCTACCACCTAAAAGGTCAAAATGTAAAGTTTCAGTAGAATCGGCTTAAAATGTGTCAAAAACCTTCGAAATACCTTTAATTTGGGTTACCCTTGTATGGTGGCTATATCCAAATCTGGTCACTCAAAGTACAAATTGCAAACTATCGATTCATAATTCTACCACCCAAATATCAAATAGTTCTTAATTTTATACACTTATGTACCTTGAGAAAAATATTATGCTTCATTAATCGCAACTTTTTAACCACGGCTCACTCTCACTCAAAGTTATGTCGGTCCAAAACAAGTTTTGAAATTAAAGAAAAATTAATAATTTAAGGTTTTTCCGGAAATATGTTGATTAGAGTTGTGCCAAAGGAACTATATGGAACTATCTAGTTCACTTCCCAGTTCCAATGGCCCACATTTTTTCTTTGAACAAACTGCGTATACTTAATATTACTCTTTATATTTCATGATGTTACTTATACGTTTTGGAACTAGTACAAGGAACTAGGAACTAGATTACCCAACTCTAGTGTTGATAACTTGTTTAACGGTAAGTGCAAATTTAGCACAAACTTTGTTCTTGTTGTTTTGGAATGTCTTACTATCTTATTATGAAGAAAAACGCAAAAAGGAGGATGTCAAAAAATGACTTTTGGCCAAAGAATTTGCATTTGGAACCAAAGTGCGTTGTAAAGGTGAAGTTTTCCACGTTCAATAGAAGTGGAGATATTCGCATTAGAATAAAACCTTGTCTTCTTCTCCCATTCCGACTCCTGAATATGATCCGACTAGAGTTGTGCCAAAGGAACTATTTGGAACGATCTAGTTCACTTCGCAGTTCCAATATCCCACTTTTTTTCTTTGAACAAAGTGCGTATACTTAACATCACACGTTATATTTCATGATGTTACTCATACGTTTTGGAACTAGTACAAGGAACTAGATTACCCAACTCTAGATCCGACCCCATCAACCTCCAACATTTCATGACGATCCGATCAAAATTGCGACCTATAGCGTGATTACAAGGTTTAGATGGAGAGACGAACATACATAGCCAGATCAACTCAGCTCGTCGAGACATTCATTTTGGTATATATAAGTATAGGTCTACGACTATTATTTCGATGAGTTACAAACCACATTAAAAACCAGCAAGAGACCCAGGTTTAGTATCTAATAGAAATTATTTAAATATTTATGTGTTACATCTTCATTCAATATAATTAAAATTATTGCATTTCATTGCACAAAATTAGTTCAAATTACAATTATTTAAGGTTCATCAAGTTAATAACCTAGTCGTCCAATTGTATGTGTGTGTTGCCATGAGGTTTTGGGAAGCACTTTCATTTAATGTCCGTTCTAAAATGCACAACACATAAATAATATATCACTCCTGAAAAGATATGTATGGACATTTGTGCTATCTGGTCTCTTAAGAAATTATGAGCCATGTCATAAAATACACATGCTTTAGGTATATGTATGTACTACACAGAGTCCTGTAGTCATTAATTTTTTAAAGGAAAACAATGACCTTTTTTAGGGTGATATGATATGGTTACACATGGATAATAAATATATTCATCTGTTCTTTTATAAGGTTTATTCTTATGTCTAAAAAACAATGATTGAGCACTGTTTGTATTTTCAGGCTAAAATGTACAACAATTCAAAGCAACAACAATATAAAAGAGGAAAATGTTTTTGTAGGTCCCAAATGAGGGATGTCAAAATAAAAGAACATAAAATAAAGCATGGAGGATTTTACACATTATAGTATTAATAATTTTTTATTTGCCTTCTAACCTACATGGGATGGTATTGCTTCCGGTATACCAAACTTTCCGGTATGCCAAACCATAATTTTACTAAATTGAAAAATACATATGAACTTTATTATAGAATCATTTCTGACTAAATTTTTGGTGGGATGGCCTTTTTAATCGATATTGCTGACATCATACATCTTTCTGTGTAATTAAGCTGATGATGGCAAAATATTATTGCACTTCAAATGCACAACAATTAAAAGAAAATTAAGCCGTTTTATTATTTATTGTATTTTTTGATCGTTTCTTTTCAGTATATTCTCAATTGAAGCACAGAGGAAAGGGACAATAATACCGTCTATCAATGACTACGGAAGAAGCTCAATTTGTTAAAACCTAAAAAGGCTTAAGAAATAAAGAGCCCCATTGTATACCTTGACAAATCTTAAAACCATCGTTAATATAAAGCCTAAATGTATGCAGCTCGTGCCTCACAATTTGCCAAAACCATTACCATGGCTTGTAGTGTACAAAAACAACCCACATCCAATCCCCTAGCCAAGGGCACATCTTCCTCGGCCGGTCCCACAACTCCAAAGCCCAAAAATCCAAGTGGACCACGAGGATCATTGCCAACGGACATGGTTGCACAACCGCCGCTAGAATTTCAATGGCCACCACCTGTTCCGGTATCCATCCACACGAACAATGTACGTTTGAATATGATGAATCAGGATCCAAAGGATTTGCATACGGCAAGGGCCATGATAGAAGAACTGAGATCGAAAGTCAGATTTCAAGCAGAACATATTATGAAATGGCGGAAAGCCTATGCGTTGCAGGTGAGGGGGACAACGACTTTCCCAATTTTAATTTAAATAAGCATATTTGTCTTTTTTTTACTTCGTAGGTACAACAACAATACCGTTATCAAAAGGAAAAGAGCGATCAAATGAATGCTTTAACCTCACAGTTGCTGCTTCTAGAAGCGCGCTTGAAGCGCAAACAAAAGCAAATTTCCAGTCTTTTACAACATCGAGAGATGACAATACAAAGGCAACAGAAAATTATCGATACCCTATCCTCGCGCTTGGTCGATCATGGTCTTGAGACGATCGATGCAAGCTATACCACCGAATTGGACTCGCTAAATGATTCCGATTCCGCTGTGGTACTAGAAGATATGGACTCTGACTCGAATATCACATTAATAGGTGGTATTCGCAGAAAAGGTTCGGGGGCGGGTTGCGGTGGTGGTCCCTGTACTGCTCCCAGCTCGGGAGGAGATGGCATAACAATAGCCCGCTCCATATCCGATGCCATTGAGACAAGTCTGAATAAGTATGGTGTCGTAAGACGCAACAATTGCTTCTTACGTCGTCCCGAAATCCTTGAGACTGTTTATTCTGTGGAAGAAGATCCCGAACCCACTTCAGATGTCGCAGAAAAACGAGACAAATTTAAACAGAGGTCTGAAAAGGCTTTAAGTTCTAGTTCAACAGAAGGTCAATTGGATACCATGGACACAGTCACGCCTCCAGCCATTAACGCAACCAGTCCCTCAATACCCCTGACTACAGTTACCATTACCGGCCCCGAAGACTCAACCAAAGACAAAGATCAACCCCCACCACTCTCTCAAAACGAGGAGAGCTTCACCACGGCTCTTAGTATGCGTGTGCCACAGCTGCAAAGAAACGCTAAATCGATGGAAGATCAACAGCGTTCAATGAGCAAAGACGATGATGAACTTAATATCGACCAGCCCAAGTCACAAAACCCAATGACAAATTACAATCGCGTCATGTCCAATCATCGTTCGGTAACCAAACCCAAGGATGTCAAGTACAAACGCATCAACAAAGCGAAATCCAAGAGTCTGGAAGAGTTACGAGGTCGCTTAAAAAATCTTGTCGAAAAGGTTGATCCTGTTCTCAGCAATTCCGTGTATACACCCAACATAATACCACAGACAGCGCAGTCGTATGCGTGACAATTGCCCAACAGTGATAGAGATCCTAGCGTAACGACTCCCTCATCAACCAATAATACCCCATCCAAAGTTAATGATTTCCCCCTCATCAGCGTTGAACGAAAGCCCACTTCCGAAGTTTCTTTGGCATTGGCCGTTGTGTCGATGGCGAAACATGCCGGACCCAAACGTTCTCTAACCTCGCCACGAATTCTAGTGCCACAATCAGCCCTACACAACAGTGGCAGTGGTTCTGCTGGCTCTGGATCAGGAGGCGGCAACCGCAGCAGCTTCTAGCAATTAAAGAAATTTTTCATTCGTAATTGTGATAAAAAGTGAGAGAATAAAAGATTTATTGTTTTTTTTTTTCTTGTTAAAATCAGTACATTTTGTTTAACAAAACGTCTTTTTTTTCAGTTTATGATTAAAAATATTATTTTTACATACATATGTATGTATGCATGTACACTTTTTTAAGTTGTAAATTATTACGGTTAATTTTAATTTGATAATAAAAACAAAACATAATGCCTTATTTTGATATATGTTTTTTTAATTGTTGTTTTTTTATTTTAACTTTAGAAAAATTGAGTCAATGTGAAGGTAAATTAAATTCGCTCCACTAGTAATCCTCCCATCATAGTATAGAAGGTACATATCGATGCTTTAATTCTTCAACATCCAACTTAAAAAAATAAAATTTTTGAAAAGAGATAAAAACATCGATAGAGATGATACATCGCTGGTAGGGCAAAAGTTGAAATGCAATTATTACAAAAAACCCCAAGTTATAATTTTTTATCTATTCTCAAAAATTTAATTTTTAAGATACGAGATTTAAGAATATATAAGTTTGGTTTTTTCGTTTATAGTGCATTGAATTGATCATTTACGGACATTTATACTGGAATATTCTGCATTGATTTAGACATATCACCCATCTATCATATAAACAAATTGGGATTTTTTGTACAGATGCGTCTTTTCTTTGCAGATAGATGGAGTTAAAAAATCAGCTGTATAGGTCCACGTTTTGTTATAGCACCCATGTAACAGTTTTTTGTTTCTAAATTTAACATTCGAGTTATTCTAATTTGGCATTTGGAGTTTCAAAAGGTCAAAAAACTTCTCAACCAAAAAAAAATTTAATAATGCAAATAAGTTTTGCAATTCCTACAGATTATTTAATTATTGGAAATAGGTTTTGTTTGTTCTTAAAAACTCTGTATTTTATTTACTTATTATTAGTCTTCTTTCGTTTCTTAACAAAAAAAAAAAAACAAGTTGAAATAACTAAAGATGATTATGGTAAAGTGAATCAATTACATATAATTTAAGATTAAGTATAATATTACTTAAAGAAATTTCTAATAGTTAGTTAATAATAGTTAAGGAAATTATTTTCATTTTTAGAAAATTTTAATTTTAAGAAAACCATTAAAATGATATTTGTGAGAAGATGACAAATTGCACAATTCAAGTGGTAATAAATACATACACCCAACACGAAATGTGCAATTTAAATGTCTTCTTAACAAATATAAGAGTTGTCAAAGGTACCTTACTAAACATTAACTAGAAAATTCAAAAAAACAAATTAATTAACAAAACATTTACTAAAGAAAACATTAAGATAGACATTTAAATTAAATTGCTGGACTAATTAAAAATTAATTAAAGACATTGATAATGCCTACCTACATTAATATTTCAATTACCCCATCCACCGCTAAACCAGGTCAATCGTTAAAACAAATAATTTTTGAACATTGAATTAAACTTGAAAATCACTTCAGGAAAAAATAAACTATAAACAATAATAATCGACATATAATCTACTTATGTCCTATTGATAAATAAAACTCATTATATTTACATATATCCCAAAAATATTTACCAATTATTATCCGTCTTCTACAAACAACTCTACAAAACTATATACATACATACATTCATACAGTTAGGCAAAATATGTATTGCAAAAACCACATTGGTCCTAAAAACATTATTCCATGAAAATATGCAAAGTTTATTTGCGATTTATTATAAATACGGTTAAAAATAACAATTTCCTACTACATGGGGGTGGCAATAAAAGAATTGCAAAAATTACCAAATCTATGGTTTCTTGGAGAATTACACTATGAAACACGAAAATTATTAACCATATTCTGACAGCGTCGTATGGTACTTAGGTTAGGTTGAAAAGAGGGGCGAGTAATCGCCACATGTCCTGGTGGACATGCACATAAGCCATGAAGTAGGCCTGTTCTGCGCTCTAGTCTAAGTTTTTTGAAGAAGGGGACTCTACTATAATTTAATTAAGGAACTCTGTTCCCTTAACAAAATCCCGTAATTGTTTTAGGTTGTCTACAATTACCTGATTAAGATCTGGTATTGTGTCGTTCCCTAAAAACTGGGATCTGATGTTTGCGAAAGCGGGGCATTGGCAGAGAAAATGCTCCAATGTTTCATCATCCTCTCCGCATACCCTGCATACGCTGTTGTCTGCACAATTAATTTTTTGCAGATGAGTCTACTCAACTCTGCTTTATCTAGCAGCAATAGGTTTTTAGTTTTTTCCTCATTTGGGTCTCCCCATAGGATTTTTGTGGTTTTCCCTAATTCCTCTCTATTCCATAGGGATAAGTGGGCATTTTTTGTCCAATTTTTTAACTCTAGCCGAGACGCGTTTAGTGGCTTTGCGTTCGCCAAGTTTACGGTTGCTAATTCCCTTCCCTTTTTTGCCAGAGAATTTGCTATCTCATTACCTCTATTCCCCGCATGTTCCGGTACCCATATTATACGCACCGTGCCATGCTGAGTATAGCTGTTGATCGAATTTATAAAATCCAAGACTGTTTGTGATTTTACTGTCTTGGATGTTATTGCTTTGATTGCAGTTTTACTGTCCGTAAGGACGTTTACAGTAGTTGGTCTCGTGTTGGCATTAAGCCAGTTCAGAAACTCTGTGATCGCTCGGATCTCCGCTTGATAGACCGTATTGTGATCCGGCAAACGAAAGATATCTCGGTCTCTGGTTTTTCAATATAGAGACCCAGTCCCGTTCTCCCACCTAGCATGGAGCCGTCTGTATAACAACAGTTTGCATTTGTGCTAGATTTCCGCCGATCCACGAGTATCTGTCTGGAATTAATGCCTCGCATGAGGCAGCTACAAATGTTTCAGGTATACGGTCCGATACAATGTTATCCATTGACTCTCCCGTTGTTACCTGTAGAATGTTTTGATGGTATGTTACGTGGTCCATGCTGATCCACTCGTCCATCGCTTTAAGTCGAATAGCTGCGACAGCCGCTTCATACCTTATCTGGATTTCCATTGGGTGTATATATAGAATAGTTTATAATGCCCTCGTTGATGTTGTCCTCATTGCGCCGCTTACACTTAGACAGCACATTCGTTGGCCTTTCTGTAGTATTTTAATATTACACTTTTTATCCATAGCTGTCCACCAGACTACTGAAGCGTATGTTAGAATAGGTCTAACTACGCTTTTATATAGCCAGTGTGTCATCTTAGGATTAAGACCCCACTTGGCGCCTATAGCCCTTCTACAGGTTGACCAACATCTATGAGCTTTATTGGCTCTTTCTTGAATATGGTCTATCCATTTAAGTTTCCTATCCAGAATTACTCACAGATATTTGACTTTGTTGGTAATATTGATCGTCTTGTTTAGGAAAACTGGTTCTTCAAAGTGTCCCAGTTTTGTTTTCCTTGTAAACAGACATATTTCCGTATGGTACTTACTTACTTACTTACTTAGTTGGCCCATTACAGAACATTTGTTCTATAGACCGAACTAAGAAAAGATCTCCATTCCTCTCTGTTTTTCGCTTGACTTTTTGGAATTCCGCGCCTTTTCATTTCTTCATCCACTTGTATGCTCCATTGAAGCTTAGGCCTGCCGATTCTGCGTGCACTTCTTATGATATGACCTAGCCAACGCAATCGTTGCATCTAGATACGTTTAACTATATTCATGTCTTTGTATAGCTTATATAGCTCGTGGTTCATACGACGTCGATATGGTCTTCGTATTGTAGAAGACCAAAAAAGAGAAGGCGCGTGTCTCGCCGTTTTTTCCCTATCTCATGAACTTTCGCGCTTATAGGCCTCCAAAGAATTGAGGTTTTGATGTCAAAAGGGATCAATTTGTGTGGGTCATAACTTCGTTACCGTTAAGAAATTTAATTTTCTCTCAGTGGCAAAGTTGTAGCTCTTCTCATAGAGAACAAAAATTGTGAACACATAAAATCCACCAAACTTCATATTCTAGGACAAAACCGTCAAGGTCAAATATCTTTTAACTTTTTTTCAGGCTTTGGTCTACAGTTATCGTTAGATCTTAGTAAACATCTTTCTAGAACATACTAAATCTGTAGAAGCGGTTCTTAAAGGTCAAAATAGCAAACCAAATACCATTTTTATTCTTCCTTCTCTGCTGTTGGTCCATAAATACTAAACCGTTCAAAATTAAAGAAAACTATCAACTATAATAATGTAGGAAAAATGTCAGTAAACAATATTCTGCAACACACAAACTATCTGTGAAAGGTCCTTAGTGGTCAAAATAGCAAAGCTCTTTAGAAAATATTCGAATTTTATACTTTTTTCACCGATTCTGGTCCATATATACCAAACCGTACAAAATTTAAGGATACAGTCAACCACAAAAATGTAAACAACTGATTAGAACATATGAACATTCTAGGATTTATTTATTAAACCGAAATTCACAAATTTATAAAAGTTACCCCTGCTCAGGTCTGAAAATAACAAACTCTTTAAACTTCAAAGAAATTTGAAAGGTTTGTCATATACGGACCTGAACAGGAAATAATGGACAAAAGCAATCGAACTTTGAGCCTCAAGAACCGTTCCTGGAATGATAATATGAATATGAAGTTTGATGCATTTTATGCATTCACAATTTTTGTTCTTTATGAGAAGAGCTACAACTTTGCCTCCGAGTGTAAATCGTATTTCTCAACGGGTTTGAAGATAGGTCCAAACAAATAATTCGCTTTTGACATCAAAACCTCAAAAATTTGGAGGCCCATAATCGCGAAGGTTGATTAGATAGGGAAAAACGGCGAGACACGTGTCTGTTCTTTCTTGGTCTTCTACAATTCTGCGGTGTCAGAATATGGTTAATAACCAAAATGACCAAAGATAATAGGAAATACATCTTTGTCTTGACTTGTCTATTGGAGCTTTAATGAACTTAACTAATACAAAATTAAGGGTCGGTACGTTACACTCTAAGGGTTCTGGTTCCCCAATTTTAAGTACATCTTGATCTTTCGTTGGAAGATTTTTTGACTTCTCTCATATCAGTGAGTGCACCCCGATTCATATTAGCTAAATGATATGGAACCTACAGTTTATCGCCGAGTCCGAACGGCGTGTCTTAAGACACCACTTGTAGAGAAGTTTTACATGGCATGACAAATACTCAGGAAATGTCGCCAACATTACTGAGGGGTATTCTGCCACCGTTGAAAATTGTTTGATGTTGCTTGGACGGGGAGTCGAACCCACGACCTTCGGCGTGCAAGGCGGGTGGGCATACCATTGCACCACGGTGTTGGACCATTATTAGTCGCAAAAGTCATAAAAATGCATAATGACTACAAAAATGTGCAAAAATGATTAGTTTTATACACCTTTTTCAGATGTAATTCGAATTATTTTAATTGTAATTCGAGAATTCTATTTGTAATTCGAATTAGTCCATTTGTAATTCGAAATATTCCATTTGTAATTCTAATGTTTCCATTTGAAATTCGAATTATTCCATTCGTAATTCGAATTATTGCATTTGTAATTCGAATTATTCCATTTGTAATTCGAATTATTCCATTTGTAATTCGAATTATTCCATTTGAAATTCGATTTATTCCATTTGTAATCTGAAAAAGGTGTACTACTGCTTTTCCCTTTGTAATACATTTATTGCCACCTCAAAATAGTAGGTAATTCTTATTTTAGTCTATATTTGTTATAAGTCGAAAACAAACTTTGTATATTTTGACGGAATATTGTTTTGAGGACTAATAGCAAGAGATTTGCACGAAAACCCGTATAGTTTTTACATAATTTGTTGCCATAAACGAACAATTACTATGATTTTTTTTTTTTACAATGTTGGTCTTTGCACTACATTTCTTGCATAACTGTATGTACCTATATCAACATCTATGGGTTTCACACCGAAAATGAAGAACTTACTGATGTACCTAATAACAGAAGCTGTTTCATAAACAAAACTAATAAAACTGTAATTTAATCGATTTTATAGAAAAATTTGCTAAAATATCATACTGCTCTATTGACAACTAATTTTTCCAAGATATCTATCTCTAAAATAATAATAATATCATAATACAATACAATGTCCTTTAATTTAAGTATATATCAAAAACTATAAATTCACAAGTGAAGACTAGGCAAAATGTTTCAATTTAGAGGGGTTACTAAAACTTGCATATTTTCAAAATTCCGAAAATTGCTTTTTGCCTTATTTTGTAGCACAGGGTGTGTGCAAGGTCAAGGTTCAAGTTGATTGAAACAAAAAAAAATTAGGATATAACCATTAAAAGGAAGGAATCCATTGTCTTTTTTGTAATCGGAGTTCACTCTAGCGAAACGGATCTTATTTTATTTTTGTGGTCTTATTAAGTTTACATATAAGGCTTCGTGAGCGTGTATATATATTTGAGGAATTCGAAAGAAATGACCAATCACATTTAATTTTAAACTCGGGTCGATATAAAGTTGAAGAAGAGTTTTTTTTTTGTTTCAGTACAAAACACTGATGAAGATATGTGACGACATCCGATACTAAAACTTCTGTACCCATCCCGAAGGTAAATTAATTTAAACTGCCTCTCACTTACAAAAAAACTTGTTGGTTTTAATTTGGTTGGTTTTAAAGGTGTAAGCGACAAAAAGCAAATTTTACAGGAGACGGTTTTTATTGAATAACTTTTGATATAACCAAAATTGTTTATTCAAATTTGGTATAGTTCTGTTATTAAATCCTATTTACTAAAAAAAATAAAGAAATTATGGAATATATTCAATATAACGGTAGTTTGTGTCGCTTACATCTTTTTCGCTGTCACGCAATCAGGCTCTTACTTTGAGAAGTGGCGTTTACATCAAAAAAAATTATTTGAAACAAATCATTTTTAGAGTAATTCTTATCTACAATTTAAAAACAAAACACACTAATTTTATAGCAAGTATTTATTCGAAGAATTATAAGATTAAAACGTATTTCTTGTAATATAGTTGAATAACGACATGGTATGTAAATGTGCAATTTGATGTAAGCGACAATTCGCTGTCACAAACAAATGTACACAAAAAGCAAAAATGGCGCTTACATCAAAATTGTTTCTGCTCTAATTTCGTAATGGTAGATGGCTGAGTTCTAAAAAATTGGGAGATGGTGTGTTGGAATATTCTTCATAGATTTTCATAAAAAAAACGAAAATCGAAAAAATGTCGCTTACATCATTTGGCGGGAAGGGCTCGATATAGATCTAGGGTTTGATGAAAATGTAAAAACATGTATTTCCCGTTGTTAAAAGTTTATTTTTGTTAAAAGTTTATTTTTGTTATTGGAACAGATGCGTAGACTTCCGATTATCTTAAAGTTGAAAGCAGGAACTTCGCAAAATGGAACTCAAGGTCTTGGGTACATAGAAAGATTCGCCATTGGCATTCTGATAACTCTATAATGATATACAGGTAAGGCTAATCGGGTTTCATATATTAATATCCGGCTTAAATATTCAAATAACATGAGCTGTCTATTTACGGTACGGGAACGGTTCTTATAGGTGTCAAGGTTCCCGGCGTCTTAGCGTTCTGAGCCCCCATAAACTTTTCAAAACATTAGTAGACAATAATTGATGATCAAAATCTTCTGATATAGAAGAGCAAGTACTAATGACGTAGAAATAAAACTTACCATAGTATTTGTGAACATTGAAAAATGGGATTACCAAGCAGGGCTATAGGAAAAGTTTGGAGTTTCAATTAACTGACATAATTTCGCATATACATTTATCTAATGAATTGCGTATATATACCATTTACCAAGCTTTGCCTTCGTCTGCCACAAAAACAACATCCTAATATGCCTGAAGATCGGCCTAACTACCCGTGAAATGTAGCATGGTTGGATGGTTGGATGCGTGGGACTTCGGTAGAATCCTAATTTTTCAATGTATCTCTTAGGTCTAAACAGCTCAACTCGAAAGAGAATTAATTAAAAAAAAATAGAAAATATTGGATTTGTATACTCTTTGCTTTGATTCTGGACCATAAATACAAAACGGTTCAAAATTTACGAATACAAACAACAACAATAATGTACCGAAGACCTCTGCAAACAACTTTCTAGCAACAGCCCTTCACGGTAGACAATAACAACTAGGTTCAATATCATTGAGCCAATATGAATCTGCGTACACTCATTGATATGAGGAAGTCGTGTTTGCAAACAATATTTTAAAATCCAATTCAAATTCATTGTATTAAAACTGTTTCTTTATTACATTTATTGAAATTAATGATTATCTTCTATAAGATAA
This sequence comes from Musca autumnalis, assembly GCF_047663935.1. Classification (NCBI taxonomy): domain Eukaryota; kingdom Metazoa; phylum Arthropoda; class Insecta; order Diptera; family Muscidae; genus Musca; species Musca autumnalis. The sequence goes on along the minus strand of NW_027411755.1, from coordinate 990,430 downwards.
AATATTAGATAATAATTTATTTATATAAACTTAATATGGATGATAAATGCAGATTTAACAAATGAAACGAAATTGTATCTAATCAGCTTTGACCTACCACCTGCCTTGTTATAAGATATTTATCTAATTGAACGCTATAGTTTCTTATTAACACAGAGTAATTACCTTATTTATCTAGCCCCTGTAAAAAGGTCAGTCCCGCTATTTACAGAAACATTTTCTTGTTCTCATAATAATAATACTTTGCAAATTTATTATAAATAATTAACCTAAATTGTTTTGCTAATGAACTATTACTAACTGTCCTGTACCTGAATAAAGTTAATATTTCAAAATTACAGTATATGAAGTAAGAAAATAATTACTTGTGTATGTTGCACAATGGGTAATAACAATTTAAGATATATATTTTAAGTTCTGGTTTTATGGGAAGAGAAGTGTATATCCCTCTCATTAAATTCTGTAAGAAAAATTGTAGGACTTTGTTTCAGAATTGAGATTAATCAAACTCTTCTTTACGACAATTTAATTAAAAACTGTACACGTACATATATTTAGGGCCAAAGAGAAATATCCTTTCTGCATTGTTTTTTATTTTCATGTTTAAATATTTGTGTATTCAATCTTTCTATTCCTACTAATAATTTTGTATTCATATGTTTTTAGATTGAGAGAATGAATATACTGCTCTTCCTGTAATACCTTATTTTAAAATATTGAGAATATGAATGAAATTAATATTAATAAAAATTTAAATGTAAATATACTTACAGACAAATATACATATATAAGTGTAAATAAAATCAGCAAACAGCAGAGATAGAGCGTTAAAAGAATTCTAAACTGTTTAGAAAGAAAACAAATACAAAAATAAAAATAAATGCAAATTGCCACTATATATACATATGTGCAACAAACTATTTATCTTATAATTTAAAATTAAAGTTATAATTGAAAAATAAAAATCTATTTAACATTATTGTCATAGAAATAACTAAGCAAAATAACAAAATAGAAACCATACATTAAAATGTATTATTTCAATTTATATTTCTTACATAATATAATATATACATACATACATTGCAGGCATTTTCTACAATACATACAAATATTTAATAAATAAATTAGCGGCTAATTAACTTAATGCTAAATATGAACTGCTTTATATTAAAAATTCATGTTAATTATTTCTATTTTTTCTATAACCTTGAAATAAAATTGCAAATTTTAATCCCCAGAATTTCATTAACATCTTCAAGTGTCTTCATTTAAAAGAGGAAATAGTTCAATTACTTTCCGTTCAATACAAAAACTTACTTACATGCTAAGAAGTTCTTATTGACAAAATAGATTTATATTAAGGTTTTTTTGCAGCTGCCCAAAAACTTAACTGATTACGTTTAGATCAGAAAGTGTAAATTTATTCTATCTCGATATACAGTGCTGCTGAAAACATTTGCAGCTGAAATTCTCAATTTAAGTTTATATATTTATGGGGAAATTTAAGTTTTTGATTTTTTTTGTTTTATTGCTTATTATCCCCTTCTTCAATCTTTAACAAATATAATTAGGCCATTACGAAATATACAAAATAAACAATTACCTGACATTTCAGTCTGTTCAAAACACTTGCAACTTCACGATTTTTGCATCCATTACTTTATGTTTTTTTGTGCTTTGAATATTGTTTTAATCTGATTAAGGTTGCAAATAATTTTCAAAACAACAAATAATTAAAAAGTTAAATTAAATAAATGCATTAAAACTGATACATGTAGAATATAACTCTCACATATACGAGTCAGAGGTCCGCAAAATGCCACTCGCTTTTAATGCATATTCACGTTTTCGTGCCTTTTTGTTGCTTGTTTTGTCTTTTCTTTCGTGAGAGTGTGCAATTGGCATATCCTCTCGAAATGATAGCAGTGACAGTCACCACACTAAAAGAGCTCATTGCCTTTTTGTTTTGATAATGCATTCGCACAAGCACGCTGCAGAAAAGTAATGTGTAAATATTTCTAGTCGGATTTAGATGTTAATATACAAATAAAAATGAATATTGAGACAATAAAAACAAATATTAACGATGGTGTTTATCGAATTGTTAAACAAACTAAAAAAAGAAGCAAAATTTAGAAAATGTATCCATTTATTCAAACAGAAAATGATAAAATAATTGAAAATGTTGTTATTTGTGTACACTGTAAACGCATTTTAAAATATAATGGGAGGCATACATCAAACATAGTTCGCCACAAATGCTACGATCGACAACGAAATGCTCCTTTAAACGTCGCTAGCAACAAAGATAAAGAAAAATTCTTGGCGGCATGGGTTATTGAGGATTGTCGCCCGTTTTCAGTTGTTGACTTATAAAATATTTATGTATATTTAAAGTATTCAGTTTTCAATAATTTTGAAGAAAAATAGTTTTCCTTGGTACAATATATTTATATATTTGATTTGATAAATTCGAAAGCAGTACTTTGCATACTGCATTTGCGAATACAAATGTAAAAGCAAGCACTGCACGCACTAAAGCAGTAAATATTTTTTAGGGGTGAACCTTTTTTTGACACATTCATATTTTTATGGGCAAGGCACTGCACTATTCGCTTTTTGGAAAAAGCATGAGAGTGTGCCTTTTATATGCATTTTGCGGATCTCTGATACGAGTATGTTTCATCCGATTTTATATTTAATTCTCGCAAGTCACAATTTGTATCCGATTGCTTTAAAATTTGATAGGACTGTCATGATTTTCGAAATAGAACTGCGCTGAATGGTAGTCTTTTTACTGAAAAATAGAGGCGGCGGGGAATGCCAAAGAACGGCTCTAACAAAACACGAAATCTCAGAGATTATAAGACGTATTGATATACAATACAATACCCTAATTTGTATGTTTCACGCTATCTTTAAGTAGTTTTCTATAAGTTCCCGTGGAGATATTTTTGTACACGTGAACTACTCACTATTACCTTCTACGAGAATTCTACTCCAAAAACTTATAAACTAAATAACAAACCACACACAAAATACACAACATGTCTTCACCAACAATTCTTTATCACATCTAACTTTTTTTTTAAATTCTTTTTTATTTGTTTTTACACAATCTTCATTAACATACCTTTACAAGTGTTTTAATTTAAAAAGCTAATTATGTTAACAGTGTTTAATCGTCGTTACAATTTTATTTGAAAATATGACTTGGAAAGTTGACTTTTTACTTCAGAAACCTGTCCATAGTGCTTTGGTTGTAATTTCAGTATTATTTAATTCTATTAAAGTATACTACTTAATTCTATTGCTGTAAGATGCAAGTTATAAACCCAATCACATTTTTATACACCTTGTTTAGATTCTGTAAGTCATAACAAATGCTGAACTACAATTCATTTTAATAGGTAGCAACGAAAAGGCTCTAGAAGGAATTGTTCAGAAATCGCATTCTTGATCATCAATGTGACAATGAAAGGAATGAAGGCAATAAAAGAATACATTAATTTTCACCGGGCCATTATGTACGGACAAAACAAATTGTGGTCCTATCTTGAATCGTGTTTGTCGCAATTCGATGACCAGTTTACAGGAATATTAGGTTAGGGTCAATGTTGGTAGGCTTCATATAAGGTGGAGATTTTAAAAATGTGTATGAAATTAACTTCTTCTTCTTCTTTATTTACTCATCCGTTATCCGGACATAAGTGATCGTACAATTCATCTTTTTTTTTAATATTTATCGCATTTTAGTTATTATCTTATTGTATAATGGTTGTCAGCTCTCTGTGTCTTGCAGCATTCAGCAGATCAGTTTCATTGGTATAACCTGTCCAGTCCATGATGTTTTTGAGCCAGGATGTTTCTTTCCTTTCTCTAGCTGGCCTTCCTTCAATTTTTCCCTTCAGAATTGCTTGTAAAATTATGTTTTTGTTGTTCCTTAATACATGTCCCAGATACGTTTTTTGCGCCATCTCTATTCGACTTTTTATTTCTTTCGAGGGATCCCATTGGTCGTTTATTAACATCCCAAGATATTTAAAGGTTCTCACTCTTTCCATTTCTGTACCTTGTACTTTTAAGTTCACCTCAGCATGGGGATTTTTTCTGCTAATGATCATGTACTTCGTCTTCTTCATGTTGATTTTAAGACCATATTTCTCACTTACACGTGCCAGTTTCTCTACTAGTTTTTGTAGACCGGATATTCTCCCTGCCAGTAACGTAGCATCGTCCGCATACCTTATATTGTTGATTAGTTTCCCATGAATTCTGATTCCGATGTTTTCTCCTTCGAGTGTTTCTTGGAATATTTTCTCTGAATACACGTTGAATAACAGGGGAGATAAAAGTCATCCCTGTCTAACACCCCTTAATATGGTAATTTCTTTTGTGGGTTCTCCACGTACGTCAATTCGTGCCGACTGATTCCAATAAAGACTTTTAATGCACTGGAGTTCGTTTTCTGGCATTCCAATAGTATTCAAGATTTCCATTAATTTGTCATGTTTGACAGTGTCGAATGCCTTTTCATAGTCAATAAAACACATGAACACATCCTTCTGGACATCTATAGATTTCTGTGTTACAACTTGAATGCAGTATAATGCTTCTCTTGTGCCCATTCCTTCATTAAACCCAAATTGGGTATTTCCCATGTGTGCTTCACATGTAGTATATATTCTGCTATAAATTATTTTTAGAAATATCTTCAAAGCATAACTCATTAAGCTAATGAGTCTGAAGTCACTGCATTTCTTTGCATTATTTATCTTGGGAATTGCGATGAAGGTGGATTTGAGCCATTCTTCTGAATAGTTTCCAGTGTTATATATGTGGAAAAAAAGGTTGATTAATAGTTGTACGTTATTGGAATCAATAAGCTTCAGCAATTCTGATGGGATTTCGTCCGGTCCTGTAGCCTTTTTATCTTTCAAGGATTTTATAGCGCATTCTACTTCGTTCGGTGTTATAGGTGTCCCCTTCTTGGAATTTGCAAAACCTCTCCATAAGGTGATCGTTCGTCAGTAAAAATATTGGTAATGTATTCCTCCCATATCTGCTTCTTTCCATCCAAGTCAAAGACAGCTTCATTGTTATCGTTAATTAAAACTGGATTAGATATTTTCTTTCTATATACACCTACGGATTCCTTTAGTTTATTGTGGAGGTTGAAATCATCATGTATACTTTGTATGAATTCAATTTCCTGGCATTTGGCATAATAGAGCATTTTTGGCTGATAGGGTCTCGGATCGTTTTTGCTGTTTATCTCCCATTATTTTTCATAATTTTTATTTTTGTACTTGCTTCGCTCATTCCATAGTTCTCGAATCTCTTCGGTAATCCATTCTTCTGTTCTTGATGATGTTCTCTTTCCCAGAGTGTTCTTTGCAGTCGTGTTTATAACATCTTTCACCTTGTTCCACAATGTGTGCATATTTTCTTCATTCAACTGTTGTAATTGCCTATTAATATCCCAGCAAAATGTTCGATGCCAAAGATGACATTCAATCATGGGTGCAAGTGATCTAGCATGTCATCTTTTTAGCATCTTCATCGATGAATTTTATATGAGCGTGGACCCCAAAAGATGACGTTCTTTTCTGGATCCTAAGCATGTCATTTTAACCAATGCGTTGACATGTCATTTCCACCAATGCTTTGGCATGTCATTTCCACCAATGCTTTGGCATGTCATTTCCACCAATGATTTGACATGTCATTTTCACCAATGCTTTGACACGTCATTTTCACCCATGCTTTGACATGTCATTTTAACCAATGCTTTGGCATGTCATTTTCACCAACCCCTTGGCATGAAATGTTCATGTCTTGTTTGGAAAATGGAAATGCTGTATTGAAATATGGTTTTCATGAAAAACAAAACTCTTTATTAATTCAAACGAATTCATGAAATAGCTACAATTAATTTATCAGTTTAGTTTTTCAAAAGTTTACATCCAAAATTGCAATGTAATCACCTCCGCTGCAACGCAAAAGATTACTTCCTCCGTTCTCCGCAACTGATATTCTTTCATCTTACAAAAGGTTTTTTCAATTATCTTCCCATCACCAGTTCAGATTTCAACATGGACACCAAATGCACTCCTTTAAGTATTTTTATTTCGTAAATTACTTTTATTTTATAATTTTGTTTTTTTATAACAACATTTTGGTAATTTATACTCTTTTGTTTAGTGACGGAAATATGTAGGGATCTACAACCCGGCTTGCTTTAGAGATCTCTAAGAACAAAATGTAACGAACGGGGAGGAGAGACTTTTTATGGAAAATACCATTTATGCTTAATTAATTTATTTTTAATTGTTTCTTTCCAAAAGTAGTTTCTTCTTTATTTTCAGATTCTTGTTCCTTTTCGTTTCGGACTTTTTTTTTTCAAATTCCAAGAAGCGAGATTTGATTGATTTCATTCTATGTCAGATTTAGAACAGACAAGGGAACTTTTAAAATAGCAATGTGTGCAGTCCGATTCTATTTTTAGCTCGATGGTTGGGACTTCATATAATACCAATTGTTTAGAAGTTTTAGTTGTTTGATATGCAGGAAATGTAAGACAACATCACGACGACAGTTCTAACAACTTTGGTCTGTTCCAGAAACTGCAAGAATCTACTTATTTTTACTACGATAACAAATTTTCCTTTATATTATCGGAAAAAATAGTAAAAATTAGATTTTTGCAGTACTGAACATACCAAAATGAAAATAAACAGGTGTGTAAATAAAAACACAAACATCATCTCTATTGGATCGATGGAATGGGTACAAATGCTGATGAAAAGATCGGATCTTTAACGACTTCCTTTGCATTGGTTCAAATCCTAATGAAAAGATCGGATCTTTCACGACTTCCTTTGAACCAATGCAAAAGATGACATGAAATCACGTCATCGAAAAGAACCCCTTCCGTCAAATTTTGCTGGGATTGTTTTGTAGCTCGTTTTTAATTGCAGCGTCTTTAAGTTTTTCTATATTCAGTTTATTTTGAGGCAGTTTTGTCCGATTTGATGCAAGTTTAATTCGTATATTTGCGACGAGTAAGTTGTGGTCCGATGGCACATCTGCCCCTGGATATGTCGAACATTTTGTAACACTGGAGAAATATCTTTTATTTATTAGGATTTAGTCTATTTGGTTTTCATTGTCCTGTGGGGATTTCCAGGTGTATAACCGTCTGGGATGTAGGGAAAAACACGTATTGCTCACTTTCATACAATATTCCTGACAGAATTGCACTAGTCTATCTCCTCTATCATTTCGTTCGCCTAGGCCATATTTTCCCGTAATCTTTTCAACTTCTTGGTTTCCGACCTTGGCATTAAGGTCTCCTTGTATTATTGTTATTTCATGTTTCTTTGTCATCTTTAATAACTGTTCATCTCGCTTATTGTGTTATTAAGTTTTCCACTTTCGTAAAGATATCAATTTGGAGTCGGTTCATCTCGCTTATTGCGTTATTAAGTTTTCCACTTTCGTAAAGACTTCTCACATTCCAAGTTGCAATTACAAGTTTTTGTTTAGTTTTACCTCCGGGGATTCTTAGCACCCTCTTTTGGCCGGAGACTGAGGGCCGTTTGTTTTGCGTTGTATTGTTCATGTTTTGTACGATTTTCAAGGGATTATACATCAGTGGTCTCCCCTTGCCTTCTGATGGGTTTTTAGTTTCCTTCTATATTTCGGCCGCCCCACTGGAGTACAGACGCTGCTTGCTGCCGCCGAATCTCGATCAGACGCTGCCATTTTTCTTTTTTTGGTTCGCCCCGCATATTTTATTTTTGCGGTACTCGACATATCTGATGAGCGTCCGATGGGAGAAAAAAAGAAAAAAACTACGCACGGAGAAATGAACTTGATAGTTCTAAATTGTGTACCATGGTGTTGTGTGAACGAAGATCAATGTTGGGGTGAGTTCAGAAATTATTTAAGGGATGCTGGGAATCGAATAAAATAAGTACAAATGGGTAAGGAAAATAATGACCCTCTTGGCTTTCAGAATGCGAAAATAAAAAATATCCTCGGAAAACATAAAAATAGTAAAAGTTTTGTATGCATTCTTTGCTTAAGAAGTTCTTAATATGATTTTCATCGCATGTCTTAAACTTTGCATTATCTGACAATGGCATTATCTGACATAGTTCGAAAATTGATTTTGATAATTGGGCAAATGATGTACGAAAATACAAATTTATTTCTTATCATATTTTTGTTCTTGTGGACTCTTCGCCCATTATGTATATAAATATGTACGTAGAGATGAGTTAGGGTAGGTTATCTAAAAGTCAACATACCATCTTTATAATTATTTTATTAGCATTTTTTGTAAATATCGACAACAACAACATCCTGGAACAATATACACAAACAGCCATATCGATGCCTTACTTCCTCAACCTCGTATCTTAAAAAATGCGATTTTGACTTTTTTGTATCAAACGATTTCTATGTGTTTTATTGCCGCAACCACTTATTATCTCAATATATTGTCGCGGTTCTCTAAATATTAATAAAATATATTCTCGTATCTCATTCACTCCTATTTTCATAACTGCCTCAAACTAGTATCTTAATACCTGAGCAATAATGCTCGACTGACAATCAATGCCCAGGTGAAACGGCGGAAGCTAGGATCTTGAAATTTTGGGTGAGGGTTAGTCTTGGGGCGTAGTTGGTCGATTTGGCTGGGTTTTTGAAAATTCGTAGTAGAAGGGTTACGAAAATGAGTTAAATGTACCTTTTTTGACTTATTTGTAATCAACGTAGAGGCGAAGCGGCTAAATCTAGAATCTTCAAATTGTCAGTGAGGGTTCCTTTTGAAGAGTAGGTGTGTTTGTGAGAAAAAAGTACTAAAATGCACAAAAAAGTGTACCTTTCGTATTACGCGAACGAGTGGAGCTAGAATTCTGAGCGGGAAATTAGGACACGGACGGAGTGCCAAATAGTTGTATTAAAAGGTTTTTGGAAATTGAAACAATAAGTTTACGACAATTACTAAAATTTATTACAAGAGTACAATTTGGTATTTTGTAAACGAATAAAGTTAAAATCTTCAAAATTGTTATGCTAATATTGGTTGAGATATATTGTTTATGTAAGGAGGTGATTTGGAAATATGTAGATGCAAATATATACGAAAAGTACTAAATGAACTACTATTTGGCATTGAGTGAACCGATAAAAGTGGAATACATACAAAAATATGTTCCACAATACCCCCGAGGGGATAAGGGGGGCTTCTCTCCTATTAATGAGTGCATTTAATATTGGCTCAATAATGTGGGACTTACTTCATATCGCCGAGCCGAAACAGTGTGTCTTACGACACCACTTTTTAGTGAAGTTGAAATACTGAGGAAATGTAAGCCGACATTTCACTGAGGGGATTTGCCACCGCCGAAAATTTTGATGTTCTGGTCAGGGATTGAACCGCAGACAATCTGAGTGCAAAGCGGACGTGCATACCACTGCACCACCGTGGTTCCCAATGCCTATGCAATAGTTACCATAAAAGCAGACAGTCTTTGTTGTGGTAAGTAAAAGTGGAATAATGGCATTTATTATCAACGTCACTGATTGTGTGTATATTTGAGGTACCACGAACAAAATAACCATATTCTCACAATGCAGCTTGATAGAAGACTAAAAAAGAGGAGATACATGTTTCGGTGTTTGTCGCTATCACATACACTTTTGTTGCAATGAGGCCACAAACATTAGATTTGATTTACTGTCTCAAACTCGTATCTCAAAAAATGCGTTTCATGCCTAAATTAAAACAGATTAGCATATTGTTCCTACTTATATCAATAGATGTATTTAATTCCCTAATAATTGCCTTTTACACTTTTACCCAAACACGGATGTATCAAAAGATAATCCGTTTTTTGCCTCTCCTGAAAAGTTGTATTTTTTAAGATACGAGGTTGAGGAAGTAAGGCATCGATATGGTACTTGCTTATGCCGACGACATTGCCATCATGGGTCGATCGGTAAAGAAAGTAACTGACACCTTTGCAAAAGTCGAAAGGGAATCTGCTAAAGTCGGTCTGGCAGTAAACGGCGATAAAACCAAGTTGATGACGTCCACAGATCTCGCACCATCTGTGAATGTTGGTACCTACAATTTTGAGGTAGTAAAGGACTTCGTCTACCTCGCCACCGCCATAAACACAACAAACAACATTAGTTGTGAAATACGAAGAAGAATAGTGTTGGCCAACTGACTTTGGGTACTTTGGGCTAAGTAAGCAGTTTAGGAATATAGCCACATCTCGTCAAAGAAAAGTAACTCTTTAAAAACCACTGATACTGCCCGTGGTTATGTATGGTTCCGAAGCATGGGTACTTGCGCAAGCAGATAAGGCAGTGCTTGGTGTGTTCGAGAGAAAAATTCTTCGAAAGATCTATGGGCTAATCTGCGTTAACGGCGAATATCGACGTCGTATGAACAACAAGCTGAATCAACTATGTAACGACATCAATATAGTTGAACGAATCGAGATACAACAATTGTGATGGCTAGGGCATGTCATAAGAATGAGTGATGATGAACCCACTAAAAAGGCGTATAAATACGTGCCGCATGGTCGTTCACACAGATCGGGAAGGCCAAAGCTTCGTTGGAATGAAAAAGTGAAACGAGACATCAGAAAGCTACATATCCCAGATTAGGAAAATACAGCAGCAAACAGAGAGGATTGGAGATCATTTCTCAGTTCGGCTTATGGAACAAATGTTCTGTAAAAAGCCAGCTAAGTAAGTATCGACGACATATGGAATTAAGGTCTTTGCCATTTACGTATTCCCACTGTACTACGTCCCTGTAGATAATGATATGCTACAAAATCGTCAATAGTTAACGTTTAATTGATTATACCTCTCACAAGAGAACACAACAAGAAACTTTTGAATTGTATTTGAATGGAAAAGAATCTCTTCAAATACAGACAAAAGTAAAGCGCCACACGAAACATTTTTCAGTGCTTTTTGTAATATCAGCTGGTAAATATCGGAAGTGTCATGAGGACGGTACTGACAATTTTTGGTGTCGTCGTAATAATGCAGGTTTATTGTTTGATTTTTGTTTAAAAAAAAAGCATAACCAATTAAAATCTACATCTGTTTCTTTAAGGTCTGCATCGACGCCTATAATTTACGTTTAAAGCGCAGTACTTATATAGAACAGAACGTGCAGGGGCTATTTCAATTTGCAAAAAATGTGGTTAATGCTAGTGGCCCTATGATCAATGCGGTAATTGAGGCAATGCCCGATACTGATGACTACAATGACTACAGAGGTGAACTGGAGAATTATTTACGTCGATTAGATGACTATAGGGAGAATTCTGGCATGTGTGTCAAAAAGAGCATTGAATTGATGGTATCGTTTATGGATGTAATGATGCCGTACGCAGAGGAGGAAGACGAAATTTCACCCCAGGCTAAAGAAGTTCTAAGACTATTACGTGAAAATGGTTTACTGGATTTACAAAACCAAGCTGAAATCTGGATGAATAGTTTTGACGATGCCAAGCTGAAAGAAGAATATGAAAACCTAAACGAAAGTGGCATAAATAACATGACATCGGCATGGGTCCAAATTTGTTAGACTTCATATCGTCAATAAAAAGACCGACTTTTAAAGTAAACAACTGCCAGAAAAAGTGTTTCGTTTTAATTCAGTAATCTTTTATATTATATTTCAAATACAAGTATATATAGAAGCATAATTATGCATAAGTAACTATCGTTCATCTACACAGATTGGAGAGTAGAGCCTACATGTACATGTTTTATTGCTTATTATTTGCTTATCAATAAAAAGAAAACTTATTTTACATTTTTTAAAATATTGTGTTTTTACCGTATCACGGATGGGGTTGCAGAAACTATATAAAAGTATATATATTTCACGAACAAAACATTTTTTATAATTCCCTACAACCAATGCGGAACTGTATCGTTAATGTTGCTCTAGAAATGAAAATAAATATGGGGATTTCTGAGTGAAATCGGATACTTTTTCAAAATAAGGTTTTTGATTTCCTTTATTTTTTGCTATGGCGATGCTGCTCATCAGCAAACCATTTTAGAATATTTTTAGATTTTTGACTAAAGTTTACAGATATAACGCGCCTTGAAAAATTCGAATTATGTAAAAACTATATGCAAAGAAATACTCACAACTTCAAACAAAACAAATTTTGCACAGTGGGCTTGGATGCAATTTTCGCTATTTAATATTTTTATTTATTTATCAATGATTGTACTCTTCGATTTTCTTGAAATTTGTTTGTATTAAACTACGATTAATTACAAAACTTGTAAGTCATATTTGGTATTCGGATAATTATTTTTACTATTTTTTTAATTCGTTAATAATGTTTTTCCTATATACTGTGCAAAATATGTTATTTTACCAAAAAAAAAAAATTCAAGAAAATCGAAGGGTTCTTTTGATAAAATATTAATTTAAATCACGAAATCTTTGCAATTTTTCTATTTTTATTAGATAGATGATAAAAATAAAAAAGATTTTTTAAAGTTTTTTTTTAAGTAAAACCCTGCTTAATCACAGATTTGTTGTTTTCAAATTTTAAAAACAACAAATTTTTAAAGTGAGGTAGTTAAAATTGAGTAGTTAATTTGTTAGTTAGTTTCTGTTGAATTCGCATTTAAACGAATTCGTCGGTCACTTTTATTCTTGAGCTCTAGTCGACATAAAATTGGGGAAGAGTTCTTTGCTTCAATGCAAAGAACTAAGAGAACTGATGAGTCAAAGTGGCGTTGGACGAAGCTAGTATTCTCTGCCCTTCCCTAAAGTAAATCAATTTTAACTATCCCACTTTAAGAACTTGTTGGTTTTAAAATTTGAAAACAACAAATCTGTGGGTTTTACTTTAAAAATGAAAAGTAAACACACATCACAACAAAACTGCCAAAGTGATTTTTTAATGTTATGAGTATTTCTTTGCATATAGTTTTTTAAAGAATTCGACTTTTTCAAGACGCGATATCTCTAGGACCTTTAGACAAAAAATGTGCTAAAATCCTTTGCTGATGAGCAGCATCAAACACCTCATTTTGAAAAGGTCTCCGATTTCACTCAGAAATCCTCATATGTAATCCTATACTTATTATTACACTGTATTATAAAGATTTTAGAAGATGTGTATTAGACTTTCGCGGTCTATTGTAGAATTACGTAGTGGTAAAAAAATATATTAAATAAATGTCTCGATTTTTTTAGAAAATTATGATGGTAGCAATTTTATTACTTAACAATCCTTATAGTAACACATTTTACGTATTTCTAAATAAGAAATAAAACAACTTTGACTCTTAGATAGTCCTCTATACATTTCGGCAATTCGCTGTAAACAACAGCACAAATAATGTGCATTTTTATATTAAGGTAAGGTCACATTAGGCAAATATTTGCTTCGGCAGTGTGTGCTTACTGAGAGCTAGTGAGCGTAAATAATGCATTGAAATTTATGCTCACACTGCCCGTCGCTGGAGCACAATATTTGCCTAATGTGGCCTTACCTTTAGTAGTCGCAATTTTCTAAATGTTCAAGGGTTTTCACCATACATTTGTTATTTATTGTTAATCCTCATAAAAACGAAAAAACTTTTCAAATGATAAAATTTTCTCTTCGATATTTTGTATCGGTTTGAACTCTTCAAGCCACTCAAACATAGGCGCCGCCTCCTTTTTCATCTCATCTTGACTCAATTTTTCTTTGTACCCCTGCATTTCAGCATAGAAACGATCAACAAACAAAAGAAACTGCTTCTCAAATTCCCTGTCCAAATCATCTGAGCCGTATTTCTTCAATTTACTTTCAATACTCAACATATCAACAGTTGCTTTGGCTGTGTCCATTTCAAAATACTGCGATGTAGTATTCGAATATAAATCCACCAAATTGAATAGTTCGTCCAATTCTTCGTATTTTTCGTATTGCTGCAAGAAGTCTGTGATATTTTTGCGGAATTCCTTTATAATGGGACTATCGTTGCGCTTGAGATCTTCATCTTTGATTATATCTTGGCTTATGTTGGCTGCCCGATCCACATAGTTTTGCGAGATATCACGAAAGGCAATCAATGTGAAATATAAAAGTTGATCTTTCGGGGTCAACTGGTCAACATTTTCATTTTGTTTAGCACTGCCGATGTCGTTAGAAGCATTCAGGGCGATAACTTCATTGGGGTTTAATTCATTGTTATCCCACTCCAACGACTTCACATAGCCCAACTGCAATCATTGGTATTGTATTTATAAAGCGTGCCCATACACACATAAATATACATATTTATTCTTACCCCAATTAGAATGAATGTCAAGAAAATACATTTGAACTTTGTATGAAGCATTTTTCTGAATTGGCTTCTTGTCGCTGACTGAATATTTTTCACAACAAATTCTAGGGTTTTGCTTAGTCGGATTCGTGTAAATTTCGCTGTGAAAAACTCAAAGCCAAAAGGTTATCAGATGCCCATGTTTGAATTCCACCACTCGATGGAAGTACCCCATCAGAATTTTATTTCATTGGCCACCAATTGATATGTGCTCGAGTTTTTTGTTTCTCTTCGTTAATCAGTAGAATACGAACGTCATTGTGAGTAGCTTGTGGCATTTTTTTCGTGATAATCGCTGTTCGTAAAAGTCGATTTTAGCGATGCAAAATTATTTGCAAATGTCATAAGGAAATTTTCCAATAACCAAACGTCAAGCCGTCTAAGGAGAGCGCGTTGCTTTAGTACTTCCAATTTACAGTTTACAAAAAGTGCTTCCATCATCATTAGACGGACCTCCTCACGATTCGCAAAATATTATAAACTATTACGTTCTGGACCCCATAGACTCTTCCAACCCCCCGGACAACCATTAGGCACAAATGTATGGGATGGATGGTTGACTATGAAAGCATCCATTCAGATGCAATACAAAGCCAATAAACAAAGCATTAATGGCTCTGGCTCAATGATCTTTTCCAATGATAAGATACAACATTATTCTCTCAACAGCGAAGAAGACGTGTTTTCAACAAATCGAACAACGAAACCTCCCTGCCCAAGTCGAACGAAAGCAGCATGAACAGCCAGCCACAACATATGTATATGAACGAGAAAACCTCTCTGCACTCGCAGCCCGAGCAGTAACAGTGCGCACGGCTATGACAAAGAAAAGCAGGAGAACATCTCATAATCATCGAAACAGTACGAAGGTATACACTAAACGCGAAAGTATAGACAAAGTGAAAAAAAATATAATATCAACAACAGAAGACAACGACTACCGCAAAACGATGGATATTTTCAAAATTATATTCGCCATTGTTCTGATGATAGAGGTGGGTTCCACCAAATACCTTAATTAATTGATTGATTTATTGATTGATTGATTCGTCGATTTCAGACCTCTTCAGCTGCCCGGGAACCCCCCAGGCGTAACCAGCTGCTGCAGTTTGTTCTGCCCAAACACAAACAGTCCCTTCGATTATTTATGATGTTGCAGGAGCCGTGGCATTTGAACATACTGCGCGATCTCGAAGACCTAATCGACGGCGAGAGTGGAGAGTATTCACCCATGTACGATCTCTATAAGGAATCTATTGAAAGTTTCTTAGAAGCTTTTAAGGTGTACTCCCGGGATGATCAGAATTGTGCAAAGGCTGAACACCTAATCGAAACTATCGGCAAAACAAGAGAACTCCTATTTACTACAGAAGACACCAAATTCAAAAAAATACTGCAACGCAACACTCTAGATCCCCTCGATGTCTATGAACACTACACCTTGGAGTTTTACGATCGATTTGCAAAGGAATTCCTAAACTATGAAAGCAGTCTCAGCAAAGCGGAAGAGGAGAGGGAACAACATCTTATAAAATGGTTTGATAATTTTATCGATGAGAAGAACTTCTTGGAGAAAACGCAAAAATTTACAAAATTCTTTAGCTTCTTCGAGGACGAAATGAAATACGAGACGTCAGTATGCAAATGCTTACTGTGAACAAAGAAAATTGTACCTATTTTAATAATTTGATAAATACCAATAAAGTGAAGTTAATATGACCACACAAGTGATCGCTCGTACGTATGCAAGAATGTATATTTACGTCGGTATTTAGATGATGTAGACACATAAATGCGAGTGTGTTGCGTTGATCATGCCTATGAGCGTGTATAGTCAGCCAATCGCATTTTGCATTCAAAGTGTGGGAAAATTATGATGGCTTATTTGTGGCGAAAAAAAAAACAGCTTAATTGATCCCTTCTCGCCCTATCCCGTTGTAATGACAAATACAGAAATCTGCCTACCTGATGTATGGTAAGGAACAATTACCCAACAATCCTTAGTGTAGTTTCCGAATGTCAAATATTTTTTTCCAATAATTTAACAAGATGTGCAATTAATAATAGGAACTACACGAAACCATTTGCTTTGGATGCAAAAGTGATAGTTAAAATGCAGTGCCAAAGGATTAGTTAAAATGCAGTGCTAATGGAGTGCACCATTCAGTTGTCACGCTCTTGTAAAATCATGAGTGAAAATGTATAATTTGATGCACTTCCAAATCACTTGTACATATGATTTAACTTCATCTTTGGAGGCAAACTTTTTGCTGGGTATATTAAAAGAGTTCCCAGATTGACTAATTGATATTATCGGTAAAATATGCGTTACTTATTCTTCCAATCTTTTTCAACAAATCGACAAACTAATTAAAAATAACTACAGAGAGAAGTGGACTTTATTGCGTCCAAGCTGGTGGGGACCTTCAACACCCGCTTAAAATTCGCATATACTCCTGTAGCTAATCTAAGCAAGTTATGCACTACCGACTCTGGAGTCGACGTTTTTCACGACTCCGGAGTCGACTGTGAGGGTAATTTTTAATATGTATCATTCAAAATTAATAATATATGTAGAAGCTTGTGTACAATTTTTTCCTATATGTTGGCTTTGTCATAAGATATTCCTTCAGAGAACATTTGTTCTAATATAATACTCAAGTACAAAACTTGCATAGAAATCCTGAAATTATCACATTGAAAAGAAAACTCAATAAAACCAAAGTAAAGTTCGACTGACATCGTTCTCCGTGGGGAAATCCTTGGAGCTTTGAACATTGTAAGTATGAAGGGGCTATAAAAACCTGACCTATATAAGAAACAATATGTGAAATTAAAACAATTCGGCTTGATAAGAATTCTGTGACGATTATATATATATATATATATATATATATATATATATATATATATACATATATATATATATATATATATATAGTCTCTTAAGGACCTTAACTGAAGAAGGATTCGACCCAGTCTGCTAAGCAGACGACGTTATAATACTTCTAAGAGAGAAGAAACCTAATCTACTTTGTAGGAGAGCATAAAAGGCTCTCAAAACTGCATACAACTGGGCTAGACCGAGAGGTCTCAACGTTAACCCGGAAAAACAGAACTATGTATATTTACTAGGAGAACGAAAGTGGGGAACTTCGAGGAACCAAATAAACAAACACTGTTCCACAATATCCCATACGGGACAAGGGAGACTTCTCTCATATCAATGAGTGCACCCCGATTCCTATTTAGCTCAATGATATGGGACCTGCTCTAGGAACCAGCCTCCCTAAATAAGACAATACATATCTCTCGTACAGTTAAATACCTAGGAGTAATCCTAGATAGGAAACTGAAATGGAAAGGCCATATTCAGGGAAGGGCAAACAAAGCCCTAAGATGCTGGTCAACTTGTAGAAGGGCAATAGGCTTAAAATGGGGGTTTAATCCTAGGATGACACACTGGCTATACAGAAGCGTAATTAGACCGATCCTAACATACGCGTCTGTGGTATTGTGGACAGCTATGGACAAAAAATGCAAAGAACAAAAAGTCCAAAGAACATGTTGCCTGCTACAGTCGGATCATAATACGATCTTTCAGGCGGATAACAGAGTGTCTGAACTGGTTTGACACTCACACAAAGCCTACGACTGCGAACATCCTAACGGACAGCAAAGCAGCCATTAAGGCTATAACAACCAAGACAGTGAAATCCAGAACTGTATTGGAATTTATAAAATCCATAACGAAATAGCAAACTGCTTGGCAAAACAAGGTAGGGAGCAACCTACAGTAAGACTAGATAATGCCAAACCCTTAAAGTCGACGGCTCTAGAGCTATGTACATTGACAAAAAAATGCACATACATATGTATATCCCTCTGGAGTGGTGAAGAGAAGGGAAAAAAACACAAAAAGCCTATGGAGGAACCCAGACGAGGACAAAACCAGGTAACTACTATTACTGAGTAAAAAAGACATTACTAGACTCACAGTCATCCTTACAGGACACCTGGGACTACAAGCGCATCTGCACAAAATATGCTGTGCAGAAAACAGTGAATGCAGAGCATGCGGAGAGGACGACGAAACGTTGGAACACTACCAATCAGTGTTGCCAGTATTGGGGAGTTGTCCCCAAAATGGGGATATTTTTTCGAAAATGGGGAACAAAATTTAGGATTGGGGAGCTGGGGATTTGATGGGGAAAAGCCTTACACATTTGGGGATTTTATGGGGACAATTTGTGTACAAATCACAATACATTTTTATGAAAGAGAAACACAATCGTCGATCAAATCCTCTTGTTTTTCAGATCTTGTTGTTCTCATCGAGAATAATGTAACTTGAATACATATTTGCTATTTGTTGGAACATGCTAAAATTAATAAAATATATAGCAGTTAATATATCACAAGTCGTGTACGTCATTTTCCTATGATGGTAGCCGACTGTTTTGTGAACGTCATATGACCTACTGAATTACTTCATATTTTTAAATGATGAGGCAGAAGAGGAAGAAGAAATTTGAATTTATGAGTTAGTATAGGCAAGGAAATTTACATACCGCACTCACTAACATTGAGTCAAAAGCAATAAATCAAAAACATTCCCTAATAGTAGTAACAAAAATCAGAAATGTCGTGGACAGATCTACCAGTAACCCCAAGAAGGGGATGGAGAAATCATCGTTTTCCAGGATAACCCCGCAATTAAGTGAAATATTGATACAATTATTAAGAATTTTCACTAATTTTCATCCAAATATATCTTGGGGATTTTTTCTGGGGAAAAAGGAATATATTTGGGGATTTTTGGGGATGAACGGCTCTGAATTTGGGGATGAGGCACAGAAAAATACTGGCAACACTGCTACCAATGCCATTGCCAAGCTTTCACAAATCTGAGAACCCAGCTATTAGGGAAAGACATTATACAGGGACTCGACCAAATAAGGACAATCGAGTTTAAAAAATTAAGAGACTATTACAATAGGACAAAGGTCCTAAACTTAAGTCAACAGGTTAATCAGGAATTTATAATAATTTCTCACATTCTAGTTATAACCTCATCTTTACCCCAAGATTGGAGCGAACAACAGGCCTCCTTTATGGCTTTAGTGTATGTACAGTATCGGCCAAAACTAAAGCACCCCCTCAGTAAATTTTTTTTAAATCATAATTTTTTTATGAAAACTAAATTATAAATTTATTTTTTATTTTTCTTTTTATTTATTTATATCTTTATAATTGAAAAATACAAAAATAAGGAGATCAGAATTTAATAAACAAAAGTTAAAATTCAAAAAACATTTTAGGTCGCAAATATAAGCGGACAAAACTAAAGCACCCCCCCCCCCATTTGAGGTACAGCAAAAACTATTGAAATAAATATTTCGTTGCTTATCCTCTATTCTGGATGACACAATCACATCTTTTAGGCATAAAGGATACTAAATTGTTAATTATTGCAGGCGAAATAATCGGTTTTCGGAAAATTTAGCTTAAATCCTCAAAATTCTGAAAATCGGAAGTTACCGTTATATGGGGGCTACACCCAAACCTGAGCCCAGGTCCACGATTTTTGGTGAATATGTTTTGTGACCACTAGGAACCCTAATTACCAAATTACAGCTAATTTAGTCGGAAAATGTGGCTTATATATCCGAAATACCGAAGATCGGAAGGTACCGCTATAAGAGGGCTATACCAAAACATTAGCCGATATTGTTCATATTCATCCAAAAATGATGCTACAGCATCCACTAGTCAAATACAATACGCTAACGTTTAAAAATTAGCAAAAGAACGAATTACAGAAGAACGAGAGTCGCCGGCTTATTCAGTCGACGACCAGCAAAAAAATCGACTAAAAATGAAGGAGCCAGACTGGCATTCGCCAAGACCCATTTGAACTGTTTTCCGATGAATCTATGTTTAATTTAAAGTATTCAGATGGTAAAAGGCTTGGACCAAATGGGCAACCGTTAAATCCTAAATATTGCAAAGACGCTGTAAAACATGGAGGCGGAAGGTTTTTTGCTGGTCGTCGACTGAATAAGCCGGCGTCTACCGTTCTTTTGCAATTTGTTCTTTTGCTAATTTTTAAACCTAACGGATTTAGTATTTGACCAGAGAATGCTGTAGCATCATTTTTGGATGAATATGAACAATATCGGCTAATGTTTTGGTATAGCCCCCTTATAGCGGTACCTTCCGATCTTCGGTATTTCGGATATTTAAGCCACATTTTCCTACTAAATTAGCTGTAATTTGGTACATAGGGTTCTTAGTGGTCACAAAACATATCCACCAAAAATCGTGGACCTGGGTCCACGTTTGGGTATAGCCTCCATATAACGGTACCTTCCGATTTTCAGTATTTTGAGGATTTAAGCTAAATTTTCCGAAAACCGATTATTTCGCCTGCAATAATTAATAATTTAGTATCCTTTATGCCTAAAAGATGTGATTGTGTCATCCAGAATAGAGGATAAGCAACGAAATATTGATTTCAATAGTTTTTGTTATACTTGAAATAGGGGGGTGCTTTAGTTTTGTCCGCTTATATTTGCGACCTAAAATATTTTGTGAATTTTAACTTTTGTTTATTAAATTCTTAATTCCTTATTTTTGTATTTTCCAATTATAAAGATATAAATAAATAAAAAGAAAAATAAAATATAAATTTATAATTTAGTTTTCATAAAAAAATTATCATTTCAAAAAAACTTACTGAGGGGGTGCTTTAGTTTTGGCCGATACTGTATATACGGGCATGTGGCGATCTTGTATCACCCCTCTTCTCAACCTAACCAAACCTAACCTAATTAAAAAAAGAAAACTATATTCACTAAACTGATTTCCTCGGCACTGAACTGTTCCATGTGCCTTTGCAAAATTTCATTTGAGATCTATTCATTGATTTACCTACGATGTTGGCCGGACTTCGGACAGAAATTTAAAACGTTAGTCTATTGACAAAATCGTCATGTGACCAATAGTGCACATGATAACTCTCGAATTGAGAAGCCAATTTGGTTAAAAATATTGCACATCATAATATTTCAAATATGGACTACATCGATCCACTTTATCGGGTACCGCCCACACAAAAATTCAAAATTTTTGGCACAGATTAAACTGCACTTGCACATTTCCCGGATTGTTTTTTTTTTCATAGAATGCAGTTTTGAGCCACAGCAGGTTATGCTCGTGCACCCTTTTTCGACGGTACAATTTTTTTGGGGGCTAGCCCATACTTCCTGACATAATGTCGCAAAAGCTCTAGACGAGCACGAAAACTTACCAATTGAGTGTCCGATTTGGCCGAAAAATTGCATATCGTAAAATGTCTTCCAAACGTACATATTTATATCAAGTTTCTAGAAGCTCTATATTAGAAAACGTCTTCGGGTGCATCCCTCACAAAAGTTCACCATTTTTGCTTAAGGGCTGTTCTAGGATTTTTACCGAAAGTACTTCTTATTGGCCCGTTTACAGTATCTGTATCGGTAAATCAGTTAATAAAAAAATTTCCAATAATCACATTTATACAAATTCTAAAATTAAGCGGCTATCAAGCAACGTACTCGTATGTGATCTTTTAGAAAGGTTAATTCAAAGATTAACACTTCATTAAAATTAACATATGGTTGGAGGTTTAAATAGCCAGGTGAACATTAGTTGATCAAATACTTATTATTTGTCTACATTGGGATTTTCATATGAACACATTGATGTTATTTCTGGGTTTTATGAAAAGGCTTTTGTCGGAACTCACCGAGGGTAGTAACATGTTTACCCTCTTGTGTCCGTTTTAGTTTTTTCCTTCTGTTTTGTTGTATTTGTTCCTTTTTTATTAATTAATCTTTTTCCCTTAGTATTAAGTACACAACCCGTAGAATTAAGAAACTCTTTAATCAGCCCCGGGAACAAGGGCGTTATGCATTTACATATGTAACAACCTCTGTAGACTTCACTATTCATGTTAAATCCTGATGCTGTAGACGCTTTCATTATTTTCATTATTATGTATAAAAATCTCAATTATTGTTATTTAATAGTCTCAATAAACTAACTTATAGCACAGTTACAATACAGCTTTTTGCCGGGTTAACCAACAACAACAGTGTTTTGTATGGATTTTCTAATAATGCTTGTAAGCTCCTTATGTCTTATCTAACGAACAGAAAGCAGGTTGTATGTGCTGGTGGGAGGTATAGTGGCATTCTTCCGGTTAAAAGTGGAGTACCCCAAGGATCGGTGTTGGGTCCACTTTTGTTTATACTGTTCATTAATGACCTATTTCCCAAGCTGCAGAGTTGGTGCATGCCGTTTGCATATGCGGACGATATTAACTTGCTTTTTGTTGGTGAGGTCAGATTTTTACCAGTTCTTCAATCAAAAATTGATCTGGTTATGTCAGTTTTGTACTCTTGGATGTCAGATAACAATTTGAACATCAATCCGTCAAAGACTAAAGCCCTGTGTTTCTCCACTGTTCCGGTTCATGATCTGACATATAGCAACACAATTATTGAGTTTGTACATGAAGTGAGCATTCTAGGCATCTTGTTGGATGATAAACTTAGCTTTAACCGTCATGTTGATATGGTAGTCTCAAGAATAAATTTTTCTTTAAGATGTCTTTATGCCACAGATCTATATTTGCCCATGAGTGTTAGATATCGTCTGGCTCATAGTCTAGTTCTGCCTACTGTTTTGTACTGCTTGGAGGTTTACACTGGTGCAGGTCAGGGAATTATTGACTTGATTACGCTCGCAATTAATAGAGTAGTTCGCTATGTTTACGGCGTTAATAGGCGTGATCACATTACGCCATATACCATTAAATTTCTAGGGACCTCTTTTCCAAATTTTATAAAACTTCGATTACTGGTGTTTTTCTATAAGTTGGTTCGTAACCAATGTCCTACTTTTTTATTGTCTTTGTTCAACTTCTCCACTTTTACAAGAAGGAGCCAATTGAATATTTCTAGTGCTATTTTTTTAATGGATAGTTCATTCCAAGTAAGAGTAGCGCGGATATATAATATTTTGCCCAACAATTTAAAAGTATTTAATATATCACCAGCTTCTTTCTCAAGACATCTTCTGCAACACCTACTCTGACGCTCAGATACTTTCTCTTTCCATCGTTTGATGAACGCCAAATTGTTTTTTTTTATTATTTTAGTGAACTCACTGTTTTTAACTGTCAGTTCAAATATGAAGGGTTATAACCTTATTATTATCTATAGTTTATTTTTTAACATTTTTTTTAAACTTTTCTTACATTTGAGTAGTGGGAATATAAATATTTGTATTTTTTTTAGCCTTATGGCTTGGAGTATTTGTAATTATAGGATTATATCATATACCTAGTTTTATATGCACTCTGAGTAGTGATAACATACACATATGTAATATAATGTAATTCATTTAAATTGGCCCGATGGCTTAGAATTATTATAAAGTTGATAAATAAATAAAAATAAATAAATAACCCACTTCATGAGGATTTATTTGCTTAATCTGCTCAAATCTGACCAGATTTGCCATACAAAAATTAAATCCTCTCATGGCTGGGTTTATTTTAAATCCGGCACAAATCCACCAAAAATACAGTGTTGTATTCGGTATTTGTGCAAAAAAATCCAACTCTACTCAAAAAGTACCAAAAGTTGCAAAGGTTTTTGCAACAGAGTTTGTCGTGTTTTACACGTTTACGTTTGGTCGCATGAGATTTTATGGAGTTAATAAATCTAAAGTTATTTGGAAATCATAAAATTATTTTTTTTTTTTCATTAGACACTTTTTTAACAAAAAGTACTATTGATACCATGATACAAAAATGTATCCCTGTGTGTAAAATATACCAATATGATATCTCATACGAGAAGTTGTAAAACTGTAACACACGACTTTATTAGTTATTTTGTATGTATACGTAAACAAACATCAGCTGACAGTTTATATCCTCGAAAAGCTAAGTGTAACCAGCAAAGATTAACCCACTGGATCCATTAAACCCAGTGGGTTAGCCTTCAATAGTGTAACCGGGGTATTAAATTATTGGCCTAAAAAATCAGTTTGACCACCTATAAGGGCTCTTAAATTTCGTCCTGGTCCGATCTTTGCACATCGTAATTGTTCTTGGTGTTACCGTTTTTATTTGAATTCACCAAACGAAATGCAACAATAGACATTGTAAAAAAAATATTTAAAATTTTAATAAAATACGAAATGCAACAATAGACATTGTAAAAAAATTATTTAAAATTTTAATAAAATACACAAATCAGTTTAGAGGTAATGTCATAAAAATATGAATCCAAAACTCAAAACATTATGAGAACTTTTTTATATTTGACCACAGTCAACAACATTATTGGTAACGATTCAAAGCTATACTGGTCTTCTTTGATTAGGAAGTACATTATTTAATAAACCTAGTAGAATCAGAGAACTTTAGAATTAGGACAAAACCTACAACTTTGCGTGTTGCGTGTGCGTTAAAAAAACAAAATACATGGATTTCAATTTGAAATATGTACATGTATTTTGATTTCGTTTTCTCGAACGCACACGCTAAGTTATAGGTTTTGTCCTTACAATAAACATTTCAAAATATGAAAATTGATGTTTGACCATTAACTCAAATATTGATTTTATACTCAAACGATACACCTTTATTATCAGACATTTTTCTTGGCATATTTTAAACAGATATCCGCAAAAAATCGTTCTTTCTTTATAGGTATTAGTCAATTTAATTTAAGTGACCCCAACCAAACTTGGAATATTTGTCATTGCAATAAAAAAAACTAAAAAATGGAAACCAGGGATGGGTTAGCGCCTTTTGCCATTGTTGTTTGATCTCCTACCTCGGACATTCATTTTGGTATAAATAAAGATGGTACTGCCGAGATTAGTTCGATGTGTTACAAATTTGTTGCCCAAAACCAACTTATAGCTGTGTTGGGTATAAAAATTAACAGGATTGGACAAAGAGCCATAACTCGGTATAAAAAAGTAAAGAGAAGTGATTTGTTTGGTTGTATTAATAGTAGAAATTGTATGTCATTTGCCTTTGCTGATGATATACAGGTTTTGTTTAAAGGGGAATATGTTTTTATGGATGTTTTGCAGTCTTCTATTGATTTTAATATTAATATGTTAGTCACGTGGTTGTCCAACAATGGGCTCTCAATAAATGCTAGTAAGACTAAGGCTATGTTTTTTGGCAACTTCCAAGAGAGTTCTATAAATGTTTCCATCTATAGGGAGTCTATAGATGTTGTAAGCTCGATGAAGTGTCTTGGTTTGTTGCTTGATAGTGGTTTGGAGTTTGATCTGCATGTTAATTGTTTAGTTTCCAAGGTAAACTTTATTTTAAGAAAGTTGTACTGTTTGGATATTGTCCTACCTAAGAAAATTAGGATACAGGTAGTACATGCATTGACAATGCCACATTTTTTGTATTGTATTGAGGTTGTTGGTGGAAGTTGTGGCAAAGTTTTGCGTAAGCTTAAGCTATTGTTTAATAGGGTCATGCGCTATGTTTTTGTGCTTAAACGTCGTGATCATATTTCTTCGTATGTAGAAGAATTTCTTGGTAGTTCGTTTGATGTTTTTCTGAATATTAGGTGCATGTTGTTTTTCTTTAAGGTGATACAAATCCAAGCCCCTTCCTCTGTTTTAGAGTTATTTGTTTTTAGTAGATCGGAGAGGAATAAACAAATTCATTTACCGCGTTTGACGCCTTTTTTGGAAAAATCCTTTTTGGTACGGGTTGCCCGTGTGTTCAATGGTTTACCGCAAGATCTTAAGACCTTCAGTGGCTCCTTAATCCGTTATAAAATGAAGTTATTTGAACATTTCAATCGGAGTGATTTTGAAGATTAATAATTTTTCGACTAGTACAAATTTTTGTTATGATTGTTTATGTCCCTTATTTCTAATATTGCTTAGCTGATTACTAAACAGATCTTCATATTTTCTTTAATTACATCCTGTTAATGAATTTTAAGACTATCAAATTAAATTTATTGTTAGATTTAAGCTTTTGGAGTAGCGTATGTTTTGTAGCTTTTGGAACCGCTCTTGGCCCTATGGGCTAGGTTCCCATTTATGAAAATAAATTGAATTGAATTGAAAGTAAATGGATACTGGTCAGGAATTTTACCGATTGTCTTCTCTTTTAACCTAGTTGAATTTATTATGTTAAGAAATGTTTCGTTGTGGGTATGTGTTTACTTTATTATTACACCTTGCACATAGCCGTTGTATTTGTCTTAAAGCAATATTCCAGTCTGATTAACTACATTAGATACAGCAGCGTTCCCATATGAACCAACTAGTTCAATTGAACATTTCATTGAAAAGAGCGTATGAACTAGATCAGTCGATATAGTTCATTATAGTTCAATAGCTCACTGAGTGCCGACAGAAAGATCCACGAAGAACGATCAACGAACGAACGATTCAAAATCTAGTTCACCATGTCATTCACATATGAATAAACCCAGCAAACCAATCGTACCGACATCGTAACGAAATCGGAACGAAATTCGGACGATACGTCCGATATCTGATCCGAAATCGTAACGATATCTTAACGAAAGTTGTATGAAGTGGTTGACATAATTTCGGAACGAAATGTCGGAGCGACATCGGATCGATTTCGGTCCGATTTCGTAACGAAATCTGAAGAAAATCCTTGGGAAATTCGGAAAGGAAATTTCTTTCCGACATTCGTTCCGAAATCGGAACGAAATCGGTACAAAATCTGAACTATTTCCGCTCCGAAAAATCGTTTAGAAATCGGAACGAAATCTGAACGACGTTGCTTCCGAAATTGTTCAGACTTGTCGGACATCCGACATTTGGTTTGCTGGGAAGTGACGCCGACTTCTGTGCTAAGTGAGGCCTTCGTAATTTAATGAGTTTTGTTAATTTTTTAACCAATGTGTTGACCATACTTTGCACATCGTGAAATTTCTACAAGACTTATATGAGGTCCCAATATGGACTCAATCGGTCTACTCCTTCGCGTACCTCCCACACAAAATTTCGGAAAAGTTCAGTTTAGGACCTGCTCTCGAATCGCTTTGATTTTTGCTGTAGCAACTTGTATTCACTACCCCCATACGACGGTATAAGTTTCATCAGGGGCAAGTCCATACTTCCTGAGAAAATAGCCTGAAAGGTACAAAATCCCCTATGACACCGTGTATAGTGGTTGGACCGCAAGATAACTCTCGAACGGATCTGCCGTACTCGCGATTTCTCATAGACGTAACAATCGATTTGGTCCAAACTTTGGATCTCTAAATATTGTCGAATCTTAGTTTATTCTCAAATTTGGGCCCTATCTGTGCAATCCTTGTGGTACCGCCCACACAAATGTTCAACATTTTTGTGTGGTTCGAGGATCCTTTGGACATTTTTATCGAAGGTTTTCCTGGTGGCCCTGTTTACAGCGATATTATGTTTTTCGTAGGCTAGTATGATAAAAAAGCCCTATTTATCGATATCCCCGCAAATTTTTTGAAAACCCCCTAAATACATAAGTTTTTTGGGAAAAAAGTATTTCAATCCACACATGTTGAGGGTATATCTCTGTCGGCAAAGCCGTCTGACACTTTTTAATTGTTCTAAACTTAATGCAAACTTTATGAGTGGAATAAAAATATCTAAATGTAATATTTTTGTAGTTTAATTATACTATTCTAATGTTTGTTCCTATTTGGTGTATGTGTGTGTTTTCATCAGGTGAAGGATTAAGAGCCCGTGAGCGATTCTGATCCGAATGATTGAACTGGATAGTTAACTATGAACTAGATTACTGAACTAGTTCAGTTAAAAGAGCTGACCTATTGCACTAGATCTTTCAAATGAACTAGATTGTACAACTCTAATCCACATAAGAGTGATTTCATTGAAAAAATTGCATAAAATTAGGTGTTCTTAGATCGAATTCCCCACTACAGCAATTTCATGATATTACTCTACTATGGAACTCGATCTAGGGGCGCATAACTTCTTGCAATTTTTTCAATGAAGTCACTCTAGTGTTGACCGGAACTTATATAGCGACAACTTTCTTAAATTGTTCAGTTTTGAGAGAAACCGGAAATGATAGGGCTCTTTCCTCTTTGCCCACTGCCAAAAACTCAATAATGGCTTATGAAAGTTTTCAAGAAGCGACTACCGAGGTAAAGAATGTCAAAAATTCCATCACAATTTCTTGACACCTAGTTAAGTCTTAGCAATAAAACTTACCCATAATTCACTCTAATTTTCAGATTACATATTTTAGACTCTACGCGGAACGCTAACATTTGAGACAACAAAACACGATATTAATTATTTTTTAGCTGGCACTTATACAAATTGTTTTCTACATAGTTTATCTGGCAAGCAACCGATTTCCGTCTGGATTCAGCCAATTTGTAGTATCACATTCACATATTTAAGACATTACGCGAGAAACTAACTTGAGACACAATATACTAATTCGTATTGCAATAGCTTCTACAAAGATTTTCTGGCGAGATATCGATTTCCGTCTTGATTTACACATTTATAGTACCACTAGATGACAGAACTTAATTGTTTTTATCGGATAATGGATCAAAAATCAAAATCAGTTACGATTTTCCACCAAAAGCTCGAAAATCAACTGCAACTTCTTCTTTACAAATATTCACCATTCACTGTTAACACTACTTTATGCTATCAATTTACCCAGAGTGAAATTGCTGAGAAAATTGTGGATAACCCAACCTTTACACATGCCAGTCAGTGACAGTTCGAAAAAACCAATCCATACACAATTGGCCTGTTCCAGAAACTGCAAGAATCTACTTATTTTTACTACGAAAACAATTTTTCCTTTATGTTATCGGAAAAAATAGTAAAAATTAGTAGATTTTTGCAGTACTGGAACATACCAAATATTTTACTACCACAATTACATTTTTTGAATTGTCGACTCCACTGGCACTAGATTTTTCATGCCAGCAAAATTTTGAGCTGGCTGCCAATGATATGTCGAAAATGAAAAAAGAGTTGCCGAGACTATTTTTTAATCCATGTACATTTTTGTTTCTTTTAAGAATGCAAAGATTTAATGCATATTTTCAAAAAGATTAGGAAACACAAATAATACGTCTTGGCAGCTGCAATATATTAGTGGTTAGTAAAGACATAATTTTGATGTTTTTCATGCAAATATAGGTTGATAAATAATTACCCCTCTGGGATTATACAATATTGAAAGGCGGCAATACCAGATTCATGTGTAAACACACAAGAAAACTGCATGCCAGTCGAACACTTTTTCGGCATTTTCGAGTATAATACATGTACTCAATTGGCACCAATTTACTGGCATGTGTAACGGAAGTGTAACCCAGCGCTTATACATGCCAGCGACAGTTCGAAAAATTCAATACATACACAAGCTCTGTCTGGTTACCCTAAAATTTGTAACAATTTGTACCAATTGTTGCTGGAAGTCGTCTGTTAACACAAAAAACCAGCAAAAGAGAGCGATTCGAGAGAGACATTTTGACAGTTCTTTAACTGAGAGCTTGCAAATTCTTGCTGGACAAATTTCTTCTAGCAAGCACTTGCAAGCTCTTCTTCTTCCTGAAAACAATCAATCAGCCGTTTTTAGTTTTTTGTTGATTTATGTTTGTGAACATTAAAAACAATTTTATTGTGGAAATAACATAGTCTAATTGTATTGTTTTATGGAGAACAAATTTGTAAAGTGGAAAAATACTTTTTTGTTTTATTTTTAATAAAATACAACGTGTTTGCTTCCTTTGTTGGCGGACAAATTGTTCTGTTTTGGCAAG
Organism: Musca autumnalis; assembly: GCF_047663935.1. Classification (NCBI taxonomy): domain Eukaryota; kingdom Metazoa; phylum Arthropoda; class Insecta; order Diptera; family Muscidae; genus Musca; species Musca autumnalis. Next base: position 960,161 of record NW_027411755.1, on the reverse strand, counting down.
TCAGCTGATTGCTTGCTGGTTTTTGCTGGGAAGGTGTCTGTTTACTTTTTACAATTTTCTAGCAAAAGAGAATAAAAACCCTTTACTCTCTGAGAAAGTTCTTGCTGGACAATTCTTGCTGGGAAAGTAACCAGACAGACTTACAATTTTTTACTACACCAATTACCCAATGACGTTCTTAGGTCGAGTTCCCCATTACAGTAACTCTTAAAGCGTTTCTACACGGTATGTTTTTACATATTTGTGCATGCCAACTGTCACTTTTTACAAATCTGAATTTTGTACATATGGTGTGAACCATACAGAAATTTCAATGCATCAAAGTGTTATGTGTATACATATGTATATTTTTCGAATAGAACGCGCTCTATTCTCGTCTGTACAACCAAAGGTAAACAGCTGTTTTGTTTGTACGCGATATAAATAAAGAAAACAACAGAAAACGAATGAAAAATAAAATTTTGCCGTGCAGAAGGAATTACAAATGGGCGAAAAAAGTGACAGTTGCTATGCATGAATATGTAAAAAACATACCGTGTAGAAGCCCCATTATGTTACACGCTAAAACTTTCATACGAAACTTTCCCATAATTATGGGGTTCTTAGGTCGAGTTCCCCATTACATTAATTTCATAAAATTACTTTTGTATGGAACTCGATCTATGAACGCCAAAATAATGGGAAAGTTTCGAATGAAAGTTTTAGCGTGTAACATAAGAGTTACATTGAAGGAAAGGAAATTTTATCGGCAGTGAGCATGGTACAATTATAAAGGTAGATGCATCGGCGAATTGCTACAACAAAGCAACTTTTTTTTGTAATGTAAACTGTCAAAATTTTCGCCAATTTTCTTTTTATCGCTTGTGTTTGTCTATAAAGTGTAGACACGCTATCTCTTACTTAGGCCGCCATCAGACCATCTGCTTTTTCACATTTATGTTGTCACTTTGGGTATACTAATATACAGAACAGCTGATGTCATACATGCGAAAAAGCAGATGGTCTGATGGCGGCCTTACCGAATCATATGGTTTTTTGTTTTGATTTTTCATGGCGAATTCCTGGTTTTTTGACGTTTTAGATTCGATCAGCTGGGCTGAGGCATCTACCTTTGTAATTGTGCCATGCTTTGAAAGTAACTTCAATTTTTTTCCGAATGTTTACACATGCAAGTGTCAGTTCGAAAAAATTTAAGTTTCGACTATAATATGTATACACAACTGTCTGCAAGTTACTTGCATGTGTAATCATTGGGTAATTGGTGTAGTAAAAAATTGTGTATGTATTGAATTTTTCGAACTGTCACTGGCATGTATAAGCGCTGGGTTATCCACAATTTTCTTAGTCTGTGTTTATACACACAAATTTCTCGGGAAAGTAAATTGAGTTTTTGGGAGAGAGCGGAGAGGAAAGAGCTCCTTAATACTCTTTCCTACCACCTATTGCCTAAAAACTGAATTTACTTTCCCGTGTGTCTAAACACGGACTAAAGGGCTGTTTACACCATCTATCAATGTCATATGAGCTATCATTTCTTTCACCCATTCGACATTCTCTATGTTTGTCAAAATTGACGTCATCCATACAACTTTAAATTTGCGCGTTCATACCTACAAGTGTTATTTTCGTATGACATAACCTATAAATATAAAAACAGCTGTTTTTGTCATTGTTTATATTTATTGTTGAGTTGCAAATTTGCGCAAATTTTAATTTTGGTTGAAGGAAAATGAATATCTAACATGTTTGTTGTGGTAGAATAGGTTTTTGGGGTTATAGAGGCGTTCATGTTTTTGCCACAAAGCAATCATATCCAAGACTGCTTCTTTCGACCAATCGATCTGAAAATAACATTATAAACACCATTTTTTTAATTTTTTTAAATATTTAAATATGCATAACTTTCCATTTTCTTCTTTAAAAGATTTTGTTTTTCAGTTTGTTTTTGAGAATGCCAGAAAACAGCTGATAAATTTATGTTTACATACGAGAATGCCGTACCAAATAGAGCGCTCCCTAAATGAAAAATTTACATATGAGTTGCCAAATCATTTGATAGATGAAAATTTTCATGGTGGTCACACTATGTGTACAACATTCGCAGGTAGAAAATTTGACATCTCATACGACATTGATAGATGGTGTAAACAGCCCTTAAGTAATTTCACTCTGGTAAATTGATAGCATAAAGTAGTGTTAACAGTGAATGGTGAATATTTGTAAAGAAGAAGTTGCAGTTGATTTTCGAGCTTTTGGTGGAAAATCGTAACCATGGCCCAATTATAGGTCCTCCGGCAAAATCAGATGATTTCGATTTGAGCTGTCAAAATTCATATTTGTCATTTGAATTCGCTGTGAGGTATTGAAATGTCGAACTGTATAGAAACAGGTAGATGTATCTCGAAAAAAGAAAACAAATAAAGTTTATGTTGTACACGTAAAATGTCAACATTTGTTGTGTTTGTATGAGAATTTAATTTACAATAACTTATTTTAGCAGTTCAAGTTCGATCAGCTGGTATTTTCTGTTTCATCAAACAAAAATAACTACGGTAACAACTTTTTCTCGGAAAATGTTTTGTATGTATCTACCTGAACTGACAGAAAAGAAATTTGCCTCAAAATTTTTTTCGCCTCTGTTTATGAATTTTGACATTTAAAATCTTTGTTTTTCTTTGAATTCGCTTGCTGGAGGACCTATAATTGGGCCATGATCGTAACTGATTTTGATTTTTGGTCCATTATCCGATAAAAACAATTAAGTTCTGTCATCTAGTGGTACTATAAATGTGTAAATCAAGACGGAAATCTATATCTCGCCAGAAAATCTTTGTAGAAGCTATTGCAATACGAATTAGTATCTTGTGTCTCAAGTTAGTTTCTCGCGTAATGTCTTAAATATGTGAATGTGATACTACAAATTGGCTGAATCCAGACGGAAATCGGGTGCTTGCCAGATAATCTATGTAGAAAACAATTTGTATAAGTGTCAACTAAAAAAAAATTAATATCGTGTTTTGTTGTCTCAAATGTTAGCGTTCCGCGTAGAGTCTAAAATATGTAATCTGAAAATTAGAGTGTATTATGGGTAAGTTTTATTGCTAATGGGTACTTTACACGATATGTTTTTTGCATATGAGTTGTCACTTCTCCCATACAAAATGTATATGCAAAGTGACAACTCATATGTTAAAAACATATCGTGTAAAGTACCCATAACACTTATAGCCCGTTTCCGCGGTACGTCGTTCGTTCTCTATTCGTTGTTCGCAGCGTTGTCAGTATTGGGGATTTTTCCCCAAATTGGGGAATTTTTATTTGAAATGGGGAAAAAAATTTCGACTTGGGGAATTGGGAAAATTTTGAGGAAATCTGAAAAATATTTGGGGATTTTTGGGGAATTTCATTTTTGACTAATTAATTCAGATTATCTGTAGGAATTCTGTAACTCATATTTTGAGTTACCGACAAAAATTAGTAAAATTAAAACGCAAAATTATGAATGAAACGTTCGAATAAAAGTTGACAACATCCTTGCTATCGGTAGAATTCTACGACTACTATTTATTGGTCGTTAACTTACCGACAAATATCGTTAATTGTCGAAGTTATAAGCATTTTAAATTTACCGATTTTTGTCGGTAACCCGAAAAATGTGTTACAGAATTCCACTACTGGGACTCAAATCTTGTTCTATGAAAATTTAAAATGAAAACTTTTATAAAGGAAATAAATGTCAAATGAAGAATTTTATAAAGGAAATATTTTTCATATCAAATTTTCATAGAACAAGAATCCAGCCCCTGAACTTTTTTTATTTCTGAAAGTGAATAGTAGTAGCTCACGCGTGGCGCACAAATAACACGCGTCATATACTAACTGGTCACAGTTGTAATACCCAGCAAAAGTTTGCATCCGTTGAATCACTACAAGTGTACGGTATAAGTGCTTTTGGAGTACATATTTTTCTATGAATTCACTTATGAATTTTACAAGGGAGCGCGCAGCTAGGATGCACTCCATTTTGCTTCCACAGCACACAGCTAGTATGCACTCCATTTTCGATCCAAATCACAGCTTTTGATGTAGTGTTTTGGATTGAATTTTAATGCTTGGTTTACATTCGGCGTCGTTTCGTGATTTCGAAGGCGTTTCGTGATTTCGAGCGGAATCAAGCAAAATTTATCATGATTTCGCATACAAAAATAAAATCATCTCATTTCGTGACTTAAGCGAAATCAACATCGAAATCACAGTACACATGATATACAACCCTGTTATTGCCTAAAAAAGTACCAAAAGTTGCAACACTTTTCACGTGTCACAATAAACAAGGAAGATGGTCAATTGCTGCCACAAAAAATTTTAGTATCAAAATTTGTAAACAATGTTATATTAAATTACTTAAATTTACTTAAATTACTTTGTTACAATGCTATTTTTCATTGTGTTCTCGTACTTTTTTAATGGTAATGTTAGAAAAAAGAGCAAATTTTCAAAAATTCCTTCCCCATACAAATTTCTTAAAAAATACGGCAGCGGAAAAATGACATTGCAAAAAATCTAGCATAAATGTCAAAATCAACGTATCAGCTACCATATTGGGTGCCAATGAATATGCTTGCTGCTAGTTTCTACTATGTAAGCCAAAATTGTATGGCAGAAAACAGGAGAAGAGGGTGTTATTCGGCGCAATTTTTGTTTAATGCCCCGGTTACACTATTGAAGGTTAACCCACTGGGTTTAATAGATCCAGTGGGTTAATCTTTGCTGGTTACACTTAGCTTTTCGAGGATATAAACTGTCAGCTGATGTTTGTTTACGTATACATACAAAATAACTAATAAAGTCGTGTGTTACACTTTTACAAATATCGTCCCCTCTTTGCTCATATTGGTACATTTTACACACAGGGATACATTTTTGTATCATGGTATCGATCGTACTTTTTGTTAAAAAAGTGTCTAATAAAAAAAATATAATTTTATGATTTCCAAATAACTTTAGATTTATTAACTCCATAAAATCTCATGCGACCAATCGTAAACGTGTAAAACACGACAAACTCTGTTACAAAAACAGTTGCAACTTTTGGTACTTTTTGAGTAGAGTTGGATTTTTTTGCACAAATACCGAATACAACACTGTATTTTTGGCGGATTTGTGCCGGATTTAAAATAAACCCAGTCGTGAGAGGATTTAATTTTTGTATGGCAAATCTGGTCAGATTTGACCAGATTAAGCAATAAATCCGCATAAAGTGGGTTAAACCGGCAAAAAGCTGTAGTGTAACCGTGCTATAAAGAGAAGTGCAAGTCTTGCTAGATTTCGAAGTACGGGAACGCATTTTTAGCACTAAACAGGAAAACTACTGCAAGTACTAATATTGTGCAGGTTCTGAGCACAACTTTTATCTATCAAAATTTATTATTATGATATCTTACTAGGCGTTTACACTAGACAGTTTGTCTTCAAATACAACTCTGATTTACTAACACATACATAAATTTGTCGTTTGTCTCCCAGCTGTCTATCATTTTTTCACAGACAGTAGGGAAGACAAATTTTTGGCATTTTTGTAAAAATAAGTGAGATAATAATTGAAATGTGTTGAAAACAAAAGAACATGAACAAAAACAAAATATGTGAACGGAAAACAAAAAGAAATCGATGATTTTCATTCAAAATTTTACAATTGTTTTTGCAGTTGTCGGGACGCCTACGTCACACAGGCAAGTTGTGGGATTTTGACAATCAATACATGAAGTCAACTGTCCTGTCATTTGTAAACGCAGGGTTAACGATAAAATCATTTTTTTATTTTTCCATTTGTTAGTACTGTACACAATTAATACCATATATAGACAATTTTACGATAATTTTCCAAATAAAGTTGTAAAGTTCTATATTGTCGTATATTTTTGATGATTAATTCAATTTACAACAACTTCTTTTGAAAATTCGTGTTCGATCAGCTGCACATATACATCTACCTTGATCATTGTGATATGTTTGAAATCAACAAAATATAAGTGTAAACACCGGGGTGTATTTCAGGATTTCGTGAAATCCAGTGGATTTTGGAACGCAAGTGTAAACTTGGCATAAGGCACTCTACGGATTGCATGTTTAGTCAGTCTAAAGATGCAATAAAAATGCAAGCCATTGCGAAATATCCCAGAACAAATAAAATGCGTTTATTATTGCTGCATAAAACAATAATACAAAGAACTTTATTATATAAACACAAATTAAAAAAAGTTTCCATTAAATGCAATCACATTTGAGTTTACTTTCTCCGTTCTCCAAATAATCCAAGCGTATCTAATTTTGCTTCATCATCCTAAAGGTTTTTTATGTTGCCTTCCCATCACTAGTTCAGCTTTCGACATGGACTCCAACTGCACTCCACTCCATTAAAAATTTCCGTCTCGTGAATTATCGCAAAAATGTTCGCAACTTAAGTTTTTATTTCTTTATTTTATAACAATTTCTTAGAAATGTATTCACTCTCTCTTATTTTTAGAATAAATGTAGGGACCTCTAAAGCAACTGCTTATAAATTGTATCCAACGGAGTGCATTTTTCATAACTCCGTGTGGACTGCATCGAAGGATGTTGTGAAATCATAACTTCACATGCACAAATTCCAAAAATGTTTGCTGGGTACAAATATGCATTTTTTTAAAACTTACAAGCAATTTTACGCTGATATTTGCAGCAATTCACTGGGTCAACACAATTTTAGCTCTATAAGAACCTTTTTAGAACCAGTTGTCAACACAAAAATCTCAACGGATATTTACGAATCGTAAATTGGAGATGGTATTAAATATGCTTTCCGTTCCAACAAGTAATTCATAAGTAGAAAGAGTCTTTTCTATTTTGAACCATATTTAGAAATAAAATGCAGTACGAGTTACCAGAATAAATACTCATGTTTCCAACAAGTCCACTTGTTGTACAAATTTTGACCCACCTAAAGAAATGTTACAACTCTTTCATTATAAAAATTTATATGAATCCAATGGGACTGATGATTCTGAATCACTTGAAAGTGAAGTTTTTAATATCGTTAATTTAATTCATTTATAAGTATATAGAATACATTACAAGTTTAATGATATGAATTTCAATAGTAAAATAAAACTACTTTTGATTTTTATACCCTATACCACAATGTGGAAAAGGGTATAATAAGTTTGTTTTCCCAAAAATTCATGTAACGCCGCGAAATATTCGTCGTAGACCCCTCATGTGGTATACCAAACTTCATATCTCGACGAGATAAAGCGATTTAGCGATGTGTGTCCGTCCGTCCGTCCGTCCGTCTGTCCGTCCATTAAAAATTGTAATCAAGCTAGAGGCCGCAATTATGGACCGATTGTCACGAAATTTAGTATGGAGGTCGGGTTTGGACCAGAATAGAACTGATTAGTTTTTGGCGATGATCGTGAAATGTTAAAGGGATGAAATGGACCAAAAACAAAATTTTTGCTCGATTTTGTAGCCGCTCTGTAGGTCGCAATAATAGTCCGATCGGCGCGAAATTTTAAACGTAGTTTTGGTTTGAGATGAAGAAGTAGCGTGCAAGTCAACGGTATGATCGGATAATATTTAGCGGGTTAAATTGATCAAAACTTTTGTGTGAAAATTGGTAAAATTTCTAATGCACATCTTATAACAGCTAGCCCGGAAAGCTAGTGCACAGGGATAGTGGTATAGGGTATCACATGGTCGGCCCCGTCCGACTATAGTCTGTTCTTACTTGTTTATTTTGTAGTTATTTGTTGAAAAATGTTTGGGGATTTTTTTGAGGAAATTCAATAAAATCTGGGGAATTTTGGGGAAAAGTTTTGGACAAATTGGGGAAAAGAGGCCAAAAAATACTGACAACGCTGGTTGTTCGACCCATAACTACGAATAAATTACTTACAGTCAACCAAAAAAGTCTGCATACACCCTATAAATCTCGAGTTTTATGCCATGTTCATACCAGCATTTGAATCACGTCGTTCGTTCTCATAATTATGTACACGAATTAACCCGTTCATACGACATGGTACACACATGGTACACATGGATTTTAAAGAAAGTTTCAGCCAAAAGACAAGTAAAGTTAATTGATATGAACTGAGAAAGTATTTATCCTTCTTTCAAATATCTACTTAATATAAAATCCTATTATTTTTATTCATGTTTCCTATCTTTTCTCACAATTTTGGTGTTTTCAGTATATTTTCAAACTTTTCTATTTTAAAAATTAACGAGAAAATAACTTTTTGGTATACAGACTTTCCGGCAGGCATTTGATTTTTGTTTCTAAATTTGTACGTGAATTTGAAACGATGGACAAGAAATGCAAGTGCTATGCAATGAAAGAGAAGACACATGATCCGTTTCTTTTATTTTTGAAAATGGTAAAACCAGCAAAAGTAGTAAAATTTGTAAATTGCTCACATATGAATTGTATGGTGTCAGGAGTAAAGGAACGCTTTTCGAGTAAAAAGTGGCAAAACTAGAAGATTCTTGTACGTAAAGGAACAAAGCTAAAATTTGCTATGATTTGAATGTAACTAGTCGTTAAACCGTTTACTTTTCATTCGTATTTTGCAGTTTTTCTAAAAATGTTTGGGTTTCTAATATATTTTTAAATTTTGTATTTTTCCTGTCATAATTAATTTATTTTAATAAATTCTCTCATTTGTTAGAGATGGGACATATTTTATCGTCTTTCTGAGAGTAGTTTAAATCGAACAATGTACACAAATCGTTGTTCGTTCTCAAAATTTTGTATGGGAAATGAAGTAATTACATCGTAATTTGGGGTCGAACAACGAATAGAGAGCGAATTACCGTCAGTCTGAACAAGGCATTAAGGGTAAGGAAGCATTTTTATGAAAATCCAAGTACATAGTTCTATTTCATATCCCTAATAAACAATATTACATACATCAAAAATATAATCCATAATACGAATAACGGTAAATTCAATAAAAATTAAAAAATTAATAGGGAAAAAGTGTACATAGGTACACCCAATGAAATATTATGATTACCGTAAAATTAATGGAATAAGCCATGGTAGAATGATAAAAGGTAGTCTCATCTGTCAAATTTAGATAAATACAACCCTGTACGGCAGCGTGTCAAATACAGGACATGGTACAATAATACAGGTAGCATTATCATGCCAGCTGATGGTAACATAATGTGTCAGCTGCATTGAATTGATGTCAAATTTTGACACCTTATGTTACCAACAATTGCCGATGCGGCTACCTGTGTATTTGTACCATGATACAGGATAACAATAATACGGCATGACATTTCATAACAAAAACAAAACAGGTTTGTTTATTTCTTGAAGTGAATACATATACATATGTACATTTTTTCTGAAAATTAAAAAAAAGCTATACTAATATAATTTAATAATGCTCTCGATATTTTATTTATATAACTTCCTGATCATACACCTCGCGTGCGCAACGTGTAGAAATTCTTTACTAACAACAACGAATGATGCTGTATCATTATTTTTCGAAAAATTAAACAGGAATCAATAGAATTATGAAAATATATTGACAATTTGCAACGAATTATAGACCTCCACAGCGTAGCAACAATTACCGGTGAACAATACGCAGCAGAAGTAGCAACAAATACATTCAGAGCCATTCGCACATCTGGCTGGTCCCAAGTTCGTTATTTCACCATCAGGTATCCCACTTCTCCATTGACACAAACAGTCCTACTGTTTTTTTGTTAATCTAACTACGCTATTGTATCTACAGGGGAAAATAATGAATGCAGACAAGAACATCACCACCACAACAGCTAGATGAACAAAATCCTGTTTTCATCAGTTCAGATCTTGACATCCAAAATATCTAACAACCATCGATATCCGAACAAATGATTAAATACGGCCCAATGGATACCGCTGAACAACACGTCAATCCTGGACTGCTGATAACGAATCATTTATGATCCATGTATATTGAACTTGTTTATTCCTATGGCGGATTAATTTCATCCAACGAAAGCCATATCGAAATGAACTGTTATTTTTAGAATACACTGAATTGAAAAATGCAATTCCCATGCCACCTTAAAGATGAAAAAGATCTTAATTTTTATGTTTTTTTATAACTTTTATTAATAAATGCTTCTTGAGACATTAAAAATGTTACTCTTTTTAATCTATTATACTTATTTATGTTTTGGTTACGTTTGTTGTTGCAAATATGTATGTTCGTAGATTTCTGTTATCTGGTTCTGCAAACTGCTCTGGAGCGTCCATAAAGAATCAGGAGATAGGTCAGTTGATTTACCGGGGGAATTAAACAAATGCAAATTGAGTGTGGGCCCAATTATCATAAAGGGCATATGATGGTTATTGTGCCATCAATTTTAAATCGTCTGTCTTAACTGGGCTAAAACCACTGTACCTCTGTACTGCCTGTGCAACTGCATCAATGTGTCCACTATATGTTGGCAACACCCAAACAAGTACTTCAGTCTATCGACATATTGTTGCGATTCTTCTTCGTCTCCTCGTGAATATGGTTCATTGGTGTCATGAGGATCCACAATGGCAAGTTGGGAAGTTCAGATGGCGTCATATAGCATACCACAGACCGGCCTATAGCTTTATAAAATGTTCGTTCATCAACACCCCAAAAGCTGCGGGCAGCGACTTGAAGACCTTGCTGCTACTTCCGAGTCACCATTGTTGTTGTAGCAGCATAGGCACCTGCTGGCCGAAACGCTTTTGGTTTCGGGTCAATTCGGTACAATGAATCCGCTGCCGTATTATTGGTGATGGTTATGCCAGATGTGTTTTTGATTAAAACAAAAGTAGCACAACGTTATCGAAATAGCACCAATATCACGGAGCTTACCTCCCTGTCGATTTTGCGCAGCATAGACCTTGTTCGAATCATCACAGCAATAAGGAATCTTTTAACATATAGATGTAGAAAGAAAGCTAATACGGCGTTTATATTATAGTTTTTTGCAGGGTTAACCTTCTTTATGAAGATTTATTTGAAGTATATACAATGGAAATGACATTTGAAACCCAGACCCACTGGGTTAACCTTGTTATATATAAACGGCCTATAATTTTTAAACCGTTTCTAATTTAATAAAAAAAATCAAATGAAAGTTTAATAAATACTGACATTTGAAAACATGTACACACATACATACATATGTATGTACATAAATATTTTCTGTCAAATTCAATTTGACAATGAATGTACTTCAAATTCAAAATTTGAAAAAAAAAATTTAATCATACGGTAGCATGAAATTACCTTTCTTGTTGTACCATGGAATAAGCAATACAAATTTTATATTTTATTGCTTTGTCGAATGTCTCTGGTTGTCTATGATATATTTAAGACAAAATAGGAACATATTTGTGCTTTAATTGACGTTATTTAAGGTCAGACTTCGCGTATTGCTCGTTAAGGCGGACCCTTGCAGATTCCTTTGAGTTGAGTTGAGTTGTTTGAGTCTGGTAGTTTATGAAACCCCAGGAAATACAGTGGGACTAATTATTTTGAGATCCTAGAGCCCTTTGAAGTTGTTCTTATGGATAATATATGCTCCTGAGCTCCGCTAAATATGCAAATTCCAGAGTTTTACATAAATTTTATGGTTTTCACAGCATTCCAAGGGTCAAATTACAAGCAAGAACCTTGGAATAAAAGAAGTAAATTTTTTATTTATTTAAGTTATTTTCCAATATATTTCATAAATCATTGCCAAAAAAATCATTTGAAATTAATTTGTTTATATTTTTATATGCAGTCTTCAACAAAATCGTTCACGTCTCTTTCCTCGTATTTGAAATTCATACGTGATACCGATTTGTCGTATCAAAAAAATAAATATTTTAGAAAACCGTCCAGGGAATGATGATTGTGTTTCTTTCGATATTTTATGGATCTATGATGCTATAAAATAAAAAAATGTTAGTAGTATTTAATTTTTCATCATATAAAAAATGTAAACTACGCCTACGACATTTGAACGCATACGACTACGCCAACCGTAATAAGGGTGAATATAAAATTCATATTTGCAATGAATTCAGGGTTTTTTGAATTAGATTAGCAAAAGCACAACTCTCCTAATTCAACAACCGTGCATTTATTTATGGATTTTTAAGTGAATCGAGTCAAACGTTGTGTGGTGTTGTACTAATAAGCACATTTTTTGTCTGGTTTAGTACTGCGAGAATCTACTAATTTTTACTATGTTTTTCGATAACTTAATGGAAAAAATGTTATCGTAGTAAAAAATAGTAGCTTCTTGCAGTTTCTGGAACAGAGCATTTCTTTAAAATGTGCGAACATAATGTTTGTGTATAAAGTAATAGGAACGAATTTAAAAATTGTATGTTGATGTCCATTCGGAATAACTTTAGTTAGGGGTTTAACGAATATATCGCTACTTTCACTTATTCCTAATGATCGCTAGAAGTCGTATTTTGCATATTTAAAAAAAAATCAAAAAAATCAATTCGGATATTTTTCTCGATTATTATATATGGGTAAATCCTGCGTGACGAACGCTACATTTGTACGCGTTTTCGGGCAAAAATATTAACATTTTTTGAACTTTCCAAATAGATGCATTGAATCTATACATGGTATTTAATAGAATTTGAGAGCACTTTCAAATGCTATAAAAAATTTATTTTAACAAGTATAATTAGCGGAAAAAATTGATTATAAGTTATTGTGACGCACGCTACAAAAAGTGGAAGTAGCTTCCGACCTTGTGCTATGTTTTCATAATTTTTAGCAAATTTTGCATAATAAAGCACACAAAATGAAAATTTTAAAAGAAAGATGAATACAAGAGAATTCTAAAACAATTAATTTTTAGGCAAACAATTTTGTATTTTTTTTTCCAAAATCAGCGAACCTAAAGTGACGCACGCTACATTTTTTCCAGAATATAGTAAATAAAAACCAGTGTATTTATTTTAACGAAACAATGTATATTTCTTGTAAATAACGTTATTTAAGTCATATTTTATGTTCATAAATAAGTTTATCAATGCGTATATGTTTATAAATAAATTTTATAAATTTTATTATCTGACGTTAGTGCGATTTTGAGCGCATTTTTGTTATATGACGAAAAATAATGTTTGCTTTTAATTCCGGGAATGCTCTTAACGTTAGCCCATCTCTCCGAAAGAATTCCAGCTGATTTTTGTATATAACTACTGCTTATATATAAAATAAAAATACCATTTGTATTCATTTTTGCCAATTTAAAAAAAATCATGGGCATTATTAAGAACAATATTCTGAGCTTTTACCATTTTCCAATTTTTTTTCTTTACGACAGCTCCGATTCCGTCTACTGCACCCTTTCCGTGAGCAGTTGCAAAAAATTCCACTCAAATTTTTCTTTGAAAAAGGGTATACTACTTAAAATGAATTTGTTTTTAAATTGACTTGCACATCCATCAGAAAATAAACATAACTTTGAAATATCATTTCATTTTTTAAGTTTCTTAACAATTAACTGAACTCAAATCGGTACGAAAACAGAATAAAACAAAAATATAATACAAGAGAAAGTGAAAACAGAATTAAAAGGCAACATTTTTGTTTTTATTTTTTGGGAGAACTCAAATCGTGACGAACGCTACAGAAATTAATGCACTGTAATTTTTTTATTTTTTATTATTGTAGATTTTTTTTCTATTTCCTTTAAAGCAGGATATTAATTTAATTTAAAGTTATAGATGAATTAAAAAAAAAGAAATTTCTGCCCACAGTATAAAAAAAACATAATTTTTCGTGACGAACGCTACACCACTTGGATCTGTCTTTTCATACCTAATTTCACCTTTTCCAAAATAGTAAAAGATAATATTTTCTGTCAAAATCTAAGAAAATTGAGTGAATAACAATATAGCTTTTGAGTTTACCACTTATGTTAACACTAAAGTAATAATATGAACATGTAAAAAATGTACAATTTTTGTATAAAATTAAAAAACCTGAGGTAGGATAGAATTTTGTAATAATTTTTGTGTTAATAATGATAGAAAAAAGTTTTTAACATATTTCTAAAATTAGATATCCAGTCTAATCTTCTGTGAAAAAATAAATTAATTTGGATAAAATAAAAAAAATTTTGGCTGGTAGACTGTTTCTGGGATTTGCCCATATTTCTACGTGTTATTACATGTCGTCACCACAAAATTCCGAAGACGTATCTTAAAAAATAAAATTCGTTTTTTGATTGAATCTAATGGGTCGATTACGTATTGCGAGGCGAGTCATGTCGCGTCGTCTATCGTCTCTGTGACAAAATTTAAAAAGTGCACTACGTAAAGCGATAAAAAAACGTCGATATCGGTGATGTAGCGGAGCGTTTTTAGTTTTGATTTCAATAAATTAGAAAAAAATATCCGAACAAGTTGTACACAAAAGTTATAGTTTTCTAAAATAATAAGCTCAGTGGAACTATTTTTTGATGATAGTGAATAAGATATAATCCTTTAGAATTGCCATCAGTATTGTGCGTTTGTTTGGTTTCCAACATTCATCAAAATAATTGTTATTTTTTTAGATCAACAGCAATACAACCACTACTTAAAGTGTGTGCTGCTTTAATGTTTTTTGCAGAAGGAAGCTTTCAAAAAGCTCATGACAATGACTTTAACCTCTGGATGGCTCAATCCACATTGTCAAAGGTATTAAGCGAAGTTCTGGATTTAATAGAGGAAAAACTGTGTACAATTTGGATTGTTTCCAAATTCACAGAAGAGGAAAAGCTTCAAAATAAAAATTATTTTTATTCAAAAACAAATTTCCCGGGCGTTGTCGGAGCATATACGGAACACACGTACATATAATGGGATGTTCGCCATTTATATCTGAATAGAAAAGTTTTTAGTTTAAACGTTTAGTTAGCAAGTACAATTTCTACTTCGTTTTGAGGTTTTTCATTTTCTACCTCAGCAGATTGTACAATTTCACTATTATTATCATCCCATGTCTCGTAAATTCAGTAGATCGCACCTGCAGGATTTGAAACCATATTAATTTGTAGTAAGTCTGCTACCGCTTGCTCCACCGACGACAAAGATATTTCTTGTCTCCTGTAGCTGTAATGTTCTTATTTTAAGAAATTTTTTTCTTTTGTTTGGATTTAAAATGAGTCCATAATCTGTTCCATTCATCTGGTGTACGCACACAACTATTTAATTGCTCCACAACATCCTTCCTCACCTCATCAAAAGTGGCTTTAGTTTCGCCAAAAAGTCTGACTCCACGAGCTACGTTTTGGTGGGCTTCCATTTTTTCAAGCAGCATTTCAAATTGCTGTTTTGTAGTAATTTTTACCAATATAAGTACTGAAAACCCAAAAATCGTATATAATATTAAATAAATTCACTTAAAATAAATGAAAATGTGATCTACGTTTCATTTTTTCGTTTTTATTCGTTTGCAAAAGTGCACTGCAACAGCTAATTTGTTGTCGCCGGAAAATGAACTTTATGGCGACAGAATTTGACGTCGTCGGGCGACTTTTGCCATACGTAATGGAAAAATAGCAACTGGCAACGCGACACGACTCGCCTCGCAATACGGAATCGACCCATAAGACTAAAACTAAGGGGTCGATTATGGATAGCTTTGCCTACAGCAAATTTAGTAATATAATTTTCTATTTCTGCATTAAAATTTATACTTTTTTACAATTAAATTAATAGCTAAAGGTTCAAAACACTGATTTTGATTGAATTTGACAAATTTTAATTGCATGATTTTCTCTTCTGGCAACGCAACTACAGTTGAGTTGCTATCCATAATGGACCCCTAAAACACATGCCGTTGCAATATTTCAAGCTTCTACGTTCAAATAAATGACGATCCTATTCAAGAAAAGGCATTTCGGAAAATGGAATAGCATTGCAATAATTTGGCATATAAGTAAAAAAATCTTCTAATTTTTACTATTTTATTCGATAATATAAAGGAAAATTTTTTATCGGAGTAAATAATTGTAGATTCTTGCAGGTTCTGGAACAGGCATATAATATCGATTTGTCGCATCAAAAAACAAATGGTCTTTTTAAGCCAAGAAAACCGTCCTCGGAATGATGAAATTGTTTCATTCGATATTTTATGGATCAAGATGCTAAAAATTACAACTATTGTCGTAGTATATAATGTTCCATCATACAAGAATTTGCAAAATCCGAAGTCTACTAATGACATATGTATTTTACAGTACGTTTTGTATGTTTTTATTAAGCAAACACATGCCGATTAAAACATCTGAAATATGAAATTTGGGGGACTTTTCCCACAAAATTCTCCCACAATTCAAGATAGAGAATGGCCGACTTCCGTATTGTCAGTTTGTATTCGTGCATTAAACTATGGTTTCTTAAATCGATTTCCCCACTACTGCAATTTCATAAAATTAATTAATTAAAATTAATACGAACTGCATTCAGAATGAGGGGAGATGGGAAATGGGAAAAAACTCCCGCAATGTACACCACTTTGAAGGCAAAACCTGAATGTTTTGCATTAAAGCCGAAATGCAATCAACATTTGAGTATCGTTTTGCTTCATTTCCGATATACAGTTCGAATTTTTTATTCTTTTATCAGAAACACAGAAATAAATAAATAATAAACCTTTTTACAAACGCTGATCTTTTTTCGGCTTTAAGTGTATTGTTAAAAAAAGTTATGTAGTTGAATTCGGCAAAATTTTGAATGAAAAGTATAAAAAAAAGTTCACAGCACCGTTGCTATCGGCAAGACTTAGCGGCGACTTTTTTGGTTGTTAAACTACTGAAAATTTTCGTTATTTACCGAAATTAAAAGGTTTTTAATTGTACCGATTTTGTCGGTAACCTGAAAAATAAAGTTACAGAATACCACTACATTTATGTATATTCATTTCTCTCAAATTTCTTAAAAAACACACATTATATACTTAATTTTCGTTAGCTCATTATTATTGTAAACGATTCTTTACACATTTCATCATTCTAATATTCAAAGTTTCTTGTTTTAGTAAAGCTTAGCTCTTATACATTGGGTACATATTTAAAAGGGGTTGAATACTTTCTCACTTCAAGTCACAATAACAAATGGGCTAAACATTTTAAGTATCGACTTAGATTACAAAAGAAACAAACAACTATATTCTCCACTCAAAGTGGCAAATTTAGTTCTTCCACCTTTTGTTTTCGTAGTCCCATTTGGATGACAGACCAGACACGGGATTGATTTCCAAATCGAGCATACGCTTCAATTGAGCCTTTTGGTGTTCTTCATCGAAGGTGACAGGTAATTCATCATAAACTACAAATAAGAAACAAGTATTAAAACTAATATTGACAAAAACAGTCCTCATTCTTACCGAAAAGATTCATGAAAATGGCTACCCAGATAGCGGCAGAGACAGCCAACAAGCCCATGCCCAAATGCAACTTCCATTCGCCGGATGGAGCCTTAAGTTCAGCCAAAGTTTGGCAGAAGCTAGCACGGTACAAAGCCTTCTTTTCTTCGACGCTCAACTTCTTCCAATCTCCCTTCTCCTTTTCACGCAAGTTGTTGATTTCGTTGGTTGGTTCACGGAAACGAACTGGGGGCATGGGATAGTCGACACGGTCAACATAGCAGGCAGTACCGTTCCAGCCATATCCAACAATTTCACGTTTGCCGATTTTGTCCAAGGTGTGGACAGAGGCTACGCTACCGACTTGAGAAGTACGGGGCAATTGAGCAGCCAATTGACGGCGCAGAGCCATGTTGAGAACGCGTAGAGCCATGGTAAAAGTATGTGATCTAAACCTAATAGAAAAAACAATTTTGTGAGCTTATTGTAGAAAATTTGTTCGCAAATACTTGTTAAAGATGACAGTGTGAGCAAAGACAACGAACAAACAACTTAGAGGTTATGTAACCCAACTATTAATTTTGGTATTTAGAAAACAAAATACACAAAATTATGATAATCCTTCAAAGGAAAGCTTTTCGTTTTGAATAAAAACATTCATTGTATTTTAAATTCATTGAAGAATATGTTCCCTTAATTTTCACATGTTTCAAATATCCTTTTGCTTGTTCTTTGACGAAAAAAATGTTACACAACGTCTAATGCAGTTACTTTTGCCCATACTTCGTAAACTAATAGATAAGAAGAAAAACTTATTTTCTCCGTTTTTATTAGCATCCACTGTTGAAAAATAAAAATTTAATTTTGCAAGTTTTAAATTTTACAATTTATTTTTTTTTAGAAAAAAAAAACACTTTTCAACTCACTTTTTCACTTGCCTGCAATCAGGAAAAAACCCACTGATACACAGATACTGTAAAAACGAGAACATATGAAATTGGGCCAGAGTTGTATTTCGCCAAAATCGAATAACCACGAATAACCATGGCACAATTACCAAGGTAGATGCATCAGCGAATTGCTACAACAAGCAACTTTTTGTGTAATTTTAAATGTCAAAATTTGTTAACAAGGCGAAAACCAAAACAATTCGCCTTTGCATATCGTCACCTGAAATGCCGAAAGACGTAACCCTCAAAGAGTTACGTTGAGGGCATGGCCCAATAACAGGTCCCCCAGCAAAATCAGATGATTTCGATTTGAGCTGTCAAAATTCATATTTGTCATTTGAATTCGCTGTGAGGTATAGAAACAGGTAGATGTATCTCGAAAAAAGAAAATAAATAAACTTAATGTTGTAGACGTAAAATGTCAACATTTTTTGTGTTATGTATGAGAATTTAATTTACAATAACTTATTTTAGCAGTTCAAGTTCAATCAGATGGTATTTTCTGTTTCGTCAAACAAAAATATCTCTTTTTCAACTTTTTCTCGGAAAATGTTTTGTATGTATCTACCTGAATTGACAGAAAAGAAATTCGCCTCAAACAATTGTTCGCTTCTGTTTATGAATTTTGACATTTAAAATCTTTGTTTTTCTATGAATTCGCTTGGTGGAGGACCTGTAATTGGGCCATGGTTGAGGGTTACGTCTTTGGGCATTTCATGTGACGATATGAACTTCGCGGCAAATTTATTTAACCAATCAAAACGCAGAATAATTGAGTTATATGTTTTTTGTTTTAATTGTTTTTGAAGTTTGAGTATTTATATCAAGCAAAAATGTATAAATAATTCACATTTGTATATTCTAAATAACTTTCGTATAAATGCAACGTTCAATAATAAAAGCTGGTGTTGATGGACTGAACATATACGTACACATTATTCACATTATTCTGGTATAAAAAAGGAACACCAAGCAAGTTTACAAATTACCCTCTTCTTTTCTCTATCAAAACATAACAGATAGAATATAAAAAGTCAAAGTTATAAAAAAACCATTTTTTTACATTATCATTTAAATTGACTACAAATAGGCTAAAAAAGTTAGTTTATAATCAGTTGAAAAGTAATCTAGCGATGCCATACTGACTACTTAGGCGCTCATCCCCTTGTAAAAGTAGTCAGTTGGCATAAAGGAAAATAATCGATAAAAAGTCAGTTATGTTTACAAAATAGCTAGTTTTAAGCTAACTTTAAATCAGTTTCAATCAGTCTTAAATTCTTTTACAATGACAATAGAACGTATAATAATGTGCGTATACTTAGTATTGTAATTGTTTTATTCTAAAGATCAGTAAAAAGTAAAAGCTACATGCTAGGGCAAAATCGACAACGAGTTATTTTTATCTTAGGCATAGTTTATGAAACTTTACTCGAAATCGTTCCTCTACTTCTGCTACAACAACAACATCACTTAAAACTAGTTTCTTTAAAAAGTTTGGAGACGAGTTTTGGAACAAGTCGAGTTTACGCACTATGCAAACAACTTTTTCTTTAAAAATTTAATTTTTTCTTTAATGAGCAGCATGGTACAATAATACAGGTAGCATTATCAAGCCAGCTGATGGTAACATAATGTGTCAATTGCATTGAACTGATGTCAAATTTTGACATCTTATGTTACCAACAATTGCCGATGCGGCTACCTGTGTATTTGTACCATGATGAGCAGTACAACTTTTACTACTTTTGCCGGCTTTTACCACTTTCAAAAGTAAAGGAACAGACTGTACCTATATAATTTTGAAGTTTTAGTCCATATTTATATTAGTCCCAATTTGTTGGTGAGAGAGGGTGTTGAGAGGTAAGGAAAATCCCAATTTACATTAGGCGAGTTTACTTGCGGCAATTGTCAGTTTGATGGAGAGAGAGGTGAGGTATATGGTAACCCTTTGCCTCTCAACACCCTCTCTCACCTACAAAATGACAATTGCCGCAAGTAAACTCGCCTAATGTAAATTGGGACTATGGACTTAGGCAATTTTCATTGCTGCAATTGTCAGTTTGAAGGCGATAGAGCTGAGGTATTTGGCAACCCTTTGCTCTCAACACCCTCTCTCACCGACAAACTGACAATTGTCGCAAGGAAAATTGCCTAATGTAAATATGGACTTATCCATGGTGCGTGGTGCCTTGGACTTATCGTTGGTGTTTTTATAGCAACCACTGCACTATGTGGCTCCTTGGTGACAAAATAAAAAAATTAGAAAAAATTATTTTAATACAATCCGATTATTTATTGCAATTAAAGAGTTTCAATTTTCACAACACAGAAAAGTTTACATTAGACCGATGGTGAGCAAAATACAAAAAGAGAATATTTAAGGGAGAAATATTATTTAATTTTTCTTGTTGTTTCATTACATATTTAAACAATTTTAAGCATTAATGTTGTCTAAAAATGAATTATTAAAGAATAATTACAAAAAATACTTAAACGCCCAAAAGTTGTAGAATTAATTAAATTAAGAGTATTTTACAGCATCCACCAGTGTAAGGCCGTACACACGGCTGCATTAGACTGGTTTTAACTCAAAGGGAAAAAATCGATGTCGTATTTTTTTATGCGGCACCCTCCTAAAATTTCTATTTATTTCAATGAATTTTAGGTCAGGGGTTTTTTAACCGATAACGATAGACAAAACTATATTGAATTTTTAAAATAATAACCGATACTATCGATAGTGTCATCTATTTCTTGCCAGCTCTAGTACACGACGGTACAAGAGATGAGTTGTATTCCTTTTTGTTAAATTTAGGGAAAATTTTTAGCTAATTGGCTAATTTTTTATTTTATTAATTAATATGTGTAAGAATTAAACTGTTGACAAATATATTAATAATGTTATTTATTAATACCAATAGAACGTTTTTTATTTCAATTTTTTAATAATTTTGGGTTTGCAATAATTTAGTTGACAAACTGTGAATTTCGTTTCGTTTTTTTTTATAAAAAATGTGCATACTTACATTTTTTGTTCATCTCACTTTGATTTCTTTAGTGAGCTATCTCACAAGAAAATTGACATTTATAATAGCATTTTTTTTTAAATTTATAATAGCTACTTTTCTCACGAACGTGAGTTTTGCTCACCTTTTTGTTGTTTATAATAAGGGAAGAGTGAGAACATAACAGCACTCACGTCGATATTATGTTAATAATTAGGTCTGTAGGGGAATTCTGTAACTCATTTTTCGAGTTACCGACAAAAATCGGTAAGTCCCAATTTACATTAGGCGAGTTTACTTGCGGCAATTGTCAGTTTGTAGGTGAGAGAGGGGGCTGAGAGGCAAAGGGTTACCATATGCCTCACCTCTCTCTCCATCAAACTGACAATTGCCGCAAGTATACTCGCCTAATGTAAATTGGGACTAAAATAATATCGGCAATTAACTAAAATTTTCGGTAAGAGTAACAGTAGGTGTGTTCGTTTACTCAACAATTTGTACAAGTTCAGTAACTTCTTGCAATCGGCTAAGGTCAAGGTAAATTTATAGAAGGTATATGCATGAATTACAACAACTAACAAATTTACAAAAACAACATGGTTGTTATTGAAAATTAATTGTCAAAGAAAATATTGAATAATAGTTTCGTTCCAAAAATTTTCTCAGGAAAACATAAATACATATTGAAAATCCTCCAAAATGGAACAAATTTGAATTACAATGTAAATATAAAGCATTCAGAACTGTCGTAGGTAATTTTTAGGAAGAGAAACAGTATTTTACGGTAACAAATTTCGATGTTTCAAATTACTTGAGTAGACCCTATTACATTTTGAAAATTAAATTTACAAAAAAAGTAAGAATACAGCTGATTGTCACTTCTACCTTCTATAAATATGCCTTGGCTAAGGTCTTTTGCATTGTACTGTAGAGTAGACGAACAACATCCAGTAACAATTTGTACAAATTTTGAGTAAGCGAACGCACATAATAAGGTAGGAGGCGAGTATGAGAAAACTCACGGTGAGATGATGTTCATAATTGGACTGAATATATGTGTTCGTTTACTCAAAATTTGTTCGCATTTTTACTGCATGGCACAATTACCAAGGTAGTGGTATCGTAAAATTTTGAATATGTAATGTCAAAATTTTATTATTTATTTATTTATTATTCATACATAGTAATGCAAAAAGTCTTTAAGACCAAAGTGCGCATTACAAATTAATACAAAATATCTTGCTGATTAATCCATGACTAAGATAACATTATACACATTGGGAAATTGCAACAAAAATATTTTTTTTATAAAGGGATTTGACTATTCATATTCGAACAGCTGGTGTGATACCACTACCTGGGTAATTGTGTCATGCTCTACAGTACAATGCAAAAGACCTTAGTCGAGTACAAGAAGATACTGGACTTTTACAAATTTGTACAAATTAAAAAAACCCTACTTGTGGAAATTTTTTTCAAATTTTTCCGAGAGGATAGCTGCTCCACACCTCGTTTATATTTGCCAAAATTTGGTGGTATTCCCAATAGATTTCCAGTTTTTGTCAAAAACTAACAAATATATAAATCGTTGATTTTTATTAAAAAATCTAAAATTGAAACATAATTTAAAATCACGTACATAATTCAATAGCTTATCAAATGAGCGTTTATAAATGTATTTTTGGGGTTACAAGCATAGCCAGGATTAACCACTCCGCATGGATTTTGTTTATTTAGTTGGCGATTGTAATCTTCAAAAAGTTCTGGGCAGACTCGGTACGGTTGATCATCACATGTTAGTGTGATTGGTGGAAGTGGAGGATATTGTCGTTTGTTACTATCGTATAAATTTGTTGGAAGCGTATACTTTGAGGGCCCAACAGTATCATCATTTGGCAACAAACGTTTGCAATCAATCGAATTTACATCGGTTTGTTGTGGCGATATAACTGCGTAGAGAGTTGACAACGATGGCACGCTTGGATGAAAATATCCTCGGCATCGTTCAGGTGGATTTGGTAAAGCGAAGTCATTGTTGCTGTAATCAAAATTGGACGTCACGGGTAAAATGTTTTGATTTATCTCAGATTGTGGAAACGTTTTTAAGGGTTCGTATTCTGGTTGAGATATTTGTTCATTGGTAGTGGTGAGTGATTTTGGAGCCAGATCATAGGTCGCAGATTTTGGGTCAACTAAATTCTTAGCATGTTCTTGGAATTGCGACGAAACATATATTATTGGTTGATACAATATTTGAGGAACTTTTGCCTTTGAAGTATCAACTGTTTCATCTACTGTTTTGCTTTTATTGTTTTCCGTTGTGTCTGGATCATACTGGAGTTGCGCATTAGTATGTTCAGTTGGATTGCCCGGTTCGCTAGACTGTGTTGTGTAACCATAAGATTCCTTTTTTTCTTCGCTTACAGGACCATAGTTGCTGCTACTGATACCATTGTTACCACTATAACTTGGTTGTACTGCTTGATTTGTATTGGCCTCATAAGAATTTTGTTGTTGATCTCCACCATATTTGTTGTTGGTATATGGTGGGACCTGATTATCTCCGGCATAGTTAACATCGCAATCTGGACATACACACCTCTGACAGTTTCCTCCAAATAATGGTTGGAAAGGTCGCCAGTTTTGAAGCGGTCGAAATGGTTGAAAAGGCCGAGGGAAATCGTTATTAGAATTGTCATTAGCCAATGTACCGTCCCCAGCATCGAATCTGCAATTATCAGTACATTCTCTGTCAGCAAAAAATCCATTTTTAAACAACTTTTTCCAAAAAGACCGCTGAGTGCGCTTGAGATCCTCTGTTGGGCCAACATTTGGAAATTCAGAATCGGCTAAAGCATAATACTCTGCTGGTTTTGCTCCATCTAAAGAAGTCCCGAACTGGATTAAATCCGAAGAGTCAGCTAACTGAATTTCAAATAATATTCCAAGTGATACTATTATATTCAAAAATCTCATTTCAAAAGTTTTCAACAACACTAGTCAACTTTACACTTTGAATATAGCTTTATAACTGATGCATGGAAACGCCACTAGTGTTGCATGGTTAGTTGTGTAGAATGACAATTCATCATAATTTGTAGTAAGCAATTTTATTGGAAATATTTAGGTCACCTTAAATATGCAAGTAAAAACTTTTAAATACTTACCTATTTACATTCATTGGTATGTACTCGTATATTTACAGACTGAACAAGAAAAAAGATGACCAACTAAATTTGAGGTACTTCAAATGTAAACATTCTTTGGAGTAATTTGTCATTGTGAGTGGTGAATACGTTAGACTGAGATCTCTTTTATCTTAGGTTACTTTTAATTTGAGGTATACCATTTGAGTAGTTCGCAAAACATGACGTATGTATTTGATATTATTTAAAAATTTTATTTCAATTGGAAACCCTAGAGTATATTTTGGCTTGATGCATCATAGTCTTAAAATGTTTACCAATTTTGTCTTTGTTGCCTGTCGGTTTTTCGTTTATTTGGCCAGACTTCTTCAAATTTTCTCCAACAGCAGCTATTTCGGGCACTATTTCCGTATTATGGTCCAGTGAAGTTTTCCGAGTCGAGGTAGCACAAACAACACACTTACTTATAAAACAGATACTTTGAATAGCAGGATAACACCCATATACTACCTGTTTACATAGATAACATTTTTATTTGTGAAAAATAGACGTCTGCCTCAATATACCAATCTCACTTTAGAGGAAGTAAACCAAAAATATGAAACGTATTGGTGTCGTCTGAAATTTTGGTAAAGTACCTTTAAAACATTTGCATTCCCTCTTGAATACAGAATTATTTTACGTAAAATACATTAAGTTTTTTTATCGTATAGTTTTAGCATATAATAGGTGGACATTGGTATATTGCGGATTAGATAAC
This sequence comes from Musca autumnalis, assembly GCF_047663935.1. Lineage (NCBI taxonomy): Eukaryota > Metazoa > Arthropoda > Insecta > Diptera > Muscidae > Musca > Musca autumnalis. Next base: position 934,892 of record NW_027411755.1, on the reverse strand, counting down.
ATACATACATATGTATGTACAAGGATGTAAGTTATACCTACGCACAGGTTTATTTAATGCTGCGATTACAAGAAATTCATGTTCAGCAACAGTGAGCAACAAAATTTCCCCGTTAATAACTTGGTGAACATGTCCGGAGAGTAATGAAGTATAAATAAAAAAGCAAAGAACTTTTGCTCCAGCGAAATGTTTAGTATTCATTCCGAAGACTTAGCTCAAACTGACAACGAACATGCATGTATTGTATTAATAATAGGTGTCATATTTTCTTATATTCGGTCAATTACCAGCTATTGGAAAATTTCACAATTAATTTCAAGTAAAAATAATTGCATATATGTTTGCGAGATCTGACATTTTATTAAGGTTTAATGCCCTCTTTGCACTTAAACGGATTTAATAAACCCACTGGGTTTCAAATGTCAATTCCATAGAGCAAACGTCAAATAAATCCTCATAAAGAAGGTTAAACCGACGAAAAGCTCTAGCTCTAGGAAAAAAACGGCCATAGTAATAACTTTATTATACATACATAGTACTTTAATTCGGCCCTTACACTCTGGGCAAGCGGGATAGCATTTGTAATAGTACATACATATTATAAAATTTTGAAGTTTCCCCTCATACCAATTGCGGATATTATTCGAATGTTCGGCACAACTTTCGAAAACGATATCACATTCGAAGAATTGGCAAATGTTTTTCGGGTGTACACAAGCACGTTGTTCTTTTGTTCGTCAAACATTTAAAAACGATATCATTTTCGAACATTTGGCGAATATTTTTTCTTCACAAGAAAAATTGTTTCGAGAAACATTTTTTACTTCGGAAATTTTTTACGTTTTAAAAAATAATTTTATGTACATAGTTCGTATAAAATTCCCATTTGCTTTTTTCAAATATTTTCGATATAAATGCTAGGTATAATATAAACAATAAGTGATGATAAACCCAACATATGGCTAGGTTACAAATACAAGACAACAATGTTTATAAACAGTTGCACACATTGAATCGCAAACATTAAGTCTGTCTGGTTACTTTCCCAGCAAGAATTGTCCAGCAAGAACTTTCTCAGAGAATAAGGGGTTTTTATTCTCTTTTGCTAGAAAATTTTAAAAAGTAAACAGACACCTTCCCAGCAAAAACCAGCAAGCAATCAGCTGACTTGCCAAAACAGAACAATTTGTCCGCCAACAAAGGAAGCAAACACTTTTTATTTTATTAAAAATAAAAAAGAAACTGAAACAAAAAAGTATTTTTCCACTTTACAAATTTGTTCTCCATAAAACAATACAATTAGACTATGTTATTTCCACAATAAAATTGTTTTTAATGTCCACAAACATAAATCAACAAAAAACTAAAAACAGCTAATTGATTGTTTTCAGGAAGAAGAAGAGCTTGCAAGTGATTGCTAGAAGAAATTCGTCCAGCAAGAATTTGCAAGCTCTCAGTGAAAGAAGTGTCAAAATGTCTCTCTCGAATCGCTCTCTTTTGCTGGTTTTTTGTGTTAACAGACGACTTCCAGCAACAATTGGTACAAATTGTTACAAATTTTAGGGTAACCAGACACAGCTATTACAAAGAAGAAAAAGGCACATAACAGAACTATCAAGAGACGTCAGATAAAGTTAAACATGTCATGTACGCCAAAAATGCTTTTTCGGCACTATAGTAAAAACTATCATCTTTCATTCGCTTATAATATTATTAACGATATTCGAAATCGAAGGTTTTCCTGCCACAAACTGAGCGACGAATGAATCGTTTTTAATTCGTTCTCGAGTGTAGTTTTCGAACAAAATATCCGCAAAACTATCGAAAAACATTCGAAAACGAATCGTTTGCGATAGCAATGGTATGGGGGGTTTTGTCAATGTATGTGGGAGTAATTTTAGCAGGATTGAAATCAAAATAGTTTTGATTTTGTAATTGAACCCCTTCCAATCCGATATTTTTTTCATGAAATCAATAAACAGTTTTTGAAAATAATATGCCTGTCTGCGTACTCGATAATTTGCAATAATTATTACAAATGTTTCGAATTTTGACAGTTGTATAAAGGAAAAGTTGATAAAAAAGTGTTTCAACAACATTTAGTAAGTAAAAAGACACACCTAATATTAGGTTTGTCCTCGTACTTACTAAATGTTGCTGAAACACTTTTTCTGCAACTTTTCCTTTATACAACTGTCAAAATTCGAAACATTTGTAATAATAGCTGTGTCTTTTTACGTGATAATTTGTAATAATTATTACTAATGTTGCAGATTTTGACAGTTGTATAAAGGAAAAGTTGCTGAAAAAATGTTTCAGCAACATTTAGTAAGTAAAAAGACACCCCTAATTATTACAAATTATCGAGTACGCAGACAGGCATATTTGGTGTATATTTTTACGTACTAAATGTTGCTGAAACAATTTCTTCGGCAACTTTTCCTTTATACAACTGTCAATTTTAGAAACATTTGTATAATTTGGTTTGTCTTTTTACTTACTAAATGTTGCTGAAACATTTTTTCAGAAACTTTTCCTTTATACAATTGTCAATTTTAGAAACATTTGTAATAATTATTACAAAATAAGTGTGTCTGCGTACTCGATAATTTGTAATAATTATTACAATAGGGGTGTCTTTTTACTTACTAAATGTTGCTGAAACATTTTTTTCAACAACTTTTCCTTTATACAACTGTCAAAATCTGCAACATTAGTAATAATTATTACTAATTATCACGTAAAAAGACACAACTATTGTTTCAAATTTTGACAGTTGTGTAAAGGAAAAGTTGCTGAAAAAATTGTTTCAGCAACATTTAGTAAGTAAATTTTACTTAGTAAAAAGACACACCAATTATCGAGTACGCAGACAGGCATATTTAGTGTGTCTTTTTACTTACTAAATGTTTCTGAAACAAAATTTTCAGCAACTTTTCCTTTATATAACTGTCAAGTTTTGAAACATTTGTAATAAATTGGTGTGTCTTTTTACTTACTATATGTTTCTGAAACAATTTTTTCAGAAACTTTTACTTTATACAACTGTCAAAATTCGAAACATTAGTAATAATTATTACAAATTATCGAGTACGCAGACAGGCATATTGTTTTAACGAAATTAAAATTTTTTGAAACCTCAACTAAAAATCGTGTTTCAGAAGAAAATTTATAATTTTGGGATTATGGATTGAAGGAACATCACACACGTTCACAAGGGGTTCATCGGCAGCATAAGTTTGGCAGTAAATGTATGGGTCGCATTACATTTACGAAAACCACTCGATTTCAAGTGTCAATTCCATTGCTCAAACGTTAAATGGAATCCAATGGATTTCAGCCCCCCTATTCAGTTACTTTTTTAACAACTTTACTCATTGTTTATTTTACAAAAATGTCATTTGTTTTGTAGTTGTTACAAAAACAAAAGACATTTTAACAACTTTTCAATCGATAAAAGTTACAGAATATGCCTACAGATGAGTTTTAATTTCACGTTTTCGCAAAGGAATTGACAATTAAAATCGAGTGGATTTCGAAAATGTAAACGTAGTACATATTACACTGCAAATATGACAACTATGCGCAAGGCAAATTCATATCAAAGACATAAATACAACAAGATAAGACATTTCTTTTGCTATCATTCTTCAGTGAATGGCTTTTGAATTTAACATAATGTTATGTTACGATATGGTGATATAACATTTTTTTCTTTTATACATTTTTACGTATTTAACCGAATTTACCGTTCCAATTGACATAGAATTGTTCTTGAATAGATCCTTGAATATATAAATTTCGTTTCTGATACCATTACATGAAATGTTCCTCCTTGGTTGCGATTTTGAATTAACTGCAACCTGTTAAGGGTAATGTTTCTATACAAAGTATCGTAAACATTTTTTTGTTGCATGCATTTTGTCAGGTCTTTATTACTTTATGTCTTTGTTCATATAAGGTATATGCATGAATTACAACAACTAACAAATTTACAAAAACAACATTGTTGTTATTGAAAATTAATTGTCAAAGATAAATTTCGAATAATAGGGTCGTTCGAAAACTTTTTTCAGGAAAAACAAATACATTTTGAAAATCATCTAAAATAGAACAAATTTGAATAAAAATGTAAATATAACGCATTCAGAACTCTCGTAGGTAATTTTTATTACAGGTTTATGATGAAAAGAAGTATTTTATGGTAGCAAATTTCGAAGTTTCAAATTTCACGAGTAGACCCTATTACATTTTGAAAACCAAATTTACAAAAAAAAAGTAAAAATACAGCTGATTGTCACTTCTACCTTCTATAAATGTGCCTTGACTATGCGTATGTGTAGAAAATTTTACACATCTCAAGACATTTCAATTGCTTCAAGTTCCACACTACTGCCATTTCATAAAATTACCCTAGTATGTCCCGGGTGACATTAAGAGTAACTTTACTAAAATTTTGACATGAAAGTAAAAGAAAATGTAAAATAAAACGGACTATTTGTTTCATACAAATATTGCAACAAAGCAAATACGAACAACTGAAACCGTGTACACTAGTTTCTTGAAATTATAGCTTTGTTCCAGAACTAAAAAGTTTTTACAATTTTTACGACTTTTACACATTTTACCCGAAAACCCGTTCCCGTACACAAAAAGTTGTAAAATTTCCACAAAAATGGCGCATATTTCAATGAAATTACTCTAGTCCGGCACATAAATGGTGCGAAAGAAAATTGTTTTAAAACTAATTTCGACTAATTCTGCTGTACTACAAAAAAAAATTGCATTTAATATTATAAGATATATTTTATTTGTTTTTTTTTTTATTTATTTATTCTTTTGTATGAAAATTCCAAAAGTGTTTATCAAATAATAATTTTATGATATTTTTCGTTTATTAATATTATAATTACTTTTATGTGTTATGTGTATAGTATTTTTTATTATTTTCTAGTACCCACAGGTGATCAGATAATCTCCAAGTTTCTCTACAACGGATGCGGCCTGTTGTGGTTGAACGGGGTCCTCATAGATGGAAACGATCACGGCTGCAAAATATAAAAAAATTTTACATTTATTACGCCAAAACTAGTAATTGTATTTTTAAAATGCCTAAAATAGTGTCGCGCCTTAAATAAATGGCCTACATCATTTAAGTATTTGTCTATACAAATATAATGTTGTTGACTTAATACACAAATAGATAAATGACTATAAATAGAAATGTTTGCAAAGCGAATAAGTGAATGCGTTGTGACAACAGCATCACAAAAAAAACTGTCATATACACGCAAAATAAATCAAACAAAAATTCCGTATAGAAAAATTGTTATACGAAGACTACTGTCACTACTAACCTTGGGTAGTTTTCATGCAATGTACTCCACTACGTCCAAACTTGGCGCGGACAACACGATCTGTACCGGACAAATAGATATATCTTTGGCCGGCCAGTGTTACACCATTGCTGGTTAGGAGTTCTGGCTTCTCAAATCCAGGAATGAGTTTTGAAAGTTCATCCTTTGTTACCTGAAATAAAAATATACATGTTATTAAAAAGGACCATTGACACTCAAATGTGTATATAAACATACGTATAGATATTTATACGGGGGGTGCAACACTCACGCATACACAATGTCTAACCACCCACCACCTACCTTCATTCGACCTACCCATTTTTAAACACAATACTAGTAACATAATTATGTGTGAGCGAGTGTAATCTACCACCGCCACACCACCACCCTTGAGAATCGGATAATTTTGTTTTTCTTGCAAAAATTTCAATGTCACTCAAATACGCCACAACTGACAACGACGCGACGACAGCGGCGGCGTTAACAAGTATAACAAGCAGACAATGGAACTTGCATTTGAGACAACTCCGTTTTCACTCACATTGTATCTTTTGCCCCTCTCTCCCCTATCTGTATCCACAAGGCGGCCATTTTGACAACAAGCAGCCGGTTTTTGGCAATACGAAAAGTCTACTATCAGCAGCAAATGCCTCGTCTCACTCAATTCCCATTTTACCATACATATATACCAACCAAAGAAGTAAAAATGGAATACATAAAATGGAATAAAGAGAACCAACCGAGTGCAGAATAATAGTGAAGAGCGAGAGACACGCGAAACATGGATAAAAAAGATTGCAAAAAAACGAAACGAAAGAAGCATACAAGATAGATAAGAAAAAATATACACGATGCCGGTTGAGCGTTATGAATATACAATGGGCGTGTGAAAGTGTGCTGTGCATATGTCAATCTATACATACTATATGTGTATAAAATTTACCACAAACTGCAAAATTTTTTAATCATTTTGCATATATCGGAAAAACGAAAGAATAATATTTTCCATTCACGACAATAATTTTTTTGGCAAACAGCCGCGTGTTCTGATCTGAATTTGACTAGTCAGCCTTGATAAAAATATGTGGGGGTTTGTGTATTCTAAAGATATAAAGCACGGCACCAGTGGCAAGATATAATAGATCAGCCCCCACCATGAGATGCAGTATCTTTAGTTGTCCTTTGTTCTCAGCAGCACCATCTGCTGCTCATTAGGGTGTACTTGTAGATAGCTATTACCAAATGCAGTAACATCCATCATCCCTTTTTTCAGCCATTAACAATCAAACTAATAGTGATCAATGTTATCGTCGAATCGTATTCACACATTTCCTATGTCTGTTCTCATGGCACATTTATTCTAAAAATACAACTTCTCCAAATGTTGCAGCTCTTGTGTATGTTTATATTTGACTTATTTTTAAAAATAAATAGTTGTGGTCAGTGCTAAGGCGTGAATCACAAATCTAATGATTCAACATGTCTTGGGTGGATATATTGCACTGGACGGATGGTTTATTTTTATAAAATTCCCAATTTGGAAATTTTTTCACAACCCCCATGAAGATTTCCTGATAAGTGGAATTGTGACCAACGCGTCGTGTCGTAAATTTAGAATTATGTATATGCACACACATGTTGAAAATATGGTAATAACATATTAAGATTATAGCAGGGAGGAAACAAATCCCACACTCGATGGCACTTATTGAAAAGGTTTATGGAGAATATGTTAGTTTAACTAAAAACTCCCAAATATAAGAAAATGCACAATCGTTGCATATTTGAATGCACGCACATATGTTAATACTTATTTATATACATACACATGTCTATATATAAATTGTTTATGTGTTTCTTCACGCTGGGGTGGATAAGTCGTGTTTGGTTGTGATTATCATAGCAATAACGAACAGCCTTTTACAGGAAATAATATATCAAATTTATTGTTTTCGACAGCCGATTGCGATAGAGCGGACACCGCCCTCTTCTCCTTATCATCGATTACGACCATATTAAGAAAATTAAAATTCTTGTGTCGTTCAAAAATCGTAAAAAAGACCTGTGCTTTTCCTGTTTCTTAAAGCGCCACAAGCTCTCCATCCGCTGAAGTTTGTCGCCATCGTTAAGAAAGGAAATGTAAAAGTAGGGAGCAAAATACACGAAGATAGATAGCTACTGTCGGTGGTGGTGGCAGCAATTGCGAGGATTTTCGTTTGTTGAAGGTGGAGAGTGTGACGTGCGTGAAGGGCGTTTGCTTTCAATTAGTTTCTTCTTAATACCAAATTTGAATTATTTCGTGATGATATATCGTATTGAACCAACACTGCGCTGACGACTGTCAATATAAGAATATCGACTCAAAATCAGAAGTGTGTATTAAGGAGTCACGCCCATATAGTATTTTACTTACAAACTATGTCTACTACTTACCTCGAAACCTTTAGAAGATGCCCAAACGTTTCCGTCATGACCGGCGATGCAGGCTTTGGTGACGCATTGCGAGGCCATCAATTGGTTGTCAACATAATCTTGCCAGCTCATATTTGATTTTTAGCGGTTAACTTCACTTGAAAACGGGGAAAACTACACGTTAACACTTATAATACAGCAAATAATCTCTAACTGCAAAAAAACAAGAAGAAAAATATATAAGAATCGTTGTTTCATTCGGGATTGATAATATATCAGTAGATTGTAGTTGAGAAAAACAATTCAAACATTTTTATTTTTACTTTCTTTTGTGCAATGCCAACGCAGCCGCTATCCAACTACTACTTTAATCAGCAAATAAATACTGCAAAAACAAAAACTACCGAAAACTTTTCCAGACTGCCGCACACACCAGTTCCACTCAAGCAACTGAAAACGAATATGTGAAAATGACATTCAACATCGAGCGCTTTTTCCACACTCTTTTTATCTACTCAACACCACTTTCATTCACTCAATGGATTCTCTTTGTCCGGTCGCTTCTCGACGTTGCGTGACTCAACACGGCTCTGCCGACAATCGACATGAATCAGAGTTTAAAATTTGAAATGGATGATTCAGACGGATTTAAGGATAAAAACTACTACAAAATTCCATACATTTCCATTTTATCCCCCATAAATTATTCTTTTGAACAATTTTTGGCAGGCATTTCTCTACCAATGACTTCGATTTTTCTTCATTTGTGCGAACATGTTTGCGAATACACACACACGTACAGAAAAATTTGCACAAAGTATGTGTATAACAATGCAAAAAAACGTTTGCGAATTTCTCTTTGTCTCATCCATTCTTCCCAATCGACGGACCTTAACAGTTTTTAAATAACACATAACCTAAATTTCATATATTAAAACTTACATTTATTTCGTTTCCAGAAATGGCACAGCACGGGATAATTTTGTTTAAAATATTCACTCCTTTTTGCTTTAAAAATGCTCAAACTCCAATCCTCTAATGTCTTCAACACGAACAGCACGAAGTGACTGACTACAACTGAGAAACGAGATTATCGACAACAGTATCGTGACGTATCTGGACGATACTCAAGAAAATTGTTTTTCGTAATTAGTTGGAAACGTATCGTAGCTTATCGGAATAACGAATATAACGTCACTTCATTAATCCTTACATTTGTGCACAGTGATTTTCACAGCTGCGTGTGCATACCCAGCAAAAAGTTTGCATCCGCGGATGCAGTTGAATCACAACAAGTGTACGGTACATTTTCCGTTGGAGTACATCTTTTCCTATGAATTTTACAAGAGAGTGCGCAGCTAGGATGCACTCCATTTTGCTTCCACAGCACACAGCTAGGATGCCCTCCATTATCGATCCAAACCACAGCTTTTGATGTAGTGTTTTGGATTGAATTTAAAGACACTCTTCGGATTGCATTTTTAATCAGTCTAAAAATACAATTAAAATGCAAGCGAAGTATCCCAAAATAAATAAAATTCATTTTTTATTTGTGTAAAACAAGAACACAATGAACTTTATTATATAAACACAAATTAAAAAAGTTTCCATTAAATTCGATCACATTTGAGCTTACTTCCTCCGCTCTCGATTTAATCCAAGCGCATCTGATTTTCTTTCATCATCCTAATGTTTTTATGTTGCCTTCCCATCACTAGTTCTGCTCACGACATGGACTCCAACTCCACTCCATTAAAAATTTCCGTCTCGTGAATTACCGCAAAAATGTTCGCAACTTAAGTTGTTATTTCTTTATTTTATAACTTATGCTATGTTTATATTTACGAAATCCACTCGATTTCATCTGTCAAATCCATAGGTTAAACGTCAAATGAAATCCAATGGATTTCAGATGCGATTTCATTTGACGTTTGAGCTATGGAATTGACAGATGAAATCGAGTGGATTTCGTAAATGTAAACTTAGCATAATTCTTCGAAATGTATACGCTCTTGCTTATCTTTTGAAGAAACGTGTAGGGATCAACCAACTGTTTTTTCTGTAGGGATCTCTACAGCAGCTGCTTATAAAATGTATCGAACGGAGTGCATTTTTCATAACTCTGTTGGACTACATCGAAAGATGTTGTGAAATCATAACTCCAATTGCACAACTTCCAACATTTTTTGCTGGGTGGGAGTTGAAACAAAAACATTGGCGCCAATATGTGAAAGAAAAACTTAATTGAAAGCAGTGGAAAAGTAACACAATTTTAAGTAAAATAAATAAAAAGATAAATAATAAATTAATAAAATAATTAATAAATGACGAAAACGCAATATTTATAGCATTTTTCGACAAAAAACAAACATTGGCCAACTGACAATCAATAGATGATTGAAAAACATCTGATCTAATACTAAATTGATACTCATGCTCCAAAATCCACTGGATTTTTACATGTTTGATAAGACGAATTTCTTTTGAAATTAAATTCGCTCACGTATTGCAAAAAAGAGACAACTAGAGACTCCCCAAATTACTGGCAATTAGTGTGACCGTTGTTGCCACAAAATTTACAAAAAAAAGTAAAAATACAGCTGATTGTCACTCCTACCTTATCTAAATGTGCCTTGGTTCATGGTACAATTTTTTTACACGTAGATGCAAGGCAAAGGTATATGCATGGTACAATAAAGTGGAGGTAGACCAGGTCAAAGACATAAATACAACTAAGACATGACAAAATGCATGCAACAAAAAAATGTTTACGAAACTTTGTATAGAAACATTACCCTTAACAGGTTGCAGTTAATTCAAAATCGCAACCAAGGAGGAACATTTCATGTAATGGTATCAGAAACGAAATTTATATATTCAAGGATCTATTCAAGAATAATTCCATGTCAATTGGATCGGTAAGTTCGGATAAATACGTAAAAATGTATAAAAGAAAAAAATGTTATATCCCCATATCGTGATATAACATTATGTTAAATTCAAAAGCCATTCACTGAAAAATGATAGCAAAAGAAATGTCTTATCTTGTTGTATTTATGTCTTTGACCAGGTATGAAAATCACTGAGAAATGTCACCCTGCAGCCATGGCTTAGGGGTAGTTTACACTATATGTAAATGTCACATGACATGAAATTTTCCATCATTATATAGTCGCTAATATGTGCAATATTAGGGATTTTCCTTACGCCATTTACTTTGTGCGTCCACACCAGCAAAAATGTAATAAAATTACGTCTCCACATTGCCTGCGTGGGTAGATATGGAATGTTTTTATTTCGTGTCATATGACATTTACATATAGTGTACCCTACCCCTTAAAACGACAAATGGCATGGTACAATAATAATGGTAGATGTACCTGCATAGCTATCCCGTATTACAAAAACATATGAAACTTAGAGCTTCACTTTTTATATGTTAAAAGTGCCATATAGTGTAAAAACATTTCTTTAGCTATGCTCCAGAATATTCTCGTTGGAAAAGTGTTCCAAAAATAGCAAAAGTTCTTCCCAAACTTATGACAGTGGAAAAATGTCATTCACTTTTTTCTACTTGACAAGTTTGGCTAATCTGACATCGTGATTGCTGGCAACCGATTTGCAGATAAATGTCAGCAGAATTTTTACAAAAATAGTAATTTTTACATTCCCGTACTTTTGGAACAAATTTAAATTAATATCAATATTTGATAAATCGTTCATTCGTAAGTTTTGCTAAAAAAAATCAACAATTTTATTTTGCCACGCGAATACACATTTTTTGTCCTTGTTTTCAATTTTAAGATATAGTGTTACAGCAGAAGTTTTTTGTTGGAACAATTCAGCGATACATCTACCTTTATGATTGCATAATGTCAAAAACAGTACAAAATGTCAACCCTTCTTTTGACAGATTAGGCCATAAAAAGAAAAAAATTGTAGCTGTTAGCTGTGGCCTACCTTTACTTTATTCTACCATGGGTATATGTATGAATTACAACAACTAAAGGGTTGTTTACACCATCTATCAATGTCGTATGAGATGTCAAATTTTCTACCTGCGAATGTTGTACACATAGTGTGACCACTATGAAAATTTTCATCTATCAAAATGATTTGGCAACTCATATGTACATTTTTCATTTAGGGAGCGCTCTATTTGATACGGCATTCTCGTATGTAAACATAAATTTATCAGCTGTTTTCTGGCATTCTCAAAAAATTGAAAAACAAAATCTTTTAAAAAAGAAAATGGAAAGTTATGTATATTTAAATATTTAGAAAAGTAAATAAAGGGTGTTTATAATATTATTTTCAGATCGATTGGTCGAAAGAAGCAGTCTTGGAAATGATTGCTTTGTGGCAAAAACATGAATGCCTATATAACCCCAAAACCTATTCTACCACAACAAACATGCTAGATATTCATTTTCCTTGAACCAAAATTAAAATCTGCCCAAATTTGCAACTCAACAAAAAAATGTAAACAATGACAAAAACAGCTGTTTTTATATTTTTAGGTTATGTCATACGAAAATAACACTTGTAGGTATGAACGCACAAATTGAAAGTTGTATGGATGACGTCAATTTTGACAAACATAGAGAATGTCGAATGGGTGAAAGAAATGACAGCTCATATGACATTGATATATGATGTAAACAGCCCTTAACATGTATATGTATGAATTACAACAACTAACAAATTTACAAAAACAACATTGTTGTTCCAAAAATTTTTAGGAAAAACATAAATACATTTTGAAAATCCTCTAAAATATAACAAATTTGAATCAAAATATAAATGTAAAGCATTCAGAACTCTCGTAGGTAATTTTTATAACACTTTTAGGATGAAAAGCAGTATTTTATGGTAGCAAATTTCGAAGTTTCAAATTTCATCAGTATATTTTGAAAACTAAATTTACAAAAAAGTGCGAATACAGCTGATTGTCGCTTCTACCCAAGATCTATTTAACAGGTCACGTAAGTAGCACAAATACAACTCTGTTTTTGCCAAAAATTCTTCAATATGTCAAAACGTTTGTTTACGTTTTCATACATTTTATTCACAATAACAAAAAATTTGACAGATTGAAACCAATCATCTGGTCATTTTACGCCACCTTATTATTTCATCATGCTTCTACCTCATATAAATATGCCTTGTTTGAAATCAACAAAAAATAAGTGTTAAGTCCCAATTTACATTAGGCGAGTTTACTTGCGGCAATTGTCAGTTTGTGGGTGAGAGAGGGTGTTGAGAGGCAAAGGGTTACCATATACCTCACCTCTCTCTCCATCAAACTGACAATTGCCGCAACTAAACTCGCCTAATGTAAATTGGGACTAACAACGGGGTGAATTTCAGGATTTCGGAGCATAAGTATAAACCAGCTATTACATCGAGTTCCCCACTACAACAATTTCATAAATTTACTTTAGTATGTTCCGGTCCACACTAGAGTGATTTCATTGAAAAAAGTTCATGAAATTATGGATCTCTAGCTCGAGTTCCATAGTCCCGGTCCACACTAGAGCGATTGCAATGAAATAATTTAATGAAATTATGCGTTCTTAAGCTGAAAACACATCCAACATTTGAGTAAAGTTTTGTGTCACTTCTGGTAGAAGAATAAAGAAAAATTGAAACTTGGCAGCACTTTGTACTTTATTCCTCGATTCCATACTAAATATTTTTATGGTATTGTGGTAGTGGGGAACTCGATATAAGCCTAATTTCATAAAATGATTTCATTGAAATCGCTCTAGTGAGGACCGCGACATATGCCCGTAATTTCTAGCCCTAGGTAACCGGGTAGGTAGCTACCTATTAGTTATATTTACATGAAACTGAGCGTGAAAAAGCGACGCAATTCATTGTGTTTCTACCTTAAGCTGAAAACATGTCCAATGTTCGAGTAAAGTTTTGTGTCATTTCTGGTAGAAGAACAAAGAAAATGTTGAAACTTGACAACACTTTGTCTCTTATTCATCTACCAGAAATGACACAAAACTTTACTCAAACGTTGGATGTGTTTATAGCTTTACAACTAATAAATTAGAGGCCCAAAAAGTTAGTTAGTTTTTTTTATTTTTTTTTTTCACTTTTCTCCCATTTTTTAATCAATATTGTCACAACTGATCATTCTGTGAGCTTTACTTAAAAAAGTAAACTATTTCAAGAATGGAAAACAAGGGCAAATTAATTAGCATTGACAAAAGGAAAATTCTAGGTAAAATATGGAAAAAGTTATCGAAATATTGGTGAAACTGTACGTAGAACATATAATGGTAGAAACATGACAATGACTTTTGTTGTTTGCTTCACGCTCAATTTTATGTAAATGAATAAAGGCCAAGTACTACCTAATTCAAATGCGATCCTGCATTTCTTTACACAAATTCAGGTTTGGATAAGCATGAATTTCTCATTGTTTTCTCACCTTAAGTCGATGTAGAGAGTGATGATTAACTATAAACAAACCGGAATTTTTACGTCAAAGCCCAGATGTGGACGTTCAAAAATATTATCAGAACGGGAGGAGCGGACAAAGGAAGGAAAGGACAAGTATGTTTACCTAAACATCTTGAAACAGAATTTGAACCAAAGTGTAGAAAAACACGGCTTAGCTACGATATTTTGTTTGCAACAAGATAACGTTTCAAAGCATACTGCTGAGATTGCAAAGCTTTGGCTTCAATATAGTGTCCAGATCTGGCTTAGACGTACAAATTCCGGGTTGTTTATAGTAAATTATCAATCTATGTATGGACTAATATGTTCTACCTATAGTTTCACCAATATTTCGATAGATTTTTCCCATGGTACAATAATTTGGAAGGTAGGTGAAAACAAATTGTGAAAAACAAGGCCTGGGTGTATTTGCTTATCCTGTCAGAATTACCATAACAGAATATGCAACAGGTTGTACTCGGCCTTCTTTATTCTTTTATTTTTATTATGTCAAAAATGAAGCAGGAAAGCAAGGGAATCAGGCAGAGCAGCTTATGTACGCAGGCCTTAAAGGCTTGGGTACATAAGCAACCTCGCCTGCTTACCTTGATTGCTTCTGATAAAAGAATGAAAAAGAAAAGGGCAAGATAGTTCGAAATTGGCTCGGCCTTCTTTATTCTTTTATTTTTGTTATGTCAGAAAATAAACAGAAAAGCAAGGCAACCAGGGGAGGCAGCTTATGTACCCAGGCCTTAAGTTTTCTTTACAGAGTCAGCTTCTGTATATGATCAAAAATTTATATCATCACAATGTTGTAATAAATATAAATAATAAATGTTGTAGTAACAATTTTCATTTCGACTGAATTTTAATGTGTATAAAATATTTTGTCATAATTTTCAAAACTATACACATATGGTTTGTTCCAGTACTGCAAGAATCTACTAATTTTTACTATTTTTTCCGATAACATAAATGAAAAAATGTTATCGTAGTAAAAAATAGTAGCTTCTTGCAGGTTCTGGAACAGAGCAATATATATACAATTTGTGAATACTGATTTGAAAGAATAGACAACCCAATAGAAAAAATTTAAATCAGCTGTTTGCTATGCCCTACCATGTAATGATTTTGCCATAGATTTTTCAATAATTTACCATGATACAATTATTTTTTATTTGTTGTACAACAAACGTAAAGTGCAGTACACATTGTCAGTTTTGAATGACGATTTTTTGCAATTATCGATAACTGTCCAACCGTCCAGCAACCACAAAACGGCCGCACTGGCAAGCAACCGATTATTTGAGCAAAACTGACAGTCAACCCTGATTGTGTGTATCCCACTTAATGTTTCCAATCCATTCCTCTAACCCTGCTTTTACACATGGCAGGACAGTTGAGTACATATATTGATTGTCAAAAACCCAAAACTTGCCTGTGTGATGTAGGCGTCCCGATAAGAGCAGTACACATTGTCAGTTTTGAATGTCGATATTTCGCAGTTATCGATAACTGTCCAACGGTCCAGCAACCACAAAATATTTTGTGGTTGCATGATGAATGACAAAAATGAACGGCCACACTAGCAAGCAACAACAAAGCTGTCATTCAAAACTGACAATGTGTACCCAGCTATAACTGCAAAACCAGTTGTACAAATATGGATATACAGTATTTTTGCTTACCTGCACATTCAGAAATTGCACGACTTCTTGTGCAGGAATGCCCAAAATGCAGGAAGCTTAAATTTTCTTACTTGCCCACCGAAGCAGATATCTTCAATATTACTTACGTGCATGTGATGTGCAGCAAAAAGCAATGTTTGAATAATATTAAAGTTAAGATCATTTCAAGTTCGGGAGAAAAACATTATAATTTTTTACTTTGCGTTCTCTTTTTTGTGTTGCCTTTGCTTAGCACAGTTCATATCAATACAAAATCAGAGAGGTTGAATTTTGTTCGTGTTTTGAGTAAGCAAACAAATTAATTTTTTCATGTGCAGATATATACAAATTTTACAACCAGATTGAAGTAAAATCCCCAAAATGTTGATGCAGCTATGTCTAAAATGCAGCTATTGAGTGTGCACTAAAACACAATAAATTGGAAGGAATCTAGAGAATAGTAGCCTTACTAATTGTTTTTGGTCAGGAAACGCCAAAATGCAGCTATGAATGATGCAGGTAACCACAAATTACTGTGGTCTGTATATTAGTATACCTAAAGTGACAACATACATGTGAGAAAGCATATGGTGTGTTATAGCCATTAGGAATGAAAATTGTCGATTTCTTTTTGTTTATGCCATGTTCATACCAGCATTTCAATCACGTGGTTCGCTCTCATAATTATGTACACGAATTAACCCGAATTACACAATTCAGAGCAACATGATTCATATTTTCATACTTTTTATTTGCTGAATTTAATGAAAGTTTCAACCAAAAGACGAGTATAATAAAGTGAAAAAATATTTGACCATCTTTCAGATATCTATTTAATATTAAATAATATTATTTTCATTCATCTTTTCTATTTTATCTCACAATTTTCTTGTTTTGAGCACATTTTTTAATTTTTCTATTTTCAAAATTATCGAGAGAGAGACCTGCCAAAATAACTTTTTGGTATACAGACTTTCTGGCAGGCATTTGATTTTTGTTTCTAAATTTGTACGCGAATTTAAGACGATGGACAAGAAATTCAGCTGTAGTAAAAGAGAAGAGAAAATTTGCTATAATTTGAATGTATACTACACCTTTTCACATGTAATTCGAAACATTCCAGTTGTAATTAGTAACATTTCATTTGTAATTCGATTATTCTATTTGTAATTCATAACATTTTAATTGTAATTCGAGAATTCCATTTGTAATTCGAATTATTCCATTTGAAATTCGAATTATTCCATTTGTAATTCGAATTATTCCATTTGAAATTCGAATTATTCTATTTGCAATTCGAATTATTCTATTTGTAATTTGAATTATTTTATTTGTAATTCGAATTGTTTTAGTTGTAATTCGAATTATTCCACTTGTAATTCGAATTATTCCAATTGAAATTACACATGAAATCATTCGAATTACAAATGGAATAATTCGAATTTCAAATAGAATAATTCGAATTACAAATGGAATAATTCAAATTACAAATGGAATAATTCGAATAACAAATAGAATAATTCGAATTACAAATGGAATAATTCGAATTACAATTGAAATGTTTCGAATTACAAATGGAATTCTCGAATTACAAATAAAGTGATTCGATTTACATCTGAAAAAGGTGTAGTCGTTAAACCGTCTACTTTTCATTCACGTTTTGCAGTTTTTCTAAAAATATTTGGGTTTTTAATAAATTTTTAAATTTTATATTTTTTCTGTCATAATTAATTTATTTCGATAAATTCTCTCATTTGCTAGAGATGGGACATATTTTATCGTCGTTCTGAGAGTAATTTAAATTGAACAATGTACAAAAATCGTTGTTCGTTCTCAAAATTTTGTATGGGAAATGAAGTAATTATATCGTAATTTGGGGTCGAACAACGAATAGAGAGCTAATTACCGTCAGTCTGAACAAGACATTACATATTTTGTTTTTGTTCATGTTATATATTCAGACTAGTGATAGAGAAAGGCCCTATTCTTCAAAAACGTATTCTCTTTAGTTGTGCATATAACAAAAAACGCACAAATATGTTCATAATATGTGGATTTGTTTTAAATCTGTTTTTTGCAACATGTTTCTAGAAAATACAAAAAGTCGCAAGCTGGCACAAGAAACAAGGTAGATGCATCGCTGAATTGTAACACTAAAAATAATTTAAAATGCAAATTTGTTTTGACGTACAAAGTTGATTTTAATCAACCAAGACTAATATTTATGATATCTAAACGATAAAATAATTCGTTTATTTATTTTAGATGGACAAAATTTTAAAAAATTCTTTATTTGCTCTTTAGTTAGCATTAGTGGCATAATGTGCTAACATTTTCAGTATTAAACAACAAATTTGTAAATTGACGTATGTTTTTGAGACGAATTCAATTTACAAAAAATTCTTTTGACGTTTCAAATTCGATCATATGGGCTGATGCATCTACCTTGGTAATTCTGCTATGAACTGAAATCAGCTGACTGTCATTTAAATCCTCCAAAATGTATATCTAAATGCAATGAGATTTGTACTTGATTTATTAAATCTAGTCGAGGATTTATGGCTAGTCTAAATGAGCTATAAGAATAGAAAATGTCTTTTGGAATTTGACACTTGTATTACAGGAGAATCAAAACAGCTGGCACTTAATTCTACCTGTATATTATTGTATTATGATAATTTCTCATTTACCCATTTATGTAGTGTTTTAGAATCATTTTTGTATTTAATAGGCCGTTTACATATAACCGGGTTAACCCAGTGGGTTTGGGTTTCAAATGTCAATTCCATTAGGTATACGTCAACTAAATCCTCATAAAGAAGGTTAACCCGGCAAAAAAGCTCTAGTGTGTACGGAGTTTAATATTAATTTAGTTGAACTTGCCGAATATTTTCTATTCTCCTTATACTTCCCCTTGAAAAAATATTTGCAATAAGGAATAATTTTAATTATCTTAGTTGAACTTACCGAAAATAAAGGCCTCGGTACATAAGAAGCCTCGGCTTTCTTGCCTTGCTTCATTTCTGAAGTAAAAAGGAATCGCACTTCAAAGCTTCATACTTTAAGACAACATTAAACTTGGCAGCACTTTGTCTTTTATGCATCTACTAGATATGACACAAAACTTTACCCAAACGTTGGATGTGTTTTCAGCTTTAGATTTGTGTCTCCCACTAAAAATGTATTGCAACCATGGCACAATTACCAAGGTAGATGCCTCAGCCCAGCTAATCGAATGTAAAACGTCAAAAAACTAGGAATTCGCCATGAAAAATCAAAACAAAAAACCATATGATTCGGTAAGTAAGAGATAGCATGTGTTCGCTTTATAGACAAACACAATCGATAATCTAGCATGTTTGTTGTGGTAGAATTGGTTTTTGGGGTTATAGAGGCATTCATGTTTTGCCACAAAGCAATAATTTCCAACACTGCTCCTTTCGACCAATCGATCTGAAAATTACATTATAAACACCCTTTATTTACTTTTCTAAATACTTAAATATACATAACTTTCCATTTTCTTTTTTAAAAGATTTTGTTTTTCAATTTTTTTTGAGAATGCCAGAAAACAGCTGATAAATTTATGTTTACATACGAGAATGCCGTATCAAATAGAGCGCTCCCTAAATGAAAAATGTACATATGAGTTGCCAAATCATTTTGATAGATGAAAATTTTCATAGTGGTCACACTATGTGTACAACCATGGTAGAATAAAGTGAAGGTAGGCCACAGCTAACAGCTGATTACAATTTTTTTTTCTTTTTATGGCCTAATCTGTCAAAAGCAGGGTTGACATTTTGTACTGTTGTTGACATTATGCAATCATAAAGGTAGATGTATCGCTGAATTGTTCCAACAAAAAACTTCTGCTGTAACACTATTGCTTTGTTCCAGAACTCCAAAAATCTACTAATTTTTACTATATTTTCCGATAACATAAAGGAAAAAATGTTATCGTAGTAAAAAATAGTAGATTCTTGCAGGTTTGGGAACAGAGCATATATCTTAAAATTGAAAACAAGGAAAAAATGTGTATTCGCGTGGCAAAATAAAATTGTTGATTTTTTAGCAAAACTTACGAATGAACGATTTATCAAATATTGATATTAATTTAAATTTGTTCCAAAAGTACGGGAATGTTAAAATTACATTTTTTATAAAAATTGTGCTGACATTTATCTGCAAATCGGATGCCAGCAATCACGATGTCAGATTAGACAAACTTGTCAATTAGAAAATAAGTGAATGACATTTTTTCACTGTAATAAGTTTGGGAAGAACTTTTGCAATTTTTGGAACAGTTTTCCAACAAGAATATTCTGGAGCATAGCTAAAGAAATGTTTTTACACTATATGACACTTTTAACATATAAAAAGTGAAGCTCTAAGTTCCATATATTTTTGTAATACGGGATAGCTATGCAGGTACATCTACCATTATTATTGTACCATGCCATTTGACGTTTTAAGCCATGGCTGCAGGGTGGCATTTCTCAGTGATTTTCATACCTGGCCTACCTCTACTTCATTGTACCATGTGTACAACATTCACAGGTAGAAAATTTGACATCTCATACGACATTGATAGATGGTGTAAACAACCCTTTAGGGAGCGCTCTATTCGGCCATGTATTTTCGTATGCAGTTGGGAAATTAATTGTTAGAAGAAACAATTTTACCAAAAAATGAAGGAAATAGGTAAAGAAAACGAAAATGTGAGTGTGATTAAAGTTTTTAACAGTATAAATTGTGTTATTTGCGTGATTTATATTTTGTGGTCATATGAAATTGTATGCTAGTGTGAACGCAAAAACTAAAAGTGATATGGACTTTGACAAACATAAAGGATGTCGAATGGATAAAAGAAGTGACAGCTCATATGACATTGATAGATAGTGTAAACGCCCCTTTACATTACAAAAAAAAAGTTGCTTTGTTGTAGCAATTCGCCGATGCATCTACATTTGTAATTGTACCATGATTGGAACAGAACTATTGTATAAAGACAACTGCGATTGCTGTTGTTTACACCAACAACATTAAAAGGTAAAATGTATTCATACATCTGATATATTATTTATTTTTATTGTTTGTATTTAATTTACAAACAGTAAAACATATATTTATTAATAATATAACTGCTATATATTTTGAAACTTTTTCGTGTCTAGTTGCCATCTTTTCTCGCACACAGAGTTGTTTTCCGGAAGTATACAGCAAAGTTGGTTGTAATTCAATTGCGAAAAGAAAAAAAGCAAGAATTCAGAAATTCAGCAAGATGGAGCCCTTTCGCTTGCTTACAAATCAGAATAATCGCACGTGTGTGAATAGTGCCAAATAATTTTCATAAAATGTTAGTATATTCTCTTTCTTTATTTATAATAAGTTTTGACAATTTGTAGTATATAAAATTCTGCGTTCGGGAGTATTGAATTCAGGCGTCAAAGTGTAAACAAATGTGAAATATATTAAAAAAAGAAAATGGTTCGTCGAGTGGTGATTGTTCGGCAACTATAGCAAATGAAAAAAACGAATACATCACACGAAACCACCAATGCATACGTAAATGAGTTGTATTTTAATGAGCAAATCTTTGCCAGAAAATTTATATTAAATCTGTTGTAGAGGATAACAAACACAAATTGAACAAGAAGATTATGGAAAAAGAAAATCATCAGTTAACCACACCCGACAACCCATATTGATCAATGTTTGCAGAATGGCATAGGATGTTATATTAGATGACATTTCATCTCGTTATTTCTCGGTGCTGAGTTACATATTGGCTGTGTTGATGGAAGCCACGGGTTGCAAATAAAATATATTTTACTTTTAATTTTTCTACTTTTTCTCATTTTTTTGCAAAACAAAAATCATCGAACTGTTCCCCTTTTACCGCACAATTTTCCAAAATACAACTCTGTTGTTTTCATGTTTCTTTTTTGTCTCTCATTTATCATGCTCGTGTTGTTGTTGTACGTCACGCAAAAACCACCACCACCATACCATTTGCTGAATTATTAGTACAATGTATTGCGAATGCGGCGGGGCTGGCTGGAAAAAAAATAGTGTTGTTGTTGCTTTCATATTCTTCTTTGAACTTAAATGACTCAGAGTGAAAAAATGGCAAAGCCACGAAGGGGAGAAAAAATGAAAATGAGTGTTCATATTTCGTTCAGCAATAGTAGAGTAAAAGTGCACCACAATTATTCAGCTGTGGTATATTGCTTGTAAAGAAAAAAAGAAATAAAAATTGTGGAAATAGCTAACGAATAGTTAAGAAAGTTTTAGTCAGCAAAGAAAAATTGAAGCGGCATTGAAAGTGCATAGCAAAATTTATCATACAGCCGTGAATTGCGAAATAAATTCAAATTTAGTTGACAATGTAGTAACAACGTTTTACAGTTTCTTGTGCCTATAGAGTCGATTAATGTGTGTATATGTCTTTTATTCTTTTAAAGGGATGATCGAAGTGATGTTAATGAAGGACCCGCTGGTATGGAACCCGAGGGCGTTATTGAGTCCACTTGGCATGAAGTTTACGACAACTTCGATGATATGAATTTGCGCGAAGAACTCTTGCGTGGTATTTATGGTTACGGTTTCGAAAAACCGTCCGCTATCCAGCAACGCGCCATTATTCCCTGTGTCAAGGGTAGAGATGTTATCGCTCAGGCTCAGTCCGGTAGGTAAACAAACATCTTCGACAGTTTTAAAGGCGCTACAACAATTGTGTTTCTAAATTTTGTTCTAAATAGGTACCGGCAAAACTGCAACCTTCTCGATTGCCATCTTGCAACAAATTGATACGTCCATTCGTGACTGCCAAGCTTTGATTTTGGCACCAACTCGCGAATTGGCAACCCAAATTCAAAGGGTTGTTATGGCGCTCGGCGAATATATGAAAGTTCATTCCCATGCCTGTATTGGCGGCACAAACGTGCGCGAAGACGCACGGAACTTGGAGTCTGGTTGCCACGTAGTAGTCGGTACTCCTGGACGTGTGTACGATATGATTAATCGCAAGGTATTGCGGACAAATAGCATCAAATTGTTTGTTTTGGACGAAGCTGATGAAATGTTGTCCCGTGGTTTTAAAGATCAAATTCAAGATGTATTCAAAATGCTTCCCAATGATGTCCAAGTTATTCTACTTTCGGCCACCATGCCCCCAGATGTATTGGAAGTGAGCCGTTGCTTCATGCGTGATCCCGTCAGCATTTTGGTTAAGAAGGAAGAACTTACGCTGGAAGGTATCAAACAGTTTTACGTCAATGTTAAGCAAGAAAACTGGAAGCTGGGAACCTTGTGTGATTTATACGACACACTTTCAATTACTCAATCGGTTATATTCTGCAACACTAGACGCAAGGTATGTAAAAAATTCAAACATTCAAAAAAAAAAAGCTTACAAAGAGGCTTTACATCGAGTTATATTTTATTACAAAACAAACATTGTTCCACAACATCCCATACGGGACAAGGGAGACTTCTCTCATATCAATTAGTGCACACCGATTCATATTAGCTCAATGATATGGGACCTACTGTTTATCGCCGAGTCCGAACGGCGTGCCTTAGGACACCACTTGTAGAGAAGTTTTTCAAGGCTGATATACTCAGGAAATGTCGCCAACATTACTATATTTTGCCATCGTTGAAAAATGTTTGATGTTGCCTGGCCGGGGAATCGAACCACTGACCTTCTGCGTGCAAGGCGGGTGTGCATACCATTGCACCACGGTGGCACTATATTTTATTACTTGTTGGATTTTAAAGGACGAAAAATTTGAAATTTGCATTAACATGTTGAGATCAGATTAACCTCCTCAAATAAATTTCTGTTGAAAAAACCCAACCACCAATATTCAAATGTAACTCGTAAATATATATGCGTTCGACATGTTATTAACAACATATTTTGAGGTGTGAATCATCTCTATTTCGACAATTGACAGTTATGCATACCATTTGGTATTTTGCTCGTTTAACAAAGTATGTTGCCAATATAAATTCCAAATAACATAACGACCTTTTGGTGTTACAAAATTTTCAATTTTATTTTACTTAAAAATTAATGGTCTGTTTCACTAACCCTGCGTTTACAAATTGACAAGACAATAGCAAAAATACAAACCTTTTTCAAAATACATTTGTAAATTTTTAAATATGTATAGAGAAAAGTATGAATGTATTGGTGAAAATGGTTTGTAACTTTGCTATTGTCTTGCCAATACTGTCTGTGTGTAAACGCCTAGTTAGACGATTCGAATTCAAAATCGTTCGAAATATTATCGAACTTCTGTTTTCTGTGTTTTCAATAAAACAACAGGAGTTTGGTAGTAATTCGAACGAATTTTAATTCGAATCGTTTTAGAGAAACATGCCATAAATGTATTATATATGTATCTATATTACTAAAATTGATCATTTTACTACTTTACTTCAAGGTCGATCAATTGACTGAAGAGATGACCGCCCATAACTTCACTGTTTCTGCCATGCATGGTGATATGGAACAACGAGACCGTGAATTAATTATGAAGCAGTTCCGTTCTGGTTCGTCCCGTGTTTTAATTACGACCGATTTGTTGGCTCGTGGTATCGATGTGCAACAAGTGTCATTGGTTATCAACTATGACTTACCATCAAATAGAGAAAATTACATTCATAGGTAATGGAAAAGTGTACCTAAAATGAATCATCTTTGTTACCTGTTTTTTTCATTTTTATTTACAGAATCGGTCGTGGTGGCCGTTTCGGTCGTAAAGGCGTAGCCATCAATTTTATTACAGATGAAGACCGTAGAATCCTTAAAGATATTGAACAATTTTACCATACAACTATTGAAGAAATGCCCGCTAATATTGCTGATCTAATTTAAACGTAAACTTGATCGTTTTTAAATCGTACGTCGTCAACAGCAGCAACAAAAATATTTAAATACAGATAATAAAATATTAAAGAAGAGAACATTAAAACAGCTAAACACTATACCACCATCAATAAGCTGGATATAAATTGTAAAGAAATAAAACCTAAGGGAAAATTCCAATACCCAAACTTTATATAATTGAAGGAATAAACACCTACGTTTTTAAATTTATTTTAGTTTGGGAGTGGATATGTAGCTTTCACATCGGTGCCTACGTAGAGCGAAGGTTTTTCATTTATTCTAAAAAGATGTTTTCAGTTTCAATTTATTTAAATTGTAATTCAAAGCCAACTGGCGAATTACAAAATGCATAATTGCATTCCCGTGTTCTAATTTCAGTACATATTAGGGTGGCAAGCAAAGGACAACTATTAGAAACATTTTACCAATCAACGAAGGGCTTCAGTCAATTTACCAATTTACCGAGAGCTATGTATTAGGCTGATTTCCGTATCGTCAGATGCTTGCAAACGTCGGAAAATTTCTAAGTATTGCATTTCATAACGCCGCAGTACTTAACAAATGCGAAGCTATGGCCGACCGATGCCTAATGCATCAGTTTTCTACCCGATGCTAATTTGGTATATTCTACGTTTCAAGTGCGCATCAGTGACGTTTTGGATTGCAAAACTTCGCATTGGCTGACTTCCGTATCGTCATATTCTTTGTAGTTTTTAAACTTCGTCAAAATATTTCAGTTGCAAACTCATGCATTGTTCCTCAAAAATGTAACTAAATACATCAGAAATAAAATTATACATGTTTGCTTTTTACCGTATTAAAAATGTGCAATTGTGACGTTTTGAAATACATAGCTTCGCATTTGTTAATTATTACGACGTTATGATACACAATACTTCAGACATCCATTCTGTATCACAGCGATATGGAATATGATGCTTAAGATATTTATGGGTCGATTCCGTATTGCGACGTGAGTCGTGTCGCGTTGCCAGTTGCAATTTTTCCATTTTCCGGCGACAACAAATTAGCTGTCGCCGTGCATTTTTAGAAACGAATAAAAACGAAAAATTTAAACGTAAGTACATTTTCATTTATTTTAAGTGAATTTATTTAATATTATATATTTTTTTTTGGTGTTTCTTGGTAAAAATTACTACAAAACAGCAATTTGAAATGCTACTTGAAATGGAAGCCCACCCAAACGTAGCTCGTAGAGTCAGACTTTTTAGCGAAACTAAAGCCACTTTTGATGAGGTGTGGGAGAATGATACGAAGCAATTAAATAGTTGTGTGCGTACACCAGATGAATGGCACAGAGTATGGACTCATTTTAGGGGTCGATTATGGATAGCAACTCAACTGTAATAATAATAATAGAATCATACAAATGAAATAAGTAAAATGACACATTTTTTTGTGAAATTCATACAATATCAGTGTATTGAACCTTCAGCTATTAATTTGATTCTATAAAAGTATGAATTTCAATGCGGAAATGGAAGTTTCTATTATTAAATTTGCTGTCGGCAACGCAACTGGAGTTGGGTTGCTATCTATAATCCAAACTAAAGAAAAAAATGTCTCAAAATAAAAAGAACATTACAGCTACAGGAGGTGGACCATCACATGAAATATCTTTGTCGTCGATGGAGCAAGCGGTGGCAGACATACTGCAAATTAATATGGTTTCAAATCCTGCAGGTACGATATACGGAATTGAAGAGTCATGTGATGATAATAACGGCAAATTGGACAATCTGCTGAGGTAGAAAATGAAATTGACAACGTACTTGCCAACAAAACGTTTAAACTAAAATATCCTTTCCTATTCATATATAAATGTGTCGACTGATAGATGCGACGTTAACTATATTCTGTGTACAACTTGTGGTGATATTTTTTCTGATTTATTCAAATCAAAATAAAAAACGCTCCGCTACATCACCGATAACTTGTTATCGACGATTATTTTCTATCGCTTTACGTAGTACAATTTTTAAATGTTGTTGCAGAATCGACCCATTACAGATATTAACAAAGCAAATGACTTTACAGAAGTCAACTTATCTACTTCAAAACGTCACAATTGAGCATTTTTAACGCAGGTAAAAAACAAACCTGTATCATTTCTATCTCTGATGCATTTAGTTGCATTTTCGAGAAACAATGCATAAGTGTACAACTGAAATATTTTGACGATGTTTAAAAACTGCAAAGCATCTGACGATACGGAAGTCAGCCATACCGAGAGTATATAGCTTATGACTGAAAACAGAAGGGCTGACATCCGTGTCATGAGTTGCTTTGTGTTGTTTAAACTTCGTCCAAATATTTCAGTTGCACACTCATAAATTTTTCCTTGAAAATGCAACTAAATTCATCAGAAATAAAAATGTAGCTTTTTACCTGCGTTAACGTATTTTTAACGTTTTGAAACACATATCTTCGCAGTTGTTGAACGGAAGCCAGCCAATGAAACAAATACCAATTATTTAATGTAGACTTACAGAGATAATCAAGTTTTCTATTGGTATAATTTTCACAAAACGGCTGAAACTAAAAACTTGGGTGAGAATCGTTGTAGGGTAGAGGTGAGAGATAAGGTAGGGTTTTTGGAAATTCGTTCTAGCTACCATGATATTTAGCGAACCGGTGAAGCTAGAACATTGAAATTTGGAACGTGGCTTACTTTGGTGTGATACAGTGCAATGAGGCTTGATTCTTGAAAATTTGTACTGGAAGGGTACGCAAAAGTAGGCTGACTTCCGAATACATAGTCAGATGGTTTGCAGGGGCCTAATTAATGGATCCGATATCGATTGTTTCGAACCGAGTACTCAAAGTTGCCATACCAACTTTCAACAATCGAAACGAAACATTTCATGTTGCCTTTTTGTTTGAAATGTAAAAATTTTTATTGGTTTACAGAAGAAAATTGAAATTAGTAAATAAATGTCAGCATTTTTTACACAAAATAACAAGAGAAATTGGGAAAAGTTCTTTGCAGTTGAGGAGTACAACTTTTCATAGAATACATTTTAAACATCTGCGCATCAGTGACGTTTCGAAGTGAAATACTTGTAATTTATTCTGTATTACTGCGATACGAAAAAGATGGTCAAGACATTAGGTGTGTTCGTTTAGTCAATAATTTCTACATGTCTAGTAACTTCTTGTAAACGATTAAGGAATTTTGAATTGTACTGAAGAGTAAACGAACAACATCCAGTAATAATTCGTACAGTTTTGAGTAAACGAACGCAAATACAGCCCTATTCTGAACATTCCTATGGGAGCTGTTCCCACGCTTTCCATATTCTCAACGACGCACGGTGGTCGAAAGTACAGGGGCCTAATTCTCGCATACGTGATCGAGTTATTTCGATCGATATTTTCAGTATTTGGATTACGGCATCCGTTGTCGAATACACTTTCGAGTGGAATCTTGCGAGTTTTTGCCCACCACACATCTGCTGTCGAAATGATTATTTTTGTGGCACAAAACGAACTTTAATGAAACATTTTGCAATATATATTTATTATATATATATAATATTAATAATAATAATATTATTATATAATATTATATGTCACAACATGCAAAAAAACTACAAATGTGTTCTTCGAATCAGGAAATGTATCTTAAACTATTACAATTCAAATCTTATAATAATAAGTATTTAATAAAATGTACACATGTGTGTGCGCAAAACAACTACAAGGCAAAAATAAGGCTCCCCAGCCAAAATGAAGAAAGAGATATCATATGCCTATTGTTGGTAATATACAAATTGAATCAATGCACGATGGGGCCAATGACAGGTTTTCGAGGCAACAAATCACTGGGGCAAGCTAGACCTTCCAAATTTTGTACAGATGTTTATAATGGGCTTAGAAACTAATATGCCAAATTTGGTTTATATCGGTTCATATATACATATAGCTGCCGTATATATGTTCGCCCGATTTCAAGCAATTGATGGACCAAACACGCAAATTCTGCCCAATTTTTATGCGATTTGGAAAATACCACGGAATTAGGACTACAAATAAGTTTGCCAAGTTATAATGAAATCGGTTCAGATTTTGATATTGCTCCCATATATATTTTCGCCCGATTTTAGGTATTTGGTGCACAAATCCCGCTATGTATGTCCAATCTTGATGAAATTTGAAATGTGTGACGGATTTTGGTCTAGAAACATTTTTGGCAAATCATATTGAAATCGGTCCAGAATTGGATATAGCTCCAATATATATGTTCGCCCGATTTCAGGAAAATGATTGACCAAGCATGCAAATTCCATCAAATTACAATAAAATTTGGAAAATGTTACGGAATTCGGACTACAAATAAGTTTGTCAAGTTATATTGAAATCGGTTCAGATATAGAAATAGCTCCCCTATATACATATGTTCAAATGTCATGCTTTTGTCTGTGGTTTGTTATAATTTAATAAAAAAAAGGTTCCAAATTTAGTAAAAATCGGCTAAGATTCCGCCACAAAAGCCAAAGTTTGCGATATCTTTGAAATTATATATTATTATTATTATATACGTCTATTAAATTTTTCCGAAATCCAATTGGTAACATTAATGGGTTTCCGATTATTCGCCAACCAAAACATAAAAATGTCCATATTTTTAAGTATTACGACATCTGAAATCAAATTTTTATGAAAAGGCGCAGATAGGCGCAGCTAATTTTTTCACAAAATGATAGTACACATTAATACCTTTCACCACATATATATAATATCCTAGATCTACCTAGATCTCAAAAGTTATACTCCAGAGAACACATGGATAACAAAGCAAAATACTCCAAAAAATACATTACATCTTAACTCAAAAATACCTTTACCACACATAACATTTTTATTATTTGTTAACACTATCTTATTTTACATACCCATTGAAGAGCTTTCCATGTTTAAAAAATATAAAAATGTTGAAATGTTCTTTTTGGCGCCTAAAATGCTTTCACTACTTATTTATAATGAATGTCGGAAAATGATGCATAAGAAAATATGTCACCATTGCCAGATCAGTATGTCGCTATGTGATGTTACCAGATTGATTTATTTTTTTATTTTTAGTGATTCAGAGTGTTGGCAATCGAAATCCGTTATTAATTTTTTCAAATTGTTCTCTTCAAAAATTGACTTTTTGCCTCGAAAACCTGCTATTGGCCCCATCGTGCAATGCATCAGTAAATCCAATACAGTAGAATCTACAAAAAAAAAAATAAAATATATACGTGACTATAACATTACATCAGCCCATCGTATTCAAACCTTCGTCGAAATACACTTCTGGAAAACGAAAACTGCCGTAGATCTGCAGGAAGTTGATTCCACAGACGTGCAGAGCGAATTATAAAAGATCTTTCGTATAAAGATGTGGAAAAACTTGGAAAAATTAATTGTGTGTTTCTGTTAGATCTAAAGAAAACCAGGTAGTTCAAAAATTACCGATTTATAAAGAAATGAAACAACTCGTTGCTTAACAAAAACATTAAAAGGCACTCCTAGGAAAATCATTGCCTGTTCCGAAATATGTTCAGATCGGCGCATGTTATATACATAACTTACAATCATGTTGAACAGTTTTTCTACTTTTCCAAAAAGTTCCTGCGTTGTACCCGATGTCACTTCTATGCCATAAGAAATGATCGATATTAACATAGAATAAGCAAGCTTTTTCTTGACAAAGAGGGGCAAATAGAATTCAGTAGAATACAATTTCCGAAGCATATTAACTACTCTTGGGTATAACGCATCTATATGCGCTGAAAAATCAAGTTTTGTGTCGAGTATAACTCCTAAACATTTTAAACGATCAACGAACTCAATCCAAAGTCCATCAAGTTGTATATTAATGGGCCGATTCCGTACAGCGAGGCGAGTCATGTCGCGTCGTCTATCGTCTCTGTGACAAAATTTAAAAAATGCACTACTTACAGCGATAGAAAATAATCGTCGATAACAAGTTATTTTTATTTTTTTTTTTTATTTTATTTTTATTCGTTAGTAAAAATGTACGGCGACAGCTAATTTGTTGTCGCCGGAAAATGAACATTTCGGCGACAAAATTTGACGACGTCAGGCGATATTGCCATACGGAATCGAAAAATTGCATTTGACAACGCGACACGACTCGGCTCGCTGTACGGAATCGGCCCATAATACTACTATTCAGACGACACAATGGACCCAGAATCATTGCTTTGGTTTTAGAAACATTCACAACAAGGTTATTGTTACCTAACCAACGCGATATAGAGCATAAGGTAGTATTAATATCATGATCTAACTGAGCGCTAGATTTACCCTTAAAAAGTAAATGTATGTCATCAGCATACAAAAATGGACGACAACTGCCATTATATAACGAACTTCCAATGTCATTGACGTATAAAACGAAAAGAAGAGGACCTAAAATGGAACCTTGAGGTACCCCACTGTATATATTACATCTGCTGGAAATAACACCGTTAAGGGAAACATACTGAGAACGACCCGACAAATAGGAACAAATTAACTTACAAGAAGTGCTATCAAACGCATATTTACAGCGTAGCTTCTCTATTAACCTCGAATGGTCCACACAATCAAACGCCTTGGACAAATCCAGGGCAACACGAACACTACTCTCACCTCCATCAACAGTCTCCCTAATCAGATCCGTTAAATCTATATTTACAACAATAAAAATGAAAAACAAAATCTTTGTCTGCAAAGTGTGTGTAATCGATACAATATAAAATATTTCGCAATTCTATAGTTCGATTTTTTTACTTTTGCGCCGCTAGATCAGTGGTTTCGACCAGTGTGCGACGTGGGAACAGCAAGAAATGGGAGAAGACATTTCGAAATTAGTTACATAAAATTATTATAGCATACTTTTGGGGGCTGTAATTTAGTTTTATAATACAAAATGCATATTTGCATTGAATTCACGGTTTTTGAATTAGGTTAGTAAACGCACAACTATCCTAATTCAACCACCGTGCATTAATTTATAGGTTTTTTAAGTGAATGGATTCAAACGTTGTGTGGTGTTGTACTAAGAATGTACGATTTTTTTTAATTATTAGGTAAATATACTTTTTTTGTATTTTTTTTTTTTATTTCAAATATTTATTATAATAAAAAATTACAATAAAATTATATAAAAAATAGCACTAGCATCAAAGGCTATCGTGTGTCGTAGTTGAGTGCACGATAACTCTTGAACGGATCAACATATTTGGTTAAAATGTTGGGTCTTTCAATATTTTGTCCAAACTTCGTTTAAATTCGAAGATAGACCATATCGGTCCACTCCTTCCGGTACCTCCCCCACAAAGGTTCAAAATTGTTCGCCAAGATTGTGGGCATGATAACTCTAGGAGGGAATAACCGAATTGAGCCAAACTTAGCTATTGGTAATATTACTTTCAGGCATAGATCGAGTTCTAATATGGACTATATCGGTCCACTCATTTGAGTACCACCCACACAAAATTTGGAAATAGTTTAACAACTCCTCTCTGATCTTATTAATGTGTGACGCAGCAGGTTGCACTTGCGGCCCCTGTTACGACGTTGTATTTTTTTTCGTGGGAAAGTTCATACTTCCTGAGATAATGACCCAAAAAGGTCCAGAAAATCCTACCGGCACCACCTAAACTGGCTAATGTGTAAAATAACCCTTTAAGAGAGAAATCGATTTAGCTCAAACTTTGTAAATTGAAAAGTAAAATTGTAATATATTTAAATTCGGAAAATTAATTGCAACATATTTAATTATATAGTCTGTAAGGAAAATATCCATAGACTAATAAAGAATAAAATATTTCCTACAAATTTGTATTAAGTGCGAATATGTACTACATCGGATCACTCCTATGGATACACCCTACCCAAAGTTTGGAAAAAATGCACTCGTCTTGGATCATTCTGAATTTTGTTGCAACATGTAGTTTTTTGCGGCCCTTTCCATCCTGGAAAATTTTCCAAACAGCTAAAAAACCTACAGAAGTATTGTGTTAACTTTTTTCTTCGGGTACGTGGCTGAGGGTATATCTCTGTCGGCTCAGCTGACTGATACTTTCTTACTTGTTTTTTAATTATTTTTTATTTTTAACTTTTTAGTAAATACATTTTTTGACCACTGAGAAGTCCAAAGCACAATTAGAGTCAATTTAGGCCGAAAATGGAGATAAAAACTTTAAATTGCCTGGAATCGGGGGGCTACACCAAAATCTGACCCATGTCCACAATTTTTGGTGTGTGAGTTTCTGTACAATTGGTAACTCCAAATGCAAAGTTACAACCAATTCGAACAAAAAATGAAGACAAAATCCTCAAAACACCTGAAATCGGGTGGTACCGCAATATGGGGCTATATGAAAAAATGGACCCATATTGATTTTGGTTTCATATTCATGTATTGTCATCCAAATCTGAAAAGTTTCAGTTCGATCGGCCAACTGCAACTGTGTTAAAAATGAGTTAATAGATTTTAATTAAATCGGGTGGTAGTATTATATGGGGGCTATAGGAAAAAAGGAACCAATATTGGTTTTGGTTTCATATTCATGTATTGTCATACAAATCTGAAAGGTGTGCAAAGTTTCAGTTCGATCGGTCAACTGCAACTGTGTTAAAAATGAGTTAATAGATTTGAACTAAATCGGCTAAATTGGGTGGTAAAGCTATATGGGGGCTACAGGAAAAAAAGGAACCAATATTGGTTTTGGTTCCATATTCATTTCATGTATTGTCATCCAAATCTGAAAAGTGTGCAAAGTTTCAGTTCGATTGCAACTGTGTTAAAACGGAGTTACTAGATTTTATTCTTTTATTTCATTTGTAATTCGAATTTTTACAGTGTTTTATTTAACTTGATTTGGGGTCCGTTTAGCCCATATGGAAATTCTTCTAATGTAATTAGATAAACTTTAATATTTTATGAGGAAGTTTGCTGAAACATTGTAACACTGTTATACTTTTTTAATATACTAAGTCTGCAATTACTAGCCGACTCGCCCCAATAATGTCGTAATGGCGCTGGGGCACTCATTGTATTGTTATATAAATAAATGAAAAGAAAAAAATTCAATTTCAAATGCAATTCTCAAATTACAAGTGAAATGTTTCGAATTTCAAGTGAAATAATCAACTTACAACTGAAATTATTCGAATTACATGTGAAAATGGTGTAGATATAAACATACAAATAATGTACATATATATGTATATATGTCGTCTGCATATATGCATGTATCTATTACCGGAATTAATGGCACGCAATGTAATAAATATATCGCATGTAAAGACCATATGAAAGTTTTTCAATGTTAACAGACTCAGAAATACAATAAATATCACTTATAGGGATTTTTAGGATGAAGAGAAGCTATTCAGATTCTTTTCATTTTGTCCCAAAATTATAAATTTGTTTTTTTTTTTAATTTTCTCGTTTATAGTTGAGCTTAATGATCGATGATTTCTAAACGAGAAAATTCATAAAAATTAAATTGATCTTCGCCCTGGCAGGCACAGTTTCAAAAATAAAAAACCGACAGAGCTCGGCTGGGAACCCTCGAAAAACATATACAGCCCAATCAAATGTTGTTGCGGCGTGTTACCGTTCAGAGCCAAACTCATTACATTCCAAGAATGGAAGCCATACAGGTTGAACGAACAAATATTCGTCGCTTTTAAAAACACTTTGCATTTGAAAGAAGAAAGTTCGTTGACAGAGAAGCCACTACCACCGCCGATATGTCCGATGTGCTGCAAAACTAACAGCGGAAGTAATCACATAAATTGGCGTTGTGTGGGTTCGAATCGTCGGCTTTCTTTTTCACTCGCAAAAATCATCGTTCATTAAGCTCAACTCTAAACGAGAAAATTCATAAAAATTATAATGATATTCGCACTGACAGGCAAAGTTTCAAAAATAAAATTTTAAATTTGTCATTAGCAAATTTATATTACATAAACTGATTATAAAAGATAACGCAAATGAAAAGATAAATCAATTGGTTTTTATATATGTACAAGTAGTAGGACTATTTATTTGGTTTTTCATATGCATGTATAAGTAGTTTTACACATTTCTGTTTGAGGTACATTGTTTTCAGTTAATAATTTTATAAATGTATATTTTAAGCGTTTCATCCGATTTATTCATATGCAAATCTCTTAACATAGACAATGTAATCATTAGCTCTTTCTCGTACATATTGAATAAATTAGGAACATATATTTATCAAAATTGTAATTTTTTTTACATCATGTTAAATATGTAATGACAGACATACATACATGCTTGGCCATTTTCATTT
This sequence comes from Musca autumnalis, assembly GCF_047663935.1. Lineage (NCBI taxonomy): Eukaryota > Metazoa > Arthropoda > Insecta > Diptera > Muscidae > Musca > Musca autumnalis. Next base: position 899,752 of record NW_027411755.1, on the reverse strand, counting down.
AATCCATATGGATATGGCTTTTAGTAAGTTAAGGCAAAAACATAGCACGTTATTATAAAAATTTGTATGTTGAGATTTTTACCTTCGTCGCTTAAGTGCTAAAATACAGTTTTGCGAATTCACATATCCTTATGATTAATGTTTACGTTTTAAGTCCTGTTTGGTGGCGTTTCACCCGAGCATATGGTCCAATAGCAGGATCTATTATGAAATCGTAAAGCACGCGCACCCAACTTGTGTGCTGAGGCATCGTATCATAGAACTCCGGTGCAATTTTCTTAACCTCGGGTAAGCGCGATCCAGGAACGGCGGGAAAATCGTGATGTTCATTGTGATAGCCAACATTGAAAGTTATCCAATTTAATGGACCATAGTAGGAATATGTTTCAAAGCCTTTGGCAAACATATAATGTTCGGATATAAAATGTCCGGCTACTGGATGTAAGCCCATAGCCAGAATTGAACCTAGTACAAGGTAAGCCATAGCTTTCCAGCCAAAGTAGTAAACAACAAGACCGTTGAATGTCAGCTGAATGACAGTATTTAGTATTTCCAAACGCGTTGGAGGCTTCGGATTAATTATCAAAGGCCTGAAGATATAAAAGAATGGCTGTAGACAAACCCAGATAAACTTGCCAAAAGTGGTATCAAATAGTTTAGCCTCAACCAAAGTCGGAATATCAGTGTCAATTACTTCGTTTCCTTGATATCTGCAATCGTAAAAAAGAAAATAAAATTAGCGTTATTATTTACGATTTAATCTTTCAAGTATTGATTAGATATCTCATATTTATATAAAAACGTAATATCTAATCGACGTCCAATAATTTTTACTTGGTATTAATTTCTTCCACTGAAAATAAAATTTATCAATATTAGCAATCATCGATATTATTTAAAAAAAAAAAAAAATAATAATATGAACCGACTATTCATCACTGCTTATCTTAGTACTGTTCTAATTAATGTCATTTGTATTTATTAAATACAACAATAATAATAGAATACATTTTGTTTATACATGTAGCGTCTACACAGTGTCTAGTGTTACTAATTAGAAGGAAGAAATAGACGTTTTTTGTGATATTTATACGTATAATACAACAAATTTAAGACAATTTGATATTTTATATTTTGTAGAAAAAAAATACATCTTACATTTGACGTACTAACATTATCCAATATAAGTTAATATGCAATATCATAAAAAAAGAGAAAGAAATTGCGTCTTCTTGGCGCGCTCATGTGTACGTGATTGTGCTCTGGCTGTGTACTAATTATATCGCGCAATCAACAAGGTACTCGATTTTCGGTTTATGCCAGCCAGTTAAGATAAGATTTCAGACTTCTGTATTTTTAATTTTTATATAATTTAGAGTTAAGGTTAAAATATTTTACAAAGTTGTCATATGAATGTGATTTGAAACCATACGATGACGTCATACATGTGAATTGCAATACCAGAATTAAGGAACTGGCGAAACGAATGTGGGTTAGTAGAATTATTCCTCAAATAATTCCCCAGAAAAAAACCCATAAAAACAAAATTCAAACCATGTGAAACCATGTTTGCGACGAGAAGGTAATTAACGAAAACAAATAATATTCAATTTATATGAATAGAAAACTCAGCAAATGGTGGTGTGATAACATTAATTGACCAAAAATAAACGTAGATCATCCTTCCCATACCCAATGAATGACATTACTTGCCAACGCCCTTTTTTGATTTACTGCAACTCATTTACCTGTGATGTTCCAAGTGATATTTCCGAAAAGATATAGACATAGGGAGACCAATCGGAAGATTGCAAATAAATCCTAAGATACGATTATACATTGGGCGACTAAATCCAAATGCCAAGTTGTGGGAAATTTCATGCACCGCAAGCATTAGCGAGTGGTTAATTACTCCTCCGAAACAATATGCCGTTATAAGTAACAGCGGCCAGGAGAAATCCTTCACGATAAACAATGACAGAATTTGTACCAAAACCATACTGCCAGCCACCCACTTAAATTTCGGATCACAGCCATAGAGTTTTTTTATTTGAGGATATTTATCAAGAATTATTTTACGACGACTTGCATGCGGCTCTTCCGTATACACCCACTCAAAGTCTTGTCTTGAGACTTGTTGCCCCATCTTGGATCTTGGGCATATGATTTTAATAATAAATTCCGACGGCTATATACTACTTGCAGTTGGAGAAAAAACTCAAAAAACTCCGTAATATTAAAACGCGCGTCCAGGTTAACTTTTAACTCCCGTCACAAGTCATTAAGTGGAAATATAATTTTTTACCCAAAGCAAACAACAAAGTCCGTACGTTTTTCACGACGCAGATCATATAGTACATTTTCCACATGGCACAATCATACAGGTACCCGCTTCAGCACAGCTGATGTACTGGGAGCTGTCAAAAAAGTTGTATTTCAAAACACACAATTAAAAAACAAATATTTAAACAAAAAATTGTGAATTTTTGTAATAATGCGTTTATGAATATCTGCCTAACAAAAAAAAAATTTAAAAATTGTGTGAATCGCTTTATTTTTGGAAACATTTTTGACACAGTACTGAACTGGTTTTTGTTGTAGTAGTTGGCTGATGCATAGGGTTTTGGGTAGGGAAATCCCGCACCGGGAATTCCCGGAAATTCCCGGTTTTTTTGTTACGGGATTTTCCCGGGAAAGTCCTAATTTACATTAGGCGATTTTACTTGCGGCAATTGTCAGTTTGATGGAGAGAGAGGTGAGGTATATGGTAACCCTTTGCCTCTCAACACCCTCTCTCACCCACAAACTGACAATTGCCGCAAGTAAACTCGCCTAATGTAAATTGGGACAAACAAAATCATATTTCCCGGGAAATCGGAAAATTTTTTTTTTACATTTATCACAACATATATTGAATGAATGAATAAACTATGCCCGTCACTTTTATACCACAGTAAATTTTAAAAGATTTTAAATAACTTTAATCAACATAAGTTTTTTCAGGGAAAAAGTAATAAGAGCCGCGCCAAAAACATGTGGACTATAACGACGGATTTTTATTCTGTTTTATTTAAGTACGTAAGAATATTTTCTATTTTAAAGTCCCGTTTTTATATTTATTTTATTTATTTTTTTATTGGGCTAAAGAGGGTCCGGGTGGCTGGTGCGCACGATAAATCTCAACGAAGCCACCGATCAGGCCAAAAATGTGGCTTTCGAGATTTTTAGTTTAAGTTCGAGGATGGACCATATCGGTGGTCCACTACTTCCTTCCCCACAAAAGTTCAACAATTATTGCTAAAATGATGTGCACGACAACTCTCGAAGGGAATAATCGAATCGGTCATCATTTTGCATATAGTTTTAGAGCTCCTTTCTGATTAATATGAATTTTTTCAGCAGTTTGTCCCTGCGGCCTCATTTACGACGGTACACATTTGGTTGGGGGCAAATCCATACTTCTTGAGATAATGTCTTAAAAGCTCCAAGAAACTTCATGACAACAACTAAAATGGAAAATTGGCAAGATAACTCCCGCATGAAGATTCTGATTGGTCCAAACTTTGCATATCGTATTATATCATCTAGTCATGTCATGTCATTTCATCTAGTCGTGGAACATGGACTATATCGGTCCAGCCCTTTGGGTACTTCCAACACAAAATTTAAGAAAAGTGCAGTTTAACAGCTCATCTCGAATTGTTTTTAAATCTTTCCATAAAGTTCTACTTTTAGACCCTGTTACGACGGAGCAATTATTTTGGGAGGGCAAGTCCACTCTTCCTGAGGCAAACCCCAAAATCTCGAAAGAGCCTGCCATACCAACTATGTACATTGGGTAGTACGTAAGATAACCGTCGAAGGGAGAAATCTCCCACACTCTCTCTTTTAACATGTTTCGTGTGCGGCCCTAGTTAAAATGGTACAATTTTTTTTGGGCAAATCCATACTTCCTAAGAAATTGACTCAAAAACTCAAAAAGGCCCTAGAAACGTCAGAAGTATTCAGCCCAATTATGAACGGCCTCTCACCGTGAGTTTTCTCTTTCTCGCCTCCTCCCCTATTATAAACATCATATCGCCGTGAGTGATGTTATGTTCTCACTGTTCCCTTATTATAAACAACAAGAGGGTGAGCAAAACTCACGTTCGTGAAAAAATTAGCTATTACAAATGTAAAAAAAGTGAGAAAAAGAGGCAAATTTCTGCTGAAATTTCTCACTACCGAAATCAAAGTGAGTTGAACAAAAAAATTTAAGTGTGAACATTTATTTTAAAAAATACGAATATTTTGTATCTGTAATGATAATTAATTGTATTTTAGGTTGAAAGTAACAAAAAATAATAAGAGATTTTTTATGTTGTGAGGTTATTGTTGACCTTTGGACGCTATTTTCTTTGGTTTTAATTTGGCTTGAGGTCAACTTAAAAATTTAAAAACAAATGGGCGTTTTTGTTTTTATTCTTATAAAAAGAAAGAAATATCATTATTATAAATTTCTACCATAATGTTTATAGTTGCATAAAACGAATGTTCTTGTTTTTTAAAGCTTAGGACATTGACCGCTAACATTTTTTCAGAGTTCTTTACGAATTCGGTCTGAATCTCTGAATTCTTTCAGAATTTGGTAAAAAATTGGGTCTACCTTCAGTTCCAAGAATGGCATGTAACTATCCACTGGAGTTATATGACTAGGTTTGGCATCGCACCATTAAAAGACGCAGAGTGCTGTGCATGGTGCTATCAATATTTGCCTAAGAATTTAGACGACTGCAATATCCCAAGTATAGTTGAGCAAAAACTACTCTGGTTTGTTGTGGACTTTATTCACACTATACCTATTTGTTTACATTAGAACCTGCGACTATGTGAAAGCTATTCAAAACTACTTGAAATGCTTGTTGAGCAAGGGATTCTATCCAGTATGGTTGGGCTAGAACGTGAAGATCATTCTTGATGGACCTAGTGTGTCGGGCCAACCCACCCAACGTTTGGTATTCCTCAGAATTTGCCATTTCTGTTATCACCCAAAATGCAACATTAAACATTTACTTATTGTAGCCATTTAATGACGTTTTTAAACGACATTTGTTCACTTTTTTACGATTTTCCAATAAATTTCACGAATTCTTCAGTGTAAATAAACAATTTTCACATATCTGCCAAAACAAAAGAACAGCTGTTACAGATGTTGCCATGTTGTTTTAATGTTGTATTTTCTTTTACCAATATCCATGTTCTTTTACAGTGGATTGTTAATAACTGACATTTTTCTTGCTAGAAATGTTTATTAATTTGAAAATTTATTTATTTTTTATACAAAAAATAAGAATTAATTAATCTCAAAGTTAATTGTGCAAAAAATGACGGTATGGCAACACAAATTATTATTTCAAGGGTTCACAAGTCGCGCCATTATTTTCCATTTTCCGACTTGTCAACCCTTGTTCACTTTTTGTGCTCCTCCCTGCTCAATCATAATAGCTCGAGCAGGTGAAAGTGAACTGCAACTCACTTGTGAGTATCTCCCTACGTGAAGATTCATAATCGCTATGATTAGCCCTGTTCCTTTACGTTCAAGAATCTTCAAGTTTTACAACATTTTACTCGAAAAGCGTTCCTTTACTTCAGACACAATACAATTTATATGGGAGCAGTTTTCAACTTTTACTACTTTTGCCGGTTTTACCATTTTCAGAAGTAAAGGAACAGACCAATTGTGTTTGCTTCTTCTCTTCAGGTACGAGGCTGAGGGTATATCTCAGTCTGCACAGCTGACTGATACTTTTTTACTTGTTTTAAGCATTCTTAAGCATAAGAATAAAACATACGATTTTTGAGGTCTTTCCCTAGTGTGAATTCTTTAGCTTTGAATAATGGTAATAATGATCAGTGTGGGCAAAATCCGGGCAACATGGTGCATTTCTCCATATTTTTCCGTTTTTAATCGATAGAGCGAAACGTGTCATCCATTTTTAAGCTTTGAAAATATTGTATTTCATATCAAAAATCACGGAAATATTGATCCTCTCTCGTATTTCAAAATTTCCCGGGAAATCCCGGATTCCCGGGAATGGCGATTTTATGATTCCCGTTTCCCGGGAATGATAAAAACCGGGAAAACCCAAAACCCTACTGATGCATCTACCTGGTAATTGTGCCACGATTTTTCATTTTCAGCGTAATACATGGTACAATAAGGAAGGTAGAACAGGTTCGAAAAAACGATAGAAATTCAACCCTACATGTATGCCCGATTTGTAGCACGATTTTAGGTAAAATTAGTGCTTAAAAATGTCTAAATATGTAATGAACAAATAAGAAAAATAAAATATTAATCCTCTCTTAAATTTTCTCTTTTCCTATTTTGCTCACCATTGCCGTACAGTGCAGCAATTCACCGATGCATCTACCTTGTTTCTTGTGTCAGCTTGCAACAGAGTTGTATACGAGGATTTATGCCAGATTTAAAACAAATCCACTCAATACGATTTTTGTATGCGAAATCTGGTAGATTTTGGCTGGATTTAGCAAATAAAACCTGATAATATGCTAAATCCGGCTAATGAAGTCATATCCAAATGGGCTATAAATGCAAAACACCACTATAGCTCCGTTCCAGTACTTTTTTAATGCTAAAATGTGCAGAAAAGAGAACCGTCAAAAATGAGTTCAACGCACACATTTTTCCAAAATGTACGGGAACGGAAAAATGGCAGAAACGTCAAAAAAAACTGGAACAAATGTCAAAGTCGGCGTGTCAGCCAATCGGAAGCCGGCAAACATGTTGCACATTTTTGCTAGAGTTGTATAGTTCATGAACGAACTAGTTCAATTGAACGATTCATTGAAAAGAGCGTATGAACTAGATCAGTCTATATAGTTCATTATAGTTCAATAGTTTACTGAACTATAATCAGTCGGTGACCGTACGTTTAACGAACGATTCACAATGTAGTTCAACATGTCGTTCATTTTTTTTTTTTTTTTTTTGTTAATCACTTCATTACATAAATAAGGATATGTGTCTGTATTTATAATCCTGTACTGTCATTTATAAGACTCTTGTCTTGTTGTGCAGGAGTGAAACAAATAAATAAATAAATAAATAAATAAATAAATAAAGACATAAAGTGACGGCGTCGTCTATGTTAAGGGATGCCTTCGTAATGTGATCAGTTTGTTTATGTTTTGGATCAAAGTAAATGGAAAAGATTTCTACAAAAACATAGAAACATCACATATAACCATTGGTCTGTTCCAGTACTGCAAGAATCTACTAATTTTTACTATTTTTTCCGATAACATATAGGGAAAAAATTTATCGTAGTAAAAAATAGTAGCTTCTTGCAGGTTCTGGAACACAGCAAATATGTTGAATCGACTACCTAATGAATCTGGCTTTTTGGATAGAAAAAAGGGAAAACATAAAAAGAAACACACACGCACGAAGCTTTTTCGCAATGACAATTTCTACACACACAACATAAGATTTTTTGCCAGCCACCTAAATGAAGGATGTTTTTTTTTTCTAAATTTAATTAATCTTTCTTTAAGAATGCAATAAAACTATGTAAATGTAATATTTTTGTTATGGAGTAGTTAAATTATATTAGTCTTTTGTTTGTTTGTATTTGGTGTATGTATGCGTTTTCATCAAACGACCGATTAAGAGCCGGTGAACGAATGATTGAACTGGACAGTGAACTATGAACTAGATTACTGACCTAGTTCAGTTTAAAGAGCTGAGCTATTGAACTAGATCTTTCAAATGAACTAGATTGTACAACTCTAATTTTTGCTCGCTCAAATTTGTCGTGTAAAAAGTTTCTAAAGAGAGAGCCATTCAGCGTCATTTTTGTTCAAAGAGAAGTGAACATTTTACAACTTTTTTGTGTACGGGAACGCTTTTTCGAGTAAAATGTGTAAAAGTCGTAAAAATTTTAAAAACTTTTTAGTTCTGGAACACAGCTTATATAAAATGCCAGCTGATCTTTGTTTACGTATACATACGCGAATTTGCAAAAAGAATTGCTTGAAAATTAAAAATGGAATGGAATACTGCAAAAAATAATCTGACAAATTGCTATTAAATATGTTGTTTACAATTTATATTAAATTAAAGCTACATTCATTTTTATTTTTATTTAATATTTTTTCTATTTTTCCGCTTCTGTTTGTTTTTGTTTGTGTTTACAGTTATTTGAAAAATGTAAATAATAGGGTTATGACTTTTTTACAACCTCACATCCATGTGTCATATTTTGATGAGCTTTTGCATAAGATTAGATAAAATCTTAATTACAAGGTGATTCGATAGAAAAAAGCTCACACACAAAAATCTTTTTAATTTTTATGGATGAGCTTTTTGGAAAAAAATTTTGGACTCACTTTAAGCACATAAATAACTCAAAACAATCGTTAAAGCCACACGACATATCCAGAATGACATAAGCTTTTGTTTCTCACCAATTTTATCGTCCTATTATTACATATATATATATATTGTTACGAATGTAACTGATAGGTTTAAGTTAATTTAGTTTAATTTCCGTTAATTTAAAAATTTGAATTGTAACGTAAAGTTTTATTACGCAGTTACTTTATTTAAGCAACAACAATTATCATGTAGAATTATCTTCATTATTCTAGATGTTCTTTACCTTTCATTAATGTGCTTTTGTTTTGTTTTGCCACAATCATGTAATTATTGTTTAGTTTGTTACTTCTTTATTGCACTTGTTTGTTGTTGTAGTTACGTCATTACTGTGCTTGTCGTCCAATTGTATTCCCCCATGTATGTATGTGAGTATGGTTGTTCGCTTAAGGGTTGTTTACACCATCTATCAATGTCGTGTGAGATGTCAAATTTTCTACCTGCGAATGTTGTACACAAAGTGTGACCACTATGAAAATTTTCATCTATCAAAATGATTTGGCAACTCATATGTAAATTTTTCATTTAGGGAGCGCTCTATTTGATACGGCATTCTTGTATGTAAACATACATTTATCAGCTGTTTTCTGGCATTCTCAAAAAAAAAAAGAAGAACAAAATCTTTTAAAAAGAAAATGGAAAGTTATGTAGATTTAAATATTTAGAAAAGTAAAGAAAGAGTGTTTGTAATGTAATTTTCAGATCGATTGGTCGAAAGAAGCAGTCTTGGAAATGATTGCTTTGTGGAAAAAACATAAATGCCTCTATAACCTCAAAAACCTATTCTACCACAACAAACATGCTAGATATTCATTTTCCTTTAACCAAAATTAAAATTTGCGCACATTTGCAACTCAACAATAAATGTAAACAATGACAAAAAAAGATGTTTTTATATTTATAGGTTATGTCATACGAAAATAAAACTTGTAGGTATGAATGCACAAATTGAAAGTTATATGGATGACGTCAATTTTGACAAACATAGAGAATGTCGAATGGGTGAAAGAAATGACAGCTCATATGACATTGATAGATGGTGTAAACAGCCCTTTAGTGCGAATGTGCGTCTGTGTGTTCGCTGCACAGATTCGAGATGTTGCCATATGTGTTCTGGAGGACTCTAGAACAGGGAGACTTTGGGGTATAAATACCGGGGAAATGGCAATGACGGAGTAGTTGTGTTTTAAGCGTTGAAGTGAACAAATCGGTTAAATAAGAGCTGCGTGCTAACTAGAGACTTGCTGTGTGCTTAGTAATTGAAGTCGGTTCTGAATAAGTGTAATAAAGTAAATACAGCATTGTAGAAACGTAATCTAAAACGAACCCTGTTTTATTTGGTACAAATCGTATCGGGGAATAAAACAACGTCTACACGGAGATTAGTTAAATCTAATTCCGTAACAATATATATATATATATATATATATATATATATATATATATATATATATATATATTGTTACGAATGTAACTGATAGGTTTAAGTTAATTTAGTTTAATTTCCGTTATTTTAAAAATTTGAATTGTAACGTAATAGTACGTTTATATATAACCGGATTTAACAAACCCACTGGGTTTAAAGTGTCAATTCCATTACATATACGTCAAACAAATCCTGTTAATGAAGGTTAACCTCCCAAAAAGCTCTAATATAAACAGCATATAACGTTTTATTACGCAGTTATTTTATTTAAGCAACAACAACTACCATGTAGAACTCTCTTCATCATTCTAGTCGTTACATTACCTTTTGTTAATGTTCTTTTGTTTGTTTTGCCAAAATCATGTAATTATCGTTTAGTTTGTTACTTCTTTTCTTGCATTTATTTGTTGTTGTAATTACGTCATTGATCATCCCCCATGTATGTGAGTCTGGTTGTTCGCTTATGGGTACTTTACACGATATGTTTTTTACATATGAGTTGTCACTTTGCATATACATTTTGTATGGGAGAAGTGACAACTCATATGCAAAAAACATATCGTGTAAAGTACCCATTAGTGCGAATGTGCGTCTGTGTGTTCGTTGTACATATTCGAGGAGTTGCCAGACATTTTCTAGAGGACTCTCGAACAGGGACACTTTGGGATATAAATACAGGGGAACTGGCAATGACGAGTTAGTTGTGTTTTAAGCGTTGAACTGAACAGATCGGTTAAATAAGAGCTGCGTGCTAACTAGAGACTTGCTGTGTGCTTTGTAATTAAAGTCGGTTCTGAATAAGTGTAATAAAGTAAATAAAGCATTGTAGAAACGTAATCTAAAACGAACCCTGCTTTATTTGGTACAAATCGTATCGGGGAATAAAACAACGTCTACACGGAGATTAGTTAAATCTAATTCCGTAACAATATATATATCATTTTATATCATACATATTCCATGTATCACATAAATTTAATATGCGGGACCTTTTTCAATATTTAAATGGAATAAAAATTATTTTAGTCATTAATAGGCAAAAAGTCACTTATTCGAGCAACAGGAATACAATTTTGGATCAAATTTTTAATATGCAAATGTTCATTCACTCTCGCTACAGGAAATCATTTTTGAGAAAAAAGGTCAAAAAGTCATAACCCTAGTAAATAAACGACACATGAACATAGTTGCCAATGTTGGTACAGACTGCAATAGTTGCATTTTTAGGAGCAAAAATCAGTGTTGTATATTACAATATTTCGATTTAACATTTGATTTAAAACAAATCCAAGTTTTAAGTTGATATAATTTTGTATGGTAAATCAGGCTGGATTTGGGTGGATTAAACGCTTAAATCGAGATAATGGGCTTAATCAACGTATAAGGGTATAGTCTAAACGGGCTATTCGATCAGCTGGGCTGAGGCATCTACCTTTCTTATTGTACCATGGGATGAATAAAAAGTAGTCGCTAGCCTCTACCGACACTAACAGTGATGCCAACTTTTCTTTATATTTTTAGTGATACCCAGCAAAAAGTTTGCATCCGCGGATGCAGTTAAATCATTAGAACAATTGCCGCTGGAGTACATCTTTTCCTATGAATTCACCTATGAATTTTACAAGAGAGCGCGCAGCTAGGATGCACTCCATTTTGCTTCCACGGCACACAGCTAGGATGCACTCCATTTTCGATCAAAATCACAACCTTTGATGTAGTGTTTTGAATTGAATTTAAATGCAGTCTAAAGATGTTATAAAATGCAAGCCATTGCAAATATCTCAAAATAAATAAAATACATTGCTTATTCGTGTAAAACAAGAATATTACAGCCTGTTTCTGTATGTCGAAAGAAGAAAGTGTGCGAAAGAAACACATCCAAACTCTTGTGTTTTTCAAATTAGTTTTTTGTTTTGAAGCAAAAGCAAAGGTAAAACTATTTCGAAAACTAAAGTTTGGGCGTTTTTCTTTCGACATACAGAAACTGGCTGTTAACTTTATTACATTAACACAAATTATAAAAACTCTCCATTAAATTTGATCGTAACTAAATTTACTTCCTCTACTCTGATTTTTATGACATCGAAATTGATATTGCTTCATCATCCAAATGGTTTTTCATTCTTCCTCCTACTTCAGTTCAGATTTCCAAAAAACTAAAATCCCACTTCAAAAATTATTTGCGTCTCGTAAATTACAAACTTTAGTTTGCATTTCTTTATTTTTTATAAAACAAATTCTTAGAATTTTAACACTCTTTCTTGTGTTCAGAAAAAAGACTGCGACTGTAGGGATCAAAAAATTGGCTTACTGGGCTGGGGATCATTAAGCGAATGCTTCCAAAATGTATCGAGCGCAGTGCATTTTCATAACTCCGTGTGGACTGCATCGAAAGATGTATTGAAATCATAACTCTGCATTGCACTACTTCCAAACTTTTTTGCTGGGTAATTTTGCGATTTAATTTTACTGATTTTTGTCGGTAACAGCAAAAATGAGTTACAGAATCCCACTACTGAAATCCAATTAATTGCAAAGGGAAATTATTTATTTTACGAATGAAAACATTTAAATCAGTTTTAATGGCGGATTTGGTGTTTTAAATGTGATTTTGTACTCAACGTATTTGGGTAATACAGACGCTCAGAGAGCGTTGTTGTGGTAGAAAGGTGAAATATTTTTGCACGTCCCGTCGTTATTTAGGTTTAGCAGAAAAGGAACGAATTTCCAATAACAACATTAGGTCCAAATTTTTCGTGTAAAAAGTTTCTAAAGAGAAAACTATTCAGCGCCATTTTTGTTCACAGAGAAGTGAACAAATTTTTTGGTGTACGGGAACGCATTTTGGGGGAAATGTGCAAAATGTGTTAAATGTGTAAAACCTTTTTAGTTCTGGAACGAAACTAATATAACGAAAAAATGCAACCCTACAAGTCATGGTAGAACAAATACAAGGTAAAGTTAATACTACAACAAATACAACTCAACAACAACCACATTGAAATTTGTTTTTGTTTGTAAACCTTAGTGTCAACGTAAATGTAAACAAAACAAGGACATGTCTATAAATTATTGGAATTTAAAAACTAATAATTTTTCACATTTGATTGAATATTTTGGAAAACATGAATGAAAACTCGTTAGATTTTCAATTTGAATGTTTCCATATCATTCCACTAAATGCATAATTTCTCGCAAAAAGTAGAATACTTGCAAAAATGTTTCGGGTCGCTGGTAATTCATTGAAAAAAGAGAAGCTGTTTCAATCATTTGCTTTTGAAAACAAAAAAGCACATGTTTATTAGGGCTTTATTCTTTTAAAGTTTAACAAAATACCACACATATTAGCAAATATTGTTCCGCCTCTATAAGCGGTGTTTTAGTGTGCGGCATGTCGTTCGGACCTGGAGGAGGTTACATGTCAATGATATGAAGCCGTCTTTATGGGAAATAGTTTTTTTTTTCTGATGAATAAATTTGTTCTTCATAAATATTTATCCCTAATATACATCGAACATAGAAATAAATACATAAAATGTCGTATGGAATTTGACACTAACACTCAACCCAGTTCAGTCAGCTGGGTATTGCTGCTACCTTTTCTTGTTCTACCATGCCTACAAGTACGAAAATTGTGATGCAAGCATCAAAAGACGCAGTGTGTGTACTCATAGGTATTTTTCGAACTGTCACTTGCATGTGTAAACGGGGGATGAATTGCAGGGTTAGGTTTACCAACGTTTTTAGGTTGATGAATTGCCAACTTAATCAAGACTTCAACGGCGTACAAAATGTGTGTCGGCGCAGTATTTATCACACAACACACACATATTCACGAAAGTCACAGAAGAAGTACGTCGTGTGAAATCTGAAATCTTTGCAATTTGCTTTGCACAAAAATTAAACCTATCTGGAGAATATATAACCATAAAAGTGAAGCAACGTCTGCATTTAGAAGTGAAATATTTATAAGCAGTTTATTTAACGTATATGATTTCTAGTGAGACGATTTCGAAATCTTTGAAAAGCTGTTAGCTGTGGCAGAAATTTTACCGTCTGGAAAGACATTTGGGCCAAAACAGGATTAGTAATTGTAAAAGTTGTTTACGCACAATATATTCCTTCCCTTGTTTCTATAACGAGAAGAAAATTTTGCAATGGCCACCTCTAAGTACAAGGAAAAATTAAAAACAAAAATTTAGATACCTGTAAATATGATTTGTGTGTAAAGGCCATCTTCTTTTTGGGACCATATTATATGCCACAAATAAGTGAAAATAAACCAAGCGAACTTTGTGAAAAGCACACTTTAAGGTGAAGTGAAAAATTTTTTTCTGCGTTCTCTGAAAAAAGTTACTGAACTCGATATTGTGTTGTGAATGAATTGTGGTAAATGGATGGATGGATACATGCTCCACGTTTAATTGTTTTGTGCCCACCACATAAAAGTAAAATGTCTTTTGTCCAAACAATATACAGATATATTATGCAAAACATACTGTACTCAGAATTTTGTGAATGAACAAAAACAACAAAACAGACAATATATTTTTTGATTTAATGAGAAAACCTGGTTCAAATATTCACAGGATAAAGAAAAGCATCACCGATCACGGGTAAGTGAAATTTGTATTATTTCATTAGGCAATTGCGACTGGTTGGATATTCATAGTTCGGAACTAATTAAATATTGTGAATAGAGAAAACATACACGAATGTTAAATATATAGATGTGTGTGCTTGTTTGTATGTACTATGTATAAACTTGTACATATGTAGGTCCGTATACAAGAGGTGAATTATGATGGTGATTGAATGTGTTCGTATTTGTCTTTGGTGTATTAGTGGCTGTGTGAGTAATTGCGTGTGTATTATTTTGATTAGAGTTGGGCTTTATATGTAACTAACAGCGTGTAAGTGGTTTTGTTTTGTATATTACATTATTGATGGTTGGATTTGATCCCAAAAAACTAGGACTGGAAACCCTTTGAGGGTACTCCCTTTCGGACGCGGATCTCCGTTAACATTTTATCTCTGTAGCTTTTATTTGAACACAGTGGGGGGTTGTTCGGATAAATAACAAAAAGTGTTGCCATTGTATGGTTAACATTACAATTAATCGATATTTACCCTCTTTGAACGTCTTGCATACGCTCATTTGGTTTGGTGGTTTATGTTGAGTGCGGAGTTTATAGTTTTTTGTTCAGAGATTGACATGAATTGTGAACAAAATTGTGAAAATGGATGATTCGCAAAGTTTGCCGCATCGCTTTATAAAAATACTGAGTTTTAAACAATCAAGTGAAAGTAGGATTTCAATTAAGGCTCTAAAAATTATAATTGTTTTCATTTTTGGAAAAAATCGACATAAAAAATAAATTTGCATTATGTATACTACTTGTATTACATGTAGTTTTAAATACAATTAGGGCTAACAGACGAAAAACTGCATGTAGTCCTGAAGTAAGGAAAATTGATAGTAGATAAAAAAAGCATACATACTCATCAAAAAATATATAGGCACGAATATAATGACGTAATAAATATGTCTAGTTACTTACTGATTCGTGGCAAATAGCATTTCAAAATTTTGCAAAACATACGAAATATGAGAAATTGTACATTATAATTTATGTCCGTGGCCACCAGTTTACTCAGCTTAATTAAACTGTATATACCTAACAATCGAATTTCGGAAAAATAATAATTCGTCCTTAAATTGGACTGTTATTTGTTTCGGTGACATCTTCAATGGACAAATAAAGCAAAAAGATAATCGGGTATGTTCTGAGACACACTTCACCTCTCACATCACGCTTAAATCATTTTTTTCACCCCATTTATTCCTATTTTTGCGAATTTCTTGGGGCTAAAGTCCATTAGGGTATTGAAAAAAGAAAAGTACCCACTAGTCCGTCCATAAAGTACTCGAACAATAAGCGAAGTGTGTCCCAGAACATACCCGAATATTTAACACAATTTATGAAAATTGAATTCGTCGTAGGGTGAGTGCTCCTAAGTTCGGCATGTACCAGTAGTCGGCTTTGTTTGCATTTGAACGCCAATAACTAAAAATTATTGTAACAAAATATGAAAATAATCTTAAAAAGCTTCAACAATATTGTCAGCTAACTTTTAATAAAATGTTATTGAGCCATGACCATTTATTACTTCAGAGTTTAACTTTTTAGCACAATTGAAAATGCACAACAAAATTGGTGTTGTGTTGCTAGCGGCCTCTTTTAAGGTCGTATCATCGCCGTAAGGCCGTAGTTTTCTACATCAGCATGTCGACTGATTTTATCGTACCTTAGTGGTAAGAGTCAATTCGTTGATGTAAATGGTAAAGTTTCAAATGCTCTTAATTTGAGATCCGGAATACCACAAGGTTCGGTTTTGGGACCTTTATTGCTCTTGCTCAATGTGAACGACCTTCCTAATACCATTGATTCGCATTTCTGCAGTCCATTTCTGTTTGCTGATGACTTTCTTCTTCTGTTTAGTGCTTAAATTGGCTATGTTGATGTTTTGGAACCCAATATAAATTACAATCTTGACAAGGTCGCTGCGTGGTCGAACAGGAGTTCATTTTTGATAAACCCTACTAAATCCAGTGTAATATTGTTCGGATGTACTGGAACCATTTTACCTGATTTCGATGTAAAAATTTGTAATTCTCGTGTTGATATCGTGAGTTCTCATAAGGTCATAGGCGTTGTTATTGATAACCAATTGAATTATATGCAGCACTTTCAATCTGTCCTTGGAAAAGTTTATTTTATATTGCGAAAAATACTCTTTGAATATTTACTTGCCTTTCAAAATAAAATTTAGAATAGCGAATGCTTTACTGATGCCCCAAATCCTGTATCTTATCTCTGAGTTCGTTTCGAGATTTTTAGGGTGTTCTTTAAGGAATTTTGTTAGTTATCGCAATCTGTTTTTATTCTATAATATTGTCAGGAGGGGTATTCCAGTCCCATTGCGTGAAAGTTTTACTTTTACACGGTCGGATAGGAATAAGCAAATTACTGTGCCAAAAATAAACTGTTCCTGATATGAAAGATCTTTTATCGTTAGAGTTTCCCGCTATTGTAATGTTTTACTTGCGCATTTTTTCCCATACTAATAACTTTTTCCGATTAAAGCTCTTGGATTACTATTCTGACTAGAATTACCTATCTACAATTCATAATCTTGCGAATATGTCTATTGTTTTTGTAAATGCTCTAGTTGAGAGTTGTTATAATAATTGAAAACGGATACGATTTTCATGAGTTTCTGCTTTAGTTGCTGCTTATACAATTTTTTTTATCTTATGGCAGGGGAGTAAATATGTTAGGTTTTTTTTAGTTTAATATATATATTAACATATTACTCAAGTTTATCTATGCTATGTAATATAATATTGTTTTGCCAGGAAGGCTTCTATATTACACTAGGATAATAAATAAATACACATGATCCATATCTACATTAAAAAATACGAAAAAAATCATACATTTAGGATAAGTGCACTAATAGTCGGCACATTAAGGATTTTTCTAACTACAATCCTTCGTCATTTCGAGTAAATTTGTGCAATTACTATGAACTATAGCTTATTTGAAATTCGAAATTTTGTTTACTTTCCTATGATATAAAGAAATTTTGAATTATTTTCTTATAAAACTTTAAGAAAATGTGAATTTAGTAATAGTCGGCACAATTTTCCAGTTGTATTTTACCCCCAGTTTTTATACCCTCCACCATAGGATGGGGGTATATTAAGTTTGTCACTACGTTTGTAACTACTCGAAATAATCATTGTAGACCCCACAAAGTATATATATTCTTGATCAGCGTGCAATTCTACATCGATATAGCTATGTCCGTCCGTCTGTCCGTCTGTGGAAATCACTCTAGCGTCCGAACGGATTGACTTAGGTTGATGAAATTTTGAGAAAATATGTTATATTTACGTAGGACTTTTGGTATTGAAAGCGGGCTATGTAGGTCCAAGCTTTCTTATAGCCCCCATACAAAATGACGCGTGACGGCTCGTCGTTTTAAGGAATTTTTAAGATATTTGGCCCATTTTACCACCGAATTGGTTGTAATTTGGTACTTTGTGTCTCCAGAGGCCAAGAAATATTCCTACCAAAGTTGGGTTATATAGGTCCACGTTTTGGTATAGCCCCCATATAAGGCCCCATATAAAGTACGCGTCATTTAATATATTTTGAATGTATTAGACCCATTTGACCACAGAATTGGTTGTAATTTGGTATTTTGTGTCTCCAGAGGCCAGAAAACATTCCTACCAAAGTTGGGCTATATAGGTCCACGTTTTGGTATAGCCCCCATATAAGGCCCCTTATAAAGCACGCGTCATTTTAATATATTTTGATTGTATTAGACCCATTTGACCAAAGAATCGGTTGTAACTTTGTATTTTGTGTTTCCAGAGGCTAAGAAACATTTCTACCATAAAATGTTTATATAGGTCCACGTGTTGATATAGCCCCAATAATACAATATCTCCCGATTTTCGATATTTTGAACGTTTTAGCCTCATTATCACACCGAGATGGCTGAAATTTGGTATTTAGTCTTCTTTAGGCGTATAAAAATTTCCCCCAGAAATTTGTAGGTATAGGTCCACGCCATCATATAGCCCCCATAGAACGGTACCTTCCGAATTTCGGTATTTTGAAGGTTGTGGCCACATTAATCCACCGAAATGGCTGAAATTTGTGGTGGAGGGTATAAAAAGTTCGGCCCGACCGAACTTAACGCTTTTCTTACTTGTTGTAACTTATTTTTGTTCGTTCGTCTATATTCGTAATAATTTAGGCATTCATAGCTCAGCCCCCAGATGACATACACATCTAATTTTTCGTATACCCGTTCCATATATCGTTAAGGATTCCTCATTTAAAAATCAGCGCTCTACATTTGCGCTAAAGCGAATAAATCGATCCACAAAATTTGACAATTCGTGTGAGAAGAATAAAATTTTTTACAAAAACTGGGGGTTAGTAAAGAAATGTAGTTTAGACAGAAATATATTCATATATTAATCCGTATTACTTTTAAAAAATTAAATAACAAAGATTTTGTTAACATTCGGAATTCATTTAAAATGTCTTTTTTAGGTTTGTCAAAGGTTTTTGAATTTTTTGTTTACATTCCAATTAATTTTACATACAAAATTATAAAATTTTAAATAAATTAGTTCGTGCCTATAGGATAAGTGCTCCTAATGTCGGCATGTCCCAGTAGTCGGCAATTTTTGAATTTGAACTCAAATAACTAAAAATTAAGAAAACAAAATACGAAAATAATCATGTCAAAAAGGACTATGAAAACGCGACAATATCGATTAGTTGTCAATTAGAGCCGTACCTAAAATTTTCTGAGCGACATTTTTGCAGAACATTTCGAAGCTGAAAAATGTTATCTTGTGCTAGTTTTATTACGGCTCTTGAAATAAAGGACGAAAAGCACACGGAAGGAAGCGAGTTACAAGGTCGAAATGTTCTACGAAAAAGATTCTCATTAGATTTGACTGAAGGCATGTCATATCAAAAATATGCTAAAGCAACAGCGAACAAAGATATAACGCAAATTTCTGATGGCTTATGGGGACTCCAGTGAAAAATTCATCACGCCATAACTCAAAAGTTCGACTCACGGCGGATCTGCCCTTTGGGGTTCTGTATATACTCATCAAGGGCTTCCACCCCCCAGACCTCGAGCTCCATTTTGTTGCACAGTGTTATTCTTCTTTTCTATGATTTAGCTCGTAACACGTTCTTGTTTTGCATCTTAAATTTTTTGCACTACAACCGTATCAAAATACGTTTTTTAATTATGAATAAACAAAATGATGTTAAAAAATATAAATATTGTTGAAAAAGATTGGAAGAGAGGAACATTGTCGATTACACGGTCCATGGGATGTCTATTAAAAAGACAATATATTATATTACCTGTAACTAGTAAATTGACATGATAGGCAGGGAAGCCCATTTCTAGTGACAAAAGCAGGCTATAGGCTATTTTGTGTACCATTTTTGGGTGTAAAGTAACTATGATCAATGAGTAACTAGTTAAATAACTATGTCATAGTAGATAATTGCTATTTATTGAACAACTGGGATTAAAAGAACAATTTAGAAAAATATTTTTTTAAAAATATTTGTAATTGTGCAATTTTTGCTGATGCCGACTTTTGGGACAATAAATTGTAAAGTTTGCCTGAAGCTAAAAACTATAAAAAATGTTAAACAAATATGTTAAAAGCTAATAAATAGAACATAGTTTCAATAAAACATGAGTTTTAAGCGGTTTTAAGCTAAATTAGTCATGATCTGCAGTACATACGTTGTGAAGTGCCGACAACTGGGTAATAGTTTCCGACTATTGGCACGAACTAATTTATTTAAACGATATTTTTAAATTTACTTACTTTTTGAAGCAAAATCAATAGAAATGTATATAATAAACTAGAAATCTATAAATAACGAATG
The DNA here is from genome assembly GCF_047663935.1 of Musca autumnalis. Classification (NCBI taxonomy): domain Eukaryota; kingdom Metazoa; phylum Arthropoda; class Insecta; order Diptera; family Muscidae; genus Musca; species Musca autumnalis. Next base: position 879,375 of record NW_027411755.1, on the reverse strand, counting down.
CATAAAATACTGTCCTCTCAAATATTTAAGAAAAACATGTAGAGTATGTATTTTTTATTTATTTATTTATAATTCATACATTGGAATGCGAAAAGACTTTCAGTCCAAAAATTGCATTACCATTAAATACTAAAATTTTTGCTGATTATTCCATAACCATTATCCTAATTTCATATACAAATTAAAACTTATGTTTAACAAAGTTTACAAAGCAGAGATCGACAATAATATTTAAAGAATCAAAAGCGACTCCCCAGCCAAAAAACAAATTGAAAGGTAATCAAATAAAAACCCATGTTAGTAATAACGCAATTCCTACGATAAAAAGTTTACAATTCGCGCAGGTACTTACTCAGCTGGCCCATTACAGAACATTTGTTCCATAAGCCGAACTAAGAAAAGATCTCCAACTCTCACTGTTTAGTGCTTCGCTTTCTTGTCATCTCTTCGTCCACTTGTTTGCGCCATCTATTCTTTGGCCTGCTAATTCTGCGTGCACCGCCATCCGGCCCGAATTTATACGCCTTTTTAGCGGGTTCATCATCACTCATTCTTATGATATGGCCTAGCCAACGCAATCGTTGCATCTCGATACGTTTATCTATACTGATGTAGTTGTATAGCAGATACATCTCGTGGTTCATACGACGTCGATATTCACCGTCAACGCAGATTGGTCCATAGATCTTTCGAAGAATTGTTCTCTCAAACACGCCAAGCACTGCCTTGTCTGCTTGCGCAAGTACCCAGGCTTCTGAACCATACATCAGCACGGGTAGTATCAGTGTTTTGTAAAGTTGTTTTTGTTTGACGATATGTGGCTTTATTCATAAACTGCTTACTCAGCCCGAAGTAGCATCTGTTGGCCAACACTATTCTTCTTCGTATTTCACAACTGATGTTGTTGGTTGTGTTTACGGCGGTGCCTAGTTAGACGAAGTCCCTTACTACCTCAAAATTATAGGAACCAACGTCAGCAGTTGGCCCGATCTCTAAGGACCCATTGCGCGACGACACCATTAACTTTGTCTTTTCGCCGTTTCCCGCCAGACCCACTTTAGCAGATTCGCATTCGACTTTTTCAAAGGTAGCCGTTACTTCCTTTGCCGTTCGACCTATGATGTCAATGTCATCGGCATAAGCAAGTAACATATGGCTGTTTGTATATTGTGCCACTTCTTTTCACCTTCGCATCTCGTATAACCTTTTCCAGCAGAATGTTGAAAAGATCACACGAGAGGCCATCACCTTGACTGAAACCTCTTTGGAGAGGTTCTTTCCTATTTTAACTGACGATCGAGTATAAGTTAATGTCATTCTACAAAGCCGGATGAGCTCTGCAGGTATACAAAATTCAGACATGGCTTGGAATACCTTTGAACGTAGGAGCTGTCGAAGGCTGCTTTGCAATCAACAAAAAGGTGGTAAGTGTTGATCTGCATCTCTTGGGTCTTCTTCAGGATTTGCCAGGTCTAAAGTCGCATTGGTATGACCCAATTATTTCATTGACTATAGGCTTTAGTCGTTCGCACATTATCCCTGACACTATCTTGTAGGCAATAGGGAGAAGACGAATGCCCCTATAGTTAGAGCATACAGTCTTATCTGCTTTCTTTTGGACAGGGCACAGGATGCTCATGTTCCAATCGTCGGGTACTCGTTCTTCCTGGCAGATGGTGCTAACTAGCTGATGAATACACCTTATCAGCGTGTCGCCTCCGGTTTTGAACAGCTTGGCTGGTAAGCCATCGGCTCCTGCTGCCTTATTATTCTTCAGCCGACTTATTGCTCTCTTTACCTCATCTGGGCGGTATACATTCAATACCATCTTCTGGGAGAAATGTTCTTTCCATATCCTGAGCACTCTATCTGTATCAGTTACCAAATTATCTTGCTGGTCTCTACAAAAGGATGTGCCTGTACCAAAGCCATCAGTTTGATGTTTCACTCTTTGGTAGAACTTTCGGACTTCATTCTGGCTCCTGTACTTCTCGATTTTTTCACACCCCCGTCTTTCCATTTCTCTCTTTTTTCCTACGGAAAAGACGTTTCTCCTTTTCTCCCGACACCTCTCTCGTGCGCTAAGCGCTGCTACCGATTGTAGTGTTAGCCCTGTATGCCGCATTTTTCTCTTCGGTACCAGCACGACACTCCTGGTCATACAATGGATTCCTTGGTGGAGGTCCCTGGTATCCAAGTATGGATTTTGCGGCTGTTTGCATGGAGTGGGCAATATTTTGCCATTGTGCTGATATGTTATCGCGACGAGGAGTGCTTTCATTAAGCAAATGGGCTAATTAAGTGGAATATGCTGTGGCTATCGGGTGCCACCGTCAAATCAAAATTTTCAACGGTGGCAAAATTATAGCGTCCGATTTTGGTCGGTCCCTTGACCGACGTTATAAGCGATTTCGACTGTACTTGGAATTTCTCACTAATCAGAAGGCTAATAAACTAATTCCTTTAGAGGAAACGAACATCCACCACAGATTTTTAAGGGAACTAGCCCAACACTATGTTTAAAATATTGTTGCTTATCATGGTCATCCATCAATGCTTTAGCGTTAGAAAAATCATTCGACAGATTTAGATAGTTAATTCCATATTGACTGTATAACTGAGTCAACAGTGACTAGACAAAAAGGTGAAATGTGGACCGAAAACTTTGAAAAACTTAATTTTTCTTATTTGTACACCAATTGCTATTGCTTAGAACGAAAACGTCTATGAAATAAATAAGAATCTAATGCTAAAGGATAGGAAAAAATATTGATATCCGTATTATTGAGGTACGAAAAATATGAGAAGACCGGATTATAGAGTCTACAATTTAAAAATTCTAGTGTCCGGATTACCGCGTTGTCCGGATTATCGAGACTATACATTATTTAAATTTGTTTTAAATAACGCACTCGGAATAGTTTTAAGTGTTCCTCATATTTTCTGTTAATGCTAAAACTGACATCCTTCAAAACTGACAGTCAGCATACTTTTACGACAGTTTTCTTGCAAATAAAAGCTTTTGTTTGGCTAAAAATGTTTGAATTTGAAATACAATTTGAAAAGTATTGTTAAGAGATTTGGAAAGTAATTAATTTATACTTTAAAATGGTAAATTGTAAAACTATATACTTTTTGTTCTTTCAGTTTGAAACGTTCTTTCATTGAAAATGTCAACAAAAATCTCCACCAATGTTGATAGTAGCAGTAGCAGCACGGCAAGCAGTCCAGCTACATCCACTTCAGTATCAGCAAGTACTAATGGCACCACCACTCCGGCTAGGCGACTTCGGGCAAGAACTTCAACTGGCGGCAATGTAAGTGGTAGTGAATCTGCTCAGAAGAAACAAGGCTTAAATGCAGACTTGAATGCAGGGGCACCAGTAAGCAACAATGAAGAAAAGAGTGCCAGTAAGAAATATCACAGTAGTTGTCCCCAACCTACAAGTTCAGGGCGTAAGGAAAAGAACCACACTCAACCCCACAGTTCGAGTACTTTCAATATGAATAAAACTGAGGAATTCCACTTTGATACACCACTTGAGTGTCCTGTTTTTCGACCTACTCCCGAGGAATTTAAAAATCCTTTAGCTTATATTAGCAAGATACGTCCGATAGCGGAGAAATGCGGTATCGCCAAAATTTTGCCACCAGAATCGTGGTCTCCACCATTCGCCGTTGATGTGGATAAATTAAAATTTACTCCTAGGGTTCAGCGCTTAAATGAGCTCGAGGCAAAGACTCGAGTAAAGCTAAATTTTCTCGATCAGATTGCAAAGTTTTGGGAATTGCAAGGCTCTTCACTGAAGATACCTATGGTAGAGAGAAAAGCACTAGATCTGTACACATTGCATCGCATGGTCCAGGAGGAAGGAGGAATGGAACAAACGACCAGAGAGAGAAAATGGGCCAAAGTTGCTAATCGCATGTCTTACCCATCAAGCAAAAGTGTTGGAGCTACATTGAAAGCACACTACGAACGTATTCTTCATCCTTTTGAAGTCTATACTTCTGGAAAAGTTCTGGGTCAAACTGTTACTGCTTCGTCCGCTACTGCCGACGTTAAGATGGAAGATGGTACGGATTATAAAGCTCATGAAATTCCCACACGTCAGCAGATAGCCCCTCCTAACGAAAATAACGCCAGGCGTTCTAAACGTTTTGCCAATTCAAGTGCAAGTTGTGGACTTGGAACAAATCGCTCATCTGTGAAAACTGAAACTAAGGAGGATTTTAAACGGGACTTAATGAGTTGCTTCAATGCTTCCGCAGCCTCAACAGTCGGTCGTTCAAACACAGGAAACGGTATTTCGACATCGACGCAAAAAAAGGCTCCCGATCCTAATGCTGCTGTTGATCCTCTTATGAAATACATTTGTCATATCTGCAACCGAGGTGACGTGGAGGAATCCATGCTTCTATGTGACGGCTGTGATGATTCATATCATACCTTCTGCTTGTTGCCGCCACTTTCCAGCATACCAAAAGGTTTGTAATTATTTATATATATTTATACAGTAAATTTAAAATTACGCAATCAACAATTTTCTTGAAAACTAATAATCCTACCATATATAAATCCTACTTTCGACGTCTTGAGTCACTTTTAAATTCTCAAGAATAAGAATTTTAAAATCAAATTTTAATTACTTCTCTATTAAGCCTCAAGTGAATATATTTATTTATTTTTACATTTGTAATACATAAGCCTTTTTGACCTAACAGAAATTTTGGGGCAGAGATAATTCCTTTTGGGTATGAGTATATTAAGGATCCCAAATTACAGATTAGCGTTATATCTTTGTTAACTGTTGTTTAGCTTATTTATGAGATGACATAGTTCTTTCTGAGCCAAAACAGGGTAAATTTCAAAAATCGATTAGCTGTCAATGAGGGTCGTACCTACAATTTTCTGAGCGACATTTTTGCAGAACATTCCGATGCCGAAAAACGCCACCTTGTTTTATAGCGGTTCTTAAAATAAAGGACGAAAAGGATATTGAAGGAAGCGAGTTAGAAGGTCGAAATGCTCTACGAAAATAATCCTCATTCGATTTGACAGACGACGTCATCTCATATAAGCTAAAACAACAGTTAACAAAGATATAAAGCTAATTTCAGATGCCTTACAGGGTCTTAAGCAGAAACTTAAACACGCCATAACTCGGAAGTTCGACTCACCACGGATCTGTCCTTTGGGATTCTTAATATACTCACCAATGTCTTACATCCCCAAAAGGAGTTTTATCTCTGCCCCAAATGTTCACCTCCATTTTGTGCCACAGTGTATACTACATAGCATTATATTTGTTAAATATTGCATTTTCTTCGATTTTTATGTTAATATACCAAGTTGTTTTAATAACCTCGAGCTTGATTGAATTAAAACAACTTAGTACATAGCATTATATTAATCCTGATAATTTCTAATAATTCCATGATTTAATAATATTGACTCCCCAGCTATACTTTAAATATTATATAAATAAATAAAATCGAAAATTGAATTGAAATTAATTAAAAAGGAACATATGTACAGGAACATATGTACAGTCGTAATCGCCTATATCGACGGCCAAGGGACAGACGGAGTTGGTCGCTATAATCGATTTGTCGTAATATAAGGTAGTTTACACTAGTTATCAATGTCATATGTACCGAAATAAAAACAATCCATAATTTCAATACAGTTTTGCTGCTGTGTTTGCAAAAAGTAAATCCTCAATATTGCACACATTAGCGACTGTATAAGGATAGAAAATTTCAGCACATATGACATTGATAGCTAGTGTAAACTACCTCTAAGCGATATTTGTTTTGTGTCGGCTCTAAATTGCCGCAGAAATTTTGGGACTATTAAATTTCGTCGTTATAAACGATTACGTTATAAGCGATTTCGACTGCAGTAGTAAAGGCTTCTGTATTGCAAATAATGAAATAAATAAACTTATTATAGTCTCAGACAGAGATGACGAATAACTAGCGCAATAAAACCTATCTCTGGCATCTCTGGCATTATAATTGCTGCAAAAATCAAAGAATAACACGATTTTGCAAGATGTATTTTAGCCTTAGGTTTCACATTCAATCAAAAACGAATTTTGATTTTGTGTGGGTTACGTCTTCTGGCATTTCTGGTGACGATATATTTAATAGGGGTTTGTCTAGCTTCTAGTTATCAGTTTTATTATGAATGATTTTCTTTTTCACCAGATCCGTAGTAATTACAACTCTTTTTTTATTCAACATTGTAAACTTTGGGACAATTTAAACAACACCGAATAACATTAAAACGATAAATTACTACATATTTGAAAAGTTGAGACGACAGAATGCGTTGTTTTGAAGTTCACTATTTAAAAAAAAAAAAAAACTTCAGTAGTTATTTACTTGCCAAACATTCAACAGTACATCATACTTAAAGGTTTAATCATAATTATAAATTATTTTTAAGATATCAATATCTTATAAATATCATGACCCTAATGCTTAAAATTGCATTCTATGATTGAAAGAAATAAAATGAGTTGCAACATATTTTATGAGGTGATGATCAATTTGAGCTTCGGTATACACAAATTGTTAGTTGTTGGCAAAGAGACGCGAATTGCGTCCATGTGTGTCAGGCATATACATTGCGATTTTTCAACAAAAGAGTAGTATGTACTTCGAATTTTTCCTCATTCTGTTATCAAATGCCGCCCAATAATTTTTTCAGTTAAACGTTAAAGTTAAATTCGAAATAGTTTATAGGATAATCAAAGAATTTCTCTTAACAAAATGGTAGTAACTCGAGAATTGGTTATAAATATAAATAAATACTTAACGAAATAAAAAGAAATCAAGTTCTGTAGTGTAGTGGCATACTTTCTTTATATGATGTACCTTTAACAGTAACATTCATAGTTTTTTGTCTCTACTGAAAATAGGACATTTTGAGTTACTACCCATTTGTTGAACAGGTGCGATATGTATTTCAATACTGCGCAGCAAAATATTGGGGTGGAAAGTTCCAGAAAAATTTGCCATAGGGTGGGTAGGCTTTTATTTATGGCGTGCTGTAGTGCGATTTTCCAACTCATTTTTTGAGTTAACTACAAAAATCGGTAACTCAAAAAATGAGTTAGAGAATCGCACTACTGATCTTTTAAAATCTGGTCAGCTATTTACACTTGCAAATATTAATATTGATTAAGAAAAGTACAGATGACACCGAATTTTTAATATATTTTCTAGGTGAATGGCTCTGTCCACGTTGTGTGGTTGAAGAAGTTAGCAAACCAACAGAAGCATTTGGATTCGAACAGGCTGAACGCGAATATACCCTACAACAATTTGGACAAATGGCCGATCAGTTCAAGATGGACTATTTTCGAAAGCCCGTACATTTGGTTCCCACTGATTTGGTTGAACGCGAATTTTGGCGGATTGTATCTTCAATTGATGAAGATGTCACCGTCGAGTACGGAGCAGACCTGCACACAATGGATCACGGCTCTGGATTTCCCACTAAAAGTTCACTTTACTTGTTGCCAGGTGATCAAGAATACGCAGAGTCGAGTTGGAATTTGAATAATTTGCCATTACTTGAAGATTCAATTTTGGGTCATATAAACGCAGACATAAGCGGCATGAATGCTCCATGGATGTACGTTGGAATGTGTTTTGCCGCATTCTGCTGGCATAACGAGGATCACTGGAGCTACTCGATAAATTATTTGCATTGGGGTGAGCCAAAGACATGGTACGGAGTGCCTGGTAGCTGCGCTGAACAATTCGAAGAGACAATGAAACAAGCAGCACCGGAACTATTTGCCTCTCAACCAGATCTACTCCACCAGCTTGTGACTATTATGAATCCCAATATTTTAATGAACAATCGTGTTCCGGTCTATCGTACTGATCAGAATGCAGGAGAGTTTGTCATAACGTTCCCACGCGCCTACCACGCCGGATTTAATCAGGGGTACAATTTTGCTGAGGCCGTCAACTTTGCGCCTGCAGATTGGCTGAAAATGGGACGCGAATGCATAAATCATTATTCAATGCTTCGGAGATTCTGTGTTTTCTCTCACGATGAGCTCGTGTGTAAAATGGCATTGGAGCCAGCGAAACTTACGTTCGGTATAGCCACCGCTTGTTACATAGATATGGCCGAGATGGTAGATTCTGAGAAAAAATTACGCAAGTCCCTACTAGAATGGGGAGTCACACGTGCCGAACGTAAAGCTTTTGAGCTAATTCCAGACGACGAGCGTCATTGTCAAGAGTGCAATACCACCTGTTTCCTGTCTGCTGTTTCATGCGAATGCACAAAAGGTATTGTCTGTTTACGACATTATACTGTCCTGTGTACTTGTCCGCCTGAAAAACACACATTGTTGTATCGCTACACTTTGGACGAGATGCCCTTAATGTTACAAAAATTGAAATCGAAAGCGCAAAGTTTCGAAAGATGGTTGTCCCGATGTCGTGACATTGTAGATGCAAACACTCCGACTTCAGTAACACTGCAGGAGCTGCAAGAACTCTGCAAAGAGGCCGAAGTGAAGAAATTTCCATCATCCCTACTCATCGATCGTTTAAATGCTGCTGTTTTGGAAGCAGAAAAGTGTGTGACTGTTATCCAGCAGTTGGGTATTAATAAAGTAAGTATGGTTGTGCACACCATTACATAAATTCGTACTAATAACCGTGGTGTTATTTCTATAATTGCAGGTCCGTACTCGTTCCGATAATAATTTAGAAGCGGCACAGTATAAACTGACTATGGAAGAGCTCGAGCTTTTTGTGCAAGAAATCGACAATCTTTGCTGCACCATTGATGAAGGTGCATCGGTTCGGGAGTTGCTGGTTTTGGGTAAGAACTTTTTGGAGCGTACTACGGAAATTTTAAAAGTACCCCTAGAATCTGTGGAGGAATCTGAGTTGGAAGCAATTATAAGCGAAGGAAATTCATTGCGTATTGAGCTGCCTCAGATACAGCAATTAGCCATGAGACTCAGACAACTCAAATGGTATAGACGTTCACAAGGACTACGTGCCGGAAGTGCTAAACTGACCTATGATGATATAAAAGGCTTGTTAAGTGTGGCTGCTGCTGAAATTGCACCAACTGAGGTTATTATCGACAAGGAGATAAGAAAGCTGCAGGAAATTGGTGCCTCAATTGAAGCTTGGGAATGCCAAGCAAATAAGTATTTTAATTGCAACATACAGCGACATGAACTGGTTGAAATCGAACAATTTCTTAAAACTGCTTCTGAAATTGAAGGACAAGTCCCATCATATGGTATATTAAAGGACGGGTTGAAAAAGGCAAAAGATTGGCTACGGTCTGTTGAGCAGCTACAAGCCAACGATCACTTTCCATATTGCCACACACTCGAATCTATTGTAGCTCGTGGTTCAAATATTCCCATAAAACTTGAAGAACTTCTCCGCATGCAAGGACATCTGAAAAGTGCACACGACTGGAAAGAAAATACTGAGAGAGCTTTCTTGAAAAGAAATACGTTCTACACATTGCTGGAAGTGCTAATGCCAAGGGCAGAGGCAGTCATAATCGATTGTGATCTAAAGAAACCATTCGAAGATAATTTCGTGAAGGAAATGAACCCAGCTCAAATCGTTGATTCCTTCAAGTCGGCGGAAGAGAAAGAATTGCGCGATATGAGAGAGCTGAGAAGACTTAACATGAATAAAAAACCAAATCGTGACGAGTATTGCCTTTGCAAGTCATCTTTTCAAGGTGTAATGTTTAATTGTCAATTATGTAGAGATTGGTTTCACGAGGACTGTGTTCCGCCACCACCTTCCCATACTCGTGTCTTTTGTCAATCGGAAGATAGCCAGCGTCCAAAGTGGTTATGTCCATCCTGTGTACGCTCTAAGAGACCGCGCCTTGAAACAATATTACCACTGTTGGTATCATTACAAACTCTGCCCATACGATTGCCGGAAGATGAAGCCCTTCGGTGTCTAGCAGAAAGGGCCATGAACTGGCAAGATAGAGCTCGCAAAGCCCTTGCTTGTCCTGATGTAATTGCTGCCATAGAAGCTATTACATCGAGCTCACAACAACGCAGTAAACAGAAAAAACGTAAAACCGGCAAATTGTCTGGAACGGACCGAAAACAAAGGCGAAGTAGTCAGCGAAACTCCAAAGATGATGGTTCGGATAATGCTGACTCGGATGACGAGTATCGCCTTCACATAGTCGAAGAAAATTTCAGTAATGACGAGGAAGACGAAGCTGAATCACTTCAAAATGATGATGCCGCCAACTCGAATAATGAACTTCGTTTTCAGAAGTTATTGTCAGACAGTGAAACCGAGAGTTTAGAGGAACTCATGATGGAAGGCGATTTACTAGAAGTATCGCTCGATGAATCGCAAGAACTCTGGCGAGTACTGTCGGCAGTTCAACCTTCCAATAATTCTGAAGCAGCTATTTTGGTAGAACAGCATCAATCTATGCTGAAACAACAACATCATAGCCAAAACAAACCGCCTTCAAGTGTCAATTCCGCTGCGGAAGATTCTAACGACAGTCTCCTTGTACAGAGTAGTCCCAACAGTACCAGCAACAGTAACAGTGGTAATGGGCGAACTTCTAGTGCGTCGGTAAAGAAGCGGCGATCACTTGACCCTGCCACAGGATGTCCAGTTCCACGGAAGAAAATTGTCACCCCCAGCAAACAGTCGGCAGCATCTGCCTCAAACAACTCGTCAGCTAAAAAATCCGCCAGAAAATCCGATGCCACCTCAAAGATGTCTGAGGAAAACTCCGAAAACTTCACACCAACAAAACAAACAAATGGTGGCTCCCAGTCGAATAGCCTTGCACCTGGTTCACAGAAGAAACACAGAAAGCGGGTTGGAAATAATAATACCACCAACAATAGTTCTGCAGCTGCAAGTCAAAAGAAAAACTCACAAAGATCACAAACTGTTCAGCAAGAGGATGATGAGGAGGAGTGTCGTGCAGAAAACTGTCACAAACCGACAGGTCGCGAGGTGGACTGGGTTCAGTGCGATGGTGGATGTAATGAATGGTTCCACATGTACTGTGTCGGACTTAACCGTAGCCAAATCAAAGCAGACGATGATTACATCTGCATTCGCTGTTCGAAAAACATGAATGCAACCGTAACAAGTGGAATAACCTCAACAAATACGACAACCAGCCAGCGAGGTAGGTCGCAAACAGCGCGATAAGTGGATCTAGCTACCATGTATACATAGTAAATATTAGATCGATATTAAAGGAATTTTTGTTGTGTGCTACACAGTAATAGTTTATGGGCGAAATTAAAAATAGATTGGCCTCACGTTTACTTCCATACCATATTGTTTCCTAGCATCAGTCTACGAAAACAACCACATTTGCTAGCATGTTGCAGAGTTCGTTAGATACGACATTCGTTTGATCGTTTAAAATGCACTTTATTTCCAACATCACACCAATTGAAACTGAGTTTAAAACCTGGATATATTAGCGAAATAATTGAGCCTAATGCGTACGAAATAAAACATTGACAATGAATTCGGCAAAGAGCAGCTAGATGCATTGTGGCGCTATTTTATTGTGTGTAAACGCGACATGACCGTCAACAGAATTATCCGTTCGGCTAAACTGAGTCGTGTGGTTCGATGATGTTATGATGCAAACGATATGTTGTGTGTAATTTTATTTAAATATCACTTTAGTATGTACTGTATTATTATGCATATTTAGTAATTAATACGATGTGTATATATGTTTTCACATACATATATATATGTACACAAGCAGACGGATTGAAAATCGCCCAGATGGACAAAGAAACATCAATTTTTCATATTGTATATCTTTTTATTTTTATCGTGTAAAGACTAATTTTTGACATTTTAAATATGTATTTCACTCTTGATATATTCTTACATACATATACATATTTTACGAAACCTTAAACTTAAATTGATGTAATTCTATATAATAAAATAAATGTAGTATTTTAAACACCACCTTTTGTCTTTTTTGTCTTTAGGAGTAAACGTTACCACTCGACTATGGTAGACCTTCCTAATAGTAATACATGTAATGTATAGATATCGCACATGAACAATAGTCTTTCATTCTGTCAGAGTGTTTTTATACTGTTATTTATTTTTTTTCTTCTTCTTTTTAACTTAACTCCTTAATTAATATTTTTATTTTATCAATTTAATTGAGTAGTATATTCTGTGTCCCATGCAAAATTGTATTTATACATTATTTACATTGTTAGGATTGATGCTCAATTTCCGTAATTTTATTGTTTTTTTTTTTTTATATGTAAAGTTGTGAGCCATATTTTTACAAAATGTAACATTTATTTTAAATGGCAGATGTAATAATAAATCTCTGGTAATGCTAACTTTATTCCCTACTTTTAAAGACAAGATGTAAGAACGGGCCTAAGAAGTCTTTCATTTTGTTGGTTTACGATAGGCAATTTAGCTACGAGTATTTTCTCGCAAATTTATGCTCAATAACTCGATAATTTAACTCGATAACAAATGTTGTCATCCCAACTTTGAGTACTCGGTTCGAATGAACTCGATATCGAATCATGCTCTGGTTCAGTAGTGGGATTCTCTAACACATTTTTTGAGTTAACGACAAAAACAACATTAAAACGCAAAATTATGAATGAAAAGTTCAAATAAAAGTTGATAACACCGTTGCAATCGGTAGGACTTTACGACTACTTATTATTGGTCGCTAACTTAAGCTGAAAACAGATACAACGTTTGATTAATGTTTTGCCTTGGGAGTCGAGAAAAAAACAACAACAACAGGGCGACGACGATACCAACGTCCAGCGTTTATCAGTTTGTCGGCATATATTTCAAATTAATTTGAATTTTTCGGCATCATGCCCAACAGTGTAAAAACGGCCAAAACGACACAAAACTTTACCCAAACGTTGTATGTGTTTTCAGCTTTACCGTATAATATCGTTAATTTCCAAAATAATAAGAATTTTTTGCTGTGTTCCAGAACCTGCAAGAAGTTACTATTTTTTACTACGATAACATTTTTTCCTTTATGTTATCGGAAAAAATAGTAAAAATTAGTAGATTCTTGCAGTACTGGAACAGACCATTAATTTTACCGATATTTGTCGGTAACTCCAAAAATGTGTTAGAGAATCGCACTACAGAACCTGCAAGAAGCTACTACTTTTTTCTACGATAACATTTTGTCCTTTATCGGGAAAAAATAGTAAAAATTTGTAGATTCTTGCAGTACTGAAACAGAGCAATAATTAGGCCCCTGGAGTAGAGCTGGCAAACCATCGATATTCCCAACATTAGATATTTTCGATATAATAGTTTAAAATACCGATTACTATCGATATTATCGGTAAGCTGTCAACACCATTAATTTGGAGATGAAAATAGCGGATATGTCAATGCTTTTCTTGACATTTTGTACAAGTAGTTCACAGAAACGCAAAGGAGAATAAAAAATTGCTTTTATCTTATAAAAATATTAAAAAAATACATTTTACCTTTCCGAAAAATATGTACGTGTGACTACGGGCTTATTTTCTCACACACACACAAAACCGAAAAGCAGCGAAATTTCTATTTATTTTAATGAGTTTTGGGTTGGGGGTTTTTGTTCCGATAATATCGATAGGCAAAACTATCTATCGATATTTAATTTTTAAAAAACAATCGATTTTATTGATAGTGTCATCGATTTTTTGTCAGCTCTACCCTGGAGCCTAATTATGTGATTCGATATCGAGTTGTTTCGAACCGAGTACTCAAAGTTGGGATGCCAACATTCGTTATCGAGTAAAATTATCGAGTTATTGAGCATAATGGGCCGATTCCGTACAGCGAGGCGAGTCATGTCGCGTCGTCTATCGTCTCTGTGACAAAATTTAAAAAATGCACTACGTACAGCGATAGAAAATAATCGTCGATAACAAGTTATTTTTATTTTTTTTTTATTTTATTTTATTCGTTAGTAAAAATGTACGGCGACAGCTAATTTGTTGTCGCCGGAAAATGAACATTTCGGCGACAAAATTTGACAACGTCAGGCGATATTGCCATACGAAATCGAAAAATTTCATTTGTCAACGCGACACGACTCGCCTCGCTGTACGGAATCGGCCCATATATTAGAGAGAAATTACTCGTAGCTAAATTTCCTATCGTAAACTAAGAAAAATAGAGATTTCTTATTGTATTTTTATTTAAAGTGTAAAAATTGTTGTTTGTTGTCGGTTTATAAAAGAAAAATAAAATTATTAAATAAATTTCAGCATTTTTTTTATACAAAACAACAAGAAAAATTGGGAAAAGTCATTTGCACTCGTTTGAGAAATAGTAATAAATTAGGAGATTTTACTCTTTGATACGAAAATAGAGAAAAAAGTAAAAAGACAGCATTTAGTAAACTTTAGCAAGATAACAGTTGATAACCAAAACAAAAACATTAGCGCCAATGCATGAAAGAAAAACTAACTCCAAAGCAATGAAAAAGTTATTCAATTTTAAGCCAAATAAACAAAAAAATTACTAATATATTAATCAAATAATCAATAAATATAGCTGAATCGTAATATTTATAGTATTTTCCCACAAAAATAAGGTAAACATTGAGCAGCTGACCATTAGCAGATGATTAAAAAGCAGCTGATCGAACTTGCTAAATGTTGCTGGAAAAAATTATTTCAGCAACTTTTAGCAATTTCTCAGCAAACAAATGTCAAAATTGTTCTCTCACTTCGCTCTCTTTTACTGAACTTTTGTGTAAAAAGACAGCATTTAGTAACATTTCGTCAGAATTATTACAAATTATCACGTAAAAAGACACACCTAATGTCAAAAAGGTTTTGTAAACATAGACAATTTTCTTAGCGCTACTTCGTTCCGAAATTATTATTCAATGTATTGTTCAACAAATTCTACAAATATTTAAATTTTTCATTCAAAATTTTGGTTTTTAGTATTTGTTTTAAAATAAATACATTTTTTGGCGTCTATCTTCAAAATCATGGTACAATAATAGCTGTGTTCCTTTACGTGCAAGAATCTTCCAGTTTTACCACTTTTTACTCGAAAAGCGTTCCTTTACATCAGGCACAATACAATTCATATGGGAGCAGTTTAAAACTTATACTACTTTTGCCGGTTTTACTATTTTCAAAAGTAAAGGAACAGACCAAATGTATAGATTTGTGTAGCTCCGGAACGAACTAGTTCCAGGAACTATTCCGGACAAGGAACTATATCCAGCTCTTGCGTTGATATAGTTCCTTTAGTTCATATAGTTCCTTTCGTTTTTCTTGTTCCTTCAATGTTTGTTCGCTGCAATTTATTTATTTTTATGTCAATTCATCCACCAAACCATGAAAACATTTCAGTCTCGGAACTATTTGGAACGAAGGAAACAAAAACAGTGACGAAAGAGAAAGATTCATTGAACTATTTCGATCTCGGAACTATTTCGAACGGAAAATTCGTTGAACCATTTCGGTCTCGGAACTATTTGGAACGATGAAAGAGAAAGATTCGTTGAACTATATCGGTCTCGCAACTATTTGGAACTATATTAAGGAACTAGTTCCTTTTGGGAAAAGGAACTAGAAAGATCGATCCGCTCCGGGAACTAGATTGCCCAACTCTAATAATGTATAATGTCAAGTTTACATTTGCGCTCCAAACTCCACTGGCTTTCACGAAATCCTGAAATACACCCCGGTGTTTAAACTTATTTTTTGTTGATTTCAAACATATCACAATGATCAAGGTAGATGCATATGCGCAGCTGATCGAACATGAATTTTCAAAACAAGTTGTAAATTGAATTAATCATCAAAAATATACGACAATATAGAATTTTACAACTTTATTTGGAAAATTATCGTAAAATTATCTATACATCGTATTAATTGTGTATAGTACTAACAAATGAAAAAATAAAAAAATGATTTTATCGTTAAGCCATAATACTAAATTTTAATAGAAAAAGTTGTGCTCAGAACCTGCACATTATTAGTACTTGCAGTAGTTTTCCCTTTAGTGCTAAAAATGCGTTCCCGTACTCCGAAATCTAGCAAGACTTGCACTTCCCTTTAAACAAAAATAGCGCCGAATAACACCCTCTTCTGTTTTCTGCCATACAATTTTGGCCTAGTAGAAACTAGCAGCAAGCATGTTCATTGGCATCTAATATGATAGCTGATACGTTGATTTTGACATTTATGCTGCAGTTTTTGCAATTTCCGCCATTTTTCCGTTCCCGTATTTTTTAAGAAATTTGTATGGGGCAGCAATTTTTGACAAATTTTCTAACAATGCCATTAAAAAAGTACGGGAATACAATTAAAAATAGCATTGTAGCAGAGTCGTTTAATATTTTTTTCACATTGTTTACAAATTTTGATACTAAAATTTTTTGTTGCAGGAATTGACCATCTACCTTGTTTATTGTGATACGTGAAAAGTGTTGCACCTTTTGGTACTTTTTTAGGCAAAAACAGGGTTGTATATCATGTGTACTGTGATTTTGATGTTGATTTCACTGAAATCACGAAATGAGATGATTTCATTTTTGTATGCGAAATCATGATAAATTTTGCTTGATTCCGCGCGAAATCACGAAACGACGCAGAATGTAAAACAAGCATAAGGTAGGCTAAATAAAATGGTTGAGTTTTTAATATGCAGAAATACTTGCGAATGAACGATTTGTCAAGTATTGACATTTATTGAAATTTGTTCTAAAAGTACGCGAACGGAAAAAATTACAAATATTGTAAAATTTCTAGTTGAAATGTCGCCGTATCTGCAATCGGATGAAAGCAATCACAATATTAGATCAGCAAAAATTTTCAAGTAGAAGATAAGAACCGCCTAACTTTGCAAATACATCTACCTTTATTATTGCTCCATGTCATTTGACGTTTTAAGCCACGGCTACAGCGTTTTTCACCGATTTTCATACCTGGCCTACCTCTACTTTATTATACCAGGGTTACAGCCTTTTGCAAGGTTGACCTTAGCTTCGTTCCCGTACTTTTTAATGGTAAAACTCGTAAAAGAGATAACTGTAAAAAAATTGTTCTCACACAAAAATTTTTTGAAATAGTTCGGGAACGGAGAAATGGAAAATACGTCAAAAAAACTGGAACAAATGTCAAAGTCGGCGTAACAGCCAATCAGACGCCGGCGACCATGTTACTAAAAAGTTTTTAAAGAGAGCGCCATTCAGCGCCATTTTTGTTCAAAGAGAAATTAACATTTTACAACTTTTTTGTGTACGGGAACGGTTTTTCGGGTAAAATGTGTAAAAGTCTTAAAAATTGTAAAAACTTTTTAGTTCTGGAACATAGCTCTTCTTTATGAGGAAATAAAAGCAATTGAATTGACATTTTAAACCCAGTTAGTTTGTTAAACCGGTTATATATAAACGTACTATAAACTTATGCTTTGTTTACATTTACGAAATCCACTCGATTTCAACTGTCAATTCCTTTGCGTATACGTCAAATGAAAACTCATCTGAAATCAATTGGATTTCATTTGACGTTTAAGCAATGGATTTGACAGTTGAAATCGAGTGGATTTCGTAAATATAAACTTAGCATTAGTATTATGAAGTTTTTTGTGGAAATTTTCAATTATAGCTGTGTTCCTTTACTTACCTGAGGTTACTATTTTTACCATTTGTTACCATTTTTAACCTGCAAAGCGTTCCTTAAAGGGTAAAACTGGCTGCAATTTTTAAGAGAGTGAGAGAGGAGAGAGCACATTTGCCTTTCTCTTCTACCACAGGCTACCAGCAAAATTTATGCAGGCAAAATATGGTCGAACTGATTTTTCGATTTTTTTACGATTATTTCACAATGAAGAAAAAATGGACGAAAAACATAAGGAAAAGTCGAACGCTGAAAAAACTATGAAATAAAAGACGAAAAATGAGTTTTTATGTTTCTGTTTGACATGCTACCATTACTACCATTTTTCCGTTCATTTACTTTTCTGGTAAAATGTTCATGAGAGAGCAATTTTGAGAAATTTTCTCTTTTACCACTTTTACCATTAAAAAAAGTAAAGGAACAAAGCTTTTTATGTTTGGTATGGTACAAAACGTTATGGTATATTGCCTTAATGTGTCTTTTCAAACTCTGCTGGAAATTAAGGGAACAAACCTAATATCAACGGATTCTTCTGATAAACATACCGGTTACTTAAGTACTTAATATTTCTCACTGTAACCTCTCTAGTTTGCTCTCTCGAACATAACGTTCTTTTCGAAATGTCAACGATACAACTATATGGCAACACTAACAGTAATAATTTCCTGTGTGACTGTGATGATGATGGAGTTTTGTTGTGTATTATTGTCAAAAATGGAGTATTTTTATTGCAAATTTTAGTGTGAATAAATTGTGCGGAGTTAATATTGAGAATACAATGGTCTAAAAATATTTATAATGCCATTGCGCGATATCGTCATAGTGCAAACATTTTTTTATGTGTCATGTTTTTATTTGTTGATTCGAAAAATGTCTGGAACCTAATCCATCCAAAGAAAATGGAATTAACTACAAGTGTCAAGCAATCTACATGTATCCGTCATAAGAACGAAGTTTCCTTACGAAGGTCTAACCTACACGAATTAGTTGTTGTGAATGAAAGGAAAACACGTAGTAACATAACATAGTAATTGGTCAGTTCATAAAGATTATTATTACAGGTAAGTTTTTTAAAAGTCCATTATTGCAAATAGTTTTTTAAACACTACAAAAGTATTCGAAAATTTAATCAATGTTTTAGTGTGTTGTGGAGCAGTATCCTTAAAAGTTATTCATCGAAGCCATAAATTATATGTGTATGTATAATGTTGCGTGCTTTTACGGTGTCCTTGTATACGTTCGCCGCACTGTTGCTGCCACTTTTCGTATAGGAATAAAAATACTAAACTAAACTTTACAAATTTAATATTGTGCGAAATGCTGACTAGCTGACTACACACCAAACGCTTCCATTTATTCTATTGATAACCACAATGTATTCTCTTGTGGTGGTGGCCATCTATACTATACAAAATCATGGCCAGTGTATTATTCTTTGAAAATAATTGTGTGTAGATAAAGAATAGATAGATTCGATTTGGTCAGGCAAAAGTAATGGTCAAATTGGTATTATTGTCTTTTTTTATTTCATATCTACCTATACAGAATTTGGTGAGTTGAAACGAATTTTCCGAACATTTTCACCGAAAGGTATTTGTCGATTTTTTCAATGCTATGTGGCGTCAAACAGCCGTACATTAAAGGTAGTTGTAGTAATACATTCTCCCTAACGACCTGTTGGTCATTAAAAAAACTTCGATGGTTTCTGCCCAAGGTTCTATATGCATATTTCGAGACAAGGAGAGCTCAGTTTTACTCTAACAATCTATTATTCGGAACTTCACGTTTTCTTTATGAACAACTGAAGTTTAGCCACACTACTTCACATTTAATGTTAGTAGGATATAATATCGATTTTAGACCCATACCTATATACGTCCGTATACCCAGGGCGTGTGTGGTGAAAAAAGTAGAACACATGTATTCTTGTGAGAACTACCGAAATGCGTCGAGCGTATACTTTTTGTAAGTCGAAAAAATTTAACTTTGACAGAACGTTATTGTTTGTTATTGTGCGTGTGTTTTTGTATTTTAAAAACAAAAGCCCAACAAAACATGAATAGGTACAATTCATTGCAAAGGAAAATTATTTGTTTTACGAATGAAAACATTTAAGTAAGTTTCGGTCGCGGATTTTGTGTTTTAAAATGCCATTTTAGACTCAACGTATTTGGGTAATACGGACGCTCAGAGAGCTTTGTTGTGGTAGGTTGGTGAATAATTTTTGTACGTCGCGCTGAGAGTTAGGTATAGCTGCTAAAAGTGATCATAAAATTTCAAAACCTCCAAATGTGTTTATTGTGTTCTTAGGGGGCTATGACCACTTATTGAGGGCGAAAAAATGTTGTCATGAATTTTTACAAGAAAACTACCAAACTTTTTTAGAAAATTTTGTTTTTATGTGAAAGGTCACACGAAAGGTCACACGATTTTTTTTTTGAATATTGCACAATGTTCGCTGTAGTTCGAAAACGAATAAACCGATCAGCATATTTTTTTGTGTGATCATTAAGAACCTAATGATTTTGCCCATAAGCGAAACGGAATTAAAAAATATCCATTAAAAAAATTGTGAACTGTCAAAATCAAACTTTCAACTTTAACTAAAAAATTGATAGATTTTTTTGAATTGTCTCTCTCTATTTATATGTATAATAATCCCACAAAAACATATGAAGACCGCTTTCAAAAATGTCATTTTGAGGAAACAGCGTTTAAACTTCGATGTTACATACAAATCACAATGATTTTTTCTAACGCCCATATCTCCCCCAAACTCATTCTCATTTTTCAGTAGAACTTTACGACTACTTTTCATTGGTCGCTATCTTACCGAATGTTGTCGTTAATTACGGAAAATTATAAGCATTTTAATTTTACCGATTTTTGTCGGTAACTTAAAAATGGGTTAGAGAATTGTATTACTGATCTTTAAAATCCAACAAATACACATACCAATGTTAACGCCTTTTCAGAACGATCGTTTCTCGCACAGGGTTGCTCGGGCATACATTAGGTGTCATTGCCCTTAAAATCATTTTTGATGGAAGCTACTTTGTTTCAAATTATACTTGGGATTTCTCTTTATTATTTTTTATATATGTATGTTTTGTAAATAAATATATGGTAAAACCAAATTTTTGCGAGCACATCTACGATTTTTAGTATAGAGGTTAAGAAACAAAATTTGGTTTTAAATTCGTTTACAAAATTGGTCGGTGCGCGCAAAAGTTATATACTCATTTTATACTCATTTAAAGAAAAAATATTTAAAAATATCTTATTTGTTTTTATGCATAATCCGTTTAACAGCATTCCATATCTATTCGTTGATGTTTAAATATAGTAAATCCGAATTTTCCTGCCCAAGAGTCCGTACAAAGCTTAAAAAATAAATTAAAAATATCTACAGAATCTGGACAATGCGTAGAAAATTATGAAATCAAATTTATGGAGATTGGGGTTTATAAATTGCATATTATAGCAACAACAAAAGAGAAAAACTTATTGTTCGAATATTGTTCCAAATATATTTTTTGGTTTGATTAGAAAAATTAGAAAAATATTAGGGAGTTCTCCAACTAATGTATTCAGCGAAAACTTCATCAAGAAATATGGTTTACAATCACGAAGGCTTAGTTGCTTACAGTGATACCTTATAAGGATAGGAAATTAAAAGTAATACAGTAGAACCTCAATAATTCGTAATTCAAGGGACCGGAAAATTTATACGAATTATCGAGGATTTCGAATTAGCGAGGTTAAAATGCGAAGGAAATGTCATCAAGGTACCGATTGCTTATGGAGATTGGGGTTTATAAATGCGAAAAACATTCAAGTGGGTAAAAGTCACGCAATGTGTATACGATTTTGATGCGCATCCGATTTCAGTAGCATCAAAAATATGTCAATATACACCTATTTCAAACAACTTTTTGATAAAAAACTAATATTACTCGCGTATCTCTGTAATTTATGATCCGTTTTTTTTTCAAATATTATAATCGCGCATAGGATTCCATATATGTAAAAATTAAACGGGCATATCTTCTTTTTTTCACAACGGATTTCTATTGATCCTTCTTCCGTTTAAAGTGGTGAATCGTCTCACAAATGCTAAGTTATAGTGGTTTATGTCTGAAAACCCCCACAAAAAACTATAACTGAATTTCTTATAATTTTCAAAAATATGTTTTTTTTTTGTTTTGTTCAATATATATTTTGATAATTGTGAGAAATTCAGTTATAGTTTTTTTGTGGGGGTTTTCAGACATAAACCACTATAACTTAGCATTTGTGAGACGATTAAAAAAATATAAACTTGTTCGAAAGACATTATTCACCCCTTGAAAAGGAAGAAGGATCAATAGGAATCCGTTGTGAAAAAAAGAAGATATGCCCGTTTAAATTTGAAAATGTAAGAAGCCCAGATTTTCACAACTTTTACCGTTATAAAAAAATAAAACGAAGTGACCCGAACGAACTAAAGGCATTTTCGTTGTCCATGGATCCCAACACGATAGAATTTTGTATCAGAACGCTTGTTCCTGATGTTGCTTAAGAACTTAAATGTGCAGTGCACATGTGCAACACGAACTGTTATTTTTTAATTAAAAAAAAACTCGCGTGCCGACAGTGAACACACAACCCTAGGATTTATAGTCGGACACACATTCACTGTGCCATCGTCCTCATTACTTAGTGAGGAGCAAAGTAAGGAGGTTTGCCTTGTAATTTTTTTCAGAAGTATCCCATTACTTTTCAGATTACTTGCAATGGGAAAAGAAGCTTGTTTACATTACTTTGTAATGGACGTAATGACTAATGGATCCGAATTTTTGCTGGGAACAGTCATCTTCGACTGTTTTCTAATAGTATATAAAGTCCTCGTATAGTCGTGTTTTAACCAAACCATAAGATGGTGTAGACCCCAAAAACTATATTCATATATTCTTTATCAACGAATATATGTATATGTATGCCCGAACGGATTGAAGTAGGTTAATGAAATTTTGGTAAAATCTATTGTATATACGTAGGAGTATTGAAAACGGGCTATGTAGGTCCACGTTTTCGTATAGCCCCCATACAAAGTGGCGCATCTTCGTTTTAAGGAATTTTTAAGATACTTGTCCCATTTGAACACCGCATTTGTTGTAATTCGGTATTTTGTGTCTCCAAAGGCTAAAAACATTTCTACCAAAATTTTTTTTATATAGGTCCACGTTTTGGTATAACCCCCCATTTATAGTATGCGTCATTTTGGATATCTTGAATTTATTAGTCTCATTTGACCACCGAATCGATTGTAATTTGGTATTTTGTGTTTCCAGAGGCTAAGAAACATTTCTACCAAAAAATCTTTATATAGGTCCAAGTTTTGATATAGCCCCCAAAGGATGGTATCCCCCGATTTTCGGTATTTTGAAATGGCTGAAACTTGGTATTTAGTCCTTCTTTGGGCTACAAAACTTTCTCTCGCAAATTTGTCGGTATCGGTCCACGTTTTGATATACCTCCCATAGAACGGAACATCCATACTTTCTGTATTTTGAGGTATTTAGCCTCATTATCACACCGAAATGGCTGAAATTTGGTATTTAGTTTCTTTTTTCGGAGCAACAAAACTTTCCCCCAGAAATTTGTCGGTATCGGTTCACGTTTTGATTTTCCCACTTAGAACGTTGCACCAAGATTTTCGTTGCACCAAGATTTTGATATTTTTAGCCACATTAACACACCGAAATGGCTGAAATTTGGTATATAGGCTTACGTGGGACCACAAAACTTTATCCCAGAAATTTGTCGGTATCGGCCTTTCCCACGGAAATCTGTCGGTATCGGTCTACGTTTTGATATACCCCCATAGAATGGTACATCCTGATTTTCGGTATTTAGAAGGTTTCAGCCTCATTATCTCACCGCAGAAGCCACATCGCGATTTTCGGCATTTTCAAAGTTTTAGCCTCAATATACCGCTAAAATGGCTGGTATTTGTATTTTGTCTTCGTTTGTGGTATAAAACTTTCCACGTTAATTTGTCGCTATAGGTCAACGTCTTAATATAGCCCACATAGAACGGTACCTCCCGATTTTGGGTATTTTGAAGGATTTAGCCTCAATATCCCACCAAAATGGCTGAAATTTATTGGTATAGGTCCACGTCTTCATTTATTTAATTTTTTAAGTGAATAGGGTCAAACGTTGTGTGGTGTTGTACCAATGTGTACATTTTCTTCAAAATGTGCGAACTGATGTAAGATTTTTTTTAATTATTAGGCAAACATACTTCTTGTCCATAAAATAATAGGAACTTTTTAAGTTTGTAACGAATTTAAAAATTGAATGTTGATATCCATTCGGAATAATTTGAGTTATGCTTGGTTTACATTTACGAAATCGACTCGATTTCAACTATTAATTCCTTTGCGTATACGTCAAATGAAAACTCCATTGGATTTCGTTTGACGTTTAATCAATGGAATTGACAGTTCAAATCGAGTGGATTTCGTAAATGTTGCTAAATTTTCGAGTAGTTCTTAGTTGTTTTTTTTTGTATTGTGATCTATATTACTGCTATTTTCGCTAATTGTAATATTATTAGTGAAATATAGTTGTGTATAGTTATCCCAATGCCTGCTCGTTTTGTGTTTTAATGGCTTATCCTCTCTATCAAGTCTTCTCAAATTGTATTAAATATTCTGTTATTTTACTTTTTTAATTTTTTTATGATATTGTATTCCTTACATATGTAGTTGTATCTTAATTTCTTAAATGTGGCCCTCGGGCTTTGAAATTATGAATAAATATAAAAAAAAAATTCTTTCTTAAGTGGATGTAACTTGGTATATTGGGATCTCATTGGGTAAACAACTCCCACTCCTCTCTCCTCCAAACAATTATACTTAACGTAGAGAAAGAGCTTAGTAGTTACTAGTTGTTTATATTTACTCCAATACAGTGGTGGTGGATGGTATAAAAAGTTCGGCCCGGGCGAACTTAACGCCTTTCATACTTCTTAATTATCCCTTTGCGGTGGTTAGGATACCGGTTCTTCATACACTTTCTTCACTTCGCTTGACAAAACCTGGACATGTGTTGTGTCAATACTCTTAATATACTCGATTATATATATCAAAGTTTTGTAGAAAGTGTATATGAGAATTATATAACACCAAACAAAACAACCAGTGTTTAATCACCTATCTGCTCAAAATCAGATCAGAAGACACATAATTCTAATTACCTTTTGAAACAACTGCATGATCTGTTTTTGATTAAGCATTTTTTAATATTCAGATGATCATGATTTTTACGTTCTGATCGTAAAAGTGAGTTAATCAATTTTTGGTAATCAATGAACTCTAAAAAAACTCCGGAATGTGATTTTTCAAAAAAAAAAAAAAACATTCTTCCAAATGCGCTTCTGTGTGGGGTTGCTTTAAACATTTCAGGTATGATACCATCTGCTCCTGCCGCTTTGCCAGATTTGCTCTTACGAATAGCTAATTTGATTTCATTAATACTGGGAATTTGGATGTTAATGCGAGATATTTTAGTCAGCTGATTTGACAAACAAGAACGTTGGCGGATATGATTTAATTTAACAATAGAACATTGTTTACGAAAATTGTTTGAGTATCCATTGCTACAAAAATAATTCTCTTTCCATATCATAAATTAACGGCTGGCCGTCCACATAGTGTTCCTCCTACTCCATGGATGCTCCGCTTTTTGCTGGGATTTGATACAATAGTAATAAAACAATCATCACAAACTACAAAATAAGTTATTTTAAGTCGTTTAAGTTTAAGTCGTTTTCCAAAATTTATTTAGTCATCTCATCTCTTTTTTATCTTGTAATTATTTTAATAACCAAATGCTTGGGTATGTTTTTGCCAAAAATTGCAAAGTCCGCTACAAAACTTTCGAATTTAAATAAGCTGATCAAACTTGCAAATTGTTACAAGGAAAATTTTGCTTGCAAAAACTTGTAAGTTCTCAGTAATAAAAGTCTCCAAAACTCTCCAAAATTCTCTCACAATTCTCTCCAAATTCTCTCTCTCTTTTACTTTACAAGTTTGTTATCGAACAGCATTTTGCAAAAGTTTTTACAAATTTGTGCAAACTTTTGGGTTATCGTACAGACCTTATGTCTTGCAAATTATTGAACTTGTCAGTAATGCTTGGCACGGTGCGCCTTAACTAATTTTAAATGGAAGGTGCTTACACCTGGGAAGTTTTTGCAGATTCTGAAACTACAATGCTCGCCGGAGGGATTTTGAAATAAATCGCGATTTATGTTCACATTTTTAGAGATTCTTTAAGTTCTCTCGATTTTGCTTGGAAACCGCGAGTCCTATGTAAAAAGGGCCTGAAGAAGCTGTTGTAGCTGAGAAAATTCTCCACAATATTGATATTTATGCATTGTCTCAATTTGAACTTCTATATCTCAAAAACGGTAAAACCTACGAAGATATCATAAATGTCAATATTGTGGAGAATTTTCACAGCTACAACATTTCCTTCAGGCCCATTTACATAGGACTCGCGGTTTGCAAGCAAAATCGTGAAAACCTAAAGAACCCCTAAAAATGTGAACTTAAATCGCGATTTATTTAAAAATCCCTCCGGCGATTTGTTTTGTTTCTTGATATTTCTCATCTATGAGCATTATAGTTATATAGTTTTATGATGTCTTTGTTTGTGTGTGTTGTAGAAAAACAAAAATACTCAAACGATGACAAAAAAAGTGAAAATAAATGGTTAAACAAATTGCAAAAATTATGTTTTACTCATTATATACAACCCTAGCTCTGTTCCAGAACTAAAAAGTTTTTACAATTTTTACCACTTTTACACATTTTGCGTTCCCGTACACAAAATTTATATGAAAATCGTTTACGACTTTTACAACTTTTACGACTTTTACCACTTTATAAAGTACGGGAACAGGCCACCTGTTTTGCCTAAAAAAGTACCAAAAGTAGCTTTTTCACGTATCACAATAAACAAGGTAGATGGTCAATTGCTGCAACAACAAAATTTAGTATCAAAATTTGTAAACAATGTGAAAAAATATTAAATTACTTTTTTACAATGCTATTTTTCATTCTGTTCCCTAACTGTTTTAATGGTAATGTTAGAAAAAAGAGCGAATTGTCAAAAATTGCTTTCCCATACAAATTTCTTAAAAAAATACTGGAACGGAAAAATGACGGAAATTGCAAAAACTCCTGCAGAAATGCCAAAATCAACGTATCAGCCGTCGTATTTAGAAGCCAAAAAACATGCTGCTATTTTCTGCTAGGACAAATATCTATAGCAGAAAATAACAGCTATTTTTGTTCAAAGAGAAGTGCAAGTCTTACTAGATTTCGGAGTACGGGAACGCCTTTCTAGCACTAAACGGGAAAACTACTGCAAGTAGTAATATTTTGCAGGTTATGAACACAACTTTTATTTAACAAAATTTATTGTTATGGTGTCTCAACGATAAAATATTTTTTTTCATTTGTTAGTATTATACACAATTAATACGATATATAGATAATTTTCAATTCATGTACGATCAGCTGCGCATATGCATCTACCTTGATTATTGGATATGATTGAAATCAACAAAAATAAAGCTTCGTTCCAGAACTAAAAAGTTTTTACACATTTAAAACATTTTCAACATTTTTACCCGAAATGCGTTCCCGTACACCAAAAAGTTGCAAAATGTTCCCTTCTCTTTGAACAAAAATGGCGCTGAAATGCTCTCTCTTTAGAAACTTTTTACACGACAAATTTGAGCGAGTAAAAATTTGCAACAGTTTGCCGGCTTATGGCTGACACGCCGACTTTGACATTTGTTCCAGTTTTTTTTGACGTTTCTGCCATTCTTCCGTTCCCGTACATTTTGTAAAAATGTTTGCGTTGAACTTATTTTTGACGGTTCTCTCTTTTGCACATTTTACCATTGAAAAAGTACTGGAACGGATGTATTTCAGGATTTCGTGAAATCCAGTGGATTTTGGACTTGGCATAAGAAGGGAGAATGGGAGGTGCTTCACCTCCAATATACATATTTTTTTGGATACTTTTATTTTATTTTTCTATAATAATTATAATCATAATAATTTTTCTTTGAGAAATAAAGGCATGTCACAGAAACCAATTCCGATCGAAAGTGGAATTTTCGTAATTTTTCGTAAATTTTATAAAATCAGACTAAGCGGTATGTTGGGAAACTATCAAAATGTTTGTGTTTCAAAACCAACACAATAACAAAATATGTTTGTAGTTGTATGAGCAGCCCTACTTTAAAACACTCTAAAAACACTTAAAAGTAATAAAAATATTGTTTTATTAACAAAATCACTTTTAATTTCATATTTTTTTCATTTTATTTAAATTAACGAATCCAATTATTAACAAAGTATTGCCACATAATTTTTTCGTTGCAAATTTGTAAAAACTAAACAATCTGGCATTACGAATGATAAATTAAAGCGATGATAAAAAAGCAAACAAATGATGAAAGAACTCAAACAAGGTATTTTTCAATGTTATCTTGATTTTTTGCGCCTCAATTACAGAAACAATAGAAAAATTGAAAATCCAATAAAAAATTAACTTTCTTTTCACAATTCCCACTCCTACAGTCGTGTTCCTTTACGTGCCTGAGGTTACCAGTTTTTACCACTTTTTACCCGAAAAGTGTTCCCTTATGGGTACTTTACACGATATGTTTTTTACATATGAGTTGTCACTTCTCCCATACAAAATATATATGCGAAGTGACAGCTCATATGTAAAAAACATATCGTGTAAAGTACCCATTACTTTTAAAAGGATACAATTTATATGAGAGCAGTTCACCACTTTTTGCCACCGTTACCATTTTTAAAAGTAAAGGAACAGACCAACAGTGTTTCTAATCATATGTTTTTGTTCTGTTTCTTTTGATTCCTCTAATGTTGCCATATTTATACTAAATATTGAGATTTTCGGAATTCACCAAATCGATCGAAATCTGAAGAAGCTAAATAAAACAAAAATGATCGAAATGAAATTACGGAATTGAAACCATTCCGATCGAAATCATTGACATGCCTGTATATTTGGTCATGTACATTAGGGCTATAACCAAAAAAATACCACCACATAGCCGTGTAGAGCATGGAAAACTATTATGAAATACGGCGTCAATTTTTCTCTATCGCGAAAAAAGTTTCCGCACCAAATGCATTGAAGTTCAGTAATGCATTTTGTAATTTTAGCTGTTATGACAACATATTTGCTTTTAATTAAAATTTTTATTTTTTTGTAGTCTAATTTAAAATCATTATCAAAGCGTTCTGGACCAATTTGTTCTCAAATCGCGCAATTTGGAGCATATTAGGAAATTTTGATACTATTGCAAATTTTTGCTCTTTCTTTATAAACTCGTGAATTTTATGTTTATATTTTTTGTACCAACCGGACAAAAGAATATGGGGTCATTTGCAACGAAGTCGCGAAAGTTACAGGCTGTTTTTGTTAACTTTGCCTGTGAGAATCGTATATGTTTTTTACGAAAATACAACACCAGTACCACGTGGGGAATTTTGTTCTAATAATGAAAACGCGTTTCTAAGATCGATTCGGTGAAAAAAGTTTCCGCGCCGACTGTAATTACTAAAACCATTTTGATATTTTTTCTAATTATAATTTTAAATTTGCTTTGTTTGAATAAATATTCATAGACAAAAATAAATTTCTCACAAGCAAAGTCATTAAAAACTGTCTGTAACTTTCGCGAATTTGTTGCAAATGACACCATATTCTCTTGTCCAATAGGTACAATAAATATAAACATAAAATTCACGAGTTTATAAAGAAAAAACAAAAATTGCAATAGTGTCAAAAACTCCTA
The DNA here is from genome assembly GCF_047663935.1 of Musca autumnalis. NCBI lineage: Eukaryota > Metazoa > Arthropoda > Insecta > Diptera > Muscidae > Musca > Musca autumnalis. The sequence continues at coordinate 849,783 of NW_027411755.1, read as the reverse complement.
AAATGCTCCGAAATGGCGCGATTTGAGAACAGATTGGTCCAGAACGCTTTGGTAATGATTTTAAATTAGATTACAAAAAAATAAAAAAATTAGTTTAAAGCAAATATGTTGTCATAACAGCTAAAATTAAAAAATGCATTACTGAACTTCAATGCATTTGGTGCGGAAACTTTTTTCGCGATAGAGAAAAATTGACGCCGTATTTCATAATAGTTTTCCATGCTCTACACGGCTATGTGGTGGTATTTTTGATATTTGCAAAAAAGTGCAAAAAGTTATATCCCTAATGTACATATGCTGAATTTTGTATTTTATGTAATACTGAATTTTGGTCTGAAAGACTGGCTGACTTCCGTATTGTCAGTTGCTTTGTATTCGTGCATGAAACTAGGGGTTCTTAAATCGAGTTCCAATTTTATGAAATTGCAGTAGTTTCATGCACGAATACAATGCAACTGACAATAGGTTTGTACGATAACTTCGCAAGTAAAAAGTACTTGAAAGTACTCAGCAAGTTCTCAGTAACTTCTCTCCACTAATTTTACTCTCTCGCAGCTAAAAATTTGCAGAATGTTATCGAACAACAATTTGCAAGAAGTCAGCTGATTTGGCGGATAAGATTTAATTTAACAATCGAAAATTGTTTGATTATCCATTGCTACAAAAATAATTCTCTTTCCATATCATAAATTAACGGCTGGTCGTCCACATAGTGTTCCTCCTACTCCATGGATGCGCCGCTTTTTGCTGGGATTTGATACAATAGTAATAAAACAATCATCACAAACTACAAAATAAGTCGTTATCTCTTCTCTTTTTATCTTGTAATTATTTTATTAACCAAATATTGTTTATGTTTTTGCCAAGAATTGCAAAGTCCGCCACAAAACATTCGAATTTAAATCAGCTGATCAAATTTGCAATTCTTGCAAATTTTTGCCTGCAAAAACTTGTAAGTTCTCAATAACAAAAGTTTCCAAATTCGATCTGTTTTACTTTACAAGTTTGTTATCGAACATCATTTTGTAAAACTTTTTACAAATTTGTGCAATCTTTTGGGTTATCGTACAGACCTAATACGGAAGTCGGCCACTTGCTGGCATTGTAATGTGTGAATAAAATAGAATTTTTTATGGCTATTTTCAATGTCTGGCGCAAGAGCAACAAATTAAATAAAAATAATAAAAATTTGAAGTGTTTCTGGAAAAAATAGGAGTTAATGTTGTATGTTAACTTTTTTCCCAATTTATTTTTATGAAATTGAAGTGGATCGAGCATACAGATACGGTTGTTTTTTATTCGTTCATTGATAGTAAAGAAATATTTGCAGTTATACAAAATATTTCTACCCAGCTTTTAACGCCATACATCGCAGGAAAAACATACATACAAAGATGAAATGAAATTATCATAAATAAAATTTGCTAGACAGTTGTATTTCCAAAAAAATAATTAAAATTTATTATTATAGAACACTACAACGAAAAAAATACATACATATATGTATATTATGTATGCATAAGATAAATGATTTGGTATGTGTTAGGAGATCGCATTTTAGTCACTAAGCTTTCGTGCACGTTGTCGTTTATTCAGTTTCTTAGCCCTTGTTTTTGCCATATGTGACATAAGCATGAATGATCCAGGCAGGATTAGCAAAATAATGTATATTTTCAAGAATGTTGGCATATCAAAACTCATGTTCCACTTGTTTGGCATTTCAAGGCTGAAACGTTTTGTTTCCTCAAAATACGGAATATTTCGTAAAATGATTATACCCTCGCAAAGTATGCCAAGTGGATATAAAGGTATCCATATTGTATAGCGGATCCATGTCAGCAAACCGTACTGCATCTTCAATATTTGACTAATATAGTAGGGATATCTAATGTAAAAAAGATAAATTGAAAATAAATTTTAATATTTATGGGCATTCTCACAAACTTACCGGAATACTTCAATCAAGGACCATATTACAAATACATAAAAAACGGCAGGTTTCGACTGCATTCGTTCCTCAAATTCGATCATAACAAAGAGAACAAAATTTCTTCCTGTTACTTGCATAAATGGTATCCATGGGGATCCTTTCGTATAGCCAAAAATTGGATGCAACACTTCCAAATATTGTAAGAGTTGAATGAATTTCATTGCGTTGCCGACTAAGGCGTAAGATGTTGGTATCATAGAAGGCCCATCTCGATAATATCTAACAGCTAAAACACTTAGAACATAGAGAAATCCGACAAATTGCGCCAAGTTATATATTACCAGATACACCTTTTTTGAACTTTCTATTAATGTGAATTATTGATTAATACTTTGCTTGCCATTCAAATGAAACGTAATTACCTTTTATATAGCCAATTTCTTCTTTCTGCAAACGTTCATATTCCTGCGCGTAATCTTCCTAAAATTATAAGTAGATTCAATCGATTTATGCACTTAGTCACACATACATACAGTACTCACCTGAACATTTCGTGGCTTTTCTTCTCCCAAATCGTCGTCTTCAGTTTGCCATCGATCGAAATCAATTTTTAACCAGTGTGGCTTCTGGGGAGTGGCGAAAAGACGTGGCCACCATTCTTTTTTGCTTTTCACAATGTTGAATTCGATTTTATTATCAAACACCCGGTAGTGAGATTCCTGTGGCGAATGTAAAAGTGCTGTCATTACACAGTTCCTTTTTTATTTCATTCCATAGACTACCCACCTCATCGTCGATGAACCCGTAAAGGTTAATTTCGAAAGCATATTCATTTAGACCACGAGCTCCGATGCCTTTGGACTTGAAATTAATTTTGGTAGGTGTAAAATCCACATCGGCGAACTATTTATTACCATACAAAATGAATAAACTAACTTTTGTCCACTTGAGAGTGAAAAATGCTACTACTATACCTCTGCATCTTTTACGTCAACTTTCAGGCTGATTTGATATGCAGTCTGAGCCCAATAGACCAGAGGACTTAGCTGTTGTCTGTTTCCTTCCTTTTGATCATTTGCCGATGAAACATTTAATTTATCTTTTGAGTTTTCTTTTTCCAGCATTTTCCATTTAATGAATGTAGACACTTTTTATGTATTTCTTTCTTTCCTTCCTTCTAGTGTAGATTTGTAGTCAGTTACGTTATGACGTTACGTTTTTCCACTAATTTTTAAAGATTTTTGACAGTGGACGTTTCACTGTGAAACACGAATGAGAAGAGGATAGTGGGAATGTTTAGAATAAGAATAGAAAGACAGTGGAAATTGTTAAAATACTGATTGCGTGATTACTGTAATTCATCGGGAACCGACTACTTTGTTTGGTAGGTTTCATTCACGAAAACTCCACATGCGCATTAAAAGTCATATGCTCTGTTCCTTTACACATTTCTTGTTGTATTTTAGCGCCAGAAATTTGTTTTGGAAAATTTAAATTTTTTTATTGAATTCAGTTTTGTTTTCATTTTAAGCATTTTTTTAAAAAATGACTTTTTTTCTTAAAACGTATAGTTTTTCCGGAATCGGGTGTCCGTTAAAACGGACAGTGGCAAAATCCACTACCGTAAATTGGTATGGGAAATTAGTGTTTTTTCCAAATACATATATATAAAGTAAACTTTATTTTTAGTCGTACGCATAAAGCCAAGTGTTTTATATTTTTAAAGATATTCTCTATCTCCTTCATTTAATAAAATATTTTAAACGGACAGGTAACTTTGCGTTGTAATACAGAATAATTCTTGATTTGCATTCACAATTTATGTTTTTAGAATAATACTTCCACATCTTTTCTAACTGATCTCTCCGTTGTATAAGTGTAACTTACCTACTTATGTGTTTTTTACCGTTGTAAGAAAATCAAAAAATCACTTCACTTCACTTTTGTAACCGAACCGCGAAGAACTACGCAGGTCAAATGTCAATTTGTGAACGGGGAAGGACAGACATATGAGCAAACAATTAGAAAATACAAAAAACCCACAATAAAACAAATATCTGTTTTTTTACCTGCATTTTTGTGCACATTTTTTGCTGGCGTTTAAACGACCAGTGGCTTTAAGTGGGTTAATAATTACAGAGAGTCCCTTTCTGATCATACAAGCGACTTAATCAGTTTTTGATCACCAAAAGGGCTCTAAAAAGAATCCGTAATGTGATTTTTGAAAAAAACAATCTTCCTCTGTTTTTCGTTTTTTTATCGCGGTTTTGGGTTTTAAACGGGATTTCGGTCATAACGTATTTGGGTAATACGGACGCGCCAGAATGGTGAATTATTTTAGTACGTCGCGTTGAATATTAAGTATAGGCGTTAGGAGAGAATATGATTTCCTTACCCGATGATTACACTTGCAAGTAAACTGCGGACAGTTGTGTATATACATATTATAGTCGAAACTTCAATTTTTTCGAACTTGACACTTGCATGTGTAAACGTTCGGAAAAAATTGAAGTTAGTCCCAATTTACATTGGGCGAGTTTACTTGCGGCAACTGTCATTTTGTAACCCTTTGCCTCTCAGCACCCTCTCTCACCTACAAACTGACAATTGCCGCAAGTAAACTCGCCTAATGTAAATTGGGACTTACTTATAAAGCACTTACATTGATTACTGTTGGTATAGTTGGTATGGCAGTGAATATGTGTTGAGTGTGTTGGTAATTTTAAATCTGTCACTTGCATGTGTAAACGGGGGGTCTAAGAAATACTGTCTAATGTATTAGACAGTATTTCTTAGTCCCGGTCCACATTAGAGTCATTTCATCGAAATTTTGACATGAAATTAAAAGAAAATGGGGCATGCACGACACCCTGCATACATTTCTCAAAATTGTGGAAGATTGTGCGCTCAGATTAATGTTCTGTGATTCGCAACGGCTATCATTGGACAATTGTTTACATTTTTTCTTAGATTTTTCAAATGATCGCCCTAGAGAATAACAGAATACTCTTCTGCAAGAGCAACAGATGATTGTCACTGACATTTTTGATTTGGTTGTATATAATTCTCATATACACTTTCGACAGAACTTTGATATAAATGTCACACACAATATTATGAGAAAAAACGCATGCTCAGGTTTTGCCGAGTTTAATTAGAAAGACAACAAAGTGAATGAGGAAGCAGTATAACTAACGACCAACAACATAAGGAATAATTAAAAATCAAAACAAGGCAGAAAATAAAACAAGAGGAGATAATAAAACTCAAAGAAAACAAATGAAAAAAAAAAAAACAAAACCCGAAGAAAAAGTCTATTTTTTTATTTTTTAATCTTATAAAGATCTTCCAGAGAATTAATCCGCGATTCTTCCTGGGGATTCGCTTCGTAGACACAGTTACTTTATGTTGGGGATTCGCAGAAGAACTTTAGGTGCGCTCTTCCGCGATTGAATTGCTCATCCCCGCGAATTCCAGATTATCTTTAAGCGATTGAAAATGAGAATGCAGCTACCGTTCAAACTTTGTTACGTGTATGATTGACTTCAAAATAAGCTAATATTTTTTAGATTTTTTTAAAGTGATAAGTAGAGGTACAATTATGTTCGGTGTGTCTTTAGAGAAGAATGTCGCAAATATTACGCTTTTTGGCACCATTGAAATTGTGATGTTGCCTGGCCTGGGAATCAAACCCGGGCGTACAGCGTGCAAGGCAGGGGTGCCTACAATTACACCATATCTATCGAAGCAAATTATGTTTTCATGGAACACAAAATAATAAAAAAAATGTGTAAAACGTTCGAAAAACTATATTTGTTGGTCTGTAGTGCGATTCTTTAACTCATTTTTTGAGTTACCGACAAATGTCGGTAAAATTAAAATGCTTATAATTTCGGTAATTGACGATATTAATCGGTAAGTTAGCGACCAATAAAAAGTGGTCGTAAAGTTCTATCGATATCAACAGTTTTGTCAACCATTATTTGAACTTTTCGTTCAAAATTTTGCGTTTTAATGTTACCGATTTTTGCCGGTAACTCAAAAAATGAGTTAGAGAATCGCACTACTGGTGGAAGTTTTTAAAGAAAATTTGTAAAAGTAATAGAAAAAAGGCGTTTGGTTCAAGTCAGGGCATTATGAGATAAAAATCCTCTGCGCATTGCATGATTCTGCTCATGGAATATTTATTCATGAAAGGACAGTCTTTATTCGTTTGAAGTTTTGGAAAAAATAACCATTTTATAGACCAAAATATCGTCTTTTCGTTAAAATAGAACCTTTAAGCAAACAGTTTAATATTTTTAATATTTAATAAAAATAGCTAAAAGATGTGTTCTTTAAGATTGGGATACAAATTTGTGTAGTCTTTTTTAAAACAAATCTTCAAAACCGAACTTGTAGTGCAAAGTGGGAGGGACAAATATTATTACAAATTTATTAATAAAACCATTTTTATATTTTCAGGAAGGACAAGAGATAAATTTATATATTAAATCAGGTATGTATTGTAGTATGTTTTATTAAAATCAATGTTGCAAAGTTTTGTAAAGTTTCGAAACAAAATAGATGCATGTTTAATATGCATAGATTTGAAGAAACTTTTGGTGTTCTAAAAGTTATCCTTTTAATGGCTAAATACAAATTTTGTATGTAAAACGACAGTATTAATTATGTTAAGTAGGTGTTTAGCGACATGAACATCCCCAAAAAATGATTCAGTTCTAATTGTTACATTTTAATGCTTCCATTTCACCACAAAATAAGACTGTCTACTTTTTAATATCGAGAATCAGGCCCTCCCTTTCAATATAATTTATTAAAAACGTATCCATTCACTGGTAACACTTTGAAATAGAGGTGATAAAAATCAATTACATTTCTAAAACGATTTGAACACATTTCATAGGTGGATTCATAGAAATGCTTGAATATTAATTGTTAGCTCTCAAAGGATACGTCACAATTTCTAGTCAGCCTGGCCAGGCACATGTGTCTATCTCATTGTTGATAGAATGACGTTGTCTTATAGTACCTATTAATATTAACAAATATTTAACGATATAACAGAATAATGAGACATAAGGTACAAAACACGCATTGTTATTGACAGTGTGGTAATGTGTATTGCTTGTTTCTTCCGCTTGTTGAAAATTAGTTCCGCCACAACACTAGAACGGTGAAGTTATAATAGTTTGTATATTATACGTTAGAAAAAATCTCTGCGTTTTCTATGAAAATATTCTTTTTGACTATTTTGACCCAAAATGGCCCTGATAGCTCACCGAATGATGTTACCAACGCGTCCGCGCCATCATTTTTCGGCGCATCAGCATGTTGTAAAAAATAAAGTCGGAGTTTTACTTGTTCCATCAATTGCTGATTATTATTATGAAAAAAATAATCCCCATCTTCAAAAACAAATTCATATGGAGGACGAAGTGAGTTTTTTTTACAAATATGCAACATTTTACAGTTCTGAAATTTATTGATATGGAAACATGAGTCTATTAAAAGAAATGTTAAGAAAGTGTGTGCAATTTTAAAGTGTTCAGTTTTTAAATCAATGTTGTGTTGTGTATTTTGCTGTACGAGTATGCAGTAAGTGGGACAACGAAGTTAATGGTAACTGTTTGTTAGGTCGCATTTATATTGGTTCATAATTTGGTTTTAGGGCTGTTGCTATGCTACCCTGTTCTTGGCACATAAATTTTCAGTTCTGTTCATTTACGCGCAAGAATCTTCAAGTTTTACCACTTTTTACTCGGAAAGTGTTCCTTTACTTGATGTAAGCATACAATTGATATGAGAGCAGTTCTCAACTTTTGCTACTTTTATCACTTTTCAAAGTAAAGGAACCGACCATTCATAAACTACTGAAAAATACAACTGTTTTATTGAGCAGCTTTTATTTGGTGATTTTCAGCTGATTGTCAAAATTCTCAATCAGAAAACTTTAAACATGATACAATATGAAGGTAGCATTATCAGGCCAGCTGAGGGTAACATAATGTGTCAATTGCATTGAATTTATGTCAAATTTTGACATCTTATGTTACCAAAAACGGCAGTTGCTGCTACCTTCTTATTGTATCATGAATTAAAATAGTTGATTAAAAAATGTATACAGTATTCTAATGCAATCATTTAGAACCGGTTCTGCGATTTGGCTTTTAATTTGAACTTTGTTATTTATTTTCTCTAAGTAATTATTATTTTTTATATTTATTTAGTTCATATATACTTATAACTAAATTATAAGCATAAAGGAAATGAAGGTATAACATATTCAATATAGTATGACTGAAATTCTTTAAAATTAAGTATTTTAGGAGGGATCCCATAATGTCGACCATTAAAATTTCGTGGAATCTGTGTTGGCATCAATGTAGAAAAATGGGTAAAAATGGGTTGAAGCCAACAAGTTTTGTTATGTTCCTTTTCGATTTCTGGCTTAACCTTACATTTTATAGACTATGCCCAAAGAGAGAATGACAGAATACTAAATGGGCATCATGATACTAGTGTATGATTTTTCGATATATCCACTGCATCCACCTAAAATTTATGCTGACATTTTGAAGCCGGAATTTCGCGGTTTTTTTGAATTTTTTTAATAATCCGGACGCGCAACCAGATAATATACCAAACTCTTAATAGGATTATAGAACTCGTGATTTTACGTTGTTTAATGTATACCTCATGAGTGTGCTCCTTACAGTATCCTAATAATTGGAGTCTAAAAGCCAAAATTTGATGCGTATATTTTCTTAAAAAACCTATTTTTTGCGTGTAATATTTACAAATGTCATTCAATTTCCTTTGAACCCCGCGTGAATTTAGTTGTTTTTTTACGCGACGGATCTAATGAGCCCCTCTGCGATCGAATCCATCCATTAAAACCGCGGATATAGATACCTTGAAAATAGGAAAATCAGCAAAAATATATTTTGACAAATCCGCATACTAAACCCCGATTTTCTTTAAAAATTTGTACACAAATGGAAACCTTTATACGCGATTATAATACTTGCGAAAACGCGTGTCATAAATTACAGTAGTACGCGAGTAATATGGGTTTTTTACGCAAAATAGAATGTGGAGGCACATCCGCGGTTCTTAAATAATCTATTTAAAATAGGTGTATATTGACGTATTTTTGATGGGCGCTAATGAAACCGGATGCGCATGCAACTGACGGCACACAATGGCCGCTGAGTGGAACATCGAAATATGCAGAGATATTGAAAGATATTGATTCGCTGTGCCAAAACGGATGCGCATTAACTGATTTTAACTAATTCGTGAATTACAGGCTTTTTAATTTTCATATTTTTTGAATGATTGTAATTTCAATATTACTCTTAATTTCCTATCCTTATAATTTATCACAGTAAGCAACTAAGCTTTTGCGATGGTAAACCACATTTCTTGATGAAGTTTTAGTAGAGTACATTAATTATCGTATGGGATTTTAGCGAAATAGTTGGAGAACTCCCAAATATTTTTTTTTCTAAGTTTTCAAATCAAACCAAAAAATATTTTTGCAACAATATCGTCTAACAAAAAGTTTTTCTCTTTTGTTGTTGCTATAATATGCAATTTATGGTCCCAATCTTTATAAATTTGGTTTCATATTTTTCTACGCATTGTCTAGATTCCGCAGATATTTTTAAATTTATTTTCTAGGGCTTTGTACGGACTTTGGGACAGGATAATTTGGATTTACTTTAATATTTGTTTATTACTTTTTGATTTTCCGCGAAAATAGTAATAAATTTAGTAAATATTTAAACATCTACGAATAGATATGGAATGCTGTTAACGATTTATGCATACACGTACAAAATTTTTGGAAAAGTAAGTTTTTTTTTGTCATTTCATTAAATAAAATCGTTTGTTTTTTCTCTTTTATATTTCTGCGAAGTACTTGTAAAAAATGTCAACAAAAGCATATCGTCTCCATAAATGCTCGAAAAATGTCAAAATTAGTTGTTTGAATCTAATACATAAAACTAAAATACATGATCTTGCAAAATTTCAAGCTTCTACGTTAAAAAATAACGATCCTATTCAAGAAATGGCATTTCGGCAAATGGATACTATTGCAGATTTTGTTGTAATGACGTATCCCAAAATCAAGCGTTTCCGCTGTTTTGGTCTCATTATTTACCCCGTATATTATTTATAATATCCCAAATACTGGCCTTCATAATATTAATTTTACATGAAACAGTTTTTCATTTTAAAACGTTTTTTGCTTCTCCTGTAAAATTATTATTTTGTTAGTTACCACTTTTGGCATTTATGGTGACGATATACATTTCAGCCATGTTTATTTCCAAATTAATTGCGATGACAAATTAACGATAACATCGATATCTATCGATTTTTTGAAATGATGTATCGAAAATATCTAATGGTGGGAATATCGACAGTTTGTCAGCTCTAGTTCTGATGTACCAATTCGGATTTGTTGGAGTTCATAGAAGATGAAAATACCTTGGTTTTTTGGGTCACTTCATAAAGTGAGTTTATGTAGAGAAACGGGGTTTTAGATTTTCAACTTTAAAAAATCAAGCAGTTTTTAATAGCGTTAAATAATAATCCTTATTTAAAGCTTTTTACAATTATACACACTTTTATATTAGACTTTATGCAAAACTTTAAAGCAAAAAGTAGAGTTTTTAGAAAAATTTACATAGCAAAAATCCGTCTTTTGGAGTATATTGGTGTGAACCTGTGAATGTTCCACATTCGAGTTATATATTTAAACAAATGGATTGTCTCAATTATTGTTTTAGGTAGGGAAAGGTGACTGAACCTGTATCAAAATTATGTAGGGATTCTGATGTGCCAAATCAGATTTGTTGGAGTTCATAGAAGATGAAAATACCTTTGGTTTTTTGGGTTACTTCATAAAGTCACTTTATGTAGAGAAACAGGGTTTTAGATTTTTAACTTTAAACGGGCATAACTTCTGTTTTTACAACGAGGGTGCCAAAGAAAAATTATCAAGGAGATTGTTGAAGAAGTTATAAATAGACACGGAATCCTATGCAAATGAATATATATGGTTAGGATGGTCGTAGAGAAAATCTGATTAGACAGAAACTCGTTTTATCACAAAATAAAACGAATTAGGCCGAGACATTTTTGCATATCGTGCATATGCAAGGAAAAACAAATACAAGGATTTGCGGCCTAAATATCCCACCGAAATAGCTGAAATTTGGTATAAAATCTTCGTTGGGAGTATACAACTTTCCACCTGAAATTTGTCTGTATATCTTCATATAGCCCCCATAGAACGGTATCTCCCGATTTCCGATATTTTGAAGGTTTTGGCCTCAACATCACACTGAAATGGCTGAAATTTGGTATTTAGTCTTCATTGGGGGTATACAACTGTCCACTGAATGTTGTCGGTATAGGTCCACGTCTTCATATAGTCCCCATAGAACGGTACCTCCCGATTTTCGGTATTTTGAAGGTTGTGGCCTTAATATCCCTCCGGAATGGCTGAAATTTGGTATAAAGTCTTCCTTGGGTGTAAAAAACGTTCCACCTAAAATTTGTCGGTTTAGGTTCAAGCCTTCATATAGCCCCATAGAACGATACCTCCCGATTTCGGTTTTTTGAAGGTTGTGGCTGTTATACATTTCTCTATTTTATTGATTTGTCTGAAGAGAATTAAAAACAAGTAAAAACGTATCAGTCGGCTTTGCCGACAGAGATATACCCTCAGCCTGTGTATATTGAAACAATTTTTTCCCCCAAAATACCTATTTGCGGGGGAGATACTAAAAGGAATGGATCGACATTGACCGTTATGGAAGTGGATCTCCAGCCACAACATGTGGTGCCATAGGGGGTTTTTTACACTCTTCGCGCTGTTTGCTTAAGAAGTATGGACTTGCCCCTAAAAAAAACTTTTACCATCGTAATTGAGGCAGCGAATGCAAGTTGCTTCAACAAAAATCAAAGTGATTCGATATCAGGTCTTAAAGTGAATTTATCCGAAATTTTGTGTGGGGGTACCGGATGGAGTGGACAAATGTAGTCCATATTTGAGCCTGATCTATATCTGGTAGATATATTAGGATGTGTAAAGTATAGACCAATTCGGCCACTCCCTTCAAGAGTTACCGTACGAACAATTTTTCCGAACATTTTTGAACTTTTGTGGGGGAGGTACCTGAAGGAGTGGACCGATATGGCTTATCTTCAAACTTAAACTATGTTTGGACAAAATATTACTAAGACCAAATTTTGGACCGAATCGGCAGATCCGTTCACTTGCACTCCAACCACCTCACACGGTGTCATAGGGGGTTTTTGCAACTTTCAGGCAATTTTCTCAGGAAGTTTGGACTTGCCCCTGATGAAACTTGTACCGTCGCACGGAGGGCAGTGAATACAAGTTGCGAAAACAAAAATCAAAGCGATTCGAGAGTTGGCCCTAAACTGAACTTTTCATAAATTTTGTGTGGGAGGTACCCGAAGGAGTGGACCGATTGAGTCCATATTAAAACCTTATCTAAGTCTGGTACACATTTCACGATGGGCAAAGTACGGACCAAATCGGTTACTCCCTTCAAGAGTTATCGTGCGCACAAATTTTCCGAACATTTTTGAACTTTTGTGGGGGAGGTACCGGAAGGAGTGGACCGATATAGCCGATCTTCGAACTTAAACTAAGTTTGAACAAAATATTACGAAAGCCAAAATTTGAACCGAATCTGTTTATCCGTGCGAGAGTTATCGTGCGCTCCAGCCAGCCAGGCAGACAGACGGACGGACGGACATTGCTCAATCGACTCCAAATTGTCCGAAACACATTTCGTCCAAACATACTCGGGGTCTAAAACCATTATTTTGATGAGGCACATTTTGCCCATATGAAAGTGTATAAGGTAATATTCAAAAATGTTTTACAATCGTTGAAGTTGAGGTTCACCATTTAATAAGTCGCGAACTGTCAATATATTTTATATAATATGAATATATTTATATTAATTGAAGTGTTTTAGCCGGGGTCGCATAAAATGAACCATAACAAATAATTTATGTGGAAGCTGTGTTGGTGGTAATATTAAAAAATGGGTAAAAATGTGTTGAAGTTTACAAGTTTTTTTTGTGTTCTTTCTTGATTTCTGGTCAAACGACGGAAAATTCAAACCTGAGCTCAAAGAAAGAATTGAAGAATACCCCTTGGGCAACATGGTTCTAATGTATGACTTTTCGATATATAAACTGCATCCCCCTAAAATCAATGCTGACATTTTGAAGTTTTGAAATCTGGGTTTTTTTTTGAATTTTTCTTATAATTGGAGGGCGCAACCAGATAATCTCCCAAACTATTTATTGGATTGTAGAACTCGTGATTCCACGTCGTTTGATGTATATCTCATGAGTGTGCTTCATACAGCTCCCTAGTAATAAGAGTCCAAAATCGAAATTTTGGTGCGTAAATTTTCTTTAAAAACCTATTTTTTGGCTTCAAAATTTACAACTGTTACTCAGGCACCCTTGAACCCCGCGTGATTTTAGTTTTTTTACGCGCCGGAACTAATGAACCCTTCCGCGTTCAAATCCATCCACTAAAACGGCGGTTATAGATACCTTGAAAGTAGGAAATTCTGCAAAATTATATTTTGATGATTCCGCGCATTGAACCGCGATTTTCTTTGGTTATTTTTACATAAATGGAATCCTTCATACGCGATTATATTATTTTCAAAAACCGTGTGACATAAATTACCGAGATTCTGGAGTAATATTCGTATTTCGTATAAAAAAGAATTTGGTAGCACATCCGCGTTTAAAATTTGTTATAATGACGTATTTTTTATAGGCGGTCACTGAAATCGGATGTGCCTTATAATCTTATGTACATCGCGCAATTTTTACCCACATAAAGGTTTTTGAACAGTAAGATGCAGCTGACGGCACACTTTGGCCGTTGAATGAAAAGTGGAAAAATCGCTACATATTGATAGAGATGCACTCGCTGTATCTGAAAAGCGCATGCGCCTTAACTGATTTTAACGAATTCGCGAATTATACGTTTTTTAACTTTTATTGTTTATCAAAGTAAGCAAATACACTTTCGGGTTTGTCATCGCATTTTCCTTGAAGAAGTTTCAGCGAAGTCCGTCAGTCCTTGCATCGAAATTTAGCGAAATAGTAGAATAACTCCCAAAAATGTTTTTTTTTTTATTTTTTCGTATTAAACAAAAAATATATTTTTGAAATAAGATTCCAACAATAAGTTTTCGCCGTTTGTTGTTGCTGTAATATGGCAGTTATAAATCCTATCGTTAAAATTTTGGTCTCATATTTTTCTACGCGTTGTCTAGAATCTGTACGTATTTTTAATTTATTTTTCGAGTTTTATTTGGACTCTAAATTAGAATAAATTAAATTTACTCCAAGATTTTTTCAGTATTTCTTGATTTTCCGCGAAAATAGAAATACATTTAGTAAATATTTAGGCATCTACGGATAGATATTAAATGCTGTTAACGCTTTATATATACATTTTCTTATTACAGCAAAAATGGAATTTTTAAATATTTGTTCTTTATAAGGGAATAAAACCCCCCATAACTTTGGTGCGCAGCATCCAATTTTGTGAACGCGAACAGATTTGAAGCCACGACTTTTTTCTTAATCTATGTTCTAAAAATGGCGGATGTGCTCGCAAAAAATTTTTTAACATTTCTTCCAATGGAATTGCAAAAGAAATTTTAAATTTACCATATACCCTTGTTAGCATAAATGCTGAGGGTATAAAAATACACAAACATTTTTGTACCTATTACACTGTGTAATTTTTTGAGTCATGTTTTATGAACCATCTTTTATTTACTAATGTTCATATGTTGTAAAAAGTTGTTTATTGAAATCTTAGGTACATTTTTGTGGTTGACTGTATCCTTAATTTTTAGGCGGTTGCGTATCTTTGGACCAGAGTCGAAGAAAAAAGTATAAAAATTGGATATTTTTAAAAGATTTTTGCTATTTTTCCCATTAAGAACCGTTCATAGACATTTCGAATGTTCCAGAAAGTTGTTTATTGATGCCTTTGCTGCAATATTGTGGTTGATTGTTTTCTTGAATTTTGAACGGTTTAGTATCTATGGAGCAGAAGCCGAGAAAAGAGCATAAAACTCGAAATTGTTTTGCTATTTTGACCATTAAGATCCGTTTCTAGAGAGTTCGTATATTCTAGAAAGATGTTAATTGAGATCTGAGGTATATTTTTGTAGTTGGCTGTTTGCTCAAATTTGATCGGTTTTATAGCTGTATAGCAAAACTTGAGAAAAAATTTTAAAAGAAATTTGACTATGGCGATTTTGACCTTGCAGATGAAGTTTGATGGATTATATGTGTTCACAATTTTTGTTCTTTAAGACAAGAGCTACAACTTTGCCTCTAAGATAAACTCAAATTTACAAACGGTTTGGAAGATATAGTCCTGACTAAATGACCCTTTCTTCATCAAAGCCTCAAATCGTTGGAGGCCTATAACCGCGAAAGTTGTTGAGATAGGGAAAAACGGCGAGACACGTGTCCTCTCTTTTTTGGTCTTAATAATGGTTAATAATTTTCATGTTGCACAGTGTTATTGAAATATTTGTTGCATAAAAAAAAACTATGTAAAAAGCATAAACTTTGCATTTGAATTTTGCATATGCCACATGTTTTGATTGCAATTTAATTAGAAGCCAAAAATATGCTCAGTTCCAAAATTTGAAACGGACCAAAAATAGGGGTTGCATAAAATTCCGCATATGCGCAAACAAAAAACAAGGAAACTGACGAGAATCTGTTGCGAGGTTCGAAACTATAGTCTTGGCGAACAATGCTAAAATTTCTCCACTAGACTATTTTGAAAAAAAGTTTAAATGCACCCTCTAACGAGTTTTTTGTTGTTTCTGGGTGCATATGGAGGCTCAGCCTTCCAGATTCTAACTTTTAATTATTATTAAGGTATTTTCTTACGAATTGTTCTTCTTTTCTATAATTAAATAGTCATGCCTAATACAACACAGTACTCCTAAAATACGCAATAATGGACCAAGGGTCTCACCACTAATATAATTTACCGGAGCAATTAAATCACATCAAGTACAAAAGAATCTGATAATTCGTAAAAAAGTCTGCATCTGCTTCATTTTTATTTTAACCGAGGTAGAATGTTAACTTAACTAATTCGTAAAATATGAATTATAGGGATTCTACGGTATATATATTTAGTTTTTGGCCATACAACTATTAGTTTAATCTTCAAATTGGTTCCCAGAGAGCTTACCACGATATGTTCGTTAAGGGTTAATGTTGTAATTCTCGGAAAAGGAAACATTCGCATTGAAAACATTCATGACTAACCCATCCCAAGTTAAAGTGGCTACTCCGCACGTTGTTGAAACATGTACTAAATTTGCTGGCTTGTACTAAACGTCTAAGATTGGCAATGTTTTATAGCAATTACGAGAATGTGTTTTGTTCTCCATTGGGGGGCACACAACCACAAACACATTGATATACATATGTACTCACAAACTGTGAGGGTGTGTATAGGTTTGACGTTTGTTCTTCATTTCTCTTTGCACCGAAGGTAATCGGTTTTACGGTTCTGCTGGAAAACTGAAATAAGGACAAAAAGTATATTCGTATTCACACAGATGAGCAGTCGTGTTTCGTTGTTCGTGCCTGTCGCTGTGCCACAATATTGTTCGACGATACGTCCACGTTGAATAATTATTTCTGTGAATATATATTTTTTTAATATTAAGTAAATTAAATGTATAGTTTGTATTATTGTACGGATTGTGTGCTATCAGTGTTGCCTCCAGTGAAAACGAATATTACAATGACCAGAATACGTATGAGTAACATGTGTGTGTGTGTTTTATCTTATTAAATATAACTCATACGCACCGTTGTTGAAAATCTTTATTATTCATAACCGTGATTGGAGGAAGAAAAAAAAGTAATCAAGAAAAATTACGATTTTATTTTTTTCAAAGAAAAATCCCGAAGCTATGAGACATAACTGTGAAATCGTGCCATAATAAAGACTGACCGACCTCCACTTGTGCAAATTGAAAGTGTAAAATACAAAGAAAAAGATTAAAAAAGAAAAATTGAAAAATTTGAATAGAGCAGCACAGCTTATCTTAAGAAAATCAATGCCTTATTTTTTCACGTGATTTAATCCTTGTTCATCGTGTGCCTATTTGTTTTCTTGTGTTTGTCCCAAGAACACACACAGTTCCGTATGTATTTCAGTTGATTCCTATCATTGTGCTAACACATTTAAGGTCCTCCTAAAACTTCATGTTCATGTACAGTGTGTTGTGTTGTCAGTCAGTGTGTCATAGCCTTGAATGTGGATAAATGTGCAACAAATAAATTAAATTAACCTACTACTGATAACGTATAAAGAATTCATTATTAGCTACCGATTACATACGACGACCACGAAATACATAACCAAAGAACCAACCAACGAACCAGTTTCAGTAACAAATATAGCTGCTGCTGCTGCATCAATAATGATTGAAAACTCGTCTCAACTGAACCACGAAAACCTGATTCTTTTCTCCCGAAACACGTCGTTTTTGTGTGCAGGTATACGAACGGACTCATTCACATGCGACACACACATTCACACTCCAACATAAACAAGTTTTCTGTTGTGTTTGTGTGTGTTGAGTAAAGAGAGTAAAATAAATAACACTTCATCCCAGTTAAAAATATAAATCTTCATTCTTATTGCTGTTATCCACCATTCACAAAACAAAAATAAGAAACAATGAAGAGATTCCATGTTGAAGACTTGTTTTCGCATTCGAATCTAAACAACGCCGTGTTTCATAAATACCAACGATAATGTTAACCACCACAATCAAGTCCACTTTAAGCTCTTTTTGTGAAATCTGAAAGCTGCAGCACGCAACACAAGGGACATTGTGGGGACAGTGTCACAATTATTAGGTCCCCGTACAGGGTCAAGGTTGTGCCGAATCGTTTAGAAAATGTAAAATTAAAACACAGAGCGACGTTCACGCCACTTCCCATTCAGAATAAAAAGCATCTGTGAAAAGTAAAATAAATATAAAAACCTTCATATCACCGTCATTATTTAACCCTTCCCACCATATACACACATATGTGAATGTGTATATATGTGTGTGTGTGTAATTTTTTCTAACTTTTTTTTTTTTGCTTTTGTTTCGTTCAGTTGCACACATGTTTTCTTCTCACACTTGGATGAATTTCTTGGCAAAATAGCAATCATTTCAAATGTTAATGGCGAACCAGCTGCCGACCAGCCGAAGGAAATTCTATTGTTGTATGTTGTAGTAGCAATCAAATAATATAATATCCACACATACATACGTATATACGTACATATATATATATATATGGTGTTTCAAGTTCGGCCCTAGTATAGGTCATGTTCTCCATGACTGGGTGTATAGATTTTTGTGTGGCTTTGTAAACACACAACTCAATGAGTATTTTTATAGTCACTAATTGCAGCAATCTTTCTGACGCTCAGATATGTATTTTAAGTCGAAAAAATTTTCAAAAAAATATATTAAGGGTTATCATGAACGGAAATTCCCCGTGAATTTTTTCACTTTCTCCCTTAAGTTGCAACGGCGGAAAGACAAAACTCACGGGGAAATTTCATTCATGATAACCTCCATTGTGAAATCTGTACTTTCAAATGCTTCGGAGTTCTCATATTTGAAGGTTTTAGCAACGTTTTCTAACTGAATTAGATGTTAATAGACTTTTCGAAATCTCCGCTTATAATATTGTTGTTATTGGTCAATGTTTTAGTATAATCTTAAAATATCTTAGTGTAAAGCTATGCAGAGTACATACACAAAATATGTATGAACTTACTCAGAATCGTGAGTCTATATAATATATAATTGTTCCACAAACATCGCAGAATGAACAAGGGAGACTTCTCTCATATCAGTGAGTGCACCCGACTCACATTAGCTCAATAGCAATAGGTCGCATACTGTTTATTGCGAGTCCGAACAGTGTGTCTTAAGACAACACTTGCAGAGAAGTTTCACATGGCTGAATTACGCGGGAAATGACACCAACATTACACTGAGAGGTTGAAAGTTGTATGTTGCCTGCCCTGGAAATCGAACCCAGGCATGCAGAATGCAAGCGGGTGAGCATACTATTTGACCACGGTGGCATCCAAATCTCGAGTTTATAATCCTATAATTTCAAAACATAATTTCTTTTGTCACATCATTAAAGAATGGTTTTCGTCAGACACTGTTCTCACCCTTTTTATACCCTACACCACTATGTGGAAAGGTTATTATAAGTTTGTTTTGGGAAAAATTCATGTAACACCGCGAAATATTCGTCGGTGACCCCCAATGTGGTATACCAATCTTCATATCTCGACAACATAAAGCGATTTTGAGATGTGTGTCCGTTAGGCCGGGGCGATTTGAAAACCTTAATGATCCCTTCGCGTTTCTGATTCCTGGGGTTGTACTGAGCAAAAAAGTCCACTGGACCATATGTCTACGACGAAATTCGAGCCTCCCGATTTGGACTTTACATTTTTTATTGACGTTTTTTGGATATTTTGGCATATGACAGCCAAACCATTGAGATTTTCGATCCACCACAAAGACAAAAATTGTAGCCAAGACAGTAATTGAAAACTCTCTAATACATCGCAAAAGCATTGGAACGCTCCTTCAGGCAGTTTTGGCCTTAAGAATGTGCAAACTTTTCGGAAAATGTCGATAAAGGAAATTTGCTACAAAATTTGACCCGAAAAATATTCAAGAGTTCTGATGCAAAATTATATCGTGTTGAGATCCATGGACAACGACAACGCCTTTATTTCGTTTGGGTCACTTCGTTTTATTTTTCTATAACCGTAAAAGTAGTGAAAATCGGGGTTTCTAACATTTTCAAATTTAAACGGGCATATCTTATTTTTTCCACAACGGATTTCTTTTGATCCTTCTTCCTTTTAAAGGGGTGAATACTGTCTTTTGAATAAGCTGTTATTATTTTAAATCGGTTAACAAATGGCTAAGTTATAGTGGTTTATGTCTGAAAACCCCCACAAAAACCCTATAAAGGAATTTCTCATAATTTTCAAAATAAATATTGAACAAAACAAAAAAACATTATATTTTTGAAAATTATGAGAAATTCCTTTATAGGTTTTTTGTGGGGTTTTTCAGACATAAACCACTATAACTTAGCCATTTGAAAACCCCCACAAAAAACCTATATGTCGGTAACTCAAAAAATTAAATTGCCAACGTATCGCGATCAAACGATTGTGGTCGAAATATTAAAAATTGAGCACACATGTGCTCATCTGACGTGGTCAGATTCAAAAAATTACAACAGTCGTGGTAAAAAAAAAAATGATCACTCTTGTGCTCATGTTGATACCATACGTTTTTGATTTTGAATCTACTTTTTTCACTCTGTGCGTATAATATTTATAGTTGAACAAATTCAACTTTGACAGATTTAATAAGTTTTGTATTTATGTGTATATATTTTTTAATTCGAAAACAAGACATAAATGTGGGAAGTAATTAGTCTTCTTTACTTCGATAGATCGAACTCTTGTCCACAGATACTAAACCGTTCTATACTCAAAAGAACAATCAACCACAAAAATATAGCAAAGATATCAGTATACAACTTTCTTGAACATACGAACTGTCAGTGAAAGGTTCTTAAAGGTCAAAATAGCAAAAGTCTTTAGAAAATATTCGATTTTTATACTTTTCTCTGCTTCTGGTCCATATATACCGAATCGTCCAAAATTTAAGAATACAGTTAACTACAAAAATGTACATAACATTTCAATAAACACTTTTTTAGAAAATATTAACTTTCTAGGAACGGTACTTCAAGCTCAAAGTTCCACTATATTATCTCATTCCTTCCTGTTCAGTTCCTTTCAAATTTTCTTGAATTTTGAACAGTTTGTTATTTACAGACCTGAGTAGGGGAAACCGTTTACAATAATTGATTTGTTTGTGAATTTCGGCTTAAAGCATCATTCCGAGAATGTTCATATGTTCTAGAAAGTTGTTTTCTGAGATCTTAGGAGATCTATTGACCAAAATCGGTGAAAAAAACTATAAAAATCGCATATTTTCTAAAGTTTTTTTTTTGTTCAAAGGGAGTTCGGATTTTCCACAAAGTTGTTTAATGAAATCTTTGCTACATTATTGGGGTTGATTGTTTTCTTGAATTTTGAATGGTTTAGTTTCTATGGAGCAGAAACCGAAAAAATAGGATATAAATACATAGCATTAGTTTTGCTAATTTGACCATAAAGAAGCATTTCTATAGAGTTAGTATGTTCTAGAAAGTTGTTTATTTGAGATCTAAGTTACATTTTCGTAATTGATTGTTGCTTCAATTTTGATCGGGTGAAAAGTTTTAAAATAAATTTGACCTTGCAGATGAAGTTTGATGGAATTTATGTGTTCCCAAGTTTTGTTCTTTGAGACAAGAGCTACAACTTTGCCGGTGTGATAGAGCTGGCAAACTATCGATATCGGTCCCATTAGATTTTTTCGACATTTCCGTTTTAAACTGTCGGTAAAATCGATACTATCGTGGGTTTGCCACGTTTATTTATTTATTTAGAATCCAATAATATATGTGGATTATGGGATATTTTTCCTTCTTGTTTATTATTTATTTTTCTATGAGTTTTAAACATTTTACTGAATTTTTAGGGAAACAATGGCATCAACTTGCGTGGTTCGGATTTTGCTTGCCTTTTTGTGCTCCAGGAACTTTAGTAGTGATTCTTTAGTGTTGAATTCATAAGTTGTTGAAGTGCTTGAACTGACGTTGTTAAACTTCCCTATATACGCTATTTCACTTTCTAAGCTTTTAGCGGCTTGATAAGCGTTGTATTTAGAGCGGAGTCCTTCTTTCTTAAATCTGGATGTTGTAATCTTCCTAAACTGGAAGCCGTATGTTCTTCGTATGGAAATAAACGTTGATGTTGCCAAAAGAACTGAAGATATGTGTTCGTTTGTAGCCAGAATTCGGTCAACCATTCCTAAGATTTCAATAAACACTTTTTTAGAAAATATTAACTTTCTAGGAACGGTTCTTCAAGCTCAAAGTTCCTCTATATTTGCTAATTCTTTCCCGTTCAGTTCCTTTCAAATTTTCTTGAATTCAGTTTGTTATTTACAGACCTGAGTAGGGGAAACCGTTTACAATAATTGATTTGTTTGTGAATTTCGGCTTAAAGCATCATTCCGAGAATGTTCATATGTTCTAGAAAGTTATTTTCTGAGATCTTAGGAGATCTATTGACCAAAATCGGTGAAAAAACTATAAAAATCGCATATTTTCTAAAGTTTTTTTTTTTTTGTTCAAAGGGAGTTCGGATTTTCCACAAAGTTGTTTAATGAAATCTTTGCTACATTATTGGGGTTGATTGTTTTCTTGAATTTTGAATGGTTTAGTTTCTATGGAGCAGAAACCGAAAAAATAGGATATAAATACATAGCATTAGTTTTGCTAATTTGACCATAAAGAAGCATTTCTATAGAGTTAGTATGTTCTAGAAAGTTGTTTATTTGAGATCTAAGTTACATTTTCGTAATTGATTGTTGCTTCAATTTTGATCGGGTGAAAAGTTTTAAAATAAATTTGACCTTGCAGATGAAGTTTGATGGAATTTATGTGTTCCCAAGTTTTGTTCTTTGAGACAAGAGCTACAACTTTGCCGGTGTGATAGAGCTGGCAAACTATCGATATCGGTCCCATTAGATTTTTTCGACATTTCCGTTTTAAACTGTCGGTAAAATCGATACTATCGTCGGTTTGCCACGTTTATTTATTTATTTAGAATCCAATAATATATGTGGGTTATGGGATATTTTTCCTTCTTGTTTATTATTTATTTTTCTATGAGTTTTAAACATTTTACTGAATTTTTAGGGAAACAATGGCATCAACTTGCGTGGTTCGGATTTTGCTTGCCTTTTTGTGCTCCAGGAACTTTAGTAGTGATTCTTTAGTGTTGAATTCATAAGTTGTTGAAGTGCTTGAACTGACGTTGTTAAACTTCCCTATATACGCTATTTCACTTTCTAAGCTTTTAGCGGCTTGATAAGCGTTGTATTTAGAGCGGAGTCCTTCTTTCTTAAATCTGGATGTTGTAATCTTCCTAAACTGGAAGCCGTATGTTCTTCGTATGGAAATAAACGTTGATGTTGCCAAAAGAACTGAAGATATGTGTTCGTTTGTAGCCAGAATTCGGTCAACCATTCTGAAGGCACTATTCCACGGAATTAGAGAGGAATCCTTCTTTCTTAAATCTGGGATGTTGTAATTTTCCTAATCTGGAAACCGTATGTTCTTCATACGGAAATAAACGTTGATGTTGCCAAAAGAACTGAAGATGTGTTCGTTTGTAGCCAGAATTCGGTCAACCATCCTGAAGGCACTATTCCACTGAGTTGGTACTTGTATGAGATTTAACGGGTTTTCTCTATCTTACGCCATTTTTAATTGTTCGTTTGTTATGGTACTTGATTTAGAAAACGTTACAATCCCCTTGCATTTAGAAAGGATCGATTTTATAATCGGTTGTGCTAAGCAGTCATGAGCAAGGGACGTGTCTTTTTTGATGCAATTCGCACGCTTTAATCATTGTGCTGTCAATGTCAGTTACAATGATTGTTTAAACTACGTTAAAACTTATAATATGATTGATTATGTGTATAAGAATTTCCAACCCTGCAATTTTACTTAAATTTGGCATCATTGATTGTATTCTTATTCTGTCAATTTTGTAAAACGTCAAATGTAAATTAATAAAATTCGGCCTCTTTTATCCACGGCCACCGAAGGAACCACAACTCAGCTCTAAGGGAAGTAATAAAAAACTATAATCTTAAACCTTACTTGGTGTTTCTCTTTTGTTCAACCCCGCTAAGGTAATCATTAGCCACACTTCGATGGCTTTTGTAGTGATTCTCCTATCTCTGGAAATTGCATGCCTACCCTCTCTCTACCAGGTTTTAAAGGTTTCAAACAGTACCAGAAAGTGCCCTCTTTTCTTTTCTTTTGCTACTTTGTACATCTCAGCCATATATATATTCTTCAATGTATTCTCAGATGGTAAAACATAGCGGGGGTCCAAACATTTTACAACATTCTGGAATCCTTTATCCTCTGCAATGCTGAATGGTTGAACGTCGAAATCATGGACATTAGGGCAGAATCTATTGATTTTCGGAAGTGGAGTCATTAAAAAATGGATTTACTAAAAAAAAAAGTATCTATGGTGTTAGTAGGTTTATGATTTTGACGATAGGTTGGATCAGCCCGTTTTAGAAGGTCAATAAGATTGGATGTGTTTCCGCTAGTCTTATAAATATTGGAACACATGCGACATTTGGCATAGTTACCATATTTTGCTTTTAGAAAATATGTCCATACTTCTAAACCCTTTCTTTTCAATGTTTCCTTTTCTGGAATCCTTTGATTTATTGAGGAACTTGTCCATTTCGCATTGAATATTCTTAATCTCAATCCTGTTTATAGTAAACAATATGAATAAACGTTTGTTGCACTAGCACTTTCCCAGATTTTTCTAGCCAGTTTATGATTTTATTCATAGCGAATCACTAATTAAAAAGCGATAATGATGTGAAATAAACACAATAAATAGTTTGCATTTTAAGCTTGCAAAAAACTTTATGAAATCTTTTTATCAAAAAGAAGCTTCCAGAAAGAAGCTTCTTCACAATTTGCTTTAAGAAATTTTTTGCTGTTGCTTCTTGTTCTTCTTCATTTGTGATGTCTAACATTTCGATAATATCGATATAAAAAACTACTCATCGATGTTGGCGTAAACAATTAACTATCGATAATATCGATAGTTACATCGAAGATTTGCCAGCTCTACTACTGTGTGAGTAAATCAAATTTCTTAACGGTTTGGAAGATATGATCCTGACAAAATGAACCCTTTTGACATCAAAGAAACCACGAAAGTTGATGAGATAAGGAAAAACGGCGAGACACGTGTTTTCTCTTATTTGATCTTCTTTCATGCTATGTTGTCGGAATAATGGTTAATAAACCATGACTGAAAAAATGTAATGTTAATTTTTTTCACAACTTACTCAACTAAAGTTACTTTCTAGAGTAAAGAGGCAATTTCTGATTTCCTTTTGTTGATGTGGTCATAGAGCAGCAAGAGTGCCCCGTTTTTCCAATAGAAAATTAAGAATCTATGAAAAATGTCTAATATAATATATATACTATTTGTAAAATTCGGTTTTTATTGAAAATAAATTTATTCTATTAAATAGATACCACAAAGCCGTTTTTCTATGAATTTTTCTTGTTTTCTTCGCAAATGTCAGTTGACATGACAGCAGAACGGAAATGTTAATTGTATTTTATTCAATAAAAACCGAATTTTAGAAAAAGTAAACAAAGTAAAGCAGTGTGGTGCGTTCAAAAATGCAGTAAAATGACACGTCTCTTTTTTGACAATGTCAGTATTGCCACACATATTGACTTTGTCTTCACATTAGTTATCACTTGCTGTGCCAATGTTGCATTTATGAAATCAGTCATAGTTTACGATATAGATCGCCGATTTGTTCCAGAGTTTGCCTGATGGAAATCCAATACATATCGAAACTTATACTACTTCCATACTTCCATTATGTATATTGGAATGAAGCAACAAATTTCGGCAGTTTTACCATTTAAAAAAGACGGCGGGAACACAATAGTTGTGTGCATTTTGGATAAAGGATATTGTCTAGAATTCAATTTAATATCATTGATGCCATCCTACCCTCTATATATATATGTATATATGTATGTACCATGTATGTACATATTTCATATGTCTATGGTTTCTTCTTGGTCATTGTCGTTAATTACTAACGAAGCACAAAACAACAAACTACTCATTAATTTATGATTGTGCATATATATGAACGAACATATGTATGTACATAAGTATGTTGATGTCCAACGAGTGTATTCTATGCGGTTCAGCACACGGTAGTATGGTGTCTCTTATACTTCATATCTCTGGCAAAAAATCTGTTTGTAGTCTCTACTGCCCATAAACACATAAAACTGCAAAAAGCAAAGCAACTAGGCTTTCGAATAATCTTTAGCCTAGTTGCTTACGTAGGCAGAATTGTGTACATATTTACCGTGGAGGAGGGTCTTGTTCATTTGCATTTTGTTTGCGTCGTTGGATTCTTCCTCTCGCTCGTTGTTTACATCACGTGTGGATGTGTGCCTTTGTGTGTTCTCAGTCCATTTTAAGCAGAATAATTAAAATTTATCCATTGTTTACCCTTTAAAAAGAGCCTTCATACAAGTGTCGGTATAATTGAGTTGCAGAAGTAGTTTACGGTTGTAAGATTATAGAAGTACATTTGACATGTCCCAATAGAATAAACAAAAATACAAATATGTATGTACATATGTGATAAATATCAAAAGTGAAAAACAAGAGGTTATATTCATAATACATATCCTACAAAGTAGTAAAAATAATTTGGGTACATGTACATTTAGATTTCATAATAAATATTTGGGGACATAATAAGAAAGTTTTAATTGCGCTCTACAATATTCTTGGTCAAAATAGTTTTGGAATCTGGAAGATCTCCAAAATAATATACATATTTGATTTAATGTTTCAAATTGTTGTTGCATTTCCCCAATCGTAACCTTTTCATTGCCTTTAGCCGTGTCAATCTCTACCATTGACTACTTGTTGGTAGTGCAGAGATCTGTATGAATTCGGATGTGCATTTGTGGACGGACATGCTCAGATCAAGAGAATACCAATATGATTTTATAAGGTCAATATAATATATTGCTTGTTCCTTTAAAACAGTGCCGCTCATGCTATTAGCCTGTTGTATGTACATTAGGGTAGCAATTTTTTTTTTTTTTTTTTGAAAAACAACAATTTCTGAAAATCGGGCCAGATTTTAATCTTAGCTATATAATGGAGCCCAAATTATCTGTAATTGGTCATATATGCATATTGGAGCAAAATCTGACCCGATTTTCATAAATTTTTCTAGGATTCGTTTTTAGACACAACAATGAACTGGTAAAGTTTTTTCATCGATTGGACCATAAATGCAGCCTTTAGAGCATTTTCGTGAAAATTTACCATTTGGTCCCATACATATTACTATGGGAAAAATATCCCTCTGTGGGCACGGGTTAACGTTAACCGATCGCCATAAAATTTCATATATAAGGGTTTTGGATCAAATGGAAAAAATTAGGGGTAGGGGTTTCAAAAAAACAATTTTGTCATTTTTGGGCCGCCCTAATGTACATATATTCTGAATCGAATAACAATCATCTGATGGTTAGTTATTGTTATTTTTATTCAAGTACACTGTAAGTGAGAGAAAGAAGCAAATATAACAACAACAAAGATATCGTGGCGCTGCTTTAACTTAAAACTTTTCTATTATTCATTTCTCTTTACGTTCTTCAGTGTATCTCCCTCAGATTGGATTTCAGTAACAGGCTGTGTCAGAAAAAATCTGATTTCTAGAATATTTTACAGTCGACAATTAAATAACGA
This sequence comes from Musca autumnalis, assembly GCF_047663935.1. Taxonomy (NCBI): domain Eukaryota; kingdom Metazoa; phylum Arthropoda; class Insecta; order Diptera; family Muscidae; genus Musca; species Musca autumnalis. The sequence goes on along the minus strand of NW_027411755.1, from coordinate 822,187 downwards.
ATTTAAATTATTTTTTCACTTTTTCAAAATATTATAATGTCGATAGAGGTCACCATTGCATGCATCACATCGAAGCATTTACAAATTATTTCCCAAAGTAGATAAGACAAAAAATATTTTTCTAAATAAATGCGTGCAAATTTTGTTTCGGAACGGTTTAAGTTACAAATCTTTGCAATATTGTTCTATTATTCACCAATTACCACATATCTGAATTAATTTTTTTCAGCCTGTATGTATGTATTTCTTATCTGATGAAGTATATAGATAGTTTATAAGACATTGCACATGTTTCTTTGACGATGAACGCAATATTTTTTACATATATGCAAAATAACTACTACTACATACATAGAGTCTCATTGTATTGCGATTGAAATGAATACGAACTTTAAAATTTGCGTGATATTAAAGGTGGTGGATCTAAGCAAAAACAGATAAAGCTAATAAATATGTCGGGCGTTTTGAACGGAGCTTTTTAAGAAGCCAGTTAACAGGTATGATCCAGACAACTTTTGCTGGTTCCCACCTCATATTAATAACATTTCATATATAAACGAGTATGCGAATTTAGGTAGAGAATACAACTGCCGGTCACTGCAAAAATTTTCCCACTTCCGATTGGCGGGAACGTGCGCTTGATCTTATAGTTGGTAGAAGTATTATAATTTTTTTTATTGAATTAACCAGCTTTTGTAGGCAAGACGAATATTTTATATTTCATTACTCCATTCCGAGATCCCATACATATTAACAAACATTAGATTAGAATAGAATAGAGTAGAAAGGACATTCAAAAATTCAATGATTCCTGTACATTAGTGGGTCCCAGGAAACTTTGGGTGAGGAGGCATGCCCAAACTTTGTTAGAATCATTTGCAAGGCGTGCCTCCCGAAATGGGACAACCTAGTGTACACATGTATGTATATATGTATAGTCCGACAATACTATTGCGCATATCCGCCTTTGTACTTTGTGCTCTCTGTTCAGATGCAACATAATTTGGCCAACATCATGGGACAAATTTTCCATCGATATATATGCAAGTTCAAACACGGTATGTGTTCCTTAATTTGGTAGTATCCAATTACAATAAATAGTCAGTCAAACGTTCTGATATTAATAGTTATACTTAATAGTGTCATATACATACGTATATTGTATATGCTTTTAAATTTTATTGCAGATTCAGTGTAACGAAAACTAAAATCTAGATTTAAAAATATTTATATGTATATATGTAAATGCGTATTTAAATGTAGTATAAATGCTGCTTAGTAATTGTAGTCAATAGTATTTCGGTGCCATTCATTTTAATGGTTCACATTCCTATTAGGAAAGTTAGATATAGAAATAGATTTAGCCTCATTTAAGGGCGTTTCCATTCAGCAATATTTGGTGGACAGAAAAGATATTGTGGGGAAGAAATATTCTTGAATTTTAAGATCTATCGCAACTATCGCGTTCGTTTTACAAATCAAAGGTGCGCAATCGTTTATTTTCCTTATCCTGTGTACTATAGCGATATAAATCCCGGTAGGAGTGGAAATATTGGAGAGAAATGTATGCGGCTGCTGGCGGAGCCAGTTTGGCATCGCGCCAAGCACGACAGAGGCAGCGTCAGCAAAAGAAATCGCAACAGCTACAGGCAAAACTTCATCCACCCAAGGCGGCGTGCCCAGCGGTTATCGAACATGGCGCCTCAACCCCGACGCGTCACTCTCGACAATTTCATCAGCTGTCGAACAACTATCTGCGAACACCACAGGCGCAGGGTCGCAAGCTTAGTGCAAGTTATACGGCGCAATCGAAGCTTTTACTGCCAATCGATGAGGGCGATACACAATCGGTTATGCATATGCGAATTCACCCGCACCCACATGCACATGGACATAGTCATCATGCCCACAGTCATAGCCATCCGGAACACCAGCATATGGTCCCCTATACCGGGCATCATCATGGACGCGTGTCTCCGAAACTTGTACACCGCCATTCTGGCAGTAGCGGAACGAGCTTTCACCATTCCCATCTACCGAAATCGGCAACTGCCACTTTACCGCTTGTCTCACAAGTCGAAGCCACACCACCGACGTCGCCATCGGGCGTAGCCGCCGCCGGCAAGCCGGATGATGCGACAGCTCTCCCACCAACGACATGTCAGGAGGCTGGTATTCCTTTGTCCTTTCATGACAGTATTATTGTGACGCCGGCCACGCCCATGGCGTCGCCCGGACACGTGGCCAAACCACACGATGAACTTCCTGATGCTGTAGCCGAAAAACAACCACTCACCGCAGCCGCCGACTCGTGTGATGACGACGACCATATGCATCCACCCACCGGACCCCTAGAACGCAAATGCAGTGTCTATCGCATGAGGCGCAGCGACGCCTTTGAATATGATCCCCCAGCTGCAGTCACTGGGGTTCGGAGACAATTTAAAGAGCTTCAATTCAACCAACAGAACCAACACTACGAGCCTCTGCTTACCGATGATCCGCATCTCATATTCAAGGGCCTGCCATCGACCACCGTCGGTCGTAAAATCCAAATTTGCGCCTACTGTGAGGAAGGTATTTGCGTCTGTGAACACATTGAGGTAATTACCACCACCAGCCAACAGAGCGAAGCAAGGCCGGCCCTATATACTGCTACTACTACTACTACTACCACTGTCACTACCACTCCTACTACCATATTCTCTCTATGTTGTACTCTATCCATTTAAATACCCACACACACACATATATACACGTACACACACTTTGACATGTTTTCTTGCTATATGAACCCGTTTTGAATCTGCCTATTTTTTAGTTTCTCATTTCTTAAGTGCCAATATAATTTATTTTTAATACCAATGTATGTGTGTGTGCGCGATTACATACACAGAAATAAAACAACAACAAACAATACGACTAACTTTTCAACAAGGAACACACCTAACAGTGTACACACACACACACGCAGATCTCAATGTCTTCGCGTATATTTGTATGTGAATTCTGGTACACATGTACGTGCGATGTGTGTGGGTGTGCGGGCGTGTGTGTACGAATGTTTGGCTGTGCACCTAATTCATATTTCACGATATCAAACACTTACACTTCCGCCGACAATACCTTCCGACCGACCCAACCGACTATGACGCCGACACCAAATTCGCCATATTCATTAGCCTACTACTACTACCAATTTCTCTCATTTATGTTTCAACCAATTTTCTTATTTCTCAGTGTTGCATGTTTGTTGTGTCATAATGCCATTTCTTGTTTCTTGCATGTCATACTTTTCTTTGTTACTTTTACTATGCTCTATGTATCCCCCATTACCCTCGGACCCCACGGCCCCATGTCCATGTTGATATGATGATAACTCCTATTTGGGCTCTAGAAAGAAAACAGTAACAACAAAATAACAGCAATTACTACAATTCGTGTTTGGGACGGCTGAAATAGTTGCTTTGTGTGCGGCATAGGGGAGGGCAGGTGGTTTTGGGTTGGAGCAGGATTGGGTGGTCCACTGTTTTTGTTACAGGCGCAATGTCAATGCTAGCGGCGACCACCAAAGCTTCTATCGCCATTCCCATCTCGTCACTTTCTGCTAGGCTTTGTTTATTTGTTTACCTTTTTTCGTTTTTGCGATGTTTCGTGTCGTTTGTCGTTTTGTTGTTCTTGATGTTGCTTTTAATTAGTCGATATATATACAAACATATATACATATACTATAAATATATACTTAAGTGTGGATAAGTGTGTTGCCGGAAGCATGCACCGCGCATAGTTAACGAAGGGGAAATCGATGACAACAATTGCATGTCTGCACCAAGTAAATGGCTAGAATTTTTCGTATAATGCTAAACTAATAAATATAACCTACATTCAAAAATACACACATACATACATTCGTGTGTATGTAGTACAAAAATGGTGAACAAGTTAATAAACATTTGCCAGACATCTACGTGAAGTCTAATATTTGTTTGTGGTAAGATTTTTTTGTGATAATAAAGCTCAATTCATTCATATGTATTTCGTCACCTTAAATGGCCAAAGACGTAACCATAATTTTACAGGAGAAGCAAAAAAACTTTACAAACAGTTTTCATGTTTTATAAAATACCGAAAATTGTTTGCATCATATTTTAAGACGTTTATGAAATGTTCAGAAGTTGTATGAGTTACGTCTTTTGGTGTTGTTTTTTTTTCTGAAAGGCCAAAAGGCGTAACGTACAATCTGTTGAGTATACACACATTTAAAGAAACCAGTATAAATTAGTTAGCGATTTATTGGCCCGCCTAACTGCGTGACTTAAGACTATTTCAATGGAAGATATTTAAAACATTTGATCTTGAATCTTATATTTACTGTTATATTCATTGACAAAATACAGAGATCAAAAATTAAGTGGTGTGTAACATTTTAAATATAAATATTAATTTTCCTAAGGAATGTTGTTATACTAGCAGTGACGAACATTTGGAAGTAACTTTTAAATGTTGCAGGTGTTAATTTTTCTTTCACTTTTAGCCTTTGTGTGCAAATCTGTTTCAAAATTTGTTTGGAAAAATTGTCTGTGGTAGAGTCTCGTAGTCGTCAACACTTGCAGTTTATTGACTGTTGGATCTCCTGTCTATTTGCCTAAGTAAACCAATAAAAAATGTGTTTTTCTCTGGACCTAATTGAGTACCATTAAAATTCGTTGATTTTATCCAATTAGAAACTTCAATCACTTTTTTAGTAAAACTTTACCAGACATGGATATACAGGCATGTCACAGAAACGAATTACACTTTTGGTTTCGCAGGTGGAATTGTATTTTTTTGGAAACATGTCACTTTAAAACACTCCAAAAACACTTAAAAATAATAAAATATTGTTTTATTTACAAAATCACAGTTAATTTCATATTATCATTTTATTTAAAAAATTCGAACATTTCCATTATTTCTCAATTAACGAAATCTATTATTAACAAAGTATTATATTATTTTTTCGTTGTAAATTTGTAAAAACTAAACAATCTGGCATTACGAATGATAAAAGAAAACCAAAGAAGAAAGAACTCTAACAAGATATTTTTCAATGTTTATGTTGTTTTTTTGCGCCTCAATTACAGAAGCAATAGAAAAATTGAAAATCCAATAAAAATTAACTTTCTTTTTGCACAAAAAATGCTTTCTTAAAACACAATATTTTCACAATTCCCACTTCTACAGTGTTTTCTAATTATATGTTTTTGTTTTATTTCTTTTGATATCTAACTTATGTATGTATGACAGTACGGCTAAAATATTTCGCAATCATGCAAAAGAAATTCCGTGGAGTAGGGAGGGTATCACATAGTCGGTCCTGTCCGTTTATAACCCTCTCTTACTAGTTTTTTCATCTGAAAGAGTCCATCCTTATCTACTTTCAATCGATCGATTTATTAAAAAATATAAGGTTTTACGGAAATTGTCGGAAAATGTCAATTTTAGGGTTACGTCTTTGGACTTTTCAGGTGACGATATGGAACATTATTAAACTGTTTCTCTCTGTCGTTAAAAAAAATAAAAACTAATGAAAACTCTCAAACTTTACTTTTCAAAACATGTTTCCTTCGTTTTTATTTTCAATACAAATAAGAAAATTGAAAACACTCGTTACTGCAAAATAGGTATTATTACTTAATTATCTTTACAAACATGATAAATATAGATAAATACACAGTGCCTCGGTGATGCAATGGTTGCATTCCTGACTTGCACATAGGAGATGGAGTTTTCGAACATAGACATTTAGATGCAATACACCTAAGGTGTGTCTTGAATTTTTTTCATCTTGATGTTTCCAACATCCCTTCTAATGCAATATTCCAAAAACATACCCCGCAAGGTACATTTGGATTATAACCCATTAATAATTGCCTTTTGTTTCTTCTGGTCAGTTCGGTTTTTGATTTTATAAAGGTGAAGTAGAAAAAATGGAATTCCTTAGATTTTAATGTTAAAACGGTATAACTTCTTTTCTCACAACAGATTACTATTATTATTTTTTTAAAAGGGATCAATTGTCACCACTCTGTTATAGTGGCTTAGATGTGAAAAACGGTCTAGGCTGCTTAGAAGATACCAAACAGTATATTTATTTCTACAAAAACAGAAATAAATTTAGCTTTCGAAAATGGAAAAAATCAATAAAATCAGTTAAAAAATATAAGACTTATCTAATTGTTTGGGTTATTAGAAGAAAATGGTATATTTGACATTGGGACCAATGTTGCGTATGATACACGCATATTTTGGTTTTTCTGCTTAATATGTATCATACGCAACATGGGTTGATTTTATTTCCAGTTTCGAAAGCGAAATTGCTGCTTTTTATCTTCTAAGCGGGCTAGAGCGAGAACAAACCGTTTTTTCTATTTTAATGCGTTTTTCACACTTAAATCACTATAACATAGCCATTTTTTAAAGGACAAATTTTCAAAATAATATTTATATTTTTAAGGTATTTTTTGATATTAAGTTAGGTATTTCTTGGATTTTTCTAGTGCTTTTAGCATAATGTTATTATAATTTTATGTTATTTATTCCAATATATCGATTGGAATCTCGAATCATCTTAAGGGAACGATAAATAATAAAATATTAGCAGATATTGTTTGAAACTAATTGACATGTAATTAATTTACTTAACAGTACGTTTATATATATAACCGGATTTAACAAACCTACTGGGCTTCAAATGTCAATTCCCCCGGCAAAAGGTTATAAGTCACTTTGGTAAATCTTTGAAAGCAGATCTTCCTTCAATTAAAATTGTTTGCAATTTGCATTTGAAATAGGAAAAAAGTTAGATGATAGCGAAGCCCCACAATCGATGTGTCTGAGGAGCCTTCCTAAACCAAAGGCGAAACATGTCATGTCACACAGTGGTGGTTGTGTGGGTTCGTATCTTCGGCTTTCCTTTTTCAAAAAGCATCGTCAGTAAGCTCGTCTCTAACGAGAAATTAATTAAAAATTAATAAAAAATGATCTTCGCCTAATAGGCAAAATTTTCAAATAAATTGTTTTTTTATTACAATTTTCTGTCTATCTGTAGTATAGGCGAATATCGTTTAAACTATTGATGATGGTCAACATCTCAAGAGTGCGCCGTTTATAAAGACCTGCATATCAGGACACAAAAATGACCAAAACGGCGCCAATAAACCCATGAAGCAAAAAAATACCCTTGCTGCCCACTGTGTCTTGATAGGTTTGCACGAGGTCTCGTATTTTATCTCTTATACTGTCTCATTCTGACTTCTGTACTTATCGATTTTTTCGAGCTGTCGCTTTTCTTGTCGTCTTCTCCCAATATTTTCCCCGGTATATCAGTCGGCTATGCCGACAGAGATATATCCTCAGCCTATGTGAATTAAAGCTTTCATTTGCGGTCAGATCGAATGTATTTCAGTATTTTGAGGCCTTTTTGGATATTTGAACTTGCCGACGAAAATGCGGATTAGAATTAAAGATAAAAAGTGTTGCAGAGGAGGTACTTAAATGAATGGACCGACATAATCCATTATGGAAGTGGATCTTATTTTGGGAGCCATATCTTTTCGATTGCAATGGGTCTAGTCATTTCAGTGGGTCATTGCATAACTTTGCCAGTATGCATGGACTTATCCACGTGCGCACCAGCCAGGCAGACAGACGGACGGACATTGCTAAATCGACTCCAAATTGTCTGAAACGGATTTCATCCAAACATACCATTATTTCGATGAGGCACATTTTGCCCGTATGAAAGTGTATATACCCTCCAACCTAACACAATCTAGCGACTCTTAGCTTCAATTTAATAACACTGTGTGTCATTTTTTGAGTCATGGTTTATTAACCATATTCTGACACCGCAGCGTGATAAAAGACCAAAAAATAAAAGACACGTGTCCCGCCGTTTTTCCCTATCTCATCAACTTTCGCGGTTATAGGCCTCCAAAGGTTTGAGGCTTTGATGTAAAAAGGTGTAATTTTTCAAGACTATATATTCCAAACCGTTAGGAGTTTTGAATTTATCTCAGAGGCAAAGTTGTAGATCTTGTCTTAAGGAACAAAAATTGTGAACACATATAATCCATCAAACTTCATCTGCAAGGTCAAAATCGCCAAGGTCAAATTTCTTTTAAAATTTTTTTCGGGATTTGGTCTGCAGCTATCAAACCGATCAAATTTGAAGCAAACAACCAACCACAAAAATGCACCAATAAACATCTTTCTAGAATAGTCCGGTCAAAATAGACATTGAAATAGCAAAAATTCCCACAAAGCTGAATTTTGGTGGAGAGCTAGGGTTTGCCATTAGAAGCAACGTCCTAAAAGTCCCCATCGATCCCATGTGTGCAAAACAAGTTATTCGGGGTCAAAGGTCAAAATTTAAGGGTTTTTAGGTTTTCGGATTTATTTTTTGAAAACGTTTGCTCTAATCAAACAGTGACTAAAGTAAATATTGTAGACAGAAAAATTATCTACAAGTTTGACCCTTATAATTTTTTTCTTAGAAGGAACAATTCTTCAGATATAGCTGTTCTAAAAAGCACATGATTTTTATGCACTTATAAGGGAAATATGCACATATTCAGCCGAACCGTCTAAAATAAGCGAAGTAATCGGGTCTGTCCCCCCAAAAAATATATATTTTCTTGAAGAGCGAAATTATAGCTATCTTCTAAAAAAAATTCCAACAAATTCGGAGTGTTTTTAGTAGAGTTATTCAATTTTAGAGTCATTTTATGCAAAAATAGCCCACATGTATAATCGAAAGCCCATCGGGAACGACCCCAACGAAAACTCTCCGATTTTTTTCAAGTTTTGTCAGAAGATAGGGTTTGTTGCGCTGATTTCGGAAATGTATAATTTTCAACGGTTGCGGATCCGGTTCGCCGGGTATTAGACCCGAAAGGCCAAATTTAAAAACCGGGTTAGTCCAGGTTCTACTGAACCGATTACTGCAAAGTGGATATCGTTTGAAAGCTTACGGAAGTATCGCCTCATAATGTACTTACGCGGCTAATTTTTTATTTGACCTTTAGATCGAGATATCTCGAAAATGGTAAGTCTTTTTTAAGAATCATGAAGACCAATCTTGTAGACAATTATTGAATCTACAACTTTTACTTTAGCGAGCTTTTGCTTAGTATTACCGTTTTTGAGAAAAATTAAAAAAAAAACTGAATAATGCCTCCAAAAATTACCTTTGACCTCGAATAACTTGTTTTGCACACATGGGATCGATGGGGACTTTTAGGACGTTGGTTCTAATGGCCAACCCTAGCTTTCCACCAAAATTCAGCTTTGTGGGAATTTTTGCTATTTCCCCCTTATACGCTTGTCTATTTTGACCGGACTAGAACATACGATCTCTGTATAGACGGTTCTTAAAGGTCAAAATAACAAAGCAAATGGGATTTTTATCCTGTTTTATCTGGTTCTGGTCCACAGATACTAAACCGGTCAATATTCAAGAAAACAACAAACTGCATTAATGCAGCAAAGACATCAATGAACAACTTTCTGTAATATGCGAAATGTCTATGAACGGTTCTTAAAGGTGAAAATAGCAAAAAACTTTTAAAAATATCCAATTTTTACACTTTTTCCCCGACTCTGGGCCAAAGATACGCAACCGCCCAAAAATTAAGGATACAATCAACTACAAAAATGTACCTAAGATTCTAGGAACGATTCTTCGAGCTCAAAATTCGATTATTTTAGATCATTCTTTCCTGTTCAGGACCGTAAATAACAAACCTTTCAAATTTCCTTGTGTTTTTTACAGTTTGTTATTCCCAAACCTGAGCAGGGGGAATATTAAAAATAATTTAATTGTTCTTGAATTTCAGCCCTGGGAACCATTCCTAGAATCCTCATATTTTCTAGAAAGTAGTTTACTGAAATCTTAGGTACACTTCTGTAGTTGAGGGTATCCCTAATTTTTGGGCTGTTGGGTATCTTTGGACCAGAATCGGAGAAAAAAGTGTAAAAATTTAATATTTTCAAATGTTTTTTTTTTTTTGCTATTTTCACCTTTAAGAACCGTTTATAGACATTTCGCATGGTCCAGAAAGTTGTTCATTGATGTCTTTGCTACATTATTGCAGTTGGTTGTTTTCTTGAATATTGAACAGTTTAGTATCTGTGGATCAGAACCAGAGGAAACAGGATAAAAATCCCATTTGCTTTGTTATTTTGACCTTTAAGAACCGTCTATACAGAGATCGTATGTTCTGCAAAGATGTTTATTGGGATCTGAGGTACATTTTTGTAGTTGGTGGTTTGCTTCAAATTTGATAGGTTTGGTAGCTGCAGACCAAAACCCGAGAAAAAATTTAAAAGAAATTTGACCTTGGCGTTTTTACCTTGATAATGAGGTTGAATGGATTTCATATGTTCACAATTTTTGTTCCTTAAGACAAAATCTACAACTTTGCCTCTGCGATAAATTCAAAATTCGTGACGGTTTGGAAGATGTAGTCTTGAAAAATGACCCCTTTTTACATCAAAGCCTCAAACCTTTGGAGGCCTACAACCGCGAAAGTTGATGAGATAGGGAAAAACGGCGAGACACGTGTCTTCTACTTTTTGGTCTTCTATCACGCTGCTGTAAAAGAATATGGTTAATAATTTTCGTGTTGCACAGTGTAAGAAATACAAATTTGTGCAACATTGCTGTGACCTTTCTAAGCGAATTTGTCTTTTGCGCATATGCTTCAAGGAAGTCATAAAACTTTATTGGTTATCAGCGTTGTCATATGCAACACAACCATTTTTTCTCTAAGAAAATTAATCTGCTGGAAAATCGAATAGAATATTTATTTTTAATATTACCCAAATATATGTACAAAAGTTATTTGTACTATCTCCCGCCCTGATGAAATAGTATTTATTGTGTAATTACAATGCATAAAATTGATGAATTAATGAAATAAACATAATAGCTTAGGCGTTGACTGTATTTACAATAACAATATTGTATAAAAATTATAAGAAATTTATATTTAAGAATTAAACACTAGATGAGTTCCTTTACTACATCACAACATGATGAATCTAGATTCTGAAGCGTTGTCTATATCAATGTCTTTAAATCTGGTCCTACGCATTACCATGTTCTTTGCATTCGTTAAAGTTTATTTGTTATATATGTTTTCTGTTATAAAATATTTCGAAGCTCTCTACTAATATTATGAAACAGTGAATATGTTTCAAATCTGTTTTTAAATCTTATTTTTTTATGAATGGAGGCAATGAATCGCACAATGTACTTAAGGTCTGAACAAAGTCGGCCAGTTAGACTTCTTTTTACAATAAACATAATATATTTTACATTATTGTGATTTGAGTTTTTTTTATATTTTAAATCACAATAAAGTATTTTGATAGTGAAATTAATAATCAAGTAGGCTTACTGATCGACCTTGTATGGACCTTGAATATAATATTTACCTTCATTTTCTTTTCAAATGTAAAAATTAAACTATATTTTCGAAATAAATTAGAAAAAAAATTACAAAAGTATGAATTTTGAATATTAAAGTAAGGATGAACATGTGTCGCAGCAATATCATTTTGCAGGCTGTCTTTAAACGATGTTGTCTGCTGCAGAGGAAGTTAGAATAAAAAGTTGCAACATTTTGTAATGTTATCATTGGTACTTATGAAATACACAACAGCATACATACTCTTGTTCAAACCAAAAAAAAAAGAAAAAACAAAAAATATATATTAGATTTGAATATATGAACACTGTTTATTTGTTTGCTATAGGATCCAAACTGCACGAAGGGGTGTACTACAGATCCATAGTAGTGAAAATAAACGCTGGACAGCACTTAAACACCCGACAGCATAGACTGTAAGAACGAAAAAAGAAACACAAACATACGAACATATTGAAAACCTCCAATGAACTGCTACTTAAACTCTTTTTAAAGGTAGTACAAAGGAACAAGCAGAACATTCACAGTTGTGTGTAAAGCCCGTAGTATTTGGATAAAGTGCTCCAACAATATTAACATTTTACAGATTTCACAGTTTCAAGCCTTCGTCGTCGTCGATAACTTTGCATCTAAATGCATCTTAACTATCAGCGCAAAATAGTGGCAAAGATGAAAAATTACAGCAATTGTTGTAACAAAGTCGATTCAGAATTATAATACTTTGACATATCTGCAAAATGAAATCGACACCCAAGTTGCAGAAGAAGTGCCCAATCGACCGAATACAGCGACACTGCAGTGACACAACAACGTCAGAACGAAGTGGAGAACTATAAGTCGTCAACGTACATTTGCTTAGCTTTATGATCGGAGAGTTAAGCCCATACTATATACGAGAGTGCGAATCTAGACAAAATATTAAGTTTATGTATCGTCTTCTGTGTACGTGCGCACAAATACAATTAAACTGGTGGTTGCGCCGGCGAAGAAGACGACGACGCAAAGGACAACGCAAACAAAAGCATCACCGTTGGAAATCCAACAACCGGAGCAGGACGTAGCAGTTCGGCCCAAGGCAGTTCGTCAACGAGAGACCGGCGTCCGGTAGCATTGGGTATTTTCAGGTTCAGAATATTCTGTAAGAACTACTTTAAATGAATTTTAACTATGTAGCCATTCTTTATTAATGTATTAAACCAAATGTGTACGACTTTAGTTTTACATAGGGCTCCTGAAGAACTCAATTTTTGTTCTTCATTGCGCTCAAACGAAGATACGCTATTGCAGCAAGACAACGGACCTCTACGGTTGAATGAATAAAATTTGGCCCGATCCTATTAAACAACGTGATATATACTCGTATATCTATAAATATATACAGTAACGCATTTTGCCGTTAATCATTCATCTATAGTAAAATATATTTGTTGCGCATAAACTCAACGAATAAAGATGCAGGCTGCATTGATGCTAAGATCGAAATCTCGGGTGGCGAGAAGAAGAAAGCTACGAAAATTAGGTGGAAGACTTGAGTTGCCTAGTAATGTAGCAACCAAAGAAATAGCTCCATTTCCTCGTTATCCGCCAGAGTCATGGGTAATATTTTATTTCTTTAACATCAAACTCCTCCTCCTCCTCCTTCTTCTCAGCAAAACAACACAAAAAAAGATATCAAATGGAAATCCACATAAAATGCTCTCTCTCTTTCTCTATCAAATACCTAATAATAATACTATTGTTACTAGTTACTTCTGCCATTCCCCCACTACCCCTTGAAAACAACTAACATAGGACCCAGAACGTCCTTATCTCATACTATCTCTATCGCTCTGTCTCTCCATATAAATAAAGTTATCCTCTCTCTCTCTCTTAGTCTCATTAAAACTCTATCCCTTCAAAACGAAAAAATAAACTGTATTTTAATTTCTTTACGTTCAATTTATTTATTTTATGAGTAGATTCTACTTACTATTTCACTTAGAATATTAGCAATATTTCAAATAGAGCTCCTAGTTATTCAACAAACTTCAGGTTAGACACCAAACCTTCTTCACATTAAACGCTTTGAAAACCAAATAAAACAAAAAAAAAAACTTCTCTTTAACTTTGGCTTACGTGAATATAAATCGTCTTTCAATTCTGCTTCGTGTTATCCCGAACTTTTTGAGCCCTTCACAAGACTACAAAAATAAACTTTTATATCAGCGTAATAGCTTTCCATCACACCCTCACCTAGATACTTTGTATTTATATATCCGATCTAGCCTCTGTCTACAATTTTTTTCTGTTCCAATTTCCCACATACTATTTTGATTTGTAGCTGTGTAAAAACCAACCCCCTCCAATATAAATACACATAACAAGCATTGAATATTTTCCTTCTAATTAAAAATAATAAAAAAAAACCAAAGGCCTTACTTAAGAGAAGTATACAACAACCAACAACATTTGTAGATTGAGCACCTTTCTTCACGTCTTCTTTAAGTTTTGCTAGTAGTCCAAATATAAAATAAATTCCTACTTAGAAATGACCCTAGAGAACAAGCCGTCTAATCATCACTTTGTTATTATTTTTGAACATTCAGCCATATCCACCGACAGTATTATCCACAACTCAAACGAACACATACAAATACACACACCCACTTGTAAATACATATACATACATACATATACCTAGGTAGTTCCTGTATTCATATTTGAAGTCATCTCTCAAAGAATTTAATTTTGTCCATATACTTCTTTCAACTTTTCATTAATGAATTTCTACTCCACTATCCCCCATCGTTGGTCAACTGTAATGTACCACATACACCCATTGCCCCCACCCAACTTTACAATGGATTCAAATTTGTGACAAACGCGACTTCATCTATCGATCCAACCAACCCACAACTAATTGCAACTCAACTCGTACAACATACGTTGACGGTGCGGTATGATGCGGTGCGTGCGCTCTATCCCTCCATCTCTCTCTATATATATGCAATTATATCGATCCACACCATAAATCATAAAATTACAATGTACTATCACATGTGTAAATATGTCTACTCACTTGCAAAAATGTTAAAAATTGTGATTGGAACTTATTTTTCACCTGTTTGTGCCTCGAACATCTTTCGTCAAACGGTGACGGTCATGTGCCGCTACAACTGAATTGTACAATGCCATGGTTTGTATAACCACATCTCTCTGTATATCTTTGTTCAAATTCGTCCTACCATTCCAACTCACGCCATCCAAATCTAAAAAACCAAAATTAATGTTGCCACCATTATTGCGCACCGCGACAAAACATCAATCGATGGCTCTAAAAAATGCGACAGTAAGTCCTGTGCTAGGTTATCACTATCACAATCCGTTAGTTTGTATCTTCTGTTGTTGTCTTGATTTACTTCCATAATACACACTTATTTCGATATTCTCTTTGTTTGTGGGATTTGTTTCATTTCGTTTTTGATTTCATTTTTTTGGAAGTTTTAAAGTACAGAGAAAATGCTTGTAAACACATTTTATTTATGTAGTTTTGTAATGGAACACAGCATCACAGATTTGAATATTGTTTATAATCTATCGGAAACATTTAACGACAATAGACACACAATCCTCCTCCCCCACCACACACACACACAGGAACAATGAAGAAAAACGAACGAATTGTTACCATAAAAAATCGATTAAAATATTAAAACGACAAGTAGTATAAAAAAGCATTAAACAAATTTCAGTAAAGGCCGATAAGTCCAGCTGATTTGTATGGTCTATATAAGGTCGTACAGTAAACTCAGCTGACTATTAAGATTGCTGTCAAAATACACTATTGTGACTTGAAGTAAAAAGAAATTCAAATCACAATAATGAAATAATAAATAATAAAATCTGTTATGTTTACTGTCAAAAGTAGTCTAACTAGCCGATCTGTATAGACTTGCTTATACCAGGTTTCCTCAAATGTTAATATAATAATTGTTATATAATTGTTATCCCGGTGATATATCCGACAAAATTGAAAAATAGTTACGAGGACTCCTTTATAGTCAAACAGTGAAATTAGTTTTTTTTAATTTTTGAAATAACTTACATTAATACGTTCTAGTTTCGATCCAAAATAGTTTTGTAAACGATGTTTCTTCATTGCCATCGATTTGTTCCTGTGTCAGTGTGTATCAAAGAATCACGGGTTCAGGAATATTACAATTCCCAATGTTGCTGGAAATATATCCGAAATAAACGTATATTGTGAAACATTTGTTTTGGATATGTTTACGCTTTTATTGTAGCTGGGATTTGGATCTTGTAGTAGACACATTCATATGCATATATCGAATCAGTCTTGATAGGTCCACTATAGTCCGGTCTCGATAAAAGCGTTGTTGTTAAATATTCCTGACGAAGCATGTGCATTGTGGTTAAATGTAAATTAAGAAACGATAAATTATATAGAAACATACAGATGCATCATGACAAACACCAGACACTAACATCGACACGTATGTATGTACAACATAAGCAGCATCTATTTATCTATCTATTTATGGATTACAAGCATTTTCCTTACTTTAATGTACTTCCTTGCTTCTCGCACAGTTTTCGGCGAGAATTTTACATTTTTTCCCACCACACATCTTCCCACAATTGAAACAGACACGAAAATTTGTTTTTACGCTACCCCTAGTAATATCCCGTAGCATATTTTTTATCCTGAGTACAAAGTATAAGTAACGAGAACTCAACTCCCGATACAAAAGGAGCCATGGAGCATCAATACAGTCCGCAATGCAATGCATACATTTAAAAGCTAATTCTTCTTCGTGATCTTCGTTTATGACACACATATACTACAAATTACACCTGCTCACAAAAAACGAAGCCAAGTTGTAAATGTCACACGTCCACAGAAAAGCCGCATTGCCACCATTTTTGTATTTATAGTTTTTTTTTTTTCATCGAGTAGACTACACCACACTCAAACATGATGCATGTCTCCACACCAACCATACCATACATACAGTGTTCGACCCATATGTAAACTATTGCAATTAATAAGTACCTTGCCAATGGACAGCATTACAATACAATAAAACACGATACGACACGACACCCACGGTGAGACCAACTAACAAATGTAATCATCCAACAAAATGGTATCAAGTTTTCCCAAAGATTCTGTTCAGCTTGCTTGCCTCTCATTCCCGTTTTCGATCTAGGAGCTCGACTTGATTCAATATGCGAATACAATTCCACAAAATAAAGATTTAAACCCCGACACGAATTGAACTCGATTTATGAATTCTGAATGAATATCTTTATATGTATGTGTGTCATCTTTCAAGAGAAACTCAAACAAAACAGAATATTTAATATAGTATAATTTACTGTACATGTATGTGTGTTTGTGTGATTCATGCTTTCACTCTACATTTTACAGATTTTGATTGACTGACCATCGGTCGACATATGTACATATACAGATGATTTTTTGTGGAGCATTCACAAGTTGAAACAAGTGGAAAAGTAAAACTAAAATAAATTGGATATCAAATGAGATTATTTGAGAATAATTCAATACATCTTCGGGTAAACACACATGCACACACCGACGTAACAGAGTTTGTGTTTGCGTGGGTGTGTTTATGTCCTCTCTGTTGATATACATTGGTATAAGTAACTATTACCTTAAATATTATGAACTATGTAAAATGAATTTGCAACACTTACGAACCGTATTGTTTGTGTGTAAGTATGCGGAACGACAACAACAAGTATCCAATAGCAGGTTCCGCTTACGTCGAAACAAAAGTAAAAAAATGTAATAAGCTAGCCAACACCGATCGGTAAGTTTAGAAGGATGCAACAGGAATGCAGTCCAACCCAAACCATTCCGTCTCGCCGTACAAACTGGCATACTTTCCTGCATACATGTGTTGTATGTGTGTGTGCGTGTGTGGAACTGTTATACGTATGTATGTAATTTCTCTGAACTTAAACTACTCCCCCACCCAAACAACCAATCCACAACAAGTGTAAAGTTTAGACTTTTTGTGTGGCAAATCGTCAGCTGCCATAGATAAATACGATTCTTTCCAAAATGCTGTGTATAAAGAAACAATCGATCTACATGCGATAGACGTGTTTACACAAATAATAGCTGCATAGAAATGTATCTGTCATAAGTAACATTGTCCATAGGATTTATAGGAGGAATGCTGTTACTTTTTATTACACAAACACACGTACATACATATTTACCATTTTCACACCCACACACATATGTAGTTTATACACGTTGTGAAAACACATCTGGTTAGTATTGATCCCTACATGTGTTTGGTGTGTTCTTGGTTGGTCACAGTGCCCCCGACTAAAGACTTGATCATCAACTGTAACGGGATGATAATTTATCCATTGTTTGTAAACAATAATAAATATCGAACTACTTTAACAATTATTATTATTATTACTTCTACTACTAAATCCTTTATGTTATTTCTAATCATTGACTGCTGATTTACCAGACTGCTCTCTAAAACACCATCTACAACATACAGCATACATACTCGTACATAATAAGTGCAGTTATACAAATGTTGAATAATTAATCCTTCATTCTTTTATTCATTTCAACAATTTGCATTTTGTTTTGTTCTTTTTTTACTTTCGTTCTTTGGATTCTTCTCATCTATTTTCTTTTTGTATTTTTTTCTAAGCACGCATTTATTGTTATGTCCTGGAGGAAATGTTCCATATGGGTGAAAGTGCATTTACCACACAAATATCATTATGTCCTTATCTTTCTTCATTTACTCATTGACACGGACTCTAAAATCATTTGGACGCCCAAAAACTCATTGGTGGACCGACAGATTCAATACAGTAGTCAAATTAACAAGTTATTTACCAAAAAAAAAAAAAATGCAATATGAAATTAGGTTATGAATTCAGAATAGTCCGCATTACAATGGTCATCTTCATCGAGTCCTAGGTATAACATTAATCTAGGTTAAGTCTATAGCAATTATTAAATAATATTTTTTTCGATGTCGAGCTATTATTGTAATTGTATATGCATAAGTACATATATACGTACGTACATTAATATATAGTAAACATTCATACATAAAACATTAACAGACATGTAAATAATATAATAGCAACGTTTTGAGGGCAGCGAAAACAACAACAGCAGCAATTGTGTTGAAATATGTATACAAACCTATCAAAACCGAACATGAATTGTTTAAATGATGATTTAAGCAACGGTAACATTTTATTTCCCTAGTTGTGAACAAAAGTGTGCTACGTTACGTACATATTTATATCAAGCCCTTGACAAAGGTTCGTATGTCATTTGTTATATTCATAAATATAAATGATTTATATTGAATTACCAAGTCCTTACACTTGGATACCCTAGGGGCTTATTTTTTAAACAAATGAAATCCGCAAAATATGGTATTTGTGTCTTCTTCAAAATATGATATTGTTGTACTCGTCGTATGTTCCTACAAGAGTATTATGGATAATGATTACTCTATTTTGGATTGACTGGGTCGAAACAATAATTGAGTTAATTAGAAAACAGCAGTAATCCTGGGTGGCTTGTTGTGAATATGTTACTGAAATCACCAAAAATCTCAACAGTGTAGAAAAGAGTCAAGTAATAATTCTGAATTCTAATAATTCATTGATCAGTACGAACAAAGTTATCTGACTTTGATAAACACTTCAGTATAGGTGTATTTTTAATTGGCCAATTGAAGCAATTCTACGAAAACGCTTATGTTCGTTCAAGTTTTTAAAACTCAATACAATCGTAGCGTAGCTTCGGGGTTCTCACAAATAGAAATAATATAGTCAGTATTGACATTGATATATCATTTCTTTCCATAACTTCATGTGAATATCTTGAAACACAACCAAACCAACTGGAAGCCGTTTTTAGATTTGTGTTCACTTTGTTAAGTAAATGTATTCGTAGTGGTTCAATGCGGTATTCTTGATTGCAATCAGTCAATATTCGTTCGTATCCTAACAACACGCTCTGTGCAGCGACACCGTTGAATGTAAATTTATTTCACAGCATCAAACGTTGAAGAAAAATGCCGACTATATGTACTTGAAAAATGACATCAAATTGATTTTATCGCTGTTGTCAAAATGCCAGACTAGATACACTTGAGCCATGAGTAATGCAGGCAGTCTTCTTTTTAATCATCATATCAAAAGATTTTCAAAACAAGAGTGCCTACTTACAGCTTAAGTGTGGAATCATCCTCAGTCACAGTATGAGCATACGTACATATGTATGTGCAACTGTAGGCGGCACACCTTCAGTTGTCAATGGGGCCATTTTATGTCAGTTGGAATCTAGCAAGCCCATGCTGCATGGTATTTATGTATGTATGTGTTCAACATACAGAAAGTTTCCTTCACATTTAATTGATAAGCAATTTCATCAAATATGATGCACAAATATTCCTCAGCTGTTAATTAAAATGGCATAATGTTGCCAAGACTTCGCACTAATTCTTCAGTGTAAAAAATAATGAAAATTGATTGTTTGCAGTCCAGAATGATTGTAATGCAATACGTATAAATAAGTTACCGTGAAATAATTGACAAAAGTAAAGAATGCAAATATTTCAAGTCCTGAAATGTTCTGATCAAATTAGTTTAAATTGTTTGAAAACAATCTGAGAAACAAAAAATCACCTTTTTTTCTATCATACTGACATCTAAGCCACTTACATAAAAATACACACACACACACACACACATACACACAAAAGAGTACATATGAGCACAGAAACATACCTTTTGTCAAAACATTATCAAGTGCACGTTTTTGACGACGCTTTCAGGCCAAAATCTGCATAAACATACGTACGTCTATTTAACATAATATATACATATATACAACAGAACTCTATGTACTTATAGCTAAATGTTGCTTGCCGCATGATTCCGCAATCGACTGGCATGATAATCAAATCCATTTTTTCGATCGTTGTATTGTTTATTTTCATTGGTTTTATCTCGTGGCATTGACAGCGTTCGTGTGATATGATAAGCTCACTAGATGCTTTGCTTGCATACCATATTTTATTATTGGATGAGATACGCGCATGCGCCTATTTCACAGCAGGTCGGCCAACCCACCAACTGATAGCAACGTGGGCGTTCTGCATAAGGCGAGACCGGCCAAAATCACATATCTTTTGTACATATATAACTTCTTCTAACTTTACAATATATATATATAAAAATAGATCGAACTTGTGTGTATATCTATCTATATGTCTGTCATCATTACTGTCGTTATTTGTTAATTTTCTAAAATAATTCTAAAAAAAAGAAATACTTATATAGATGGCATGCGTTTGCATTTTATATGAGTAACGTGCAAATATATATACACAAAAGTATGTATAATCGGATTTAAATATATTCAAGCGTGCATATCCGATATGTAGTCCTGTAAAGGTGTACAAGTATTATTGTTAGTGACATTAGCAATAGTTAGAATGGTTACATTGGCATTAGCAAAGGGTTTATTGTCGATAAAAAATGTTGACTGTGAAATTCTGAGGAAGAATGTTCTGATTTAGATGTATACTTGTTTTCAATAATATCTCAGTCTTCCTATTTAATAATAAATATTCAATAGGAGAAATTGTCACGTTTCACATATGTCCGACATCTGCTTCTTCAATTCAACGCATTTATGTGATTCAAATTTTACTAATTTTACTACGTTTTTTTTTAATGCGGAAATCCTTCAATTGTTTGGAAATCTATATACATTTGTATATAGGGAGATATGTATTCAGACAGTCTCAAAATAATATGAAACTTTTTTCAGTTACTGACACTTCAATAAAATGCATATATATATTTACTACCTTTAAAATGGTTATTAAAATATATACAGAAATATTTATATACATATATTTTAAATGTATTATATTTTATTTAAATGTTAAATGAAAAACAAAAAATGATTAAATAGATACAAACATATATAACTTTTAGCGTTATGGTTACAGTGTCAGTAGTAGATATTCCTACAAGTGGACGCCTCTCAATTCTTTCGGATTTTAAATGTTTTTGGGTTCTATAATAAATCGAGCAATAACACTGGTTAACAAAATTAAAAGAGTTGGATTTCATCCGAGGGGAGTTATTTTCGAATCCTGTCGCGTTCTTCGTGGCGATTTTTAGGTTATGGCCGAATCATGGGCTTTATGAACTTTATATTATAATTTTTTTTTTGTACTGGACTATGTAGTAGACTCCCTAAGCATACATGGTATGCAATAAGAAGATCCTACGACTTACCTTGATGATGTAATTACTGCTTAAAGTACTCAAAATACACAATTTTTACAAGATCCTTTGTATGTCTTCTATATTTTTTGATATATATTCACCATAATTATTGCAGAAACTGTTTCTATCAAGCGTGCAACGCCTCCTTGATATATTCGTGTCGAAAAACCCACAAAAAATGTTTGCTTGTATCCGAGAATAACGAAATTCAAGGTAAACATTGTAAAAAACAATTTCGTAATATATTTCACCGTGGTGCAATGGTTAGCACGTCCGCCTTGCACTCAGAAGGTCTGCGGTTCGAATCCCAGGCCAAGCAACATCAAATTTTCAACGGTGGCAAAATTCCCCCTCAGTAATGCCGGCGACATTTCCTGAGTATTTAAGCCATGAAAAACTTCTCTACAAGTGGTGTCGTAAGACACGCCGTTCGGACTCGGCAATAAAAAGTAGGTCCCATATCATTGAGCCAATATGAATCGGCGTGCACTCATTGATATGAGAGAAGTCTCCCTTGTCCTGTATGGGATGTTAGTGGAACAATTATTATTATTATATAATATATTTCAAAAACAAGAGCTGATGGTGAAAATCCGCGACCTATTTCGGAAATAACTCGCCGGTTTCAGTTAGAAACGCAAAAAAAAATCGGATGAAACAGTAGTCGCGTTGACCAGTGTAATAGTCAAATTGGCTATTTTGATTTTAGAAATCAACGTCGACACTTTTATCGACAAATTAGAAATTGAAAGAAATAGAAATAGACGCATACCTACACTTAAGTAAACGGTTGCTACTATGTCATCGTAAGGACTATATATTTTGATATGAACATAAAATAAGATTTGTTTTGTATATATGTTTGCATGTATTATTTTTTATTATGTATTTTGCATTCAATTAATTTTATTTCATATTTTGGTTTTAATACGTTTATCTGGAATATTGAATAAATTTTTTGCTTACGATGTTCGGGCATATGAAACATACTTACATAAATATGTGTACTCGTTTTTTTATTTTGGTTTTTTGTTTGTGCGTAATGATTGTTAACATGCAGACACGTTTTTTATGGAAAATCATTTCGTTCGGTATGGAAACTAATATCTTTTGTATTTTTTACTCTGTGCCGCTTTGCTGCGTAACTAGTGTGCTCAGGGAAGAGCTGCTTGGTTGGAACGCGGACGTCGTTGCAGTGTACAGGAAGCACAGCAACAAGCCGCATGCCATCGACGATGGGTGAAGAGGAATCGGGTAAGTTGAAGCCGACGTAGGATGTTTCGAATAGCCGAGTTGTCGACTGACGCAATGCTGCTTTCTATCGAACACAGATACAAGATGCTTCATTGGGCGGTTCTTCGGACGATGAAGATTTTTTGGGCGTTCTAAGGGGTCCAAGTACATTTGCAAATGCTTTCCTTTACGTAGGATTGGGCACGATAGCTCTGGGACTGGTAATTGCATTTGTTGGGACCGGTGAGAAGGGATTCAAAACAGTTGAATTGCGTCTCATAGGACCATCACTTATCGGTGAGGCTCGATGTACACTTTGTTCTCCAATACTAACATGAAGTTTTCTACTATAGGCATAGGTTTCGTGTGTTGTATGCTGAGGATCTTGTTTTGCATTTGCCCCTCACACTGTATAGCAAATAAGAAAAATGACCGAAAGAAAAACGGAAACAAAATAGATGCTGATTACACCACGTCTCTGCTGAGAGGTGAAATCAAACGTGTTTCTATTACTCGAGCTCCAGGTCAACAGGTAAGATCCCACATATGTATGTATTAATGTACGAAATGTATGTAATATTGTATATATTTTTTCACGGATTATACAGCCCCGAGCTGCACATAAGAGGTCCAATAGTAAAATGTTAAACGAAGGTATGGAGGCATTACGTCAAATTGCAACAACTTCGCTATTCATGCAAAATGAGCAGAAGCCTATGACAAACCGTATAGTACCCATAATAAAAGAACCAGAGGTTGCAGCCGGTAAGTAAAGAGTAAATAGTAACTAATGTAATTTTGGGACATCTTGAAGTACGTTTTAGCAATTCGTTCTACACGTTCTTCCTCCCGAGCAATAGAAAAAACATTTTGGGAAGATCATGTCAGTCCGGTATGACTCGTTTTTACATGTTTGTGATACACCTTTTTCAGATGTAATTCGAAACATTTTAGCTGTAATTCGTAACATTTCATTTGTAATTCGTAACATTCTATTTGAAATTCGAATTATTCCATTTGAAAATCGAATTATTCCACTTGTAATTCGAATTATTCCATTTGTAATTCGAATTATTCCATATGTAATTCGAATTTCAATAGAATAATTCGAATTACAAATAAAATAATTCGAATTTCAAATGGAATAATTCGAATAACAAATGAAATGATTCGAATTACAAATGGAATAATTCGAATTTCCCTATAGCCCACCCGATTTCTGGTATTTTTAAGCTTTTATCTACATTTTCTCCATTTTGGCTGTAATTTAATATTTGGGGGCTCTCAGTAGTCAGTAAATCGGCTGTAATTTGGTTATGGGGGTTTCAGTGGTGAAAAAGCGTCTATGCCTGATAATGTGGACCGGAAAGGAAAGTAATTATTCCATATGAGTTCAGAATATTTCATGGTGGGAGATAAATAAAGTTCGGTCCGGCCCAACTTAACATTTGCACTTGCTTTTCATTTTGTATGGAGCATCATATATCAAAACTATACAAGTGTAAGTGTAAAATACACTTATAAGTAGATTCCAAAACAAAAATATATAAATATTGAATAAAAAAACAAAACAAGCAATTATAATCCAAAACAAGACAACACAAAAATACAGCATATTCACTAAAACAACCAGGGGCATCGTTAGTTTTTTTGATGCCACACACGGAAATGCAAGTTATGCAGCTGGAACCACATTTTTGTAAACGCCTACACTATTTCCAAGATTCTCCAAAAAAATTGAGAGTGGCATAGGATGGCATAGTTAGTAAATCTCAACTACAATTTTGGGGACTTGCAAAACAATCCACAAAAAAAGTTTAAAAAATGTAATTTCCAGCACATTTTATGCAAATAATTTGTACACATGTAAATGTAATTAAAATAACTTTAACAAAAACGTCCATTTCGAAAAAAAATATTTTATCTATTAAAATTTCAATTATTTGCTTGTAAGAAGTCAGTACCTAACTGTCGTTTTTACGAAATCGTTAAGATATCGTATATAAATGTCAACTTCTTTTGTTTTGCTTTGTTAAGTACCGTTATAAATTACAACAAATAAGAAAAGCGTTAAGTTCGGCCGGGCCGAACTTTGTAAACCCTCCACCACGAACTGTATTGAAGTGAATATTTCCTTTATGAAAGTACTAAACTCTTCCTTTTATTGCAGGAGTAGTACATATATCTCAACTGATAATACTCCCTTCAAAACAGTTAATATGGGGCGACGTTTTTGTTCTTTCCAAAACATGGGCCAATATTTAAAATTTTCCGAATTGAGCGAAATACATAAAATTGGGCAAAACCGACTAGACCTAAACGTGGATATTCTGGATTTGGATAGTTAACAAAATCGGGGGCGCCGTTCTATGGAGGCTGTATAAAACGTTAACCAGTACCGATACATTTCTGGAGGAAAGTTTCGTAACTCCAGCGAAGACTAAATACCAAATTTCAGTTATTCCTATTGAATATTGTGGCTAAAACTTTCAAAATACCGAAAATTGGGAGGGATCTTTCTATGGGTGGTATATAAAAACATGGAACAAATGGGACTAATACATTCAAAATATCTTATAGTGACGCGTACTATATATGGGACGTTATATGGGGGCTCTACCAAAACGTGGACCTATATAAACAAAATTTGATAGAAATGTTTTGTAGCCTCTGGAGACACAAAATACCAAATTACCACCAATTCGGTGCTCAAATGGGACAAATATCTTAATATTTCCTTAAAACGACGACGCGTCACGCGTCACTTTGTATGGGGGCTATACGAAAACGTTGACCTACATAGCCCGCTTTCAATATCAAAAGTCCTACATAAATATAATAGATTTTACCAAAATTTCATCCACCTACTTCAATCCGTTCGGAACCTATAGTGATTTACACAGACGGACAGACGGACGGACATGGCTATATCGATGTAGAATTGCACGCTGATCAAGAATATATATAGTCTGTGGGGTCTACAATGATTATTTCGAGTAGTTACAAACGGAATGACAAACTTAATATACCCCCCATCCTATGGTGGAGGGTATAAAAATATTGCTGGAATATTAGAATATGGAATTTAGAGACAATTTGCTGAATAGTCATTGAAATTTGTTGATATCGATTTTTGCGATCTGGTTCCAACTTTGGATACCTTAATATTTTGTCCAAACTTAGTTGAAGTTCGAAAATGTGACATATCGGTCCACTCCTCAGGGTACTTGATTCACAAAAGTTCAACATTTGTCTGTTATATAGTTTGGTAATATCAGCCATGTTGGATTTTCAGTTTGTTTTTGACAAATAAAAAGATTGGTTGTGTTTTGGTGTGCTCTTCAATTTTTTACTATTAGAAAAAAATTGTCCATTTTCTTTCCAATATATGATCGTTTTATTTCAATAAGATCCCATTTTTAAAGAAGCCCACATTTTCTAGTTTACTTTAAATAGTTTTATATAAACACTGTTATTGTCACCATTAAAAAAATAAATCATTCTATGCCGTTTCAGTGCGATCCATCAAGAACCGTGGTAGCATCGCACTCAATTTTTAGAAAACATCTATTACATCTCCGGATTTGCGAAAGTTTTTAAATATCTGTTTTGAAAGATTTTAACAGGCGTATCGCTCTATTTATTAAAGTAGATATCACACATCTAAAACGCATTTTATTTTTCGATATTTTCAAAAACATTTTTTAAAAATTTTCGAAATTTGAGGGGTATCACGTCCGACGATTTAGATGGATTTGGACGCGTCATGGCTAATGGGAATCAGAACGTAAAAAAGCTAATTTTACGCGGGATTCCAAGGCAAAAACAGATTTTTTTAGAAAAATTTACGCAAAAAATGTCGACTTTGCGTGCAGATTGCTGTGATCCCATGATGAGACTTGTACTTGTGCGCTCGGATTAGGGCAAAATTTTTGCTTCAATATGTCAGCATCCTTAAGACGCGGTTAAAGTGAAATTTTGAAAAAAAATATATATATATCTATATATATAAATGAGCTTGGTGATAAGTGATTGACTGACTGACTGACTGACTGACTCATCATCAACGCCCAGCCAAAACGGCTAAAGCTAGGAGCTTGAAATTTTACCAGTGGGTCACTGTTGATGCAAATGTGCGAGATAAGGCCGGGTTTTAGAAAATTCGTCCTGGAACCACAAAAAATAACAACAACAAAAATCCTTATTTTTCATTATTATTACGTACTTACTCACTTAGTTGGCCCTCTGCAAGACATGTGTCAAATTAACAATGCTATAACTTCATGATACCGTAAACGATCACACATAATTTCAAATTTTGTAGTTTACTTCTAGGCGCACTTATTTTATCGTAAACCACTAAATAATAGAAAGACAAGACATTTGTTATCTTCCATTGCAACAGATGTCGCAGTTGGTGATAATGATATTAACATCAATTACGCGAAAAATACAAACCGATCCCGATTTAGTTTTCACATAACAGGTGTCGCACAAAAGATTTTCATTCGTTAAAATTCAGTTAGAAAAGATGATTACAAACGATGCATTTGTAAAAATTTTTATTTTCAATTTAAAATTAAAACAAAAATTCTTTCAATAAATGATGTTGGGTTTGTTGAACAAATGAGTTGCTGTTGAAGACAACATTAGGGGAATAAATTCAGAAATCGGCCAGAAATAACAACAACTAAAAATTGTATGGACCTCACTTTTTGGTAAATTCAGAAATCGGCCAGAAAAAACAACAACTAAAAACTGTATGGACCTCACTTTTTGGTAATAACTAAATGTTTGCAAATCAATGAAAGTGCAATAAAATTGTGCATATTACCACGATTTATTTGCAATTAAGAATTTTATCGTATATGGAGATGTACAGTCATAACTATTCAATTTCAAAATCTGTGATTTGAAGAAATCGCTAAATAATTAATGAAATCAATAATAGGCCCCAGGAATATAGGAATATAGGAATTTGGCATGGAAATCAAGGTTGGGAAGTGGTGCTTCTAAAAGGTAATGGTTTGGAAATGGTACTAAATTTAGTACAATTTAGATTTGGGTGAACGTAAAGAGCTGGAAACCTGAAATTTGGAATTAAGGTTACTGTTGTAGTGTAGGATTGAGATATGAGGGTAGTTTTGGAAATTCGTGCTTATGTGTACGAAAAGTACTAAATAGTACTAAATTTGGTACAATAGGGATTTGGGTGAACGGATAGAGCTGGAATCCTGATATTTGGAACTGAGATTACTGTTGGAGTGTAGGATTGAAGAACTTTTGGAAATTCGTACTTATGTGTATGAAAAGTACTAAATGGTACTAAATTTGATACAATGGGGATTTGGGTGAACGGATAATAGCTGGAATCTCGAAATTTGGAATTGAGATTACTGGTGGGGTGTAGGATTGAGGTAGTTTTGAAAATTCGTACTTATGGGTACGAAAAGTACTAAATGGTACAATTTGGATTTGAATGAACGGATAGAGCTGGAAACCTGAAATTTGGAATTAATATTACTGTTGAAGTGTAGGATTGAGATATGAGGGTGGTTTTGGAAATTAGTACTTATGTGTACGGAAAGTACTAAATGGTACTAAATTTTGTATAATGGGGATTTGGGTGAATAGCGGATAGCGCTGGAATCTCTAAATTTGGAACTGAGATTACTGGTGGAGTTTAGTATTGTGGATGTTTTGGAAATTCGTACATAGGGTACGAAAAATACTAAATAGCACTAAATTTGATACAGTTTCGATTTGGGTGAACGGATAGAGCTTGATTCCTCAAATTTGGACTGAGGATCACTGATGAAGAGTAAGAAAGGTGCATGGGTTTTTGGAAACTTGAGTGTACGAAAAGTACTAAATGGTACTAAATTTAGTACAATTTGGATTTGGGTGAACGGATAGAGCTGGATTCCTGAAATTTGGAATTGATATTACTGAAGTTTTGGAAATTCTTACTTATGTGAATGAAAAGTACTAAATGGTACTAAATTTGGGACAATGGGGATTTGGGTGAACGGATATAGTTGGAATCTCGAAATTTGGAATTGAGATTACTGGTGGGGTGTAGAATTGAGGTAGTTTTGAAAATTCGTACTTATGGGTACGAAAAGTACTAAATGGTACTAAATTTAGTACAATTTGGATTTGGGTGAACGTATGTATGTATTTAGCTGGAAACCTGAAATTTGGAATTAAGATTACTGTGAAGTGTAGGACTGAGATATGAGGGTGGTTTTGGAAATTCGTACTTATGTGTTCGAAAAGTACTAAATTTGGTACAATAGGGATTCGAGTGAACGGACAGAGCTGGAATCCTGAAATTTGAAATTGAGATTACTGTTGGAGCATAGGATTGGGGAAATTTTGGAAATTCGTATTTATGTGTACAATTTGGATTTGGGTGAACGGATAGAACTGGAATCCTGAATTTTAAGTATCTTAATTTTATTTATTTTAATTTAAAGTATGAATTTTAGTAAACGGAAAGAGTTAGAATTTGCAACCCGTTCGCGGTAGGCAATAGAGGTAGAATTTGGATTTGGGTGACGGATAGTGTTTGAGTCCTGAAATTTGAAATTAGGATTACTATTGGAGTGTAGGACTGAGGTAGTAAGGGTACGAAAAGTACTAAGTGGTAGTACCTGTGGTACAATTTGGATTTGGGGGAACGGATAGAGCTGGAATTCTGGAATTTGATCAAACTGCTGTTGGAGTATAGGATTGAGATGGAAGTAGTTTTTGAAATTCGTACTTATAGGTACGAAATGTACCAAATGGTACAACTTGGATTTGAGTGCACGGATAGCGCTGAAATCCTGTTATTTGGAATTATGGTTACTGTTGAAGTGAAGGATTAAGGTTGTTTTGGAAAATCGAATTGTACAGAATTTGGTATAATTTGTTTTTGTGTAAAGGGGTTTTTGGAAATTCGTCGTAGAAAGGTACGAAAAGTGCTAAAGTGTACTAAATATGGAATCCATTGTATTAGGCAAACGCGAAGAGCTAGAAATCTGAAATTTTGAACGAATGGTCATTGATGGAGAGTTAGGAAGATGTACCAAAGGGTATTTAGAAACTCGACCTATAAGTGTACGAAAAGCAGAGTACGTAAAAATACTTTAAATAAAATTTCCAATCGTTTCGTTTCGTATTTTCCATAGGAACAATACAAAACGAAACATAACCCTCGTTGGCCGAGCTCGCTGTTTAGTTTCGTTTTGTTTACATTCGTGAGTACGAACAAAACGAAAAGCGAAAAGTACTCAACTCCACAACAACAGATAGAAAACTAAATAGTACTTAACACATGTGAATAAATCAAAAACGTTTGGTGGTTGATAAAATTCACTGTGGTATGCTGATGCTAACTTATAGGGTTGTTAAGCAATCACATGTGTGTGTGTGTGGCTGAGTGTGTCATTGACCATAATGCACGGCAAACGTTTCCCAAAAATACTTGTCGTTTCGGTGGTGAATGAAACAACTTGGCAAAGCATAGCCGAAGTTACATTTCACCAATCGTACTGTTTCCATCTTTTTACGTTGAAAAGTTTGTGTTTTTGTTTTGGTTGTGAGAATGAAACGATTCAGAGAAGCTGAAAAGTTTGTGGCGTTGTGTGATTGGTACGGGAATCGTTTTGTTTCTTTCCGTTCATTGACGAAAAGTACTAAAAGTTTCTAAATTTGGTACCAATTGCATATTTTTAATGGATAAAGCTAGAATCTTCAAATTTGGTATGGGAATCAAGGTTGGGAAATGGCGTTGAAATAAGGAAATGGTTTTGGAAGTTCGTATTTATGATTACGATCAGTAATAAATTTGGATTTGGGTGAACGGATAGAGCTGGAATCCTAAAGTTTTGAATTAAGATTACTGTAGGGGTGTAGGATTGAGATAGTTTTGGAAATTCGTACCTTTGGGTACGAAAAGTACTAAATGGTACTAAATTTGGTACAATTTGGATTTGGATGAACGGATAGAGCTGGAATTCTGAAATTTGGAACTAAGATTACTGCCGGACAGTAGAATTGAGGTAGTTTTGGAAATTCGTACTTATGGGTACAGAAAGCACTAAATTTGGTTCAATTTGAATTTTAGTAAACGGATAGTGTTGGAATTAGGAATTAAGATTACTGTAGGAGTGTAGTATTGAGGAAATTTTGAAAAGTCGTGCGTATGGGTACGAGAAGTACTAAATGGTAATAAATATGGTAGAATATGGATTTGGGTGAACGGGTAGAGCTGGAATCCTGAAATTTTTGTTTGGGAGAGAAATGGTACTAAATTTGATACAATTTGGATTCGGGTGAACTAATAGAGCTGGAATCCTGAAATTTGGAATTACGATTACAGTCGAAGAGTAGGATTCAGGTTGTTTTGAAAAAGCAAAATTATGGTTACGAAAAGCACTAAATGGTACTAAATTTAGTACAATTTGTATGTAGGTGAACGGATAGCGGTGGAATCCTGCAATTTGAAAGTATGATTATTGTAGCCCTGTTGCGTTGAGGAAGTTTTGAAAATTGGTACGAAAATTCTAAATTGTTCTAAATTTAGTACAATTTTAATTTGGTTTAACGGATAGAGTTTGAATCCTGAAATTTGTAAGTAAGATTACTACTAAAGTGAAGGATTGAGGTAGTTTTGGAAAATCTTACTTATGGGTACGAAGAGTTCGACTTGATACTAAGTTTGGTACAATTTGGAATTGGACGAACGGATACAGCTGGAATCTGGAGATTTGGAATTACTGTAATTATTATGGAATTTACTGTAATTATTTTGTATTAATGTCCATGTATGGCTGAGATATGTCGTCGAAATACGTACCATAAGTATACGAAAATTACTTAATGGTACTCAATTTGTTTTTGGGTGTGGGGACTGTGTTGGAATTTTTATTTTTTGGAGTTAGGGTGTGTATTGGTGTGCAACGTTGATCTCGCTTTTAATGTGTAAGTGTGAGATACGGCTGATCTTTTTGAAAATCGAACTTAAGGGGTACGTACAGTACTAAGATAAAAATAAATATTGATTAAAATTGGTATTAGTTCGACCAAATTTTCAGTGTTTGTCATTTCCATATTATATATTGTTTATTTGTTTTTTTTATATCCTTTCCGCATACGAAGTAGCGGGCATTTTGCTATATATATATATACTAGCTGACCCGAGTCCGCGTTGCTGGCCCGTTCTTTTGTTCTCCATGTAAACTATAATAATCAATCAATTTATCCTTTTTTATACCCCACCGTTATATGGAGGGTATAGTTTTTTATCATTCTATAACACATCACCGAAATAGATGAAATTTTGTATTTATTCTTCATTAGGCATATGAAACATTCCCAAGGTCCACATTTTGATGTAGTACCTCCCCTCCCGGTGTTCAGTGTTTTGAAGCTTTTAGCCGTTTTGATATATCCGCCATAGAACTTTACCGTCCTGGTGTAAAAAATATTCCCGCATAGAATGCTCGGACCTGACCCTGCAGGTTTTGATATAGCCTCCTCCGAACGGTGCATCCCGATTTTCGGTATCTTCAAGGTTTTAGACATATTATTCAGCCAAATTGGTTATAAATTGGTTGTTGGTTTACGTTGGGTCTATATTATTCTTGCAGAGAATTGTCGGTATAGGCTCACGCTTCGATATAGCTCCTATAGAACAGTTCCTCCCTATGTTCGATAGTTTGGAAGTTTTAGCCTCATTATCCTTTAGAAATTGCTCAAATTTGGTAACAATTCCTCCAGAGAATTTTCGGTATAGGTCCATGTTTTTATATAGCTCCAATAGAACAGTATCTCCCGATTTTCGGTGTTTCGGAGGGCTTAGCCTTATTATCCCACCGAAATGGCTTAAGCTTACGACATACGTATTTACACACCTAACTAACCTACACATAAATTTTCACCAAATTCTGTCCAGCCGTTTCGGAAGAGTTTAATTTCGAAAATCATGACAGCGCTGAAGAATTTTATAATATGAACTAGCAAAATGCCCGCTACTTCGTATGCGGAAATGATATAAAAAAAACAAATAAACAATATATAATATGGAAATGACAAACACTGAAAATTTGGTCGCACTAATACCAATTTTAATCAATATTTTTTTTATCTTAGTACTGTACGTACCCCTTAAGTTCGTTTTTAAAAAAGATCAGCCGTATCTCACCCTTACACATTAACAGCGAGATCAACGTTGCACACCAATACACACCCTAACTCCAAAAAATAAAAATTCCAGCACTGTCCCTACACCCAAAAACAAATTGAGTACCATTAAGTAATTTTCGTATACTTATGGTACGTATTTCGACGACATATCTCAGCCATACACGGACATTAATACAAAATAATTACAGTAAATTCCATAATAATTACAGTAATTCCAAATCTCATGATTCCAGCTGTATCCGTTCGTCCAATTCCAAATTGTACCAAACTTAGTATCAAGTCGAACTCTTCGTACCCATAAGAAAGATTTTCCAAAACTACTATGCGGAAAGGATATAAAAAAAAACAAATAAACAATATATAATATGGAAATGACAAACACTGAAAATTTGGTCGCACTAATACCAATTTTAATCAATATTTTTTTATCTTAGTACTGTACGTACCCCTTAAGTTCGTTTTTAAAAAAGATCAGCCGTATCTCACCCTTACACATTAACAGCGAGATCAACGTTGCACACCAATACACACCCTAACTCCAAAAAATAAAAATTCCAGCACTGTCCCTACACCCAAAAACAAATTGAGTACCATTAAGTAATTTTCGTATACTTATGGTACGTATTTCGACGACATATCTCAGCCATACACGGACATTAATACAAAATAATTACAGTAAATTCCATAATAATTACAGTAATTCCAAATCTCAAGATTCCAGCTGTATCCGTTCGTCCAATTCCAAATTGTACCAAACTTAGTATCAAGTCGAACTCTTCGTACCCATAAGAAAGATTTTCCAAAACTACCTCAATCCTTCACTTTAGTAGTAATCTTACTTCCAAATTTCAGGGTTCAAACTCTATCCGTTAAACCAAATTAAAATTGTACTAAATTTAGAACAATTTAAAATTTTCGTACCAATTTTCAAAACTTCCTCAACGCAACAGGGCTACAATAATCATACATACAAATTGTACTAAATTTAGTACCATTTAGTGCTTTTCGTAACCATAAGTTTGCTTTTTCAAAACAACCTGAATCCTACTCTTCGACTGTAATCGTAATTCCAAATTTCAGGATTCCAGCTCTATTAATTCACCCGAATCCAAATTGTATCAAATTTAGTACCATTTCTTTCCCAAACAAAAATTTCAGGATTCCAGCTCTACCCGTTCACCCAAATCCACATTGTACCATATTTAGTACCATTTAGTACTTCTCGTACGCACACGTACGACTTTTCAAAATTTCCTCAATAATACACTCCTACAGTAATCTTAATTCCTAATTCCAACACTATCCGTTTACTAAAATTCAAATTGTACCGAATTTAGTGCTTTCTGTACCCATAAGTACGAATTTCCAAAACTACCTCAATTCTACTGTCCGACAGTAATCTTAGTTCCAAATTTCAGAATTCCAGCTCTATCCGTTCATCCAAATCCAAATTGTACCAAATTTAGTACCATTTAGTACTTTTCGTACCCAAAGGTACGAATTTCTAAAACTATCTCAATCCTACACCCCTACAGTAATCTTAATTCAAAACTTTAGGATTCCAGCTCTATCCGTTCACCCAAATCCAAATTTAGTACTGCTCGTAATCAAAAATACGAACTTCCAAAACCATTTCCTTATTTCAACGCCATTTCCCAA
Organism: Musca autumnalis; assembly: GCF_047663935.1. Taxonomy (NCBI): domain Eukaryota; kingdom Metazoa; phylum Arthropoda; class Insecta; order Diptera; family Muscidae; genus Musca; species Musca autumnalis. Next base: position 787,295 of record NW_027411755.1, on the reverse strand, counting down.
CCTTGATACTTAAAATTCAGGATTCCAGTTCTATCCGTTCACCCAAATCCAAATTGTAATAAATTTAGTACCATTCAGTACTTTTCGTACACATAAATACGAATTTCCAAAATTTCCCCAATCCTATGATCCAACAGTAATCTCAATTTCAAATTTCAGGATTCCAGCTCTGTCCGTACACTCGAATCCCTATTGTACCAAATTTAGTACTTTTCGAACACATAAGTACGAATTTCCAAAACCACCCTCATATCTCAGTCCTACACTTCACAGTAATCTTAATTCCAAATTTCAGGTTTCCAGCTACATACATACGTTCACCCAAATCCAAATTGTACTAAATTTAGTACCATTTAGTACTTTTCGTACCCATAAGTACGAATTTTCAAAACTACCTCAATTCTACACCCCACCAGTAATCTCAATTCCAAATTTCGAGATTCCAACTATATCCGTTCACCCAAATCCCCATTGTCCCAAATTTAGTACCATTTAGTACTTTTCATTCACATAAGTAAGAATTTCCAAAACTTCCCCAGTCCTACACTCCAACAGTAATATCAATTCCAAATTTCAGGAATCCAGCACTATCCGTTCACTCAAATCCAAATTGTACTAAATTTAGTACCAATTATTACTTTTCGTACACTCAAGTTTCCAAAAACCCTTTGGTGCATCTTTCTTACTCTTCGTCAGTGATACTCAGTCCAAATTTGAGGAATCAAGCCCTATCCGTTCACCCAAATCGAAACTGTACCAAATTTAGTGCTATTTAGTATTTTTGGTACCCTATGTACGAATTTCCAAAACTTTCACAATATTAAACTCCACCAGTAATCTCAGTTCCAAATTTAGAGATTCCAGCGCTATCCGTTCACCCAAATCCCCATTATACAAAATTTAGTTCCATTTAGTACTTTCCGTACACATAAGTACTAATTTCCAAAACCACCCTCATATCTCAATCCTACACTTCAACAATAATATTAATTCCAAATTTCAGGTTTCCAGCTCTATCCGTTCATTCAAATCCAAGTTGTACTAAATTTAGTACCATTTAGTACTTTTCGTACCCATAAGTACAAATTTTCAAAACTACCTCAATCCTACACCCCACCAGTAATCTCAATTCCAAATTTCGAGATTCCAGCTATTATCCGTTCACCCAAATCCCCATTGTATCAAATTTAGTACCATTTAGTACTTTTCATACACATAAGTACGAATTTCCAAAAGTTCTTCAATCCTACACTCCAACAGTAATCTCAATTCCAAATATCAGGATTCCAGCTCTATCCGTTCACCCAAATCCCTATTGTACCAAATTTAGTACTATTTAGTACTTTTCGTACACATAAGCACGAATTTCCAAAACTACCCTCATATCTCAATCCTATACTACAACAGTAACCTTAATTCCAAATTTCAGGTTTCCAGCTCTTTACGTTCACCCAAATCTAAATTGTACTAAATTTAGTACCATTTAGTACTTTTCGTACACATGATTGGTAATTTTCAAAACCATTTCCTTTTAGAAGCACCACTTCCCAACCTTGATTTCCATTCCAAATTCCTATATTCCTATATTCCTGGGGCCTATTATTGATTTCATTACCCAGCAAAATGTTCGATGCCAAAGATGACATTCAATCATGGGTGCAAGTGATCTAGCATGTCATCTTTTTAGCATCTTCATCGATGAATTTTATATGAGCGTGGACCCCAAAAGATGACGTTCTTTTCTGGATCCTAAGCATGTCATTTTAACCAATGCGTTGACATGTCATTTCCACCAATGCTTTGGCATGTCATTTCCACCAATGATTTGACATGTCATTTTCACCAATGCTTTGACACGTCATTTTCACCCATGCTTTGACATGTCATTTTAACCAATGCTTTGGCATGTCATTTTCACCAACCCCTTGGCATGAAATTTTCATATTGTTTGGAAAATGGAAATGCTGTATTGAAATATGGTTTTCATGAAAAACAAAACTCTTTATTAATTCAAACGAATTCATGAAATAACTACAATTAATTTATCAGTTTAGTTTTTCAAAAGTTTACATCCAAAATTGCAATGTAATCACCACCGCTGCAACGCAAAAGATTACTTCCTCCGTTCTCCGCTGATATTCTTTCATCTTACAAAAGGTTTTTTCAATTATCTTCCCATCATCAGTTCAGATTTCAACATGGACTCCAAATGCACTCCTTTAAGTATTTTTATTTCGTAAATTACTTTTATTTTATAATTTTGTTATTTTATAACAACATTTTGGTAATTTATACTCTTTTGTTTAGTGACGGAAATATGTAGGGATCTACAACCCGGCTTGCTTTAGGGATCTCTAAGAACAAAATGTAACGAACGGGGAGGAGAGACTTTTTATGGAAAATACCATTTATGCTTAATTAATTTATTTTTAATTGTTTCTTTCCAGAAGTAGTTTCTTCTTTATTTTGAGATTCTTGTTCCTTTTCGTTTCGGACTTTTTTTCAAATTCCAAGAAGCGAGATTTGATTGATTTCATTCTATGTCAGATTTAGAACAGACAAGGGAACTTTTAAAATAGCAATGTGTGCAATCCGATTCTATTTTTAGCTCGATGGTTGGGACTTCATATAATACCAATTGTTTAGAAGTTTTAGTTGTTTGATATGCAGGAAATGTAAGACAACATCACGACGACAGTTCTAACAACTTTGGTCTGTTCCAGAAACTGCAAGAATCTACTTATTTTTACTACGAAAACAATTTTTCCTTTATGTTATCGGAAAAAATAGTAAAAATTAGTAGATTTTTGCAGTACTGGAACATACCAAAATGAAAATAAACAGGTGTGTAAATAAAAACACAAACATCATCTCTATTGGATCGATGGAATGGGTACAATTGCTGATGAAAAGATCGGATCTTTCACGACTTCCTTGGCATTGGTTCAAATCCTAATGAAAAGATCGGATCTTTCACGACTTCCTTTGAACCAATGCAAAAGATGACATGAAATCACGTCATCGCAAAGAACCCCTTCCGTCAAATTTTGCTGGGTAATTATTTAGCGATTTCTTCAAATTACAGATTTTGAAATTGAAAATTGAATAGTTATGACTGCACATCTCCATATACGATAAAATTCTTAATTGCAAATAAATCGTGGTAATATGCACAATTCTATTGCACTTTCATTGATTTGCAAACATTTAGTTATTACTATTATTATTTCTGGCCGATTTCTGAATTTATTCCCCTAATGTTGTCTTCAACAGCAACTCATTTGTTCATTTGCGTAATTGATGTTTATACACCATTATCACCAACTGCGACATCTGTTGCAATGGAAGATAACAAATGTCTTGTCTTTCTATTATTTAGTGGTTTACGATAAAATAAGTGCGCCTAGAAGTAAACTACAAAATTTGAAATTATGTGTGATCTCTTACGATATCAAGAAGTTATGGCATTGTTAATTTTACACATGTCTTGCAGAGGGCCAACTAAGTGAATAAGTACGTAATAGTAATGAAAAATAAGGATTTTTGTTGTTGCCATTTTTTGTGGTTCCAGGACGAATTTTCTAAAACCCGGCCTTATCTCGCACATTTGCATCAACAGTGACCCACTGGTAAAATTTCAAGTTCCTAGCTTTAGCCGTTTTGGCTGGGCGTTGATGATGAGTCAGTCAGTCAATCACTTATCACCAAGCTCATTTATATATATAGATATAGATAAACCGCATTGCTGGCCCATCGTTTTAGCGACCAATGTACAACTTTTAGACGTTCTAGATATTTGACCTTCTTTAAAATCCGGTTTTGCATTGGTATACTACTATTTTAAACATTTTGAATAATTTGTTTGATTTGCCAATCGAATGCTAGTCACGCTTACTAAAGTAAAGGATATTATCTATAATTAAACATTTTTGAAAATTGGACTGACCGCGATATTCTACTTCCGAAATGACCATGCAGGAACAATACAGTTATTACCGTAGTATTGCAAAACACTTTTAAACAATACTTTGAAAAATATCACGGATTTCACGTTTTCATAAAAATTTGTGTGGGGGAGATACCCCGGCCCCTCCACTTAGCCCTATAAAAAATAGCTTACGACCTATTCTCAGATCTAAAAACTCCACATATAAAATTTCATGGAATTCTGCCTAGCCGTTTCGGAGGAGTTTCATTTCGAACATCATGGCGGTCTCGAAGAATTTTATATATTTGGAATTTTTATATTTATAGATATTGGAAACTCAATCACTAAAGTGTATTCTTTCATTTTCTCAGCATTAAGCTGTTCATTGCGTTGTAAAGCCAATAATTGGACAATAATCCCTATTTTTATACCCTCAGCATTTATGCTAACGAGGGTGTATATTCACTTTCATATGGGCAAAATGTGCCTCATCGAAATAATGGTTTTAGACCCCAAGTATGTTTGGATGAAATGTGTTTCAGACAATTTGGAGTCGATTTAGCAATGTCCTCCGTCCGTCTGTCTGGCTGGGTGGTGCGCACGATATCTCTCGAACGGATGAACAGATATGGTCCAAAATTTGGATTTCGCAATATTTTGTCCAAACTTAGTTTAAGTTCGGAGATGGGTTATATCGGTCCACTCTTCCCGGTACCTCCCCCACAAAAGTTCGAAAATGTGCGGAAAATTTATACGCACGATAACTCTTGAAGGGAGTAACCGATTTGGTCCATACTTTGCACATCGTGAAATTTCTACAAAACTTAGATGAGGTTCCAATATAGACTAAATCGGTCCACGACTTCGGGTACCTCCCATCAGGGGCAAAACCATACTTCCTGAGAAAATAGCATGAAAGTTTCAAAAAATCCCTATAATTTGGCCTTCATGATATTTTGTCTAAACCTTGTTTAAGTTCGAAGACAAGCAATATCTGTTCACTCCTTCAGGTACCTCCCCCACAAAAGTTCAAAAATGTTCGGAAAAAAAAGTGCGCACGATAACTCTTGAAGGGAAGGACCGATTTGGTCCATACTTTACGCATCATAAATTCTACCAGATATAGATCAGGTTTGAATATGGACTATATTTGCCCATTCCTTCGGGTACGTCCCACACAAAATATCGAATAAGTTCACTTTAAGACCTGCTCTTGAATAACTTTGATTTCTGTTGAAGCAACTTGCAATCGCTGTCTCGATTACAACGTTAAAGCTTTTTTTTTCAGTGGGAAGTCCATACTTTTTGGGGGAAAACCACTATGGCACCATATGTAGTAAATTGGGCCTTCGTCCTTTGAAAACTTTTGAACTTTAATCCTAATCCACATTTTATTCGGCAAATTCAAATGTCCAAAAAGTGCCACCAAATTCTGAAAAGACCGTAAATACATTCGATCTGTCGGTAGATGAAAGTTCCAATTCACATAATAATAATAATTGTTCCACAAACATCCCATTAGGGACAAGGGAGACTTCTCTCATATCAATGAGTGCACCCCGATTCATATTAGCTCAATGATATGGGACCTACAGTTTATCGCCGAGTCCGAACGGCGTGTCCTAAGACACCACTTGTAGAGAAGTTTTACATGGCTGAAATACTCAGAAAATGTCGCCAACATTACTGAGGGGTATTTTGCCAACGTTGAAAATGTTGATGTTTGCCTGGCCGGGGAATCGAACCCACGGCCTTCTGCGTGCAAGGCGGGTGTGCATACCATTGCACCACGTTGGCACCCAATTCACATAGGCTGAGGGTATATCTCTGTCGGTAAAGCCGACTGATACTTTTTTACTTGTTAACCTTAAAGTGTCCGCAGTTTCCGCGCAAGTAATTATTAAAAAACAAATTCCTCGGTGAATCGTGCCAAAACAGTCGATTTTATCGGAATACGTTTATAGTATAGTTTGTGCGGAAGAAAATCAGTTCGCTTCAACATATCGCATCTGTTCAACAAAATGTTAGTAACTCTAAATATTGAAATTTTCGCTTTTTATTAAAAAACGATAAATAATGATCAACTCCACCAACTGTAAAAATCTCGCAGTATTTGGTCTACTCTTTCGTCAAAAAATACCGTTATATCACTCTTCATGTCTTCAGAGTCATTACTTGTGTATCAACAGTGATTTGTCTCTACTTAACAATATAACACTTTGCGTTACTACCCCTTTGTTGAACAGGTGCGATATGTTAAATTTCTACTCAATTGCCCATGTATTGTTAATAAACATACATATGTATGTAAATTAGGGTTATGACTTTTTGAGATTTTTCACAGATTTCCTGTAGTGAGAATGAATGAACTTTTGCCTATTAATGCCTAAAACATTTTCATTCCATTTAAGTATTAAAAAGGTTCCCCACAAACCACTCTCAATTTATATACTATTGATGACTATTAATGACTAAAATAACTTGAATTCGATTTAAATATTGAAAAAAGATCAAACCACTTTTAATTGACATGATATATGCTATGATATGGCTATAAAATTAGTGAGACATAAGCGGTTATGTCATTTATGTATTGTCGTGTGAACCTAAAGCTTGTTTTCAATTATATATCTGCTTAAAGTGACTTCAAAAAATTGTACAAAGCTGTGATAAATAAAAGCTTTAAAATGATTTTGCGTGACAGGTTTTTTTATCGAATCACTTTATAATTAAGATTTTATGTAATCTTAGGTAAAAACTCATCAAAATATCACACAGGGATACGAGGTTGTGAAAAAGTCATAACCCTAATGTACATAACGCTTAAAACCACTCTTTGACCTTATTTCTAAATACATTTCTGTTTTATTTTAGAAAAACCCGATATGGCAAATTCAACCAAGGCTTCTAAACCCAATTCACAAAGCAAAAGTGCGAAGACGAAAGATAAAGTCGAGCGCCATGAGAGTACTGCCGTTCACAATGCTCCTCCCACCAATCTTGGGGATAACAATACTACTTCTCCGGTGCCTCCGGTTAGCGGTTTCAGCAGTAATAAATTGTCACGTCAACGTGTTTCAGTTCACCAGCAAAACTCAGCCGCTTCTTTACTACTACATACTGGGCAACAATCGCTACCTTCAAACGAAGATACAAATGACCAGCAAATGGAAACATCGTTAATATTTGTTCGGAATCCTAATTTGGAAAAAGAAATGTGTCCACCTTTGAATCCAACCACTACGTCAGCAGTTACAATAAAGACATCCCAACCCAAAACCTCCACTCATCTTTCACCGCCTGAATGTGCGGATTTACCTACAATACACAGCCCCAGTGTTTTAAACAGCATGAAGCAAAAAACAGAATCATATAGTTCAGCTAACACAGCGAGCACTTATGCTGCAGCTTTAGCTGCTTCGTCTCGGGGTAACAACGAGCGTACAGAGAACCTCGTACGGGGGCCTCTTGCAATGCCACTTTCTATGCTGACAGCGTCAACATCCACGTATGCCTTGCCATCATCAGCCCCCACTATCTCCTTAACAAAATCTAAAACGTCTAGTCCACTTCCAGCGCAACCATCCACAGCACCATCCTTTACTATGACGGCTGATCAATCATCTGCGATTAACCAACAAATTATGCCAGGTCAGGTGATTGATGAATCGTTTATGAACACTACGATATCTAGTTCAGATCAAAAAAGCTGTGAAGCCCCTCAAGGGCACCCAATTTTAAAATTTCCTGCATCCACCATGTTATCTTCCACATACTCGGGAAGTTCTTCGACGCTTTCTCCCAACAGCCTAGTAGGCTCCACTTCATTTTCTGTTTCCTCATCTTTACCCACACCATTAGGTAAATTTGAACCTGAACTTTTGTTGAGTCCTGCCAAACTTGGCCAATAACTAGTTTGAACCAACAACATTCTCTTACATACCCCTTATATACATATGTACCCTATCACCTGTTATTCGTATACAAATCAATGTCGCTATAGGAATCATAAAATTCATAGATGTTTAGGCTAAAATACGCTAACGGTACATGGATACTTATTAGTTCGAAGCTTAACGTATCAAATTATATAAATGTTGCAAACATTATTTTATTGTTATGCCGATCGAAATAAATTCAAACATGTTTAACAGCTGACAAATGTTACATTCGTGTGATGCATTGTCTCTTATCATGAGGGTGATTCTTCCCAAAAACATATTTGAATGTGTTTCGAATAAGTAGCAGAGATTGAGGAAACGACATAGAAGTTCTCATTAGCGCATTGTAAACAGATTAGGTTATTAGGTAGTTAGTCAAATTGTTCATGAAAAATCATACGACTGTTTCATGTCAAATATTAATTTCTTTGTTTTATCCTTGATATATTTTTCACAACGAGTTTTTTATTATCGGAGAGAATTAATTTAGTCATAATAGGGTAAATGTAGTTTTATATAATTTTATGAATTTCCATATTATCGAATTAGTTTCCAATAACATATCTTTCATAACCGCCGTTAACGTACCAGGAACTTAACCAAAATTTAGCAATCCATCCGGAGTACACATGAACAACATATAATTAGATATAAGTTGAAATACCGCGCAACAAACAAATTAAGCGAATCAAAATACGGTTGCTTAAATCTCGATTTATATATCTTTATTTATAACAACAACAACAAAAGTGTCCCTTTGTTATTTTAGTTACAACATTATTCGCTCTCGTTACTCCATCTTACGTATAAATATATCTCTTGTTGCATTATAAATATAATTAAATAGTTATTATTAAATAATTTTATTGTACACAAAATGAGTATATATAAATAAATGTATGCCTAATAAGAAACCCAAAGACATGTAAAACGTAAATGTATAAAAAAAGATTAAAATTGTGTGTTTTATTACTGGTGGCATTATTCTACGTAACCAGCTTACTCTTCTGGGCAGACAATAGGTCTGTTCGATAACTTCGCATGTAAAAAGTACTTACATGCACTTCTCAGTTCTCTTTTACTGAAGAAGTTTGTTATCGAACAGCATTTTGTAAAAGTTTGTACAAATTTTTGGGATATCGTACAGCCCTAAAATGTCAGGTACATTGAAAAAAAAACTTTTCTTCAATACACGGTTTAGACATTAGTATATTATTATTGCATTTATAATAATATTATGATATTATAAATTTGTATACCATTTATGTGATTTTTTCGATTAAATTTTGTTGATTTTTTCTGATAGAGTCCTATTCAAACATTTTGAGTGTATACTAATCTATATATACACATATGGCCAAAATAATAAGTACAAACATTAGTATGCATATTTTTCGTTCAATTCAGTAAATGTATCCACTGTAAAACAAAGTTCAGTTTAAATTTAAGTTTTGCATCATATATGACACTTAAAAAATAACTTTTGTGTCGATCCTCAAGATAAACAAACTTCAAAATGCGATATAAGGAAAAAAGTCAAAAAAAGTCATAATGGACAAAATAATAAGTACATTTTGGAAATTATTAGTCATGATGATCACATTAGTATATTCAATTGTTTAGAATAGATTGCAATTTAAGATGTTTAAATTATTAATATTTGGTGCTTCCAACTTTATTTTGAACTAATTTTTGTATTCTTTTTGGCATATTGCTTAGAAGTTTGCTATAATTTTAAAAATTTATTTAATACCATTTTTTTTTTTGTATAAAATTCCGAATTTGATGTTTATTTTGGAACTGCACTGTTTTAAATGTCCGCAAAGGTTTACTATTGGATTAATGTCCGATTACTGCCTAGGCGAGTAAAGTAAATTCATTATATTTTCCTGGAACCAATCCTTGATATATGGGGATGCATGTTTTGGACCGTTATTCTGCTGAAAAATCCATATAAAAAGCATTTTCTCTTTTCTTTGTAGCAACATTGTGTTGTCCAATATGTTTTTGTATTGGAAATGGGTCTCAGTATCTGTAATGTGATATATTGGATAAAGACCATACCAGGAAATTCAATAAGCCTCACACCACTAGGTTATCACCTCCGTGTTTAATTGCATTTTTGAACCATTATATTAAATTCCTTTCCCTTTCCCTTGAGATCGAAATTTATATTGGCGTAATTATTAGGGGTGTCTTTTTACTTACTAAATGTTGCTGAAACATATTTTTCAGCAACTTTTTCTTTATGCAACTGCCAAAATCTGCAACATTAGTAATAATTAGTACTAGTTAGGACGTAAAAAGACACAGCTAATGCCGAATAAATTTATTTTATTTATTTTCTTTCATTGCGCTCGAAGAAATTTCCCCAATTTGTTCATGTGCGTTTTTCCGGACCAACTTATATGATTGTTAGCGAAGAAGAACCTGGTCAAAAATTTTTTTCCCGAAACAGTTGAACTACTTTTGTTAATTATTCCGGTGAATATAACATTACCTATGTCAACAGTAATTACCCAAGATCAATTTAATGGGTCTATTTAGCAAGAGCGACAATGGGATTATCGTTGGTTTTTGTTGTCTTTTTTGGCCTACACCGTGTTTATTCAGTTTTCTTAATAGAAGTGTTAGTAGATAATGTTTAAACTATTAATCCAGGAGAAAAACTAATCCTACAGTTTTTACAATCAAAATAATTGTTTGCGAAGACGTTTTTGTAGTCATTGGCGTAGTATTTTTTGGTATCTTACGACAACGACAATTTTGTTGTCTTACAAAATTTAAAAAAATATATATTGTTACGAATGTAACTGATAGGTTTAAGTTAGTTTAGTTTAATTTCCGTTAATTTAAAAATTTGAATTGTAACGTAAAGTTTTTATTACGCAGTTACTTTATTTAAGCAACAACAACTACCATGTAGAACTCTCTTCATTATTCTAGATGTGCTTTTATTTTGTTTTGCCATAATCATGTAATTATTGTTTAGTTTGTTACTTCTTTGCACTTGTTTGTTGTTGTTACGTCATTACTGTGCTTGTCGTCCAATTGTATTCCCCCATGTATGTATGTGAGTATGGTTGTTCGCTTAGTGCGAATGTGCGTCTGTGTGTTCGCTGCACAGATTCGAGATGTGGCCAGATTGTGTAGATAATTCTAGACCAAGGAGATTTTGGGTATAAATATGAGATGCCGGCCAAACAGTGAGCAGTTGTGAATTTTATACCGAAGTGTAAACATCGACTAGTAAAGAAGTAAAGTAAAGCTGTGTACTTAGCTATAACAGTCAGCTCCGAATAAGTGTAATAAAGTAAATAAAGCATTGTAGAAACGTAATCTAAAACGAACCCTGTTTTATTTGGTACAAATCGTATCGGGGAATAAAACAACGTCTACACGGAGATTAGTTAAACCTAATTCCGTAACAATATTTTGAAATCATATTTTGAACTAAGAAATTGGCACTGCTTTAATCGTTATTATTTTAGTTATTTTCCAATATATTTCATTAATTATTGCCAAAAAATTCTTGGAAATTGATTTGTTTTTATATTTTTTGCCTGTAAGGGCGAAGATCATTTTTAATGATTTTTTTATTAATTTTCTCGTTTAGAGTTAAGCTTTATGATCGGAAATTATTTGCAAGTGAAAAAGGAAAGCCAAGGACTCGAACCCACATAGTCACCAAATTACGTTACCTGGTTTACCTGGTTTCATTGGTGGTAAAGCAAATCTTCGGACGTATCGGCTATGTAATGGCTTCTCTGTCCTAGAACTTATCGTTTTTTGTTTTTTTTTTATATGTTTATATGTTTTTTTTATTGGTCACGACTCTTTATCTCGTATTTCAACATGCCGTTGAAATCAAAAAAATAAAATAAATAAAAAATAAACGCCGATTTGTCGTATCAAAAAAAAAAAATGTTTATAACCCAAGAAATCATTCGGGAATGATGAATGTGTTTCTTTCGATATTTTATGGATGTAAGATGCTATAAAATAAAAAAATGTTCGTATTATATAATTTTTCATCATTCAGAAAAATGAAATGAAAATGAAATTCTACACCTTATCAATGAACGCCGAAAATACAAAAATTCAAATTACGAACTGTATTGGGAGCTCAACAGAGAAATTCAAACAGCCATACGAGCTGCAAAAACCGCTTATTTGAATAATCAGTGGGAAGAAAGAGAAAGATTGAGAAACCTACACGATGATTACAACCTACACAAGAAATTAAAGGAAGCTGCTGGTGTATATCGTAAAACAACTTCTGCTGTACTATACAATGAGAGCAATGAAATAGTGACTGAAATTCTTCTTCTTTATTTGCCATTCCGTATTCGGGTTTTAGCGATCATACAATTACATAATGATAATTTGGTATATTTAACAAATCAGTTTATTAATTTATATATAAGTTTCTGTTTTTGGCGGCATTCAGAAGAGTTCTTTCATTATGGTGTCCAGTCCAGTCTTGAATGTTTTTGAGCCATGATGTTTCCCGTCGCCCTCTCGGTCTTCTCCCATCGATTTTTGTTTGGATAATTGTTTGCAGAAGCTTATATTTTTCATGCCTCATAATGTGACCAAGATATGCGGTTTTTTGTGTTTTTATAATTTTTATTAATTGGCGTTCGACTTGCATGCGTTCTAACACTTCGTCGTTTGTAATGCGCTCGGTCCATGGGATCTTTAAAATTCGACGATATATCCATATTTCAAACGAGTTCAGTCTTTTTTTCATCTACAACTTTCAAAGTCCATGTTTCCGCAGAGTACAATAAAACGGACCATATGTAACATTTTACAAATCGTATTTTTGTAGTAAGACTTATGTCGTGGCTAAGTAAAACTTTGTTATGTTTGAAGAAATTGCTTCTTGCCATTTCTATTCGGCATTTAATTTCTCTTGATATGTCCCATTTATCGTTGATTTGAATTCCGAGGTATTTGTAGGTTGTCACTCGCTCTATTTCATCGTTATTTATCTTTAGTAGCGTATTATTGTCGGCATGATTCCTGCTTACTACCATATATTTTGTTTTCTTAACGTTGATTTTTAATCCGTATATTTCGCTATTTTGTGTTACTGCGTCTATTAATTTTTGTAGTCCAGCTATGCTGCTTGCTACTAATACGGTGTCATCGGCATAGCGTATGTTATTTATTAAGGTGTTGTTTAGTTGGATACCAATATTTTTTCCACGTACAGATTCTTCGAATATTTTCTCGGAATATATGTTAAATAAAAGAGGGGACAATATGCAGCCTTGTCTTACGCCTCTTGAAATTGGAACATCGTCAGTTAATTCATTATCTACTTGAATGTTTGCTATCTGTTTCCAGTATAGGTTTTTAATGCAGTTTATGTCACTGTCTTCCAATCCGATTGAAAGTAGAATCTCTATCAATTTATCATGATTTACAGTATCGAACGCTTTTTCGTAGTCTACGAAACATAAAAATACATCTTTTTGTACCTCTCGACAATTTTGTATTAATACTTGTACAGCTAGTAACGCTTCTCGTGTCCCCATGCCTTCCTTGAATCCAAATTGTGTTTGTCCCATGTGTGCTTCGCAGATCGGATAGATTCGTCTATGTATTATTTTCAAAAATATTTTAAGAGCGTGGCTCATTAGACTTATTAGTCTATAGTCGCTGCAGGTCTTCGCATTATTTTTCTTGGGTATTGTGATAAATGTTGATTTGAGCCAATCTTGGGGATATTGTCCTGTTTTATATATATTGTTGAATAGTTTTAAAAGAAGCTTGGTGTTATTTCCGTCTATTAACTTAAGTACCTCGGCAGGTATTTCGTCTGGACCCATTGCCTTTTTATCTTTCATTGACATAATAGCTAGTTGTAATTCATTCTCAGTAATGGGTGTCCCTGTAAAATTAGCGAGAAAAAAATAATTTGGAAAGACTATATACAAAAGCTCTTTACAGATGATAAAAGATCATGCTACGAAAATCAATCCAGGCAGATATTGTCTGGAACGAGCATAACGGATTCTGAAGTAGAATGGGCCATTAAATCTTTGAGGGACAAAAAAGCAACTGGGCCTGACGAGATACCTTCAGAAATATTAAAACTCATTGATGGAAACAATCTACAACTATTTACCAAACTTTTCAACCATATATATGACACAGGACAATTTCCACAAGACTGGCTGAAGTCCACGTTTATAGCAATACCGAAGAAGAGCCATGCCAAACGATGCAGTGACTATAGACTCATAAGCCTTATGAGTCATACATTAAAGATATTCCTTAAAATAATTCATAGTAGGATATATGAAAAATGCGAGAAATCAATGGGAGATACACAATTCGGATTTAAGGAAGGAAAAGGCACACGAGAAGCTTTGTTTTGTATCCAAGTTCTTATACAAAAATGTCGGGAAGTTCAGAAGGACGTATTCATATGCTTCATCGACTACGAAAAAGCCTTTGACATGGTACAACACGATAAGCTGATCGAAATAATCAAGTCTATTGGAATAGAAGACAAAGAAATAAGATGCATAAAAAGTTTATACTGGCATCAAACTGCCCAAATTGATGTCAACGGAGATACAACAGAAGAAATAATGATATCCAAAGGAGTTCGACAAGGATGTGTCTTATCTCCACTACTATTCAATATATACTCTGAAAAAATATTTTAAGAAGCATTTTTAAATATTCAAGAAGGTATAAAAATCAGAAATAAATATATGAACAACATCCGATACGCCGACGACACCGCTATTCTGGCTGATACTATGTCGGGACTACAAAGTCTTATGAACAGACTCACTGAATATAGCGAAAAATATGGGCTAAAAATTAATATCCAAAAGACTAAGTTCATGGTGATTAGTAGAAAGAATTCGCACACAGACACATCTTTAAAAATACATAACTCTACTATTGAAAGAGTAAAATGTTTTAAATACTTAGGCGTTCTAATTAATGAGGAATGGAATTCCAGAGGTAGAAAAGAAACAACCTGGCTCAAGAACATACAGCAATGGACCGGCTATCATAACGCAGACCACCTTATCAACACATCACGAAATAGAGAACTCTTTAATCAAATCATAAATAACATCTAATGAAAATAGAAACTATGTAATTGTATGATCGCTAATATTCGAAAATCGGATAATCAAATAAAGAAGATAGAAAAATGTAAACGACTACGCCTCGACACTTGAACTCATACGACTATAAGGCTGAATATTTGTTTATCATATGTGCCTACCGATAAGCATTGGAAGCATGTGGCTTGATCGAAGTGAGACTTTACAATGTGGCTGACTTCCGAAATGTACCAAAAAATTGCAATTTATTGATTTCGTTATTTTAGTTGCACACTAATGCATTGTTCCTCGAAAATACAACTGCAAATGCATCAGAAATAAAAATTAAGTATTTTTTTCTGAGTAAAAAAAATTAACAAATAAAATCTCTACAGTAGAAATGTAGAAGTCTTCTCCTATTTAGGCTGCACCCCGACAATACCCTTTAAATCGTTGATTGTATGTCACAATAACTTGGAGCACCACTAAAACACCCAATATGAGACATCCAGAAGAATAATACAAAATAAATGTTTAAATCAGCGTTACAAATTACTTTTTTAACTTTTTGTGCATATTTTTTGTTCCACAACCTGCAAGAAGCTACTAATTTTTACTGTGATAACACTCTTTCCTTTATAATATCGAAGAATAGTACAAATTAGTAGATTCTTGCGGTTCTGAAGCAGACCATATATATAATGAAGCACAGAAATAGCTTTAAATAAAAGAAAAATCGGAAAGTTGGCCAATTTTCAGGTAAGGCAATTATCTCGAAGTCTTTTAGTTTTTTAATTAAGGGTTTTCTTTATGTAGCAACTTCAAACACGAAAAACTATCACTGTCTAATTCGGTGTTAAAATTGCAATGAAACGAATTGTATATCTCAAATTTCTTATAAATATATATTTATATAAAATGTTATAGGTATAGCTTATATAAATTTGTTGAATAGCTGTCGGTTATTTGCATCATTTCAGGTGTCAACTTGATTGACCAAACATCTCCAACTACATACAACAACATAAAAATACGAAAATATTTTTTTAATAGGGACATGAATGTGTGAAATATAAAATTTGGTTATAAAAGCTTTTATAGGCAAGAAAAAAAAAAAAATAAAAATAATAATAATGCTAAATGTATTGTATGTTTAAACTTCATTTACTATCAAGAAGTTAAGAAATACATATTTCTAAGTTCAGATTATTCGATGTAATTTGAAATAAAATATGTATATGCTAAAATCATGATACAATAAAAAGGTAGCAGCAACTGCCGTTTTTGGTAAGATAAGATGTCAAAATTTGACATAAATTCAATGCAATTGACAATTATGTTACCATCAGCTGGGCTGATAATGCTACCTTCTTATTGTATCATGGCTAAAATCAGTGCGTATGTCTGTTACATAACATTTGACATTTTAAAATGTTCATTTGGAATTATAGCGTCGTCATAACTCATTATAGCCATTATATTTTTATTTGATTTTGACGAAGAGTCTACGGATCGAGAACGTAGTTGAGAGCTATTTCGAACACAACTCAAAGGTGTCCGCCGTCCATTTTTCAATACGTTAGCATTTGCGTTGGACACTTTTAGTTTCGGAGTTGACGGTTGATTTTCGCAGTCTTCGTATATTTTCTGTCGTAGCTTCTGTTTTTGTCTTTTCTGTTGACCTTTCTTTATGCCCCTATTTCCAAGTTTAACACGATCCAATTGCTTATTTGTTGGTTTAAGCACACCTTCACATGTTTCTTCCAACGTGGACACCTCCACTGTTTTCAAAGACACCACACTGCAATTACTTTCATTCATGTTGAGCGTTAACGTCGACAAAATATTTTCAAGTGCAACATCTTCATTGGTTTCGTTTTCATCATCACTGAATATGATTGGAGTACGTTCTACACCAATGGATGGTGACCGGGGGTCGATTTTTTGTTGTATTGCAACAGGGGTTTGTGGTAACTGCTCAGTTGTTTGATTATCGGTTACCTCCATGTCAATATTGTCACAGTCATTCGTTTTTGCTGTTTGATAGTTGGGAACAACACTTGGCCCAACAAATAAATCTGCAAATGTGTCATCCAGATTAAGAGATCTTTCATTGGAATCCTCAAGTATTAATGGCGTTCGGTTGAGGCTGGGCGATCTGGGATCATTAATACTGTATGTAAATCCTTTCAGAAAGCGTTTGCGCAGAATATCAATTCTACCGTTTCCACCGGCACTCTCAGGCACAATCTCCAAAAAAATACAAGAATATGAAGTAACAACTAATAATTTTATTCCTACTAAAGCTTACCTCGAGGGGAGTCCTACAAAAATTCGGTGATCGTGGATCGATCAAATTAATGTCTTCAGAATTTTGTTTTGCTGGAGTAGAAAAGTCGCTTTCCATTTTTGTTTGCTTTCCTCCCATTATTGATATTTTTGTAATAACTAAATTAATTGATACAGCAATGCAATCAATTGGCGCGTCCTATCCGTTTGTTTTCAAACTTAAAAAATAGTAATGACAGAATAGATAGAGAAGTCGAGCCAATTGTATGTCGGCGCCGCGCCGCCTCTTACTTTTAAGTAGAGTTGTATAGTTCATGAAGGAACTAGTTCAATTAAACGATTCATTGAATAGAGCGTATGAACTAGATCAGTCGATATAGTTCATTATAATTCACTGAACTATAATCAGTCGGCGACGGTACGATCAACGAACGATTCACAATCTAGTTCAACATGTCGTTCACATATGCATAAAGTTACGCTGCCGTCAGTGTTAAGGGGTACTTTACACGGTATGTTTTTTACATATGAGTTGTCACTTCTGCCATACAAATTGTATATGCAAAGTGACAACTCATATGTAAAAAGCATATCGTGTAAAGTACCCATAAGTGATGACTTCGTAATGTGATGAGTTTGTTTACGTTTTGGATCAAAGTACAATGAATATCTGTTCGAACGTAAAGATTTCTTCTTCTGGATAGAAAAAATAAAAAGAAACACACACGCACAAAGCTTATTCGCATTGACAGTTTCTACACACACACAACATAATATTTTTGCTATTGTTTGTTTCTATTTGGTGTATGTATGCGTTTGATTGAACGATTATGATCCGAATGAATGAACTGGATAGTGAACTATGAACTAGATTACTGAACTAGTTCAGTTAAAAGAGCTGAACTATTGAACTAGATGTTTCAAATGAACTAGATTGTACAACTCTACTTTTAAGGGTTCAGCCGGCGCCGATTTAAAAATCGAGGCATGGTACAATAGCTTCGTTCCCGTACTTTTTAATAGTAAAACTCGTAAAAGAGAGAAAAATTGTTGTCACAAAAAAGTTTTTTCAAAAAGTTCGGGAACGGAAAAATGGGAAATACGTCAAAAAAAACTGGAACAAATGTCAAAGTCGGCGTATCAGCCAATCAGACGCCGGCAACCATGTTACAATTTTTTTACTCGGCCAAATTTGTCGTGTAAAAAGTTTTTAAAGAGAGCGTCATTCAGCGCCATTTTTGTTTAAAGAGAAGTGAACATTTTACAACTTTTTTGTGTACAGGAACGCTATTTCGAGTAAAATGTGTAAAAGTCGTAAAAATTGTAAAAACTTTATAGTTCTGAAACACTGGGTTTATTTTAAATCCGGCACAAATCCACCAAAAATACAGTGTTGTATTCGGTATTTGTGCGAAAAAATCCAACTCTACTCAAAAAGTACCAAAAGTTGCAACTGTTTTTGCAACAGAGTTTGACGTGTTTTACACGTTTACGATTGGTCGCATGAGATTTTATGGAGTTAACAAATCTAAAGTTATTTGAAAATCATAAAATTATTTATTTTTTTACATTAGACACTTTTTTAACAAAAAGTACGCTTGATACCTTGATACAAAAATGTATCCCTGTGTGTAAAATATACCAATATGAGCAAAGAGGGGACGACATCTCATGCGAGAAATTGTAAAAGTGTTAAACACGACTTTATTAGTTATTTTGTATGTATACGTAAACAAACATCAGCTGACAGTTTATATCCTCGAAAAGCTAAGTGTAACCAGCAAAGATTAACCCACTGGATCTATTAAATCCAGTGGGTTAACCTTCAATAGTGTAACCGGGGTATAAGAATACAGCTGATTGTCACTTCTACCTTGTATAAATATGCCTTGGGTTATATGTTACCATTCGATCTGCATTACAGTTTGTCAGTTAGAAAAGGAAGAAGACTCGAAGACCGAAAATGAAACAGAGATCTACAGATCGAAAAATGACCGAAAAATTAAACATCAAAATGCATGTGTGTGTATGCAAATGTGTTTGTGTTGTTCATTGATGTCCAAAAAAAAAAATCAGAGAAAATTGATGGGAGAGTAAAGTCCCTTTGTTAAACAACGGCTGACTTAGCTCTCATTTGAATTCGTTATTCTCTGTTGTTACGACAACGTGCATGCGTTCACATCAATGGTGTTGTTTTTTGACAAAAAACACGTCCGCAACGTAACTTGAGTATAGCTTTGTTCCTTTACTTTTTTAATGGTAAGGGTGGTAAAAGAGAAAAGTGTCAAAATTGCTCTTTCATTAACATTTTTACCACAAAAGTAAAGGAACGGAAAAATGGTAGGTCTGGCAGCAATGTCAAAAAGAAACATAAAAAATCAATTTTCGTCTTTTATTTCACAGTTTTTAATTTAGTCAGCGTTCGACTTTTTCTTCCATTTTCTTTTTCATTGTGAAATAATTGTCAAACAAAAGTCGAAAAATCAGTTCTGCCATTTTTTACCTGCAGAAATTTTGCTGGTAGCCTGTGGTAGAAGAGAAAGCCATTTTCGCTCTCTCTCCACTCTCACTCTCTTAAAAATTGCTTCCAGTTTTGTCACTTTTCGGGGTTAAGGAACGCTTTGCAGGTTAAAAATGGTAAGTAAAGGAACACAGCTTATAATTCTATTGGAGAAAAATTCTTCATTTACTACCAAAATCACACCAAATGGCACAATTACCCAGGTAGTGGCATCGTAAAATTTTGAATATGTTATGTCAAAACTTTCTTTATGTTGTTGGGGAAATTACAACAAAAATAATTTTTTATAAAGGGATTTGACTTTTCATATTCGATCAGCTGGTGTGATACCACTACCTGGTAGTTCTGCCATGACCAAAATGGAACATCATGGTACAAATACACA
Organism: Musca autumnalis; assembly: GCF_047663935.1. Classification (NCBI taxonomy): domain Eukaryota; kingdom Metazoa; phylum Arthropoda; class Insecta; order Diptera; family Muscidae; genus Musca; species Musca autumnalis. The sequence goes on along the minus strand of NW_027411755.1, from coordinate 767,149 downwards.
GGTAGCCGCATCGGCAATTGTTGGCAACATAAGATGTCAAAATTTGACATCTATTCAATGCAATTGACACATAATGTTACCATCAGCTGGCATGATAATGCTACCTGTATTATTGTACCATGTGGAACATGGAACAACACAACGGTTGATCACACGGCTTGATTTGTTTGTTGTCATATCTTTTGACCTAAAAAATCGATTTTCATCGATTACGATGTTATCGTTGTAAGAGTAAACAATCGACTTTAGATCCCTATAGAGTAACGTTTACGAGGGACATTTTTTACAGAACTAATTGAAATCAAAAAGCAAATAATTCTATTAAATTAGGCTTCATTCATATTTAAAATAATAATTCCTTCGTGATTCATTAAGAATATGTAATCGTCGTTTTATGCTTATTCGTGTTTAGATGTTGACTTTCAAGTGGTATATGATTGAAAGGAAATGAAAACAATAAATTTAAAAACATAGTGAACTGTTAACAATTAAAAATTAATTAAACAGTTTGATAGATAATTGATAAACTTTTCATGAATAGCAAAGTGAAGTTGTGCTGGAAAAAAGATTTGCCATTGTTGTTTCCGGTGGTGTTGTTCACCAGTTTTTTAGTTTTGGCGCGAGTGGATATGCAAGTTTATTGAAGTTGGTAATATGCAATCATTCGAATACATTTCGAAATTAGAGAAGATAAACAACAAATACAGAGAAGTGGAAATCTATTCAAAGGTCAGCTGTCCTAATAAATAGTATACGAGAGAAGTTAAGGTAAGAATAAACAACAAAATGTATGTCATAGGCTGAGGTTATACAGCTAGTGTGTTCAAAACCCCGGGTTTTTTCTATCTGTGATTACTAGCATTAAGGAAAATTGTGATATTTACATATTTATTTTAGATTATATTTGCATTTATTATTAGTTTAATTGTTGTGTATTTTATCAACCTTCATTTTGACGATATATAAATGTAAAATTTGACGAAAGATTATATATTCAATAAAACACGTATCCCTGAAGATGTTGGAAAATACCAACGAAACGTAGGATAAAAAAATGGAATAAATAATCTTTATTTTCATTGAACAAAAAAATGACCTTTTAGCCCATTAGGACAAAGTCTTAAACATAGAAATAAAAAAATCGAAGGTCGAATTATAAAAAAAACCTTTTCACAAAACGGTTTTTGGTTAACTACAGTTTTGGAACAACTCTAGTTTAGTAAAAACTCTCCGATTTTTTTGAAATTTTTTCCAGAGGTAGATATTGTTGCGCTGGTCACGGAAATGTATAATTTTCTTGGGGGACGGACCCGGTTACCCGAATATTGGACCCGAAAGTCCGGGTACAAAACCCGGGTTGGACCCGGCTCTACTGAACCGATTGCTACAAAATGTGTATCATTGGAAAGCTTATGGAAATACCTACCTATCTCTGGAAGAGAAGGTATCACAACATATAGCACCATTTTGGAAAGGTTAAAGTGGGAGCTATAATCTGACATACATTAAGCGGGCACCCACCCATAATGGGCTCATTTTCGACTTTTTGAGGGTTTTATGGAAAAATCCGGGTCCAAAAATCAGTTTTTGGGTTATATCACCTGACCACCTGAAAATAACCCCATCATATGACCACTTGTTGGATAGGTATTTCCGGGTCCAACCCGGGTTTTGTAACCGGACTTTCGGGTCCAATAACCGGGTAACCGGATCCGTCCCCCAAGAAAATTATACATTTCCGTGATCAGCGCAACAATATCTACCTCTGGTAAAAATTTCAAGAAAATCGGAGAGTTTTTACTAATCTAGAGTTAAGCCCAAAAATTTAAACCGCCATCAACATCCGCATCAGGTTTGGGATACAAAAGAAAAGTATTGACCAATGATCCAAGATCAAACAACCAAAGTACTCATATGCATGTATAGCATTGATACAACATGTGTCGTTGTTGAAAAAATACTGGGCAGTACATGGAGTGTCGGAAGTGGGTGAAGCCCACTATCAATGCCATAAATATGTATGTATCACAAAAATGTGTGCCACCGTGGTGCAATGGTATGCACGCCCGCCTTGCACGCAGAAGGTCAGTGGTTCGATTCCCCGGCCAGGCAACATCAAACATTTTTCAACGGTGGCAAAATACCCCTCAGTAATGTTGGCGACATTTCCTGAGTATTTCAGCCTTGAAAAACTTCTCTACAAGTGGTGTCTTAAGGCACGCCGTTCGGACTCGGCGATAAACAGTAGGTCCCATATCATTGAGCTTAATATGAATCGGGATGCACTCATTGATATGAGAGAAGTCTCCCTTGTGCCGTATGGGATGTTGTGGAACAATGTTTTTTGTTTTGTTATCACAAAAATGTACACATAACCCAGAAAGTCTGCGTTCACCTTACTACTTTTCAAAAACGATGCTAAAACTTCGTTCACATTGTATGTTGCAATAATAACGTTAGTTTTTTGATTTTTTTTGCAGTTTTCTCCCATTTTTAATTAATATTGTCACAACTGGTAATTCTTTGAGGCCGTTTGCACACTTAACTTAAAGAAGTAAGTTATTTCAAGAATGGAAAACAAGGGCAATGAAATTGGCATCGATAAAAGGAAAATTCTAGGTAAATAATGGAAAAAAGCTAACGAAATATGGCGAAACTGTAGGTACAACATATTAGTCTATACATAGAGTGCTAATTAACTATAAACAAATCGGAATTTTTGAAGTCAAAGCCCCGATCTGGACCGTCAAAGCTCAGTTTTGGACGGTCAAAAATATTATCAGAACGGGAGGAGCTTAACATAACTAATATAGTTAAAACAAACAGTCCGATAATTACTTCGAAAATTGTTGAAAATGTGAAAATGGCATCCAAAAAAAGTATTTGTGCACAAACCGCCAGAAAAATACTGCATAAAGCTGGATATCACGGTAGAGTCGCACGGCGAAAGCCGTACATATCACTAGTGAACAGTCAGAAGCTTATTCAATTTGCTAATGAATACATAAACAAGCCTCCAGTATTCGGGAATCATGTCATATTTTTGGACGAAAGCATGTTCTATATGTTTGCAATGAAAGGACTTCAAACTGTTTGGAGAAAGCTCGAACAGAGCTTGAAAAACAAAATCTTGTTTTACACTGTAAAAAATGGCGATGGTGTTGTTTTGGTTTGGGGGTGTGTAGCATCTTCTGGAGTGGGCCTACTTGTATTTATTGAATCGACAATGGACAAGTATGGTTACCTAAACATCATGAAGCGCAATTTGAACCAAAATGCAGAAGAACTACGAAATTTTGGTTGCAACAACATAACGTTTCAAAGCATACTGCTGAGATTGTAAGGTTTTGGCTCCTATATAATGCCCAGATCTGGGTTTTGGCGTAAAAATTCCGGTTTGTTCATACTTAATTATCACTCCATATATAGAGAAATATGTTCTACCCACAGTTTTGCCAATATTTCGATAGCTTTTTCCATAATTTACCTAGAATTTTCCTTTTATCGATGCCAATTTCTTTGCCGTTGTTTTCCATTCTTGAAATAACTTACTTTTTTAAGTTAAGTGTGCAAACGACCTCACAGAATGACCAGTTGTGACAATATTGCTTAAAAATGGAAGAAAACTTCAAAAAAATTCAAAAAACTAACCGTATTATTTAAACATACAAAGTGAACGCAGACTTTTTGGGGCTCTGATTTAGCAGTTGTAACACTTTTTTACCGTTATCTTCGTAATAATAATATATTTTCTGGAATTTTTCTTTTTATTCTGGTACTAAAGAGTGCCAATAACATATTTATGAAAGAAAAACTGATCTCATTTACCTATTTATTAAAGTTTTAGCATCATTTTTGGAAAGTAGTAAGGTGAACGCAGACTTTCTTGGCTATGTGTTCATCTCATTTGTATATTTTATTAATAAAAGTAAAATAGAATCAGTCTGCCTAGCCGAGCTCAGCCAATTACAATCAAAATAACAGTAATAAACTTTAATGTACCCCAAACATGTCCAACACTACCGAATCAAATAAAATCATCTTTATACCCTACACCACTATGTGGTAAGGGGTATTATGTGTTAGTGCATTTGTATGTAACATACAAAAGGAAGCGAGATAGACCCATAGTTCCTTCTAGGGATATACATAGAATCATTTTCTGAGTCGATTTATGCATGTCCGTCCGTCCGTCCGTCCGTTCGCAACATACAGATCGCATTTGTTGACCGATTTCGCTGAAAATTGGGGAATACCATTTTTTTAGCCGTCGGAAGATCAAGTTCGAAGATGGGATATATCGGTCCACGTTTTGGTATAGCCCCCATATAACGGTACCCCCCGATTTACGGTATTTTGACGTTTTCAGCTACATTTTCAGACCGATTTGGCTATAATTTGACATTTAGGGTTCTTAAGTGTCAATAAACATATATAACAAAACTTGTGGGCATAGGTCCACGTTTTGGTATAGCCCCCATATAACGGCACCCCCCGATTTGCGGTATTTTGACGTTTTTAGCTACATTTTCAGACCGATTTAGCTATAACTTGACATTTAGGGTTCTTAAGTATCAATAAACTTATATAACAAAAGTTGTGGACATAGGTCCACGTTTTGGTATAGCCCCCATATAACGGTACCCTCCGATTTGCGGTATGTTGACGTTTTTAGCTACATTTTCAGGCCGATGTAGCTATAATTTGACATTTAGGGTTCTTAAATGTCAATAAACTTATATAACAAAAGTTTTGGACATAGGTCCACGTTTCGGTATAGCCCCCATATAACGGTACCCCCCGATTTACGGTATTTTGACAGTTTTAGCTACATTTTCAGACCGATTTAGCTATATTTTGACACTTAGGGTTCTTAAGTGTCATTAAACTTATATAACAAAACTTGTAGACATAGGTCCACGTTTTGGTATAGCCCCCATATAACGGTACGTCCGATTTGCGGTGTTTTGACGTTTGTAGCTACATTTTCAGACCGATATAGCTATAATTTGACATTTAAAGTTCTTAAATGTCAATAAACTTATATGACAAAACTTGTGGACATAGGTCCACGTTTTGGTATAGCCCCCATATAACGGTCCATTAAAGTTCATACTTTCGTATAGCCCAGATACCTCCGAACTAGCTGTTAATGACATTTGAAGTTCCCACGTTATGTACCGATTTTCGATATTTTGAAGATTCTATCTAAATTTTTTAACCGAATTAGGAGTTATTTGACATTAAAGGCTCCCATCAAAAACTGTCAACATAGGCCCATGTTTTATTATAACCCCTGTATAACAGTACCTCCCAATTTCTAGCCCACCAAAAATTGTCAACATACATAGTTAGATATAGGCACCATAAAAAAGGGCCTCCCGAATGAAGCATAAATTTTACATTTGAGGTTCCCAATGGCCGCGAAATTGCTCCACTAAAAATTGTCAAGATAGGTCCACGGTTCGGTATAGTCCCCATATTACGATACCCGATTTAAGGTGTTTTAGGGATCTTAGCCACATTTTTTGCTTGAACTAGCTGAAATTTTACATATGTGGTTCCCAGTGGCCACGAAATTTCGCCACTTAAAATTGTTAAGATAGGTCCATGTTTTTTTGTAGCCCCCATATAGGTACCGTTATATACCGATTTTAGGTATTTTAACGATTTTCTCCAAATATGGCTCCAATTTGCCATTTGGAGTTTAATAAGTTCAAAAAGTTTACTTTAATGTTTGTTTTGGGTTATTAAAAAACTTCTCCACCAAGAATTATGGACATACATATGTCCACGTTTTGATATAGCCCCGAATTTTGGTATATCTTCCATATTAATTAAAAACTAATTATTCTATTTTTACATATTTCGACTGGTGTAGGGTATTACATAGTCGGCCCCGCCCGACTTTGGTCTTTTCCTACTGGTTTTTATTTAATTAAGAAACAGCATTTTAGTTGGTGACAGTAGAGGTCTTCGAATCCTTTTTGATTTCTATAAGTCGCGCTCCACACTATGGAGATTTCAATGAAACAATTTAATGAAATTAGGCGTTCTTAGATCGAGTCCAATACTAAATTAATTTTATGAAATTGCTGTAGTGTGAACCGGGACTAAATAAATTACAAACATATGTATATCGACACAACGAATACCTCTTAGAAAGAGCAGACTACAAAAATACCATTTTATTTTCGGAACTTTCGGCCCAATATCCAAGGTAGTATGAACCTATCATAAGAACTACCTGAGATAGTAATTTAAAAACTATCTAAGAATTGCATATACTGCAAATGTGTAGAATCACGAGTTCGCAGATCCTTAGCCGATTAGCATTTTGAGTGCAGATAAAGCCTAATGATCAGCGAAGAGCAATGCACATAAGTGATACATATTCCAACATTTCGGCTGCCCGCTTTTATGTTACATTTACATCGAATTCTTGAAAATGATTTATTCTTCTTTATCATTTTTATCCGTAATAGGTAGAACTTTAACATCCTGTTTCTGTATGAGTTCCTTGAAACAAAATATGTGCCGAATGACTCATTGGTATCATATGACATCCAAAAATAAAAAAACACGTGCCTTTTTATTGTGACTATTTCCGGCTTCAATTTATTATGCAAGTTTGAGGTAGAGCTGATGAACGAATTCTTGAAGAATCCATGCAATGTCGAATGTTATGGGTTGTCTGATGATTACCATCATACCCTATGAATGACGATATGATGGTAATTATCAGGGCAAAGAATGATACAATAGCTTTGACTTTATACCAGAGCTCCGAAAACTCTCTCGAATTCCACTCGCGAGTGAAACTCTTCTCGAATTCGAACAAGTTGAGTGGGGCAACTTGCATCCTTTCCCCACCAAAGAAAAACTTACCTCACCCCCAAATAAATTTGCCCCACCCCCACCAAAAAATTGCACCTAAAACCCTCCCCACTCTTCACTCGCGAGTAAATCGGAGCTCTTCTTTATACACGATATTAGGCCTGTCTGGCTACACAAACATTTGTAACAAATTGTACAAGTTGTTATAAGATCTGTCTGGTTACCCTAAAACTTGTAACAATTTGTACCAATTGTTGCTGGAAGTCTGTTAACACAAAAAGCTAGCAAAAGAGAGCGAATGGAGAGAGATATTTTGACAGTTCTTTTACTGAGAGTTTGCAAATTCTTGCTGGACAAATTTCACCTAGCAAGCACTTGTAACTCTTCTTCTTCCTGAAACAATCAATCAGCTGTTTTTAATTATTCGGTGATTTATGCTTGTGAAAATTAAAAATAATTTTATTGTGGAAATAGCAAGCCTAATTGCATTGTTTTTTTTTTCAGAGAACACAGTTGCAGTGTAGAAAAATTCCGTTTTTGCATCATTTTCTATTTTATTTTAAATAGAATTAACATTTTTGCTTCCTTTTTTCCTTTATTGGCAGACAAATTGTTCTGTTTTGGCAGGTCAGCTGATTGCTTGCTGGTTTTTGCTGGGAAGGTGTCTGTTTACTTTTTACAATTTTCTAGCGAAAGAGAATAAAAGCGCCTTACTCTCTGAGAAAGTCCTTGTTGGACAATTCTTGCTGCGATTCGCAGCCAGATTCGCAGGGATGCCAGATAAGTTTGGTCGAAAATCGGCACTTTTCGGGTGCCAAAATCGGCAAAATAAGTTTGGTCGAAAATCGGCACTTTTCGGGTGCCAAAATCGGCAAAATCGGCAAAAAATTTTCAAAATCGGCAAAATCGGCAAAAAATTTTCAAAATCGGCAAAAAATCGGCAAATTAAAAAACATTTATTTCAGTTCAAATTATCGCTTTATTTAATAAGCATAGGTTTAAAAAATAACATTTTAAGTACAACAAAACAATTAACAATTCATAAAACAAGGCAACAATTCAAAATATGTATGAATATAAATGGTTTTACCATATACATATGAAGTATATATTTATAAGTACTTGAGATCAATATATTTTCAATTCAGTCAAGCTAAACAAAACTTATACAAATATTATCTTAAAAGGTTAACTAATAAGGTGATCGTTTGAGTACTGCAAATTTGAAATATTGATTTACAATTAAATTCAATTTCATTCATAAATATTTGAATTAAAGTTTCGTAACAAATCATTTTTAATGACAACATCATAACAGTTGGACTTATTTAATTTTAAGAAGTCTTTAGTAAAGAGAATTCCTTCCATCAATTCCCTAGCTAATCGATTTCGACACTTGTTTTTATTTAAATTCACTTGGCTAAAAACTCTTTCCACATTTGCTGAAGAATGTGGCAAGACTAAAATATGTTTAATAAATTTGGACAAAATAGGAAATAATGGTTCAGAATTTGCACATCTTAATTCACATACTGTTTTCCAAAACTCTAGCAACTCTACTTTTTTACCTTGAAACAAATTTTGGAAATTTAAACGTGAAAGTTCGCGTAATTCTGAGTCCAAGTCTTGCTTTTCCTTTATGTTTATAAAGCATTCGTATTCCTTTATAATGTCGAAAAATGAATCTTCTGCGCCATTTATTATAAAATTTGGATTTATGGAAGCTAGGCACTTAAATTTGCTTTCAAAATCAAACCTCTTTAAAATCTGATCACAAAGTTCAATGTAAAAGTTTGTGCAGTTTTTAATTATTTCCACTAAATCACTTTTCGGCAATTTCGTTTTTTGAAAAATTTCCTTGACGTATATACCCAAGTACACGTTTTGGTAATCAAGGAAATTCAAACTGTTTTTATAATCTGTTAAAAAAATTTTATCATTATTAATCATACTACTCTTGACGAAATTACTCATAATGAGTTTAAGTAATCTTTCCATTTCCATGTACAGAATATGTATTTCAGTAGATTCACTTTGAAACATTTTATTTTTGTTGTTTAAAATAGGTAAAATATACTTTAAAAATGATAAATAAATCTCATTGGTTTCGTTTAAATTTTCCAGAATGTGTTCTGCTGTTTCAATATGATCAATGTTTACTGCAAATGAAAAATAAATTTTTAATGGTTCGTATAACTCTAACAGTCGTACTACAACTGCCTCTATTGACAACCACCGAGTTTGCGAAGGATGTAATATTTTTTTTGGATTAATTTCGAGTAACTTTTGTATATCATTAAATTCATGTGTTCTTTTTGGGCTGTTAGATAAATAGTTATAAACATTTCTTGTCAAGGTTTCAATAGCTGAAGGTAATTTGAGACAAGCAAATGATGAACATAAAGCCAATGAATGGCAAACGCATTTCATGATGAACAGATGGGGAATATCATTTTTTAAAAGCTGAGCTACAGAATGGTTCTTCCCTGTCATGACTGAGGCCCCATCGGCTGCAAATCCAATTAAATTCTTTTTATAATCAACTCCATTTTCTTGGAAATGATTAACAATTAAGCCATATAAAGTTTCTGCATCGCACTTACTAACTGGGAGCAATCCAAAAAACAAATCTTTAATTTCAAAATCAATAAATACTCTAACCACCATGCACATTGACTTGATGTTTGCTACATCTTTTGACTCATCGACGCATAGTGAGAAAGGGTTGCTCTTTAACAATTCGCACACAGAAGTAAGTTGACGACTTCCAACAAGATTTGTAACAATGGAATTAGCTTTTGTTCTTCCCATTGACATATTAGAGGCTACATTGGAGTCTGGGAATATATTTTGGCATACCTTTGTCAAGTGCTCAGCTACTGCGAAAGGTAAGTTGTGTTCAACTATGAATAGCGCCAACTTTATCTCAGCTTTTTTTGATAAAAAGGTTTCCTCCACATATATTTGGTCGATTTTTGGTTGTTTGTAAATAATTGCTTTAGATGACTCCAAATGTTTTGCGGTTTTCGAGTGTGCGATCAAATCTGTCTTTCCAGATGAAGCTTTTAAACTTGAGTTGCAAATTTTGCAATAAAAATTATTGCCTCTTATTTCAGCCCACGATTTTACCAGTGGATCATGAATCCAATCTTCCTTTACCCTTCTCCTTTTCTTAGCTTCTATCTGAAATATGGAACAAAATTGAAGCTCCTTTGTTAAAAACTAAAATTTACTTTAAATTCTTACCGATGTGCTGCTTGCTTCCTCGTCTTCTTTATTTCCCCCTTGCATTCCAGTACTAGTACTTTCTGCCAAAAAACCAAAACAAATGTTATTGATATGTCCCATTTTATTTAAGTATGCATGAACTTACGACTTCTTTTCAAAAATTTATCCATTTTCCTCCGTAAAATATACACAAAACCTTGTTATATTTATTTTTCAAAGGCTGTGAAATCAACAATTGTATCAACATCGAAGCACGAAAACGTATAAATAAACTACACGCATTCTCTGTTTACTTTCTTTAACAATGAGTGGTTTAACAATGAGAATGAGAAATCACGAAATATGTTGAGAACAATAGATAAAATAGATAATAAAATAGATAAAATCTATGCATCTATCTCTCTTACTCATTAAGACTTTATAGATTTATGTATAGTTGTCTTTGTTATTGTACCAAATCACCAAATCAGTGCTAGCAACCACAATTTTCGTACAAAACGCAAATTTTATGTGAACAAGTTGCCTTAAGCAAAAATCGGCATTTTAGGGGTAAAAATCGGCAAATCGGCATTTCTATTTTTTTTTACTAAAAATCGGCAAAATGCCGATAAATCGGCAAATCTGGCATCCCTGGCTGCGAAAGTAACCAGACAGACTTATTACTGAAGAAAATTTGTTCAGAAAAATTTTGGAATTAAAAAAGAAACGCCAACTACGTATTTAAAGCCCGTGGAAAATTCAACAAAATAAATTATGAACACATTTTTTTCTAATCGAACATTGGTGGCGTCGTTTTCAATTGGGATAGCTAATACAATTTTGTGTGTTCAAAATAGTCTGGCTTAATCCCATTGTTGTTGTTTTATTATTTTTGTGTTAGGTTGCCAAAGAAAAACTTCTCATTGAAGTTTTTTCTTTGTTCACCTTTATACTTCGAGGTGACGATTGATGTTTGGGTATAAAAAGTTTCTAGTTGAAGAAGTTATTGAAAAATAACTTCGGTGGGGAATATCCACAAACAAGAAACAAGGGAACTGATGAGATCCAGTGGCGTGGATCGAAACTAGTCTTCCTTGCCTTACCCCTTGGCGAACAATGCCAACCTTTTTCCACTAATAAATTAGCTTGTTTTAAAATAATAAAACAACAACAATGGGATTAAGCCAGACTATTTTGAAAAAACACATTTTTTTCTCTAATAATGCCAAAAACAATACATTACTAAGCATCAGTCTGATGGTCTGATATTTCTTCGTAGACGAATTAAATAAAAAAAACTAAAACGCTATCTTGGTTTTCAGTATTCAGAGAGAAGTCTACAGCACACCACTTTCTGTTGGATCGAACCTTATCGCACTTACATATGTAAATACATATATTGGCAGTATTTCGATTCACTCCATTTGTAGGCCCCAAAAGAGAAATAAAACTACAAGTTTTGTTTTTACATTTAATTCATAAATTCAATATTTTTTATTATTAAATCGTGTTCTATGTGTACCTTATGGAGTTTCGTACTTTTTATTTAATTCTAATTAAATATTTGACAAATATCGACCATTTATTTAGCCGTTCTATGGCCCAATAGTTGTGTTCACAGTTAAAATCGAAATTGTGTTTTTAAAATATTTTTGTTGTTGTTTTTTCGTTTTGTTTTGAATGCAAATTTACATTAGAGGACTTAAAAAAATTAATAACTTTTGCGGCATATTTTCAATATTATTTTGATTACATAATTGGATGAGTAATTTATTATGTGTATATGTATGCGGTTGTTGTGTTTTTAAATACTATATTTATATTAAAATCTAGAAGATGTTCATTTTATTTGCTGCTTCTGAGGCAAATGGACAGCGGCGGCGTTTTACAAAAATGCCTGACTGTCGTTTTGATAATTATAATTGAGATTTTATTTTTATTTTTTAATTACTATTCGCAAACGTTCGTTTATAACAAATTAGTTATTGATTATTTTGAAATAAAAACATAAAATATAATTAAGAGAAAAAAAAAAACGAAAACAAAATGTCATTTTCAATGAAAAAGAAGACCACTTAAAACATTTCGATTGGGGTTATGACAATGTGTGTTGTTGTTGTTTGGTAGAGTTGATAATTTCTAAATCGCCCTGTATCGTTCTCAGGTTTTTGTAATTTCTACCTTAGAGATTTCTCCGTTGATCGAAATTTACATTATTATGAACTTTGATGTAACGATGTGGACAACTTAAAAACACCCGACGATTGTTTCAATCGAAAATGGGTGGGTTATTAATAACTTGTGATTAAGGGGGAAGTATAACGGATTTGCTGGGTGGTTGTTCATATCGACTCTATTGTTTGATACTATGTGTTGTTATCGTTTGTATGGTATTTACGGATTTTGTTTTTCTATATATTGTTGTATATTTTAATTAGCATGTATTCGTATTTGGGTTTACGGGGATATTTTTATGTGGTAACTGCAATTTGAAAATGAATTCGGATTTTACTTTGACTAGCGAAGAGGCTCTGGAGTAGGATTTTCTAAAGTTTTATGTTATTGTTTGTTTGTTTTGTTTTTGTTTGCATCTTTAATATTGACTATTTCTTGTATTGTAGTTAATTGAGGGTGATAGAGAGAGAAATACAATATATGTTTTATTTTCATATTTGGCTATTTTTGTTTTATTTCTATTTGGTTAGGTTGCATTTACGTGGTAATAGGAACCATCCTGTCACTTGCACCCCACTCCACTGCCAACTGCGACAGGGTTCTTATGAAACTATATATCCTTGCTTGAAACGGAAGATGCAATTGTCTGAATAGAAGTGTTTTAAGATCGTTTTTTATTTACTGGTTGAAGCTGCTTTGTTTCCGACATGGTGCCAGCTATTGCCATCATTTCATTTCATGTGCAAAGCCCAGATTTGCTCCATCCAGTTGGATAGAACCCACACTTACTGCTGCTGCACCAGCAGTTGCTCGACTTGGTCAGCTGTGCGCAATAGAAAAGCGGCACTTTCTCTGTAGGCTGAGATCACTTGTCGTGCTGCGGTTATTTCATTGGGACTCAATTTGTGGGGTAGCAATGGCGGTCGCACGGCGTTTGCATCAATGGTGTTGTTGATATTTAAACCTGCCTGTTGCTGTTGTTGCTCTTGCTGTTGTTGTTGTTGCTGCTGCTGTTGTTGTTGTTGCTGTACCTGTTGAAGCTGTTGCAACTGATGGGTGGCTGATGCCAAAACGCTATTTGTATTTGTTGCATTGCCGTTGTTTAGATTCGTATTCACATTAAGCTGATTCAGTGTGGCCAAGTTGTTGATGTTGTTGGTATTGTTATTGTTGTTGGCTTGGTTGCTGGCATTGACGGGTGTGCTTGGTGTGATGGAGGTGATGGCAGAGGAGCAGGAAGGTTTCATTGACAAATCTGTGGGAGTGACTAAAAAAAACAAAGAAATGAAAACAAAATGTTATTCTTCTTCGAAACTGTTTACTTTCACCATTTGATATCTTTGGATTGAGGTAGAAAAATGTAACATTTTCATCTGAAAATGTCACTCATACTCACCATTTCCTAACGAAGTGACACCTGGGAAATATGTTGGATATGTTTGCGTTCGCCCAGCAACAGCAGCAGCTGCTGCCGCCGCAAATGGAGAAGCTGATGTTGGTGATGTAAAATCCGTTGGTCGGTACAGAGGACTTGTAGCCGTGAGGCCAGTTAGTCCCGCTGAGGCATTGTTAGGTGCTGTGTTGCCATTAGCTAAGGCAGTAGCCAGTGGCTTTATGTCCATACCGGTTACACTGGCATTCGAACTTAAAGCTAAAGGAGAACTGCGAGCTGAGCTCATACCGCCACTACCGGCGCTAGATGATGCTACCACTGCAGCAGCTGCGGCAGATACTGCAGCTGCTGGTGTGAGAGACAATGGTTCGGCGGCATCTGAATTAGGTGTGGAACGAGCGAACCCAGTGCAGGTTGCAAACGGTAGGGCGGCGGAGTTGGCGGCATTGGAACCATCATTAGCGGAGGCTGTCGTAACATTGGACGAAGTACTTCCCCCTCCAACGGAAACGGCGGAACTTGTGGTTGCTGCAACAGCAGCCGCAGCAGCTGCAGCGGCAGCAGCAGCGGCGGCTACCGCTGATCCAGGAGCCGGTATAGCGTGTGTGATGGGTTCCAACCCAATGCGCATGCGTTTGGCATTTAGAGATTCATTTTCGCAAGCAATTGCTAATATTTGTTCTGCCTGCACAGATGTTAAGTGGGCTGGTGTAGGCCGGGTCTGAAATGGAGAATATATTCATATGCTGGTATTATAGGGGTTTGTTTTTTTTGTATTCTCCACATACCGTATTTTCCCAACCATCTCTAGTCTTCTTGTTGCGTCGGCATGACTTCAAATAGGTACGAATACGTTTTCGGGAGCGATCACTAAATTCGGGAAACTGTCTAGCACAGGAATCGATGATTGCTTGGATTTTTTCCTTTGGTTGCTTTGAAATCGGCACAATTCTATCCAAATTTTCGTCAACGAAGAGACGAACAAACATCTGAACAAAACGGATAGAAAGACAAATGATCATCAGTATTATAAAAAAACCGTTCCAGGGTACACTTACATTAAATGCTTTCAATCGTTCTGGATCGTGTGAATGTGCCAACTTTTCATCGATTTTGTCATCTGAGTCGTCTTCAGAACCTTCATCTTCTTCTTTTTGTCCGGAGGAATTAGTTTCATCCTGCGCTTCCATCGGCGACGGATTTCCTTCTCGTGGCACTGGAGATAAGGATGCATCAAGTTTGTTACCTGAAGCCGCGGCAGCATTTTGGGCCAATGCACTTTGATATTGAGCCCATAGTCCACCGACAATACTTAAGTCTGGACCTTCAGCACCATTTCTAGCCGCATTCGAATTTTGATAGTTCCATGCCAGAAGCATTAACTTCAATTTATCGGCATCTTTCATAATGCCAGCATATGGATCGGCTTCTGTATTGTTCTCAGAAGAGTTTGTGGCATCAGTAGTAGCAGTTGGGGGAGCAGCTTCCTAGAAGCAGAAGAAATAAAAAACCACAGTTGATACTTTTGTTAAAAATAATTGAATTTTTTCTTATTTTGTGTTTAAAAACCACAAGAATGGAAATCCGCATAATTATTTATAATTTTGTATTTTTTTTTTCAAAATCAGCGAACCTAATGTGACGCACGCTACGTGATGCACGCTACATTTTTTCCAGTATATAGTAAATAAAAACCAGTGTATTTATTTTAACGAAACAATGTATATTTCTTGTAAATAACGTTATTTAAGTCATATTTTTATGTTCATAAATAAGTTTATCAATGCTTATATGTTTATAAATAAATTTTATGTTTTAATGAATCTGACGTTAGTGCGATTTCGAGCACATTTTTGTTATATGACGAAAAATAATGTTTGCTTTTAATTCCGGGAACGCTCTTAACGTTAGCCCGTCTCTCCGAAAGAATTCCAGCTGATTTTTGTATATAAGACCTCAAGCTCGAACAAAAATGTGTATTTATTAAGAAATTGGAAAGGTCGATAAAATCAAGAAACATTCACTACTGCTTACATATAAAATGAAAATACCCTTTGTATTCATTTTTGCCAATTTAAAAAAATCATGGGCATTATTAAGAACAATATTCTGAGCTTTTACCATTTTCCAAATGTTTTTCTTTACGACAGCTCCGATTCCGTCTACTGCACCCTTTCCGTGAGCAGTTGCAAAAAATTCCACTCAAATTTTTCTTTGAAAAAGGGTATACTACTTAAAATGAATTTGTTTTTAAATTGACTTGCACATCCATCAGAAAATAAATATAACTTTGAAATATCATTTCAGTTTTTAAGTTTCTTAACAATTAACTGAACTCAAATCGTGACGAAAACAGAATAAAACAAAAATAGAATACCAGAGAAAGTGAAAACAGAATTAAAAGGCAATTTTTTTTTTATTTTTTGGGAGAACTCAAATCGTGACGAACGCTACAGAAATTAATGCACTGTATTTTTTTTATTATTGTAATTTTTTTTTTCTATTTCCTTAAAAGCAGGATATTAATTTAATTTAAATTTATAGATGAATTTAAAAAAAAGAAATTTCTGCCCACATTATAAAAAAACATAATTTTTCGTGACGAACGCTACACCACTTGGATCTGTCTTTTTCCAAAATAGTAAAAGATAATAATAATGATAGAAAAAAAGTTTTTAACATATTTCTAAAATTAGATATCCAGTCTAATCTTCTGTGAGAAAATAAATTAATTTGGATAAAATAAAAAAAATTTTGGCTGGTAGACTGTTTCTGGGATTTGCCCATATGGCAAATGAATCATAATCATAATTTTGAATAAACATACAATATAACTACTTTTATTTTCTGCACGCTAGATCTGCATTTTTCCAACTCTACAACGCACAGTGCACATTGGTCCCAACCTGCGACAAAAATCGAAAAATCGATATCAGCAAATCTCTGCGACAATTCAGCAAATTGTCTCTAAACATATCATAATTTAATATTCCAGCACTGTTTTTGTAATTTATAACGGTATTTAACAAAACAAAACAGAAGAAGTTGACATTTACGAATGATCTCTTAAGAACTTTAAAAACATCCGTAAGGTTGTGACTTCTTACAAGCCAAGTAACTCAAAATTGAAAGGATAAAATTATTTTTTTCGGAATGGAGGTTTTAGTACAAGGTTTTCTAATTACTTTTACATAAAAATTTGTACACATTATTCCCATAAAATGTGCTAGAGATCAAATTTTTTATAATACTTTTTTGTGGATTTGTTTTTCCAGGTCCAAAAAATTGAAGTTCAGTTTTACTAACTTCGACATCCTTCGCCACTCTCCAAATTTTTTGAAGAATGTCCGAAATAGTGTCAAGTTTGCAAAAAAATTGGTTCCAGCTGCATATATTTGCATTTCCGTGTGTGGCATTAAAAATACTGACGATGCCTCTGGTCGTTTCAGTGAATATGCCGTATTACTGTAAGAAACTGAGAATTCTTCTTTGTTTTGTGTTTTAATTGTTTGTTTTGTTTTGGGATCTACTTATGAGTGTATTTTTTTACTTTATATATTTTTGATATATGTATGATGCTACATATAATATGAAAAACATAAAAATGTAAAGTTCGGTCGCACCGAACTTTATTATATCCCCTACCATGGTATATTCTGACCTCAAATGGAATAATTTGTTTCCTTTCCTGTCCAAGATACCAGTCGGAGACGTTTTTTGACCACTAAGAACTCCAAATAGCAAATTACAACCAATTCGAACCGAAAATGTAGATAAAAACCTCAAAATAACAGAAATAGGGAGGTATGTACCGTAATATGAGGGCTATACCGAAACCTGGAAGATTGAGAACTCCAAATGGCAAATTACAACCAATTCGGGCCGAAAATGTTAATAAAATCTTCAAAATACCTGAAATCGGGAGGTACCGTAATATGAGAGTTATACCGAAACCTGGACCTAAGACCACCATTTTTTGCGCAAATGTAGATAAAAGCTTCAAAATACCTGAAATCGGGTGGTACCGCTACATGGGGGCTATAGGAAAAAAGGACCCATATTGATGATTTTTTGGCTAAAGTATTTTTTACTTATTTTTAGCATATACTGAAAAAATCAGATCGATCCGACGAGTATAAATATTTTTGTCGCGCCTTCCCATACAAGTGGGACCACTGTGCAGTGGTGCCGGTGCCGCTTCCTTGTAAACGTAGACTGCCGCTCACTTGAATAGCACCGAATTATACATAATATGAAGTGTTGAAGTTTTTATATTTTGTTTCGTGTGTTTGGAGCAAACATATTCATTGATTTGGATTCATATCTGATTTATATACGAATTATGCAACGAAAGCAAAATAAAGTCAAAAATTCAAGTATAAAAAATGGGTCATTTGAATAGAACCCGCCTTAAAACTTGGGCATATATAAAGATTGTATTAGAATATCGATGCATATTCCCTCTATATTGAAAACAAAGTACTTTCAGCAATCTTCAGTAAAAATAGTATCTCCCTCCTGATAAGGGAAACACTCGTATATTCTGCTCTGGTAAGAAGTTTTATAATTTCTTTTTAAAATCGAGTGTAATGCTTAACAAGGCTTGGCTTATTTCTTCAACAAGTTCATTTGTGGAAGCGCACTGTCTACCATTGTCGTAGATTTTACACATAGGCCATCCCCATACATTTTCTAGAATATTTACCGGTGGAGAATATGGCGGTTCCTGCAGACATCCGCATTTCTTTTGAAAAAATTAAGTTCTGACGTCTCTAAGTGTATAACAGTTTATAAAATCGTGATGAAATTTCCACTTCGGACATTCGAAAATGCTTCTCACTACTGGAAATGCCTGGTCTAGAACTCCTTTGTAAGTTGTCGTGCGCATTCAAGGTGAAAGAAATTGATGTACCTACATAGGTTGAAGAATTTGTAAAGGTTCTTATGAGGACAACTTTCGTCGATATCGGTTCTGGTTTGGATATAGCCTCCATATATCTATATCTTTCGCCGATTTTGCTATGACTCGGTCAATTTTAATTGAATATCAATTAAATATGTGATATTTTCTCAGACCCCTGATCAGTTTTACCGGCTTGGACAAAAATCGGTTCAGATTTGGATGTATGTAGTCCCAATATACATAACGGTACTTTTGTTTTTAATATTCCCTCCTAATAACCTGCCTACTTTGAATTTCATTGAATCTATGGCCATGTTTATATTGTGCATTATTTGTGTGTCCAAGGTCCCGGTTTCTCATTGGGATAACAAGAGGACTTCTGCAGCACTCTGCCGTTTTATTATCAGGTGAGGTGAATAAAGATGATTGTTTGATAAAATAAGAATTTCCTTATGGGGACCATATGTGTCGGGATCATGGGACACATTGAAAATGTAACCATGACATAATAAAATTAATAATTTAATAATAAAAAAAAAATGGGAAAGGCCATTAAACTGTATATAGAACTGATTGGTTAAAGACAATGTTAAGCCTGGTATAGATTAGGCCAAAAATTCAAAACGAAGTCTGAACCATCAAAATCAATAATAAATAAATTCATACAACTTTTCACTTTTGGTTTTGGTTGTCTTTATACTAAAATAGTACATTTTGGAGAGTTTGTATTTTCTTCAGCAAAGGTTTGCCATTAACATTTAATTTGTCTACATGTACTCGTACATAGAAGGGTTTTATGTGGGTTTTATTTGCACCCACATAAAAACACAAAGAAAAACCGTCGGCACAGCTGCCGTGGTTGTCGCCTTTACCAGAAGTTGTTGACACCACCATTGACATGGTCTTTGTTTTGTCCTATTTCCATAACTGTGTATCTAATGCCCAAATCGATGTTCGGGATGTTCAGATCACCCTGCTCTATTTAGGGTATTCGTGCTAGCCGCTGTTGGTATGTATTTGTTCGCAACAATGCCTCCCGCCATTTATTTTTATTAAAAAAATAGATCATGGGAGTCAATCGCTATGTTACTGCCCATGTCTATAAGCGTGTATGTATATTTGTGTGTGTGAGAGTTGCGAACATTTTACTTAAATTGTGTGTGGTGTATATCATATGTCTAGTCTTTGGGCTAGCAAATCGCCAAACATTGAGTAGGGCCAAATGAGCCATGCTGCACACATGTATGTATATGTATGTGGGTACAAGTATGATGGTTTGGACAGCCCGCAATCAGTGAATGCACAAAAATCCTTGTGGCAATCACACTGCTGATGCAAACACCTAAATGCAGTTTGTTGGAGGTACACAATGTACCCATTCGACTCTTAAATACCTTATTTCTCAGTCCAATATATGTGGCTTCCTCACCCTGTTATAGGCGAAATGTAGGCTACCACCTGTGCCCTATGTCATCTCCCGTCAGGGCCAGTGTTCAGTGAGAGTTGTGAGTGGCTTTTCCTAAATTGTTTTTATGATTATTTGTCATGTCAAATTTTGGTGGGGGTTCCGGTTTTTGTGTGTTTTTTTTTTTTGCTTTGGTGTTGGATTTTTTGTTCTTTTATTTTGTTTTATATTGGCAACCAATGATGGCAAAATATAACTTAGTATAGTATCCATCTAGTTGAAAAATAATTTTGGGAAAATAGTAGCTATGTAGATTGTGGATCATATTTGTTGGCCACAATATGGTGTTTATTTGACTGTCTCAAACCATTTCACATTTCCCACAACACCTCAATATGGTTCTACGGGGGAGTTTTGGTTAATGTGCGATTTTGTTTTAGATTTGTTTTGGGAGAAATCCAGTCTTGTAACGATTCGAGCTAACAATGGCTGAAATTGTAATTTTTACATCCAAAGTTTCTATTATTTGGCTCCAAGATGATCGATTTTCTTTACAAAAAAAAAAAAAAAAATAAAATAAATAAAAAATAAAACTCCAACGCTAGACGAACGAAGAAAATCTTTCAGTTTTTTAACACAATCACCCCCTATAAACATATTGATGATTTTTTTAAGGCGGAGCTTTTTTGTTCTTTTTTGGTGTATGCGTAAAATACGAACAAATTAAAAAAAGGATATGTGTACGCAATCCAACACGCAGTAATTTCTGCAATCACTGCACAGGAGAATTGTGCTGCAGTAGCAATAACAGTGAAAACAGATATGCTGTCAGCATAGCGTACGCATAAACAGTGTCTGTCCATGGCGTCCATGGCGGAGTATATGTTGGTCCGGCACTTTTGTTGTATATGGTCGCAGTTGTCTACAAGTATGAAGCAGTTGAATGTTCTGCTTAAAAAATGACACATAATCAACAATACAAACTTTGTAAAGAACAACAACAACGAAGCTGAAATTTTGTTTTTGTTGGAAACGATTACCAATTTCGAACAAGACCATTAATAAGAATATTTAAGTTAATGTTTTTACGTACCTATTGTATATCCACATATCAATTATATTTATTATAATCCCAGCAGTAAGTAGATAAACTATTCTTAAACGTGATGGAATATAGTACTCAGTTAGGTTACATAGACTATGGCGTTTAGTATGACATCACTTGAAAATAATTTTTGAGAGTGGCTGGCATTTACTAAAGGGTTTAACCACGGCTGAAAGGTGTGATGTTATCTTTTTTCAATATGGATATTTATTTCATCATATGATCCTGAAGTAGTTATTTTTGGGTTATTCCAAGCTGTGATCGACTTTACGTGTGTATCGAACATTTTCATATCAGTGGATAAGTAGTAGATCAAATGCATAGCCCTGTAGAGTTCCCACCGGTAAACCACTTTATCAAGTTGATCTATAAAGTTTTTTTTTTATTTATAGATATACATATGTATGTATGTAAATATAGTTACATTCAGTATGTGGTGGTTTTTATACCCTCAGCATTTATGCTAACGAGGGTATAACACTTTCATACTGGCAAAATGTGCCTCATCGAAATAATGGTTTTAGACCGCAAGTATGTTTGGACGAAATGTGTTTCAGACAATTTGGAGTCGATTTAGCCATGTCCGTCCGTCTGTCTGTCTGGCTGGCTTGTGCGGACGATAACTCTCGAGCGGATCAACCGATTCGGTCCAAAATTTGGCTTTCGTAATATTTCGTCCAAACTTAGTTTAAGTTCAGAGATGGGTTATATCGGTCCACTCCTTCCGGTACCTCCCCCACAAAACTTCGGAAATGATCGGAAAATTTGTGCGCACGATAACTCTTGAAGGGAGTAACCGATTTGGTCCCTACTTTGCACATCGTGAAATTTCTACTAGACTTAGATGAGGTTTCAATATGGACCCAATCCGTCCACTCCTTCGAGTACCTCCCACACAAAATTTTGGAAAAGTTCAGTTTAGGGCCTGTTCTCGAATAGTTTTGGTTTTTGTTGTAGCAACTTCTATTTACTGTCCTCTATACGACAGTACAACTTTCATCAGGGGCAACTCTAAACTTCCTTAGAAAATAGCCTGAATGGTGCAAAAAACCCTATGCCACCGTATGTAGTGGTTGGAGCGCAAGATAACTCTGGAACGGATCTGCCGACTCGGTCAAAAATTTGGCCTTCGTAACATTTTGTCCAAACTTAGTTTAAGTTCGAAGATAAACCATATCAGTCCACTCCTACAGGTACCTCCCCCAAGAGTTCAAAACTGTTCGGAAAAATTGTGCGCATGATAACTCTTGATGGTAGTGACCGATTTGATCTATACTTTACACATCCTAATATATCTACCAAATATATATCAGGTTCGAATATGGACTATATTTGTCCACCCCTTCGGGTACCTCCCACACAAAATTTTGGATAAGTTCATTTTAAGAACTGTTCTGGAATCACCTTGATTTTTGTTGAAGCAACTTTCATTCGCTGCCTTAATTTCGACGGTAAAAGTTTTTTTCAGAGGCAAATCAATACTTCTTAAGAAAACAGTCCGAACGGTGTAAAAACCCTCTATGGCACCACCTAGTGGCTGGAGAGCACGACAACTCTCGAACCAAATACTGAGTTAATTCATAGATGAAATTCGAAGGTGGTGCTTGTAGATTCACTCCTTCTGATACCTCCCCCACAAAAATACGAAAATATTAGCTAAAATAGTACGCGTGATATGTCATAAACAGAGCAACCCGGTTAAGGGTCTGTGCGAGGATCCCTTGAAAAGTTTTACCTAGTGGTCCTGTTTACAGCGATATCATGTTTTTCGTAGGGAAGTACATGCTTCCTGATATAATGGTCCAAAACCTGTGAATTATATGGTGACCAACTGAAACGAAAGGTGGTCACGATATCTTTCGAGGGGAATGACACCCAAAATAAGACCCACTTTCAAAATGGAATATGTCGGTCCATTCCTTTCGATACCTTCCCCGCAAAACTTTTTTAAAGTCTATCCAAATCCATATTTTTGTCGGTTCATACGCCCATAATTTTCAAAACTCTTTAAATATATACGTTTTTTGGAGAAAAAGGTGTTTCAATTCACACAACAAAACATTGTTCCACAACATCCCATACGGGACAAGGGAGACTTCTCTCATATCAATGAGTGCACCCCGATTCATATTTAGCTCAATGATATGGGACCTACTGTTTATCGCCGAGTCCGAACGGCGTGTCTTAAGACACCACTTATGGAGAAGTTTTTCAAGGCTGAAATACCCAGGAAATGCCGCCAACATTACTGAGGGGTATTTTGCCACCGTTGAAAAATGTTTGATGTTGCTTGGCCGTGGAATCGAACCCCCGACCTTCTGCGTGCAAGGCGGGCGTGCATACCATTGCGGTGGCACCCGTGAGGGTATATCTCTGTCGGCAAAGCCGACTGATCCTTTTTTACTTGTTCACCGACAGTTTAATGTAATCTCGATTTCGCTTGTGATCAACACGTATATGTTATTTGTGGCCAGAATTCTTCCTTTCTTTGCAAATAACTCTGTGGCTTTCAAACATAAATTTTGATTTATATAAATTTTGATTTATTTGTGTCACTTTGTACTTTTGAGAGTTCTCCATATCACTGTTCCGTTTCTGAATAAAATATACCGTTATTAACATAAATTTTGACAAAGCTACGTAAGTGGGCCTTTTTATAAAATAATTTTCACAATAAACGTATTACATCGTCATAAGCAGCAGTAAATCAAACACATATTCATAAAAACATAAGATGACTTTGACCATTTTGTAGGAAAATAAAATTTAAATATTTATTGATTCTCTTTCAAGTGAAAACAACGTAAAACTAAATTTTGCATTTTTTATATTAATTTCCTGTTGCTATGTAATTTACTCCCAAACTCAAGTCCCGTAGCCTAAATTTTATGAAAAAAGAGATAAACAGCAAAAACTGGTGATCATTCCTTTAACTATTAAATTACATTATTGTGATGGAATCGCAGTACAACAAAATGATTAAATTCATTAAATTCTAAAAGCAAGTTATATATCGATAATGAATAATTTATAATACCACCCACTATTTCTAAAATTTATCGGCATGAAGAATATTTTGATTTCGTATAGATGGGATTCTACCCGTTTTTTTACCCAAAGCATGGGTAAATACCAGGTAAATACCCGATAAATTCCTTTTTTGAGTGTTTATTTGTGTAAATAAAATTTTATTTCGATATCAAAATGTTGTTGTTATAGTAAAGTGTCTTACATATATCGTCTGCTCCGTCGGAAAAGGTCGTAAGTCCACTTTTTTTGGAAATCGCGTTTTTGTTACAGGATGATAGTACAAGTCAAAACACGTCGTATGATACAAAGAAAATTGTGGTATGTCGCGTTTTTCTATACGTTTTGCCCTTGTCGGAAAAGGTCGTAAGTCCACAAAACGTACAAATTTGAGTATGAAAAGGTCGTAAGTCCACAGGAAAATGTATACTTTAAAAGAATACTACAGCTAATGTAGTTCATATATAATGTTTAACGTCATCCATGGTTGAGGTACAATGTAAAGAACTAGCCTACAATTTTGGATGATAATCGGATGATATTTGGCGGAGCCTGTGGACCAAACTTTTGAACAAAAATCTGATAATTTATATATTGCAACGAAAATTCACATTTGAAGTCTATTTTCCCCTATAAGCGAACTGATTATGTAAGATGGACTTCTGGCCTTTTCATTGATACATATTGGGATGCTGTATGTGTTCAAATACCTCATATATTGAAAAATTAAAAAAAAAAAAATAAAAATTTTTACTGTTTTTACTGTCGTATATCTTACTTAACTTTATCAACTGGTCATTTGTGGTTTCTCTAGGGGCATTCATAGGACATAGGACATTCACATAACGAGATTAGTTTAAATTCTGAATTCAACGGACGGGTAAGTGCAATGCTTATATTATTAAATGATTCTAAAATAATAATTGATTGAAATGTTATTAAACTAAGAAGTCATCATGGTTTTGGCTAACAAAGAGCAGTATGAATTTGGAATGGAATTAGACCATGGTGTCATGGGTCTAGTTCCCTATGGTTTTCACGGTGATTCTGAAAGCTCTGACGACGTCAATATAAAACATCCTAGAAGTAATAGAAACTTCTATACCAAATCACGAAGATCTAACTTAAAAATTGCGAGCTGTATCTTAATTTCAAAAGACGGACAGACGGTCATGGTTATACCGACTTAGAATTTTACTATGGTCGGGTCTTATTGCTAAAATATGTACCCTGGATTGGAGAAACGGAATCGTTCGTAAGTTTTTATATATAGCGCATTTAAAAAAATAGGGCACAGTTTTAACCCGCTCCTCCGAAATTCAACAAAATATATAGCCTACTTTCACCAAGGGACATTCCTGTGCATAATCTGAAAATTACATGGAATAAGTACTTTCATAAATTTTGCAAAAACGTTTTTTTAAAAAATAGGGCCTGCCCCCGCCCCCTCCCTAATTCACCTCGGTTGTTCCTTGTATATACTCTGAAATTAAAAAAAAAAAAATCGGTTCAGCCGTTTTTGAGTCTGTGCGGAACATACAAACATACACACATTGTATTTCATATGTATATAAGATTTCACACAAAAGTTTTGGTCCATTAAACCCGCTAATAATTATCTTATCACCATGTTAAATTGCAAGCTTATTTTTGTACTAAACTCAAATCATTCTTAAAATTTCGCTCCGATCGGAATATTACTGCGATCTACAGGACAGCTACAAAGTCGGGTAAAAATTGTGGGTTTGGTCCATTTCACACGTTTCGATCATAACCAACATCTAATGGGGTTACTTCTGGTCGGAACCCGACCTCTCCACAAAATTTCGTGACGATCGGTCGAAAATTTAAACCTGGAGTTTTATTACAATTGTTAATGGATAGACGGACACTCATAGCTAGATCGCTTTATCTCATCAAGACATGAAAAAATGGCAAGGGGAGGGGGTCTACGATGAATACTTCGCGATGTTACACGAATATTGGACAAAACAAACTTATAATACCCTTTCCACATTGTTTTGTAAAGTATAAATATTTTATTTTAAAAAACGTCCGTAAATTGTAGGAAAAGGTCGTAAGTCCCTACAAAAATACAAAACTGTACAAGGAAAAGGTCGTAAGTCCAAAGACATCCAATTATCTCCCAAACGCGTTGGAATTTTATCAAATAAAGTACAGGTATTGAAGCGGAATAAATAAACGAAAAATACTGTCTTTACCACCATAATAAAATCTTTAATACAGAAAGCGCTGGAATGTTTTTTCTTCCTCCTGAAAAATTTATTGAGAGGGACTTACGACCTTTTCCGACGGAGCAGACGATATGTATATAAACGTTACCACAGAGAAACGCCTCTCTTTGGAAGTTGAAGCGAGATCGTTGTTTTCTTTGAGATTATTTTTCCAACTAATTTCATTGTGATAGTTCGTGGTGTAATGATTATTTAGCATGTCTAGACAACTTCCAAAATGTTCAACAGTAGCAAAAACACTCAGTTCGATCTCAGCGTAAAAAGAAGGCAGCATAACATTGTACCAAATAGAAGCATACTGAATATGCATTATGTCTCTGATGCAAACCTTTTCGACATTTGATCTGATTCAATCGTGTTGACATATTGAAGCCCGATTTTTAATGTTTTTTTTTTTTTTTTTAATTTAATTTTTCGTCTATACAGGAAGAGAAAGATCATTTACATGATTGTAGTATTGCGATACTCAGTCATTTGGTACATACATGTTTTGATTATATAGCCTACATAGCTTTAAAGGAATCTGGATCCAACAGCAAACATTTTTTCAGATATTTTAAAGAAACATATTTCTGTGGCTAGAGTATTTGTTTCAGTCATTCCGCATCCAATAACACTTTGCTTGTGAAAATCCATGTACCAAAACGGCTCACAGTGGTTTAGGAATTGATTTTCCTGGCCAAAACCCCAAACCGATCGATTGTTAATTTTTATATGGGATTCGATGATTGTAAACATATTGAAACTAAGGGGGTCAAAAAATTAGGTCAATATATTGGAAGGCGTGGGCTTGGCGTGCTCTTAAAGACGACAATTTTTCCCAATTTTGAAAATACGTAATTTTTGGCCAATTTCGGGAGGTTAAGTAGGTATGATTGTTGCTTTTAAGAAACGTTTCAATAGATTACCGTAGCATTTACATGTAGAGTATTTTATATTATTTTTTCTCAGGTACTAAATTTGTGGTGAAATTCCAACTTTATTGGAGTAGGTCTATTAGGGAACAATATGGAACAAGGTTTGGTATTCACAGGGTAATGTCAGAGAGAGTCCTCTTTCAGTCCATATATACTTTTGTAACCGTTCCGTTCGTTTAACACTTTTTTTAAATTTGGTGAAATTACATGCGTAAAAATGTGTATATTTTCTATAACGTTTCCCATAATAGTACAGTTTTTTATACAAATCTATGTTTTTTTCAAGTATATGAGTTTTTATGAATTTGTTTGAAAATCCATGGTGTTTTTTTTAACTTTTTGAACAAATTTTAAATTAAAAAAAATAGTATTTTTCTTGTATTTCTATAACTTATTTATTGGAATTTGGCAATTTTTAATAAAAAAAAAAAAATAGTAAAAAATCAAAAGTTTAACGTTGACCTTGAATTCCTTTGCACCTAGTAGGCCGAATTCTACCATTATTTATTCACCGGAAAGCTGATTGTAAACCAAAAAGGCATTCGGTGCGTATACTCTTTAATCATACACGTATATGGATTCCAATAAAACATACGCTTACAAGATCGAAACAAAAATCATACAAAGATAGCTTTATGTTTCTTCAATGATCATTAGTTCTTTCTTCCCATGAATTCATGTTTGTTCTTTTTTTTCTGGAATTTGTTTCGTTACGGAGACGTTGGAATTATTTTATGATAGAAGTGTAGAGGATGTATTAACGATACAATACTGAGAGGAAAGCTTCACTGATGGTCGTTTATTTCAACTGGATGCTAGAATGTATTTTTGTTGTTGTTTGAATTTGCCTAGTTTCCTTCTCGGCTGTGTCTGTGTCATGTGAGTCTAGTCCTGATTTAAGTTTTGATTGTGCTCCTTTGTTTTCGCGTGTGTCCCATTTTACACTTATTAACATAATGCGTGTCCATAATGTGACGGTGAGTCAGTGAGTGGGCGGATGGAAAGTGTTTTGTGTGCGTGCGATATGCGTTGATGCTGCGACTAGACTAGGTTGTGCTGAGTTTGTTTATTGTTTAATGTTCGCAGGAGGAGGACATACACACACACCCGTTTGTCTGGTCGTGGCCATGTCAGGAGGAAAGAAGTTCATTTTTTAACTTATGCGTTGATGGAAAAAACCAAAAGAGGGTAATGACAAGGATTTCCAGAAGGGGATTGTTTGGTAGGTGTCTATTTGCTGCCAGAGCTTTGATTAATAATGACAAAATAAATGACATGCGACATAATAGAAATGAATTGCAATGTAAATGGAAGCAATGCAAATGCATTTCCTAAAGTGATGATTTGTTACAATTAATATTGCCAGTCGAAGATGTATGCATTGCTGGTCTCACAAATAAATGTGTGATTGGCAAATATTTGTGGGGCGTTGTGCAAAACAGAAGACTTTGGCCAAGTGCGTGCGAGTAGCTTTTGCATATCTGAAAACAAAGTTAAATTATGGGGGTTTCTTCGTGATGCTTTCGGAATAAACTAAATCGAATTATAGTTTAAGTTCCTCTCGACGCTAATACAATTGTTTAACAGCCGGATATTCTTGAGTTGAGTTATTTGCTGTGCTCCTATTTTCCTGAACCACTTTGTGCTGTAGAAACAACAGTTTTCGGTTTTTATGCCTTCTGAAACAGGTGCAATTTCCGAGTGGCGGATGTTTGCAATTAGTGTTGTAAGAAAGCAACAGCAACAGCTCAACATTCACTGTGTTTGCAGTCACAGATACTCTCCATCCAGTATGGCACTCAGGGGAACTAACACACTTGTGACTACTCATCATCGACCACTACATTGACGGGTATAGTTGTTCCGCTTTCAATGTTTGCACAGCTCTTGGTGGCATATATTAATTATCACGAAGTAGCAGCTAATCATTTTTGCCAGCAGAGAGAACTGCTTTTACAGCTTTGTCATTTATCCGACGGGAGCAAGATGCCTGCCATGCATGTTGTCTCTATGTTATATTCCAGTATTGGAATCTAATAATAGCCGCTTTAAATGTAATGTATATTCGTAAGAAGATGACAGTAACATAATTGATAAAATATTTTAGGGGCAAGAAATTTAGAGGTCAAATTAAATTAATTCAAGAGCATTAAAAATTAGAAACAATGATTTGTTTTCAAAACATCACCTAAAAGATGTGGCTTGAACCATGTAGTTGAATAATTGGCGGAAAATTGTATCTAAGACAATCTGGAATTTAAGCTATACATCCGATTGTTCGTCCAGTATTTATGGGGCAATGTTGAAATAAAATCAGCGGGCGACACGACCAAACGAAGCGGAGATGTGAATAGTTGAGAGATAGTGTTAAGAAAAATATAATACTGATCTAAATAAGTCAATATTTTGTTGGTTAGAGCATAAATACTTTTATATACGCAAATAATATTTATTATTTCTGTATTATCTTTGTTGAGTGGTGCTATGGCCACCACATGGATTCTGCATACCTCAGTAAAAGAATAAAAATGTTCTATATGTTGTGTTGTTCTATGTTATTTAGGCTGTGTGATATAAAGAGGAATAGGGGCTATTGTTAAGCTAAAAAAAGATTGGGAGTCCAATGATAGATATGTATGAAAAGAGCTAGCTCCCTTGTCTCTTCAAAAATGCTCCCGGCCAAAAGTTTTTTTCTATCCATTTTCTTTTGTTTTCTGTTATGTCTGCATATTCAAATTAGAATAGTGTAATTTTTAAAAAGAAAGGTCTTGATCTGAATTTTGATACAAAGTTTTAAGTTTTCGATCCAAAATTATTTTAACAGTAGTAGGATTTAACTTCAAACAGCAAATACATTGCTGAAACTCATTTTTAAATATGTACCTCACACATATTTATAGCGTTCAAAGCGATTTTTTCTTATGTTTAAATCAACTGGAGGAGCTACTTCAGCCCACACTAAACTACGTCCTCACAGTAATAGATTCAACACACACACACACAAATTTGCTTCGTAGCTAAGACGTCTGTCTCAATAAAAGAAGACCCAGACGAAAATAATATGGCAGGCATGAATTCATACTCACAAATACAAAAGTTTTCTGCAAAAAGGAAAAATGTTGAACCCTATTACGTCTACTTCCATCGCTTCGCTTTGTACGAGTATACTTTAATGCTAGACCGAATGTTACTTGGAGTCTTGCCACTCTACTCTGTTCTGCATCCAACCATCGGTATGTTTTTGCTGCGCTGTTGGTTTTTAGGTGGAGATAAACAGACGCTTACTCAAGGTTTTAGTTTTCGTTCCCCATTTAAAACAACTGTGGACACTGTAATGTGAGTTTGTATGTGGGTGTGGGAGGGAGGAGATCTCATGCCAACATGCCTTAAGAGTTTTTAGAACGATGGTGAAGGAGTTGTTACTGCAAAATGTGGCACAATTTCAAAAAAGCCACATAAAACATTACTACTGCACCACGTTTTTGATGGAAACACAAACGAAAAAGGAAGACGAAAGGGAAAGCACGCCAAAGTAATAGTCACAATGTTTATGACACTTGATAAGTACTCACAGTCGTGTGTTTCTATTTCCTACCATAAGGCTAACTTAAGGTTGGAAACGTCTTTTTTCATGTTACATATGGTAGTCGCAATTCGAAAGAGATACAATTTTTTGTGAGAAGTTAAACCGAAAATTGCAAAAACAATTAACAGGTCTTTCTTAATATACTTAGAAAAGGTCTTTTGTAATGCGCTATTATCCTTGTTAAATATAAATAGTTCGTTACCATTCTTATATTAAAACATTTACAATGAAAAAATATTTTTTTTATTTCAAATTGTACTTTCAAAAGCATTTTTCCGTGTTACATTAAAACAAACATTGTGTTTCGCTACTCTTAGTAGCAGAAGCTCATTGTTTCTCTTCCGTAGGAGAAATCAACATTTATCAACTTAGAAATTACCTATTTTTTGAGTCTTTAATCAATATCAAAATGTTGAATTTTGCAGACTATTGAAATGATTTCAAAATACATAACATTCAATTCTATGTACTGCAATACACATACATACTTTAGTACGCATTTCGCCCTTCATTGGTATTTCGCCCTTCATTTCTTTCAAAGTTCTTTAATATTTTGTCTTAACTTGTCTTGATTTGGGATAGACAGGAGCACAAAAGAAATAAAACATTTTCCAAGTAATAACCTCAAACCCAAGCGTTGGTTTATCGTCGTCTTCGTCATTTTTGGTCCATACCGCCCCCACTCTGATAACGATTATTGTTTTCTTATTTGGCATTCGATTAACCGATGCTCGCTGAATGCATGTATGTGTGTTTGTGTGCGAGAGTTTTTTTTTTTTTGTTGAGGAGGGATAGCAGCGAGTTCTTCGACCATTTATATTAAGGATGGTTTTGCCTCTAATTCTGTTTCCACTGATTCATTTTTAGTCTCCCTTTTGTTTTCCTTCGATCTTTGCCAACCACAGGACACAATCACACAGACTACTTTGGATGATATGGCTTTTGTGGGGGGCGGGTTTGGTACTACAATAGCAGCAAAAAAATTTGGACTTTAGTATTTTTGTACGAAGGATATTTGGGTGATGGATATTAGTTTTTGTGTGTCTGTATATTGGTGAGTTGTTGACGAAAAAAGGATTATTACCAATGCCCCTGCTGCTGGTCTTGGCTGCCTTACCAGTCTTCCTATACACAAAGAAAATTATTGGCGACCGAAATAGCTGCTACCTTATGCTCATGGGGGGATACACAAACAAAAACAAAATTCGTACAAAGAAAACGGATCGACTTTTTTCTTTACCCATGAATATATTTCAGTTGTTTGTAGTTGTTGACGGCCTTTCTCAACGAGAATATCGAGACAGCATACAAAAAAATTATACAATGGTTACAAGTTGTTGATGTTGTACAGAACGGGCTTTATAGTAGGAGAGGTTTTCAACAATACACACAGTGGTAAAGTTAGTAAGTTATAACAGCCATATACGAGGAGGTTTGCAACAGAGTTGTACAATCTAGTTCATTTGAAAAGTTCATTCAGCTCTTTTAACTGAACTAGTTCAGTAACCTAGTTCATAGTTCACTATCCAGTTCAATCATTCGGATCAGAATCGTTCACCAGCTCTTTATCGTTCGATTGATAAAAACGAATTCATATACCAAAACAAAAAACAATAGAATAATATAATTTAAAATATTAGATTTAGATATTTTTATTCGATTCATAAAGATAGATTAAGTTGGTATTAATTTAAGAAAAAACGCCCTTTATTTCAGTGGCTGGCAAAAAAATCTTATGTTGTAGAAAATGTCATTGCGAAAAATGATTTCTGTGTGTGTCCCTTTTTCCCTTTTTGCTCAAACAATGCACATGGGTTCGACATAGTGGAATATGTTCTTGAAGAAATCTTCATTTTGGAACAGCTATTCCATGTACCTTGATCGAAAACATCACATCATCACATTACGAAGGCATCACTTAACACAGACGACGACGTCACTTTATGCATTTGTGAATATGTTGAACTAGATTGTGGAGCGTTCGTTCGTTGATCATATGGTTACCTACTGATTCTAGTTCAGTGAACTATAATGAACTATACTGACTGATCTAGTTCATACGCTCTTTTCAATGAATCTTCCAATTGAACTAGTTCGTTCATGAACAACAATACACACAGTGGTAAAGTTAGTAAGTTATAACAGCCATATACGTGTATAGTTAATATATTGGGACAGAAAGTCGTCATTACACGGACGAATGCAAAAAAAGTATTATATTCAT
Source organism: Musca autumnalis (assembly GCF_047663935.1). NCBI lineage: Eukaryota > Metazoa > Arthropoda > Insecta > Diptera > Muscidae > Musca > Musca autumnalis. Next base: position 734,115 of record NW_027411755.1, on the reverse strand, counting down.
TTTTGATGCACCAAGTTCTTAAATTGGGCTTAGCCAATGTTTCATATTTGAATTTGTTGAATTTTTACTTAAACTTATTCTTATAATAATAATTGTTCCACAAACATCCCAGACTGGACAAGGAAGACTTCTCTCATATCAATGAGTGCACCCCGATTCATATTAGCTCAGTGATATAAGAAGTACTGTTTATCACCGAGTCTGAACGGCGTGTCTTAAGACACCACTTGTAGAGAAGTTGTACATGTCTGATATACTCAGGAAATGTCGCCTACATTACTGAGGGGTAATTTACCACCGTTGATAATTTCATGTTGCTTGGCCGAGGAATCGAACCCACGTTCTTCAGCGTGTAAAGCGGGTGTGCATACCATTGCACCACGGTGGCACCCAAATTTATTCTTATAGTCATTCCAAATTTGCTATGGCTCCTGGATTATCGATTTCAGGCATTATATCGGCATAAAATGGGTATACGGAAGAAGAAGCCTAGTTCTTGAAAAATTTAATAGATTTTAGATAGACTTGTGCAGTTTCCAAAGTCATTTTGCTAACATTGATGCATGAAGGAAGGATATTTGCTTGCCTTGCACATGGTGGAATTAGAATTTTATTTAAGTGAACGAGTTCAGACAAGTAGTATAAGTTTAGTTGTGTGTGAGTGTCTATATTCTAAGACGAACAAGAAAATTAACTTCAAATGTAAGATGAGATAAACGGCTGCTGCACACACACATTTTTTTCCTCTTTTACTTGACAGTAAAGGGAAGGAATACTTGAAATCTATGTGTGTATGTATGTAATCTACTTTTTGGAAGTCCTTCAACAAAGCAACAAACATAAAACTCGTTTACACTCTCCCTTCAATTTATATCTCATCCAAGCCTAGACATTGTTTTTGATGTGGGTACCCAACGAAGACATCACCCTTCCCCCCTTCCTCAGCACACCCAGTTCGACGATACAAACACACAAACAACCTCCCCCATTTTCGACTATAGAAAGGCACATGAAATTGTACACCCACTGCCCATTTGCTTGGCAGCAAAGTGATTGATAACGGGCGTACAAACAACCACCTCAGCCAACGTTGTCGTATCGACGTACCCTTTTCCCAAAGTATTCGCTAAGAAAATTTCTAATTTCAACTTTTAGTTGGCACGCAAGACACGACCCGTTGGAAATTGTATAGGAAAGGGTTCTGTCGTTCTTTCCTTGGCTGCTGGTGTAGACGTTGTTGCTATGTACGAAGGTGTGTACGTACATTTCTTGTTGACTGAGTGCTCCCCCCCCCCATTTTAAGTATGTGTTTTGTTTCGTTCTCTAAATTTCGCAAAGGATTTAAAGCTTCGCAACTCCTTTGATAGTTACTCAGTTTAGATACCCACACCTTTAGTCATTAAGCACTTGCACCGTATGCGAAGTGTTTAGATGGGTGGTAAATATCTTTGCTGAACCGAAGTTTTGTGTTGTTTTCTCACACCACTTGTGGCAACGATATCTTTTCCCAGAAATTCTGGTAAAGACCCAAGGAATAAATGGTAGTTGTAAAAAGAAATACCCACACACACATATGTATATATGGTCTTATAGTATCTATTAGAGTTTTATGGAACAGAGCGTCATCCTCCTCCATTGTAATAACTTGTTATCGCCAAAGACATATGGTACACCCTTTTAATGCGTGCCACACACTTCTATAGAGACTTTTGGAAATAGGCTTTTAATGCCGATAAAAGATGTTATGAAGTCTACGTATGCATCGAAATACTTTTCACCTTCAACACATTAAGAAAATATAATTTACTTATGTGAATTATTTAAATGTAAATAATACCAAAATATTTTGCGATTCTTCAATCGCATCTTGAATATAAATATAAGATTTCATTTTCATTTCATTACATCTATATATTTTCCGTCTTTAGCTGAAGATTGGATCAAAAAGTATATTGTTTGGGAGGAAAATGATGCAATGGCTATTGATTAATTAATTGATATTTATTTTGATCATATCGACACCTCCAAATAATAGTATGCTAAGTCTAAAAAGTGAGTTTTGCAGGAGAAGCTCTCAAAGTGTGGAAATTTTTTTGAACTTCAGTACTATGCTAAGTCAATATTTGTTTATAACTTCTGTTCGGGTTGACCGATCATTACCAAAATTTGACAGAATTTAAGTTGAAGGACGTTCGACACCTCCAAATAATAGTTTGCTAATTCTGAACAGTGAGTTTTGCAGGACAAGCTCTAAAATTTTGGAAATTTCTTTGACCTTCAGTACTATGCTAAGTAAATATTTGTTTATAACTTCTGTTTGGATTGTCCGATTATTACCAAAATTTGACAGAATTTAAGTTAAAGGACGTTAAATATAAAAATGTAAAGAACTTGAAAACATGCTAAGTCGACATAGCATACTATTGTTTGGAGGCGTCGATATCACTTGGCGATACTTCGAAGGAATTTAATTAGTCCTTTAAAAAAATCTGATTTGGAGATAAAACTTGCCTTATTTTTCATTTAGGTGCACTTGGCTTAAAAGTTCGGCATTTTCACCGCAGATAGTCCTTTCGGTCCTGATTTGTCTTTTAATACGCCAAATTGGACTTCAGTTAAATGCATATACTAAACTCAAATCGTGTCAACAATTTTTTATTGCAGGTATGTCTTGTGTCCACGAAGACACCAGTATATAATATGTATGGGGAAGTCCATACTTCCCGAGAAATAAGCATATGAATGTCCGATATTTCTTTGGATATCTTTGTCATGTATGACCTCATAATATGGGTGTAAAAAAATAAAACAAAAACAAAACTAGTAGAAATTAAATTAAAATACTATGAAATAATATTTAAAATTTTTCCATAAAATTTGTTATTCGATATTTTTTAATTTAAAAACAAAATTGTTCCATTTCCAAAAGAGAAAGTTAAAAATCGCCGGCCGAAGGCCACCTACGCAATTTAAAAGAAATTTTATTTCCATTCCCGAAATTTGCACCTGCCATCGAATAGACCTATATCTCGGGATGTGGCCGAATTTTTCCGCCAGGTGCACCTAAAAGAAAGGAGTTCCAAAACCTTAGTACCATACAATTTGAGTTAAGGCCTCTTCACATAAGAAGCATGGCATTCTTCCTTAAGACATTTCTGATAAAAAAAATAAAGAACTAAGATGCCTTCGCCTTTTAGTATTTTACCAGAATAAGCGGTGCTTTTACTATTGGTTTTTCAACAATAATAGTCTAATCGACTTATTCACAATTTCTATCGATATCATACTACCACAAAAGTCAACACTGTACACCAAATTTTACTTCCTCAGACATCTACTGAGCAACATGTCACGATCTTAACTTCATTCGTATCATTTGATGATCATCAGTTCATCTGGACTTTTTGTTTGTAGATTTTCCATATTTTTTATTTTTAAAGTAAGACCCAGCTTAATCACAGATTTGTTGTTTTCAAATTTTAAAAACAACAAGTTTTTAAAGTGGAGGTAGTTAAAATTGATTTACTTTAGGGAAGGGCAGAGAATACTAGTTTAGTCCAACGCCACTTGGACTCATCAGTTCTCTTAGTTCTTTACATTGAAGCAAAGAACTACCTCCACTTTAAAAACTTGTTGTTTTTAAAATTTGAAAACAACAAATCTGTGATTAAGCTGGGTCTTACTTTAAAAATAAAAAGTAAACACACATCACAACAAAACTGCCAAAGTGAATCTAAAATAGACACACAGCACGGTGGACGATTTGTTTGTTGTTATTTTCGACAAACTATCAACATAGTTATGATGATTCTCTGCATTGTGGAGACGCATAACAGTGGGAGTAGTTAATTTGGTTTGCATATGCGGCTACGAGAGTTTTTGAATGTTTCTGTTGAATTCGCATTTAACCGAATTCGTCGGTCACATTTATTCTTGACCTCGAGTCGTCATAAAATTGGGGAAGAGTTCTTTGCTTCAATGTAAAGAACTAAGAGAACTGATGAGTCCAAGTAGCGTTGGACGAAACTAGTATTCTCTGCCCTTCCCTAAAGTAAATCAATTTTAACTACCTCCACTTTAAAAACTTGTTGTTTTTAAAATTTGAAAACAACAAATCTGTGATTAAGCTGGGTCTTACTTTAAAAATAAAAAATAAACACACATCACAACAAAACTGCCAAAGTGAATCTAAAAGATTTTCCATATAACACTATGCAACACTGAAAATGTAAACAACTTCTAGTATGCATTTTTGGAAAGTTTTGAAAGTTGGGTTTTGTCCTGTCAGATCCAGTTCGGATTTTATGACCTCATCTAAACCGGGCTAAAACTACACTTTTTTGCATTTATCAGGCCTTTATCTCAGAAACGAATAGGAATATGTATGGCCTTGCTGTCTTTAGCAATATTGTAGCCCTAAACTAGTAGAACTTATCTTTTGAACAGACCACATAAGAAAAAGTCCATATAGGGCATCAAAATCTATAAAATATAGAAAATGTTACATAATTGCTGAAATTCTGGTCAGTATCGGCTAAACTGTTGGGAGTTGAACCAAGTAACCTTTTGCAAAAATCTTCCAAATAGAGTTCCCAACAATTCTTCAGACCATTCTGAAACTCTAAAATGCTTACTTCATACTGTTTCAGCGGTATTTTGCATCGTATCTTTTACAACACGTATTTCAAACACAGTTCACACCAACAGTTTATTCTCGCATTTCGGATTTCACTACATCATTGACATTTTTATTAACTCGTCGTTGAAAAATGTACTGAAAACAAAGGGATAGAGGCATTTTACAAAAATTACATGTTTTGAAGAATTGTATATTCTCCAAATATTTTATTCTTGTCCTTATCTATTAATTTGCTTCAGAGGTCAGAAGATGGTTCGCATTGGTGTCAGAGATATAGCCCCGAATTTCTTTAAAAAATCAAAATTTAACCATGGAGCTGGATCTGACTCAACAAAACCCAACTAGGGTAACTTGTCGTTTGGGTCTGTACTTTCAAAAAATCCTCAGTTCGAATTGTTTGCACAAGATTGCCTTAAAAATGTTGCACAATGTAATCACAAACTCTAACACATTCACAAAATCGCCCGTTCTCTTTGTGATCAAAGCTGATGTAAAGAGAACATAGAGTATCAATTTCAACACCTTTTTTCAGGCTTAAGACTTGTACAGAATTGTTAATGGGTCAAATTATGTGCCTGCTGAGAACCAAAATATTTGTGTCATCGTAAAGCGGTCATGGATACCAACATTTATGCAAACGTACATAATTTCCTATGCACGCGAGCACCTGTCTACGGATTGGTGCCCATAACTGTTTGACGATGCCCATGAATGCTATAAAGCAAATACTAAGGAATTTTCAAACATTTCAAATTTACTGAAAACGTCTACAAAATTAAAGTTGAACTTGTAGTTTTTCTGATTAGTTTTAAACATTTTGCACTGAACGGTAAACGGGTGCAATGCATGCGTCAATGTATCTTCACAATCTTGTGGTATTTGCGGATACGTTTTATATGGACGAAGACGAAAAGAAAACAATTTCTTTGAAAACAGACACATTGCACTTTTGGGTAGGGAATATTAATAGAGACCACTGCCAGATAGCCCTACCTAACATCGTCTTCTTCATCAACGTCGACAACCATCTTCTATTGCAAGAAAAAAATACGACTTTTGGGTTGTTTGTCTGGGCGCCAGAAAACTGTAAAAATCTTTTTTGCGGTAAGGAATTTCTTCCCAGTTTGCAGTTTCCTTTAGATTTGTTGGTTGGAGAGTGTCTAATATGAGAATCTGTGAGGACGTGTGCGTACATGCGTGCGTACATACACACCAACATACACACGTATATACCATTGTGTGTTTGATGGTAAACAAAGTAAAGCAATACAACTTTCTTAAGCTTACGAAGAATATTTCGTAGACATACAAGCACACATTCACACATGCATTGTCCATACTCATACGCTTACACATGGTCACATTTATCGCAATACTAAGCCAAGAGTCTATGGAGGCAGTTTTTGAAGAGAAGGGAGTTGGGAGCACATTTTCATTTTACTAAAACACAACTAACCATACACAGAGGTAACGTGAGTGTGTGTGTTACTCTTAGATGTGCCTTCAACCGGTTTCCAAATGACAGGGAATAGAAGTGAGGTGCATTTGTCTGTTTTTCTGGGGTGTGGGTGGGTGTGTGTGTGTGTGAAAAACATTGGGAACTGGAGAAGAAAACAAAAAAAGAACAGAACAGAATAAGTTCGTAATACCCCCTTAGGTTACATGTTTAACTTTACTGCTTGACCATGGAACTTAGAAAATGTTTAATATGGAACAGTCACAACAAGAACAACAACAACAATGGCTACAGCAATGAGCACCAAGTTGAAGAAAAATAGTTCACAGGACAAGAAAGAAAGTAGAAACAGAGCTAGTGGTGGTGGGAGGGGACGCTTGATGATGGAACTTGCCCAGAATTTACTATTGCTGCTTGCAAATCCTGTGTGTGATGAGCTTGTGCTGTATCTGTGTAGAAGTTTTAAGAAAAGAATGTCGGGGGAAACATAAGAAAACCTTATATTTAAGTCGTTTGTTCAGCACTGACCCACCCACACACGCCACCCGGTCACACTGAAGGATAAGGATTATGATGGGCAAATGCCGAGGAGTTGGGGATTCTCAATAAAAGTGAACCCAAAAACTCCTACTGTGTAATACTTGGGGAGTAAAGTTAATATGTGGGGGCCGTTTTTGTTCCACGTCTTCGCAACCGCTTAGCCACCTCCGGCACCCTAGTCGGCAAATGACTTTGACTGAGCGTATGTAAGTGTGGATATGTGTGTCTGTGTGTCGGTAATGAACAAATATGACTGTGGGTATGGCTGCGTTCGTCGAGTGTCTATGACTATGTCTTGTGTGCATGTTTTCTATTTTGTGTGTACGTGTGTGTTTGTGTGTGCCTCTGTATGTCAAAATGCCGTGGTTCGCTGGCATGGGAATGGGGCAAATTGACGCCCAAGAAAGGAACTTTGTCTTCTTTGTTATGTTTGATGAATTACGTTGAGCCCTTTTAACGAGAAGCTTTTCTGCTTCTGCTGTGTGTTTAGTTTTTTTTTTTTGGGGACCTCACAAAAACACAGCCAGACAACACCTCCTCCTAATCCATCCATCCATCCATGTATTTGGAATGTGTTCTCCCAACTCCCAAGCAAGTCGCGGTCGCGCCTTTACTTATGTTCGAATAGTGGGAGTGTGTGTGTGTGTCTTGTTTGAAAGCCAGGAAAATGTAACTCCTCCAATTTTGGTACACCCAAACCGATTTAATGTTTTGCCCACATGAATGTGTGCATGAAGAAAGCGCTAATACTTACATATATGTATGTGTTAGATGGTATATGCGGACTGTGATGTACATACATATGGATAACAGTAGAAACTTGAAATGAAATGTAAGAAGGAGACGATGAAGAATAGAAATGAATTGTGTATGCGGTTTAGAAAAGGGGGTCTTGGTTTTGAGTTATGTTGTCATTCATCCAAATACGCGCCCACACGCGTTTTGTACATGTAAGTACGTAATGATGTACATGTGTATGTATGTAACGTACCTCTTTATAAATTTAGACGTTTTCTTAACGAATTTCTCCGTAAAACATTTTATCTCGATTGGTACTTTATGTTTTTAGTTAAAACAAATTTTTATTTTTCAAAGAGGAATGAAATAATTTTGAGAAGAAATTTAAGTTTTAACTATTGAGACTAAGATAATGTGTCATATGCCTGAGTAGATGATATTTCCAGGCGGATGTAGGGTTGTCGGATCATTATATTGGCCCATAAAAAAAAATTGTCAAATCTATGGGCAAACAGCCTTTAAATTACCATTATATCGTAGTGATCAGGACAACAAGGACTATCTGTGTAAAAATTTTTCCCAACGATGCTCAGAGCGATGATTTTTTAAATTAGGAGTTGACCTTTATCTAAGTTTGCTAAAAATATTAGGCTGTACAAAGTTCGGATCAAATCGCACCTGGAGAGCAGTCACGCGGACGGACATAGTTATATCGACTCCAATTTGTCTTAACATGTGGGGTCTACAACCAGTATTTCGATGGGCATATCATTAGCGCTACGATTTCATAATACAATTTTCATAACACACAGAAGTCCATTAAACTACAATACGCAGTCCAGATTTTATATGAGATCTCAGTTTATGTATGGGCTCATCATACATTTCTGCAGTGATCATTTCAGAACTATTGGAGACCGGAAAATTGTTCAACTATCGTTAAATATTCGAAGTTGTTGTCTTCTCGCTTTGCGTATACCGTTGAAGAGGTTGTTTCCAAATTCGTTTCTAGGAGGTGCAACTTCGTTCATTTTTATGGCAGGCAATTTTTACATCTTACAGCACTTTGTGCGGCTGGTATTATAAGTTGGTTTTGGCCAAACGTTTGTAACATATCGAAATAATGGTGGTACATTCATACTTACATATATACCAAAATCACGAGCTGAGTCGATTTGAGTGTCCGTCCGTCTGTCCATCTAAACCGTCTGTCCATCTAAACTTGATCCCAGAGAGGAAGAACCCTATTGATTTTGGTGATGGTAGGTTAAAATTCAGGGGTCGGAATCGACAAAACCTTCTGTGGAGAAAACGTCAAATTTTTATTGTTACTTGATTGCTTAAGTGGATTATTGTTACGCCAATATCTTTGCTTCTATTAGGGGTATTCCAAAAGCAAAGTCTGTCAATGGAAGAAGAATGTTTTTTAACATAGAAGCATTGTGGCGTTTTTATTAGGATAGAGTTTGCAATTTTGTTTTTTCAAAATAGTCTGGCTTAATCCCATTGTTGTTGTTTTAATATTTTAAAACAATTAGTTTATTAGTGGAAAAGATTTGGCATTGTTCGCCAATGGGTAAGGCAGGGAATACTATAGTTTCGATTCTCGCCACAGAATCTCATCAGTTACCTTGTTTTTTGTTTGTGGATATTCTCCACCGAAGTTATTTTTCAATAACTTCTTCAACAAAAAACTTGTTATACTTTGAGCTGACGATTGATGTTTGGTCTTACCCACATTAATCTTTGAGCCATAGGTGTTCAATACCGATGCTATGTCGGTTATTTTGCACACATCTGATAGACACTTACGTATTAAACCGAAGTCATCAGCATATACAAGGCCGTTCTGATTCAATTCGATTCTGTATGACCTTGTAGAACATTTTATGCATGATTTCTCTCCAATTGTAGCAGCTGCTTAGTGCTCCTTTTTTCGGTACTTTACCACAGATCCTTACCATTTCAGTTATATTACACAATAACTTCAACGAAATAAGTTCAAACACTCTGTCTTTTCTGGCTGGCGCAAGTACCGATGCTCATATATTATGAGCGATGCGCTTTTTTTTAAGTTTCGCGTTGCCGAGTTAGATTATACTATAATCATTATAGGCATTAACAACATCAAAATAGCTGTTTTAAACTTCCACATTTGGTCAGGCTGTACTGAACGTCTTTCGCGTTGTTCTTATCGCAGATTGCAATCAGATCTACTTTAGCAAAATCTCTCTATACCTTTTCAAGGGTATCTGTCCTACTTCTATCATTTGTCGAACCAGTGATGCAATTATTGTGGGCTAGGCGACGCATTTCGCATAACGTTCATTCAACTTTTCGCAATAGCAAACATTTCACAATCTATCGAAATCGATCGGAAATAAACTGTAGGGGACGTAGGTGATGGAAGATACCAAGCAACGGTCCTGACCGGTTTTAACATGGCAAAGCCCAGGATTTATCTTAGTCCCTCTTTCATCCCAAGTGGACACTGACCTCCCCTTGGTGTCACCTGGGGAACTGCCTTTAACACCCGTTAAATGTAGTGAGCTAACATGTGCCGCGCGTTCACCCATAAGAACGTTAAAAACTTGGGTGTGGGCGTCGGGCTAGTATAACGTTGCAAATAAAGCACGGACAGACACAACACGAAAGTTGGACATCGCTAAGCTGCAAACACAACAGATAGCCACAGCATATTCCACTCAACTGACCCAATTGCTTAATGAAAGCGCTTCTCGTCCCGATAACATATCAGCGCAATGGAAAAATATTGCCCACTCCATGCAAACTGCCGCAAAATCAGTACTTGGATACCAGAGACCTCCACCAAAGAATCCATGGTATGACCAGGAGTGCCGTGCTGCTACCGAAGAAAAAAATGCGGCATATATGGCTACTTTACAATCAGTAGCAACGCATAGCGCACGAGAGAGGTATCGGGAGATAAGGAGAGAGGAGAAACGTCTTTTCCGCATTAAAAAGAGAGAGATGGAAAAGCGGGAGTGTGAACAAATAGAGATGTACAGGAGACAGAACGAAGTCCGAAAATTCTACCAAAGAGTGAAGCATCAAACTGATGGCTTTGGTACAGGCATATCCTCCTCCTGTAGAGACCAACAAGGTAATTTGGTAACTGATACAGATAGTGTGCTCAGGATATGGAAAGAACATTTTTCCAAACTGTTGGTATCCGATAGCAGTGAAGACGGCGAAGATACCACAGATCCAATCCCAGAAGATGGTATTGAATGTATACCGCCCAGCCAAGATGAGGTAAGGACAGCAATAAACCGGCTAAAGAATAATAAGGCGGCAGGAGCAGATGGCCTACCAGCCGAGCTGTTCAAAACCGGAGGCGACACGCTGATAAGGTGTATGCAACAGCTAGTTTGCACCATCTGGCAGGAAGAACGCGTACCCGACGATTGGAACGTGAGCCTCCTATGTCCAGTCCACAAGAAGGGTGATAAGACTGTGTGCTCCAATTACAGGGGCATAAGTCTGCTCCCTATTGAATATAAGATAGTTTCTGGCATATTGTGTGAGAGACTAAAGCCTATGGTCAATGAAATTATTAGACCCTATCAGTGCGGCTTTAGACCTGGCAAATCCACCATTGACCAGATATTTACCTTGAGACAAATCCTGGAAAAGACCCAAGAAATGCAGATCGACACCTTCCATCTTTTCGTCGATTATAAAGCGACATTCGACAGCCCTATACGTTCAAAGGTGTTCCAAGCCATGTCTGATTTTGGTATTCCTGCAAAGCTCATTCGGCTTTGTAGAATGACATTAACTGAGACGAGATCCTCAGTTAAAATAGGAAAGAACCCCTCCGAAGAGTTTATTACAAAAAGAGGTTTCAGACAAGGAGACGGCCTGTCGTGTGATCTATTCAACATCCTGCTGGAAAAGGTCATACGAGACGCGAAGGTCAAAAGAAATGGAACGATATACACGAACAGCCATATGTTACTGGCTTATGCCGACGACATTGACATCATGGGTCGATCGGTAAAGGAAGTAACTGACACCTTTACAAAAGTCGAAAGAGAATCTGCTAAAGTTGGTCTGGCAGTAAACGGCGAAAAAACCAAGTTGATGGTATCGACGCGTAATATTTCCACAAACCCCGCACCATTTGTGAATGTTGGTACCTACAATTTTGAGGTAGTAAAGGACTTCGTCTACCTCAGCACCGCCATAAACACAACAAATAACATCAGTTGTGAAATACGAAGAAGAATAGTGTTGGCTAACAGATGCTACTTTGGGTTGAGTAAGCAGTTTAGGAATAAAGCCACCTCTCGTCAAACAAAAGTAACACTTTACAAAACACTGATACTACCCGTGCTAATGTATGGTTCCGAAGCATGGGTACTTGCTCAAGCAGATAAGGCAGTGCTTGGTGTGTTCGAGAGAAAGATCTACGGGCCAATCTGTGTTGATGGCGAATATCGGCGTCGTATGAACAACGAGCTGTACCAACTATACAATGACATCAATGTAGTTGAACAAATCGAGATGCAACGATTGCGATGGCTAGGCCATGTTATAAGAATGAGTGATGATGAACCCGCTAAAAAGGCGTATAAATACGGGCCGCATGGAGGTTCTCGCAGATCTGGAAGGCCAAAGCTTCGTTGGAGCGAACAAGTGGAACGAGATATCAGTAAGCTACATATCCCAGATTGGGAAAATACAGCAGCAAACAGAGAGGATTGGAGATTTTTTCTTAGTTCGGCTTATGGAACAAATGTTCTGTAAAAGGCCAGCTAAGTAAGTAAGTAAGTATGTATCCTTGAAAGGATCTCCAGCTTAACCCATTACCCCTCATTGTACTCGCTTGAGTAGATACAACATTTTGCAGGACCAGCAACAAAAGCACGCACAAATATTTTAGAGCAATAAAATATGTAAAATTGCGTTCCTCTTTCTTTTCCACGCTTTACGTTTAACAAATGAAGAAAAAAATTTTGAAAAATATATCGTTCTGCATTTTGTTCGGTTTTTGTAACAATTTGTTGTATTTATGTCCTTGGATAAGCCAAAATGTTTTAACGTTTGTGTGGGAGGTACCGAAAGTAATGGACCGATATACACCATTTTATAATATGATCTGAGTATGGAAGAACTATTACGATATGCACAATCGGGTACTCTCTTCGAGGTTATCTTGCGTATTAGCCATTTTAGTTGATGGTAATCTTCTCAGGAAGAATGGACTAAGATGGTAGTAGGCGCCGCAAACGCTGCTTTTAAAATGTCAAAACGGACCCAGAGCTAGACTCAAAATGCACTTTTGCGAAAATTTCCGAAGTTCTGTTGGGGCGGAGTGGACCGATATGATCCATGTTCGAACATGATCCAAGTTTAAACAAAATATTATGAGAAGGAATGTTTTTTGTGGGCTCCACCCACGGCGGACCGACAGGCGAAAGGGGCTTAATCTATACAAATTTTATAAAATTTCATTCAAACTTGCTTGGGGTCTAAAACCATTATTTCGGTGAGACACATTTACATTTTTTATCGTATCAAAGTGTGTATTAAGGTTCTAGCTTCTTTGCATTTTTTAAATACCATCACATAGCCGCGCATAGCATGGGAAAATATCAATAAACGCTTTGTCATGTATGTACAATATGATACAACCAAAATTGTGGTTTTAGACCCCAAGTATGTTTGTACAAAATCCGTGGTCCGCCGGTCTCTCTGGCTGGATGGTGCGCACGATAACTCTCGTGCCGAATAGAGTTGGGCAATCTCGTTCAATTGAACGATCCTTATCACTGTCCTCGTTCAAAAACGAATGAGTAACATCATTAAAACCAACGCGTGAAATTAAGTATACGCAGTTTTGTCAAAGAAATTACCGGTGTCCATTGAACGAGATAGTGACCCGGATAGTTCAATTGAACGAGATTGCCCAACTCTAGTGCCGAACGATTTGTTTCAAATTTTGGACATCGTAACATTTTGTCCAAACTTTCTTAATTTTCTTCTTTCTTTCGTAATTTAATTTCGTATATAGGCCATCTGTCTACAACTTTCGGTATCTCCCCCACAAAAGTTCACACATTTTCGCTAAAATGGTGCGCACGATATCTTTCGACGGAAGTAATCGAATTGGTCATAACTTTGCACATGGTAATATTACTTCCAGGCATAGATCAAGTTTGAATATGGACTAAATCGATAAACTCCTTCGTTTACTTCCCATACAATTTTTGGATCGTTTTGAATTTTTTTGCAACAAGTTCTCTTCGCGGACCCTGTTACAATTTTTTCGCGGGCAAGGTAATGGGCCAAAAGCTTCAAAAAAGCCCGCCGGCACCAACTAGAATGGGTAGAACGTGAGATAACCTTTGAAGGGAGTAGTCGATTTGGTGCAAACGTTGTATATCGTATTATTTCGGACCACTCTTCCGGGTACCTTCCACACAAAGTTTTGAAAAAGTTAGTGTAAGGACTCGTCAGCGATCGTTTTTAAATGTTTGGCAACATGTTCTGTATGTGGTCCTAGTTACGACGGTACAATTTTTTCGCCGGCAAGTCCATACTCCCTGAGAAATTGGCCCAAAAATTCAAATACCACTATATACGTCAGAAGTATAGTGTTTTCTTATTTTCTTCGAGGTTCGAGGCTGAGGGTACACATATCTCAGTCGGCAAAGCTGACTGATACTTTCTTACTTGTTTACCAAAGTTTCAAAGATTGCATGCAAGTTTTCCCTTTAATTTTTCATTTCAACAGAAAATCTGAATATAGTCTTCAATCTTGGACTATTCTAAAACATCTAATACATAATTATCACACTGCTTTCTGATTTTTTTTGTTGAAAAATATTGCACGGTGTTCTAGCAAATGGCCGCCTACGAAACACTGTTTTTACTAAAGCAGTGCGGTGTCCACTGTAGCTCGAAAACGAATAAACCGATCAGCATATGTTTTTATGGTATCATTAAGAACTTAATTATCTTGCCCTTAAGTAAAACGGAATTAAAAAATATTCATTTAAAAAAAATAATGAGCAGTCAAACTCAAAATTTCAATTTTACTAAAAAATTTATAGTTTTTTTTCGAAAAATCCGGCAAAAAAAATTATAAAAGTCACTCGCTTAAGTACCAAATTTCTATGTGTATAATAATCTCACAAAAGCACATCAAGATCGGATCATCCGTTTTCGAGCTACAGTGGGCGCCGCTTCCAAAAACGCCAATTCGAAAAAACCGCGTTTAAAACTTCGATATTACATTCCTTCAAACCACAATGATTTTTTCCATTCTAACCCTCAATTTTTGTCCGATGGACTCGAATTTTTTTTGCAACATATTCTATACATATTACTGCACTTTAAAATGAGCCAATAAAAAAAAATTGCAAGTGGGCATAATAACCCTTAAATATAGCATATACAGTATACATACATATATAGTACATACAAATGTTTCTTCAAAACATTAAAATCAAAATTTTAATAAAGAAAAAAATATCAAAAGGTCTTTTGAAATCGCTGTTGGTGCGGGAACTTTTTTCACCGAATCGACCCAAAGAAGACATTTTTGGTACTTTTTTGTTATAGCCCTAGTGTATATAACCTCGTTTTTGCACCCATGGTCATACGTTGTTCAACTTCGAAGCCTTTGCGACGCCACTCCATTTTTGTACTCTTCACCTCAGTTGTAAACTATCGAAATATTCTTGATCAACACAAAGTTCCGTCCATTTGTTGGAATCAAGATACTCCTAGGATGTTTGATATTCAAAATGGGTTATATCGGCCCCCATAGAACGGCACCGCTCAATTTTCGCAGTTATAAAGGTTTTAGTGGCGAAAATTGGGTAGTCTCTGTTGGACGTACCAAACATTCCATTCCCATAGAACGATGCCTCACGATTTTTGAGAATTTTCCAGCCGAAATTGTACAAAAAGAGCTGTCAAAAGTAGTCTTAGTCCCGGTCCACACTAGAGTAATTTCAATGAAATGCTGACATGAAACTTTGCATTTTTTGGGAAAAATTCGTAATTTCAAGAAACTAGTGTACACGGATTCATGTATTCTGCAATTGTGCTTTGTTGCAATATTCGTATGAAACAAACAGACCGTTTTATTTTACATTTTCTTTTACTTTCATGTCAAAATTTCAGTGAAATTACTCTTAGTGTGGCCCGGGACTTATTGTCCGAACTGGTATAGAACTTGTGTTATTTGTTTTAAAAATTAATCGATTCAAAATAAGAACGAATGAAATATTAAAACGAGTAAGAAAGTATCAGTCAGCTGTGCTGACGGAGATATACCCTCAACCACTGATAAAAAAACCAACCCGTATATAAAAACCCGTATGTCATGAGTTTGCTTTAAAATCTGTAGGTACCGTAATGTGAGGCTATACTAAATCATTGACATATCGTCGGTGTCATGCTTAAGTGTTCCATACGCCATTTTTGACTTTTTGAGATACAGGTGGTTTCTAGGGTTTTCCGGTATGCTCTTTCTGAATTTCTAGTCGGCTTTCTCCTATCTGCTCTAGTTTCCGAGATATTCACGCCTCGACGGAAAAGCATAAACTTTTTTGAGTTATGAAATTAATGTTATAAAAACTTACAAGTTTAAAAACGCATTTCAAAAATCAGAATTTTAATTTTCGATTTAGAAGTATTTAATTTATTGAGGCAAACATGGAAAATTTTTTTTGTCACTTTGTTCCATGTTATTTACAATATTTCACATTTGTGTCATAAGTGCGGATATGGAACAAATCGACAAAAATTCTTTTTTTAAAAAAATATCTATAACTTTTATATTCCAATACATGTTTCTCTAAATTTTTGCAAATATGTTCTATATACTATTATTAATATTTCAAGTCAAAAACATAAATATTTGCTTTAGTCAGCTCCACACAGTTGTGACGCAAAACATTAAAAAGCGATTATCTCAAAACGGGCAAATGGCGTATGGAACACTTAAGCATGACACCGACGATATACCAAACATTTTTAGTAACCAAACATCTTCATAAAGGACTCGAAATATTAAATTACGTTAATTTAAGTTTGGCAGACATTTTTGAAAAAATTTTAGATTTATTTTGCACAATAGCCATTTTAGTATGTGCAGGCAGGGTTGTGGAGCTTTTGGACCATTATCTCAGGAAGTATTGACTTACTCCGGAAAAAATTGTACCTTTATAAATGAGGCAGCTAGAACAACCTACTGAAAAAAGAATCAAAACTATGCGAGAGGATCTCTTAAACTTCACTTCTTCCGAATTTTGTGTGGGAGGTACACGAAGGAGTGGACCGATATAGTCCATATTTCAACATGACACATGACTGGATGAAATAATACGATGTGCAAAGTCTGCACCAATCAGAAACTCCCTGCGAGAATTATCTTGCCGATTTGCCATTTTGGTTGGTGCCGTCAGGGTTTCTTGTAGCTTTTAGGCTAATATATCAAAGGGAGCTGCAAGGACAACCTACTGAAGAAAATTCAACCCGAACCGAGAGGTGATCTTAAAATTCACTTTATCCGAATTTTGTGTGGGAGGTACCCGAAGGAGTGGACCGATATAATTCATATTCGATCTTGATGTATATCTGGAAGGAATAATACGATGTGCAATGTTTGGACCAAATCAATTGCTCCCTTCAAGAGTTATCGTTCACAGCATTTTACAGAAAAATTTAGAACTTTTGTGTGGGAGGTACCCGAGGGAGTGGAGCGATATGACCCATCTTCGAACTTAAACTAAGTTTACATAAAATATTACGATACCCAAAATTTGGTTCGAATCGGTTGATCCTTATCGAGAGTTATCGTGCGCACCAGCCAGACAGACGGACAGACAGAACGATGGACATGGCTAAATCGACTCCAAATTGTCTGAAACGAATTTCGTCCAAACATACTTGGGGTGTAAAACCGTTATTTTGATGAGGCACATTTTTGGTCGTTTCAAAGTGTATATACCCTTTCTAGCCCAAAGGCTGAAGGTATAAAAATAGAGTTTGAGAAATTCGAACGAATTCCTTAACATACATAGAATTTTACAGAAACAGGCTGTGAAACAGACGCGTCCTTCAGTTTGTGGTTATCATCCTCCTGAACACTAGTTAAATGTCAATATTCTTTACATATTTGTGATATTGAAAATGAGTTCACACTATGGCATATATCCTTACCGTCTTTTTGGGGTATTAACCAACCACATTATACATTTTTTTATTTAATTTTTTTTTTTTGCTGACCTAACAACAAAGTCTGATTCAGAATTTCAGCTCACCTCAGTGTTGCTATCTATGAAGCAGTCAAATGATCCAACATTCGACCTTGTTAGTTACTAAGCCATACGATAAGAGTATTATTTGTATTGGAAAACTGATAGGGTACCATTTAAGCATTGAAGTTGGTCATTTGCTGCTTTTATGAAAATAAGTCATTCTACGAATATAAATGTCACATATAGTTGTATATAACCATAGGACGCAGAAAAACAGAAATAAAAGACTCAGAGCTTTTTTGTGTTAGACGATAATGTCTTTTAGTTTATGCAGCCTGCATTTCAGATTATGTATTCTCAACTGCAATAAATATTAATAGCCAGTCTGTTCTAATGTACCGCAATAGAATTGGGCGATTGAACGAACTAGTTCACTGTCCTAGTTCAAAAACTTATGAGTAACATCATATAAACTTACGTGTGATATTACGTATACATAGTTTGTTCATACAAACGACCGGTGTCCATTGAACGACCTACTTGTTCAATATAGTTCACCTTAGTCCCTCTTAGTGTAGTTTTAAATTATTAATATTTGTGGCTATTTTGTCATGAGCGGAGTTCTTAATTTGGTAGTTTTAGTTTGTTTGATCTCAGCTGTGTAACCCTATCATTGAAGAAGTTAATTTGAAAATATTTCATATATCTGGAGTTTGAGTTTATTAAAATCGATTAAATTGTTGCATACAAAATGAGCAAAACCTCAAAAAGTGATTTTAATCCATATTGAGTACATTCCAAAGAACGCTTTTAACACAAATATTTACTGTATTTGACTCAAATAAAAAGATTCTAAATTTAAATTATTTTTATCTAGTTCAAAAAAATTTCAAGATAGAGCCCAGTGATTCAAATATTCTCGTCACTCATCTGTTGTATGTTGAGTAAATTTTGCTCACTTGCAAGCCTAAAATGCAACATCTAATGAACAACAAAAATCGATTTGTGACGACCAGTCGTCATCCTGATATTAGTAAAATTGAAAATTGAATTGTTTATATGTATGTATATGTTTGTAAACTTTTTAATATTACCTTGTGTAATAACACTGAAGCTTTCCGTTTTGATGCCATTTTTGTGGTACCACCACCGCCACCGGTTGACGACGCTGTACGTGTCGACTGTTTAGTGGTTTTTCTCGGATTTTTCGGAATTTTGGATAATTTTTTTAACAACGTGTAAAGGAGAATTAATTGGGCAATTTTTGTTTATTTCTTTATTTTTTCCAGAAACACTTGGCCCAGTTGAGTGATGCTTATCAAGGAGAGTTGTTGTTTGGATGGTTGGTAAGTAATTCACAGCTTTTATTTGAAATTTATTGTATATTCAAACATACACACGCACACACTCTGACACTTGTAGCCTTACACTTGGAACTTCTGAAGTCGCAAATCTGCGAGATCTTTAATATCCATACATATCCTCTTTCAGTTAGACCCAAGAACAAACAGAAGTTAGTGTGATGTTTCCTCTTTTTTTATTTAATATTTGAAAACTGTATTTTGACAGATGTCATTACATTTATTCTGTTTGTTGTTGTTGTTTTTATTTTGGTCACTTAAATCCGTTAACAAGTGTTGCTTATTTGTATTTCAATTTGAAAATATATCCCAATAACCGTTGATTTGATGCATGCGGTTTGATTTGATGTACGCTGGGAAAGAAAAAAGGATACGACTTAACACACCGACGATTCTTAGCTAACTGATCAAAACAGAAATGTGCGAATAGATTTTTGAATTATTGTGTGTCAGTTGAGGGCAGCAGCAACACCAGGAACAACAATGACAGCAGGAGCAGAGCCAACGGCACAGAGGGCCTCAGAAGCAGGGGACAGAACACGAGAGAGATGACACTTGCTGGGCACAGATACTTTGTTGTTTTCGCTTCGTTCATTCCCATTTGCCGGGACATGCGCACACAGTGGGCGCCAAACTCCGATGACATTCACACAAATGTGGGACGCTCAGAACGATGTCGGAAAGCCAAAGAGTACACGCCGATAAATAGCATGATGAAGAAGGATTTTTAACAAAAACAGCAACAAATACCGAAAGTGGACTGGTGGAACAAGAGCACAACGAACACTGCTAAGGTATGGTGAGTTCGTTGTCGCATAAATTGATGGTCGAGATGGTGGGCGAGCGGATGAGTTGGCAAAACATCTGAGTAGGTTGTGAGTGTGCCAGCAAGGAGCCAGGACCAAGTATGTGAGGACAAAAACATAGAAACGGCAATAAGTGGCGAAATGTCAAAGTGACAAACTTGCCATCACATATCGCACACGTTCTCGGTGTGTTGTGTTGTGGTGCCGTGTGGAGGGGGTTGCGAAAAACAGCTGTAATGACGTAGTAGGACGTAGAAGAAGATCTCACAAGAACTCGCAAGCGGGACTCTCGACTCTCGTTTGTTTGTGTCGCACATTTCATTGCAAGTAACGGTGATAATCACCGTCGTCATCATTAACATCATCATCATCATCAGCATCGTCATCATCATTATGTTTATTAATTTTGTTATCAATGTGTGGTTGTTGTTGTTCGTGTTGATGATGTTTCACTCGCCACTCACACACGCACAAAGGCATTTCATTCATGCGGGGGAGTGTGAGAAAGCGCGTAAAACTAACCACACAATACGTACACACATCCAAACTCTCAATGTTTTAGTCCTGAGCAAGGGGTAAGGATTTAAGGCGGCGGGTGTGAGAGGCTCTGCACGATTGTATGCAACAACAAAAACGAACCGACGACTAAACGACTAAAAAGTGAAAGGTATGAGTGGCGGCGTTTTCATTAGAATGAGTGATGGCAAGCAAGCAAGCTAGTCAGTTAGCAGCAAGCAAATGTTAGCGCTGATGATGGGGGTGCATTGAATGTTGAATTGTGTTCGCGTCCACCTTCTCGTTGTTGTTGTGCAAACATATCAAAATAAAAAAACCGGTGTCGGCGTTTCGGACTTGAAATATGTACGAAAAAAAGGGCAAATGCCGGGTTATTCGTGAGGTTGGGGTGGTGTTTTGGGCAGGCAGGTGTTAGAGACGAGAAAAACATGCAATGGTCCAACATCGGAATAATAGACAAAACAAAGCAGCCCCAAACAGAAAAATATGAATGAGAAAATAATAACGACAAAACCCAACAACAGCAACAAGCACTAATACAACTTGGCTGGAGTATGAAAATCAAACAAACAAAACAAAAAAAGGAAAACAAAAAATTGGTTTGGCAGTGACTATGACGGGAACTCTGATTGTAACGGCTAACAGTTGATGGAGCTGGCGATGGCGATGACGATGATTATTATGTTGCAACGAGGACCGTTGTTGTCGTTGCTGGTGCTGCTGCATCGAACGAATAGAAAAAACAAGCATAGAGCAGAATTTCATTTTTTATTTCCATGGGTTTGAGCAATACGCACACTCACATACATACATACATCGATATCAGCAAGGCCATGCTGAAAAGTCTTAATTTGGTGTGAGCATTTCAAGCAAGCAAAACAAAAGTCACAGAAACAACACAGACTAAGTGAAAAGAACTACCTCTTGACAATATTTGGTGAGAGGATTGCATGTCAAATCGATTTTTGATGTAAGGATAGGATTTTAATGTTGTCCAAGAATAATATGTTCCAATAATATCATTAAACACTTCTACGCGTATCGGCATGACAAATTGCTATAGAAGTACATATGTACCCAGCAAACCAATCGTACCGACTTCGTAACGAAATCGGAACAAAATGTCGGACGTATCGTCCGAAATCGTAACGATATCTTAACGAAAGTTGTATGAAGTGGTTGACATAATTTCGGAACAAAATGTCGCAGCGACATCGGATCGATTTCGGTCCGATTTCGTAACGAAATCTGAAGAAAATCCTTAAGAAATTCGGAAAGGAAATTTCTATCCGACATTCGTTCCGAAATCTGAACGAAATCGGTACAAAGTCTGAACTATTTCCTCTCCGAAAAATCGTTTAGAAATCGGAACGAAATCTGAACGACTTTGCTTCCGAAATTGTTCAGACGTGTCGGACATCAGACATTTGGTTTGCTGGGTATGTACATGTACATATGTATGTAACAAGTCAGAACAAAGTACGAGTGAAACATATAGCTGCTGTTATCCAAAGGTATCGGAAATAAAGATGTCACAAGAGATGTCAGCAAGAATGACCTTGCACTTATACGAGGTAGCTCAAGAGAAAGGTATATCGGATGATTGTAAGCTTGGTATTCTATAACCCACTAACAAAAGTGCAAACAGGGCAGCGGGTTCAAACCACAAGAATCCTTTGTGAACGATAGAAGCAGTTGGTCACTAAAAAATGTCCACATCAAACCTGGCAAGTATATCATCGGAGAGATCATCACCATACACGAAAATCTAAACAAAGCTCATATCTTATCTTATCATATTTTTGTTGACTATAAAGCTGCTTTCGAAGCCCTGTAAAGCAAAGGTGCTGGAAGTCGTGCCCAAGTTTAGTTTCCCTGCCCTTGACTGGCTGGCTGATCTAGATTCGGACTCACGCTAACAAGTGAGCGATTTTATCTAATACGAACCACCATTAGAGAACCAAAGGGAATTAATTCTGTTCAATATTTGATATTTTGACCTGTGTACTGTGTATATAAATCACTAGCACTGTGTTACTAAACATGTCAGCTGCAAGTATATTTCCGAAAGTATTTAAAAAGTCTATGGAACATTCTGCGTGGTCGGATAATATGGAAGTCGTGCTGTACGACCATGACGTAGGATCATGCTAATGCGATGAAAAGCGCCCGAGAAAGAGATTACCTTACCACAGTTGAGCTAGTGCTGAAGGCTTCAATAGCAAACGTTCCGCTACGGTCATCTAAGAAAAGAAGTGGTGTGTTCGAGTAAAAAATAAATAAAAATATATAAGTGAATGTATTCAATATTAATATTTGGCATAGAGTGGGGATGAACACGGAGAAAATGTCATTATGGATGATTACAAAAGAAAGAGAACCCAACATATTCCCTCAGAAATGTAGAAATTTAAAGTTATATGTTATTGATTATTATCTCAATGTGTTACAGATAAAAAAGTTATTTAAAATGTCGAACGAGAGTTAAAAAATTTAAATCTAACGAAAAATAGGAATTTAACTTTTGAAGCAAACAACGTGTATATCTTTACGCATGTTAATCCGTCGCTTTATCAGCAATGAGTGTAAGAGTTCGTGTGATTTGTGATCAACGTGTACACAAAGTTGCGGGCTTGTCTGGCCTAGACGCTATCTTCTCATATTGTGAGCACTTTTAATAGGATATTTTCCTCGTCTACTTACCCAGATACTCTTAAAATACATATGATTATTTCGATACCAAAGTACTTTTTGTTTTTCAATTTTTCAATTTGATTGACCAGAGAACTTCTCTATCAAACACAGCCACCATAGGGTACCCCCAATTTAAGGTATTTTGATGATTATAGCCACATTATGAATAAATTTTAAATTTTTACATCTTTTGTGGTAGAAACCCTTCATACCAAAGTTTTAGTTTAGACCACATACTCGTACAATGCGATCAACCTGTAGACAGTTTTTTTTTGAAATTCTGAGTCAAAATATTTCAGTTGCACCCTCTGCATTGTTCTGCATCGTCATTTGCTTTGTGTTGCTTAAACTTCGTCAAAATATTTCAGTTGCACCCTCTGCATTGTTCCTCGCAAATGCAACTAAATGCATCAGAAATTAAAATAATACATGTTTGCTTTTTACCTGCGTTAAAAATTCGTTTTTTGGCGTTTTGAAACACGTAACTTCGCAGTTGTTAATTAATATAATAATACTTCACACATTTGCAGTCATTTGCCAAGCAACTGACGATACGGAAGTCATCCGAACTCTCATGATATCAACACTTATGACTTTTTGACCTTTTTTCTCAAAAATAATTTCCTCTATGAATGAACTTTTGCCTATTAATGATTTAAATAAATGTTTATTTCTCATAATATCAACACTGGGGTTATGACTTTTTGACCTTTTTTTCTCAAAAATAATTTCCTATATGAATGAATGAACTTTTCCCTATTAATGATTTAAATAAATGTTTATTCTATTTAAGTATTAAAAAAGGTCACGCAAATATACTATGAACTAAATATTTTTCAAAAAATTGTTTCCTTTTGTACGATTGAATGAAATTTTGCCTATTATTACTATAATAACTTTTATTCCACTCAAATATTGAAAAAGGCCCCGCACAAACCCCTTTTAATTGATGTGGTATATGAAATATAATAAATATAAAATTATATGTATATACAATATATAACGACGGTCAAGGGACCGACCAATCTCGGAAGCTATAAGCGATAGTCGTTATAAACGATATTAATAAAATAGGTGACATTATATTATGTATAGAGACTTTAGGGTTTAAAATAAATAAATTCAATTCACTTTTTGTAAGTATAAATGACTTAAAAGGCATTAAATTCATTCTTTAGCTGATATATTACGTTAATATAGGATATGATTTTATTTAAAATAGTCTGTTATTTTAGTTTTGGCTTTTTTTGGAATTCATAAGTCTTAAATTTAACTCAGATTTGAGTTTGAAAGGATTTCCAAACACATTCTTGGCTTGTAACATCTTCTGAGTAAATAATTTTTTGAGTAGTTTCTACAGCTAGGCACGCCTCTGACACCGACGGTAATTGAAATTCTGGAACTGTAGTATCCTCAATTTCTTCGTTAGAATTTCCTTCATCTAAAACTTGTCGTCGTCATTATACATGGCAGATTTGAAAATATTCTCGTGAATGGCAACTAATTCATCAATATCTTCTACGTATTGGGAGAAATGAGAATGGATACAAATGTCTTTAGAATCGTTCGATGGACTATTAATCCCGCATAATTTCTTTGTTCTTTACTTTTTAATAGTAAAAGTAGCAAAAGAGAGAACTGTTAAAATTGCTCTCACGCAACAAGTTTTGCAGAAAAGTAAAACAAACATGACTGCTTAAAAAATAACAGCAAACAAAATAAATGTCACTGATTTGTTTTTTTTATAATTTAGATTTATTTTATTTCATTATACCCTACACCACTGTGTGGAAAGGGTATTATAAGTTTGTTTTGGGAAAAATTCATGTTACACCGCGAAATATCGGTCGTAGACCCCCAATGTGGTATACCAATCTTCACATCTCGACGAGATAAAGCGATTTTGACGGCTTCCGTCATACGTCCGTCCATTATAAATTGTAATCAAACTCCAGGCCGCAATTATGGACCGATCGTCACGAAATTTTGCATGGAGGTCGGGTTCAGACCAGAATAGACACCTATTGTTATTGGTGATGATCGTGAAATATTTAGCGGGTGAAATGGACCAAATACATAATTTTTATCCAATTTTGTAGCTGCTCTGTAGGTCGCAAAAATGGTCCGATCGCCTCGAAGTTTTAACAAAGGTAAGAGTATATGACAAAGAAGAAGCTTGCAATTTGAGATAGTGATCAGATATTATTTAGCGGGTTAAATGGACCACAACGTTTGTGTGAAAATTGTTAATATACAGCTTATATATGTATTCCTGGAAGATACATTCCGCCCACGTAAATAAAATTTGGAAGGCCATTTCCTGATTGATGCCAATTATGTTGATTTACGCGGTCAGATAACAGAGTTACAGCCTAATATATCCAGTTATTTGTTTGTAGTGTAATCAGAAGCATGCTAGAGGTCGCAGTTAAAGATCAATAGTCACGAGATTTTGCACGATGCAAGAGTTTATGTCGAAGAACATGCCTACAATTTTGGATGATCTCATATTATCTAGTGGGTTAAATGGACCATTACTCTTGCATGAAAAATATAAAAATTTAAAATTTGCTCCATATTTTACTTCCTGGAGGGCATGTACCAGCAAAGTAGCCTAAATATGGAAAATGATCTACTGACCTTTCCCCTGATGCAAATTGCAATAATTTGCTCCTGGGTAACTAACGGGCCTACTGCCTAATATATGAGAGGTTTTGTGTAGAATACAACATTTTCTTCCATAGGTGTATTCCAAAAAGGAACCTGATATTCAAAGAAAATTTATAGATGTATCAGAAGAGGCTACCAATGTCAATTTTCCAATTTTGGAACTTTAATTAGAAATGTATAATGATATACATAATTGTTCCACAAACATCCCAGTAGGGACAAGGAGGCTTCTCTAATATGAATGTGTTCACCCCGATTCATACTAGCTCAATCATTAGGGACCTACTTTTTATCGCCGAGGCCAAACGACGTGTCCTAAGACACCGCATGTAGAGAAGCTTTTCATGTCTGAAATACTCAGAAAATGTCACCATCATCACTGAGAGGTATTTTGTCATCGTTGAAAATTTCATGTGGCCTGGCCTAGGAACTGAAACTGGGCATTCAGCGTGAAAGCGGGTGTGCATACCATTGCACCACGGTTGCACCCTATTAGATATGTCAAAACATTTTTTGATTTTTCAAGAATAGACTTCGGAGACATTTAATATGCTCAAAGCAAAAAAATCATTACGTATCTTTGTATCTAATATTATTCCATAGAGTGGACCTATATTTCAACTTCTCATCAGCCTTGTACACAGGTTGTCGTATGTTCGATTCCTCGGCGAGGTAACATCGAACTTTCAACGGTGGCAAAATACACCTCAGTAATGTTTGCGACATTTTCTGAGTATTTCAGCCATATAAAACTTCTCTAAACGTGGTGTCTTAGGGCACGCCCTTCGGACTCGGCGATAAACTGTAGGTCCCAAGCTTAATGTGATAAGGTGGCAGAATCCAAAAAAAAAATATTTCTTACAATAACCTTATTTGTTCCATAAAGGAATTTTGATTTGCTGAAAGCTAATTCTCAGGGACAGTGGTGTAGAGTATCACATGGTCGGCCCCGTCCGACTATAACCTTTGCTTACTTGAA
This sequence comes from Musca autumnalis, assembly GCF_047663935.1. Classification (NCBI taxonomy): domain Eukaryota; kingdom Metazoa; phylum Arthropoda; class Insecta; order Diptera; family Muscidae; genus Musca; species Musca autumnalis. The sequence goes on along the minus strand of NW_027411755.1, from coordinate 707,475 downwards.
AACAAACAAAATAAATTTCACTGATTTAATTTTTTTATAATTTACATTTATTTTATTTCATTTTGCTTTGCTTTGGGATGCGCGTTGTTTTCTTTTGCCTTAATTGTCAGCCATGTAAAATTTCTCTACAAGTGGTGTCTTAGGACACGCCGTTCGGACTCGGCGATAAACTGTAGGTCCCATATCATTGAGCTAATATGAATCGGGATGCACTCATTGATATGAGAGAAGTCTCCCTTGTCCCGCCTGGGATGTTTGTGGAACAATTATTATATTACAAATTTCGCTTATGAAACTATTAAGACAGGACATGATACATATAAATCCATATGAGTACTAGTTTTTCTTTTTCTATCTTAAATTTATATAAATGTAGTTATTTTCTGTTGGCTTTAATGAAAAACAAAATATTTTAGTTTTGCAACACATTATCCGACACTAAAAAATTCTCTAATATTTAGTTCAGTTACCCCCCGAAAAATAACTACTACCACTACAAAGAAGAATGCATATTATGTGTATATTGTAAAAATTGCAGTTGCTCCTCTTTTTCATCAGACTAACTAAATTTCATATCCTGCCGATGTTTCCAATTAGTATTAATGCACCATACAATGGCTATCCCCAACACCGTTTATGCTTTCTATTCTCGCTGAGGTTCGTGGACACGGGCACAGCACAACACCCCATCATCATGTCCGATTCCGATCAACCAGAAAATAAGCGCAAAAATCAACCAAAAATGTGCAAGTTGATGACGATGAAACTGTACACAGATAGGCAACGACAATGCCGCCAAACAAGGCCAGAACAAAGTGAACGCCTATTTGTATTTTATTATTTATTGTAAAAAAAGCAACCAACCATTGGGGATTCAAAAGAATAGAGCGGTTCGTTGTGCCAATGTGCTATCATTACGGCTCGATCCCAATTGCTGCAGCCAGTGCTCACCCACCCATTGGCACCGTGTGTACTCATGAATTGTGCACAGAGTGTCCAAACTAACTCCTCTAACCTGTGATGTCCCATGTCGGTCGAGTGGGTACATGTCTGTGAATATGTGCATCATAGCCTGTCGCAGCTAAACACCGAAACCCTTTTACATTTTAAAATCTCTGTTTTTTTAGGGGTACACAGCGTTTGGGTGGTTTATTGTTGTCGTTGCTGTTGTTGTATTTTTTAGAGTTTAATGCAATTTTTGTATTCGACACAATTGCATCGCACATCATCATGGGGCACGGTGCATCCTAGTTGTGCACTTGTGCCTTTGTGTGTGTTGGTGTTTTATATGCCCAGTACCCCAGTGACCAGCGAAAAAGCTCATTCCTCATACGCATTTTTGATTTAGTTTTGATGGCGCAGAAAGCTACTGAAACAAATGCAACGAAAAAAGTCCGTTTCTACACAAAGAAATCATATGGAAAAAAATTGCAAGCACCACAATGTGTCAGAGCATTAAATGCATTTCTAACCGAACCCATTGAACTTGTGACCCTCGATGTGATTGTGTATGTGCGTGGGTGTGTGTGTATGTTTGTGTTTGGAGGGCTTCCATTTTTTATTTGGCGGTGTATACCACCTTTGGTGATAAACTAAAATATGTACTCGTATGCATGGCCCCTTGGTGTGAGTGATTTTGTGGATATCAATGGACACTCAGGACATACATACATACATGGATATACGGGGGACATGTGTTTGCCCACATATTTAGTCAATATGTAAGCGCATACACATACAGACAGAGAACGAACGTTTCGTTATGTATTTAGAATATTCATAGGTTTGTACATACATACATAGGTGCATGTAGTTGCATAGATAGACAGACAGATAGATGGTTTAATATGATATAAAAAAGCGTATGGATTATCACTTCTAAAGTGAATCGAGGAAACGAGTGTAACACATCAAATACAAGCATATTTAGAAAATGGTTCCAAAACGTTCCAAATAATTTCTGTATTTCTTCTAAAAGTAAATCGTATATATAGTTGTGTAAATTAAAAAATGTATATAGTAGCTCACAAATTAGTTCGAGCCAAAAATAAAAAACAAATTGAACTACAGTCAATAGCAAACGGAAGTAGGCAGGCCTGACTCATTGCAAGTAATGAAAACATTTTTATATTGGGTTGACTCAACGCCAGTCTTCAGAATTAAAAGTCAAGAGAGGTACTTTCTGTTTAAGGAAGTCAAATACATTATTGGTATTTGAAGTAAACGTTTCTAAATCTGTAATTATGGCCCTTATAGATGATACTGGATAATAGATTTAGAAATTGAAATTGAATATGGTTTTAACATGGCAAAGTCCAGGATTTATCTTGGTCCCTCTTTCATCTTAAGTGGACACTGACCTCCCAGTGGTGTCACCTGGGGAGCTGCCTTTAACACCCGTTAAAGGTAGTGAGCTAACATGTGCATGCGCGTTCACTCATAAGAACGTTACAAATTTTAGTTTGGGCGTCGGCTTAGTTACCCTCCTGCGAATCCGCACCATGAATTTGCGCACTCTTTACAGAGAAGGTGAAGTTTACGCATTGGCAGATGTACTTGAAAAGTACAAGGCCGACATTACTGCCATTCAGGAAACACGATGGATTGGGAAAAGCGTCTCAACAACACCTAAAGGTGAAGCAGTGTATTATAGCTGCCATGACACAAAGTATGAGTTTGGCTGCGAATTTGTAGTTAATCGGAAGTTAAAAAATCTGGGCTCCAGCTTCACTCCAGTGAATGAAAGACTTGCTACAATACGGATAAAAGCAAAATTCTTCAACATTAGCTTTATCTGCGCTCATGCTCCAACCGAAGCCAAGAACGGTCAGACCAAAAATATATTCTACGAGCGCTTAGAAGAAACATACGACCATTGTCCTGCCCATGACATTAAAATTATTCTAGATTTTAATGCCAGAATTGGTCGGGAAATTCAGTCTCCACAGCGAAACATCAGAAAACGCTATGAGACTGATAGATTTTGCAGCGACAAAAACATGGTAGTTAGCAGCACCAGATTTAAGCATCTCGACATTCATAAGGCACCTGGCTGTCTCCGGATCAGAAAACAAGAAATTAAATTTATCACGTTGTGATAGATGGGATACATTCATCGAGCGTGATGGATGTACGTTCGTACGTTTTTGCAGCAAAGATACGTACCCAGTAAAACGTAGCGAATAAAGTACGAACAGACACAACACGAAAGTTAGACATCGGTAGGCTGCAATCACAACAGATAGCCACGAGATATTCCACTCAACTGGCCCAATTGCTTAATCAAAGCACTCCAATGGCAAAGTATTGGTCACTCCATGCAAACAGCCGCAAAATCCATACTTAGATACCAGAGACCTCCTCCAAGGAATCCATGGTATGATCAGGAGTGTCGTGCTGCCACCGAAGAGAAAAATGCGACATATAGGGCTACTTTACAATCCGTAGCAACGCGTAGCGCACGAGAGACGTATCGGGAGAAAATGAGAGAGGAGAACCGTCTTCTCCGCAGGAAAAAGAGAGAAATGGAAAAGCGGGAGTGTGAAAAAATCGAGATGTACAGGAGCCAGAACGAAGTCCGAAAGTTCTACCAAAGAGTAAAACATCACACTAATGGCTTTGGTACAGGTACATCCTGCTGTAGAGACCAGCAAGGTAATTTGGTAACTGATGCAGATAGTGTGCTATGAAAAGAGGACTTTTATCCAAAAGTAGCGAAGACGGCGAAGATACCACAGATCCAATCCCAGAAGATGGTATTGAATGTATAACACCCACCCAAGATGAGTTAAAGTCAGCAATAAACCGTCTAAAAAAAATAAGCAGGTGCCGATGGCTTACCAGCCGAGCTGTTTTGAACCGGAGGCGACACGCTGATAAGGTGTATGCATCAGCTAGTTAGTTGACCAGATATTTACCCTGCGGAAAATCCTGAAGAAGACCCAAGAGTTGCAGATCGACACCTACCACCTTGGTTGGTGAAAGTTGGTTCCTATAATTTTAAGGTAGTAAAAGACTTCGTCTATCTCGGCACCACCATAAAGACAACAAACAACATCAGTTGTGAAATAAACAGAAGAATTGTATTGGCCAACAGATGCTACTTTGGCTTAAGTAAACAGTTTAAAAAAGCCACATCTCGTCAAACAAAAACAACGATTTACAAAGCACTGATACTACCCGTGCTAATGTATGGTTCCGAAGCATGGGTACAAGAAGATAAGGCAGTGCTTGGTGTGTTTGAGAGAAAATTCTTCGAAAGATCTACGACCTATCTGCGTTGACGGTGAATATCGGCGTCCTAGAACCACGAGCTGTATCGACTATACAACAACGACATCAGTATTGGTGCAACGATTGCGTTGGCTTAGCCATATCATAAGAATGAGCGATGATGAACCCGCTAAAAAAGGGTATAAACACGGGCCACATTGCGGTACACGCAGAACTGGCAGACCAACGCTTCGATGGAGCAAACAAGTGGAAAAAGACATGGCAAGACGCGGTATTCCAAAAAACGAAGCAACAAACAGAGAAAATTGAGAATCTTTTCTTAGTTCGGCCCATGGAACAAATGTTCTGTAATGGGGCCAGCTAAGTAAGTAAGTAATATAAAAATATTCATTCCTAATGTCCTGTTTGCGTATTTGTTGGGGACCAAGGAAAACTTTGCAGTGCATCAACGGAGGAAGAGGTATATTAAGCTTGTATTTCTGCTTGTGACTCATCGAAATAATAATTTACGAACCCATGATCATTCAATCCTAAGTCGATCTTTCCATACTATTGTAATCGCACTAGCGTCCACAATAAATGAGCTAGAACACAGCATATTTGCCCCTGAGTGTATTTTTCCTCCTTCTTTCTTTTCTACATAAATGTGCAAATAGTTACTAACGACTTGAGTTCTAAAGGAACACGACCACCAGAATATTCGATATCGATACTTCTACAAAATGAGACTCTAAGTAGATCTGAATTACGTGTTATTATTCAATTTTGTCCATACTTTGCACATCGTTATATTAATATTCTTAATATTACCTTCCACAAAATGTTCGCAAAAATGCAGTTTAAGGACATAGTTTCAATGTTTTGCTGCTTGTTGCCTTCGCGGTCCCTTAACCCCGATAAACAACTGGTTTTCGAATATATTTGTGAGTTTTTTTTAGCATTTTGTTATAGTATTGTCGGTCGCATGTGGCCTAAACTGCAAGCAATTCAAAAAATCGACTTTTTTGTAATTTTCGACTTTAGATGAAAATTATAAGGCCTGTTCGATAACTTCGCAAGTAAAAAGTATTTGCAAGTTCTTGCAACTACTTCTCATTTCTCTTTCACTGAACAAGTTTGTTATCGAACAGCATTTTGTAAAAGTTTGTACAAATTTGTGCAAACTTTTGGGTTATCGAACAGACCTATAAATATATATGGCATATTTAATTTAACCATAAATGTTACATTCATATAAATTCAGGGATTTGTTAGGAATGTAGTAAGATTTTTTTATTTTTTTCAATAAAAAACCAAGGGAGTGGCATGTAAGAATACACCTATATTACCCTTCAAAGTTTTCGTCATTTTTAAAAGAATTCCAGGAAAACCATGCTTCCTGAGATAAAGTCCCTAAAATTTCTACATTTCTTTCGGCATCAACTAAAAGACTGATGAGCACAAAAGTTAGTCCTTCGTCACACAAGCGCGTTTCTTGAAACTAATAATAGGAAGAGGCAGCATCGCAAACACAGAAAACCATGTACAGCGGTTTCACTACCTCATAAACTCGAAGTTGCCATGTTGAAACAGAGCTAGTGTGACCTTCGACTTTCGAAACTTTGCACATAGTAAAATTTCGTGCCAAGATCCTAGAGGGTCTATATTGGAAAACACCTTCGGTGGGAGCCACCGTGGTGCAATGGTATGCACGCCCGCCTTGCACGCAGAAGGTCGGGGGATCGATTCCCCGGCCAGGCAACATCAAACATTTTTCAACGGTGGCAAAATACCCCGTAGTAATGTTGGCGACATTTCCTGAGTATTTCAGCCTTGAAAAACTTCTCCACAAGTGGTTTCTTAAGACACGCCGTTCGGACTCGGCGATAAACAGTAGGTCCCATATCATTGGCCTAAATATGAATCGGGGTGCACTCATTGATATGAGAGAAGTCTCCCTTGTCCTGTATAGGATGTTATGGAACAATGTTGGTTTGTTTTGTTTGTACCTCTCACACAAAAGTTTAATTATTTAGACTTAAGAATATCTCGATTTGCCTTTTCAACAAATTGAAGCTTTGGCTTCTAATTTCGTAACTAATATTGCATGTTGTGTGATTGAAATTGCAGAAGGAAATGCCGACTAACGCCGAATGACCCATTACAAAGTAATTTAAACAAGCCAACCTCTGCATTGCCAGTTGCCTAAAAATAATTGGTTATTTCTTACTCATTACTAAGTAATGAGTACTGTGGCACAGAGTGTGTGTGTTCTAAAATAGAGTATCGATCCAAAAAATGCGAAGATTTGTTGATGTACATGCAAGTATTTCAATTCAGCATACATTTGGAAGCCACATGAACCGTATAACCCATTACAATGTTATGTAAGCAAACTACTTTCTGCATTACCAGTAAGCAGAAAAATAATATGTTATTTTTAAAAAAAATTACAAATCAATATTACTTACTTTACTCATAACTAAGTAATGAGTACGGTTGCACAGAGCGTGTGTGTCCCTTAAGGTTCGTATACGTAGCCCAGTACGTAGTGTGTTTGGCTACAAATCAGATGTTCGCATTATCGAATCCAGCAGAGAGCAAAATAAAAATATGGAGTGTGCTGAAATTGACACAAATTCATCTTAACTGTTCTAAAAATAGAACATATGTCATTTAGTTTATTTTTCAAGTTTAGTGGTCACAGAATAACTAGTTATTCTGTGCGACTGAATGAAGGAATTCATTCTAGGGATTTTCAAAATACTATATCGAGTAAATACTTTATTTTATCAAAACCAATTTTGTCAATTTTTATGAGGTGCATTTTTGGCGAGGTCTTAATTTATCGAATATCAAGCTCAAAGTTCAATACAAAAAAAAATTAATTTGCCTATTTTGATTTGTTTCAATCTGCATCCTTTTCGCTTTGCACTATACTGCTTTTGATTTGCTGCATTATGTACGATTGTGAGTAACTAAAAACGTTAGTGATGACGACATGTAAAGGAAATTCCTTTCTAGACTTTGGAACATTTTAAGAAAACATGCAGAACCAACTCATCCAAAAGAAAATAAAAACGAAAAAATCGTATCAATGAAAAATTAAAATCTAATAAATATTGGTGATGTTACAACTGGGGTTGACATATTTCCCCACTAACTTGTCCAATGCATTTGTATGTGTGTGTGTGTTTTCAGAGGGGTGAACATTGTCATCTCTCGTCCTTTAATTGTTTCTATTTCATTGTGTTTTACATAGAAAATTGTTGATATTACGTTCGAGTATTAGTTATTTAGCTTTCCAGCCACTCATATACAAACTAACGCAGATATAAACGTACATACTTCGGTTATTTGTGTATAGGTCTAATATGTACATATGTATATTTGGATATACATAAACTCACACGATTACATAAATTTGTATTTGTATCCAAGTGCAGGCACTTTTTTGATAATGTGGCTATTCGCTGGATCCCCTGAGCACTAAATTTGTTCTCATATGCACCCTTTACACACAATCACACATACTACATACATATGTACGTAATATTCGTGTTTTTACATTTGTATGTTTTGATACAAGTGCAATAATTTCCATATCATATTTTTATATTGTTAAGGGAGTCGCCTTTTGTTGTTGGTGTGGTATTTGCCCCATTTTCCTACTTATTTTCAAAAACATACTCCCCACGATGTGTGTCTAAAAAATGACATTCCTCATACCCAAACACACACAGACGCGCTTATTTGTCTGTAACTCATAGGTGCAATACAATGAATGCAATACATATGTACATGGAATAGCTGGTTAGTAATGTTTTTACGATTTTTTATGTACTGTGCGAATATTTTTAATTTTGATACTATTTACACAACATCAAATTAATATGCCCTAACCTAGGGCAACGTTTTGAAGTATAATATTGACCTAGGTTTTTTATGTTTGCGTTTGATATTTTGCTGAACGGGTGTTATGTGAAAAAATGTCAACATACATATGTACATACGTACATAGGTTTTTAGAACAGTTGCCACACCCTGTTTTTTGAATACTAGTATTCAGTTGTTAGTTGATTGATATTTAGGATTGGAATTTGTCATGATAAGCACGCTTGAAGGATTCGTCTTTTTCTTTTCCCCTTAACTCCTTGAGAAGAATAGGACCTCTATCAACATCTTCCAGGATTATCTGTTATTTGGTATTGCTTTTATTTCTTTCCACGATTATCCGGTGGATTCGAACTCCTACATAAGACTTATTTTCTAAGAGTTTTTAGGTATTCCTTTTTCCTGCTATCTTGAGGATTCCAATCTAAGGCTTGACGGCGAAGAACTTCGATATTTCTCCTCAATGTGTGTCACATCCACATCCACTTCTATTTTCTCTTTTTTATGACGGTTATTATTGGATCGGTCTTGTATCTTTGGTAGAGATTATAGCATTTGGCCAACAAATTCTCTGTGTATAGAATACATCGATTTGTAAAGGATTGTAGCTCTGAATTTAAGGCTGCTGTTGCCAACCAGGTTTCGCAACCGTGAAGTAATACGGATAAAACGTTCGATATAAATATATTCATTTTTGTATTCGTCGATACTATTGAGGAGTTCCAAATGATTCTTAGTTGATTGAAAGCTCCGTTAGCTTTTCCAATCCCATTTGCGATGTCGGCTTCCGCTCTGTTTTCGATTGCAATTATGTTTCCGAGATAACAGAATTTCTCCACGAATTCGAAGAGTTGATCTCCAATTAAAAAGTGAGTTTGAGTTTATGGAAATTGTGTTTCTTGCTTTGGTTTTATATTTATTAATATTAATCTTAAGGGATTCTAGAACATAATGATCACAAACAGTTCGGGAGCAACTTTCTACACTATTGGAATAGAAACCCACCGATTTGTTGGTGTTCCCGATGCCCCACGAATGTAAGTTAAATTCTACATTTCAAAATATCGCATTTTAGTATTAATTCATATTAAAATTCATAGTGATACTTCTAAAGGATAAGTAGGATTTCAGACAATAAATTTCGATAAAATCGAAATATTCCATCAATAGTTCACACATTTTTGACAGCCATTCGCTATATCACCGACGCTTCATTGTATTAATAAAATTCACATAAATGATTTTTGTTGTCTAAATTGGTCAGGCCATAACAACAGCAAGAAAAACACAAATTGATTTCGGGAATATATATATGTACATACATAAATATTTCATTATGAAAACACAACCAAAAGGAAAGGAAAAGAATTGTTGTATTTGGGGTATGAAGGAAACAACTCATCAACAGATGAAAATCCAATTTTTATCTAAGAAAAACGATATCTTAAACGACACTGCAAATGCTTTATATAACTGGAGATGGATGGGGTAAAATCACAAAGTGAAATGTTCAAATCAAACATGGTCATTATGAAATAAACTCAACACGAAATAACGACGAACGGGACTTTCAGTTAGATTGGAAGAAAGTTCGTAGTAGAACGCAACGACAAAAAATGAGCTCTTGAACATTTCTTCATTCGTCGCACTGATGGTCAAATTTTTCCATTTTTTTGTCGTGCAAAGCGACCAAATAAAACTGACTGAGTGCTACGAAACAGAAATAGAAATCACAAAAAAGTAAAATTAGTCCAAATGGAAGGGGATATGATAGTAGAAGAATAGATGTCAGTCGATTTACACTAAGGGTAGGCCAAATAAATTATATTCCCTTATAATTTGAGGGTGGTTCAAGGCGAGTCGTCTACACCATCATGGAGGTGGAAGAAGTGGTAGAAAATACATTTTGTCAATTACCCGCCCGTCATAAAATAATGGGTTAACTCTGATTGAATGTCTCTTCAAAGTACGGTGCCTATAACGGTTAACGTAGGTAAGAATACGATAAAAATGGAAATAGGTTGACTTGATAGTAAAAAGGCTTCAAAAATACTTCACAACTGCAAATTTGCAATAAGTTTAGTATATGCCTATACAAGTTTTCAAACTCAGCCATTGTCTACCACCACATCTGATATGCCTGATGAGCTGAATTAAACCACCAGCGAAACAATCGTAGCATATTGGTTGGATGTGTGTGGACTTCGCTAGATATCACTTTTTCAGTACAAACTCCTTAGGTCATGATAGCTCAATTAACTCAATTAATCCGTTTCGTTTTTTAGGGTAATTAGTAGCCGCTGATGTCAAAAATCTACTAAAAAAATCCTGATTTTTCGTTTTCCCGGAAAATGGTGTTCGAAATTTCGAACATTGAAAGGAAAAAAATTGATTTATTTTCTGTTTTATTGATTTATTTTAGCATTTTTGAATGGAAAAATGGTTGAAGAGTGGTACTGAGTCTTATTTGGGCCTTTATAATTTTTCCCCGGAAATGTGTCAGTACTGGTCCACCACCCTCAGAACGGTGCCGCCCGATTTTCGGGGTTTTTTCGGGGATTTAGCTGCATTATATTACAGAAATTGTTGTAATTTAATACATATTTAGTATTCTTTGGGGCTACTTATATAGCCTTAGTGGAACGGTATCTCCCGATTTTAGGGTTTTCCAGGATTTTAGCCATACTATCCTATAGGAATGACTGAAATATAGTATCTAGTCTTCTATGGGTCTATAATAAATTTTCTCCCTATTTTGTCAGTACATTTCCACGTTATGATATAGCCACTGAAACGTATCATAAGAAGCAGTGTTCGAAATTTCGAACAGTCAACTTTACACATATATAACCAGTAAGGAAAGGATCATAATCGGGCGGGGCCGACTATATGACACCCTACACCACTGTGAATATGTAAAATATATACAGGAGATATATATCAACTTGAATTGATTTCTATACAATATATTTCCCTTATTACTAGACAAAATTCCGTCATACAATCTAAATTTCATCAAAATCGGACGTATATGTCGTGTTTGGTGCAGCAATTACGTCAAATCGGTCGAAAATATATATAGGAGCTATATCCAAATCTGAACCGATTTCGATGCAGTTTGTCACATTTATTTTTAGACTGAATTCAGTCACACACTCCAAACTTCATCAAAATCGGACGTACATATATTACGTGTTTGGGGCCGCAAATACGTCAATTTGGCCGAAAATATATATGGAAGCTATATCCAAATCTGAACCGATTTCGATGTAATTTGGCACATTTATTTTCAGACCGAATTCAGTCACATATACCAAATTTCATCAAAATCGGACGTATATAGCGTGTGTGGTGCAGCAGATCCGTCAAATCGGCCGGTTTTCACCAAAAGCAATAGCTTTCTTCCTATGGTTAAAAAAAATATATTTCCCAATTTTCAGCTGAATCGGACAAAAAAATGCGACCTGTAAGTTGCGAACAAAAATACATGGACAGACGGACGGACATGCATAAATCGACTCAGAGAGTGATTATATGTATATCCCCAAAAGGAACTATGGTTCTATTTCGTTTCCTTTTGTACATAATACTCCTTACCACAGTGTGGTATATAAACGGGTATAGAAACGGTTACATATATTGGCAATAATTCCCCATGATTACTTTTTTTTCATTTTTTTTAATAATTTCTTAAAGTTAATTTAAAAAGTATCACAAAATTTAGGTTTAAAAAATGTACACCTACCATCGAGAGGGAGGAGGAGTTTTCAAGGGAAGAATTTTTTTATTTGCTGACAGATGAGACTTAATATACGTATATACTACAACTGGTTTAAAATTTTACATTTTTCATCCATAAATATTTTTTTGAAAAAAGTGATTTTTTTAAGCATTTGGAAATGTGGAGTGAAATATGCTGTTGATATCTCTTCTGATTCCAGCTTTACAATGTCAGTATGTCAGTACGTTATTTACCAAGTATAATCGGGCACGTAGCTTTGCTGCAATAAGGCAGTGATCCGAGTCAGAGTTTTCTTATCGGATTAAACGTACATCGAGCACGCACGATGGGTGTATTCCATATATTACAACGTGATCGATTTGGTTTCTTGTTTCTTGGTTTCTTGTCTGGTGACATCCACCTGTGCTTATGAATGTCGATGTGCTTAAGCCTGGTGATGCTAAATATCCAAGTTTATCATTCGCATCCTATTGTCAGATTTTTCAGTGTGGAAACTGAATTTCCCGACTATTGGACCAATATTATTCTGCTTTATAATGTTTGTATTAAAATCGTCTAGAATAATTTTAATGTAATTTCAATTTATTTAATGGCATATGATGTCAATCGCTCATTTACTTAAATAGTGGCATAACTCATATAATGCGTTTTTTGAGTTAGCAGTTTCTATTTTTTCTACGACTTTTACTTTATCTTGTGTCAAATTTTCATGTTGATATCTCTAAAACTCAACAATAAAGTTTTTTGAGTTTATTAATTACTAAAACACGTCATCTTGATCTTGCACAGAAATTTAGCACTGATATCTGGCTAGCTCTTTACAAAAGATGGTCCAATTTATTATTTAATTTTTTGTGTAGTAATCTTTTTAACTTAAAACGTGTTTTTCTCGAAGCTTGATTTTTTGAGATGTGCCACTCTTTGAGTAAATGAGCGATATGTTTTTTTAATCGCCCGCAAAATATATTTTTGGCGTTGTCTTTGCATGCTCATTGGGGAATGTACGCAGAAAATACTGATGTTGTTTTAGTTTTTATCCTAAATTTAGTTTTCATCCGAATTGTAGCCGGTTTTTCATTCACCGCGGTGAAACTGAAAACTTTTTGTTTAACCTCGAACTAAATACAGATCCATAACCAAAGTAGTGCTTTATATCGTTTTATAACGTCTTTTCAAATCCATCTATAAACTGAAGAGTCCGAATATTCCATGTAGATCATGGTCATGGTTGCGGGGGTCGTCGTTAGAGGGGCGCACAAGATAGATCCTGGTCGTTGCCATTTTCAAACCGGTCAGGATTGTTGTTTGGTACATCGCCTACATCCTACACCCACCTTATGCCATAAAATCGTAAATTCTCAATTTTTCCCTGTTGGCACGATCGTTAGAAAACGATGAATTGTCAAATTCTGGAAATGATCTGCGTTTCAGGCGAATATTTTCCAACACATGCCTTTTATTTATAATCAGTTTTTCTTAATAGCAATACAAATCATATTTCTTAAATACATTTTCTTTAATTTATCGATATGTGTATTAGGGGGCTCCATCCTTTTCCATTCCCCCTTATATATCTATCTGATGATTTCTTTAGAAGAGCCCTTGATTCAAGTCCATCGCATATTGTCCTATAGTTGCTGCCTTTATATTTTACATACATATTTTTGATGTTATATGTATGAATATATTTTTTGGAATAATTAGGGTTTGCATTTTCTTATCGGCAGCTTGGTTGTGCCGGTGGTGAGAGGTGCTTATGGATGGTAAAACCATGTAGCTCATTTGCAATGGACAAATGTTAAAGATTTTCTTAATTTATTTAACTCCCAGGAGGAAAAGAAGTTGCTTGAGTTTATTGCCAAGACATTTGTTGGATGCTCTCCTTTAGAAACCAATTGAGTGACACGAACAAGGATCTAAAATATTTGAAGTTTTTTCTCGTTTAAGTCTTACATCTACCTCCCTTATTGGAAATATTGTATTAAAAACGACTCTAAGAGAAAGTCAAGAAACTACCAATGTGTCTTCTAAGTGAAGGCACAGCAATAAGAAATACAGTGTGAAGACATGTCATTGCCTCTGTTACTACTCGGTAGGTGCTGTTCTGTAGAGGACAGGAGGAAAAACATCAAATGTGCATGGCAACAATAGCAATTTGAGGAAAAGAGTAGTACCAAATGTATAATCTTAGGAACGTACACCATTACTAAGATTTGTATACAAATACTTGGATTCCTTTCTACTTTCTGGTTAACAGAAAAAGCAGGAATGTAAAAGGATGTGCAACAGCCTCGATGCCTACACACATGCATACACAACTGTGTGATGGTATACCTATAATATTCTCTCCGAGTTAAAGAAAGAAAGGAGTTTGACAAGAGTTTGTATTGCATTACGTACTTCTTGGGTAAGTTGGGGATATGTTGGTCAGTTCTAACAATAAAACTAAACTCGAACTGCATCACAAATCCATTTGGGGGTTGCTGCAAGGACAAGAAGAAATGCATTTTTCTAGAAAAAGAAGAAAAAACTAAGAATAATTTGCTTATTCTTGCACACTCATTGAAGATACAAGTAACCCAATATGCCTGTTCGTATGCCTATTTATATGTATGTATGTATTCATACACATACGCCACATGGTACATACATATATATGTATGTATGTGTATATGGCATAGCATTTGTAGATCCTCCTTTTATGAAAATCACATTTCGTAAAGAAATGCATTTTTAAGAAATTGGTCAAGTTTAGGCCCAAGAAAACTCACACTTGTTTGTTTCATTGTTGTTATTAGTATTGTAGAGATGTGCAAGTTAGTTTGAAACTGGATGTATGTGTGTGTGTGCGATTGTATAAGTGTCGTGTTGAATGTGTGTAGTTGATGCGTAAGGATATTCGAAACGAAAGGATGTCTTGACTAAAATTCATAAAACGAATATGTTAAAAGAAATGCCTTCTTTTATAAACGAGAATACAGTTATGCTGTAGTTTGTATAGCCTATGAAGATGGTGTAAAAATGTGGGTAAAATTATTTTAGAATTAGTCGCGTTTAGTTTCTATTTTCTTTTTATTACGAATTTTATGTAATTTGTCAGACCTTACTTGGAATGAGCTTCCAATGATTTTGTCGACATTAGAACACTATACATTTATTGTTTTTTCATATATAAGAAGGTAATAATATCTTCTTGAGGCTATATGCCCAGAGATAGTTTATTTCGACATTAAACTCTTCATTACTAGGGTACATTAAACTCTTGAGGACCATATTGATGATGAACACCTCCAAAATTTGGAACTATATAACCTTCTAATATTAACATTAGATTATGATTAAAAAATATATATTGAATGTGTATGGCTTTGCACAGACAAGTCTAAAATGTCCGTCCGTCCATCTAGTGTCCATAAGACTGATTTAGAACTGAAATAAAACCATATTCCGAAGTAAATACCTACAAAAATGTATGAAATTTTTAGTTCTTGATCGTAAGTTTCAAAAGTTGAGGTATCATGTGACACACTGAATATTAAAATATAAGGTGACTCTCCTCTTTAAAACAGAAGTACGGGGCACTGTTTGAAATAGTGAACTCAATTAAAGAGTTCTGTATGTGGGTGGTGTAGTGTAGGGTATCATATGGTCGGTTCTGTTCGATTGTAGCTCTTTTACTTGCCCCAATATTCCTAAACACATCATACCGTCATTCATCTTTTCGCTGTCCCTAGGCAAAGACTTAGAATTTCTTTCAAAAACCCATAGACTTACAGTACATATAAATATATATACACACACACATACAAACAATGAAGTAAAGCATTTACCCTCTTTTTGTTGGTCGTCTTCTTTTCCCTGACATGTTAAATATTTGATATTTTTCTTTGGCTTTTTGTACCTTCTAGTCCCAAATCTCCGACTCCCTCAAGTTGTGTTTATTAAATGGCAAACTGTCAGTACCTCTTTTCGGCAGCGTCTTACTGTTTGTTTCTACGTAATGTCCCAGCAAACCAAATGTCTGATGTCCGACACGTCTGAACAATTTCGGAAGCAAAGTCGTTCAGATTTCGTTCCGATTTCTAAACGATTTTTCGGAGAGGAAATAGTTCAGATTTTGTACCGATTTCGTTCAGATTTCGGAACGAATGTCGGATAGAAATTTCCTTTCCGAATTTCTTAAGGATTTTCTTCAGATTTCGTTACGAAATCGGACCGAAATCGATCCGATGTCGCTGCGACATTTTGTTCCGAAATTATGTCAACCACTTCATACAACTTTCGTTAAGATATCGTTACGATTTCGGACGATACGTCCGACATTTTGTTCCGATTTCGTTACGAAGTCGGTACGATTGGTTTGCTGGGGTGCTACGTTTGAACAGCAGCAACAATAAGCCTCAAATGAGTGTTTCATTTGAACATTATAGCCATTGCTGTTGTTGTTGTTACTACTGCCATCGCTGAGGACAATAACACCTCCCGAAACCTCATCGTTCTGTTCGTTTTCTGGTAATGGGGTCCTATCGTCCATCTACCCATGCCAATGTCTGTGAGTTGTTGCTGTTGTTGCCATGGATGGTCAGAAGACGTTTTAATGCATTATTCCTTCTTGTTTTCCAACAAATCCCCTGTTGTTTTTGTTGTCGTCCTTGCTTTTTGAGAGTTAGTGTGTGTGTGTGTGGGTGAGTGTGTGTGTATCTCTTTCTCTTTCGGGGCTTACATCTTTCGTCAAAGTGTGCGTGCGTGTGTATGGGTGTGTTTAGAATTCAAGTAAGAAAAGACAACTGTGTGCGTGATGTAGGACCATGTCAGTGTGTTGTCTTATGTTTCAGTTTGGGCTTTTTGCGTGCGTGCCTTTGTGTGTGAGGATTTGATTGAAATTGATTGGATGCCTCTTTCGAATTGGAATGAGTTTTCTTAAGATTTTAAGAAAATTTTCTTAAAGAAATGTGCATTTTGAAAGAAAACATTTCGTCTTGTACGCATGCATACGCATTTACCCACCTGCATGTCTTTGGCGGCATAAAAATATAGAATTAACCCAACAGCCTTCTATTTGTTGGGTATTTTGGATTAAATTGTATTGTTGAGGCCTTTGCATTACTGTCAGGTATTGTAAAACCGTTTTCTCAAGAATTGGTATGTATATATAAATTGAATTGCCAAAAAAAAAAAAAAATAAATAAATAAATAAATAAATAAATAAAAACGTAGAATTTAGAGTCAATATCAATATGTAAAATAAAATATTGTCTTTTATCTGATCTTAACGGTTTAAATGAGTTTACGATAAGTTTAAATTCTAGTAACAAAAGTTAGTATTGTGCTAACAACCGCTATTGGAACAGTTTTAACTCTCTTCTAAATTATGAGCTTATGGCCAACAACATACTTATGGACATGGGATTGTACATATGTACAGATATATGTATAGGAGATCATGAGAATGCCTTTGCTGAAACACGAAAAGCATAAAAATGAAAAAATAAGAAAGTTTTTCGACTACCTTCCAAAACTTGTACCTGCCCGCTCATCCCACACTACTTGCTGTTAAATTTTAGTGCAGAGCACCTAATATTAGGGCAAGAGTCCTTCGTTTCCATTTTTAGAACAATTTAAAAAGGAACACGGTAACGACTACGATGCTACACCAAAGAAGAATAAGAGGGAGAATAGAAAATGTTGGCAACGGCCACACTCTTTTTATTGGGAAACTCTATCTTCCACTTGAATTTATTTCCTACTCGAATGGTGACCAGTATGTTTAACTTGTCATATGGTTCGCAACGTCTAAATAATGATCGACGACGAAGGAAAATCATGGCTGACTTCATAAATGCAGCAATATCATATGAAGACAAAGTAATCGCCCAGCACAAATTTGGTAGGGACTTGTCATTACTTCATGCATTAGCAAGTAATGAGAGCTCATTACATTCCGCTTTACCAGTCAGTACATATATAATGTCATACACATATCTACTTACTTCACTCTTTATTATTACTAAGTACTGAGTACGGGGGCACATAACTTGTATGTCCGACAACAAATCCTAGGGTTGTGTGTTCAAAGCTACCCGCCGCACAGAGGGGAAATTTGTGTTAAAAGTTGATCAAAAGCCCTAGAAAGCCCATTTATAGTCCGATTGATATAAAATTTTGCACAAAGCATATCTTCTGTATAAGGATTAATCCTATAGAAAATAATGAAAATCGGTCCAGATTTGGATGCAGCTTCCATATATTTTCGCATCTGATATGAGATAAAAATGCACCAAAATCACTGAAATTTGACACATGCAACCTGAACTAGCCTAAAAAAAACATTGAGCCAATTTTCAAACAAATCGCTACAGATGTATATATAGTCCATATACATATATTTCATTCCAAATTTTATTTTTTAAAACTTACATAAATTATATTTTTCTCAATTCACATGAGAAAAGCCGTGAATGTTTCTGAATAATGCAAACATATTTGATAGGTGTTGGTTTAATCTGATAAATAAGAGCCTCGGTTATAAGGCGGAGCAAAATTTAGTGTGAGTAAACCTTGCAATTCCATATAAAAATATTTCATATTTTAGTTGAGAAAAATTAGATTTTTTCGGAATGGCGCAAATATGCGCAATTTTTTATGATTGAGTCTGATATTTGAGACTCAAGCGCATAAAACATTGAAATTGTACTAATCTTAAAAATTATAAAAATGTTCATAAAGAGGATATGTATCACCATTATTAAAGAGCAAAGATGTAAAATCAATATGAAAATTTTAAATGCTAATCTTGTTCGCAGACTGTACAAAAACAATAAATCTTGAAAAATATACATTTTCGCGAAAATTATGTCGTTTTAATGTTCACCTAATTTCTTAGTTCTCGAAAATTTACTTTTTGTTTTCAGTATGGCTGAGTTCAATCGACTGCTGCATTGGATTGGTTAATCTTACAAAGTCGAGGATGGTTATAGCAAATGGTTGCCGTTTATCAACATTTTCTCATAAAAAAACGATTTTCATATTTTGAGTTTTGAGCAACTTTAGGCCTATGTTTCCCCTCTGTGCGCCGGCACGGGAGTTTTTTATTTTTTTTTTATTTTTTTATTATCAAAATTACGAAGAAATGTTGATGTACATGCACACACAGAAAAAATATGATTGATCCAATAATATATGAAGAGCAAAATATGTATTGTAAAGATATTCCGCATGTAGTATTGTGAGTCCAACAATCGTTTTTGTTAATTGCAACCAACAATAGTTGTTATCATATCCAACAATAGTTTTTGTCTGCTGGACAATACTATTCTCTTTTCTCCGACAATTGTATTCTCTTCTCTTGGTATTCGATGCCGTGAGTTTTTGTGAGTTTTGTTTGTATGAGCTCCCCTTATCCTTGTTTTTTTTTTTTAATTTTATCTTTGTTCTTTTTTTGTGAATGTACTCTGAGAAGTGTTTTTGGTCGTAATTTGTGTTTTCTTTTCATATTTATTATGGTTTTATGGTATTCCTTATGTTGGGGTAGGTGTTTGGTGGATGATCGCAATGGAGTAGTTATGTTTCTTCATTCAATTTGTTGTATTTTTAGTTAGACGTGGCAAAACCGTCATGTGTAGTATTTGTCAATGCTCATAATGTTATACGTGACATTTCCCGCTTGCGACGAAAATTCCAATTGTCGCAATTTAAGTATTCCAGAACTAGGTCTAATCCGTACTAGTACAAATATTGGCCCCTAAGTAATGTGAAGGGAAGCAATTGTCACCTTTTTATCCCCAAATAAACGAGAGGGCGTCAGTTGCGACTTAATTAACTTAACTTAAACGACGAGTTGTATAAATAATTCACATTTACATTTTCTTCATAACTTTAATATAAATAAAGCATCCAATAACAGAAGCTAGTGTTGATAGACTGAATATCTTCGTACATATTATTCATATTGTTCTGGTATAAAAAAGGGATACGAAGGAAATATCCAAATCGCCCTCTTCTTCTCTCTACCCGCTAGCAATTCCAATTGTCGCAATTTAAATAGTCCTAAACTAGAGGTAAGTGGTACTAGTTCACAATTGACCCATAAGTAATGCAAAGGGAACCAATTGACACGACGAAGCGTCAGTTGTGACTATTTCCCACCACTTTTTTTTATAAATAAACCGGTATATGACTGTAAACCTGAAACTAGTACAATACCACCTACAGGTAATACATAGAGTGTCAATTGGTTACCTCCTATGACATCCCCATGTTAAAGTTTACAGTTGATTGCACTGTGAGGGGTCAGAAGTGGAACTAGTTACTGTAACGCTGAGAATCGACGAGTTTCCGATGCCGAACTAGCCCATCGCGCAAGCGGGTTATACCAAAGTTATGTGGAAAGTGTATACGAGAATTATATACGTTCAAATCAAAAATTTCAGTAACAGGTTTTCTGGGCTGACAATAGTTTTTGTAAAAATTCTAGATTATGATAGTTCCTACCATGTGTATTGTCAATGATTTTTGCAATATTGAGGAATTTCGCAAGTTGTTTTTGTTTTGTATTTTTGGAGCAAACGATCATTTTGGATTTGCAATTGCAATGCATAAAAAATTAATTGTTGGAACAAAAATAGATATTGTTGTTCCAACAAAAGCGAAAAATATTTTTTCTCTGCGTGTGCATGTGTTGAAACAACCCTAACTGTTCGTACGAGTGCCGTAGTATGTAATGTGTTTAGCTACAAATAAGAAGTACGCACAAACAAAACCAGCAAAGAGCAAAATAAAAGAAAAAGAAAAGTAAGAAAAATGTGGAGTGTTGAATTTGAACATAAATTCACTTCATTTGGTCTAAAAATAGAACGTATATTTTTTAGCTTTTTTCGACTTCGGTATGTAGTTAAATATTTACTTAAAAACATAATTAAGGAAGTATTTCCTTCCTATGATATCCCCATGTAAAAATAATGAATTTTAGGTCACTTTGTAAGTAGTTACGACTGGCAAAATTTACTGAATAAAGCCATTACTTGTTAATGGGGTAAAATTAGATTATCTACTATTTTGTTAGGTATTAACCAATTTTGTTGGAGTTAAAGTAGGAAAAACACTTGATTCCGCAGTCAGAATCATTGCAATTTTTTTTGCAAATTTATTACTTATTTTATTTGCCTTATATGATAGAAATATGAATACGAAATTTTGGTGATACATTTATTTTTATTATGAGAAAAAATTCAAAGCAACGCCTATATTTCACATACTTCTAACTTCAGCCAGAGGACTTTCTTTTAAATACTACTCTTTTAATGTATATTTTGATTACAATTAGATTAGAATACAGTTTGAAATTGAAATATTTATAAAAGGCCCACTGGTTTTCTCATAATGTATTCAGTTGAAAATCATTGTTGTTTTCTGTGATTGGAGTAACACTACTGGAAGAAAACCACTGGATTTTTGCTGAATTTCTGTGAGAAAAGCTGAAGATCAAAGATGATCCTTCTGATTTGTTTTCCTAAGGGAAATCTATTCGTATACTATGAGGAAAGGTAGAGCTTGGCCATCTAAGAGAAGGCCTTCTGGAGGAGTATTCAAGAACCACGGGTCTTTTAGGAGTAAGCCTACTGTTTTTAGAAGAGAAGGTCGATGAGTCTTCTGTTAGAAACCGCTACTAGACCTTTTCTTGTTCCATGGGAAGATCTAGTCGTATTGTGAGAAATCCTGTTCATGTAAGCAAGGACATATTAAGCAAATAAACAAAATAAACAATTTCAGGGAAATATTTTAAATAATTTAGCTATGTCCTTAAAATACTTTACAACTTGCCGTTCCGTATGTTGGGACCAGGGACGTATACACGGTTTACTTTATTGGTGGGGCCACTTTGACCATTAACCGTGAAAGTTAAAACTTTTGTGTAGCAAAAGGCTAATTTATAGTTTGTTGACCCAAAGTATATAAATTTAGGGTAGATCTCAAATTATTAAAGATTTAAGTTTGAAATTTAGAATTGGCAATTTTAGGTATGGTCCCCAGGCAAAGGTACCGCCCCGTTTTTGGTATTTCGAAGTGTCAAGTATCAAAATGAGCGATTGAGTTAGTCGTCTCGCTCAATGCACAACGACAACAACAATCGCTCATTTTGATACTTGACAGAAGTTTTATCTAGATTCGACAACAGAGCCAATGCGGTTCGAAAATGTGGGATTAATTCTCTAACCGCATTTGCTCTCATTTTGGCATTTTGGATTTTAATTTCTACAGAGAATTTCCAACATTAGCCCACGTTTTCGGTATCGTAAGATTTTTAGTATTTGCTTTCCTTTAGGTTGGTTGCAGAATGTGGACAAAATAATTCCATGGAATTGGACAACACCCTGCCACCTTTATTCGTTTCTGATTGAGCTTATGCTATTGATCAATTAAAGGTATTTCTGCAATGTTTTAGCCTATCTCCACTCGTTTGGAAGTTATAAATATTCATTTTTTCATTGTGTAAGTTCTTATCGGGCGACGTAGGAGATGAAAGATGTAGCATGAGTTTGGTTGCGAATTTCTAGTTGGTCGGAAGTTAAAATATCTGCAGGCATATTCTGTAACTTTTTAACAATCCGAAAATCGACAACGCTTTCGACACTTAAATTTGTTTCCAGTAACGATTGTGCTATTCTGTAAAAATGTAGACAAATTGTCTCGCTAAACTTTCAAAAGCTTTCAATTTTGAATGTATTCCTAAACAAGATGTACCCACAAATTTTCAAAAACCAAAGGCAAATCCAATATTAAAAATTTTGTTCCATTTTTAAAAATCGAAAATTGTTATGCTGTTTTTATAACGCCATTTTTTTTATAAAAGTTGTTAAAATATATTTACAGAATACCAAGGTTGTTAATTATGTTGCTAAAATGAGTTTCTCGAAAAATAACAATACAGACTGTCTTTAAACAGTTACAGTTAGGCAAACTGGGGTCACGTTCATCCCAGTGAATGAAAGACTTGCTACTATACGGATAAAGGCAACATCAGCATTATTTACGCTCATGCTCTCATATTTGACGAGTGCTTAGAAGAAACATTTTGCTGTTGTCCTGCCCAAAATTGGAAAGGATAATATATTTGGCCCAATAGTCGGGAAATCCAGTCTCCAAAGTGAAACATCTGAGAATTAAATGAGGCTGGCAGTTAGCAGTACCAGATTTAAGCATCACGACATTCATAAAGGCACCTGACCGAAATTTTGAATTTGACAGTTCATATTTTTTTAAACATTTTTTTTAAACTGAACAGCGCAAAACCCTTTTACAAAAAAAAAAGTTTTCGCAGGTAGTCATTTACCACAAGGCTGTGCAATATTTTTCAACAACAAAAATTCCAAAAGTAGTATAAGATATGCTCTTTCAGATGAAAGAAAGAACTAATTAAAAATATTGGTAATAATTAAAAAATTCATGAAAAATTAGTTTTTTGGCCCGCACAACTGGAGATAACCAATTAATCAAAACACTCTTCGTACCGATAACATATCAGTACAGTGAGTGGCAAAGCATTGCCCACTCCATACAAACATCCGCCAAATTCATACTTGGATACCAGAGACCTCTAACAAGGAACTCATGGTACGATCAGGGGAGTCGTGCTGTTACCGAAGAGAAAAAATCGGCATAAATGCCTACTCTACAATCAGTAGCAACGCGTAGCACACGACAGTGGTATCGGGAGAAAAGGTGAGAGGAGAAACAGCTTCTCCGCAGGAAAAAGAGAGAAATGGAAAAGCGGGAGTATGAAAAATCGAGATGTACAGGAGCCACAATTCCACCAAAGAGTGATCACTTCAACATCATGCTGGACAAGATTATACGAGATGCAAACGTCAAAAGAAATGACACAATATACACCAATAGCCACACGCTACTCGCTTATGCTGCCGATATTGACATCATGATCAGTAAAAGAAGTAACTGCAGTAAATGGCAACAGGACAACAAATAACTGATACTACCCGTGCTAATGTAGGGCGCCGAAGCCTGGTACTTGCGCAATCAGATAAGACAGTTCTTTGTGTGTTTGAGAGAAAAATTCTTCGAAAGATCTACGGGCCAATATGACGATGAATATCGACGTCGTATGAACCACGAGCTGTATCTGCTATACAGCGACATCAGTATAGTTAAACGAGACAAAGATTGCGTTGGCTAGGCCAAGTCATAAGAATACGTCGGTACTAGAAGAACTGGAATCCCAAGGCTTCGATTCGATACTCAAACCTTTCATGAGTCAGTCCTTTTCTACAAGTTGTGTCGTTTTATTGCAATATGCCGTTTTGACTCGGTGAGCTTAAAAATGAGATAAGAATATTATTGGCATGCATTGGACCTCATTTCCTCGGAGATGTTCATGGGAAATAGTTTCCAACGCTGTATTTGCTTTTTAGATTTAGCCTTCTAAGGCAAACTTTGAGCATTTTGCCCTGCCTTGCATTAATGAACAACAAAATGTGTCATAGAAAATACACGTTGCATAAGGTTAAACATAAATCGGCCTCTATGCCGTTTTTTTACAAAACGTCAATTTACTTCTGTTTCAACGCCAAAAAACATCTAACGTCCTAGAGGAGGGAAATGCTGCCGTTTTTTATATTGAAGAAGTTGTTGAAGCTTCTGCGTTTCGAGGTATTTTTTACTTGATTTCTGGTATGCTGTCCAAACACTCCTATTATCCGTTTTTTGAAGGGTACCATGGTGTTTGCACAGCCTTGAATAAAAACCAAAACCAAGGGTGTAGAGGAAGAAGACAAATCCCATTTTGAGCTTGTTCCTTAATTTTTGGCGACATGAAGTATGGCAAAAGGATGCTTCACCCAAGTTACCTTTTTCCGTTGCGCAAATTGTTATCTTATGTGAACGAAGCAAGAAATCCGATGGCAAACAGCAGCATAGAGAGAACCACTCGATAGCAAGTAGAATGGGAATAGGATAGAAAGGAAATGATGGCTGATGTTTTCTTCAATTACTGGGCTCCACAGAATCCCCCGCCGCATATCGTACATCAAATGACGGTCTTGTTTCTATGCACCCGTACCCATGTGCCGTTTGTGCTTGTTGTGGTGCGGTGCCCTTTTACATTGCTTAAGAACGAGATTCGTCCTGTGGCCCATCTAAACGGTATTGTGCGTCACGATGAGCTACTCCCTTAATGTACATTTGAGCAGTAGTGAGCTGAATTGGGGAGAACGAAATGAACAAAAAAAAACGAAAGGATTTTTAGATGTTGCCTTTTTTATGATAATGTCTGTTCATTTGGAGGAAACAAAAACTCGCTAGATTTTTGTAGAACAACCTCAATGTAGAAGTTTTGTGGAGGTTTGTGTGTTTTTATTTTGCTTCTATGTCGAGTTTTCTCCATTTCTAGGGCGCCACGGATGGTGTGTGTGTTTGTACTTTTTATGGTAAAATATTTTGTAAAAGGACATTTGATGTAATGATGCCTCTCCTCCGCTGTATGCAGACGGCAAACAAAAGCCTTGAGGTTCATGAAACCATTACTAATCGGATTCCTCCCTAACACTCACACACACATACATACATCAGTGCCGGCAACGGCTACGTTCAAGACAGCCTCCACCTCTTTGTCCTTGTGGTGTACACGAAAATATACAGACAGAAGGGCATACACTTACACACACTTCAGCAACATGAACCGCCGCAAACGAATCTATGTGCGATTGTGACCAACGAGCTCATCCTTATCCTTATTGGAGTCTATCCTATGGTTGGCATAGGGAAAACCCAAAACAAAAACTTTTTCTTGTTAGCTTCGGACAGTTTTTGCTGTTGGTTTTATTGTTTTTGTACTTCTATCGCCGTATCTCAGCCAAGAAAAGTTGAGCTCGTATGTGGGCGACTTTTGGTTTTACTATCTATGTCCCTTCTATGACTATGCCAGAGAATACGACCACCACCATCGCTGCCATAACTACCCACAATTGATGGGTCCAAAGGATACGTTCTCCTGTTTCTATTCAATACCAACAACCACCCCTTGCCCAATGCCATAAAATGTATTAGCAGCGTTGGTACGTTGAGTCAACAAAAACGAAGATGAATTACTTTTTCTTTTTGGCCGGACTTTGACCATCAATTCGTTTCTTTTTGCCTTTGCTCAGAATTTTCTTACGGCTAAGGCAAGCACACAGACAGACAGACAAACAGTCAATGCCAAAAACGGACCACCAACTTAAAGAAATCCTTTTTCTCGTTGTTTGTGGTTATAATTCATAAGTTGAATTCATAGAATGGACCACCAATATCATAAACACACTTACACGCATACGGAGATAAATAAATGTTCGTATGTCTTTCTGTCAATGTACAAGTGCGGGTGTGGGGAGACACATCTTAAGATGTTCCCAACATAAATTAGATTTTATTGATGATGACAGTGGTCGTAAGCGAATGTAAAAGCCATGTGGATTGTGGATTTGAATTCTCGCAGCTAATATTGATAAAATGAAGAATTTACTGTGAATGGATTTGGGACAAGGTTGGGTACAACGAGTACTATTTTGGAAACGATTTCGATTCTAAATTTACACTAAATACAAATTTTAATTCGATCCAAAATGTGAGGTCAATTTGATAGAAAGGTAGGGTAAGACAATTTACTTGTTAATGGTACGATTAAGTGCGCTTCTCCTAAATGCTATCTAGTGGGTATCATGATCGAACAATGAAGAACAATGCGGTGGTGCAATGGTTCTCCTGGCTACAGAGGATCCTTAATAGGGTTGCCGTCATTGGAGGAGATATTTTATACTTGATAGAATCGGTGGAATTGCTTACCATGTCCCTTTCTTGAATGCACATGGTAATACATATAACAAAACGCATTCTATGAAAAGAGCTTTTTTGATATTAATTATTATAGGAGTTTATCAAATAGAATTCACTGTAAATCTCAAAATTGTGGACTAGTGCATGCAGTCCCTTACTACCTTGCACCCAAAATACAAATGGCCTGTCCCGTGTTCACTCCACGAATTGGGGGGAATTGTTCCAGAAGGCATTTTAATTTGGAAGATGGATTTTCAAATCTGCAAAAAGTTTTCGGACATACCCCAAAGCTGGGGCTACAGTTGCATAAAACCACATCTTAGAATTTCCACATCACTTCATTTCAAATACAATTTCGTCGACGACCACATAACCTTTTCAGCTTGTTACGACAAAAAAAAAAAACCGAAAGAATCCTCAACTTCAATTAAAGCCAAACCTTTTACCATCGACATAAGATACAAACCATCCAACCCAATCCATCAAAACCATGGCCATGGGCCATGGTCTCCACCCCAAAACTAATGAAATTCTGGCAAAGGCATATGAACGATGGCAGGAGACAGGCAGGCAGACAGACAGACATAAAACTTGGGAGTTAAATCAAACTTGGTAAGAAACAGTTCAAAGACTCTTGGATGCCACAGAAACAAAAGGGTACATTTTCCTTCGGGTACAAGTGGAAACAAATAAAAATGAGATACCTTGCAAGTGTTCAGCAGACACACAAACACACACACCCATAGATACACAAACATCTACAGTTACAACGAAAGAAATGACATTCAGGGACTGAAATTGTGAAATGTCGTTTCTTGGACGAAAATGTGACGCCAGTCAAAGAAAAAGACATCCAGGGGGTACCAAAATAAAACGGTTACCCATCGACGACAACAACAAGATGAAGAACAACAGCAACAACAATATCAACACAACCGGGGTACATCCTTTTTTGAGCTCGTTTTGGCATAGAAGTGGCATAGCTACTACGTTAACATTTTAGAAGGGAAAGCAAGTTAAACTTTCTTTGTAGGTGTGTTTGTAAGTGTGTGTGTGTGTGTGTCTGTCAGTATGTCGTCATGCATTGTGGTGACCCTCTTCAACTGAAATGTCTTAGCTTAGCCAAAGTGAATGACTCGAACGATGGCGATGATGATGGTACAGCCGGATGTGGGAGTGTGGGTTGCATGAAGGTGTTCTTGGAACTGAAACGATGAAGGCTGCGTTGGTGGTAGCAACATCGCAGTTGGGTGGAGTGGGTGAGAGTCTGGCAAGTATGATTCCATGATTGCACGAGTGCCAGAGTTTTTCGAATGAACCCCAACGACTGTTGTTTGCCGACCAATTTCAAATGAAAACCAAACCATCATCGGTGCCTTCGTTCCCTTTTTTTTGCACAGAAAGGAAGGGGGCAACATGGCATGTATAACCCCGTCGTCTATTTTGGTTTGCCACGGTTGGATAGAGAATAGAAAAAAGGGAACATTTCTTGGCACTTGTAACCAACGAAATTACAAGGATATCCATTTTAGTATTAAATACTTACGAGGTCTAATCGCAAGGTTGTGGAAAGTTTTGCGGTCAATTCGATGAAATATAAAAATATATCTTAGGGAAAAAGAAAATAATGTATCCCTGTGGGGAAATAAATTAGTTTAAAAGCATTTTATAACTAGTTTAAAAATAACCACAAGTGGTTATTTTATTTTATCTAACTATGATGATGATATCTAGCATGATTTCTAATGCATTCATCGAAATTTAAACTTTGAAAAATCTTTAAAGTAAAACACAATTTTAAACCAGAATTTCGTCACATCCCTCAACATGATTCTAAATTCTTTACCAAATGAAAGCGGCCAAAGAAGACATACTCACAGACATTTAAAAAGGAACGCCAAATGCCATACAAAAGTGAAGAATTTTGAAGGACGTGTAATGGAGGAGGAATAAGGAGCAGTCGTCAGTCAAAGCTTCTTTTTGTTTCAGAAACTGTGTAACTTGTAAGGGGGATGGAGGCTTTTGAGGCACTTCGGGGTGCTTAGTAAAAGGACACCTCACGTTTGGAGTAACAATAACGGCCAAAACTTTGCTTATTCCAACAAGCACACCCATATAACATAGAACACAAACACACACACAGACACAGCCACAAACACTCGAATGTACATTTATAAAAAAAGGGAACGTAATAAAACGGAAAGCCAAACAGTGGGTGTGTAGTGATGGATAACAACCAGCGACTTAGTTGAAGAAAAATGGGTGGAGGTGGGTGGAGAAGGACTACATCACTGCGGGACAATGCCTTGAAGGAGGGAATTGGTATGACAAAAGTTAGTGGTGGTCGATGTGCCATCTAATGCTGTTGTTGTTCCCAACATGGTCCCCTTTGTTAAAGGTTTCTGCTGACTGAGTGAACCAAGAGGGATTCGCGTTTTGGGTTACTTTTATTTTTGTATTTGTAATACTCGTTTATTTATTTTTTTTTCTTCATTTTATTCTGGCCAATGCTTTGCGTGTGGGGTCGGTCACACACACGTTTGTGCTTCAGTGTTTCCTTGGGTATTAAAGTCCACACATATTCTCATGTGTGCATGCGAACGTGTGCAAAGATATGTTTGTGCGTGCATGTCGTGGGATGTTAGTCTTTGGATGGGTTCGTTCTTTTGGCTCATGTGAATGTGAAGGGTTCCGTTGACGACTATGACTAGGATTCTAAAATTTTGTGTTTTTTATTCTGATAAGACACACAATGGACACATCAAAATGTGGCTTTAGTTGCCCACCGACTTTTCTTATTAAGGGCTTTTTTTTACTTTTTGTTTCATTTTTACAAAATGAGAAAAATGTATGTCGTAAAAAAGGACGAGTTGTTGTGGTGGTACTTATACTTTTTTCATTTACTGGTAACATTCAGAGTTTTACGATGGTGAACGGCGGTTTTATAACAGTCCATGAATAAATTAATGAATGTCTACAAATCGTACAGTGAAATATTAATTTGTCAATATGTTAACGATTGGTCCTCGCCAAATGTCCTACATCGCTATGTGGGAGATCTAGTTATATCAAGAAGATCCAGAAAATTTTAAATGTTAGGCAAAGTATTGGAAATTTTTAAGTCAAATAATAATCTCTTCTTAGAAAGTTAAATGAGTTTAAGAATTGATATTTTGACAACTGCACAAAATATGTCATATTACACTGTGTAACATTTTTAAAGTAATCGTGTGTAAACAACTTGGCAGATTTTTGCAAAAGGGTTCTTGGTTTAACACCCAATAGTTTAGCTGATGTCCAGAATTCCTGAAATTGTGAAAAATGTTCTATACTTCATTGATTTTGATGCGCTAAATACCACTTTTACTTCTTGTCATGTTTGACTTATAAAATCTAGTACGTTAGGGCTACAATTTTGATAAAAACGGTAAAGCTCTAACTAATTTTTTGAGTTACCGACAAAAATCGCAATCTTTTATAATTTGTGAGTTATGTTTATTTTCATGACATATCATTTGAAGAGATATCAACCTTGTAGTGTGAACGAAAATACTACCTACTATATACATAATATCCTTTTTCTATTGGCGAAATAAAATATCCCAAAATATCGTTCACGGATTATACCACACAAATTTTCTCGTTTTCTCTCGTACTGGCTTAGGATTAACAAAAGACACATTTTGTGAATTCCTTTAACAATTATACATACATATATATTTGCCTTTTTATATATAACGAACCCTTAATACAAGTGTTGCGAGCAAATCTCTAAGAAAGAAATAGTATCACAAATAGTACCTAGCACATAAGTCATCGACGGATACTCTTAGAAAGAGGTTTGTTTTAAACATAGAATTATCCAAAAACACAGCATAAAACCAAAACAACCACCCACCCTCCAACCTACGGTCTCGTGGCATGTTTCCATTGCTGTCAATCAAATTCAGATCTAAGGAACAACATATAAATGATGAAAAACGAACTAGACACGGTGATTAAGAAACGGGGGAGTAAAGGAAATTAGGACTGGGGTGGTTGAATTGATGCAGTACAACAGATCCATAAAATGTGGTCATATTCGTGTTTCAGCAGTGTCATTATGAATTAGTTTAGTACATAATTGTTATACTGCCGGGCAGGGATATGTTTAAAAAACAAAAAGGAAATGACGTGAGAACAAGTACCTATATTGAGAATCAAAATCAATGCCGAAAATTGTGCCAACGCATAATGCATTTTGTACTTTATTTTTGTCGGTAATTTACCGCACAATTTCGCTAATTACTGAAGTTATTAGCAAACAAGTAAGAAAGAAGTAGTGACCGACCAGATGATACCCTACACCACAACCTTTGGACATTAATGAATAATATAGTAAAAAATTTACTCCATCAAAGTTCTTATATCTTTAATTTTCATGTTAATCTTTTGGCGTAAATCACATTCCTTTAGCCCCTAAATATAACCCTAAATATTGTCCGACCACCACAAGAACGAAAAGAAACGGATTTCTCTTTAAACTCAGTGACATGGAACGACCGTTCATTGAATATGTAGTTCCAATCTTATCTGTTAAAATATATATACTAAAGTTATGTGACTTCGCAATTGCCCGGGAAAGAGTTTTCGTGCCAATAATTTATCATAAGGAGTGGTTTCTTTAAACTATAAGCTCAATGGTAAAAGGGAACTACTTTTTTATCGCCAAGTCAGGAATACTCTTACGGTATACTCAGGAAATGTCGCCTATATTACAATCAGGGGTATTTTGCCATCGTTGGAAAGTATGATGTTTTTGCCCGGACTGGGAAACGAACCGCAGACCTTATGTGTGCAAGGCTGACGTGCTTGCGATTGCACCACGGTGACACCCGAAACAAACATACCAAAAAATGAAAATAACAAGAACATAATGAACCTTTTTCGACATCTCAGGTATTTGTGTAATTGACTCCAAAGAATAAGGTTACAAGATTGGATATGTAAGTCATGAACTGAGAATATTGACCGATTCACATAGACAAATAGGAGAATTTTATGAGCTAAATATTGTCCGATCATCGCGAAGAAATGTTGTCTTCTTACTTCCCGTAACTTCACTCCCACGCTAAATTGCATCGGAATTTTGATTACAATTCATAATGGACCGACGAATTTGTAGTTTCGGTCAAACGCTGGGACTTTGAAAGAAAGTTAACTTGGGCTTCTTTACGACGAGCAGGCTTGAGCAGGCTGTGGAGTTTACGAACTACAAAATTAAGATAGTCAATACGCCTAAGACCCTTTGAGAGAACATTACAGACAACGTAGCAAACTTTTGACAAATCAACGCTCTTACAGTAACTAGTTCCACTTTAGACCTCTCACAGTGCAATCAACTGTAAACTTTTACAAGGGGATGTCCGCGAAAGTAACTAATAGACTATCTATGCATTACCCGTAGATGGTACTGTACTAGTTCGATTCATTCCTTCAGTTCATTCCTTTCTTCTGTTGTTTTCAAAAGTGGTGGATTTAATTTAAGACTAAATAGTCGCACCGTGCAATGGTATGCGTCCGTGGTGCAATGGGATGCACGCCCGCCTTGCACATAGAAGCTCGTGGGTTCGATTCCCAGGCCAGGCAACATCAAATTTTCAACGGTGGCAAAATACCCCTCAGTAATGTAGGCGACATTTCCTAAGTATAAGGCACGCCGTTCGGACTAGGCGATAAACAGTAGGTCCCATATCATTGAGCTAATATGAAACGGGGTGCACTCATTGATATGAGAGAAGTCTCCCATGTCCCGCCTGGGATGTTTGTGGAACAATTATATATATATTATAGTCACAACTGAAGTGTCGTTGTTTACTTGGGGATATAAAGGTGCCAATTGGTTCCCTTCGGCTACAGTAACTAGTTCCACTTTAGACCCCTCACAGTGCAGTCAACTGTAAACTTTAACGTGGGGATGTCATAGGAGGTAACCAATTGACTTTTTTTGCATTACCTGTAGATAGTATTGTACTAGTTCCAAGTTTACAGTCATATACCAGTATGTTATTCAAAAAAGTGGTGGATAAATAGTCGCAAATGACTCCTCGTGGTTTACTTGGGGATAAAAATGTGTCAATTGGTTCCATTCGCAATACTTTGTGCCGATTTGGTACTAGTTCGGCCCAGAGTTATTTCTGGACTAATTTTGACAATTGGAATTTTCATTGGTAGTGGGGAAGAGAGAAGAAGATGGCAAATTGTATACACTGCCCGTCACTTGAATAGGACACCCTACCAATTTTTTTCCAACCTTAATTTTTTCCAGAATTATGCAAAATATGAAGTGTTGAAGATTTTTTATATTTAGTTTTAAGTGTTTGGAGTAAACTTAGTCATTCATTTGTATTCATATCTGATTTATATAAGAATTATACGACGAAAGCAAAATAAAGTCAAAAATTCATGTAAAAAAATTGCGTCATTTAAATAGGACCCCCTTAAAAACTTGCGTATACATAAAGATTGTAGTAGAATATCTATGTACATTCACTCTATATTAAAAACGGAATAATTTCAGTAATATTCAGTAAAAGTATATCCCTCCAGATTAAGGATACACCCCTATATCCTGCTTTGGCAAGGAATCGCACAATTTCCTTTCATAATCACGTGTAATGCTTAACAATGCTTGCACTATTCCTTCAATAAGTTTTTTTGGAAGCGTACTGTATGTCAGAGTCGTAGATTTTACACAGAAGTCTTTCCTATACATTTAAGAAAATATTTACCACTACAAAATATGGCGGTCCCTTCAGGATATCCGGATTTCTTCTGAGAAATGCTAGTATTCGCTGCTCGAAGTGTTTAAAATGGACCAATATCGTGAAGAAATTACCACTCCGGACATCCGAAAATGCTTTCCACTACTGGAAAAGACTTTTTTAGAATTCCTTTGTAAGATATCGTACGCATTTAAGGTGAAAGGAATTGATGTCAATGCCCTTCATAATTAGTAAAGAGTTCCAACACCATAAAAGCACCTTCATCGCTACAGAAACAATAACGAAAGTTATCTTCCATTCAATGAACTCAAAAAAATAGATATATAGTTAGGCAATTGTTTACTCGATGAGGAGAGTCCTTAATAATTATGAAGGACTTTGGCGTCAATTCCTTTCACCTTAAATGCGTACGATATCTTACAAAGGAATTCTAAAAAAGTCTTTTCCAGTAGTGGAAAGCATTTTCGGATGTCAGGAGTGGTAATTTCATTATGATATTGGTCCATTTTAAACACTTCGAGCAGCGAATACTAGCATTTCTCAGAAGAAATCCGGATATCCTGAAGGGACCGCCATATTTTGTAGTGGTAAATATTTTCTAAAATGTATAGGAAAGACTTCTGTGTAAAATCTACGACTCTGACAGACAGTACGCTTCCAAAAATAAACTTATTGAAGGAATAGTGCAACCATTCCCAGCAAAATAAATTGGAAGTAGTGAAATGTAGACTAGTTCTTTCACTGCATGTTTTTATGCAGTTCAAACGGAGTCGTGAAAAAGGCACTCCATTCCTCACATTTTAACCGCATTTGGATGCAATCCAAAGAATCACATGTGACAAATGGACATTTTAACAACATCCGGAGGCAGTTCAACGGAGTCGTGAAAAAGGCATTCCAATTCCTCACAATTTAACAGCATCCGGATGCAGTGCAAACGGAGTCGTGAAAAAGGCACTCCATTCACTACATTTTATTAGCAGTTGTTATAGATCCCTACCTGTACATAAATCAGTTTGTACATCTCTACAGGCAGCGGAATACATTTCCAAAAAGAGATAATCGTGTTAACATTTCCAAAAATTTGTTAATACAAACTAAATAATATTTAATTTGTGAACATTTTTCCGGTAACTCACGAGAAGAAAATTTCCCAATGGAGTGCTGTTGGAGTACATGTCGAAATCTTAACTGGTGATGGGAAGACAATATCAAACCCATTTAGCAGATGAAGCAAAAGCACTTAAGCTTGGATTAAATGAAGAGCGCAGGAAACACACATGTTTGCGATTGAATTCAATAGAGAATTTTCATAATTTGTGTTAATTTAATAAAGGTATTAATATTTTTGTTTTACACAAATAATAAATGGATTTTATTTTGTTATTCAAAACACGTGCTCTAGACTGCCTCCTATTCTACCCCAAAGGGTCAGTTAAAATGCAGTGCCAAAGGTTCAGTTAAAATGCAATGCCAAAGGGTCAGTTAAAATGCGGTGCAATGGAGTGCCTCTTTCCGGGGTCACTCCCTTGTAAAAATCATGAGTGAAAATGCATAATTTGATGCACTTCCAAATCACTTGTACATATCATTTAAATGCCTCTTTGGAGGCAAACTTTTCGCTGGGTTGTTAAGCATTACACGTTATTATGAAAGGAAATTGTGCGATTCCTTGCCAAAGCAGGATATAGGGGTGTATCCTTAATCTGGAGGGATATACTTTTACTGAATATTACTGAAATTATTCCGTTTTTAATATAGAGTGAATGTGCATCGATATTCTACTACATTCTTTATGTATACGCAAGTTTTTAAGGGGGGTCTTATTCAAATGACGCAATTTTTTACATGAATTTTTGACTTTATTTTGCTTTCGTCGTATTATTCTTATATAAATCAGATATGAATACAAATGAATGACTAAGTTTACTTCAAACACTTAAAACTAAATATAAAAAATCTTCAACACTTCATATTTTGCATAATTCCGGAAAAAATTAAGGTTGGAAAAAAATTGGTAGGGTGGTCCTATTCAAGTGACGGGCAGTGTATTCGTATTCCTTTTTTATAATAGAACAATGTGAATAATAGGTACGAATATGTTCAGTCCATCATTTATATGTTGGATGCTACATTTATATGTAAGTTATTAAGAAAATGCAAATGTGAATTATTTAAACAAATCGTCGTTTAAGTAAAAAATGGTGAATTTAATTGCATAATCGCAACTGACGTCTCGTCGTTTACTTGGGGATAAAAAGGTGTCAATTGGTCCCTTCGCATTACTTAGTGATCAATTGTGTACTAGTACCGCATAGAACTAGTTCTGGACTACTTAAATAACAGCAATGGGAATTTTCATTGCAAGCGGGTAATAAGAACGAATGTGTTTAGTCCATCAACACTAGCTTCTGTTATTGGATGCTGCATTTATTTTTAAGTTATTAAGAAAAAGCAAATGTGAATTATTTATACAACTCGTCGTTTACTTGGGGATATAAAGTTTTCAGTTGGTTCCCTTCGCATTACTAATGGCCCAATTGTGTACTAGTACCGCTTAGAACTAGTTCTGGACTAAATAAATTGCGACAATTGGAATTTTCATTGCTAGCCGGTAGGGTTATTTACAGTGCTGCTCAAAACAATTGCAACTCAGGTGCCTACATCACATTCAGTCTATTTTTAGGGACATTTTGAGTTTCGAAATATGTTTGTTTTTGGTATTCGATTTTTTATTGACCATATTTTTTAAGATTTAAAAAGGATTATTCAGTTATGAACACTTATGTTTAAAAAAGTGTGAAATATCGAAGGAACATATGTTTTAGCCTGCTCAAAACATTTGCAACTCCGTGGTACGAATATCTATTAGTTAATTTTTGACGAGTTTTTTGTATTGATTGGCATCAAATTGTTTTTAATGAGAAGACGGGGGCAAAAACTTTCATGAGGGATACATTTTATCCCACATATGTTTCCTTTTGATAGACAAGTATGCCGAAAACAAGACATGTTTAATTTTTTAAAAAAAAACTTAAATTATGACCAGAAATTTTTATCAACGCTTTGCTAAAATGGTAATTTTTGAAAATATTGGATCCAACGAGGTGCACAAATAAACATAGGAACATCACAATATCTAAAACAGAGCTGGATACCGCGTAAAAAGAACTAAAATCGCCATAAGATGGGAAGGAGATGCAAGGACAACAACATCTACTGCAGGGGATGATCAAATAATTATACGAATTATTAAGCAGATCTCTCAGAAGTCATCAACAGATGTTAAAAAAAGACTTGACACCGATAAATGTAAACAAACACCTCCGATACATACCAAGGACACAGGTATACCAAAATATGCAAATTTTGGGAACACAGTAGTTTCCAGGAAAAATGGAATTTTTCATAGAAATTATGCAAAAAATGTCTGATTATGTATTTGGAGTAGTGAAACCGAGTACTTCTCCGCGATATAAACTAATATTTAAGTTATATGACTTGAAAAAAAAAAATAGCTTGATCACCAGAACGAAAGATAATAGAATTTGTCCCCTTATACGAAAAAGTTGACCCAAAATGTAGAAGGTGTTTTATATTGATTTGGAGGTATTTTTATGGACAGAAATGGTACAGGATACATGAGATCGAGATATTTATCCGATCCAGAAACTAACCGGACAGGTAGCATGTCAAAATCTCACCATGTACACGCCAGAATTGTCGTATAACAGAATGTTTTGGCATAATACCGCATCTTAACGTATATATAACGTAAAACTAGTATTTTTTTGAAAATATGCTTAAGTTCTTATCGAACCCAATCAGCTATAGTAATCTAAATTCATATAGGAGGTTCCGGGACTCCAAACTGGACTGTAGACTATTAAATATCGAATAAAACCTTGGTATTTAACAATTATCCTTAGAGCACAGGATTCCAAAGGATATATTAATTTATTTAGTTAACTGGTTTCCTTTACGATGTCTCCAGATAATAAATAAAATGTTTAATTCACAATATATTATCAAAACAAAAATAATTTCTACAGATTTTGAATCAAATTTTCTCAGTTGCAAATGTTTTGAGCAGAACCAAAATTGAGTTCGAGCTTTGTTTTGTATATTTTTTGTAAAATAAGTGAAATTTTTGCAAATTAATTTTTAAATCTTTAAAAAGGATTCAATAAACAACCAATCTACAAAAATATTGGCATTTCAAATCCACAAACTACCTCAGAACTATATAAAATATGAACAAGTCATTCCAGTTGCAAATGTTTTGGGCAGCACTGTATGTATGACATTTTGTGATAATATGCTTATATACGAGTACTAAAGTAAAAGATATGCGGAAAAATTGGTTTTGCTGCCACAAACTGTGGGTAAAACATATTTTGGCAGCTAAATCAAATCTACTGTAGGAGAAAAATAGCGGTTTGTGTGTAGGACTTCGCTAGATATAATTTTTGTTCAATAGAATCTGCTTAGATCATATAGATCGATTAATAAAATTAATTTTAAAATTTCACAAAAATGGTCTTCTCCCTAAAAAGGCAAACTTAAAAAAGAACACAATTTCTTTGCACACATTACTAAACTTGGTAAAGTGTTTTAGTTCATTGAACAATGCGTGAGACCGTGGAAATCGGACTCCCCTCATGGATATAGGAGAAAAATCTACTTGATCATAAATGTTTGTATTGGATTGGTTTGGTAATACAAAAATCTAGTTGCACGAGAAAAACATAGACGACATAGATATAATCGTATAAAACTTCAACAAGGCACGTTGGTTAGTTTATTCCATAAGATTGGATAGAAATGATGCAACAAAAAAAAAAAAAAAATACAAGAATGAGTCTGAATCGCTCAGAAGTGGTAGATTAAAATAAGACTTATAAGAGATCAAGTAATAGAAGTTGCATCATAGGTTGTTGTAATAAATTGAAATCTAAATATATGCGTGGGAGCGGACATTGAGTACGTTAACTTGTATGTGAGTGAGTAATTTATTTCTCCAAGGCATGGCATTTTGTCAAAAAAGAATTTATAATTAAAAAAATAAAATTCTATTGTAGCGTAAGCAAATCTAAGAAGGATTCACTTAATTATACCATCTTTACCTTAACAACCCCAACCCCATGTACAAATGAAGAGCTCGTACTACGTTAAGTTGATCACAAGGCTTTCGAGACAGAAAACTACTCCTCGTGAATGAAACATTTTAACCCTTTTTCAACTTCGGCAGAAAACAAAAAAAAATGCAAATTTTCATAATAAAGAAGCCAGAGACCGTCCAATTCCACAAATTTGTAGCAGCTCTCCGTGGCATTGCTTCTATTGAAAACTTTTTGGGATTTGCAGAGGTTTGGGGCGAAACATAATTTTTCCGAAAATTTATTTTTGATTGAGTGTATATGATGGAGGGAGGTGGTGTTGTTGGTGGAGGTTAGAACAATGGCACGTTATAAGACGTATGGATGGGCACATTGAAAGGGGGTAGCGAAATGAGAATGAGATATTTGTTGAGAAAAATAAAAAAAGGATTAAGACGGTTGTTACTGTTAGACTTTCAGATGAAAATCGTTGCTGTTGTGGCACAAGCAAGCCATTGTCTAATACGAGTATCAGCAGTTAACTTTTACTGAGGACTAAAAACCAACTGTAAGGACAGCTGAAAGCAAATACTTTTCGTTTTCGCATAAACGCACACACACAGAGGCACGTCTACCCACGCACCCACTAAACATTCAGGGACACATACTTTTGGGCATGAACGGAGTCGAAAGGATGTTGGTGTAATGGTTGTGTGCCCGCACTTTGTACATTCATCGTTACCTTCGTCACCGTCGCCATTCTCGTCTAACGTTGTGTTAACTGTTTTATTTGTTGGCTTAGTATACCGTGCCCTGTTTTGCCTTTTTGTCGGCATACGGTTGGGACGATGGAATGGGAATGGTGATGAGTTGGTTTGTCCAAAGCTGTCCATGCCCCTGGTGCCAAGATACGGTTACATTCTTTACCACTGGGGTATTTGGGTTAGCGATTTCTTTACGCCTAGACTAGCCCTGATGGACCGCCCGTCTGTGTAGCTGCCTCTTCCGTTTCCTCCTTACAGCGATAATGGTACTGGGACTGTCCCAGTCAGTCACTAGCAATGGTGCGTTGGTGGGGTGTCGTAACATGGCCTTTTATTTCATTTGGTTGGTAGACACGCCGCAAATGTGAGTCCGTTTTTGGTATGAGTTTAGTTAACGCACATTCGTGTTGTTTTCTGCGTTGTTCATCTCTATTTTTTTTTCGCAGTCTTGCTTTAACTTTGTCACTGCTTTTGTTTCGTTTGTTGGTCTATCTATCCTATACACTTCTTCCCCTTTATTCAATGTACTTTGTACGCTATTGCTCTTAAGGATAATTTGTTGCTGTGTTGTTGTAATAGATGGTGGCTCTCTGGGACAGTATTTTAGGACTTATATAACTTCCAAGAATCTAATTACTTTTTGACGAGCACTGTGTTATTTCGTACATTTTGTTTTATTTTTATTTTTTGTTTCATTCTGCGAATAATGAAAGTCGGAGATGGTGATGGTGGCGGCGGTTGCATTGGTGATGGTAGTCACATCATCGATGTATGGGGGTACATCGTTATTCCACAATGGGATTCATGTTTCATATTATATTATGACTTGTTTTTTTGGAAGTAGTCAGGGCTTTTCTTGTTCCCATTTACTGACGAGCCTTACAAGTAGGTTGATATAAAGAGTGGATAATAAAATTGAGGCGTGGAAAGATATTAATCTGTTATTTTCTGAGGTAGGATATGTTTTAAAAAGTGAGTTATTTATTTTGAGCGGCATCGGG
The DNA here is from genome assembly GCF_047663935.1 of Musca autumnalis. NCBI lineage: Eukaryota > Metazoa > Arthropoda > Insecta > Diptera > Muscidae > Musca > Musca autumnalis. Next base: position 667,176 of record NW_027411755.1, on the reverse strand, counting down.
TATAACTTGACTATGATGGCATAACCATTAGTTGATTTGGAGGTAATTATCAAATACCCTAGATTTCGCCACAAAATTTTCAATCATTCACTAAGCGTATGTTTCGAGTGAAACCTTAAATACCTGTTTAGAAAAAAACACAATGTAAGTTGAATAGAGTTGGAAATTTAAATGATGACCTTTGCACAAAACCAGTTGATGCAAACACGACGTTTTTTACGTCATATTTTATCTGCTGATGTCAAATGAATATCTACTGCATTCCATGCCAATCCCATTTTCCAGTTCATTGCACGTTTAAGAAAACAGAACAGTGACTTGATCAGAGGTAGTGGTTTATGCTAATATGATCGGCCCCGTTCGATATGTCTCGCCAATACTTGTTGTTCACAGCTCTATCACAGAACGAAATATAAAAATCTCTTTAGAAATATGTAAAACCATTCAAATTCTTGAAATAGGGAATTTTACTTATGAGGGCCCCAGTTGTTGTACAGTATGTTTTATTAAAAATGCACATGGATTTTAATTATGTTAGGCAATCGGCTAGGAAGCAAAAAAAGGACTTTTTATGTCTTACTAAGTAACCGTTAGAAAATGTAATTAATTTTTAATAAAATTTTAAAGAAATAAAAATATTTTTGTGGCTCAATATCTTAATGTAAACATTGTACATACGTACATAAACACAGCACTACAGAATTGTGTTTATTAGGTTTACTCGAAGATCAAATTAAAAAAATCATGATTATTACAAATCTAGCCACAATGTCATATTTCAAAAGTGAATTAAAACTATAAAAAATAAAGATGCTTCTGATGTAGAGAGTTCCAAAGTAAATAGTATAGCCTTACGGATACATTTTAGGTAATTGACCCCCATAAAGTGTCGTAGGCGCTGGGTAACATTTTTAATATTGTAAAGAAATATATGTATTTGAATAAAATTTTCGTACTTGTCCCTCAATTTTGCTATCTAACTCGAAGTTTCTATTCCATGGAAAGACCCTTATTTACAACAAATTCTTTCCATAAATACCGACAAACACATCAAATAATTGTCAGCATGCCAGCGCCATTGAGCAATAGTTGTGTGTATGCCAGTGTATGTTTCTTTATAATTGCAATTTGAAAGTGCATTATTAAAAAGCATATTTAAAAGAAACCCAAGGAGTTGTTTTCTTATTTCTTTTCATCAACATAAGATTATACATTAAATAAATACATTTATTTATATAAGCATTTATGTACAAGTATGCAGTAGGCACCTGGGAAACACATCTACACATTTGTGTTTGTATGTATTTATGTACGAGTATGTGCTGAAAATATTCATCAAATTTTGTATATAAATAACGAATCGGTATAAAGAAATACATACTTTTAAGAATTATAAAATTATAACATGTATAATTTAGGCTACAGTAGAGTCAGGATCATGTGAATTATTTATTGCAAGTTTTGAAGAAAAAAAATAATCTAAAAAATTGAGTAGGAAGATGTGAATTGAAAAAATGCCCTTGAGAGTAAAGACAAAGGGAGTCCAATTACTTAAGTATATACTATATTTAACATGCCTTAAAAACAATTAAATCCGCATCAATGAAATCTCCTATAATGTTTTGTACTTGCCGAAAATAAGCTTTTGGAAAAATCCTGATACCTGAGGTCTTGCTTTATATACACAAATGCATAAATACATTCTTTCAAACCAAAACATTTGTTCTTTTTTTCTAATTTGAATGCATTGTTTCTTCAGTTTATATTTTCCAGATGATATTACCAAATTCTGTATAATTTTCTTTTTGTTTCCAATCTCTATTTTCCCAAAAGATGCAAGAAATTCATGGATGCAACCAAGATTTCAAGAAACAACAGCATCCCAAATAAAAAGGGTGGTCTTGGTAAATATTTTCATATTCAAATGCATTCGGATGACAAAAGTTTGTTCAAAGCAACCAAATGCCAGCCTATCAAAACTCCTACAATTGTTTTTGTACATACATATGTATGTACGTACGAAGAATATTCGTATGCATGTATTTTCATGTGCTTCTTAAGAAGATGCAATCATTTGGTTTTCCTTGGGGTGGTATTTTACTCTGCCCGAATGCCTTGGCATTTTCTTACTGCAAAAGTGTTGCATTAAAAAATGCAAGTGCAGCCTGTGTGGCTGGCTAAAGTTGCTTCAAAACCCATACAAACATACACACACATATTGTCCAAGACATTGTACAGTTTATATGAACATTTTATTTGGAAAATTGTGCGTACGTAGTGCTGCTAGGCAAAGTAAAGCATCCTCTACCCACATAATAAGTTTTGGGTAGTCAGTCAAATGTACCTAAAGTCACCCATTGTTATTTTTGAGAAATCCATACATACATATATTTTTAATGAAATACATGCATTGTAATAAGAATATACTCATGCCATAACAAAGTAGACAGATATATACAGAAATATTGGATTTCTTGAGACTATGATAATTTTTTTCTAGATTGATGTCCAATAGTAATTATTTAGTGAGACTAAGATCAGAATGATGGTATTTCTTTCTTATGACCGCAGAAGGAAATTACAAATTCACAAATCTTAATTATAATTATATTCTGCTTTCTTCACCTGACCAGTATTTTGAATTTTTTTCATTACCATGTAAAGAACTTATGTATTCCATTTGGTAATTTCACAATTTATTTGTGGGAACAGATGCTAAAATGAACATCACACTATCTCACAGTCTACCAGCGCAGTACTGGGAACCTATATTTAATGTAATTTGCAAAAAGTTGCTAAAATACATAAGATACACAAGACGATGTCGTTTATGTGTGTGTGCATGTGTCTGATTAATTTTTCTTTGAATAAGACCTGGTTTTGGTTGGCAGAAGAAACTAAAGACAAAAATACAATTTCTTTAGTTTTGGGGAAAAACCAAATAAGAACACATATATAGGTATGTACATAAGATATATGTAAGGAATTATGTTTGTCAGGTTTTGGAATGATTTTTTTTTATATCAGTTGATATATTTCCAAATATATACATACTAAACAACTCACCAATATAATTAATTTATAAAATTTATTTATTTACAAAGTCTATTATAAATTCCACATATGTACATATATTTTAGAGTTTGACAGGTGTTTTCCTAACCCTGCAAATTCATTAGGTTTTTACTTTAAACTATTTCGTCTTGCTAAGGAGATGGAATGTGTATACACCCCACTGTCATTGTATGCTTTTGCCTAAGAGATCTTCAATACTGTCTGGCAGGGGTAGGAGAAATGTCTTAAGAATGTGGGCAAAACTAGAAAGTTAACCCTTATATTTTGAAGTTTTAGAAAGAGTTCAAAAGACATTCGATGATTTAAGACAGAGACAGTGGGTGGCAAGATGTTTGTTAGCAGAAACCGACACATACGAGTAAAAATTTAGTTTGTTCGTATGAGTATCTTAAAAAGAAAATTAACATTTTGTTTGAGATTGTTGTAGACATATATGTGTCTTCACTCACACACGGTCATACAAAAGGATATTGTTGGGGGGAAAGCATAAGAGTGTGCATCCATAGACAAACTTTAGTTCTATGTGTGTAAGTGTATCACAAAACTTAAGGACGAGTACAGCACTGAACTATTAAAAATGCATACTTCAATGTTTTGAAGTGTATGGGTGTATTTACCACCATCCGCCTAAAGTTTGAAAACATAAACGTTCGTTTTAAAAACATAATCTATACTCGTTGACCACACTATGTCCGTTTATCTACAATAAGGAGATATACCGAATTTCTTGTAGTATTCTTTTTGAAATATTACATTTCGAGGAAGATGTATGCCATGCGAGAACTGCAACGTCTTCGGTGAATTCTTGCAAATGAAAGCTAAGAAGTGTCTTCAAAATACACTCAGTCTTATAGTTAATATGTCACATGACTTAATATATGTTTGGACCAAGACCATTTGAGAAAATTTGTGACTTTGCGCTATTAACATTTCTTCCAAACATAGACCAAATAACCAAATTTTCAATAGGTGTCCAGAAATTTCCGACAATTTTGATTTTTGACTAATATTTTGTACTTTTTTACATGGGAAGCCCAGTGCGTATCATTCTTATTAATTAGAAAAATTATGACTGGGGTTCCAATGTTAAAAAATACAAAATATGTTTTAATAAAAACCAAAAAGTTAAAACACAAAAAATTGCAGAACTCATATGTTTTTAAACAGATTTTATTGTTTTTTTTTCCAATTTTCGAAACCTTAAATTATTTTGTTCTTTCTTGTTTTGTATCTTCTACGCAGCTTAGAGCTTATTTGTTAACCGATTTTAAAATCATCTGCCTTTGACACAATATTCTACCCATGGAAATCCATCGTGAAAAAGAAGTTATGATCATTTAATGTTAAAATCAAAGAAAATCCGTTTTCTACAGTTTACAGTTTGGCGCTTATTTACATAAAACATTTTAACGAGAAAACAATCCTTCGCGATAATAAAGTAAAAATTTTAAGTTTAATAAGCTTTGTTAATATATTGGGAACAAAGTGTAACTTTTCCGATATACATACAAATTCCGTTTCAGATTACTGGGAGTCATTTTTATTCCAACTGGTAACTTTCCTCTAAAACTTCAGTGGTCAGTTAAACAAGTAAAAAAGTATCAGTCGGCTTTGCCGACAGAGATATACCCTCAGCCTGTGTATATTGAAACAATTTTATTCCCAAAATACGTATGTATTTAGGGGGTTTTAAAAATTTTTGGGCGTTTGAACAGACAAAAATGTTGATTAGGATTAAATATCAAATATCAAGTTTTGCGGAGGAGATACTAAAAGGAATGGATCGACATTGACCATTATGGATGTGGATCTCCAGCCACAACATATGGTGCCATAGAGGGTTTTTACACTCATCGGGATGTTTGCTCAAGAAGTATGGACTTGCCCCTAAAAAACTTTTACCATCGTAAATGAGGCAGCGAATGCAAGTTGCTTCAAAAAAATTTAAAGTGATTCGATATCAGGTCTTAAAGTGAACTTATCCGAAAATTTTGTGTGGGAGGTACCGGATGGAGTGGACAAATATAGTCCATATTTGAACCTGATCTATATCTGGTAGATATATTATTAGGATGTGTAAAGTATAGACCAATTCGGCCACTCCCTTCAAGAGTTACCGTACGAACAATTTTTTCGAACATTTTTGAACTTTTGTGGGGAAGGTACCTGAAGGAGTGGACCGATATGGCTTATCTTCAAACTTAAACTAAGTTTGGGCAAAATATTACGAAAGCCAAAATTTCAACCGAATCGGTTCATCCGTTCGAGAGTTATCGTGCGCTCCAGCCAGCAGGACAGACGGACGGACATGACTAGATCGACTTCAAATTGTCTGAAACACATTTTGTCCAAACATACTTGGGGTCTAAAACCATTATTTCGATGAGGCACATTTTCATCGTATCAAAGTGTATATACCCTCCTTAGCCTAAAGGCTGAGGGTATAAAAATCATTAAGAAAAATTTTATTTGGGAAGAATAGAGACCGGTTTTGTGATATATATTTTCTAAATCCCCTTTTTTTAAGTTGTACTTTTTAGCTCTTTTAGGTGATCGCTCTTTTAGTTCAGCTCTTTTAAGTGAACTAGGTCGGTCTTTTAACACAATCGTTCGCGCAAACACATGTATACAACATATATTAAATTATAATCAAACAACAGACGAAAATTTGCGCGCAAAGGCATCAATTAACTCAGTCGGCGGCGTCGTCGTCGATTGATCTAGTTCATATATGAATCGTTCAATTGAACTAGTTCGTTCGTGAACTATACATATCCACTATTTTTAGGTCTACTATTTACAATATCCTGTCCATGGTTTTCCAATGATATTTGAAGAAGAAATCTCAAACTTTCTTTTATTTATTTTGACTTTTTTTGGAAAGTTTTGCTAATTGGTCTTGAATATTTTAGACATCTCCGTAGACATTTTGAATGAAGTAAAGCATATACATACATACATATTAACGGACACGAGATTGAGAATTTTTCTCAATCCATTCTTACATGAACACGCAGAGGTAAAAAATATGATTATTCCAACAATATTCGAAGATTCCGTATGTAGTATTGTGACGCCAACAATCGTTTTTGTCAATTTCAACTATTGTCAATTTGAATTATTGATAGTTCAACTATTGATAGTTCCTACCAGAGGTCCGCAAAATGCCACTCGCTTTTAATGCATATTCGCTATTTCGTGCCTTTTTCATAGCTTGCTATTGCCATCTCTGTTTAATGCTAATGCTTGCTTTGCATTTTCGTTCATGAGAGTGTGCCAATGCCACGCACACAACACACTAAAAGAGCTCGTTGTCTTTTTTTTTGCTCGCTGCCTTCGGAAAAGCACGTTGCATTACAAAAAGCAGTATATATTTCTGTTCAACTTTACATGTTAATAAACATAAAAAAATGAATGTTGAGACAATAAAAACAAATATTGGTGTTTATCGTATTATTATAGAAACTCAAAGAAAAAGCGAAATTTGGCAAATATATTCATTTATTGAAACAGAAGATGATACAATACTGTGTGGTGGTATGCAGTACTGTGCATACTGCATTTGCGAATTGTGTGAATACAAATGTAAAAGCAAGGAAGTACGCACTAAAGCAGTGAATCTTTTTTTTTGGGTGAATCTGCTTTTGGCACAATCATATTTTTTATGTGCAAGGCACTGCACTATTCGCTTTTGGGAAAAGGCATGAGAGTGTGCCTTTTATATGCATTTTGCGGATCTCTGGTTCCTACAATAAGAGAAAAATATGGTATTTTTGGATTCGCAATAATAATATTAATAATAATAATAATTCTTATAATAATTATTGTTGACCTTTGGACTTTTAATATCTTTTTATTTTATTGATTTGGCTCGAGGTCAGAGAAAAATTAAAACAAAGTTTCGTTTTGATGATCGAAATATTGGCAAAAATAATAATACTAATAATAATAATAATAATAATAATAATAATAATAATAATAATAATAAAAATAATAATAATAATAATAATAATAATAAAAATAATAGTAATAATAATAATAATAATAATAATAATAATAATAATAATAATAATAATAATAATAATAATAATAATAATAATAATAATAATAATAATAATAATAATAATAATAATAATAATAATAATAATAAAAATTGTTGACTTTTTCTCAAACACAAGACAATGCCGAAATACATTCTCACACATTCTACCTCGCTATTGCAGAGGCAGTCAATGAATGAATGGCCACCTGTAAATACAAGGATATTTTGTTTTATTTATTGAGTTTTCTATATCGAACATTGCTCACTAATACCAGTGTCTTTTATTGATGTCATCGTGTCCGTCATAGCATTCGCGTGCACTTCCAAAAATCTAAACAAACTATAAATGTTGTCTAAAATAAAGCTCCAACAAAAACAAGCAACACTTTGTGACATTTCTGTGAGTTTCCACCAGCATCGTCGTCGTCAACATCATCATCATCGCCGTTACTGCCGTTGAGAACATCAAACTCTATTGAAATTGTCTCCGTGGAATAAGCGAAAGAAAGTCCTTATTCGTTCGTGTTGTATTCAACGTGGTGTGTGGTGTGTTTCACTCTCTCTCTCTGTGTATTTACGATGAGTTTTGGAACATGTGATTTTATAGCATACTTTGCTGCGTATTATGCTTTTATTATTTTTTGGTAGTTTTGGTTGAATTTGTCTTTTTATTTCTTTTCGTTGTTGTTGGCCTTTATCTTCGTTGTTGTGTTTTATTTTTTAAACAAGTAGCGCAATGTCTGTTGAACATTCGTTTTTTGTTTATTTTTTTTTTTTTTTGTGAAATGTTTTGCCATTGTTGAAGGCCATTCAACAGGTTATATTGTTGTTGCTCTTGATATTATTTATATCCTTGCAAGCATCACCATCGTCGTAGCCGAAACTCTATTCCTCTTGCTCATCCCTGTTGGTCTTGTAGTTGTCATACACATGTTTTCTCTTCTATTTTTTGTGTTTTTTACACTCTTCCATGCAGACAGACATCCACGAATTTTTGTAAATTGTATATATTTGTTTGTGTGTGCGTGTTTTTGTTAGGATTTCTTTATGTTATTCTCATTCGCATAAGAAATAAAAAACAATAAATAAAAAAAAATATCCAAGTGTATTTTAAACAAACATTTATACTTTCGTTTAGTGGAACAGTTTGCTATATGCATGAAAAGCGAATCAAGAATTAGAAATGCCATAAGGGGGAAGTCACAAATAAGCCATTATGTGTTTTTTTATTTTAGTTTTTTGTGAACATGGAAGTGCAGTTTATGCTCTACAATTAAAGGACATGTTTTATCTTCAAGCCAAATAAATATGTCGTCATATTTACATACATCAAAACCAATCGTAAACAATTGCAGAAATTCATAACTGAATAACTTCAATTAATTCGAATATTTGTTCAAACAACGGCCAACAGACGCCCGGTAAGGCATATTAAAGGAGACAGCAAGTGTTAGCCACTTGGTTGGAGATTTCGGAAAAAAAAACATAAAAATTGGCAAAAATAATTTAATCTTTCCCCCAATATGCCAATATAAATCTACTATTTACAGCACCATTTATTGTTGAGATTTGTATGAGTTTTCGATTTAATATAAGATGCCGTGGGTGGCCTATCCCAACTTCAGCTTCATGGAATATCGGTGTGTACGTTTCGGCCAAAGTTAGAACTTCATTAATTTTCACGTTGTTTCGAAAATGGAAAAAGACAAAAAAAAAGTTTATCATGAAAATTAAGGCAAGGTACATGGATAGAGAACCACATCTTTTTGTTTGTTCACTAGTTCTCCATGAATACCGAGCAAGAAAACGTAAAAAAAGGTCTAAAACCAAAAGCATTGCTTTTTTGTTTTACTTCGGCTCCACTCATTCCTGGGTTATCATTACGTTCTAAGTTAGAAACCCAACGATCTCATTTCGTTTCCTTTTTTATTCATTCGTTCTTTCATTTGTAGCCATAAACGAGATAGTCCTTGCTAAAGGATTCCAATCTTGTGTTTTTTCTGCATTGCCAACAAAAAACGTCTGAAGGAAAAATAAATGAACTCTTGATAGAAGGAAGCCAACGTACCCATTTTCATTGGAGGAACAATGAATCCCAGTTAACATTTTTACCATACGTAATATTAAGTACACATTACATATATACTAGAAAAGAAAATTTTCATGCAAACCCTTGATCAAATATACTGAATATTATGGAATTTGTTTTATGGGAAATGCTGTGAGCAAAAAATTTGCTACCAAATAATGGGTTTTATAGTACGTTTTGGTAGCCGGAACTACTTATAAAACCTCCTACTAACCAATTATTTTAACCAGGACATGTCGCACTGAATTGTTGAAAAAAAAACTTGTAAATGCTGGCAATTCCCTTAGCCCTTAAATCAATTTGATTTTGTATTAGCACCATCGTTGTTATGTACATTCGAATATGATACAGATAAACACTGTTAATGTCACAGTCAAATGATATTAGTTATGTTGCTACAGCTTTTTAGGATAGGTGCATACCTCAATATGTATTACTTACTTTGCTCAAGTGCTTCACTAACTATAAAAAGTTAACTTGAGAATATTTTTGAAATTATAAGTAAGAAAGTATCAGTTGGTTGGATTTATATACAGATTCAACACTGGGTAGGCGTCTCATTCTCCAAATATTCTTTAAATTCAACTAGAATTTATATTAGTACAATGTTGATTTTATACCAAACCGCGTACTTCCTTCGACAGGGAGCATAGATTTGCTATTCTTGTAATCACATTTACAAGGACAATAAAAATTCAAAATGATGCTAAATTCACATGGAGATTATAAGACCATTATTTCGATGAGGCCCTTTTTGATCGTATCAGAATGCATATGCTCTCATAAGCCATAAAAAGGAGGGCTTCCGTAAGGTATTTCTTCAAATTAATATACCCTCAGCATTTATGCTAACGAGGGTATATACACTTTCATACGGGCAAAATGTGCCTCATCGAAATAATAGTTTTAGACCCCAAGTATGTTTGGACGAAATCTGTTTCAGACAATTTGGAGTTGCTTTAGCCATGTCCGTCCGTATGGCTAGAGCGCACGACAACTCTAGAACGGATCAACCGATTCAGTCCAAAATGCGGCTTTCCCAATATTTTGTTCAAACTTTGTTCAAAGTTCGAAAATGTTCGTACAATTTGTGCGCACGATAACTAATGAAGGGAGTAACCGATTTGGTCCATACTTTGCACATCGTAAAATTTCTACCAGATTTAAATAAAGTTCCAATATGGGCTCAATCGGTCCATTCCTTCGGGTACCTCTCACACAAAATTTCAGAAAAGTTTAGTTTAGGAGCTGCTCTCTAATCGCTTTGAGTTTTGCTGTAACAACTTGTATTCACTGTGCCCCATACGATGGTACAATTTTTGTAAGCTAAGCATCAACCAGTACTGTTGTCCTTGGTAAGAAGTCGTTCTGTTTCACTGAATTCAATAATAAAGAAACATTACTATTTCCACTATTTCCAAATTCTAATACATCGCATTTTCTTTTCCTTTTTCCATTTCTATATTTCTTGGTGGATGAATCTTGAGGAAAATATTTCCATTACTGAAATATTTTCGAGGCTCACGGCATGAATCCAACCGCCCTTCTTTCTAGAGAGTACACCCACAATTGGCGTTTTCAATAATATTTTGTTCAAACTTAGTTAAGGTTCGAAGATAAGCCATATCGGTCAACTCCTTCAGGTACCTCCCCCACAAAAGTTCAGAAATGTTAGGAAAAATTGTGGCCACGATAACTCTTGAAGGGAGTGACCGATTTGGTCCATACTTTACACATCTTAATATATTTACCAGATATAGATCAGGTTTGAATATGGGCTATATTTGTACACTCCTTCGGGTATCTCCCACACAAAATTTCGGATAAGTTCGCTTTAAGGCCTGCTTTCGAATCACTTAGATTTTTGTTGAAGCATCTTGAATTTGCGGCCTCAATATCGACGGTAAATTTTTTTCAGAGGTAATCCCATACTTCTTTAGAAAACATCCCGTAAAAACCCCATATGGCACCATATGTAGTGGATGGAGAGCACGATAACTCTCGAACCGATCAACCAATTTGTTTCAAACTTTGGATCTCCTAATATTTTGTCCAAATTTAGTTTAACTTCTAAAAAGGCCCATATATGTAGGGCCTCTTCTAAGGGTACCTCTCTCACAAAATTTCAACGTTTGTTCCTAAGTGCATTTAAGGCTCTATTCGGAGATAATTTGTAAATGTATACCTATGGTGTTCGTTGTGGTTCTGTTTTGAACGATATTATGTTATCCGTGGACAAGTTTATGCTTCCTGGCATACTTGTCAAAAATGTATACGATGACCCACTGAAATGACTAGTGGGCGCAATATCTATCGAAAAGATATGACTCCCTAGATAAGATCCGCCTCCATAATGGACTATGTCCGTCCATTCCTGCAAGTACCTCTTCCGCAACACTTTTTAATTTTAATCCTAATCAACATTTGTGTTGGCAAGTTCAAATGTCCAAAAAGGGCCACAAAATTCTGAAAAGAGCCCAGACATTGGCTGAGGGTATATCTCTGTCGCCAAAGTCGACTGATACTTTTTTACTTGTTTTTTTATTCATATCCCTTTAATCGATGGAAATCATGACCTCCGCTGATTACCACAGCAAATTTGTGTGCTGGTATCTATGACCAACAACGGCAATAGAAACGAAAATTCACCCACCCACTAACGGTATCCATATTTGAACATTAAACACCCAAAAGAAGAGTGCACAGCACACATGCCAGACGGACGAGCCCTTGTTAGACGTCGACTCTTTCATTTTCATATTTTTTTTTTGCATTTTTCTTCATCACCATCATCATTTGTAAAATTGTCTATGCTTGGGTTCGACAAAGGCTACGCCGTCATCCTTGCTGTTTTTGTAGTTATTGCAGATGTTCGCCTTTTCATTTGTGTTTTTTTTTTATTTGTTAGACAAGGCCACCCTTTTGCAATGCTTAGCCGAGATAGACAGTCGTCAGTTAGGCAGACAGAAGAACACATTCAAAGGAAACTCTCGCTTATACTGGTCTTGAATTTGCAACTTTTTTTTCTGCCACAACTATTACAACATGCACAAGGGAGCATTACTACCATTTTGGTATGACAGCGATGTGGAAAGTTGGATCTTAGCTAAGGTATAGAATTCCCCATGTCCTTTTCTAAGTCTGGGCGTAAAGGGAAAATGTACAATGTCTCCATAATCTGTCACTCCAATACATTTATTGTTCCCTTGCTGGTATTCTCTATTCACATCGCATCACAAAAATCGAAGTTATTCCAGAGGAAACAAACAAATGCAGCTCACAAAAAAAGGCAACAGAAAAAACACGACTAAGGAAAATTGCAATTTTGTTGAGTACTTACAGTGCTCCTGCCGTTATTTGTCCATGCCCATCTTGCCTTCGTCTTATGCGACATTCCTATTTCCTTCAAAACATTGTTCTGCAACTACTTCAAGTAGAACGACTAATGAATTTCTTCGTCGTAACGTTTGAGTCCAAGTCAGAGAAGACACCCTCCCTACTCAGTCACCCGTCAATAACTTTTGGGGTGCTGTACTGGTGGTGATGGTGGCAGTAGGAACACGAAGAAAACAATTAGTATATCACATCTTAAAATGAACAGAATTCCTATTTCCATTTTTTAGTGTGCTCAGCTCAAAAACAGAATTGTCCAAAAAGAGAGGTATGAAAGTGCCGGCTAAACTTTAACGTTTTGATTAAATCTGATGCTTTAAACCAAAGGATTGAGAAACACACAGTTATTATTAATTTATTACAAACACCTTCAAAAATCCTAAATGTCAATATTCAATAATATAACTGGTGACCAGCACCTACAATTGCCCCACACAAAAATATTTTAATTTTATTTTTTTCTCATAATTCACCACATCTTCAGAACCTTTTTAATGCAATTTCTATATTTCGAAATGGGAATTTCCATGAAACGATAACAATTGCTGGCAAATCCAAAAAAATCAATACACACACAATTCTGATTGTCGAAAAATAACATCATTAAACTTTGTTTTTTTTTTTTTAATTCGGAAGAATTGTTAATTGTTAGCAATTCATTATGATTAATTATTGTATAAACAAATAAAGAAATCGTCGGTGTGATGCTTAAGTGTTCCATACGCCATTTTTCCGTTTTGAGGTAATCGCAATTTAATGTTTGCGTCACAGCTGTTTCAATCTGACCGAAGCAAATATTTTTATATTTTTGAATAGATTTATTAGTAATAGTATATAGAACGCCTTTGCCAAAAGTTTTAGGAATATCTGTTGGAATATAAAAATTATAGAGAATTTTGCAAAATTTTGTAAATCTCATGGAAAAATTTACAAATTAATTTCCCCACCTTAGGGTCTCAAATCTAAATTTTCTGGCCAAAAACTATTTCAACGTCCATTTTGCATTGAAATTGATTGTTATATATAATAAATGTGTAGAAACAGCAATTCTTAAGTTTTTTCGCCCACAATTACCAAAAATGGTCAAAATCGATGAATAAGGGTGGTCCCGTTGTATGGGGTCTAAACCAAAACATTGAGATATTTTAATAATTTTTGTACAAAGGATTCTTACCTTTCAAAACATCGAAATACCAAATTATGGCCGAATCGGTTATAAGGTGTCGATAAACCCCCCAAAATATCGTAAATCGGGCGGAACCGTTATATGAAGGGCTATGACTAAAGGTGGACCTATTTTCAAAAAAATGATACCGACTTGTTTTCTGTACTCTCAGACGTAGAAATATGCATTTTAAAGAAAATCCGTTAATAAATGTGGGTATTACAGTTATATTTCAATTTGATACTAGATATAGTTTCAAACTGGTTTTTATAAAAAATTCACCCATCTTAAAATACAAAAATCCACATTATTTTAACTGTGGCAAATTTGAGCAAAAATTTACTTCTGAATTTATTAGTATACACCCCCTGCTAGCTTCAAAAATCGAGTTGGTGGTGGACATATTTGGACATTTTTTGTAAAGTTTGAGTTAATACGCTAATTTAAAACCTTTCTACTTTATTTTTAACATATTATGAAAGTACTCACCACCAGCTTCCCGATTCATAATGACTCTGTTCTCAATTCTGTATATTTATGCAACGACACAACACAACAAAAAGAGTATATTTTACAATACAAAATCTTGTTTATTTTTATAGAAAAAAGTGTCAACTTTGACGCTGCACTAACTTACGGCAACTAACGTTATTTACAGAAACTAATCATTTTCGGTTGAATTGAAGTGTTTTTATTATTCTGCACAAAAAAGGATTAAAATTGTTTAAACATAAAAATTATAGTTTTGGCCAACAATTTCCTGATTGAAACCATAGTGCTTTGCCTCAATAAATTCAAACCTTCTAAATCGAAAATTAAAGTCCTTATTTTTGAAATGTGTTTTAAAATTTCTAAGTTATTAAAATATTAATTTCATACCTGAAAAGAACATACCATTTCGGGCCGAAACCTGGATATCTCGAAAACTACAGCAGATAGAAAAAAGGCGACCAAAATTTAGAAAGAAACCACCTATATCTCAAAATGTTAAAAATGGCGTATGGAACAATTAAGCATGGCACCGACGAAATGTGTAAGTAAGTACGTCGATTAGTCTACCGCTTCACGCTGATCACACATCACAAGAACGAACAAGCTGTGTATTGTAATCATAATTACGAAGACATGTATTTCAAAATAATACTCATCTAAACTAATACTCAGATATAATCCGGCTTTTGCTTGATAACCCCGTTTTCAAATCAAATCTGACGCTGAGGTAGTCTCACTAGATGCATGCCAGCAACAACGACAACGGCGAGATAATGACATACGCTTATCACTTAATCGGGAGTACCCAAACAAAACAAAAACTATATCAGGTACTACTACTACCGCTCAGTAAGTCAGTTTCACATTGGCAGCAGAAGTAACCACATTAATTCTCCTAGACAAACCTTCAAAACATTGAGAAAGAAATGAAAGAATTTTTTAAAATTCTTTTGGCCGTTCAGGTAATTAATACTCGAGAGTGTGCTGCGTAAGTGATTTGAACTAACAAACATATCTCAACAGGTCTTTTCGGTGGCATGGGCTGCATTTTATGGAAATCCAGATGCTGAAATCATAGATACACAGGATAGCTCAAGTGGATCTAGTCTAAAACAGTTCATAATTGATGCAGCCATTCGACGTGGAATGGATGGAGAGGCTGTAGCAGAATTACTTCGCACACGCCAACCAGTCGTTCGCGTGAAGATTGAACCACCTGGGACTAAGAAAACCACTACATATACACTTGAGTCCGATGGAAGTATAGCCTCAAAAACGCGTATCGAAATGTACAGTAGTTCAGTGCCCGAATCCGTTTACATACCAAAATCACACAGTGGAACAGTGACCAGAACTTTTACTAGTAATAATGGACCTAAAGTTGGTCGTGGTGGTATGCGACCAAATTTTGACGATAACAGCGACGATAATTGGTTTGGCAGCATCAGTCCAACAGTGCACCAGACTTCTGGATTTCCTCCAAATGTTTTCGGCAATCCTAGTTCACCCTGGCCTTCGGAAGCAAGAACCGGTCCTCGCAAACATACAAAAATATACACAAATGCCAATGGAGATAGGCGTATTGTACAAACAATAGTTGACGATGACATTCCAACAAACTACCGTCCGACTACCAAAACCTTCAAAGGACCAAATGGGGAGACACGCGTAGTAAAAACATTTTCCTCTAACCCATTTGAAGGTAGTGAATTGCCATCGAGTCATGACGATTTTCCTACGATTTCACACGATACTGGCAACGATGAATTTCCAACGAACTACCGTCAGACTACCAAAACCTTCAAAGGTCCAAATGGGGAGACTCGGGTAGTGAAAACATTTTCATCTAATCCATTTGAAGCCAGTGGATTCCCATCGAGTCATGAAGATCCACCAACGATTTCGCACGATACAGGCGACGATGAATTTCCAACGAACTACCGACACACCACCAAAACGTTTAGAGGTCCAAATGGCGAGACTCGGGTAGTGAAAACCTTTTCCTCTAATCCATTTGACGTCAACGAAGAACCATCAACATTCTACGAACCGAAGTTTACCACGAAGGAGCAAAACATTCCTTCGCCTTCGTGGCCTTCATTTAATGAGCCTTATTTTCCAACTTCATGGTTACCACACGAAACCATGGGTGATCCTGATGATTGGACTGTTGTGGAAGATGATAGTACAGAAAGTACCACTGCCAGTCAATCCACATCAACAAGCACCACTGTAACCACTGTAAAGCCCAAACAAATACCGACTGAATCAACTTCCACTCAAAAGCCGAAACCAGCAGAACCTGCAATTAAAGTAACAACTCCTTTGCCAAGTTTAGATGAATTCTTAAGACGACAATATGGTCCTGCAACGCCATCAACCAAGAAAGAAACTACAACAAATTCTAAAAATCCCATTCCAACAGCACCAACAACAACACCAAAGCCTGCAAGAACATCTACACAAAAACAGATAACTCCAACCACAACGACCACCAAGAAACCGATGACCATTAATATTGAAGACCTACCGGTGGCAGAGGTTTTACAGAATGGAAAACCAGCTGATGATGTTATCATCAAAAAGTTACCTCCACATATGCAACCAAAATTGAATACTGGCAATGTCATGAAAATTGAGAATAAATACCCAATCGAAGTGGAACACACCAAAATGGAAGAACATATCCCTAAAGCCACAAACACTAACTTAAAAGTTCCACCCAGAACGTTTTACGATGAGCCAAAACCAGTTATATTCTCGCCACCCTTGAGCCCAATTTCCGCGTTTCTGGCTCGTTTCGATTTGACAAAATCAGCCTTGTTTGCAAGTGGTGGTGAATACACACGTACAATCGTTGATGATGATGGTTCTGTGTTGGAAGTAAGATTTATTCTAAGCTCACCAATGCATGGTCGCCACGTCAATATGAATATACCTTATAAGTAGTTATATAATGATCTCCTAATATATATGCCTATGTGTATACGTAATTTCGTATTAAAAAAATACTTATTTGTGTCGATTGCATTTCTAAGAATTTATTCTGATTTGTTTTTTGTTTGGGGTTTTGTTATCAGCGATGAAGTGAGAACGTCTCGATTGAAAATCTCAAATTCTAGCCTTTATGTTTGACCTTTTCACTTAAGCGATTGCAGCGCCGTCAAATGTTAGATAATAGCCAAACAGTGGTTCATTAAAAACAAATATAAATAGCATTCCTGTGTGAATACATACACCAATTAAAAGAATCAATGAATTAGTTCGCCAAAAATGTGCTGCAAGTACTACATACGACTATATTCAAAAAGAGGATTAACAAAAGGCAAACAAATAAATTCATAACACTCATTTAGTTCTTTAAAAACCTATATAGAAACGTCTTTAAGCCCACGGTTTTTGTGTAATACGTTTACTATAAATGTCTTGATACCCTCAGCCTTTAGGCTGATACGACCAAAAATGTGCCTCATCGAAATAACGGTTTTAGACCCCAAGTATGTTTGGACTAAATTAGTTTCAGACAATTTGGAGTCGATTTAGCCATCTGTCTCTCTGGCTGATAACTGGCACGATAACTCTCGAACGGATCAATCGATTCGAACCAAATTTTGGTTATCGTAATATTCTGCACAAACTTAGTTTAAGTTCGAAGATGGGCCATACCCTGACGGCACCAACCAAAATGGCAAATCCGCATGATAATTCTCGCAGGGAGTTTCTGATTGCTGCAGACTTTACACATCGTTTTATTTCATCCAGGCATGTATCAGGTTGAATTATGGATTATATCGGTCCACTCCTTCGGGTGGGTACCTCTCACACAAAATTCGGATAAAGTGAAGTTTAAGGGCTCCTCTCGCATCTTTTGATTCTTTTTTAATTTACAACGGAGTAAGTCAATACTTCCTGAGATAATGGCCCAAAAGCTTTTACCGGCACATACTAAAATGGCTATTGTGCAAGATAACTCTAAAACTTTTTCATAAATTTCGTCCAAACGTAGTAGTCCGGTCAAAATAGACATTACAATAGCTAAAATTCCCACAAAGCTGAATTTTGGTGGAGAGCTAAAGTTGGCAATTAGAAGCAACGTCCTAAAAGTCTTTATCGATCCCATGTGTGCTAAAAAATATTCGGGGTCAAAGGTCAAATTGTGGGAATTTTTTGGTTTTTTGGACATTGACCTAGATCCTACGGTTCTTGAGATATGAGTCACGCAATATAGAAAAATTAAGTAATTTTACGGCCCCTGTGCATTAATTGACCTGTCGCGATTATTTTAAACTTATTTCGGAAACCGCAGAACCTAGCAAAAAGTGTTTAAAATTTTTTTATATTACAATATTTCCTATAAGTTTGCTCCTTACGATGTCCGCATATGGTTCACCGTTCCTAAGATACAAGCCAATCAATACACAATATGCACACATTACCACGGCACCTAAGAGGAAATTGACACGAGACAGTTGTTTTTCATTTGCTTCGAAAATGCTTGGTTCGATTAAAAAGTGACTAAAGAAAAAGTTGTAGAATAGAAAATTCTCTACAAATATAATATTATACATAAAATTATAATTGGTTCAAATGTGACTGAGTCATTAACATCACAGGTATCTTCGTTTGCGATAATCAACTGGACTTTTGAACAAGACTGACCTTGACCACACCAGAAACAATACGTACGGAAGCAATTCGCTTTCTTCTTGAAGTTTACGAAGCAACAAGGACAATTGTTTCAATTGACAAATACCGGTACGTAACGTTTGTAAAAAATACGAGAAACAAAAAACAATCTCAGCTACCATCTCTACCTCCAACATCCGCATCTGATACTCAACACTTATATGGAGTATACTACCAGGTTCAAACATGGCTTGGGAATGAATTAAACCCAGAAGACTGGGGCTGGAAACTAATAGATAATAGTCTAGAACCTTTTAAAACGTTACTTCCACATGCACCAGAAAAACTTCTCAATACTATTTTTTGCAATTGCAAAAAAGGTTTTAGTGCTAAATGTGGCTGTAAAAAGGTAGGGTTGTTATGTTCTCAAGCATGCACGAATTGCCAAGGTCAGTCTTGTTCTAATGTCCATTTGACTATCGCAGAGAAAGATACCTGTGATGTTAATGACTCATCCACATTTGAACCAATTATAAACCTCCAAGAGGAAGAAGAAATAGAGGAAGAGTTTGTCGTATGATGAGGACTAAAATATATATACTAAGGATGAGGACTAAAATATATGTATATACAAAAAATAGTGGAGTAGGCTTATAGGGGAAACTACGTTAAAAAAACGCGCCGAGTGCACACCTCATAGGTGGCGTGGAAATGTGTGCATATCATAATTTGATTGACTCGTATCTGAAGAATAACAGATTTTATGTAGAATCCGTAAAGACCATATTTGTAGAGAATTTTCTATTCTACAACTTTTTCTTTAGTCACTTTAGTCACCAAGCGTTTTCGAAGCAAATGAAAAACAACTGTGTCATGTCAATTTCCGCTTAGGTGCCGTGGTAATGCGTGCATATTGTGTATTGATTGGCTTGTATCTTAGGAACGGTGACTCATATGCGGACATCGTAAGGAGCAAACTTATAGGAAATATTGTAATATAAAACTTATTTTTAAAAACTTTTTGGTAGGTTCTGCGGTTTTCGAAATAAGTTTAAAATAATCGCGACAGGTCAATTAATGCACAGGTGCCGTAAAATTACTTAATTTTTCTATATTGCGTGACTCATATCTCAAGAACCGTAGAACATTTTGTAGTCTACAAATCTATTCTTTGCATCGAGATGAAAGAACCTATAGTTTCTGAGATATGACTAAAAAAACAAAAAAATCCCAAAATTTGACCTTAGACCCCGAATAATTTTTTTGCACACATGGGATCGATGGGGACTATTAATGGCCAACCCTAGCTTTCCACAAAAATTCAGCTTTGTGGGAATTTTTGCTATTTCCCCCTTATACGCATGTCTATTTTGACCGGACTATAGTTTAACGTAATTTAATGTAATTCGAGTCATTTATGAAGAATTTTGGTTAATAAAAATTGATGAATCCCAGTTTCACACTTTCAGAATTCGCGAACTGTTAAAATATTCTATATAACATTCTATATAGTATGACTGAAATTCTTTAAAATGAATGTCGACACTAAAATTAATTTGCGTGGATGCTGTGTTGGCATCAATGTAGAAAAATGGGTTGAAGCCAACAAGTTTTTTATGTTCCTTTTCGATTTCTGGCTTAACCTTACATTTTATAGACCTATGCCCAAAGAAAGAATCACAGAATACCCCATGGGCAACATGATGCTAGTGTATGATTTTTCGCTATATCCACTGCATCCATCTAAAATTGATGCTGACATGTTGAAGCCGGAATTTCGGGGTTTTTTGCACTTTTTTAATAATCCGGACGCGCAAAAAACCTTTTTTTGCGTGTCATACAGTTTCCTTTGAACCCTGCGTGAATTTAGTTTTTTTTACGTGACAGATCTAATGATCCCTTCCGCGACCGAATCCATCCACTAAAACCGCGGATATAGATACCTTGGAAATATGAAAATCAGTAAAAATATATTTTGACAAATCCGCGTACTAAACCGCGATTTTATTTAAAAAATTTTACATAATTGGAATCCTTTGTACGCCATTACAGTATTTGAGAAAACGCGTGTCATAAATTACAGAGATACGCGAGTAATATGGGTTTTTTTACGCAAAATAGAATGTGGAGACACATCCGCGGTTCTTGAAGAATCTGTTTGAAATAGGTTTATGTTGACCTATTTTTGATGGGGGCTAATAAAACCGGATGCGCATCAAAATCGTATGCAAATTGTGCGACTTTTACCCATTTTAAGGTTTTTGGCATTGTGAGATGCAACTGACGGCACACAATGGCCGCTGAGTGAGTATCCAAAATCGGATGCGTATCAACCGACTTTAACTAATTAGCGAATAGCGGCCTCTTTAATTTTCATATTTTTTTGAATGATTGTAATTTCAATATCACTCTTGCCCCATATTACGGTACGTATTAAGAATTGAAAGCAAACGGCATAATTATTGTGTTTGGTTTGGTTGTATTGTTTTTGTTTTTTTTTAGGTCAGTGGCTGAGGTTATATCTACGTCAGCACAGCTGGCTGATACTTTCTTACTTGTTTTTACTTAATTTTTACACAACACTTAGTGTAAATAATACATAATTTTTAGACTTTGGGAATGGGACCACCATCAAATGGGACCTGTACACAATGGGAAAAATACCGATCTAGCGTGCAGAAAATCGAAAAATGAAAATTAAAGAAGCTATGAAACTATAGTACAGTATTAAACTAGTGTGTAGGCTGTACTTCACGGCATATGCAATAACACTGTGCAACATTTTTAAGGTGATCTCGTGCAAACAATTCGAACTGAGGATTTTTTGAAAGTTCAGGCCCAAACGACAAGAAACACTAGTTGGGTTTTGTTGTGTCTGATCTAGCTCAGATTTTATGGCCCCATCTAACATGGTTAAATATTGAGTTTTTAAAGAAATTCGGGGCTATATCTCTGAAACCAATGCGAATCTTCTTCTGACCTCTGAAGCAAATTTGTAGATAAGGACAAGAATAAAATATTTGGAGAAATAATGAACTCGAAACACTAAATTTATTGCCTCAAATTTCAAAATATATGCACAAATTCCAAAATTTTTATACATTTCGCACCGTATCTTCAAAACCGTTAATTTTTTCTGAATATTCTCTTTTCGAAAAATATTCCCTGGAATGTGATACCCAACTCTTCAGAACATGTCATTGTTGTAAAATGCCTCTATGCAGTTGTTTTCAGTGCATTTTTCAACGACGATTTAATAAAAAAGTCAATAATGTAGTGAAATCTGAAATGCGAGAATAAACTGTTGGTGTGAACTGTGTTTGAAATACGTGTTGTAAAAGATGTTATGCAAAATACCGCTGAAACAACATGAAGTAAGCATTTTAGAGTTTCAGAATGTTCTAAAAAATTGTTGAGAACTTTATTTAGAAGATGTTTGCAAAAGGTTACTTGGTTCAACTCCCAATAGTTTAGCCAAAACTGACCAGAATTTCAGTAATTATGTAAAATTTTCTATATTTTATAGATTTTGATGCCCTAGATGGAGTTTTTCTTATGTGGTTTTTTCAAAAGATAAGTTCTACTAGGGCTACAATATTGCTAAAGACAGCAAGGCCAAATTCCTATTCGTTTCTGAGATAAAGGCCTGATAAATGTAAAAAGTGTAGATTTAGCCCGGTTTAGATGAGGCCATAAAATTCGAACTGGATCTGACAGGACAAAACCCTACCAGGGTTTTTGTAGTCTAAATATTTACTTTCAAAAAAATGCATATTAGAAGTTGTTTGCATTTTCAGTGTTGCATAGTGTAATTGGAATTGATTAGTCGGAACGGAATAACGGTACATTTAACATAGATATTTGTTAGTGTTCACGATGATGTTTTTTAGTTGTAAAATTGCGATAGGCTTGTCCTGTCTGTGAACATATTATTGTAGAATTTTTTTTTGTATTTTTGGTTTATCCTAAAGGTATTTAACTAACTTAAGCAGGTTTATAAGCAATAAGTTATGTTAATTTGGATGTTACTGGTTAATTATATGTAACGTCCAATTTATTCCATTTCTGCAATTAAAATAGGGGTAAAGTATAAAATCGGATCAGATCGGATCGATTTTTTTTTATTTTTTATATATATTGTCTAAAATAACCTTTCAAATTATATCCTGCGATTTTTGACTTTTTGCCATTTTTAAGGAAATATGCAAATGCTTTTTAAAGTTTAGTTCAAATAAAATGACGATTCTGGAAAAAAAGTTGATATAAAATCTCATATATCACTTGGAATTGATCACAGCATAGCAGATAAGAAATAAAAATTGAAAACGCCGGTCCCACAGGAAATGGGCGGAAGTATGAAAATGAAAGTAGTAAAGAGTCTCCAAACGAACTGATAAATACAAGTTTTTATTACTAAGAAGAACACGATGGGATGATTTTGAACTCTTATTATACCCTCCACCACAAAATATGTATATTAAAACCAAATTTCAGCCCTTTCGGTTGAATGATGTGGCTGAAACTTTAAAAATACCGAAAATCGGGCGATATTCTATGGGGTTATATCAAAATGTGGACCTATACCGACAATTCTCAGTCGGAATGTTTTATACTCTCAACGAAAACTAAATCCCAAATCTCAGCTTTTTAGATATGATCTAATGTTGGATAATGTGGTCAAAACCTACAAAATTATCGAAATCGGGCGGTACCTTTCTATGGGGGCTATGTACGGGCAATTCTCTGTCGGAATAATTTGTTCCCCCAACTAAGACTACATACCAAATTTTAGCCATTCCGGTTGGGTAATAAGGCAGAAATCTTCAAAATACCGAAAATCGACAATTTTTTTTTAACTACACTGTGCAACATTTTTAAGGTGATCTTGTGCAAACAATTCGAACTGAAGATTTTTTGAAAGTACAGACCCAAACGACAAGAAACCCTAGTTGGGTTTTGTTGTGTCAGATCCAGCTCGGATTTTATGGCCCCATCTAAACATGGTTAAATATTGAGTTTTTAAAGAAATTCGGGGCTATATCTCTGAAACCAATGCGAATCTTCTTCTGACCTCTGAAGCAAACTTGTAGATAAGGACACGAATAAAATATTTGAAGAAATAATGAACTCGAAAAACTACATTTATTGCCTCAAATTTCAAAACATATGCAAAAATTACACAATTTTTATACATTTCACACCGTATCTCCAAAACCGTTAATTTTTTCTGAATATTTTCTTTTGGAAAAATATTCCCAGGAATGTAATACACAACTCTTCAGAACATGTCATTGTTGTAAAATGCCTCTATGCCGTTGTTTTCAGTACATTTTTCAGCGACGATTTAATCAAAATGTCAATAATGTAGTGAAATCCGAAATGCGAGAATAAACTGTTGGTGTGAACTGTGTTTGAAATACGTGTTGTAAAAGGTATGATGCAAAATACCTCTGGAACAACATGAAGTAAGCATTTTAGAGTTTCAGAATGTTCTAAAGAATTGTTGGGAACTTTATTTGGAGGCTTATTGCTAAAGGTTACTTGGTTCAACTCCCAATAGTTTAGCCGATATTGACCAGAATTTCAGCAATTATGTAAAATTGTCTATATTTTATAGATTTTGGTGCCCTAGATGGAGTTTTTCTTATGTGGTTTTTTCTAAAGATAAGTTCTACTAGTTTAGGGCTACAATATTGCTAAAGACAGCAAGGCCAAATTCCTATTTTCTGAGATAAAGGCCTGATAAATGCAAAAAAGTGTAGATTTAGCCCGGTTTAGATGAGGCCATAAAATCCGAACTGGATCTGACAAGACAATACCCTACTAGTGTTTTTGTAGTCTAAATATGTACTTTCAGAAAAACCGTACTAGAAGTTGTTTGCATTTTCAGTGTTGCATAGTGCTATTAATAAGTGATCTTCGAAATGAACGTCTTTGAAATCGTTTTCTTAGAAATAAAGGCACGTTTAAAGTGTTGGTGTCATTACTTATCATGGGGAAGTTTAAACAAAAGTTAATGCGTTAATTCTAAAAAAGTGCCTTCTCAGAAGTATTCATTTTTAAGGATAGTTTTTTTTTTTGCTGAAAACTATGTGCTAAAAAGTGTTTTGCGGTGCCAATTCTAGCTCGAAAACTAATTAACCAATCCGCATATATTTTTGTGGCTTTATTTAGAATATAAAGATCTAGACCTTCATCGATCGATTTTTTTTTAAATATTAGATTTTACAGAAATGGTGGACCAACAAAGTCAAAACTGACGTTTTCCGGTCATAAAACGGGCAAAAACAACTTTTAAAAATAAAATCGATCGTTTATGGACTAGATTTTGATGTCCTTGATAAACCCACTAAATTATATGACAATCAGTTCATTATTTTTCGAGCTAAAGTTGGCACCGATTTCAAAATGTCATTTCGAGAAAAACACGTTTTTAGTTTTATGTTGGATACAAAACACATTTCCATCCCAAACCTCATATCTTGAGCAATATGGTTTCGATCAACTTAAACATTTTACCATATATTCGATGCTACTTATACTTTAAAATAAGCCAATTTTTCGATTTTCTGATATTTAAAGGTGGGGTCTCCCCTTAAGTTTATTCTAAATAAATGGAACAGAATTTAACCAGTAAAGAAAGTATCAAAGTCGGGCGGGCTGACTATATGATACCGATTTTAGTATAATTTGGCAGAATTATTTCCAGACCAAATTCCGGCACATTTTCAAAATTTCATTAAATTTGGACAGACATGGGGTGCTTAGTGCATCGAATATATAAAGCAGAGCGAAACTATACCCAAAACTATCCTTTTTTCTAGATCAGATTCCGTCACATTTTCAAATTTCATAAAAATTGGGCAAATGTACATAGTGTGTATGGTACATCATATACATATATGAAATCGGGCTTAAATATATTGGATTTATATCCAAACCTGAACCGATTCCAATATAATTTGGCGCACTTTTTTCTAGAACAAAATCCGTTACAAAATTAAAAATTATCAAAATAACGTGTTTGGTGCATCAATTACATGAAATTAGAAAAATGACCATCCTCAGTTTTCGCCCGGATTGAATAATAATAAATGCAGACATAGTACAAGAAAGAATTCAAAGACTGGTAGAAAACATTCTGAGAGATGAACAAGCTGGCTTCAGAGCAAGTAGAAGCTGTGTAGACTATATAGAATGGCGCACCTCCTGTATCTACTGTTCATCGATTTCAAGAAAGCCTTCGACATCACCAGACGAGCTGTCTTATGGGAAGAATCTGCACTCAAAGAAAAGGAAAAGGAAAGAAAGTATTCAAAGGCTGGTAGAAAACATTCTGAGAGATGAACAAGCTAGCTTCAGAGCAAGTAGAAGCTGTGTAGACTTATAGAATGACGCATCTCCTGTATCTACTGTTCATCGATTTCAAGAAAGCCTTCGACATCACCAGACGAGCTGTCTTATGGGAAGAATCTGCACTCAAAGAAAAGGAATCTCTAACGACATCTCGAAGAATTATTAGAATTAGATTATACGGATGACATGTCTTCTCTTTCTGTCTCTCTCTCTCTCTCTCTCTCTCTCTCTCAAAAGATATACAAAACTCAGTCAAAATTAGAACATAAGGAGATTGACTCTCAATGTTGGACACACGGTGCGCCTTAACTAAATTTAAATGAAAGGTGCTTACACCTGGAAAGTTTTGCGGTTTCTGAAACTACGATGTTCATAGATGAGAAAAATCAAAGTTCACATTTTTAGAGCTTTTTTAGGTTTTCACGATTTTGCTTGGAAACCACAAGCCCTATCGAAATGGGATTAAGAAAAATTTTGTAGCAGTGAAAATTATCTACAAGATTGACCTTAATGGTATTTCCGTAGATTTTACCAATTTTAAGATATAGACGTTCAAATTGGGACAATGTACTGACTATATGGCCCCCTATAAAACAATGGCATGCAGGGTGCACCTTAACTAACTTTGAACGAAAACCGCTTACACCTGGGAAGTTTTCGCAGATTCTGAAACTACAATGTTCATAGATTAGAAAAATCAAAAAACAAAAAAATCGCCGAAGGGATTTTTAAATAAATCGCGGTCAAAGTTCACATTTTTAGGTTTATTTTAGGGTTTCGCGATTTTGCTTGGAAACCGCAAGTCCTATCGAAATGGGGATAAAGAAAATTTTGTAGCTGTGAAAATTCTCCAGAGGATTGACCGTTATGATTTGTTCCTAGGTTTTACCATTTTTGAGATATAGAAGTTCAGGTCACATTTTTAGTTGTTTTTTTTGTTAGGTTTTCAAGATTTGCTTGAAAACGGTAAGTCTTATAGCTGTGAAAATTCTCTATAAGATTGGTTTTCGTAATTTTTTCCTAGGTTATACCATTTTTGATATATATATATATATATATATATATATATATATATATATATATATATATATATATATATATAAGTTGAAGTTGGGAAATTGCAGTCATGTCAAATCGTCAAAATTTGAACTTCTATGTCTCAAAAATGGTAATACCTACGATAACATCATAAAGGACAATCTCACTGCTACAACATTTTCTTTAATTCCATTTCGATAGAGCTTGCGGTTTCCAAGCAAAATCGTGAAAACCTAAAAAAGCCCTAAAAATGTGAACTTTGACCGCGATTTATTTGAAAATCCCTCCAACGATTTTTTTTTTTGACTTTTCTCATCTATGAACCTTGTGATTTCAGAAACCGCAAAAACTTCCCAGGTGTAACAACCTTTCATTTAAATTTAGTTAAGGCGCACCGTGTAACATCTAGAAAACTAAGGGCATTAACAACACCAGTACAAAACATCATGCTACAATGCCTAGCAATTTAAAATGTCGGTAGCTTGTGCTATCTAGGAAGCACTGTAACAACGAATGGTGATGCCAAAACGGAAGTAATCAATAGGCATTCGGACGACTGCAAGGTGTATGGAGAAGCTGACACACATACATATATCCAGGAAAACCAAGCTTAAAGTATTCAAAGCTTGAATCTAACACCATCGCGAAAATAATGGAATCCTGGCGACGAACAATAACTAAGACAAAACAAACTTAATTGGTAAGATAAAAAATAGCGGCAACTTACGGCGTAAAATGGCGATATCAGAAGAAAAAACTTTTATCAGCAGTAGTTCTTATTGGCTTAAAAATAAATGATTTTTTTGTTTTTATGTTTGTAGATGCGTCGAAAATATTATTTTAAAGGTAGAGTAAAGTTAATTTCCCATTTTTTCAACTTTTCCAGAAATCATGAATTTAACATACTATAATTATTTTGAAATTTGTATTCGTTGCCCTTTTGCAACAGCTTATTGCCGTTCTTCATCGGGATAGTCAATTGCATTTTAGTTCTAGAAACCATTTAGAGAATATTTATTTGTTATTTTGATATAAATATTAAATTCGATATCGTGACTTGCAAAGGTTCGAATATTCCAAATATTTTAGTTAATATTAAAAATTCATCTCCTCATATACGTGTAGATATTTTAGAATACTAAGCCGCATTTAATACAACAATTGCTTATACATATTAATAGCTAAAATTACGAACTTATTTGCTAACTAAGTATTTAGAATCGAGTGCTTACCTGTTGAGTTTTGATGTAAATCCAAAAACCAAAATTATTTTCTCCATGTTTTTCAATTTTATTTTAAAGTCATAATCTATTGAAAAAATACAATATTACAAAACTAAGAAGCGTTAAAAAGCATTAGCGCAGCAATAAAAAGCCATTAAAATGTTTACAATTTAAATAAATTTATTAAAAGCTCAGCTGTTAAAAAAGAAAAACAAATAAAAAAGCAAAACAAAAAAGCCAAATAATTAAAATAAAGAAAATATTGCAAAGCGAAAATAATTGCTAAGAACTAATAAAACATTTGCAGGATAAGTTGTTTGTTGTCTTTGCTATTGCCATGGGTGAGTGTTTGTTGCATAAAGTCGTTGGTTGTTTTTTTGTGGATCCTGAATGCATTACGGCTCAAATCGGTTGGTTGTTTAGGCCAAATATGTCATGGAAAAAATAGACTAAATTAGTAAAAATTGTTTTTGTTTCAATGCAATAAAAGATGTGCGACAAACAAGAATATATAAATAAATATCAATCTTAAAAATAGCCCAAAACAAGCCTAGTTCTACGCGTATAAAGACAAACAAACAAAGAAAAAAAATAACAATTTACCAAAGAAAAACATAAACATGAATAAACAACGTAACAGATTTTGAAAAGCATAAACATAACATAGACATTTTAGATAAAACGTAAATTTATAATGACACTGATTAGAAAATAGTACGTGGATTTCAATTCAACTTGATTTTTGAAAACCACAATGTTAGTTAGTTTGGTTTAAATATAGGAAAAAAACTTAATAATAGGTTCATTTCCCGATAATATTGGAAGTTTAATTAAACAGGCGATAGTTGTAACAGAAAAAACTTCGAATATTTTTTTCCAATTCATTCTATTCATAAATGTGTACTTGTATAAATATTAAAACATAAATTTGCCTATACATCTTCCTTCCACTGATTATAAAAACTGATCAAGGACATATATATAATAGTTAAAAATTATGAAGATGGAAATACTATATATGTTTGTATATTTTTATTTGTATTTAGGTATTTATGTTGTAAAAATATTCACTCTATTCTGTTTTGTGTACTTGTTTTTAGTCCTATAGAGAATATTTAAAATCTTTACTTACCAAGTTGTCAAAACGTAACGCTTCTTCATCACTTAATCCCATGCTACGTGTCAGCTGTAAATAAGTCGAGGTAATCGGTTTGAGTCTTTCAAAATCCAATGGAGGCAGCCCTGATATTGACCGTATTTGAGGAATTCGCAATGTAGGTAATATTGACGATTTGGGTGGACTTTGTGCCTCATGTTTGATAGATGTCGGCGTTGATGTTGCCGGTGGAACTTCAAGGGACGACGTAGAGCGCAGTTGCGTACATCTTTCGCTTGGGCCTTTTTCTGGGTTGCTGAAATGAGATTGAGAATTTTTGGAAAGATTAATTGCACAGATTTGAGTGGATTCTACGAAATCTTTATCAACGGTTGGTATTTGCAAGTGACTGGATGATAATTCTAGTGTTTTTGTTCTGTCTGAGCTTTCACAAGAGCCTTTAAAACGTTTGGCTGTAACAGCACTAATATTGTCCGGGTCTTCGTCGGAAGAAGAAGAATGGAATTTTTCCGGAACTTGTGCTACCAATGATGGTTTTGGCAGTGAGGGAACTTTGGTGGCGAGTGGTTTCATATCTTTGGGAAGAGGTGGCGGTGGAATGAATGTATGAGGCATAGCCAAATTTCCAGAATATAAGCGACGCATGAAATCATAATAACGCATCATATTGCCACGAGATTTGAGTGAGTGAAAGTCGAAACCGTAACTGGAATGGCAGGGCTGGACAAACGGAACTGAAGTTTCTGGAAGTAGCGGAGTAAATGGTCTTTGCAAATTAGGATTTATTCGAATTTTCGGTTTTTGAAGTATGTGTCTGGAAGAAGTGGGATCGAGAACTGGACTTGAACTAGCCCTAGTTGAAAGGCGTTTATATTGATCAACTTGTTCTGAGCTACTAACAAAAACTTTAGAATTATTATCCGGACTTGAATATCTTCGTTTTTTAGGTTGAATTTTCACTGGATTTTGCATGACACCAGTTCCAATAGCAGCTTTTGTTTGAGTTTTTGTGGTGGGACCCGCTTCCATAGAGCTTTCAGTGTGTGACGAATAATTAAGGACTTCAACTTCTGACGAGCTTTCATTTTGAATAGCTCCCATCAATTCCTCCTTTACTAGGGAAGCTGAGGGTGATGAAGGTCTTAAATTTTTCTTGCACTCTGGACATATGGAGAGAAAGCGTGTGACAGCTTCTCGAGGTAAGAATGCATAGGTTTCCGAGATCTGAAAAATATTGCAATTTATATTCTATTCGAATTGGATTTTTAATAACTGAGTGAACTCACAATTCGATAGGTTCGTTTTTGTCCAGCATGCATACCGCTTCTGCCGCCCAACTCCATGTGTATTTGATAAATGATGTCAAAGAATTCTTCGACGACAGCTACTTTACGGTAAGTTCGCTTTTCCAAATCCTGAATAAAGTTTAAACTTATGTGATCAGCTTGAAAGTGAGATTTTACTTTGCTTACCTTTGTTGTCGAGGCCACATATAGATCGACATCTGCTGGATTTTCGGAAAGCACAGCATTTGGTGGTAGCACTTTCTTTTGACGTTGTGTGCAAGGTGCATCCTCAAAGCACTCCGGACGTTTGGTCGTAAAACCTAAAGAAGCCAAGAAGTTTAGTGAAACCTAATTGCATTTTTTTAATTTGAATTATTTCTCACCTTTTGTCTTTACCCAAAAACGAAACTTCGAACTATCCGGCCGACTATGCTCCTTACCTTCCAAAGCTTTTAGAATTCGAACCTTTTTTCTCATTGTTATGGTTTTTGTTTTCGCCAAGTCACCGTATGTCTTCAATGCCCACGGTTGAAAAAGCTGCGCAAAATTAATACATAATGATACATACATACATTTTATAGTTAATTCTGTAATTTCCAGTGTTATATTTTCTCAATGCCTACGGCGATTGTGCTTTTGTTTTACTTACCTCATAAATGTGCATTTTGTCATCCATTATTTTTTCACCTTCAACACCCTGCTCCATGGTGGCTACAGGTGCAGCAACGTTCCGTACTAGCATATCATCGTCAACGTCTGCATCATACGCGTTGTCAACACTTTCGGCTTCAACCTTTTCATGTTCCTGTTCGAGCTCCAGTTCGGACTCTTGCTGCTCTTTAATGGAATACAGTTTTCGTTCATGATCGTTCGAAACATTGTCCAAACCCGACAGGTATTTCGAAACATTGGGGTATGTAGGGATGCCTTGCTTGTCACATTGTGTGATCGACAAGTCATGATGCTGTTGACAGGACAGTGGAACTTGACTAGTACCATTGGAAGAGTTTGTTGCACCTGAGGTACCAGAACTATTTTCAAAATTGTTGGGATTTGAAGACATTTCGGAGTATGGAAAGCTTTGTTTAAAATGGTTATGAAATTGCGTTAATTTTTTATTTAACTTTGGTGGGATCCATACAAAACTGAAAAGCAAAAAAAGGAGAACATTTTGGCCTTAGTAACCATATTGGCTGAGATAAAAATTAAGATGTTAATGTGTTTATTCAATGATATAACTATTTGTGAAACGTTAGTCGATATGTCACGATATGTCCATCCAAAGACCCTTTACGGCCAGGGATAGGAGTTAAAACTTATTTTGCCAAAACATTTTTGTGTCATCAAGGCTAGAAGAAGTCATGTCGTTAGGCACTTATTTCGTTCGCTACAGTAAAGGTTATGTGTTAAGGTTATTAAAGGCGTATTCAACACAACGTTCATGTCTTTAGATTTCACAAAAAACTTAGTTATTCTATATATTTTTAAATTTGGTTTTTAATATAATTATAAACTTATAAACGAAAGGATGTGCACTTTTATTAATACTAACACTCAACAAAAAACTTGTTAACAAATCTAACAAATTCTGCAAAACAAAAACTTAACAAAAACAATTAACAAAAAAGTGTAAGCAAATCTCTCAAAAGTCAATAACTATTTGGGATTTTCATTAAATTTCACGAAAAACGAATAATAATTAAAATCCGAAACCGCGCGCTGTTCCACGAGAGCGGAGTGTAATGAACCCACGGACAGTAAACTGATAACTGATCGTAAGTGACCAACAAGATGACCATACTAGCAGACAAACAAAAGCCCAAACACATCACATAACAGCTTCAATAAAATGAAACTTTTCTCCTTCAAGGACAGGAAATTTTCCTTCCAATAATATTGCCACAAGTCCTATTATGTGAATGTATAGGTACGTATATTGGTGTAAGCAGGATCCAATACAAAGAGAAGAATAGAAGGGTTATTTTCATTGTCTCATTGCAAGGAGAACAAGTTTATCTGTCTTATGTACGAAGACGACGACGACCACCACCCCGAAATAAACATTGTTGCTCTTTCTAAACAAATCACGTGCCCACATCGGCGGCTTCAAAACTTTGTAGACAACAAACAGTGTGTGCCCTACTGTCATTGCCCAGTCAGATATCTTTGTAGGTTAAGGGATGTCGTCTTTAGGTTCCTTAAATGGGTTGGTTCAAATGTTCCTTGTCTTCATGTTGATATCTTATGATTTTGAAAATAATTTGGATTTTTCTTTCTTTTTCAGTGGCCTGGAGTCGTATGTAAATATTTTGGGGTTGATTGCAACTATGTTGTTCAGGTAAGCGAAATTGTTGAAATTCATTGGCTATCCTTTGTGTATCTATGGGGAATTTACATTAAATTAGATGATTAGAAGCACATGCATATGTACATTCAAATACATACATACATCGTAGGCTTGAATACTTCCATCTCTGTCTTCATTGAAGTATAGAATCACTTTATTTGTAGAAAACTTGTCCGATAAGAAAATTCGGTGCGTTTTCCCTTAAAAAGTCCAGAATTAATGAACTACAGATGATTGTATGTACCAGTATTTCCAGTTTAATTTAAAACATTTGGACAATGATCTTAGCGCCAATATTTAGGAACAAGATCGCATTTATTTTGGATATTGAATAGTTTAACGGCCAAATTTACCAATGTTCGTTTCCAAATGACATATACAAAATAAAATCGACGTGAAATTGTGTAAAAAAGGCCAAGCGAGTGTCGGGTGCTTTTTTCCAAGATAATCTCTAAACCCACGTATTGCACAGCATCTCACATGGTGGGATGTAATTCCTAACAACAATGGAACGGCAAAGACAAAAGTAGGTGCTACAACCTGAGGATAAGTAAATAATCATTATTTGCATTATCACATGTTAGCCAAATAATATATGTATATTTTGACTATCCAATATACGTCTTTTGAAATCTTACATACATAAATAAATAAAAATATTTGAAGATATGACCGTGGTATTTCAGTGAAGACAAGTATTATATGTTTGATGACTTGAAAAGTAGGAGAATAATGGACTGGCAGATCCACTTTTCAGGTCGCCGTTTCAATTATTATATTTTTTAATTTTAAGCCAGCTCCACGTCTCTCTATTTTTTTAATTTTAATCCAACCGCATAATTTATTAATATAAGTCGATGTTTTCGTTTAGTCCCGTTTATTCAAAAAACCGTATTATTTATAAAATGATGATTAACTTCGACATATATACTGAGAACTCAAAATGCAATGCAATGCAATTTCGGATCGGATTGTCAAGAAATTTTGCATCGAGATGGTCCGAATGGGAAGAAGCCCAGCAAAATGTTAGATGCCATTCAATCATGGATGCAAGTGATCTGGCATGTCATCTTTTTAGCATCTTCATCGATGAATTTTATATGAGCGTTGACCCCAAAAGATGCTATTTATTTTTGGATGCAAAGCATGTCATTTCCACCAATGCTTTGACATGTCATTTCCACCAATACTTTGCAATGACATTATCATTACGACGAGAGTTTTAACAACCTTGGTTGTGATTGTAAAATAATTATGGTCTGTTTCACTAGGACGATTCGAATACGAATTCGTTCGAACTATTACAAACTTCTGGTATTTTTGAAAAATATTTGAATTGTTTTGTTTTCAATCAAACAAACATTTCTTACAACAACATGAGTTTGGTAGTAAATCGAACGAATTTGAATTCGAATCGTCTTAGAGAAACAGGCCATTAATCTTATATATTTAGAAAAATGTGTATAAATAAAAACACAAAATTCATCTCTATTGGATCGATGGAATGGGTTCAAATGCTGATGAAAATATCGGATCTTTCACGACTTCCTTTCCATGGGTTCAAATGCTGATGAAAAGACCGGATCTTTCACGACTACGTTTGAACCAATGCAAAAGATGCCATGAAATCACGTCATCGCATGGAACCCCTTCCTTCAAAGAAAGAAAAGACAAATTAGTATTATTTTGCGAATATCTCTTTTTTGTGGGGGCATTTAAAATTTAGGGGCTGAACCTTTCGAAAAAAAAAACAACTTATCTTTTTTAAACCCTCAGCATTTATGCTAACGAGGGTATATACACTTTCATACGGGCAAAATGTGCCTCATCGAAATAATGGTTTTGGACCCCAAGTATCTTTGGACGAAATGTGTTTCAAACAATTTGGAGTTGATTTAGCAATGTCCATCCGTCTGTCTGTCTGGCTGGCTGGTGCGCACGATAACTCTCGAACGGATGAACCGGTTCGAATTTGGCTTTCGTAAAATTTTGTAAAAACTTAGTTTAACTTCGAAGATGAGCTATATCGGTCCACTCCTTCCGGTACCTCCCCCACTAAAGTTCCAAAATATTCGGAAAATTTGTGGGCATGATAATTCTTGAAGAGAGACACCGATATGGTCCATACTTTGCACATCGTGAAAATTCTACCAGACTTAGATGAGGTTCCAATATGGACTCAATCGGCCCATTCCTTCGGGTATCTCCCACACAAAATTTCGGAACAGTTCAGTTTAGGACCTGCTCTCGAATCGCTTTGATTTTTGTTTCAACAACTTGTATTCACTTTCTCCCATACGACGTTACAAGTTTCATCAGGGGCAAGTCCATACTTCCTGAGAAAATGGCCGGAAAGGTGCAAAACGTCCTATGACACCTTGTGTAGTAGTTGAAGCGCAATATAACTCTCGAACGGATCTGTCGATTCGGTCCAAAATGTGGCCTTCGTAATATTTTATCAAAACATAGTTTAAATTCGAAGATGGGCTATATCGGCCCACTCCTTCAGGTGCCTCCCCCTCAAAACTTCAACAATTTTCTGGAAAATTTTGCGCACGATAACTCTTAAAAGAATTGACCGATGTAATTTATACTTTGCATATCCTAATATATCTACCAGATATAGATCAGGTTCGAATATGAACTATATTTGTCTACACAGAGGTACCAGAACCTCTCACACAAAATTTTGGATAAGTTCACTTTAAGACCTGCTCTCGATTAAATTTGATTTTTGTTGAAGCGATTTGAATTCGCTACCTCCATTACGACGGTAAAAGTTTTTTCAGGGGCAAGTCCATATTTCTTGGGAAAACAGCCCGAAAGGTGTAAAAAGCCCCTATGTCACCATATGTGACGTTCGGAGAGCACGATAACTCTCGAACCGATTTGGTGAAACATTTGGTCTTCGTCATATTATATCCAAACTTACTTTCATGGGCAATACCGGTCCACAACTTTCGGTACCTCTCCCCAATGTTTAAAAAATGTCACTAAAATGCTAGGACGATATCATGGGGCAACCAATTTGGTCCAAACTTTGGATCTCCTAATATTTTATCAGCATTCTAAAATGCCCATATCGGTCCTCCCTAAGGGTACCTGCCATAAAAAAGTTCAACATTCGGTATTAGTGCAATTAATTCCTAATCCACATTTTTGTCGGCAAACTTTACTTATCCATAATAAAATCTCCTTTAAAATGTGATCGTATCAGTTTAAAATATTCTACGAAATTGTTTGTCATAAATTCTAGTAAAGGTATCGTAATACGCCAAAACTCTAAATTTTACCTAAACACAAGGAAGTGACCCTATACTATATACTGATATTCTGAATCAACGAAAATTTGTATATATCTGCAGGACGAAATGCCACATAAAAATCAAAAGAGCAAATTTGTGCAGGAGTTTCACTGGAAATTGGTAAAAAATCTTCCCTTTTTATGGAATAGGAGGGTATACAGTCCAACTCGATCTTACTCAGAACTATTTGCATAATTTAAATTGACCTTGAAAAAATAAACAAGTGCGGACATCAATTTTTGAAAAACGTGATTTCACTGGGGGAACTGAACATTTTAAATACAAAAATAAAAATATTTAAAAACCGTTGTTTATTTTGGATATTTTATAAGAAAAATTGGCCACTGTGCAAGGGTTAAACTTGACAAGTAATGCAAATTTCTTCACCTTTCAGCTTTCGACTTAAAAAATTCAAAGTTTAAAATGAAGTTATATCGTTGATAAGAAAAAATCGGGGGGTTGGGTCTCAAAAAACATATGAACTTAGAGATTGGGACCTTATCAGAAGGGTTAATACTGATCTAATGAAGTTATAACGGGCGGTATCATTGCAAATTGGGGATTGTATAAACTTGAAAAGTTTCAGAAAGCTTCTCAGATGACATCAACTAAACTACACAAGCAAAAACAATTATTATATAGAATTATATGGAAAATAGAAAATATTATTGAAATTATAAAAAGTTTCCTATTCTGGGAATTCAAGTTAAAAATTCGGTTTAACCACCGTTGAAATTTATTTTGCCTAGGAATCGGTATTTTCAGCTTGTTATTGTAATAAAATTTACTAAACCAAATATGTTCATTTTTTATTTTTGCCTTATTAAGGCGAAGGCCATTTATAGTGATATTTAATTAATTCTCTTTCGAGTTGAGCTGTTAGGCCTTTAGAGATACATTGAAAAATTAGGAGTCTACCGAAGTCCCACGCATCCAACCATTACACTACGTTTCACGGGTGGTAAATCCGATCTTCAGGTGTATTAGGATGTTGTTTTTGTGGCAGACGAAGGCAAAGCTTGGTAACTGGTATATATATCGAACTTCATTAGATAAATGTATATGCGAAATTATGTCAGTTAATTGAAACTCCAAACTTTTCCTATAGTCCTGCTTTGGTAATCCCATTTTTCAATGTTCACAAATACTATGGTAAGTTTTATTCCTACATCATTAGTAATTGCTCTTCTATATCAGAAGATTTTATTTTTTGATCATCAATTATTGTCTACTAAAGTTTTGACAAGTTGATGGTGGCTTAGAACGCTAAGACGCCGGCAACCTTGACACTCAGTTGTCGGAGACCCAGGTTCGAATCCCAGCCTGGCTCATGCTGAAATTATTTTTTATTTTTGCCTTATTAAGGCGAAGGCCATTTATAGTGATATTTAATTAATTCTCTTTCGAGTTGAGCTGTTAGGCCTTTAGAGATACATTGAAAAATTAGGAGTCTACCGAAGTCCCACGCATCCAACCATTGCACTACGTTGCCGGCGTCTTAGCGTTCTAAGCCACCATCAACTTACTTAGTTGATACATGTGTTATTACAAACTTTGACAAATTTGTCATTAAAGTCCACTAAAGTCGAACTTCGATTATCCGGGAATTGTTATTATTGAACAAAGACATAAGCCACTGCTTAATTGCATTAAAATAAAAACAACATGTACATGTTGATTGAAAATAATAATCGAGGTCCGACTGTACTTAGTAAACTATCAAAAATGTTCTCTTTGTTTCGTTGATATAAAAACGGTAAAATTTTAAAAACTTCGTTATTTTGTTGTCCCCTCCAAGATCACACGAGGTCACAGCTTTAAATAAATGCAATATTTCTACTTTAGAAAATGTTCCATTCAGTATTCTTGAGATTAATTTCAAAAAATTTTCTCACACTTTAGCATCATTAGTTAGGATACCAACATCTTCGACCAAGCATCCGGACTAGAAAAACAGGATAATTTCATAAGTTTTTAGTGAACTTTCACATAGAATTTTCAACACTCTGTGTTCAGTGGTCACTCTTTCAACCCAAAAAAGATCCTTAAAAAGCCTGATTTCTTAAATTAAACACATTTCTTATAAAAATTACACAAAAATCCAGTTTTGAACAACTGGACACCCCACATCGGCAAACAGCATCACTGATCTATGGCATGGAGCGTATAAAAGAAACCCACCACCGTCCGTTCTTTGTGTGTCTGTTCGTCTAAGAAAACGTAGCCTGTGCAGACAATCTGGCTAAAGGGTTTAAATGAACTTTGACATGTCTTGGAATTTGGAAGAAGTGTGAGATAAACAACCCTTTTTTCCATCAACGATCCAAACTCGTTTTCAATGGTCATCTTTGGTCAGTTGCTGGTGTTGATGTTCCATGAATCCTTAACTGATGCTGCATTTCTAAGCACCCGTAGTTGTTGTCATTTTTTATTTCATTTTGCAGATAATGTCCAATTTTGATGTGATTTTTAACGGACTTTCTTCAAGATTTGTCATTTGTAGAAAAACCGTTTGGAATCCATAAAGGCAGCGATGTTTTGGGTTACCATACATATTTTGTCTCTTAAATTGGTTGAGTTCAACTGAACATTTTTTTTTTTTTTTTTTGGAATTTCCTAAATTTTGTGTAAAATATTGTTGATCAATTAAAAGAAACAAGTTGTCTTGGTGTCTTGAAGAACAATTAAATATCTGATATTTTACAGATATTGAAGTATTACTCAATTCCAAATTCATCGTATTAATTGCTGAAGGTGAATGACATTGTTCCTAAATCGAAATGATTGTACCAAAAATATATCAAAATTCTTTTTCGAAATCACCTACATAAAATACATATATTTATATATATTTTGTTAGTGGTACACATTTGTAATCTTATACTTTTTCCCGTAATGACATTCAAATTCATTTTTGGCGTATCGCATTTACACTGATTTGGTTTTTCCCAATTTGTATGATTAGGCCATATTTGTACATCATACTCAGACATGCATCGATTTTCTTGTCCTGTGGATGATGATGTTGACTCTGGTGATGTCCTTTTTTGGTTTTCTCGAAATTAGAAAGAATTCCTAATTAAGTGGTCAAGTAGTGAAGAACGTCGGTACATACTGATGTTTTCAGTTGACAATCGCTTTCAATCAGAGAAATAGGTGGAATGGGGTACTCACAGAATGGAGAGGCAATATTTGAACTAATCGATTTGTTTGCATTGAACAGGCCTTCTTGTGGGGTAACAGATGCAGCAAGTGTTTTGTTTGACAAATATTTTGTGATGAATTCTAGTTTTAATAAAACTATTTTATGCTTTTTTTGCCCAATGTTGTCATATAATTGCTTCCAAATTAGATGGTTATTTAATGTGATACAGAAATAATATTGTGAATATTTTGAAGACGTACAGCTTTAAACATTATAAAAACTAGTTCAGCCTCTTAGACGCACATGAAGATAGCAAATACACTTTTCACTCTACCGCCAAGAAAGCTCTACACTTGGAAATCTCCACAGGACAGAATTGGCAACATCATTAGAAACCAAATAGACTTCATTCTTATCAACAGGCGACACTGCTCATCAATTAGGAAGGCCTCAACATATCCGAGTGCTGATGTACCATCTGATCATAACCTTTTAATGGCAAAGATACGCATAAAACTAAAAACTCATTCTAAAAAGGCACAAAGTAAAAAACTTGACTTAGGAAAACTTCAAAACCAAACACTAAAATCGGATGTATGTACAAAACTAAATACAGAGCTGAATAATGTCGACAGCGAAGATATAGAAAATATATGGAATAATGTAAAGAATACTATAAACTCAATAGCCAGAAACACCCTAGGCAATTTTATAAAACCAAAGACCAAAACTTGGATGACTCAAGAAATACTGCAGCTAATGGATGAAAGAAGAGCATTTAAAAATAAAGATTACGAAAAATACTGGGAACTAAATAGAGAAATTCAAAGAGAGATACGTAATGCTAAAAATAATCACCTAAATACTCAATGTCAGGAAATTGAAAGACTTATGAGCCTACATAACGATTTCAACCTGCATAAGAAATTTAAAGAAGCATCTGGACAATATAGGAATACAAATCCATCTGTCCTTTTCAATAACAACAATGAACCGGTCTTTGAAATTGCAGAAAAGAAACATATCTGGAAAGAATATATCCAAACACTATTTAAGGATGATAATAGATCAAGCTACGTTAACAATGCATCAGATTATATGACAGGAAACAGCATCACAAATAATGAAGTAGAATCAGCAATAAAATCCCTTCGAGATGGAAAAGCTACAGGACCTGATGAAATTCCAATTGAATTATTAAAAATGCTAAATAACAGCAATATTGAGCTACTGACAAAACTGTTTAACTACATCTACGATACTGGTATATACCCACAGGATTGGCTAAAATCCACCTTCATAACAATACCAAAAAAACCCCATGCCAAAAAATGCAATGACTATCGTCTCATTAGTTTAATGAGTCATGCTCTTAAAATTTTTCTTAAAATTATCCAGAAGAGAGTATATGAGAAATGTGAAAAGGAAATGGGAGAAACTCAATTTGGTTTTAAGGAAGGAAAAGGAACCCGTGAGGCTTTATTCTGCATACAAATACTCGTTCAAAAATGTAGAAATGTCCACAAAGACGTATTTTTATGCTTTATAGATTACGAAAAAGCATTCGACACTGTGGAGCATGATAAGCTCATGGAAATTCTCACAGCAATTGGAATCGATGAGAAAGAGATAAGGTGTATTAAAAGCTTATACTGGCACCAGACTGCCCAAGTCAACATAAATGGAGATTTAACTGAAGATGTAGCAATATCTAAAGGAGTTCGACAAGGATGCATTTTATCTCCACTACTCTTCAACATTTACTCCCAAAAAATTTTTCATGCAGTAGATGGCATCCAAGAAGGTATATTGATAAACAACAATTACCTAAATAATATCAGATATGCTGATGACACTACTTTAATATCCGACAGCATATCAGGCCTACAAAATCTTGTTGATAGACTAACATCAAGTAGTGAGTTGTATGGGCTAAAAATAAACACCCTCAAAACAAAATTTATGATAATAAGTAAGGACAACGCTCATAACGAGTTGATTTTAAAAATACAAAATTTCCAAATTGAGAGGGTACAAAGTTTCAAATACCTCGGAGTTTTACTAAATGATCAATGGGACTACTCAAAAGAAATCAAATGTCGCATCGAAATGGCAAGAGATGCATTTCATAAATATAAAAAAGTCCTAATAAGCCATGATATAAATGTTGCAACAAAATTTCGTTTCATAAAAGCGTATATATGGCCAGTCTTGTTATATTCAGTCGAAGTGTGGACGTTAAAAGCGGCAGATATCAAACGACTCGAAGCATTTGAGATGTGGGTGTACCGTCGAGCACTAAAAATACCATGGGTCCTGCATGTACCAAATATTGAAGTATTGCGAAGAATGAATACAACAAGAGTATTATTAAACAACATAAAGAAACGGAAAACAGCATATCTAGGGCACATTATGCGAAACCGTAAATACACCATTCTCCAGGAAATACTTCAAGCAAACATAGAAGGAAGACGTACCAGAGGAAGAAAAGAAATGT
The DNA here is from genome assembly GCF_047663935.1 of Musca autumnalis. NCBI lineage: Eukaryota > Metazoa > Arthropoda > Insecta > Diptera > Muscidae > Musca > Musca autumnalis. The sequence goes on along the minus strand of NW_027411755.1, from coordinate 624,977 downwards.
CATGGATTCAAAATATCCAGCAATGGACAGAATTCCAGAACGCCGAAAATTTAATAAGCATTGCGAGAAATAGAGATATATTTTCCTATTTTGTTAATAATTTATAAAAACATAAATATGTAATTTTTTGACAATTGTAATATGATCGCTAACATTCGAAAATCGAATACGCAATAAAGAAGAAGATCTCATGTAATATATATATTTTAGCTCAATGATACCGCAGCCCCTTATTCGCCGAATTTGAACATGGTATTGAATATAGAGAAGTTTTACATGTCTTATACGTTGGAATATGTTTCCAACTTTATGCTGACGGGTTAGTCGTACTTCATTTGAGTTTATGCAAAATTGTCCTACAAAACATTATTTGAGAAGAATGATGTTAAAGACAAAAATGTTCTCCACTAAATTTCACTATAAATCACCGAAGACATTAAATCTCTATTTGCATCACATACCAAGTAAATATATGTAGGGGAAATGTCCTCCATTTTTACACTTTTGAAGATATTTGAGTGAGGATTCCTTGGAGTCCTTGCGCTTTAGGTATATGGTGTCGTTGGCATCTTTACTGACAAGAATGCGATGAATATTTTTGTTAAAAAATTAACCCTCGTCGGGTCACTATAGGAGTTCTTAAGGTTTTTTAGAGTTAATTTGGTCTTTTTGTTTTTAATAATTAAATTCATTTTAAAATGTGATCGTATCAGATCAAAATATTCTACGAAATTGTTTTTCATAAATTCTACTATAGGTCTCGTAATACATCAAAAATCTAAATTTTACCTAAACACCAGAAAGTGACCTTATACTAAATGCTGACATTCTGAATCAACGAAAATTTGTATATATCTGCAAGACAAAATGTCACATAAAAACGAAAAGTGCAAATTTGTGCAAGATGTTTCGTTGGAAATTGGTAAAAAAAAACTGTTCCCTTTTTATAAAATGATAAGGTACACAGTCCAACACGATTTTACTCACAACTATTTTCATGATTTATTGTTAAAATTTACATTGAAAAATCAACAAGTACGCACATCAATTATTAAAAAAGTGCACTTCATTGGCGATACTGAACATTTTGAATACGTTTCGTACACCTTTCATTACAATTACAAAAATATATTTATATTTATTTTAGATATTATAATATTTTTATGAACAACTTAAATATTGAGACAAAAAAAAATCTAAATAGGGTCACTTTGACCTGCTTTTATACCCACTTACTAAAACAAGAAATGTTTATATTTTTTCATAACTATACGCAGTAGTATCCTATAAACAATATTTTACAGTATTTAGTGTAAACTGATACAATTGTTTTTCGATTTTTGGCCAGACTTTTCCGAAAATTGGCCACTGTGCACCGCACGGTTAAAAAAATTACGGATGTATAGTGCGATTTTCTAACACATTTTTGGAGTACCAACAAAAATCGGTAAAATAAAAATGCTTATAATTTCGGTAATTAACGATGTTATTCGGTAAGTTAGCGACTAATAAAAAGTAGTCGTAAAGTTCTACCGATATCAACAGTGTTGTCAACTTTTATTTGAAGTTTTCATTCATAATTTTGCGTTTTAAAGTTAATGATTTTTGTCGGTAACTCAAAAAATGAGTTAGAGAATCACACTACTGGCGTGCAAAAATTAAAAGTCGATGTTTTATTGTATGGAAGAAAAACACCTTAATGGGCCCTTCGCGTTTCTGATTCCTGGGAAAGTACTGAGCAAAACATCCGCTAGACCCTATGTCTACTCGACCCTATGTCGAGTCTCACGATTTTGAAGTTTTTTTATCCACGTTTTTTTGGATATTTTGGCATACAACAGCCAAACCAAATATCTCTCTAGAACAAATCAAAATCGGAAGGCTCGATTTTCACCAATTTTTGCAAATATATTTTAATATCCCAAAAAACAATCAATCTACAAACAGATTTGTATTTCAAATGCACAAACTACCTCTGAAATATATAAAATATGAACTTGCAAATGTTTTGAGCAGCATTGTATATGCCGTTGAGTACAGACTGCACTGTTTCATAGTTTCAAGATGATTTTTTCTATTCTAGATGTTAGATTGACATTTTTCCCACTCTGCGCCTTTAAAAAATATGATATTGTCTTGCCGCAGTCTCCCATGACCCACGACCGTTAATATATGGGAGGAAGTCTGACATAGGAACTATTGGACCACGTTTGCAACAAAAAACGATATACCCTACAGATATAATAATATAATAATTGTTCCACAAACATCCCATACGGGACAAGGGAGACCTCTCTCATATCAATGAGTGCACCCCGATTCATATTAGCTCAGTGATATGGGACCTACAGTTTATCGCCGAGTCCGAACGGCGTGTCCTAAGACACCACTTGTAGAGAAGTTTTACATGGCTGAAATACTCAGGAAATGTCGCCAACATTACTGAGGGGTATTTTGCCAACGTTGAAAATTTTGATGTTTGACTGGCCGGGGAAACGAACCCACGACTTTCAGCGTGCAAGGCGGGTGTGCATACCATTGCACCACGTTGGCACCCTACAGATATAACAATGTATATATGCATTTTGATTCTGATCCTGATTGATGTCAAAAATCTATTGATAACATCTAATGTTTTGGAATCGTAAACAATTTTGAGTGTCCAATATCCATCCGCAGCAATTTTGTCTATTCATTCCTTTATCCTCCAATATACATACATATTTATATTGAACGAATAATTTTCAAATTTGACTATTTCATTGAAGAACATATCGCCATGCGCTTTTTACTTATTTCTTTATGCAATTGAAATGCAAATTTTATTGATTTATCATCAACAATTATTTCCACATTTGTTTTTTTTACAACTTTCTGTCTGCCTATAAATTACTAACCCAATTATATTATGGCCCCAATATTAAAGTTAAGTTTTAGCATTGCCATAAAAATGCATCACCAAATGCTCTAAAATTAATTTATTTTTAGTAAAAACTCATTTAATTAGTGAAGAGTTCGTTTGACGGCGACTGTTGCAGTGTGCGATTCAATGATGGTCGGTCGCTTGCCTATGGTGGATGGTTGGTGTGGGGAGGGGGCAATTGGGAATGCGGGATGGTTAATAAGGATGTCGCTATAAGTAGGATGGAACGCTGTCACGTTAATTGCATACATACATACATTATTAATCGGCTCTAGATTTTGGTACAAAGCAGCAACCATATGCTGTTCTTTATACATGGAACTAGGGAGGGGGGAGATGTATCGTCAACAGCAGGAAGGGGAATCATCGTTACAGGCCCATCAAAGCGGGACCTTTGTTGTTACCTCTGCTTATATTCGTCGTTGGTATTTCAGGATCTGACCAACACAAACGCAATGCCAAACACGTCCGCCAAAGCTAAGTATAGTAGCATTATTGTTGCCTCATTTTTGAAGGAGGTCTTTTCCGTTTTGTTTTTTTATGTACCGTTACCACGTTGGGTTACATTCGCTGGTGTTGTTGCATTCTGGATGGTTGCATCCATTTTTTGTTGCCAAGATGTGCAGAGTTAAAAAATGTGTTGGTGGCCGTATAGCGAGCGTATGTGTGATTGTATGGCCATGGAAATGCTGAAGCTATGGTTTTACTGTTTTTTTGCATACGCATTTGAGTATCAGTGCATCTCTTTTTCGTTTTGGTCATTTTTTCGCGCTATACAACAACAACAACGACAGCACACCAACAATGCCATCAAACTTACGCACAAACCCAGTGCCACATATGATGACACACGCACAAGGCCTCCCATATAATACGCACTCAACAAATGAGTAACTGGCGCTGTTGATACAGTCTAGATGCAGTTAAGAACGAGGTGCATGTACACGAGAAATTGTAATTTGTATTCCGATATAATTCAAGAAAACTAATTCAGTGTTGGTCATATACGAGAGTTGAACTCTTTTACACATAAAAGGTGGTTGGTTATTTCGCTTGCGGGTAATCAAAATTATCCCTTTATACAACACATATATGTATGTATATTCTTGATCAGCACGAACATCTAAGTCTCGTCCCCCTATCCATATTTAGCAATAACAAATGGATTAGAAATAAGTAAAAAATAAGTTTTTCAGTGCTTTTGGTCCAAACCTCGACTTCCTGGCTATCCAATGTTGCAACAGTCAACATGTCGACAGTACAACTTCAGATTTCAATGTGGAACGAAATATCTTAATCTGTCAAATGATTTTTCTACCGTTGAACCATTAATAACTGAACTAATGTTGGACAGCCTAGTTCCATTAAAAATTTACCTTGCTTGTTTCTTTCTTTTGAAGGAATTCATTAACTCCCCGAGTAGTGAAAAAGTCACTTGGGAGTATAAAATATATTCAAAGGGCATTTTACCTAGAAAAGTTTAAACAGTCTGAGATAGGGATTAATAGATTAGAGTAATAATATAATAATTGTTCCACACTTCTCTCATATTAATGAGTGCACCCCGATTCACATAAGCTCAATGATATGGGACCTACTGTTTTACATGGCTGATGATGGGATATTTTGCCACCGTTGAAAAAGGTTTGTTGTTGCCTGGCCGGGGAATCGAACCCACGACCTTCATCGCACAAAGCGGGTGTGCATACCATTGCACCACGGTGGCACCCAAGTAGATTAAAGTAGATAACTTGTATAGAAATTTCAATAAATTATTTAAAAGTATCTTATGGTTTCTTTTATTGTTTGATTCGTTTCTTAGGATTGTTGTATTGTATTCTAGAAATTGTCGAACCAATAGGTTTAAATTTAGTTTTATGCCAGTTCCAGAACTAGTTTTTCGATGTCATAAAGGAAAATTGTTTCGTAATAATAATTTTTAGATTATTGCTGGTTCTGAAATAGGCATTTTGTATACTTTGTTGAAAGAAAACAATGCTCTGTTCAAATTTGGAACATTTTTTCCTTTATAAATTTGTAAAAAAGAAATCACAAATAGTAGATTTTGCAGGTTTTGGAACAGAGGGACAGAGTAAAAGACATTTATGTTTAGTTTCGAAGGCGAAACGAAGTCATTTGCAGAAAAAATGTATGATGCACAGTGCGAAATAAGAGCACTTTTGCGGAACTGTACTAATAACTTTTAAAGGAAAGGGCGTAGATTCCCGCGGTTTTTTACATTTTACATTAATTTTTCAATCGATTTTGCTGCAAATTGGTATATTGAGTTTTCAGCGGATAGAAAACTTATGTACAAAATATTTTCAATATATGTTCGCGTTTTGGTATAGCCCCCATTGAACGGTACCGGCCGAGAGGACATATTTTAAATGTTCTAGACACATTTATTGTATTTGTTGTATTTTGCCATTTTATCCCAGCTAGCATTTGGAAGACTGTTTTTTCAATAATCACATTGCGGAGTCTTTTTAGAGTCCTTTTGGTGATCAAAAACTGATTAAGTCGCTTGTATGATCAGAATGGGACTCGAAAGTGACTCCCTGTAATGATTAAAAAAAGTTCAATTTATAATACAACAACAAATGTGTAGCAATCACAAATAAATCATTGATGTGTTTAAAATGTGACCATTTTTTATTGATTGTCACATATTAATCATCTGGAAGATTGAAAAATGCTTAATCAAAAAAGGGTTATGCATGTGTTTGAAAAGTGATTATAATTTATTTATTTATTTATTTCATAAACAACTTTACATTAATTCAAGCCATCGGGCCAATAGAAAAGAATTAAATTATATAATAATTATGTATCTTCTGATCATATTTTGAACAGTTAGGTGATTTAAAACTGATTGTTTTGTATTATTATTGCTTGGTTGTAAATAATTCTCATATACACTTTCTACAAAACTTTGATATAAATGTTACGTATAATATTAAAGGTATAGACAAACAACACATGTTCAGGTTTTGCCAAGTGAAATGAAGAGGCAGTATACTAACCACCGCGCAACATAATTAAAAGACATAACAAAGCAGAAAAGACAACAAACAAAGGAAAGAAACAAAAAAGAATAAAAAGAAAATTCTTATAATTTATTTCGTCTAATAAAATGACTCATAAATGACTTCCCAAAGACTCATAAATTATTATAAACATGACTCAAAAAAGAGCCCCACATTAATCAACAAATAAATCACCAATAAATGATTGAAATACGACTCGAAAAAGACTTTATATACCATCAGAAAATGGGCAAAAATGACTCGAAACTAATGCAGAGGAAGACTCATTTGTGATTTGTTTAGAAGAGTCGCCTGAGGTTACATTTTCCTCCCGACAAAGGAGTCATTTATGATCAGAAAATGAGCTCATATTCAAGCTTTTTAGTCGTGCAGTCGGATCAAAAAAGACTCAAAAAATGTTGGCTGGGATTTTCTTCGAAGATAGAAAACCTCTGTGAAACGTAGGTTCGCATTTTGGTATAGCCCACATATGACGGGTTCTCTCATATTAGGTATTTTAAAGGTTAAAAACAAAAATTGCAACCGATTTTGATACAAATGTAAATGTTGAGATGTTAGCGATTAAAAAAAACCTGCTCACACAAACACTGTCAACAAAGGCCCACAACCCTACTACATTAAGGAGTAGAACGTCAAAAATTGTTTGTTTTCATTTGAATTTATAATGTTTATTGGTCTATTCAGCAGGTCTGTACCAGTAATGTTATTAATAATACCTCAGATTAAGATCAGGTTGGCACTGCATTACAATTTTAAACGTATATTGGTATTTGCTTCACAGCATCTAAAAATGTTGCACTATATAAATCACAAACATTTTCAGGTCAAAACTATGAAAAATTGCGAGTGGATTCTAATTTTTACAGAAATGATCATTTGTTAGAATAAGTGAATCTTCAAAACACAGTCAACAATGGAGTTTAATGCCGCGTTTACCTTCCACTTTTGCAAAATGCAATTAAGTGAAATTTCCGAAGTCGTTTTAAGCAACATGAATATCTCCGAAGATCGCACGTTTTAAATATCTACGGAAAATAAAAAGTATATTGACAACATCAAAAGAGCACTTCTTTCCGATTATGAAATTTTAAAAATTAAGAGTTTTTTTTGCATTTTTAAAGAGTAAAATATCATAATTGTTTTGTAAAAAATTAAGAAAAATAAATCATGGCATGCTGACTTACCATTTGTCCGCGCCACTCCATTTTTTAATGAATCGAAAATCTATTTCTAAGAAAAAACGGAATGAAACAAAAGTGCAACTTTTAAGAGCCAAAATGAGTATGGGCCATTTGCAGTGGGGTACTTGGCTAACGAATTCAATAAAAATTTAATTAGTTTTATGTACATTCAAAATTCCTTAAAGTTCCACTAAACTTTCCATAATTCACACTGTGCGCTGGAGGAATATAATAAGTAAATTTAATACCTATGAAAACCTGTAATCTTTGGTTAGTATAAATTCGCTTCTTTTAGATGTGAAGTTATTATCTAGTAAATGTCCATGACTTCTATATTAAGAAAAAAAGTCAGTTGTCAATAAAGGTCCACGTTTTGGTATTACCCACAAGAATTTGGAAATATGTTACCCTATAAATTTTAGTCTGACATTTCTTTTTGATATTCAACCAATACTACATTTATAATGTTACTTGAGATCCTACTAAATTTTTATACCACTCCTCCATTGACCGGCAATCGACTTGCTGTAGCATTGTCATTGCAAAAGATTGTTGTGTGTTGTCGACTGAGTTGTGTGTGTCCATTCCTCCGAGTGGGTAAAAAACAGAAGAGGCTCAACACTGTGTCCTATTGAGGTTTTGTTGCATTTTTTCCTCAGCCTTTTTCGCATGGCGAATTTTTATGTATTTTATTTTTCATTCGCACACGCACGAAAATAAAATTGTAAAAAATGCTGTCCCGTCAACGCACACAGGCTCACGCGAAGCCAACAACACGCACACACCCACACCTTGATGTATGTACGCACACAGGCTCAGCTGTTCCGAAAAAGGCGCGTTTATTCATGTCCTGCTGCTGCTTACGAAGTAAATAACGTAAGCTGCTCTCATGTTGGCCTAGACTGGTCTGGCGCAGGATGCCTTTGCCGAGAGTGGCGGTTGGTGGGGGGAAGAGGGCAACATACGGCCGGCGACAACGACGGACTGATCCTGGGGACGGAGTTCCCCGTTTCATAGATGCAATTTTTGTACATAATTTTTGTTCATTTTTTGTGTGTAAATGATGCACTACTTTTTACGCGTAAAAGAGGAACAAAAAGCCATTCTTTTCTTTTTCACTCTTCTTTTTTGTGTATTATGAGTGTTGGTTGGTGCTCGTGTGTGTGTGTGTGTCGACTGGTTTCCGTGCTGTTTTTTAACATAACATCGCTTCTTTTTTCGTTATTTGCCAACAATGATACGCACTTTTTGACACTCTTCAGCATGATGGAACTGGTAGATTTGTTGTTACGGGCGGTTGGGGGTAAGGTTAAGCAAAATCGAAGAAGAGGTGTACCCCTTTTTTGAATGCAAGCAAGGGCTTATATTGACGACACACTGAGCAAGAAGTGGTATATTACAAATAACGATTGCTGGAATGCACGCCAAACATTGATGTACGAGTGCTACAAGCTTTGGTAGGTGAGTGTGTGTGTATGTGCGTGCCTGTGCGCTTGGTGTGTTTCAAACCCACCAAAGCCTCTTTCCACGCGATTGCTGTTATAAAGGCTGATGAACATGGTGATGGCGGCTCCTACTCCTTGATCATGGCTATTTTCATTGTTCACTGCATTTTCCGCTTTAATTTATATCATTTTCTTTTGTTTGTTTTGTTGGTGTTGCTGTTTCTGTTTCTGCCGATGATAATGTTATGCTTTAGCTTTAGCTTATAGGACAAGTTGGGTACTATGTGGGTCCTTTTTTGTGAAATAGGCTGGTTCGGGCAGGTGCATATTTTGATTTCCAATGTGGCACCAATGTTCGCATAGGAGCCCGGCCACTGGCATCCATCTATTCATCCCTTCAAGAACTATGTATGTATGGGGTTGTGTACGTGTGTGTGTGTGCATGATGAATGTAAACACACAGTCACACAATCATACACACGCATACGTTTATGTGCATTTGGATTATCATGACCTGGCCTGTGGTGCTCATTAAATGTTGACTGGACTTTGTTGAAAAACATGTTTTTTTTCATCGAACTTGCATCCATCCTACCTTTTGTATGGAGGCATAAAAACTCCTCATTAATATTATTTTTTTATAATATTTAAAAAATGTTTTAAAGCATTTTAGGCCATTACAACGAATTTGAAAATGTAGCTTCAACTATTGCTGTAGTCGGCTTAATGTATAATCAGCTTTTATTTGTAACGTCCAAAATAACAAGGAGAACACAATAACAAGTGTTAATAATAAAGGTGTAACTAGAATCTAGTTTTTATTGGGCAATGGTAATAGTAAAATAGTAATATGTACGATCACTTCGACTATAGGAAGGTTTGCTCCATTTAAGATTGGTCTCATTTGAGATATTCTTCGACAATATCTTTTATCGATATTTTGGTGAGATTGTTTGTATTTGTATTTCATTGTAATTCGCATTATCCCAGCAAACCAATCGTACCGACAACGTAACGAAATCGGAACAATATTCGGACGATACGTCCGATATCTGATCCGAAATCGTAACGATATCTTAACGAAAGTTGTATGAAGTGGTTGACATAATTTCGGAACGCAATATCGGAGTGACATCGGATTGATTTCGCATCTGAAGAAAATCCTTGGGAAATTCGGGAAGGAAATTTCTTTCCGTCATTCGTTCCGATTTCGGGCTTTTTCCTCTCCGAAAAATCGTTTAGAAATTGGAACGAAATCTGAACGACTTTGCTTGCAAAATTGTTCAGACGTGTCGGACATCAGACATTTGCTTTGCTAGGATGTTTTACTTGGGTAAGTGTCATGGTGGGTGCCATCGTGGTGCAGTGGCATGCACACCCGCCCTGCATTCAGAAGGTCTGCGATTCGATTCCCAGGCCAGGCAAAATCAAATTTTCAACGGTGGCAAAATACCCCTTAGTAATGTTGGCGACATTTCCTAAGTATTCAGATTCCACATACTGATTTTCTAGAATGACAGCATTTTCTGTAAAAATGCTAGGTTATGTTTGTAAGTGATTTGTATCATATTTTCAAATTTGCATTTGCAATGGTTGGGGAAAAGAGCTCATCTCGAAAGGGAAACAATTACAAATATATTCACAAACGACCTACGCCTTTATAAAGTAAAAATAAAATAAATTTGTGTTTTCATAATTGTCTGACTTAATTCCATTGTTGTTGTTTTAAAATTTAATTAAAAATCATACAGAGAAGTAAACTAAATAAAAGCGGTTGCGGCGTGCTTCTAAAGACGTCAATTTCCCAAACAGTCGCCTTTTTTAATATCGCAAAAACAAAATTCAGCGTACGAAAGGGTAACCATATACATTTTTCCATAGGAAAGGGGAGATTTCTCCGATAAGCCGATACATCCCATATCCGAAGAAGATATTTCTGCAAAACACAAACTAAATTTACTTGTTGAGGTATACAGTCCAACTTCTCTATAACAAACTTCCCTATAACAAAGTTTTCTCTATAACAAAAAAATAAAAACATACCTTTTTCCAGCACATTTTCACCTATATTAACCTCTCTATAGCGAACATTCCTATAGCGAAGTTTTTTTAATGTGCAATTTCAAATTCTCACACAAAATAATCTCCTTATATGTATGTAAGTCGAGCTTAATCTCAAATTTGTTGTTTTCAAATTAAAAAAAAACAAGTTAAAAGTGGGATGTAGTTAAAATTGATTACTTTTGGGGATGACAGAGAAGACTAGTTTCGTCGAACGCCACTTCGACTCATCAGTTCTCTTAGTTCCTCGTATTGAAACAAAGAACCCTTCCCCAATGTGAGTCCACACTAAGAGAACTGATGAGTCGAAGTGGCGTAGGACGAAACTAGTCTTCTCTGCCATCCCCAAAAGTAATCAATTTTAACTACATCCCACTTTAAACTTTTTTTTAAATTTGAAAACAAAAAATTTGAGATTAAGCTCAACTTACATACAAATAGTAAAATTAATAATGTTTTTCAAAAATTCCTTATAAGGAGATTATTTTGTGTGAGAATTTGAACTTGCACATTAAAAAAGTTCGCTATAGAGAGGTGAAAATATGCGGGAAAAAGTTATGTTTTTATTTTTTTTTTGTTATAGAGAAAACTTTGTTATAGGGAAGTTTGTTATGGAGAAGTTGGACTGTATACCTCAACAAGTAAATATATTTTGTCTTTTGCAGAAATATCATCTTCGGATATGGGATGTATCGGCTCATGTCTTAGTATAGACCGTATATAACGAAAACTCTCATTTTGGGTATTTTGCTATTGTTTGATATTTCAGAGTTCAGGTGTTCACAGAGCTTTCTAAGCAGAAATGTTCAACGTAGACTCCACGTAAAAAGATACCTCTCGCTTTCTTCCATTTTTCTATAGAGTCAGTTGGAATTCTGAATTTTGTGTTTTTAGTAAATGAACCCACTACCCACTTTGTTGTTAGCCCCCACACAAAGTTTCCTCCCTAATTCTGGTAATTTTTTGTACGCAATCTCAAAACGGAACAGTTTAATATGGCAAACAAAACCTATCTATAAGTGGAGTAGTACTAATTATATTCGACATATTCGAATGAAACTCAGCTTTGAGAAGGTCCCATATCAATTAACTTACAATAGAATACTACTGGACAGGGACGTACGCAGGGGGGGGGGGGGGGCACAGGGGGCCCGGGCCCCCCCCCGAAATGGTTTGGTCGAACAATATTTGTTAAGCGACTGTAACTACTTATTATATTTTTTTCTCATAAAAATGTTTGTATGTTTGAAGATTTCAAATTAAAACTTAAACTTTTCTTAAGTTTCTGAACAGAAAATGTTCATCATTAACAAGTTTTGTAAGAAAATATTTGAAAAATTTTTGTTTGTATGCTGTTTTTGAGAGAATCTTCCAATGAAATCTGAATTACTTCTTCATGTCATATCATTGCACTATCAAATGCGAATTCCATAATGAATATACTCCAACTTTATGTCATATTCGAACTATATATAGCTCTCGAAGCTTAAAAAAAATGGAAGTATATAAAAAAATGTCTATTGGATAAAATTTATGAAGAGTCGGTCCTTCGTGGACTACATCATGAAGGCCATTTAGAAATTTGTTTTACTGGCATCGCCAAAATTTTGTTATCCTATTTTAGACAAATTAGCTGCTAAACAGTATGTGAAAATAATGAAGACAAATGAATTTTTGTGCGTCACTTTATTTTTTTCCTTATCATCACCGAAGTATAATTGTAGCCTCAGACTTTAAGGTTACGAGATTATATACACTAGGATACGAAACAAATAGGTCTCATCAAAACAATGATTTTAGACTCCACATATGTTTGGACGATATTCGTTTCAGACAAGATGGAAGTACTTACCACCGTGCGTCCGTCTGTATCTCTGTTTGTCTGGCAGGTTGGAACTCATGATAACTTTCGAACGGATCAACCGATTTGGTCCAAGATATGGATCTCGTAATGTTTTGTCCAAATTAAATTTAAGTTATATTGGTACCTCTGCCATAAAAGTTAAAAAAACTCGAACCTAGTATGGACTACCTAGGTCCACTCGCAAATTTACTTCCAAAAGCACATCAAGTTCCAAGAGAATTTTTTTGGACAACATCTTCAGGTCCCTCATACAAGTCTAACATAACTGCAGTTTAAAGACTGTTCGAGGATCCTTTAGACATTTTGTAGTCTTGTTTACAGCGATATCCTTTTTTCGTGGACAAGTTCATGCTTCCTGACAAAAATGTAAATACTACAGTGACCAACTAAAATAGCTTATGGGCGCGGTAACTGTCGAGAGGAGTGTCTCTCAAAATAAGATCCGTTTCCAAAATTAATTATCTTATTATTAGCGAATAATTATGTGGGGTTCAATAAGGTTCGATTGTTATTTGTCAAAACTATATAGAACTAAGTCCATCAAAGTATTTGTCATCGAGTCCAAAAACTTCTAATCGTACAATTAAGAAGAACAATTATTATAACGCTTCTTTTGTAACATTATATTAAAAGTAAAAATAATCCTGGAATCAGACTCTATCTCCTCCGGTAAATAAAATTTTTAAGGTAATCTTGTGCAAACAATTTGATGTGAGGATTTTGTAAAAGTAAATACAAAAGCCCTCGTTGCGTTTTGTTGAGTCAGATTCAGCTAGGATTATCCAAACATTGTTAAATATTGCCTTTTTAAAGCAACTCGGGGCTATATCTCGCAAACCAATGAAAATCTTCTTCTGACCTCTGAAGCAAATTTGTAGATAAGGGCCAGACCAAGGCAAATTTATATAAGGTATATGCATTAATTACAACAACTAACAAATTTACAAAAACAACATTGTTGTTATTGAAAATTAATTGTCAAAAATAAATATTGAATAATAGGGTCGTTCTAAACATTTTTTTTTCAGGAAAGACATAAATTATTTATTTATTTATTTATTTATTTATTTAAAATATTTATTATAATAACAAATTATAATAAAATTATAGTAATAAAGCACTAGCAACACAGGCTATCGGCTTAATGACATAAATACATTTTGCAAATCCTCTAAAATAGAACAAATTTGAATCAAAATGTAAATATAAAGCATACCGAACTGTCGTAATTCATTGTTATTACACGTTTACGGTGAAAAGAATAATTTTATTTTAGCAAATTTCGAAGTTTCAAATTTCATGAGTAGACCCTATACATTTTGAAAACTAAATTTACAAAAAAAAAACAGTAAGAATACAGCAGGTTGTCACTTCTACCTTGTATAAATATGCCTTGGGCCAGACTAAAATATTTGGAGAAATAATGAACTGGAAAAAGTACATTTATTGCCTCAAATGTTATAATATATCTAAAAATTCCTTAATTTGTATACATTTCGCACCATATCTCGAAAACTGTTAAAATTTCCTTAATGTTTTCATTTGGAAACATATCAACGACAGACAACATTCTTAAAAATTAAGCTAAGATCATCGAAATAGTGAAAATCTTGCTATAGCAGAGATAACGACAATTCTTTGTGTTTGTAAAATTCTGCGATAAACCATAACGTGGATCTATATAATTATATTCTATTTTCAATTCTAAATATCCTACTCTGTATATATTTAAAATTGTATCCTAAATATTATGAATTCTTTCTATTGAATTTATATGCTATGTATCAATATTTCATATAAAATTCGAAAAATCTAATTTTCTTGGCTCATTTTAAAGTACATGTAGAATAGAATATGTGTCAAAATCTCCAGTCCATCGGACAAAAATTTACCGAGATATGAGCTTTCGAAGGGAAACATTTATTGTGTTTTGTATGTATCATAGAAACTAAAAACGTCTTTTGCTCGAAGAGGCACTTTTGAAAGCGGTGCCCGGATGCTCCGGTCTTTAGAAGTTTTTGTGGGACTATTATACTGATAAAGCATGTGATTAACCGAGAGAGTCTTAAAAAAAAACAAAACAAAAATATCAATTTTTTACAGTTTTTTATTTTTGTTAAAATCGAAATTTCGATTTTAACTTTTCAAAATTTTTAAAAATTGTTTTTTTTTTTTTAATTCCGTTACGATAATGGACAATATTATTAGGTTCGTAATGATCCCACAAAAATATATACTTTATTCTTTTTCAAACTACAGTGGGTACCATAAACTGCTTTAGTAAAAACAGTGCTTTATAGGCGGGAATTTGTCAGAAAGATTTCTTCAAAAAAAAAAAAAAAAAAAAAAAAATAGAGAGTAACTAAAGGTTTAATAGATTTCTTAAACAAATGCATGAAAATGGATTCTTATAAGTGGCCATAACCCATTAAAATAGCTTTACGTAACGCTACACAACATTTTTTAATTTCATGATTTTTGGTCAAGTTGGGCCCCCCCCGAAATGAAATCCTGCGTACGTCCCTGCTACTGGACTCTTATCGGAGAAATCTCCCCTTTCCTATGGAAAAATGTATATGGTTACCCTTTCGTACGCTGAATTTTGTTTTTACGATATTATAAAAGGCGACTGTTTTCCTCCATTGTTTCTTATCAGTGTTTCATGATCTTCGGATAGTTTACGAAGTAGATGTGAATGCGAATATCAGGTACAGTTTAAACGGAGATAAAATTAAATCTTTCGGTTTTCGAAAGAAATCAAGATGAGCATGATGGATGGATCCGCGAACATAGTTCTTCGAATGCAGTGAAGGAAAGGGCTTCATTTGCCATTTATGTCTGAAATGTGTGTGCGTGTGTTTTTTCAGCGATGTTCCCTCTTCAACTTCAGCTTTTGTTTCTTAGCTCATAGGCCCTTTCCTCTTTGAGGCGATGTGGTTTGACGGTTTGGTTTGTGCCGCCAACTTACGTACATATGTATATATGTGGGTTGTTGTATTTGCATATTTTTGGGTGGTATATAATTATGGAATCGACCCTTATTCCCTCGCGCTTCTCCCACATACACATATATATAATGAGGATAATTATATACTACGTATGCCTATGTGTACATGGATATTTGGTGCATAAAGTGGCGGCCATCAGTGGCATCGAATGCTTAACACACACACACAAGCAAACACACATACGAATGATATATAAAGCAAATTGTCAAAAGCCCATCTTCGCTTTTTGAAACAGCAAAGTTTGAGTCCACATACATACATATGAATTGTAGTAGGTGCGTGTGAGAATGTGTCTCGCATGCCACACACGCACACTCACACATATATGTGTTCGCGTTGAATGATGATATGCTGTTTAAGAGAATTTCTGGTCATTTGTGGCACACTCACATCACACTCATACTTACATAACGTAGCGGTGTGATGGAGGTGTAATATCTGCCAACTACTCAACTGAGAAAGCTTTTTGTAGTAACTGCCTACATACGCATTTATGCATCAAGTGCAGCAGGCTCATGTGCAAATGTGTGTGCGCGTGTGATTATTAAAATGCAATTGTGCGTACACAGGTGCCTGTGTGTGTGTGTAAGTTCGTGTCGAATGTATTGTGTGATGATGTTATCATGATAAGAGTGCCAGTGCACCAAACGAGGAACTGAGGACTGTGCGTTTTTTTTTGCCATATTAGGCGAGTATGGGGTTAACACACAAAAAATGAAAACATATTACGACAAACGTAAACGCATACAAATGTACATTTGCACTGGATGGACTACATACAGAGACACAAGCAGGACATGAACATACTTATGATTATGTACTCATTATACTGAAAATGTGGTGTAGGTCTCCTAATAATAAAAAGGAAGCCTGACAATGAGCCACAATAAATATTTTATCTTCATACATACACACGCACTCGCTCATACACACACACATGCACGCACACATACATACGTACCAATACTTAATCTATACATGGTTGAACAACAAAATTTTAACAAGAAATGCAAACACATCCATCCTCCATTCGCACCCTCTCACCTTTCATCATTATTTATATGCACACATACACACTTATGTGCATATGTATTTCATAAGTATATACTATGATATTTATTACACATATTTATGTACAAATACATAGTTTGGTGTATGTATTTAAAATTTCTTGATTAAAATTGCAGTAGGCTTATGACCAAAAAGAATTTTCCAAGTTCCTTCCTTTTCTACAAAAACTTCTCAAACCTAAAAAGAAATATGCATAATTGCAAGAAACAACAGCATCAAATCTCAGTAAAACAGCAAGAAAACCAGCACTACCACCACTAAGTCTAGCTACACATGCATTCGGAGGACGTTATCACAAGAAATGCAGTTTATGCTTTCGATAGGCCATCTTTACACAAAACTCAAACTGAACCAGTTGCAAAATAGAGTTTCGAATTCAGATAACCGAATTCGGGGGCATGTAAGAGATACAATTTTTTTCTAAACTCAAATTGCATCCATGGTTGTATCAAACTGGTTAAGGGCAGCGCGTTCTATGGCCGATCTAGGAAATTGAACATATGTGCGTATATAATAGGTACATACAGTTACTCAAATTTTATTTGGTACAGCTACCATTTTTAATAAAAATATGAAATATTTCAGTTTGTTTTCATCTGAAAAAGAAATACAAATCGTACTCTTAAGAGTCTGGAGAGATATGCATGGTCAAATTTGTATTAAAAATGGGTGTAAGTAAGGTGGAGTTGGGATATACCTGATCAGTGCGAACTAATTTGTCGGCGGTTTACCACCGTGCCTTCGTTAAAAAGGGGAATATTTAAAATTTAGCTCTGTTAGTATAAAAAATCGGGGATAAATTGGGGATTACTTAATTTGGGTAGTTACTCGAATAAACTAAATGAAAGAATATCAATGTAAAATAGTTGAAATCCATACGGGCTTATAGAGCAAATCGCATATAAAACAGATCTTAGAACCACAATATCAGCATCTTTATTTGCGAGCTTTTTTGAAAAAATTAATCATATCTATCCCTTTTTCAGAACAATGGACAATTCCTTGTACGGAGAAGCCCCAAACATAAAATACGGCAAGCGTCGTTACGCGGCATTGACTTTAAATTCCAGCCTAAATCATTGGTCAGCAAATTTATATTCATGTATGGAAATATGAAAAGAAACATGTATCGATCCTAACAAGGTACTCCATATTATGAAGTTTGGGAACATTAACACCATTCGGAAGTTCCGCAAACAAATGAATATTTTAGTTTTCTTGAATATAGAACAATATACACCTTAGCCTCAGATAAAAACTAGCGATATTTCAAATCAATTATACATCAATAGTATATTGCTTGAGGTATGGATCAATATGGACTAATATGCTTGGTTTACATTTACGAAATCCACTCGATTTCAACTGTCAATTCCATAGGTTAAACGTCAAATGAAATCCAGATGTGATTTCATTTGACGTTTGAGCTATGGAATTGACATTTGAAATCGAGTGGATTTCGTAAATGTAAACATAGCATTATAGTCCTATTCCTCAAGTACTTACTCACATAGTTTGCCCTCTGCAGCACATGTGACCTCTAAGCCGAACTATTTGTTGCTTTGCTTTTCCAATTTGGAATACCGTGTAATTGGATGAATGGACTTATTAGTAGTTATATTAATAAGTTCATCCGGTTTTATTTTTCAGTTACGCATATTAAGCACAGTTTCTTTATTTCCTAGTTCCAAATAATATATACCTATATTGGAATTAGTTTTTATTTTGGTAAAAACAGTGAAAAATTAATTACGTTTGAATTTCAACTTATCGACTGCATCAAATATGTTGTGAGTAACAATGGGCGTAACCTCCCCCCCCCCCCCCCCTCCCCTAGAAAGACCAAAAAGCATCCTGGCTACGCCCATGTGAGTAACTCTATATTTTTCACTAAGTTAGTGATTATACGACTCATTTTCTACCATCTATATAGACACACTGTGTTGAAGTTACTTCCTCGGCGGCCCAGAGGATCGGGTCCTCCGGAATGGTAATTTCTTGCATACTTTACTCGCAAGAAATGTCCATTGTGCACAACCCATGGTTTTCTGTAGGTTTTGAGGTTCCATTTAGTCTGGCTCAGAAATTGAATTGAGGCTCAGAAATTGAAAACCTGCAACTAAACTCTTCGAACTTTGGCAATTGATGTTCTCTGTGCTTTAATACAGTTTAAAGCTTCTTAGCGTGATTTATTTACATTTTCAAAGCGGGTCTGATTTCAACGGAATAGTTATTGTTTTTGGAAAAAACAATACTCAAAATTTTTGTAAAAACCAATTCTCGAAGCCGCTCCTCAGCTAATATGTTTGATGAGCCTATACCAAAGGCGAAACATGTCACATAGTGGTGGCTGTGTGGGTTCGAATCTTCGGCTTTCTTTATACTAGAGTTGTACAATCTAGTTCATTTAAAAGATCTAGTTCAATAGCTCAGCTCTTTAAACTGAACTAGGTCAGTAATCTAGTTCATAGTTCACTGTCCAGTTCAATCATTCGGATCAAAATCGTTCACCGGTTCTTAATCGGTCGTTTGATGAAAACGCATACATACACCAAATACAAACAAAAGACTAATATAATTTAACTACTCCATAACAAAAATATTACATTTGCATAGTTTTATTGCATTCTTAAAGAAAGATTAATTAATTTTAGAAAAAACATCCTTCATTTAGGTGGCTGGCAAAAATTGTGTGCTGTGTGTGTGAATATGCAAAAAAGCTTTGTGTGGTGTTTCTTTTTATTTTTTCCCTTTTTTTCTATCCAAAAAGGCAGATTGAATCTGGATTCGACATATTGTAATATGTTATGTCTCGCATGTTTTTGTAGAAATCTTTATTTTCGGATAGCTATTCCATGTACCTTGATCCAAAACATAAACAAACTGATCACATTACAAAGGCATCCCTTAACATACATAGACGACGCCGTCACTTTATATATTTGTGAACGACATGTTGAACTAGATCTTGAATCGTTCGTTGATCGTACGGTCACCGACTGATTATAGTTCAGTGAACTATTGAACTATAATGAACTATATCAACTGATCTAGTTCATACGCTCTTTTCAATGAATCGTTCAATTGAACTAGTTCGTTCATGAACTATACAACTCTACATTATACCCTACACCACCCTGTGGTAAGGGTATTATGTGTTAGTGCATTTGTATGTAACATGCCTAAGGAAAAGAGATAGACCCATAGTTCCTTCTAGGGATATGCATAGAATCACTTTCTGAGTCGATTTATGCATGTCCGTCCGTCCGTTCGCAACGTACAGGCCGCATTTATTGTTCGATTTGGCTGAAAATTGTGAAAATCGGTTCAGATTTGGATATAGCTCCCATATATATTTTCGGCGATTTGCGGTATTTGATGCACCAAACACGCTGTATATGTCCAATTTTGATGAAATTTGGAATGCGTGATGGAATTAGGTCTATAGATAAATGTGCCAAATTATATCGAAATCGGTTCAGATTTGGATATACATAGCTCCCATATATATTTTCGGCCGATTTGAAGTATTTGATGCACCAAACACGCTGTTTCTGTCCAATTTTGATGAAATTTAGAATGTGTTACGGAATTAGGCCTATAGATAAATGTGCCAAATTATATCAAAATCGGTTCAGATTTGGATTAGCTCCCATATACATTTTCGTCCGATTTTTGGTATTTGGTGCACGAAAGACGTTATATATGTCCGATCTCAATGAAATTTGGAATGTGTGACGGAATTTGGTCTAGAAATAAGTGTGCCAAATTATATCAAAATCGGTTCAGATTTGGATACAGCTCACATATATATATTTTTGGCCGATATTTGGTATTTGGTGCACGAAACACGTTATATATGTCCGATCTCAATGAAATTTGGAATGTGTGACGGAATTTGGTCTAGAAATAGTGTGCCAAATTTGATCGAAATCGGTTCGGATTTGGATATAGCTCCCATATATATTTTCGCCCGATTTAAGGTATTTGATGCACCAAAGAGTCTATGTATGTCTAATTTTGATGAAATTTGGAATGTGTGACGGTGTTTGGTCCAGAAATATATGTGCCAAATTATATCGTAATCTGTTCACATTTGGATTTAGCTCCCATATATATTTTACCTATTTACAGTGGTGTAGGGTATCATATAGTCGGCCCGCCCTACTTTGATCCTTTCCTTACTGCTTTTTTATTTGCAAAAATCATCGCTCATTAAGCTCGACTCCAATGAGAAATTAATTAATACTCAACGAGTTTTTGATTTATTGTCATGGGCTGAGATTAGTCCCGGTCCACACTAAAGTGGTTTCATTGAAAAAAATGCATGAAATTATGTGTCTCTAGATCAGCGTCGCCCAATAGAATTCCATCAAACTAAAGCAAGGGTTTATGTATAGGTGAATAAACAACAACCAACAGATGTTTATCATGTGTTTTTGCACACGTACTCTGTGAATGAGGGAGAATAGTAAATACAAAACAACTTAGTGGCCGCTCTCAGTATAGAGATGGGCGACCCTGCTCTAGATCGACCTCCATAGTAGAGTAAAATCATAAAATTGCTGTAGTGGGGAATTCGGTTTAAGAACACCTAATTTCATGAAACTTTTTAATGAAATTCACGTTAGTGTGGCCCGGGACTTATATTTCTATCTACAGTACAGGGATTTTAACTTTTTAAAGGGATTATGAAAAGGTAACATATTGTAGAATACCACAGCAGATTTTTGTTTTGTCAATAGAGAAGAATCCTACTATTCTGAATATCTGCGTTTTAATGTGTTATTTTCTTTTAAAATATGTATATAAAAATATCCAAGAATGTCCAATAGATAACTATACAACTATAATTATAATAATTTGAAGTGCAAATATCAATGGACAAATCGATTGCGATTAATCGCCAAACCGAGGTCGATTTTTGAGGTGAAATACTTAACTACTTAAATCTTATTATTCAAATCAATTATTCAAGTTAGTCCCCGAACGGGGGGACTAACGCACAACATGTGGAGAAAGTTTATATACTTTATTGAGTATGTATAGTTACACTAAACTTCCAATATTTTTACACTGTGCACTGGTCTTATTAAGGACGGTAACCCATCAATACTGCTCCTTCTCTATTATTCATGTGTTTACTATATTCTGATCCATCATTGCTCAGAAGACTCTCGCCATAACCTGGTTAGTTGCTTCGCAGGAATTTTATGGGCTCTATTCACTGGTCCATTTGAACATCAAATTAAGATATGAGGTACAAACAAATTAAAAATACCAACTACGGAATGCCGAGATCCATCATGAACAGACATCCCAAAATGTACTTTGCATCAATGAATGTTGAATTGCAAAACAACAAAATCGTATGACTCCTTCGAAATGTCTTAAAAGAAATACTCAAACTCACATTATATACTAAGACGATGGACACTCCCTTTTTGGAATGATAATTTTTTATTGTTTTTTTTAATGTTTGGAATGATAAATACATAAAATTCGAAGTTTCTCTTAAAACTTAATATGAACCGTAATTATTTACACCGAGTTTCTAACACAAATTCTCGTTTCATTATTTACTGGTTTTCTCAATTTGGATATCTGAGATTTTCCTATAGTTTCTGGGCAATATTTATATTTCCAGAATTTGTTCAATTGGTTTGATTCATCAGGGTTTTATTCTACACGGTGGATCCGTAAATTCGTTAATCATCTTCCCAAACCTTGAAATTTTCAATATATTTGAAGAAAACAATTATTTTATAAAAAAAGAAATCCAGATTCATACTTAAAAAAACGAAATTCGTTTCTTTGTCATTCCAAAACTGTCGGTATTATTCCAGTGTGTGTGTGTGTTTTATAATGCAATTTATAATTATCCATTTTTGCTGCATCTTGGAATTAAGTACGTAATCAGACCGATAGGCAGACATACAGACGAATGGATACCCCAACATTGTTTGTCCAACCGAAAAACATTTGCCCTCATCTTCAGATTTAACACAATTTCTTATCTTGCTCTAACAAACTCAAGTCAGAGCCTAACAATTTCCAAAAATTATATGCCTCATTGTGTTAGTGTACACAGTATGTATTTTAAACACAACACTTTTTGAATGTAGCCTTGTGTCCATGTGTGTGTGTGTTGCATATGCACCTCCTTCCGTTCTAAGAAGAAGAAAAAAACCAAATGCAGTCTCTCGATTAGAACTTAAAAAGAGTCTTCCGTACAGAATTCGTCCTTTCCTGGATGCATAGGCATAAATGAGTATATTTCTATGGATTGTGTGTGTATGTGTTCGTATGCGTCTTGTGGTGTATGAGTATTTGCATTGCACTTTCTTTTAATAATGCAATGTCTTGTGCAATGTCCTTCTTTATTTTCTTAACAATGTTTTATGTGCAGATATGCTACGTGTGTGTTTGTCGTTGTTATCAAATGCATTTCTATTATCTGGATATACACATACATTTGCATGCAAACAACTAGGGCCGTTCGAATGCATATTTCAGTAAATCTAGAAAAAGACATACATATTGGGTGCATGTATGAAGTACATATGTATGTATATGTAGGTGTTTGTGTGTCCTGTGTGAACTGATGCGTTCTGCATTCATTTTCTTATAAAATATTTCTTCTTCTCAGACTCAAGTTACAACTTTAGCATTGTTTTCATGCAAAAATATATATCAGTTTGTATGTTCAGATAGACTTCAATGTACATACATATGTATGTACCAAATACATGAGTTAGTACACAAAGGCAGACAAGTGTATCATATCAATGTTTGTATTGGTTGTGCGACTCATATCACACCTGTTCGCTAAACTACAAATTTTCAATATATCATATTTTTCAAGAAAGGCTAATGATGTACTAAACTATAAATAATAATGTATATATACATATGTATTTTTGTTTTTCTATATATCCAACTCATATTATAACCATAACGATTTCGTGATTATTTCTCCAGGAATCAGGAAAGGTATAGGAGATTTTTGACGATATGCTGAAATAAAATGGGTAGTTTTTATGGATTAATATATATAATAATAATTGTTCCACAAACATCCCGGAAGGGAAAAGGAAGACTTCTCTCATATCAATGAGTGCACCCCGATTCATATTGGCTCAATAATAGGGGACCTACAGTTCATCGCCGAGTCCCAACGGTGTGTCGTAAGACATCACTTGTAGAGAAGTTTTACGTGGCTGAAATACTCAGAAAATGTGGCCGTGTGTGTGTGCATACCATTGCACCACGGTGGCACCCCAGTTTTGTCAGTCAGGATTATCAGGTCGGGTTCCCACCAGAATAGAAACAATTAGTTTTTGGTGGAAATCGTGAAGTATTTAGGTGGTGCAATGGACCAAAAATAACATTTGTATACAATTTTGTAGCGGCCCTGTAGGTCGCTGCGATGGTCTGGTCGACGCGAAATTTTAAGTAAGGTTTGGGTTTACGACAGAGAAGAAGATTGCAATTTAACGTGATGGTCGGATAATACTGAGCAGGCGACATTGACCAAAATTTTTGTGTGAATATTGATAACATTTTAATTATAATGACCATATCTTTAATCCTGGAATTTATGATCCACCACCGTAAGTTATATTTAGAAGAGAAACTCTTGCCCTTTCCATTGATACCAACCATGTGGATATACATGGTCAGATAACATAGTTACAGCCTAATATATATATTAAATTTTTCAAGAACTAGGCTTCTTCTTTCGTATACCCATTTTATGCCAATATAATGCCTAAAATCGATAATCCAGAAGTCAAAGCAAATTTTGGATGACTATAAGGATAAATTTGGGTACCACCGTGGTGCAATCGTATGCATACCCGTCTTGCACGCTGAAGGTCGTGGGTTCGATTCACCGACCAGGCAACATCCAATTTTACAACGGTGGCAAAATACCCCTCAGTAATGTTGGCGGCATTTTCTGAATATTTCAGCCATGTAAAACTTCTTTACAATTGGTGTCTTAAGATACGCCGTTCGGACTCGGCGACCACAGTAGGTTCCATATCATTGTGCTAAGATGAATCGGGGTGCACGTATTGATATGAGAAAAGTCTCCCTTGTCCCGTTTGGGATGTTTGTAGAACAATTATATTGTACTAGCAAAGTGCCCGCTACTTCGTATGCGTTAAATATATAAAACAAATGAAAAATATATAATATAGAATGGTGGAAACATTTTGTGTACTAATACGTACCACTTTAGTTCGATTTTTGTCACGCCTACACATCAAGAGCAATCCACATTTTTTGAGATATTTTAATTGAGGTTCTCAGCGCAAATACGGCCTAACCCAACAACCGCCATCCTTATTTCTAGCTCTATCTGTTCCCCCAATTATAGAACTATTTAGTACTTTACATGTAAATATATACATACGAACCTCCTCCTATTATTTCAAAATTCCCATTACACAATAACAAATTGTACCAAATCCTGTGCCATTTACAACTTTTTATGTATATTTATGGCACATATTTCTTAAATCGGACGTTATAAGCAAATGATAACAATAATCTTAATTCCAAATCTCACGAATCCAGATCTATCCGTTCATCCAATACAAAATTGTACCATACATGGAACCATTTCGTACCCCTAAGTGTACCTAATTCCACATTTTAGGATTCGAGCGCTATAATTTCACCTAAATCCTAATTGTACAAAATGTAGTACTTTTTGTAAGCATAAGTACGCATTTCTAAAACTAAGTACGCATTTCCAAAACTAACCCCAACAATAATATTAACTCCAAAATTCAAGATTCCAGCTCTAACCGTTCGCTCAAATCCAAGTTGTAGCATATCTCAATCCTACACTCCAACAGTAATATTAATTCCAAATTTCTTGATTCCAGCTCTACCCGTTCGCTCAAATCCAAGTTGTACCAAATTTAGTACCGTTTAGTACTTTTCGTACATATAAGTACGAATTTCCAAAACTTCATCAATCCTACACCCCAACAGTAATCTTAATTCCAAACTTCAAGATTACAGCTCTAGCCGTTTGCTCAAATCCAAATTGTACCAAATTTAGTACTTTTCGCACTCATAAGTACGAATTTCAAAAACTACTTCTATATCTCAATCCTACACTCCAACAATAATCTTAATTCCAAATTTCTTGATTCCAACTCTATCCGTTCGCTCAAATCCAAATTGTACCAAATTTAGTAATATTTAGTACTTTTCCTACCCATAACTAAAAATTTCCAAAATTTTATCAATCCTACAGGTATTTTAAATTCAAAATTGGGGATGGCAGCTACATCAGATCACCAAAATCCAAATTGTACCAAACTTAGTATCATTTAGTACTTTTCGTACCCATAAGTACAAATTTTCAAAACTACCTCAGTGCTATGTTCAAACGATAACTCAAATCCAAATTTGGTTCCATTTAGGTATATTCGTATCCATAGTACGAATTTCTAAACCTACCTCTATCAACACTTCAACATCAATTTTAATTCCGAATTTCACGATTCGAAATGTATCCTATCACTGAAATCCAAATTGTACCAAATTTAGTACTATTTAGTACTTTTCCTACCCATAACTACAAATTTCCAAAACTTTATCAATCCTACACTCAAACAGTACTCGTTATTCCAAATCTCGGGTTTCCAGCTATATCCGTTCACTCAAATGCAAACTGTACCAAATTTGGTACCATTTAGTACTTTCGTACCCATGAGTACGAATTTCTACAACTACCTCAATCCTACATGCCAACAGTAATCTTAATTCCAAATTTCAGGATTACAGCTGCATCCGATCACAGTAATCCAAATTGTACCAAATTTGATACCATTTAGTACTTTTCGTATCCAAAGTAAGTACTTCCAAACCTTCCTCTTTCAACACTCCATCAGTAATCGTAATTCCGAATTTCAGGATTCCAAATGTATCCAATCACATAAATTAAAATTTGGTACCATTTAGTACTTTTCGTACCCATAAAACTAAAAATTTCAAAAACTTCTTCAGTCCTACACACCAACAGTAATCCTTATTCCGAATATCTGGATTCCAGTTCACCGTTCACCCAAATCCAAATTGTACCAGATTTGGTACCATTTAGTACTTTTCGTACACATAAGTACAAATTTTCAAAACTACCTCAGTGCTATGTTCAAACAATAAGCTTAATTCCGAATTTCAGAATTCCAGATACATCCGATAACTCATATCCAAATTTGGTACCATTTAGTACTATTCGTATCCATAGTACGAATTTCTAAACCTACCTCTATCAACACTCCAATATCAATTTTAATTCCGAATTTCACGATTGCAAATGTATCCTATCACTGAAATCCAAATTGTACCAAATTTAGTACTATTTAGTACTTTTCCTACCCATAACTACAAATTTCCAAAACTTTATCAATCCTACACTCCAATAGTACTCCTTATTCCAAATCTCGGAATTTCAGCTATATCCGTTCACCCAAATCCAAATTGTACCAAATTTGGTACTATTTAGTACTATTCGTACCCACGAGTACGAATATCCACAACTACCTCAATCCTACACGCCAACAGTAATCTTAATTCCAAATTTCAGAATTACAGCTGCATCCGGTCACCGTAATCCAAATTGTACCAAATTTAGTACCATTTAGTACCTTTTGTTCCCATAGGTCCGAATTTCCAAACCTACCTCTATCCAACTCTCCAAAAGTAATCTTAATTTCGAATTTCAGGATTCCAAATGTATCTGATCACCCAAATCCAAACTGTACAAAATTTGGTACCATTTAGTATTTTTCGTTGCCATAAGTACGAATTTCCAAAAGTATCCCAATCCCACACTCCAATAGTAATCTTAATTCCAAATTTCACTATTCCAGCTCTATCCGATCACTTAAATTCATATTGTACCAAATTTGGTACCATTTAGTACTTTTCGTACCCAAAAGTACGAATTTCCAAAATACTTCTATCCTACACCCCGACAGTAATCCTAATTCTAAATTTCAGGATTCCAGCTCCATCCGTTCCCCCAAATCCAAATTGCACCTTATTTGGTACTATTTAGTACCTTTCGTACCCATATGTACGAACTTCGAAAACTACCTCCATATCTCTAACCTACACTCCAACAGTAATAGTAATTCACAAATTTCAGAATTCCAACTTTATCGGTTCGCCCTAATTCAAATTGTACCAAATTTAGTACCATTTAGTACTATTCGTACACATGAGTGCACATTTTCAAAACCACCTCCTTGTATCAACTCATCTTTCTAACCTTGATTTGCATTCCAAATTTCAAGATTTTAGCTCTATCCGTTCACGTAATACCAAATAGTACTAAATTTAGTAACTTTTAGTACTTTTCGTACACTTATAGTTCGAATTTCCAAAAACCATTTGGTACACCTTTCTAACTCATCAGTGAACCTCATTCCAAATTTCAGAATTCTAGCTCTTCGCGTTTGCCTAATACAAAGGGTACCATATTTAGTACCTTTTAGTACTTTTAGTACAGTTCTAGTTCGAATTTCCAAAAATCCAGCCTTATCTGACACCTTCGGACCAAGAGTGACCCTCACCCAAAATTTCAAGATTCTAGCTTTAGCCGTTTAGTCTGGGCGTTGATTATCAGTCAGTCAGTCAGTCAGTGAGTCAGTGAATCAGTGAGTCAGTGAATCAGTGAGTCAGTGAGTCATCATTACTGAACTCTTTTATAAGTATAGATATACAGGGATCCCACAGTTTCAATTGTGTGTAGTGAAACCATAATCACGCTTGAGGTCGCAGTTGCATTAAAAACTGACAAACTTTTCCACGAAGTAAAGCTGAAAACACATCCAACATTTGATTAAAGTTTTGTGTTGGGCGTTGAGAAAAATCAACAACAACAGGGCGACGCCTACACCAAAGTCCAGCGTTGATATGTTTGCCGGCATAAATTTCAAATGAATTTGAATTTTTCGGCATCACGCCGAACAGTGTAAAAACGGCCAAAACGACACAAAACTTTACCCAAACGCATGCATGTGTTTTCAGCTTAAGAATTTTGTTCAAAGAAAATGCCAAATATTTTGAAAAAAATGATCGGATAGTATTTTGCAGGTGAAATATTGACCATTAAATGTTTGGTCCAAATTTAAAATTCTGGGGGCTATATTCCGACAAATTACGAACACGAAACTTGAAAACCAACTCTTGACCTCTCCTTTGATGCTAATTATATTAATAATGAATGATGAAAAATATCAATTAGTTATATCAATAGCTAGCCAGATATCAGTGATACATTTCTGTGCAAGATCAAACATGATTTCAAGTGTTTTAATGCTTCATAAACTCAAAAAACTTTTGTGTTGAGTATGCGAAGCTGTAAGTCGTCGAATTTTAGAGATATCAGCATGACAATTTGAAACTGCTAACTCAAAAAACGCATTTTTTGACTTATGCCACTCTTTGAGTAAATAAGCGATATATACTGGAACGAGAATCCACAATTTTCATATGTAGATATGTATATCTGATGGAGTACCCCTCGATTTCAGTTGATAATCTTGAAACAACCAAATTCTAGTATTCATAAAATACATGTGTTCTACTTTTTTTTGTAGTGGAAAACGCTTCGGGTGTACGGGCGTATTTAGGTATGCCCAAGGCTTATAGAACATCGATAAGTTTTCATTAGTGTGATTTGTATTTCTTTGTATTTTTAATCACAAGAATATTTTTGACAACAAACATCAGTCATTAAGCTCGACTCCAAAGAGAAATTAATTAAAATTAATATTAAAAATGATCTAATCTAATACGCAACATTTTCAAATAAATAATAATAATAATTGGCTGACCTTGTATAGGCCTTGGATATGCCTCTTAAGGAACTGAACAGCAACTTTGTAATAGAAATTTGGCAATGCAGAGTTATTTCTGTAGGAATTCAATACCCTGTGGTCCGCAAGAGTTTTTAAAGGACAACTCCCCATATGATATTAGTTAGCATCCTTGTAAGATGACGGTTACTACTTTTCATCCACTCTATAAGACGTTTTCGAATTTTATAAATTTTTTCAGCTGAAAATCTTTTTAATCTATTTCTGTTCACAAGGACTTAGGAACAGCAAAACTCATACATTGAATACAATCAAGTTATATTTTTCTATGTTTTCTTCCAAGGAATAAACAGGAATTCAGTTTAATAATTATGTCAGTCTTAACGAATTTAAGGGTTAACATTTGTCGGTTGTTGTCATCGCTATTAAATGGTTTGCATTTTATTGATGTTGGCAACGCCACACAAATATTTGGCTGTGTTGCCAGAATCATTGAAATAATTTTAAAATGCTCCTTCCTTATTTATCGTAGCGGAGAATAGCTGCAACTTTTGGTAAGTGTTTTTACTATTCACCACAATAGTAATTTAGCATAGGGACAACATCAAACAGGAAAAGTACACACATATGGCCGAAATAATAAGTACAAACATTAGTATGCATATTTTTCGTTCAATTCAGGGAATGTATTCACTCTAACAAAAGGTCAGTTTAAATTTAAGTTTTGCAACATAAATGACACTTAAAATACCTTTTGTGAAGATCTTCAAGATAAACAACCTTCTAAATGCGATATTAAGAAAAAGTCATAAAGATTTATGGACAAAATAATAGGTACAGTAATTAATATTAGTATATTCAATTGTTTTAGTATAGATTGTTATTTAGGATGTTTATATTATTAACATTTGGTGCTTCCATCTTCCTGGTCCAGATGTTGTACGATGACCCACTGAAATGACTAGTGGGCGCGATATCTATTGAAAAGATATGACAAAATAAGATTCACGCCCATAATGGACTATGTCGGTCCATATCTTCAAGTACCTCCTCCTCAACACTTTTGAACTTTAATCCTAATACACATTTTTGTCGGCAAGTTCAAATGTCCAAAAAGGGCCACAAAATTCTGATAAGACCTTAAATACATTCGATCTGTCCGTAGATGAAAGTTTCAATTCACATAGGCTGAAGGTATGTATGTATATCACTATGCAACACTGAAAATGCAAACAACTTCTAGTATGCATTTTTTGAAAGTACATATTTAGACTCTAAAAACCCTAGTAGGGTTTTGTCCTTTCAGATCCAGTTCGGATTTTAAGGCCTCATCTAAAAAGGGTTAAATCTACACTTTTTTGCATTTGTCAGGCCTTTATCTCAGAAATGAATAGGAATTTGGCCTTGCTGTCTTTAGCAATATTGTAGCCCCAAAATTAGTAGGACTTATCTTTTGAAAAAAATCACATAAGAAGAACTCCATCTAGGGCATCGAAATCTATAAAATATAGAAAATTTTACATAATTGCTGACATTCTGGTCAGTATCGGCAAAACTATTGAGAGTTGAACCAAGTAACCTTTTGCAAAAATCTTCCAAATAAAGTTCTCAACAATTCTTTAGAACATTCTGAAACTCTAAAATGCTTACTTCATGTTGTTTCGGCGGTATTTTGCATCATATCTTTTACAACATGTACATATTTCAAACGCAGTTCACACCAACAGTTTTGTTCTCGCATTTCGGATTTCACTACATTATTGACATTTTTATTAAATCGTCGTTGAATAATGTACTGGAAACAACGGCATAGAGGCATTTTACAACAACAACATGTTCTGAAGAGTTGTGTATTACATTCCAGGGAATATTTTTCCAAAAGAAAACATTCAGAAAAAATTAACGGTTTTGGAAGTTTTGCATATATTTTGAATTTTGAGGCAATAAATGTAGTTTTTCGAGTTCATTATTTCTCCAAATATATTATTCTTGTCCTCATCTACAAATTTGCTTCAGAGGTCAGAAGAAGATTCGCATTGGTTTCAGAGATATAGCCCTGAATTTCTTTAAAAACTCAATATTTAACCATGTTTAGATGGGGCCATAAAATCCGAGCTGGACCTGACACAACAAAACCCTAGGGTTTCTTGTCGTTTGGGTCTGTACTTTCAAAAAATCTTCAGTTCGAATTGTTTGCACAAGATCACCTTAAAAATGTTGCACAGTATATCTCTGTCGCCAATGTCGACTGATACTTTTTTACTTGTTGTATTACACTGTGCAACACTGAAAATGCAAACAACTTCTAGTATGGATTTTTTGAAAGTACATATTTAGACTACAATAGCCCTAGTTGGGTTTTGTCCTGTCAGATCCAGTTCGGATTTTATGACCTCATCTAAACCGGGCTAAATCTACACTTTTTTGCATTTATCAGGCCTTTATCTCAGAAACTAGTAGAACTAATCTTTTCAAGAAACCACATAAGAAAAACTCCATCTACACGCAGAGAAAAAAATATGTTTGATCCAACAATATTCCAAGAGCAAAATATGTATTGTTAACATATTGTTGGATTCCTCATGTAGTATTGTAAATCCAAAAATAGTTTGTGTCAACTGAACAATATTTCTCTCTTTTCTTCGAAAATTTGTTTCTCTTCTCTCGCTATTCGATGCCGTGTTGAAAAAACAATTTTGGCTTTTGCCTTTACCTTTGTTTTTGTGTGTATGTACTTGTGAGACTCTTGTTTTTATTTGTTTCTGTTTTGTTTCATTCTTCTTTCCTTTTCATGTTTGTTATGGTGTTTAATTATTCCTTATGTTGTGGTGGGTTCTTGTGGCTTTTTGTTTGTCTTTGTTGTCAGCCAATGCAGCAAACCATGTATTGTGTTCATCAATGATTGCAATATTATACGCGACATTTATATCCAAGTTATGCGAAAAGTGTATATGAGAAGTATATGCACTCAAATCAAAAATTTCTGGGCTGGTGTTCTGTATTGACAATACTTTTTGTAAACAAAATTAGATTATGATAGTTCCTACAATCGGTATTGTTAACGATTTTAACAATATTGCGGAAATTCGAAAGTTGTTTTTGTTTTCTATGTTTGGAACAAAAGATGGTATTTTTGGATTTGGATTACAATGTTTGAACAAAACAAATACATTTTTGGAACCAAAACATATATTTTTGTTCCAACAAAAGCGAAAAATATTTTTTCTCTGCGTGTAGGGCATCAAAATCTATAAAATATAGAAAATTTTACATAATTTCTGAAATTCCGGTCAGTACCGGCTAAACTGTTGGGAGTTGAACCAAGTAACCTTTTGCAAAAATTTTCCAAATAAAGTTCTCAACAATTCTTTAGAACATTCTGAAACTCTAAAATGCTTACTTCATGTTGTTTCAGTGGTATTTTGCATCATATCTTTTACAACACGTATTTCAAACACAGTTCACACCAACAGTTGATTCTCGTATTTCGGATTTCACTACATTATTGACATTTTTATAAAATCGTCGTTGAAAAATGTACTGAAAACAACGGAATAGAGGCGTTTTACAACAATGACATGTTCTGAAGAGTTGTGTATTACATTCCAGGGAATATTTTTCCAAAAGAAAATACTCAGAAAAAATTGACGGTTTTGGAGATACGGAGCGAAATGTATAAAAATTGTGTTATTTTTGCATATATTTTGAAATTTGAGGCAATAAATGTAGTTTATCGAGTTCATTATTTCTCTAAATATTTTATTATACCCTCAGCCTTTAGGCTAAGGATACGATGATACGATGATACGATGAAAATGTGCCTCGTCGAAATAATGGTTTTAGACCCCAAGTATGTTTGGACGAAATGTGTTTCAGACAATTTGGAGTCGATCTAGCCATGTCCGTCCGTCTGTCTGTCCGTCTGTCTGTCTGTCCTGCTGGCTGGAGCGCACGATAACTCTCGAACGGATGAACCGATTTGGTTCAAATTTTGGTTTTCGTAATATTTTGCCCAAACTTAGTTTAAGTTCGAAGATGAGCTACATCGGTCCACTCCTTCCGATACCTCCCCCACAAAAGTTCGAAAATGTTCGGAAAGTTTGTGCGCACGATAACTCTTGAAGGGAGTGACCGATTTGGTCCATACTTTTTATAGCGTAAATTTCCTACCAGAGTAATATGAGGTTCCAATATGGTCTCAATAGGTCAACTCCTTCGTGTACCTCCCACACAAAATTTCGGAAAAGTTCAGTTTAGGGCCATCTCTCGAATCGCTTTGATTTTTGTTTTAGCAACTTGTATTCACTGCCCTACATACGACGGTACAAGTTTCATCAGGGGCAACTCCATACTTCCTGAGAAAATAGCATGAAAGTTGCAGAAAAACCCCTATGACACCGTGTGAGGTGGTTGGAGCGCAAGATAACTCTCGAACGGATCTGCCGATGCGGTCCAAAGTATGGCCTTAGTAATATTTTGTCCAAACATAGTTTAAGTTTGAAGATAAGCCATATCGGTCCACTCCTTCAGGTACCTTTCCCACAAAAGTTCAAAAATGTTCGGAAAAATTGTTCGTACGGTAACTCTTGAAGGGAGTGCTCGAATTGGTCTATACTTTACACATCCTAATATATCTACCAGATATAGATCAGGTTGAAATATGGACTATATTTGTCCACTCTATCCGGTACCTCCCACACAAAATTTTCGGATAAGTTCACTTTAAGACCTGATATCGAATCACTTTGATTTTTGTTGAAGCAACTTGCATTCGCTGCCTCAATTACGATATTAAAAGTTTTTCTGGGGGCAAGTCCATACTTCTTGAGCAAACAGCCCAAAGAGTGTAAAACCCCCTATGACACCATATGTTGTGGCTGGAGATCCTCTTCCATAACGGTCAATATCGATCCACTCCTTTTAGTATCTCCTCCGCAAAACTTTTGATCTTTAATCCTAATCAACATTTTTGTCGGTTCAAACGCCCACATTTTTTAAAACCCCCTAAATACATACGTATTTTGGGAAAAAATTGTTTCAATATACACATGCTGAGGGTATACCTCTGTCGGCAAAGCCGACTGATATTTTTTTACTTGTTCTTGTCTTTATCTACAAATTTGCTTCAGAGGTCAGAAGAAGATTCGCATTGGTTTCAGAGATATAGCCACGAATTTCTTTAAAAACTCAATATTTAGCCATGTTTAGATGGGGCCATAAAATCCGAGCTGGATCTGACACAACAAAACCCAAATAGGGTTTCTTGTCGTTTGGGTCTGTACTTTCAAAAAATCATCAGTTTGAATTGTTTGCACAAGATCACCTTAAAAATGTTGCACAGTGTTATTTTTGGCATATTGCTTACTAGTTCGTTGTAATTTTCCAAAGTTATTTAATACCACATTTTTATATAAAATTCCTAATTTGATGTTTAATTTGGAACGATTGTGTACCAATGCACTGTTTAAAGTGCCCGCAAAGGTTTACTATTGAGTTTATGTCCGATTACTGCGAATGCCAGTCAAGTAACTTCATTATATTGTACTGGAACCAATCCTTGACATATGGGGATGCATGTTTTGGACCGTTATTCTGCTGAAAAATCAACATAAAAATCATATTTTATATATGTACATTAGGCCGGGGCGATTTGAAAACCTTAATGAGCCCTTCGCGTTTCTGATTCCTGGGATTGAACTGAGCAAAAAAGTCCACTGGACCATATACAACAACAAAACAAAACATTGTTCCACAACATCCCATACGAGACAAGGGAGACTTCTCTCATATCAATGAGTGCACCCCGATTCATATTTAGCTCAATGATATGGGACCTACTGTTTATCGCCGAGTCCGAACGGCGTGTCCTAAGACACCACTTATAGAGAAGTTTTTCAAGGCTGAAATACTCAGGAAATGTCGCCAACATTACTGAGGGGTATTTTGCCACCGTTGAAAAATGTTTGGTGTTGCCTGGCCGGGGAATCGAACCACCGACCTTCTGCGTGCAAGGCGGGCGTGCATACCATTGCACCACGGTGGCACCCCCACTGGACCATATATCTACCGTGAAAATCGAGCCTCCCGATTTTGACTTTAAGTTTTTTATTGACGTTTTTTAGATATTGTGGCATATAACAGCCAAACCATTGATATTTTCGATCCAACACAAAGACAAACATTGTAGCCAAGACAGTAATTGAAAACTCTCTAATACATCGCAAAAGCATTGGAACGCTCCTTCAGGCAGTTCTGGCCTTAAGTATGTGCAAACTTTTAGGAAAGTGTCGATAAATGACATTGTGCTACAAAATTTGACCAGAAAATTATTCAAGCGTTCGGATACAAAATTCTATCGTGTTGGAATCCATGGACAACGAAAATGCCTTTATTTCGATTGGGTAACTCCGTTTCATTTTTTTATAACACTAAAAGTAGTGAACATCTGGTTTTCTTATATTTCCAAATTTAAACGCGCAGATCTTCCTTTTTTCACAACAGATTTCTATTGATCCTTCTTCCGTTTAAAGGGGTGAATAATATCTTTCGAATAAGCTACTATTTGTTCAAATCGGCTAAAAAATGACTAAGTTATAGCGGTTTAAGTTTGAAAACCCCCACAAAAAAACTATAACTGAATTTCTCATAATTTTCAAAAATATGATGTTTTTTTGTTTTCTTCAATATTTATTTTGAAAATTGTGAGAAATTCAGTTATAGTTTTTTTGTGTGAGTTTTCAGACTTAAACCACTATAACTTAGCAATTTGTTAACCGATTTAAACAAATAATAACATGTTCTAAAGATATTATTCATCCCTTTAAAAGGAAGAAGGATCACTAGAAATCCGTTGTGAAAAAAAGAAGATATGTCCGTTTAAATTTAAATATGTAAGAAACTCAGATTTTCACTACTTTTACCGTTATAAAAAAATAAAACGAAGTGACCCAAACGAACTAAAGGCATTGTCGTTGTCCATGGATCCTAACACGATTTATTTTTGCGTCAGAACACTTGAATATTTTTCTGGTCAACTTTTGTAGCACAGTAACATTTATCGACATTTTTCGAAAAGTTTGCACCTTCTCAAGGCCAAAACTCCCTAAAGGAGCGTTCCAATGCTTTTGCGATGTATTAGAGAGTTTTCAATTACTGTCTTGGCTACAATGTTTGTCTTTGTGTTGGATCGAAAATATCAGTGGTTTGGCTGTTATATGCCAAAATATCCAAAAAACGTCAATAAAAAACTTAAAGTCAAAATCGGGAGGCTCGATTTTCACGGTAGATATATGGTCCAGTGGACTTTTTTGCTCAGTTCAATCCCAGGAATCAGAAACGCGAAGGGCCCATTAAGGTTTTTTTCCTTCCACACAAATCGCCCCACCCTAATGTACATATATTATAAATTGGATGAAGACAATGCCAGGGAAATAAATCAACCTCAGACCATTAGGTTTCCACCTCTGTGTTTAATTGCATTCTTGTACCCATTTTATGAAATACCTTTCCTTTGAGACTAAAATTCATCTTGCCGTAATTGTTACCGAATAAATTTATTTTATTTATTTTTATTTTATTGCTCTAGAAGAAATTTCTACACCGTGTTTCTTCAGTTTTGTTTTGGTTTCAATGTGTTTCAAAAATGGTGGGTTTTCGAGGGATTCGGCTATCATCGACGTTTTTCCCTCATTTTTTTTTAATTTTGAAGCCAATCTATTCTCTTCAGTGTAATAGTGCTTATTTCGACCCATCCATCAATTAGTTTGTATTTTACCCATCCATCAATTAGTTTGTATTTTATTTCTGTTTAATATTATTAGCAGTGTTTGAAATAGCATATCCCTCCCGCACATAGCATAGCATAACGTAGTCAACAAAATCAAAAATGAATGTTATTGCTATGCTGTGCTGTTTTCAAAAACAAAAACTGTTGCTGTGCTATGCTATGCTATGCTACAAACATGAAAGTTGCGTAGCACCTGGTCTATGCTGTGCTTGTGAATTCTGCGTATAGTCATCAAAATCAAAAACGAATGCTAGTGCTATGTTTTGCTGCAGACATTTTAACAGCATACTAATAAATACGAAGTCATAAATACGAAAACGAAAACTATTGCTGTACTGAGCTATGAATAAAATCAACGGCATAGCATCAAACATAACGCAGAAAAATGTTCCATGGCAAAGAAGTATGTAGTTGAATCATGAGTGAGTGATCTTGGACAACATTTTTGCATAATACGTTCGAGTGAATATAAAAGAACTTGCTATTGAGCCGTGAAATCATGATTAATAGCACATTTCGATATCTTGTATCACACTACTATTATTTTGAACGCAACAATTGCTCTGTTCCAGAACCTGCAACAGTCTACCATTTTTGAAATGTTGACACTTTTTCCTTGACCCATACCTATATACGTCCGTATACCCAGGGTGTGTGTGGTGAAAAAAGTAGAACACATGATCTTTATGAGAACTACCGAAATACGTCGAGCGTATACTTTTTGTAAGTTGAACAAATTCAACTATGACAGAACGTTTTTTATGCATGTATGTGTGTGTTTTGTATTTTGAAAACAAAAGCCCAACAAAACCTGAAATCCAATTAATTGCAAAGGAAAATTATTTATTTTACGAATGAAAATATTTAAATAAGTTTTGGTCGCGGATTTGGTGTTGTGATTTTGTACTCAACGTATTTGGGTAATACGGACGCTCAGAGAGCGTTGTTGTGGTAGAAAGGTGAAATATTTGTGTACATCCCGTCGTTATTTAGGTTTAGCAGTTATAAATTTGTCAAAAAATTCGAAAATAGTACATACTTGCAGGTTCTGGAACAAAGTAATTGTTGTTATAGATACCAAAATTACAAAGAAAATATTGAATAATAGGCTTGATCGTTCTAAAAATGTTCTTAGGAAAAAATAAAAACATTGCGAAAGTGCGCTAAAATATAACAAATTTGAGTAAAAATGTAATAGCAATAGGTTCTTGAAACGGTGTTATTTAATTTCGAATTTCGAAATTTTATTAGTAGACCCTAAAACAATCCATATTCCAATAATTACACGTTCATGCCCTCTACAATTCAATAGTAACAATTTTCATAGTTTTGTACCTTTGTCATTGTGAGTTTGTAAATATGCCAATTTCCCATTGTTGGCCTGTTCCCGTACTTTATAAAGTGGTAAAAGTCGTAAAACTTGTAAAAGTCGTAAACGATTTCATATAAATTTTGCGTACGGGAACGAAAAATGTGTAAAAGTGGTAAAAATTGTAAAAACTTTTTAGTTCTGGAACAGAGCATGTGTTTGAATCATTGTATTTTAAAGTTAACCGACAGAATGCAACTACGCATAATTTATTCTACTACTCTTGTAAAACAACTCATTCATGTCCATTACTACTTTCGATATACCATTTTATGCAACTGTAAACTATTACTAATATATTTACGCCCTACTATTTCTTCTCACGATTGGTACTTAAGCTAGAACAAAATTCAATAAAATCGCTCAGTTTGTGATCTACATTCTAACGCGTTACATAACCATCAGATAAGATCACAAGGGGTGATCTCCATTCTAACAAGTTATGGTAACTATCAGATAAGATCACAATGAGACAATTTGTCCGTCCGGCAGTCTACATCAATCCTCACTTGTGTTTTCATATACAATCAGACACCAGAGATGGTTATAACCCTATTAACTCTTATGTTACACGTTGAAACTTTTATTCGGAACTTTTTTGATTTTATGGGTAAGAAGGGAGAAAAGAACTCCCTTCCCTTCTCTCCCAAAAGCTAAAAAAATGCATGTAAATGCTCTAGCGTGTAACATAAGAATAACTTCTGAATATTAATTTACAAAAAAGTACAAATGCTATGGCTATGTGCTATGCTGCGACACTTTCACAGCACCAGCATAGACCCTGTGCTATGCTGTGAAAAACTAGTAGCAAATCCAAACACTGATTATAATAATCCGTTTAAATTGTAGCTTTCTGCAGGGTTAACCTTCCTTATGAGTATTTATTTGACGTGTACTCAATGGAATTACCCACCCAGTGGGTAAACGTACTATTAGCGCTGTTAAATTACTTACCTACCTAAACCAAAATTTACTCGATTGTCGGCAAATAATAAAAAATCCAAAATGTACTTCTTTTTTTTGTCAACCCAATTTAGGACTTTTATGCTAGGTTTACATTTACGAAATCCACTTGATTTCAACTGTCAATTCCATTGCTTAAACGTCAAATGAAATCCAATGGATTTCAGATGAGATTTCATTTGCCGTATACGCAAAGGCATTGCCAGTTGAAATTCACTCGATTTCGTAAATGTAAACTTACTATTAGACAAAAGTGATACAGAAGACGTCATTAAGTCTATTTTTTTTGGAGAAAGTGCCAGTGAAGTTGGGTCGTTATATAGCCCCATCAAAATAGAAATTGAAATACATAAAAAACTTCCCACAAGGCTGAATTTTGGTGGAGATCTAGTAAAAGTCCCCATCAATTCCATATGTACAAAAGAGTTATTCTGCCAAATTTTAGTTTTTTTTGTTTTCGGAATATTTCTTAAAAAAGTGGGTCTAAAGGTGGGGCGGATCCTGTTATATGGATCCTGACCCGAAAGTCCAGATCCTACAAAGTGGGTATCGTCTGAAAGCATATGGAAACAAATATCAAATAGTGAGGTAGTTTTAACCGCTTCGTCTCATAATGTTTTTAACTTGCTTCGATTTCTTGGCTTTTCATTTCTGGTAAAAGAATAAACAACGGCAGAGGCAAAATCGAACAATCGAATCGATTTTTTCTCGTACCAGAAATAACTTAAGCAAAGCTGAAAAATGAAGCGAAGGGTTGAATAAGTTTTGGCCTCTAGCGATGTCCTCCTTTTCTCTTATAATTTAGCAACGCGGCCAATCAACACGTTAACTTTGTTTTGGTCTTTATACTTATCTAAGTTGATTGAATAAAATGTTTTAATCCACTTGTTGTAAACAAAATCTGACTTGTCATTCCGAATAAACCAACCTCCATTTAGTAAAATAGTAACAGTGGTATCTCAAACCTCTACTCGAAATCCTGCTCTTAATGTCGCGTGCAGAAAACAGTAAAGTAAGATAATAAAACAATGCCATAGCCGCTTGGTAACAACTTTCCATTCCAGTTGCAGGACGAATCATCATCTCTCATACAAATGTACGTATGTATGTATGAACATTGCAGATACACAAGCAGTAGCAATTCTCTTAAATAAAGCTATTGAGTATATCTTTTGCATCAGCTAGTTACTTATACTACCACATCGGCCACGTACTCTGTCTGAAAGATACAAAGTATCATGTTGCACACTCCCTCTCTATAAAATTCTGCAGCCAGTGGTGCAAAATTGCAGCAATGTGAACAAATAATAAAAACTACACAAAATTTAAATTGTTTATAGTACGTCATTTTATTATTTATATAAAAAATATGTTTAAATGAAAATGTAGTTTTACAAAACAAAACAACAAAAAATATATAATATCTTGGAAGGTTTGGGTAACTCGAAGTTACAAAAAGTTTAGTTGCACTACGAAAACTAAAAAGGGAGAAAAGAGAAAGAAATAAGATATAAATATAAATTGAAGCGAAGTCTGAAAGCGCCTTCAGATCTACTCAGAATAAATATACAACTATCTACTATACGCAGCCACGTATTATTATAAAAAAATTAATCACCTACTTTATTTAAATACTAAGACGGAGGATTGAAAAAGCGCGCTTTTTCGTCGTATGTCCCACGAGAAAAGCTCCATATAAATATCAATAGAAATGGAAAAAATAATCGAAAAAATACGGCATAGTGATTGATTAGAATATAAACGTATTAAATGAAAATTAATTGTTGTAGAAATACAACTGTTAACTGCGCGCAGTCTCGTATGAAAGGAAAATTAAATCTTAAATTAGAATTAGAAGCACTAGCCTACAAATTTTGTTAATTATGTTGGGACAAATATGCAAAGTTTTAACGTTACGCTACGGTCGAATCGCAACCGGAACCGACACTTTGGAAAAGCTTTTCCATACTGGACATGAGTGATCTGTATCGAAGGAAATTGCACTTGTTGTCTCTAGGTCCGCGAATCCCAAAAGAAAGCGATGCATTCACGTACAGAGCAGACCGGCTGCTCGCGAGGAGTGGGGCGCAGTTTTATACCTTAACGGCGATTGACATTTGAATACGATAGCCATGCCGAAGAAGAGATATGTGATCGTTAGAAAAATTAGCATAGGAAAGGAAAATATTACGCGAGCCGTACGAATTTTCGGTTGATCGGAATCCAACGTCGATGTGGCAACAACAACTCCTGAAAATTAAATAAAAATTGGATTAAATCAAATTTTATCGCGTGATTCAGGATTCCCTTACCATTAACGGTCTTCCATTCGCATCGCTCACCTTCATAACCATCGGCACATTCACACGAGGGAAAGGTGTGATTTCCAATAGGATAGCTAAAGCATCGACCTCCGTTCAAGCAAAACTCTGTGAGAATTTGGCCAGTACATGGTATGGACAGTACATCTCTCATGATGTTATAATAAAGGTCAAAGATGCCATACGCAGGTTTTTCCCTTATATTTTCTTTTGTTGTTGGTAACACTGATGTATCTGATGATCCTTTTGTTGGCTGGACGGCATCGTCTTTGCTTATCGGCGGTGGTCGGTCAAGATGAGCTGACGTTTCTTTACCCAAGCCATCGTTAGCAGACTGTTCGTCTCCAGAGGGCGATTCATCGTCATCGCTGTTAACATTTGTGTGATTTTTGTTGAATATATTCTCGGACGATAGGGCAGTGCCGCTGTGAACGTGTTGCTCATATTTCTCGTTGACTTGTTGATGATGGTCATTACCTTGTTGTTGCTGTTGTTGATATTGTTGCATTTTGTGTTGTTGTATTATATTAAAGGTCTGTTCCCTGAGGAATAAAATTCGGCTAGAACAACAATCTGAAATAGTTGGTAAAACAATACAAAGATTTGTTAATAAACGGCAACATGTATAGAGAAAACAATTTTTAATGTTTAACGGGCGCCCTACAAGAATGCACGATTCTCAAAGACATCCATCTTTCGGCATAAAAACCCCACTGCAATTTTTATCTTTTTGGATGAAGAAATTTGAGAACACTTTACAAAACAAAAAAAATGTAATTTTGTTTTATGCGAAAACCGCAATTATTCGGAATTATAATTTATCTGCCTATATGCAAACGAAACATTCAAACATGTTAATCATTGCGTCCCTCCCTAGTTGTATTGCCACACAAAATAATCTCTCTTTAACGAATTTTCCCTATAAAGTAATAATTCGTCAACCCCAAGTGCATTTTATATCTGAAATGTCTACATTAAAGAGATATGTAGATAATGTCGGTATTTATATTGGGAATAAATCACATTTCTTTCTGCTCTTAGACTTTTAAAAATTCGAAATATTCAAATTCAGATTCAAATTCAATCTCAGATTTTGGCCACTTTTAAGATATTATATTAAATATTATCCATTCATAATCCGAACATGTAGGCCTTGTAATTGTGACCTGCAGAGTGACTACAATAGACAGACGTTCGGTCTATTTCGTGGAAAATTTTGGGAAAAGAAACTTATAACAAACACCCTGTTTACATAGTGATTGCAGGGAGGGTATAAATACTAGGGCGGCCCAAAAAACAACAATTTTTTTTTTGAAGCGCCTGCACCCTAGTTTTTTCCATAAAATTGGTCGTGGCACGGGTTATCGTTATCCGATCATCGTAAATTTTTGTAGTAATCGTGTTTTAGCCACAACAATGAACTGGTCAAGTTGTTTCATCGATTGGACTATAAATAGGTAAACAATAAATATGTTAACAAAGATCGCTGGCACGGGTTAACGTTAACCGATCGCTATAAAATTCATATATAAAGTTTTTGGATCAAATAGAAAAAATGTAGGGGATAAGCGCTTCAAACAACAAATTTAACGTTTTTGGGACGCCCTAATAAATACATAAAGTGGCTGTCATATGGCAACACTTGTCTCTGTTAGATTTTCCATTCTTCTTTTGGTACCGATTGTTCTAGCCCCCCTTCACCCACACTCAGTGACATTTCTTCACATCCTTTTGGCATTTCATTCACCTGTAACTGCGACAATTGTTGACAGCATGAAAATTATCCGCAGCAAATTGTTTGGAATTTGCATTCTTCTTGAATTGGGAGGTAGACAATAGCACGCCACTATCAGCGTTCCAGGTCCGCCGTAGTAGAGGTATTGCAATGACACTTAAATAAAATAATTTCGACACGTGTAGTCACACAGTCGTCATACTAGGTGTAGCAAATTCATAGGACAACAGAATAACATAGATGGAATAATTCAATACGCGGTGAGGGCTGAGGAAGGAGTTCAGTTCTTTTCATTCAGTTCATCAATTAATGTCGCACATCTTTGTCAAGTGTATTTCTCGCCCGTTCTTCTTGGCTCCAAATCAACAAAATATTCGGTTGTGTTGCCTTCTAACAACACATTTTATTATTCGGATATAAAATTGACTATTTACACACGGACGACGACCCACGACAGAAGCAGAAGAATATTTCTATATTGCCTTCAAAAATAGACAGACGCGTAAACGAATTTTCACCGTTTCTGCTTTTAGAACTTTATCAATGATCGAACGATATGAGACTGCGGTGACACTTTGCAGTTGCCAAATGTAGAGCAGGCGCCAAATATGATGAACACAGAATGAGAGAAGAAGAAGAGTGAGAAGAACAAATGCTAATGCCCCAAAGAAATAAAAGCAAAAAAGGTGGGTGGGGGAGGCGAGGTGACCAACCGTTAACATGTGTATTTGAGACAAAACTGTCCTAAAAAAAATTTTGAAAATGCATTATCTCGCCATTCATTAAATGTCAAATGAAATTTGTTTTCTTGCAATGGGTACCTTTACAGTATTTATTGAAATGGATACACTGTTAAAAATTACGGAAATTATATTGGGTGGAAATATATTGAAATGTCGAAAACGTCTAATTGAGACCTCTAATTCATTTTTTGAGCTAGCGACAAAAAATTAAAACACATAATTCGTTCGCCCGCTAACTCACCAACAAATTTCGTTAATTACCGAAAATGTAAGCATTTTAACTTTACCGATAATTGTCGGTAATTCAAAAATGAGGCTGGATACTTGTTCTATGAAAATATATGTTCGGTTCAAGAACCTGCAAGAATCTAATATTTTTGAATTTTTCGACATATTTATAT
Source organism: Musca autumnalis (assembly GCF_047663935.1). Taxonomy (NCBI): domain Eukaryota; kingdom Metazoa; phylum Arthropoda; class Insecta; order Diptera; family Muscidae; genus Musca; species Musca autumnalis. The sequence continues at coordinate 580,208 of NW_027411755.1, read as the reverse complement.
GGTAAATTCATCTGGTACAGACCAATAATATATATTTTTACTATAGCAAGAAGTGTTATAAACGGCTGATTAACCAATTAAAGCCAGAATCCTTTAGGAGATTTTCAGAATTGTGTAGCCATTTTCGGACGTATGAACTTGCCCACAAAATATGGATTTTACCATTGATCACAAGTGTTGCGGAGGAGGTACCTGAAGAAATGGACCGGACCGACATAGTTCATTTTGGAAGTAGATCTTATTTTGAGAGTCATTCCATTTAAAAGATGTTGCGCCCACCGGTAGTTTCAGTTCGTCACAGTATAATTTTCAGTTTTTTCATGAAACATGGTCGTGCGTGGAGCGAAAGAGTCAAATTTTTTGACAAAATATCACGAAGACCAAATTTTGGACCGGATCGGTTGATCTGTTCGAAAATATCGTGTTCTCCAGACAGCCACCCATACGGACGAACATAGCTAAGTCGACTCCAAGTTTTCTGAAACAGATTTCTTCCAAACACACATTTTGACTAAAGGCTGAGAGTATACAAAAATGTAGATTGGGAAAAATTGTGTTTATGGATTTGTGCTAAAAGAATGTATACATGTATAGCACTTGGATTGGGTACCAGCATTTTATTTTATAAGAACTAAAGACTGGTTGCCAGAGTTTTCATAGTTCCTGATCAATTTATGAGAAGATCCACGATAGGAAACCATAATTTCTATAAGCGAAGTCCGACGATTGGACGCCAAAATTAGTTTATTGACAGATGCACGATTGGGCGACAGAATATGTCATTAACATACCCGCGATTGGGTGCTAGAATTTCATCATGGATAGACTCACTATTGCTCAGCATTAGTCCTCTATCAAGAAAACCACTATCAGCCTTCAGATACTCTTTGTGATCAGATCTACGATTGGACACCAAAATATCTCCAATCTGCAAATAACTGCAATTGGTTTCTTTATGACAATAACAACGATTGGACACCCGAATTTTCGACCATTCTGACACCGCAACGTGATAAAATACAAAAAAAGAAGACTCGCGTCTCGGTGTTTTTCCTTTATTTATATGACTCCTAAATTCTACCTGTAAGTATAAAAAATACTAGTGGATAACGCCATGACATCCAAACGTTCCCTCTGCAGTTCTCTGTTAATCCCATTTCCTTCCATAAATTTCACAATAACATTGGAGTGGAAAATTGAAGCCGTGAATTTGAACTTTTGTGAAGAAGGAAACAAAGGAGAGGTCCTCAACATTCCATGTAAACTAATGAAATGCTGGTTACGTCCCTGTGTCATTACATTATTTTTTACGTTGGTTGAATGTTTTTTATATAGGCCAATCGTGTGTCTGGCTGAAGCGCACGATAACTCACGAAGGCAGTGACTAATTTGCTCCATACCTTGCATATCGAAATATTTTTACATGACATAGATTAGGTTCCAATATGGACTATATTGGTCCACTCCTACACAATATTTCGGCAAGTCCAAAATTCCTGAGAAGTGACCTGAAAGCTTTAAAAAAACCCTACGGCCACCATATGCAGTGGCTGGTGCGTACGACAACTTTCGAACTAAGTTATGGGTTGTTCTAAACTTTGTACATAGTAATATTTCTACAAATCCTACATATAGTTCGAAGATGGTACTGATCGGTCTACCCCTTCCGGTGCCTCCCCCACTAAATTTCAAATATTTTCACTAACATGGTACGCGCTATGTCTCATAAAAGTAGCAACCGATTAAGTTCAAACTTTGGATTTTGTAATATTTTGTCCAAATTTAGTTTAAATGTTACCGAAGTTTCTCCTTGCCGACCTGTTTGCAGTTGGCAAGTCCACGCTTCCTGATATAATGATTCAAAAGCTCTAAATGCTACTCATATAACGGGTATTGCACCCACCCGTTATATGAGTAACACTTTTCTTTCAAAAGGAATGGCTTCTAAAATAAGACGTATTTCTAATGTGGACCATGTCAGTCCATTAATTCAGATACTTCCTCCGCAACACTTTTGAGCTTTAATAAAAATCAATTTTTTGTCGAACTTGCCGACGTCAAAGAGGGCCACAAAATTCTGCAACATACACACATATGTGTATTATTTGGGAAAAAGAGTTGCATGGCCTGTTTCACTAAGACGATTAGAATACAAATTCGTTCGACATACTACCAAACTTTTGTTTTTTGAAAAATATTTGATTTATTGTGTTTTCAATCAAGTAATTTATTTTCTACAGCAATACGAGTTTGGCAGCAATTCGAACGAATTTGAATTCGAATCGTCTTAGAGAAACAGGCCATAAATTCACACAGGCTGAGGGTATATCTCTGTCGGCTTTGAAGACTGATACTTTTTTACTAGTTTATATATCGTAAACGATTTTCAACATAAATGGAAATAAATATATGTAATTAGAAATAATTTTTATAATATTTATATTGATATATATGGGCCATTTCAATTCGGGACGAAATTTAAGATTATGTTATGTTACATTATCGTGTCATATTATTCATATGCGTATCAGAGGTCCGCAAAATGCATATAAAAGGCACACTCTATTGCCTTTTCCCAAAAGCGAATAGTGCAGTGCCTTGCATATAAAAATATGAATGTGCAAAAAGCAGATTCACCCCAAAAAATGATTCACTGCTTTAGTGCATGCTTGCTTGCTTTTACATTTGTATTCACACGATTCGCAAATGCAGTATGCACAATACGGCATACCACCACACAGTATCGTACCATCTTCTGTTTGAATAAATGAATACATTTGCCAAATTTCGCTTTTTCTTTGAGTTTCTTTAATAATAGGATAAACTAAACTAGTAATTGTTTTTATTGTCTCAACATTAATTTTTTTATGTTTATTAACATGTAAATTGACCAGAAATATCTACTGCTTTTAGTAATGCAACGTGCTTTTTCGAAGGCAGCGTGCAAAAAAAAGCCAACGAGCTCTTGTAGTGTGTGCAATTGGCTCACACTCATGAAAGTAAAGGCAAAGCAAGCAATAGCATTAAACAGAGATGGCAATAGCAAGCAATGAATAAAGCACGAAATCGCGAGTATGCATTAAAAGCGAGTGGCATTTTGCGGACCTCTGATGCGTATATCATTAACGATTTTCCACATTTGTACATTCTATTGAAGAGTAGACTTCCTCTTTTCAAAAATCTCGAAGTTGACATCACCAATAATTGCTCTCTCTGTATTCAAATAGAAAAACTTGCTCTTCTTAAAAAAGAGCAAAAGAAAAATTGCCGGTAATTACTGGTAAGAGTTGCCGATATAGTTAATTTATATTTATGTAAATAGATAGTGGTTATGTTTTTTGTGTGTTCTGTAAAAACTATTATCCTGAAGAGTGTTTTGCAAGTGTTTTGTCTCTTGGTTGCAGCATCCAGTAAATGAAGTCGTTGTTGTTTTTACACCTCCAAGCCATTAACAAAATGTGAACTACAAACATGAATTCAGTATTGGATTTGTTTGTCGGATTATCTGTGGTGTATACAATGTAATAAGGAAATTTGTATGCAATTTCGCACGAGAAGATTGCCAAATTAATCTTTATCCACTTGACGTACAAAAATATGCACATGAATAGGTTTCTACATCTGATGGTGGTCCCTGGAAAGTAATAATTTTGGATTGCTCTTCCCTTGCCTCGAATTGTCAATTACAAACTGTTTAACGTTTATTGCCTTTTCATCCATATATTGGACATACTGCACATACATACTAATGTACAAATATACCCTACATTAGTAGGTGACCAGAGACAATTGCTAATACATCTGCACAGTTTTATTTAATACACAAAATGTACTTACAATCACACCAAGCCCAAATGAGACAAAATTCTAAAAAAAAGATAACAGTGTAAATTTCCCTAAGTTTGGCTGTTTTTACATGTGAACTCAGATAAATAAAAATTACTGTAACAAAATATGAAAACAATCTTAAAAATGCTTCAACGATATTGCCAGTAATATTTGTGTAAAATGTTATTACGCTAAGTTCGTTTGTTATATCGGAATTTGACTTTTTGCCAATGAGGGGGTTTCCACCATGTAGGTACTTAAGAGAAAAAATAGTAGAAAATTCAACATAATGATGTCAATAATTATATTGACAAAATGTTCGACAACATTTCTGTTGCATTGGTAGAGAATAGTCGAAAGAAAATGAGATTATTGAAAAAGGACAAGAAAATGTAAAGTTGGATTGGGTGAATCAGCGATCTCATTTAAACCAATACAATATTTTAATTTCTGCCTAGGATTCTCTGATTTCCAGTGCTGCGATGTGCTCGATTTTACTCGCGAGTGGAAGTACTCGAAGACTACGTGTTTTACTCTTTTGTTTTATGTGGCTGCGAATAGTAGCATACTTTTTATTCATTTTTATAAACTGTTGTACATTTTTACTTTACATGTAAAGCAATATATGCGATAGTTAAAAAAATTAACTATCCTAAGCATGTCATCTTCGCTAACTCAGGCTAACTGGTGGAATGACATCTTCAACAATTGTTTGGCATGGCATCTATACCAATCCTTTGGCATGTCATCTTAACCGATTCCCTAGAATAGCATTTAGCATGTCATTTTCACCAACCCTTTGGCATGAAATTTTCACGTCTTGTTCGGAAAATGGAAAATATGATTTTCATGATTTTTTTTTAATTCATAGGAATTTGTGAAATAACTATAATTTATCATCAAAAAGTTTACATCCATAATTGCAGTTTTTTGTTGTTGTAACAGTAGTTTATATGTTTGTATGTCAGTTGTAAGAATGTGGCTATTTCGATGGTTTGTAACCACAAAGCTACGTACTCAAGTTTGTTAGGGCAGTTGAAAAGGTGCAGTGTGTCGTGCGGGCCTGTGCCGCATGATAGGCAGATGTTTTACACGGTGTCATTAATCCTTGCCCTATAGGAATTTACGAAGCAGCGCAGTTGTTGTGCTGCTTGCGGATCCCATGCTATTGATCGGCAACTGGACAGTTATTTCTGATGCTGGCGAGGACTAAAACCCCTAACGGTCTTTGCTACGGGCGACAAAAGCGAAATCGGTCTGTACAATTCACATTTGCTGGCATCCTTGCCAGGCTTCAGTGGCTGGGAAATTTGACAGACTTCGGGAACGATGTGGGTGGCTAGCGACATGTTGAGAATTTTAGTGAGATACTCGACTTCCGGTCGTCCAGCTGTTTCAGTTTTAGCACCGCCTCTGCTCGCAACAGAGTTTACAGACGTGACCAAAAAGAGAACAGCCCGAAATGTGAATGTATTCAAACTATTGGCAACTTATGACTGTGTGTTAGTATGTTTTTATGCACGCACGCTACAAAACAAAAACAAATCAAAACATTATCTCTTTTTCGTGCGCTCTTTCTATGCATTCGGGTCGTATGTGTGTAAATTGCCGAAAAACTTCGGCACCGCTGTGTCAAAGAAGAACACATTTGGTTTACATCCTCCACAATTGATTTTGATTCATCACCAGTGCAGATTTCGACATGGACTCCAACTGCAAATTACTATTTCGTGAATTTTATTTTACAACACTTGGAAATGTATGCTCTTTTGTTTTGTTGGGATCTATAAATCGATTTGGTTATACGGTTCTGTAGAGCAAGATTCTCTAGACCAGCTAAGGAATCTTTTATAATACCAAAGAGTGCAGTCCGATAAATAAATCTTATATAGTATTTAGATAAATAAAAGAAAATATACATGTGTATAAATAAAAGCACAAAATTCATTTCTATTGGATCGATGGAATGGTGGGTTCAAATGCTGATCAAAAGATCGGATCTATCACGACTTCCTTTGAATGGGTTCAAATGCTGATTAAAAGATCGGATCTTTCACGACTTCATTTGAACCAATACAAAAGATCCAGTGAAATCATGGCATCTCATGGAACCACTTCCATAAAATTTTGCTGGGACGTTGTTAAAAAGTGTAGTTTGATTGAAAAGTTAAATTAATAATTGATTTCGGTTTTGCTTACAAATATGTATAAAGTTTGCTAACATTTCATTTATGACATTTCCATTCAATGTTTGTATCAAATCTTCTTCACTAAGCATAACCATTTTGAAAAACATAATTCTTAACCAGAGCTGAGCAGAATCGAGAGAGAGGAAAATTGAATGGAGAATTAATATTTAATTTTTCTTGATGTTTCACTACTTATTTCAGAATTTTTTATTCATTAATGTTGTCTAAAATCGTATACAATGCAAATTATTAAAAAATATAAATACAAAATTGCATAAACTTTTAATTGTTTATGGTTCACATAAAACTATGAGTACGTTTTCACAATTTGTCTGTGTGCTAGCACACAGGCTTGCTCACCCCTGTTCTAAACTTATTCAGTGACGCGTAACGCCCCAAAAAGTGTTGAAGCTTTCAATTTCCATCGTGTTGCATATTTGTTTGTTTGCTTCATATTTGTTTAAGTTAAGTTTTAGCATATCGCCTCTGGCTTTAAATATCCACATTTTTTCAGATGTTGTTAAATTAGATGATATATACCATTGGCCTATAGTCGGATTCAATTTCGAATATATGTAAACGAATTGTTTGAGTGGCTCTACTTATGTAATTGTCTTCGTATTCTGTTTTTATCGCTTCCATGATACAGTTGCAAGCCACATCTTCAAAATGTTGATCCCCCAATTTGTGTTTCATATTGTTGTATGGATCTGCATACTGCCGAGAAGAGTTTAAATTTTGATGCGATAGTTGTATTGAGTTTATTAAGAAACGTGGAAGTAATGTTAGATTTTGACAAATTGTTTCTATGTTGAATGTGTTTTTAAACGCTAGTAACGGTATGTTTAATGTATACGCAAATGATATACCTCGATAATTACGCGCATGGGTTATGTAGACTTTCTTGAATATCGAATATATTATCGCGAGTACTCCTTATTAAAAAATAAAAGTGGGAGTCAAAATGTTCGAAATAGAGTAATATTTTACACTAAGTGTGAAATCGATTGGATATAATGTATGTATATTTGTCATTTAACGGTTTCAATCTCTATTATTCAGGAAAGTTATTATAAATGTAAAAAGTTATGACTATATCAAGGGCTTTGACATATTAATTTAAGATTTTTCATAAAGTGGAGTTAGTTGATGTGTGCACTGAGCGACTCATATACATACATATCGTCACCTGAAATGCCCAAAGACGTAACCCTCAAAGGGTTACGTTGAGGGTTACGTCTTTGGGCATTTCAGGTGACGATATATGTATATCAAAATGTGGACTAGTAACAAGCCATGTAATTATACTTTGTGGTGTTTAAAATAATTGCTTCGAGGAGTTATCCAAAAAGCTATCCAAATTCGAATTATGGCACCGCAAAACTCTTGACAACCATAAAGAAATATTGAATTATGCGCGATATTTTTAATAAAAATTGTCTACTAAATCACTTGGAACTTTTTTGTATTATTGATGTAGGTACTTACTATTCAAAAATAATAACTTGAATATACTTCCTTTTGTGATTCCAAGCCTATGAAAATTTTTGTCAAATTAATTTATTTAGATGCTTGTCCAGTTTTGGCTTGTATTAAGTGTCTGTATGTATGAATAAATTTGTATAAAGGCTCGCACAAAGAACTATACAAAATACACTCGGCAACAAGCATCAAACCAACGCAAACTATGTTCGATTCGATGATGGTTTGTTTAGCAGCAAAGTTAGCCATAAAGGAACCAACCTCCACTATGTGACTATGTGCGAATGTACATACGTACCAAGGCACTTTGGGAGGGGGTGTCTGTATAAAAGTTCAAACTGTGGTGATTTGTGTAAAGCACAGAGAAGAAATAAAATCATTGTCCATGGTTGCCATGCTCGCTCTAATTATGGATAAACGTCCAAAACGGATAGAATTTTTCTCGAACAACTGCAAAATATCCAACAAAAATCATCCAAAGTGGCAAAATGCAAATTAAGACATGTCTGTTTATACCGTTTGATAGGGTAAGTGCACCAATAGTCGGCACTTAAAGGATTTGCCTTCAACTTCAATCATTCATCATTCGGAGTAAATTTGTCCAATTGCTATGAACTAAAGCTTAATTGCTTCGAAATTTTGTTTCCTTTTCGATGAAATAAAATTTTTTTGTATTATTTCTTATACAAGTTGATAAAAAATGCGAATTTAGTGAAATAGTGCTTTTTTGCTAGTAGTCGCCACCATTTCCCAACAGTCGGCATGCCATGTTCCAGTAGTCGGCGTATAGTATTTTAGTAAAGAAATGTTATAAGTTGATCGTTTCCTTTATTTTAAACAACATCAAACGTACTTTTACACAAATCTAAACTCAATGAAATTTTACACAAAGCTAGATGACAATATTATTGAAGCCTTTTTTTAAATCATTTTCATATTTTGTTACATTAATTTTGAGTTATTTGAGTTCAAATAACAACGTCGGCGTCGTACTGGTACATGCCGGACTTAGGAGCACTTACACTACTACGAATTCCAAAATTACAGCTACTTCCATTGGAAATGGAGATTCAAAATACCCGTATTACTAAATTTGAGAAGTACCGTGGATTCTTATGGTCACTTCGAATAAAAAATTTTCAGACATATTCGGACTCAACAGCCACAGATCAACTGAGGATTTTACCTCATTTAAGAATATATGTATAATCCAAATCACATAAAAAACGTCAAAATGTTTATTTTTAGGCTAGTAAATGAACAGTTAAACATTTTTTACAACAACAACAACATTTTATTATTATTTGAAGAAATGGCTTTTGAAAACAACTTCAAACCAAAAGATCATTGGTATCCTAAAAATCACATCTTGGGTAAAATTGATATAGGAGCACATCTCGTCAGGATCCGACAGATAAGAGAACTGTGTTTTACTTTCAAATGTATTCTATTTTATTTTCAATGTAATGCTCTTTTAGGAATTACTTTAAAAAAGGAAATTTTTAAGAATGTATATGACTTGTTTTTCTGACGTTACTTTTAAAGACTAAATGTACCAAAATTTGTCTCTGGTTTGGTTGGTGGTGTGTGGTGGTTGTTAGTTTAATAATAACAAAAACAACTCGTCAAAATTGTTTTTTTTTCAATCTCTCAGTAAAAATAGTATCTTTTTGCTTTATGAAAGGCGTTCATGAAATACAGAAATTTGAACTTTGGCAAGACTTAATGAATACTATTCCTGAAACGCAGTAATTATTTTTTTCTGGGTACCCCAAGGAATGGACCGATGGGGCCAACTTTTTAACATGAACTAAGTTTGGACAAAATATTTCGAGATCCAAAGTTTGGACCAAAACGGTTAGTCCGTTTATGAGATGTTGCGATTACCATTTTAGCGAATATTTTCGAACTTTTGTGAGGAAGTTACCTTAAGGAGTGGACTTATAAGCACCGTCTTCGAATTTCATCTAATATTCGAAGAAATATTACCATATGCAAAGTGTGGACCAACGCAGTATTCGTTTCGGGAGGTTTTGGGTCATTTTCTCAAGAAGCATGGACTTGTCACTGAAAAAACTTGTAACATCGTAATAGAGGCCTTGGGTGCAACCTGTTGTAAGAACAAGTAAGAAAAGCGTTAAGTTCGGTCGGGCCGAACTTTTTATACCAACCACCACAAATATCAGTCATTTCGGTGGATTAATGTGGCCACAACCTTCAAAATACCGAAATTCGGAAGGTACCGTTCTATGGCGGCTATATGATGGCGTGGACCTATACCTACAAATTTCTGGGGGAAAGTTTTATACGCCTAAAGAAGACTAAATACCAAATTTCAGCCATCTCAGTGTGATAATGAGGCTAAAAGGTTCAAAATATCGAAAATCGGGATTATGGGGGCTATATCAACACGTGGACCTATATAAACATTTTATGGTAGAAATGTTTCTTAGCCTCTGGAAACACAAAATACAAAGTTACAACCGATTCTTTGGTCAAATGGGTCTAATACATTCAAAATATATTAAAATGACGCGTACTTTATAAGGGGCCTTATGTGGGGGCTATACCAAAACGTGGACCTATATAACCCAACTTTGGTAGGAATGTTTTCTGGCCTCCGAAGACACAAAATACCAAATTACAACCAATTCTGTGGTCAAATGGGTCTAATACATTCAAAATATATTAAAATGACGCGTACTTTATATGGGGCCTTATATGGGGGCTATACCAAAACGTGCACCTATATAACCCAACTTTGGTAGGAATATTTTTTGGCATCTGGAGACACAAAGTACCAAATTACAACCAATTCGGTGGTAAAATGGGCCAAATATCTTAAAAATTCCTTAAAACGACGACGCGTCACGCGTCATTTTGTATGGGGGCTATACGAAAGCGTGGACCTACATAGCCCGCTTTCAATACCAAAAGTCCTACGTAAATATAACATATTTTCCTAAAATTTCATCAACCTACGTCAATCCGTTCGGACGCTAGAGTGATTTCCACAGACGGACAGACGGACATGGCTATATCGATGTAGAATTGCACGCTGATCAAGAATATATATAGTTTGTGGGGTCTACAATGATTATTTCGAGTAGTTACAAACGTAGTGACAAACTTAATATACCCCCATCCTATGGTGGAGGGTATAAAAATCAAAACGATTCGAGAGGAGGTCCTAACCTGCACTTTTCCGAAATTTCGGCGAAAAGTTTTGAACTCTTAGGGGGAGGTACCCAAAGGGTTGGACCGATAAGGCCCATCATAGAACTTGATTTAACTTTTGGCAAAATATTGTGATTGCCAAATTTTGGATCGAATCGGTTTATCCGTTCGAGTGTTACCGTGCGCTCTATCCACAACACATAGTGCCATAGCGGGTTTCTACAGCTTTCAGGTCATTTTCTCAAGAAGCATGGACTTGCCCCTGAAAAAACTTGCACCGTCGTAATGGGGACAGCGAATAAAAGTTGTTACAACAAAAGGATTCGAGAGGAGGCATTTTCCGAAATGTTGTGTGGAAGGTACCCGAAGGAGTGGACCGATCTCGTAGAAAATTTTACGATGCCCAAAGTTATGACCAATTCGACTACTCCCTTCGAGATTATCGTTCGCACAATTTTAGAGAACAATTTTGAACTTTTGTGGGGGAGGTACCCGAAGGAGTGGACCGATAAGGTCCATCTTAGAACTTAAACTATGTTTGGACAAAATAGTACGAATGCCCGATCGGTTGCTTTCTTCGGGCAGAGGGACTGACATGGCGGTCGTGTCTATAGCATTCATTCACTTGCATGGTGATACAAAATGAGGAGAGTACAATAACAGGAGGAGGATACGTGGGAGAGAGATGCGAATACAAATAAAACGTTTGTTCACATAGCCAATCCTCTTCAAACGTCAACCTCACCCACTGTCCACCTGAGACTTGGTGTCCTCTGTCCATGCAAACGAGGCTCTGGCGACCGATCATGGGCGGTATAACTCTAAATGCAGCATGGAAGAAATACCTGCAGCACACTACATTGGAGTTCTTTTTAGACTCCTTGCTCGATTGTGATGGGATCAAGCAATAGGGATGGCAGCGGAGGATACAATGGTATGGTATGGCCAACGGTGGCGCCCATAGGTCTTCAGAAGATCTACTATCAACAAACCCTTACCTAGAGGGTAGCTGGCAGCCCCAGCACTAGGTGCGGATGCGATGCCCCAATCAGCCACTCATCTTTAAACAAATCGATTACAGAAACATCAACAAGCAATACAAGAACTGATAACCCTTCGATGACGACCTATGGATTTAAAACCCGGTTTATGATTGGAACATGGAATGTAAGAACACTCTCTGAAACATCGAGACTCAACCAAGTCCAGAACGAAATGTCTAATTATCGTATAGACGTCCTTGGACTAAGCGAAGTTCGTAGGCTGAAATCTGGAACAATGCAACTCAAAACTTTATTTTCTCCGGGAATACCTCTAACAGAGTAAATGGAGTTGGTATACTCTTATCACCAAAAGCCAACAAAGCCCTCCTAGGATATAATGCCATATCCGAGCGAATCATCATGGCAAGGCTCAACTCAAAATTTCGCAACATATCTATCGTACAGTGCTACGTCCCAACGGAACCCGATGATGATGATTCAAAAGATTTATTCTACTCTCAGCTTGACTCGGCTATAAGCTCTCTGCCAAGCTTATTATCGGTGATATTAATGCCAAAGTGGGTTGTAATAACAGCAATTTAAGCACAGTTATGGACACACAAGGCCTTGGGAACGTAAGAAACGATAACGGCGATAGACTTGTCGATTTCTGTACCAGAAATCGTCTATTTATTGGCGGCTCCAAGTTCGCCCATAAAACATCCATAAATACACATGGGAATCACCAGATGGCCAAACGCGAAATCAAATCGACCACATCCTCATTAGTAAACTCTTTCTGGGCTCACTGATGGATGTCAAAACGAGACACGGAGCGGATATCGACAGTGACCACATTCAGCTAGTTGCTACTGTACATTTAAGACCGGCCGTTATAAATCGCCAACATCAAAAGCCGAACAAATTAAACCTCCTGCGACTGCAATCCGCAGAAACGGCACACATATATAAGGTAGGCCTAACAGAAAAACTCCGTGGAAACAACATGATAAACACATGGGACGATATAGCAACAACGTGCAGAGAAGTAGCAACGTCCTTCATTGGAACTGCGCAGCAACCTCAAAAACCATGGATCAGTAACGAAACTCTCGATGCAATAAAACATCGCAAGCGATTACGCAAAACAGCGAAAACAAATGAAGCCAAAGTACTAGCCAAATCGAACTATCGCGTTGTTGCAAATATTGTTAAGCGTTTGGCCCGTAGAGACAAACGTCTATATTTCAACAAGCTGGCTGAACAAGCAGAACAGGCCGCTGGCGTCAATTCTTCAGCACCGAGGAGCCAGAAGCTAATGTGTCTCAACCATATACTTCAACTCTCCGCCGCAACCCAAGAAGAGACGTAAATACAGATCCTCCTACGTACGAAGAGGTGATTACAACTTAAAAATGGCAAGGCAACTGTTCCGGACAACATACCCTCGGAACTACTTCGGTATGGGGCAGAATCCATCGCGCAAGCTATTACCCCAATTATTAGAGACGTGTGGGAGACAAATGTCTTTCCCAAAGAATGGTACTATAGTAACTATCCCAAAAAAGGAGATCTCACCGAGTGCAAACATTGGCGAGGAATTACATTAATGTAATGGCTCAACTTCTGCTTCAGCGTATATCTCCTGTGCTCGATTCGATTTTACGGCAGGAACAGGCGGGTTTTCGCCCTGGTCGATCGTGTGCAGATCATATCAACTCCCTACGGATAATTATCGAACAGTCCGCTGAATTTACGAGATGCCATGTGGAGCGCCATTATAAACAAAGGCATCCCTCTTATAATTGTAACCCTGAGTAAGAAATGCTTTCCGTTCGCTCAACAGAGTTTGGAATTACATTAATGTAATGGCTCAACTTCTGCTTCAGCGTATATTTCCTGTGCTCGATTCGATTTTACGGCAGGAACAGGCGGGTTTTCGCCCTGGTCGACCGTGTGCAGATCATATCAACTCCCTACGGATAATTATCGAACAGTCCGCTGAATTTACGAGATGCCATGTGGAGCGCCATTATAAACAAAGGCATCCCTCTTATAATTGTAACCCTGAGCAAGAAATGCTTTCCGTTCGCTCAACAGAGTTTGGAATTACATTAATGTAATGGCTCAACTTCTGCTTCAGCGTATATTTCCTGTGCTCGATTCGATTTTACGGCAGGAACAGGCGGGTTTTCGCCCTGGTCGACCGTGTGCAGATCATATCAACTCCCTACGGATAATTATCGAACAGTCCGCTGAATTTACGAGATGCCATGTGGAGCGCCATTATAAACAAAGGCATCCCTCTTATAATTGTAACCCTGAGCAAGAAATGCTTTCCGTTCGCTCAACAGAGTTTGGAATTACATTAATGTAATGGCTCAACTTCTGCTTCAGCGTATATTTCCTGTGCTCGATTCGATTTTACGGCAGGAACAGGCGGGTTTTCGCCCTGGTCGACCGTGTGCAGATCATATCAACTCCCTACGGATAATTATCGAACAGTCCGCTGAATTTACGAGATGCCATGTGGAGCGCCATTATAAACAAAGGCATCCCTCTTATAATTGTAACCCTGAGCAAGAAATGCTTTCCGTTCGCTCAACAGAGTTTGGAATTACATTAATGTAATGGCTCAACTTCTGCTTCAGCGTATATTTCCTGTGCTCGATTCGATTTTACGGCAGGAACAGGCGGGTTTTCGCCCTGGTCGACCGTGTGCAGATCATATCAACTCCCTACGGATAATTATCGAACAGTCCGCTGAATTTACGAGATGCCATGTGGAGCGCCATTATAAACAAAGGCATCCCTCTTATAATTGTAACCCTGAGCAAGAAATGCTTTCCGTTCGCTCAACAGAGTTTGGAATTACATTAATGTAATGGCTCAACTTCTGCTTCAGCGTATATTTCCTGTGCTCGATTCGATTTTACGGCAGGAACAGGCGGGTTTTCGCCCTGGTCGACCGTGTGCAGATCATATCAACTCCCTACGGATAATTATCGAACAGTCCGCTGAATTTACGAGATGCCATGTGGAGCGCCATTATAAACAAAGGCATCCCTCTTATAATTGTAACCCTGAGCAAGAAATGCTTTCCGTTCGCTCAACAGAGTCTGGAGATGTAACGCCATATCAACCTTAACAAAAACCAGGATATTTAACAGCAGCGTAAAATCTATTCTACTGTACGGCTGTACGACTTGGAGTTTCACGCAAGCGACGACTCGGAAACTTCACGTGTTTATCAACCGCTGCCTATTGCGTTTTTGGACGACCCTCACGAATTTCGTTATTTGGCGAGTGTCGGACACGATTGAATTCATTTAACCAGTTTCTCGTAGTGCTATAGGATGGTCCTTTATCGCTGCACTCTTGCCGTGATTATCCACGTCGAAAGTTGTGAAAAAATATCGGACGAAAATGTTCACAAGTAAATTCCAATTTTTGCTAAGTGAGTTTTTCAAGTCACTGTAAACATCACATGGTCGTATGTCAAACTGTCCTGAGAGCGCTTAGGCTAAAAACTGTCTAACTTTCCAAAAAAAAAAATCAAATGATGGCTGGCGACATTGCTTGTAGCCTAGGCCAGAAAGATTTCTAGTGCCCCTTGTACTAAGAAAATCCGTAAAAGGCTTTACAATTATAATATCCTATTCTCCCATTGAAAAGTCTAACTCATGGCAACTCTGTCTCTTGGTCACAAGAAACGTGCAACATTTGCGAGAATAATTCGCGCTGTTTTGCCACATTATCGGCAAACATTGTTGTTGTAACATTTAGTGGATGGATGAGAAACGAAATAAGCCGGTTTTGCTATTGTATGAATGTTTGCGGCTTTTGTGAGACCTCTCTGTTCCATCCATCCATTCATCCTCTGAGTAAAATCTCCACTGCACTGCTCAGTGTTCGTTCAAACATCGTTGCGTACGGTTGTCGGTTGTGGTGTCGCGTGAGTGTGCTTCTCTTCCCCCTGCAAAGCCCCATTTACTTAATCGCAAGAAGGGGAGAACGTCAAAATTCTGCTTTTTGTTTCTGTGTGTGCTTTAGTTCTCCACAAGAAAAGCAAACTTTAGAAAAAGGAAAATCAAACAAATAAAAAGTGTTTGCAAGAAGCAAAAGAAGAATAATGATAAATTAAATTAAAAAAATTTGCAATTTCAACTGAAATTTTTAATTTGCCAGTGTGGTGCTTGCTATTCGCCTAATAAGTGATAAATGCCCCCCTTAGGTCGGTCGTACACACATTGGATTAACGAACGAGTCGAGGTGTTGGGTGTTTGACAACAGCAACAATCAAAAACAACAGCCAGAAACGAAAGGTGAAAAAACAGACAAACAATTAATGCCATGGTAAGAGGCTGGGGACTTGGGTGGGTTATTGCAAACTTTTTAGATGATGCGAGATATTTTTCTTTCTTTTCAAAATACGTATAAAATTCCTCAATCATCATAGACCGTTGGATGGTGAACGTGACCGGTCATATTGTATGATTGGGGAAGGGGGTAGTGGTGGTGGTATATCAAGAGTGGTCTGCTACAAAAGTTATAAAACCCCAACAACAATGCTTTGCGTTACGTCTACTCGATAGAGACAATAAAAGGAGAAGCACAGAGTGTATTCACATAATCCATAACAGTGGTGCTAACTACCTTTTTTCGTAGAAATTGTGTAATTAATTTGGCTTATAAGGAATAGAGTTAAGTCAATCGTTGTTGCGGAGGGACATCGGATGCAAATGCTAAGTCGACGACATTGGAAAACATATTCCGTGTAAAGACGATAAATAAAGTGGGAGACTACAGTCATTGCCTAAAGTGGTCAACGCTATATAGAGAAAACTATGTTTTTACCGAAGATCTATAATCTTCCAAAGTTTGGTTACATTACTTACAAAAGTATGGGATGCACGGGTTTCACAATATTACGAAAATATTGGCTTAACTCTAATTTTGTAAAAACTCTCCGATTTTTTTTGAGTTTTTACATTGGTAGATATGTTGCGCTTATTAAGAAAATTTATTATTTTCTTGGGGGGACATGCCCGGTTTGCCCGGTTATCCCGTTATTTGACTTGAAAGTCCGTGCACGCAACCAGTTTAGACCCGGTTGGGAAACTAATGGAAATATTTTCAAACAATTTTGGCACGATTTTCGACGGTTCAGGAGATATAGCCATTCCATTGTACATTAAAATGCGTTTTTTTCTGCGACTTCTACTATATGTTTGTCAAAGGTTTATGTGGTTGGTTATCTCTAAAAACCGAAGAGTTATCCCAAACTCCTAAATCAACAAAAAAGTTTTTTTGAGTTTATTAAAAACACAAACTAAAACACTTCAAATAATGTTTGATCCTGCTTAGAAATTTAGCACTAGTATTTTTATTTTTTGTGTACTTTTTAAGTTTGGAGTCAAATTTCAAATTTCTGTGAGAACACCTCTAACTCTGTCCAATAAAACGTATGGATTTAAATGTATATCTTATTTTTTTCCCTTATCATACTTTTGTTTTGCAAAACTAAATAAATAATTTCTCAATAACTCTTTCTCTAAGAGCTATTCTGAAGCGATTACATCCAGTCGTGCAGCCCAAAAACCGCATTTTAATGATTTTTTTCCAAGAAAACTATTAGCCTTTTTCAACAGATCTTTTTTCGCCTGAGAAGGCACATCTTGATCTGCATACATTCATATGTTCCCACAACTTATCGGAAGAATAAAGGGAGACTTCTCTCATATTAATGAGTGTACGCTGTGTCCGAACGGCTTGTCGTGCGATACTATTTGTAGAAGATTTGGTCTACATTCGCTAAGTACACCCTACCCTACACCACATTGAGGTAAGGCGTATTATGTCTTTTTGCATTTGTATGTAACATGCAAAAGGAACGAGATAGACCCATAGTCAAAAACATAGAACTGTAAAGACTGAAAAAGATGCATAATGCACAAATGTTTATGAAACAAAGTATATAAACATTTTACCAACATCAGGGGTATGTTAATGATAAAAACCCCATTTAAGCGCAATTCGGCTTACACATATTGTAGGAAAGCAAAAAGTTGGACTCAGGATTGTATTCCATAGCAGTTTCCAGTTCATTGAATATGAACTTGGCCGTTAAAAATGCATGAAATGGTAAACTACTTAACTGAGTGTTATGATATCGTAACAACAGAGCTTAACTCCATCTATTGACAAATATTAACAATTGACTTTTCCCATCTTAGTATATTTAAATCTTTCCCATAGTTCCTTTTATGCCCGTAATTTCTAAGCGTAGTTATCTATGAGTTCATAGATATCTCCCGTGTAAGCAAAATTTCATAATTTCAATCCCTAGGTAACGTTACCGGGTCGAAAACGGCCGTGTTACTTACACCAAGGATTTTGCCTGTTTGATCGTTGGCCATGGATCCATGTTATATACACCAGAGACTGGCTTTGAGTGCGATTGTGTATGATCGAACACTCATAACAAAAAACTAATTCAATTCAATCAGACCGTCGGCTGTAAATTGTTTATTCGAGTCGCTCACACAAACACAAAAAATGTTGTGACCTAACTTGAATTGAATGAAGTTGGATGTTCACGTTCAAGTGGCTCGCTTGATTGCTTTGTTTACGAACTCATATTTGATTGCTACTAACGGGACGATCAGCCACAGCGAATGTTATTATTTTGATTTTTCCTTGTGAAGTGAGTGATTTAATCGCACTCAAACTCAAAATATTTATTCTGATTGAAATCACAACAGACGAAAATAGTATGTGTGTGTGTTAAAAAATGAGTTGTAGTGAATAATTGTATGAATGGTGGATATTTTCGATTTACAATATTTAAAATTTGTATGTAGGAAACAAAAAATTAATAAATTAGTAGAAATTAAATATATATAAAAAACAAAAAATCGTTTATTTCATTTGGATTTGAGACAACAGTGGTTCTTATAAAAGTACAACAAACATTAATTTCAATAAAGTATGTACCTATATGATTTAATAAATTAATTAATTCAAAATTAATTTCTTATGTTTCATATAAGTATATGATACTATATACATACTACAACAAATGCTATTTAAAGTAAATATTTTATAAATTTTATAAAAATATCAGTAAAGTCATTTGATAGGTTCAAATTTCCTAGTAATTTTGCATTTCATGCAATGAGAATTCATAAACAAAAAACTAACTGCTATTTACCGAAATGTTAAAAAAAACACTGAGTTGAGCGAACACGTGAACAATCATTGAGCCAGAGCAAACTCGATTGAAAACGAAAATCAAATTTATGAACGTTTACCAACGAGTCATATGTTCGATCATCCCTTCCCAGCTAACATTTTTTTCCGAATTCTTTGCGAATTCGGTCAGAATCTCTGCACAAGTTGCCGATTCTGATGCCGAATTCTTTCCGAATTCGGTACAAAAGTTGTATGGACGTGTCCACCGAAATCGGAAAGAATTTTCTAAGAAAATTCTAACAAAATATTAGAGTTTCGGAACGAATTCGGTCCGAATTCGGAAAAAAATTCTGGAAAATTCGGTGGAAAATTTAGATTTTTTGAAGAAAATCGGTCCGAATTCGGAAAGAAATTCTGGAAAAATTCGAAGAAAAGATTAGATTTTCTGGAAAAAATCTGATGGAATTCTTGGCCGCTGACTGACATTGACACACAACACAGAACAAATCCCCAACTCAGAAACAATTCTCTTTTAATGCGCTATTTTTGGATGATTCTAATGATTTTCCCTGTTGTTATCATGTTGTGATTAATAGTAGAAGAATGTGCACGAGTATGTTAAAGCTATCAACACTAGCTTGAATTATTATATGTTGCATTTATATTAAAACAATTCAAAAACTGTATATGCGAATTTTATAAAAAATCACTTTGTTTTTCGACAACAATCGAACAAAAAGATCCCTTAGAAAATCGATTAGAAATCGGAACGAATTCGGCACGAGACTCTTAAGGTTCTTCAGAAAATGTGCAGAGATTCTTAAAAAAAAGTTTTAGAAAATCGGTACAATTTCTAGAAAAATATTAGAGAAATCGACAAATATCTAAAAAATATTCAGAAAATTTCGGAAAAAAATCGGAAATCAGAGCCCTCGGAAAAAATTGTTGGCTGGGTTGTTACTGAACAAAACACACAACCACAAATGCTCACTTTGTGTGTGCGGATAAAACTCATCAAACCTGATCGTTTTGTTCGAGCCTATTTAAAAACAATCATTCTATGCAGATCAAACACAACAACGTTATGAACAAAAATCGAGTAAATGGACGAGTGTGATGAAATTTTTTGTGATCGAAGTCATTCTCTGATATACAAATTTTTTAAGTATTTGTTTTTTTTGATTATTGGGCATGGTAGAACAAATATAAGGTAAAGTAAATACTACAACAAATACAACTCAACAACAACCACAAAAGAAATTTGTTTTCGTTTGTAACGTTACTGTCACCGGTACATGTAAGCAAAACAAGGAAATGTCTATAAATTATTGGAATTTATAAAACTAATATTTTTCACTATTGATTGAATATTTTTCAATTTGAATGTTCCCACATCATTCCACTAAATGCATAATTTCCCGCAGTAATTAGAATTCTTGCAAAAATGTTTGGGGTCGCTGGAAATTCATTGAAAAAGGAGAAGCTGGTTCAATCTTTTGTTTTTGAAATCAAAGAAGCACATGTTTATTAGGGCTTTACATTTTTTAAATTAAACAAAATACCTCACATATTAACAAACGTTGTACCGCCTTTATAAGCGGTGCTTTATTGTGCGGCTCGTCGTTCATTGATATGAAGAATTATTTCTAGGAAATAGTTTTTTTCGGAATGATATATTTTTTCCTCAAAAAATATATATCCCTAATGTACATCGAAACAAAAATAAATATATACAATGTCGTATGCAATTTGACACTAACGTTACAACCCAGTTCAGTCGGCTGTGTATTGCTGTTACCTTTTATTGTTCTACCATGGTTATTGGGTATGGGCTAAAATACTGAGGTGTTATTATTGGTAAAATTAAAAACCGATAATTTTTGACACTCACTTTCAATATTTGTATGTCGATCTTTATCGACCGTCCTATAGTACTACGAAAAACTGGTTTAATGAATTCAATCGCGGCCGGCACCCGCTAAAAAACGAAGGTCGTGAGGATCGTCCAAAAACGGCCGTTGTGCCAGAAAAAAAATAAGCTGTGCATGAATGGATAATGCAAGATCGCCATGATTTATACCGTAAGGTGGATGCAGCCTGGGACATTTATTCCACCAGCTAACATTTGATATTGCATGATCACTTGTCGGCACAAATAGAGTTTTTTCTCGTTGGATCCCGTGTTCGTGTTGTTTCAAAGACGTTTATAAGATGGATCCAGGTGACAAATCATGCAACTATGCGTATGAACCCGAAACATTTTAGCAATTGCCTGAAGATGCTGCAAGAGCGATCAAAAACCATTTTTGAAGGTGTCTCAATCGGAGTGGAAAAAGTGCTTCGACAATTGGTTTGAGCGCATGAAAAACTGTATAAATCATGTTGGAGACTATTTAAGAAAACAATAAAACTATTTTTGATGGTAAAAATTCGCGTTTTCATTGTTAGGCCAGAAACTTTTCTAGTTCCCCTCATATAGCTCCCATATGTATTTTCCGCCGAATTGAGACATTTGATGGACCAAATATATCTGTTCTATTTCAATGAAATTTGGAACGTGTCGAAATCGGTCGAGGTTTCGATATAGTTTCCATATACATATATTTTATCGTATAGTTGGCCCCGCACGAACTCGATCCCTTCCGTACTGTTTTTTTTGTTCTTTTGTAGAAAAATATTTCTTAGTTTTGTGAGAAATTTCCGCCTACGAAAGACTGATTTAAAAAAAAAACATTCATTTGATTCTTCATTGGGTTCTTAAAATGATAATTGAATTACCATTTTCGTCAATTTCACAAAAAGTCAGTGTTTGCTGGCGTGCACACATACACTCCCCACTGTCAAGTGAGCTTAACAGAAACTAGATGAAATGTAACACGCGGAAACGCCAATACCGAATGACCGGCCCAAAGAGAAAGAGTGTGACAAACAATGAAAAGCCTACCAAACCATTTTCAAGTAAATTTTACATTAGGCAAACAAGCGACTGTCACCCTTGTCGTCATAGGGTAAACACATAACCAAATTATGGCCAACTGTGGAACATGGAATGAAGCCAAAGTAATGCCCTCCATTACTAGAATGCCTACCACAAATGATCACAGGACAGAGACACATATAGCAGCAGTAAACAAAAGCAAGTCAATGCATTTTGGAAACATGCTGTGGCGAGAGAGTAAATAAGAGATAAAAAAATCCAAGCGACTGGAATGAGTTTATTATATGTACGTGTTCGTACCCGCCAAGTACAAATTCAGTTTCTCCGAATCGAAGAAGCTGTGTCATATATCCAGAGATTTACAGGTTTTGGGAGATGTCGAATTAAGTCACCGTTTTCATACACAAATGTAAGAGAAAGCTTCTACAGTTTTCCAATGGTGGGGGTTTGTCAATTCGGAGAAACACTTGCAACAAACAAACACACGTGTTGGCGGAATCAGAGTTTGCGCAATGTCCCAATAAGATTCACTTTTGCATTTATGTACATTTAACCTTCATGGGCTAACAGCTGTTTGGTCATTTTAACAGCAGTTTTCTGCACAAGACTTCCCGGGTACTAGAAAATCCAACTGAAAAGTAAATTGTAAGCGCACACACCACACACATATTACCCATCCATCCTCAGTAAATGTGTAAATGTTTCTTATGGGAAGTGCGTTGTCAGCTGTTAGTGATGCATTTCGCAGTATTAAGTTTGTCTGGTTGCCTAGGGGAAGTCCTGTTAATTCCACAGAAGTCAGTTTGCACCGAGCCTTCGTTGATAGCTAACCATGTACATTGTCTCATTGGCTTTGAAGTAGGCGAATCGTGCAGTTGTGCCCGTAGAGAACAGGATATAAAAACATAATACAATTTAATATCCTCTCTATTTCGAAAGCCTCGCGTGTGTGTAGTTGTAATTGCGTTGCATTGTGTAGTTTTAATTATAGACTGTAAAATTTCTTAAAGCCTTTTTTATATTATAGCCTTTTAAGCAATGGAATTGAAAACCAGTGGGTTTGTTAAATCCGTTTATATATAAACGTACTATAAATATAAATAACAAAAATATAAGTAGGTACATATCTACCCCTTAGAAAATCGAGTCTTCGAAGACATATTCGTGCACGATTCGTTAACGAAATTTCCGAAATTGTCATGAACGACAAGTTGAATGACAATGTCTTGCAGTGTGTCTTGGCAAAGAACCCAAGAAATTTTTCAAAAAAGCGAACTTTTAAATTTATTACCACTTTAATGACGAATAGGTGACAATTTGCAAGACATTGTCTTGCAATGTGTCGTGCAAAACAAAAAACGATACCAATTCAAAACTGTATGAAAGCAGCATGCTATGCAATATTAATGGAAAATTAAAACTATTTTTTTTTGTTATTTTCAATTCGGTTCTTGCCTTCAAATAAGCTATTGAATATACATATTAAACGTGTGTTTATATAAATAAAAGTGAATAAATATACAGATTATAAAAGAACGTAAGTAAAACTAAATAATATTTATAACATTTCATTATGTCATCTAAAAGATCTTTGCGGCGAGAAATTTCTCGAAAAAGTCTGGATTATTTAAAAAGACTTCGAGGAAAACAATTTAATCAAAAAGACTTCTATCAGGCAGAGGACAATAATAATGTTGAAGTTTTACCAGTTTACAACGAAAATTCCCAGTTTGAACGATTCCTTGAAGATTTGCCTGTTTGTGACGAATGTTCCCAATTTCAGCCAACACTGCGTGATAAATTGAGGGATGTTTTTTTGAAGCACAACGTGTCTAGAAGTTTGGGAGATGATATATTGACAATGTTGAGGGAAGAAAACTTAAATGTTCCCAGCACTTCCATCCAACTTTTAAATTACGATAAACAGAAAACAAAAATTGAAAAATATTTCAATTTTATAATTATTACTATTTGTTTTAATTTTTATTATAACTATGTTATCATTTTAATTATTATTAATTATATACTCTTTGAAAAATACAATGTTTGAAATTACTTTATTTACTTTAATTATATATTTTTAAATGGGGTTATTGGTGGAACTGCGGTTATTTATCACTGAAGAGAAAATAGATGGCATTGTAAGGCATTATGTCGTCAACGACTCATTGCATGACAGTGTCTTTAAAACTGTCGTCAACGACTTATTGCAATACAGTGTCTTTAAAACTGTCGTCAACGACTTATTGCACGACAGTGTCTGTAAAGTTGTCATCAACGACTATCTGCAAGACAGTGTCATGTACATTGTCACCGACGACAACTTCGCTTACCCTGTCGCCCAAGTTGTCGTGCATGAATAGGCGGACACTTGTGTGAAAATGTCGTCAACAATCCCAAAGGGCTGTCTGCAAAGAGTCGTGAACGAATTGGGTATGTCGTGCACGATTCATCAATGTTGTCTCGAAGACACTTTCTATTGGGTACTTTTGAGCATACATACATATGTAAATTGTCTATATTATATACACATTACTTGATGTAATGTAATTTTCATGCAATTTCATCAAGACCACTTTCAAAGCACCCAAGTTTCAGTAAATTTAAAGATTTCGAATTTTTCACAGTCGACTATTGGGGATATTTAAACGCAGCACTATCTTTTGTTTATGTAGTTCGGTATAGATGATAAACTTTTGTCTTTACATCAAATGTTAATTTATTTGATTGTAATAATATTCCTTTATTTTTGTTTCGTTTCAGTCAATATGAATATGTGATATACTCTCATAGCCGATCTAATTTGGATTAAGCAGCAAATAAAAAAGAAACAATAATTATGTGAAATCAAAAGTTTTAAAAATAATTGTAACTTTTTCCACAAAAAAAGCCGAATCTAACTTGAATTAATGTGTACAGTGTTTTAGATCCAAAAGCAGCTAACGTATCACGAAGTCCCTTTTAAAGATCTTCAAAATGTTGGCTCCATTGTAAATAGTGAATAGACATAATTTAAAAAAACCAAACAGAATGCAGCTGAAGCTAAAATGTATATTTTAAAATTGAAATCCTCAAAATATCTGTGAAAATATAGTAAAGTTAAGTGATGCCCATCTAAACGATGCAAAATAACTAAAATCTCACTCTCAAAGAGGGTAAAGTGAAACAAATCAATCTTCCTATTCAAAAGTTATTGTTCACAAATTATTGTAGCCGCCAGACCGATTCTAATTTAACACCAATGCAAGAAGATAATAATTATCTAGAGACTGTTAACAATAAAAAAGTGACAAAGTGAAATTATACTTTTGCCGCGCTTTATACTCGCTTGTTTGATATCTGCTTGTAAATTGAATACATTTTGGAATAAAATAAAATGCTAGCGACCCAGTCTCCCATTGAAGCACATCTAGGTGCTAGGAGGTATGTATGTAAAGAAGTCATTTAAATGATTTAAAATATTGTATTATATGTAGATTTCTGTTGTGATTTAGAGAGGTGAATTTGCCTACCAAACCCTTACTTTTTTAACTTGTGCTTGAACCATGTTAATTATCTTCTTATATTGCTTTTAGACTAACGAAATCCTCGGAATTTCTAAATGTTCTAGCCTTTACATCTACCAAAAAGTCTCAAATAGACCAAAAATCTAATAAAGAAACTCTGGTACCTATATCTCTATATGGCCCTTCATGAGCTATTGACTCACTACATCCAATGTCTATACTGACTTACTACCAATGTCACAAGTGACTTTCGAATGACACGTTCATACAAAATGTCTATAGGAAATTACATGAGTTGTCTACAATTTGTTAGAAGTACTGTTGACGATGTCTGTAGTAAGTCAGTATAGATTCATTATTGACATTTCCTACAGGGTCGTTACAGAGAAGATTGATGTTTTTAATAGGACTACGAAAGCCGACTTTCGATTAATGGATTAGTCGACATTTTTATATGATAAGTTTTGATATAACTCCCTCTGTTGGCAACAATATATATCAAAAAGCGTTATAATTATTCAAAAATCAATTTTAGTCGACCAATCCAATATTTGTGATCATTGGCAATCAAATACTATGAGGTATTTACTTATTTGTTTAAAGTTTTAAGGAACCCAACTTTAACAAGAGTAGAACACATGCGAATTATACCGAGCGTGCAATCGAAAGTTGAACATTTTGAGAGAACGTTTCTATCGAATATTGAATTTTTGTGATTTGTATTTGAAGTTCACATACTAAGGAAGGTCGTGTAGATCGCCCAAAAACGGCCGTTGTGCCAGAAAAAAATTTAGCCGTGCGTAAACGGATAATGCAAGATCTCCATGTTATATACCGTGAGATAGAGGCATCCTTGGGCATTTCTTCCAACAACTAACATTTGATATTGCATGAACACCTGGACGCAAAAATGGGGTTTTCTCATTAGATCCAGCACAATTTGATAATCGCTCAAAAAAGGCTATTTATTGTCCATTGGAGCAAAGCAATTGTGAATAAATACGATCACAGTGCATCAAACTACGTTTATAAGATCGTCACAGACGAATCTTGGATCTATGCGTATGAGCCCGAAACAAAACAGCAATCGACCGTGTGGGCCCTCGAAGTCGAGCCAAATCCAACGAAAGTTATTCATGGAAGAAGCACTTCGAAGAAAATGGTCGCCTGTTTTTTTCGGCAAAGCTGACCATGTGGCGACTATACGGCTCTAGCAACGTAGGGTGGTTAATTCTGGGTTATATACTACAATTTGTTTGCCTGAAGTCTCCTGAGAAATTCGAAAAAAGGATAAGAGAAAACGAATCATTTTGCACCACGACAATCACGGTGCTCTTGAATCAAATTTAAATGGAAGGTGCTTACACATGGGAAGTTTTTACGGATTCTGAAACTACAATGTTCATAGATGAGTAAAATCAAAGAACAAAAAAAAAAAAAAAATCGCCGGAGCGCTTTTTAAATAAATCGCGATTCAAGTTGACATTTTTATGGGTTGTTTAGGTTTTCACGATTTTGCTTAGAAACCGCAAGTCCTATCAAAATGTGAATGAAGAAAATGTTGTAGCTATGAAAATTCTCTACAAGATTGACCTTTATGGTATTTTCGTAGGTTTTACCATTTTTGAGATATTGAAGTTCAAATTGGGACAATGCACTGACAGTATCGCCCCCCTTATAAAACAATGTCATGAAGGGTGCGCCTTAACTAACTTTTAATGAAAACCGCTTCCACAGGGGAAGTTTTTGTGAATTCTGAAACAGCAATGTTCATAGATGAGAAAAATCCAAAAACAAGAAAAAATCGCTGTAGGGATTTTTAAATAAATCGCAGTCAAAATTCACATTTTTAGGTGTTTTTTTAGGTTTTCACCATTTTGCTTGGAAACAGCAAGTCTAATCGAAATGGAGCTAAAGAAAATGTTGTAGCTGTAAAAATTCTCTACAGGATTGACGTTTATGATTTGTTCTCAGGCTGTACCATGTTTGAGATAAAGAAGCTCAGTTTACATTTTTAGGTTTTTTTGTTAAGGTTTCGCGATTTTGCTTGAATACGGCAAGTCTTATCAGCATGGGACCTGAGAAAATCTTATAGCTGTGAAAATTCTCTACAAGACTGGCTTATGTAATTTTTCCTATGTTGTACGACTTTTTCAGATATATAAGTTTAAGTTGGGAAATTGCAGTCATGACATTGTTTTATAAGGAGACGATACAGAATTGAATTTGAATTGTCCCAATTTCAACTTCTATATCTCAAAAGTCGTAACACCTACGAAAATATCATTAAGTTCAACCTTGTAGAGAATTTTGATAGCTGCAACATTTTCTTTATTCCCATTTTGAAAGGCCTTGCGGTTTCCAAGCAAAACCGCAAAAACCTAAACAACCCCTAAAAATGTCAACCTGTCAAGTTTATTTTTGGAAGCGTACTATCTCCCAAAATCGTATATTTTATGCATAAGTCATTCCCATACATTTAAGAGAATATTTACCTCTTCAGGATGTCCGATTTTTTTTTTTCAAAAATTTAAGTTTTGACGTCTCGAAGTGTATAAAAGTTTATAAAATCATGATGAAATTTCCACTCCGGATGTTACCATCTACTGGAAATGTCTGTTTCACAACTCCTTTATAAGTTGTCGTGCGCATTTAAGATAAGGTAAATTGATGTTTTTAATATGCTTTATATTAATTGCTAACAATATCGCGATCGGCGAAATTTGGGTATTATTGTAGAAAAGTTTTAACTCTAATGTACATACATATGTAACACTGTGCAACACGAAAATTATTAACCATATTCTGACACCGCAGCGTGATAGAAGACCAAAAAAGAGAGGACACGTGTCTCGCCGTTTTTTCATATCTCATCAACTATCGCGGTTATGGGCCTCCAAATGTTTTGATATAAAAATTGTCATTTAGTCAGGACTATATCTTCCAAACCATTAGGAAATTTGAATTTATCTCAGAGGCAAAGTTGTAGCTCTTGTCTTAAAGAACAAAAATTGTGAACACATATAATCCATCAAACTTCATCTGCAAGGTCAAAATCGCCATGGTCAAATTTCTTTTAAAATTTTTTCTCAAGTTTTGTTATACAGCTAGAAAACCGATCAAATTTGAAGCAAACAACCAACTACAAAAATATACCTCAGATCTCAATAAACATCTTTCTAGAATATACGCGCTCTGTATAGACGGCTCTTAAATGCCAAAATAGCAAAGCAAATGTGATTTGTATCCTGTTTTCTCTGGTTCTAATCCACAGATACTAAACCGTTCAATATTCAAGAAAAAAACCAACTACAATAATGTAGCAAAGGCATCAGTAAACAACTTCCTGGAACATGCGAAATGTCTATGAACGGTTCTTAATGGTACAAATAGCAAAAATCTTTTGAAAATATCAAATTTTTATACTTTTTTCTCCGACTCTGGTCCAAAGATACGCAACCGCCCAAAAATTAAGGATACAGTCAACTACAAAAATGTACCATAGATTTCAACAAACAAGTTTCTAGAACAAATGAAGATTCTAGGAACGATTCTTCAAGCTCAAAATACGATTATTTTACATCATTCTTTCCTGTTCAGGTCCGTAAATAACAAACCTTTCAAATTTCCTTGAGTTTTTAACAGTTTGTTATTTCCAAACCTGAGCAGGGGGAATGAAAAAAATAATTTAATTGTTCGTGAATTTCAGCCCTAAGAAGCCAATACCAAATAGCCCAAAAATATCAGATAATACAAAATTACCATTGGTCAACAACAAAAAATACATTACTAGAATCTTCATATGTTCTAAAAAGTTGTTTATTGAAATCTTAGGTACATTTTTGTGGTTAACGGTATCCTTAATTTTTGGACGATCTGTGGACTAGAATCGGAGAAAAAAGTGTAAAAATTGAATATTTTCAAAAGTGTTTTGCTATTTTTATCATTAAGAACCGTTCATAGACATTTCAAATGTTCCAGAAAGTTGTTTATTGATGACTTTGATACATTATTGTAGTTGGTTGTTTTCTTGAATATTGAACGGTTTAGTATCTGTGGACCAGAACCAGAGAATACAGGATAAAAATCCGACTTGCTTTGCTATTTTGATTTTTAAGAATCGTCTATACATAGTTCGTATGTTCTAGAAAAATGTTTATTGAGATCTGAGTACATTTTTGTAGTTGCTTGCTGAGAAAATTTTAAAAGAAATTTGACCATGGCGGCTTTGACCTTGCAGATGAAGTCTGGTTGATTATATGTGTTCACAAATTTTGTTTTTTAAGACAAGAGCTAAAACTTTGCCTCTGAGATAAATTCAAATTTCCTAACGGTTTGGAAGATATAGTCCTGACTAAATGACCCTTTTTACATCAAAGCCACAAACCTTTGGAGGCCTATAGCCGCGAAAGTTAACATAGGGAAAAACGGCGAGACACGTGTCTTCTCGTTTTTGGTGTTCTATCACATAATCCACCAAACTGGATTGTGGATGTGGATTCAGAATATGGTTAATAAAACATGATTAAAAAAAATTACACACAGTGTAATAAATTCGACTCCACAAATTCACATGACCGTATTACACAATGTATTATTTTTGTGTCATCGCATGAAAGAAGATACCCAAATGTAATAGTACACACATGATTATATAACATGCCACTGTAAACAAAAGCTATTTACATTATTTTGGTGTTGAGAAAATCTAATTTGATTTTCCCACTATTCATATGAAATATTGAAACTCTTAAAAACTCGATCTACTCCGACATGTCCCACAGTAAATTTTCACAAAGTAATTAAAAAGATCGCCGTATATGTCGGCTGCACACCTTGCCTTTTTATCAGTCTCTGACAGAGTTAACAAAAGGTCTTTGTTTCGTGTCTTACCTTTTTCTGAGTGAATAATTTATGCAATAATATTCGCCATTTATGTGAATGAAGCTTGCCTATGTATGAATAGAGTTCGATAGTACATCATACACTCGTTTACAAATATCTCACTGTCATACTTCTTACCATTGAATCCCCTCAGTAGTTAGTTAAAAGCAGGTTAAATTGTGTATTGTAATCAAAGGAATTATAACACATTCTTTATCTATAAACTTAATGTTTATAGTTGCAGTTTGGAAACTGCAAAAACATATTTTTAAGGAATTCTAAAGTAGATATTTTTTTTGATTTTTTAATGAGAAATCGAAATCTATTTTAGGACTTTCCATAGCATTTCATGTATTTCTTACACTTAGAAATGAAGTCAAACTTACGAAAAACCCGATAAAACGCACTAATACAACACCACGTAATCAATGCCATAAATATTGATAATATGGTAATGCAATACATTTTTACATGAGATTTCAACTAAAATACTCCCCGGATCATAATAAGTTAAAATTGATTTATGCTTAATCATTATTAATTTTCAGTGCGAATATTTGCTGCAGTTTTGCAGCTGACAATTAGTATTTAACTTATCAATATGAAGACAATAGACTATTCATATTGGAGCGAAGTAGGATTAAGGTGTTAGGGATTTTGTGGCTGACTTTCCCATAGCTATTCCTGGCTTCGTGTAAACGATTATTACTCCTGCAGCTGCGCTGCATCCACAACTTCTCTTAATGAATTACAATCATAAATTACTCAAGTATCTGTCAAAAACTTGTGCCAAAATGATGACATGCAAAACATTAAATATAAAAGAACTTTGTTGTTTTTTCTTGTTGTTGTTTTGCTATTTGTACGAATATGTCTGCGCCTGCTGTGTTGGCGTGGTGGTATGAGTCTGAAGTTTGGGTTTGAAAAACCAGTCAAAAGTAGAAGTTGTAAAAAATTATACTGGTAATGTAAGACAAATAAAGTCAGAAAGATACGAAAACAAACATATACAGCTACAAGAAGACACATACACAAAGACATAAAATAGTTTTTAAAACAGGGAAGGGGACAATTGTAGGCTGACATATATACATATTTAAGAGATTCACACACATAGCACAATATGAAAATGCCATAGTTAAAGTTAAACTTTTTTCTTTTTGTTAGACTTGCGTTTAGATGAGAAAAAACGACAGACAAAGAGGCCTGTCAACAACACACAAAAAAAAACAAATACCGGTCCTTGTAAGTAAACTTTATGGTCAACAAGGGAACCAGAGGAGAAGATTAGAGAGATAGATGTGACTTGTTTCAAGTCACATGCAATAAAGTGCTTTGTGGATGAAACTTATATGTTTATTACTGGAATCAGGTTCTACATAATATAGGATATATTTGTATATATGTGTATGCCAAGTTGTGCTAACAGGACTTACTTGTGAATTTAAGCCCATGGCTTACCATGAAATATACAGGTTGTGTAGTTTTTCATAATGCTAATTATATTATGTGAAATAGCTTTTCGAAGTATCTTAGATTGTTGTATTGATGGCAGTATGGTTTTCCATTTCAATTGTTGACCGAATGAGATATTTGTTAAATTAGCATTTGAACAACGTCGTTGGTCATTAATTGTCGAATTGGCCTAGACTTCTTGAATAATTGCGAACATCATCTTAGCATACAATAGACCCCCATTGTTTAATTTGAAGCAAAATATACAATTGAAGGTTTTGATTGCTCCGTAAATTTGCAGATTCCAGCATACCGATTTAACCGCAAATGTTGCTCACCAAACACTAACACAGTGTGCCACTCAGTCGAACGTATTGTTGTTTCAACACACATGGCAATAAAACCTCGTCTAATGAAACCAGTAATCTTTACTATCATAAAACACTTTTTTATTTGTACTCGATGGAAATCTCAAACAAACGAAGAAAAAATAAATAAAAGGGGCAAATATAATATAAAATGGACTGGGCGTTGGACTCATTAAATCTCTATTCTTCGAAACATTAACCCATTTTTTTTGGATGATTGAAAATGTAATTTTTGGTAATTTCTCCAACTTCAATTTCATGCTGGGTCTAGAATCGTTTTCAAGTCTGGTTCATTTTTGTATGCTTCTGCGTTGGAAGTTCTATGACTACAAAACGAATCATGTTTGTCTTCAATTACTTTCCTCCTTCCAATGATCGACTAAACATCCTTTTTTTGTCTCTAAAAATGATTAAAATAATTATACCTGAAGTAAACCCCAGAAATAAAAACCAATATTTATTTTTTGATTTTTTTAAAACCATTTTTATTTACATATATTTCTACGATTGGCAACGATTTGTTTCAACTGAATAAGTTTTAAATACAGAAATACAGCTGTCTCCGTGACTGATAAACTAAACGCCTGGCATTTTATCATTTGAACGTTGATATTTTTGTTTTTGCATACAATATTCCTGGATGCAAACTCGTCGTTCGTTTGTTGTCCGACTAGTTTGTCATAACGATGTTCAGGTTCATTGCATAGAATTCTGTTCCACTTGAATGGCTGGTTACTATCGCAAGTGTCTGTGGGGTCAATAGACTGCTGGTAACTATTTATAGCTGTTCATCCGTTTTGCTAATTTTTTCCATTACAAAGAAGTAAATACTGAATGGTGATGGAGTGGATGAAGTTAATGAAGTATAAACAAATTATTCGCATATAAAGAACACCTTTAAATAAATATTGCTAAGCATTAACTATTTAAGGTGAGGAGTACAATTAATGCTTTCTAAAAGTATAAACAGTTACTATGCGTTCTATATAACCATATATATAGTCGAACTTCTCTATAATGAATCGTTTTATAAACATTCGTCACCATAAATGCCCACATGAAAATCGAAATTCGTTTTTTGATGGAATCTGATATAATATAATTATAATTGTTCCACAAACATCCCAGATGGGACAAGGGAGACTTCTCTCATATCAATGAGTGCACCCCGATTCATATTAGCTCAATGATATGGGACCTACTGTTTATCGCCGAGTCCGAACGGCGTGTCTTAAGACACCACTTGTAGAGAAGTTTTACATGGCTGAAATACTCAGGAAATGTCGCCAACATTACTGAGGTGTATTTTGCCACCGTTGAAAAATGTTTGATGTTGCTTGGCCGTGGAATCGGACCCCCGACCTTCTGCGTGCAAGGCGGGCGTGCATACCATTGCACCACGGTGGCACCCTATGCAGTGCCAAAGGGTCAGTTAAAATGCAGTGCAATGGAGTGCCTCTTTCTGTAGTCACGCTCTTGTAAAAATCATGAGTGAAAATGCATAATTTGATGCAGTTCCAGATCACGTGTACATATGATTTAACTGCCTCTTTGGAGGCAAACTTTTTGCTGGGTAGTAGTATCACACCAGCTGTTCGAATATGAAGTGTCATCAAATCCTTTTGTAACAAAATTATTTTGTTGTAATTTCTGCAACAACATGTACCCCAAAATAAAAAATGGAATTTCACCCCAAATATTTATTAATATTTTTTGTTAGATAAAAACAACTATACTATATTTTACATTTTCTCTGTAGTAAGAACAAAGAAAATGCATTAGTGAGATTCTCTTACTCATTTTTTGACAAAGACAAATAGAACTAAAGGTAGAAACACAATCAGCCTGTTGCTTGCTTTCCAAATGTCAAAATTATTGCTTCACCACGCCGCTTTTTTTGTATCACACATCGATCATATGTTTTGGGTAAACAAAAAAGTGTTTTGCACATTATTATTATAATTTTTGTTCTTATTTATGGGAAAATTTAATTTAAAATGAAAACTAGCAAGTCACCGCCAATTGCTGTTGAAATAGATTGTGTTATGTCAAGTGAACTGCCAAAATGAAATGTCAAATATCAAGCCGCTACGAATTCCAAAGTTAAACAATTTTTAACTTCGTCGCATGAAATCTCGCTTTGTTAAGGGCTGTTCTATTGAAAACAGTACAATTTACAGCCCGTTTCACTATGTCGAACGAAAATGAAAACGAAGGGAAAACAACTAAACTCGTGTATGATTTTTAAAATTTGTTGTTGTTTAAAAGCAAACACAAAGTCAATATTGCCATGAAAACCAAAGTTTAGGTGTTTTTCGTTCGAAATCATTTTCTATCGACATAGTGAAACACGCCCTTTATTTCTCGCCAAGCAAGCAACAAAAATCCATTACAGACTGCAGCGTTAATTTGCATTAAGAACTGCATTTAATTTTACCCTGACAGACGAGAGTTTTTGCATTTACGAAACAGCTGATTGCTGGTAAACAACTGTTTTGTAGTTGTTTGCAATCTAGGCTGAGTACACACACTGCGTCTTTTGATGCATGCATCACCATTTTTAGGCCAGGATCGTACAATCATCCACATACGTTACGATCTCAATGCCGTCTAGACGGGGCGGAATACAGGAAAGGTAGAGGTTAAACAGTTCCGGAGATATCACCCCTCCTTGGGAATCTCCCTGTTTCACTCTACGGGGCTCGGATTTCTTGTTCCTGAATTCCACATACGACTGGCCACTACACATATTGTTGATAATCCAACGTTTCAGACTTGGCCGGAGAGTTGTATGCTCGATGTCCTGGAAAAGCGTAGAGTGCTTGACAGTATCAAAGGCTTTTGATAAGTCAAGCGCCACCATCACTGTTTTATAACAAGGCCGCTCCTGGTTGAGTCATCGACAAATATGTGTGGAGATGGCGTGCAGCGCTGTTTTCGTGCTGTGCTGCTTACGGAATCCATGCTGATGATCGGCAACTTGATAGCTATTTCTAATGCTGGGGAGGACTAAGGCCTCAAGGGTCTTCGCTACAGGTAGGCCGATTACGCTTTTGTCACCTGTAGCGAAGACCCTTGAGGCCTTAGTCCTCCCCAGCATTAGAAATAGCTATCAAGTTGCCGATCATCAGCATGGATTCCGTAAGCAGCACAGCACGAAAACAGCGCTGCACGCCATCTCCACACATATTTGTCGATGACTCAACCAGGTGCGGCCTTCACGATTCACCTTTACTGGCATCCTTGCCTGGCTTCAGTAGCGGGACCACCCTGCCCATTTTCCAGACTTAGGGAACAATGAGGGTGGCTAGCGACAGGTTGAGAACTTTGGTGAGATACTCCACTCCCGGCTCATCCAGCTGTTTCAACATTACCATGGAAATTCCATCAGGACCCAACGCCTTGGATTATTTAGCGTTCCTGATGACATTCGCAACATCATCTAATGTAAACTGTGGTGGTTCATCCTCTGCAGGAAGAGATCTAATGCAAAGTAAAACTCTTAACTTCGCCCTGTCACTCTCGTAGTGCTCGATAAACTGTCGATTGAAGTAACTTGCACACCTCTTCGGGTCAGTCAACGTAACGTCGCCAAACGTGACAGAGGCAATTCCACGGCAGGGGGTTCTCTGTACCGGATTGACCCGGGACCACACAACATCAGCGTTCCCGCCAGCGGCTGCCACCTCAGTGTACATGTGTTTGTATTTGTTTCGTTTTTCTGTGCCGGGAGCAGCATATCCCGGAATGTCTGCTCCGGATTCTTTTGGTCCGTGCGGGGATGGAGGAAAACCTAGGACCAATATATCGGTTTGTCGCAACCGCATCTTCACCCATATCCAATCTTGTGAGATGCAACAGATGTCAGGAATGGGTGCATTTAAGGGGTTGCTTTGGACTTGTCTACGCGAGGGACCTTAAAACAGCTGTCATTCCTGCATAAACAGTGGTTTTTGTACGTCAAAAATCACCACAAGTAACGGGAAAACCACCAACTTGGCACCCCTGCTCAGAGCATGAAAATGCTCTCTCTCATGAATATGGGTTCTCTTTTACAGTATTGCCATTTTGAAGTACCAAAATTCAGTTTGATTTTGTGTAAGAATGTGGGTAAATGCATGAATTAATTTCTCGATAGAGAAGTTTTACATGGCTGAACTACTCAAGAAATGACGCCAAAATTACTGAGGGGTGTATTGCCACCTTTTAAAATTGTTTGATGTTGCTTGGCCGAGGAATCGAATCCACGACCTTCAGCGTGCAAAGCAGGTGTGCATACCATTGCACCACGGTGGCACCCATTGGATGGAATCTAATACATTGATAATTTTCGAAATACTCTCCCTCATAAGATATATATTCTATAAACATTTTATTTTATAACGTTTTTTTGCTTCTCCTGTAAAGTTTTGGTTTCGGGCATTTATGCACACACAGAAAAAAAGGCCTCTCTAACAAATGTCTCAAACATATTTTGCAGCAAACATATATTTGTTTGCAAGCAGTTCCAAACATAACATATATTTGGGTCCTGCAAACAAATATATGTTTGGGTGCAAACATATACAAACCCAAAAGCCACAAAAAAACAAACACATGTACCAGTGGGCGCTTACTGAGAGCAAGGGAGCGTAAATTTCAATGTAAAACGCATTGAAATGTATGCTCACTTGCTCTCAATAAACGCTCACTGGATATCTGTAACATATACACACATTTATAAATAATGATATTTGTTTATTGAAACGCATGGAAATAAGCAACAACAGACACATGGGTACATAAAAAATTCCAAAGAAATACATAACAGACTTTAAAACGGAATGAAATAATTTATAAAAAGTTTCACTTTAAAAAAAATATATGTACTCGTATATCACGGTGCGCCTTAACTTATTTTAAATGGAAGGTGCTTACACCTGGAAAGTTTTTGCAGATTCTGAAACTACAATGCTCATAGATGAAAAATATCAAGAAACAAAAAAGTCGCCGGAGGGATTTTCAAAAAAATCGCGATTTAAGTTCACATTTTTAGGGGTTCTTAAGATTTCCACGATTTTGCTTGGAAAACGCGAGTCCTATGTAAATGGGCCTAAAGAAAATATTGTAGCTGTGAAAATTCTCCACAAGATTGACCTTTATGATATTTTCGTAGGTTTCACGGTTTTTGAGATATGGAACTTCAAATTGGGACAAGTCTCCTTATAAAACAATGTTATGACTGCAATTTTCCAACTTAAATGTATATATCTCAAAAATGGTACAACCTAAGAAAACATAAATCAGCCAATCTTGTAGATAATTTTCACAGCTACAAAATTTTCTCTAGTCCCATTTTATGATGACTTGAGGTTTTCAAGCAAAATCTTGAAGACTTAAGATAAAATCCTAAAAATTTGAACTGAACCTCTATATCTCAAAAATGGAAAAACCTACGAAAAAACCTATAGGTCAGTCTTGTAGAGAATTTTCACAGCTACAACAATTTTTTTAGTCCCATTCCGATAAGACTTGCGGTTTCCAAGCAAAATCGTGAAAACATAAAAAACACCTAAAAATGTGAATTTTGACCGCGAGTTATTTAAAAATCCCTACAGCAATTTTTTCTAGTTTTGAGATTTTTCTCATCTATGAACATTGCTGTTTCAGAATTCACAAAAACGTCCCCTGTGTAAGCGTTTTTCATTAAAAGTTAGTTAAGGCGCACCCTTCATGATATTGTTTTATAAAGGGGCTATAAAGTCAGTGCATTGTCTCAATTTGAACTTCTATATCTCAAAAACGGTAAAACGTACGAAAATATCAGGAAGGTCAGTCTTGTGGAGAATTTTCACAGCTACAACATTTTCTTCAGGCCCATTTGCATAGGACTCGCGGTTTCCAAGCAAAATCGTGAAAACCTAAAGAACCCCTAAAAATGTGAACTTAAATCGCGATTTATTTGAAAATCCCTCCGGCGATTTTTTTTGTTTCTTGATATTTCTCATCTATGAGCATTGTAGTTTCAGAATCTGCAAAAACTTTCCAGGTGTAAGCACCTTTCATTTAAATTTGGTTAAGGCACACCGTGATATAGAAACATCGATGAACGCTTCTCTCTAGTTGTGAAATAAAACACATTTTCCTCAAAGTTGAAATCATCAGTGGGAAATCGGCATCTGGAATTAAATTATTTTAAATGTAATAAATAGGCACATCCATATTTCAAACATACATATGTATGCATGTATATGAAATGTATTGATGTAATTACCAATATACATAAATGCGATTTATTCCTTACAATAAAATATTTTCATCCACCTTTTTGATTCAATTATAAAATGTCCAATTATAAAATGTCCAATTATAAAATGTCCAATTATAAAATGTATTGGGCATTTAATTTACTAAAAATCACAATTTCTTTAAGAAACCACAAAACATTGATTTATTCACTCATTTTACCGTCTTTACTCAACGATTTTATTTACACAACTAAAAAAACAACCACATAATTAATTTTTTTCTTTTCCTCTTCGCTTGCTACGATGGTTAACAACAACAAAGCACGAAACACGCATGTTTGGCCAAAGCTTCTGCGTCTCCATACACACGGCTCTTTGTTATAAAACAGCATTCCGCATCAGCGGTAGCCCTGTTGTTACTTTCTTTGACAAAAATCATCTCTCCACCCATACAAAATATGTTCTAACATAAAAAATATGTTGGTACCCAAAGAAATAAAATTGAGATATGTTACATATGGTTGCAAACATATATTTGTTTGGATCCAAACAAATATTTGTTTGCATCCAGTCCCAAAAACCAACAAAATCCGTTGAAAAATGAATGCGTTATGGCATTTTTTGAGTTTCAACTTTTTGGTTTTTTTTCATATTTTCCAAAGGCATCAGAAAACCTGCAAAAAAAATTTGTCCACTTTTGTATCACAGTGCTATTTACACGGATCTCATTTTTATTTTTATTTGAATATTTTTTTTTAACAAAGTTTCGGCCCGCACTATAGTGATTTCATTTAAAAAATCATCAAATAATGCGCCTCTAGATAGAGTTCCATAGTAGAATGCTGTATTGGGGAACTCGATCTAAGAACGCCCAATTTTACGAAATTTTTCAATGAAATCACTCTAGTGGGGCAGGGACAAATGTCTTCCTGAGATATACCCAGCAAAATAAATTGGAACCAGTGCAATGTGGACTAGTTCTGTCACGGCATGTTTTGATGCAGTTCAAACGGAGTCGTGAAAAAGGCACTCCAGTCCTCATATTTTAACTGCATTTGGATGCAATCCAAAGAATCACATCCACTTGTCACATTTTAACAACATCCGGATGCAGTTCAGCGGAGTCGTGAAAAAGGCATTCCAATTCCTCACAATTTAACAGCATCCGGATGCAGTCCAAACGGAGTCGTGAAAAAGGCACTCCGTTCGCTACATATTATTAGCAGTTGTTAGAGATTCCTACATGTATGTACATAAATCAGTTTGTGCATCTCGACAGCAGCGACATAAATTTTCCAATAAGAGATAAGCGTGTTAATATTTTCAAACATTTGTTAATACAAACTGAATAATATTTCATTTGTGAACATTTTTCCGGTAACTCAAGAGAAGAAAATCTCCGAATGGAGTGGTGTTGGAGTACATGTCGAAATCTTAACTGGTGATGGGAAGACAACCCATTTAGCAAATGAAACAAAAACTGTTCAGCTTGGAACAAATGGAGAGCGGAGGAAACACACATGTTTGCGATTGAACTCAATGGAGAATTTTCATAATTTGTGTTAATGTAATAAAGTTCTTAATATTTTTGTTTTACACAAATAATGCATTTTATTTGTTCTGGCATATTTTGTAATGGCTTGCACAATTTCCGCAGAATACCTGTATCTAAACACGTGCTTTGGACTGCCTCCTATTCTACCTCAAAGGGTTAGTTAAAATGCAATGCCAAAGGGTCAGTTAAAATGCAGTGCCAGAGGGTCAGTTAAAATGCAGTGCCAAAGGGTCAGTTAAAATGCAGTGCAATGGAGTGCCTCTTTCCGTAGTCACGCTCTTGTAAAAATCGTGAGTGAAAATGCATAATTTGATGCACTTCCAGATCACTTGTACATATCATTTAACTGCCTCTTTGGAGGCAAACTTTTTGCTGGGTACTTTTAATTCTTTGTCGATAAACCCATTGAGAGAAAAATCTTCCGAAAATGCTAATCAATGAGGAGCTATTTTTCCGACCAAATAATATCATAAGGTTTTTAACATGTTGGCTTAATTTAGAAAAAAATATTTTACATCAAAGCGGAGAGTGAGATTAGAAGTTAATGAGGTAGAACATTGCCTTACACTGTATTATGATTCCAATTGTGAAATATTTTTATAAATGTTAAACTTTTTGTAAACAAAAAAAAAGTACGTTCTAAGTGACCAAAAGTTTTCGACAAACCTAGATCGAAGTTTCGATTTAGGCCCTAGGAATTTATTTTTAAGGATTTAACTAATTACATTTTGTAACTAATCGACAGTTTTTGGGGTAGATCAAAGGCAAACTGCCCAAACTGTTTAGAGAAAAATCCAAGAAAAAGTGAAAGCCTTATTGTCAATATTTCCAACGAATTCGCACCAATATTAAAATACTATGTACTACCTTTACCCATTTAAACCGTAGTGCATTTTCCCTTCAAAATTCGTGTCAGCTTTGAGACCGCAACTAATGTGACTGGTTAGCAAATTGCTTTGACAGTTATTCGGCGGTACATGAGTTGCCTCCCTACAATTTGCTGCCTGCCCTGTTTTGATACACAATGGAATTGTGCTGAATGTTGGAAATTCTTTTCCACAAACGAAATACAATGCGATTGAATGAATTCAAGGAGGTAAATTACTCTTAATAATACGTACACTAAAAGCATTTAAATAGTAATGATCAAAATTATAGCAATGCCAGAATGATGAGTCTTGTGGTTTTCAATGGTAGACAGATTGATTGTCATTTCCATTGTGTATGGCGAAAGTATTGTGCAACGAAATGTATTTATTCCAAATATTGTCGACAACTAATCATTACATAAACACGAAGCTTATCTGATCTAAAATACATTACAGTTGTTGTGCTATAATTTCAATTGTGGCTATATTTTTTACGAAGTAGAAGTCGAACAATTCGAAACTGATTCGTCGAAATAGTCCCCCCTGAGTAAGTAGTGGTAAACAGTAACAACGAAATACCAACAAACAAATGAATTTTTGTTGCCGTATGTGCTACGGCTTATAATTCAGACACATGAATGCTTCTTCGTACATGCAAACAAATCTATGTGTGTATGGGTAAGTAATTACTGTGATATATAATGAAATTTTCTACAAAATGACCTTGGCATTGAAATATTTTTATTAATACCACCCCTTGTTTCACGATATTTGGATGAAATAAATTGTACTGGGTGTGTTACTTAGCGACGTACATACATACATACATATGTATGTACATATAAATCATTTGTATATAGCACACCACCTGGTAATTTCTTTCATCTAATTTTATTACCACAGTAATTTAAATGATTGAAACACAATAAAATATTTTATATGTATGTATATGTACATATTAGAGAAAATACTAGTAAGCAGTGGTATGCATAAATAAATAATATTGATCATGATAATACATATTATGTATACATATTTAGTTGCCATATTTTTAAAAATCAAGAATATAACTTTATAGAAAAACCGTTACCAACAATGTGTGCTTAAATTTTTAAATTTGTCCATCCAAAGGTTGTTTGTCACAGCGTTGTTAGCATTGTTGGTGGTGTCATTTTTGAAATAGTCTACAATTTTTACAATTGTGCGCCGTTGTAAATTTATTGTCCCATGATTTATGGCCAAAATTGTAAATTGTGTAAAGTGCGAAATTGCAATTGCCACAGGCATTGGTACAATTCCACACTACCGCACCTATTTCCCAACCGTAAATAAAGTTCGTAGTCGATTTGAGATGGCACATGTTGTCGAAGATGGTTATTGGAGTAGTTTTTATAAAAAAAAACAAACAGACGGCAAGGCTTAATTGAATTTTCTCGTTTTTTGTTTGTTTTGTGCTTTGAGTTTTCTTTAGAAAAGAGACGATAAAGTATTATAGTATTATAGTATGTTACCAAAACATAATGTGAATACAAAGCTATTCTTCGTGGCGTACAATTTTTATTATATTTCATCTTCTAAAAATCTCAAAGGGTTCATTTACTAATACAATTTTTGCGGTTTTTTTTATACCCTCAGCATTTATGCTAACGAGGGTATATGAGTGAAAGACAAAAAGATTTAGTTTCCATGAAGCCAAGGTCTGCACTATTATAATACGCGAACTATTGTAGTTTACCAGTAACTATTACTATTACTGGATCAAATTAAGTGTTTTTAACACGTTCGCGGACGCAAGCAAATTCAGAGAGGTGAAAAAAATTACACCCAATTATTTTCGAAATTAGTTTTTTTTGTTTTTACTTATTAATTATTGATTATTATTATTTTTTATTTATTATAGAATGTATCTTGTTGAAATAAATCGCATTATGTATATTAATCACGAAAACTTAAGATTGTATAAAAGTAAATGAACAAAAATTGGCTGACAATGTGAATGCTATAGCATTCACGTCATTTTGCATCGGAATGATATAGCATTCACGTCCGTGATCGTGTTAAACAAAGCTCAAAAATTTGGTAAACAAATTTAATTTGCGTGGAAGTTATAGCCGCGTAAATGAATAAAAATTGATAAAAACTCGTTGAAGCTAACGAGTTTCTTAGGCTTCTATTTGATTGCTAGTTAAACCATTCAAATGACGGACAAGTAAAAGTAGAAGAATACAAAATGAGGATTACACTTCTAATGTATAATTTTTCAAAATGTCCACTGCATCCACCTTTTATGGATGCTGACATTTTGAAGCCGAATATAAGGTGTTATTTTGTATTTTTGATTTAACTAGGGAACGCATTCGGGTATTTCAAGAAACCAATAATAGGATTAAATTACTCGCGATTACGCATAATTTGATATGTATATTGACTATGCAGCCCACACAGCATCACAGTAATTTACTGCCAAAGGACAAAATTTAGTGCGATATTTTTTCTAAAAAAAAAAAACTATTTTTGGAAACAGTATTTACAATATCCTTTTGAGTGTGCTGGTACCCCGCGATATTTTAGTTTTTCGGATCGTATAAATCACAGATCGTGAAAGTCCATCCACTAGAACGGCGGAAGCGGCTACTGCAAAAATTGAAAAATTTGAGAAAATATTTTTGAAAATATCGAGGATTAAATCGCGTTTTTTGTGTATCGTTTCTTTTTACGTTAAGAAACCGACACACCACTAGCGTTTTTGCGGAAACAGATGTTTAAAAAGTTTAGCGGTATGGAAGCTGTATCCGAGATATATCCCAAAAATTTTTTGTGAATTTTTGTTCTTGATGGATTTTTTTTGAAATAGGTTTATATCGATATATTTCTTCACGGTTGATATTGAAATCGGATGCGCATAAAAATTGTATGTACTCTGTCTGGCTGGCTGGAGCTTACGATAACTCCCGAACGGATCAACCGATTCGGTCTAAAATTTGGCTTTCGTAATATTTTGTCCAAACTTAGTTTAAGTTCGAAGATGGGTACCTCCCCCACAAAAGTTCGAAAATTTTCGGAAAATTTGTGCGCACGATAACTCTTGAAAAGAGTAACCGTACTTTGCACATCGTGAAATTTCTGCCAGACTTAGATGAGGTTTCAATATGGATTCAATGCATCCACTCCTTCGGGTACCTCCCACACAAAACATCGGAAAAGTTCAGTTTAGGACCTGCTCTCGAATCGCATTGATTTTTGTAGTAACAACTTGTATTCACTGCCCCCCATACGACGGTACAAGTCCACAATTCCAGAGAAAATAGCCTCAAAGGTGCAAAAAAACCCCTATTGCACTGTGTGTAGTGGTTGGAGCGCAAGATAACTCTCAAACGGATCTAGCGATTCGGTCCGAAGTTTGGCGTTCGTTATATATTGTTCAAACTTAGTTTGATTTCGAAGATAAACCATATCGGTCCACTCCTTCAGGTACCTCCCCCACTAAAGTTTGAAAATGTTCGGAAAAATTGTGCGCACGATAACGCTTGTAGGGAGTGACCGATTTTGTCCATTCTTTACCACATCCAAATATATCTACCAGATATAGATCATGTTCGAATATGGACTATATTTGTTCACTCCTTCGTGTAACTCACACACAAAATTTTGGATAACTTCACTTTAAGACCTGCTCTCAAATCACTTTGATTTTTGTTGAAGCGACTTGAATTCGCTGCCTTCATTATGACGTTAAAAGTTTTTTCAGGGGTAAGTCCATACTTCTTGAGAAAACAGCCCTAAAGGTGTAAAAACCCCTGTGGCACCATATAGTGGCTGGAGAGCACGATAACTCTTGATCTGATCAACCGATTTAGTCCAAAATTTGGCCTTCGTCATATTTTGTCCAAACTTAGTTTCAGTTCGAAGATGGGTCCATAAATGCTGGTACTTTCCGCCAATATTTAAAAATGTCACTAAAATGGTATGCAAGATATCTTTGAACGGGGCAACCAATTTCGTCCAAACTTTGGATCTCCTAATATTTTATCCAAATTTAATTTAATTTCTAAAATGGCCCATATCGGTCCTCTCCTTAGGGTACCTCCCTCACAAAAGTTCAACATTTGTGTCTAAGTACAGTTTAGGGTCTGTTCGAAGATCTTTTGGAAATGTATACCGATGCGTTGTGGTCCTGTTTACAGCCATATTATGATTTCCGTGAACAAGGTCCATTCTTTCAAGTACCTCCTCCGCAACACTTTTGAACTTCAATCCCAATCCACATTTTTGTCGGCAAGTTTAAATGT
Organism: Musca autumnalis; assembly: GCF_047663935.1. Taxonomy (NCBI): domain Eukaryota; kingdom Metazoa; phylum Arthropoda; class Insecta; order Diptera; family Muscidae; genus Musca; species Musca autumnalis. The sequence continues at coordinate 535,264 of NW_027411755.1, read as the reverse complement.
CCAAAATTCTGAAAAGACCCTAAATACATTCGTAGATGAAAGTTTCAATTCATATATGCTGGCGGTATATCTCTGTCGGCAAAGCCGACTGATACTTTTTTACTTGTCCAATGATCTTTTTGGTGCGCCACTGTACCGGATCTTGTTCCCTGTCAGGAAACAATGAACTTATTTATTTTTTTAATTATTTCTCAATAATAATGTCCCAAAATGTCCAATCTTTTATATTATTAAAATCTTATATATAAAAGACAATGTGTGTATGTTAGTATGTTCCGTATAGGCTCAAAAACGGCTGAACCGATTTTATTGAAAATTTCAGAGAATGTACAGGGAACACGGGTGTGAAATATCGGAGACGGAGTACCTCCCCCATGTCTTACTTTTTTAAAACCCTATTTTAGCACGCCCACTTTTTAAATATGTTATATATCCAAAACTACTGAACCGATTTTCCCGCAAATTTCAGAGAATGTACAGGGAGGACCCGTGGTGAAAATACCTCCCCTATGCTTTATTTTATAAAAACGCTATTTTAGCAAAACTGACGAGAAAATTTATTTGCGAGGCAATGGTGGTTGTATCTCCGACCCTAGGTTCTCATTTGGGGCCAAAAGACCCCACCACACCCACTTTTTTAAATATGTTATAAATCCAAAACTATTTAACCAATTTTCTTGAAATTTTCAGAGAATATACAGGGATGACTCCTGGTGAAAATAAGCAATATATTTTGCTGAATTTCGGAGGGGTATCTCCATAGGGCCCTATTTTTTAAAAACGCTATTTTTTTAATTTTTCTAATAAGCGATGCAAGAAAAATATAATTGACTTAAGAAAACGTAACATAAAAATTTTTCGAAATCCAGCAACGCAGACCGGGTCGGCTAGTTTTTTTATATAAAACATAATTTTCCCAATATCATCTTAAAGGATACTAAAAAATTAAGGTTTTTTGAAAAAAAGCCGTTATATGGCATCCTTTGCTATGAAATCATTGATTCAACTCTGATTCTATTCTGTATTAATAATGGCCAAAAATATGCAGAAACATTTAACTAAGCAATAAATGTACATAGACAAAAATGACTATAGGTATCCAGTTTTCTGAAAATGTTTCATTTGATATGTCGAACACTGTATATACATATCGCTCATTTACTCAAAGAGTGACACATTTCAAAAAATCCACTTTCGAGAAAAACGCGTTTTAAGTTGGCGAATGGAATTTGACTTCCCCCCTTAAAAATATTGTTGCACAAAAACTAAAATAACTACTTGGACCATATTTTGCAAACAGCTATCCAGATACCAGTGCTAAATTTCTGTGCAAGAGCAAGCATGAATTGAAGTGTTTTAGTCCTTCATAAACTCAAAAAACTTTTGTGTTGAATTATGCGAAACTCGTAGTAAATGAGCTGTAACTCGACGAGTTTTAGAGATATCAGCATGAAAATTTGACACAAGATAAAGTAGAGGTCGTAGAAAAAATAGAAATTGCTAACTCAGAAAACGTATTTTTTGAGTTATGCCACTTTTTGAGTAAATGAGCGATATTTATATGATTTGTCATCTTACAACCTATCAGACCCGTTCCTTAGTATCATCCATACCGTACGTCACTCCAAACATTTCTAACCCTCCAATATTTAGGCATTAAGAGCTTCAGATTTTGATAAACTCAAATATTCGTTGAAACATTTCCGTTTGCAGGAAATTGAATTGAGTGAGCACGCGAAGCAACACCGTACCATTCTTGCTGTTGTAATCATTGTGAAGTTGTAGTAGCCATTCTGATACACCCGCTTCAATAGTTCGTTGCAATCTTTGTTGAAAAACACATAACGATATCCCCCTACAACAGTGGAAGGATACAGTCAATATACATTTCTATTGGAGTAATATGAATAGTCTTTACGGTTCATGTGTTGGCAGGGCAAAGGCACTAACTGCAGACTAAATCCTTCAAAATAGCGAACTTTTAACATTTTTTACTTAACAACATAAATGATTGTCTGCCATTTTTAAAAATCATATCCAGCATTGGCATTTTAATTTTGGTAGCAAATTTTTTGACTAGAAATCTCGACTCCATTCATTTGGTAGTGTTTGGAAGTCGGGCAGTACCTGTCGACTGTAGTGGTTGGTTGGTTGACTGACTGACATCGTTATGAACATTTATTGACAGACAGGCGTTACTGCATAAAAATTCCAAAATTTATGCCACCGCCAATAAAATGAACTTCTGCCCGAAGGATTTGTTTTGTTGAACGAGCAGTTTTAACAACCTACGACACATACACACACACAAAAACAAGTAAGAACAGACTATAGTCGGACGGGGCCGACCATGTGATACCCTATACCACTATCCCTGTGCACTAGCTTTCCGGGCTAGCTGTTATAAGATGTGCATTAGAAATTTTACCAATTTTCACACAAAAGTTTTGATCAATTTAACCCGCTAAATATTATCCGATCATACCGTTGACTTGCACGCTACTTCTTCATCTCAAACCAAAACTACGTTTAAAATTTCGCGCCGATCGGACTATTATTGCGACCTACAGAGCGGCTACAAAATCGAGCAAAAATTTTGTTTTTGGTCCATTTCATCCCTTTAACATTTCACGATCATCGCCAAAAACTAATCAGTTCTATTCTGGTCCAAACCCGACCTCCATACTAAATTTCGTGACAATCGGTCCATAATTGCGGCCTCTAGCTTGATTACAATTTTTAATGGACGGACAGACGGACGGACGGACGGACACACATCGCTAAGTCGCTTTATCTCGTCGAGATATGAAGTTTGGTATACCACATGAGGGGTCTACGACGAATATTTCGCGGCGTTACATGAATTTTTGGGAAAACAAACTTATTATACCCTTTTCCACATTGTGGTATAGGGTATAATGATGTCTGACTTTTGTGCATAAAAAGTGCGATAAACTGTATGTTTGTATACTTCTTACTGGACTATAAATGCCAAAGAGCATACCACAGACTCTTGTTTATGAGTAAAGGTTGGCACAAAGCCAAATCGAGTGGTTACGATCAGGGTTTCGGAGTCGAGCCATTTTTAGTTCGACTCTGACTCTGGAGTCGACTTTTTCCCTCGACTCCGAGGATAATTTTCAATACCGCTCAAAAAGATTAAATATGTACATGTTTTCAATTGTTTTCTATATGTTGGCTTTTTCATAAGATATTCCTTGAGAGCGCCTTCGTTCAACTACAAAACTAACATATAAATCCTGAAAGTATCCCATTCATCGCAATAAAACCGAAGTTATGATCCACTGGCATCCTCCCCGTGAGAAAATCTTTAAGCTTTGAACATTGTCAGCTTGAAGGGGCTATAAAAACGTTGACCTATGTATGAAACAATATGTGAAATTAAAACAATTCGGCTTGATAAGAATTCTGTGACGAATTTAAAATATATAACTTAAAACTCTGTACTGAATTCAACAGACATAGTGGATATGACAAAATAGACATAGGAATTGATTATGGTGGAGTTCAAATGATAGTAAATACCCTCTGCCTCATCCTCTAACTGAGTATAATATAGTTTTTGTATATATGTTTTCAAAGTTTTCTAATAATATGAGTAAACGGGCCAACAAAATATACATAAAATAGACCGAGTATGTGGAAAAAATTTTGCCCGGAGTCGGAGTCGAGTTATTTTTTTTTTTTCTACTCAGACTCCAGCAAATTTGCTCGACTCCGGCTTCGACTCCGAAACCCTGGTTACGATACAAATACGAATGTAGACTTTGGTGCGGCTTTCTCGGGACAAATGAAGTTTTTTTATGTGTTGTGTAGTAGAGTTGTACAATCTAGTTCATTGGAAAGATCTAGTTCAATAGCTCAGCTCTTTAAACTGAAGTAGTTCAGTAATCTAGTTCATAGTTCACTATCCAATCCAGTTCAATCATTCGGGTCAGAATCGTCCACCTGCTCTTAATGCTTCGTTTGAAGGAAATACACACATACACCAAATAGGAAAAAACATTAGGATAGTGTTATTAAACTACAAAAATATTACATTTAGATATTTGTATTCCATTCACAAAGAAAGATTAAGTTTACATTAATTTTAGAAAGGATCATCCTTCGGAAAAAATTGTAATTAGAATTTCATTTAAGTGGCTTGCAAAATGTGTATGTAGAAATTATCACTGCGAAAAAAGCTTTGTGTACGTATGTTTCTTTTTTTTTTCTTTTTTCTGTCCAACACAAGGCACATTGAATATGTAATTGATTCGATATAATGGGACTTGTTATGTAAAAAATGTTCTTTATTTGGAAATTAATTTTATTGACACTTCACATTGACCCAAAACATAAACAAAACTCATTACATTACGAAGGCATCACTTATGGGTACTTTACACGGTATGTTTTTTACATATGAGTTGTCACTTCTCCCAAATTGTATATGCAAAGCGACAACTCATATGTAAAACACATATCGTGTAAAGTACCCATTAGCATAGAAAACGGCGTCACTTTATTCATATGTGAATGACATGCTGAACTAGATTGTGAATCGTTCGTTCGTTAATCGTTCTTCGTGGATCTTTCGGTCGGCACTCAGTGAGCTATTGAACTATAATGAACTATATCGACTGATCTAGTTCAAACGCTCTTTGCAATGAATCGTTTAATTGAACTAGTTCGTTCATGAACTATACAACTCTATTGTGTAGCTGTTGAACTCACAAACAAGTAAAACTGTTGTTTGTTTGTTTGTTTTGTGGCTAAATGTTAAACGCATCTCTTATTTCGCCAAAGTTTGTAATATACCCAATGTTTCTCAACAGCTAAAACACAAATGACGAACATAATGTGATCGACCAACCATGAGACCTTCTCCCGTGAGATAGTAGAGCACAGGGAAATTATGATATGGGTATATAAAGCTGATTTTCTTTATATCGTATATATGAGCACCCCCTTTGATCCAAATTGTACACATGACAATACTTCTAAACTTAGATTATGTTCGACAATGGACAATAATCAATCCACTATTTCTGGTACCTCCTTCTTCCTTGCCGTTTAAAACCAGTTTTGAGGCCAACTTTGCACATCGTTATTATACCCTCGGCCTTTAGGCTAAAGAGGGTATATACACTTTGATACGACCAAAACTGGGCCACATCGAAATACATAATGATTTTAAACCCCAAGTATGTTTGGTCGAAATTCGTTTCAGACAATTTGGAGACAATTTAGCCTTGTCCGTCTGTCTGCTGTGCACTATAATTCTCCAAGGGAGCAATCATTTTGATCCAAACTTTGCACATCGTATTATTGCTTCCGCGTACAGATCGCGTTCGAAAATACACTATATCGCTCCAATCCTAAACATTTTTGGTATTAACAATGACGAATTGTTAATTGATACAAAATCAATATATTTTATATACGGCATAGTTATAGTGTTTGCATCTTTTGTTGGTCGGAGGCTGAGGGTATATCTCCGTCAAACTTATATCAAGTTTGAAGACGTTCTGTGTAGGTGTGTATTGGAGTTATTGGTTTTGTTTGACACCCTCTTGCAACACACAACACAACTCATGTAATTGCAAGCGATGAGTTCGCATAGTGTGACACACACACAAAATGTAAATAGCCCTAGCATAAGTTTTCATACCTAGCAGTTAAGTTGTAAATATTGTCATTTGAATTCACTCTCAATAAAGCAACCACCACGAACAGAAGTGTGTCTTCTTATTTCATCATCGGCAGCAAGCAAGAATAAATAAAATACTTACAACAGGTTATGGGCCCAGATGAACTCTGCAATAAAAAGTGAATAATTGTATGCCCAAGTGAAATAATAATAGAAAGTGCCCAAAGACATTAGTGGAAAAATAGTGTTTTAAAGAAAAAGATTTTATTAAAAGAAAAACTGTGTGTCAGTTAAATTGTTACTATCGTGTGTCGATAAATAAAAGAAACAAAATGTCTTCATCAATGTTTAACATTGAAAAGTTGTCGGAGGACAACTATGAATCTTGGCACCTCCAAATGAAGTCCGTCCTGATTCACCAAGATCTGTGGGAGGTTGTCAGCGATGATGTGGCTGCCGAAAAAAAGGATGCTGTGTGGAAAAAGAAGGATGAAAAGGCAATGGCAACAATAATTCTGTGCATCTCCCCTGTACAGTTGTCATACATTAAAAACAGCAAGACAGCAAAAGAAGCGTGGAATTGTCTGAGCGACATTCATCGACCGAAAGGGCCAATACGTAAGGTTTCACTTTTCAAACAACTGCTGAATATGCGAATGGAGGAAACCGACGGCACACAAGAATACCTGTGCCAGTTCACGTCTGTCGTGGACAAATTGGCCGAGGCAGGTATCGAGTTGGGTGAGGACTTGTTAGTAATAATGATCCTCGCCAGCCTGCCGAAGTCGTTTGAGAATTTTGTGGTCGCTCTTGAGTCAAAGGATAATTTGCCCAAATTGAGTTCGTTGAAAGCAAAATTATCAGAAGAAAATGAAAGAAGAAAATCTGCAATGGACAATGACAATTCCACAACAACAGTGTTTATGGCGCACAATAGACAGAATCACAACAACAATTACACAAGAAACGAACACGCAATTAGACAGAGTCCCAACAACAACAGTAGCAGAAGAAATTACAACGTGAATAATCATCACCCCAACAACAACATAGGTAGCAGTGAAAAGGGATCGCGCACAAGCAACAACAACAACGTAAAGTGCTACAGTTGCGGAGGCAGAGGCCATTATGCTGCAAATTGTAAAAAGGCAGCGAAAAAGGGTGAGCACGCATTTCCAATTTTAGCGGCGATCGACAACAACAACATTAATAAGAACACATGGTGCTTTGATAGCGGTTCTTCATCTCATTTGTGTTGTAACAGTAACTTGTTTACAAATTTTGAAGAACACCATGCAGAAATCTCCCTAGCTAATGGGACAACAATTCAAGCAAGGGGAAGGGGGACTGTTCGTATTAATGATGGTAACGTTATTCTCAATGAAGTGTTGTTTGTTCCTAGCCTACAGTGCAATTTCATTTCGGTAGGCAGAGTAGCGGCGAAGAACGTAGTGAAGTTTGGGAAAAAATGTGCGCAGATCATCGACAAAGGAGAGATTGTGTTGACAGCGAGAAAAGTGGGGAATCTATTTTTATTCAATGACCCTCATAAAAAACTAATTTTGGCGAATGCAAAAACAAAACCAATGGAGTCCCGTTACGGTCATCGAAAAGGGGTGAGCTTACAGCAACGACAGCAATCAAATTTGAATGTGTTTCAAAGTAAAAGACATCGATGCACCGTTAAGCAGATCATTGGCGAACCGTTGTAAGTGTAACAACATTCAGGAGGAGGTAATTAAATTTATGAAGATTATTTGTTAATCATAATGAGGGGACCCAAAAAAGAAAAACATGATGTAGCGAATGTGTTTCGTAGAATTTACAGTTAGGGCAATAAATGTCGATCCCTTAGAAATCAGAATAGATGAACAGAATGCTGTGTATATTTTTTGTATGTTTTGTAATTTGTTTGCAAAATTAGTATGTAATCTAAATAAGGAATTCTCTGAGTTTTAGTTTTTGAAAAGTGTGAAGTATTTAGGCTTACAGTTGAATAAGAAAAAAGAATTTTTGAAATGTTTTGTAATGTGTTTACAAACAATTAGTATGTAAGCTTAATAAAGATTTTTAAGTTTAATTTGATGTGTATGTGTGTTGAGGAGGAGTATTGGAGTTATTGAATTTGTATGTTCCCCCCTTCGCAACACACAACACAAGATTGCATGCGATGAGTTTGCATAGTACAACAACCAGATGATCGCACACACGAAATGTGCACACACAATGTAAATAGCCCTAGAATAAGTTCTCAACATTAGCAAGTAAGCTGTAAATATTGTCACACACATCACTTGAAATAAAGCTGTCAAAGAGTAAAGTACTGTGCGTGTTTCATTTATTTCGGCAACCAACACAAAACATCAAAATCTACAACAGTGTGTATTTTACTCGTTATTTTCCTATTCATCACTGTATGTTTTATTCTAATAATTCACTTTACGCCAAGTTCTTTGTGCTATGTCGCAGTGAACACAATTATTATAAAGTCCTCTTATACATATGACAATGTAACATTTCTTATTCGATGATTTCGTCTAAATTAATAGAGTAAATTTAACAAACTTGTAGAATATAATAATATGTATGCACTGGTACGTACATATGTATGTATATACAGTTAGACAACTAAATAATTGCAAAAACCAAATTTGTAATAATTTTCATTTTATTCGTTAGGGCAACAATCAATTTTTAAACTTTTTTAGGCACTATGCATTTCTATGTCTTTAAAAAAAAAAAAAAAAAAAACAACTGCATAGTCTTTACATAAGTTGTTGCTATAAATTAACAATAAATATGAAATTTTTAACAATTTTATAATATATAATAATATGTATACAATATAATAATATGTATACACTGGTACATATGTATGTATATACAGTTAGACAACTAAATAATTGCAAAAACCAAATTTGTAATATTTTTCATATTATTTGTTAGGACAACAAATAATATAAACAAATATCCAAATCTATTGCTATTGGTCCTAAAAACAATATTTCGTCAAATTATACATATACTGTCAATAATAAGAATTAGCTACTACTTTGGAGTGACACACAAATAAACAATCAATTTTTAAAAAAATTGCATAGTCTTTACATAAGTTGTTGCTATAAATTAACAATAAATATGAATTTTTTTTAATAATTTTGGTTTTTGCAAACATTTATTGTCTAACTGTATAAATTACAAAGCATGTATTAGAATATCTAATATAGGGTTTTTTTAATTTTTATGTTTAAGTTTGTCCTTCCTTTCGTAACTACTCGAAATAATGATTGTAGACCCCACAAACTATATATATTCTTGATCAGCGTGCAATTCTACATCGATATAGCCATGTCCGTCCGCCTGTGGAAATCACTCTATCGTCCGAAGGTGGATGCAATTTTGGGAAAATCTATTATATGTACGTAAGACTTTTGGTATTGAAAGCGGGCTATGTAGGTCCACGCTTTCGTATAGCCCCCATACAAAATGACGCGTGACGCGTCGTCGTTTTAAGGAATTTTTAAGATATTTGTCCCATTTTACCACCGAATTGGTTGTAATTTGGTATTTTGTGTCTCCAGAGGCCAAAAAACATTCCTACCAAAGTTGGTTTATATAGGTCCACGTTTTGGTATAGCCCCAATATAACGCCCCATATAAAGTTCGCGTCATTTTAATGAAATGAAATTTGGTATTTGGTCTTCGTTGGGGGTATAAAACTTTCCCCCAGAAATTTGTAGGTATAGGTTCACGCCATCATATAGCCCCCATAGAACGGTACCTTCCGATTTTCGGTATTTTGAAGGTTGTGGCCACATTAATCCACCGAAATGGCTGAAATTTGTGGTGGAGGATAAAAAAAGTTCGGCCCGACCGAACTTAACGCTTTTCCCACTTGTTTGTAAATTAATTTGTCAAAACATCGAGTTCCCATGTATGTATGTATGTTTCTATGTATGTATTTGTTAATGTCAATAAAGGCCACCAACGAATTACTATATTCTAATTATTCTAATGTTTTCTTTGTTTATGTTTATCATATTTTTATACCCTCCGCCATATGGATGGTATAATTAAATTTGTCATTCCGTTTGTAACACATCGAAATATTAGTCGGAGACCCTATATAAATAGTTTATATATTATTGATCAGAAGAAAATTCTATGTAGATTCAACAATGTCCGTCCGTCTGTCTGTCTGTTACTTGCAGGATGGTTGGTATTGAAAATGGGATATATCGGTCCCCGTTTTGATATAGCCCCCATAGAACGGTACCTTCCGATTTTCGGTATTTTTAAGGTTTTAGCTTCATTAACCTACCAAAATGGCTGAAATTTGGTATTTAGTTATCGTTGGGTGTATAGAATTTTCCACCAGAAATTTGTTGGTATAGGTTCACGCCTTCATATAGCCCCCATAGAACGATACTTCCCGATATTCGGTATTTCGAAGGGTTTAGCTTCAATGTCCCATCAAAATGGTTGAAATTTGGTATTTAGTCTTCGTTGAGGATATAAAACGTTCCACCTGAAATTTGTTGGTATAAGTCCAGGTACTTCCACACTTTCGGTATTTTGAAGGTTTTGGCCCCAATATGAACCCGAAATGGCTGAAATTTGGCTTTTTGTCTTTGTTTCAGTTAACAAATTCTACTCCTCCCAGGAATAAGCCTTGGCGCGGCGGCGGAGCTAAGTACTTTCGTAGATGAAAGGAAACTAATTATTCCATTCTCTTTCAATTTCATTTTGGTGGAGGGTATAAAAAGTTCGGTCCGAACTTAACATTTTCTTACTTGTTGTTTATCATATTTTTGTTAATAAATTCATCGAAAACTAGTTTTAACTAATATTGATTGATATTTTTATAACTCCTTTGATATGCCATTTATTTAATGGCAAGTAATAAATTAATTATACGTAAGACACAATGCGATACAATTTTGACATGTCACATGTGTGAAAATTGAAAACTTACACACCTAATACACATACCTAACAAAGGTCTGGGTTTTCGCAGGCGCTAAGAGAAGGTGTTTATCTTAAGTTTTCTTTTCTTATGGCAGTTCCGAATTTAATGTCTTCACAGGTAAATTAATAAATTCGTTGTAATTTCGTTGCATTTTTGTTTGCTACTATGTGATATGTAGCGGTCGCTTTAAATATGGGATTGTGCCAACAAATTGACGTCATTTTTCTAGGAAAAGCAAATGCAATTTATATTAATGTGTGCAAAAAGGGTTGTCGATCTTTCAAATATGTATTTATTATCGGGACCAATTGTGTGTTTTGTACATAAATTAAAAATGTCATTTTCTTTTGTAGAATGTGTCAGCATTGACATGTGTATCCATTCGTCTATGTCCATTGGCCAGGGATGTTTATTATCTAAAATGAAACAAAAATAGTTGTTGGAATAATAAGATTATTTAAATATACAAAATATACTTGGTATCTATTATCTTATCACAAGTTCCTTATTTTCCACGATTTTAATATGTGGGAGGATGATATTTTCTCAATCAGGTCATTAAATTATTTAATTGGTCTTATTGAGTTCATCGTGAGGGATTTGGTATTGCAATTTTAAACTTAACATTCATTCAAGGTAATTTTTCTTCCTTTTCACCAGGCTGTTTCAGTAAATCGAGTATTCAGTTATTGTTGTCCAATATTATACTCTGCGTTTCTCATGTACATACATCTGCATTATGTACAAATATATATAATATTGCTCCTTGAAAATTGCACATCAAATCGTCGCCATAACTTTAACGAAATTTTCATTTCTTGCCGTTGGTAATTATGAACGTCATAATGAGCTTGATTGGATGGCGAATTTAATAGCGGGTAGTCGAACTGTTCGTATTAAATAGTGCTATTAAAATTTTATGACAGACCATTAAAAGTGTATGTACCATATACCCAGCAAGCATCTTCTAAAAACGTTTTGGGTCACCAAAGCCATTGATTTTTTGTTGATAATAAAAATTCTATAATTCGAATGAAATCAAAAATATAATTTCTTTCGAATTTGGGATATTTGATTTCTTCGTCACGTCATTTCTTTCCTTGTTGGATACACTTTTGCGGTAATTAGCCGCCTTTTTCCTTATTTTTCATTCGTGGTACAATGGGAAACGTTTTTTAATTACAGCGTCAAGTTTCTGTAGAACAAAAAAAAAAAAATGATTTAGTGTTTGCAATAAATGGCGGCGGGGTAACTGCTACCATTAAACAATTATGCACTTACAATAATTGAACAGGGCTAGAGTAGTACACACCATCACCACTGAATCTCCAAAGCCGTTCATTGCCTTCTTAGCCATGCCACATACACTGAATATCTTCGCCACCGGGGGGTAGGAAAATTTAACTTCTAGTTTGTTATTTGGTAAACTCATATGAAACGGAAATTATAAACTGCGGTGTGTTGGTTTAGTCGCTCTTGGTAAACTACTTCCGCTTGACAGCTAGGGCGGACAGTGGTGTTCATATCCTAGTAGAAAATTTGTTCAATTTCTTGGCTTCTTCCGTGGATAATTGAAAACCTCTCTTTTCCTCTTTTGCATCAAAAGCGTAATTACTGTGATTTTCAGCTATCAGTAGCAGGGCCTGCAACTGGAAACTTTAACAGAGTAGAAGCAAGGTGTAAAGAATGCAAAGTAAATCTATTAATTTGATAGAAGTTTTTTCAAGCAGAAATTATAGTTGGGAATTATTTTTTTATGGCACTACTTGGAAATTTTAATAACATAATTACTACTGACTTGGACAGGCAATTGTAGGCAGAGTTCGAGGAAATACTGTAGAGCCCACAACAGACAGGAAAATGTAAAAAATACAACAAAAGCGTGGTTAAATATTTTGCTTAATAATTTTATAGGGTGCATTGAATGCCAAGATGATTTTCCGATTTTAGATGTATGCGGTTTAGTTAATATACAGAAGTTCGCATATACATATGTATGTTTTATAGCTCCTTTGTCATATTTGAGATTAAATTTCTAAGTCTGAATTTATATAGAAAATTTTAAATTAGCAACAAACAAGCGATCCAAATAATACAAAGCGTAAAACATGTTTGGCTCCTGTATTCTTTCTCCGAATGTCCTTCTAAAGAACTTAATGCTTTGCCATTTTGTCTTGCATTCTTTGTATTTGTCGTCTACCCTTTGGACAAATTCCTAAAGGAACCAAGCTAATTATGGACATTGTTAACATTCTTTGTGTTTCACTTGTTACAAGTAAAAGTTTCAATTAATTGATAAAGTTCAATATTTTCACAAAGTTTTTTCTTTGCATTTTTGAGGCTTAAGTCTCTGAAAGATGTCGAAAACAAACGAAGAAGCTAAAATCTCCATTTTTTTATTTTGTATTTTGCGCTTTATTCTCATTTTTCATGTTGGTTTTATTTCTACAAAAAGATGAACATTCATTAATTATGAAACTGTAATGAATCCAAAGAAGGTTAAAACATAGCTAACTCAATGAAGTGTAAAGTGTTTTTTGGTTTAATTAATGCATCATATATCGAGATTAGGGTGTCCCACGAAAACTAAAGTTCAGTGGAAAGTTTTTAATACCAGTAAACATTATTGCTTTTAATGTAAAAAAACTACTCATATATCGATATAGATGACTTATCGATATAGATGACTTGTCGAATTTTTATTGGCTAATATTGCTGTTATACATATAACTAGTTAACAACAAAATTATTACCGATAGCAAATATGCTGCTAACCTATGTTAAAAATTATAGTTCGAAATATTGCGTTTTAATTCCTTTTTGTAACTCAAAAATATTTACAGAATTCCATTATAGGACTGTTAAATTACACTTGACAAATTAATATTATCCTCAACATTTTTTTTCTTCTTCTAAAAATCGTTTCGAAAAATCTCAAAGTCTCATAGCAAAGAATTCCACTAGTTTTGAATAGAGTTGCGTATGTTTAAGTTTCTTGCGAATGCTCAATGTGAAACACAGAAAACTGAAATGTATAATTATGTATTGTTTATTTCTATAAAATTAAATTGTGTATAGACATGCTTGAGGGAGTTAGTTGCCTCGAGGCTTAAGCCACTTATGGCATAGTATTATGACCCAAACGGAGGTTTACTCAGCTTAAGCCAAACAAACAAGAAAAATAAAAAAGAATACATCAAATATATAGTAATATATAAGCTGCGGAATAAAAACGATTCCAAGAACAAATCAACATTCGCAAATGTATACATAACTATGTAGCTATATACGAAGCAATGAGTGCGGTTGTACGCTGAATTAGCTTCACAAATTAGCCGATTGTAACTAACTGCATTAGCATTAACATTAACAGACGTCATTAAGCCTAAACTCAGTGGCTGTTTCAACGTCTCTTTGTCTAATAGACTCCGTAACGTAGCTGCCGGTTTCCAAGTACTCGTATGTATGTGGGTATGTTGGCTTGTCATTACTTGTTTTGAAATATGACTACAGCTTGCCGGGGTTAAATTAACGCTGCTGGTTGTGTACAGAGATCACAACTCCTACGCCTATGCTGGAGGTTAATAAATTACAAAGACCTTCGCTAATTAAATGCATTCGAAATGTGAATTGTCTGTCTGACGCAACGCTTGGTGCTATATAATTGCCTGCCGCCTAGGAACACATTTGCCAATAGACTAACGTTAACAATTCTTGGAAAAAGTCAACATTTTACTTGAGAAATTAATGGAATGCCGCTGCAACGCGCCGCTGATGAGTGAATAAACAATATTTGTGTATCGCATATAAATGTGTAATCGTTTTAGTTTTCGCTTAATCCACTTCAGGATCAATACGAAAAGTTTTGATGGCTATGAACTGTCAATCAGAAACGCCCAAAAAATTACAGAAACGTCTTGAGAATATGTAGTAATTACCTATGTATATTATTTTAGCAATATTTTCTGATACTTTAGATTTAGAAATAACTTCACCTTTTTCAGATATAATTCGAAACATTCCAGTTGTAATTCGTAACATTTAATTTGTAATTCGATTATTATCCAGTATTCCATTTCCAATTCGATTTATTGTATTTCGAATTATTCCATTTGAAATTTGAATTATTCTCTATATAATTTGCATTATTTGTTTTGTAATTCGAATTATTCCATTTGTAATTCGAAACTTTTCAATTGTAATTCGAATTATTCGTAATAATTCGTATAATTCCATTTGAAATTCGAGTTATTTTATTTAAAATTCAAAACAAAAAAAGTAGAGAAAAATGTTTGCATTTGTTTTATATTTACTTTTTCGAATTACAAATGGAATAATTCGAATTACAAAAAAAGTAATTCGAATTACAAATGGAATAATTCGAATTACAAATATAATAATTCGAATTTCAAATGGAATAATTCGAATTACAAATGGAAGAATTCGTATTACAAATGGATAAATTCGAATTACAAATGGAATAACTCGAATTACAATTGAAATGTTTCGAATTACAAATGCAATTCCCGAATAACAAATAAAATGTTACAAATTATAAATGGAATTCTCGAATTACAACCAAAATGATTTAAATTTGTCCTGAAAAAGGTGTAAGTCATACAGGACATCATAATAAAAATTTATTTAAAAAAAATAATTTTATAAAATTTGATCTGTTTGTGTAAACTTCAGTGAGACTTAAAAAATAGTTTCCAATTACACTGTGACACAAAATGGAACTCAAAGTCTGGGGGGGTGGAAAATTTCTTTTGGAGATGAAAGCCCTTGATGAGTATACTAAGAACCCAAAATGAAATTTTCGCCATCGGTCAAGTTTCTGAGATATCGCGCGATGAAGTTTTTGATTTTTTCCCTATAATACTTGGTAAAATGGTTCCATATCTCTGTTTGGCGTTGTTGTAGCTTCATTTTGAGGTGGCATGTCTGCAGTCAAATCGATTGGCGAATCTTTTTGTAGAACATTTCATTCTCCTAACTCAATGCCTTTCATGTCCTTTTCGTCCTTCATTTCTTGAACCGTAGTGAAAGTACCACAAGATGAGATTTTTCAGCATCCAAATATTCTACAAAAATGTTGCTTGGAAGATTTTAGGTACGGTTCTCTTTGACAGCTAATCGATTTTGTCCCGTTTTCATTGTCCTTTTTGACATTTAATCGGTTTTGGTTCAGAAATAAACTATGTTTTTTATACCCTCCACCATAGGATGCGTAGGATGGGGGTATATTAAGTTTGTCACTACGTTTGTAACTACTCGAAACAATCATTGTAGACCCCACAAACTATATATATTCTTGATCAGTGTGCAATTCTACATCGATATAGCCATGTCCGTCCGTCCGTCCGTCTGTGGAAATCACTCTAGCGTCCGAACGGATTGACGTAGGTGGATGAAATTTTGGGAAAATCTATTATATGTACGTAGGAGTTTTGGTATTGAAATCGGGCTAGGTAGGTCCACGCTTTCGTGTAGCCCCCATACAAAATGACGCGTGACGCGTCGTCGTTTTAAGGAATTTTTAAGATATTTGTCCCATTTTACCACCGACTTGGTTGTAAATTGGTATTTTGTGTCTCCAGAGGCCAAAAAACATTCCTACCAAAGTTGGTTTATATAGGCCCACGTTTTGGTATAACCCCCATATAACGCCCCATATAAAGTACGCGTCATTTTAATATATTTTGAATGTATTAGACCCATTTGAGGCTAAGAAATATCTCCACCGTAAAGTGTTTTTATAGGTCCACGTTTTGATATAGCCCCCATGGGACGATATCTCCCGATTTTCGGTATTTTGAAGGTTTTGGCCTCATTATCACACCGAGATGGCTGAAATTTGGTATTTAGTCTTCGTTGGGGGTATAAAACTTTCCCCCATAAATGTTTAGGTATAGGTCCACGCCATAATATAGCCCCCATAGAACGGTACCTTCCGATTTTCGGTATTTTGAAGGTTGTGGCCACATTAATCCACCGAAATGGCTGAAATTTGTGATGGAGGGTATAAAAAGTTCGGCCCGACCGAATTTAACGCTTTTCCTACTTGTTTTTCTGTATATTCGTCATTGGTTATTTATTGGTATGTAGACATATGCTTCTGAAATATTAACCAAAAATAGCTCTTGTAATGGTGAACACGTTAATAACAAATTTTCCGGTTATCTCAATTTTTGATCCGGATATTCCGACATTAAAACGGATTTTTGAACCGGTTTAAGTAACCGATTAAATTTATGTGTATATCGTTAAAAAGCATATAGAGTTGTCAATCAAATTAAATTAATTCGCTTCTGAAAACTTTGTTAGTTGCAGTTCCAGAAAGAAACCCGATTTCTTAAACCGGACTCGGCGATAAACAGTAGATCCCGTTTCACTGAGCTAATACGAATCGAGGTGCACTCATTGATATGAGAGAAATCTCCCTTGTCCCTTATGGGATGTTTGTGGAAATATTATTATTATATTATAGCAGTATGTTAACGTCTTAAGCAATTTATTTGTTTATCTAGACTAAATACACGCTAATGAATATAATCTAAAAATTGATGTTTGAATATTCTACTTGTTTTTTTCATTGGATTTTATTTCCTCAACCAATAATTGCATAATATTGTCTATCTATCCATACCACCTGATTTGCTTTTAAGTATTTCTTGTTGTTGTTTTTGTTGTGCTTGGCGTTTATTATGATTGATTGTTAAAGCCATCAAGTTGATACTTTTGTTTATTTCGATTTGATTCGAGTTCCAGTCACAAGTTAAGCAAAAATGTCTATCGCTCCATCAAGAAAAATAAACTCAAGTCATTGTTTTTGTTGCTTTGCCTGTCATGTGAATACGAGCATAATAAAAAAAACCCTCAAGCGATCCCAATAACACCCTCACTTCAGCCAGTAAATGGTAGTGTCAACAAATCCATCCAATCCATTTAAAAGCAAACCCACTCAAGTACTTACAATCAGATGACGACGACCAATGTTGCCATAAATCGCCGATAACCAACCGGTTAATCCTTTTTATGGTTGTTGGGCACAGATTGAATTTAAACAAGCTAAGCGTCTATAGAGTATGTCATTGAATGGGAGAATTTGGCTATGTTTAGGCGAACATAGAAACAAAACAACTTTTGCAAATTCCCAACTTATCAATTATAATAATTAAAGTAAATAATATTGGAAAACACCGAATGAGTTTCAGAAACAATCAAAATGCGCATGGTATCTGGGAGTTTTTTTAAATGGATATAAAAATGATTCCAGAAACCTTATCTGTTCGTTCTAGGGAAAGTTTCACTGGAGAAATACGAATATATCTCACAGATTGCTTCACGATTCCTCTTTAGCACTGAACAATCAAAAGGAAAATGTGTTCCAACTCAAATCCCTTGGTATGAGAAATCTATGGAACATTCTTAAAATTCTAATTTATTCCCAAATAATTATTTTAGTTGTGCTGCAGTAACATGTCGACCTGAACAATTTCATAGTTATTGCTAAACGAAACAATTGGACCCAGAAGAACCCAGCTCTCAATGAATCGACACATGTCCTTCATCCTATCCCTACCGAATGGCAAATGAGTTTCTTACGTGAGTGCATTCTGCTGGATTGTTTATTTTCACTTTTTCGCATTGTTCTGCGGTAGAATTACAGTAAATTTTTAATGGGTTTTAAATTGCACACTTGTGTAGCGTTTTCTTTTATTCGTTTGTTTTTTTGTGTTTGTCATCAGTCTTTTGTTGTTGCTGCTGGTTGGAAACGTATGCCAGCACAAATGGCGGCTTATGCAACTCTGAAGTATTCATTTAAGTACTTAGCATTGATTTTTTCCACGTTTTCTCGGTTTTTGTGGAGTGCAGATTTGCTTTGCCGCAGGATCTCCATTTGTCTCCTTGCAAGTACGCCCATTTTCCTATTTGTATTCTATTTCCTTGTGTGTTTTGTTGTTATCATGGACACAAAATTTACATGTTTGCCATCCGGTAAAAGAGTTTTGTTTACCGAGGATGGTTGATGGGCTGCAAACGGAATGATATAGAGTTTGTTTATGTAAAATTGCTGAAGTTGTTTGTATACATTCTGCAATAACATCGGGAGTCTTGAAGAAGTCGGCGGGAATATTTTCGTTCCTTTTGCAGCAGTGCTCATTGAGGTTGGATTGTATTGTTCATTCCGTTTGTTATAGTGATGTTTGTTTTAGCTTAAGTGCGCCGAGACTTAAGGTTCCTCTTGCAATACCAATGCCGAATTTGACAATTGTAATGACACACCCAGGTTATATTCTACAGTTTAAAGGATTGTGAGTAGATTTGAGGTTAAGAAGATCTGGTTACAAAAGAATAGCGAAATAACTAGTTGGTAACTAGTTATTCGAACAAGCGGGTATATATAGAAGTCATGGGCGCCAACACATATACAGACATAACTTCCTAGATCCGCGAGCAGCTGAACATTGCACCGGTGCAATTGGTGCAATTGTTCACGGACATAGGCAATTATGTCTGCGTCTGTGTAGTGCTGATGTTACTGATATACATATGTACACTACAAACTTTTTCTGTTGAATTTCACAATGATAATGATAGGCAACAAGATGCGACACAAAAATGTGTAATTTTCAACAGCTTTGTTGTTGTAAGATTTTACGCAAAATGTGCTTAAAATTTACACATTTTGGTTGCGATTTTAGAGACAATATATTGTAATTTGACGCACTTTTCTTCGTAAATGTATGAAAAGTTACCGAAATAATTTGTGAATGTGTTTAATAAAAGTACATTTTGAATACGGAGAAACAATTGTTTTATTTATATAAAAACATAACTTATTTAATTTATTTAATTAAATATACTAATAAAAGTAAATATACATATATACGGCTATGTTCGAGACACACTTTTCACCTCTCACTTCAAGCCTAAAACATTTTGTTCACCTCATTTACTCCATTTCGGTATTTAAAAAGAAGAGTACACCCTCCGTCCATAAAATACTCGAAAATAAGCGTAAATGGATTCAACAAAATGCTTGAGGCGTCAAGTGAGATGTGAAGTGTGTCTCAGAACACTCGCGATAAACTGTATATATTTAATTATATATAAATTCTGGTCCGCTTCGAACAAAGAACCACGAGCAACCAACACGCGTTTTCTGAGTTTTATTGTAGGTTATACAACATACTTTTTTGTTGTGCCAAAATGAATTTGCTATTGTTTGTGTTTAATTTCAAGCACTTTCTATTGCAATTACAGATTTTGCAACACTTTATGTTTGAAATTAAGCAGTTTGTGTTTAATTTTAAGCATGTTCTGTTGAAAAAGAGCGAAGAAAACTTTATTTCCGAAATTTGTAAATAGAGTAAACAGCTGTTGGGATCAGTAAGTTTTAATGTCATCTACAAATAATGCGATTTATTTAAAGCTGTCTATTGTTTTCTCGCAATTTCTTAGTGTGGCACTGATTTAACAATTAAATATTGTCAAAATAAATCTGTCAGTGTGCATTTCTGGTAATAATTTAATAATTAATAAAACTTTAAGGCACTCGGTGGCCCATGAACATTTTTCGAAATCCATTGTGCACAAATAACAGTTACATTAATTGTGTTCCTTTACTTACCTGGGGTTACCATTTCTTACCATTTTTAACCTGCAAAGCGTTCCTTAAGCCCAAAAAATGGTACAACTGGAAGCAATTTTTAAGAGAGAGGGAGAATAAAAAAATTGCGTTCTCTCCTGCCAAATTTCTTCGGGTAAAAATGGTAGAATTGATTTTTCGACATTTGTTTGACGATTAGAAAAAAGCGAACGCTGACAAAACAAAACTAAAAACAGTGAAATTAAAGAAGAAAATTAAATTTGTATGCTTCTTTTTGACATTGTTACCAGATCTACCATTTTTCCCTTCCTTTACATTTCTGGTAAAACTGGCCGTGAGAGAGCAATTTTGACAGTTTTCTCTTTTACCACTTTTATCATTAAAAAAGTAAAGGAAGAACGCTATTATCATAACACAAATAACAGTTACATTATCATAAAAAACGAATCTGCATGAATTGATGCTACGATACTCTTTGGAGAATGAACAAAACCCGAATGTGAGACATTTAATAATGCCTTTATGACTGACATTTATGATGGAAGAAAAAGTGTTAATGTTGCTTATAAAATGCAGACTACATATAGGTATGTCTCAGCTTCTTCTTGTGCTTCTGCTGGTACTTTGATAAACATTCGCCTATTCATGTGTCTGGTCCGGGTGTGCGGATATGTCTTCCTAAATCTCTTTTTTGTTTGCTTCATAAACGAAAGTATTACTCATCACATTTTTTCGGGTTGACATTGCTGATATTGATGCTGCAATTGCTGTTGCCGTCTTAAAACTGAAATTGACAATTGATTGCACAACTTGTAAGTCATTCACACGAAAAATGTTAAAGTACCATTCATACATTTGTGATTGCACATTAGAAGTCAGTCAGTGGCAGTATTTGAAAGTACATACATATACATATACAAATGTACACTGAAAAGGTCTCAACTTAAAATGACACCATCAGCAGCAGTAACAACAACAAATACAAGTTGTCATTGATTCATTCAATGGTTTTATACACTGAACAAGTGTAGCAACAATACAGTAGCTGTAGCCCTCTAATTTCTAATGATCTCCAGAAGCAGTAAGTTGAATGACGTGGTAAATTATTTAAGATATGAAGCGGTAGGTCTCTACAACATGTTTAATATTGAGGTATGTTTGCGTTTGGCGATTTGAAATTAGTCCCCATCAAATGGATATTAATGGCCCTTTTGATTTATTTTTTGACATTCATAATTTTGGTGTCGATTTTTTGATGGTCAAAATAACTTGTAAAAAGTTCCGTAACTTACTTTTGAATATGCTACTAACATTTAGTTGTCTGAGTTTGTAAGAGCTATACAGAAGAAGAATAGGCGCAGTCTTGGTTTTGTAAGATTTCTATTCTTAAAAAAATCTCATTTGCTTAATTTTTAATTACGGTATTCGTTGTTTTTCTCTTACGTACAGTTTTTATATATAATATGCATACAATACTACCAACCCCGATCGTCTTAACCACCCCACTATAGTGTGTCTTTTTCCATTTGCATTCATAGGGTCTTCTTGTTTTGCCAGACTGCCATGAATATTGTATGCATGTCACACGGTTCTTGGTGTAATATTTAAACATTCATTCAGAAACAATAGCATGCTAGTGTAACTGTGGATATGAACGTGAATGACTTTTATTCACTCCCTCTTCTTCTTTCAGCCCACCCATCATTCCTTGCCCAACTGCAGATTTAAGACCGTGATTTATGAGTTCTTTCGCAAAAAGAACAAGTAAGAAAAGCGTTAAGTTCGGTCGGGCCGAACTTTTTATACCCTCCACCACAAATTTCAGCCATCTCGGTGTGATAATGAGGCCAAAACCTTTAAAATACCGAAAATCGGGAGATATCGTCCTATGGGGGCTATATCAACACGTGGGCCTATATAAACATTTTATGGTAGAAATGTTTCTTAGCCTCTAGAAACACAAAATACCAAGTTACAACCGATTCTTTGGTCAAATTGGTCTAATACATTCAAAATATATTAAAATGACGCGTACTTTATAAGGGGCCTTATGTGGGGGCTATACCAAAACGTGGACCTATATAACCCAACTTTGGTACGAATGTTTTCTGGCCTCTGAAGACACAAAATATCAAATTACAACTAATTCTGTGGTCAAATGGGTCTAATACATTCAAAATATATTAAAATGACGCGTACTTTATATGGGGCCTTATATGGGGGCTATACCAAAACGTGGACCTATATAACCCAACTTTGGTAGGAATATTTTTTGGCCTCTGGAGACACAAAGTACCAAATTACAACCAATTCGGTGGTAAAATGGGCCAAATATCTTAAAAATTCCTTAAAACGACGACGCGTCACGCGTCATTTTGTATGGGGGCTATACGAAAGCGTGGACCTACATAGCCCGCTTTCAATACCAAAAGTCCTACGTAAATATAACATATTTTCCCAAAATTTCATCAACCTACGTCAATCCGTTCGGACGCTAGAGTGATTTCCACAGACGGACAGACGGACAGACGGACAGACGGACGGACATGGCTATATCGATGTGGAATTGCACGCTGATCAATAATATATATACTTTGTGGGGTCTACAATGAATATTTCGAGTAGTTACAAACGTAGTGACAAACTTAATATACCCCCATCCTATGGTGGAGGGTATAAAAAAAGAAAAAGAAATACATTGTTACTACCATGATTATTTAAGTTAAGCTGTTGTGGTACAAGATTCAGGTTGTTTAATTTAACCCTTAAGAGAGTGACTTAATGGCTCGATTACGAAAATCAATTGTCGTTCAGATGTGTTGCATGTTACCATAATTGAATTCCAGATGACAGTCTTCAGCCTAAGCTGTCAAGGAATTTGAAGACTTTTGAGGAAATAGTTTTGGGTTTTACCATCACCAGTAGTTTTCCAATATTTGTAATTCAATAGCGTATAAAATCACAAATATTAGATATTTATTGTTCTGTTCCAGAACATGCCAGAAGCTACTATTTTTCACCTTTATGTTATCGAAAAAATATTAAAAATTAGTAGATTCTTGCAGTACTGGAACAGGCCATATGATTTCTAATTATTGTAATCCTAAACAAACTTGCAGTTTTGATGAAATAAAAACAATGTGAAAATAATGTATGCCCCACGAACAATTTTTCCTTTCAAAATATCTTATATCGTGACCAGAAATACCCAAAGACGTAACTAAAAAACAAAAAAAAAAAACGTTTTAAAATGAAATCTGTATTATCAGTTATGTGTGAATTGGTGTATGTAATGATGCTTCATTACTAGACATCGGATATTTAAAAAAAAATTTAAGAAGAAATTTTCTGGTATTTTAGTTTAGGTTAGCAGTATAACAAAATAAGTAAAAATGTGGCAAAACATATTCAGAATCATGTAAGAATATCAGAATATGTCTATTTCAATTTTTAAAAATATGCAAAATCCGATATCTATTCATTACAACAAGATCCAAGAAACCGTTTTTCGAAATGCAATTTCTAGAATAGGGTCATTATATTTGAACGTAGAAGCTTCAAATTTTGCAGGAGCATGAATTTAACAATCTGGAAATAAACTCAAAATTATATAGATTAGACCACTCCGAGTATTGTACAAAGAGAATTACATCCATCATCCGAAAATGGCATGATGACGCCTGTTCTTTAGTTACCAAACTAAGAAAAACATCGTTTCGTTCCTTTAATGATAACGAGTTATCGATGATTGATCTTAATTATCTTACATAATATAACTCTTTAATTTGGTTGTTTTGTTGTAATACATAATCGAGCCATAAAACTATATCTGATTCTCTAACTGAAGAGAATTTTTCTCTACAGACTAATTCCCACCAAACTGCGTTTGTTCGCTACAGCACGCAGAGAAGAGGTATTGTAGGAGTAATCATATTTTAAGAACAAAATAGGGTATTTTAAATATCTGAAAATATATATTGTTGTCGCAACCATGTAGAGAGTGTTTTTTTAAGCCCGATAGAACTTAAAATTGTAAAAAATAACACAAAAAATTAATTTTAAATTAATTAACACAAAATTTAATTTTTTTTTTATTCGAAAGATCAATACTTTTATGTTGTGCAGTCAGAAAAGACTGTCATGACAGTTTTTACTAACACGTTACTCGTCTGGACGTTGCATGTTTATTATTTAGTGAAATGTGAGTTGTGCAATAATCCATTAACGTCGCAACTACTGCAGGACGTTATAGTTGCAACATGAGCACATATCGCTCATAAACAACAGAAGCACATCATAAATCATAATTAATTTTACAAAATTTCTTTTGGATGTATTTTGCAAACATCTCCGAACACAACGGAAATTTTGGAACTAGTATTTTGATAATGTGTGCAATGTATTACGTTGGTTGTGTAAATATATACATACTTATGTATTTTATTCTGAACAATATTATCTACCAACATTTAATTTTATTATTTGTAATAATTTATTTTTAACAACTGCCATAGAAAAGTAAGTTTTCCTTTGTTATTTACGAGTCCACGAAGAAGGAATTCCTCATAAGGTATGTTTTATTTACTGTGTGTGTGCATAGCAATGTTGTATTTAAAGACAAATTACTTCGATACAGTACTCCATTATTGATCAGTAAGGACAGGAAAGCGTATTTACAGGTGTGTACAAATGTTTTTCAAGGCCGAAAAGAAGAGTTTTTTGGTCTACCATACAATTTATTGTTTTAGTCCATATTTACATTCGGCAATTTTCCTTGCGGCAATTGTCAGTTTGTCGGTGAGAAAGGGTGATGAGAGGCAAAGGGTTACCATATGCCTCACCTCTCTCTCCATCGAACTGACAATTGCCGCAAGGAAAATTGCCTAAAGTAAATATGGACTTACATTTGTCATAACTTTTTCGAGTTAATAAATAGCAGTGTCAAAATTTTATGCTGCTATTTTGAGAATTCAATGAGTTACAGCTGATTCATTTATTTGCATGTTGGCACAAGTCAATAAACAAGTTTTTGGAGTTTACGAATAAATAAAAAAACTACGCCTAATCTTGCATAGAAATTTTGCTCTTATGTATATATTTTTAGCTCTATGCAAAGTTATTTTGTTTATCGTGTAGTATTTTTGTAAGTTGGGTGTCAAAATGCAATAGGCTTTGTGTTTATGAAATATCGATTTTTTACTCACTTGTTATACTAACTGTTTGAGTAAATGAACGAAATATATATTATACTTATACTTACGCTCAAATATACATATTCATCATTTATTATATGTTCTATATGAGTGTACGTTCACACATTAACTTATATGACGTAAGTACAGCTTAATGAACATGTGTGCTGCAAACGCAAATAATTGTTGGATGTACAGCCAGATGAGAAAATATGTATGTATGTATGTATTTGACTTCGCAATAACCGGGGCTTGCTTTAATGTGTCAGCCGGACAATGACTTTGGCTTGGTTTGGTCTAAGTCATCCATTCGTTGCTTGTAGTGTCGGCCCATAAAGTAATCGCCACAAAGAACATTAAAGAAATAGAAAAATAACAACAACACCATCAGCAACTTAAATAATTCGTACCCAAAAATGTTTTCAGAAGAATTACTTTATATTCACACTTACAAATCATAAGCAACAATGAACGGCGGACGGACTGACACAAAACAAGTGAATGTGTACTCGAAAAATTATAGAGGTCCAGAACGTGCCACTCACGGACCATACAATAAGTAATGTGAAATTTTGGATGTACTCTATTAAAAAAGAACAATATTGTCAAACGGGACGGTATGTGTAATACTTATAATTATGAAAAACATTTAAAATTAGATCAAAAGGTAACCCATATATGAATTTAATCATACCATTCAGCAGTTCCGATGCAGTACAATACTACACGCAAAAGAAACCAAATGACACTTTTGCCCATGTTTCAGCGTTCAGCCACCATCAACTTGTAAAACTTCCGATGACAACTATTGATGACCAAATTTTCTGATACAGAAAGACAAATACAAATAAAAGTGGAAAAAGGTACATAGTATTTGGGATAAGCATTGAAAAATAAGGTAACCAACCAAGTCGGACTATAGGAAAAGTTTGAATTAAATAACTGACTATCAGGTATGTGATGAAAACCGAATCGACTCGACTTCCAGAATCGAAATGGTATATAATCGGGGTGCCTTTGATGATATATATAGTTTTTCTTCTCAAACGCCCCTTGTTTGAACAATATTTTTAAAACCCATTTTCATTTTCATTAAAATATTCCCCAAAATTAGAAATATATCATTTCGATTTGTGGCAAAACGAATCGAATCGTTTTCCATCACATACCTGATTAATTCGTATATACATTTTTCGAATGATTTACGTATAAGTGCTAGTTTCGAAGCTTAGCCTGGTGTTGATCGGACTTAACCACCCGTGAAACGTAGCATAATGGTTGACTCCTAATTTTTCAATGTACCTCTAGGTCATAACAGCTCAACTTGAAAGTGAATTTATTCAAATCGTATCACTATGAAACAACATTCGCCTTAATGCCTTAATAAGGCAAAAAATAAAAGAAATTTTTTACATTTGAACTTTAAATTTATGTTAAATAGTTTTAGGGTTCCACGTGAAAATATTAAAGCATTATATAAATTGGAATTTTTATTCAATACTTTGATTCTCCTCCAAAAATCCCAGATTTGATTTTCTTCATAAACCAAGAAATTTCAATATAAATCCATTTAAAACTCCCAAGACGATTCTTCCGATTCAACATCTTGCCGTAGACGCATAACGGGCGGCTGTAGTAGAGATGGACTCAGGCCAAGAGTACGATAAAAGAAAGCTGTCAAGAAAGAGGCGCTCACAACAAATGCTGCAAAGAAACCCAAACAAAAAATGCAATCCTTATTAACCTGGAGACATAAACAGATCGCTGCACAAAAATCGGTTATAGCATCCCATAGGCGCCGACATAAGGGCGGACGCAGCATGGCGCTTGATGAAGGCGAAGAGGTGGTATCAATGTGTATTGTATGAAAAGTAGTTTGATTTAGAACTTCTTCCTCAAATGTCGCCGTCTCCTGTGTATCCTTTGGCATTTCTATGGTATGGTCCTGCAGTGAATGACTTTCCTCAGCGGGAATTCGTGATAAAGCGTTTTCAGCATTGGCGTAATTATTCAACGACAACGGCAGCTCAGATTTACTCGTGCACATGGAAATGGTTACCATAGAAGATTGGCCAAAGCTGGTATTTTCATGAAACGACGTCTCAGCAGCTAAAGAAGCAGAATCCACGTTATTGGCTGTTAGTCCAGAACACAACTCCCGTAATTCAGTTTGTCTGAAGGGTATCAGTGATTTTTGAATATCTGAAATGTATTGTTTATTACCTTTAATTACATCTCGCACAAGCAAATATAATACCACATGATTCGTTTGTGTTTGGCATTGTTCTCGTTCTTAGTTCATCAGATGGTCTCACTGTTATTGGCGATGTATCCAAACTCTCTAAATTCTTTGTAAACGAATCAAACATATCCATAATTTGTTTAAAACGTTGTGCAATATCCTCATTTTCAGTTGCAATTTTATGTGTTTTATCGGCTTTAGGAGGTGGAAAACATTCATTTTCTTCATTGCCTTCTGTTTCCGATAAAGTTAGAGAACTGCCTTCAAGACTCACATTGTTGCGTGTTCGATTTACCTCATCATCAAATTTAACGTTCTTCAATATTTGTGAACTTGAGCTGTCACTTTCTGTAGTTGATGCTGTCGTATGGCTACCTTCTAGTTGTATTTGCACTTCCCCATTCAAATCGACTACAAAAATTTGTTGATTTGTTATAACTTCAGTATTTGGTTTACTCCCTTCAACGCCCTCAGATGAGAAATCTCTGTGATCCATTTACAAATAAAAATAACAAAGTTTAGTTAAATGGAAAATAATTCTATAAATATGTCAAAACTAATAATTTTAGTGTTGAAAAGGCAATAGAAATAGGATCCAACAAAAAAAAATTGACATTGCGTACAAAAAACCAAGGCACATTTAACGCTTCTGTTACACATGCCAATGAATTGGTGCCAATTGAGTACATGTATTATACTCGAAAATGCCGAAAAAGTGTTCGACTGGCATGCAGTTTTCTTGTGTGTTTACACATGCCAGTGCAAGTTCAATTTCAAAATTATTTTAAGCCAAATTAACACACAAAAGTGCATTATATTTCAGATTTAAAACACAATTCACAACATATTTTATTACTTTTTATTTTATTTCGTTTTAAAAAGATTGTTTTCAATCATAAACATAATGAATCTGGTATTGCCGCCTTTTCAATATTGTATAATCCCAGAGGGGAAATTATTTATCAACCTATATTTGCATGAAAAACATCAAAATTATGTCTTTACTAACCACTAATATATTGCAGCTACCAAGACGTATTATTTGTGTTTCCTAATCTTTTTGAAAATATGCATTAAATCTTTGCATTCTTAAAGGAAACAAAAATGTACATGGATTAAAAAATAGTCTCGGCAACTCTTTTTTCATTTTCGACATATCATTGCCCAGTCAGCATTTTTTGAAAATTTTAATCAAATTCGAGTCTTTTTTGATCCGACTGCACGATTAAAAAGCTAGAATATGAGCTCATTTTCTGATCATAAATGACTCCTTTGTCGGTAGGAAAACATAACCTCAGGCGACTCTTCTAAACAAATCACAAATGAGTCTTTTTCGAGTCGTATTTCAATCATTTATTGGTGTTTTGTTGATTAATTTCGGACCCTTTTTCGAGTCTTTTTAGAGTCATGTTTATAATCATTTATGAGTCTTTAGGGAGTCATTTATGAGTCTTTTTGTTAGACGAAATAAATTAAAAAATTTTCTTTTTATTCTTCTTTGTTTCTTTCCTTTGTTTTATAGTCTTTTCTGCTTTGTTATGTCTTTTAATTATCCTTTATGTTGCTTGGTGGTTAGTATACTGCTTCTTCATTTCACTTGGCAAAACCTGTTGTGTTGTGTTTGTCTGTACCTTTAATATTATACTTTACATTTATATCAAAATTTTGTAGAAAGTGTATATGAGAATTTTATTTTTTTATTTACAACCAAATAAAAATAAAACAAAGCAATCAGTTTTTAATCACCTAACTGTTCAAAATATGATCAGAGTATACATAATTATAATCACTTTTCAAACACCTGTATGACCCTTTTTTGATTAAGCATTTTTCAATCTTCCAGATGATCAAAATGTGACAATAAATAACAAAAAATTGTCACATTTTAAACACCTCAATGACTTATTTGTGATTGCTACACATTTGTTGTTGTATTTTCAATTGAACTCTTTTTAATCATTACAGGGAGTCACTTTCGAGTCCCTTTCTGATCACACAAGCGACTTAATCAATTTTTGATCACCAAAAGGACTCTAAAAAGACTCCTCAATGTGATTTTTGAAAAAACAGTCTTCTAAATGCTATCTGGGTGGCAGCCAGCTCAAAATGTTGCTGGCATGAAAAATCTAGTGCCAGTGGAGTCGACAATTCAAAAAATGTAATTGTGGTAGTAAAATATTGTGTATGTATTGAATTTTTCGAACTGTCACTGGCATGTGTAAAGGTTGGGTAAAGGTATATGCATAAATTACAACAACTAACAAATTAAAAAAAAACAATATTGTTGTTGTTGAAAATTAAATGTCAAAGTAAATATTTACTAATAGGGTCGTTCTAAAATTATTCTCAGGAAAAACATAAATACATTTTGAAAATCCTCTAAAATAGAACAAATTTTAATCAAAATGTATATATAAAGAACTGCCCCCCTATTCAGTAACTTTTTAACAACTTTACTCATTGTTTATTTTACAACAATTTCATTTGTTTGTTTTGTAGTTGTTACAAAAACAAAAGAAATTTTAACAACTTTTAAATCGATAAAAGTTACAGAATAGGCCTACTGATGTAGGTCTTTTTTATTCCACGTTTAGGAAGAAAAGAAGTATTTTATGGCAGCAAATTTCGAAGTTTCAAATTTCATGAGTAGACCCTATTGCATTTTGAAAACCAAATTTACAAAAAAATTTTAAAAACACAGCTGATTGTCACTTCTACCTTCTATAAATGTGCCGTGCAAAAAACGTTGTCAGTTGTTCAGCAGAACTTGAAAGCAGTGCCAATAGGTTGTCGACTGTAGCCAAGCATAAAGTATTTAGCGGCCCATACACTATAAAATTCATTCTGTATGTGTGTGCTTGATAAGTGTGTAGCAAAGCATTCAATCAGCTTTCAATCTGCAACCGAAATCTTAAAATTTTCCTCTAAAAATTAATGAACTTAACATTTCTTCACAAACTCAATGTTCTATTTTTTCAGAATTGCATTTTGTCAATTTTGAAAATAAACCATATTCATCGGATTGTGTGGGTTTCATTTTGAAAATCAAAACTATTTTGATTTTCTCCATCTATAAAATTCACACACACAATTGGTTTGTCTTTTTACGTACTGAACTTTACTGAACATTTTTTCTTCAGTAAAGTTTTGACAATTGTATAATTGAAATGTTGCTAAACATTACTGAAGAAACAATGTTCAGTAAAGTTCAGTACGTAAAAGGACAAACCTATTATTATACTTTGAAAAATTTTACACATACACCACAAATATTTACATCAAAATTTGATAGTGTATGGGCCGCTTTAAGCAGTGACAATTAAGGCTAGGCCCACTATTCTGTAACATTTTAACAACTTCACTCATTGTTTATTTTACAACAAGTTTATTTGTTTGTTTTGTAGTTGTTACAAAAACAAAAGAAATTTTAACAACTTTTCAATCGATAAAAGTTACAGAATAGGCCTACTGGGTACATAAGCTGCCTCAAATGCTTGCCTTGTTTGCCTGCTTCATTTCTGACACAAGAAAAATAAAAGAACAAAGAAGGCCGAGCCAATTTAAAACTTTTATATTTTTGTTATGTCAAAAATGAAGCAGGCAAGCAAGGTAAGCAGGCGAGGCTGCTTATGTATCTAGGCCTTAAAGGCTGAGTTTTTGAAATGATGCCTTTTTAGCGAAAAACCGAACTCTTTAAGTGTCTAGTATTTCCATATGAATGAGGATCAAAACTGAGAAGCCAATTGATAATTCCATTCGCCGGGATGAAATCATGATATTGGTAGCGATCAGTAAAATTTTGCAACACTGTCAGATCGTTTTGAAAAACATTACTCTCTGTAATAGAGGGTAATAAATGAAGTTGAGCCATTGGGGGAATACTCCAACTCAAGCAATCAAATCAGATTGAATCTTCAACAATAAACAAAACAAACATTTAGCCTATGTTTACCTGGAATATCCTCCAGGTGATGTGTGTTTTTCCATTTGATACCTGTTAGACATGATTTTTTGCCAATATTATTCAAAGCCCCTATATGAAAATTAAAGCCGTGTGGAGCAAAAAATTGAACTCGCGTATCCAGGCAAAATTTTTTCTACTTCATAGATATATAACATTAAATTCGGCACACCAAAAATGTCTCCAAAATCTTTATTTATATTAAAAGAAAGCGATAGGAAAACATATCGATGACATGCGGTGACGTGATTTCATGGCATCTTTTGCATTGGTTAAAATGGTATGTCAAAGCATTGGCGTAAATGGCATGCTTTGGATCCAAAAATGAATAGCATCTTTTGAGGTCCACGCTCATATAAAATTCATCGGTGAATATGCTAAAAAGATGATATGCCAGATCACTTACACTCATGATTGAATGGCATCTTTGGCATCGAACATTTTGCTGGGTATATACAAACGGTATATTACACTATGCAACACTGAAAATGCAAACAACTTTTGAAAGTACATATTAAGGCTACAAAAACCCTAGTAGGGTTTTGTCCTGTCAGATTCAGTTCGGATTTTATGGCCTCATCTAAACCGGGCTAAATCTACACTTTTTTGCATTTATCAGGCCTTTATCTCAGAAACGAATAGGAATTTGGCCTTGCTGTCTTTAGCAATATTGTAGCCCTAAACTAGTAGAACTTATCTTTTGAACAAACCACATAAGATAAGCTCCATCTAGGGCATCAAAATCTATAAAATATAAAAAATTTTACATAATTGCTGAAATTCTGGTCAGTATCGGCTAAACTATTGGGAGTTGAACCAAGTAACCTTTTGCAAAAATCTTCCAAATAAAGTTCTCAACAATTCTTTAGAACATCCCGAAACTCTAAAATGCTTACTTCATGTTG
The DNA here is from genome assembly GCF_047663935.1 of Musca autumnalis. Taxonomy (NCBI): domain Eukaryota; kingdom Metazoa; phylum Arthropoda; class Insecta; order Diptera; family Muscidae; genus Musca; species Musca autumnalis. The sequence goes on along the minus strand of NW_027411755.1, from coordinate 502,726 downwards.
TTTCAGTGGTATTTTGCATCTTATCTTTTACAACACGTATTTCAAACACAGTTCACACCAACAGTTTATTCTCGCATTTCGGATTTCACTACATTATTGACATTTTTATTAAATCGTCGCTGAAAAATGTACTGAAAACAACGACATACATGCATTTTACAACAATGGCATGTTCTGAAGAGTTGTGTATTATATTCCAGGGAATATTTTTCCAAAAGAAAATATTCAGAAACAATTAAGGGTTTTGGAGATACGGTGCAAAATATATAAAAATTGTGGAATATTTGCATATATTTTGAAATTTGAGGCAATTCTTGTCCTTATCTACAAATTTGCTTCAGAGATCATAAGAATATTCGCATTGGTTTCAGAGATATGGCCCCGATTTTCTTTGAAAAATCAAAATTTAACCATGTTTAGATGGGGCCATAAAATACGAGCTGGATCTGACACAACAAAACCCAACTAGAGTTTCTTGTCCTTTGGGTCTGTACTTTCAAAAAATACTCAGTTCGAATTGTTTGCAAAAGATCACCTTAAAAATGTTGCACAGTGTTATACTATGTTAGAGACTAGTCAAAGTCAAGCCAATTCATTCATATTTTGTTGGCCCAATCGATGCTTTCAATGTTTGCAAACAAAAGTAAAGTTCTGTGACAATCGAATTAAGATTAGACCATTAACCTATTTTGCCAGAAGAATCTCTTGTCTTCTATTAAAGACATTGTGGGAAATCCTACTGAATACCTTGTGACACAAAATGGAAATCAAAGAAGGTCTGGGGTCGGAAAATTCCCTTTGGGCATGAAAACCCCTATTGGGTATATTAAGAACCCCAAAGGATCACATAGCAAAAACTTCTGGGTTATGTCCAGTGTTGCCGAATTTGACGATTTATCGTCATTTTGACGGTTTTTTGGTCAAAAATTGAAAAATGACGATTTGACGATTTTATGGTCCAAAATGACGATTTTTCACGTAAGACACAAATGCATGAAATAAAAGGCGATAACTACATTCTGACACAAATTTTACGAAAGATTTTAAGGAAAACAATGTTCCAAACTCGATTTTTGATCTGTTTTAATGTTTTACTAGCAAAATGCCCGCTACTTCGTATGCGGAAAGGATATAAAAAACAAATAAACAATATATAATATGGAAATGACAAACACTGAAAATTTGGTCGCACTAATACCAATTTTAATCAATATTTATTTTTATCTTAGTACTGTACGTACCCCTTAAGTTCGATTTTCAAATAGATCAGCCGTATCTCACCCTTACACATTAACAGCGAGATCAACGTTGCACACCAATACACACCCTAACTCCAAAAAATAAAAATTCCAGCACTGTCCCTACACCCAAAAACAAATTGAGTACCATTAATTAATTTATTTACAGTAAATTCCATAATAATTACAGTAATTCCAAATCTCAAGATTCCAGCTGTATCCGTTCGTCCAATTCCAAATTGTACCAAACTTAGTATCAAGTCGAACTCTTCGTACCCATAAGTAAGATTTTCCAAAACTACCTCAATCCTTTACTTTAGTAGTAATCTTACTTCCAAATTTCAGGATTCAAACTCTATCCGTTAAACCAAATTAAAATTGTACTAAATTTAGAACAATTTAGAATTTTCGTACCAATGTTTAAAACTTCCTCAACGCAACAGGGCTACAAAAATCATACTTTCAAATTGCAGGATTCCACCGCTATCCGTTAACCTACATACAAATTGTATTAAATTTAGTACCATAAGTTTGCTTTTTCAAAACAACCTGAATCCTACTCTTCGACTGTAATCGTAATTCCAAATTTCAGGATTCCAGCTCTATTAATTCACCCGAATCCAAATTGTATCAAATTTAGTACCATTTCTTTCTCAAACAAAAATTTCAGGATTCCAGCTCTACCCGTTCACCCGAATCCATATTGTACCACATTTAGTACCATTTAGTACTCCTCGTACCCATACGTACGACTTTTCAAAATTGCCTCAATACCACACTCATACAGTAATCTTAATTCCTAATTCCAACACTATCCGTTTACTAAAATTCAAATTGTACCAAATTTAGTGCTTTCTGTACCCATAAGTACGAATTTCCAAAACTACCTCAATTCTACTGTCCGGCAGTAATCTTAGTTCCGTTCATCCAAATCCAAATTGTACCAAATTTAGTACCATTTAGTACTTTTCGTACCCAAATGTACGAATTTCCAAAACTATCTCAATCCTACACCCCTACAGTAATCTTAATTCAAAACTTTAGAATTCCACCTCTATCCGTTCACCCAAATCCAAATTTATTACTGCTCGTAATCATAAATACGAACTTCCAAAACCACCAGATTCTAGCTTTATCCATTAAAAATATGCAATTGGTACCAAATTTAGAAACTTTTAGTACTTTTCGTACACTTATAGGTAGAGTTTCTAAATACCCTTTGGTACATCTTCCTAACTCTCCATCAATGACCACTCGTTCAAAATGTCAGAATTCTAGCTCTTCGCGTTTTCCTAATACAATGGATTCCATATTTAGTACACTTTAGCACTTTTCGTACCTTTCTACGACGAATTTCCAAAAACCCCTTTACACAAAAACAAATTGTACCAAATTCTGTACAATTCGATTTTCCAAAACAACCTTAATCCTTCACTTCAACAGTAACCATAATTCCAAATAACAGGATTCCAGCGCTATCCGTGCACTCAAATCCAAGTTGTACCTTTTGGTACATTTCATACCCATAAGTACGAATTTCAAAAACTACTTCCATCTCAATCTTATACTCCAACAGCAGTCTGACCGAATTCCAGGATTCCAGCTCTATCCGTTCCCCCAAATCCAAATTGTACCACAGGTAGTACCACTTAGTAATTTTCGTACCCTTACTACCTCAGTCCTACACTCCAATAGTTATCCTAATTTCAAATTTCAGGACTCAAACACTATCCTTCACCCAAATCCAAATTCTACCTCTATAGCCTACCGCGAACGGGTTGCAAATTCGAACTCTTTCCGTTTACTAAAATTCATACTTTAAAATAAATAAAATTAAAATACTTAAAATTCAGGATTCCAGTTCTATCCGTTCACCCAAATCCAAATTGTAATAAATTTAGTACCATTTAGTACTTTTCGTACACATAAATACGAATTTCCAAAATTTCCCCAATCCTATGCTCCAACAATAATCTCAATTTCAAATTTCAGGATTCCAGCTCTGTCCGTTCACTCGAATCCCTATTGTACCAAATTTAGTACTTTTCGAACACATAAGTACGAATTTCCAAAACCACCCTCATATCTCAGTCCTACACTTCACAGTAATCTTAATTCCAAATTTCAGGTTTCCAGCTACATACATACGTTCACCCAAATCCAAATTGTACTAAATTAAGTACCATTTAGTGCTTTTCGTACCCATAAGTTCGAATTTTAAAAACTACCTCAATTCTACACCCCACCAGTAATCTCAATTCCAAATTTCGAGATTCCAACTATATCCGTTCACCCAAATCCCCATTGTCCCAAATTTAGTACCATTCAGTACTTTTCATTCACATAAGTAAGAATTTCCAAAACTTCCCCAGTCCTACACTCCAACAGTAATATCAATTCCAAATTTCAGGAATCCAGCTCTATCCGTTCACCCAAATCGAAACTGTACCAAATTTAGTACCATTTAGTACTTTTCGTTCACCCAAGTTTCCAAAAAGCCTTTGGTGCATCTTTCTTACTCTTCATCAGTGATCCTCAGTCCAAATTTGAGGAATCAAACTCTATCCGTTCACCCAAATCGAAACTGTACCAAATTTAGTGCTATTTAGTATTTTTCGTACCCTATGTACGAATTTCCAAAACTTCCACAATACTAAACTCCACCAGTAATCTCAGTTCCAAATTTCGAGATTCCAAATACCCACCCAAATACCTATTATACAAAATTTAGTTCCATTTAGTACTTTCCGTACACATAAGTACTAATTTCCAAAACCACCCTCATATCTCAATCCTACACTACAACAGTAACCTTAATTCCAAATTCCAGGTTTCCAGCTCTTTACATTCACCCAAATCTAAATTGTACTAAATTTAGTACCATTTAGTACTTTTCGTACACATGATTGGTAATTTTCCAAACCATTTCCTTTTAGAAGCACCACTTCCCAACCTTGATTTCCATACCAAATTCCTATATTCCTGGGGCCTATTATTGATTTCATTAATTATTTAGCGATTTCTTCAAATGACAGATTTTGAAATGAATGATATGACTGTACATATCCATATACGATAAAATTCTTAATTGCAAATAAATCGTGGTAACATGCACAATTTTATTGCACTTTCATTGATTTGCAAACATTTAGTTATTAACAAAAAGTGAGGTCCATACAGTTTTTAGTTGTTGTTATTTCTGGCCGATATCTGAATTTATTCCCCTAATGTTGTCTTCAACAGCAACTCATTTGTTCAACAAACCCAACATCATTTATTGAAAGAATTTTTGTTTTAATTTTAAATTGAAAATCAAAATTTTTAGAAATGCATCGTTTGTAATCATCTTTTCTAACTGTATTTTAACGAATGAAAATCTTTTGTGCGACACCTGTTATGTGAAAACTAAATCAGGATCGGTTTGTATTTTTCGCGTAATTGATGTTTAAACCATTATCACCAACTGCGACATCTGTTGCAATGGAAGATAACAAATGTCTTGTCTTTCTATTATTTAGTGGTTTACGATAAAATTAGTGCGCCTAGAAGTAAACTACAAAATTTTAAACTATGTGTGATCGTTTACGGTATCATGAAGTTATAGCATTGTTAATTTGACACATCGTCGGTGTCATGCTTAAGTGTTCCATACGCCATTTGCCTGATTCGAGAAAAACTCAAGTTAATGTTAAAGGCCATACAGGACAAAAATGGTGAAATAATCCAATACTATAAGAGCTCAGTTCTACTTAATTAAACTCATATAATATTCCAGTAGTTTATTTTAGTCAGATATCTGTGATAGTCTAGAAGTTATGGCCAATTTTTATAATTGCAAAAAGTTGCTGAATTGTTCCATGGAATCTTTTTTTCATGTTTTTGGCAGTTTGTGTCACATGGAACACATTTTGTCACATTTCAACCAAAACACTTTTTATCAATCGTGTTCCACCTCCCTTATATGAAGTGCTACTGTTGAGTTCCAAAATCAGGACTTTAAATGAAACATTTATTTTTCTCATATAAATACGATAAGGACCATTATTTTAGGTTTCCTTAACATTTATTTGAAGGATTGCCACCACTTATCACTATTTTTTTGTGGTAAAATCGGACAAAACGGATCGATATGTTGCATTTTTAAGGTAACATAAAACATTTAACGCGTTTTTCTTATAAAACCATTTTTTTAGTCGGTGTTCACACTAGCTTCAAGTCGAATGAACGTTTTTGTGTATATTTTTGTGGGCTTACATCAAAATTTTGTCTTTAATCTGGGGAATTTTTTGTTTAAACGATTTCGTTTTCATATAACAATACAATATTCAAAAATATTTGAATGTAGAAACTGTTATTCTTCAGTTTTTAAACCAAGTCCTTTAAAACAATTTGTTCCATACGCCACATTATTCGTAACTTGGCAAAAATGGACAATTTCTTGTTCCAAACGCCATAATTTTTTGAGAGGAACAATTCGTTTTTGTCTCTTTTTGTTCCATACGCCAAACGACATGGATATGGAACTAAAAAGTTCAAGGTTGTTTTGTTCCATACGCCAGGCTTTATGGAAATGGAACAAAACGACAAGATTTTTTGGGTCACAAAGCGGATATGGAACATACTGGCATCTGAATATCGCAGAAACTATAAGAGATAGAGAAAAGCCGACCAAAAAATCTGAAAGAGCACGGTTCAAAACCTTGTAAGGTACCTTTATCTCAAAATGTCAAAAATGGCGTATGGAACACTTAAGCATGACACCGACGACATGTCTTGCAGAGGGCCAACTAAGTGAATAAGTACGTAATAGTAATGAAAAATAAGGATTTTTGTTGTTTTTATTTTTTGTGGTTCCAGGATGAATTTTCTAAAACCCGGCCTTATCTCGCACATTTGCATCAACAGTGACCCACTGGTAAAATTTCAAGCTCCTAGCTTTAGCCGTTTTGGCTGGGCGTTGATGATGAGTCAGTCAGTCAGTCAATCACTTATCACCAAGCTCATTTATATATATAAGATAGCAATTTCTAGACGGATTAGCTATATTTAGGCACATAGGCATAACTTCCTACTAATGACCTCCTTAAGCTGTCAGCCAGATTTGAATGAAAATTTTTATTTTTTTTTTAATTAATTTCTCGTTGGAATAGATGGAATAATGCAAGTGAAAAAGGAAAGCCGACGACGATTCGAACCCACTATGTGACATGACATGTTTCGACTTTACGACTGCCCACAAATAAAATGTACCGACAAACGTGGACGGTCACACTGTCAAGCAAGCGATATTTGAGCTTAGCTGTCATTCAAAATGACAATGTGTACCCAGCTTTACCATGCTGCATTACTGCAAAAACGATAACCATAGAGAGCTGTTCTTTTAGCGGTATTTAAGTGATATTGGGTTAGATTTATTGCTGAGTGTTGTATATTTTATGTTGTCAGTCTCTTTCACAAAAATATCAGCGAAAAATCGCATTAAACGGTAGCCAAACCGAGTTTTGGACCCTGTTGACGATTTTTTGACGATTTTCCAAATTTTATTGACGATTTGACGATTTTTTTGACGATTTCCGCTCAAAAACTGTCGGCAACGCTGGTTATGTCGCAATTAATTTGTTGATTGACCCCCAAGATTGTTTCTCTATCTATATTTTTATATCTCTGTTTGGAGATATCGTTTCATCTCATCATTTTGAGATGACATGTTTTCAGTTAAGTAGAGTGAGCAGTCTTTCTGTCGAATATTTTGTCCTTCTAGCTCAGTTTCTTCCATATCCTTTTTGTTCTTGAACTGAAAAAGTAACACAAGATGCAATTTTGTACAAAAATGTTCACCCGAACATTTATGTTGGATCGGGTAAAAGTAATAAATGACACCAAAGTTCAAAATGTTGGTCATGAATTGCTTATAATTTTTATACGCAGCGATAGTGATTTGGGTATCATATACTCGGTCCCGTCCCGACTATAGAATTTGTTTACTTGTTTTGCTAATAAATCGTCGGCATATGTCGATTATAAGGTCCAAGATTGCTGGCTATAAGAATGTTAGGTAGGAATCAGATTCCATAGAAAGTTAATTTTTGTCGATTGTTGTGCTGACAGAAACATATAAAATGTGATAAGATCTTGACTATATATGTATATTAAATTTTTATCTAAATGTCGATATTTTTCATTTTTCCAGGATAGCTGTTAAAATATTCTAATCGTTTTTTGGAAAGGGTAAGTATTTTGGAGCCAATTTCAATTACATACAAACATACATATTTAAACATTTATTCAATATTATTTGTTGAGTTGGTGGCAAACTTGTCTACCCTTCTAGGTAAACATATGTAGAAAACTATGTTGACTAAAACTTTGACCATATTAAACCCGCATTCCCGCTGTTTCTAAAAGCATTTGTTTCAATATAGATTCCGTTAGCGCAAATAAAGAACATTTGTTAAATTAGTCGCATTCAATGTGTGTTTCAAATTACATCGTTATGAACAACTAACTGAAAACTCACATTCTGGTAAACAAACTGGCCACACGTGCACTTCAAAAGTAATAAATTTTGCAACAGATTTTTGTAATCTCGCCAGCACTTTTTGTTGCTTCTATTTTGAAATTCACTGCTGTGACTCTGAACCCTGTTCAGTGGAAACTCCATTGGTGCACACACAATAAACCAATGCATTGGTTGCGAAGAAATGTTTTTGGGTGTGGGCGATATGTCACACTTTCTTACCGCACAGGTGTAATCACCTGTTTTGCCTGCATTCAAGGAACTTTTTCAGAGTTCTAAAAAATTTCTCATATTATGAAAACATTAAAATGCTGAGCCACAATCTTAATTTGAATTGTATTTGCCAAACTAGGAAATCTCTCGGATTGTTCGTACCGAAATAATATTTTTCATGACACTACACTGAGGGATGCTTGACAATTCTGTGAAAAGCCTCCTTAAAAATAATCCAAAATCTACTTGAAGATGACGTCGACTGAGCAGCAGTCACAGCTGCATCTGATTTCTTCTTTTGCACTAGACTTCTAGTTTGGCTCCTTACGACGATGAGTATCTATGTGCCATAAGTCTGGCTAATAATCTACACCTGATGTCAAAGTTCGCATATAATGAGAATTGTTAAAATACAAATAGAGAAAACAAAGAATTTTGCGAGGTCGGTGGATATTGTTATAAGAGGAGGGTATATGATAAGGGAATTCATAGCGCAATTTAGCCTAGAATGGCACATGCTAAAGTGTGGATTCTGGCGAATATTGTTCCATAACCAAATATTAAATTGGGTGGCTTCGTCTTCGCATAAACCACGAAAAAGCTTTGATAGTTGCTGTTGTTGTTACTTTTTAGCTGTCACTTGTACACGTCCTCTGTGTCGTCGGATGAAATCTGCAATGTTCCCGGCTTATTTCAAATGCTAGTGGTTTGGGGAGGATATTGGTTGGTTCCGTGACATACCTCAACGTGAAGTGCATTTAGAGAATTTCAAGGATTCGTCTGTTCTCTTAGAGATTTTCTTTTTGCTTAGGGTTGTTGTGTGTTGTAGTTTTTTGGTACGTTTTTGACTGTGGTTACGTCACTTCCCTGTGCACCTCCATTCAGCGGGCTTACAGTGTAACAAAATAAGGAAAAGGCGTCGGATAGTATGTGTGTTGTTGACTTTACTGTTGTTTTTTGTTTGTTTTTGTCGTGGCAGTCATCCTTATCTTAAAACCAAATTGCTTTCTTGTCTTGTGGTTTGTTTACAAAACTTTTTCCATTTTTACGTGGCACTTTCCAGGATTGGTACATTTTCGCAATACCGACTAAACGGTAGTTTGGCTTAGCGAAAAAAGACACACACAACAAACGCAGCAGGAAATATTGACTTAATGAACACTGCCAACTGTAGTACTTTTGGTTAAACGCAAGTTTCCGTTTCCGTTGTTTTGAGGCATTTTTTATTGGCCACACCAATTTATACTCAAATTTCTAAAATTTATTTATTTGTTGTTATTTACAATTAGATTTTTTTTAAAATAAAAAGAGCTAGTAATAAACCAATACGTAATGGGTCCTTCCCACATTTAAATTGTCTTAATGATGGGTGTTGCACTGTCGAACCCCAAAACCTTCGAAACCTTTTTTAAATTTATAAAGTTTGAAATTATGAGTCTAGTAAACACTTGAATGTCCCCAAATTAAAATTAATTTTTATGTATTCAAGAAACTGTCAAGAACAGTCGGATTTGTTCGGTTAGACGTGTGTAGCGATTTTGCACGTTGTGTGAAATATGTATGTTAGAACATTTGTTTCTCACTTTAACAAATTATCTCTTTTCACATAAATAAGGAGGACATTAAAGATTTTCTTTATTTTGGCGTACATTATTCAGCAATTGTCGAGATTCTTCTTAAAAGTTTGAAATTAAATTTAATGCTGCAAAAGTCCAAATTATTTTGGAATTCATATACATTTTCAACATTTGTGTTGCTGATTCCTAAAAACTAAATACTTATACTGGTTTCACCGAGTGACGACGTTTTTTGCAGTAATCTCCTAGGGTCTCCCCTTTGCAGTTGGTTAGAAACAGCTGAGCCTACACCACCAGAAGTCACATGACTCTTTGTTGTTATTGTCGTTGTTGCTGTTGTTTTATTGTTTCTTTTTATGCTTTACATGACGATGTTTTTTTACTTATCATCTTAAGTAACACTTCCTGTATGCGATGTTGCATACTAAAAAAGGCACGGGTCGCATATGACGTGGCATGCCACCACCAACCAACCAACAGCAGCAGCAATGCCTGTGCTACAACACCAGTCGCTGTTGTCAACCACCTATCGAGGTTATTAATTCATGCTTGCTTGCACAACAGCAGGAGAAGTGTTTGGAAGCTCGGTAGGCTTTAAATGCTGAAACAAAAGGATTATTTGCCTATGTCCTATGGCATAGCAACAACGGCGGCTACAGTATAAAGTATGTTTCTGATGAGTTTGGTTAGCGTTCTTTTTTTAGTTCGCAGTGAACGTCTGGTTTGTATTCCTGTTTTTTTATTTTATGTATATGTATGTATGTGTGTATAAACTTGGTGTATGTATTTTTCTTGTCTGAAACAATCGTTGTTTTATGGAACACCAACACCAATGACAAGCATCCCGCATGATTGTCATTCAAGCAGCAGCAGCACAGCACGCCACGTCCCCGGAAATAAATCCCTTTGACAGTGTGCGGGTGAAAAAGAGATTGCTTAGCAACAGCAGGCCATAAAAAGAGTTGTGAAAAAAGTGGATTATACAGCACGCGATGACCAAACCAGAAGAATTAAGTCAACGATATGACACGATATTGCTATGCCGTTTGGCGCATCGTTTAAAAGCGAAGTTTTTTGTTCGACATTTTAAAATTTAAGATAGGGGGTTAACCCATTTTCCCTTAAATATTGGCAAGAAACAACAAAATATTATTCGCAAGAAATAACACAATTGGAAGCAAAAATTTCAAAATATTTGTTATTTGCTTGCATGGATATAATTAAAGGGAAACTAATAAGAAAACAACATAAAAATGTGAGTTTTTACAAAAGATAATGGCCTGATTCACTTAGACACAAGGGAAATTGAACTGGTTGTGGTATTGACAAATTTGGAATATCTTATGTCAAAATGTTCTTTATGTTGTTGGAGAAATTACAACAAAAAATTGGTTACAAATGAATTTGACACTTTATATTCGAATAGTTGGTGTGACACCACTACCAATTCTATATGGATTTTATGGCCTCATCTATACCGGTGAAAACTTTTTTGTATTGATTAAGGCTTTATCTCAGAAACGAATAGAAATTTTACTTTGCAGCCTTTAGTAATATTGTAGACCCAATGTAGTATAACTTTGTTGTCAAGCAGACCAACGAAAAAACTGTATCTAATACATCAAAATCGTTAAAATATATAAAAATGTACATAATTTCTGGAATTCTGGTAAATAGCAGCTAAACTGTTCGAAGCTGAATCAAGTAGCATTTTGCAAAAAATCTTCCAAATAATGTTCACAACAATTCTTAAGAACATTCTCTAAACTCTAAAATGCTTATTTTATGTTGTTTTTAGCAGTATTTTATATTATATCATGTATGTGTATTTCAAACACTGCACTATAGGTAATATGACCTGTTTTTGAGGCAAAAATTAATAAATGTGGAGTTATGGGCTTTTTATACGTTTTAAATAATTTATGTTTATGTATATAGTTGATTCAAAACAAGTTTCTGAAGATATTTCTGGCGGTAGAATTTCAGACAATTTTGTATAAGTCTAAAAAATCTTAGGTTGTATCCTATATGCCGTTTTGTAGCAGTAACAAACATTTTAATACAAAATTTTAACTTAATACAGAAAGCATACTGCCACCATTCTACTGAATATCATACATATGTACATATCGTTCATTTACTCAAAGAGTGGCATAACTCAAAAAATGGGGTTTTTTAGTAAGCAATTTCTGCTTTATCTTGTATAAAATTTTCACGTTGATATCTCTAAAACCCAACGAGTTACAGTTTACTTTTTGTAGGAGTTTGGCATAAATCATCAAAAAAGTTTTTTGAATTTATGTGGCACTAAAACACTTCAAAACATGGTTGATCTTGCACAGAACTTTAGCACTGATAGTTGGTTAGTTCTTTACCAAAGATGGTCCAAGTATTTATTTTTTGTGTAATAATCTTAAAAACAAATTACAAATTTCTTCAAATCAAATTAGAAAACTCTCTTTATTAAAAGTGTAAAAAATCGACTTTTTGTCCAAAACCTGTCCAAATTACCTATAGTGCACTGTTCACATGGGAAGTTTTATATCGTATTTGGGATTTTACTACATTGCACTATAGGTAATTTGCCCTGTTTTTGAGACAAAAATTAATAACAGCGGATTTAAAGGAATTTTTAACTTTTTAAATTATTTATGTGTAAAAGTGAGATAAAACAAAGATTTTTACAGATAAATTCGGATATAAGGAACAACGGTTATAAGCAACTACGTATATAACGAACAAAGCTATTTTTTCCAACGCAATTTTCATTAGTTTTCTTATACACAACAAACTGATGAAAACGATCACGGTAGTAAGTAACAAAAATTGTGTCCCCGCGAGTAGATTTTCCAACGAATTGTTACTACAGTTTTGTATATTTTTTGAATATACGTTAATAAAGACGAGTTTAGTACTCTTTAAACTGTATCAATGATTAATAGAGAGATAAAATAAACCTTACTACTGCCGCACCGTTTATAGAAAACCACGGATATACCGAACAATTTGTCGCCATTACTTATTTTACTTGCAATGAAATTGTAAACAACAATATGTTTTACATTTATTGTTTATTTCCTCAAACCAAACTTCCACAATTTTAAGGCTTTTTGTTGAGAAGTAACTTAATAAAATCTCATATATATCAAAAAACGGGCAAAATCGGGTTTTGAAACCTATTAATACCAATGCAGAAGACTTTCAGTAATGTGTTCTAGGTGGCAAAATCACGGCCAAACACGGCCAATTTAGTATAAGTCTATAAGATGTGAGTTTTAGAAAAATAAAATATTTATTTCTGACTTTTTGTGTTTTTTGGTCGCTAACCAAAATGTTTAAGCTATATTATATATTAACTAAATTCTTCTCGCAGTTGCCAATCTATTCCATTTTACATATATTTATATTTGGTTTATTTTTCCGCTGTTTTAAATACATTGAAATATGCCTTACAATATATATTTTTTTAGTTCTTCTTCGAAATTCTCACTTTGACTGCAATTTAAACCGCGATAATGACGCTATTTTGAAAAATATCATTCATATTAATAAATTTTGACATGTTCTTTTTTCAATGCCAACTAAAAAATTATTATTATTATTAAAAGTTGCAAAATCGACTTTTTGCCTCAAAAACAGGGCAAATTACCTATAGTGCATTGTTGATATTCGACCTTTTTTCCTTTATTACGAATGAATACATTGTTGATGTTATTTATTACATTCCAGATAATATTTTCCCAAATATAACACTACGAAAAATTTAACAGCAGTTTTTCGAGTTATTTATTTCTCCAAATATTTTCTTAGTGCAATTATATAAGTTTGCTGAAGAGGTTAAAACAAGATTCGAGTAGGTTTCAGAGATATAGCCCCGATTTTGAGAACGTTGTACCTGCTCATATAAAATAATTCTAATGGAATATCGTATGGACTCGTAAGGACGATTATAATATGTAATCAGGTAATATATAACTTTGTCTGAGGTTTCATTGCTCTATATGTGACTGATGGTATGGAGAATATCCCAACAATTACTGGGTAGAGAAGCCCCAAGAATGTAAAAATATGACACTGTAACCAGTGAAGGTGAATGGCGATAGGCGTAATTCATATGACACTGCCGTGGAACTTTCTACGATAAATCAACCAGATCCAACATTCTCCAACACCAAAGTACATATGTAAGTCGGTTGAATACACCTAAACTCCTCCATACACGACTCCCAAGAAAACAGAAACCACACGACGTAGCTTTATGTTACTATTGTCTTTAATAATCATATTGGCAAACCTAGCGCAGCAATAACATTGTATGTATGCCCACCCTGCGGAAGACACACACAAATTTCAACTGTTTGTGTGGTAAAGTCTTCTTCCCTCCTTTGCCTTTCACGGCTTGCAATGCAAAGACTCAGGGTTAAGGTTAATTTACTTTACGGAGCATAATCAAATTACCTATTTAGCCGTTGATGGTCTTACGATGGCAGGCATTCAAGCGAACTGGTGGACAGACATACCTAAAAGTAGTTCAACGTTACATCTCACATATTCAGTTTGTTGTCAATGAGGAATTATAGGTAGTCTTGCTTTGTTGCTGGTCTGGAAAAGAAGAAGATGAAAGCAAATAACAAAAAGGGACTTTAGACTGGCAGACAGCTTGGCACCATCCGTGGCACTTGCCATGACAATGAACAAAACAAAGAAAAAAATACCTCTGCTATTAAAAGTATCAGTTTTCATTTTCATGCTGTGGTTTGCTTCATTTTGTAGGGTCTTCGTGATTTTCTACTGGTCGCAATATTTTTTTAATATTTTGAGCCAGCGAATACCAAAATAAATTATGTTTCCAACCAACACTGGCATTCGGGGAATTCAAGCTGGATGCCATATAACGTATTCACATTAGCTTCGAATTAGAGCACATCAAACGGACAGATCTCATATTTCTTGCAGCCAGCTAGGCAAACCGCAAATCAATTGTACATACTTCGAATTCTTTTTCAATAGCCTGAGTTAATGTGAGTGCAAATTTAAGTCAATTACTCAACATTTCATAGATGTCGCTTTAGCGGCAGACAGGCTCTTCTCTTTGAAAACATTTTATTTCAGTAATGCAGCAGTCTTCTTTAAATAAGATTCACAAAGACATGACCGACGACTAAAGGTATAATATCCCAAAGGCTTTTCATCTCAAAACAAAAAAGAAGTGCTGCAACAACCGGCACTGAATGCAAAGAGGTATAAAGATAGGAATGTTGCTAACAAAATACGCATGCTAGGAGGATATACCATTCAACCGGCTGAAAATAATGATGCAAATAAAACGCTTTCATAAGCTTGGACCTGCATAAGAGATGTGTATATTTATACCTTTGTAATCATTTGCACAAAGTGAAGATGCACCGGTAATAGCCTTTGGGTGTGCTAGCTCAAAAGGCAGCCATTGTCTCTTCTGGGTCGTAATGACTGAAATGGGAACAGAAGCCCTAAGTAGCAATAGTTGTCAAGTAAGCTTGTTTGCTTACGAGTATGTGTATTCGTTTCATAGCACACTCTAAGAAATGAATATATTTTAAGGATATACATATTTTAAAATCTTTTCTATTCCATACAGTATGTTCCTTATTCTGTATTTTCCCTTTTTTAATAAGTTACACTTATTCTTCTTTATTTGCGGATCCGTTATTCGGATATAAAGCGATCATACAATAGTATACATTACATTTATATATATCATATATACATGTTCTGTTATTTTATTTTATGAAATTATAGACAGTACTCGATTTTTGGCAGCATGTAGCAGATTTGTTTCATCTCTGTATCCTGTCCACTCTTGGATGTTACTTAGCCAGTATATCTCTCTTCTGCCTCTTGGTCGTTGTCCTTCTATGTTGCATTTAATAATGCATTGTATAAATCTGTATTTGTCATTTCTCATCATATGCCCAAGGTATGCGATTTTTCTCGATCTGCCCGTGTGTAAGAGTTGTCTGTCGACATGCATTCGTCTGAGAACTTCTTGGTTTGAAATGTGCGATGTAAAGGGTATCTTAAGTATTCTTCTATAGACCCACATTTCAAATGCTTCAATTCTTTTTTGATCTGCACTTTTGATGGTCCAAGTTTTTACGGCATATAATAGTATAGACCAAATATAACATTTGACAAATCTTATCTTGGTTGCGAGGCTTAATTCGGTATATGTAAGTGTTTTTTTGTATTTAAAAAAGGCGTTTCTGGCCATCTCCACTCGGTTACACACAAACGTGTAATTATGGATGCATGTTAATCGCATTTAACTGACATGTTCGTACTCAATTAATTAGAAAATGGTGTAATGGTAATGGTATTCTCTCATATTGATGGCCAATGATATGGAACCCACTTGAAATGGCATTGTAACAGGGTGACATCCACATTGATATTTTTCGTATTTTTTGTGAAGAACGCTGATTAAAATAATAGCACTTTCATACAATTTTTTATTAATATCCATCCTCCCTATTGCCCTGAAATTTGTTTCATCTATTGACACAGTTACGAATTGGTGTAAATTGTAAAAATTCGAAAAAATGTCGATCCCCTTTCACTAGTGCATTTTGAAATTATTTATTTTGTTTGAAATACGAATGCCTTTAGAAGGCGGATCATAGTTTTTTTGCAAAATGTATTGTAAAGTTTTATATGTTCAAGAAATGCAAAACATTTTGCTATTATTTTCCCCGCAGCTTTATTTCCTCAAACGTTTCTTATTGTGTGTCCCGTTTAATGTAACACAAGCCAAACGAGTTTGCACTTCCTTTTGTGAATGCACACAAGGAAGAACTTTATTTTGGATCTCCTTTCTTATTTTTTGCTTCTGCTTCAGAGAATATTAAAGCAAATAAGTACTAGCTCATCCGAGCAAGCAGCAAACATCATCATGAGTTTTTCGTACGCACGTGAATAACTACTGATAAAAATGTAAGGGAATGCGTGCTTGTTGTTGGTGTGTCGTTGACTCGAAAGGATATCACTTGTTCCATAAATATGTTGTGTAGTTAAGACCACCCTAAAAGTGGAGAAGCATACTTTAGGGGTTATGGCCACATACAAATTGTACAAAATTGAAAATTTTGTATTGGCTCATTTTAAAGTACAGGTAGAATAGAATATGTTGCAAAAAATTGTCTGAGCTACGAGTGTTAGAAAGGAAAAATTGTGATTTGTATATAATATCGATGTTTTAAAAGAGGTTTTCCCGAAATGGCATTTTTAAAAGCGATGCCTACTGTAGCTCAAAAACGGAAAATCCGATATATATATTTTTTTGTGGGATTATACACATAAATAGCTTTTCCTTGAGCAAGAAACTTCTTTTAAAATATTTTTGGCGGATTTATGGCGGAAAAACGATCAATTTAACTAGTTAAATTTGAATTTTTTACTTTGATATTCACCATTTTTAAAATGGATATTATTAAATTAGGTTCTTAACGATCTCACAAAAATATATTCTGGTCGGTTTATTCGAGTTTCGTGTTTATTAGAACGCTTTGCAATATTTTTCCGAAAGTTTAAGGTGTGACCTTTCAGATGAAAACAAAATCTTTTAAAAAGATTGGTAGATTTCTTGTAAAAAATTCATGGAAAATATTTTTTGCTGCTTAATAAGTGGCCATAAGCCACTAAGCAAGCTAAGTTACAAATTCTTTATAGATTCAATTATTTCCTTCAGACTCAAACGAATGAAATTGTAGGTGCGATATATTTTTTTTGTTTTGGCTCAAAATTGGAGCTGTAATGCGAACAGTTATTTATTTATTTTTTGCAATATTTAAGACATACAAAAATATGTATACCTCTTCTGAATGATATCAAAATATAAAGAAACAAATTCCAGAACCACCACAAATGGCGTGAATGGATTTGCAACATACACCTTCTCAACGAGAATCATCTTTCTGCAACGAATGTTAGTACATCAAATGACTTCTAGTCCATCTGCCATATTTTGTTTTATTTTTTATTTTGCTTCCTTGCAAAATATGTATAAAGTTACAAAACTAAAAACGAAATCATATTTCAAGTAAAAAATTAACAACAAAAAGATAAACATTTCAATTCTAGGAAATAAAAATAATTCTCTACTATTCGTTTATTCTAAAGCGAAGGTGTAGAAAAGTTGTTCCGTTTAATGAAAAATAGATTTAATTAAAGAAATACTGAATGTATGCATGGTTTTGGTTTACCTTTGGACTCGAGTCGCTATCTATGTTGTTTTTAGTTAGTTGCCAGTTAAATGTGAATGGGAAATTTACTGGCTTCTGTTGGAAAATAATTATGTTTTTCATAAACATTGGTCCAACAAATAGGAACATTTTTGGGTGAAAACATAATAAACAATTATCTCATAAAAACAATTTTTTGCTTATTTTTTAAGAAATTTATTTGTTGGGACAGTAGACAGTTGCGTGTAAGATTTGTAAAGAACTAATTAAAAACGAATGACAGAAGAGAGATTGTGCAAAATAAACTTGAACTTCTACTGAAATTTGGGAACATTTCTTCCTGAAACTTCAAATTCCTAAGATTCCTATTTTCGATTCACTTTGGCAGTTTTGTTGTGATGTGTATTTACTTTTTATTTTTAAAGTAAGCCCAGCTTAATCACAGATTTGTTGTTTTCAAATTTTAAAAACAACATGTTTTTAAAGTGGATGTAGTTAAAATTGATTTACTTTAGGGAAGGGCAGAGAATACTAAAAAAAATTGAAAACAACATATCAGTGATTAAGCTGGGATTACTTTACAAATTAAAAATAAAAAGTGATTCCTATTACATAAAAGTGTCCAATTTTGGCCTTAAGATAAGTTTATCATCAAAATATTGTGTATAGGAAGGGTCTGATTTTTTCTTTATAGTATAGTGGCCCAGACCCAGTGCAATAAAACTCATCCAATATTTTAATGATCCACTTATCTAAAGGCCAACATTGTGCCTTATTATGGAATAGAAGTCATAGGAATTTGAAGTTTCAGGAAGAAGTGTACCCACATTTCAAGTTTTTTTTTGCACCATTTGTCTTCTGTCATTCGTTCTTCATTAGTTCTTTATAAATCTAACAAGAAACTGTCAACTTATGCCAAATGTTTAACTTATTATAGACAATTAAAGGCCACAGCCTTCAATAGGTCTAGTATTAAAGCCATAGTTTGGCTAAATTTAGCGTTTTGAACTTGAATTGGCTTTTTTATTCCAATTTTAAAGATTCATAACAGTAGCATTCAAAATTTGCAGTTGTACTCAAGTTATTAAAGATTATTTATAATATTTAAATGGAATAAAAGTTATTTTAGTTATTAATAGACAAAAGGTCATTCATTCGTGTTACAAAAAAAAATTGAGAAAAAAATTTACATTTCATAGTATTTTTTGAAAAAAAAATTCCATAATGCTTTGTGCGTTACCTTTTTAATAATTAAATGGAATGAATTTTAGTTTTGGCATTAATAGGCAAAAGTACATTCATTCTCGCTACAGGAAATCGTTTTTGAGAAAAAATTGTTATTGGTTTACTAAAATTCTCCTACAAAAATATATTTGTAAAAATAATAAAAATTTCACACATTCTGTTGGCAAAGTTTGTTGAGTGGTAGATGTAATAAAGAAACATGTAAGAGAACGAATATTTCCAGGAATTACAGAAAGCAGTGTACAAATTTTATTTGTTGCAGACTCTTGTGTTTCAACATTTTTATATGTATGCCAGTTTTTATAAAATTCTTTCATACACATATGTATGTAAGCCTGTGTTAGTATAAGTTTGTCATCAACTTCAAACAAACTTTTCAACAACAATTCCATGAGAGATGAAACATATTGTTCGAGTGTGAATATTCTACAAAGTCATCAAAGAAAGAAAATGATGGTTAACTCTGCTGGAAACAATTTGAGTAAATTGACTAAAATGAAAAATAATAATAAACTTTTTTTAACACTAACAATTACACTTCTACAGCTTCCCTAGTGTTTCGTTAGAGTGCAGATTACAAACCAATTTTCTAGTTACAGAATATACTCAATATGATGCAATATTGCTAATTTGTTTAACGTTAATAGAAATAAGGTAATGGTTCTGCTATTTTGGAGGACACACTTTGAGAAAAAATACACCGGAATAACCGCGATTATGGCACATTCGCTTATAAATTCGGATAGGACGGCACGAAGTCAAGCACATGAACATAAATTACTATGTCAATGCAAATCAATTCAATTCGGTTTTTTTCGTTTTAACACGTTTTATTTGGTTTACATCACCTTTCGTTTTCTACTTTCCTATATTGACGAAGACTTATGGCTTGTTTCTCTAAGACGATTCAAATTTAAATTCATTCGAATTACTACCAAACTCCTTTTATTGTAGAAAATGTTTGTTTGATTGAAAACACAAATGAATCAAATATTTTTCAAAACACTGAAATTTGGTAATACTTCGAACGAATTTGAATTCGAATCGTCTTAAAGTTATTCGACCATAGTATAGACAAATAAAATTGTAGGAGGGTATATATGTATGACTCATAGCACATTTTATCCTATTTCCTATGCACTTATATTTTATCACTAACAAAAACAGCAGTAACAACAATGTTAGTCATGTAAAAAGTCATTTTTCTCCCAAAAAATATCCAAGAATATTTGACAAATGTTATTTCCCAGTTTATACCAGGATTGTCTAGAACCTTTTCCCTTTCTAAACCGCTTTCGAACATCGACTGAATTAGATTGCGAGCAGAGTGTCATCAGTGCAATGGACTATTAAGATTAGCGTACTTAGTCTGAACTTGCACTAAAAACATTACCATTTTATACGGGTTTCTTAGATCGAGTTACCCCTAAAGCCACTTAACAACATTATTCTAGTATAAAACTCGATTTAAGAGTGCATAATTTCATAAAATTTATTTCGCCGTGTGGAAGGTGGCTTATATGCAAAATATTTATTGCGTATAATTTTTCTAATTGGTTCTTTATCGTTTTCCACAAAACTGTCATGCAGCGCAATGCCAAAATTATCATACAAACGTACATGCATACCTGATGGATGTACGGTTACAATTCAAGGATTGGTATATTATCCTTATAATACTTATAAACATATTATCATTTTAAATTAGCAATTTTAATAGCAGTGCAAATATTTTCTTTTAAAATTACCTATAATTTGCATATTGAAGTCAACACAAGTTGGCCAGCCATCGCAAAGGAGTAATCGACGGATACTTTTTCATGTTTGCTTCGCCACACAAAAGGAAGTCATACATTGATATGTTAAATGACAGTCATTTGGTAAATAATAAATACATATGCATGAATATCTCCATGGATGAGTGTTTGCACATAAGTAACGTTTATTCTACAGCGCCAGGTTGCAAATATTGTGACAGTAAAATTTAAATCTTTTTTGCAACATAAAAATAAGTTCTCAGAAATTGCTTGTTGTATGTATTGGATCTGTTAAGTCAAATTCAATCAGGAATCTTAATATCACCTTACGCTACAGATATTTTCAATGAAACACATTTCTGAGTTATGGAACCACATTATACATTTAAAGGAGTACACGATGAATTGGTGGAAATATGTCAAAAATTGGACAGAGTAAAACATACAAAATCACATGCAGGGCACGTAGGTCGAATGGTAGAGAACAGACCGAAAAAGTTTTATTAAACAATGTCCATCGTACACACCACATGAATGAGATAAAAACGCTGTGTCCTAGACGACCTGAAAATAATGGGTATTCGAGAATGGCAGGAATACAAAATATAGAGAAGAGTGGAAGAAAGCTAATGCTAGATGATTATGTCAATGATATAAATCTCAGACACTAAGTTTAAAAAATAAATGTTTATATTTTTCTTAACGTCATGATTTCTAATTCTTATCCTTTATCTTCCGGTGCATTATCATAGGTCCCAAAGAAAGTTCTTTGATAGGGGGAAAAATAACTGCAATTAAATATTGGCAAAAAATTAACGACATGCAATCATCCGCACGTTCATTCTAATGTGACACTCCATCATGCCGTGTACTTATCCTGTGGTTAGATTGATGAGTCCGTGACCAGTCTTTCTCTTGTTTCCTGTCGTGTGTAAATAAATGCCTTATGAATTATTGACCATTCAAATGAATATAGAAGGCTATATCGTCGGTGTCACGCTTAAGTGTTCCATAATCGCATTTTAATGTTTTGCGTCACAACTGCGTGAGCTGACTAAAGAATATATTTATATTTTTGACTTGAATTATTAACCCTGCTAATACGTTAGAAAAAAATGTCATATGTTATGCTTGGGTCATATTTAACCCCAACTTTTTATTGATAAAATTTAAATGGGTACTTTCTTAAAAGGATTTTAAGGCTTGTGATATTTTCAATAGGATGTTGTTAGATTAATTGTTCGATGGTGAGACGAACATACCATTTTTGTGCAAGTTATATCGCTATCAATTTGGCACAGACATAAACGGATTTGGGTTCGTTGTCATTGAATGCAACAGTTATAATTTTAAGTGAAAATCTTCCTTTTTTGTTTGTGTTTTTGCCATGTACAACATGAAGGAGGTGTAAGGCTAATGCAAAACGGGGTCATAAAATTACCCTAACATGTTATGTGTCGATTTTGTCCATATCCACACTTATGACACAAATGTGAAATATCCTGCACCATATGGAACAAAGTGACAGAAAGATGTTCATCTTTGCCTCAATAAATTAAAAACTTCTTCATCGAAAATTGAAGTTCTGTAGTGGGATTCTGTAACTCATTTTTGCTGTTACCGACAAAAATCGGTAAAATTAAATCGCAAAATTATGACTAAAAACATAAAGAAAAGTTGGCACCACTGTTGGTGTCGTTAGAGGCTAGCGACTACTTTTTATTCATCGTTAACTTACCGCAAAATTTCGTTAATTATCGAAATTATAAGCATTTTAATTTTACCGACAATTATCGATAACAGCAAAAATGAGTTACAGAATCCCACTACTGATTTTTGAAATGTGTTTTAAAATATTAAACAAAGTTTAAGCTTTCGTGTCGAAGCGTGGATATATCGCAAACTAGAGCAGATAGGAGAAAGTCGACCAAAAATTCAGAAAGAGTATACCGGCAAACCCGGGAAACCATCTATATCTCAAAAAGTCAAAAATGGCGTATGGAAGACTTAAGCATGACACCGACGATATGTCGTCTAATGCGCCGCTTCATACCTTCGTGTATTTGTTGTGCACTCATTTACACACGCATGCATGTTGCAAATTTTAAAAATAATGTACATTGTTGAGGTATTTTCTCTTTTATTCGTCGTTCTTTCCTTCTAAGTATCAGATAAGTTCCTACTTATATCTTGGCGGTAGCTGTTGTAAGCCTTTACTGGTTTCGTAAGTATATCCGCATATAAAATACATTAACGTAAGCATGGATGAAGCATTTGTTGCACAAGTGCTAAAATAATGAGTTACACCAGAAAGGCGGAGCTGTGGACAAATGACGCTTTAAAGTGAGACACATGCAAATGTTGAATTGTGTTCCATGGCCAACTGATAAGGGTTGTCGCATAATACTATGTTCATTGAGTGTCCCATGATTTGTCGGAAACATTTCCACAAAGCTATTTCTATTAAATTTCACATCAAAGAATTTTTAAGTCTATAGATAAGTCTATAGATACAATAATCCTTACAGACTAGATATATACAGTGACTGTCACTGAAAATGATACAACCTGGAAATAAAAAATGTAAAAAACCGTTTTGTTGACTAAAAAGTTGTCTTTAAAATGGCATACAAAAATGTTCCGTTTACAGTGACGATATATTAAAATTTTACAGGAAAACAAAAAATGGGAATTTTTTAAATATTAAATTTTCATCCTAATCCATTTTATTTGGTTTTTCAGTTTAAATTTTTTGCTATAAGGCAGAATGAGGAAAAAACAAATCGTTTATTTCACAAGAAAGTTTCATCAATCCGATTTTCAAAAATTTTGATATTATCTTTCAGCCACAACAATAAATTGGACCATAACTGTGGCCTTTAGAATTTTTTTTGGGATAATGCACCTTTGGCCCTATACAGATTATTGTGGAAACAAATATCGTTCATTGGCACGTGTTGTTGTTAACCGATATCGCCATAAAATTTCATATATAAGAGTTTTGGATCAAATGGAAAAAATGTAGGGGGGTAGGAGTTCCTATATATTTTTTTTATCGCCCTAATGTACTTGCTGTTTGCTTTTTTCAGATTTTACTTAAAACGAGAAAAAAGTCAACGGAAGAGAATCTGAGTTAATATCGCTGAAATGACTAACCGTTTGGCCGGTATTTCTTAAAAACACATTTACCATGGTCTTGGTTTAAACTGGTCATACCAAAAGAGACCAACCAAGCCAGCACAACATTTCCAACATACACGACGCCAACAAGTCTGTTTGTATGATTTTTGATTTACGATTTTTAGATATCACACTTTTTCCATAAACTATTTACGATTTTGAAATGAAGCTACCGCACGCACGTGTGTTCGTGTGCTTGTTTTCGAAAAGAAATGGCTAAGGAATTAAATCGTGCTACAAAAACAACAAAAAATGAATGCGGTGCAAAAATATTATTTTGTTGGCAATTGGTGAAGATACTTTTATTGTATTGTTCAACGTTTCAGTTGGATGTAAAGCCATATTATTCTATTAATTTGGTTCTGAAATCGATTCGGTATGGTATATTTTGTATTAGTTACCTGAATGTGTATTATCGCCGAGCATCCTCTTCTATAACTGATGTTAAAAAGGTTTTGCTCTTGTGGCATCTCTTCTGGCATCCCGACAAAACTATTCTTCTTTTTTTCAAAATACACGGACTTTCTGACGTAGATGCTGCTAGCAATGACTGAGCATGTCCTTTTCATTCTGTCATCCCGTAATTTAGGAGACACGAGCTTTTACTTAATTTGCACAAACGTTAAAAGCCTGTCATAAAAAAAATGTTTTTATTGATTCAAACCAAAAATAATAAACCGAAAATATTTTGGTTAAGTAATTGCTTTTAAAGCGAATATATTTTAAAGCAGTGGCGACGTGATTTACGAACGGTTTATGGGTAATGGCAAACGGTTTGACTTTTCCTAGGAAGAATGAAAAATGGCAGAGATAATAAAGGAGAAAAGAGGACAATAATATCTCCAAGTACTGGATATTGTGTTTGTTTACCAATATTGTACAGTGGTTGTAAGCCAATGCATAATGTTTTTGCTGTCAATGATATTATTGTACCATTACTAAGACAATTTCAGAGTCAATACAAATTATGAGTTTTCTGATATCATCAGACAAGAACAAAATATAAACAATGTCTAATCTATGTATCCAACTGTAAATTATTTACCTTAAACAACAAAAAACTTACTTTGCCAAAAATCGTCTTCGTGTCACTACACTTAGCCTGTTCTGGATGAATGCATGTGGATTTGTATCCATTCATTAAACCAAATATTATGAATGTAATAACAACAGGCATTAGGCAGCCCTTGGAGATGCCGCTCGCAAAATGTCAGGTCACATATGCATGCATTAGCAGCGCCAGCAACACAGCTCCCAAATGACAAATATGGTAGTAATAAATAGCATAGTGTGGTTGGACACATACATATCGCTCATTTACTCAAAGAGTGGCACATCTCAAAAAATCCAGTTTCGATAAAAACGCTTTTTAAGTTGGCGATTGAAATTAAAAAGATTATTAATCGAAAAATAACTACATGGACCATATTATGCAAATAGATAGCCAGATATCAGTGCTAAATTTCTGTGCAAAATCAAGCATGATTTGAAGTGGTTTGGTGCTTCATAAACTAAAAAAAATTTTTTTGATGAATTTTGTAAATGAGTAAATGAGCTGTAACTCGTTGAGGTAAAGAGATATGAGAAAGAAAATTTGACACAAGATAAAGTAAAAGTCGTAGAAAAAATAGAAATTGCTAACTCAGAAAACACACTTGTTGAGTTATGCCACTCTTTGAGTAAATGAGCGTTATGTATGTACGTATCTGTGTGGGCCACTTTATTTATTTATGTGTGTGAACATTAACTCTGTGGTAAATTGAAAATTATTACAGATAATGCCATCTGTCATGATACTTTGACAGCGGATGCTGCCGCTACCCTAGCGACGATACCTACAACTATGCCGCAGAAGAACGCAAAGCAAATTCAAGCCAAGCTAAACATAACCAAAAATATATAACTCGATACTCTGCAGGAACAGTGAGAGCTGTTTTAATGGCTTATCTCATAGCAGGAATAGAAAACAAGATTTATTTACAAAAACTTGGCATCCGCAATGCCATTGAAGGGGTAAAGGCGAAGAGTTTGGCTAATGGCAAGAAAACTAACATCCAACATTGTCCCAACTACCGAAAGGAGGGAGGCTGTTGGTTGGTCGGTAGACATCAAATGCAATTGCAGGACTAAAATATGTTCCCTAACAAATAATAGCCATAGTGGCAATTGTATCACACTTTCTAAAACGATGCATTAAATTATTCAAGTCTTGTGTCCCCCCTTGTGCACAGAGGACACGAAATACCATATCGGAAGGACAAACGAACAAACAAGTTGGTATTTTATGGCTTTCAATTGCCAACAATTTAGGAATACAAAATACAATAATTATTCCTTTAAGTGTTTTCCACACACTGTGCGTAATGGCTAGTTATTTTAATTTGAGATGCAACAGATTCCAGAGGGTGAAAGTTGGGCAATATAAAAGATGTTAAAAAAAATATTTTTTTGTCAGATTATCAAAGTTGTTGTTTTAATTAGAGTAGTAACAATATAATATGATAATACTTTCAATTCTGGGATCATGCCCTTAAATCATGGATTTTTAAATTGCTTCTTCCTATTTAAATTTTAAATTTTAATACAAAAGCTTTGACGACCTTTATTCCTAAAAAAAAGAAAATTATTTGCAGTTGAAATCAGCGACGCCTTCTACTTTATCAAATGTGTGGTGAAGCAATAAAAGAGCAATTAATTAAGAATTGTAAATGTGCATTAAAATAAAGTAGTATTTATTTTTATTTTTGCCAAAATACCACAAACCCCCTCGGCATGTGGTAAGGCAATGTGAAAATGGCAATGGAAGTCGATAACGATCACACCGACAAACCGCAAAACTTTTAAATGCTTAAGGCCATTATTATCATCACAGAGAATGGTGTTGAATTGCCGTTTTAGAGATGCTTGGCTACACGTGGAAGGCATTTAAGCTGGAGTATGTTTTATTCGAGATTACTTTAAAATATATTTGAAATACCAGACGGAATCGGGACTTATTGTTTCGCAAGGATAACTAAATTCCTCCCACCAAAATGGTAAATTTTTCTACGGTCATGGCAAACTATAATTTAAAAGAAAATACATTATTCATTATGGAAGACATGAAAGACTATTTTTCCCTTTTCGTAGAGAGCTGTCAAACAGCTAAGGAACCGTTTTTTAACAATGCTAAAAATCTTCAAGTTATATTAACTTCTAATACTTTTATGGACAAAATCGTCATAACATGAAAATCTCAATGAACTTAAGTGCAAGCTATAATAAAAGCTTTTAGTATCAACAAGAGCAGCAACGACAACAGCATCATAAGAACGAAACACAGCATCATCGACAAAAAATCGAGTAGGAAGCCACATTTAGGAACTTCTCCCTTCTCCGGGATTACAGAGTGATTTTGGTGAATGAACGAAACGGGAAATGCTATAAATTGAATGGAACCCAGCACCAAAAATCGCTCACCGTCGGCACACGATTTTTTGTTAAAAAAGCAAAGAACAGTTGTTGGTGCATATCATGGCGCAATAAAAAGGTGTTACATCTATAATAATAATTGTGCCATGCACTAGTTGTCAAGTGTGGTTATCAGCTGTCTTTTGGCGTTACACCTTTATTATTGCGCCATTATGCGCATGTAAGCGTTTAAACAACCCTTAATGTTCGTTCTTAAGGGGTTACCTCTACTTGTCACTTTCAAAAAATCGAAAAAAAATGTTATTGCCTTATTTTGAAGTACAGGTAGTATAGAGTATGCCGCAAAACTTTTCAACTCTACCGGAGCAAAATTGTCTGAGATATGAGCATTGGAAGGGAACAATTTATTGTGATTTGTATGTAGCGTGGAAACTTTAAACGCGTGTTTCTCGAAATGGCATTTTTGAAGTCGGTGCCAACGATAGCTCTAAAACGAATAGACCGATCTTCATATGGTTTGGTGAGCTTATTATATACATAAAAAGCTTGTCTTTATGCGAGACAGATTTTTTGCCTGAATTTTGGGCAAAAAATGGTAATTTTTTTTCGTTAAAAACGAAATTTTGACTTTGACAGATCACAATTTTTTTTAAATTTTTTTAATTCTGTTTCGCTTAAAGACAAGATTATTAGGTTCTTAAAAACGCCCATAAAATAAACGAAGATCGGCCCATCCGTTTTCGAGCTATCGTTGGCACCGCAAAATGCTTTTTCAAAAAAAGGGTTTCGCAGGTAGCCATTTACCACAAGACTATGCAATATTTTCCAACAACAAAAATTCCAGAAGTAGTTTAAGATGTGTTCTTTCAGATAGAAAAAAGATCTACTTAAAAATATTAATAGTTTCTTTGGAAAAAACCATGAAAAATGAGTTTTTTAGGCCTGCACAACTAGGGGTAACCCCTTAATGTTGATATGTTCCAACAGAGAACAAAATAAAATAGAAAGAAATATGATGTGTGTTGAAATTGAAAACAAATTCCACCTCAACTGTTCTAAAAGTAGAATATACATTGTATATAAAATACTTAGTTATTCTAATGGTTATAGAATAACTAGTTAGTTATTCACAGTGGCATGCCCTTGTTTGTAAGTAGTTACGACTACCAAAAATTACTATAAAATCGCATTATTTTGGTAATATATAAGTTCGAAATGAGTTTTAAAATATTTTCAACAACATTTAAATATACGTGAGGTATAATAGTGACTTCCTCATAAAAACTGATGGTTCGCATAATGCTTTACGCACACATTCGACGTTTAAACTTTTGCATTGAGAAGAAGTTCATTTAAACATCAGTCTATGCATTTCCGTTAAAATGAACCGTTCTATTTCGCTTTTGGTTATTTTACCTTTTTTCTGCGAACAAAAAATAGTATTTATGTATATATAATTGTTCCACAAACATTCCAGGCGGGACAAGGAAGACTTCTCTCATATCAATAAGTGCACCCCGATTCATATTAGCTCAATGATATGGGAGCTACAGTTTATCGCCGAGTCCGAACGGCGTATCCTAAGACCCCACTTGTAGAGAAGTTTTGCAAAATACTCAGGAAATAGACAATAGATTCTGATGAATTACTTTCACAAATTCCATTATATGTTCCTCCGAGGCAGATGAGGTATATTAATATTTTTAACATTCCTATTCATCGCGTAAATTATGCCATCCATAGCCCATTAATGAGAGCGTTTCGCTATATAAATGATACTAACATAAAATTTCAAAAAAATACTGTAAATTTATAGAGTTTTGCATTTCCAAAGATGATTTTAAACTGTATTTTGTAACTAAATTTTAATGAGGTGAATATAAATATCTAGATTTAAACAAATGTTTAGTTTAAGTATCATAGTCTGTAAGGAATACTTTGTTCTATAGACTGAAATAAATAAATAAATTAAATTAAATGTCACCAACTTTACTGAGGGGTATTTTGACACCGTTGAAAATTTGATGTTGCCTAGCCGGGGAATCGAACCCACGACCTGCGTGCAAGGCGGGTGTGCATACCATTGCACCACGGTGGCACCCACAAGAGGGAGAGGCTGCTAACCCAAAGATTACACATGCAAGTAACTTGCAGACAGTTCTGTATACATATTATAGCCGAAACTTAAATTTTTTTCGAACTGACACTTGCATGTGTAAACGTTCGGAAAAAAATTTGAAGTTACTTTCAAAGCACTTACATTGATTACTGACAAGGAAATTTTGTCGGCAGTGAGGTTGTTAGTTGGTTTGGCAGTGAATATGTGTGAGTGTATTGGTAGTTTTCGAACTGTCACTTGCATGTGTAATCGGGGGGTAAGAGGCAAAGGGTTACCATATGCCTCACCTCTCTCTCCTTCAAACTGCCAATTGCCCCATGGAAAACTGCCTAATATAAATATGGTCAAATTTGAAACATTTTTTTATACCTTTGTTATTAAAACAGGCTTAGATATTGAAAATCCTCAACATTAATATTTATTGGATTTTTTATACTTATTTATATTATTGTTAATACAATGTAACACTGCATGAGTGCCAAACTCTGCCATAGAAATAGTGCCTCAATGTCTGCCTGGTCGTTTCCTTTATCTCATTGTGTGTCCCTATTCCGTATTTATTTTTACTTCATTTCCGTTATTTTTATACAAAATACCAAAATAGATTTCTTTTTATGGTTCTAGTAATTTTTGTTCGTTTTGGACTCGTAGTTTGCACTTCGACATTCCATTTTTATTTCATTTTTTCTCCATTATTATTATATTTGCCCGCTGTTACTTGTATTTCAACGTTTAAGCAGCTTTTCCCTGTGAAATAAACTTCGAATGAAGTAAATAGCCTTCACGAATACTCTTGCCATCCCTGCAAACATGTCTGTGTTGGCTGTCTCAGTCGGTGTTCACCAAATACGATTTGCAAGAATTTGTTCGTCGGTCGTTGGTTCAGTTGGGGTCTCTTTTTGTCATGTCTCCCAGTTTCTTATCTGACAGAAAGGAAATAGTGCCGATATCACAATGTTCACTGTTCACATCTTTAGAAGTTTTCCCTTTTCAGGTTTGTATATAGGGCGCTGTATGCACTGCGGAAAGACTAAAAAAATTATGAGATAGTTGTTATATTTTCCGCGCTAAGGGATTACATTGTCATTATTATTGGAATGTAAAATACAAAATTGATTTCCGTTTAACTGCAAAACTTCAATAACCATAAAATGAAAGAGCGTTCAATTTGAAATTTATCTTTCAAAACAGAAACAAAACTGAAATCTTCTTATGAACTAAATAGGTGAATAGGAATAAGCATTTTCTACTGTGTTCTAAGCTGTTGAGTAAAGTCATAAATGTATACTCAACATTATCAAGAAAGACGAAACGTCGAAAGGAGTGTAAATCTGTTCTTGGTTCGGTTTTTGGAGCAAATGTTCTGTATAGGATCAACTTAGTAAGTAGAAGTCAGGACATTCGGCTTTTTCCCTTTTTATATTATCAAAGTGGTAATATTTAGACAGATTGTGTTGTCAACTATGACGCAACCAAGTGTTGTACGGACAATATTACATACCGAATCTGACAGTATTTTAAAAATATTAGGTTTGTCCTTGTACTCTATGGGGTCGATTTTGGATAGCAACTCAACTGTAGTTGCGTTGCCAGAAAAGAAAATCATGCAATTAAAATGAGTAAAGAGGCGGAATTTTTGGTCAAATTCAATCATGATCAGTGTTTTGAACCTACAGCTATAAATTTAATTGTAAAAAAGTATAATTTTAATGCGGAAATAGAAAATTCTATTACTAAATTTGCTGTGGGCAACGCAACTGGAGTTGGGTTGCTATCCATAATCGACCCCTATATTTTTTACTCTATATTTTTTACTTTTTTATCCACATTTCCATTGTACAACTGTCAAAATTCGAAACATTTGTAATAATTATTACATTATTATTAATTATTACAAATTAGCGATTACAGGGACAGACATATTATTATTTTCAAATTTAGTTGAATTTACATATTTTTTCCTCTGCGTGCACCAATAGACGTCAAATATATGGCTTACATTTCTTAAGTATTCTTTATCAATGCAAAACTTGTTGTAAGGGTTGTGTTTAGATATGCAGTTCGGACTCGAGGATAAAAATAAAGTCGCACGTCTATCGATGTGTATTAATCTATCAATGTATATGTACTCATTGATATAAAAGAAGCCTCCCTAGTTCCTTGGGGTGAGCATAGGAAATATATGTACGTATGAATAATATATATAAAGTAGCCGTACCACAGTATGGTAGGAAAATTCAGCTGATATGTATTCATATTTTCTGTTTTTTTTTCTTTTGGGTCAAAATTGATGCAGAATTTGCATTACAATGTTAGCTAATACAACAGTTTTAGCTTTTATACTAATATCTATTATCTGCTATGTTGCAAGTCGCCTTGTTGTTGTTGTTAATTTATTAGGAAAGAAACGGTAACATATGTTTCTTGCGCCAATCAACAGTCTTCATGGGTGTGTGTCTGTTGTTCTACTTAATAGTTTGTAAAATTTAATGGAATATCTCAACAGTGCTACGTGAAATTGAGGGTGAAACAAGAAGCTGCCGAACATTCTTAAGAAATTAATTTGATGCTATTCGTATAGCTGTGCGCACAATTATTCGACGGATGAAAGTCATTAAATTTTGCACACGTTGCGATGTGAACATAAAAATGTGTTTAAGGCAGAACACATATAAGTCTATCACATCATGGTCCTATACAAATTGACAGTCTCTACTGTTAATATGTACTATTATGGTTGCGAAGGAATCTTGACTGATACATTTGTTATGTCGTAATTGTTTACTGATATATGTGAGTAACTCCAGATTTTTATAAACGTCACACATATACATTTATTTATAGAATCTACCATTCATTTATATGACACTAGCGGACCCGGCGAACTTCGTCTCGATATTAAGGAATAAAATTTCATACAAAAACTCAATTTTCGATTTTTCCAATTTTCCGACTTTTCCAGAGAGATTTTCCAAAATTTTCTTTCGTAAGGACCTTCTCCTCGAAAATACGAATAACTGACAAAAAATTTTACAGAAATCGGCCTAGCCGTTCTCATTTTATGAATTACTATACATTTTTTACACCATTTTTATATATATAGATTCATAGTATCAGGAATTTCACGCCCAGATATTATATACAGAAATGCATTTAATTAAAGAGTGTCAGCGTGGTGATATAGAATGGACACTGTATGTAATGTAGTGTAATGTTGGCGACATTTCTTGAGTATTTAAACCATGGGGTTTAAGACATGACATTCGGACTCGACGATAAAAAATATATTCCATATCATTGTGCTAACATGAATCGGAATGTACTCATTATTGATCGGGATGTACTGTTATTGAAATCCATAAAGAATAAATATACTCTTTGAAATTTCTCTCTCATATTAATATAAACTTGGACATATAGTCCATTCCTGAATATTGTTTTTCCAAGACTTCTCTTTTCTTCCCCTGGACTATCTTCCCTCAATTCAAAAATTCTATAAACAAACGTATGTCAATTCAAAAAAAAAAAATGTTCCAGGATTTATAGTACTACATATTGAAATATATCAGCGACGGGAATGTATATGCAGTGTTGTTAGGCCACACAGGAAATTACTTTTTTATGTTTGCTGAAAATGGGTTTAGAATGTAAAAGAAATAAATAAAACTGATTTCCTGTTTTTGTCAATCCACAATGTATGAGTATAATTTTCGCATGCATTGTAAGTGAATCTGAAATTAGATTTTTTATTGAAAAATAAATGATTAAAATTTCGAAGACTCCTATCGACTTATTATGAGGCCTGTAATAGACAAATGTTTTAAATTTGAAAATCAAAGTTCTCTTATCACTTACCAAATTTTTTCTAAAGCCAAATTATGTTCCTTTACATGTTTCATTCTAAAGCCAAATTATGTTTCTCTACAAAGTGTATTTCCATGATTTTTATTCTGATTTTCCACGTAGTAAGTCCATGTCTACATTAGGCAATTTAGCTTGCGGCAATTGTTAGTGTGATGGAAAGAGAGGTGAGGCATATGGTATCCCTTTGCCTCTCAACATCCCCTCTCACCGGCAAGCTGACAATTGCCACAAGGAAAATTCCTTAATGTATATATGGACTAACTATAATTAATTTTTCTACATTTATTTAATAAATAACTTATTAGATATGTTTTTGGTTTTTACATATGTACATTAAAAAACACTGTAAAAACGTTTACTTTTTGTAATGGTTTTCCCCTTCCATAATCACATTTTCATTTCATATTAAACTTTCAAGGGGTATGCAAGAAATTCTGTCACACAACCAATAAGAAAGGTTAGAGAAACTTATAAATATTTTATGATTTAAGGGAATTCGAAACATGCTATACCTATATTCACAATTAAAAACCTACACATACGGAAGGGAAAGCATGGCTGCGAAGGCATGCACTTCTTCTACGTAAAAGTGCTTTTATATGAATGTAGAAAGTGTTTGTTGTTGGAAGGAAGCATTGATTTTACTCGATTTGATGACAGTTTTAATTGTCCGGAAGGTTTTGGGTTGTAAGACTTGCAATACGGTACAATGGAATTCTAGGCTACTTAAATAGAAATATATCGTTGACTCAAATCTTTGTTTGTCGTCTAATAATGAATACAATTTTCTCTCTTTTCAGATGTTTGCCTTAACATAGGGACACACAAATAAGATGTCCCTAAACGATGTAAAGGAGTCTGTACAACATAACATTAGTGTTTTCACAAATTCTCGTTCAGTGCAGGTAAGGTATTTCCCAGCAAAAATTTGGTAGCAACATGAGCCGAATAACCCATTATTAAAGTAATGTAAACAAGCTACTTTTTGCATTACCAGTAAGCTGAAAAATAATGGGTTATTTCTTAAAATTTGTGAAAGCAAAATTATTTACTGAATCCCCACTAAGTAATGAGTACACGCAGAGAAAAAATATTTTTCGGTTTTGTTGGAACAAAAATATCTATTTTGGTTCCAAAAATGTGTTTGTTTTGTACAAACATTGTAATCCAAATCCAAAAATACCATCTTTTGTTCCGAACATAGAAAACAAAAACAACTTTCGAATTTCCGCAATATTGTAAAAATCGTTAACAATACCGATTGTACGAACAATCATAATCTAAATTTTTTACAAAACATATTGTCAGCCCTGAAAACCAGATACTAAATTTTTTGATTTGAGTGTATATACTTCTCATATACACTTTTCACATAACTTGGATATAAATGTCGCGTATAATATTGCAATCATTGATGAATACAATACATGGTTTGCTACTTTAGCTGACAACAAAGACAAACAAAAAGCCACTAGCAGCCACCACCACAACATAAGGTATAATTAAACACCATAACAAAAATGAAAAGGAAAGAAGAATGAAACAAAACAGAAACAAATAAAAACAAGAGTCTCATTGTTGGTATACACACACACACAAAAACAAAGATAAAGGCAGCATGTCATACAAACACCACAACTCACCAAAATTGTTTTTTCAACACGGCATCGAATAGCGAGAGAAGAGAAACAAATTTTCGAAGAAAAGAGAGAAATATTGTTCAGTTGACACAAACTATTTTTGGATTCACAATACTACATAAGGAATCCAACAATATGTTAACAATACATATTTTGCTCTTGGAATATTGTTGGATCAAACATATTTTTTTCTCTGCGTGTACAGTACGCGAGTTTTTGTTAACAAAATAACGAACAGTTCATTCATATGACCAATTCCCATATTATGAATATAGGTTAAACGCTTATAGCGAAAGTCGTATACTAGGACTATAACCAGAAAATATCAAGCCAGAACCATAAAACCATATGTTTACAATATTCTTCCAAATGATTAAAATGACGGATATCCATATTTCCCATTCAGCTTAAACTCACTCTTGACTCATATGCTCGCTTATTAAGAAATTCGACTAAAAATTACGTTGTATTATAACAAGCTAGATTTATACAACATCAACATCAGTGGAATATTTACAATGAAAGCATACTACCCCATTGGTGAATATATGACGTTAAATGCCCTGCAAAAGACGGCAATTGTAAAATTGAAAGTATTCACTTGACAGAACCCGCACACGTACTGTCCGTGTGTACGTTTGTGATCCATTCAAATGCTAGCCAATAAACTACGTCAGCTTTATGATGATATCATACTCGTTCCTAAAACAACTGTGGCGTACTACCTAATTGCGCAAGGACCTGGAGAAGCCGACATGGATTATAGATTTGGCAATACTCGTATATGAATATGAGTGACGACAATGTAAATGTCAAACATGAACATAAGCAGGTATTCATTACACACGAGCCTTATAAATGGGACGAATCAAAAATAATAAATCTAGTGTCTACTATAAAAGCACTAAAAAAAAATCGTCAATTCTTACCTATGAATTTCTAGGGCATTTGCATAATGGTATCCCAGATGAATAATTTAGAGTTAAATAAGTAATCTCGTTAACCTGTTATAAAACTTATCGATCATTTAACTTAAGTATGGAACTGGCACATTGTAGGCAACTAGTCATTTTAGTCAATTACCCAGCAAAAAATTATGGAAGTTGTGCATGTGGATATATGATTTCACTACATCCTTCGATTCAGTCCACACGGAGTTATGAAAAATGCACTCCGTTGGATACATTTTATAAGCACTTGCTTAAATATCCCTACACACAAAGCCAGTTTGCTAATCCCTACCTGCCGCTGGCAAAACAAAAAGAGTGCATAAATTTCAAAGAATTTGTTATAAAATAAAGAAATAAAAACTTAAGTTGCGAACATTTTTGCGACAATTCACAAGACGGAATTTTTAATGGAGTGGAGTTGTGTCGAAAGCTGAACTAGTGATGGGAAGGCAACATAAAAAACGTATAGGATGATGACGCAAAATAAGATGCGCTTGGATTAAATGGAGAACGGAGGAAGTAAGATCAATTGCGATTGAATTTAATGGAAACTTTAAACATATAATAAAGTTCTTTGTATTCCTGGGATATTTGGCAATGCCTTGCATTTTTATTGCATCTTTAGACTGATTAAAAGTACAATCCGAAGAAGGCGTATAAATTCAATCCAAAGCACAACATCAAAAGCCGTGGTTTGGATCTAAAATGGAGTGCATCCTAGCTGTGTGCTGTCGAAACAAAATTGAGTGCATACTAGCTGCGCGCTCTCTTGTAAAATTCATAAGTGGATTCATAGGAAATGATGTCCTTCAACGGCAAATGTACTGTACACTTGTACTGATTAACTGCATCCATGGATGCAATTTTTTTGCTGGGTATCATTTATGATAATTAATGATCCTGGCTGTTTACGTTAAATGTGTCCTGTCAGACATTTTGCAATAACATGGGGTTAAGTTCAGTTCGAAAACAGTTTAACAACATTTTCATTTTTGGTTGTTATTGTTATACTATGCGGGCCAATTTTATTATTAGAAGCAATATTGTCTTGCATTTCCGCCAGTTTATGTATTTTTAGTTTAGCTGTATACAAAATATCTTCCCCTTAGTCGATGTCTTGAACTACCTTCTGATTTTCTGACAAATGCTCGCCTACAAAACATTATTTTTACTAAAGCAGTTTGTGGTGCCCAAAACGAAATAACCGAATCGAAAACGAATAAACCAATCAGCAATTATTTTATGGGATCATTAGGAATCTAATAATATTGTACTTAAGCAAAAAGGAATTAAAAATATCCATTTAAAAAATGGTGAACTGTTGCAGCCAACATTTCGGGCCGAACTTTTTATTTCCTCCACCATGAAATACTTTGATCAGGTGGTTGGTACTGTTATATGAGGGCTACAATAAAACGTGGATCAATGTCCATAATTTTTGTTGGAGAAGTTTATTGATCACTGACAAATTATATAACAATAATAAAATATATGACAAATTATAGCTAATTCGGTCTGCAAATGCAGCTAAAAACGTCAAGCGATACCGTTACATGGGGGCTACACAAAACGTAGACTTATATTGGCAATTTTTAGTGGAGAAGTTTTTTGGTCATTGGGAACCTCAAATGTCTAAATTCAGCTAATTCGGTCAGAAAATGTAGCAAAAATCCTTAAAATACCTTAAATACCTTAAAATACCAAAACGTGAACCTACCTATATAGCCCATCTTTGAACTTGACCTGGTCCACGAAAAAAGACCCACGGGTGCAAAATTTTATCTCAATTATTGCGGACGCTAGAGTGATTAGAACAGACGGACATGGTTGGACCGTCTTAGAATTTTATCCTGATCAAGAATATATATATAATTTATAGGCTCCTAAATAATTAGTTCAATGTGTTACAAACAGAAAAATAAACTTAATATACCCTCCATACTATGGGGGAGTGTATAAAAATGGATAGTTCTTCGTCCTTAAATTCGTCAATTTTTTTTAAAGTATCTCGTTTAAGGACAAGATTTGTTTATATATGTATAATAATCCCACGAAACCATATGAATATCGGATCATCCATTTACGAGCTACAGGGGGCACGGCTTTCAAAAATGTCATTTCGAGAAAAACAATTTTTTAGTGTCTATACTACATCCAAGCAAAATAACGCATTAAATGTTTCTCTTCTTTTGTATCTTCGACTCGAAATTTTTCGAAAAATATTCTATTCTACTTGTACTTTAAAGTGAACCAATAAAGTAATTCTGTTTTTTTTTTTTATTTGCAAGTACCTTTAAGATAAATATTTTCGTTTATATTTGTTTCTTATGTGTCGTAAAGGATTTCGGTAAGCATAATGTATTTGTAAGGAATTACATGCGAATCCCAATTTGTTATTTAATTTTGCTGCATAAAGAAATCTCTATATGAAATATCTGCTACATTAAATGGGTTTCAGTTCGTTATTCATAGTTTTTTTTTACCCATAAATACAAATGTATCCTTAATTGCATACATTTGAATACGTTTTTCTGTATTCAAAAATTGTCTTCTCGGCTATTGTTTCCAACTGATTTCAATTGCTGTTTGATATCCAACAAGTTTGTAGATGAGGAAACCAAATCCCTTTTCAGTTCTTATTTTGTTAGTGTTACTGTCGTCACAAGCTATTAGCATATATGGTCGCTGGCAGTCATTTGACGATAATTAATCGCATTTAATGCAGTACTTGAAAATTCTGTTTGATTGATAATGCGTATTGACATTTGGAGGGACACATGTGCCGAAACCTCCTCTCACCACACATACCGAACAAAAAATCCCACTCAATTAATTGTTAAGCTTATCAATGAGAAACGAACGAAATCTGGCAAACTACATTTAATAAGGACAAACAGGGGAAGAAGCGATTTAAGCCGATTAAAATGATTGAAGCAAAATTGAAGTAGTGCAGTTGTCCACAATTAGAATTTATCAATTCTTCATATAGACAGTTTTTAAGCCAAAACGGTTAAATTAATAAAAGAGATCTTCATATGTCGATTTCGATTTCTGGGACTAGAATCGCGGTTCTCAATCCCGGAAATTTGCACACTCAAATTACTTGCCGTATTGTGAAAGCCTCTGAAAATTTGGATACATTTAACAGAGCCTACATGCAGTCGTGGGTATTTGAGCTATGAGTGTAATTTTCACCTACGAAAAATCAGAAAAATATTATAGCTTATTTTGAAGTATAAGTAGCATAGAATATTTGGTAAAATGTTCAAGTCGATAGGAACAACATTGGCTGAGATATGAGCGTTGGAAGGGAAAAATTCAATGTGATTGATTGACGCCAACTGTAGTTCGAAAGCTAATGAGCCGATTGTCATAAACATTTGTGGGCTGATCAAGAACATCAAAATCACGTCCCTCAATGATCTTTTTTTTTAATTTGTTGTCCCTTTTTTGACAAAATAACGCCAGTTTTTAAACAGCAATTTAAATTTTTAAGTTTTGCCTTTTTAGGGCGAACTAATCACCTTAGGTCATATAGCTCGATTAATTAAATTAATTATAAATTTAAATGTTGATTATTTGGTCCACCCTTTCTTTAAAACATAATATTCGAAATAAGCCAATAAAAATATATGGCGATCTGTTTATTAGTTTTCGTGCTAGAGTTGGCACCGCAAAGCGCTTTAATAAAAGCAGGGTTTCGTAGTCGACAATTTGCCCGAAATTATGTAAACATTTGAAAAAAAAGTAGATTAAGATGTGCTCTTTCAGGTGAGTTTAAATTTAAAATATGACAGTTCGACAGTATTCGCGAAATACGTAAACATTTGAAAAAAAAGTAGATTAAGATGTGCTCTTTCAGTTGAAAAAAGTTTAAATTTAAAATTTGACAGTTCGACAGTATTCGCGAAATTTTGCCAAAAAATGCAAGACCGATAAGTATCAGGAGAAATCATTATAATACTAGCCAAACAATTTAGAACAAAAACAATATGCTTAACAGTTGGGATGTTAACAATGTTAAACAAATACAAAATAGGCCAAAATGGAGAAGTGTAACTATGTTTATTTGATCATTCCCTATTATTTTAAACACAGCTGTATATTCCGAACCGGACCATATGCGCTAAGTGAAGATGGTCAAACAAACATTTTTAATTAAAATGCAAATATGATCCGTACACATGGACAGTCTGTACGGCAACTCACACACCGAATTACAGCCATATGAACACCCATATCGATGTGTACATACTGGCAGTAAATGACTGACTGGTTGGCTGTCAGTTAATTTTACTTCAAGTGTAGTTAAGCCAATTTTATATGCCAAAGTCAATGATAATCCGATGGGTGGTGTTTATTTTTTGCTTCCTGTACTTCAGTATTACTCTATTGTCTTTCAATGCTGGCCATAACTCACCATGTTCCCATTTTATTCCAGATGATAATAACATTACGCAACAGAAAATATCCTGGTAAAAAGTCCAGTTTTGTTGCGGAGTATTGTACGTTGTTGAATATGTTGTTGTATGGAATTTACAGGGGACACATACTCATACTTCGTTATTAAATAACATTAAATACTTTTCTAAATTTATTTTTCATAAATACACTGTGTGTTATTTTTCGAGTCAAGGTTTATTAACCATATTCTGACATCACAGCGTGATAGAAGACCAAAAATAAAAAGACACATGTCCCGGAGTTTTTCCCTATCACTTCAACATTGGCGGTTATGGACCCCCAAATACCTGAGGCTTTGATGTCAAAAAGGATCATTTTGTCAGGCACATACAGTTAGGCAACAAATGTATGCAAATACCAAAATTGTAGAAAATTTCATATTAATTGTTCGTTTATGGCAACAAATTATGTAAAAACTATGCGGTTTTTTGTGTAAATCTCTTGATATAGGTGCCTAATACAATATTCCGTCAAAATATGCTAAGTTTATTTGCGATTTATAAAAACACGGTCAAAAATAAGAATTAACTACTATTTGGGGTGACAATAAAAGTATTGCAAAAATTAGCAAATCGATGGTTTCTTCGAGAATTACCAAAGGTGTGTTCCTTAATGAGATGTCTATCCACTTTGGAATTCATTGAAGCATTAATGAGCTTAGTTAAACCAAAAATTAAGGCTCGGTATGTTCCACTCTAAGGATACTGGTTCCCCAATTTTTAGTAAATCTTTATCCTTCGCTGGAGGATGTTTTTGGAGTTTTTTGTTTAATTGGACCCAACAATTTTATGAGGGTTGATATCAGGATGTTGGCCCGATATATTTAAGAGCTTTGTGTTGTTATATTACATCGGTAATTTACACAAATAAAACTAACATGTCATGATCTGGTCTTTGGAATGGTGGTAGTTGAGTTTGTTTGAGCTTTCGGGATCAAATATTCGGTATTCCAGCTTCTCCAGTAGCGGTTTAATTTCCATATTTGAAGGGTTTTATTGGATTTGGCGAAATTTTTTGGATTTATTATGATAGCAGAGAATTATATCTATCCACTTAGTAAAAATTAAATCATATTAATACCATTGAGAGACGAAATAGTGATCTGTCGTAGGTCGTTTCAAAATACTACACTGGTGTCAATTTTTTCCATATACATTCCAGAGGTATTTCGATGTTCTCAAAGTCAAAATCGGACTTCTTTGCATTGTTCCATTACCCTACAATACATATTGAGTCAAATATTCATTCTTTGCATACTTGCCTGTGGCCGACTTTTATTATCACAGAACTTTAACACATTCAATACTGTTAGTCCATTCTTAGCCGCAAAAGTCATAAAAATGCATAATGACCGCAGAAATTTGCAAAAATTTTATAGTTTTATAGTACTGATTTTCCCGTTGCAATACTTTTATTGTCACCCCCAAGTAGTAGTTAATTCTTATTTTTGACCGTATTTTTTATAAATCGCAAATAATTGTCTATGAACGGTTCTTAAATGCGAAAATAGTCAAAAAATTTTGAAAATATAGGATTTTTATACTTTGTTGTTTATTTGAAATCTTAGGTACATTTTTGTAGTTGACTGTATCCTTAATTTTTGGGCAGTTGGTATCTGTAGACCAGATATATATTCGCATTTAAGAACCGTTCATAGACATTTCGTATGTTCCAGAAAGTTGTTTGCTGATATCTTTGCTACATTATTGTGGTTGATTGTTTTCTTGAATTTTGAACGGATCTATGGAGCGGAAAAAAAAATTTTTAGCGGTTTAGAAGATATGTGCCTGACAAAATGATCCCTTTTGACATCAAAGACTCAGGTCTTTGGGGCCCATAACCGCGAAAGTTCAAGTGATTGGGAAAAACGCCGGGACACGTGTCAAATTATGGCTAATGATTTTCGGTTCGCATAGTGATATTGAATCGTAGTAACATACCCACCTTAAACAGATTTAAATTGGACTGACTTTTTGACCTTGTATAGAATCATTTTAGATTCAATTGTACTATGCAGTTGCAATTTTTCCATTGGGTTATAATCAATTCAGTACATATATTAACAAGCTCAAACATACATCTACAGAAGTCATGTTAACGAAATATGATGATGATATCAGTGATTCCGAACTGTGTTTTATAACATGCAACATTTTTAAATATACGCCACACGCCATTTTCTACAACTCTGCTCTATCATAACAATTGCAGGGGGGCAAAACTGTTATTATGTATACAATGCATATACATTGTACAAACAAACATAGAAGACGTTTAAACGTTGGTCTAATTTCAATCAATAGGTCATGTTTTATTGGATACTCCATGTTAAAGACGGTTCGAATTATGTACAAAAAATATTTTAAATATAAAAGCCACAGTGAAGTAATGGTTAAACGAAGGGTTTGATCTTCACAAAAAACATCGTAACATTTTAAGTGATGTTATTTCGTATTATATTATTAGATGCTGCGGGTCATAAAGTATTATGTTTGTAGTAATGTTTTTATGAATCTCAATAATGCTTCTTAAAAAAGTTCAGTAGTGGAATTCCGTAAATATGTTTACGATACTGACAAAAATCGGTAGAAATTAAAACCCAAAATTATAAAGTAAACATAAAATAGGTATATGTTATGAGCAGGGACGTAGCCAGGATTTCATTTCGGGGGGGGGGCCCACCTGACCAAAATTTTGAAAGTTCATGTTAGCGAAAATGTCTTATTTAGCAATGATGTAAACCTTATTTTAGACTTATTCTACTAATGAAATAAGTTTCAATACTATTTTTTAGTTCATATGGCGCAAGACTTCTTGGCCAATTTTATCTTGTTTTTAGAACTTTTTTGACAATATGTCACAGTTTGTTTATGTGAGAAACGCTACATTGACATCACTGTAGCGCAGACTGAACATACCTCACATAAACGTTGTTCCTCATTCTCACCCATTTTTATTCTCTTTCTCTCTTGTTATTTTTATATTATTAGTACATGCATATCGTTGTAGAAATATCATAACAGAGAGAAAGAGCAATAAAGCAAAGGAAAATATTAAACTTGCTCTCATTGCAAATATTGAACTCGTTAAAGAAAGAACCTGTTTTGAAACCGAAGTGACGTAGATTACTTTACTCTAAGAAAGAGTTGTTAACATTAAGTCAACATAAAGTAAAACTAGAATTCGTATGAAATAAATTGTTGGAAATTGCTCGACGGGCAAGATTATTTATTTGGAAATAAATAATATTTGTTTTAAATAAATCTGATGTGATTGCCGTGTACAATTATTGCTGGCCCGGAGTGCAAGTGACGTCTCTGATTAACTGGAATTCCACTGGTTGTTTGCCCATTGGGGCAATTCATAGTCTTGTTCGACTCGGGAAGTTTAATGTCTTTGTTGCTGCCTCACGGGTAAGAATTGTTGTTGTCCCTACTGCCTTGAGGAGAAGCTGTTCGTTTGTCCCCAGCCAGAGACGGGAAGTTTGAATTGCTCCAGATTGGGAATAGATCGCAGGCAAACCGAGTTGGCCAGGGATTGTGAATCCGTGGTGGTCAACTTTAGAAGAGTTGGTGAGTGCCCCCAACATATGGTCCTTCTATGCCGTGGAGAATAGGTCCAGCATATGGTCCTTCTATGCCGTGGAGAATAGGTCCAGCATATGGTCCTTCGGTAGCCGTTGACAAATATACACCAAGGAAAAAGTGAGTACACAATATTGGTCAATTTTATTGTGCGGTCGATGTTATTGCATTGGTTTGCTGGCTCACACATTTTTTGGGGTTATCCATTGTATAATTTTGTAAAGAATTTTGTCTCATTGGGTACCGTTCTTCAAATTTTTTGCTCCTGTTGGGTGTTGTTGTGTTGAACCGGCATTTTTTGTTTGCCTGCCAGTCCCGTTGGAGCTACAAAAGCAGTATTGTTGTTGTGCTTTTTTGTCTGGCCCTTTCTCTGCGTGTTGCTGCAAAACGTACAGAGAATTGTTGTTTTTAAGTTTTGGAGGCTCGCTGTTTGCTTGACTTCTTCCTCGGAGTTGTTGTGCTGAAGCGCCAATTGTTGTTGGCCTGTAATTTTGCAGTTCCCTTTGGAACATTCAGTTTGCGGAACGGCATTGTTTTTTATATTGACTCTCTGCTGGTATCTAGACCGCGCAGCTTATGCGCAGTTGACTTGCTGTTGCTCTGCCTCTTTCCTTGATTTACTCGTCGTAGACTGAGCGCTCATGTATTTATTCTCATGATTGTTGCTTGCCTGCCAGTCCCGTTGGAGCTACAAAAGCAGTATTGTTGTTGTGCTTTTTTGTCTGGCCCTTTCTCTGCGTGTTGCTGCAAAACGTACAGAGA
Source organism: Musca autumnalis (assembly GCF_047663935.1). Lineage (NCBI taxonomy): Eukaryota > Metazoa > Arthropoda > Insecta > Diptera > Muscidae > Musca > Musca autumnalis. The sequence goes on along the minus strand of NW_027411755.1, from coordinate 457,989 downwards.
ATTGTTGTTTTTAAGTTTTGGAGGCTCGCTGTTTGCTTGACTTCTTCCTCGGAGTTGTTGTGCTGAAGCGCCAATTGTTGTTGGCCTGTAATTTTGCAGTTCCCTTTGGAACATTCAGTTTGCGGAACGGCATTGTTTTTTATATTGACTCTCTGCTGGTATCTAGACCGCGCAGCTTATGCGCAGTTGACTTGCTGTTGCTCTGCCTCTTTCCTTGATTTACTCGTCGTAGACTGAGCGCTCATGTATTTATTCTCATGATTGTTGCTTGTTTCTCAACTTGCTCTCTTCTGAAATTGCTTGGTGAGGCATTTTCTTGTTGTGATACAAGAAGGGAAAGAAGTTGGCAAAGACAAAAATATTTGGTTGCCCCCACTATTAGAAGTTGGTGTTAAAGGCAACAATGAATAATTGCCTGTCTCAATAAAAATTTGGAATCTGACTCACAGTGTTTTGCTTGGACGTTTAATGGAATCATTGGATTTTTGTGAATTTAAACGTCACCATTATTTTGAGTGAAGGTATATTACATTGGAAATTGCCTTACACATTAGACCAATATAGTTTGGTACAAAAGGATTTGGCCTTTTTGGATTTTGGCACAGTGGGTCAGAAGGAAAAAATTGGAATTTTCGGAGAAATTGTAACAAATTGGCTCGTGAGTGAAAAATATTGGAGATTTTTCTTGTTGACTTACGAGTTTCAATAGTTGTTGTCTTGTGGAAAATTGAAAACTTACACATTTGAAGAAGTAAAAAACTTGGAAACTTACTCATTCGGAGAAATAAAATACAAACAAGCGATTGAAAATTTTTACTGGAATTAAAATTAATTTACCCCAATCGAAAAATTGCTCATATTCTCAATTAGAAAAATTGCCCACAGTGGTAGTGATATACGTTGATGAAAAATATTGGAGATTTTTTGTGGCCTTTCGACGTTTAGAAAAAAAATATTTCTCATTTGGAGAATTGGATGTTTCGCTTGTCGCATACAAATTGGTATTAAATGGAGAACATTTTTGAGATTCGTACTGATTCGTGAGGTTAAACATTTGGTTGCCTAATCATCGATTTAATTTACTCTTTGGAGAGTGCTGGTGAAATTATTTAATGCTGGCTTGCTAATTTGGAGATTGAATCATCAGTTACATTGGAATTTTGTTCAGTTTTTGCCGACGTATCGTATTATTAACAGTTCTTTGGCTATTTCGTTATATTGTCATTGGGCAATTGGAATTTTGGCGCTGGTGTCGCACATTAATATGGCAGTTTATACTATATATTACGAATTTGGAAAGACATCGTGCTTATTTGAATAAATCATTTTGAGTCTTGGAAATGGGTTCTGTTGGAATTTTACCACGTTATAAAAATTTTGGAAATTTTTCTTGCTCTACTGATATTTACTGCATTCGGTTCTAGATTTTTGATAGCATTTTTGTCATTTACGCAGTGAATTCATTTCCTTTTTGGCTATTTTCTTGCTCGATCTGTCTCCCAGAAACTTTAGATTCTTTAACTTTTTTGTACCCATAAAAGTTTTTTTTTTTTGAAAATGGCACTTATAGAGAATTTTTTGACTCAGTGTGAGGAAATCTTGTCCTTTGAAGAAATACTTATGGGGACAGATGCTACGGAATTCAATGCTTGGGGGATTGAAGCCGAGCGGTCGGAACTCCAAAGTGAATGGGCAGATTGGAATGAAGCATATAAAAGTTGTACTGAGGATACCGAATGCGCTAATGAATATAAAGAAGTCCTAGAAATTATCAAGAATCTTGCTCAGGAGTGTTACGTCAGATGTATTAATATCCTGGGGGATTGGGAGAGAGGAAAATCTAGAGAAAGAAGATCCAACAGGGTGCCGAAAAATAGTTTACAAGTTGTACAACAAGAAAATCGATGCATTCATTGCTTGTCCGTTGTGGGCCATACGTCAGAAGATTGTAACTACATACGTCAAATTCATTATCAAAGTAACGGCTTGCTCTCGCATGAGCTGACATTGGCTAGCCCAGCAAATTTGTCACTTCCACAGGCAGTAAGTGTTTCCCATGACGTGTCCGATGAGTTAGTTGTCCCATTAGACGGAGAGGAATGCGAGGAAATCGGTCCATCAACAACATTGCTAGAAGATGATAGAAGATATAATCTCTTGAGATATCTTACTCCTTTAAATTGTGAAAACGTCTCGAATTCTAGAGAGAACGAAGACATTTGTATTCGTCATTTGGGAAAATACTCTCAGAATTGTAAGAATAATTTGTATGGATATTGTGACTCACGGGAATCATTATATGCAGCAACTTTATATTTGAGGATAGATGTTTGTGGCTCTATTTGCTCAAATTGGCGTGTTGCTAAATCGAAAGTTGCCATTTGGTCTCTTGAATTAATCGATTTCATATTACCTCAATTCGTTTCGCAGAAGCCTTCGTTGTTTACGTGGTCAGACGCAACCTCGGCATTATTTTGGCTCAACGGAGTCAAGTGGAAAATATCTGTCTCTCTCTTGTCCGAAAAATCTGCAATTAAGTGGATTTTGAATAGTTGCGCAAATTTGGCACTTCGGCGTGCAATAACTATTTCACATGGTATTATAGTGACGGTACCAGATCAGATGTCTTCATTTTTGGTAAATTGCATACCTAATTGTATAATTGATACACATGGTGTTTATGGCTCATTGGAGTTAACGAATGATTCGACTTTATATTTGAGGATAGATGTTTGCGTCTCTATTTGCTCAAATCGGCTTGTTCTGAACTTGAAAGTTGCCCTTTGGAGAAATATGTGTGTTACGCTTCTGGAGCAATATTGGTATTTTCGAATTGTCAATTTAATATTGCCTAAATTTGTTTTTTTGAAGGCGTCGTTTGTCGTTTGGTCTGACTCAACCTGGATGTTATATTGTCTCAAGGAACTACAAAATGTCTCGACAATCGTTGTGGGTAACAGGTTTCCCATTATTAAAGAAAAACATGATTGGTGTCAAGTTAGGTGGAAAAATTACTCGGCAGATCTAGCAACCCGGGGGCGGACTCCTTTAAAGTTAAAGGAGCGTAATCTGCGATGGCACGCACGAAACTGGCCCATGGTGAATATAATTGACTGGCCATCTGGTGTGGTGATACCAGAAACTGCGATTGAAGCAAAACCTATTGATTCTACTTTTGCTCGATCAGCCGAGAAGGGAGTTGTTTTGGAGAAATGTTCTCGACTTTATTTTGCAATAAATGATAAAGTCGCTTACATGGGTAATTTGATTTACTCAGATGGAAACAAGACGTTTTATTTTGGAAGAATATGGCTTTTGGAGAAAAACATAACTCTTGCTCGATACTACTTGACGCTCTTGTCCAAGATGATTTGCCTTCCCTTGAAATATCAGTGCCTCGTGCGGAATCGAAATTTGGAATCTGGTAACATTTTTCTTCCTCGGATTAGCTTTTTGAACAAGGATCGACATACTCGACCTAACGGATGCTTAATTATTACTCTCGCTCTTTCGTATAGGAAAAGGTATCCGCTTATACTTCTATATTGGAGAAAACTTACAGAGATCTACTCCAACCATAAACATTTTGTGTTGACATTGGCTATGCGTCAACTTGAATTCTGGAATCCTAAGAAATTTGTTGTGGCTCATAATAGTCGCAAAATCCAACATATGATGACTCTTGCTCTCGACACGACGTCGTTCGGTCAACCTTTCTCACTCATTGGAGTATTTGGTTTTAGTCCGTTTGATATTAAAATGGTTACAAACGTAGAGTTCGTGTCTCTACGACGCTGTTGGGATCTTCAAATTTTCTTGGAAGATGTTGAACGGGAGAATTGGTCTTACTCGATGGGACCTTTACTAGAGGGCAGAAACGAATTCCAGAAGTCGGACGTTTATTTTAATTATTTCTCAGCGGCTCACATGGGTGGGCTTTGGAATGCTGACCATATAACTTCAGAACAAATTACGAGCACACTTGGTGCTATTGCTTCCCTAAAAGAAATTCGGAATTCTGCTCCCTTGCAAGGAATTAATGATCTTGGCGATCTTACTCGTTCGCATTCGCTGATTGGAGGGCCTAAGCATTCCCCAGCTCTCTCAATTGATACGTCTCATGTCTCAGAAGCTCACATAGGTGGGCTACCGAAGGACGTAAGGAGCTGCAAAAGTTGTTTGGAAAAGATATGGAGTCGTATATTCCTTACCTTTGCCAAGGCAGAAGCTCGCCTAAACCTACTCTCTTGTCCATCACCTGTGGTGATGCGTGCTCGTACAAGGCATTTCCTTATTGGAGGATGCACAATCTTGCTCTTTCTGGAAAGTAAAGTACAGCCAACATTGTATACTGATGTCTTGCTCAGCGGTATAATCTCTAAATTGTTGCCTCTATGGTGCTGCGTTTGGTTCATGTCAAATAATAGAAGACACAGACGGGAATTGTGGTATTATTTTGACTCTATGGTCTCCTTCAATTCTGGCTCAAATACTATGTGCTGTGGAGGTCTTGGCTTTTGATGAAACTCATTCTTTTCACCCTTACTATATTTGGATGGCTCAATGTAATAATAAGTTTGTACATTCCTTTATTTTAATTTGTATTATATATTTCATTTGGAAATTGAATTAATTTGTAAATTCTTCCTATTAAGTTACATTATTTTAGTTGGGACGAGGTCCCAAGGGGGGAGTATGTTTATGTGAGAAACGCTACATTGACATCACTGTAGCGCAGACTGAACATACCTCACATAAACGTTGTTCCTCATTCTCACCCATTTTTATTCTCTTTCTCTCTTGTTATTTTTATATTATTAGTACATGCATATCGTTGTAGAAATATCATAACAGAGAGAAAGAGCAATAAAGCAAAGGAAAATATTAAACTTGCTCTCATTCAGTGTTGCCGTTTGAAAAATTTTTTTCGGCCCAAAATTTTCCTAAAAACGGCCCAAAACGACCTAAAACGGCCCAACATTAAAAATCAAAACAAAAATATATATTTCTCATAGATACCTTTTATTACTTTCAGAAAAACCGAAAAAAATTTTCTATTTTTACGTAAAGGTAGTATGCCGCAAAAAAATTGTCTGAGATATAATGATTGGAAGGCAGCAATTAATTGCGATTTGAATGTAGGATATAAACTTTAGGTGCGTGTTTCTCGAAACGGCGTTTTTGAAGTCGGTGCCAACGATAGCTCTAAAACGAATTGACCGATCTTCATATCACCTTATTATATTATTCATGTGAGCTTATTAAATACATAAAAAGCTTGCCTTTAAGCGGGACAGATCAAAAAAATTATTTTGCCCAATTTTTTGACAAAAATAGTCAATTTTTTTAGTTAAAATCGAAATTTTGACATTGACAGCTCAAAATTTTTTTTAAAAATATTTTTTTAATTCTGTTCCTAAAACGCTTACAAAAATATACTATGTCGGCTCATCCGTTTTCGAGCTATCCTTGGCACGGCAAAACGCTTTTACAAAAAGATGGTTTCGCAGATAGCCATTTACCTCAAGAATATGAGTTGAATATGAGTGAATACGAGTTGCTTGCCCACACACCTTATTCTCCTGATTTAGCTCCCAGTGAATTTTACTTGTTCCCAAATCTAAAAAAATTCCTTGTTTGCAAGCGTTGTACCTCAAATGAAGATCCAATTATAGTTGTAAACCACTATTTTGAAGACCTTGAGGAAAACTATTTTAATCAAGGGATAGAATTGCTAGAAAAGCGTTGGACTAAGGTATTGAAGTTTCAGGAGATTATATTTAAAAAATAAAAATATTGTTGAAAAACTAACTATTCTCTTTCATTGATAGGTTAAGAAGTTTCCGAACCGCCCTAGTACTTAAGTATCATGAAATATATATTTCAAAACCCGGGTAACTAAAAGTTAAATGTGGCCATTAAACTACTGGAGGACCTTCTTGGCATTAAGTTTTAATGTGAAAATTGTATTTTTAATGCCACCAAATTGCTTTATTTGACGTTTTCAAATCTATCCTATTGTAAAAGTAAACATGTAATAATAGCCCAAAGACTAATATTTGATATTTTATAAAATATTGTTTAAAATTATTAGCATGAAAACGGCCCAAAATGGACTTGGGCCGCCCACCGGCCCAAAATTAAAAATTATTTTTTATTCGGCCCAAATTTGGGCCGAAATGCCCAAAACGGCAACACTGCTCTCATTGCAAATATTGAACTCGTTAAAGAAAGAACCTGTTTTGAAACCGAAGTGACGTAGATTACTTTACTCTAAGAAAGAGTTGTTAACATTAAGTCAACATAAAGTAAAACTAGAATTCGTATGAAATAAATTGTTGGAAATTGCTCGACGGGCAAGATTATTTATTTGGAAATAAATAATATTTGTTTTAAATAAATCTGATGTGATTGCCGTGTACAATTATTGCTGGCCCGGAGTGCAAGTGACGTCTCTGATTAACTGGAATTCCACTGGTTGTTTGCCCATTGGGGCAATTCATAGTCTTGTTCGACTCGGGAAGTTTAATGTCTTTGTTGCTGCCTCACGGGTAAGAATTGTTGTTGTCCCTACTGCCTTGAGGAGAAGCTGTTCGTTTGTCCCCAGCCAGAGACGGGAAGTTTGAATTGCTCCAGATTGGGAATAGATCGCAGGCAAACCGAGTTGGCCAGGGATTGTGAATCCGTGGTGGTCAACTTTAGAAGAGTTGGTGAGTGCCCCCAACACAGTTAATGAATATGTCACACACAATGAATATAATTATAATGCCATATATTTTTGGGCGTATCATTTATCAAATAATTCACAACTACAGTTAATGTTATGAAATTCAGTGATATCACTTCGGTAAGGCCAAAAGAAAGCGAATACAATGGAAAACCTTAGAAATATCATAAAATTTAATTTTCAAATATCTTAGCATCATAATTTTTAAAAATATGGAAAAATTCGATGTCCACATATCGCAAAGAATTTCTGAAGGCCGAGAACTAATGCTGAGCAATAGTTAGTGGTTATGTAATTGACAAAATCTGTCGCCAAATCGTGCATCTGTCAATAGACTAATTTTGGCGTCCAATCGTCGGACTTCACTTATAGAAATTCTGGATCTTCTCATAAATTTATCAGGAACAAGGGAATATCTGGAATCCAGTCTTAACTTCGCTTAAAATGAAATTATGTCGCCCAATCCAAGGTCTATACATGTATACATTCTTTTAGCAAAAATCAATAAACACATTTTTTCCCAATCTACATTTTTTATACTCTCAGCCTTTAGCCAAAATGTGCCTCATCGAAATAATGGCTTAAGGGCCGAAGTGTGTTTGGAAGAAATCTGATTCAGAAAACTTGGAGTCGACTTAGCTATGACCGTTCGTCTGGGTAGCCGCCTGGGGAGCAAAATTTGGCCTTCGTGATATTTTGATCTATCTACTCTTTCGGCAAACTTCCGCAGAGTATTTCAAAACATTTCAGCGAAGTGCAGTTTAAGACCTCTCTGGATAAGCTGTGTAAGCTTAAGACCTCAATGGTCGTAGCTTCACTTCCTTTATGCTAATAATTAGTTATAAGTAAAAATATGAAATAAATAAATTAATAAATAAAAAACTCTCTGGAAAGGCTTTGCTTTTTTGCAACAAGGGCTCCTATTACTACCGTACAAGTTTTTCAGAGGCAAGTCTATACTTGCAGAGAAAATGGCCCGAAAGCTGTAAATAACACTTAAGGCAATCATGTGTAGTGGCTAGTGCACACGACAACTTTCGAACCGGATACTGCGTTGGACCAAGCTTTGTTTATCGCAATATTTCAGCGAGCTTTATACAAAATTCGAAGATGCTGCTTTTCGGTCTACTTCTTCTGGTATTTTCCCCCAGATTTCAAGAATTTTAACTAAAGTGGTATGCGCGAGTTTTCTTGAACGGAGCAACAGATTTGGTCCAAACTTTGGATTTAGTAATATTTTTCCCTCACAAACCTTCAAAATAGTTGTGCAGTTTAGAGCGGTATTAAGTTTTTCGTGGGCAAGTCCATATTTCCTGACATAAGAGTCAAAAGGTGAAAATTATACTGTGGCGAACTGAAATGACTGGTGGGCGCAATATTTTTAAAAGGAATGACTCCCAAAATAAGATATACTCCAAAAATGAACTATGTCGGTCCGGGTCCATTTCTCCACACCTCCTCCGCAACACTTGTGATCAATGATACAAATCCATATTTTGTTTGCAAGTTCATACGTCCGAAAATGGCTACAATTTTCTGAAAATCTCCTAATGCATAGTTTTTGGGTTTAAGGATTTTGGCTGTGTAGCCGCTATTCGATCCGTTTATAGATGAAAGTTTCAATTCACACAGGCTCAGGGTATATATATTCCTGTCCGCAAAGTCGAGTGGTACTTGTTGAGATTTTGACGAAGAAGAACCTGTTTCCGATCAGTTTTTATATTTCGTTTGTCGTCACAAGGTCCTTTACCGAAGCAGGAAAAATTAACATTTCTAGAAATGTGCATCCATTAAAAGTACTTCCCAACATACAATTGCTGTGGGTTTCTATGACGTTTTCTTCTGGTTTTATTCAAAGAGTAATCGACAGAAAAATCTCTGAAGATGAAATTCATTGTAATTTTGAAATATTGGAAAAAATATGTAATAAATCAATATATATATAAAATAGAAAAATGTTTGTACGTTTGTTTGTTTGAAGTTTATGGACTAAAAACCGCTGAACCGATCTTCCTGATATTTTCAGAGTATATCACTACATGGCCTGAAGGTAACATAGGCTATAAAAATTTCTGAAATTCCGCTTTGATCCGGAGATATAGCATCAGAATCGGAGGTACCTCCAAAACATTTAGATTTGTATGCAAATATTTATAGAATGGTAACAGATAATGTCTAAAAATTTTGGATGTATGCAGGAATTTGGTCTAGAAATAAATCGGTCTAAAATGGTCTAGAATTGAAATCGGTTCAGATTTGGATATAGCGCCTATATATATTTTCGGCCGATTTCATGTATTTTATGCATTAAACGCGCTATGTATGTCCAATTTCAATGAAATTTGGAATGTGTGACGGAATTGGGTCTAGAAATAAATTTTTCAAATTATGTTGAAATCGGTTCAGATTTGGATATAGCGCCTATATATATTTTCGTCCGATTTAATGTATTTGATGCACCAAACACGCTTTATATACCCTAAAAATAAATTTGTCAAAATATATTTTACCTTATTCGGTGTAGCGAAGCGCACCGGGTTCAGCTTCTTCTTCTTTATTTGCCAACCCGTATTCGGGTGTTGGCGATCATACAATTGTTTTACATTGTTAACAATTTAATTATATTTTTTATTCCATTATAGATAGGTTTCGATTCTTGGCAGCATTCAGGAGGTTTCTTTCGTCTTGCAGTCCCGTCCATTCTTGAATATTTCTTATCCATGATGTTTCTTTTCTGCCTCTTGGTCTTCTTCCATCTATTGTGGTTTGGATAATGGCTTGGAGGAGCTTATATTTTTCATTGCGCATTATATGGCCCAGATAAGATGTTTTTCGGCTTTTTACATCGCGTGTTATTTGTCGTTCCACATTCATCCGTCGTAGTACTTCTTCATTTGAAACGTGGTCAGTCCAGCGAATTTTTAGAATACGACGATAAATCCACATTTCAAAAGAATTTAGTCGAAAGATCGAACAAAACATAAAAATTCGACAGAAAAATCCTTTTGTCCAATAGACATTTACGACACTGCGCTGGAACAGAAATTATATAATAAAAATTGGTTGATATACATAGTTTTTTATTGCAAATTACAAACATAATAAAGAATTTGTAATTGTTATGAATTTCAAAATAGTTCATTATAAACACGTGTTAGAGAAAAAAAAACAAACACTTAAAACCACAAAGATTAAGCAACAGTTTTACATTTTATTGTTGAATTGCTCTTCTAAAAAAATTCAAAAACAAAATATCGCACAAATTTTTTTCTGGATGTTGTTTGTAAGCCAAAGTATTGGACATAATATGTTACAAACGCTTAATAAATACAAATAAAGGTATTGTTCTGAACTCAGTAACACTTACAGTCAGCCTAAAATTCAGATTAAACGCTTAAACACCACCTTAAAACTTAACAAGAACTATGCATAAAATTGCTCAAAAAGCCTAACTTGTTCATTATTTTTATATTTTCAAACATGTTGAACAATAAGTATACCAATGCAGTTAAATAATTCTCTCTAATACTTCCTCCAAGTACTTTTCATATTTCTTGAAAAATTTAAAGCAGTTTAAAATTTTACTCAAAAATTAAAAAATTGTGTAACATAAGCTAATATCCTATGGGAACGAAAACCATTTCCTGGCTACGTCGGTGGTTATGAGTAATTTTTGTTACCGGTAAGTCCTATTGACAGGTCTTTTTTTGGTTATGGACACTTGAAACGTTCCACTTATCTACGATTGTAGGTAACTGTGTATTTAACTAATTTAACTACTACAAGAAGATAATAGCAGTGCTCGAATGTAAAACCAGCTTCGCAGGACTATATTATCAAATTTTAGATTGTAAGATTTTGGTACAAAACTAATCAGGACACAGACACATTACAGGTCTAGAAACCCGTGCAAAGACAGAACGATAAAAAATTTAATTCATGTTGTGAAAATGACTTATGGAGATCTTCTGTAGGTAAAAACATAGGACTTGAGTTACACGGATACCAGAACGTAGTCCATTCCCCTGTGATGTGTGGGTACATAGGGTAAATGCACCAATAGTCGGCCCTTTAACTTTTTTTTCATTTTTAAACTGGTGTCACAGGTTGTGGGAATATAATTTTACTGTAAATATTTAATTTTACACATCACTAAAGGGTTGTGTTTCAGAATTTATAAACTTGTTTTTATTAATTATTTAATAAGTATTGCCAATTTGCATTTTTCCCAAAAAATGTTCTATGTTCTAATAGTCGGCATGCATGTTCCTAAGTTCGGCCACTGATGTTCCAATAGTCGGCACCCCTTTTACCGTTGTAGAAAAAAGAAGAAACTTAAAAAAATAAGAATTTATTTCGACTAAAAACCTACATAAATATATTTATATCAATTAATAAAACTTAAATCTGACAAATTCATTTACATTAATACACCTTACAAATATAACAAGAAATTAATCATTTTAACATTTATATTTATTGAATTGAAATTTATTTCCCCATATCTCTCATTTACTAGAAGAGTGGCAAATTTCAAAAAATCAAGATTCGAGAAAAACACGTTTTAAGTTGGAAATGGAAATTTGACTACCCAACTTAAAAAGGTTATTACAGGAAAAATAAAATAACTACTTAGATCATATTTTGCAAAGAGTTAGCCAGATATCAGTGCTTAATTTCTGTGCAAGATATATCATGATTTGAAGTGTTGTAGTGCACCATACACTTAAAAGGCTGAACTTTCGGAACGACCTCCGCTGGACCGCCGACCAACTTCCTCCGAACTTCGAAACTACCTCCTCTGGACCTCTGACCACCCTCCTCCGAACTTCGGAACTACCTCCACTGGACCACCGACCACCCTGCTCCGAACTTCGGAATTACCTCGTCTGGACCTCTAACCACCCTCCTCCAAACTTCGGAACCACCCTCCTCCGAACTTCGGAACTACCTCGCCTGGACCTGCGACCACCCTCCTCCGAACATCAGAACTACCACCTTCGGACCTCCGACCACCCTCCTTCGAACTTTGGAACTACCTCCTCTGGACCTCCCACCGGCCTCCTCCGAACTTCGGAACTACCTCCTCTGAACGTCCGACCATCCTCCTCCGAACTTCGGAAGTACCTCCTCTGGACCGCCTATCACCCATCTTCGAACTTCGGGATAGCCACCTCTGAACCTCCGCACAACTTGCTCTTTTCACATTCAGTCCACAGTAATATTAAAACCTGCGCGCTACTACACACGCAAAAACACACAAACGGCAAAAAATATGTTTCACTCGATTTTACTATACGAATAAACTCGTACTCTATTTCGAGTATTTTCACTCGCACTCTTATTTTGAAACTACGAGACAAAAAGTACATATCTATTGAATTTTTATTGGTGGCCGACGTTAGGAACCATGTAAATACTGGCATGTTCTAATAGTCGGCATACCTATGCCGACTATTGGAACAACTGTGATTTTATTGTTCCTATTGTCGGCATACCATAAATACGACGAATTCGCATTTTTTATAAACATTTATCACTTCTGCCTTATTAGTTTTAGTAATATATAATATGGCAGTCACTCATTTCAAAACAAGATATGAATTAATAGGATTTTTTACTTATTTTACTTTTATTTATAAACTAAAAAATTTCTTAAAAAATGCACTTTAACACGTGTTGACAAATCAGTACCGTTAGAAACGACTATAAATCTTAAAATACCGTTCCCAGGACCATGAAAAATTGTATAGATGGAGAAGGGAATATATTTTATGTAAATGTAATCTTATTTGACTATATAAATAACGGTATTCTTATTTATTCGTATTTATATACAAATGTGGCCGAATACTGGAACCGGCCGACAATAGGAGCGTTTACCCTACAAGTTAAGTAAAATTTCGAGAATACTTACATGTAAGTATGATTTCTTTCGTTAGGCAAAAAAAAAACGATAGTCGTTGTGAAAAATAACAAACATTTGCATTTTGTAATGCATTTAGGCAATAACCATTTCCAAAGCCAGAAAACGAAACGTTATGAAGACATAAAAACCAAAATAAACTGCTTGAAATTGCCACAAAACAAAAAACATTTAGGTTGTACATAGTCTAAAGAAAGAACTAAAAAATACGAGAGTACAAATTCTGAATACGAAATAAGTGCAGAACAAAACACCGAGTATGCATTTCCTCAATTTAGGCGCACACATCTACAGCTCCTTCTGTTAGCAACACCCACTACCAAGACTAAAAAACACAGGGTGTCTGGCACTACATACCTCGTAATACATGTGTACATACGTACATTCAATGGCCACAAATTATGACACAGCAATTGCTATGCTCTGCTCTGCTCTCCTTTTCTTTTCATTACACTTCGTTTTTGCTGCACATGCAATTTCCATTTGTGCAACTCCTGCTGCTGATCAGAGTAGAAGAATGGCATCGCATCGTAAGGAAGCAACCACAAGATGTAACATGTTATGAATTTTATTTGCCATTTAAGACACACATGTACAACACACAACTTGCATGGACATGTCCGTGAATACGTAAAAGGACTTGACGGTTTCCTTCGAAAATTTAATACAAACACAAATTGTGTGCAAATTCGATTCCACACCTCCTACTTTCCAACGTCAGCAAATTGAGTTGCTAAATCTTGGCTATGATGTTGCAAAATTTGCATTTTATTTGTTGCAGACACATCGACACACAGAATAAAAAAAACTCATTTAAAGATACAATTTGTTAAGTAAAAGTTTTAGGACAATTAAATATTTTAAGAAATTATAGAAGCCACCGTGTTGCAGTGGTAGACTAAATACACACGTCGGCCTTGCACTCAGAAGGTCTGCGGTTCAATATAGACCAGAACATGAACATTTTCGGCGGCAGAAAATCCCCTCAGTGTAATGCAAGCTGACACCCGGTGAAATGCTGGTTTTCTCGGTGATAAACAGTAGGTCCCATACCATTGAGCCGATATGAATCGGCGTGCATTCGTTGTTATAAGAGAAGTCTTCGTTGTCCCTGCAGAATGTTGTGTCGGAGTATTTCATTCGTTTTTTTTTTTTTAACAAATTGGATATTAATCGTATATATTAGTTTTAATTTTTAAAATATATGAATTGTAATTACCATATAGTGAAAAGTGCAATGTGCCTAATTTCATTTTAAAGAAAACACCAATTAATTAACTTAAATTTTATAAAAATTATAAGCAAAATACATAAAATACTCAATTATAAAAATAATAGCACTATTTCTTAAATAAAGGTTTTTGATGAATATATGATGTAAATGTTGATTAATTTCATATGAAACGTTGATACATGAATACTAGACATTCAAATATTAATTTAATTAATTAATTTTTTAACATTAATTTAATTTTTTAACATAACAATAGTAAATCGATATCAGCGTAAACCGTAACATAGCGTTATGAGATATTTTCCAAAAATGTTGTGACAAATACAAGACCATTTTTTTATTTATATGTTTTGAATCGGATCTATAATTCCTGATCCTCATCTATTGTGCTATGGCATTGAAGCTGCATCACCTTAACTTAATAGCCGCATAATCATTTCCCAGCTCACAATGTCTCTTATTTATCCACATTATCCTTTTTATCCCGACCGTTAATAAAGATCATCTTGCTATTCTGTGTTGAGTTATAATTAATATTTTGTATGAATTTTACGACAAAATTTAGATCCAAAGTATACTATACTCCAGTTTTACATCCATACCAAAATGGATATGAGTAATAAGATTGATAACCCAAATCCTTCAAGCCTGGCTTGTTTTGAAAGTAAAAGATATCGTTACGAATGTAACTGATAGGTTTAAGTTAATTTAGTTCAATTTCCGTTAATTTAAAAATTTGAATTGTAACGTAAAGGTTTTTTATTACGCGGTTACTTTATTTAAGCAACAACAACTACCATGTAGAAATCTCTTCATCATTCTAGTTCTTTTATAATTCTAGTCCTTTTATTAATGTGTTTTTGTTTGTTTTGCCATAATCATAATAATTACGATAATTACCGTTTTGTTGCCATTTCTTATTTCTTGCATTTGTTTGTTGTTGTAATTACGTAATTAGTGTGTTTGTCTACTTATATTGATCTTTCCCCATGTACGTGAGTCTGGTTGTTCGCTTAGTGCGAATGTGCGTCTGTGTGTTCGTTGTACAGATTCGAGGTGTTGCCAGACGTGTTCTAGAGCAGGTATCGGCACTAATACAAACGCATTGTTTGCGGTCTCACGCATACGACTCTCTCTCTCTCCACAAACAGCGTGTGCGTTAATGCATTGCTAAAACTAAAAATTATTGAAACATGCGACAGCAGAACCTTCTTCGTTGACTTCTGAACCAAGACTGAGTGGTGGTTCAGGGACGTACGCAGGGGGGGGGGGCACGGGGGGCCCGGGTCCCCCCCGAAATGGTTTGGTCCGACAAAATTTTTTTAGCTACTTAAACAAATTATTACGATTTTTTCTCTAAAATAATTTTTGTTTTTGAAATTTCAAATGAAAACTGATATTGTTCTGAAGGTTCTGTACTGAAAATGTACTTTGTCAACAAGTTGTCTAAGAAATATTTATTTTTTTTTGTGTGAATACTCTTTTTGGAGAAACTTCCAGCAAAACTGAATTCCTTCTTTATGCCATGCCAGTGTTTGGAAATTCTGTAATGAATATAAAGGTCTTGAGGCTTTAAACTCATTTTGTTTTCAAAACGATTACAAATTCAGTATTGTGCGGATTTGAAGTACATAAAATGAAATGTCTATTGGACAATATGTACGACACACCAAGGGTTTTTCGTGGAGTATATCTCGAAAACCATTTAGAAAATTGTTTTACTGCCTTAATCAAAATTTGGTATTCCTAGTTTATATCAATTTGTTGCTAAACAGTGGAATATGGAGAAAAATGTATTGTTGTGCATAATAAAGTGATAATATCTGCTATAAATAGCATGTCAATCTAAATTTTTTCCTATAAGTAACAAATTTGTAGCTGAAAACAACCGTAAAGGAAATTAATGCTTAAACTATGGTTATATGGTATTGTATTGTATTAAAATATGCAGTTATTTGTATTGCTCTTGAACCAACTTTAAATGAAAGAAGCTTAGATGAGAAAATAAAAAATCGCAATTTTAGGGTTTTTTAGGTTTGGACGGTTTTGCTGGGAAACCAAAAGCCATATCAAAATGTAACTAAAGAAAATGTTGTAGCAGTGAAAATTCTCTACAATATTGTTTTTATATGATATTTTCGTGGGTTTTACCATTTTTGAAATATAGAAGTTCAAATTGGGACAATTCACTGAGTGTATCGTCTCCTTATAAAACAGTGTCATGACTACAATTTTCTAACTTTAACTTATATGTCTCAAAAATGGTACAACCGAGTAAAAAATTACGAATCCCAATCTTGTGGAGAATTTTCACAGCTATACGACTTTCTGTAGTCCCATTTCGATAAGACTTACTGTTTTGAAGCAAATCGTGAAAACCTAACAAAAAACCCAAAAATGTGTCCTGAACTTCTTTATCTCAAAAATAGTAAAACCTAGGAACAAATCAAACAAATTTTCAAAGTTACAACATTTTTTATCCCCATTTCGATAGGACTAGCGGTTTCCAAGCAAAATCGCGGAAACCTAAAATATACCTAAAAATGTGAACTTATTTAAAATTCCCTCCAGCGATTTTTTCTTGTTTTTGGATTTTTCTCATTTATGAACATTGGTGTTTCAGAATCCTCAAAAACTTCCTTTTGAACCATCACGATAAAAATTTACCTAATCGAAATAATGTTCTTAGACTAATCATATGTTTTGACGAAACCCGCGTCAAACAATTTGGAGTCGATTTATTCCAGTTCCAGGCTCGTGCTCATTATAACTCTCAAACAGATCAGCAGATTTGGTCCAAATTTCGGATCGCGCAATATTTTGTCCAAACTTCCTTAGGGCACCAGACTTCAAAATGTTTCCCTAAAATCTTGCGCAAAGTCCAATTCGATTTTTGCGAGACCTAGAGTAGGTTCGAATATGGATTATATCGATTCACTCCTTCAGATACCTCCAACACAAAATTTCAATTATCCGATTTGACCGAAACTATAAACATCCTAAAATTACGTACATATATCAAGTACCAAGAGGGTCTATTTGGGACAACATCTTCGGATACATCCCTCACAAAAGTTCAACATTAGTGTAGTTTAAGGACTGTTCGATGAGCCATTGCACTTTTTGACCAATGGTACTTCTTGGGGTCTTGTTTACAGCGATATTGTATTTTTAGTGCGTAAGTCCATGGTATGTCAGGATTGGTCCAAAAGCTCTAAATCTTACGCCGACCAACTAAATTGAATTCCAAAATTAGGTCCACTTCCAAAATGGACTATATCAGTCGATACTTTTAGGTATCGATTGTACAAAAGGGCAAAACTTTTGCGCTTTCATAGAAGTCACATTTTTGAGCATAATCATAGGTTCGTAACGCCAACAATCGTGAAGTTATACACCCCAAATGTTTCGAAATTATTGTTGGAAATTTTATCCAAAACAGGAGACGAAATTCTGAAACTTCTTGGCTACACAATTTATAGAAAAAAATTGGCTATGTAGCCCGTATTCGCTCTGTCTATATATAAAAGTCTCAACCCATACAGGCTGAGGGTATATCTCTGTAGGCAAACCCGACTGTTACTTTTTACTTGTTTTACAGAAAACAAAAGTTATGAATTTTCATCAGTTTGTCTCCGCTGTGCCGACAGAAGTGATTGGTCATTGGAAAGTTTTAAAGGTCATCGAGTCCATAAACATCTAGTCGTACAATTAAGTTAGAAATAAGCGGTAACAACAAGCATTGATGTATCAGATGGAATTTTTCGACTTAACCTATTTCTTCAGAATTTAGCTAAAATGTTGCCGAGCTCTTTTTAGAGATATTTCTTCGACCAAGTTTTTGCGTAGTCTCAAACAATACTGCGAGTTGGATTCGGAGTCTATGAGTCATAGATTGCAACGCCCGGCTCCTTTCACGGACTCTATCACTTCTGGTAAGATAGTAAAGTTTTGGTGGTTTTATGACATTAAAGAATATTATTTTCTTACAAGACTTTTTTAATGGCACTGAAGTTAGTGTGTGATGTATGTACTTTAAAGAAGAAACGGCGTCGGATCGAACTGTTTATATCCTCCAACACTGTATATATCTATTCGACATATTCGCGAATGCAATCCCTGTGTTCGAACGTGGATCTATTTTCACCACTCTTTTCATGGAAGTTTTCCCACCATAAGGATTTCCAAAATCCATATTACTGACGATATTTTTAAATACTATGCTAATAGCCTCGAATTACAGAAAATCTTTCGAAAGCTATTCGCTGCGGGATTTAGAACCCAAAATGCCATATAAGAGCTAATGTGGTTGAAAAATCTGGGATACTCCAAAACGTACCATATAGATGTAATATTCATTTGAAAGATTTTTTAGTTATTGCTTCAATTCTATTGGATAATTTGGTTAAAAACTTTTGTATGGAAACTATACCGAACGTGGTCTGATATGGTTAATTTTCAATTCTAAACATCCAATGACTAGTATATTATAATCAGTTCCAAATTTCAATCTTGTATCTATAATATTGTGATCTCTCTCTATTGAATGTATATACTTTGTGGTAATATTGAATATACATAAAATCAACTAAAAACCCTTAAAAATAGCTTTAAGTAACGATACACAACATTTTTATACCCTCCACCATAGTATGGAGGGTATATTAAGTTTGTCATTCCGTTTGTAACACATCGAACTAATCATTTGCGACCCTATAAAGTATATATATATATATTCTTGATCAGGATAAAATTCTAAGACGATCTAGCCATGTCTGTCTGTCCGTCTGTTGTAATCGCTCTACCGTCCGCAATAATTGAGATAGAGTGCTGAAATTTTGCACCCGAGGGTCTTTTTTCCATAGGCAGGTCAAGTTCGAAGATGGGCTACATCGGTCCACTCTTTGGTATAGCCCCCATATAACGGTACCTCCGGATTTGAGGTATTTTGACGTTCTTCGCCACATTTGCATACCGAATTAGCTATAATTTGGCACTTAGAGTTCCTAGTGACAAACAAACTTATATCCCAAAGGATATGGGCATAGGTCCATGTTTTGGTATAGTCCCCATATAACGGTACCTCCCGATTTTCGGTATTTTAAGAATTTTAGCCACAATTTGTAACCGAACTATCTGCCATTTGACATTTGAGGTTCTCAATGGTCATGCAACATCTCCACCAAACATCGTCAACATAGGTCCATGTTTTGGCATGGCCCCCTCATAACCGTACCTCCCGATTTTCGATATTTTGAGAATTTTAGTTACAATTTTTAACCGAACTAGCTGTAATGTGACATTTGAGGTTCTCAGTGGTTATGAAACATCTCCACGAAACATCGTCAACATAGGACCATGTTTTGGTATAGCCCCCATATATCGGTACCTCCCGATTTTCGGTATTTTGAGAATTTAAGCTACAATTTTTAAACGAACTACCTGTAATTTGCCGTTTGAGGTTCTCAGTGGTCATAAAACATCTCCAACGAAACATCGTCAACATAGGTCCATGTTTTGGTATAGCCCCCATATAACGGTATCTCCCCATTTTCCTTATTTTGAGAATTTTAGCTGCAATTTTTAACCGAACTGGCTGTAATGATCGGTATTTTTAGAATTTCAGCTACAATTTTGTCTATTCAAAAATAATCGTCAATATAGGTCCATGTTTTGGTATACCCCCATATAACTGTACCTCCCGATTTTCGGGAATTCTCAGTGGTCACGAATTTTGTTCACTAAAATTCGTCAACATGGGTCAATTTTGGTCTACATTGTTTTGATGAAACTACCCTCAATTTGACTCTTGAAGTTCCCTGCAGCTATAAAACTTTTCCGCCAAAAAATTTAAAGATAGGTTGACTCTTTGATATAGCCCCGTAGGTGGTACCTTTCACCTAGCTGAACGCAATTGTTTAGATTAGATTAGATAACACTGTGCAACAAAATGGAGGTGAAAGTCTGGGGCACGGAAAATTCCTCTAGGGGAAGAAATGCCTTGGTGAGTACATTATGAACCCCGAAGGACAGATCCGCCGTGAGTCGAACTTTCGCGTTATGGCGTGATGAAATTTTTGTTAGCGACCCTGTGGGCCATAAGGAATTAGCGTTATAGTGGGAGGCAGTAGGAGTCTATCCATTGTCGAAAAGATGTTCCACCTAAAATTGTGAAAGGACCCTAACTACGAGTATTCCATTTTAATTAAGACTATTTTATGGTGGAGGGTATAAAAAGTTCGGCCCGGCCGAACTTATCGACTTTTTACTTGTTAATTTTCATGATTTTTGGTCAAGTTGGCTCTAGAGGACTCTAGAACAGGGAGATTTTGGGTATAAATAGCGGTAGGAAAGGCAAAATTGAGTTAGTTGCGTTTTAAGCGTTGAACTGAACAGATCGGTTAAAGAAGAGCTGCGTGCTAACTAGATACAAGCTGTGTGCTTAGTTATTAAAGTCGCTTCCGAATAAGTGTAATAAAGTAAATAAAGCATTGTAGAAACGTAATCTTAAACAAACCCTGTTTTATTTGGTACAAATCGTACTGGGGAATAAAGCAAAATCTACACGGAGATTAGTTAAATCTAATTCCGTAACAATATGTTATAACCGTTGGTTTGAGACCCTAATCCGAACTATAAAATAATTTTTACTCACCATTCTCAAAGTTGTTACTTAGTTAATTCGTAGGCAAGATTACTTGATGTTTTACAAAATTTATTATTTTTGTTATATTATTATATGTATACTAGCGGACCCGGCGAACTTCGTCTCGTTATTAAGGAATAAAATTTCATACAAAAACTCAATTTTCGATTTTTCCGACTTTTCCAGAGGGATTTTCCAAAATTTTCTTCCGTAAAGACCTTCTCCTCGAAAATGCGAATAACTGACAAAAAATTTTACAGAAATCGGCCTAGCCGTTCTCATTTTATGAATTACTATACATTTTTTACACCATTTATATATATATATATAGATTAGTTTATTATTGAAGAAATGTTAAAAAAAATTTTGCGAGCACATCCGCAATTTTTGGAACAAAGATTAAGAAAAAAGTCGTGGTTTCAAATCTGTTCGCGTTCACAAAATTGGATGCTGCGCTCCAAAGTTATGGGGGGTTTTATTCCCTTAAAAAGGACAAATATTTAAAAATTCAATTTTTGCTGTAATAAGAAAATGTATATATAAAGCGTTAACAGCATTTAATATCTATCCGTAGATGCCTAAATATTTACTAAATGTATTTCTATTTTCGCGAAAAGTCAAGAAATACTGAACAAATCTTGGAGTAAATTTAATTTATTCTAATTTAGAGTCCAAATAAAACTCGAAAAAAAAATAAATTAAAAATACGTACAGATTCTTGACAACGCGTAGAAAATATGAGACCAAAATTTTAACGATAGGATTTATAGCTGCCATATTACAGCAACAACAAAAGACGAAAACTTATTGTTGGAATATTATTTCAAAAATATATATTTTTGTTTAATACGAAAATTAGAAAACATATTTTTGTTAGTTATTCTACTATTTCGCTAAATTTCGATGCAAGGACTGACGGACTTCGCTGAAACTTTTTCAGGGAAAATGCGATGACAAACCCGAAAGTGTATTTGCTTACTTTGATAAACAATAGGATTATGAAATAGAAAGTAATATTGAAATTACAACCAAGGAAAAAACATAAAAGTTAAAAAACCTATAATTCGTGAATTCGTTAAAATCAGTTAAGGCGCATGTGCTTTTCAGATTCGCTGTATCTGAAAATCACTCTCTATCAATATGTAGCGATTTTTCCTCTTTTCATTCAGCGGCCAAACTGTGCCGTCAGCTGCATCATACTGTTCAAAAAACCTTTATGTGGGTAAAAATTGCGCGATGTACAGAAGATTATAAGGCGCATCCGATTTCAGTGACCGCCTATAAAAAATACGTTATTATAACAAATTTTAAACAAATGTGCTACCAAATTCTATTTTATACGAAATACGAATATTACTCCAAAATCTCGGTAATTTATGCCACATGGTTTTGGAAAATATTATAATCGCGTATAAAGGATTCCATTTATGTAAAAATAACCACGGTTCAATGCGCGGAATCATCAAAATATAATTTTGCAGAATTTCCTACTTTCAAGGTATCAATAACCGCCGTTTTAGTGGATGGATTTGAAAGACGAAGGCTTCATTAGATCCGGCGCGTAAAAAAACTAAAATCACGCGGGGTTCAAGGGTACCTGAGTCACAGTTGTAAATTTTGAAGCCAAAAATAGGTTTTTAAAGAAAATTAACGCACCAAAATTTCAACTTGGGACTCCTATTACTAGGGAGCTGTATGAAGCACACTCATGAGATATACGTCAAACGACGTGGAATCACGAGTTCTACAATCCAATAAATAGTTTGGGTAATTATCTGGTTGCGCCCTCCAATTTTAAGAAAAAAATCAAAAAACCCAGATTTCAAAACTTCAAAATGTCAGCATCGATTTTAGGGGGATGCAGTGTATATATCGAAAAGTCATACATTATAACCATGTTGCCCAAGGGGTATTCTTCAATTCTTTCTTTGAGCTCAGGTCTGAATTTTCCGTGGTTTGCCCAGAAATCAAGAAAGAACACAAAAAAACTTGTAAATTTCAACACATGTTTACCCATTTTTTAATATTACCACCAACACAGCTTCCACATAAATTATTTGTTATGGTTCATTTTATGCGACCCCGGCTAAAACACTTCAATTAATATAAATATATTCATATTGTATAAAATATATTGACAGTTCGCGACTTATTAAATGGTGAACCTCAACTTCAACGATTGTAAACCATTTTTGAATATTACCATATACTCTATTCCAGAACCTGCAAGGGTCTACAAATTTTACTAAGATAACTATATCCCTTTATAATATCGAAAAAAATAGTACAAATAAGTAGATTCTTGCAGTTGTGGAACATACCAATAAATGTAGGAAGACGTTGAAAAAATATTTAATTCAATATATTTCGTAAATAAATTATCAGGATGCAACGAATCAGAGGTTAACGAAACTATACATTTACAAAAGGAACTAGTTTATGTGGGCTTAAAACTATACAAATATCCATTGTTCGTTTCTAAAAAAAAATGTTTTAATCTGTTGTCATGATTTAAATTTTGTATTAAATATTACTAGCAACGAAAATATGTATAACGTTATTATAATTTAAAATATCTTTGCTTAGAAAATCAAGTAATCGGTGGCATCACGACAACAGCTTGGAAAACGTTTCTTTAACGAGGCAACAACATAGCGTTAATTACTTAAACACTTTGAAAATTCGAGTAGTAAAACGATTCCGCCACCAACAACCTTGAGACTTCAATTAAGACTTGAGTTACGTACATGCCGATGTTGTTGTTTGTTCGTCGATGTTGCATGGTCTAGTCTCCTGAAACAAGGTTGTGTGCAAAATAGTTTGAAAATAACACGTGACAGCTGTCAATTGTGTTCAACTTTGTTGATGTTTATGGAATTATCAAAAATAACAAAAAAAATTGCAAAAAGTAACAACATCAATGGTACCGCTTTGGACAACGGCAAACAGTGGTACCTAATAACAAATTGTTACCAATGGCAACCACAAATATTAACATGATCTGAAAAAATAACAATTTTCGCTATTCACTGCCCAAAACTGTTTCTAAATCCTATATATTTCTCCTCCATTCACATATGTACATACATCAAACGGAGTGTAAAAACTGGTAATATTTTTAAAAATTAACTTAGTTTTATTTTAACGAAAGTGCATCAAATATAGCAGTTACTAATTTCGATATATTGATTCGAATTCTCACGTACAAATTTTTCGGCAAAGTAAATAGTTTTTCGGATGAAGGAGCTCTTTCCTCCCCGCTCTCTCGCAGAAACTCAAACTAATTTACCGAAAAATGTGTACGTGTGAATTTGGTGTTCATTCAGAAGAATAGTAGCGCCAACGAGCGGGCGTTGAAATCTAAGCAGATTAAAGTCTGATAATATCCATAAAGTATTCCAAGCTCAGATCATGAGATCATTATTCTATAACTAGAAATCCTTCCCCGCCCATGTATGCCACAACGCCTAAAGAAATACCCTGTCGGACTTTTATTAACCAGTTGATAAAATGATTGATAATAGATCGATAATTTTTAAACTGACTAAAAACTGGCTGAAAAGTTATCTAGAGATGAACCACTTTGAACAGAAAAAATTTTCGCAATTGTCCATGTCTAGATAACTTTTCGACCAATATAAAGTTAGTCGAAAAGTTATCTAGAGATTAACCACTCTGAAAACAGAAACATGTACCGTCTGCAAAGTATTTGTGTTTGTCGAAGAAATAAGACACAAATGTATAAATAATTCGCACTTGCTTTTTCTTAATATTCTTCATATAAATGCAGCATCCAGTTATAGAATACAGTGTTGATGGACTGAACCTATTCGTACATATTACTCATATTATTCTGGAATTAAAAAGGAACACAAAGGAAACATACAAATTTGCCTCTTCTTCTCTCTAACAAAAAAGAGAGAGACAAAAAGAGGGAGAATATGAAAAGTCAAAAATAAAAAACACACAGAAACAAAAATTGTTTTTTTCACATTATGTTTTAAACTGACTAAAAATAGGCAAAAAAAAGTTAGTTTATTATCAGTCGAAAAGTTATCTGGCGTTGGACAATACTGACTACTCAGGCGCTCATCGCCTTGTAAAATTAGTCAGTTGGTATAAGGCAAAATTATCGATAAAATGCCACTTATGTTTAAAAAAAAGCTAGCTTTATGTGAGTTTTAAATCGGCCACAGTCCCTACAGGGAATATTTCTTATTGTATTTTTGTCAAATTGTGATAAATTTATGATGATGGAATTTTAAGTGATTTTTAACGAGTGTTTTCCACTCACTCACCCGCTTATAGTGCTCACAACACAGGGATTGAAATTTAAACTCACCCATTCACATACAAAAGACATATATGCAAACTGGCTACTAACTAACGGTCTGTCAGAAGATATAGCTTCTCCTGTCGTCACAGTGGTTTGCTTGACGCTTATTTCATGCCGCTATCACCACCGTGTTAGCTTATACACGAAAAAAAACGGCCTCTCTAACATATGTCCCAAACATATTTTGCAGCAAACATATATATGTTTGCAACAGTCCCAAACATAATATATGTTTGGGTCTGCAAACAAATATATGTTTGGGTGGAAACATATATATGTTTGGGTGCAAAGATATTTATGTTTGGGTGCAAAGATATATATGTTTGGGTGCAAACAAAGATATGTTTGGGTGGAAACATTTTATATATTTGGGTGCAAACAAATACAAACCCAAAAGGCACAAAAAAAACAAACACATGCACCAGTGGGCGCTTACTGAGAGCAAGGGAGCGTAAAATTCAATGTAAAACACTTTAAAATGTGTGCTCACTTGCTCTCAGTAAGAACTCACTGGCTATCTCTATAGTATACATACAAATGTTGTGGTTTTTTATTGAATGGCAAAAGAACAACAAACACATAGGTACATAAAAAAATTCCAAAGAAATACATAACACACTTTAATAAAAGAAAAACTGATTGAAATAATTTGTAAATAGTCACACTTTTAAAAAGGAAAAATATATAGAAACGTAGTTGAACGCTTCTCCTTAGTTGTGAAATAAAACAAATTGTCCTCATAGTTGAAATCATCAGCGGGAATCGGCATCTAGAATCAAATGATTATGTAATGTAATAAATAAATATGGATATGCCATATTTCAAAAATACATAAGTATGTATGTAATTACCAATATTAAATGCGATTTCTTCCTTGTCCAATAAAATAATTCCATTCAACTTTCCGATTCAATTATAAAATGCATTGGGCATTTAATTTACTAAAAAGCACAATTTCTTTAAGAAACACAAAACACTGATTTATTCACTCACTTTACCGTCTTGACTCTACAAAGACAACTAAAACACTGAAGAAAGAAAAAAATATAATTCATATCATTTCTGCTTTTCTTCTTCGTCTGCTGCTAAGTTGGTTAACAACAACAAAACAAGAAACACACGAGTTTGACGCATACATGCCACCAAAGCCCTCTTCTTCGCTTCTACGTCTTCTATTATACCACTGTTGGGTAGAAATGCTCGGCCTCATATACAAAAGTGTAAAAAATACATGAGTCTCTCTCGTATTATACAATACACACAACTCTTTATTATAAAACAGCATTCCACAGCCGCGAGAGCACTGTTATTACTCTCGTTGACAAAAATCCTCTCTCCGCCCATGAAAAAATGTTCTAACATAAAAAATATGTTTTACCCAAACATATCAAATTGAGATATGTTACAAAATGTTGCAAACATATATTTGTTTGGACCCAAACATATTATGTTTGGATCCAAACATATATTTGTTTGCAACCGGTCCCAAACATATATTTGTTTGGATCCAAACATATTTCTAACATAAATTTTTCTGCGTGTAGTGATGCTTGAGCAGGGATATGACACGTTTACCTCTTGCCAAGAAAATGTTTCTGTCACTGTTCCAACGAAGTACGCGCATACATATGGGCTTTAAATCTTTTGCAAATATCAAAAATACATTTGTGATGCTAGCGGGTTTTTTTCCATCAGAACAGGGATGCCCACGTGATATTGACTTGGTATTTTGAACTCATTAATAGTTCAAGGCATTGTGGCCCAGTGGATTCGCCCAATGGCAAAAATCAAAAAGTTCATGTCATTATTTTAAGAATTTAAAAATGCAAATCGCTTCTAAACATTCGAAACTCAACAGGCCTTAAAAACATGACTAATTTTGGAGAAAAAATGTTTTAAAAAGAATGAGAAAAAAAATTATATTATAAGCGACTTTCTGAAACAAAGGATTTTTTCGTGCCTTAACTTAAGTTGAATGATTTAGTAAATTTCCTAAGCTTCGTTTTCCTACCAAAAAATTCCTCTAATTTTCAAAGGTTACCAAATATATATGTTTTAATATTGGTAAAAATTAAAATATTTAATATAGATGTATGGATTTACTTAAAGATTTATTTACTTTCCAAGCATACGCAAGAATTGCCACTAGTAACAAACAAATTGAGGCCTAGGGTCTGTAGATTTCAAAACTGTTTAGACTTTTTGCGGACATTTGCGCTTTAACTCGGTTTTTATCAACTGAATTTATAAGTTTTGGAATATTTTTAAGTAATTTGGACCGATATCACATTTCTTTATAAGGCGATCTTTTGAACTTGAGATCATTATTAAATCCTATTCGGTGTAAATATTTTGGTTAACATCTGCCGAGATAAATCGAGAAATAAATCAAATTGGGAGTATACCAAATCATGGACCAATACTGACAATTTTTCGCTGGGAGTTTTATTATGCAATAACAAATCATGGTATAGGATTACAGCAAATTTGGTTGAACAATGTCTTGGTAACAGTAAAATACTTCAATTCACCACTATGTGTTGGTCATAGACAACTTATCGTATAGACAAAGAAATACTCATGTTATGTGCTGTCAACCGACTCAAACAGAAAAAACTCAAAATTGTTCGAAGGCGTTTTTGGGGGAAAATGGAAAGATTTTCTTCTATATTTCCATCTGAGGTTGTAGATTTCGTCAAAAACTAACCCCATACAGTTTTTGGTAGAACAAAATGTTTATAAAATCGTGTTTATTGACATTTTTAATTAAGTTGTTCTGTCAACAAACTCAATGTTAACAATATTGGTGAGAGCATTTCATTGTCTATACAATTCATTTGTCTATGTGTTGGTTCTATAGGATATGTCCGATTATTAGCCCAGTCAAAATAGACATTGAAATAGCAAAAATTCCTACAAAGCTGAATTTTGGTGGAGAGCTAGGGTTCATCGTTAGCAGCAACGTCCTCAAAAGTCCCAATCGATCCCATGTGTGCAAAAAAGTTATTCGGTGTCAAAGGTCAAATTTTAAGGGGTTTTTATGTTTTCGCATTTATTTTTTGAAAACGGTTGATCTAATCAAAAAGTGACTAAAGTAAATATTGTAGACAGAAAAATTATTTACCAGTTTGGTCTTCGATTTTTTGAATTGTTTTCCGAAGGTAGGGTTTGTTGCGCTGATACGGAAAAATATAATTTTCATGGGAGGCAGATACGGTTCGCCGGTTATTCGACCCGAAAGGGCAGATTTAAACACCGGGTTAGACCCGATTCTACTGAACCGTTTACTGCAAAGTGGATATCGTTTTAAAGCTTATGGAAATACCTAACACATAGTGTGGTTATTTTAACCGGTTCGCTTCATAATGTACTTACGCGGCTTATTTTTTTTACTTTAGATCGCGACAACTCGAAAATGGTAAGTCTTTTTTTAAAATCATAAAAACCATTCTTGTAGACAATTGTTAAATCTACAACTTTTACTTTAGCTGGCTTTGCTAAGTCTTATCGTTTTTAAGAAAAATAAAGAAAACTGAGTAATACCTGCAAATATGACCGTTGACCCCGAATAGCTTTTTTTGTACACATGGGATCGATGGAGATTTTTAGGACGTTGCTTCTAATGGCAAACACTAGCTCTCCACCAAAATTCAGCTGTTTACGTATTTTTGCTATTTCCCCCTTATACACATGTATATTTTGAATGAGCTATATTTATACCCTCAGCCTTTAGGCTAAAGAGGGTATTTACACTTTGATACGGCCAAAAATGTGCCTCATCGAAATAATGGTTTTAGACCCCAAGTATGTTTGTACGATATCCGTTTCAGACAATTTTGAGTAAATCTAGCAATGTCCGTCCGTCTGTCCGTCTGTCTGTCTGTCTGTCTGGCTGGCTGGTGCGCACGATAACTCTCGAACGGATCAATAGATTCTGTTCAAATTTTGGGTATCGAAATATTTTGTCCAGATTTGATTTAAGTTCGAATATGGGCCATATCGGTCCATTTCTTCAGGTACCTCCCCCACAAAAGTTCAAAAATGTTCGGAAAAATTGTCCGCACGATAACTCTTGAAGGGAGTAACCGATTTGGTCCATACTTTGTATATCGTAAACACTCTACAAGAGGAAGATGAGGTTCCAATATGGCCTCAATCGGTCCACTCCTTCGAGTACCTCCCACACAAAATTTCGGAAAAGTTCAGTTTAGGGCCATCTCTCGAATCACTATGATTTTTGTTTTAGCAACTTGTATTTACTGCCCTCCATACGACCGTACAAGTTTCATTAGGGGCAAGTCCATACTTCCTGAGAAAATAGCCTGAAAGTTGTAAAAAAACCCCTATGACACCGTGTGAGGTGGTTGGAGCGCAAAATAACTCTAGAACGGATCTGCCGATTCGGTCCAAAACTTGGCCTTAGTAATATTTTGTCCAAACATAGTCTAAGTTTGAAGATAAGCCATATCGGTCCACTTCTTCATGTACCTCCCCCACAAAAGTTCAAAAATGTTCGGAAAATTTGTTCATACGGTAACTCTTAAAGGGAGTGGCCGAATTGGTCTATACTTTACACATCCTAATATATCTACTAGATATATTACAGGTTCAAATATGGACTATACTTGTCCAATCCATCCGGTACCTCCCACACAAAATTTCGGATAAGTTCACTTTAAGACCTGCTATCGAATCACTTTGATTTTTGTTGAAGCAACTTGCATTCTCTGCCTCAATTACGATGGTAAACGTTTTTTCAAGGGCAAGTCCATACTTCTTGAGTAAACATCCCGAAGTGTGTAAAAACCACATATGGCACCATATGTAGTGGCTGGAGATCCACTTCCATAATGGTCAATGTAGACCCATTCCTTTTAGTATCTCCTCCGCAAAACTTTTGATCTTCAATCCTAATGAACATTTTTGTCGGTTCAAATTCCCAACATGTTTAAAAACCCTTAAATATATACGTTTTTTTGGGAAAAAATTGTTTCAATATATACAGGCTGAGGGTATATCTCTGTCGGCAAAGCCGACTGATACTTTTTTACTTGTTTTAGATCAGAAGAGTGTATCCTCTCCAAAAGCAACGCATGTGTTGATAATTACGGAATGAAACATAAAGAATATTCATGGTAGCATCACCACTAAGGGTTGTGCTTCGTCGGTAACTTTTGATTAATCAAAAACATAGGGAAATGAGGCACTATATGGTAAATACATCATCATAAATTTAATCTATGATGCTATTTTATTTATTTATCTTAAGTACTGCAACGTCAAAGAAATATTGTTTTTATTTCATATATTTGGGAGCATATTCCTCTCTTCATTTAAATACATATAAAGCTATTTATGAAAAGTAGGTAGATAGGCAGGTATTTGT
This sequence comes from Musca autumnalis, assembly GCF_047663935.1. NCBI lineage: Eukaryota > Metazoa > Arthropoda > Insecta > Diptera > Muscidae > Musca > Musca autumnalis. Next base: position 427,734 of record NW_027411755.1, on the reverse strand, counting down.
GCTTAATTTGTCATACCCCTGACTACGAGCCTTTGGCAATGACAGCAGATAATAACCAACAATTACTATTGTTATTAGTTTTTGATCATTTTTACTGATTGCTTGTTCGTTTCGAGTAACGAAAAAAAATTTTTTAACAAATTAATTGAAAAGTATTTGCAAAAAACAGCACATGATAAGTACAAACCCAAATAGGTATTTTGGTATTTTGCAAACGTTCATGATTTATGGGACTACTAAACTGACTGTAGCCAAATATAAGTTATTTTATTATTATTATTTTTTCTGGCCGTTTGAGCTGATTTTTTTGGGAGAAAACGTGTGGCACGCGCTGCTAGCTGTTAGCGAAGACTGTTCTGTGCTCACAAACATTGACTTGCGGTAGTGGTGCCTAATGGCACACCTGGGTCTGTTTGCGATTTCGGCCGCACCTTTTTTAGCCATAAGACCAAAACAGTACAATTGACGTGGACGTCTGTCTTTGTGTCTGTCACTCCATGCAAACATTGAATTTATCACTGTTGCGATATGAGATTTTCAATAACAAATCAGTTCGGTTATTTGTCGAATCTTTTTGGCGAATGTGATTACATTACCCAACGTAAACAAGGAACACAAAATGGGTTCTATGTCTTCCTAAAGTAGAATTAAAAACAACAGCGGAAAAATTACGTGATAATAGACGTGATTGCATCCCTAATATGGTATACAGCTGACCCACAAACTTTCTTAAACCAGTTAAAGCCACTGGCCACAAACGCCACAAAAAAAATTGACGTAAAACTCCGGTTATTTCGAATATTTTTGTGTTTTTTTTTTTGCATTTTGTTATAGTATTGTCTGTTATCTGTCATTAAACCTATGAATTTTCATGCAATTGGCCTAAAACCCAAGCTATTCAAAAAGATCGACTTTTTTATAATTTTCGACTTTTGACGAAAATGTAAATATGCGATAAAAGTTTAATCATAAATGTTAGAATCGTATAAAGTCAGGGATTTTTTAGGAATATATTAAGAGTATTTTCACAATCAAAAACCTAGGGATTGGCATATAAGGATACACCTATATTACCCCCCAAAGTTTTTGGCATTTTTAAAAGAAGGCCCGATTGCAGGAAATCTATACGTTTTAGAGAAAAAAGCTATTTGTTAAAAAATGCTTAAATGTCTCAAAAATATAATTTTCATAAAAAATTTAAGTTTTCTCGCAAAAAAAATTCTCGGCGCTAAGTGGGTTAATTTGAAAAGTTCGAGCGATAAAATGGAATTGGGAGAGAAAATGTGCTGTTGTGTAGAGCCTGAAATAATACTAGTACTATTTACAATGACCGATATTTCTATGGACAAATTTTAAATTTTTTATAGATCTGTTTTCTCCGCACATTGTCATTTACAAACAAAATAATTTCAGAGCCAACACAAGTGAAATACAGGATAGAAAAAACTTTTTAATTTTCTCAGGTTCTCCAAATGACTTTAATGGTCTGTTTCTCCAAATGACTTTAATGATCTGTTTCTCTAAGACGATTCGAATTCAAATTCGTTCGAATTACTACCTAACTCCTATTATTGTAGGAAATGTTTGTTTGATTCAAAATAAAATCAATTCAAATATTTTTCAAAAAACAAAAGTTTGGTAGTAGTTCGAATTTGTGTTCGAATCGTCTTAGTGAAGCAGGCCATAATAATTTATTAGTTTGGTTTCACTTCGAAAATGTCGCAAACCAACGAAATATTAACTTTCATTTGTAGAAATTTTTAGCACTTTTCCAGAACTGTAAGAATCTACTAATTTTTATATTTTCAAAGGAAAAATTGTTATCTTAGTAGAAATTTATTGATTCTTGCAGGTTGTGCCACAGACATTTGTTTATTACCGATGGCAAACTCTCGTGTTGTTCTACTATTTTCTTCGAAATGCAGAGAAAAGATGTACAAAATGCTGCAAAAATAAAGTTCCAATTCAAGTAAAGTCTTCTTTCCATCCACTCTTGCCGCACATACATATAATATGTACATTAGGGTTATGACTTTTTTACAACCTTTATATTTTGATGAGTTTTCACATAAATTTAGAACAAATCTTAATTATAAGAGGATTCGATAAAAAAAGCTCAGCATTTATGCTAACGAGGGTATATTCTCTTTCATACGGCAAAATGTGCCTCATCGAAATAATGATTTCAGACCCCAAGTATGTTTGGAGGAAATCCGTTTCAGACAATTTTGAGTAGATCTAGCAATGCCCGTCCGTCTGTCTGTCCGTCTGTCTGGCCGGCTGGTGCGCACGATAACTCTCGAACGGATCAATCGATTCGGTTCAAATTTTAGGTATCGAAATATTTTGTCCAGATTTAAATTAAGTTCGAAGATGGGCCATATAGGTCCACTCCTTCAGGTACCTCCCCCACAAAAGTTCCAAAATGTTCGGAACATTTGTGGACACGATAACTCTTGAAGGAAGTAACCGATTTGGTCCATACTTTGCACATCGTGAAATTTCTACCAGACTTAGATGAAGTTCCAATATGGACTTAATCGGCCCACTGCTTCGGGTACCTCCCACACAAAATTTCGGATAAGTTCAGTTTAGGACTTGCTCTCGAATCGCTTTGATTTTTGTTGCAGCTACTTGTATTCTCCTCCCCCCATACGATGGTACAAGTTTCATCAGGTGCAAGTCCATACTTCCTGAGAAAATGGCCGAAAAGGTGCAAAAAGCCCCTATGGCACCTTGTGTAGTGGTTGGACCGCAAGATAACCGTCCAACGGATCTGTCGATTCAGTCCAAAATTTGTCTTCGTAAAATTTTATCAGAACATAGTTTAAATTCGAAAATGGGCTATATCGGTCCACTCCTTCCGGTACCTCCCCCACAAAACTTCAAAAATGTTCGAAAAAATTTTGCGCACGATAACTCTTGAAGGGAGTGACCGATGAAATCCATACTTTGCACATCCTAATATATTTACCAGATATAGATCAGGTTCGAATATGGACTATATTTGTCTACTCCTTCTGGTACCTCTCACACAAAATTTCGGATAAGTTCACTTTAAAACCTGCTCTCGAATCACTTTGATTTTTGTTGAAGCGATTTGCATTCGCTACCTCCATTACGACGGTAAAAGTTTTTTCAGGGGCAAGTCCATATTTCTTGGGAAAACAGCCCGAAATCCCTATGTCACCATATGTGGCGGTCGGAGGGCACGATAACTCTCGAACTGTTCAACCGATTTGGTCCAACATTTGGTCTTCGTCATATTATATCCAAACTTAGTTTCATGGGCCATACCGGTCCACAACTTTCGGTACTCCTCCCCAATATTTAAAAAATGTCACTAAAATGCTAGGACGATATCAGTTGAATGGGGCAACCAATTTGGTCCAAACTTTGGATCTCCTAATATTTTAAAATGGCCCATATCGGTCCTCCCTAAGGGTACCTGCCCTACAAAAGTTCAACATTTGTGTATTAGTGCAGTTAATTCCTAATCCAAATTTTTGTCGGCAAGTTCAGATGTCCAAAAAGGGCCACAAAATTCTAAAGAGACCTTAAATACATTCGATCTGTCCGGAGGTGAAAGTTTCGCTTCACATTGGCTGAGGGTATCTATCTGTCGGCAAAGCCGACTGACACTTTTTTACTTGTTTTTTTTTTTTCAAAAAAGTGTTTAAAACAAACCCTCTTGTTGCTTCTGTGTGTTTGAAGTTATATGAACTCAGGAAAAATCAGGTTTCGATAGATTTTTTGATTTAAATCGACGTCTTTTCTTCTACCATGATATCACTCATCTACTGAAAGAGTGCTCCTAATGTAAGACAATTTAATATAATTCTCCAAAGTGTTTGTCTTAACAACTCTTCTTTGATTCTGTAGAAAAAAAAATAAAAAATTATGGAAATACCCATCAGTGATCTTGAATAAAATGAGGCGAGTTAATCATAAGTATTTTGCTCTAAATTCACAGTATTCTACGAACCGGTAATATTTGGTATATACATACGTCATTCGTATTTGAAATATGCGTCATTCAATGAACATAGAATCGCTTTCATTCTTATTAAAACCGCAGAAGGTTCAAGTCATTCTTTATTCAAAGTATCAACCCATTAATGATTAATTTGAAGACCTCTTGCATTTTAAAATAATATTTGTATCTGTGTAAAGCTATTATTTATAAATTCCAAACATTAATGCACCTACTACAGTAATGGACAAATATGACCAAAAGCATGAAAGATTAAAATGTTGTGTAAACGTTTCGTGACAAAGTTATTTTAAAGGTTGTAGTTATTTGATTTTATATGAAATATTGACACAAAGTATATAAATTCAATATATTTCTTGAGTTTAATATATCATTAAAAAAACAACATTTTCCACGGATGACTTCTATCCTATTAATGGTATTCTACACCATTAATTCTCCAAGTCCAAACGACGCGACGACTCAGAATAACATTACTTACTTATAGAGTTTTTCACAAAATGTGGCTACCATTTTGCTAAGGGATTTTGGCGCCATGTTTACATTACAACTTTTGCTGGGATAACCTTATTAATGAGGATTTACTTGCCGACAAAAATATATGAATTTTTGGGGTATTTATCGGTTACAATATATGCTAACGTTGTGGATTAAAGCGAATAAGTGTTGAACTTTTGCGCAGAATGTATCTGAAGGAATTGACCGACACACAATTTGATTGCAATCCCGCATTTTGGCTTCTCACCAAAAATTACAAAAAAAAAAAATCAATATGGATCTATGTTTTGAAATTGCCTTCTTTTTATTTCATTACCGAATTAGCTGAAATTTGATATTTTAGGGTCGTGCATCCGGGAATAAAAATACGCCTTGAAAAAATTTGTAAATATAGGTACGTATTTTGATATAGCTCTCATAGCATAGCTAAATTTGTACAAATTTTAAGCAAAACCCCGTGTTTTAAAAATGCATTTATCAGAAGGTGGGCAGATAGCGGCCGCCAAAATTTGGTTATTCGGTATGTAGGAGGTCCATTCTATTTTACCAAAAAGTGATTGGCCCTGAACTCATCCGACTTTTCAAGTTGCACTCCATGTTACAAACGCAAAAAAACATAAAACATAATAGTTTGTATTATCTGTTATCTGTCGTTCCTCACTTATAAAGATTCATAAAAAAAAACAGGAATATGTTAGGAATGTACTAAAATTATTTTCTCAATCAAAAGCCTCCAAAGTTTTCGGATTTTTTAAAGAAGGCCCGATTTCAGGAAGCTATACGATTTAGAGAAAAGTTTATTTATTTAAAAAATCTAGAAAATTTAATTTTCATAAAATTCTTTATGTTTTTTCGCAAACAAATTTTTGACGCCATCGTTTTACAAATCTAAAAAAAATTAAACAATCGTGAAATGATCGCCGTTAGGAATCATTGAAGATTAATCTGATCAAACAATCTTCCAAAAATTAAAAAAAAAATGTTTGCTGTGTTAAACACATTAACGGAAAGTTCTGCAAATGGTGTCATTATAAACGCTGTCTAGTGGTTTATTCATTTATATTTAATTTTAATATATAATTCAATGATACTCGTATATGATCGCCCATGTTCAATTTCAAACTACAAAACTAAATTTTGTGAAAAATATTTTTGTGAAAAAATACTATGAAATGAAAAAAAATCTCAAAAAATATTTCCTGTTGCAAAGGTCACGCACAAAGCACTTTTAATTTATATGATATATAAAATAAAGTTATATATCATATAAAATGATATACATACATATACAGTATGCAAAGTTCATATTCGTACACACCTAAAAAATGAATAAAATCGTTATTAATTCCATATTTTATGTGCCAATATGAAATAATTGATAGGAATTACCATAACGAAGCAAGATTTTATAATAACAAAACAAATTTTTAATTTATTCCGTCATTTAGGTATAGATGGCGCCTGTGTGGGTGGCAAAGTTCGTATTCGTACACCTATAAGCACTATATATTTGGAGTTTTTAAGGATTTTCAAAGCAAAATTCCGCAATTTTTTGTTCTTTTCTTCTTTTGGAATGCCTCTGCTATAGAAATATGTAAAAATAACGGTAATTTTATTAAAAATTTTGCATGAATAAAAAATCGGACGAATATTTGAAATACTAAAGAAAAATGTGCTAGATATGAGTAACTATTGCAATTTATTCTAGAATTTTGGACGAAAATAGCTAATAGCAGTCCTTCTGTAACAATATTCGAGGTCCAATATGAAAATAAATGTTGTCAGCGTTTGGAAATGCAAAGAAACGTAATCCGGGCTTAGGTAAAGTAAACACACTTTTGGTTTTTACTTGGTGAAAATCGCAAGTTTCGATTTATATTTGACATTAAAAGTATTGAAGTGTTAGAATAGGGTTTCGAAAATCATTTTATGTCAAGAGATATCGGAAATTACGATGAATAATAAATTTTTAAGGAAGAAAATTTCCCCGAAAATAATGCAGTTTTTCAAAAGTTTACCCCACGTTCTTTCCTGGCAATTTACTTCATTCTTTTGACATTTTTGTACTCATTTTGGATCCTCCGGTAAAGAAATATAATTTTCAAGAAGTAAAAACCATTATTTTCGCAATTTTGGCAGCCATAACCCTCGTTCATAGTAAGCGTATAATTTCAGTCGTACGCAGACAGTATGACAACTTCTACAGTTTAATTTTTCTTCATAATTTCTCACATTTTTCGACATAAAATGATTTTCGAATCCGTATTCTAAAACTTCAATACATTTTATGTCAAATATAAAACGAAACTTGCGATTTTTACCAAGTAAAAACCAAAAATGTGTTTACTTTACTTAAGCCCGGATTACATTTCTTTGCATTTCCAAACGCTGACAGCATTTATTTTCATATTAGACCTCGAATATTGTTACAGAAGGAATGCTTTTAGCTATTTTCGTCCAAAATTTGGGAATAAATTGCAATAGTTAATCATATCTAGCATATTTTTCTTAAGTATTCCAAATATTCGTCCGACTTTTTATTCATGCAACATTTTTAATAAAATTACGGTTATTTTTACATATTTCTATAGCATAGGCATTCCAAAAGAAGAAAAGAACAAAAAAATTGCGGAATTTTGCTTTGAAAATCTTTAAAAACTCCAAATATATAGTTCTTATAGGTGTACGAATACGAACTTTGCCACCCACACAGGCGCCATCTATACCTAAATGACGGAATAAATTAAAAATTTGTTTTGTTATTATAAAATCTTTCTTCGTTATGGTAATTCGTATCAATTATTTCATATCGGCACATAAAATATGGAATAAATAACGATTTTATTAATTTTTTATGGATGTACGAATATGAACTTTGCATACTGTATGTAATGATATGATGATAATATTAGTGATATGATGATTATGTTGTTTTGGATATGTCGCACGGCTCTAAAACTTCTTTTCGGCAATATAACTGCTTACAGTGAATTGAAAAAATTGTCCAATGTGCTAATAAATAAAAATTTGAAGATCATTTTGTGCGAAATGTTTTTCATGGAATCACCTTATAATTAAGATTGTATCTAATCTTAGGTAAACACTCATCAAAATATGATAAAGGGATATGAGGTTGTAAAAAAGTCATAACCCTAATGTACATGTGTATTTGTCAACACAATGGACTATTGGTAAACGTCATTTTCAGTGGGGTGGTAATATTAATGTATTTTATCAGCATAAATATTGCAATTGTGATAAGGTTTCCCAATAAAAGAAATGCATTTTAAAAGATAAGATTTCATGGTTCTACTTATCGATGATACATATGTTCATTTATAAGTATGCATGTATGTATGTACATATGTATTCCACAATAGTTCTAATACATTATGAACGATATTGAATGAATTAATTATTGCTTTCGTCGTTCCTGCATATTTAAATGCTAAGAGATGTTATAAACTTTTATTAATAAACATGTTGTATTCAAGTGTAACATTTAAATTGCTCCGATAAACAATTATTAAAGAATTGGTTTATTTTCAAATAAACGGACGATTTTCCATTTTTGTAAGCCTGTGAGTTGTCCGCTCAGCAGCTTCCCGTATATTAAACCTTCATTGGAATATTTGATTGATAAAATAAGAATGATTTATGTGAGTCTCATCATTTGTTTCTAATATTTGCCGGACTTCTGAAATATAAAAAATAACTCAAACGAATGAAAACAACAACCACAAAAATCGCAATTTTATTGTGGGGACTTTTTTATGACTCATTTTTCATCATTTGAATCTCTCCATGAAATACTCGGAAAGTAACTGATTCATGTCTTGTCATTTATGATAATTATAAATTAATGTATGGCACAATCAAACCTCGAGACATTCAAGTCGACAACAATGGGACACTAACTCTGAAGAAAAAAAAACGAGTTAGTAACAAAGCGCCACAATTAAAGTCGTACTTCAACAGCCACATATGTATGTATGTTCATAGAATATTTATAAACCTTCAACAACAGAACAACAGGGTGTATCGATCCCAATTCCAATCACTAAATCGGAATAATAATAATTAAAATTCCGACAAATAATCCCTATGGGATAGGTATATAGACTCTGAAATATTATGCAAAGAGACATATAGATTCTGGTTATTGTGGATTATTTAAGCAACACAAATTCTGCATTTATTTGACTTTATTGTAATTCAAGGCGTGGGAAATGTCCTTAGAAAACATCGTAAATATGTAAATATGATAAAACTACCTGATGCTTTGAAAATGGTTATTTTTTTACTCCAATCAACGTTGTAGTTTCTGCTGTTTGTTATTAGAGTTGTTCGGCAATGAATCATAAATTAGCCTTGTCGTCAACTCTACTAAGAGTTAGTGTTTTATTTTAGTAGTTTTGTAAGCTTTCAAATCGCCCCCATAGTGACTCCCTTTAGCAGAATAAAGAAAAATTGACGATGATAATAATTATCGCACAATTTAAATTTCACGTACATAGTAAATAGACATATGGAGATAGGCACTCTTTGCACTACCATTTACACCGTAACTATAACATCTGAACCGTCTTAACATACTTACATACATATATATGTAAGTGAATGCGAAGTAAAATTTACAAATGTAACAACCAGCAGCTACTTCGAACTATAGTAACCAAAGTAAAGATGTTCGTTTGTTAACAACTACTGCTCCCAAAGAGGTTATGGGTGGGTGGTGCAAACACGACGCGAGGTGGTTAGAAGAGCTATATTTTGGTATACCTATATGTGTGTGTGCTATTACAAAAGTGCGGCAGGTCAATAACGTGTTTAGTATTCGCTACATTATTTTGGGACTGGTTAGGGAGTGTTGGATTCGTATTAAAATGAGAGAGAAAAATACAGCATTTCTCTCTACATATTGAAATAAATCAGTGTTGAATACGTTCTCGAAACCGCCAATATTATGGGCATGGAAACCACATCTAATACATAATTTGTATATATCATGGCACAATTACCCAGGTAGTGGCATCGTAAAATTATATGTTTTCTTTTACTACTGGGTGGATTTGAAAACGCAAAATAAAGCAATTTAGACGCATTAAAATATAATTTTTACGTTGAATGTTAATTATCACTAGACATCGGATTTTTGCATATTTTTGGAAATTATAATGCAAATAATTCGTTTATTAAAGAATAGAAGCTGGGGCTTTGTACGTATTATTGATTATTTTCAATATGACATCGTGTTTCTATCATTAGAAAGATACAATTCTGTACAATAACCTAGTTACAATTGGTTGAAATTTCAAAAATATGCAAAAATCCGATGTCTAATTATTAGACAGCGGAATTTTATGCAACCCCTATTTTTGGTCCGATTCATGTCAAATTTTGGGACTGTTCATATTTTTGGCTTCTGATTAAATTGCAATCGAAACATATGATGACATATGCAAAATGCATACATTTTTGCATATGCAAAATTTATGCATTTTACATATTTTCTTATGCAATAAATATTTCAATAACAGGTACAAAAATGTTTGTATGTACAATTTTTCCGTTTTAAATTGTTTTCAGACAAGTCAATAAAATAGAGAAATGTATAACCACAGCCTCAACCTTCAAAATACCGAAAATCGGGAGGTATCGTTCTACGGGGGCTATATGAAGGCCTGAACCTAAACCGACAAATTTTAGGTAGAAAATTGTTTACCCCCAGGGAAGACTTAATACCAAATTTCAGCCATTTCGGAGGGATATTGAGGCCACAACCTCCAAAACTCCGGAGGTACCGTTCTATGGGGGCTATATGAAGACGTGAACCTGTACCGACAAATTTTATATGGAACGTTTAATATCCCAAATGAGGACCAAATACCAGATTTCAGCCATTTCGGTGGATTACTGTGGCCACAACCCTTAAAATACCGAAAATCGGGAGGTACCGTTCTATGGGGGCTATATGAAGGCGTGGACCTATACCGAGAAATTTCAGGTGGAAAGTTGTATACCCCCAACGAAGACTAAATACCAAATTTCAGTAATTTGGTGGGATATTGAGGCTACAACTTTCAAAATACCGAAAATCGGGAGGTACCGTTCTATGGGGGCTATATGAAGACGTGGACCTATACCGAGAAATTTCAGGTGGAAAGTTGTATACCCCCAACGAAGACTAAAAACCAAATTTCAGTCATTTCGGTGGGATATTGAGGCTACAACTTTCAAAATACCGAAAGTCGGGAGGTACCGTTCTATGGGAGCTATATGAAGACGTGGACCTATACTGACAAATTTCAGGTGGAAAGTTTTATACTCCTAACGAAGAATTTATACAAAATACCAGCCATTTAAGTGTGTTGTTGAGGCCACAACCTTCAAAATATCGGAAATCGGGAGGTACCGTTCTATGGGGGCTATATGAAGACGTGGACCCATGCGGACAAATTTCAGGTATAAAGTTCCATACCCCTAACGAAGACCTAATACCAGATTTCAGCCCTTTTCGGTGGGATTTTTAGACCACACATCCTTGTATATATTTTTGCATATGGTTTTGCATATGCTCATTTTATGCAAATATGTAAAAATATGTCAAGATATGCACGATATACAAAATATTCAAAAATTTCTGGGCCTAATTCGTTTTATTTTGTGATAAAACAAGTTTCTGTATAATCAGATTCCGCTGTCTACTAATTATCACTTTTAACTTTAAGTTAACCGGAATGCAATAAATCTGTTCAGAAAATCCAAACTATGTAAAACTGAAAAAAGCTATAGAGCCACACAACATTTCTGCGTGACCTTATTCAATATTTAATATAGACGAAACTTCATTCGTTCGCGAAAAAGGAAATCATTTTTTTGACAAATTATTTTTTCACAAAAATATAATTTCAAAGCGTGACCTTTTTTAATACTTATGTGAAATACACTTTATTTTAGTCATTAATAGTCGAAAGTTCTCCAAGACTTTTGAGAAAAAAGTTCAAAAAGGCATATTCCTAGTGTACACGCTTTCATGTATGTACTCGGCATATCTGCTTTGTTGCAATATTCGTCTTAATCAACCTGACGCTTTTATTTGCACTTTTTTCTTTCATGTTACTTTTTTTCAGTGAATCATAGAATCCTTCCAAAAATTTGTTCACGAAAAACATAAATACATTTTGCAAATCCTCTAAAATAGAACAAATTTGAATCAAAATGTAAATAAAAAGCATACCGAACTGTCGTAGGTCATTGTTATTACATGTTTACGGTGAAAAGAATAATTTTATGGTAGCAAATTTCGAAGTTTCAAATTTCATGAGAAGACCCTATTACATTTTGAAAAGTAAATTTACAAAAAAAAGTAAGAATACAGCTGATTGTCACTTCTACCTTGTATAAATATGCCTTGGTTGAAGCGACACAAATCCAGAAATTATATTTTTATTTGAAGAGTATAAAAAACACTACATTGACATTACTATTTTCATAAGTTAAAAGTTGTTTAGATCTCTCGCTCTCCATTTGCTTACTCAATACCTGTTCTTCTCTTTATCTCTGTACACTTGCAGCTCTCGCCATCGACGTATTTCTTGATTCTCGCCCTCATACTGTTCAGCACGTCGCAGACATTTGTTAAAGCAGTCAAACATATAACTTGGAGCTAAGTAAACCTGAATTTCCACTAGCTCATTACGGTTCAAGAAACGCGCGCGTTCTTTACACACAGGTCTACAATTGAACACAAAAAAACAAAAAAATGGGAAACAATACATAAATTTTACAGAAGTTAGTGAATTAAAAGAATAATTATATTATAGATATAAAAATGCCTTTGCTAATATTGAAAATAAGCAATTTTAACAAAACAAAATGATAAAGAAAGCAACAACAAAGTTTTAATTAAGAAGAAAATACGTTAACAACAACTGTGATCTCATTTCATTTAACAATACACAAAGCAATCGAAGGGGAGAAAACAACAGGGAAAACGAAGAAGTAATTGTCGCAAAAGCGAAGAAGATGACTGATTTTTTGAAATTGGCAGAAATGCAACGCACGAATGTCGAAATTGAACGTCAACGACATTTGACAAATTGGTTGATAAAAAGCAGTCCTCACATGGCAACACCACAAGCGTCGATATCCAGCAATCCCTCCTCAACATCAGCTATAACCACCACAACTGCATCGTTAACGCCATCCAATGCAACGGCAGCGGTTCCATCAACAAGTGGTAAGTGTGTTACTAATACAATAGGCCAAGATATCATCTTTTAAGTTGTTTTTAAGTTTCTTAATACATACACATAGGCTAGCTAGACGTCAGACATTCAACTAAATAACGGTCACAAGCAGCATTCAGATAATCCGAGTGAATGTCTTGGCAAATTTGAGGGATTGTTTCCAGAAAGCATTTGTTTAATTTCACAATATGTAGTTGTGAAAAGGTCTTCTGTAATTTAGCTAAATTTTTAACAGATTGCTTTTACTGTGAATTCTGAATTAATTTTAAAGCACCACCTGTAATAAAATTATTAATCTACTGGAGAATTTGGAGAACTAATGCTGTTTCTATGCGACGATACTCCTCCGTACACAACTACTTACACTGCACTATAGGTAATTTGGACAGGTTTCTAAGCAAAAGGTGGATTTTTGCGCTTTTAATGACGCAAGTTTTCTAATTTGATTCGAAGGAAAAACATGGCAAACTTTATGGATGTGCAATTTGTTTTCAAAAATATTCAAAACTCGCGGTATAATCCGAAGTTAAAATCAAAATTTCGAAAACAAAATAAAAAACAAGTAAGCAAAGGCTATAGTCGGACGGGGCCGACCATGTGATACCCTACACCACAACCTGTAGGAATTAGCTATGTGCAACCGCCTCGGTTCAAAATACGTGAAATCTATAGGTATCGTGATCAATTTTAGTAAGCCGAATTCTGAGTTTTGGAAATATTTGAGAATTATTTTTTCAGATTTGTAATTTTAGTTGGAGCCGGCAGGGGTTTTTGGAACTTCTGGACTATTATCGCAGGAAGTATGACTTACCACGGGAAAGGGACCAGAATAGGGACAGTAAAAAGAATCTTCAAAAATAAAATAAATAATCCCAAATTTTGTGTGGGAGGTACTCGAAGGATGGACCGATATAGTCCATTTTCCGACCGGACACATGACTGGATAAAATAATACGATGTGTAAAGTTTCGACAAATAGAAAACCCCTTGAGAGTTATCTTGCGGATTTGTGGCACAAGAACAATCTGCTGAAAAAAATTCAAAACGATTCGAGAGGACTCTTAAATTTCCCTTTCCTAATTTTGTGTGGGAGGTACCCTAAGGTGTGAACCGATTTAGTCTTATCCGATCTATATCTGGAAGGAATAATGATATATAGAAAGTTTGGAGCATATCGATTGCTCACATCACCAGTTATCGTTCACACAATTTTTCGAAAACAATTTTGAACTTTTTTGGAGGAGGTGTGGATCGACATAGCCTACATTCGAACTAAAACAAAGTTTGGGCAAAATACTACGTTTTATGAAATTTGGTTCTAATCGGTAGATCCGTTCGAGAGTTATCGTGCGCACCAGCCAGCTAGACATTAAGAGAGACAGATGAACGGACAGGGCTAAATCGACTCCAAATTGTCTGAAACGAATTTTATCCAAATATACTTGGGGTCTAAAACCAATATTTCGATGAGACACATCTTTGGTCGTATTTTGTTTGTATCCCCTTTACCCTAAATCCTGAGGTATAAAATATGTGGCGAGGCGACCCCATAAAATTTGTATAAAAATCCAATTTAACAACTGAACTGAAAATTTCTCTGTCATGATAGAGATAATTTGTAACATGGGAGGAAATTATGGTTCTCTACACAAAACACATTATATAACAGGCAATAGGTGCGATATCTAGCAGACACATTATTACAATTTACATAAGGGGAAAGATCAGTAGTTATTTTTCCATATGTAGGCTACTTTGCCGGTATATGCCCTCCAGGAATGAAAATATGGACCAAAAATAAAATTTGTATATTTTTCATACAAAAGTATTGGTCTATGTCAACCGCTAAATAATATCAGATAGTCATGCAGAATTATAGGCATTTTCTTCAACCTAAACTCTTACCTCGTGCGAAATTTCGTGACTATTGAGCTATAATTGCGACCTCTAGCGGGTTTATGATTACACTACAAACAAAAACCTGGATATATTAGGCTGTAACTGTGTTATCTGATCACGTACATCAACATAATTGACATCAATTGAAAGGTCAAGAGATCGCTTTCCAAATATAGCTCACGAGTGGGGAATTTGTCTTTCAGGAACAAAGATATAAGCTGTTAATAAAAAATTTTCACAATTTTCACACAAAAGTTCTGGTCCATTTAACCCTCTAAATATTATCCGATCGCCATCTCAAATTACAAGCTTCTTCTTTGTCATATACTCTTACCTTATTTAAAATTTCGAGGCGATCGGACTATTACTGCGACCTACAGAGCAGCTACAAAATCGGATAAAAATTATGTTTTTGGTCCATTTCACCTGCTAAATATTTCACGATCATCACCAATTAAAATAGCGATCTATTCTGATGTGAAACCGACCTCCATACCAAATTTCGTGACGATCGGTTCATAATTGCGGCCTGGAGTTTGATTACAATTTATAATGGACAGACGGACACACGGACGGACGGACGGACACACATCTCAAAATCGCTTTATCTCGCCGAGATATGAAGATTGGTATACCACATTGGGGGTCTCCGACGAATATTTCGCGGTGTTACATGAATTATCCCCAAAACAAACTTATAATACCCTTTCCACATAGTGGTGTAGGGTATAAAAATTATAAACTAAGGTCTATAAGGCAACTACAGCATCGAAACAAACGACCGAAAATCACGTTGGGGAGTTCTTGAAGAAGAATTCAGCAACCAATACCAGAATCCGCTTGGTTCGATACCTATCCTATCAACAGGTGGTTCTAACGCCATCAACGGAAGAATAAATAAGTAGGTAATGGCTTCTGTTGATGTGCTTCTATTCTTGAGTGATAAAGTGTAGATATGTGTCCAATTTCTATAATTTTAAAAGAATCTTTAATAATGGTGCTATTACTTTTTTCGCCAATTTTTTGTAATTTTTGTAAAAATTGGTTTAGAATAAGTTTCGAATATAACTATGATTTTTGTTATTTTTGGATTCTTTAGAGTACGCATGAAACTGCCAGCAAAATGTACATATAAATAAGAATGCCCGCGAACTATTTTTGTGGATGGTGGTGCTGTATATTTAGTAAAAACTAGGAAGTTCCCAATGAAGAAAATTCAAAATTTGATGTTGGCAGACAAAATTTGGTAATAATTGATACAGTGATTTTAGTTTACCCATGTCATTCTTAGCTGCATTTTGTTGGCTTTTGCTGACTAAATACATTTGTAGGCAACTATTGGTCTGTTCCCGTACTGCATATTTCTACACATTTTTACTCCGATAACCGATTTTTCCTTTATGTTATCGAAAAAAATAGTAAAAATGTGTAGAAATGTGCAGTACTGGAACAGACCATATTTATTCTCAGGGTTTATTTGAATAAATTGTATTTATAGTACACATACTATGGAAACGAAAAATATGCACAAAATTCGCGCAGGCCAACTAGTGATGTAACATGATACTCTTAAATTTTGTAATTCAAGTAACATACAGTTTGTCAACTAATAAATTGCAAAAACATTGTTACAAATTGCAAATCACCAAAATTCAGCTTTGTGGGAATTTTTGCTATTTCTCCCTCATACGCATGTCTATTTTGGCTGGACTATTAACCTCTGTTGTTACGATATCAATTTTTGGGTCAATTTTTCAATAATTTTTGGGGTACCAAGGAATTGGTTTGTAATTGCAAAAAAGCCCCAAAATTATTTGTTATAGTTATCCGGCACCTTTTAAGCTATACTTTGTAAATTTATTTACAAAATAATAAATAAAATCCTCGTAATTTCGTAAATAATTATATTTTCAGTAAGTTAGCGACAAAACGAAACTACAGTCGAAATCGCTTATTACGTCGGTCAAGGGACCTAACAAATTCGGACGCTAAAAGAGGTGACATTTTATGTATTATGTATAGTGACTTTTAGGTATAAATACGTTGTTTTATTAAGTAAATAAATAAATTCAATTAAATTTTTGCACTTTTTCATTCTATTAAAAATAAAACAATAAAAATAACCACATTAAATTCATTCTTCAGCAGATATATTACGTTAACATAGGATGTGATTCTATTTAAAATAGCCTGTTTTATAGTTTTGGTTTTTTTCAGATCTAAGTTTTGAAAGGGTTTCCATTACACATTCTTTGCATACGCTGACAGTAGTTGCAATTCTGGTTCTGTAGTATCCCCAATTTCTTCGTTAGAATTGCCTTCATCTAAAACTTTCAATATTATGTCGTAGTCATTATACACGTCAGATTTGAAAGTATTGTCATCGATGGCAACTAATTCGTCAATATCTTCTACGTGTTGGGAGATATGAGAATGGAGACAAGTGTCTTCAGAATCGTTCAAATGACCATTAATCCTGCATAATGAAAACAATTAGCAATGACAGAAGAATAACACTGCATCAAACACATTTAATTTTGTACCTTCAGCCTTTTCTATTCTTCCCAGGATAGTGGATATTTACCGATTCCGGTAATGCGATTTAAATGATTTTATTATTCCTTGGTCTATGGGTTGTAAAATAGGTGTGACATTGGATGAAAAAATTCAAGCTTAATTAGTTTGAGACCGCCTACTTCTTCCTCGTATGGTTCGACGTTAAGGCCTGGGTACATAAGTTGTCTTGCCTGATTACCTTGCTTTCTTGCTTCATTTATGACATAATAAAAATAAAAGAATAAAGAAGGCCGAGAAAATTTCGAACTGGGTTGCCCTTTTCTTTTTTATTCTTTTATCAGAAGCAAGCAAGGTAAGCAGGCGAGGCAGCTTATGTACCCAGGCCTTTATAACCGATAGCAAAAGTCAAATATTTCACACAAAAACAGGCGTTACAACCGATATATATTTATTTGTGTGGAATAAAAAGGGCAGAAATTCGGGACTAGTAACTATTCCATTAAATAGTTTAGCCATCTATAACAAAAATTCCACACTATTATCACATATTTATTGGAAAATGCTTTTGTTCCTGTCGTATACCCCAGACAGACGGCAGCATTAATTTGCATTAACTGCCTTAATTAAAACTAATTCGTGCATTATCCACATTCTTACACAAACTCAAACTGAATTTAGGTACTTCAAAATGGCAATACTGTAAAAGAGAACCCATATTCATGTGAGAGGGCATTTTCATGCTTTGAGCAGGGGTGCAAAGTTGGTGGTTTTCCCGCTACTTGTGGTGATTTTTGACGTATAAAAACCACTGTTTAAGCAGGAATGTCAACCGGTTTAAGTACAAATCGCTACAGACCTGTGGTGCGTATGTGACTGTAGCGATTTTTACCTCGGAACAGTTGGCATCCCTGGCTCTGAGACACAATATAGTCAGGGGTGCCAAGTTGTAAAATTAAATGCAGTTTTTAATGCAAATTAACGCTGCAGTCTGTAATGTCAGTAATGGATTATTGTTGCTTGGCGTGAAAGCGAGAAATTAAGGGCGTGTTTCACTATGTCGAAAGAAAATTATTGCGAACGAAAAACGCCTAAACTTTGGTTTTAATGGCAATATTGACTTTGTGTTTGCTTTAAAACAACAACAAAATTTAAAAATCATACACGAGTTTAGTTGTTTTTCTTTCGTTTTCATTTTCGTTCGACATAGTGAAACGGGCTGTAAATTGTACTGTTTTCAATAGAACAGCCCTTAACAAAGCACGATTTCATGCGCCGAAGTTAAACATTGTTTAACTTTGGAATTCGTATCGGCTTGATATTTGACATTTCATTTTGGCAGTTCATTACCCAAAACATATGATCGATGTGTGATACAAAAAAAAAGCGGCGTGGTGAAGCAATAATTTTGACATTTGGAAAGCAAGCAACAGGCTGATTGTGTTTCTACTTTTAGGTCTATTTGTCTTTGTCAAAAAATGAGTAAGAAAAAATGTAAAATATAGTATAGTTGTTTTTATCTAACAAAAAATATTATATTTATGTCTGTTCCAGAACCTGCAAGAAGCTACTTTTTTTTACAACGATAACATTTTTTCCTTTATGCTATCGGAAAAAATAGTAAAAAATAGTAGATTCTTGCAGTACTGGAACAGACCAATTTGGGGTGAAATTGCATTTTTTATTTTGGGGTAACATGTTGTTGCGGAAATTACAACAAAATAATTTTGTTACAAAAAGATTTGATGACACTTCATATTCGAACAGCTGGTGTGATACCACTGCCTGTTCAATATGCCTTGATAGGAACATTAAATTCACAAAATCCGGACAACATCGATTTTTTTCATTTTTCTTACTTTTATATTTATTATTCGGTTAAAGCAATGCAAATTTATATAAGGTATGTGCATGAATTACAACAACTAACAAATTTACAAATTTACTTTGTTGTTATTGAAAATTATTGCTCTGTTCCAGAACCTGCAAGAAGCTACTATTTTTTACTTCGATAACAATTTTTTCTTTATGTTATCGGAAAAAATAGGAAAAATTAATAGATTCTTGCAGTACTGGAACAGACCATAATTGTCAAAAAAATATTGAATAATAGGGTCGTTCCAAAATTTTTTTTCAGGAAAAACATAAATACGTTTTGAAATTCCTCTAAAATAGAACAAATTTGAATCAAAATGTAAATATAGAGCATTCAAAAATGTCGTAGGGCATTTTTATTACACGTTCAGGATGAAAAGCAGTATTTTATGGTAGCAAACTTCAAAAAATTCAAATTTCATGAGTAGACCCTACTACATTTTAAAAAATAAAATAGGAGAAATTAATAGATTCTTGCAGTACTGGAACAGACCATAATTGTCAAAAAATATTGAATAATAGGGTCGTTCCAAAATTTGTTTCAGGAAAAACATAAATACATTTTGAAAATCCTCTAAAATAGAACAAATTTGAATCAAAATGTAAATATAGAGCATTCAAAAATGTCGTAGGGCATTTTTATTACACGTTCAGGATGAAAAGCAGTATTTTATGGTAGCAAACTTCAAAAATTCAAATTTCATGAGTAGACCCTATTACATTTTGAAAACTAATGGTCTGTTCCAGAACTGCAAGAATCTGCTAATTTTTACTATTTTTTTCGATAACATAAAGGGAAAAATGCTATCGTAGTAAAAAATAGTAGCTTCTTGCAGGTTCTGGAACAAAGCATTAATTTACAAAAAGTAAGTCCCAAATTACATTAGGCGTGTTTACTTGCGGCAATTGTTCTCGTTCATTTTTAAACTTGCCTCTTGCGTTTATGAAAGGTTCCGACAAGTTTTGTTTTCAAAACAATGAAAATATGTCAAATACGAAAAATATAAAAGGAATTGCCTGATAACTGCCGGTACAAGCAATTTTCCCCCATTTCCATCCCCTGACGTGTCTCTTCTACAAACTGAGACTTGCCGCAAGTAAACTCGCCTAATGTAAATTGGGACTAAGAATATAGCTGATTGTCACTTCTACCTTATATAAATATGCCTTGGGTTAAAGAAAACAAATACACTAGGAATTCGATCGAAAAAAGCTATAAACCAGCAAATGGATATTTAAAGTTATATCATCGTAGGGTCATGTCCAAAAATGTATAACGTCGAAACTTATACTAAGTTTACATTTACGAAATCCACTCCATTGCTTAAACGTCAAATGAAATCCAATGGATTTCAGATGAGTTTTCATTTGACAATTAATTTCTAAATATTTTGTGAATGTATAAAAAATGCATTTACAAATACATATGTTACGAATTACTTTAAATAAACGCAACAAAGGCTGTATTAAATGTTGATAGATGTATTAAAAATGTACATATTTACATGCATATGTATATTTTACGAATTATTATTATTGAATTATTTTTTACTAATCACTATCTTTCTATTTCAGCACTCACTCCAGGCAATTTGAATACCTCTGGTCATACAGCATCAACAACAACTAATTCTGCATATACTACGTCCGCACATTACAACTCAAAACATGGCAGTTCAACTAATAATTCTACAACTAATCCTGTGTTTTATTTAATGGCTACCAATTGTAATAACGGTACAGCAAGCGGTGGCAGTAGTGCCGTTGGCCTTGTAAATTCTTCGAACGTGGGTAGCAAATATTCGAATGCTTCGCACCATCACCCATCATCTACTCACCATGGCTTACATCATCTGGTTGAAGGACGAAAAGCCAAGCTAAGACGTTTCAATTCCCATGATACCAGTTCTAATATGTTTTCGGTTGCCGATTTTGAAAACGCACGATTGGCAAGACGTAATGAAATTGAACTTAAACAGCGGTTACAAAGGCGGATGCGAAATGGATTCACAGGTAGCGGTGCAAGCTTGTCAACAAATGGCACAAGCAGTGGTCAAGGATTAAATAAAACTAATGTGGGTGCTGATTATTCTACAGGTGATAGTAAAACTTCTAAACACAGTGCCGATGTAAGTAGAATATCGCTTAATGAATGCAAACTAATCTAATACTACCATCATTCTATTTATTACAGTCTCAAAACGACACTCTGCCAGTGGAAGAATTTCTCGAACGTTATTCTCTGCCACGAGTTGTGAGAATTTCTTATAGAACACCATTTTCCAATGAAACACTACAATCCTCCTCCTCTAATAACTCGTCTACCATTACGTCAACTTCGTCCGCCAGTTGTGAAGGTGAGAAAGTCGTTGTTCAGTCAAGCAGCACAACTCATGAAACTAGTGCGGTTAGTTCAAATTCTAACAGTAACACAGGAACTTCTTCGTCGACATCTTCGGGAATCGGTCACAATGACCACGTGATACAGACACTGGATAGTAATAGTGGCAGTGATACCAGCACTACGAAAGTGTTGGCAAACGCGGGTAATAATGTTCAAAATACTACTGACGATGAACAGGGTGAATTGTTTTTGCTGTATCGGCTGGTACGTCAGCGAAATATTTATCATTGCCACAATGCAAAAACTGCGGTAACGAATCGGAAGAAGGGTGTTATGATCCCACAAGAATTTCCTGGTGAGTGCCATTTTCGATAGATTGCAATTGTTCTGAAAGGGGATTTGGTCTAATCTTGTTGTTTTTGTTTTGAACGTTTATACCAACAAAAAGATAATTTGTATCCTCTAGGATTAGTTCCATCTATATGAATTATTTTTTACACTGAATTCATATTTTAATTGAGGAAAATTTCGCTTATCCCTCTGGGAATGTTAATGGTGTATATACAGTTAGACAACAAATGTATTGTAATGACCAACATTGTAAAATATGCATATTAATTGTTCGTTTATGGCAACAAATTATGTAAAAATAAAGAATATTAAATATTTCCTAATGATGTCCATAAACCCGGTTTCTCATACTCGTTTGCTTGGTAAAGAATATACTACCCAAAAATTCGGTATTCCAGCTTTTCCATAAGGGGCTTAATTTAATATTTGATGGGTTTTATTCGATTTGTCGAACTTTTTCGGATTTATGAAGATAATATATTTTCATTTAGTAAGAATGCAGTCATTCCAATACTATTGATAAATAAAATAGAGCTATGTTCTATGTTGTTTCAAAATATTGCACTGAGGGTCTATTTTTTTCCTATACTTTCCACAGGTATTTTGATGTTTTCAAAGCCAAAATCGGACTGTTTTGCATTGCATATTAACTACAAAAATTTGCGAAATTAATTAGTGTTATAGTACTGCTTTTATTGTCACCTCAAAGTAGTAGGTAATTCTTATTTTAGTCCGTATTTGTTATAAATTGCAAATAAACTTTGTATACTTTAACGGATTATTACTTTGAGGACCAATAGCAAGAGATTTGCATAAAAAAACGTATAATTTTTACATAATTTGTTGCCATAAACGAACAATATAAAATTTTTTACAATATTGGTCTAGCAATACATTTGTTGTCTAACTGTATATGTGCTGATGCGTGAAAAAATAGAACAACGACCTTTTGGTGCAACTCTATTCACAATTACATACATTTTTGGTATTTATGGTTTATTGGAAGTACTTTTAGAGTCTCATCTTTCGGATCATAAATTTCGGATTATTGGTGCAGATTTATTCATGAAAGTGCTGTTAGGAAGGATAACTTAGTCCATATTTACATTAGGCAATTTTCCTTACGGCAATTGTCAGTTTGTCGGTAAGAGCGGGTGTTGAGAAGCAAAGGGTTACCATATACCTCATCTCTCTCTCCCTCAAACTGACAGTTGCCGCAAGGAAAATTGGCTAATATAAATATGGTCTATTCTTTTACCTATTAAAATATTTGATTCTTACAGTACGTTTATATATAAGCGGATTTAACAAACCCACTGGGTTTCAA
Organism: Musca autumnalis; assembly: GCF_047663935.1. Lineage (NCBI taxonomy): Eukaryota > Metazoa > Arthropoda > Insecta > Diptera > Muscidae > Musca > Musca autumnalis. Next base: position 404,680 of record NW_027411755.1, on the reverse strand, counting down.
ATGTCAATTCCTTTACGTATACGTCAAGTAAATCCGAATTAAGAAGGTTAACCCTGCAAAAGGCTTTAATATAAACATGCCCTTAGTCCCAATTTACATTAGGTGAGTTTACTTGCGGCAATTGCCAGTTTGTGGGTGAGAGAGGGCGTTGAGAGGCAAAGGGTTACCATATACCTCACCTCTCTCTCCATCAAACTGACAATTGCCGCAAGTAAACTCGCCTAATGTAAATTGGGACATAATTGAATTCATTTGAGTTTAAACACAATTCCTTATGACATGTCTAAATTGAAATCACAAAAATTTTCAGGAACTAAACTAAACCATTTATATAAATGCAGATGGAAGAAGGTGGTGTTTCATTCTTAATCCCATACATATTTCTTGTCCATTAGTTCAAAATCGCGTAAAAAAATGAAACAAAAACGAAACTAAGGTCATGTTTATATTATAGCTTTTTGAAGGGTTAACCTTCTTAATGAGGATTTATTTGAAGTATACGCAAAGGAATTGACATTTGAACCCAGTGGGTTTGTTAAATCCGGTTATATATAAACGTACTATAATAACATAAATTCTCAAAGCCTCAATTTTGGAAATAAAAACAAACAAAAATACCAAACTTTTCAGAATTATTGGAATATATTAATGAAAAGTGTGTAGAAACATCTAAAACATTCATCAATTAATATCCATACCCAATTTGATATGGAGACCTTTTAATTGTAATAGAATATTTACGTATCTTTTTCAATTCTAGGTTATTTCTCCATGCTGAATGATAAAGGAGCACCAACGGCAACTTTATATACTTCTCTAGTGCAATTGGTTAGAGAACGTGTTTGCAAATTTGTATCAGTTGAGAATATGGCTGCATTTATCGAATCTCAACCCAATGGGAACAATGCTAACTCCCCCACAGAAGGATGTTTGCATATTTATTCATCGAATACAAACAACTCTCACAATAGGCCACACTATGTGAAGACAACAGCAAGAGGAGGGCAAGTTTTCAAATTACTAGCTGTCTACGAAGATGGCAAGCAAGATCACAGTTCACTTACACCAACAATAACGTCAATAACGTGCGGTGGTTTGGGTGCTTCAAAACAGAGTTCTTATCATGGGCGGGAGAAAGAACGCACCCGTTATGCTCAACTGTTGAATGAACAGAGGCAAACGCTTTACGTATCCCTGGCTACTAAAGGAAAATTCTACGAAATAGAACCTGGCATACCGCAAATTTTGCAAAAACGATTGGATATATCGGGCGATAACGGCCAACGAAAACTGAATACCGATTGCGTACATCGAATGACTGCGCTGGTAACGCCCAACAAAGAGCTACCCGTGACTTTAAAGTACATTTCAGGTCCTAATGGATGTGCTAGTGCTATACCTGAGAATATTTGCGTAACGCGAATCAGTACCGAGAACATAATAATTGCTTGCCCCATTGAAGATGTCGAAATGCAGAGTCCTCTACATCTGCGCAAACTCCATTTAACCAAAGAAATGAATTTGGTGAAAAACACCCTAGGCTTTGAAAATGAGCAGCGTATGTTTGCAAATCCCAACGTTCAGAATATTTTGAAATTCTGTCAATTTAACTGTGATCAATTTTTGAAAATGGTAGAAGTGGAAATTTTACAGCGGTCTGAAAGATCGGCGTCCAAATCTCGTGTAGAAGGCTTAAAAATTTTAAAGCCTCTGCACTTTCCAAAACTGCTGAGAAGAGAAAAAACTACAATTCCGGCTCACGAAAAGGAAGACTCTATAATATTCCTGAGTAAATCTGATTTGGCCAACATGGAGAGTAAGGAACAGACGTTTGATGATCAGTCGAATCGAATAACTGAGAAAATGAAAGTTTTTCAGACGACTAAGAAAAAATGGTTCCGAAAACAAGACAAAAATTCCGAAAAGTTATTAACATCGAGCGATATCGATGCCCAAGCAAAGAAAATGAGCATGGAGAGATATTCAGACATGTCGAAACTTCTTCAAGAAAGGTTTGGGCACAAATCCAATGAGCAGGAATGTATTTCTGAGCCTAGTGGATGCCAATCGGACGTTGGCTGTTCTGACACCGAAACGACTACTTTGACCACCATCGATGAACGATTTAAAAAGTTCAACAGCTCAAATTCGAACGAACCCAATGTTCTACAAAAGTCGTTGTCTCTGCAAGACATTGAACTAATTGGTAGAAAATACCGTAAACCTGACATTTTGGCATCACATAATACCACAGACACCATTTCGGAATCTGGCACTGATATAGACGATATGGAAAATCGTGAACCTCTACAGAGTTCCTTTATAACTGAAAAGCTCTACCATGAGTTCCATGTAAAGACGAAGCAATATAGCAAATCATCATCAAGTCTACATCAATTGTTGAATTTCTCGTTGCCTCAGAAGTTACAAATAGGCGAAAATAAAAAGTCCTTGGCTCAACTAAAAGCCCAATCAGGCAGCAGAAGTGGTGAAAAACAATTAGATTTTAGTATTGGTGAACCTGTCACTGGCCGCAGAGCTGCAGGTGGTCTGTCGTTGTTGATAAATAACTCCAACACCCCACATAACACGCCATTGACCCCCATCCATCTCATTGAAGATGATTTGCCCTATTCAAGTGTTAGGGATTCCCTTATCCTATCCAGTGATGAAGGCAGTCCCCCAGATGTACCTACGGGTAATATGTGTCAAGCTTTACATTTAATAGACTACGCGAAAGAAAATATTTATGCTGAAATTTGTCATGAAGCAAGTGCTATAGGTGGCATTCCTTCTTCTCAGACTCGCGATACGTTTTCCGGTATAACACATTCCACACAGATCTCAGACGATTTTGGTGACTATGCCTCTTTAACGTATCCCCAACCGTCTGCAGCCAACGTCTTGGGTAATGCTATCAGCCGTGTGCAGATTACTTGTTCTGAGAGTCCAATCAGTTACCATACCGTTTACTTAGGAGATGAACGCTTAGGAGATCTTCGACAAACAAATAAAGATAGCGACAAACCAAAATCACATAATTTACACAACTGTTCGCTCGTGACTTCAGTTGATGTACCAAATAGCGTTGACAATGCTTTAACGTCAAGGGTTCCCAACACCTTCAATGAAAGCCAGCCCGATTCAGGTCTTATTGACAATATATACAATACGCTCAAATGATGACTAATGTGATTTAGTTGGAAATTGGGGACATCAGTTTTGAGTGTTTTAAGTGGAAATTTGTTCTGATAGAAACTTCAGTTTATTCAAATGTGAACAAAAGAAAATATATTATTTTATTAGTGGAAATAAGTTTGACAAATCGTCGACATATTAAGAATTATTCAAGATTTAGTACGAAATCGGAAAATAGCTTGTACATATGTATATTGAAACAAAATTATAAAACAAAATCTTTCAAACTGATTTTATAAAACGATTTTGTGTGCCTAGATTTCCGAACAAAAAACACTTTTTTACTGAATGTCTCCAATTTTGAAAAACAGGCTCATACTAAGAAGTATGTAATATATAATTTTATTTAATAGATATATTCATATATGTATGTATGCGATTATAACAAAAAAGACAAATTGTGAAATTTTAAAACTGTGAAGAAACAAAAGTATTTTTGTATTTTATACATATATTGCAATAAATAAGGAAGAATTTAATAGATTTACGATAAACAAACGTGAATGATATTTGTTCGGTTTTGTTTTTTACTGAGAACTAGGAAAATCAATAACAAACTATACAAATGTATCTCTCTGACACACACCGTGGTTTTCTTTGTAAAAATATATATTTATTATAGAAATAGCTTGAGGTTTTTAATTATACTAAAATAATCTATGAATTTATAATTTTGTAAATTGTGTCGTTCAATGCAGACGAAATAAGTAGAAATGACAACTCAATGCTAAAATAATGTTGAAAACCCTAATATGTATATGTAGACTATCTTAAGCAAACACATCCATACATAAATATACATACATGCGGATATGTGTGAAAATTAAATAAAATTGTATTATAATGTAAAATGTTATTCTTACTCTCATACTCACACATGTAATCTATAGGCAAAAACCAGTTAACAGTGCTAAGCAAGTTGAGCTAGTTTAAAAATTTAATAGTACACCAAGAGTCATTTTAATGTTTTCAAGAGAAATGTTACATACATAATAGTGGTATTATTAGCTTTTAGTTTTTTTTCTTCTAACCGGGAAAAAATAAGGATTTCATCTTCTCTTTTTTTTTCACGATCATCACAAATCACTCCTCTCAACTGTATTTAGCAATGATAATAACTCCAAAAGTATTCTACGCAAGAAAATCATCTTGTTTAATTTAATTTCAAAATATCTTAGGAATAATTTGTATATACAATTAAGCATATACGTACATATTGATGTATAAATATTTTAAAAGATTTTCATATGTACAATATAAGATAATAATAGTTTGTAGATTGTATATTTTTGTTAGTATTTAATAATTCAATCTCTGTCACAGAATTCTCATGTATTTTATGAAAAACAAAAACTGTGTAAAAATCATATTTTGTGTTTTATTTTTTAATAGAAAATTTTGTTTAGTTTTCAAACTATACTTTGTCATGTTGTTTTATTTTGTTTGTCTTCTACACTTGAATTGATTTGCATTTACAGCCAATAGCATTGTATATAGTCATCTGCTGGAACTCGTTTCATGATGGTTTCCACACTCTATAATTACAAAGAACAAAACGTTTATTTATATAAATATAAAATAAGGACTAGCATCAACTGTAGTAACAACAAAATGTCAGAAGCACAAATTTTCAATGAAAATACAAATTGCCCGAATTTATTTGAAGGTAACGTAATTGTTGGAATAGTGTAACCATGACAAAAGACATAACTACTATATTCTTATTTACAGAATGTACATCACGGGATCATGGACTGCAAAGTAGTAATCTGTAATAACCACAATGTCTACACAAACATGTATAGGATACATACAATCTATTCAACTCATATCACAATGACAATTTATGTCCTAAAGTTTCACACACATGAAAGGTAAATATTTCTAAAATTAACACAAATTTTATATAAAATATAAAGGCAGCTATTATAGTATAAGAATAACAAATTGTTTCATTTAGAAATAAGTAATCATATGTCGAAGAGTAATTCGAAACAAAACATACAAACATGCGCAAGTCAAAATTAACTTCCTGCGAACAGGCATATGTAGTACATAGTATGTACATACAGTTAGACAGCAAATGTATTGCAAAGACCAAAATTTTAAAAAATTTCATAATAATTGTTCTTTTATAGCAACAAAATATGTAAATACTATACGGGTTTTGTGCAAATTTCTTGCTATAACAATATTCCGTCAAAATATACAAAATTTATTAGCAATTTATAACAAATACCGACTAAAAGAAGAATTACCTACCACATTTAGGTGACAATAAATGTATTGCAAAGGAAAAAATCGTATTTTAAAACTGATCATTTTTGCAAATTTTTGTAATCATTATGCATTTTTATGACGTTTGCGGCTAATAATGGTCCAACAGTATTGAATGTGATAGATAAAATCTAGACTTGTGTCGTTCTTGAATGAACCGGTTCAAAAGAACGACTCCGTGAAAGGAACGAACGGATCCGTATCCAGCACATTATTTTATATCGTTCATTTAGATCCCTGATGGCCAAGACATTGCTGCTTACAAAATTAGCAGTAGAACCATCACCTTTTTTATTACAAGGATTTAATATTTAATTTATTTGGCCTTTCATTTACAAACGTTATAATTAGATAGAGTTGATATGATATTATGTAAAACTTGTGATTTTAATTAGTTTTACAAACAAACTCACGCAATCAACTCACAAATTTGCACACGCAAAACAATCAATGATTCAGTTAGCTACTATCGTTCAGTAAATCAATGGCTCATATGGTTCATCTCGTTCTTTAAGCTCCTCTGTTTTGCTTCTTTCGTTCATATTCAAAACAGTAACCACCACCATTTTTTGCACACAGACAAACTCACACAAGCTGCGTCAGCGCTAGCATCACAAATTTGCACACACACAAAGTGGCTCATATCGTTTCGTACGAACGAAAAAGAGCCAACGAACGAAGTGAAAGACCCGGATTGCCCAACACTAATAAAAACGCCGTCATGGAGGGTCTTCAGACAAATAAAAAGTGCATGGGACCATATTAACAATAAACAGTGGCGAATCTGCTAAAGACAGGTATGCAAAGAATTAATGTTTAACTCAATATGTATTGTCGGAAAATGGACCAATGTATAACAGTCTGATTTCCGCTTTGAAACCGTCAAAATACCTCTAGAAAGTATAGGGGAAAAATAGACCCTCAGTGCAGTAGTTTGAAACAACCTACCTACCTGGAATAACTTTATTTTTACGAAATGGATAGATATTATTCTCTACCATCATAATAAACCCATCAAATATGGAAATTAAACCTCTACTGGAAAAGCTGGAATACCAATTTTTTGGGTACTATATTTTTTACAAAGGAAAATACCTAGTATGCGAAATCGGTTCTCGGGCAATTCTGGCATTCACCTTTGCATCGCACGTGTATCGAACACACCTAAAGCTGTTCTGCAAAACACTTCACACCTGGTTGGGGTGTATTCCTCACACTGTAATATTGATGGCGAGGGCTGAGTGAATCCATATTTTTTTTGAAATTTTCTACAAAAAAACTGTATAGGACTAAAATTTAACATGTTGCTCTTTAACATGTTTCTTTGTTTATGTCTGTTTCGTAAACAATCAAACGAACAAAGCGTACATACCCACACATGCATGTGTATTCGTTGATGCGCCAACGCAGACCGATATTTTTTCATTGTTAATGATAAAGTTTGAAAGCTCTAATAAAGCTTTGCAAAATTCTTTCGTGAAATATGAAAGCTCTTTTCACGTGAAATACAGGAACGCAATTGCTTTCACAGGTGAAGTGCATGTGTAATGTGAAATGGATGAACGGTGAATTCCAGAAAATGCCCTAGATTGGGACGACATCCCCACTGACGTGATTAGGAATTATTTAATAGTCATTCTGAAAGTTACGAAAAGGGATCCAGAAAGCTCAAACAAATTCGACTACCGCCATTCCAAAGACCTGATCATGACATATTAATCTTATTTGTGTAAATTGCTCTGTAATATAACAACACTAAACTGATAAATACCTCGGGTCATAATCCTGATATTAACCCGTATAAAATTTGTTGGGTCCATTTTAGGAAAGGTCGAGCTTTACTAACAATTGGGGACCCAGTACCCTTAGAGTGTAACATGCCGAGCCTTAATTTTTGGTTAACTGAACTCATTAAAGCTACAATGAATGTCCAAAGTGAATAGACAACTCATTAAGGAATACACCTTTGGCAATTCTCAAAGAAACCATAGACTTGGCAATTTTTGCAATACATTTATTGTTACCCTCAAGAAGTAGGTAATTCCTATTTTTAACCGTATTATTTATAAATCGCAAATAAACTTTGTATATTTTGACGGAATATTGTTTTAAGGACCAATAGCAAGAGATTTGCACAAAAACCGTATAGTTTTTACATAATTTGTTGCCATAAACGAACAATTAATATGAAATTTTCTACAATTTTGGTTTTTGCAATACATTTGATGTCTAACTGTATATATTTCAATACTTATAAATGTTGATTATCTCCAGTCCATCACTTTATTTGTTCGCCAAAAATGTACTTAGCAAGCTATATGTTCTTGCTTTCAATTTAGTTGATCTTTCTAAATCGGTCAAAAATAGTGAGATTACAGCTAGTTGAAAAATAATAGGTCTGTTCGATAACCCAAACATTTGTGAAATTTTTGGGTACAAGAGAACTGATAAGTACTTGACTTGTGTCCCGTTTGTTGTTTCTAGTTTTAATTAAGTCCAACTACAATAAATAATTGTAAAAATTCAACAACTGAATATACTCACAAACTAACTATGATATTAGATTGTAAACAAGTATGCAAAACAACAACAATAAATATTGTAAATAATCCAAAAAGTTTAGCAAGGAATATTAAAGCCGCTGTGTAAACTTGAATTTAATTTAGCGAGAAGCAATTATGAATAAATTTTCTACATTGGGTGCAAGCCATGCAATAGCATTAAAATCGTCATTTATGCATATTAGGGAGATAAAAAGCGCCCAACCAGTATCCAATATGCCCCTAAAAACCTCTTTTCATAATAAATGTGATAGTAGCCCAGTCTAGTAGTGCATAAATTAAACACTAATTATTAATGTAAATACTCATCAGGAGAGCGATCATATTTTAAATATACATACATATATAAATAGCAGATAATAATATTATTACTAATATTATTGAACAATTTACATTTCAATAAAAACAAAGACAACAAGAAAGCAAACATAAATTCTGTAGTAGCAAAGCAATGTTAAAGAAAAACAAATCAATGATATTATTTATTATTAAAAATTAGTATTAAACGTACATACATATACCTATGTGCTAAGTAGTTATAAACGTATTTAAGCAGGCGATCACAACTTGAAATCAATATTCACGTACATACGTACACGGGATCATATGTTTGTTTTTGAAAAAGTAGTAGTTTTCGGATTTGCTAGTAGAAAAATTAAAAAAAAGGGTTTTGTAATACAGTCGGACCTCGATTATCCGTGATGGTCGGGACCGGAGGCATTACGGATAATCGATTTTCACGGATAATGGAGTCAACACGTTTTATGCGGCTTTTGAACACATTACTTAGTAAAAATGGAATAATATCGTACACATTTGCACAATAATATTAAACTGTGCTATTTTTATTATATTGGTTTAAGGAAAGAAATGAAATAAAATTAAGAATTCAAGAATTTACATCTACATAAAAATCTTTCGGGGGCATAAAGAAATTTATGCTTGTCTTCCTTACTTGTTTTTGTGACCGCATAAATACACACAACACATTGTGTGAAACAGGAGAATTTCTTAATCAAATTAATTGAAAGGTGTGCTTTTACTCCCCGACAATAGAGTTTATAATGGATAATAGAGGCAATCGAAACAACGACAACATTTATTTTCTATCCCGGATAATCGAGGTTCGACTTATATATTTTAATTCTTTAAGATTTTTGTTTGACTCGAGGTCATGTAATAAAATAAAACTATCATTGGTTTATTGCATGGGCTCGAGTCAAACACAAATCTCGAAGAATTACAAGATCAAAAACAAATATTTTACGGTTGGGTCACTTTTTGCCAAAAACTGCCCAATAGAAAAAGGGCCGCAAATCTTTTTAAAAGCTACTTCGTTCGAAATATTCGTATTTCTGTTTCACAAAAACATGGGACAGAATTACCTCGCGAGTTCATCAAATTCATTACTTTTGTCCCATATTAAACTGGTAATGGGTAATTCAATTAATAAAATATGAGCACATACAAATATTAGTAGATTACTATTAAGAAATATTTAAACTAAGAAAACCAAGACAAAGAAAACCTCCCGCCAGTATACATTATATTATAATTCAAATGGTGTGATAACTAATTAATATCTGATCTGTATAATAATGTACTTCATTTTTATTTTAACCTCCTGATTTTTTCTCTATGTTGTAAAGAAACAGGTTACTCTTTTATACTTTTTACATTTTGATAGAAAAACAATGCGGTAGAACAAAACGTATTCCGCAATGATAATATGCACATCAGATTCACATGTACTTATGTGTTGAAATCTAAAATCTCAAACAAATGTTAATTAAATTAATCGAATATATAATACAGTTTTTTATCAGGGAAATATAACGGCGGATAATTAATACAGTAATGTAAAAATCTTTATATTATGGCTACAGAGGAAGTTTTAATTTAACATAAACACACATTTGGTTTCTATGAACAAAGCACAACATCAAAATCAATTCAAAAGCTCAGCTTTAATTTAATTTCTTAGATTACCGAAATAGACAAACAAGTATAAATAATGTCTCAGACAAAGCCGCCCAAAGGCCTTCTCAAAAAATAAAAAGAATTAATAAATAAATAAAAAAAAACAAATTATTATATAAATCAGAAAATTAACACGTATATAGCTTATGAATATTTAACCTTATACATGAAATAATTCATGTCGACAATTTAAAAAAAAGAAAGCAAATAATTTATTATCAGATAAAAACAAAGAAACATTCAATACAAAATACCTTCATACCTATGTATATGTAAACAACAAAAATATTGAAAAACAGAATCGGTGTCTATGTTATTAAAATAGAAAATGTTAACAGAAAACTTTTTAAAAATATTTTAATGCTGGGTAATACCATTTTGCTGTTTTTCAGTTTCCTTAGTAGTTGGACAGACAGAAATCGATAAAAAACACTTTATTTAATAACTGATATTATAAATTCTTCATACACCAAACATATCGTGCCATATACATATATTATGGTATCGAATACATTATTTGGAACAGAGCATATTTCACAAAATAATCTCACTCACAATAATCAATTACAAACAAAGCTAACTTTTTGCTCTCAGTGTTGCATGCATACTTGAAACTACACAATATAACAATAGAGTTGCTTAATTACATCATAAAACACCCTAACAAATTAGCAGTAAAAAATGATAAAGGGAACCTCATGCAACTACCAACAACGGTCAACCAACCTGCGGTGGTTATAATCGGTCAAATGTATAAAAGCCTGTACGTATTTTAAGACAAAATTTTTTGCAATAGAAATTAACCATAGAATATTTGCAAGGCATCCTGCAGATGATTTACAAAACTGAATTTTTATTTATTATTTTTAACTTCATTACCAAACATTATGGGCTATATTTTTACAAAAAAACTTCAAATTTTAAAATGATCCTAATTATTATTCTCTTTTGTTATATTTTTTCGAAAATATCGAAGAACGTACATACATATTTTGGCGACGCAGAATTTTTTGGTATTTGCAAAAGTTATAAAAAAAGTGACATGCATATATTCCTAAAATAGAAATATTAACATATTTTGTGTTCTGTTTACATACAAATACTTGAATTGTTGAATTGTATTTGTCGCAGTTTTAGTTTCAACTTAGAATAATTATCAAAAATAAAAATTTGTGCAAGTGCTGTTCGATAACCAGTAAAAGAGAACTGAGAAGTACTTGCAAAATGTCTATGTGTATGTATAATATCATGGTATGCAAAATGGTTAATATTTTTTATAATTTACTGAAATTAATATACTATTTAATCGTTTTAAATAATAAAGAAATACTAACAGACACTATAAATTGTTTTTAATAGCAGTGCACAATCTAGCTGTCAGTTCAAAGTCTAATTTAAAGCCGAATATTTTCTAAGCATTTTGTAATTTAATTTCATTCATGTACTTTTAGAAAATTGTCATTAAAACTACATATGTATAAAGTTATTTGGTGAAGACATTACTGAAAAATCCTGGTAAGACTGAATTCCAATTAAATTTAAAGTTTAATGCTGCGTTAGACAAATATGAATTAAAAAAATTCCATACTCCTAATTTGAACTACAAAAAGCACAAGTGCTCATTTTATTTGTTTCTATCAAAGAAATCTTTCCTAAAGGGTTTCCTCTTATTTGCATATCAAGAAAAATGTAAACAAAAGTATAACAATTACATTAATTAAATAACCACATATGAGAAAAAACTATTTCGTTTGAACACTAACACCGTTTTACTTTAAAATAATTACGGGAAAAAATACATGAAGACATACTGATTTGTGTGCAATATGCAATATCTTTTGAATACACATGTATAATTAATACACACTTGATTTTTCTTCTCTTTATAAATGTATGTGTGTGCGTAGTATTATAGTTTAAACAATTACAATAAATAATCATAAATCCAAAGATATTATATAAGAAATTAGACTATATATTATTTAAGCCACCAGACTATTTTAATTTCTAAGAATTTGCCAGCATCGTCATTCCTAAAATGCATTTCTCCAAGAGAGTGATTGATTGGAAATGAAGAAGTTGACAGATTGGTTTTGTATAACTCTTTAACAAAATTGTAATGTATTATGCAAGAAGTCACGAAAAAATATATAAATTATTTTATTATTTACTTAAAAATAAAACGAATAAATTTCTCTTCGTGCAATTAAACGACAATTAATATTGTTTTATTTGAACTGAGGTCATGGATGAATTTTTTGTAAGTATGTAAAATTAAACTAGAGAAAACAACAGCCAAGCCAACCACCGTTCGTGTCTTCACTTTGAAATTTTACACTTAACAGCATACTTTTAGGATCTCGCTCTAAATTCGAAGCCTTAAGAAACTTCCATAAGCCAAATTTTTATAAACGTGCCTAAAAGTATGCTGTAAATCGCACACATCTCACACGTAAACACAGGGTGAATCACATAATTAGGAAAAAATAAAATTTGCATCCACTTTCTGGCAATTCTGCAATTCTGTTCGCCTGGTATGGCAAAAGTGTCGCACTTTTGAAATTTACGGCTCTATAAAGGGAAAATCAGAAAAACCCGATTTCCAGGGATTTGCGGTCACTCTCTGCGTAGAACTTGGTTGACATCGATAGGTTTATGGATTTTCTTAATCTTTTTGTATTTAATTCAATCCAATTGAAACAAAAGGACCTTTTTTAACGAAAAAATGTTATTGAAGGAGGACACATACAAATTTGATTTGTTTTGAAATAAACAAAGCTGAAATGCCCCCATGTTTTTATTAGATAGTATGTTACCGTGATGGCTGCATCTGAATCACAGATCATGGGTTTGATTCCTGACAAACAGAATAATTGGGTTTGTATAATATCACCCTATATCGAAAATGCCTTGCCGCGTGTTGTGCAAGATCGAAATTCTACGCCTTGAACTGGAAAATTTGGAACGAGTACGTCTTATATCCGAATAGAGGTGCTATTGAAATTAACTTATTAACGTGTACAGTCACATTTTCCCCGATTTGTGGCATGTTGGGTGTTGAAAGAACAAAATATCTCCCTGTAAATACTTATCAGCATAAATAAGTCCCAATATAAATGTTTAACGCATATTGACCAGACGTAGTTTTGCGTTTCGGACAAAAGGTTTTACATTTACTGAATAATAAATAAATAGGCTGACTTCCGTATCGTCAATTACTTTGTGTTGTTCACATTTCGTCAAAATATTTCAGTTGCACACTCATACATTGTTAATCGACAATGCAACTAAATGCATCAGAAATAAAAATTATACATGTTAGCTTTTTACCTGCGTTAAAAATGCGTATTTTTGACTTTTTAAAACACGTAGCCTCGCAGTTGTTAAGTACAACGGCGTTAAGAAACAAAATATTTCGCAGATTTTGTAATGCAATTGACGATACGGAAGTCAGCCATACTTTTATAAAGAAAAGACAAGAATGTTGCAATTTATTTTTATAAAAAAATAAAACAATACAAAAATATAAAGAATATATGTGTAATTCTGGTATTTAATTGGGTATATCTGGTATTTAATTGCTTTAAGTTTAACATGAAGCAGTTCACTGTTTAGGATATGGTTTCAATAAGGCCATCCATCCATCATTCAACCCTCTAGGTCTCCTGGTTAACTTCTGGTGAAAAGAGTTACATATCTTAGTTATAAGTTAAATCTGCAAAGAAATAAAAAAAACTTTTACATAAATACATTTATTTATTTTTATTACATATAGGTATGTTTCATATTTAATGTAAAGAGACTATATAAAAAAGTTACATCAGTCTTATGGTTTATGAAAATAAACATTCTCAGCTTTGCCTATGCACTATAGGTAATTTGCCCTGTTTTTGAGGCAAAAAGTCGGTTTTGCAACTTTTAATAATAATTTTTTAGTTATTAGTATGAATGATATTTTTCAAAATAGCGCTATTATCGCGGTTTAAATTGCAGTCAAGGTGAGAATTTCGAAGAAAAATTAAAAAAAAAATAAATAAATGTTTGCTTTGTTTTTGTTGAAGATTCAATCATATGATTGCTTAAGTTTGGAGTATTCCCCCATTGCACAGTGGATCCACCCATTGGCCAAAAATAAAAAAATGAATGTCAAAATTTGGGTACAACATCTGGCAACACTGACAGCTATGACATGGACCTTTTTAAAAATATATTAGCTTTTGTTTCATTCGAACGCGATCTTCTTAAGAATAGCTTCAAAAGTCGGACCATTTGACTAATATTTTTTGTTGTGAGTATAACCTATATTTTAAATGCAACTAAATATATTCAAACTATAGCGAAACTAATACGAATAGCCAAATATTATTGTGGATTTTGAAGGAGGAGGTAATAGCTTAGTTTTCATTAAAAAGTAGTGTTTTAGCGTGTTGTGGAATTCTAGTTAGCTGCACATTTTCTTAGTGTATTTTGTAATGCCAATTCGATCATATACTCAAATTTGACCTAAGGTTTTAGTCATGATGCCCACCAGTGCCCACCTCGGGAATAATTTTCCAAAGTAGGTCATGAGTTTAAGATTATTCAGTATTAAAATCAGCTGCCATCTAGTGCCAGACTATAAATGGTGGGTCGCTTACTAAAGCTGCTCAAGATAAGGGTTTCTATGGATATATTAGCGTATAACTCTGTTATCTGACCACGTACATTAACATAATTGGCATCAGTGGCAAGATGAAGAAATCTTCTTCCACATGTGTCATAAACTGGCGGTACGTGCCTTCCAGGAAGAACGCTATAAGGTCTACATTAAAAACTTTACCATTTTTCAGACAAAAATTTTGATTTTTTTAATCCGCTAAATTTGTTGGATTTTATGTTGTTTTAGAGATTGTTTTGTTTCCCCAAGCCTATTTTTGCATCATAAGATAATCGGGGCCTTTGTTAATGCCATTTTGTATTAACAGCATAAAACAATTCTTACCGCATACCCCCTCCAGTGGGGAAAGGGGGGAGGATGTTACGCTCGTGGTTTCTTAAAACACTATTCGTAGCTGCACAAAGCTGTAATTAGCGCATTAGCTTGATATTTACACGGGAAATATTTTTGGCCACTTTCTCCATACAAGTGGATCCACTGTGCATTGGCTTAACCTCATCACTACCTTTGGGAGTAATGTTTACAAACCGCACTGACAGCCTGCAAAATTTAAATTGGAAAGCCGAACAGTGAGCATCATTCTCATTAACATGAAAATACTCGAAACTTAAAGAGTTCAGGGGCCTAATTACGTGATTCGATTCGATCGAGTATTTGCTCGTGAAAAAGATTTCGACACGATAAAAAAGCGGCATGACGAGATTCGATCGAAATCATTGATCGAATGTTTCGAGAGTAACCGGTAGTCGAACTATGAAAACCTATGTATACTATAGGGAATATTATGAAGGTAGATGTAAAAAAGGTGTTTTTTTTTGAAAGCAAGAACCAAAAAAACAAAATTATGAATGAAAAATGTAAATATTTGTGGAATTTTTTGAACAATACATTGAACAATAATTTCGGTATGAAGTTGTGCTAAGAAAATAAGAAAATTATTAATTCTTGCAAAATCTTTTTGACATTGTTGTAACGGATTGCTAATACATCTACCTTAATAATCCTCTCTCAAAATAAATGAGAGTTTGGTGGGTGTTTTGCATTAGCCTCTCTGAGAGAATATTTCCTTTGGTAAACAACGGGGGATGAAATGTTTAAAATGTACTTCACTTATAAAATAAAGGCTATTAATATTAAATATTTTTTTCTGTTTTGCAGAAATGCTTATTTTTCAACTTATTTTTTAACGACTGCAAAACTAGTTTTTGTTTAATGATTGCTTGCATTTTGATTCTAAATTTATCACAATTTCTAAAAACGACTGCAAAGGACTTTTCCCAATTTCTCTTGTTATATTGTCTAAAAAATGCTGCCAATTATTTACTAACATCGTTTTTCTTCTATAAAACGACAACAAACAACAATTTTTACATTTTAAACAAAAAGACAATAAGAAATCTTTCATTTTATTTGTTTACGATAGGCAATTTGGCCTCGATAAATTACTCGCAAATTTATGCTCAATTACTCGATAATTTTACTCGATAACGAATGTTGTCATCCCAACTTTGAGTACTCAGGTCGAAACAACTCGATATCGAATCACATAACTAGGCCCCAGGTTTTCACTAGATATATCATCATTTCAAAAACTGAAAAGCCAATTGATAATTCCCTTCGCCGGGATGAAATCATGATATTGGTAGCGATCAGTAAATTTTGCAGACTGTCAGGGCGTTTTGTAAATATTACTCTCAAAGGTAATGATGAAGTTAAGCCAATGGGGGAATACTCCAGACTTAAGCAATCAAAAAAATAAATAAAATAAATAAATAAATTATAAGGCATATTTCAATGTGTTTAAAACCGCGGAAAAGTAAACCAAATACAAATATATGTAAAATGGAATAGATTGGCAATTGCGTGTGGAATTTTTTTAATACATAATTAACTTAAACATTTTGTGTAGTGACCAAAAAACACAAAAAGTCAGAAATAAATATTTTATTTTTGTTAAACTCAATTCATATAGATTTTTACTTAATTGGCCGTGATTTTGCAACCTAGAACGCATTACTGAAAGTCCTCTGCATTGGTATTAGTAGGTTTGTTCGTTATATATAAATTTATCTGTAGAAATCTTTGTTTTATCTCACTTTTACACATAAATAATTTAAAAATTTAAAAATCCTTTAATTCCGCCTTTATTAATTTTGCCTCAAAAACAGGGCAAATTACCTATAGTGAGTGCTATGATTGAGATCTTTGTTATAACAGGTTTAATCGGCATATTTAATTCGAAACGTTTATGTCAATACAGTCGAAATTCCCTACAACAAGTTAAACGATAAAAGTCGCAGCTTTTGTACAAATACATATATATATATATTTTGGAGTGCCGGTTACCGTTGGTATGTAGGGGTGGGATAAAGTTGGATATTTGCAAATTCGTATTGGAAGGGTATGACAAATACCAAAAGGTACTAAGTGTTGTAAGTGTAATTGTTCTTGAAATTTGGAAAGTTGGTTTAGTTTGGTGTAGGGGTGAAATAAGGCAGAGTTTTCGGTAATTCGAACATAAGGGGTACGAAAAATACTATAGGTTACTAAATACCATGTTAGTTCTGAAATTTGAAATATTAAAGTGTTGATGTGTATACGACCGTATTTTTGGAAATTCGAACTAGAAATGAAAAATATAGATTTTTATTTTATGAACGTAATTCACGGTACCGATTATTCAAAAATGCATTTGCTTGTACAGTCATTTTTACAACAAAACATTGGTGGCGTTTTATTGGCATAGCTGTTGCAATTTTTTTTGTCAAAATAGTCTGGCTGGGATTACCATTGCTGTTGTTTTAATATTTTAAAACAACCAATTTATTATTGGAGAAAATTTGGCATTGTTCGCCAAGGGGTAAGGCAGTTAGTTTCCACTAATAAATTCGCTTTCTTAAAATATTACAACAACAACAATGGGATTAAGCCAGACTATTTGAAACAAAAAATAAATAATAATTAATAGAATTAATTTTCAGTGTTTTATTGATAAATGCACTTAAAACTACACCATTTTCACATGTTATTCGAAGGATTTCAGTTGTAATTTGATTATTTCATTTGACATTCGAAACATTTCACTTGTAATTTCAGAATTCCAAAGCTAGATTTTGTACCATATCTTTTACAACATGTGTTTCAAACACTGCACTATAGGTAATTTGCCTTGTTTTTGAGACAAAAATTAATAAAAGCGGAATTAAACGATTTTTTTACTTTTTAAATTATTTATGTGTAAAAGTGAGATAAAACAAAGATTTCTAGAGATAAATTCGGATATAACGAACAACGGTTATAAGCAACTACGTATATAACGAACAACGTTATTTTTTCAATGCAATTTTCATAAGTTTTCTTATAAACAACAAAATGTTGAAAACGATCACGGTAGTAAGTAACAAAAATTTTGTCCCCGCGAGTAGATTTTCCAACGAATTGTTACTACAGTTTTGTATATTTTTTGAATATACGCTAATAAAGAGTTTAGTACCTACTTAAACCGTATCAATGATTAATATGTAATAAAGAGATAAAATAAAGCTTACTACTGCCGCATCGTTTATAGAAAACCACTGATATACCGAGCCATTACTTATTCTACTTGCAATGAAATTGTAAACAACAATATTTTTTCCATTCATTGTTTATTTCCTCAAACCAAACTTCCACAATTTTAAGACTTTTTATTGAGAAGTAACCTAATAACCAAAAAACTTAGACTAGAGCGCACAACATGCCTACTTCATGGCTTATGTGTATGTCCACCAGGACATGTGGCGAGTACTCGCCCCTCTTTTCAACCTAACCTAACCTAATAAAATCTCATAAATACCAAAAAACGGGCAAACTCGGGTTTTGAAACCTAGTATTACCAATGCAGAAGACTTTCAGTAATGTGTTCTAGGTGACAAAATCACGGCCAAACACGGCCAATTTATCTATATGAAGTTTTTTTAAGTAAAATAAAATATTTATTTCTGACTTTTTGTGTTTTTCTGTCCTTACCCAAAATGTTTAAACTACATATATATTAAATAAATTCCTCTCGCAATTGACAATCTATTCCATTTTACATATATTTATATTTGGTTTACTTTTTCGCGGTTTTAAATACATTGAAATATGCCTTACAATATATATTTTTCAGTTCTTATTCTAAACTCTCACTTTGACTACAATTAAAACCGCGATAATGATGCTATTTTGAAAAATATCATTCATATTAATAAATTTTGACATGTTCTTTTTTCAATGCCAACTAAAAAATTATTATTATTAAAAGTTTAGTGTGATATTTTGTCTAAAAAATACCTATTTTTTGGGTACAGTATTTACAATATCCTTTTGAGTGTGCGATATTTTAGTTTTTCTGCGGTCCGGATCATATAAATCATAGATCGTGAAAATCCATCCACTAGATCGGCGAAAACAGCTACTGCAAAAATTGAAAAATTTGCGAAAAATGTTTTTGAAAACAGAGGTTTAAAAAGTTTAGCGGTATGGAATCTGTATCCGATTTATCCCAAAAATACTTTGTGATGCTAAATCCACGGTTCTTGATGGATTTTATAGAAATAGGTTTAGATCCATTTATTACACTGCTCAAAATTTGTTTTTACGAGTTTAACCAGGACTTTCGTTATTTTCGGATACAAACAAATATTTTTTATGGGTTTTTCGACATTAATATATTAAGGAGATGTTGTACGCTCGATACAAATCGTTTTTGAAATAGTTATGGTGAGTATATATCAAAAAAATATAGAAAATATACGACGGATCTTGTAAAAATTGCTTATTTTGAGTACTTTAAGCTATAATTACGTCATCGGGGGAAGTCATAGGATCTTCATATGGCAATGCGGATATGCTTAGGGTGCCTACTATATAGTCCAGTATTCAAATTTATAATATAAAGTTCATACCGCCCATGATGCGACCATAACCTAAAAATCATCATGAAGACTGCCATTGAAAAGTAAATGGCTTATGTGGTAATGATATCACTGGTAAATTATTTCCCTTTAGCAGTCTTCATGGCGATTTTTAGGTTATGGCCGAATCATGGGGGCTATGAACTTTATATTATACATTTGAATACTGGATTATATAGTAGACACCCTAAGCATATCCGGAGTACCATATGAAGATCCTATGACTCCCGATGACGTAATTACAGGTTAAATTACTCAAAATATGCAATTTTTACAAGGTCCGTCGTATATTTTCTATATTTTTTTGATATATACTCGGGCGTACAATATCTCCTTAATATATTAATGTCGAAAAACCCACAAAAAATATTTGTTTGTATCCGAAAATAACGAAAGTCTGGGTTAAACTCGTAAAAACCGATTTTGAGCTATATCTCAAAAACAAGATCTGATGGAGAAAAACCGGGACCGGATTTGAAAATAACTCGCCGATTTCATCTAGAAACAACTGCAACTTCGGTTGAAACAAAAGTCCTGTTGACCAGTGTTATTTTACAGTTAATAGTGAAATCGGATGCGCATAAAAAGGGTGTGCAATTTGTGCAAATTATTAGCGTTATACAATTTTTTTCACACTAAACTGCAGACGATGCTACATCACCGCCGCCAAAGTAAATCTTGGTAAATGTTTACAAATGAAAAGAAAACAATTTGTTGTATGTATCGGGAAACCGCATGCGCATCAAGTGATTTTGAGGATTTCGCGATTTACACGCATTTCAAAATGTATATTATCCAATACAGTTTTCCCTCAAAATTATTCTCCATTGAAAGGTACCCTAAATTTATATGAACATCTTCCTCAAGATTTTAGTGTGTATTCGAGAAGCTTTATTTAGGAAACAATCCAAACTTTACGTACATATTTCTTTAAATATATTTAAGATACATAAACAGCTTGAATTTGAATAAAACATGTTGCAAACTATCAATTTTTTAATTCTTTCTTATTTTCAGCGAAAATTTACAACTTTTTCACTAAAGTTATGGGACCTCAGTAATCAGGCAGTATGTAGGAAGCAATTCATTTACAATGTTTATCAATATAAGCTTCGTTCCCGTACTTTTTAATAGTAAAACTCGCAAAAGAGAGAACTGTAAAAAAATTGTTCTCACACAAAAGTGTTTTGAAATAGTTCGAGAACGGAAAAAATGGAAAAAACGTCAAAAAACTGGAACAAATGTCAAAGTCGGCGTACCACCCAATCAGACGCCGGCAACCATGTTACTATTTTTTACACGCTCAAATTTGTAATTCAGCGCCATTTTTGCTTAAAGAGAAGTGAACATTTTACAACTTTTTTGTGTACGGGAACGCTTTTTCGGCTAAAATGTGTAAAAGTGGCAAAAATTTTAAAAACTTTTAAGTTCTGGAACAAAGCTATAATGAGTAGCGCTTTTTTAAGATTTTTTTCTTATTATCAGAAATGAAAGCGCTACAACTTTTACGCGCAATAACCGAAATTAGTATCTCGAACAGATTTGAGAATGACATTTTTTCGCAATCCATGTACCAAAAATCGTTCGTGTAGCTTAAACATTTTTTCAATTTTTTTCGATGGAAAACTAAAAAATATTGTCCTTTCCTCATATACCCTTTCTAGCCTAAAGGCTGAGGGTAACAAGGTGAAAGAGGCATTTTCAAACAATGACATGCTCTGCAGAGTTGTATATTACATTCCAGCGAATAAATGAAAACATTAAGAAAAAATTGAAAAAATGATTGTCAATTAATAATTTTTTTATTTCAAGTCGTTCCTGTTCTGTTTATGCTACTTTCCTAGGGAAAAGCATGTGGAGTACTTAGAGGACTCAACATTTTTCACCTACAAATTTCCAAATATTTCATCATTTCGCATTTGGATTCCTATTTTTGTTGATTTTTATTTCATTTCATACTATTTCCCTCTAGAATGGAAATAGAATGTTTAGTATTTATGTGCAAAAACTATGAAAGTATGCTACGAAATGTCACCTTGGACAAGTCAAGAAGTAAGGTCCTGTATTGCAAATTTTTGTTAGGAAAGTGGTAGGGATAAGATTCGAAAATACCAGCCACTAATTTATTGTGTTCTTTTTAACAACATTTTATATGGGAAATTAATATAAGTTTATTATTTCTGATTATAATTGAAGTGTATCTATTATTATGAGCAGCAAATCTACTGCCCTTAGATGAAACATTACTTAAAAATAATTCATTTTAATTGAAACTTAGGTTGATTGTTGATTGCTATACGTGTATGACATTGGGGTGTAAGGAAAAGCATATTTTCACATTCTCTCTTTCAATAAATATAAGCGTTCTGTTGAACTTTGAAGAAAAATGTACTAGGTGTATCTATTATTTTGAGCAGGTGTGTATATTTGCCTTGCCTATTTGTGTCTCGATTGATTCAAAGAAATAAAAAAACAATCTGTTGCATAGGGCATGATGTGGGACATGGTACAACTATACAAGGTATAAGGAATACCCAGCTGATCGAACTTTGTTCTAATATCAGTGTCAAATTCCATACGACATTTTGTTTTGTTATTTCTATTTTCGTTGAACATTAGGGATATATTTTTGAAGATAAAATACCGTTCAGAAAAAAAACTATTTACACTTCCATATCAATGACATATAACATCAGATATGCGCTTTTTCAGAAAATGCAGCTAACATTTTTAGTCACAGCTATGGTGGTGTCCAACATGGTGGTTGTGCATCCATTCACTCACACAATAACAACATTGTCTCCGTCCCCAGCAAACCAAATGTCTGATGTCCGACAAGTCTGAACAATTTCGGAAGCAAAGTCGTTCAGATTTCGTTACGATTTCTAAACGATTTTTCGGACAGGAAATAGTTCAGATTTTGTACAGATTTCGTTCCGATTTCGGAACGAATGTCGGAAAGAAATTTCCTTTCCGAATTTCCCAAGGATTTTCTTCAGATTTCGTTAAGAAATCGGACCGAAATCGATCCGATGTCGCTCCGACATTTCGTTCCGAAATTATGTCAACCACTTCATACAACTTTCGTTAAGATATCGTTACGATTTCGGATGTATCGTCCGAATTTTGTTCCGATTTCGTTACGATTGGTTTGCTGGGTCGTTTGTCAGTGCCGTGGCACAATAATACAGGCACTACACCAAATTATTGTCATTGTTATTGACATTGTGCATGTGGAGTTATGATTTCACAACATCCTTCGATGCAGTCCACACGGAGTTATGAAAAATGCACTCCGTTGGATACAATTTATAAGCTGTTGCTTTAGAGATCCCTAAAAAAAAGAAAACGAAAAAAACAGTTGGTTGACCCCTACCCATCGCTGGCGAAATCATTTATTCTAAAAATAAGAGAGAGTGTATACATTTCTAAGAATTTGTTATAAAATAAAGAAATAAAAACTTAAGTTGCGAACATTTTTGTGGTAATTTACGAGGCGGAAATTTTTAATGGAGTGTAGTTTGAGTCGAAAGCTGAACTAGTGATGGGAAGGCAACATAAAAAACATTTAGGATGACGAAGCAAAATCAGTTGCGCTTGGATTAAATGGAGAACGGAGGAAGTACACTCAATTGTGATTGAATTTAATGGAAACTTTTTTTAATTTATGTTTATATAATAAAGTTCTTTGTATTCTTGTTTTACACAAATAATGAATGCATTTATTTTATTTATTTATAATTATTTATTTATTCTGGGATATTTCGCAATAGTTTGCATTTGTACTGCATCTTTAGATTGATTAAAAAAGCAATCCGAAGAGTTCCTTTAAATTCAATCCAAAAGACTACATAAAAAGTTGTGATTTGGTTCGAAAACGGAGTGCATCTTAAGGCCGCGGCACATACGGTCCGTTTAGGGACACGTTGGGACACGCGTTGTCCCAAAACAGTTAAATTATGTTTAACTTTAATGCGTCAGCAATATTGTTGTTTTTCAAAAAACTTGGCATCATTTACATTTTTTTCATGTGGTTGTTGTACCGCGACGCTCAACGCATCGTATGTGGAGAGCGCTTTAGCTGTGTGCTGTGGAAGCAAAATGGAGTGCATCCTAGCTGTGCGCTCTCTTGTAACATTCGTAAGTGAATTCATAGGAAAAGATGTACTCCAACGGCAAATGTACTGTACACTTGTAGTGATTCAACTACATCCGCGGATGCAAACTTTTTGCTGGGCTTCTTATTCCACCACTCAGAACAAACAGTATCTAAATAATTTCGCATAGAAACCTTTTAATTCGCGATAGAGAAACGGCAGCACAACATTTGTTAATATGCGTGGTATTTTGTTAAATTAAAAAAATAATAAAGCCCAATAAACATGTATTTGTTATTCTAAAAATGTTTGAACCGTTTCCAATTTCTGTATGTACGATATTATGAGATATTGTCTGTTCCAGTATTGCAAGGAAAAAATTTTATCATAGTAAAAAATAGTAGCTCCTTGCAGGTTCTGGAACAGAGCAATAGTGTCTTAAAACATTTGGTCTGTAAGTAAGTATCTACGAAATTTTACTATTCTTTCGATAACATAAAGGAAAATTTGTTATCGTAGTAACAAATTGTAGATTCTTGCTGGTTCTGGAACAGGCATATAATGTAATATCATCTGGAATCGATTAGATTTTATTTGATGTTTAAGCAATGGAATCGACAGTTGAAATCGAGTAAACTTACTATAAGATTATATAAAATCTTAATTATAAGGTGATGCAATAAAAAAGCTTACGCACAAAGTCATTTGAAAATTATTCTATATTAGCTTTTTTGACAAACTTTTAAAGTCACTATAAACAGATATATAACTGAAAATAAGCTTTGGAACCACAAAACATTACCAAAATGGCATAACCTATTATTTTCTAATATCATTACATTACATATCATTTTATATCACATATAATTTTATTTTATACATATACATTTATCAATTAAAAGTGGTTTGTGCAGGACCTTTTTCAATATTTAAATGGTATAAAAGTTATTGTAGTCAATAATAGACACAAGCCATTCATTTGTGCAACAGGAAATAATTTTTTTAAGATTTTTTTTTCATTTCATAGTATTTTTTTTTTTCAAAAAAAAAAAAAGCTAAACTTGTAAATGTTTTTTATATAGAATAAACGTTATTTAAGTCATAAACAGTCAAAAGTTCATTCATTCCTACAGGAAATCATTTTTGAGAAAACAGGTTAAAAAGTCATAACACTAAAATGCATATTTATACAATGTTTTAACAATTCGCGAGTTATGAAACCTCAATTTCAAGCATTGGAAAACATGTTTGCATATTTCCGTATGCACACTCTTTAGTAAAAATATTAGGAAATAGAAGAATTTCTTTCTATGAAATCAGAATGTGAGCATCGCCAGAGTAGGAAATACAGTAAATAAAGATATCAAATGTCACAAACAGTTGCACTAATATGACACGAATGAATACTTTAGGTGTGGGGTTGAGATTCCAGGGGTGGATTCGCATAGACATTATTTCAATTTGTTTTTTATTTCTAAAGCTGAATTTAATTGCATGTTGACACCTTTTCTAAGAGTTTTTTTTTGTTTTATCTGCGTGACTTAATTGGGTGAAACACGCAACCACTATTTGTCATAAACTGTCAATTTTACAAAAGAGATGGGGTGGGCGGCTTCATACCCAAATATTATTCACCTTACACCTTGACAGACATGTTTTACTTTTATAAGCATTTATGTATTTATCTTCGTAGTTGTTTGCGCATTGACAAATATTATGCAGAATTATGTTTGATTTGCTGGCACGATATTTTTTCCAACGACAGAAAAGTTACAGCATGGAGAAGATAATTTGCTTTAAAATGCAAAAATATGCGGTTTAATATTCCTTTTTTATGTTCGTCATCGTCCACTTATGAAGACTGTCGTATAATTTGACTAAATTATTTACAAATGCTTTCTATTGTGCGGACAACAAACATTAATTACACTGTGCAACATTTTTGAGCAAATCGTGAGGAAACAACTTCTGGCGAGCATTTTTTGAAAGTAGAACCCACGTAGACGAAAACCATATTTGGGCTTTGTTTTCATAGATCGGGTTCTGATTTTATGACCTCATGTAAACATGGTTAAATATTCACTGTTTAAAGTAAATCGGGGTTATATTGCTGAAACTAATACGAATCTTGTTTTGACCTCTGCAGCAAACTTGTAGATGAGAACAAGAAGAACATGTTTGGAGGTGTAGCGAACTAGAAAAATTGCTCTTATTGCTTTAAATTTTACAATATATCTAAAAGTTTCATCGTTTGTATATATTCCGCAACG
Source organism: Musca autumnalis (assembly GCF_047663935.1). Classification (NCBI taxonomy): domain Eukaryota; kingdom Metazoa; phylum Arthropoda; class Insecta; order Diptera; family Muscidae; genus Musca; species Musca autumnalis. The sequence goes on along the minus strand of NW_027411755.1, from coordinate 378,703 downwards.
TACATATGTATCTCCAAAACTGTTAAATTTTTCTTAATGGTATCTTTGGGGAAAATATTCACTGGAATGTAATTCACAATTCTACACAACATTTTATTGTTGTAAAATGCCCTTATCATGCTGTTTCTAGCAAATTTTTCAACGACAATTTGATAAATATATCAACAATTCATTTTCATCTCCAATATGAGAATAAACAGCCAGTGTGAACATTGTTTCAAATATGCTTTGTAGAAGGTATGATATGAAATACCACTTAAACCACGGGAAATAAGCATTTTAGAGGTTCTGAAGAATTGCAGGGCACATTATTTGCACAATTTTGCGAAAGGTTACTTGGTTCAACTGCCAAGAGTTTAGCTGCTATTGACCGGATTTGCAGAAATTATGTAAACTTTGCTATATTTTGACAATTTTGATGCTCTAGATGAATTTTTCCTAGTTTATAAGTTTGACATATAATTTCTACTACTTTAGAGCTACAATATTGCTGAAGACTGCAAACCAAAATTCTAATTAGTTTCTTAGATAAAGACCCTATCATTGGAAATAAGGCTCGTTTTAGCTCGGTTTGTATGAAGCCATAAAATCCAAACCCGATCTAAGCACACAAAAAAAAGTCTATGGTTTTTGTAGTCTCAATATGTACTTTTAGAAAATGTCCACTTGAAGTTGTTTGCATTTCCAGTGTTGCACAGTGTTATTCACAAAGATATGAATGAGTGTTGGATTAAAATTTTAAGCTGCGAAAACATGTGAGAGCCATTTTAATATTGAATAACGTGCTATGAGTGTAATTATAATTTTTTATGATGTTTGCGTACAGGTAACATAACGTTATGGACCCTCATATCTTCGAAAAAAATTAAAGCTCATGAAAGGACGAAAACATTTTGGGTAACACACACATTATTGAATATAGCCATGTTAAAGAAGGGAAATTATATATGTATATTAAATACATACTTGTATTCAAATATTAGTTAAAGCTACCCAGCAAACCAATCGTACCGACATCGTAACGAAATCGGAACAAAATTCGGACGATACGTCCGATATCTGATCCGAAATCGTAACAATATCTTAAAGAAATTTGTATGAAGTGGTTGACATAATTTTGGAACGAAATGTCGGAGCGACATCGGATCGATTTCGGTCCGATTTCGTAACGAAATCTGAAGAAAATCCTTGGGAAATTCGAAAAGGAAATTTCTTTTTGACATTCGTTCCGAAATCGGAACGAAATCGGTACAAAATCTGAACTATTTCCTCTCCGTTAAATCGTTTAGAAATCGGAACGAAATCTGAACGGCTTTGCTTCCGAAATTGTTCAGACGTGTCGGACATCAGACTTTTGGTTTGCTGGGTAATTACACTAAATATACACAAGTATGCCAATTCCACTGCCGATCGTCTGTATAAAAAGAAATGCACACATGTTCATATACATTTTTATTCAAGTTTGATACATTTTGCTTTGCGGAAATTCCAGATTTAAATAGCTTTAAAATAACAATATCCCATCCGTATATCAATGTATGTATGCATATACATACATATATATGTACGTTCTACTTATCAATGAATCTGGATTCATTTGCATTAATGAGTGTTGCCAGTAGAACGTGTGTGGAATATTACACAAAAAGGGATGTAAACCATACGCACAATAAAAAGGAGCCATAAAGAAGAAAACAAAAGCAAACTGAAATATTTTTGCATATTTTTCGCATTGTGACGTTTTATGTTCGAAAGGTAAATAAAAACATCTGATGTTGATAGAAAAAAATTCCACTGGAATTGTATGTTATGGGTATGTATGCAAAAGTTGTAGCCTAAAATATATCGCATCTTGTGGCACCGGATAATTCTCTTTATTATCGAAATGTTATAAATGTACATTGTTTTTAAATAATAGCTTCATGCAATCAACTTTGATTCTAAATGTTCTCACAAACATCCCTGAAGGGACAAGGGAGACTTATCTCATATCAATGAGTACACCCCGATTCATATTGTGTCAATGATAGATTCTATATAGTATAACTAAATATTGTAGTCCAGGGGCTCAATTCTGTTTCTATGAAAATGTGAAATGAAAACTTTTATAAAGCAGAAAACTGTCAAATGAAAAAAAATTATAAAGAAAATATTTTTCATTTCAAATTTTCATAGAACAAGAATCCAACCCCAGATATCCTAACTGTTGACTTGTCTAACAACAACGGGGTTTTTTTTAAATATCAGGGGCAGTATTTGTATTCAGTTTCTAAAAATCAATACAACCTTCATAAAGCAACAAGTTTTACTAGCCAAACCTCCCATCAGTCCCACAGCAGTTTCGGCCATTCTTCAGCATGACAAATCAGGCAAATTTAAAATCCATTAACACATCCTTTGTGTATCATAATTACTCAATGGTCCTTTATAGACAAATTTCCGTTAATAGAGCAGACTGAAGTTGTTCATGTGGCTGGAAGCTGCATACGCAGACAAAGGCTTGTTCAGGAAGACGGAGGACAAATACAGCCAACAAAATGTTAAACAAAAAAAAATCGTGACGGTAGAATCTTTCTGTCTGGTTTCATGATTGCCTTTGTCCATATTGCTATGTTGAGTTGGATGAAGTTGTTTGTGTGTTTAAATAACAGGCCACATTCGCGTCGACATATGCGAAATCGATAAGTGAGCTTTATCTAAAATGCATGTAAATCCTGTGAAAAATGCAAGTTGCGGTTTTTGTCCATAAAAATTTTTGAAAGCGTTATTCTGTTACAGCGCACAGTGGGTATAGGTGTATTGAATTTTCCAACATAAAACATTACAGTAATCCGAGTCATATGTATAGCTGAAAACACATCCAACGTTTGGGTAAAGTTTTGTGTCGTTTTGGCCGTTTTTACACTGTTCGGTATGATGCCGAAAAATTCAAATTCATTTGAAATAAATGCCGGCAAACATATCAACGCTGGACTTTGGTGTCGGCGTCGCCCTGTTGTTGTGTTTTCTCAACGCCCAACACAAAACTTTAATCAAACGTTGGATGTGTTTTCAGTTAATGAGTCTTACTTGTACACATGCATTTTTTGACAATAAATGCTTAAAGATTATTTTTAGTTAAAACTATGGATCTTTAGAGATGATAAGAAAGAAATATGATTAAGAAATATTCCATTTCATGAAGTCTATTTGAAATGTTTAATGAGTTGTATTATGGTTGTCTCTAATTTTTAGTAATAACTAATTTTCAATTATTTAATTAGTGTTAAACTTGATAGACGGTATATTTAATTTATTTAAAATTTCGTAATTATCGAATGCATTTGTTATTAAATACCAGTACTGAAATATCGTTATTTTTCACCATATTTTATAATATTCGAACATATGTACATATGGAACTATCCTTCAAATTATGTATGAATTTCGTTCCACATTTGTTTCATTTCTTGAAGAGAATCTCAAATAAGAGAATGGTCTCACGAAAACAAGCAACAACAGAAACACAATGAAAACGAAACAGGATATTTTGGGGGAAAAGGAACAAGTGCCTGCATTAAGAGAATCCTTAGATAGAAAACCGGTCGGTCTTTTAGGCTTTAGTTCCGTTTTGTTGACAGCGTGGACAGGTTGTGAAGTCGGAAACAAGCGTATTGATACTTATACATTACGTCGTGTGTAAGAACGGATGAAGGATATCAAATTAAACACACAAACACAACATCGAACCCTTATCCGCCGTAAATTGTATCTATGCCGCCTTTGCGATACGTTTGCCAAGGAAAATAAATTAAGCAATAAATTGTGAAAAATTGTCAGTGCTAGTGGAAAAGTAAACATGATCTCAAAGTATTTAAATGAAAGTAATGGAATGCGGCTCAATTACCAAAGTTAACAGCACAGTGTACACTTGATGAAAATAGGAAAATGTTTAAAAGAGGAAAAGCAGTTTGTTAAAGTGATTGTGCCATATTACAATGCATAGAATGTCCGGTGTTGAAGACTGTTGTCGAATGGACAACAGTTCGTTCTTGTTTTGTAAAGCGACATGAAAGGATCCATCAGGATATACAACAACACCCCTTTGTTGTCTAAGGCAGTCATGGTATCTGATTATGTGTCAGTATGTGTGTATGTTTGTGGTGGAATAAAATGCTGTTAACTGCCTTTTTAAATTAATGGCTTTTTAATAGCTAGTGTTACAGAAATTATCGTTGTTGTTTTTGTTGTTATGTGGCTTGTTTCCCCCTCTGTGAAGGTAAAACACAATTTGTTTATTACTAAAGTGCAATATCCGCCATTTTAAACGTCCGCCCGAGCATTCAGTCAATGAAAAAGCCCCAAGTGATTTATAGCCTGTTTGTTTGATACGGCACTGCTACTTGCAACATAATGTCACACATATGTATGTACGTACATACATGTTGTTTTTTGCAATAAATTACATTCAACAGAGGGTTTCATACATATATTATTGCTTTATAATAGACCCAACAATGGATTACCGTTCGAGTTATATTGAATGCTGATTTCCCACACAAATGGATTACCCGATTGGAATATACCTTTTAGAACTGGTAAGAATTTTTTTCCAAAATATGTAAAAGTTTTTTTCTGTTTTTTGTTTATTTTCGACCTTTGATTTTTAAAATTTATTCTTTTGATTTTAGTTCGGCTTTAGGTCCTTGTAATAAAACAACGAAATTTTGTTTTATTTTTATTATTTATTTCCAATATTTCGGCCGTCTCCGACAGTCATCATCGGGGATCTTTTATAAAAAACAAACGTAAAACATTAATTACGAAAATGTTTTAACAAAAATACATAACAATAATTCACTTTTGGTATTATTAAAAAAAAAATCAGTTGTCAAGTCTCCATCACAGTACTGTCCAACTGAAGCATTTCTTAATTTTTGATGTTTTTGTATGACATTTCGATATATTTGTGCACAGTGTTCTGTGTCGGAATGCTTAAAAACAACAACAACAATATGATCTTAACCTACAGCATAACAAAGAGTGGTTCATAAACAAAACAGGAACAGACATACCAACCAATGTGGGCATGGCACACGTATCAGCACAGCTGATGCACCGCGAGCTTTCAAAAAAGTTGTAATTGAAACACACACAATTAAAAAACAAAAATTTAAACGAAAAATTATGAACTTTTGTAAACTTCTCATTGAACTTTTTTTTCTTTGCTTACCTTTATACTTCGAGCTGACGATTGATGTTTGGGTATAAAAAGTTTCTTGTTGAAGAGGTTATTGAAAAATAACTTCGGTGGAGAATATCCACAAACAAGAAACAAGGGAACTGATGAGATCCAGTGGCGTGGATCGAAACTATAGTATTCCCTGCCTTACCCCTTGGCGAACAATGCCAAATCTTTTCCACTAATAAAATAGTTGTTTTAAAATATTAAAACAACAACAATGGGATTAAGCCAGACTATTTTGAAAAAAAAAACAAAATTTTGTAATAATGCGTTTATTAATATCTGCCTAACAAAATTTTGTTGAAAAAATTGGGTGAATCGCTTTAGTTTTGGAAAACATTTTTGACATTTCACTGAACTGGTTTTTGTTGTAGTTGTTGGTTGATGCATTTACCTGTTAATTGTGCCATGCTCTAGGGCCAACATTTTCTCTCCCAACGACTACAACAACTTTTCTGCATTCAGACGTTACAAAGCAGAGAACAATAAAATAATTATGAAGCTTTTCGATTTAAACTTAATCAATGAATCAGACAAAAACAGGTTAATAAACATAACGTCGGTAGCACCTAGAATAAATGGGCTACCAAAAAAGGAGGATACTCCCATACGTCCTATTTGTTCCAGCATTAACTCTCCAACATATGCCCTATCCAAATACATGTCCAATATTTTAAGAACATTAACCAAGGAACCAAGGATTCAATATACAATGTAAAAGATGCTATGGAATTCAAGGCAAGGATTAACGACCAACACATTGATGACGATGAATTTTTGATATCCTTTAATGTAGTATCTTTATTTCCAAGTATACCGGTAAATTTGGCTATAAATAGGAACACACAAATATCCCAATGAACATATTTATTGAAATGTTGACGATTTGTATCAAAGATTCGAGATACTTTCTATATAACGACAAAGTGTATGAACAACAAAAAGGAATGCCAATAGAGTCACCCATTTCAAAAATTGTAGCAGATATAGTTATGGAACATAGCCTCGATGAAACAATAAAAACTTTAAACGTAGTTCCAATAATGCTAACAAAATATGTCAACGAAATACACTTTCGGCACTAAATAAATTTAAGAAACAAATTAAATTCACAATGGAACGTGAATCACGTAATAAATTATCATATCTTGATGCAGAGATACATTGACATGGTAATCGTCTACTTTTAGATTGGTACCAAAAACCTACTTCTTCTGGGAGAATCATAAATTTTCACTCGAAGCATCCAAGAAGAATCAAAATAAATACGGGAACTACCTTCATAAACCGAGTTTTGAACATTAGTGACCGAAAAATCCTCGCAAAAAATGAAGAAAAGATCCGGAAAATCCTTAAAATTAATGACTTTCCAAAACATACAATTAATGATTTACTGAAACAAGTGAAAACAAAAAACTCAGAACTAAGAGAAAGATGCGAAAAACGTATAAAAGATCCACATATGTTCCTGGGAACGGAACGTTTTTCGGGCCTACTTTGTATAATAAATATCTATGTCAAATCACACTAAAGAGCACCAGTACTAACAAGAAGCTTTTTACAAAATTAAAAATTTCAAACGACGATAAATCAACTGTAGTCAACCAAATAAAATGCAATGGTACTGAGTTCAACACATGTGAAAAGAAAACAGACTAAGAACCAGAGTTCGTTCACATAAATCCAACCAAAAGGCCAAACACAAACCGCTGGGAAAAAAGACAGCCCTCGCGGCACATTGTTCTTTAACGGGCCATACTCCGAATTTGCAAGATGTTAAAATACTTAGTCTAGAGAATAACTACAAACGTAGATACATGCTGGAAATGTTGCACATAATAAATGTTCCCACACAAAAAAGGTTGAATTACAAATTCGACACAGAACACTGTGCACAAATGTATCGAAATGTCATACAAAAACATCAAAAATTAAGAAAATCTTCAGTTGAACAACGACAGTGATGGAGAATTAACAACTAATTAGGTCTGTACGATAACCCAAAATTTGTACAAATTCATACTGAATGCTCTTCGATAACAAAATTATCCAGCAAAAGAGAGCGAGTTTGGAGAGTTCTGTGACTGAGAACTTGCAAATTTTTTGCTGGGAAAATTTGTCCCGCAAAAATTTGCAAGTCTGATCAGCTGACTTTTAATCAGCTGTTCAATGTAAACAACAACTGGAAATGTTAACATTTTTGTCTAAGAAAATATCACAATTTCGCATTTTTTTAGATTTTAAAGCGCTGTGGATAGGATTACTGCTTTAAATAAGTCAAATGCAATTTTAAAATTTATGTTTTCGTTGCATTTGGTTTAAAATATCAAAAGAAACAAAAACAATTTCCATACATTTTTGGAAACAGCTGACTTTCTTGCAAGTGTTTGCAAAATGTTGTTCGATAACTTTCTGAAAATTTTCTTGCTTGAGAGAGTAAAATTCACTGAGAAAGGTTGCTGGAACTGACTGAGTAATTTTTGCTGGGAAAGTTATCGTACACACCTATTGTTGACATGGCGGTTTTACAGATTCAAAAGAAAACTCGGAAATCGACGAATAGTCGATTATAATGGATTTTCTGCGGTTATGAAAAAGTCGAAAGTCGAGTTTTAAGACAACTGAAATAATCGCCAGACCGAAAAATCGCAGTTTTAGTTTTAGACCAAAATCGAAAAGTCGAAAAATCGATTATTGCTTTCCATTCCCTATCCCTAGGAGGTAAATGGACAACTACTTTCACTGCAGGGTATGATCATCAACAGAAGTTAAAAAAGGCGTAACCCCGATACATTTTTGCAAACCCCTACAATACATACCATGGATACCGGTATACGAATAAAGGCATATTTAAAAAATTAGAGTTGGGCAATCTAGTTCCCAGAGCGGATCGATCTTTCTTGTTCCTTTTCCCAAAAGCTACTAGTTCCTTAATATAGTTCCAAATAATTCAGAGGCATATATTGTTCAACGAATCTTTCTCTTTCGTCGTTATTTTTGTTTCCTTCTTTCTAAATAGTTCCGAGAGCGAAATGTTTTTATGGCTTGGTGGATGAATTGACATACAACGAAATAAATTGAAGCGAATAAACAGCAACGCAGAAAGATCGACGTAGGCGTTAAATTAAAGGAACGAGAAGAACTAACGGAACTATATAAACGCAAAAGCTAGATATAGTTCCAAAAGTTTCTTGTCCGGAATAGTACCTTGGAACTAGTTCGTTCCGGCCGTACACAACTCTACAAAAAACCATACAACAATTTTATATCTTTCTTCAACACAATAATTTAAAAAAATACATTCGTGCCAATTTGTTAAGTTTAAATAAACACTGTGCATTTCAATGCCGGAAATATATCGATATAAAATATGTGTGACTTTACTATAAATGTTTTCGTAAAGAACAAAGTATCCCTTTTTATTTAATTCTTACACAGGTGTAAGAAAAACAGCTAAGAATACTCACACTCCAAGACATTCTTTTTCCAAATATCAACTCATATATTTTCTACGGGTTTATGTTGCGATAAAATGAAAAACCCACTACACAGAAAGCAAATTGAATTTGGAGGCGTTATTTTTTAACGTATTCCTCGACAAGAAACACGTGCAAATATTAAGACGCCTCCACTAAGCGTATACTCAACGATTTCAATTTCGTTTCACACCGTCATCAAGAAACAACATTTTTGGGCCCAGCCAATTGGCATTCGTCATATGACAGACTATAAAAATATTTTATGTCCTCATATTGCATAAAGCTCTCTTGTGAATTCACAGGCTGCCACCCATCATTACTGAGAAGAAGATGGAGTTTTGTGCGACAAAGAATTCATTTATCCAATTTTCAAGGTAAACATTAAACAATTCACTTTAAAGACGACTTCCTCACGAGGAAAGAATGTAAAATTGGTACATTCATTCAGCACACATTCAATGATACAGAATTGAAGTACGAATGAATCATTCAAAATTTATATTTGTCAAAATGTTCGTAAATTTGGCTCTTAGCGTAGATGACTCACGATGTATGCAGTTACAAAGTATCTCGTCTTTTATATCTATAAGTAATTTCAATAGAAAATTCATTGCATTGGCTAATTCATATCGAGTGGGAAGAATTGGATTTCTAAAATGACTCACATGTAATTACATACATATGTTTGTAAGTACATATGGCTCGTTTACTCAAGGCTTTCGCAACTCAAAAAAATATATTTTGAGGAAAACGTTTTTTGTATCTCGAAATACAAAATTTCTAGAGCTAAACTAAGATAATTACATATCTACTTCATCGCTGGCGGGGAATTTTCTACGCAAAATCCTTAATGGAATTTAAACATACATATATGAAAATATTATTGAGATACTATTGTGCTATCAGTAACGTAACCACTCATGTAAATGAGTTACAACTACCTCACATATCATTAACCCAATCCCTGCGAAGGTTTTGTGAAAAAATTCATATTTCTTCACTTTATCCTGCTTTTAGGACAAGAATTGGAACCCGAATGACCGAAATATAGAAGCAAATAGACAGCTGTAATGCTTTACTGTTAGAAAATACTAATATTAATATAAATATGTTCAATATGTAGATTTTTTCTTCCAAAAAGTAAAATAACACAAGTGGTTCCATATGGAACCACCGCAGTGATTGGGATAACTTGTGGCACATTGTGAAGACGGATGCTAAATCAAGAAAATATGTGCATTTTTATACCCTCAGCCTTTAGGCTATGAAGGGTATATACACTTTCATACGGGCAAAATGTGCCTCATCGAAATAATGGTTTTAGACCCCAAGTATGTTTGGACGAAATGTGTTTCAGACAATTTGGAGTCGATTGAGCAATGTCCGTCCGTCTGTCTGTCTGTCTGGCTGGCTGGAGCGCACGATAACTCTCGAAGGGATGAACCGATTCGGTTCAAATTTTGGCTTTCGTAATATTTTGCCCAAACTTAGTTTAAGTTCGAAGATGAGCTATATCGGTCCACTCCTTCCGGTACCTCCCCCACAAAAGTTCGGAAATGTTCGGAAAATTTGTGCGCACGATAACTCTTGAAGGGAGTAACCGATTTGGTCCATACTTTGCCCATCGTGGAGCGTGTACCAGACTTAGATCAGGTTTTAATATGGACTCAATCGGTCCACTCCATCAGGTACCTCCCACACAAAAATTTGGAAAAGTTCAGTTTAGGACCATCTCTCGAATCGCTTTGATTTTTGCTTTAGCTACTTGTATTCACTGCCCTCCATACGACGGTATAAGTTTCATCAGGGGCAAGTCCATACTTCCTGAGAAAATAGCCTGAAAGTTGCAAAAACCCCTATGACACCGTGTGAGGAGGTTGGAGGGCAAAATAACTCTCGAACAGGTCTGCCGATTCGGTCCAAAGTTTGGCCTTAGTAATATTTTGTCCAAACATAGTTTAAGTTCGAAGATAAGCCATATCGGTCCACTCCTTCAGGTACCTCCCCCAAAAAAGTTCAAAAATGTTCGGAAAAATTGTGCGTACGATAACTCTCGAAGAGAGTGGCCGAATTGGACCATACTTTACACATCCTAATATATCTACCAGATATAGATCAGGTTCAAATATGGACTATATTTGTCCACTCCATCCGGTACCTCCCACACAAAATTTCGGATACATGTTCACTTTAAGACCTGCTTTCGAATCACTTTGATTTTTGTTGAAGCAACTTGCATTCGCTGCCTCAATTGCGATGGTAAAAGTTGTTTCAGGGGCAAGTCCATACTTCTTGAGCAAACAGCCCGAAGGGTGTAAAAACCCCCTATGGCACCATATGTAGTGGCTGGAGATCCACTTTCATAATGGTCAATGTCAATCCATTCCTTTTTGTATCTCCTCCGCAAAACGCTTGATCTTTAATCATAATCAACATTTTCGTCGGTTCAAACGCCCAAAATTTTTAAAACCCCCTAAATACATACGTTTTTTGGGAAAAAAAGTTTCGTGTTGTTGGTAATTATTGTTGACCTGTTGTATGTTAATTTGAAGTTATTGTTCGGCTTAAGGTCAGTGAAAAGACTTGTTGGTTTTTGTTTATAAGCTTTTTATTCCAATATTTCGGTTGACATCGTCAACCATCTTCAGGGATAAACTACAATTAAAAACGCAAATTAACATTGGAAAACAAATATTTTTAACACAAAATTACATTAAATGAGAAAAGCCACTGGCTTCTTCTGCCGTTTGAGCTGAACTAAATAAAAAACTAAGTATTTTCTTTTTGTCTTGAGTGCTTTTGTACTAAATGTCTATATATGTGTGCACAGTGGTCAATATCGGATTTATAATTCATTCTGACGTTATTGGGTGTATTTATTATGTGCAACATTTCTAAGGTAAATCGCCTTTTATAATTATTCTCCTGTGTCAATATATTTACATCTTTTAAATTTGGCGTATGTCCAGTTGAAATACAATGTGCTGCTAGGGCCGTCTTTTGTTCCAAAGGTTTGTCCGTTTTTTGATCCGACTTATGTCCGGATAGTCTAGTTTTTAATTTTGTTTTCGTTGTACCAACATATACCTTCTGGCATATGTTAGTTCCGTCTCCATTACATTTGATTTGGTAAACTATGTTGCACTTGTCTTCTTTTTTCACCTTAGATTTTGTTTTACTGAATAGGTTGTTGACGTTGTTGTTCGTTTTTAGTGCTAGCTGGTAGTCGTCCTTGTTGTAAATATTGGAGGTTTTTAACCTATCTGAAAAACCCGGTATATACGTTATCGATTTGTATGTTTTTTCCTTTTTGTCTTCTTTTTCAGTCTTTTGCTTTTCTTTCGTATATTTTATCAATTCTTCAATGGTTTTGTGTGGAAAATCGTTTTTAGATAAAATGTTGTATATCTTTTGCTCATTTGCTAGGTGGAAACTTTCGTCACTTATGCTTAATATCCTATTAATAAAGTTTGTAGCGGTGTTTATTTTGACTTGTCGTGGGTGCTTAGAATAGAAATTTATTAGACGTCCTGTTGCTGTCGGCTTTTGATACCAATCAAGTGATAATTTGTTTCCTCGTCGAATTATAATTGCGTCCAAGTACGGTAGTTTCTGGTTTTCTTCCAGTTCATGTGTGAATTGAATGTTGTTTTGTAATTCGTTTGACAAAAACATTCAATTCACACATGAACTGGAAGAAAACCAGAAACTACCGTACTTGGACGCAATTATAATTCGACGAGGAAACAAATTATCACTTGATTGGTATCAAAAGCCGACAGCAACAGGACGTCTAATAAATTTCTATTCTAAGCACCCACGACAAGTCAAAATAAACACCGCTACAAACTTTATTAATAGGATATTAAGCATAAGTGACGAAAGTTTCCACCTAGCAAATGAGCAAAAGATATACAACATTTTATCTAAAAACGATTTTCCACACAAAACCATTGAAGAATTGATAAAATATACGAAAGAAAAGCAAAAGACTGAAAAAGAAGACAAAAAGGAAAAAACATACAAATCGATAACGTATATACCGGGTTTTTCAGATAGGTTAAAAACCTCCAATATTTACAACAAGGACGACTACCAGCTAGCACTAAAAACGAACAACAACGTCAACAACCTATTCAGTAAAACAAAATCTAAGGTGAAAAAAGAAGACAAGTGCAACATAGTTTACCAAATCAAATGTAATGGAGACGGAACTAACATATGCCAGAAGGTATATGTTGGTACAACGAAAACAAAATTAAAAACTAGACTATCCGGACATAAGTCGGATCAAAAAACGGACAAACCTTTGGAACAAAAGACGGCCCTAGCAGCACATTGTATTTCAACTGGACATACGCCAAATTTAAAAGATGTAAATATATTGACACAGGAGAATAATTATAAAAGGCGATTTACCTTAGAAATGTTGCACATAATAAATACACCCAATAACGTCAGAATGAATTATAAATCCGATATTGACCACTGTGCACACATATATAGACATTTAGTACAAAAGCACTCAAGACAAAAAGAAAATACTTAGTTTTTTATTTAGTTCAGCTCAAACGGCAGAAGAAGCCAGTGGCTTTTCTCATTTAATGTAATTTTGTGTTAAAAATATTTGTTTTCCAATGTTAATTTGCGTTTTTAATTGTAGTTTATCCCTGAAGATGGTTGACGATGTCAACCGAAATATTGGAATAAAAAGCTTATAAACAAAAACCAACAAGTCTTTTCACTGACCTTAAGCCGAACAATAACTTCAAAAAAAAAAAAAAAAAAAAAGTTTCAATATATTCGGCAAAGCCGACTGATACTTTTTTACTAGTTTTAATTTGGAGTACATATAATGTACAATGTCGGCCAAAAACTAAAGCACCCCTAAGTGCATTTTTAAATGGTATTTTTTTAAGAAAACAAAAATGTAAATTTTTTTTTATTTTTCTTTTTATTTATTTACACCTTTATTATTGGAAAATACAAAGATAGCAATTCAGAATTTAATAAACAAAAGTTAAAATTCAAAAAACATTTTAGTTCGCAAATATAAGCGGACAAAACTAAGAGTGCCAAAAATGGTTCTCATCGAGCTACCGCCTCCAAATTTTAAACGTAGGTTTATAACAAGCCAAAAAGATAGAAAAAACATTTTTAGTGGATGTAGGTCCATATTAGGGTATAGCTCCCATAGGAAGGTACCGCTCGATTTGTGGTATTTTGACGATTTTGGCCAAATTAACCAATCGATTTGGATGTTTTTTTGCATTTTGTGTTCTGAGTGGATAAACTACCTCCTTGCAAAAAATATTCAATATAGGTCCACGTTTAGGTATAGCCACCATATAAATGTACCCTCAGATTTTCGGTATTTTGACAATTTTAGCGAAATTTTCCAACTGATTTGGCTGTAATTTTGCATTTTGAGTTCTAAGTGAACCAAATACTTCCATGCAAAAAATGGTCAATATCGGTCTACGTTTAGGTATAGCCCCCATATAAACGTACCTCCCGATTTTCGAAATTTTGACGATTTTACCCACATTTTCCAACCATTTTGGCTGTAACTTGGCATTTTGAGTTCTGAGTGAGCAAAATACCTCCCTGCCAAAAATGTTTAGTATAGGTCCAAGTTTAGGCATAGCTCCCATATAAACGTACCTCCCGATTTTCGGAATTTTGACGATTTTACGGGCGTGGTGTAAGAGTAGCAGATGGGGGCAGCTGGACTTTTTTTAATCGTAAACTAGAGACTTTCCCCTGCATTTTACACAAAATTTCGTGACTCACAAATGCTCACAACATTAGTAAAACTCAACATAAATTTGAAGTAATTATATTAAAAATTATTATTAAGAATTTATTTTTAATGAAGTTAGGAAAAGAACTATGAATTTGTTTTTTCGTAAAAACATTGTCAATACCATCACCTATAACTTTCATTTTGAAAATTGCACATTTACCTCTCCAATTTTTTATAATTTTACTCATAACCTACGAATGCTTTGCGGATGTATATTTCGTTTTTAAGGCCTCACATACAAATCACAACTTTTTTGACTTAACTTGACGTATAACCGCTGTAAATTTACAAAAATAAGGCTGGATGTTAAAAATTTGATATGTTTAGAGAATATTTATTTCAATTGAAATAAAATTTGTCGCCATCAATTTTTCGATTTTTGTCCACGGGCGGAACCACTGTGCGGGGTACACACCGACAGTCAAAACTGACAGTCAACGTACTTTTAGAACAATTTGGCAAATAAAAGCATTTGTTTAGCTAAAAATATTTGGAATACAATATGTCAAATATTATTGAAAGATTAGGGACTTGGATATTATCGAAATAGACCGCGATAACTGTGATTCCAAAACAATTCGACAGAAGTTCTCCTTTCCTTATAATTGTATTTTCCAATAATATATAAATAAATAAAAAGAAAAATGCAAAAATACAACTTTGTTTTCTTAAAAAATTACCATTTTAAAAAAATGTACTGAGGAGGTGCTTCAGACATTAAACTCGATTAACGTTATAAAAAGTTATTAAAAGCATTAGCATTTCAATTTTGTAAACAAAAACATCTTAAATTAGTTTCTTATATGGAAAACATATTTTGTTTTGATATATTAATAATTGGAATTTTTTAAATATTCATTTTGGCGAGAGAGAGAGAGAGCAAATTTATATTATAAAAATAAAAATAACTTTTTGAAAGAATATTTTAAGCAACATTAAGAAAACCATCAAAAAAATATGTTCAACAGGATGATGATAATAATGACCCAACGCAATGACTGTAATTTGAAACACGCCGTAACAAAAGTTTGAATCAAAACTTCTCCCATTCTAAGCTGTACATAGTAGTAAAACAAGGTCATCACATGAACAAGGCCATAATGGGGATGAGCTCGGAACAACACTGTCATGTTAAAAAGGCCCGGTATTAGCAAATAATCTTAATGATAATCAAATAAAGCAACCCACATCGACTAGAGAAACGAAAACGACAAGACAAATCTAATAACCATCCTTGGCGGTTTTACCAAACCTCCCTCCCTATACTATACCACAGATAGATAGCAGCGTCAATGATGAAGAGAATAACGGAGGGTGGTTTCTAGATAAAATGTGTTTTAATTTTTGTTATTAAACTTGAAGAAAGTCCCATTACCTTTTTGTTAGGTAAAAACTTTCTTCTCTTTGTAGTAAAAACTACTTGCCACATCTTAAGGAAACATCCCCCTTGTTATAAGACACACAGATACATACGGTTTGGGTGTAGTTGAATTTTTACATCAAAAATTAAATTCCATTTTAAAGTTTCGCTGTTGTTCCTTCAAATCAATTCGGTCTAGACCAACTGAAAGGATCAAGAATATTTGTTCGAATTTTTTTGTAGGGCTGCTTCCTGATAAACATTTTCAATGAATGAAAATTGTTGTCAATAACATTCGGATATATTTTATACACACAAAGTGGAGATTCATTTCTGTCAACTCCTTGCTTCTCATGTGTGTGTGCGGTATGAGGATAAGAGGATTACAGTAATTGTTGTAAATTGACGATTATGTTTTATGTTTTCGGTTTATGTAATGTTTTGAAAAGCAGCCTGTCTCAAAATGCGATATAACACTTCCAACAACAAACATAGATTATCCTTCATAAACCAAATAGAGGGGTGATATTCTGTCTAATATGGCCACCCAAGGTTATAAACATCTCATTAAATTCAACGTATCTTTAACTTTAAATAAATATGGAATAACAATTTCATTTCATGGGATGTTATTAAAAATATGTAGATTTTCATTTAGGAACTATTTAATATTATTAAGGTTGTGAAGGAGCAAAGCATTGACTTGAACCAAACAATCTACCCTAATAACCATCACATGTATTTATTACATTTTGTTTCGTAATAAATAAACGCATAAACTATATTTATATTTTTTGCCTATTAATTCTGGAAAGATAGGGTATATGCTCATTAACCAATGTGCAACTTTTTATCTAAACGAATTTCCTATAGAGAGTGTCACACTCTCCTGTTATATAGGCTGCAACATAAACCCTACTTATGAAACAGGGACAATTGAGAGAGGACGAAAACAGTTTTAATTCTTATTAGTACAGTTACAAGTGATAAACTCTGGTTTAAAACACAAAGTCAGGATACCTGATAAAATGTAACAAGATGCATATGTTTTAGATAGATTTCGTTTGAAATTTCGGGAACATTATTTTTCTAAAAATAATTCAGCTTGGAACTATAAATTTATTTTAATATACATACATGTGTATGTATGTATGTATGTATGTATGTATGTATGTATGTATTTTTTGAAAGCATAACACACATTTTGAAGATACTCGGACAGACATTTTTGATTGTCTCACGATTTCACATTCACAAGACTTGTCAATTGAGAAGGAGTGTTGATGCTTTGGGGTATATTGCCAAGCCAGGAAAATGTCGTTGGTGGTTTGTGTGGTGAGTGTTATTTTACGGTTATGATGATTGACGACATTTTCGAGCCAATGAGGGATGCAATGCCATAACTTTTGATTATATATTATATCATTGCCTAAACGCTGCCTATACTGGAACTGGCCACGACGATTGCAATGTCATTATATTCCATTTTATTTAGTTACAAAAATGATAAATGTTCTGCTATTTTGACAATAAAGATTAATTGTTCATTGACACAAGAAATTGAGGAAGAATTTTGTTATAAATAGACAAAAGAATGTTAGTCTGTAAGCATCTGTTTTTATACTCTCAGATCTCAAAACCTTAGCTGGATAAAATAAGTTATCATCATAGCAACGGAGTAGTTATTGTAGTGAAGCCGTTCACCAAAGATTAAAATACAGTCGGACCTCGATTATCCGTAATGGTCAGGACCGGAGGCATTACGGATGATCGATTTACCCGGATAATGCTTTTATGCAGTTTTTGAACATACTTTTAGGTAAAAATGGCATAATATTGTACAATAATATGAAAATCTGCAATTTTTATTAAATTTTTTACGGTAATCCACCAAAACTTTAGAAGGTTACATAATATCATCATCAGATTCATCTGAATTGACTTTGTCCCATGGTTTTTGTGATACCATAAATACACAAATTATGTAATACGGGAGAATTTCCAGTTTTCGTCTGTTTACCTTTTATTTGCTTAATCAAATTAATTGGAAAGTGTGTTTTTACTCCCTGGTAGTGAAGTTTATACCGAAAAATAGAAGAAATGCAAAAAAGTCCAACATTTCTTTTCTATCACGGATAATGGAGGTTCCCGGATAATCGATTCACGGATAATCGAGGTTAAACTGTATTTAATTTGGTGTTTCTGAATCCTTCTCATGATAGAAATTAGGTGCCCACACACCTAGGAGCAGTAACCACATATGCCCAAACTTTTAATTTAGCATACCTAAATTATTAATGAAGTAACAATCACACACATCACCACAAAAGAAGACCGGAATCCGATTGAGATCGAGGTAGTTAAAACTTTCTCAGGGTCTTTCGCAAACAAACCCACGACATTCATTTTTTACTTGAACCCAAACATCAATATTTACTCTTTTAAATACTTATATTCACCTTCATATAAAAAGTGGAACACATTAATAAAGCCAAAACAAACTATTTTGTGGTGGCATGAGCGGAGGAAGAGAACTTTTATATTTTACGGCTGTTATTGCAACTCCACAGTGATTTTCTACAACATTAACATGTTAAGTATAAAAGCAATAAAGTCATTTAGGTCGAGCAGAAAATAGCGGCTGTTGCCAATGTTCTTAGAGAACATGACCACAACAAAATTGTGGACAACGGGCATGAATGTAAAGGAAAGGGTAGGTGTAATGAAACAGCGTTCTTGACGCATGTACAAACATACATACATAAAATAACAACCCTACAATAACAATAAACATTGTTCAGCACAGAGGTCATAATAATTAGAGAAGGGGAAAATAATTTCAGTTCAAGCTAACATAAGTCAATTAGATGCTAGTACTACTTGAAGTATTCACACTGTGGATGATGTGGATTAAAACAATGCGTGAGGAATTTCTTATTAGGAGCACACGAACTGTATTCACACAAAGTATATTTTTGGGATTAATTACTAAATTTCGTACCATTTCCGCTGCCTGATACAACAGCCCTAGTTGTTGTTTTTGATTATTTATCATTCGACTGGTCGATGTTTTCCATCGATTTTACTGGGGATTTTTTGTTGTTCGTTAGCAATAATAGTGTTATTTTTATTTATTTTTCCTTGACCAACAAATAAATTGCAAAGAAACCCCATAACAATTTTGGCAGCAAACCATTTGCAAACATTTTGTTAGTCGATAGTTCTGACCATTGATCAACCCCCACATTGGCTTATTGTCAAGGGGAGAGACTTTATGACATTGGCGTCAAGTCTGCATCGTTTTGCAATTTGCACTTTACAAATAAAGGAGTGATATCTAAACACCCACACAAACACCCCATCTTGTTGGCTGATGTCAGTCGGAGGAACATCACCCACACTACAACCACCTTTGAACTTGAAACAAACAACGTTCAACACAATCACACTAACTCCGTAGACGATAAAATTTTCCATTCATTTCCAAATTTTCCATTTTTGTTTTATGGCCTTTGGCAAAATTGTATTAGCAAAGAGCAGAACTTGGTATGTGGAAACTCTTGTGTGTAGTCATGGCCATGGACACAAGATCTCCCAAATTCTTTGAATAATATAGAGGGGTCCAACAACATTTTGGTATTGCAACGAATATATTGAGCAATCATTATTTTTTTATTGTTTTAAAAAATAAAAAATTATATATGTGTGTAATTATGAATTAAAATAATCACAAAGTTTATTTCGCTCTTGAATATACTTTGACAAAAGTTCATATTACTACAAACTGATTGGTATTTTAACATAACAGCTAAAAGCTATCCATCCCTTCCACAATATGTTTACCCGCCTTAATAAACACATCCGTCAATACATTTATGCGATCCAATCTAAAGGCTTTCATTAATTGTACGTCATTGCTAACTAAATTATCGCCTCATGTGGCAACAAATGCTGCATGAATTTTAATGCTCGTTGGTTAAATTTTAGACGAAAAATATTTTCAGCTCTCTTAATTTCACGATTCTGAAGATGAGTATACATTTTGAAGAATTTTTGAGTCGGAGTTCTGTGCTGGCGTAATCCAAATGAAATTTGAAGGATACAGATTTAGTAACGGAGGCACTCGGGCACTTATGAACGACCAATGGTGTGAATTGCTTTTTATATTCTTAAATTTTTCGAGATTAATCAACATTTTCCAAAATATGTATTTACCTTAATATAAACCTAATTTTCAGAACTGATATATTGATAGATTTAAAAAGTCGGTTTTTTGCAAAAAATAGTTGATCGACTTATTTAAGACAAGCAACGAAGTAAAAATAAAAAAAACTAATCTTAAAGTTCAACAATAACCAAAACCAATACCGACCAATAACAAGTTGTCAAATAAATGTTTTCGAAATGCAATGGCGGTTCCAAAATACCCCATCACTCCCACGTCATCGGGTTCTTCCGAAAACAATCAAATAAATATATTTGTGTTTATTTCAGCTCGAGTCTAGCGAAGGTAGGGAAGACAATAGCTTCAGTTGTCACCAAACAATTTAACTTCATCAGTTCTTTTTACCGCCGACTCTGTATCGATAAAAAGGTCAATAAGCACATCCAGCAAATTAAACACAATGAGAAATTTGCTGCAAGGCCCCAAAGCTGGTTACCCCAAGGTCTTCTTTGATAAAAGTGTAAAGCAAAATCTTGCAGCAAATTTCTCATTGTGCTTAATTTGTTGCAGCTTAAATAAACACAAAGATGAAATATTCTGCATCCAACAATACGTAAGTTTATATGATGCTACAACAGCAATAAATACCCCAAGTTTTCGGTAAATACTCATGTCAGCAACTCATGTCATTTTATGAATTTTATGATTAACTACAAATAAGTTTAAACAATAGTAGGTATAGGATATCACTTCTATGAGGGTTACCCTATGGACCATGGGAGTACCAGATCATATTAGACGTAAACAGTGTCCTATAGGTCAAAAACCTAGCATTTCTGAAAAATATGACATTTTATGAGATTTTTGGTTCACGAGGATATACTACCATCAATTACAGTAATTATTACATACAGAATAATTCGATCAGGAGGGTGCCAGATCAACTAAGAAGTACCAGTTAACAGGAATCATGGCCATCTAGGTCCATAAACAGAGCCTAAAAGGGTGTTATTGAACTCAAAGTGAATTGATGGACAAGGGCATTCTCTTAAACAACCCGAAACAAAAAACTACAAAAATTACTTAGAAATGTATATGTAAGATATTGCCTGTTTATACTGATTTTGTAATAGTCACCCGATTATAACTGTTTACATCCAGTTCAGAGGAAATCTCTAAGTTGTTTCGTTTACACGGAAACACAGAAGCATCATTTTCCCGTAGCTTAGAAAAATGTACCATGGCAGCACTTCAGAGTACAGGAAATGGTTCCAATGGATCGCAGTAAGAATTTCTGAAATATTTCGAAATCTGTAACCCATATATTTCTAATGAATATTTGTCTCCTGGTGTGATATTATAGACAGTTTATTTTATCTCTTCAGTTTCAGTTATCTTTTCATTAAATTTGAGTTACAAAAAAAAACTTTAACACGTTCGCGGGCGTGAATGCTATAGCATTCATTTGCATTCACATGCAAGGTCAATTTTTGTCACGGCGTGTTAGCGTTCAGAGCCAGCTAAGCGTTTGTCATAAAACACAACTAAATGGGAAATTCCGCTTTGTTGTTGTAAAAAATGCATTTGAAAGAAGAAAAGTTCGAGGACAGCGAGGCCGCTCCACATCCGATATGTCTGAAGAGCCTTTACCGAATGTGAAACATGCATGTCACGTAGTGGTGGGTGTGTGGGTTCGAATCGTCGACTTTCCTTTTTCACTTGCATTATTGATCGTTAATCTCGATTCCAATGAGAAATTAATTTAAAATATTATAATAATATTAATAATTAATTAATAAATTCAAAAAACTAATTTCGAAAAAATTGGGTGCCATGTTTTACAACTCTTTGAGTTTTTTTTGCGTCCGCGAACGTGTTAATGTCCTGGTTTGAGACCTAGATGGCCCTTTTTATCGATAATATGACCTGGTATTATTTTAGTCGATTTGCGTGTTATTTAACTCAAAGTGAAATAAGGGATTAGGACATTATCTTAAACAAACCGACACAACAAAAGTACAAAAATCACTTAGAAATGCATATGTAAGATACTTCCAGTTTATACTGATTTTGTAATAGACATCCGATTATACATCCAATTCAGAGGAAATCTCTAAACTGTTTGGCTATTTGGCAACCTTCTTAATCGAGCTATCCTGCAGGTAATAATTATTGTAATTTTTGATAGTCCATCATAGTGAACTAAAAATCTCATAAAACGTATTATTTTTCAGAAATTCCCTGCTTGAGACCTATAGGATAATCTTTACATCTAATATTATCTGGTACTTCATTGGTCTATACGGCAACCCTCTGAGTAGGAATATTCTATAACTATTATTGGCGATAATTGTTAGTAGTTAATGCTTATTAAGAATAAAATGTCATAATTTCAAGTATTAATCGGAACAGTGTTTTTGGAATCCCCATTTCATTTCGAGAACATTAATTTGACAATTTGCATAACGCATAGTTTTTGGTTTTGCTTATTATTATTATATTACATAGGTTAATTTTTTATTTGTACATTCAGTCTTGTCTATCTACTAAGTTTTATCACAATTATCTGACATTTTTCATAAATTAATACAAATTTTTCATTTTTTTGGCTCGAAACAATTACTTAATTGCAATGTAAATGTTTTCGGCAGGTGTTTTCAACAAGATTAGGCATATAATTGCCTCACTAAGTCTGTGTATGTGGCCGTAATAACCATATTCTGACACCGCAGTGGATTTTGGCCTATATATATCAAACCTTTAAGTATTCGAGAAAATAAACAACTTTCTAGAACATACGAACTCTGTGGAAAAGGCTCTTAAAGGTCACTAAAGCAAAATAATACTAAGCAAATACCAATTGGTATCTTTTTTTCTCGGTTTCTGATCCAAAGCGTTCAAAATTCAAGGAAACAGTTAACTACAAAAATCTTCCTAAGATATCATTATACAAATTTCTACGTAAATTCTCCGAGAGTTTTGTCTCTATGCTTTTTTAACTTAAATAAAAGAATGAGTAAAGTCACGGGAAATTCACGTTCAGAATTAATCTGGTTATTTTTCCGATTTGACTTCGATAGGGTTTAGTTGGTAAAAAAGAAACTTAACAAAATGATGGATTATAATATATCAGGCACATAAATTTTCTCTGGACTTTAGCACGTACATATTAACACGTGTCATTTTGTAAATGTACGTACAAGGGTTATGACTTTTTGACATTTTTTCTCAAAAATGATTTCCTGTAGTGAGAATGAATGAACTTTTGCCTATTAAGGCCTAACATAACATTCATTACATTTTATTATAAAAAAAGGTTCTGCACAAACCACTTTGATTTTTTTTTTGTTTGAAAAAATTGTATGAAATAAAAAAAATCTCGTTCTTTTGCTAATTTTTAAATCTAAGCAATTTTGTATTTGACCAGAGGATGCTGTAGCATCATTTTTGGATGAATATGAACAATATCGGCTAATGTTTTGGTATAGCCCCCTTATAGCGGTACCTTCCGATCTTCGGTATTTTGGATATTTAAGCCACATTTTCCTACTAAATTAGCTGTAATTTGGTACTTAGGGTTCCTAGTGGTCACTAAACACACCCACCAAAAATCGTGAACCTGGGTCCACGTTTGGGTATAGCTCCCATATAACGGTAACTTCCCATTTTCAGTATTTTGGGGATTTAAGCTAAATTTTCCTGCAATAATTAATAATTTAGTATCCTCTATGCCTAAAAGATGTGATTGCATCATCCAGAATAGAGGATACGCAACGAAATATTGATTTCAATAGTTTTTATTGTACCTCAAATTGGGGGGGTTGCTTTAGTTTTGTCCGCTTATATTTGCGACCTACATTTTTTTTTAATTTTATCTTTTGTTTATTAAATTCTTAATTCTTTATTTTTGTGTTTTCCAATAACAAAGATATAAATAAGTAAAAAGAAAAATAAATTTATTACTTTGTTTTCTTAAAAAATTATGATTTAAAAAAATGTACTGAGGGGGTGCTTTAGTTTTGGCCGATACTGTACATAGTATCCCAATAGAAAATCGAGTCTTCGATGACATTTTCGTCAACGATACATGACAATGTCTTGCATTGCGTCTTGACAATAAACCGAAAGATTCTCAAAAGTGTCCCAGTAGAAAAGGTCTTTAAGACAACATTGAAGAATCGTGCACGATATTTCCAATTCGTTCGCGACTCTTTGCAGACAGCCCTTTGGGATCGTTGATGACATTTTTACACAAGTGTCCCAGTATTCATGCACGACAACTTGGTTGACAGGGTAAGCGAAGTTGTCGTCGACGACGATCTAGAAGACTAAAATCCCCGTATTTCGTCGACGACATTGGATTTTACAGTCGCTTGAATTTTCAATGTACTTCAACCTAAATGCACCTATTCAAAAAATAGCTACATTATTTTTTTAAGTATTTAATTCTATTTATTCTAACTTCTAACTTAGAGTTTTCTACATAATTCAGTTTGTATAAATAAAAATTGTTTGTATGCTCGAATACATTCATACATTCATTCATAAGATATGTATATTAGGGTGACCCAAAAAAATGTTTTTTATTGCAATGCTCACCCTCCAATTTTTTCCATTAGATCCAAAAACCTTAAATATGAAATTATATGGAGATTAGTTAACGTTAACCCGTGCCCTCTGAGTGATCCTTATATCCGTAGAAATTTGTATGGGTGGTAAGTTTTCACGAAATTGCTCTAAAGGTCACATTTATCGCACAATCAATGACAAAATTTTGCCAGTTGGGGGTGAGCATTGCAATAAAAAACATTTTCCTTTTTGTTCGTCAACCTAATGTACATATTAAAGGGTTGCAAATATGACAATTTTCTTAATTTATGTTCTGTTTGATTTAACAGCAGTCCACATTGTAACATTGCCTGTTCTTATGACTTCGTCTAAGAGTTTTTGAATTTTTCGCCATTACATTTTGTTTAAACTTGATCCTACTTCGGCTATAAATCGAGACATTTATATATCGACAGATCGAATACCGGGTACCAGCCGATCACTTATTCCCAATATATTTATTTCGTTGATATTCAGAATTTTGTATATGTTCAGTTACATATCTGCTTACAAAGACTACAAAAAATTTTCAAAAATGCTCATAAATAAACATTTGTAAATGATTTTGTGATGAACATTTTTCTTCGAATCACCTTATAATTAAGATTTTATCTAATCTTAGGTAAAAGCTAGTCAAAATTTGATACAAGGATATGAGGTTGTAAAAAAAGTCATAACCCTAATATACATTGTACACAGCCACAAATAAAGCACGCACGTGCCTATATACATTTGCTACGAGAATATACTACGAGGAATGAGTTAAAGGAAACAGTTGATATAATATTACGAGTAGTGCAATGCATTGAAACCTGTGTGGTACACTAAAAACCTGCGCTGTGGAGATGACTCAGAACTTGGTGGGGGTTCTTGTATACAAATAACACGTGTCTGAAGAATGTCAATGCTATGATGTCCTTGCAGTTTCTTTCTCAATTTCGATTAACTATCATGAGAAGCAGCGGATTTCTGTCAAATGTCAAGTTGTTGTAGATAAGTCGTAAATCTACCTCGGTGATTCTGGTCAAAGATTAATGGTTTCATGCGTTAAGAAACAAAGACTTAAAATTCATTTCATTTAGTTAATTGGCACTGTTGCATGCTTTTTTTGTAACAGTTACACATTTTGGCCGAACCTCACCTCATTTTCAATAACCAATGAAAACAAGGAGCATGCTAGTTGGGGACAAAAAATGAAGAACAATAAACATTAATTTTCAAATTTGCATTTTTCTACCCATTTGACCTTCATATATTTGTAATTATAGTACGTTATTAATATAATTTGAAAAGTGATTACGTTATTAAAAATATATGCTTTTGATAATCGGTCCCTAAGAAGAAAATTCTACAAACGTATGCAAAGAAAATACACAAATATTAAAAACGCCATGTTTTTTTTTTTGGAAAAATGGAAACTAGTTATTTTTACACTTGTCCAACATTGTGGCGTATTTTAGTCCGCAATGTTTTTTTCAATGGTTTAAAAATGTGAGAAAAATCCAAACAGGTTTCTAGCAAATTATTGAGATGTCTAATTAAAAAGTTTGTTCCCTTTGAACATGTTGGTGAAAATACAAGAAAAAACAAAACAGATTACAAAGGCTGACATGAGTTAAGGTAATCATTGTTGTAATTCTGTAAGGGAAGCTCGCATAAAATTTGTTCATGTATACCTCCGTGACAATGAACCCTCAGGGTCGTTGTGATAATAAATTTAGTCCAGGCACGTACCTGCAACTTAACATAATATGGATGCTAAATTTCACGTCTTCCGCTTCTGCGAAACAACCTTCTCTCCTATCAAGTACATTGTTGCGGAGTCGAGAAATATTCGCATTTATTTTACACAACACAAGATTCTCTAAAAAGGTCTAAAACGTAAACGAAATGATATAAACAAACATAAAGTGACACAATATTAGAAACGTGAATGGATTTGAGAAGAGAGTTCTAAAGGAATAACGAAATGGCAAACCTCATCTAGATGAAATAGACCAAAAGACTTGTCCCAAATTTCAAGTAGGGGTGGGATCCTTATTCCCAATAAGAACATGAAATTCAAACATGGATAACGAGAAAACTGCGGAAGGAAAATAAAAGTTTAGATGGCGGCAAATAATATTAACAACAACAACACATCGTTTCATCAACAACAGTTGTTCAGACAACAAGCTGAACAAACAGGAAACTGTGGGAGTGCTGTGGCTTTGAGGATGTAACAGAGTATTGACTATATAAAATGTCTGCATACATACATACTTTATAAGGAAAACAACGATACTTGGAGAAAGAACCTACGACATAGCCTCAATTTGCGACTCACGCCACCTCTTCGCAGACATAGTTAATGGTTTTGTCCCTTTGCAGTTAACGTTTTACCCGCAACGAGGCAAGAAAGTAAAAGTTTCCAAAACAAATGAGTGTGTAAGATTTCTAAAGACGTACAAAAATGTGTTCAAACAAACCAACACAAGGGGGATTGTGAGTTTAGAACACAAATACGTAAAGTCTTTACCTAACTCTTTAAGTGGCAGTTATGCTCGTTATATTCGTTGTAAAAGTAAATAAATTTTAATTGAAGAAATGTACAACTAATGTCGTTTTTATAAGAAACATCTATAGTTTGTGTGACAAAGCCATGATCAACACACAGATATGTATATTGTAATTTATTCAATACACATATATACATATGCGTGGATGATCCGTTAGTAGAACAAATTTCATAAGAGGCATTTGGTAATGCGAATGCTAATATGACATTAAGAATCTATCGGTCATTTTTATTCTTAAATGTCCAAAGATACGTTTGAAGGAAATAAGAATATTTAAAAAAAGGCACTGCAATTTTCTTTTACAGTTTTTTGCATATTTGTGTCCACATTAATGGCTATCTCGAACTTTTTTTGCCGACATTTCACATGAATAGAGATATCATTATGTCATTTCAAATTAGCCCTTACAACGAAGAAGTCTTCTTACAAAGACATTGAACATATTGGTCAGTACACAATAACAACATATTTTACATACATACATATGTACATATTCCGAACCTCTTTTACTTTGCAGTGTAGAGGTGAACAAAACAGTATGGAGAGTGAAATTGGTATAAAACATAAAAGAAATGTATGTGTGTAATGTTTACATGCAACTAAATGCCATTAGGATTTAGCTCCATGATTCGATGGACAAAAATAGCTTCCAGCTGTAGTTTAATATTCTGGTCAGCGGTGCGTAACGGAATGCAAAAAACTGACTCATCCGCACCAAGGGTTATTAGACACGTAGTCACTGAAGCTGGGCAATACATGATAAACGTACGGTCCACCTAGCTAACTAAAGAGAATAAGTCATCATTGCAGACATATTTTAGCCCAGTCAACACGCCAGTGACACAACGAAAAGGAACACCAATACCATCACATATATTTTGTGTTAAATACACAACATTTCAGACGTGACCCGATATGTCCGCTTTGTTTTGTTGTTGTTTTTCTTACAGATCACGTTTGAATTGCTTTAATGAAATCCTAAATACTGTGCATAGTATTCATTTTACGCAACTTTAATGGCGCCAGATTGAACTGAGTAAACGAATGGGCGGATTAGCTGTCGAAGGATCCCATATGTTTGATATTCTTCAATCGACATTTAAATTGGTCTTTATGCAATAAAACGGCACAGTCGAAGTTAAAGATTTCCTTAAATTGAATGCGGCAAAAATATATTCTACTCTTTCTTACAACATGCTTTGGAAAATCTGTGACGGGGAAAATGATACAATTATAAGTATGTATTTTCTGCTCATACAGCCATTTATGCATATATCGCATGATTCATTTTTTCATCCGATTGGAACTAAATTTTGTATTTGGAAGTTTTGTCACTCAAATATAAAGAATTCTGGTGCATAACGAAAATATACACAATTAACAGTCTATTTTTGTAACAAAAAATTTCCGATTCGTTCGTTCATTTCACAAAAAATCACATTTTGGTTTTTGTATCAAATGTTTTGTGTGTGTGACAAACAAACAACCTAGTTGTTCAGGTAACTAGGGAATAGCTAGCAATTTTTCTTACTACTGGTAAACACAACTAGTTACCACCCAATCTACTCGCAATGCTATACAGGTTAATTTAACATGGGATGTCATAGGAGGAGGTCTATTGCCACCTCACTGCAATACCAGTAACCACCAATTCGGGAGTCGTGTGAAAGGCAATTGTCTCTTCATTGCATTACCAATAATCAGTCATCGATAGTCTTGGAAAACCCAATTGTACCTTCATTGCATTACCAGTAACCTGTCAATTCGGTAGTCAGAACTTATACTCAAAAATATTTCCTTTATCTGATATTTGTTTGTGAATGCCTTTCGTATTTCAATAAATCTTCAATGCGGTTTAGGTCTTGTTTTGGACTTAAAAAAATATTTCTGAATATCGTTTTCACTATTTTTGTATTAAACTCAATTGATAGTCTCTATTCCTTTTCAACATATTGATTATGTTCACCCAATCTATCCTATATTATATCTATGTAAACATTATCTTGTTCATTATACGTTTTGTAAAATCAATAAAAACAAGGAACACCATTACAATTCGTCGATGTTATGGAGATTCTAGGGGTACTTATAGACAATAAGTTAAGTTTTGTTCCACACATTGATAGAGTAGTATCTCGAACCAATCTTGCACTTCGTAGGCTATATAATTGCGACCTTGTTCTGCCTCACCATATGAAGCTTAAAATGATCCATGCCTTTGTAATGTTAAATATTCTATACTGTCTTGAAGTGTACTCCGGTGCTGACATGCATAATATGGAAGCCGTTCAAATGGCTTTTAATAGTGCTGTTAGATACGTATATGCAGTAAATCGGTTTTCCCACATTTCTCCTTTTGTTCGAAGCTTTATTGGATGTTCATTTCTTAGATTTGTGAACCTCAGATGTCTTTTATTTTTCTACAAAGTATGCAAGGCTCAATGTCCGTTGTTTTTGGGTAGTAATTTTAACTTTTTAAGATCAACTAGAACGACTAATCTGATTATTCCTCGATTAGATGCCCACATGGATACGTCGTTTCTGGTGAGAATTTGTCGTTTATTTTAATAATTTACAAATATTCAATTTAACCATTTCTTCATTTCGAAATAAATTACTTGTTTTATGCCAAGAATCACTGTAAATTTGTGGTACCACAATTATCTTTGTTGGGAGTGCTTTTCTATTATTTTACCTTTATATAACCCCGATATGGGGTATAATTGGGAGTAGTTATTCCAATATGAAGTATTATTCTTGTATAATTTGGTTTTTTTTTGTTAGGAGTAGTTCTCTCCTGGGAGTTATTTTCCATATATTACTTTTTAGTCTTAATTTAGATTATTAATTTAGATTTTTCATATATAATTATACCAATACAACTGTATATTTTCAAAGCTATGCATATTGTAATAAGTTATTGGCCCTCAGGCTTATCATTACAAAATGAAGAAATAAAATAAATAAATAAAAATTAAAACACAAAGTGCTTCTACGGCCTCTTGTTCTTGGGAAGTCAGTTGGGAAGTAGTTTTAAAACATTCTCGCCTACATAGAACATGGATTTGTCGATCGCATATTATTCTTATAGAAATCGATTGAATAAGTTTGGATGTGCTTCCAAACTTGCAGTTAAACATCCCTCTCAACAATACTTCTAATAAGTCTGCACGCAGGTACAGGCCATCTCGACCTAACATATGCTCGAGCTGGTGAGACCTCATTATTCTAGGCATTCGTACACTGCTAGAACTTGTTTCTCCCCTGAGCTACTGTCAGTTTCAGGAACGCCTAGGAGTTGTTCTTTATCCCCATGTGATACCACACCAGCAATCCGTTCTTTCTGCTCGGTTTTGAGAATACCTGGTAATAGTTTTCCATGCCACTGTTCGCAAATAGCCTCATTTTGGGTTTATCTTATCTTCCTTGAAGTTGCACAGTCTTATATTTGTTGGGCTCCTCTCCCAGAGTTTCTGCTGTAGCCAAAATGATACGAGTAATGTTTCCTGTTGTTTAAGAGATTAAACATTAACTCCGAATTTCCAGGAGGCGCAAAGGATTGTAAACGACTTGAAAGTTGTGAACGACATATCAGAGTGAAGAATCGAGCTCATCACATATTACAACCAGTTAATTACAAAGGACGAACAACTAAAACAATGAGTTCTCCAAGTAGTCTGCTGTACCCAGATAGCTCCAAGACCACATGATGTCAGGCACATGAATAAATTTAAATAAGAAAAAAATTGATAAAAAAAGGAAGAAAGTGTTTACAATATACTCCATTTTCACCCGAAGGCGTACCTAGTCATGTTTTACGGAACATTGGCTCTATTATCTCGAATTCAGTAATTTTATATTTATTTATGAGTATGACCTTTAATTTAATGCATAATACGGGCAAGTAGCTTTAACCGTTCCACAGATATGGGTCGACGAAATCGCCAAACATCCAACAAAAATCGCCTAAAAATTCCGTCATTGATTTGTTCTCTATGTGTTTAAACCAGTCTAAAAACTAAGATAAAGAAAGTATTGAATTTTGCATAAAATGGAAATTTGCTCCACATTCAGAGGAAGGTAATCTGGTATGAAAACATCCGCTATTTTAATACGTTGAGGGAAAAATTTAGTACTTTTTAAAAGCACTATACGAATCTAAAACCAATTTCCCCGACTGTGTTTTGCCGCGAAAACGGGTCTTACATATGTGAGTTCAGTTAAAAAAGTACTATATTCGTAAAATCCGGCAAAAAGAGCAAAAGTTGGTCCATTTATATAAGAACATAACACTGTTGATAACAGACGCGGAAACCAAAATAAGAACACATATAAAATTCAAAGTCCAAAGGGTGTGCTCAATTTGAAAAATGTGCTAAGATTTCCCTCAATGGTTTAAATAGCGGATGTTTTCATATCAGATTATCTTCCTCTAAATGTGAAACATTTTTCTAAACCTTTAAATGGCAGACTTGTTCGTGGAAAAATCATTTTATTGAACAAATCATCATGGTTTTTATAAGAAATTTTGACGTTTCTCATATTTATTTTGAAAATGTTCCATCTTATCAGCATCCGACGCACTCGATTGTATCCGACGAGGTTGTCTGTGTCATATTCTATATAATTGTGAAGAAATATAATATAAATGCCCGACTCCTATTGATATTCAGAGATGTTTCAATTATCGGTAAATTTAAACCCTTTTACGCTGTTATTTCGGTGTCCGCGAAATTAGTTATAGGTTTTCTTTGGGGGAAAATGATAAGAAAGCCCTGCTTTATCGACTGAAAGAAAATTTGGCGTTAATATCTCAAAAATTCGTGAAAATAAAATGACTGTTCTATCCTGATGACCAAAAATATATGCCTATTTTTCATGGTACTATCGGAAAAATGAAAAGAAAATCATTGCTGTGTTTGATATGGAACATTATCGACTTTAAATCCCTACAAGATTAAAAACATAGATTCATACACTTCGGGATAAATAAGCTAACATTAACGTGGACTGTATGTTGTAAACAAAATTCGAAAAAAATCGCTAAAATAATACGCGCGATATCTCATAAAGAGAGCAACCCGGTTGAGGGTCTGTTCGAGGATTCCTTGAACATTTTTACCTAGTGGTCCTGTTTACAGCGATATTATGTTTTTCGTAGGCAAGTACATGTTTCCTGATATAATGGTCCAAAACCTCAGAATTATATGGTGACGAAACGACAGGTGGTCGCGACATCTATCGAGGGGAATGGCACCCAAAATGGACCATGTTGGTCCATTCCTTTAGATACTTTACCTTTTGAGCTTCTATCCAAATCCATATTTTTGTCGGTTCATACGCCCAAAATTTTGAAATCCCCTTAAATATATACGTTTTTGGGGAAAAAGTGTTTCCATTCACACAGGCTGAGGGTATATCTCTGTCGGCAAAGCCGACTGATCCTTTTCACTTGTTAATTTCTAGTGCCCATAAAATAACTAGTTATTCTTGTAGTTATAAAAAAGTAATCATTCAGTGCGTATGCCCTTGTTAAAATAATGGGTCAGTAGAGTGTTTAGTAAGTAGTTACGACTACCAAACAGCCATTATTTGATAATGATTTTCTTTGCTGGGTTTTATCTGCTCTTGTTGTGGATGTGGTCGTCCTCCTGTATGTTTTTGGGTATAACATTATTCATATAATATTTATTTCTGTGTACCCAGCAAAAATACTTATTACAAAACGCACTACTAAACCATTATTCTACTTAAACAAGGATCTACTTACTTAAGTGACCAAAAAAAACTGCATATTTCGCTCGACATGCTCTTGTTAAAATAATGGGTTAGTAGAGGGTTTTTAATGAGTATTTTTGCTGCATTTATTTTACTGAAAACTTATAACACCTTCTGTGTTTGCGATCCTATTCAGTTTATTGCAATCTTAAGATTGTTATTATTATCATGTGATGAACCGTTAGTTGTCTATTGTAATGCTCGGGGGTATGTACATACATATATAAAATATCAAAAAATGAGAAATACATAACAAACTAACTTACATACGTACATACATATATACTTGGGATGCCGACAAAATAAATTAGAAATGAGTCTTTATTTTTCTTTTTCTTTACAATCTTCCTAATGTTTGATTTCTAGTACTAAGGCCAGAGTGTCACTCAATTCATGGATAGATAACAACATAATCTTCATGCTGACAGCTTTCTTAAGAGGCTTTCGGTCTCTATGGGTAATAAATTCATATTCAGGTCTCAATACCACATGCTTGGCAACTCCCAAAGACAAAACGATATTGATTGTCCAAAGTAGAATTGAGAAGCAAGAAAGGAAAAAATAAAAAAAAAAAAACAATTTAAAATAATCCAGCTTTAGTAGAAAATTTAATTTTCTTTTATTTTTTTGCAGATTATGGAACAATTTTAAGACAAAATGCCAAATTTACACTATGTGGATTATAACAGGAAGTACTCTGCCCAGGAAACAATACAAGTAAGTACCCACTAAAAGTGTTGGAGGTAACAGAGAGGTTGTTATTTAAAAGCTTTCCTTTTAATAAGTCTCATAAAAAACTTAACTTTAATGATGGTCAACAAACATTTTGCCCGTATTGTGCCAGAATTGTTGCGGGTTGTGTTTCTTATTATTCGATTACATTACCAGATCCAGGCAGTTAATGAGAAGCCATAAGGTTCTTGTATCATTAAGTAACGTGGAATTCGCTTATGATGTTAACACGGCTACAACTGCGGTCGATGGTTCTTTTGTCGTTCTTGTGTTTAAAAAACTCGTGTTTTTTACGGCACGTGTCAGTAACCATTCTTCGGCCATTATAGCTAGGCAATTTATTGACAAAGTGACTGTGGCATATAAAGTGGGGATGTAAAGGGTTGCAAATTTGTTCACATTTTACTTTTTGGGAAATAAAACGAAAGGAAGTGAAAAAATAACTAGGAAGATGGAATAAGGAAAGTCTAATTTGTTTATTGTCATCATTTTTGGTGCCATTAAAATGACTTAATTTTAAGGACGTATCGTTCTATTAGAAGAACTCGAATAATATAGTCAAGGCGAGGATATTCTGCAACTTTGCAAATAATTAATTTGTTTAACTATGGTTTCATCTCAAATCCATAAACTGCAATTGCTGATATGGTTAGTGTTGTAGGGATGAATAACAGTGCGTTGTACTGGGTTTTATACAAGGATTTTTTCACATGTTTACTGAACGACCACGATTTGAAAATCGAATGTTACTGTATTATTGGAGTTTGTTACCCCACTTACTCTGTTACGACAGAAAAATATGTTACACAAAGTTACCCCTTTGCAAATGTCATGTTCATCAAATATGTCTTACACTGTCGAAAGTGTTAAAATCCTTGAAATTCTCCGTGTAATGTGATGCTCTTAGAATATTAAGTGACTTTAATTTGCTGTTAAGGAGCTGAGGAGAGTCCTATGGAGTTGTGTTCAACACGAGTTTCTCAGTTTGTTTTTCTGGCATGTTGAAGTAGAATTTAGAAACATTTTTACTTGATTGCTTAATTAGCTTACGATGATAAGAAGGGTTACAATGGTAAATTTGTCAAAGGGTAACATTTCATGCAGAATTATGATATGGCTTGTTATAAGCGCCAAAAGAAGCGAAGCAGTTATATTAAACATTGTTTGTACTCTGTCCGTTGGGGGGTTAGGGCACGACAGATCATACTGTATTTGGTTTTTCATATTATTATTGTAATACCAGAAACTAAGCATCCCTTTTTTCCTATGTCTTTGTAAATGTAATTTAGGTACTGTATTAGCCCAAGTTTTTTTCAACTCAATATTGTTCTCCAGATCCC
Organism: Musca autumnalis; assembly: GCF_047663935.1. Classification (NCBI taxonomy): domain Eukaryota; kingdom Metazoa; phylum Arthropoda; class Insecta; order Diptera; family Muscidae; genus Musca; species Musca autumnalis. The sequence goes on along the minus strand of NW_027411755.1, from coordinate 343,653 downwards.
AGCCCAAAAATGCATAGTCCGTCCACGAACATAATCATATTGCATCTTCAAACATCCTTAGATAGAAAAAAAACATATGGTAGATTCGTGTTTCATATTTCAAATGTTCCTTTCCTTATCAAAAAGTATATTCGAATAGCTGTAACTATGCGCATGTCTCAAACTCTCTTCTTACTCTTTTAACTTCATAAGCAATCAACATATGGAAACACAATTGCTAGCACGTGCAACAAACAAACTTGTTATTGAAAGGAAGTGCGCTCAGTTCGTTTTTATTGTTATTGGCATGCCATGAAAGCAAACATTTTTTTAAAATATTTTGTATGTGCCGGAATTATATTAAGAGCATATATACAGACAAACCTCCTGAAGAACATCTTCTCTCATCCTTAACTTAATGTACTTTACTCAGTCGAAGGACTCCTAACAAAATTACGACTAGAGATTTCCGACATAAAACTACATATTTCAAAATATTTTTTAATATCGAACGGGTAGTAAGACTACTTTTAACAAACTTGATTTGAATTTCAAATCACAATAATGAAATAATGCAATGCTAGAACTCATTGGGCAATCTGATATATAGGTATGATGAAAATATAATTACATACATATACATGTAGCACACAATATGGAGTTCGAAACGAACGGAAAAAGAAAATAATTCCCATAAAAAATGTTTTTTGAACAAGTGAAAAAGAGAGGCTACGTCGAAATAAGAGAGTAGAGAATTTAACCTTCGCTTTTGGCAACCTTTTGACCAGGGATGCCAGATTTGCCGATTTATCGGCATTTTGCCGATTTTTAGTCCAAAAAAATAGAAATGCCGATTTGCCGATTTTTAATCCTAAAATGCCGATTTTTACTTAGGCACATAAAATTTGCGTTTTTTTTATGAAAATTGTGATTTGGTACAATAACAAAGACAACTATACATAAATCTATATTGTCTTAATGAGTAAAGAGATAGATACATAGATATAGATAAAATGTTTCAAAGTGAATCTACTGAAATACGTATTCTGTACATGGAAATGGAAAGATTACTTAAACTGATTATGAGTAATTTCGTCAAGAGTAGTTTGATTAATAATGATAACATTTTTTTAACAGATTATAAAAACAGTTTGAATTTCCTTGATTTTGGCAATTTTGTACTTGGGTATATACATACGTCAAGGAAATTGTTCAAAAAAACGAAATTGTCGAAAAGTGAGTTAGTGGAAATAATTAAAAACTGCACAAACTTTTACATTGAACTTTGTGATCAGATTTTGAAGCGGTTTGATTTTGAAAACAAATTTATGTGCCTAGCTTCCATAAATCCAAGTTTTATAATAAATGGCACAGAAAATTCATTTTTCGACATTATAAAGGAATACGAAAGCTTTATAAACATAAACGAAAAACAAGACGTGTACTCAGAATTACACGCACTTTCAACTTTTGAATTTCCAAAATTTGTTTAAAGATAAAAAATTAGAATTGCTAGAGTTTTGGAAAACCGTATGTGAATTAAGATGTGCAAATTCTGAACCATTATTTCCTATTTTGTCCAAATTTATTAAACATATTTTAGTCTTGCCACATTCTTCAGCAAATGTGGAAAGAGTTTTTAGCCAAGTGAATTTAAATAAAAACAAATGTCGAAATCGATTACTTAGGGACTCGATGAAAGAAATTCTCTTTCCTAAAGACTACTTAAAATTAAATAAGTCCAACTGTTATGATGTTGTCATTATAAATGATTTGTTTCGAAACTTTAATTCAAATATTTATTAAAGAAATTGAATTTAATTGTAAAGCAACATTTCAAAATTCCAATACAGGAACAATCACCTTATTAAATAACCTCTTAAGACAATATTTGTCTGTAGTATTATAAATATATACTACATACGGATATGGTAAAACCATTTATATTCATACATATTTTGAATTGTTGCCTTGTTTTATGAATTTTTAATTATTTATTGTACTTAAAATGTTATGTTTTTAACTTATGCTTATTAAATAAAGCGATCATTTGAACTGAAATAAATGTTTTTTAATTTGCCGATTTTTTGCCGATTTTGAAAATTTTTTGCCGATTTTGCCGATTTTGGCACCAGAAAAGTGCCGATTTTCGACCAAACTTATCTGGCATCCCTGCTTTTGACCGTTTTTTGTAACCTCATTTTGATTTCCATGTTTTGGTTTTTGCTTTTGTGTCTACAGCAGACACTTGGCCATAGGGCAAACCGCTTGTTTCCTTCTGCTCTTCTGAACCGACACGGTAAAGACTGCTGTGTGGGCTTGTGCTTTCCTTTTTTGTTTAGTGACATTGAAATGACGATGTCTTTTGTCGCCTGTGTTTATTATGCTTAACTTGTTATTGTCTTGACGGCTGTTTTTGTTTAACAATTGTAAAATGGTTTTATTCAAGTGCTGAAGAGAACAAACAATGCTTGTTGGCAGTTTGTAATATCCCCCTCCCTAATACGAAGGCAGTAAAATTCATTTTGGTTTGAGTTGAACTGTTAGTATAACGAAGTTTGAAATGTAAAATTCAAGAGTTTGGAACTTATGCACTGTCGTGCAGTCCCATATACTTGTCTAAATATCATATCCAAGCGTTCTTGGATATAACTGGTAACATTTGAAATAATATTAAACACTTATTCTGATCAAAATCAGGTAATCTCCAATTCTGTTTCATTGTCTCGGGGAGTACTTACTTACTTAGCTGGCCCATTACAGAACATTTGTTCTATAAGCCGAACTAAGAAAAAATCTCCAATTCTCTCTGTTCACTGCTGCGGTTTCTGGAATACCGCGCCTTGTTTGCTCCATCTAAGCTTAGGCCTGCCAATTCAGCGTGCACCGCCATGTGGCACGTATTTATACGCCTGTTTAGCGGGTTCATCATCGCTCATTCTTATAATATGGCCTAGCCACCGCAAACGTTGCATCTCGATACTTTTATCTATACTGATGTCGTTGTATAGCAGATACAGCTCGTGGCTCATACGACGTCGATATTCACCGCCAACGCACCGCTTACTCAGACCGAAGTAGCATTTGTTGCCCAAGTGATGTTGTTGGTTGTGTTTACGGCGGTGCCGAGGTAGACGAAGTCCTTTACTACCTCAAAATTATAGGAACCAACGTCAACAGTTGGCCCGATCTCTGTGGACGCACTGCGCGTCGACACCATCAACATGGTCTTCCCGCCGTTTACGTGTCAGTTACTTCCTTTACCGATCGACCCATGATGTCAATGTCGTCGGCATAAGCAAGTAACATATGGCTGTTCATGTATATTGTTCCACTTCTTTTGACCTTCGCGTCTCGTATGGCCTTCTCCAGCAGGATGTTGAAAAGATCACACAACAGGCCATCTCCTTGTCTGAAACCTCTTTTGGTAATAAACTCTTCGGAGAGATTCTTTCCTATTTTAACCGATGATCGAGCATCAGTTAATGTCATTCTACAAAGCCGAATGAGCTTTGCAGGAATACCAAAATCAGACATGGCTTGGAACACATTTGAACGTATAGGGCTGTCGATGGCTGCTTTATAATCGACGAAAAAGTGGAAGGTGTCGATCTGCATTTCTTGGGATTTGTCTCAAGGTAAATATCTGGTCAATGGTGAATTTGCCATAGGCTTTAGTCTGCAATAGGGAGCAGACTTATGCCCCTGTAATTGGAGCACACAGTCTTATTTCCCTTCTTGTGGACTGGACATAGGATGCTCACGTTCCAATCGTCGGGTACGCGTTCTTCCTGTCAGATGGTGCTAACTAGCTGATGCATACACCTTATCAGCGTGTCGCCTCCGGTTTTGAACAGCTCGGCTGGCAAGCTATCGGCTCCTGCTGCCTTATTATTCTTCAGCCGGTTTATTGCTGTCTTTACCTCATCCTGGCTGGGCCGTATACATTCAATACCATTTTCTGGAATTGGATCTGTGGTATTTTCGCCGTCATCGCTACTATCGGATACCAACAGTTTGGAAAAATGTGATTTCCATAACCTGAGCACACTATCTGTATCAGTTACCAAATTACCTTGCTGGTGTCTACAGGAGGATGCGTCTGTACCAAAGCCATCAGTTTGATGTTTTACTCTTTGGTAGAACTTTCGGACTTCATTCTGGCCCCTGTACATCTCGATTTTTTCACACTCCCGCCCTTCCATTTCTCTCTTTTTCCTACGGAAAAGACGGTTCTCCTCTCTCATTTTCTCCCGATACTACTCTCGTGCGCTACGTGTTGCTACTGATTGTAGAGTAGCACTATATGCCGCATTTTTCTCTTCGGTAGCTGCACGACAATCCTGGTCATACCATGGATTGTTTGGTGGAGGTCTCTGGTATCCAAGTATGGATTTTGCGGCTGTTTGCATGGAGTGGGCAATATTTTGTCATTGTGCTGATATGTTATCGGGACGAGGATTGCTTTCATTAAGCAATTGGGCTAATTGAGTGGAATATGCTGTGGCTATCTGTTGTGTTTGCAGCTTACCGATGTTCAACTTCCGCGTTGTACCTGTTCGTGCTTTATTTGCAACGTTTAGACGGGTACGTACCTTTGCTGCAACAAGGTAGTGGTCCGAATCTATGTTTGTTCCTCGGAACAAACGTACATCCAACACGCTCGATGGATGCCTTCCATCTATCACAACATGATTAATTTGATTATTTGTTCTTTGATCTGGAGACAGCCAAGTGCCCTTATGAATACCGAGATGCTTAAATCTGGTACTGCTAACTACCATGTTTTTGCAGCTGCAAAGTCTATCAGCCTCATACCATTGTCAGATGTTTCACTTTGGAGACTGAATTTCCCGACTGTTCGGCCACAGAAATTCTCCTTTCCAAATTTGGCATTAAAATCGCCTAGAATAAATTTAATGTCATGGGCAGGGCAACGGTCATAAGTTTCTTCTAAGCGCTCGTAAAATATATCTTTGGTGTGTTCGCCCTTGTCTTCAGTGGGAGCATGAGCGGGTTTGTTTTTCTTTTCTTTCGCTTTTTCTAGGGGAGGGTTACTAACCCGACGCCCAAACCCAAGCTTTTAACGTTCTTATGGGTGAACTCGCGGCACATGTTAGCTCACTACCTTTAACGGTGACACCACGGGGAAGTCGGTTCCACTTGAGATGAAAAAGGGACCAAGATAAATCTTGGGCTTTGCCATGTTTAAGGCCGGTCAGGACCGTTTCTTGGTATCTTCCATCCCCTACGTCGGGGAGTGGCTGGAGTAAAAATACACGTCCACATACGTTTGGTTATTTGGCCATTGTAAGAGCATCACAATTTTCGTTTGTGGCTAAATCCCTAGGCAAAATTCAGCCACATTTTCTGCGTAGAAACAAGAATACAAGTTGTTACAAAATTTCTGGTAGAAATTTTATTTTATATTGTGCTAAGTATGGACCAAATCGGTTTCTTGCATCAAGAGTTATCGTGCACACAAATTTTTCGAACTTTTTTGGGGGAAGTATCTGAAGCAGTGAATCGATATGTCTCATCTTCGAACTTAAACTTAGATGGATGGACATGGCTAAATCGACTCCAAATTGTCTGAAACACATTTCGTCCAAATATACTTGGGGTCTAAAACCATTATTTTGATGAGGCACATTTTGTCCGTATGAAAGTGTATATACCCAAAATATATTTTGACAGCTTTTCCAGTAATAAAAGTTAATGTCTTCCAGCACAGGACATAAGAAATGTACATTCAATCTACAAAACCTATTTTGGTACCCGTTCGTAACTACTTACAGATCATCGCATGCCACCCGAAATAAGTAGTTATTCTTTAGCAACTAAAAGTCGACAAAGAAGCCACGCTTCCGAACATTCTATTATATTTTTTATGATCAAAAAACCTCCAAATTTCAAAAGTATCCCCTTATTTTGTAGCTTACCGTAATGCAGAAGGTAGCTTGTATACATTATTTTGTAACGGATGATTATTTACTCATTGGGAACTATACACATTTCAGTGTTCATTATTTCCATATTGAATATTGTTAATTCCTATTTCATTCCCTTTCCATATACGAGTAGCAGCTAAAATCTGTTCATTTACAAATTATGGTCAAATCAAAAAAAATTGTTAATGTAGATTTAGGAACATATACATTTGTACCTATGGAGTAATCTCATTTCCAGACTACCCTCATAATAAGTTGTTTTAACTTTTCGTCCGTTACTTTGAAGAATGTATGCAAAATTACCTAAGTGGCAATTTAACATTTCTCATTCTTTTAGACTTGACAGGACATGGCGTTCAAAAGAAAGTTCTGTTGTAGTGCATGGAACATTTGATTTGATTTTTTATGTCAAGTGCGGGAATTAAAACAACTGTGCAGCTACCATTCCCTTCGTTGCAGTCTAAATCCATTTTTGTGCGTTTCAGCCCCAAGGTTCATTGGCTGTTGTTTACTTATGTTCGTTTGTTTTTATGTTGGTCATTCAGGATTTCATTTTGGATTTCCTTTACTTTGCATGTCGGCATGGCGGTCTACTTTATTTCCATTCATAAGGATGCTTTATTCATGAAATGTTTATATATGAGTATTTTTGCATGAATATTGTTTTTAGAATGTCCGTCGACCTTTTATACAATTTTGTTATTTGAATGGGATTTTAATTGAATTTTTACACAGTAAAATGAGGCTATAAATATTTCATAGATAAACAACGAGTATGAATGAATACAATGCTACTAAATGGAAGACAATTCATGTGAAAAAGTGAAACAATTGCATTATGATGGCACATAACGGAGGAGAAATGATACATACCTATATGATGGGGCTAGCGAACTCAAATATGTTGCTCAAAAGTCAGATCTCAATATGAATGGAGATTTTAACCATACTTGATATGAGAACACTCATCAACACCACTCGATCATTTACTCAAAGAGTGGCATAACTCAAAAATGTATTTGTTTTGATTTTGTAATTTCTATTTTTCAAGGACTTTTACTTTATATTGTGTATCTTTCATGTTGATAGATCTAAAGCTCAACGAGTTACAGCTAATTTTCTAGGAGTTTGGCACAAATCAACAAAAAGTTTTTTGAGTTTATGAAGCACTAAAACACTTCAAACCATGCTTGACCTTGCACAGAAATTTAGTACTGATATCTGGCTAGCTCTTTGAAAAAGCAGATCAAAGTGGTTATTTTTATATAGTAATCATTTTGAGTTGGGACGTCAAATTTCAATCGGCAACATAAACGCGTTTTTCTCGAAACTTGATTTTTTGCGATGTGAGTAAATGAGCGACATGTGTATTTTGGTGAAATAAATGTGTATTCTCCTTCCACATTTGATGGGAATTATGAATGCTATATGGTAGAACGTCTGTAGTGTAAAGTACACGCAACGAGCCGAAAATGTGAACAACTAACTTTTATAGCATTGCCTGAATTTTTTTAAGTACATTCAATACGGATTGAAGTCGATATCGTGGGTTTTAACATCAATTTGTACTAAACCACAAAACTAAAAATAATTCAAACTCACGAAAATATCATCAACTTACAACCACCACACATACATATGTATTAGGGTTATAACTTTTTTGCAATTTTTGCAAATATCAAAAATATCACCGCATAGCCGTGTAGGGCATGAACAACTACTATGAAATATGGTGTCATGTTTTCTCTATAGCGAAAAAGTTGTCGCAGCAAATGCACTAACGTTCAGTAATGCATTATTTAATTTTATTTATTATAAAAACATATACGCTTTTCGTAATAACTTATTAATAGTTATACGGGTATGTTCTGCGACACACTTCACCTCTCACTTCACGTCTCAAGCATTTTGTTCAACCCATTTACCTCTATTTTTGCGAATTTCTTCGGATTAATATTCATTAAGATATCTAAAAAGAAGAATACTATCCTCCATAAAATACTCGAAAAAAAAAACGTAAATGGGATAAACAAAATGCTTGAGACGTGAAGTGAGAGGTGAAGTGTGTCTCAGAACATACCCGATTATCTAATTTAAAACCAATATCAAACCACTCTGGACCAATTTGTTATCAAATCGCGATATTTCAGAGCATTTAATGAACCTTTGATAATATTGCGATTTGTTGTTTTTCTTTATAAACTCGGGAAATTTATGTTTATATTTATTGTACATAACGGACCAGAGAACATGTGGTCATTTGCAACGAGTTCGCGAAAGTTACAGATTGTTTTTAATGTATAAATATGTATTCAAACAAAGCAAATTAAAATTTTTAAATAGAACAAATATCAAAAGGGCTTTAGTAATCGCAGTCGGTGGGGAAACTTTTTTCACCGAATCGAACTAAAACACGCGTTTTCGTTATAAGGACAATATTCCTCACATAGTACTGACTTGGTATTTTTTTAGTTATAGCCCTAATATGTATGTTGAAAATAAAGTAGGGTTTTTATTGGATGTTTGGTAAAAGGATAAGTTTATATGTTTTCCCATAGAAATGGATTTGCAGTAAATCGTTGAAGCATAAAAAGGTTTATTGCCTCAAAAGTTCAAGGATTAGATATTGTGAACCAAAACTAAAGAGAAAAACTTGGAAGTTTTATGTAAATTGACTATGCGTTTCATGTTTGGAAACAGAAAACAATATGTTTTTATGTCTCTGCCTAAAGAGTTATAGATTGTACACAGAATTTAGAATGCTTAACGATGAATGGAACAAACGAATAAGGAAAATAAATTAAGAGTTTGGACTGTGCTTCGAATAACAAGTGGGCAAAAAACGTTATGTTGAGATTATAATGGTGGCCAATTCTACTATATAATAATTTTATTTCCACAGCCAAATTCTAATAATTGGGAAATGGGACCGTATACTCCATTGCTAAGCACAAAGAATTCACCATCGTTTAACTGGGAATATAGCTGTTATATTTAGTAATGTCTTAAGGTATAACAATACCCGCCCTGCACCCAGAAGGACTGTGAACAATTAGGTGGTAACAAATCTGACCGTGTTCGACACGTCGCACTGTGGTCGAAATCACTGATCTAGCGGCGCGAAATAATTAGCTTGGAAACGAATGGAGATATCTTTCTGAAATTTTGCACAAACTCAGTCTGTGTCCGTGGGTAATAATGGACTAAATATAAACAACACCGGCTAATATTTTGGTATAGCCCCCATATAACGGTACCTCCTGAAATTCGGTATTTTGAGGATTTAAGCCACCGTTTCCTTCCGAATTGGTTGTAGTTTGGTACTTAATTTTTCCACCAAAAATTTTGGACATAGGTCCACGTTTGGGTATAGGCCCCTTTCTAGGTACCTCCCGATTTTCAGTAGTTTGGGGGTTCAAAGTTACATTTTCCGACCAAATTAGGTGTAATTTGGTATTTAAGGTTCCCAGAGGACACAAACATTCTCCACCAAAAATTATGAACGTAGGTCTACGTTTTGATATTTCCCCTATATAACGGTACCTCCCAATATTCGGTATTTTAAGGATTTTGTCCACATTTTCAGATCAAATGAGCTGAATTTTGGTATAGAAGGCTCTTGTTGGTTATACATGTTCTCCACCAAAAATCGTGAACATAGGTCTACGTTTTGATATAGCCCCCATACAACTGTGCCGCAAGATTTTGAGTATTTTGGAGATTTAAGCTATTTTCTCAGCAAAATTTGCAGCTAAATTGTGGTTATTCGGAATTTAGGAAGTCCAGTTTAATTAGTAAAAAAAAGAAATTGGACTGAACCTCAGTGGACCTTGGTAGTTACGCTCCATTCAACAAAAGTATATTGCACTAAAAACATAAAAAAATAATAATTTTTCAAAATTTATTGCTACATAACTATGTAAATTCAGGCCCCAAATTGTTTTTTTTTAAATTTAACTTACACCCTCCCCTATCAATAAAAAATAAACTTTGTTGAGTTTTATTACGAATTTATTTAACAATTAAACAAATATGAAATCAGGTTTTTAGCAACAATTTTGTTAAAATCTGATGCATCAAAATTTCTTGCACTTGACATTTAATAACTGAGTGAATATTTACAACAACAAAAAAGTGAAAACAATATTTTAGTCAGCAGAGTGTCGGTAATCGATACAATGGAAAACATTTCGCAATTTTATACTTTGATTTTTTGACTTTCGCGCCGCTAGATCAATGGTTTCGACCAGTGTGCGTCGTTCGGACTCTGCGATAAAAATAATTATGATTTTTTAACACATTTCCTCTTACGGTCAGTCAATCGACTTTACATATATATTTCCCTGAAATTCTTCGTAATTATTGTTTAAAATTATCTGTCTCGCTGCAATGAGTTTTTATGTGCTTTCAGAATTGCAAATGCCTGACAGGTGACATCGTGGCAGAGGTCAAATCCGTTTCATTTCAATTTGCTATTTCTTTGTTAACCACTTTGTTTGGCAGCTATGTTGTCCACACAGACATACATACACTCCGTTTCATTTAAATAGCACATTTCAAATTGCTTTTTGTTACTTCAGTTTAGTCGATATCCGTGGAATAACCTCGGGAATGTTTATATATTTTGGTGTGTAATCTTATGAAGTATCTTTCATCAAAAAGTTTGGCTTCGATAACGTACCGTTATAATTTTTTTTAATTTTCTTTTAAAAAGCCCAAAATTTGTACGATTAAAAGTGTTTCATCGGAATAGCACATTCTTTAATAACTTGAGTAAAAATGCAAATTTTGAATGCTACTGTTACGATTCTTTAAAATTGGAATAAATAAAAGCTATTTCAAGTTTAAAACGCTTAAATTGGTCGAACTATGACATTAATACCGGGGAAATAAGACCTTATGAAAGCTGTGGACTTTAATTGTCCATAATTGTCAGAAATTTAACGTATTATAGACAATTAAAGAATCGTAACAATAGCATTCAAAATTTGCAGTCGTACTGAAATTATTAAATAATGTGCTACTTCGGTGAAACACTTCAAACCGTACATAGTTTGGGCTTTTTGAAAGAAAATTATAAAAAATATAACGGGACTTTATCGAAGCAACACTTCGTAAATGTACAAAACAAGATATACAAACATATCCCAAGATATTCGACGAATGTCAACTAAAATTAAGTAACAAATAAACATTTTAAATGTGCTATTGAAATGAAACGGAGTGTAAGTATATATTTGTGTGGCTTGCTTACAATATATTGAAACATTCAATCAATCGGTTCCAACATATAACCACAACAATAAATTTCTTCAATTGCAAACGCAATTTGTAGTCAGTCGTCCTTGCCTTTGGCATTCAACATTTCCAGACAATCGGTAAGAGAAAGCTTTTCAATATTTATTTTTCCTACCCTTTCATGTCAAGAAAAGTTTTTCTTTCTGTGTCTCCTTTGTCGGCTCTTAATTTAGCAGCAATTGTCTGAATGTTTGTAGGAACAGTTTATGTGAACGTGATTGTGGGTTGTCTGGTGTGTTTGGTGTGTTTGGACGGCCAGACATTCGGAAGCCGGCAAAATAAACGTTATGGCTTGTTTGTGGCAGTGATGGCACAGAATAGTAGTTGTTGGTGGGAGGGATGAAATGAAAGCAATTGAATATGTCACCGAATCCATTGGTGGAGTGCATGAAATAAAATTTAGTTTTTAAATTCGAATGGCGCCTAAAGTATATTGCAGATATGGTATACCGAAACATTATTATTTCAACAACAACTCACATTTCGTTAGTCATCCTCTTTGACGTGGCCTATGCCACTCTGGTGGTATGTCAGTTATGCATAACTATACACGAGTTGATTCAACACAAAATGAAATTTGTGGCATGTTATAAGATGTGGGTGGGAAGGTATTCGATATTCATATACAAACAAACAAGAACATAAACAAACAGGCGAATGAATCAAAGCAATTAAAACTATGCTAACAAAAACAATAAATATAATTTGTCACAGCAAAAAGTAGGACTGGCTGTTTATCTTCAATTAAAATGCATTTTCATAAATTGAATATAAAGTGGATAAATAAAAGTTATTCCAAGGGAAGCAATGTCAATTGGAATCAATAGCGACCTGCATGAAGTCTATGTATGTATAAATATATAATGCCAAGCTGTAGGTGTAAATGCTAGTTATAACTATGCCTTGACATAAAAAGTATAAAATATGTTAAAAGCTAACGTGTAGCACTTAAACTTAAAAGAACCATATTAGTAAAATACTGCTATTCAGTAACAAAACGAGGGATATTTGCATAAACGAACCAGACATCAACGCACACGCTTTTAGGATTATGTTCTCCTAAATTAGAATTAAATTTAACCGCAGTATGTACCATGCCTTTGTGTTAATGCGAAATAAGACCCTTCTTAGCCGTAGAATGTGTAAACACAAGGATGACAACGGTATGGAACAATAATGGTGGTATTACGACAAACTTGCTACACTTATTGCTGCTCTCAGTCATTGTTGGTAAGGTATAATGTAATTTCCGCAAGTAACACATTTCACACCCACCCTGCCGCATTCTGATGTATTTATGTGTGTTTCGTTATACTCACTTAAGATAAGGCATTTTGAAACCGCTTTAGCTTTCTTTTTCTGTCTTCGTTGGAAAAAGGACACTTTTTAATTGTTTTCAGCTTTTCTCCCTGACGTTATTTGATTTTGTATTGGTATTTGAAGGCTTATTGTTTGGTGTGTTGCGTTGTAATTACCACTTTTATTGTGTTTGTAAATTGGACGAAGAGACAAAAGTTTTACTTATTGCCTTCTTGTTCTACAGATTTTTATCTATTTGCTTATTGTGCATTACACAGAAAACCCTTCAAAACCCGATTGTAATATTACGTATTAAGGTGAGCATTGTATTAATGATAGTTGCATATCTGATTAGAATTGGTATTGAATATTTTTTGATTTTTTTTTTTCAAACTTATTGTTCATCGTATCTATCGAAATCTGAAGAAGCTAAAAAAACGATTGAAATGCAGTTACCCAATTGAAACCATTCAGATCGGAAGTTGTGACATACCTGATTATGTCTTTGTACATTTGTATGTAACATTTAAATGGAACTGAGTTGGACCTATAGTTCCTTTTACGGATATGCATAGAATATCATTTTGAGTCGATTTATGGATGTCCGTAAGTGCGTAAATCTGTTCACGACATACAGGTCGCATTTATTGTCTAATACGGATGAAAATCGGGGACGAGGTACGAATTATCGCGATTCTACTGTATATACAAAATATCGCGAAACGTATTGCAAAACATTATAATGAATTTTAAATGAGGAGGCCAAAGCTCATTTATTTTTAAATAATGTTCTAACATGTTGTGTACTTCCAGTTAGTTGCATGTTTTCTTAGTGTATTTTGTATTGCCAATTCTATCATATAATTCAATTTGACCTAAGGTTTTATTCATGATGCCCACCTGTGCCAATCTCGGGAATAATTTTCCAATGTAGGTCATGGGATTAAGATTATCCAGTATTAATATAAGCTGTCATTTAGTGTCAGACTTTAAATGGATTCAAGATTCCCTAGAATATGGATCCTATGGATATATTATCTAACCACGTATATTAACATATTTGGCATCAATGGAAAGGTCAATAATTCTTCTTCTAAATATGACTTACTTGGCGTTACTAGTCTTCCAGGAAGAAGGCAATAAGACCTATATTAAAAATTTTACCAATTTTCGGACAAAAATATTGGTCATTTTATCTGGCTAAATTGGTTGGTTTTTATGTTGTTTTGACCGCCATGCCTATTTCAGCATCATAAGATAATCGGCACTTTTGTTCATGACATTTTAAATTAACAGTATAAAAGAATTCATACCCTATACCTCCTCCAGAGGGGAGAATGCTACGCTCATGGTTTCTTAAAATCTTCGCAGCGCATTTGCTTGATATTTACCATACAAGTCGATCCACTGTGCATCGTTAAGTTTTCCAAACATTGTTCTATTTTTTGATGAGCTCAAAATTTAAAAAAATAATTTTTCGCTTTTCGGTATGACATATAGGGAGGTTTAGAACAACATTAAGTACCGTTTTGTTTCCCTCGATTCCAAAATATACAAACATCCGGAAACCATCCCAGTTTGTCAAATTTCACACAATATTACTAATTTCATACAATATTACGAATTTAGTACACTTATAGTACGAATTTGAAAGCCCCCTTTCATACCAATCACCTTTAGACTCCTTCATACCAAATTTCAAGCTTTATCCTTTTCATGTCCTTCTAGAAGGGAATTTCCAAAATTTCAGCCTTAACACAAATTTCAAGGTTCTAGCTCCAGCCGTTTCGTCTAGTGCACAATAATGTCAATCAAATTGCAAACGATATTCGAAAGACCAAATTCAAATAAGATTTATTAAAATGATATGTATACATATGTATGTATATGGGAAAAAAATAAAATCGTTATAAAATTTAAAGTCAACCTTTAACATTATTATCGCATGATAAGACAGTTCCTGCGTCTCCTTTAATAGAAAGAGAACAACTGTAGGAAATATACAGCCTTTTTATTCGTTTACAGTATGATGCAGGAAATTTCATTATTGGGATATTGGAATTTGCCGATAATACTGTTTCAGAAATGTTGTACCATAGATTAATAAATGTATAGACAAAGAAATTGTAGTCGGCTTCTTTTTCTCCAGGTGTCGCTCGTGCGAAATATGCTAGTGTTGTCACTCAATTGCACAATGTTTTGGGATACATTGTAACATTTTGTTGCATATTTTCATATGAGGATTTAGATCCGGCCAAATACTACCCACTTATTGTCTTTTACCGGAATAAATAGTTAAAAATGTATAGTTATTGCCATTTTAAAAATTGAGTTCGAATGAGTGCATATTAAACATTCGAACATACTCACTGAGAGGATTTCTTCGTCTATGCATTTATTACTCTATGGTTGTACCAAATACTTCTTACATACGTTGTGTATAAATGTCACATTGGGTAATGAAATGTTTTAGTATAGTAATCGTTTTAAAAGCCTTGTAATACAAGGACATCGATTGTCAAATGTTAATGTAAAGGAAACAGTGTTATCACCCTTCTTATACTAGCTCTGTTCCTTTACGTGCAAGAATCTTCAAGTTTTACCACTTTTTACTCGAAAAGCGTTCCTTTACTTCAGACACCATACAATTCATATGGAAGTAGATTACAACTTTTGCTACTTTTGCCGGTTTTACCACTTTCAAAAGTAAAGGAACAGACCAACTATTTACCTAATAGATACATATCCCAGAAATCACATTGTAGGCAAAACTGCTCAAATCTCACAATTTGCTAATAACACGGTTTCATAAATACATTAACGTCACCTGCAACAAACAGAGAAATATGTACTTGATAATGCTGTTTATATCGTTCTAGAAGTTTGAGATAGTTTGGTTATTTTTCAGGCTGACTTCCTTGTAGATAAATCTGATTCATGCGAGATTCAGCATTTGCTGATAAAACAGTTTCAGTCATATTTGAACAACAAATTGCAGAAAACAGAGCCATACGTAGTTGATAATGCTGTGCATATCGTTGTAGATGTTTAAATAATAAATGCGATTTATTTATTTCCACTGACATCTATTTGGCCTAGAATATGAAAAGTCTGTTATTCGCTCTAATAGCAGATTTTAATATCAATAGCGATAGACTTCCAGTTGCCAATCATTCACAACGAAATTAATGCTTTGGAAGAAAATCTAATTCACCAATTATAAAAAAGATATATAATAAAAGATATAATCTTTTGCATTCATTCTAACATATAAATTATTATTTTGCTTAAGAGTCATAATTCGAATAGTAAACATATTATTAACACATAATATCATATTCTTCTGATTGTTTATTTTCGGAATCTAATTTATATTAAACATTTAAATAAACAAACAAAAACTAGTTGTCCCAATTATTTTAGCTATGACTGTAGACTCGAAATCCCCCTAACGTCGATTTGACAATTTTCCAAAGACAGAAACCAATTTCTATATTTAAACAGCAAAGCCGAAAACCTTTTGACATTGGGAAATTTAACAGAAATTATAAAACTGTTGCGCAACATTGAGGATTTTTGGATTTTCGAAAATGTGTTGTAACAGGAAAAAGTTGAACCTTAAAAATACCAAGTGTAGCAACTACTCCGAATTTACCCGATTAAATAGGCATTTATAAAATACATCCACTATAATTATAAAATTGCAATAATACAATATTTCGAAGTCACAGTTTTATATTCACGATGGCCAGTTTGAATTGTCGAATTGTATGTTACTTTGTCTACACTAGGCCTGTTTCACTAAGACGATTCGAATACAAATTCGTTCGACTTACTACCAAACTTCTATGTTTTCAATCAAATAATTTTTTCTACAACAATAGGAGTTTGGTAGCAATTCGAACGAATTTGAATTCGAATCGTCTTAGAGAAACAGGTCATAAATATGGTCTATGCGGAAACATATTTCATTTAAACCTATCAAAAATTTTGTTTAGTAATTTGGTGTACATCAAGGATTACACCAAATAAGATAAGGCCATAGACTAATGAATGTATATACAAAACGAAATAACTGAACATTTTTCGAAGAAAATTTTATGTTGGTAAATATCAAGATTTTGATGGATATTTTTATTAAGGATGTAGATTCCGTAAAAGACTACCTACATATTGTCCTTTACCATAATGGTTTGAAAATGTATAACTATTTATTACCGTTATACAAAATAAGTGCACAGTCGACAGACTCAATTCGAACATACTCAATGAGGATTTCTTTGTCTATACTTGCTTTTGGCAATAAACTTGGTAGTTTGTACACTATTGTGATTTCATAATCATTGTGAATGATTGACTTTGTTATTTTGAATGGTTTTTTAATTCAGCTTTGCACTATGTGAATTAATAACAGTAAATGCTTACATAACATGTTAATGTCAAACACTGTCATAACTCTAATATATAGTTACACAACATAATCATTGCAAAACTAAAAATATTACATAATTTATAACGAAACATCGTTTACCTGTTATAAATAACATTACTAATATAAAGGGTGTTCCAACAAGGTGTGTTATTTTAAATTAATTTCCCGGCATTTCGGTAGCTGTCACTTTTAAAGGTTTTATTTTTTGACATTTGTCAAGTAGAAACTACGCCATTACTAAAATGGAACGATATATGTATGCTTCAACAATGCATAGAAATTATTCAAATTCACTACAAAAATTGTGAAAATCTTGCAGACACTGTTCGCAAAACTAAAGCATTTTCGAGGCATTCTGAGACACCTTGTGGAATAGCAATGTTATGGTGAATGAATTGCGCTATCGAGAGATGTTTAATGTTTTTTTTTTATGGTCGGAGGTATTGATCTGTACAACGTTTACATTCAACAAGACTGCGCTACGTGCCATACAAGTAACAGAACCATTTCTATTTTACGAAAAAAAGTTTTCAGACCGTGTTTTCTCTTGAAGAGGTGATCACAATTGGCCACGCTGATCTTATGTTTAAACAACTTGCGGCTTTTTCCTTTGGGGGCACATGAAAGATTAGGTCTACGCTGACAGCCCAAGGTCGATTCAATACCTCAAAGCTGGAATTCGTGATGCTGTCGAATTGGTTATGTTGACCATTTGGCTGCGAGAAATACGTTGAAAAAATAACGATCCTATTCAAGAAATGGCATTTCGGAAATGCGATAATATTGCAGATTTTGTTGTAATGACGGATCCAAAACCAAGCGTTTCCGCTGTTTTGGTCTCATTACTTACTCCCATTCGTATATTATTTATAATATCCCAAATACTCGCCCTAATAAGATTAATTTTTCATGAAACAGTTTTTCATTTTAAATGGTTTTTTGCTTCTCCTGTAAAATTATTATTTTGTTAAATACGTCTTTGGGCATTTATGGTGACGATATGTACCTTATGCCGACGATACCACACTAATTGCAAGCAGCCTCGCAGGACTTCAAAAACTAATAGATGTTCTTCAAAACATGCTAGTACGTCATATGCCTTAAAATTAATATAAAAAAGACAAAGTACAAGATTACAGGAAGAATAAGTGTAGAATCAAACATTCCTTTATGCATTAATGTACTCAAATAGAAAGAGTCTCAACATTCAAATATCTCGGAATTCAAATTAATGAAAACTAGGATATGGAAATAAAATATCGAATTAAAATGGCAAGAAACTCCTTTTTTAAATATAGAAAAATATTAACGAGCTATGATATAACCCTGGAAACTAAAAGACGATTTGCTAATGGTATATATGGTCTGTATTATTATACTCGGCAGAAACATGGACAATAAAATCGGTAGATGGAATGTGGATATACCGACGGATATTGAAGATATCCTGGACTGATTACATCTCATACAATGAAGTTCTAAGGCGAATGTACACGGATAGTCATATAATCAGAGTCATCTCCCGAGAGGGAGATGAGAAATAACATGGATCAAAAATATTCAGGAATGGATAGGACACCGATATGAAATAAGCCTTCTAAGTGCGGCACGTTGGGGCAAGATTAAAAAAAACGGGTCTTAATTGAAAAATTGAAACACAAATTTTTGATAATTTGTCTTGACAGGGTTAACGAGTACAAAATTCGACCTCACTTGCCAAAATAGCAAAGTCGTATACTGTTTACTTTCCGTGTAGCACAGTGTTAAAGTTGAACATATTTTTAAAATTTGTGAAACAGGTAAAAAGTATTAAATTTTGCTGCTCGCCATAACGTAGTTGCATTTTGGGGGTTTTGTCTTAATTTTCTCTATCATTGTTGTACAGTATGTCGTTTTTTATCTTAATGTCTTTGTTCACCCTACATAAGACAATGTGTGCACGCCTACTATTATGGTATACTATATAATGATTTATATGAAATGATGGCAATGCACAAGGAGTGAAATCGCAAAAAAATGAAGATAAATTAAAAAAAATTAAATTCGGTTTTTGGTATAACTGTCGTTACATGGTAATAGGCACAAAATTCTAAGTCTCTAACCAAAATGACGAGATCATATATTGTTTACTTCTACAGTTACACTATGTTAAAGTGTAATATTTTTTTACGCATCAAAAGTGGCCATTTTAGAATAGAATCGTCAACTTCAGGTAGATATCAGAATCGTAGAAAAGTACATTTATGGCAAAAGGAGTTTAGAAACATGTTAAAAATTAATTTAAAATGTATCAATGAAAAGTATTTAGAGTTAAAAAAGTAGCGGGATATTTTATATGGAGGTTATTCCAAAACGAAAATATTTGGAGATGGTGTTTGATAAAAATATGTACAATCCCTTCGAAATGCACAATTCACAATTTGAGACAGTTTAGTGGCAATGTATGCCTAAAATGTGGTCAAGACCCTCGAAATACATAAAATCGGGAGATACCCTTGTATGGGAGCTACACTAAAATGTTGACCGAACTTAATAATTTGTTGCCAAATATTAGCTTAACCAATAATTAATCATATTAGAAGATTATAGATTAATCAAATAAGAAATGTAGGCAAAACCGTAAAAACACTTCATAGTTTTTATGGTACCCATATATGAGAACCTCTAATATACCTCTCCAATCCCTTAATTTTCACCAAAACTGTGTTCCGTTATATTGATTGAGGTGTAAACATTCGAAAAATATTAACTTTAGACCACCCAAATGTGGCGTGGGATACAGTAAATATATTCCATAAATAGGTGGCCTGAAATGACAAATAGTCCAATATTTGTAATAAACCTTTCATTATTAGCGAGTTACCTATATGAGACCGAAAAAAGATGGACGTTTTGATACTATTTTTGCGGTATCGCTTTTGGAAGATGGTATACCAATTAATGCTTTGCTGACTAAGGACTGCGGGAGCCATTGTATTCTAGCTGCAGTCGGTATTTGGGGGGGTTACGTCCTGAGTCTAACAAAACTGATTTAGTTAACAGAAAATTTTTATAGACTCCCTATTTTTTTACGTTATTCAGAAAGTATGGAAAAAATGATTATCACAAAATAAAAATCCCCTTTGATAATCCTTTGGTTGTGGCGGTTACATTCAATTACCTGGACCTCAGATGTTTTGAGATCAGCGCATGCTTGCCCACCCTTACCAATGTCCTTTTTGCGCTACTTTTAAGGACCCCTAACGCAATGTCTGGTCACACACTACCACATCTTACGAAAACACTTGTATTGGTTTTAGCAATTCATGATAATTCAAAATAATTTATTCAAGACATATTTCAAGAAATGTGGTTACAAAAATATGAACAATCAAATTATATGATTGGCATACAAATATTACAATTATGTAGTAATAATGAAATTTTTTGTGTAATACGAGCGAAAAGTTATATCTCAGAATTATTATAATATTGAATCATATATTTACAAACGTAAATTTAGAAAATAAATCTAGATGAAAATGGTGTGTTAAAGAAGCATATTTTCAATCAAGATTTTCTATTATTGTTATGATTTTATGACGGGGTAACTCTACATAAGTATGAATGAATGTTTTTTTTTCTTGAGTGAGGAAGCAAAACTAAACTGCATTCCATAACATAACAAAAATCTTACAAAATCACACAATTAGCAACAACATGAATTTTGCGTATTTTACATATTCTTTTCATTCATACTTTGGCAGAGAACAACAACAATTTGATCGTGGGAAAAAATTATTTTTTATATTGATCACTTCTCCTTCGGAACTAGAGTAAACAAAACAAAAACAACAATTTGCGTTGTTCCTCTTTTTCCATTCAATGTTTCAACGAGTAAAGAGTAAACGTAATCTACAATAAATGACCATTACACGTACTCACCAGATCGTCCGACGTTCTCGAAGGCCTTCAGGAAGTTCGACGTTTGATGATAATGAGATGTTCAATGCTTGTTGAAATTAATATAATGAAGTAATATAAATGATGATTAGGTTTCGTTGATGATCATTTCTCTAAGACTCTTATGTGTTGTTGTCGTTGTAATTAATTCTTTGCCCGCAAATATTAGGGGTAAGAAGAGTTATGTATGTTATTAATGTGATTTGATATAAAAAGATGCCTCTTTATGACTTTGGAATTTAATACTTAGAGTGTACACTTATTACTATTTTAATTATAAATTCATTTTTTTAATATTGTTTTTTTTATATTATTAACTTAGAATTTAACAATTTTTCAACATTTAGAAACCTCAATATTGTGGAATATTTGTCTATGTTGACATTGAAGATTATTATTGCTCTTAGGTAGAGTGTAATTTAACTTTGTAGGAAATTAGATGGTGATATATTTATGATTAAAATTGGTAAACAAATTTTGTAAAAAGAAATCTAGTAATCCAAGTGATAATTTGTAAATTATTGTAGGAATTGCGTGGTACGACTATACTAAAACTAAATCACTGTATGGCTTATTAAACTTATGGCGACTTTACAAAGCGTTTTTAAACAGAAACCACACTACTGTAGATTTAGATTTAATATCGCAAATACAAATTATTGAAGTCTTTTTTCACGGTTTTTGGCAATTTTTAAGAAAGTTGGTTGAATGTTGTGAGAATTATGTTTGGTCACAAAGGGGTGCACATAGAATTTAAGGCAGTTTAAACTAGTTTTACAAAACACATGGCTTGCTGCTTACGTGATACCATATGGGGCTGCATTATTCGACGATTGAAGAAGATTCTATGTTGAAGTATTTTGGTTTTGGGGAAATGCTGGCGTTGAGTTTTAAAATCCAATCAGACAACAAGCAAAGATAATCGGCACTTGAATATAAGGATGGAATCCCTCCTGGATCCCAGGAGGCGGCAAGTATGGATCCTTAGTAAAACCGTAGGTAATTTATTCTTCTTGAGGGCGTAAACGGATCACTGGCAAATTGGTGGAATACACGGAAGGGATTCCTCAAGTGGGGAAAAATCGAATGTATGGCTGCTTGGAATACTTGTAGGCGTGGAGTATCAACACAACGAGCAGTGTGTGGGCACAAAAACGTGTCTTAGAGCTCACTTATGGCTGATGCACTAAATTATGGAAGCTTACTTTCGTGAATCACTGGGAAATATTGGCAAAATTATCTGGTGCATGTATATTAACACGAGGTTGGAGCCTTTAATGTATTTAAACGATGGCACTGTAATTTTAGACAAGTAAATTGCACTTAATTTTGTATTTCTTTTAATTAAACGCTGACGAAGAATTTTAAACTTTACCTCGATTTGATTCTGCGAAAGTTTTTAAATAAATTAGTGAAACTTTAGCTTTTCGATGCGAAAGAAAAAATCTGATTTTTTTAGACTTCAATTATTAAGTTAATATTTCTTTGCACGTCTGTACTTGGTGAGGTATTTCAGAAAAAGGAAGTAGTAATTTGTCAATTGTTCTTTCTGTGTCTCTTTTCGATTGTTGTTGTTTTAGGTAATGACAGATTGACTAAGCGCTAATCGATAACTTCTTGTTTGATTAATAAACAGTAACAATTAGGAAGTGAATTTGGCGATTTTTTTGTGGGTTACCAACGAATTGATAAAAAAAAATGTTGGAAAAGTAAAATTTGGGGAAAAGTTAATGAAAATCAATATTTTCTTTGTAAACAAATTAAGTTGCATATTACAAACCGAGTAATATTTTCCTTATAGGAAGTAATATTAATCGGATGCAAAACATACTATGAGTGAAGGCTAAGGACGTATGTCCTTGGCATGAAATGTGCCAATAATTTTGCCATTAAAGTCTTCGAGGATGTAATAATTTGTGCCAAGTTTCTCCTTTATTTTTGCCTTTAAAAAGAGTGGAGAAAATTTGGAGTTAAATGCCTTCTCCGAACTGCTTTGCGCAAAATTGCGCCTAAAGACTTCTTGACCGATTGCAAATGAAATAGGTCTAGCTCTTAAATTATACTGGTGCTGGTTGCGATTATACGCCACAGCAATGTTTTTCCGAATTTTCTGCCTTATAAGCTGCATCTCGTCATCATGGGAAAGAATATCAACAGGATCATCAATCATTTGCAAATTTCTTAACAATTTATAAGAAGATCCGTGTGTTATCATATCAAACCCGAAGAGGGAATGATAAGGAGATATTTTTGTAGATTGGTGTATTGAATTTCTGAGTGCACAACTAATTGCACTCAGATTTTCGTCCCACTGCCTGTGGTCTTGCTTTAGAAAAGATCTTATGCCTGCTAATATTGAACGATTTACTCGTTCCGAAGCATTAGCTTGGGGCGAGTAAAAAGCTGTGTATGTATGGTGAATTCCAAAAGATGTCAAAAATGCATTGAACGAATTGCATTTAAATTGTGATCCATTGTCACTAACTAAGACTTCTGGAACACCGTACATATGAAATATTTGGTGTAACAGAAAATCTTCTATTTTAGAGGAAGTAAATGATCTTAAAGGGCACAGCCAATGAAATTTAGACATATGATCTAAAACGATCAAAATGCCTATATTTCCTTTCCTGCTGCGAGGATATGGACCTAACAAATCGACGTATAATTGTTGAAATGGGCGCTCAGATGTTACCTGTTTACCCATTTCGGGTTTCATTATTTGGTTTGTGGGCTTTGTAGTCTTACAAATTTCACACATTTTTATAAAGTTTTTAACATCTTTAACAAGACCAGGCCAAAAGAAACTTCGCCTTATCAAATCAAGGGTCTTTTGAATACCACCGTGACAAGCAATTGACGAGTTATGAAATCTGGATATTACACTCGGACGAAGCTTCAGAGGAATCCATAGTTTCCAGGATTTCTCTTCCTGCTCTTCATCTCCAGAGTAGTGTTGGGTTCTTATATAGACAAAATTATCCGCGATTTTGATATCGGGATATTTAGCTTCATTACCACGAATTTTCTCCTTAAGGGATGAATAATCTGGGTCATTGAAATGAGGTGAGTTTAAGTCAATTTCAGGTTCTGAGATAGTAACTGAGGAAATTTCCTCACAGTAAATCCTAGATAAAGCATCCGGTACTACATTTTCTTTACCCTTTCGATGGCTAAAGCTGAATTTATACCCCTGAAGTTTAAAAACCCAGCGGGCTAGTCTTCCTGTGAGGTCTTGTTGTCTCATCAACCACAACAAACTTGAGTGGTCGGTTATGACCTCAAACTCTTGGAGTTCTACATAGCACCGAAATTTCTTTATTGCTTCCACGACTGCCAAACATTCTCTTTCAGTGACGCTATAATTTCTTTGTGCTGAATTGAGTTTTTTGGACATATAGGCTATGGGCCTCTCGTCACCATTATCATCCAATTGGACGAGAACAGCACCAATGCCGTAGTCGCTGGCGTCACAATGAATAAAGAATTTCTTGGAAAAGTCGGGATTAAGCAAGATAGGGGCAGATGTCAAGTGCTGTTTTATTTCCCTGAATGCCTTGTCAGCTTCATCAGTCCAAGTAAACTTTTTCTTGGTTGACAATAGCTCTGTTATGGGGAAAACCTTGCTAGAGAAATTTTCGATGAATCTGCGATACCAGCCAGATAAGCCTAAAAAACCTCGAACTTGTTTCAAGTTCTTTGGGATTGGCCACGATAAAATAGACTCTATTTTCTCGGGATCTGTTTTTAAACCCCCGTGTCCTATAACAAATCCTAAATATTTGACTTCTGTAACACAGAAGTTGCTTTTCGACACGTTTATGGTGAGGTTGGCCTTTCTGAACTGGTCTGCAATTCTAACAAGTACGGCAAGGTGTGTTGGAAAATCTTCAGATACCACGACGAGATCGTCAAGATATCCAAACACACAATGTCTCAGGTCAGGGGGAATCAATTCGTCCATGAGGCGACACATTGTCTGAGGAGCATTGCACAGTCCAAATGGCATGACCACAAACTGGTAAAGGGGTCTACCAGGGACTGTGAATGCTGTCAGATGTTTGGATTGATCGGCTAAGCCGATCTGCCAAAATGCGTCCTTCAAATCGAGCTTTGATATTAGGTTGGCTTTAGGTAAACGAGCAAAGATTCCTTCAATGCTGGGGATGGGATATGCGTCTTTTTTAGTGACTGCATTTAGCTTTCTAGCATCTAAGCACAGACGGACTTTATTTGGCTTTACAACTAATCGCATGGGAGAACTCCATGGCGACGTTGAGGGTTCAATGACTCCTAAAGATAGCATTCTATCTATCTCTTTATACATAAGTTCCTCCACTGCTGGAGAAACGGGATAAAATCTTTGTTTGACCGGTTTGGCATCGCCAACATCGATCTCATGGCTTATAAGGCTAGTTCTTCCTAAACCTTGTTTTTCAAAGTTAGGAAATAAAGCTTTTACAGCTTCTAATTGTAGAGTTTCGGATGGAGTCAATGAATATTGTTGAACATTTTCGTTCTTAACGGACGAAACAGAATTTGAAACGGACGACAAATCGGACTTGAATGCAGACAGACTAGTGATATCTGACATTTTGTTGTTTTCAGACGGACAAGATATCACTACGGACTCAAATACATTTGGGGCAAGGTTGAATTCCTGCCAGAAATCCAAACCTAATATCAAACGCTGACTCAAAGTTGGGACGATCAATATTCTAAGCCTCTTAACCTGATTTTTGAAACTAACAGTGACATCTAGAAAACCTAAAACTTTTTGGTGTTTTCCATCAGCGGTTTTTACGCTGGATTTGAAAACTTTAAACTCACTAAACTGGGAAAAATCGTGTAGAGCTAAATCTGAACCAATGCATGTAACATTGGCTCCCGTATCTAAGAGGCCATGCTCTTCAAAATGCAAGAATGAAACCTTAGCATATAATCGCTTGTCTGTAGGATTGCTAAAAATTGATGAAATTCGGTATTTTGATGTGACTTTACGTCGCTTGAAATATAACCGAAGTCTAATTGTAGATCTTTTTGGTTTGGAAAAGCTGTTGGATAACGATGAAATTTCAAAAATTTGTTGTCTTTTTTGTAGATATTCAGAAAGCCTTTGATGATAAGGACGAAGTGGAACAAGGTTGACATGTCTGGGTAAGTTTTGGTCGGAATCGGGTCTTTTCAATATTGAAACAGGACAATTGTTGGTGTTAGAGAGATGAGCAGTAGTAGCAGTAGTACTACTGTCTTCAATTATTGGTTTTTTTGGACATTATTAGGGTTATGGGTATATGAACCATGGAGTTTCTTAGTGGTACATTTCAAACAGTTAGGTTTGTATATATTTCTGGCACCGCAGCCATAACAGAACACAGACCTATCTTTTAAACAATCCTCCCAGAAGTGACCTGGTTCTTGGCAGTTCCAGCACTTAACATTAGGGGGACCATGCATTACTGCAGCCACAGAAACATTCGCATTTTCTGGTTCCAAATTGTCAGTAGAGGTTTCAAAATGCTCTACTTCTGCTACATATCTTTTGGTATATGTATTATTAGTTGGTTTATTTACCAGATGGCGACGACATGTTTCATCGTTGAGAAGATTCTCTCTCATCTGAATCAATTTTCTTAAATGAGCTATTGACAGTATTGGAACATATAAGAGTTCGTGTCTTATATCTGGGCGTAAATTCCTTTTAATAATTTCAATTAGCTCATTTTCTGGAATCTGAGTACTCAACCGATCAAGTAAAGACGATATAGAATCGTAAAACGATTCGAAGCTTTCTCCCGGCTTCTGCTTCCTATTGCGAAGGTCTTCGCGAATATCAGAATCGGTGCGAAAATCTTTATACTGATAGCGGATGGCGAGGCAAAAATCTTCCCAAACAACAGAGGGCACGGTTTTGCGATAACGCCAAAACCATTCCCGAGCTTTGCCTGATAAAAGAATATTTAAGTTCTTACATATGACTGTATAGTCTTCTTCAAAATTGTCGGCTGTTAAAGATTTCACTCTGTAGAGGAACTCATCCACATCTAGGCCTTGTACTGTCCCATCAAACTGGAGGTTCCAGTTTCTGATAATGGAAGTTATCTTGTCAGATGATAAAGAAGAATTGAAATTGGGTGTAGAACTCCTTGAAGTATGTGGAAGGTCATTACTTGTTGGTTGGTTATTGGGAGGTGGTTGTGGCTCGGAAGGATGATTATTGGTATTAGAAACATTGTTATTTAAGTTAAGATTTCGCAGAAGTTTACTCATACTTGTCTCAATCATACGATTTATGAGCCCGTAGTTAATATTGTTGGTATTATTGTTGGCATTATGTTTTTGAGGGGGTTTAGAATTAGGAATATTTGCTTTATTTGTATTAGATTCGGCAGCGGTATTGTCTTCGGCAGGCATTGTGAAATTATCAAAAATATCAGGGAGTAGTAATTGATTTGAATCAAATTGTGAGTTTTTAACTGCACTTCTCGTAATATATTGTTTCGCTAATGCGCCACGCTTTCCACGATATGAGCCAGACTTTGGCCTCTGTGCTTCTTGAGACGTGTTATGGAAATCACAAGATTCGTTTTGAACTAGTTGCAAAGGTTCATTCTGTGGGTTCATAGAACGCAATTCTGATAATTGAAATGGACGTTTGCAAGAGGGGCACTCCATTGTGTTAGAAAGGTATTTTTCTAAACAATTGCGGCGAAATGAGTGATGACATTGTGCAATATACACACACTCTTGATTTTCCAATAAGTTCTCATTGCAAATTGTGCAAATTAAACCCTCTTCATTTGACCCTAAAGTGGGAGGAGGGGGAGTTCTTGCCATAGCCATATTTGTATGTTTTTATTTTTTTACCAATATCAGTTACAAAATGTGTAGGACAAGAGAAGAGATTTAAGGATTGTATAGAGAAAAATATATTCTTATTAATTTTTGGTTTTCGTATAATCAGTGGGTGTGGACCAGTAAATTTTGGTGGTAATTGAATGTATAATAAATAGATTTGGGTATGGGTGTACAAACTAAGGAATAGTTTTCTATTTTATGAACAAACCGAATAGTCTTACATTTCTTTCTTTATGTTCTGACATTTATTAGACATTGCATTCAGCTAATGTAATGTATTCCAAATAAACACAGTATCCGATGACTAAGTTCACTAAAATGTACAATTACTCCTTAAAATGGACTTTAGTATCCTGGAATCTGGGTATATAGTTGATTGCAAACCAGAGAAATTCATCTATGACACTTAATGGTCGATATACTCAAGTAACACTCAAGCAAACGAAATTCCTAAGAAGTTCAATAGAAGTATTCTCAAGCCTGTTTTCAACTAATATACTAGATTTTGGGTTATTGTATGTGAATGAAAATATAAAGGATGGAATGGTATTTTATTTGGGGAACAAAAAGTACGATTAAATTCACTTCTTCGCCCCACGTTGGGCGCCATTTCTGTAATAAACCTTTCATTATTAGCGAGTTACCTATATGAGACCGAAAAAAGATGGACGTTTTGATACTATTTTTGCGGTATCGCTTTTGGAAGATGGTATACCAATTAATGCTTTGCTGACTAAGGACTGCGGGAGCCATTGTATTCTAGCTGCAGTCGGTATTTGGGGGGGTTACGTCCTGAGTCTAACAAAACTGATTTAGTTAACAGAAAATTTTTATAGACTCCCTATTTTTTTACGTTATTCAGAAAGTATGGAAAAAATGATTATCACAAAATAAAAATCCCCTTTGATAATCCTTTGGTTGTGGCGGTTACATTCAATTACCTGGACCTCAGATGTTTTGAGATCAGCGCATGCTTGCCCACCCTTACCAATGTCCTTTTTGCGCTACTTTTAAGGACCCCTAACGCAATGTCTGGTCACACACTACCACATCTTACGAAAACACTTGTATTGGTTTTAGCAATTCATGATAATTCAAAATAATTTATTCAAGACATATTTCAAGAAATGTGGTTACAAAAATATGAACAATCAAATTATATGATTGGCATACAAATATTACAATTATGTAGTAATAATGAAATTTTTTGTGTAATACGAGCGAAAAGTTATATCTCAGAATTATTATAATATTGAATCATATATTTACAAACGTAAATTTAGAAAATAAATCTAGATGAAAATGGTGTGTTAAAGAAGCATATTTTCAATCAAGATTTTCTATTATTGTTATGATTTTATGACGGGGTAACTCTACATAAGTATGAATGAATGTTTTTTTTTCTTGAGTGAGGAAGCAAAACTAAACTGCATTCCATAACATAACAAAAATCTTACAAAATCACACAATTAGCAACAACATGAATTTTGCGTATTTTACATATTCTTTTCATTCATACTTTGGCAGAGAACAACAACAATTTGATCGTGGGAAAAAATTATTTTTTATATTGATCACTTCTCCTTCGGAACTAGAGTAAACAAAACAAAAACAACAATTTGCGTTGTTCCTCTTTTTCCATTCAATGTTTCAACGAGTAAAGAGTAAACGTAATCTACAATAAATGACCATTACACGTACTCACCAGATCGTCCGACGTTCTCGAAGGCCTTCAGGAAGTTCGACGTTTGATGATAATGAGATGTTCAATGCTTGTTGAAATTAATATAATGAAGTAATATAAATGATGATTAGGTTTCGTTGATGATCATTTCTCTAAGACTCTTATGTGTTGTTGTCGTTGTAATTAATTCTTTGCCCGCAAATATTAGGGGTAAGAAGAGTTATGTATGTTATTAATGTGATTTGATATAAAAAGATGCCTCTTTATGACTTTGGAATTTAATACTTAGAGTGTACACTTATTACTATTTTAATTATAAATTCATTTTTTTAATATTGTTTTTTTTATATTATTAACTTAGAATTTAACAATTTTTCAACATTTAGAAACCTCAATATTGTGGAATATTTGTCTATGTTGACATTGAAGATTATTATTGCTCTTAGGTAGAGTGTAATTTAACTTTGTAGGAAATTAGATGGTGATATATTTATGATTAAAATTGGTAAACAAATTTTGTAAAAAGAAATCTAGTAATCCAAGTGATAATTTGTAAATTATTGTAGGAATTGCGTGGTACGACTATACTAAAACTAAATCACTGTATGGCTTATTAAACTTATGGCGACTTTACAAAGCGTTTTTAAACAGAAACCACACTACTGTAGATTTAGATTTAATATCGCAAATACAAATTATTGAAGTCTTTTTTCACGGTTTTTGGCAATTTTTAAGAAAGTTGGTTGAATGTTGTGAGAATTATGTTTGGTCACAAAGGGGTGCACATAGAATTTAAGGCAGTTTAAACTAGTTTTACAAAACACATGGCTTGCTGCTTACGTGATACCATATGGGGCTGCATTATTCGACGATTGAAGAAGATTCTATGTTGAAGTATTTTGGTTTTGGGGAAATGCTGGCGTTGAGTTTTAAAATCCAATCAGACAACAAGCAAAGATAATCGGCACTTGAATATAAGGATGGAATCCCTCCTGGATCCCAGGAGGCGGCAAGTATGGATCCTTAGTAAAACCGTAGGTAATTTATTCTTCTTGAGGGCGTAAACGGATCACTGGCAAATTGGTGGAATACACGGAAGGGATTCCTCAAGTGGGGAAAAATCGAATGTATGGCTGCTTGGAATACTTGTAGGCGTGGAGTATCAACACAACGAGCAGTGTGTGGGCACAAAAACGTGTCTTAGAGCTCACTTATGGCTGATGCACTAAATTATGGAAGCTTACTTTCGTGAATCACTGGGAAATATTGGCAAAATTATCTGGTGCATGTATATTAACACGAGGTTGGAGCCTTTAATGTATTTAAACGATGGCACTGTAATTTTAGACAAGTAAATTGCACTTAATTTTGTATTTCTTTTAATTAAACGCTGACGAAGAATTTTAAACTTTACCTCGATTTGATTCTGCGAAAGTTTTTAAATAAATTAGTGAAACTTTAGCTTTTCGATGCGAAAGAAAAAATCTGATTTTTTTAGACTTCAATTATTAAGTTAATATTTCTTTGCACGTCTGTACTTGGTGAGGTATTTCAGAAAAAGGAAGTAGTAATTTGTCAATTGTTCTTTCTGTGTCTCTTTTCGATTGTTGTTGTTTTAGGTAATGACAGATTGACTAAGCGCTAATCGATAACTTCTTGTTTGATTAATAAACAGTAACAATTAGGAAGTGAATTTGGCGATTTTTTTGTGGGTTACCAACGAATTGATAAAAAAAAATGTTGGAAAAGTAAAATTTGGGGAAAAGTTAATGAAAATCAATATTTTCTTTGTAAACAAATTAAGTTGCATATTACATATTTCAGTTGAAACAGATCCAATATTCAATACAAGTTGTCGTTCAAAATTACGCTCTATTCCTGTTAATTTTATGGTAAATGCGGACAACACTTCTAAAATTGTTTAGGAAGTTACGTCACGATACAAAAACTATCATTTGACATTTAGATTAACCCTTCAAACGAAATCACAAAATGTTTAGTTCAAAATTGAAGAGCTAACTAAATTTACTATAGATATACAGTATCGGCCAAAACTAAAGCACCCCCTCAGTAATTTTTTTTGAAATGATAATTTTTTTATGAAAACTAAATTATAAATTTATTTTTTATTTTTCTTTTTATTTATTTATATCTTTATAATTGAAAAATACAAAAATAAGGAGATCAGAATTTAATAAACAAAAGTTAAAATTCGAAAAACATTTTGGGTCGCAAATATAAGCGGACAAAACTAAAGCACCCCCCAATTTGAGGTACAACAAAAACTATTGAAATCAATATTTCGTTGCGTATCCTCTATTCTGAATGACACAATCACATCTTTTTGGTATAGAAGATACTGAATTATTAATTACTGCAGGCGAAATAATTGATTTTCGGAAAATTTAGCTTAAATCCTCAAAATACTGAAAATCGAAAGGTACCATTATATGAAGGCTATACCCAAACGTGGACCCAGGTCCACGATTTTTGATGGATATTTTTTTGTGACCACTAAGAACCCTAAGTACCAAATTACAGCTAATTTAGTAGGAAAATGTGGCTTAAATATCCGAAATACCGAAGATCGGAAGGTACCGCTATAAGGGGGCTATACCAAAACATTAACCGATATTGTTCATATTCATCCAAAAATTATGCTACAGCATTCCCTGGTCAAATACTAAATCCCTTAGGTTTAAAAATGATCAAAAGAACGAATGGCAGAAGAACGATAGACGCCGGCTTATTCAGTCGACGACCAGCAAAAAACCTTCAGCCTCCATGTTTTACAGCGTCATTGCAATATATAGGATTTAACGGTTGCCCATTTGGTCCAAGCCTTTTACCATCTGAATACTTTAAATTAAACATAGATTCATCGGAAAACAGTTCAAATGGGTCTTGGCGAATGCCAGTCTGACTCCTTCATTTTTAGTCGATATGAAAGGTTTTTTTGCTGGTCGTCGACTGAATAAGCCGGCGTCTATCGTTCTTCTGCAATTCGTTCTTTTGCTAATTTTTAAACGTTAGCGTATTGTATTTGGCTAGTGGATGCTGTAGCATCATTTTTTGATGAATATGAACAATATCGGCTAATGTTTTGGTATAGCCCCCTTATAGCGGTACTTTCCGATCTTCGGTATTTCGGATATTTAAGCCACATTTTCCTACTAAATTAGCTGTAATTTGGTACTTAGGGTTCGTAGTGGTCACAAAACATATCCACAAAAATCGTGGACCTGGGTCCACGTTTGGGTATAGCCTCCATATAACGGTACCTTCCGATTTTCAGTATTTTGAGGATTTAAGCTAAATTTTCCGAAAATCAATTATTTCGCCTGCAGTAATTAATAATTTAGTATCTTCTATACCAAAAAGATGTGATTGTGTCATTCGGAATAGAGGATACGCAACGAAATATTGATTTCAATAGTTTTTGTTGTACCTCAAATTGGGGGGTGCTTTAGTTTTGTCCGCTTATATTTGCGACCTAAAATGTTTTTTGAATTTTAACTTTTGTTTATTAAATTCTGATCTCCTTATTTTTGTATTTTTCAATTATAAAGATATAAATAAATAAAAAGAAAAACAAAAAATAAATTTATAATTTAGTTTTCATAAAAAGTTATCATTTCAAAAAAATTTACTGAGGGGGTGCTTTAGTTTTGGCCGATACTGTACATTTAAGATTCTCAGGCAACTGGCAACCCTATTTTCATTGTTCAATGCTCCGAAATATTTGTATTCGGTATCCCTAACTCTGCCCAAAACTGTGCCAGGTATGCTCTCATTCTCTCTTTGAATTTCCTTACTGAACTTTCCTTTGTAACTTACTTTCAATAAACACTTGTTAACTGAGCATCAACCAATACTGTTGTCCTTGGTAAGCGGTCGTTCCTGGTCAAAGAATTCAATAAAGAACTATTATTGTTCTTGCTTTCAAATCCTAATACATTGCATTTTTATACCCTCAGCCTTTAGGCTATGAAGGGTATATACACTTTCATACGGGCAAAATGTGCCTCATCGAAATAATGGTTTTAGACCCCAAGTATGTTTGGACGAAATGTGTTTCAGACAATTTGGAGTCGATTGAGCAATGTCCGTCCGTCTGTCTGTCTGTCTGTCTGGCTGGAGCGCACGATAACTCTCGAAGAGATGAACCGATTCGGTTCAAATTTTGGCTTTCGTAATATTTTGTCCAAACTTAGTTTAAGTTCGAAGATGAGCTATATCGGTCCACTCCTTCCGGTACCTCCCCCACAAAAGTTCGAAAATGTTCGGAAAATTTGTACGCACGATAACTCTTGAAGGGTGTAACCGATTTGGTCCATACTTTGACCATCGTGGAGCGTGTATCAGACTTAGATCAGGTTTTAATATGGACTCAATCGGTCCACTCCGTCGGGTACCTCCCACACAAAATTTTGGAAAAGTTCAGTTTAGGAACATCTCTCGAATCGCTTTGATTTTTGCTTTAGCAACTTGTATTCACTGCCTTCCATACGACGGTATAAGTTTCATCAGGGGCAAGTCCATACTTCCTGAGAAAATAGCCTGAAAGTTGCAAAAAACCCCTATGACACCGTGTGAGGAGATTGGAGGGCAAAATAACTCTCGAACAGGTCTGCCGATTCGGTCCAAAGTTTGGCCTTAGTAATATTTTGTCCAAACATAGTTTAAGTTCGAAGATAAGCCATATCGGTCCACTCCTTCAGGTACCACCCCCAAAAAAGTTCAAAAATGTTCGGAAAAATTGTGCGTACGATAACTCTTGAAGAGAGTGGCCGAATTGGTCCATACTTTACACATCCTAATATATCTACCAGATATAGATCAGGTTCAAATATGGACTATATTTGTCCACTCCATCCGGTACCTCCCACTCAAAATTTCGGATACATGTTCACTTTAAAACCTGCTTTCGAATCACTTTGATTTTTGTTGAAGCAACTTGCATTGCTGCCTCAATTGCGATGGTAAAAGTTGTTTCAGGGGCAAGTTCATACTTCTTGAGCAAACATCCCTGAAGTTCTAAAAAACCCCTATGGTACCATATGTAGTGGCTGGAGATCCATTCTTTTTAGTATCTCCTCCGCAAAACTTTTGATATTAAATTCTAATCAACATTTTTGTCAGTTCAAACGCCGAAAATTTTTAAAACTCCCTAAATACATGCGTTTTTTGGAAAAAAAATTGTTTCAATATACACAGGCTGAGGGTATATCTCTGTCGGCAAAGCCGACTGATACTTTTTTACTTGTTCTTTCCTCTTTTCCATTTCTATATTTCTTGGTGGATGAATTTTGAGGAAAATATTTCCATAACTGAAATATTTTCGAGGCTCACGGCAAGAATCCAACCGCCCTTCTTTTTAGTGAGAACACCCACGTTTGGCGTTTTCACAGGTATTAAAAATGTCGTTGCAGTTTTTTTTTTTGATTCGGCTCATAATAACATAACCCCTTATTTGTATGAAATTTTAAAAGACAATGACAATTTTGGTTCCTTCTTATTTCACATACTTTGAAGGACTTGGCCTGATTTAATATTTTTAATTGGTTAATTCTTATCAGAAACATAATATTCTCAAAAACAAGTTCTATTTATGTTGACATTTGAACATTACAGTGTAACAATCAAATAAAAAGCAAGCTGAAAATGTTTGCATAAATGATGGTGTTGGTGTTTAATCCTTTTACAACAAATCACAGTCAGTGATGAGTTGGCTCGAATTACACATCCTTGACATTTGCATTAATAACGTTGGACATTGACTGTAATGATAAAATGACTAGTGCTGAATGTCTGTCTACTTGTCTGTTCAGCCCTTAACTGGGAGTATTGCTCATAAAGCTTATTTGTATTGAATACATAAATCTTATTTGTATTAGAAAAAATTATTTAATGAAAATACAGTGGGACTATTTGGGACTGGGGTACATTTCCAACACCAGTTACACTGGTCAGCAGGACGTTTGTTTCATCCGAATTTTTTGGTCTTCTAACTCAAATTGGCGAATTATTTTTAAATCCGGAAGTAGTTTTTTCCAGCAGATCTTGTTTTTGAGATATAGATTAGGACTCAAAACATTTGTTTAAACATGAGCTTGTTAGAAGATTTCATGTACTCGATTCAAACTGTTTTTTTCTATATTTATCGTGAATATACGGCGCAAAATATAAAAGATTCATGCCGGACATATAAACTAAAATGAAACTAAAATTACATCATCAGGACAATCCGTGGGTATCTTATATTGTATGTCAAAATGCATAGAATGTCTACGACTATCGTAAATACAGTTGTAATGAATATTGTTATTAGCATTGTTTGTTGGAAAGAAATGCATCAGCTATGTGATGAAGCAAACTTTTGAAGATATGTATGTACATTAGAGCGACCCAAAATTCTGGTCCGATTTTCATAAATTTTTGTAGAAATCGTTTTTTAACCACAGCAATGAACTGATAAAGTTTTTTTTGTGGCTGTTAGAGAATTTTTGTAAAAATTCACCTTTGGCCTCATACAAATTACTATGGAAACAAAGATCGATAAGTTGGCACGGGTTAATGTTAACCGATGTCCATAAAATGTCATATACCTATAAGGTTTTTGGATCAAATGGATAAAATTTTGGAGGTAGGAGTTAAAAAAAAAATATTTTTTTTTGGGTCGCTCTAATGTATATATAACTTGTCTTTGTAAAAACGTTGTCTCCCTTTCATTTTTCGCTAGTAATTTTGTAATAATTATAACGTAAAGTTTGTCAAAAAAGAATTTTTATTACTTCATTTTTTCGTTGTGGACATAACGGAATTATCAAATAATTGACACTTATTAAAAAGTACTGTTCATGATTTCCCCTCCACGAAAAGGAGAAATATCCCAACGAATTGTTCAACCCCCTTATATTGGAAAAAGGATTCTATGGTAAGCAAAGTAATTCGTGACGTCATTAAAACAACCTGTTAGTCAAACCGTGTGCATTCGGGTAACCAAAACAATCGGATGTATACATTTCCACAATAACAACACAGAAATATCCCCTCATTGTAAAGGACTTTTTAAGCCATTTCAGTTGAGAATGCGAAGGTCAACAAGCTGCTGTCACAGTAGCAATGTGAGAGACAATAACAGAGAAAACTGCCACAACATTTCCAATTAGAATGTTCTCTCCCATCGAGAGAGAATTTCCCTCCAAGTTCTTTGAATGGAGGAAAGCCAGGATAAGGCTTGTGTAATTTACTGACAATTCAGTTACCGGTTGTTTGCGAAGGAAGAAACACATAACGATAAAGCAAAACGGATTATAATTCTTATTTGACAATAGCGCGAACGAAATGTGAAGTATAAATGTAAAATATTTTTTTTTTTTTGAATCCTTACGATATTCGGCAGTGTGAGTGAGCGTTTCTTTTAAACCTGTTGGAAGAAGCATTGGATTATTTATAAATACCTCCAGGCGATCAAATAATTAGTAAAGGAATTAAAAATTGCAATGAAGCAAAAGAAATTTTTCAAATAAAGTTATAATTGTTGAAGTTTTTAAAATATGTTAGTATAAATTAACTGTGAAAAGCCAATCGATTCTAATATAATAACAATATAACGAAACTAATATCATTTGGAAATCATTCAAATAGAAAAAAGGAAAATTTTCGAAAGAAAAATAAAATATTTAATTTAAACTAATTAGTTGAACGAAAATTAAATGATTTCCGATAAAAAATAAAATAATTGCAGCATCCAGCATTCGAAGAAAGTGATTCTGCATCTTTTCGATAAAATTATACCAGACATAGAAGCTTTGAAACGTATAACATGTTCCAGTGATAAATAATAATAATAATTAAGTCATTTCGATAATAAAATACGCGAAGTGTATTCAACTGAATATTGTGAATATAGTGAATGTAATGCAATAAAAGAAAAATTAAAGGTTAACGCACTTAAAATCTGCAGAAATCAAAGCATGTTGATCAAAGTGTTACAGGCATTCATAGCGCAGGAAACACAATAAGGAATAAATTCGCCGATTGTAATGGTGTTAAAATGTGTTAAAGTGGATTACAAATCGAAGTTTTAATGTAGACAAGACTGTTGGAAACACTTTAAAATGGAATACCAAACAAAATACAAAGCATAATAATCATTGACATAATACCAACTTACAAACAATCCTACACAAACACATATAGTCCGTATGTAAATGTCTAAAGATACCGTAAAGTAAAGCCACCAAAAAACTTGCATTTTCCGTTTCCGGATAAAAAACGGTTTCCTTTACTTTGTCTACGCAAACAACAAAACCCTCTATGGTCCTGTGATATATTCTTGAGACAAAATAACAGAGCCTAGACTAAGGATACATACAACCATACAACAGAAGAATTTGAAAATAAGTAAACAAAAACAACATACAATAATGTGCACGTTGTGAGTGATTTTTTCCGTTTCTGCTGTATAGCATTGAAATTCCTTTGTGGCCATTATCACTCCAACAAAAATGGCTGCAGAGCATATAGCATTTTGTCGTGCTTCCCAACACAAACAACAAATAAACACCAAAAGAGTCTTTACCCCTAATAAGCCAAAAAATAATAAAAAATAATGTCGCAAAACAGAGTTTCACATTATGTGTGGATTACATAAAAGGTTCCTCTAGATAAATTATGACCATGAGCAAATGAAAAGCTCTGTTTGTTTTGCTTTTCGCCAACTCTCCTTTTCGTATTGTGTGTAAATGGCAAATGGTCGCATTAAGAAATCGTGATCTTTTAACATTATGGATTCTCAAGAAAGTAAATAAAATTACGATGGATATGGCCTAACCCCACAAAATCCTTCGCATAAAATACACTTTAAGATGTTTGCAAAAAGAAAATAAAATATTACAGGAAGCGTTGTATTTTACAAATCCCCCAAAAATGGACTAAAGCACTCTGTTCTGTTGGGAAATACGCCGGCTTGGATAATGTAATGAATTATTTTAGATTACTACTTAACGTCGATAAAATTTATGGGCTATAACGGTACAATGTTAGAAATACATATTTCGGAAGAAAGGCTTAATGTTTTATATACGTACTGTAGTAAATTACACTGTGCAACACTGAAAATGCAAACAACTTCTAGTATGCATTTTTTGAAAGTACGAATAGGAATTTTGCCTTGCAATCTTTAGCAATATTGTAGCCCTAAAGTAGTAGAACTTATGTGCTGAACATATCACGTATTAAAAACTCGATCTAGCGCATCAAAATCAATAAAATATAGACAACTTTACGTACTTTCTGGTATTCTGGTCAGTTGCTGCTAAACTATTGAGAGTTAAACCCAGTAACCTGTTGCAAAAATCTTCCAAAAAATGTGCTCTGGAATTCTGCTTAACTATTGGAAGTTGAACCAAGTAATCTGTTGCAAAAACCTTCCCAAAAAAGTGCTCAGTAATTCTTGAGAACATTCTGAAACTCTTATCCCCAAAACTGTTAATTTTTTCGTAGTGTTATCTTTGGGAAATATTCTTTGGAATGTAGTACACAATTCTTCAAAACATGCCATTGCTGTGAAATTGCCTATATCACGTCGGTTTTATTATAATTACAAGGACGATTTAATAAATATGTCAATAATGTAGTGAAATCCTAAATACGAGAATAAACTGCTCGGGTAACAAAATACCGATGAAACAACATAAAACAACATACATATATCGTTTCATCGGTATTTTGTTTCACGAGCAGTTTATTCTCATATTTAGGATTTCACTACATTATTTACATATTTATTAAATCGTCCTTGTAAATATACTAACAGTGACCTTGATACCAATACCAATGCACAAAATGGGAAAAAATGGATTGAAGCCAACAAGTTTTTTATGTTCCCTTCCGATTTCTGGCCTAACACTAAATTTAATAGACCTATGCCCAAAAAAAGAATGACAGAATACTCTCTGGGCAACATGATACTACTCGTAGTGTATGATTTTTAGATATATCCACTGCATCCACCTAAAATTTATGATGACATTTTGAAGCCGGAATTTCTGGGTTTTTTTGAATTTTTTTAATAATCCGGACGCGCAACAAGATAATATTCAAAACTCATAATAGGATTATAGAACTCTTGATTTTACGCCGTTTAATATATATCTCATGAGTGTGCCCCTTAGAGTATCCTACTATCCTAATGTAAAGGCCAAAATTTGATGCGTGAATTTTTTTAAAAACCTATTTTTGCGTTTAAAATTTACCAGTGTCAATCAATTTCCTTTGAACTCCTATTGAATTTATGAGCCCTTCCGCGACCGAATCCATCCACTAAAACCGCGGATATAGACACCTTGGAAATAGGAAAATCAGCAAATATATATTTTGACAAATCCGCGTACTAACCACGATTTTCTTTAAAAATTTTACATAAATGGAATCCTTTGTACGCTATTATAATATTTGCGAAAACGCGGAACGGAAGCAGTTAAGCATTCGCGATGGTAAACCATATTTCTTGATGAAGTTTTAGCAGTATACATTAATTATTGTATGGGATTTTAGCGAAATAGTTGAAGAACTCCAAAATATTTGTTTCTAATTTTTTTTTAATCGAATATATATTTGGATTAATATTTTAACAATAAGTTTTTTTCTCTTTCGCTCTTGCTATAATATGCATAGGGTGCCACCGTGGTGCAATGGTATGCACGCCCGCCTTGCACGCAGAAGGTCGGGGGTTTGATTCCTCGGCCAAGCAACATCAAACATTTTTCAACGGTGGCAAAATACCCCTCAGTAATGTTGGCGACATTTCCTGAGTATTTCAGCCTTGAAAAACTTCTCCACAAGTGGCGTCTTAAGACACGCCGTTCGGACTCGGCGATAAACAGTAGGTCCCATATCATTGAGCTAAATATGAATCGGGGTGCACTCATTGATATGAGAAAAGTCCCCTTGTCCCGTATGGGATGTTGTGGAACAATGTGTGTGTGTGTATAATATGCAATATGCAAATAAAGCCAATCAATGTTTATAATTTTGTTTTGATATTTTTTACGCGTTGTCTAGATTATGTACGTATTTTTAATTTACTTTTTAGAGGTTTATACGGATTCTGAGGAAGTATAATATAGATTTGCTCCCAGATTTTATTAATTTTTTGATTTTCCGCGAAAATAAAAACAAATTTTAGAAATAATAGTGGATCTACGGATGGTTATGAAATGATGTTACTGATATATGCGTATATTTTCCCAATATAACAAATAAGAAATTTTAAAATGTTTTCTTTACAAGAGAATAAAAACCGCTATAACTTTTGTGCGAACAGATTTGAAATCTCTAAACCAAAAATTGTAGATGTGCTCGCAAAAAAAATATTTTTATTTCAAATGGAATTGTAAAGG
This sequence comes from Musca autumnalis, assembly GCF_047663935.1. Classification (NCBI taxonomy): domain Eukaryota; kingdom Metazoa; phylum Arthropoda; class Insecta; order Diptera; family Muscidae; genus Musca; species Musca autumnalis. Next base: position 302,802 of record NW_027411755.1, on the reverse strand, counting down.
AAATTTGGTTTTTACCATATGTAATATACATACATATGTTCTTTTTTGTTTTTCACAATGATGCTAATCATGAATCCTGGATGTTACTCTTTATTTCGAGGTACACTCTAATCACCATTCTCATCTAATTTTTTCCTTTTGCAAATCTGGCATCCCCGCACTCTGTAATGCAAAACCGTATGTCAAAAATCGTGCGTTACGCGCACATACAATGGCTCCAAGCGAAAGTCGTACACCTAAAGAATTTTTTTAATTGTCTTATATATCCGACACAGAAAGGTATATGAAGAAAGTATTTACGCAGTCTTTTAGTGCATTTAGTCGACAAATTAGAAACACGATATAATTAAATAATCAACTCGTTTACATTGTTGAAAAATTAAATTAGCTAAAATATCTAAAATACTAAGAATTTTGGCACCAAGCGAAAGTCGTACAGCATTTATAAAGACAAGGTATTTGTTAATATAATTAATTCTACTACATGTTCCTGTTTTTTTTTTTTTAAATCCTACGATCGATTTAGCGTAACATCAGTGCTTCGTTACAATTAAGAGGGTCATTTCTGGAAACTTGTATCAGATTAAATGGGAAAGAGGCGTAAACATGAAATAAAAATAGTTTTTATGAAACCACATGAGAAAATGATTTATTCAACTTTACAAAAACATTTTTTCCGATTCAGCAGGTATCGAAAATTAAAACTGCAAAGCTATTCAATACTTTGATGTCTACTAATAAGAAAAAAACACATATGAAATATTTGAAATAACTCAAACATTAAATAAATAATATTTTCTTGTGGATAGTTTAATACACGAAGTGCAAAATGAGTTGATTTTTAGTGTCCCGACACTCTAATCGATTGAGAAGAATATTTGGAAGCTTATTTTTCCAATGTGCAGTCAAATTTTTACAACCTAAATACCTTGTCAATTGGTGATAAAAAAGGAGTAAAAAAGCTATACATAAATTTATCCAAGAACGATGTTTAGAATATCAAAACAATAGCGATCAATGCTTAAATTTTCTTAAAAGAGTGTAATTTTGGTAGATGCAACAAGTTCTGTGCGAAACCTGACATTACATTGTGAAAAATCTGACAAATTGCTTCATGTCTAATACACGAATAATAGAACATAACGAATCAGTGTATCTGCGAGTGTGTGGGGCTTATCTTTCAGATTTGAGTCGTTGTTTTATAATTTTTTGAAGTCATTGGGAATCGAACTATGAGATTTTATAATTAAAATGAGTTCTTACTACCTGGCGAATAATGTATTGGCCAAGGTAAGCGTTGTTCTTTCTGCAAAAACTCTGACTTCAAGCTTAAAAGCTTATTATTTGCGACCACTGGTATTAAATAATTGCTTCAATAACATGGGTTGGCTAGACTGTAGTCCAAGCTTGAACAATAAATCGTCTATAGTGGTTCTATAAATGGAAAATGTCTCCAGACGACTTATTCTTCCAGACATCCTTATAGGAGAGATTTTCAAAACAAGCGGTGACATATTTTACACTACAGTTGTACAGAACTGATCAAAAATATTCTAAATCGATTGCAGAATTCAACTGAAAGCAGAAATATGCGGAATTATTATTTATATTATAAAATATTTTCTCTTTATAATTGCTGTACGACTTTCGCTTGGTGCTAAAATTCTTAGTATTTTAGATATTTTAATTGTATAACAATGTAAACGGGTTGATTATTTTATTATATCGTGTTTCTAAATTGTCGACTAAATGCACTATAAAGCTGCGTAAATACTTTCTTCATATCCCTTTTTGTGTCGGAGATATAAGTAAATTAAAAAAGTTTCACGTTTACAGAAGAATTGGTTGCAACGATTTACTTTGACAAAAATTTGGAAATTGAGTATTAGCTTAAGAGACATATAGTCCCGGTCCACACTAGCGTGAATTTCATGAAATTAGGAGTTATTAAATCGAATTCCCCACTACAGCAATTTTATGATTTTACTCTACTGTGGACGTCGATCTAGAGACGCATAATTTCATATCAAAATTTCAGTGAAATTACTGTATTGTGGCCCGGGACTTATATATACATATATAGACCTGAACTTAAGGTCTCCTTGGCCTTTCTAGGAAAAACTGTTTAGTTAAACTTTATTAAAGAATATGCATTGATGAATGAACCACTCAGTCGAAAGATTTACTCAGTAAAGTTTCATGTCAACTATCGAGCAATGTATTTAATTTTTTGTGAATTGAATATTTTGATTAAATATTTCATTCAAATATTAACTTGGCAACCGTTTTTCCCAACACATTTTTATCTTGGTGATTTTTTTTATTTCACAACAACCTCCTTTTGCAACAACATCCACATATACTACTAGTCATTTCCATGTTCGTCCATTCTTCCCTGGCTTGATTATGATACGTGCTAGCTTTTAGGCTTTCAACGTGAAAGCCTAAATACTCTCTAACGTAAATTACGTGCTAATTTTGTAAAAATCTCTTCCTTCTGCGTCGATCACGTGCGTTCGTTTTGGCCTTCCCACACCGTTGACTGGCAATAATAGTTTTGCCTAATTTAAGGCATTTGTGACACGCCACTTTGAATCACATTTGTCGAATAGCCAGCTACAGTTCACAAAATGTTACCAGCAGTAGCACGAACCTACGTGCCTAACTTAACGTGACAATGTTTCCGACACAGGTAATTTATGGAATAGATTGGCTAGGATGAAACTTGCGAAAAAGGAAATCACTGTAGGCAAATGGAAAACTTAAACAATTACAGTGTAGTTTTTGATTAAGGAATTTAAGGATAAAATAACGTAAGTTCGTGCGAATTGGGGTCAGTTGCCAAAAATATTACATAGAAAATGTTTGGTGTAATTGAATGGTATCGGTCGTAATACGCACCACGACTATAATAATATAGGATTTGGTTCGATTTTGTTTTGAACGTGAAAAAGGTTTGAAGAAAATTCCATCCAATAATAACAACGTAAGAAAAACATAAATATATATGTACATTAGGGTTAGTCATTTTTTTAGATTCAAAATCTGTGGAAATAGCATATAGGGCAGGCAAAAACAAGCAGAATTGCGTTTTTACTTTTTCGAAATTGTAAAAAAACCTTCCGCACAAAATGCAATTACTTTAGCTAAAAACAAAATTTTTTAGTTTACTTTTTTTTAAATTTTTAAATATTGTCAAATTGTCAAACTTTTATTAGAGCAACTTGTTTAAAATTTTTAAAACTGGGAAATGAAACCGAGTTGAAAATTTTAAAATCGATGTAGCGATGTTGTTTTTAGCTAAAGTAATTGCATTTTGTGCGGAAGGTTTTTTTACAATTTCGAAAAAGTAAAAAACGCAATTCTTATTATTTTTGCCTGTCCTACATGCCATTTCCACAGATTTTTGATATTCGAAAAAAATGAAAAAATGACTAACCCTAATGTACATATGTATATGTTTATGTTTGTTATTACCTTGAATTTGAGATACTCTTAAAGGGTTCATTTCATTTAAAGCTCTATAGAGGGATGACAAGGACACTCATGACACTCATAAGTCACCAACAGCAAGAGTCCATGCTACGATTAAGTGTGACATGCGATTGCAAATAAAACGTCCATTAATTTCTCGAAAATAGGAACGATAAAGAAAAAAACTACGAAATGAAAGGGAAGAATTGCAAGTATGTATACAAATTTAAGCACATATAAATGAAGCACACATTGGGGAAACATATTTTTAACAAAGAGTAAACGGATGATGATGATTTTATAGCCTTTGATAGTGTGATGTTTTTTAAAAGACAACATTTATAGGGTGATTTTTCAATGTCGCAATTTTCAAGTTAAAAATAAGTTAATTTATTATGCCAACACAACCTTTAAATAATTTTCCGTCATTTTAGTCAGATAGAAAAAAATCTAAAATGATGAATGTTTATATGGGGGATATGCCAAAACATGGACCCAAGTCGACAAGTTTTTGAGGAGAAGTTTTGTTACCACTGGGAACTTCAAATGCCGAATTAATTAATTAAGGTGATTCGGTAAAAAAATTGAATTAATACCAAAAATCGGGGGGTGCCGTTATATGGGAACTATATCAAAAAATGGACCTATTTTGACAATTTTTGGTGGAATATAGCCTTGGCCTGTCTAAAGAAAATATATCGTTATAGCTCAATTACTGCGGACACTAGAGTGATTAAAACAGCCGAACTAGATTGACTCAGAATTTTACCCTGATCAATAATATGTATACATTATGGCAAATTATTATAGTGAGTTACAAACAGAAAAACAAATATACCCTCCATACATGGTGGAGGGTATAACAAAAGTTTTAATTGTGAAAATTAAATACAGTTAGACAACAAATGTATTGCAAATATCAAAATTGTAAAAACAAAATCATAATAATTGTTCGTTGTAAATTATGTAAAAGCTATACTGTTTTTTGTGCAAAATTCTTACTATCGGCTCTCAAAACAATATTTCGTCAAAATATACAACATTTATTTGCAATTTATAACAAATAAGAATTAACTACTACAATAAATTTATTGCAAAGGGGAAAACAGTTAGACAACATTTTTGTAATCATTAGCATCCGATAAAGTTCAATGATAAAAACACGTAAAAAACGCTTGAGACCATATTAACAATAAACAATGATGAATCGGCCACAGACAAGTATGCAAAGAATGAATATTTGACTCAATATGTATTGTCGGACAATGGACCAATGCAAAACAGTCTGATTTTTGATTTGAATACATCAAAATACCTCTGGAAAGTATAGGTAAAAAATAGACCCTCAGTGGATTTGAATACATCAAAATACCTCTGGAAAGTATAGGTAAAAAATAGACCCTCAGTGGATTTGAATACATCAAAATACCTCTGGAAAGTACAGGTAAAAAATAACCCTCAGAGCAGTATTTTGAAACGACCTACAACAGAGCTCTATTTCCTCTTTCAGTAGTATTGGATTGAATTCATTTTTACTAAATGGATATATATTACCCTCTGCTATCATAATAAATCTCAAAAAGTGCGCCAAATCCAATAAAACTCATCAAATATGGAAATTAAACACCTTCTGGAAAAGCTGGAATACCGAATTTTTGGGTAGTATATTTTTTACCAAGCAAATAGGGTTCACGGACATAATAATGATTGGGAAGTTCAACTACCACCACTCCAAAGGCCAGATCATGACATATTAATCTTATTTGTGTTAATTGCTGATGTAATATAACAACACTGAATTAAAAAATACCTCGGTCGAATATCCTGATATCAACCCTTATAAAAAAAGATCCTCCAGCGAAGGATCAAGATTTACTAAAAATTGGGGATCCAGTACCCTTAGAGTGGAACATGCGGAGCCTTAATTTTGGGTTAAATAAGCTTATTAAAGCTCCAATGAATGTCCAAAGGGGATAGACAACTCATTAAGGAACACAACTATTGTAGTTCTCCATGAAACCATAGATCTGGCAATTTTTGATTGTGTGATTCATATTTTTGGCCGTATTTATTATACATCGCAAATAACCTTTGCATATTTTGACGGAATATTGTTTTGAGGACCAATAGCAAGAGATTTGCACAAAAAACCGTATAATTTCTACATAATTTGTTGCCATAAATGAACAATTAATATTAAATTTTTTACAATGTTACAATGTTTCTTCCTTCAGTGTATTAAAAGAACGGTTGTTTTCGTGTCAGATTACCTTCCTCTGAATGTAAAGCAGATTTTCAAACCTTTAATCGGCAGACTTGTTCGCGGAGATCTCATTTTTTAACGTTTTACAAATTTTTTTTTGAAAATGTTCCATCTTATCAGTATCCGGAGCACTCGATTGTATCCATCGATGCTGTCTCTCAGTATTCTATCTTACTGTGAAGAAATATGACCTAACTGCGCGACACCTACTGATATTCCGAGATGTTTCAATTAACTGTCAATTGACTGCCGTCTTATGCTGTTATTTCCGTATCCGCGGAAATATTTAGAGGGTTTCTTTTGTGAAAAATGACTAGAAAGTCCTGCTTTATCAACTGAAAAATTCGGCCTTAATATCTCAACAATTCGCTATTCTGATGACCACAAATAAATGCCTACTTTTCATGGTACTATCGGAAAAATGGTCAGAAAATCATTTCGCGAAAAGCTAGAAACAGATCTTTTAAGTGTTTGGTACGGAACATCACAGACTTTAAATCCCTACAAAATTAAAAACCAAGATTCATTCGTTTTGGGATAAATAAGCTAACATTAATAAAAAAATTAGGACTTCAAACAATTTTCGAAAGTGCTTATAATAATTAATAATTGTTCCACAAACATCCCAGGCGGGACAGGGGAGACTTCTCTCATATCAATGAGTGCACCCCGATTCATATTAGCTCAATGATATGGGACCTACTGTTTATCGCCGAGTCCGAACGGCGTGTCCTAAGACACCACTTGTAGAGAAGTTGTACAAGGCTGAAATACTCAGAAAATGTCGCCAACATTACTGAGGGGTATTTTGCCACCGTTGAAAAGTGTGTGATGTTGACTGGTGTTGTTGTGCATACCATTGCACCACGGTGGCACCCAGTGCTCATAAATAAAAAATAAAAATCTTTCTGTGCGGAAGTTTTTTCATCGAACTATCTTATAATAAAGATTTTATGTAATCGTAGGTAAAAGCCTGTAAAAATATGATCATCATATCCCTGAGGTTGTAAAAAAGTTAATGTACATACATATTTCTTTCACTCTAAGGCATATTGAATAGGTAGTGGCATCGACATCTTTGAGTATGTTATGTCAAAAATGTTCTTTATCTCAGCAAAAATACTCATTACAAATCGACCTTCTAACCCATTATTTTAAAAAGGACATGGCACTAGAAATCAGTACTTAATTTTAGCCACCAAAAACCGACGAAAAAGATGGGATGTGGTTGGGAAAATTAATTTTACTGAACTGGGGTTTGACATTTCACATTAGAAAAGCTGGACCTGTTCCATGTCCTTGATTCATTCGTAAAACCATTGTAGAATAATGGTAGCAACAAATATTCCAAGATATAACATATTGAAGATATTGTGTTAGCATAATCGAATATAAAGCAGATACTTGCAAGAGCTGATTTTCACATATATTCACATATTTATAGGCTTTTGTATCATGTATCATCCCTTAGGTGCTTTGCAGGATTGTATTCGTTTCCTCAATAGTCTGCCACAGTCGAACGGTTTTATTTAACTTTAACCTATATTAAATTTATAACATAACAGGGTACTGCAAAGTGTAACTCTGTGTATTATCCTCTGCAATAAAGTGTTGAAAATAAGATTTGTCTCTTACGCATCTTAGGACAATATTTGTAATTTTTTTTTTCATTTCCTGAAATCAAACTACTTTCCTTCAACTACCAGAAATCTTTGGATATGAAAGTTCAGTTTGAACTTTTTGTTAAACACACACATACAACCCATAAATGCATTCAGTTGAACCATTTACCACTCGACTGGAAGTTAAATAAAGTTAAAATATAAACAAATCTAATACAGAGGTTGACAAATAACTTTGTCATTGACATGATTACGAAGTGAAAATGTAAACGAAGGAAAAACTACAAATGTGAGGAGGACGTTCCATTGCAAAACGAAACCACTTCGACATTTTTAAAACTCTTAGAAAACCACTTTGCGTAAACGAGATCAAATGCATTTGCCATCGGAAACAAGTTCTCTATACCTACATATGTACATACGTACGTATTAGAAAGAAAAAAAACCTTTCAATGAAATATCACAGAGTTTAAACTATTCTTTTCCATTCTTTGTGGATAGAAATGAGATGACATACACAAGTTATTTACACAAAAATCTCGGCTCTGAAAAATGTTTGCTAAAGTTATTGCAATGTTGGAAAACGAAAAAAAAAAAACTTCGAACCGAACTATTCTTACACCAATGTATATACAACTTTTTATTTTTGTTAAAGTTCGGCTAAGATTTGGCTTGTTGATGCACGTTAAAGGGTTATATGCAGGTACTATAAGGAATGGTAATTTTACGAATTATAGGGCTTCCGAGTTGTCTAGGTTAGAGTTAAATATACAAATTAAAAGGGGTTTCACTTAATTAGCTTTTTATAAGAAATTATTGAGGAGATATCGCAAAATGTACTATAGGGTTCCAATTTTTTCTTCATTTCTTATTTTTCATCATTGTTTTTACGACTTTATAATATTTAAATTTTCATTAATTAAAAACTATCATTTGGAAGATCTTACTGAAGAAAAATCCACTTCTTAATCTTTATAAATAAAAATCAAATGTCGTTCGTTGGAAATGGCATCGGTTGAGAACGGCTGGACTGATTTGGATAATTCTTTCTGTGAAATGTTCGTAGTTTACAAAAACTACTGAACTGATTTACCTGAAATTGTCACGGAATGCACAGGGATGGCCCCCGGTTAAAATGGGCTACAAATTTTGTTGAATTTCGGAGGTGGCGGGGTACTTCCCCTATGCCCTATTTCTTTTAAAAATGCTAAATCTATATAAATAAAAATCAAATGTCGTTCGTTGGTAATGGCATCAGTTGAGAACAGCTGTACCGATTCGTCATAAACAAACTTAGGTTTTTATGCAAATAAAATTTGATCAATTTTAATTTTTTCTACAAAAACTACTGAACAGATTTACCTGCCATGGAATGTACTCCGTTCGGAGAAGGCAATATATTGCCACATATCCTCATCAGTTCTATTAGCATTTAGTATTAAAACTAAGAATTCCATTTTTATAACGAGCCGAGTTAAAAAATACATATATCCGAACAGACAGGGGGATACCTCTTTCACATTACTTCAAGTTTATAGATGCACGACACATGCAAAAGTAATTTTTTTCATGCCGGCATTTATTTTTTCGGAGAATTCATTCTCACGTGGCAGTTGTGTGGGGGTACCACACTCACTCGTTTTAGGTAATTTCTTATTAAATGGCAACACTGGCAAAAGTTTTAAGGAATAAATAATTCATTCATTGTAACAACATACTTCTTTTGTACAGATTTGTTTATCGAATTATTTGATTGTATTAGGAGACTTTGATTTCACTTCTCTTTTGGTTATCTTTAAAAAACATTCTTACATTCTATTTACCTGGGATACGTAACTGCTTAAAGGCTCTAAACGATGATTGATTAAAATTTCAGCGAGCTCAATTAATGCTAAGCGGTGTATTAAATGGTGGCCATATTCTCCTTAAAAACTTATTAATTCATGAACTAAGTAAAATTTCTTAACATTTGCCATTTGATCCCCTAAGCGTTGCCACTTGCACCATCTACACATTGTTCCTAAATTCAATTAAAAATTAGCATTTTAATTGCAAATTACTATAAGTGAGCTGCTTTATCGTTTCCTTTTTTATCCTTGAGAAGTCATGCTTGGGAATATGTTCTCATATTTAGCGAAAGTTAAAAAATTGTACGTTGTAATAGACATTGCTTCTTGCAATCTTCATTATTTTTGTTCTGATATTATAGGCATCACGAAATTAATTTTCACGGGAAGGAACAAAGTTATAAATGTTTAGCTGTATCTAAACAGTTGGTCATAGTTTAATAAAAATAACATTGAAACTACATAATCTGAGGTTTGTTTTGCCTACAGTTTCACATACCGTTTTTCTATTAGAATGTGTATAAAAATCTAAAAAGAACCAAAATTTATAGAGTAAAACACCAGAGAACGCCCGCCCGGTCACTCCTTAAATATTATTATTCGTTAACAGTGTAACAAAATGTTTAAAAAGGATCAAATGATGTGTCTTTGGAGTCATCAAAATCCTTTGTTTTAATTTAAATTTACACTGTCAACCGCTGAACGAATGAAATGACGAAAGAAAGGAAAACAAATTACTTTACCTCAAAAATACGACGGACAGAACATTGTTGCCCACTATGAAACGTATCCTTTCAAACAAACAAACAAACGCACAAAATGATATGGGTAGAAAAGCCATTAACTTTTTAACCAACAGAAAAGAAACGCCACTCACGCTCACAGTTGTTTCGTTTGGGCCCTGTTATTTATTCTCTCTGTGTCCATAAGTAGAGTATAACCGAAAAATGAGAATTGTGTATATGGAGATTTATGAAAACAATTAAAGAAAGTGCAAACATGTGGACTGGACATTTCACAGACAAAATTGTAAAATTCAGCCAAGGCATGGTCATAACTGTCGGTCATCCATTCATATTAAATTAAATACAATTTGGAAGAACTAACGGATCTGTTCTTCTGTTTCGAGATACAAATTATACAAATTCCGACACAAACACACAACAATTCGGACGAAATGTACTCTTTGCAATTAAAAAAATATGTGCGATGTTGCTGTCACTGTTTCGAGTGATGATAACCCTTCCGACGACTACAGGGATAAACACCCTTTAGAAAATAATAATTTCGAAACAACATCTCCGCAACCATTTAACAAGTCACAACCACAAAAGCAGACACAGCAAAACACTTCAACCCAATTGAAAAGCTCCATATATGACTGGGATTCACCAAGCTCAACTACCGGCACGGTCAAGAGAAGGCCACGTTCAATTGCAACTTTTGATTGCGAAACCGACACTTCCTTTAGGAGCAACAAATTAAGCAAGCAACCCTTAAATAATAATGTTACACCTGAGGCCCACGAAACCACCACCAAGAGATGTGTGAGGCGACAGACAATACACGTATGTTTGGAACCAAATTCATTCATCAAGCGATCATCATTGACATCTTTTTCGGTTAACAAATCGTCAGCCAGTATGCAAAAGTCCTCACGTAGCAATACCAACAGCACTGAGAAGCCACAAAAACAGAGACTTTCAAAAAATTCTGATCGCAATGCCAACTCCACCACAACATCACCCACCACCAATGGCGGCAGTAGTCCATGTCCACTGCAAGCTGGAACTATTCGAATGTCATCCACAAAACGTTCAAGGTATTCTAGCGAACAAAAGCAACCCTGTAGAGACTTGTATCAAGATGAAAATTATATGGAATTCGACTTTAGCACTCGACAAGTTCCTGGCCAAGAGTCTTGCCAATTTACGGAGTTATTTCGTGACTTTCCAGTAAGTTACGAAACAACAACATTACCTTTAAATGCCACTTCGTCCCCAGCTCATGAACAGCAACTGCAATTGCAACCTCCACCATATAGAGATCCTCCACCTCCAACACCCCCACCTCTTTCGCAATTACCATCTCGAAATCCCAGAAATGCCCAAATAAGCGGAGTTCAGTCATGCCCTTCGAGTCCCTTTAGGGGCAAAGTAGTTTTAAGTAAAAAAGAAAGAAAGGAGTTGAGTAAATTGGCCAAACAACAGGACAATAACACCTCGAACAGTACGTCAAACATTAAAAATTTAGAAAGTTCCGATTCGGCTGCAGCATCGCAGAATAACAGTCCCTACAGGGGAAGGGTCACGGAATTGAAAAACTGCATAGCTCGCATAAATTCGAAAGGAATATTCGCCTCCTTACATCGCTCCTCCCAGAAATCCCTAAACTCCCAGCAACCATGTGACGAATCGAGTGCTTCTAGCGAGGTATCGCCACCACCACCTGCCCCTGAGAATAGCCCTCCTGGGTCGAATGCCTCCAACAACAATGATGCCGACTACACTGAAAAATTAAAAAATCTTCCAGTGAGGCAGAGAAAGGCTCACACCTCCCACATGGACAACTACTGTCTATTCGACCCCATGGATTTTGTAAACGAGAAGGCACTACGAAGGCGAACACATGAACATATGAATCTACCTCTACAGCAACCAAACCACGGTCTGAGAGATCCACTCTTTAGTTCAAGGCAAAATTTAGATTTCAGTGAAGAAGAATTAGTGCCGGAAGTTATTTACGATCAGGAAGCTGAAGAAGCCGAAGCCAATGAAGAAGAACCAATAAAAAATTTCGATCATCACAACTATTTCGTCATAGACCCTGAAGATTTTGAGGAGGAGCCAACCCTGGATATTGGCATACCCAATCCGTATACAAATGAACAAATAATACAGGCGAATCTAACATCAGTCCAACACACCTATGTAAATAATGCAGATTCCATCAGGGCTTCTGAGAGCCTAGAAAAGTTGCTCAATGCATTTGAGACTGCACCGAGTATGTCCAATAGCCAGGAAAGCAAGGACACAACCAACTCAACAACCACCACAACATCAACAGCCCTAGTCGAATCCTCCACCTCTACAAATTCGAATAGTTCATCGACTTCGAACACCTCATCGCAGACAACTTTGCAAAGAACTAAAAAGAAATTGACGTTCTTAAATCTTTCACCGTTTCGATCTCACAAATCATCGCACAATGATAAGTCTGATGACAAGCAAAAATCGGGTAGTGGAACATTTACGCAACATCAACCGCGGGCCGTGTCTGAACTGGTCAATCCGGAACACATGTTTCATTTACAACAAATGCTTTTGAGTGCCGACAATGTATTGAACGATATTCGTTCGCAAAATGAAACAATCGAATTAAATTATGTTCTCTTTAACCCGGGTCCGGTTCCTAGTCGTAATATTCAGTATAAAATTCGAAAACCACGACCTCTGTCAACACATAGCGATGCGGACAGCGGTTTTCTTAGTCCTTGTTCGCCAGAGGAATTCTCATCGATGAAATCAAATCCAGCCATATTGGTGTTGCAGCAGTGCGAAAGTATCCAAGGATATATTGAGGTAAGTTAATACGTTTTCATTATTTTCGGAATAATATTTAGAATGTATTTATAAATACTTATTTAGATATATAGGCATAAGGGATCATTAACACTAATTGGTAATTGTAACACAGCAATGCCGCCAATTAAACAAAATTAAGGCAAGCATTATCGGTATCACTAAAATAATTGTTAGTGTGTGTCACTTGAAATGAATATTCCCACATTTCTACGTCAAATCCTTGTATATCTAGAGATGGTGAATAACTATATTCTCTTCCCTCACTTACCAACGACATTCAAAAGAATGTATTGTTTAAGCTTACGATATTTTACGATATTTCCTTCTCAATAACGCGGCTCCAGTGCAATTATCAGTTTCATCAAACCCATTTAAATTCAATTGTTTTATCATTTTCGCAAAAATATAGAGCTTTTGTTTTTTACGAGAATATTTCGAATGACAGTATGAAGTGCGGTGTGGGGGACGCACATCTGTGCAAAAAAAAACATTTTCTTAATAAAATTAGACTTTCGGAACAATTATTTTTTTCGTTTTATTGTTCTACCAAAGGTCTTTTAGGATATTCGACGTTTCCATATGTGCCGAGTTTGTAGTGCCAACATGCTTCCTCTTAGCAAGTGCTTATTGACAATAAATAACGAGTCAAGTCATGGTTGGCTAACACACTATTCCTTCGTAAAACTCATCCCTGTTTTCGATATTAATGAAGCGCACATTACCGAATGTTAGAGAAGCAAGTGTTAAAAAGGTTTGCTTCAAATTTCAGTGATAAAACAAGAAAAACAAAAATTGATTGCTCCCCGGAGGTAGTGTTGCACACATTACAATACAAGCACATTGCATATATCCTCCGAATAGAAATTGTGGAAATACCACAGCGAAATGTCAAGTGTTTGCTTTTCTTTCCAATGGGGGTGTTAATGCAACTTTGCTTCATTTGCTGCTTGGCTGAAAAAAGGAAGGAGGTAGGTAAGGACTCATCAACATCATCACTGGCGTTTATGCAATCATCAAATTACCAACCCTCAGTGGGTGTGTTTTTGTGCTTGTTTGGAGTCATAGAGAACACATGTTGTTTTTCCTTCCAAAGCAAATTTGAAAAATCGAGATTCTTGTACTTCTATTTTCCATTTCCCTTGTGGCTCTCTTTTTCTCCTTCCACTCTGCTATCTTCGTTACCAAACAAAAGCAAAATTATCGCAAATATGAATCTTGGCTTTCATCCGCTATAACAAATACTAAACTGCATTTTCATGGGTTACGAAAATTTATTGATAAAAATGGGTCTCTTTGAAATGAAAACCTGCTCCCTTTATCTTCCATACAACGGGCGTTCTAGTGGCACTTAAGCCGCTTAAGTTGGTTACAAGATGTTTCTTATAGATAATCCGTTCGTTGGTAAAAGAGGACATTATTTTCCCCACCCCCCAACTCCCTGTTCTCCTCTTTGAAATGCGGCTGTGTTTGTGGTATTTACTAAATATTGCAAAATTAACCTATTATGATTTTACTGGGTGAATTATAATAAAAAATGGGAATAATACATCAGAAGGGATTAGCAGGTCATTGGGGAATTTTGATAAAAGAGCAAAATAATCAGTTTTCGAAAATGCAGCAAAATATAACCCTCCGTTGGACACCTGAGTCTGGCCAGGCCTTTTTCATTTTATTTTGCATTTGAAACTGGGTAACAATTAAGCTGTAGACCTGAGATTCCAGATAGCTTCATGAAATTGTCTTACCTTTCCAACGAAAGAAACATGAAGTCAATAGGCATTTCACCCTACCGTGTCTTCAAAATTGCACATAAAAAAGTCGCAAAAGCAGGAGATGGGTTTGAAATCAGTGAATGTACCACAACTTGAACAAATTTCTTGCAAATAGGGTTACACATTTATTTTAGGAAATTATACACATTACTGGACAAATAAAACCCATTACATAGCCTTTATGCTCTTTTGTGGGGTGGAATGGTTCAAATAGAGTATTCTCCACACGAATTAGAAGAAAATCCTTGGGATATATGCCTTCATTTACCTATTGATATTATCGTTATTGCACTGCCATAAGCTGTAAAGTTATAAAATATGCACTATTCATTCTGAATAATACCCCAAAATAAAATATAGTGCATCAGAATGATATATAAATAGGATTTTCGAGCATAGAGACAAGAAAAATAGGAATTTTTACTTTATATGTCCGTTCGATAAAGTTTATTAAATTTAGTGTTTTCGAAATGTTTTTTTTTTACAAATAAGGATTATTTAGGTAAGATTAGGATCCTTTAAACATATTTTAAAACTTTTTATACGAAAATGTTAATTAAATTTACTAAAAAATATATGTAAATAATTATATGGGTCTGGCCAGTCGCATGTGTTACGAATGTGACAAACAATATCGGTGTAAAAGTGGAGATTGTGCTAATCTTTATCAAGAATTGGGCCAGAAAAAGGACAATAAGGAAAAATTTGAAAATAAGTGTAAACATTATAAAAGAATCCAGTGAAAGGCATAATGTGATTAATAGACCCATTATTGTAAGCTTTCGGTAGTTAAATGTTCAACGGTATCGAACAGATAACCCGTTTTATATTTTTACAAGTTTACTTTAAGTGTCAGCTAACTTAAAAAAACAAAACATATACAGCAAATTCAAATCAAACAAGTAAGAAAGTATCAGTCAGCTGTGCTGAAGGAGATATACCCTCAGCCACTGAAAAAGTTTTAGAGTTATATTGCTCAATAGCCATTTTGGTATGTGCCGGGAGGGTTTTGGAGCTTGGACCATTATCTCAGGAAGTATTGACTTACTCCGGAAAAAGATTGTACCGTTGTAAATGAGGCCGCTAGAACAACCTACTGAAAAAAGAATAAAAACGATGCGAGAGGAGCTCTTAAACTTCACTTTTTCGTAGTTTGTGTTGAAGGTATCAAGAAGTGGACCGATATACCCCATATTCTAACTTCATACATGACTGGATGAAATAATATGATGTGCAAAGTCTGAGCCAATCAGAAACTCCCTGCGAGAATTATCTTGCGGATTTGCATTTTGGTTGGTGCCATCGGGGCTTCTCGGAATATTTAGGCCAATATCTCATGAAGTATGGACTTTTACAAGAAAAAAAAATATTCCGTCGTAGAGGGAGCCGCAAGGACAACTTTCTGAAACAAATTTTAAAACGATCCGAGAGGAGCTCTTAAACTTCACTTTATTCGAATTTTGTGTGGGAGGTACCCGAAGGAGTGGACCAATATAGACCATACGATGTGCAAAGTTTGGACCAAATCGATTGCTCCCTTCCAGAGCTGTCGTTCACACCATTTTACAGACAAATTTTGAACTTTTGCGGGGGAGGTACCCGAAGGAGTGGACCGATATGGCCCATATTCGAACTTAAACAAAGTTTGGACAAAATATTACGATACCCAAAATTTGGTTCGAATCGGTTGATCCGTTCGAGAGCTATCGTGCGCACCAGCCAGCCAGACACACAGACAGGCGGACAGATAGCCAGACAGACGGACGGACATGGTTAAATCGACTCCAAATTGTCTGAAACGTATTTCGTCCAAACACAAACATACAAGGGGTCTAAAACCGTTATTTTGATGAGGTACATTTTTGGTCGTATCAAAGTGTAGATACCCTTTCTAGCCTAAAGGCTGAGGGTATAAAAAATCGGGTTTGAGTAAACTTGAATGATTAGATTGATATAGTCATATTTTTATATTATATAAAATTTATTGTAAATGGAAAATGTAAAAAGAAATTATCGGTTATGCGAAAGTAATCCCTTACATTTCTTTACAAAAATTTACTTTAAAGATAATATACAAGAACGGCCCTTACTCATGTGAAAAACTTTGAATTAAATATAAAATATTATTAAGAATGTTAAATAAGAATATGCATCAAAAAATATCACAATCCACAGAATATTTTTCTAAAAATGATGATATACATACAGTTTTCGCAATAGTTAATTGGATATTACGTTCATAACTATATTTCAATTTTTTTACACTTTCCCTTTTACATCTAAAGCACTTCAACGTGCAGAGAACATTTCAGTAAAATTTTTATTTTCCATAAGAGATTATATATTCAGCAATATTTCTTACAATAAAGCAATAAAAGTTTATGCACGGCGGCAGGTCAATACCCATTATTGGCCATGGAAATATCAGTAAATTGTAACGTCAATATTCCCAAATGTATTTCTAATACTTCTCCATGGCTGATCGATCTAGCCAAGCAGTCCTAATTGTCACGTGTTCAACACACCACAACAGGATACGCTTGCCAGATACCCTTTGATGGAACAAAAACGTCATTTATAAAAACCAAAAAAGAAACATTTAAAATAAAAGTGTTCGTACTAAAGTAGAAGGGCACAGCGTTTACATGGGAGTGTGCAAATTGGAAATTAGTTCCAAAACAAAACTAAACTACACACAAATAACCACCCCCGCCCAAGTAAACACACTGTTCAAGCAATAACAATAAATAATGCAAAGGAAACCTTTGGCAACAAGCCTCGATGGCAGTTCATTTTTTGGTAACATAAAAATTCAGTTTATCAACCATATGCAGGGCTGTAAATGTTTCTGGCATAATAATTTCAGGTTTATTTTACGTGGCCCAGAGGCGCTAAGCCGTTAACAGTCAAGTGCATGCGACAAACTGTTCTGTATTTTCTTTGGTGGTGGGTAAGGGTTTACTGTCAAATGCAGCAACGAAACAACAACAGACAGCCGCCCAAAATATCCTAATGTTTCCATCATAAACTCCAAAACGCCATAACTCCTTTATGGGATTAGTAGTGGAAATCGTGTTATTTGGAAAAATGCACAGAGGAAGCGAATATACGCGCAGAGCTTATAAAAAGCTAGTATGTGGGTGAACCCTCGAATATAACTATGGGCGAATGACACGCGTTGCCTTGATACCTCACTTTTTAATGCCAGCATTAGAGTACCAAATGGGATGCATTCAAGTGTGACCCAGCGGGGTTCGAAAACAATCCCATTTTCCATTTCGTAGAAAACAAGGGGGTGGTGTTGTCGTTATTAGCTCAATAATGTCAAAAATTGTTGTAATTTTTAATAAGAGAGCAGCCATTGTAACCACAATTATCAAGAATTTCTGTTAGCGACAACTTCAGAACATTTTTGACATACGGTAATCCCTACGATTATCCTCGTATGACTTTCTGATTTATGACCGCAGTAGTTTCTTCTCAGTGGGTTGCAACTTTAGTCGATGGTGTATTTCACGGCTCAGCTACTGTGAATGATATAACAAATGTTTTGTAAACATGCCAATAAATGCACACAAATTTAATGTAAGGATGGAAGAGCTCATATTTACCATTTATGGGTTTAGTCATATCTAATATACTCCTTAGATCGTATAAGTTAGAAAACTAAACGTGAACTAATAATAAAAATATTTAGCCTATACATGCTAATTTTTTAATCAACATTGTTAATTAAGCGTCCCACAGCTCAGTAATAAAACTTCAAAATGATCTTCAAGTTAAGTCTACTGTAAAACGTTTCGTCTGTAAAACTAAGATATGTGTCGGGTTCGAAGTACATAAATGTTGAAATCTTCTGGGCTTTTGCTTATAAAATATTACTTACTTACTTTGCTGGCCCATTCCAGAACATTTGTTCCATAGACCAAACTAAGAAAAGATCTCCGTATAAAATATAGTACAGTCGAAATCGCTTATAACGTCGTCGTTTATAACGTCATATCGGTTATAACGACGATATCCAAAAGTCCCAAATCTCTGGGGCCCTTTATAGCCCTATCGCTTATAACGACATATCGGTTATAGCGACAAATTCAGTCGGTCCCTTGACCGACGTTATAAGCGATTTCGACTGTATTTTAATATTTTAGATGTAGAATATGAAATAGTCGACATCAGCGAATGTAATCCTTTTTATGTATATCATGATCCCGTTATTTGTATGTTTGTTTAAATAATACTTTGAACACATTCTTGTTTTGTTCCCTTTAAATAATGCCAACCATAATGAGTCTAACCCAGGAATTATCCTTCTCATAAACAATCAACAATTTTAATTTCTCACACTCTAAGGAGGCAAAATCCAACAAAAAAGTAAACAAATCCATCCTCTTTTTTCAGCGAAAACAAAACTTTTGTTAAACAAAGAAAAAAGTCAACATTTGCCTTTTTATCTCAACCCTCGACTTTTGTATACAGGAGTCGGTGAGGAAGAAAATAAACAAAAACGAAAGGAAAATGAATGACTCCGACATAAATAAAGCCAGTTAAGAGGGATAAGAAACAAAACTAAACAACACCAACATTCCCAAATGTCGTTCTCTAGCTCTTGCTTGGCTGAAATTAATAGCTATATAGCAAATGTCAAAGAAAATAGCTAAGAACAAATGTATAGATCAGAAGGAAAGGGAAACAATAATTCCATGAGGGACAAAAACTTGGGAATAAATAAAAATTAATATTAAAGCTCCCAAACTACTCGTAAGTAACCTAGACACCAATACGTCACAGCTGGAAACTAATAACAAGGTTTTGCAAACAGAACAAAAAATCCAGCGACCAACTTTGTTATATCAAATTCACACACAATCAGCGACATTTACAAAAACAGTGTAACATATAAGAAGCAGCACCCTGAAAAAAACAGTCCTATGTAAACTACACATGTAATCCCCAAGAAACATTCATGTGACCTACTTGCATTATCTTACCCCAACATTCTGGAAGCAAATAGTTTGGTTACATACGATGCATGTTAATTCAACAAACCAACTGTAAAACACCCACCCTTCCCATCCCATAATAACAATAATCCCTAAACGTATGTGGGTTTATAGGTCTTTGTGCATAACTGGTGGAGGGTGTTTTGCTGAAATGGTTCAATATTTTCGCCAACACCAAAAACGCAAACACCTATTGCGGTAATTCCCATAACAATAAAACTCATGAGCGATTTTAGTCTTAAAAAATTGTGGGAATGTAAACATTGATTGTCTTTACAATAAAAATATTTGGACTCAAAGCTCAAAGATGAAAATCCACAGAGTACGACGGAAAACAAAAAATAAGCAGTATTCGCACATTATCCTTAAAAATTGCATACTCATTTTTAAGAAAGCAGATCGTTGTAACCTTGGCATGATTGTAGCAAAGTGCAGTTTGCGTCTAGTATGCACTCCTTGCGAAAAGAAAGAATTCACACCAACAGAAAAATATTTTTTTACCTAAGTTTCATTCAAGAGGTGTGCATTAAGCTGTTACAACAGGAAATTATAATTCTACCAGAGTGTTTTTTGTTGTTGTTGTTTTGGTTTGGATTAAGGTCGGTTGATTGCCAACAAATATTGTGCAAAAAATATGTATTAGGGTCTTGGAATTTGATGAAAATCGATGCTTAGAGCTCCAAAAAATGTTCATATGAAGAAATCGGTAGAACCAATTCACAAAGTCAAGATTTTATGCTGAATTCGGACTCATAAACCTATAAAATGTGACCTTCTTGTAATTTTATTGTAGTCTTGAAAATTTTAAACATATTTAAGTATAACATTTTGTCTTTGTAAATTGTTTCTACCGATTTCTGCATATGCATATTTTCTGGAGCCCTAAGCATCGATTTTCATCAAATTCCAAGACCCAAATAAAAATTGTCTGCACAATATTTTTTGGCAACCAACACTCACGGCCTTCATTTATAATTATAAATAGTTTTTTGTAAAAGTTTACCACATCTGACAAATGATTTGTTTAAATTCTTAGGGTGGTTCTATCCTGGTGAACCATAAAAACATGCTAGTATTTTGACATTTTTTCATAAAGGGAGTCAAAGTTACCGTTATAATGCATATGTGAAACATGTTAGGTATTGAAAATACCGGCTACTATATACTTTACACGTCCACAAAAATATAATTTACAATTCCTCTCCCATGTCACAAATAACGGTATTTGTAGGGAAATATTGGTTGGTTCTATTTAGATCACAGCCGGCCAAGAAGAGGGCACACAAAATTCTCAATATTTGCAGCTTTTGACTGTGTGTTAGTAACGTTGTATGCACGCATGCTGCAAAACAAAAACAAATCAAAACATTTGTGTGCTCTTTCGTTGCGTTCGGGCCGTGTGTGTGTGAATTGCCGAAAAACTTCGTAACTTTAACAATATCAAGGACCGAACGCAACGAAAGAGCACACAAATGTTTTGATTTGTTTTTGTTTTGCATACCACGTTACTAACACACTGCCAAAAGTTGCAAATATTGAGAATTTTGTGTGCCCTCTTCTTGGTCGGCTGTGATTTAGATGAACCGGAGTGTATATAGGTAGTGCTGATAATGTGGTTCTACTTTAATGATTATCTATAACATAATAAATATACATTCATCGATTTTGTTCACAATCTAGATTGGTTTATATCCATGTAAAGGGTATCACGCTGTCGTACCCGTCCCGAATTTGCTTACTTGTTTCATATATAAAGTTGATGACATACCTTATTAAATGAAGGGATGTTTGACCTCAGAATCTAGAAATCTCACACTTCTTAGTGACAAAACCCATTATGTTCTTATCTAAAACTCTTAACATATCACGTTTACTTGTAAAAATAAAAACAAATTACTCCAAAAATTATCAACAAGGATGATGTGCTAAACAAGGACTGAAGCCCACGCTCAACCAAGTATAGAGAATAACATCGTAAAATTCCTAATAAAAGGTTTGCAACCCCCGTGTCTATTTGAAATTACAATGGGGTGTTAGAAATTAAAATCTCATCTTCAAATAAACTTGGAAAGGACTGTCAGTGCCAGAGGCATCACTACATCCCTTAGATGTATCTTGGAATTACTAAATGTGGTTACTCTGCGTTCATTCCTTGCTGATGTTGTGGTTCTTGAGTAAGAGTGTAAAGTACTCTATCCATAATAATTACTTTAGTTAGATAAATATGACTTACCACGACTGGGGCAGAAAATTTAAATTTCATTGTTTAGTATGGTGTTGCGCGGTAACACATCCCTTACTCCATTGGGTGTTTTCCATAGTAATTATCTAGCATCAGACACACCACATATGAGCTACATATAACAACTGTCGTGACATTTGCTACCTTTTCTTATTACTTTGAAAATCTACAATGCCATTGAAATCGATACGATGCAACCGGTGGATTGTGGGAGCGAAATCGGTTTCGTATGTAAAAATGATATGCATGCCAAACATTTGTTTAAGTCTACGAAAACACATATACTGTACATACATGTATATGTATATGTACATCTACGTACCTACAGTGAGAGACAAAAGTCAGCATTTAAACTAGATTTAAATACCTGAAAGTTTCAAGAAAGCATACGATTAAAATGTAAAAATATATAGGAAATTAAATTTGTTGCGCTATTTGTTTAATATGCATATTCCTCAAAGTAGGGATAAACCATGTACAGTCTTATTCTGAACGTAAATTTCCCCTAAGTTTTCTCACTATTTCCTTTAAGTTGAAACGGCAGATAGGCAAAACTCAATAAAATTAAGAGAACGCTAATCAGCGCCATTTTTGTTTAAACAGAAATGCAAGTTTTTTGAGTACGGGACGGTTTTAACGAAAAAAGTTGTAAAACTAGTAGAAACTTTACGGTTGTGGAACAAAGCTATTGTGTCAAAATTATATGATGATATGCAAGATATATTAAAGAAGATAGAAGTGACAATCAGATGTATTGTATTTTTACTGTATATGCATTTTTACTATTTTGTAAATTAAGTTGTTCAAAAACCCATGAAATTTATGAAAAGCGCCAACCCTCCTGAAATTTAAAACTTTAAAATTTGCTACCATAAAATAAGTCTTTTCATCCTAAAAAGGGACCCACTACAGTTGTGAATGCTTTAGTTTTACATTTTGGTTCAAATCTCTCCTATTTTTTCCTTTATGATTTCGAGAAAAATAGTAAAAATTAGTAGATTCTTGCAGCTTTCAAACAGACCATGATATGTATGATTGAGTTAGAGGCAGCTAATTTACTTGATATTTTGCATAATGCTACATAAAAATATATTGTTGAATTTTTTATATCCTCAGCATTTATGCTATCGAGGGTATATGAGGAAAAGTCAGATTTTTTTTAATATTCTATTTGCAAAAAAAAAATTAAAATTTGTTTTGACGCTACATGAAATTTTTAGTTCATGCATTGAGAAAAAATTCCAATTCTCAAATCTGTTCGAGATACTAATTTTGGATATTGCGCGCAAAACTTATGACGGTTTCAATTCTGATTATTAGAAAAAATCTTATAAAAACGCTATTCATTATATCGATAAACATTGTTAATTTATGGCTTTCTACATACTATATGTTTACTGAGGTCCCATAACTTTAGTGAAAAAGTTGTAAATTTTCGCGGAAATTAGGAAAGCATTCAAAACAGTTGGTAGTTTGCAACTTGTTTTAATAAAATTCAAGCTGTTTCTGCATCTGAAAAATATATAAAAATATGTACGTAATCTAAACATCGCGAAGATTCAAATGAAACCAACACTATAAAAATCCGTTTAGCGATTTGTATATTATAGCAAAAAACAAAAAAATATATTGAGGAAATTTATAAAATTTTTGTAAAAGAAAATATTTATTAAAATTTATTTTGTGAGTTAGTAGTAAAAAGTGGAAGAAAAATAAGTCAGAGTTATTCATTTATTTTAGTTAAATTTCTCGCAAAAAGTCACATTTTTTGTTGTAATCACTTCTCGAATACACGCTGACATCTAGCAGAAGATATGGGTATCTTTCAAATAAATGTTGGGTTCATTTAAATGGGGATCAATCTTGAAATAAAACTGTATCGGCTAATGTTCATTTTGAAATGCGTGTAAATCGCATTTCAAAATGAACATTAGCCGCATCCGATTCCACTATCATCCATGAAAAAATACATCGATCTAAACATATTTCTATAAAATCCATCAAGAGCCGTGGATGAAGAGCATTACACACTAATTTTGGGATAAATCGGATACAGCTCCCATGCCACTAAATTTTTTAAACCGCTGTTTTCGCAAAAACGCGAGTGATGTGTCAGTTTCTTTATTGAAAAGGAAACGATCCACGCGATTAATTCAAAAATATTTTACGCACATTTTCCGGTTTTTGCAGTTGCTGTTTTCGCCGTTCTAGTGGATGGATTTTCACGATCTATGATTTATATGATCCGGGCCGTCAAAAAACTAAAATATATTGGGGTCCCAGCACAATCAAAAGGATATTGTAAATGTTGGCCTTTGGCGGTGGATTACTGTGATGTTGTCTGGGCTATATAGACAATATACATATAAAATTATGTTTTCTGAAATACCTGAATGTTCTCGAAGTTAGATCAAAAATACAAAAAACACCTA
The DNA here is from genome assembly GCF_047663935.1 of Musca autumnalis. NCBI lineage: Eukaryota > Metazoa > Arthropoda > Insecta > Diptera > Muscidae > Musca > Musca autumnalis. The sequence continues at coordinate 278,563 of NW_027411755.1, read as the reverse complement.
AAATCTGGCTTCAAAATGTCAGCATCCATAAAAGGTGGATATAGTGGAGATTTTGAAATGTGATACATTAGAAGTGTAATCTTCATTTTGTATTCTTCTACTTTTACTTTGGACAGATATCCGTAATTTAAACGGTTCAACCGCCAATCGAATAACAACGTAAAAAAACTCGTTTGCTTCAACGTGTTTTTACCTATTTTTATTCATTTACGCGGTCATAGCTACCGCGCAAATAAACTTTTTTAGCCACATTTTTGAGCGTTGATTAAAAACACTTCGTTTGATGCAACTATGGTCATATCTCGTGGTACACTGCAATATTTCGCGAATTATAACAATGCAAACCGTGGCTTCATCAATGATAAATTTTTTTGACTTTTCGTCGTACGGGTAAAATGTGCCTCATCGAAATAATGGTTTTAGACCGTTTCAGACAATTTGAGTCACCGATCTGGTTCAAACTTTACACATCCTAAATATCTACCAGATATAGATCACGTTCGAATATGGACTATATTTGTCCACTCATTCGGGTACATCCCAGTCCGCTTTAAGACCTTCTCCCGAATCACTGTGATTTTTGTTGAAGCAACTTGCATTTGCTGCCTCCATTACGACAGTAAAAGTTTTTTCAGGGGCAAGTCCATACTTTTTGAGATGCAAAAAAAAACACCTATGGCACCATATGTACATGTTAAAGAGCACGATAACTCTCGAATTGATCATCCGATTTGGTCTAAAATTTGGCCTTCGTCATATTTTGTCCAAACTTGGTATCAGTTCGAAGATGAGCAATACCGGTCCACAACTTCCGGTACTTCCCCCCAATAGCTCTTAAACCAGGCAACCAATTTGGTCCAAACTGTGGATCTCTTAATATTTTGTGCAAATTTACTTTAACTTATAAAATGACCCATTTCGGTCCTCTCCTTAGGGTAACTCCCTTACAAAAGTTCAAAGATATCTCTGTGGGCAAAGCCGACTGATACTTTCTTACTTGCTTTGTTTCAATATCTGGGTGTAAGATGACTTTTTTCCGCCACTGTATACACAATATATAGAATAGTGGATATATTTACAATATGTACGGCCGCTAGGCAGACAGAATAGATGTTCATATTTTGTATTTGTTTGTAGTTTCTGTTTCGGTTTCCGTTTCCATTGTTGGTGGCGCTGTTCTTGTGTTATTTTCCTGTTTTGTTTTTTTTTTTTTTTTGCTTTAAAAGCGTATTTCCTATTTGAACATGGTTTGTTTGCAAGGATATGTTGGTAGTCGCAGTCGTCGTCCATCAAACTCTTGTGGAATGGAGTGGGAATATGGCAACGTTGAATTGGTTTTCGTTTTTTTGCCATAACCGCTGTTTATCATGGCCACGGTCAGGGTGAACATACATATCTTTATGAATGCTCGACAAGGGATTCGATTGCTATTTTGTATATTTGTTTAGTTGATGGATTTATTTATGAACGACGAAATCGTTTGTATGTCGTTGTTTTTTTGTTGGAATTTTTAATTTGATTCTTTCATCATTTGAACATGTTAAATGTTTGTTACAGACACAAGTGGTTTCAGCCATTTGCGATCCTTCATGTGTTTCCGGCCAAATCTCCCGTCCATCTCTCCTCATAATTTTGTGTTGTTAATAGAATTTTCTAAAACCTGTAGCAATCGCAGTAGGAGTTATGAATTGGAAATAGACAGCTGAAGGAACATCTATCTTATGTTTCGTTTGATAATTTAAATTGCAATATACAAAACAGTTTGGGTCATTTCAGTTGCGTCGGGGAAAAATCAATGCAAAATAGTATGTATTTAATTTCTGCTTACTACTTAATCTGTCAGGGGTGATAGCTAAAAAGTATATAGCAAATTTCTCCACGGTTAAACAAATTAACATAATTATTTACAATTCTATGCAGGAGTACAGTTGAACTTCTATAACGAATAAGTTTTATACAACATTAATGTGTATTTCCGCGTAAAACATAAAGATTTTTCTCTATAACGTAGCAATTCTTCGTCCCCAGCAGCTACGTTGTAAAGAAGGTCGACTGTATTTCATTCTCTTGGAGTACCTATTTTTGCTTCTGACAGTGAATAATAAGTTTTTCTCTGTACTCGATATTTTGTATTATTTATTACAAAATGTTACTGAATGTTGTTCCCACAGTCTATACAGTCGGACACTAAGCCCACCTGATTGTTATGTTTGTTGTCAAAAACATTATTGTGATTTAAAATACAATGAAACTCAAATCAAAATAACACTGTACAACACAAAAAAAATTACAAGGTAATTCGACCAGATTATGAAAGAGGACCGAAAAAAAGCAGACACGTGTATCGGGGTTTTGAAAGTTTACGTCGGGAAGTAACCTAAATAGGCGTGGCAAGTTCCGCCCATTTCTGCAGGTTTTGAAATATTCGACATCAGATTCCTTGGAATCCTTGCATTTTAGGTATATAGTGTCTTTGGCATAATTGCTGACAACAATGCGGGGTATCTTTCTATGAAAATAATTAACCCTCATGCGAGTCACTAAAGGGGTCGTTTTTGGTCCTTTTTTCAAAAACGTTTAAAAACTCCTTTGAAATGTGATCGTATCAGATCAAAATATTCTACAAAATTATTTGTCATAAAATTTTACTATAGGTCCCCGAATGCACCAAAACTCTAAATCGTACCTAAACGCCAGGATTCTGTCAAAAGTAAAATCACGTTTCAGGGTTAATGATGTACTTTATCTGAGTTTATTAAGTTTTGTCCCACAAAACTTCATTCTAGATAGAAGACGTCAAGGACAAAAATAATCTTCATTAAATTTCAATATAAGTCGCCGAATAAATAAAATATGTATTTGCAATGTATATCAAGAAAATATATACATCAAATTTCCCAACAAAACACCCAAATATTTTTTGAATAAATTTGTTTTGTTCTTTTTTCGAGTTGATGCATGAAAGTAACATGAAATTTAGTTCTAGACGAAAGGTATTAAATGAAGAAATATTCTACACAAAATTTCATTGTAAGTCCTAAAACAAACTAGATATCTGAGTAAAATACTTTGTTATGAAAATGACGTTACAAAATTAGATATTATAGGTGGAAATTATTTGTTAAACTTTTAGACTCTTAATAAAATTTATTCCATACTGAGTCAAAATCTCCTAAAATACCTGACTTTTTGGATGCTGTGTCAAAAGAAGAAATGTTCCACATCAAATTTCATTATGAGTCTCTGAACAAAAGAAATTTGTAGCTATAACATTTAATATCTCTAGAAGCTTTCGCTTTTTATATATGATTTAGGACCATATTCTACCGTTTTTATTCACATTTTCGTTATCTGCGGTCACAAAATATATTTTATTGATGTTTTTCATAATAAATTCTTTCAGAAGATTATTTGTGTTCGATCCAAACTGCTTTTTGAAATATCTATGGTGAATATATATAGGGAAAATATCGATAACCCAGATCGGACTTTGAAAAATTACGTATTTTAGTACTATAAACTAAAATAACGTCATCAGGATAAGTCATAGGTTCCTGATATAGTATGTGAAAATGTGGAGATAGCCTACGGCTATAATTCAGTGAATATATACTTGACATACGAGTCCTAACATCCATGGTTTTGGCATGGTCCTAAATACTATAATGATGGCAGCTACTCCTGCTCACAAAATTGACTGAAATTACATTTTAAAGGAGTTTTTAAACGTTTTTGAAAAAAGGACCAAAAAGACCCCTTTAGTGACTCGCATGAGGGTTAATTTTTTTCATAGAAAGATACCCCGCATTGTTGTCAGCAATATTGCCAAAGACAATTTATACCTCAAATGTAAGGATTCCAAGGAATCTGATGTCGAATATTTCAAAACCTGTAGAAATGGGCGGAACTTGCCACGCCTATTTAGGTTACTTACCGACGTAATCTTTCAAAACGCCGATACACATGTCTTCTTTTTTTTGGGTCCTCTTTCATAATCTGTGCGGGGTTTCTTGTAATTTTAAAAAAAGTTTGATTTTGTTGTACAGTGTAATGTAAAATCTATTATGCTTGTTGACAGAACTCTGATTGGCCGACATTCCTGTAGGCCTTGGTTGTTCCCTTGGCACAATTATCAAGGTAGCACCAGCTGCTCGAATATGAAATGTCAAATCCCTTTATAAAAAATATTTTTGTTGTAATTTCCCCAACAACATAAAGAAAATTTTGACATAACATATTCAAAATTTTACGATACCACTACCTGGCTAATTGTGCTATGGTTGTTCCTTTACTCAAATTTTGACAAATGTATAATTGAAATGTTGCTGCATTACTGAGGAAATATGTTCAGTAAAATTTAGGTAAAATAAGGACAAACCCATGACACAATTGTGACAAACCTAATATTGAATTCATCCTGTAAAAAAGTCCTCCCAAAATAATGGGTTTTTATAGTACTGTTTGGTAGTCGTAACTACCTAAAAAAACCCCCTACTAACCCATTATTTTAACAAGGGCATGTCGCATTGAATAACTAGTTATTCTATGACCAATATAACCACTAGAATAGCTAGTTATTTTATGGCCATTGGAAGTTGAAAAATAAGCTATAAGTTAAAAAGTAATATTTTCTATTTTTAGAACAGTTGAGGTGGAATTTGTTGTCAATTTCAACACACACTTCATTTTATTTATTTTTTATTTCGTTCTCTGCTCGATTTGAACAAACGAACTTCTGTTTTGTAGCCTAACACACTACACACTCGGCCACGCGTACGAACATTAATGTTTGTTTGAATGCTTACATGTGCACCTGCAACTGTTCTTTGTTGAACACACAACCCTCGGATTTGTAGTCGTAAACACAAGCTCTTTGCCACCGTACTCATTACTTAGTAAGGGGGAAAGAAGTAGTTATTTTTGTATATATTACATTGTAATGGGTTACATAATGACTAACGGATCCGAATTTTTGCTGGGATGCTATGAATTTTAACTCAGAATTGTTTAAAAGACTTAATTAACTATCTACCAAGAAAAGAGGCCTATAATACATGTCACCAAGTTTAAGCGTGTCTGTGCTTATATATGGAAGCTACCAACCAGATAGTTTGACAAAAAATCATTATAAAAATCTACCATGTCAATTTGATGTTTGATATATGACTTTTCATTTTCTCATCTTAAACACGACGACATCATCCATCTTGACCTGCCAACTGAACTTAAAATCCTGTTACAACCCTCAACCCTCAAAGAACAATCGGATTTATGTTTATAACGCTGCAGGAAGCAGGTGGTCAGTCAGATATTACAAGACTAATGAACGCATGCACCAGCCAAAGGCAGCGTACAAGACGCCTGGAACACCAAATTAAGCAAAAGATGAATGGATGGCATGGTAATATACCTTACGCCAATCATTTCAATGACTTTTTACAAACAAACGTTGGCCGTTCCAAATAGGGTAACACAGTTCCCACTGACTAGCTGGCTTATTTTCTGTTCGGATTGTTTTCGTTTAATTCAATTTATTAGTTTAAGTCATATTAATGTTGAGGTAATGCCAACTAGGAAGTGGGTAAAGCTCATTTAGCACTGACAGACGCCAATAACAAGACCCTAAAGACATTTCTCCCTTACATACATCATAATAGAGCTAGCTTGGTTTTCTTCAGATGTTGGTGTATTTGTAAATGTTTACTTTGTGGTAATGGGGGTATATATCAAGTCACGTTTTTAGACATTCATAGTGTTGTGATTTCGGCAGTAGTTTTTTTCTCATTGCTCTGCAGGAACTTCTTGGGTTTGCCTTTTACAATTTGTCAAGTCAGCGGAAATCATGCAAGAAGTTTTTGTTAGTGTTTTCATTCATTCCAGTCATATTTTTGTGGTCGAGCATAAACAATTTTTGCATGGCACGCAAAAGTATAAAAATTGAAAAATTGCCTTTGCATGTTATGTCACCAGAAGTCATTTCAAGGGATTTTCTCATCTCATGCCAGAGCAATAAGTAACTACAGCACTCAGTGTAACTACTTCCACTTCTACTTTGGCATGAACTTTGACTGTTACTGCTATTTGTGGCACTTGCCAAAAGACATTCGTTCATTCATATATGAAATGTCATAAAAATGTTGTATGAATTTAATGTATGTGACTGTGGTTTTTGCGTTGGTTTCCTTTTTCCTCTGATTTGAATAGTGTTGTTGTTGCACATACTATGATGAATGTTTGAGAACATTAGATATAAATGTTGAGATTTTCTAACCGCAAATGTCATATGGCGGTGTCATACTCAGGATAGGAAATGGTAGACCGATGTTTAAATAGTCCAAATATGCAACTTGGCCACAAGAAAAATATTGGAATTCCAACAAGAAAGGATGAAATGTTTCTTATATGTAAATAAGTGAGTAAGTACATTCAGATTGTATGACGAAATATTAAATGACACAGCACGCTGGGGAACACCGATGGATGCACTGCATACACCAAACTGGAGCTTGTTCGTTGTTTATACTTCTCAAGGATTATGATATTTATTACGAAAATTCGTTCCGGAACTGAAGCACGAATGCGGGATCGGACGAAAGTATTATCACAAAAATGTAATAAAACTGAACATATCTGAGAAAAATAAATTCTATAGAATACAAAGAGTTAAGGATCGTATGATATGCATATTTCTTTGGTACTACACCACTGCTACGTCCATGTGTGAAATTTAAACTTTGTTAAGGTAATACATGAGAATTCAGAATGTGATTGAAGATCATCGAAAATGACTATAACTCTACAAAAGAATTGATACATAAATAATGTGGCGATTAGGCTTGCGACTTCCAAAACAAAAATAAATAATTGAATAATTGGTTGTTTTCAGGAAGTGAGATTGCAAGAAGAAATTTGTCCAACAAGAATTTGCAAACTCTCAGTAAAATAACTGTCAAAATGTCTCTCTCGAATCATTCTCATTTGTAGAATTTTTGTGTTAAATTTTTGTTAACCAGACAGACCTGATATAGGAAATTTTTAGTAAATGATAAATGGATATTTTAGCTTATAACTTTTACGTTGTAAAATCATTTCTTATTAATGCGACGACAGATGCCTGGGAGTAGAAAAAATGTAATGATTCTAAAGGTTGAATCCACATTGATGGAGTCCGTTAGCTCGGTACAGTAGACATTTCTGAGAGATGGAAAGTAATTGAGTCATGTGTCTGAAACACGTGTTGGCAATGGATAGAAGTAAATTTGTTGAGTTAGAGCGTGCGATTTCTGTAAAAACAAATATACATTTCTTCCCAATTGTTCTCTAAAGTACTGAAATTAAAACCTATCTGTTTGTGAGTTCTTTAAAGCTGAACAAACACTGTCTTATTCCCATTAAGGGCTTTAAACAAATATTTTGCGTTCATCTCAAAGGACAAAAGGAAAACATATTTTACCATACCATCCCATAATGAAAACCGAAACATTGGCATTTTTTAATTCAACCACCCTGTGAATTCGAAATCATAAAAACGAATTCACGTGTTTTTTTATACATGTAACTGTTTGCATTTCGTGAAGGGTGACTTCCTGTTGACGACAGTAAATGTCCTTTATTTGTTTAGTAACGACAGTCACTTTGGTCCTGACAAAAGAAAAGGGTGTCGACTTGCAATAAAATGATTGAGTATTACAATTACAAATTAATGGTAAATTGATGAGGACAGCGTGAAATGAATCAATTTCGGTAACACCATCAGCTGCGCATTTTTTTTTTTTTTTTTTTGTTCTACAAATGTATGCGATGTCCCCAATTGCCACTATCAAATGTAATTGGAATTCTATAATTCTATTCTATACTCTCTGAGATTATGTATTTTTTCGGAATTTATTTATTAATTCATACTTCCCGATTGTGTTTCGGGCATTCGATTAGTCTATAGATAAAAGCATCACTTTTTAGACGGAGGTTTGTCTCATAGAAAAAACCGTGTTTGCAGATTTAAACTTCGACTAAATGTGTTGGCGAATATCTCATGAAGGTCCGTTCTCGGACATAAACGTCTTCATGGAATGGACAAAAATCATGGAATGTTCTAGTTCTCGGACATAAATGTCTTCATGGAATGGACAAAAATCATGGAATGTTAATGGGAAATATTTTGTAAAAATTATAAAGAAAAACTGTGGGCTGCCCTAGATATAAAATATACAATACTTTGCAGATGTCAGGAGTAAAGCATTTGTGTTGGGAAAAACAGCTCATATTAAGATACTTATTTTCCTTACGTCACAGGCTCGTCAAGGCCTAACCCACATTCCCAAAAAAAAAAAAAAAAAATCAAACAGACTATAAAGATCTAACCAGAATCTTTTGCAATAACTACTAAACAAATTCCATATTGGATTGAATAACACTAGGTAATGCTACCTTCTAAAATAATGCAATAAGGAATTTTTTAGAATTTATTTCAAAAGGTTTTTAGTTAAATCTTTACAGTCAGTATGATTATTTTGGCGCTGAGTGCCTCATATATACATATGTATGTACGTGTGTCGCAAATCCGACTGATCTGTTTTACTTGTTTACTTCTATTATTCCAATTACAAAAGGAAAAATAATGTAAGTATTCCCTAGTTGTGTGCGCCATCTAAATTTCATAATCTCGTCCTAATATTTCCCGAGTTTGCGAATTAAGCCACAGAGGATAGACTAAACTTTTCAAATGTAATTTTGTAACGGAACATGAAAAGTTATCACATTAAATGAAACCTTAACGATATGTTGTTGTGCACATAATAGTTGAAACTTTAATGAATTTGTTGTATACAAATGGTATGTAGTATACATACATATGTATGTATGTATAATGTGAATTCTCTGCTATTTGTAAATATGTAGTTTTCAAGCATAATTTTCTAACACTTAAATATAAACTCTATAAATGATATCCATATTAGCATATAAAATCTAACTTCGTTATAAAGCGACTATTTTGTGTGAAAATTCATATTTGAGATTTACAAAACAAAAACAATTCGTTGTAGAAAATTGTTCTATACAGAGAATTTGACTGCTTTCTACTTAATTCCTATTACAAATATAATATTTATATATATTCCATTCTAACTTACTTATAGATTTTAATGATATATACAAAATCTATATATATATAAAAGAGCAGTGAGGTGAGGTATTCACTGACTGACTGACTGACTGATTCATCAACGCCCAGGCAAAGCGGCTGAAGCTAGAAAGTTGAAATTTTGGGTGTAGTTTGGTGTTGGTGTGTAGGGGTGAGATAAGGCTGGGTTTTTGGAAATTCGACCTAGAAGTGTACGAAAAGTACTAAAAGGTAATAAATATGGTACCCTTTGTATTAGGCAAACGGTAAGAGCTAGAATTCTGAAATTTGGAATGAAAGTAACTGATGGAGAGCTAGAAAGATGTACCAAAGGGTTTTTGGAAATTCGACCTCTAAGCGTACGGAAAGTACTAAAATTTACAAAATTAAAGTGGTGCTTCTAAAAGGAAATAGTTTGGAAAATTCGTGCTCATGTGTACGAAAAGTACTAAATGGTACTAAATTTAGTACAATCTGGATTTTGGTGAACGTATAGAGCTGGAAACCTGAAATTTGGAATTAAGATTACTGTTGAAGTGTAGGATTGAGACATGACGGTGTTTTTTTAAATTCGTACTTATGTGTACGAATAGAACTAAATGGTACTAAATTTGGTACAATAGGGATTTGGTTGAACGGATAGAGCTGGAATCCTGAAATTTGGAATTGAGATTACTGTTGGAGTGTAGGATTGGGGAAGTTTTGGAAATTCGTATTTATGTGTATGAAAAGTACTAAATTTGGTACAATGGGGATTTGGGTGAACGGATAGAACTGCAAAACCTGACATTTGGAATTAAGATTACTGTTTGAGTGTAAGATTGAGATATGAGGGTGGTTTTGGAAATTCGTACTTATGTGTAAGAAAAGTAGTAAATGGTACTAAATTTGGTACAATAGGGATTTGGGTGAACGGATAGAGCTGGAATCTCGAAATTTGGAATTGAAATTAAGATTGAGTGTAGGATTAAGTACTAAATTTAGTACAATTTGAATTTGGGTAAACAGATAGAGCTGCAAAACCTGACATTTGGAATTGAGATTACTGTTGGAGTGTAAGTTTGAGATATGAGGGTAGTTTTGGAAATTCGTACTTATGTGTACGAAATTTATTGTAATGGGGATTTGGGTGAACGGATAGAGCCGCAATCTCGAAATTTGGACCTGAGATTACTGGTGGAGTGTAGGATGGAGGTAGTTTTGGAAATTCGCACTTATGGATATGAAAAATACTAAACGCGGTACAATTTGGATTTGGGTGAACGCATAGCGCTTGAGTCCTGCAATTTGAAATTAGGATTACTGTTGGAGTGTAGGACTGAAGTATTTTTGGAAATTCGTTGTTATGGGTACGAAAAGTACTAAGTGGTACTAAATTTGGTACAATTTGGATTTGGCGGAACGGATAGAGTTGGAATCCTGGAATTCGGTAACACTACTGTTGGAGTGTAGGATTGAGATTGAGGTAGTTTTTGAAATTCGTACTTATGGGTACGAAATGTACCAAATGGTACTAAATGGTACAATTTGGATTTGAGTGAACGGATAGCGCTGGAATCCTGTTATATGGAACTAAGGTTCCTGTTGAAGTGATGTATTGAGGTAGTTTTGGAAAATCGTACTTATGGGTACATAGAGTTGATATACATATGTGGTTGTCGAAATACGTACCATATGTATACGAAAATTACGAAATGACACTTAATTTGTTATTGGGGTCAGGGTGAGTGTTTGTGTGTAGCGTTGGTATATGGAAGTGGATTAAGAAATAGGTGTATACCACAAATATACGAAAAGTACTAAATCGTTCTCAATTTGGTATCGGATGTAGGAACAGACCTGGAATTCTACAATTTGTTCTTAGAGTCACTGTTTGTGTGTGGGATAGATGGCTTTGGAAATACATACTATGAGAAGTACTAAATGGTGCAGAATTTGGTACAATTTGTTTTTGTGTAAAGTGGTTTTTGGAAAGGTACGAAAAGTTCTAGAAAGGTACGAAACGTACTAAAGGGTACTAAATATGGTATCCATTGTATTAGACAAACAAACACGAAGAGCTAAAATTCTGAACGAGGGTCACTGATGGAGAGTTATTGAGATTTACCAAAGGGTTTTAAGGAAGTTCTAGCTATAAGTGTACGAAGAGTACTAAAAGTTACTAAATTTGGTACCAATTGTACATTTCGAATTGATATAGCTACAATCTTCAAATTTGGTATGGGAATCAAAGTTGGGAAGTGGCGTTTATATAAGGAAATTATTTTGGAAGTTCGTACTTATGAGTACGAGTACTAAATAGTGCTAAATTTGGTACCATTTTGATTTGAGTGAATGGATGGAGCTGGAAAACTGAAATTTGGAATTAAGATTACTGTTGAACTGCAGAATTGAGGAATTTTAAGAAATTCGTACTTATGGGTACGAAAAGTAATAAATGGTACTAAATTTGGTACAATTTGAATTTGGGTGAACTTATAGATCTGAAATCCTGAAATTTGGAATTCAGATTACTTTTGAAGTGTAGGATTGAGGTAGTGTAAGAAATTCGTACTTATGGGTACGAAATATACTTTTGGGTGAACGGATAGAGCTGAAATCCTGAAAAGTGGAATTAAGATTACTGTTAGGGTGTGGGATTGCGGAAGTTTTGGAAATTCGTACTTGTGGGTACGAACAGTACTAAATTTTGTACAATTTGGATTTGAGTTAACAGATAGAGCTTCAGGTAGTATTCAGGTTGTTTTGAAAAATCGTACTTGTGGGACGAAAAAGTACTAAATGGTACTAAATTTGGTACAATTTGGATTTAGGTGAACGGATAACGGTGGAATCCTGCAATTTGAAATTATGATTATTGTAACTGTTGGATTGAGGAAGTTTTGAAAATTCGTTCTTATGGTTTAGCGGATTTGGTTTAGCGGATAGAGCTGGAATTCTGAAATTTGGAATTAAGATTACTGTTAAAGTGAAAGATTGAGGTAGTTTTGGAAAATCTGACTTACGGGTATGAAGTGTTCGAAATGGTTCTTAGTTTGGTACAATTTGGAATTGGACTAACGAATACAGCTGGAATCTTGAGATTTGTAATTATGATTACTTTGTTTTGATATCAGTGTAGGGTTGACATATGTCGTCGAAATACGTACCATAAGTATACGAAAAGTACTTAATGGCACCCAATTTGTTGGTGGGTATAGAGACAGTGCTGGAATCTTTATTTTTTGGAGTAAGGGTGAGTATTGGTGTGCAACGTTGATCTCGCTGTTAATGTGTAAGGGTGGGATACAGCTGATCTGTTAGAAAATTGAACTAAAGGGGTACGTACAGTACTAAAATAAAAATAAATATTGATTAAAATTGGTATTAATGCAGCAACATTTTCAGTGTTTGCCATTTCCATATTATATATTGTATATTTGTTTTTTATATCCTTTCCGCATACAAAGTAGCGGGCTCTTTGCTAGTATACTATAAAGCAAGTTGGATTCAAGGACATACGCAAATTATCATTAACAAATTTCATATTTGTTTTATTTTTTTTTTTTTCTTCAAAAAACTAAATAATAAAAAGTCCCCCTAATACAAGGTGGCGCAAAAGTAAACATTCGATGTTTTTTGGCTGTAATTTAAAAAAATTAAAAACTTTGATTCATCTTGTGGATTGTTTTTATTTTAGTCTTTTAATTTTTTTTACATCAAGTCGATAATATGATGTCAGATAAATGGCCGCCGCCACAGTTTATAGTTCCTCACATTCTTGCCGGATATTGTCTTTAAGAGCTGAAAGAGTCTGAGGCTTGTTGACATAAACCCGCGACTTCAAAAAGCCCAACAAAAAGAAGTCTGGAGCGGTCAAATCGGGCGATTTTCACGAAATTCACGTTGTGCTAAAGTCACCGACCGATTATTGGTCAAATAAATAGTCACCAATATTCCACGTTCTGGAGCAGTGTAGCGTAACATTGTTTATTAACGTGTATTTCGTATGTGTTTACTACACAAATGTCAAAACAGAACTGACATTAGGGTCCAATCGTAAAATTTATAGCATTTTCTGATAGGAGGATTACTTTTGCGCCACCTTGTATATAAAATCTATATTAATAAAAGAGTAAAGTGATTGACTCACTGACTGACTGATTGATTCATCAACGCCCAGACGAAACGGCTGAAGCTAGAATCCTGAAATTTTGGGTGTGTATCACTCTTGGGCCGAAGGGGTCAGATAAGGCTGGGTTTTTGGAAATTCGAACTGGAAGGGTACGAAAAGTACTAAAAGGTACTAAATATGGTAAAGTTTGTATTTGGCGAACCGGTACAGCTAGAACTTTGCAATTTGGAATGAAGGTCACTGATGGAGTGTAGGAAAGATGTGCTAAAGGGTTTTTGGAAATTCGAACTATAAGTGTACGAAAAGTACTAAAGTGTACTAAATTTGGTACCAATTCGTATTTTGTGAACGGATAAAGATTAAAGATTGAAATTTGGTGTGAGAATCAAGGTTAAAAGGTACGGTTGACATAAGGAGGTGGGTTAGGAAAAGTGTACACATGTGTATGAAAAGTACTAAATGGTACTAAATTTGGTACAATTAGGATTTGGGCGAACAGATAGAGCTGGAATAATGAAATTTTTAACTAAGGCTACTGTTGGAGAGTAAAATGGAAGTAGTTTTGAAAATTCGTACTTATGGGTACGAAAAGTGCTAAATGGTACTAAATTTGGTACAATTATGATTTGGGCGAACGGATAGAGCTGGAATCCTGAAATTTTGAACTAAGGCTACTGTTGGAGAGTAAAATGGATGTAGTTTTAAAAATTCGTACTTATGGGTACGAAAAGTACTAAATGGTACTAAATTTGGTACAATTTGGATTTAGGTTGAAATGATAGAGCTGGAATCCTGAAATTTTGAATTAATGCTACAGTTGGAGGGTAGAATGGAGGTAGTTTTGAAAATTCGTACTTATAGGTACGAAAAGTAAAAAAGGGTACCAAATTTGGTACAATTACGATTTGGGCGAACGAATAGAGCGGGAATCCTGAAATTTGAATTAAGGTTGCTGTTAGAGAGTAGAATGGAAATAGTTTTGCAAATTCGTACATGTGGGTACGAAAAGTACTAGATTTGGTACAATTATGATTTAGGCGAACGGATAGAGCTGGAATCCTGAAATTTGAATTAAGGCTGATGTTAGATAGTAGAAAGGAAGTAGTTTCAAAAATTCGTACTTATGGGTACGAAAAGTACTAAATGGTACTAAATTTGGTACAATTAGGATAGAGCTGGAATCCTGAAATTTTTAATTAAGGCTACAGTTGGAGGGTAGAATGGAGATAGTTTTGAAAATTCTTACTTATAGGTACGAAAAGTACTAAAGGGTACTAAATTTGGTACAATTGCGATTTGGGCGAACGGATAGAGATGTAATCCTGAAATTTGAATTAAGGCTGATGTTAGATAGTAGAAAGGAAGTAGTTTCAGAAATTCGTACTTATGGGTACGAAAAGTACTAAATGGTACTAAATTTTGTAAAATTTGGATTTAGGTTGAGCGGATAGAGCTGGAATCCTGAAATTTTTTAATTAAGGCTACAGTTGGAGCGTAGTATGGATGCAGATTTGAAAATTCGTACTTATGGGTACGAAAAGTGCTAAATGGTACTAAATTTGGTACAATTATGATTTGGGCGAACGGATAGAGCTGGAATCCTGAAATTTTGAACTAAGGCTACTGTTGGAGAGTAGAATGGAAGTAGTTTTGAAAATTCGTACTTATGGGTACGAAAAGTACTAAATGGTACTAAATTTGGTACAATTTGGATTTAGGTTGAAATGATAGAGCTGGAATCCTGAAATTTTGAATTAATGCTACAGTTGGAGGGTAGAATGGAGGTAGTTTTGAAAATTCGTACTTATAGGTACGAAAAGTAAAAAAGGGTACCAAATTTGGTACAATTACGATTTGGGCGAACGGATAGAGCGGGAATCCTGAAATTTGAATTAAGGTTGCTGTTAGAGAGTAGAATGGAAATAGTTTTGCAAATTCGTACATGTGGGTACAAAAAGTACTAGATTTGGATTTGGTATGGGTACTAAATTTGGTACAATTACGATTTGGGCGAACGGATAGAGATGGAAACCTGAAATTTGAATAAGGGCTGCTCTTAGAGAGTAGAATGGAAGCAGTTTTGAAAATTCGTACTTATGGGTACAACAAGTACTAAATGGTACTAAATTTTGTACAATTTGGATTTAGGTTGAGCGGATAGAGCTGGAATACTGAAATTTTTGAATTAAGGCTGCAGTTGCAGGGTAGAATGGAAGTAGATTTGAAAATTGGTACTTATGGGTACGAAATGTACTAAATGATACTAAATTTGGTACAATTATGATTTAGGCGAACGGATAGAGCTGGAATCCTGAAATTTTGAATTAAGATTGATGTTGTAGTATGGGATGGAGATAATTTGGAAATTCGTACTTATGGGTTACGAAAAGTAATAAATTTGGTACAATTAAGATTTGGGTCATCGGATAGAGCTGAATTTCTGAAATTGGGAATAAAACTTGCTGCTGGATTATAAGAATGGCTACTGTTGGATTGTAGAATGGAGTTGTTTTGAAAATTCGTACTTAAGGTTACGAAAAGTACTAAGTGGTGCTAAATTTGGTACAATTTGAATTTAGGGTGAACGGATAGAGCTGTAGCCCTAAAATTTCGAATTAACATTGCTGTTAGAGTATGGGATTGAGATAATTGGGAAATTAGTACTTCGTAGGCTACATTTGGAGTGTAAAATGGAAGTAGTTTTGAAAATTCGTACAAAAAGTACCAAATTTGGATTTGGGTGAACGAACAGAGCTGGAATAATGAAATTTAGAATTAAACTTGCTGTTGGGGTTTAAGATGGAGTTAGTTTTGCAAATTCTTACTCACGGGTAAATTTGGTACAGTTTGGATTTGGGTGAACGAATAGAGCTGGAAAACTTAAATTCGTAATTGAGATTAATGTTGAAGTGTAGGATTGAGGTAGTTTTGGAAATTCGTACTTATGAATACGAAAATCACTAAATTTGGTATAATTTGGATTTGGGTCAACGGATAGACCTAGAATCCTGAAATGTGGAATGGAGATTTCTGTTGGAGTGTAGGATTGTGGTAGTTTTGGAAATTCGTACTTATGGGAACGAAAAGTACTAAATTTTGGTACAATTGGGATTTGGAATCTGGAATCCTGAAATTTGGAATTGAGATTATAGTTGAAGTCTACGATTGAGGTAGTTTTGGAAATTCGTACTTATGGGTACGGAAAGTACTAAATGGTACTAAATTTGGTACAGTGGGTATTTGGGGGAACGGATAGAGCTGGAATCCTGGAATTTGGAAAGACTACGGTTGGAGTGTAGGATTGAGACATGCAGGTAGTTTTTGAAATTCGTACTTATGGGCACGAAATACACCAAATTGTACAACTTGAATTTGAGTGCACTGATAGCGCTGGAATCCTGTTTTTTGAAATTAAGTTTACTACTGGTGAAGTGAAGGATTAAGGTAGTTTTGGAAAATCGTTCTTATGGGTACGAAGAGTACTTAATGGCACTCAATTTGTTGTTGGGTGTAGGGACAGTTCTAGAATCTGCACTTTTTTGGATTTAGTGTGAGTATTGGTGTGTAATGTTGGTCTCGCTGTTAACATGTAAGGCTGATCTTTTTGATCTTTTGAAAATCGAACTAAAGCGGTACAAACAGTACTAAAATATTAAACAATAAATATTGATTAAAACTGGTATAAGTACAATAAAATTTTAAGTGTTCGCCATTTCCATTATATTATATTATTGTTTATTTGTTTTTTATATTCTTTCCGCATACGAAGTAGCGGGCACTTTGCTAGTATAAAATAAAACCAACCAAAAGATGCAGAGATTTTTTGGTAAATATGTTTATCTACATTATTATGGTTCACATGATAATAACTGAGTAACGAAGCCATTGTTGAATTTCAACAATGCTTAGGTTGTGGGCTAGCCGCCAGGCATTAACGTTCCTTCTATGAATAATTGGCACTCTGCTTAATATTGCATACTTTTTGGATTAAAAACCATTTCCCTTTTTAATGGCAGGCAACGAAATCTAACCGGCTATAGAACAGGCTTAAATGTTTGAGGTGGTGTGAAGTAGAGTCACTTTTGTCAGGCAATGAACTTCCAAAAGTACCCAAATGGGGATTAATTTGAATTATAAAATGCTGGAGTTACATTACAAAACTTTGTCTCCACAAAAAATGTAGATTAAAAGGCATGTAAATAGCCTTGTGAAAGCAGTAGTTGAGGATGTCTAGTTGGTGGTTGGCAAAAACACCAAGATGAAGAATATTTACATTGGAAATTGGTGGCTGAAAAGATTTGTGGGGACTTTCTACTTTATGTGGGTGTTGAATTAATTTATGGCTTTAAAAATAAATTTGTTTCCTTTGGCACTCCATGAAGCGGCAATAGGAATGACAAAACATTAATAGCAGAATTCGCAGATAATAACAATGGAATAGCGGGGAAGAAAAATCATCGTTCCAAGAATGATCATTTGCGTATATTAAACCAGTGAAACATATGAAAAAAAAAAATAATTAATAATACCAAGTAATAAATATTTGACAATTTTTGCAATATTAGCAATTTTCCTCATGTAACAAAATCACCAAATATTGAATAATTTTGTGGTGGGTGGCTCCATAACAATCTGGAAGCATCACGAGTGAATTGTTTTCACAAATATGAACATTAAGCCTCTTTCACATCGACAATGGCACGTAAAGGGGCTTAAAAGTCTATTAAAATATTTTGAAAACCAACACAATGCGAACACACTTGTAAATACGGCATTAAAGCTTGGTAATATCGAAGGAACGTGGAGGAATTATGGTAGAATTTATGTTCCTACAAACATCACCAATACTAGTCGTCCTTCGTCACAATCACAAACAATTCATATTTTCACAGCATTAAAATTAATAAACAAAAAAAACATATTCCAACCAAAATACGTACCGCATGCCAATGGCAGATAATAGGCGGGGAAAGTAAAAAAAAAATACATTGTTTTTTGTTGCTTTTTGCGGCATTTCGCCACTCTTGTTAATGTTCTACGTGAATTTATTTCCCATTCTGTGGCATTATCATTTACCATTATAAACACTTGTGCTGAAATTTAAGCCCATGTCCTTATCATTATGAAGTGTATCCTTTGCCGCGAGCACTTAACATATTGTCTGTGTTTGCATTAGTATTTGCCGCCAAGTTTCGAATACCCACTCAAATATTTGTCAACAAATAATTAACTTTCCGGAAAATGGCAAATTGTGTATTCAGTTATGTTATGTTCATGTTCAAAGGGTACTTAACTGAGTAATGTGTTTGTGTTGTGGATAGGGTAGATGGGGAGGAGAGGACAAAGACGACAGTCATTATACCCTAGTTGGGGAGTAGTGAAACTGTTATTGTTTTAATGGTCATAATGTTGGTATTAATTAAATAAACACGAGCTATTCCCCTCGCCCCCTATTGAGAATCCTACTTTTCTCCGTCAAAATAATTATTTTCTATCATTTAATTTACAGGCCATGGCATAACGTTTTTGAGAATTGTGCCCAACTTTTTATTCTTTTTATACCCTCCACCATAGGATGGGGGTATATTAAGTTTGTCACTACGTTTGTAACTACTCGAAATAATCATTGTAGACCCCACAAAGTATATATATTCTTGATCAGCGTGCAATTCTACATCGATATAGCCATGTCCGTCCGTCTGTCCGTCTGTGGAAATCACTCTAGCGTCCGAACGGATTGACGTAGGTTGATGAAATTTTGGGAAAATATGTTATACATAGTCCTACGTCCTACGTAAAGACTTTTGGTATTGAAAACGGGCTATGTAGGTCCACGCTTTCGTATAGCCCCCATACAAAATGACGCGTGACGCGTCGTCGTTTTAAGGAATATTTAAGATATTTGGCCCATTTTACCACCGAATTGATTGTAATTTGGTACTTTGTGTCTCCAGAGGCCAAAAAATATTCCTACCAAAGTTGGGTTATATAGGTCCACGTTTTGGTATAGCCCCCATATAAGGCCCCATATAAAGTACGCGTCATTTTAATATATTTTGAATGTATTAGACCCATTTGACCACAGAATTGGTTGTAATTTGGTATTTTGTGTCTTCAGAGGTCAGAAAACATTCCTACCAAAGTTGGGTTATATAGGTCCACGTTTTGGTTAGCCCCCATATAAGGCCCCTTATAAAGTACGCGTCATTTTAATATATTTTGAATGTATTTGACCCATTTGACCAAAGAATCGGTTGTAACTTTGTATTTTGTGTTTCCAGAGGCTAAGAAACATTTCTACCATAAAATGTTTATATAGGTCCACGTGTTGATATAGCCCCCATAATACAATATCTCCCGATTTTCGATATTTTGAACGTTTTAGCCTCATTATCACACCGAGATGGCTGAAATTTGGTATTTAGTCTTCTTTAGGCGTATAAAACTTTCCCCCAGAAATTTGTAGGTATAGGTCCACGCCATCATATAGCCCCCATAGAACGGTACGTTCCGAATTTCGGTATTTTGAAGGTTGTGGCCACATTAATCCACCGAAATGGCTGAAATTTGTGGTGGAGGGTATAAAAAGTTCGGCCCGGCCAAACTTAACGCTTTTCTTACTTGTTGTTGCTTTGTTTGTCTTTCTCAACAAACAACACAACTATCTAGGGAAATTATTTTTTAGCACGCTCTTCAGATTAATATGGACAAGTTTCTCGCCTGCATCAATGGAATTGAAGAAAGTTTTTCCTTGAATATCTCCGAGATTTTATTAACGAACGTGAATAGTTTATGTGTGCCTGTGAACTGCAAACGAATTAACGAAAAATAAAATATTGTTTTACTACAACATTTCCCACAATTGAATAGCTAATTACTTGTTTTAATAAAATATAAGGCTGTTCGGACTCAGCCATAAAAACTAGGTCCCATATCATTGAGCCAATATGAATCGGAGTGTATACTCAATGAAATGAGAGAAGTATCCCTTGTCCCTTCGAGAATATTGTGGGAACGTATGCATGGTTGTGCATTGACATGGGATCGAAATATTTAATGTATTCCCGGATAATAACTATATAACTATAATCATGTCAAATTTTGTTTTGAGAAGCATGTGGGGCATGATATTTAAAGGATAAAAAAGCCTTTCCAGATCAATCAGTGAGTGGATCATGGTAAACATAAAGGATGAAATGTCGTCAGAAACCAGTGAATGGAAAATTTTAAGTTGTTAAAGTTTGTTGTGGCAACAACCGAAAAAGCAAGTAAACAACTCGACCAGAACGATACGCCATGTAATATAGGAGCTGCTGCTTGGTGGGGTTCAGGTGTATAACAGAAACAACTTTCATTGAAAGTAAATGAGCTCAGTGGATATATACGTACATATATTTAAAGTCACTAATTTTAAATAAATAAAAGCTTCTCTGAAAACACTTTTTAGAAATTTTATAGCATTCCCTTTAAATGGTATTGTATTGAAAATCATCAAATCATCATTTGTAGGCATACAATGAAGATATCGAATATACATATGTACACACATGTTGGTGTTTCAATTGTTTTATGTACAAAGCGGAGATGTAACCTGCATCGCCTTCAACCAAAGCTTCAAAAAAATTAAGATTGCCAAAGTTTGAGCTTAATCGGAATATGTTAACACGTGCCACTGGGGCCTCAAAGTTTCCGTGGGCCCTTTATATAGCTAATATTAAAATCTGACCAGATTTTCAAAAATTGTTGTAGGATTACTTGTTTAGCCACTACAAAGCACTGGTAAACTGTTTTCATTGGGAAAATTCGCCTTTGGTCCCATACAAACTCGCCTTTGGCCCCATACAAATTTTAAAGAAATTGCTCTACAGACCACATTTATTGTCCAATCGATGAAAACAGTTTACCATTTTCTTGTAGTGGCTAAACAAGTAATCCTACAAAAAATTTTGAAAATCGGGTCAAATTTTAATATTAGCTATATAAAGGGCCCATAGAAACTTTGAGGCCCCAGTGGCACATATTCCGATTGAGCTCAAAATTTGACAATCTTCATTTTTAACAAAACTAAACATTTTAGGACATCGATTTTTTAAAACCACTCTAGAATTCAGTGCGGAAACTTTTTTAAAACAGAGAAAAAGTGGCACTATATTTTTCAAATATTTTACATGCACTTCTGCGGTGGAATTTGTAATTTTCGCAAAATTTGAAATCGTTGTAATCCTAGTGTACATATCTTCAATTTATTTATTAATAAAACTCACGGCGCACAGTGGTTTAGGAATCGATTTTAATGGCCAAAACCCCTATTTTTTGTCGTCACCGATTGTTAATTTCTATATTGGATTAGATAGTAAACATATTGAAACTAAGGAAACCAAATTGGAAGGGAGGGCGTGGCGTGCTCCTAAAGACGACAATTTTTCGCAATTTTGGAAAATACGTAATTTTTGCTAAATTTTTAAAGAAAGAAATAGCTATTTCTCTGTTTTTTGTTAGGTAGGTAGGATTGTTGTCTTTAAGAATTGTATCAATAAATTACAGTTGCGTTTACACGAAGTGAGCTATTTTATTTTTCCTCAGGTACTAAATTTTAGTGAAATTCCAACTTTAGTGACTAGAACTTTTAGGGAACTTCTGTTCTCACAGAATGATGCCCGAGATTGTCCTCTTTCAGCACATGTCAACTTCTGTACCCGTTCCCTCCGTTTAACACTTTTTAATTTTTTTGAAATTACATAGGTAAAAATTTGAGTTTTTTCCATACCGTTTCCCATATCAGTTATAGCTTTTATACACTAATGGACATTTTTTTTAAATATATGTATGAGTTTTTATAGAAGTTACATATATGAGTTTTATGAAAACACAAAAAATAATTTTTTTATTTTGGAAAAATGTTTACTTTTTTTGAAAAAAAAAAAAATGTTGCAAAAACTTTTGCCTTCATTTTTTGTATTTTTATTGTTTTTTATTGGTGTTTGACCTTGCTTAAATAGTTAGAACATAAAACACAAAAACACTCATAATTTGGATGCAATATATGAAAAAACTCAAAATTTTAACTTTGACCTAGAATTCCTCTGCAACTAATAGACCGAATTTGAAGGTTTTTAATGCATCGGATAGCTGAAAACTATCCGTTCAAAAGTTACAGAGTTTTGACAGGAAAAAAATATTCTGAACCACTGTGCGGCGTGTTATGTGCATTGGACCATCAATAACTACAACACTGTGGCACACAAAACACAAGAAAGGCTTTCACAGAAAGAATGCGACAAGGTCCATTAGATAAGCCCCTCACATCAACTGCATAACAGATGGAAGACTAGCATCATATGTCAAGGGGGACTGTAGTAACGTCAATTTTCACATTAAAAAACTATTTTATAATTTGTCCCTATGTAGATAAAGTATGCTCAATTAGATGTAAGTGTTCCCGGGTATTATCGTTTGTTCATCTCACGGGAAATAGCAGAGCCACCGCACTCTGGCAGAGTGAGTCAACACTTTGTTTTGTCTGTTTGTTGTGGTGTGCTGAACTAAATATAGATCATCATGTGTCAGACGAGGTGTCAATTGTGTGAGGCGTCACTGACTTACCATTAGAAGCACGCCGCGCCGCAAGCACACAACATAAAACATGGGACAGGCACAAAACAGAAATCTATGTATGCACGTATAGGATTAAATAGGAACATACCATAGTGGAAGTAAATCTAAGGTTCAAGGAACTTTTGTACAGAGTGTGAAAGACGTCTTGTTTTAGATGCATGAAAAAGCCCAACAAGATAACAAACGTAATTAAACTGTAGAATCCATGGGGAATGTTTTGATTCCAAACATAGTTGGCATGGTATCATTCACCAGCTCAGCAGGTGCTATGAGATACGAGATATTTTATGTTTGACAACTTTAAATATGGGAAATTGTACAAATAAACAAAGATAATCATTTTATAATTCGTATAACTCGTTGTTAAAGATATTAACAAATATAAAATTTTACAAACAAATTTCAATTTTATTTTATTCGGACGTGAATTTTTAAATGCCTTCGATATTAACTTTGTGTCATAAATGGTTTCAAGTTCAAAGACAGCATCTTTCACAGCCACACAAATAACAACAACAGATAAGAAAAAAAAAAAACAAAATAAAATTAAATACAACCCAAAAAAAAAAAAATTTACAACCCATAAGGACTTGCCTTAAGTTTGTTTCAAGGAAAATATTGAGGAAAACAGAAAGAAATTGGCTGATCAGTGATCACAGACGGAAACACTTGCTTTCATTAGGAGCGAATATTTGCAGTTTAGTCTCTCCTAGCAACAGAAGAGTGGCACTTAATGTATTTTACACAGTGAATAAAAACAGTATTCCTCTGTCATTCCAGGAGGAAAGTGTAGTTAAAAACGTTTACTTGATATGTTTTCGTGCCTCAGAGTGCCAAGGCACTTGATACATAAAATCATAAAAATACTTTTTTAAACACTGTCACTTGGAGAAGTAATGATTTTGTTTTATGTGAAGTAAAATGTAAAATGAGTCTCGGTACGAATAAAATCGAAAAAGAACTAAACTTGTTGACAGTATACTTGTGTTAGGGTACGGTTCTAAATACCTTCACCAATTCAATGTCACATTTGCCACACACACTTGAAATTGTCGTGTAGCATCCATTGCCATTAATCTTCTTTAGACAATATTTGCACTAATTATGAGTTTCTTGTTGACGAGGTCGTGCAACATTCGTATATCATGTGCTTAGCAGTTGCGTAAAAACTCCACACTAAATATAGAGTAATTGTTGTTCATTCAACTATTCATTACGTTTTTTTATAGTTTGTAAAAAAAATGTAATGTCCTAAATTACACCAATTTAATAAAAATATATTTACCCCAATGATAAATATAATTATATAATGTATTTATCATTGGGATAAACTTTGCGAATAAAGCTGTAATGGGTAAATAATCAGACTGAGAGGAAGAAAAATAGGAGCTCCTCAAGTTATTTTAAATCTTATAAAAGAAATATACCTATTTGATTTCTATAATTAAATAAACTTTGCGCCTTCATCCCCACAGACTTAAAAGGACTGCATATAGTAAATATAAAAATTCCTAAAATTACAACGGTCTTGACTGACTGATATACACACATACGCCCTCCACAATGAAAATGTTCAGAAACGTATGTAAATGAATTATTATATTGAAGGCACATGCCTTGGCACACAAATGCCATAATAAATCTTATGATGAAGATACATTTCAGTGCCTCAGCGAGTGTATTACTCTCTTGGTTTTCGTATAAGTTAATAAGGAAATTCTTCTCTTTTTCCTTTCATCCAATGATACTCATTATGAAAATATATCCCATACAATGCATTCACTCTCACTGCAATGTGCTGCACCTTGGATGCACTAAAAGTTCGAAGGAACAATCTGTGATTCCACCAAATTAGTCTCTAAATGATCGCTAACGCGTGTTGTATTTAGTTCTTGCCTACCGAAAATAATTCATCCGTGCGGCTTCTCATGCGGCCGAGTTGCGCTTTCACGAGTCTCTTTGTTTGTAAACAAACAAATTGAAAAAGTTTTCATCAAAATTGAAAAGTACTACAAGGAGCCACACGCCGTTCGGGCATCGTTGCTTTCGTTTATTTTCTTTAATGAATTAATTATTTTGGGCGGTTGCGTCCAATTGCTTGTTTCACTTGGCATGCATGTTAGAATGGAGGTACACCATCTATAGATATGTGCATCGGAGAGAAGTTCGGTTTAACGCATAGTGCGCGGTCGATGTGCGTGTATTTTATCTGTCTATAAATATTTAAGACGGAAAACCTGCGCGGTTCCAGTTTAAAAATAATAAATGTTCATCTATGAGTCTCACAATCGGGAAGTGCAGTAAATAAATTTGTCTAATAACAAAAGTGAAACGCAGACAACGAGTTGTGTGAAAAGTGAAGGAAAGAGAGCAAGCACCAAGAAAATAAAATGCCACAGCTGTCAGAAGAACAAAACATCGAAGAATTAAAAACAACAAATAAAATGAAATAAATTAATTACAAACCAAATTGAGGTTAATAAATACACAATTTATGAGCAGAATCTAAAAAGGGGGGACAGTATATTTTCCTTTTGTTGAGGAATAAAGGGTGAAGAACTTTCATTGAAATAATTTATTAAGGAAAGGGAAACTTTATTACATTTATTGGACAGATATTATTATGAAAACAGTGCATCTGCCAAGCAAATAAAAACTTCATTCATAATTAATTTGAACGAAAATTAGATTAGTTAAAGTGGGTGAATACTTACTTTTTGAATGTAAATAATAATATTACAAATTTTAGAAATATAATCAAAGTTTGTAAAATTATGGAATGTAAGGGAACTAATGGTCTGTTTCTTTAAGACGATTCGATTTTAAATTCGTTCGAAATACTACCAAACTTCTGTTAATGTAAAAAATTGTTGTTTGAGTGAAAACAGAAATGAATTAAATATTTTTCCAAAAAACAGAACATTGGTAGTTGTTCGAGTATTCCCATAAATGCAGTTTTCCAATCAATGGGCTTTTCCATGTTGACCAAAGAAGAGTAATTATCATACATTTGTCAAACCAATTGATCACATCTGGTAGAAAAAAAATCGAAACTGAATGGAAAACCAATGTGGTCATGTCATCCACCAACTACTGGAATTGATGCACCACAAAAGTGGTAACATTTGTGTGGAAAAAATGTACCACCGGTCGCATAACACTTACACTCTCAATTTTCAGGGTTCAGCATTGTATTTTAGTATTGTTGTAAAATAGGGGAAATCCAATAGAAAAATAAAACATGTGTTGCAAGGCGTTGTCACTCATAAATCGAGTAACCACTCAATACGAAAACAAAGACAAACGCTTAGACCTCGATTATTCAAATATACTAAATCTTTTGCTCAAAAACGTCTGCTATTGCGAATTCATAGAGATGAATTTAGAAGAAAACTTAATCATCCCTAGAAAATTATACAAACTGAATAAAAAGTCAACTTTGAAATCGTGTCAATGAGGTTTAAAGAACATTAGATGTTAGACAGTTGTTTGAAGTTTTTGGGCTATTTTCCATCATTTCTTATTTGTTTACTTTAGCCTTTTTGCTACTGTTAATTAATAAAGAAAACTTTGTTTTTATTGTTGTGTTTTACTTCATTCGTTTTAGGGTTGTATAGCCTTGAGCTTTTCTTTTATTTTTTTCTTTTTCTGCTGATTTAAGATTTTTCCGCATCACTGAGAGAATTGTATTTAAAGAATTCCCAGTGTTACACTAATGTTGGTGCTCCAACACTCGTAACCTTAATGAAAATGAGGCTCTCGGCGACTTTTACTCCTTTGATATAATTTTTGCTGCTTGGTATGTTACCCAGCCAAGCACAACATTAGCAGCTGTTATTCCTCTTCGGAAAATAGCCATAGGCATAAAACTGTACGACTTTTCTTTAATAAGGAAGACCTTCAGCAGCAACAACATTAACAAAACAATAGAAGAAACAAAAACAAAATAGAGGCAGCCGAAACAATAACAAGTTACAGCAGGCAAACCAAGGAATTGAGCTTTCAAGGCATTCGTAAAGCAACGGGTTGCTGTAAGAGCGAGATGGTGTAAGGGAGTTTGGGGAATTAATTAAATTAATGTTATTTGTAAACAACATACAAAAGATGAAGAAATCAGGGGTATATGCCCATCATGGAATTTGGAGGAAAACACTGTACAACAATTATTTTAGTTTATCGCACCTTAATGTGCAATTTTACACATAAAGCTCTACAAATTGGACTATCCAAATGAAAAACGGAAACCTGTGAGAACCAGTAACAGTATTATTATCATGTACATGGGTGCCATCGTGGTGCAATGCTATGTATACCCGCCTTGCACGCAACAGATCCGAGGTTCGATTCCCTTCTCTATAAGTGGTAGGTCTCATATAATTGGGTCAATATGAAACGGTGTGCACTCATTGATATGAGAGTAGTCTCCTTCGTCCCTCCTGGGATGTTTGTGGAACAATTACACTATGCTACAAAAGTGGACAACATTTTTTGCAGGGGTTCTGATGCATAAATTCGGTATTGTGGGAGTCCATGGAAGACGTAATTCGGGTAACAAATGGTTAAGTTATAGTGATTTAAGTGTGACAAAAACACATTAAAGAACTGGAAAATGCTTTTCCTCGTGCTCTAGGCTGCGTAGAAGACACCAAACTGCTTAATTATTTACTTTTATCAAGGAGAAAATTTAGTTAGCTTTACAAAATGGGGAAAACCAATGAAATCGGTTGAAAAATGCGTCAGTTATGCCATCTTTAGTGTTCTAACTTTTTGGGTTTTCCTTTATAAAAGGTTGGTACCTTGTGCGTAATTGTTAACTAGACAAATTCAAACTACAATCATACGCACCAAGGTACCAACTATTATAAAGGAAAACCCAAAAAGTTAAAACACAAATAATGCCATAACTCACGCATTTTTCAACCGATTTTATTGGTTTTCCCATTTTGTAAATCTTACTAAATTTCCTTCTTGATAAAAGTAAATAATTACGCAGTTTGGTGTCTTCTTCGCAGCCTAGAGCACCAGGGAAAGCATTTTCCTGTTTTTTAATGCGTTTTTGTCACACATAAATCACTATAACTTAACCATTAGTTACCCGATTTTTAAAAGTTACGGCTTTTTCGAAAGCCATGATTTTCACCTTTTAAATAAAAAATAAGCTGTAAATTTCCATTGTGGAAAAAAAGTTATGTCCGTTTAAAATTGAAAATCCAAGAAACCCCGTTTTTCACTACATTTACCGTTATAAAATCAAAAAACGAAGTGACCCAAAAAACCAAAGGTATTTTCGTCTTCCATGGACTCCCACAATACCGAATTTATGCATCAGAACCCCTGCAAATTTTCACTGTAGCACAGTGTTATTAATTATATAATGAAAAAGGATAGTAACTTCGCAGAATTGTTGTTGAATCAGTTGTTTAGATATTGTGTATTACAGTGTAATTTAGGATCTTGAACCCCCAACATATTAATTTTAAAATTTATATCCAAGAAAACTTTTTTCCAAAAAAAAAAATGACAACATATGCCATGAATTTGCTCTCTGAAGGTGCAAATTGTAATTCTGAGAAAAATGGAAATTTAATTACCTTATTAAAACACGAACATTTTTTAAAAGAATTGTGAAAATGTTTGAACGATTACATCGGTTGGTAACCTAAATATGAACCTTTTGCTATCTTATCCCATTTTCAACGAGAATCATACGAGTTCAAAAATCAATCTAAAAACTATATCCTATGAACATCCATTAAAGGGCTTGGGATGCTTCTTTCATATCAACAGATGTAACCCGATTCTATATTTAGGTCAGTGATATGGGGCCTTCTTTTTGTCTCCGAGTCCGAACGGCATGTTTAACGCAACATCCATTAGACATTTTTGAAGATGAAAAAGTAATTTAACATAAGGGACAAAGAAATGCATCTGGTCTTAAAAAGTGATCATTGTTATCGTGGAAGTTGCAAATTTCGTATACAATTTATAAATATACGATCGCAAATTGGGTACGCTTCTCTTTTCAGTCAGTGTGTTGTGCCAATATCCGAACCAGATCTGCGAAGCTGTTTCTGACAAGATTCCAACTGCAGCCAAATATTTTACGACTCCGATTCCGAAAGAAAATTATACATAACTTTATTGGGATTTATACATTATTTTAATTCGTCGAACACTATTGCCAATAGCTTAGCTTTCCAATTGTATTTAAAAATGTACGATAGATAACCTGGGGCAAACCTCTTCCTATATTGTGGTTCAAAATTGCCCAATTTGCAGTTTTTCATGCACAACATCCTGTTTTATCACTAGGGTTTTGGGTTTTCCCGGTTTTTATCATTCCCCGGAAACGGGAATCACAAAATCGTCATTCCCGGGAATCCGGGATTTCCCGGGAAATTTTAAAATACGACGGTGGATTAATCATTCCGTGATTTTTCCATCTTCCCATAATTACATATATGGAATACAATGGCAGTATCATTTTTAGAGACGCAGAGCAACTTTTTCAGAGAGTTCCGTTGCGAAAAATGGCTGACACGTTTTCGTTTCATCGAGAATAAACGCAAAAATTATGGAAAAATGCATGGATTTGAGTACGAATTCGCGCCTCAGTTACCATATTGTCCGGATTAAGCGCACACTGACCATTTTCATTATTCAAAGCTAATGAAATCGCTTGATGGACAGAGATTTAGCTCAAAAATGAAGTTCTTAATCAGAAAATCCTGTTTTATGGACCCCGAAAATATAATATTTTGAAAAATATGTTTTTATGGGACTTTAAAAAAAAATATTCTTTAGTAGTTATATGAAGCAGGACAAAAATGCGTTGTTATAGTCCAAGTTTTTGGTGCGGCTCTTATAACTGTTTCCCTGATAAAACAGACTTTTGTGGACTAAAGTTATTTCCAACTCGTTTGTCGTTTCCTATTTATTATTTTATTCCCTTAACTCCCACCTGAGCATTGGGCGCTTGTCATTTGCCATTTCCTGATTTTGTAAAATCTAATCAAATTTTGATTCTATGGTATAAAATAGACGGGCATATAACTCCTCATCATAGGTTCTTTACTTTTTACACAGTTTATTCATTCATTCAATATCAGTTGTGATAAATGTAAATAGATATTTCCCGATTTTCCGGGAAATATGATTTTGTTTCCCGGGAAAATCCCTAGCCAAAAAACCGAGAATTCCCGGGAATTCCCGGTGAGGGATTTCCCTACCCAAAACCCCATTTATCACACTGTTGTCCTTTAACCTTATTTTCTGCTAATCCATAGCTACAACTTAGCCGAAGATAGTAAAATAATATTCGAATTGCTTTCCGAGATAAGTTCTTAAAAATAATTCTTATTTTACACTATTTCTGCAAAAATATCTACGAGTATTGGAAACAATTTATTGGCATAAGGGCCATTATTATATGTGTTCTTTTACTATCTGATGGATTTGAAAAGTCAAAATAAACTAATTTGGAGACATTAAAAATATAATTTTTACATTGAAAGTGAATGCCAAGAAGCTCCTCCTTGAAATTCAATCATTACTTTCAACTTTAAGTTAGCTGGAATGCTATAAATCTGTTCGGTAAATCCAAACTATAATAAAAGAAGACTTATAATAATGGGGGTAAGACATTTTTGTTCACTTTTTTTGCCACATTTAAACACACGAAGAAAAAAATCTATTGTTGTATATTTGGATTGAATAGAACACTATGAACCAAAAAAGAATTTGCACATGCTATTTCTAAGAAACCAATTCTAATTTTTTTGTAATGATGTCCAGTGGTAAAAAAAAATATTTAATTTAATTTTAATTTTATTAAAAACATGGTACCTAGCCCGGTTCCAAATACAACAACAATAAAGTTACTACTCCGCCTTAGTATGCAACTCGCAGTCGATCTCATTACTGTCTTCAAGAGACAATCGTACAAAAGGTTTTTTTATTATTAGTAGCATTCTTATTATGGTGTAACAGTTTCCCTGAGGGTCAATGTGTCTTATCCAATGAGAGAAATCTAAATGTCATTTTACAGCCATGGGGCTATCCATGGGTCTAGGTGTAAAGACGCGCGTAATTTATGTCGACTTTATGTCTAATATGTACAAAACAGATGAGAATTCATAATCGCTGAAGAGTCAGTGACTTGTGTTATTTAACACTATTTGGACACTAGCAACTAGGTCCACGGTGGTATCTGTCTCCTTCTCATCCATAGTTCAGTATCAAAGTACCGGCAAATCAGCTTAAAATTAATATATCACAAATTAATTACATAAGTTGTTTTCTACAACAATTTTGAAGCTATTTTTGGAGTACCTCTCCATTTCCTCCAAACCCCACTAGCATCATTCTAAGAAGCTTAACTTGTGTGGACTTCTATTAATGTTATTGTTTACTATTTAATATTGTTCTCTGTCTGTATTTGTTGTACCTGTCAAATGTCAATTATAAGCATACATCCGGACAGATGAAAAACAAACTTCCGCAGACGAAGAAATATATACATACATACATATATTTGAACTTTGACGTAAATACAATAAACAATTCAAAAGAAATTGTCTTTGAAGTAAAAAATGAAGAAGTATCTTAAACACACATTCACATTGTCCTAAACAGTCTCTAAATGATTAAAAAAAACCCAATATTAAGTGTGGATGGGAATGGTAAAGAAAGCGGAAGTTAAAGAAATAACATTTCACTTAATTTTTTTTCATCCTTGAACTTTCTTCGAAAGTACTTACATTTCGAAACAGGAATGGGGGCCATTGACCCACATTTTAGAGAAATATACTTGTTTCGTTTGCTCAATGTAAGAGGAACTCTCCTCCGAATTGTTCGTTTTAAATGTGAAAACTTTTAGGAATTTTGTTCACATGTCTATCCTGATGTTTGTCATTCATTTAATGTCTATCAAAAGACTCTTCGTTTCTGATGACATCTCATCAAATATAAATGTGACCCACTTGTGGCATCAAAAGTCGCAACGGCAACCAAAGTATATTTCGAATAGGGAAGTGGCACAAAAGAGGAGTCTTGAGCATAAGACATGTTGTTTTCTCCAACACAATGCCACCAACTCTCATACCAATTTATTTGATATTTGTAGTCGACCCCGCTAGCAAGCATCATCAGCAGATCTTTATGCCATAAGAATTTTATAGCAATTTGATATTCCATAGAGTATTTTATTTATATTTACATTTTATATCCGTGTACTCCATCCATGTTCAACGCCATCATCTCTACACAAATACATACATATGTATCTAGGAAAAAAAGTAACAACGGAAGCGACAGAGACGAAAGGTGAGCTGATGTAGGTTGCCAAAACGTAGATGCAGTATCCAACATCAAAATAAACAGGAAAATAATAAAAAATACACGTCAAACTTTCTGTGTACCTTTTAAGCAAATTGATTTTGGCAGGCACTTAGAATACCGAGCCAAATAGGTATGCATGCATGAGATATTGAAAACTTGAATGGGAAAATGTAAAAGTAATAAAATATATTCAGATAAATATTGATAAAATAGCTGAAAGAAAAACACATTGGGACAAAGCGAGGGTAGTTTAAAATGTTTTCCAGCCAGCACACAATACACTAGAAAACCGAAAGAATTTTAAATAGTTTAATTAGTATCTATTAGATTGCGACGGACTATTATTGGAAGCTTTTAAAATACACAATTTCACAATTTTTAATTTAATTACTTTTAACTTTACGATTTATGGACAACCTTTTACATAAACGACTTAAAAATATACCTTTAATGGAAGACAATAGCCATTTAATTTTTGGAGAATGAGCCGGTGCCTCGAAGTCCAACGGCACTCGCCAATCACCAACATGAATTGAAAACTTTCTCTGTGGGGCCTTCATCTACATCATTCGATCAAAATTGCGACCAGTAGCGTGATTACAAGGTTTGGATGGACAGACGGACAAACACACATAACCAGGTTGACTTTGTTCTTGAAGACAGTAATTTCAGTATATATGTAAGACCCTTTCCACATTGTGGTGTAGAGTATAACAATTATATCCTCCTTTTGAGTGTTCTCCTTTGTTAAAATGTGGAAACCTCCTTTTTGGAAATACCTCCGCATGCTATTCCTGGTAAATGGGAACATTCAACAGCGCAATAACAATGAACGTTTATTTTAAAAGCTTAATAAAATAACACAACACCTTTTTCCAATTTATCGGCCAGACATTACAA
This sequence comes from Musca autumnalis, assembly GCF_047663935.1. Classification (NCBI taxonomy): domain Eukaryota; kingdom Metazoa; phylum Arthropoda; class Insecta; order Diptera; family Muscidae; genus Musca; species Musca autumnalis. The sequence continues at coordinate 245,474 of NW_027411755.1, read as the reverse complement.
TTCAAAAGAGTAGACAGACAATCGCAGAAGTAAGCAGATTTTATGCTGATTTGTCAACGGTCAATGATAATAAATGGTTGAATGTAAGAAGAATAACAAATGTCCTCCTTTTTCCGTTTTGAGCACGCACTGATTAGAAAAGTCATTAACTATAGCTACCTTTTCACTAAGTCGCTTTCACAATCTGAGAAGTGATAAATGGTCTAAGTGAAATCTCCGATGACAAGGGTGAGCTACTGCTGTAACAACAAAACCATTTGAAGAAACTATGCAATTATGCAAAAAGCTTTAAACGGACATTCTAACAACGGAAGACCTGTTATTTGATGTGTTTAACCCCAAGTTAGTGGCACCCACACCCACACTACCATCGCCATTAAACCACATTTTGTTCAGGATGTTCTTGGTATTGCAAGTTTTTCAATTAGCTTGGCAGGCGTTACCATCTACGCCTAACGGAATATCTTGGAAAACGCCTTATCACCGGATAACAAAAGTAGAAAAGGGTTCTTGCCCACATCCTCCTTTTTCCTATTGCCAAAGTATTATTTTCCAGATAAGAAAAGAAGGAATGCTTTTACCCATGTGTTGTGAGAGGGTGGTTACTTGGAGGTGGCAATGTTACATTGCTTCTGACAGAAGGTGTGTTGTTTGTACGAAATAAGGAACTTTCTGTTTACAACAAATAAGCTAACGCAGTGAAAACGATGATAAGATTTAATGGCATATTTTTATTTGACTGCAATACAATTTAGATTAGTATAATTTTTTATTGCCGCTATTAATAACTTTGCTCACTTCACACCAGACGAACTCAGTTTTGGGATAAATATTCGAAAGAAAGAGTCGACCCTGATGGCTTGTTTATGCTGAACAAAAACGTGTCTTACTTGGCTCGTATACACTACTTATTTAGACTTAAGTTGTTTCAATAAATTTAAAATTAACATATTTATGGTTGAGGCCAGTCAATTAATAATATAAAAAATAATTAGAAACTTACCATCAATTATGCCACATTGTGAACCACGTGATATCAAAAATCGGTTTATCTGAAACAAACATTGTAGAGAAAAATTTTATTACATAAATTCTATAAAGATGACAACAAATATGAGAAAAAATCTATAAAATACATATGTAATTTGTTTAATACAGAAAGTTTATTAAAATGTTATGTTCATAAAATAAAGAAAAAATGCCATGAAAGATTGGCTTTTGTGAATCGTGTCCATTAGCTATTCCCTAGATCGAATCGTACAATACAACCTAAGACAACGATATGTTGGGTCGATGTGTCAGCTACCAAGGATCCTGTGACAACATAGCCGACTATGCCAAGGTTTGTGCTTCCAGCTCGTCTCATTTTAATTGAGTTAAATAACTTTATATTTTAACCCAAACTAACATAAAACTTTGGTGACATTACACTCAACTAACAATAGAAAAACATCGAACATACATACATATACATAAATGTACATACAGTCTGTCGCATTGAAACCAAAATGTATTAGGGCTAAAAAGCACTATAACTTATTGAAAACAAAAAATAATTAGTTTTATTTGATGGTCACGAAGGGAGAGTTCGGTGATAACAACGAAAAGTGTGTAATATTTGCATATATAAGAACATATAAGATTCAAATCCCAAAAGTCCCAAAATCCGGACGTTATGTCCTGTTTATGAATTCTGAAGCTAAGAAATGCTTAGAAAAGTTCTAAAGTTTTAATATGGGGCGATATTAATCGAGTTTCAACTTGTCCTGTTTGATAAAACGGAATTTCTTGAGATATGTAATAATCCTTAATCCTTACACTTAAGGATTTTCCTTTTCAGTTAAATTTCTCAGAAATTGTGCCCCATTTCATATTCCTAGCAAAAATAAATAGAACGAGAACCTCAAGTTCTGTTGTGTGTCCTACAGTTATACTGACCTAGCGGCCTTTTAGCAGTATCGAACATGCTTCTCGTGTCCCTAGTATATAATGTACTACTAATGTCTGCTTTTAACTGATCCATTTCATTGTGGTTTGGTCCAATGTGAAGGCCAAACAGCATTTCAGGAGGTTTTTGCCCAATCGATGCGCTATAAAAGCATTGAAAGCTCTCTATTAAAATTTTCAAAGAGCTATGATATCCTACTGTGGTGTGGTTGTGGAGTATTACTGTAGGGCTTACAACGGAACTTGAGGTTCTCCTACTATTTATTTTAATAATATTTATTCTTGGTGTGAATATGCACAATTTGTGAGAAAATTAACTCAAAAGGAAAGTCCTTAAGTGAAGGATTAAGGACTATTACATGCTTCAAAAGGACAATGGCCCCATAAATATGGGATTCCCTCAAGAAATTCGCGTTTTGTCACACAGGACGCGTTGAAACTTGGTCAAGATCACCTCGTATTAAAACTTTAGAGCTTTTCTGAGTATTTCATGGCATCAGAATCTATAAACATCACATAAAACCCGGAATTTTGTCGATACAATAGTTGTATTTATAGATGACCAACTATTGTGGGTTTTACTATCCAGTATACGGTGGATTTGTCACTATAAGTACTATAACAGTCATTAAAACTAATTAATATCCTCTTGAGGATCTTAAATACCGATTTAATTATATTTTGTTTAGAAATATCAAGATTTTTTACACAGTTCCACAAGGGTTCTCAGCTACATACTTACTTTTGCAATATAAATTTTGGGCTTTTTGATTCGAACCGTAAATTTTCTTATGTAAAATTACACACTTTTCATTGTGATTGTTATCACCGAAGGCTACCTTCGTACTTATATTGTAGTTTATCCCTCATATACATATTTTGGTTTTAATGTTGCATACTAACTTTTGCGACAGACTGTATGTATACTTTGTACACAGGAGGGGATAACAAAAGGCCGCTCGCTTACATGGTATATTATATTATTAAACTGTTTAAAAGCCAACTAAGCAAATTGCTTGGTTTCCTACTCTACGTCTGTGTGAGAATTTGTCTATTCTTTGTTTTTAAGCTTTTACTAAGAAATATAAAAGAAGTAACGAAGCAATAGCACCAGCTGAGTGAAAGGGTGATAAATTGAAAGGATAAACTGGTTTTGAATGTATAAAAGTAGAAAAAGGATAAATATTATTCTAACGAATTACAACTATAGTAATTTGTTCTAATCAACATCTTCTAAAGCTGAGAACAGATCACAAGAGCTATAACCACCAACAATTAAAAGGGGATACATGTATACATATAAATATATTCGTTGCTTTCACACAGACAACATTTTCAAATGTAATACATACATTCCTTTTTGTATTTACAAATGCTAGGGATAAGGGACTAGTAAAATAATATTTTCTAAACGTAGGCATTATAATTAGGATGATTCTTGAACCAAGCCGGCGAACATTATCGTTATGAGATTTATTTGAAATATCTTCCTTGGATAATTGTGTTAGCACTTTCCCACTTTTAATAACATAAGAAATTAGCCTTCACATGATTTTAGATATCTTATCTCTTACATATTTTATTTGAATTTCATCTCTCACAAAAGTATGTTTATATATAAGCGTAGAATCTTCTAAAGTTTCCCGTTATACTCTACAGAAAATAGTAGTAGTAGAACGAAGTTTGCATATGTTGCCTTAAATGCACTTCGGTTCTTCTGCCTTCACACCACTAATGATTTTGTAATAGCCCAAGAAGACTTTAATGGGTTTTCTAATGGTATTTCTAACAGAAGAAATGTTTCCAAATTGCAGGCCAACATATGCTGCCAAAACTAATTGAAGCCATTAAAACGGAATAATATCCGAACTCAAAGCCAATGTTTATTTTCAATAAAATCTAATTGTGTGTCAAATTTACGACATGAACCCTAAAACGAATGCTAATAATGACCAAATATTTATTAACTTTACCAATTTATGAAAGCATTAAACATTTAAATGTTATTTTGTAGCAATGAGCAATACCAAAAATGATATTTGTTGCATTAGGAAATTGACATTTAAAACATCGGAAGCACAACACTGTTTACACAAATTAAACCTTCCTTTCTTTTGGTTTCAGATCTATACTGATTGGGCGAACTATTATCTGGAACGTGCCAAATCGAAGAAAAAGGTCACCGACCTATCTGCGGATTGTCGCGATGGCCTACTATTGGCCGAGGTGATTGAGGCGGTAACCTCCTTCAAGGTACCGGATCTTCACAAGAAACCCAAAAATCAGCAGCAAATGGTAAGTCATTATTTCATAGTTCTAAAATATAAACAAATAATTAACGTTTTAAATAGTAATACAAATCTGAAGTTTGATGAAATACCCATTGTCCCATTGAAATGCTAGCCCTTAAATTAATTAAAACTGAATTTCTATTTCACGTTTAGAAAAGTCATTCACATATAGCTTTCATGGTATGTACTGGCTGACTGCTTGTGAGACGGAAAGTTGAAACCAGAATACAATGATCCGTCGTTGCCTTCCACTTTGTGTGATGCATGAGTCAACACAGAATGTGCTGTTCTTTTTCAGTGGAAAATCTTTAATTGTTTTTCCATAAAACAACACAATGAATTCTACCCACATAACTACTCTTTTCCCACCACTCATAGTTTTAATGCCCGCCAACACTTTGTGACATACACGAAAAACGGTTGTCATTTTTTCTCCGGAAAACACGCGACAGAAAATCCGTCATCATTTGCGCCTCGCATGGCATACAGCATCGCTCGTATGCTGTGACGTTACCAGTCCAGACTTGGGGAATAAACTTAGGAATATATTTAAACCTAATAGACATTCCTAATCGAGTTCAATTAATTTCTCTTACGAATTTCGGTTATTAGGTGGATAGACAAAGATTTAAATACATAATCATTTATTGAATGAATTAAATAGGCGGTTAATGTAAGCATTACTATTGCGGATGCATGAATTTCCAGTTTTTCACTTTTAGACTTTCCATCCCTGTTACAACCGTCATCAGAATTGCAAGTAGCATGACTGTCGACGACAACAATGACAAGTACATTGACGATGTTGTGGAAGCTAAAAGCTCCCCCAACACAAACTCCTTTTAAATTGTTCATCCTTTTATTTTTCATTTTAACCTTGTGTTCCCACTAGGACCACTTCATCAGAAATACCAAGACCATTTCTTTCCATTGACGACCACCCAATGTAAAAAGCGACGTTATAACCAGGACTACAGTTAAAAGTCGAACCACCAAACAAGTTAGCAAATCCATGCCTGTAAAATATTATATTTTTGCTCCGGTGCATCACTGCTTCCAACCCCTAGGAGGGTAAATTATTACCAGTTGTACTAACACTTTAGTCTGCGACGAAAAGCACACAATTGGAGTGTATTATTATTTGGAGGATAACATTTCACAGAGCTGACTATCACTAATCTTAATGTTATTTGGCAGATTGAAAAGTAACAAAATGTATGCATCTTACACACGACATAAAATGATGGTGCAAAATAAACATGAACTTCTACTGAAATTTGGGTACAGTTCTTCGTGAAACGTCAAATTTCTATGACTCCTATTCCATAATGGGGTCCAATGTTGGCATTAAAATAAGTTGATCGTTAAAATATCAGGTGATTTTTATTGCTTTGGGTCTGAGCCAACATACTATAAGAAAAAAAAACAGAAAATTGCTTTTTTGTTCCATTTCCAAAAAAATACAAAAACGAATTGTTCCTCATGATGATGGCGTCAGCATGTTTATGCATGCATGTGCCCAGTTACAATCAAGCTTGGTCTCTAATTTGCAATATTCGCAGTTATAATAATTCAATAATTTCGGTATAAGTATTCCAAGCATTCCCAGAGAAGCCACCCCACATTCGATATGCCTTATGAGCTGGTAGTTGTGTAGGAATATCTTTTATTTAATTTTTCATTACCAAAACAATTTTCGATCATTCAGGTCAACTCCAACGAGAAATTAATAAAATTAATATTAAACGTAATCATCGCCCGGGAAAATAAAGTTACAATTAAAAGTTGCGAACATTTTTGCGGTTAGATTTAATGGATAATCTTAATAAAAGGCGATAACTTAACAATTTTCTTAATATTCTTGTTGTTCGTGAATAATGATATTTGGCAATGATTATCTTCTTAATACACAAAAGAACTTAGTGAAGAATGAATAACTGATTGACAGATCAACGAAACAGCTGAAGCTTGAACCTTGAAATTTAGAATGCAGGTTATGATGGGTGTTTTGGGGTGAGATACGTTCAGTACGAAAAGTACCAACACGTACTAACATAATATTAAGCGTACGGGTAAAGTTAAAATCTTGAGATTTGGGATGTGGGTTACTGTTGGCGTGTTGGCTTTTTAAATTCGTATTGAAAAGGTACGAAAGTGTCAAAAAAGAACTATATATTTTAGCATTATATTTAGCGAACGGATGAAGCTAGAACCTAGAAATGTCATAGCCGTTGTTTTAATATTTCATTAAAAAAAACTTTTATGCATTAGTTGGAAAAATTTGGCATTGTTTACCAATTTAGAAGGCAGGGAAGATTATAGTTTCGGATTTCGACACATATTCTCATCAGTTCCCTTCTTCTGTGGGCCTATTCTGTAACTTTTTAACAACTTTACTCATTGTTTATTTTACAACAATTTCATTTGTTTGTTTTGTTTTTGTTACAATAACAAAAGAAATTTAAACAATATCAATAGTTGTTAAATGTTACAGAATAGGCCTACTGGTCTGATACTAAAGTAATGATGCCTCAATCGATATAAAATTAAGACAGACACCTTCCAAAGCTTTATTGTAATTCAAAGTGAGTTGAAAACGAATCAAAAAGTTATTCGAAACAAATACATTTTCTAATAGAAGCGAGGAAAAAGTCCTTTAATTTTTTTACTTTATTCACACACTTTTCAAATCATTGGTACAGGGTTTTTAAACTTTTTCCTAACAAATTGCAACTGTAAAAAAACACCTCACTTTTTGTCTATCTTTCTTTTGCTGTGGCGCTTTGCGAAAAACTCGACGAAATGGAAAAGTGTTCAAAGTCAACATTGTACCATTTTTTGCAGCCAACGAATATAAGGGAAGAAGAGGGAAGAAAAATCGCACTCTAAGCAGTAACTTTTTTGTTTCGCTACAAAATAAATGCCGAACACTAATGTTTTCTGTTTTCCTATTCAAATGTCGATTCAAGAATGCAGCCAGTTTTTTTCCAAAGCGCTAGGGAGGGTTAGATGTCTAACTCCTCTTAAAACATAGATAAGATGTGGGGCGTCAAAATGCCTCTTATGCCATGTCATCTACACTTTGTCATAAGGAGTTCATAGGAGTGAGATAAGCTGGTAGTGGGGAACAACGAGTTTGTAAAAAGTTTCTTTGAGGAATGTAACGATAAGCTTACAAGGGATTTGAATTGAAATGTTTGTTTTTTAATACAAACATAAAATTGCTGCTGTATATGTTGAAATTCGATGTAGAGCAATTTTTCGAATGATTATTTAAAGCGCATTAAATTACAAAAATTGCAAAAATTACATTGGTGGTCTCTTATTTTCTCCAATTCCTAACCACAAAAACATGTCAATTGTGATTGGGCTATGTGCATTTCTAAACTTTGAGATGAAATACATAGCTATACTAATTTGAGCCAATGTATGTGGCCATTCCCTTTATTCCATTCTAAATAATGTCATAAAAATTGAAACTTTACCTTACTCTTTTATATTTATGTTAATTATATTATATTAATCTTTAAGAATAATAAAAATAATAATTATAAATATGTACACAGGAAGCCGCCCATATATTTTTAAATGAATCGTATAAAAAGTTTTATTGCACTGACTGAAATGCTTCTCGTCCTAGGCAACTCCTTTACTACCAGCAGACTTTGTATTGCACAACTGAAATTATTCCCCATTCGTTATCCTGTCAGAAATGCTACTCTTGTTATTTCTACAGTTCTACTGTTATCTGACCATTTAGAAAAGAAAAACACAGCAAATCTGCCAAGATTAAATATGAAATCTTCAATCGCAAAAAATATTCTTCCCATTGTGGAATGGCACGCAAGTGGAAAAAAAGAAGTTTAATTGTTTAAATCATTTATTACATTGAAGTAGGAGGGCCAGAGCAGGTTCATTCTATATTCCTAATACATCCATACCGACACCAAGGGCGAAAATAATGAACTACGCCAACAAATTTTGCCAAATACTTACTTAAATTCCATTATGGAAACTTCACAAACTGATTTCAATGGACATACACTCCGGTTCATCTGAATAGAACCAACCAATATTTGTTTACAAATACCGTTATATCTGACGAAAGGAGAGGAATTGTAAATTATAATTTTGTGGACATGTAGAGTATATAGTAGCCGATATTTTCAATACCTAACATGTTTCACATATGCGTTATAACTAGACATCGGATTTTAGCATGTTTTTTATTTCTTATCCGATTGGACTCAAATTTTGGATCTAGGCGTTTTGAGGGTCAATTTTTCGATATTTGGGGTCATATCAAAAATATGCAAAAAATATGCAAAAAATATGCAAAATATATGCAAAAAATATGCAAAATATATGCAAAAAATATGCAAAAAATATGCAAAATATGCAAAAAAATATGCTAAATATGCAAGTGTTTTGTTGACGTAAATCGTCAATTAAATTTGGAAAATCATCAAAAAAGAGTTCTAAATTAAGTTTTTTGTCGTTTAACATAGTTTTTTGCAGATTATTATGTTATTGAGACTCTCCAGATAATCCACCGCAGTAATAAATCTGGACTAATAAGAGTTAAATCAGTTTTCACAAGGTGAGAAAATGTCAAATAACCCAGCATTCCTATTACAACATAAGTTGCTTCCTATACAAGTGTAGGTAATGGAAAAATTTCAAAAACTCAATCAGAAATGTCAAAATCAACGTGTTCAAATATGGTGATAGTTTCTACTCGGCCAAAATAGCCTAGCAGAAAAACAAAGGAGCTAGAATTAGTCATCGCAATTTTTGTTTAGATAAAAGCTTAAAATTATTATTGTAAGTGCAACTATATACAATTTCTTTGTGTTTTTGTTAAAAAATGTAATTTGTAATTTTATTATTTTTAAATAGACGAATTCCCTTGAAAAAGTCGCCAAACAAGCGACGAAACGTCGGGATGAAAAAGCAATAAATTACTGTTTTATTTGCTCAAAAATACCTGAGGCCTAATAGCTAAACATGAACTAAATTATAAATTTTATCTAGTTTTTGGAAAAGGGGTTCGTGTTTAGTCCTTTATTCAGTATATGCAGACATTGCAGTATTGGCAATTTTTGTTCTTTGTGGTCAAAAAGCTTCTTTGGAAAAATGTTCTAACTGCCGCTTTAATATTGATGACACGGTTTTAGTTTAATACACTAAAAATACATAATTTTATAGGTATATTGTACCATTACAACCGCTTAATGCAGAATTGGGAAATGTTCACTCCTCGGCGAAAAGTAATGCATTATTGTTATACCCATCCACGATGAATAATAAGCAAAATAAAGAACATCCAATGATTATTGCAAAATGACATCACTCAGAAAAAACACACAATAGCGTGGTAAAATAAGTCAAAAACCTTCGAATTATCTTTAACATGGCAAAACCACTCACACATTTCTGCTAGAAAAGCATTTGGAATGCTAAAAAATACAGTTCATTCATCCCTGCTACAGGAAAACAAGTTTGATAACACAGTCGAAAAGTCGTAACCGTTTTGTATTAATTAACTTATTAACTTATACCTGACCGTGTACTCGATAATTTGTACTAATTATTACAAATGCTTCGAATTTTGACAGTTGTTTAATGGAGAAATTGCTGTTAAAATTGTTTCAGCAACATTTAGTAAAAATTATCGAGTACAAGGATATAAAACCTTTTATAACACATTAGTCTTGTTGTCTAGGATATAAATAAATATACACCTAAAAGGCAAAGATTTCAAGGAATCTTAATTTCCAAAAAAATGAACATTCACATCCGTCCCGTGTTTTGCTTACATCCTGATGTAAACTTTAAAAACGTAATATTTCTAGCTCTACTTTCACAATCTGATTGGCTTTTTCTGTAATTTGGGAAAATTGAGTCTTGTTGCATGGTAAATTGGTAAAAAGTAAGGAAAGGAACAAATACGGGCAATGCCAATAAAAATGCCCGGATTGTCGTATAGAAAAATCTCACTATTTTTTACACGAAGAACACTTTTTACTTCTTTATTTCATTTAAAAGTTCGGTATTAGAAATTGGAATTTAAAAAAGTATTATTATATAACTACCACGAGTGATTTAGTCATAGAAAATAATTTATTTTCTTTACTATTCGTTAATCCGGACAATTAAACAATTCGGACACCGCCGAAACCTGTGGTGTAGGGATTATCGAGATTATACTGTATATATGTGGGCAATATCCAAATCTTATCAAATTAAACAGGCATCGCGCTAGGGCCAAAAAATCTCCTTTTTTGCGAATTGGTCTATAAATGTGACCTGCTCTTTGTTTTCAAAAAGACATGGCTAGATGGATAAGTGCGAATCTATGCAGATCATCAAAAGGAACTGTAGGTCTATTTCCTTTTGCATGTTGCAAACTCATTCACTAAGACATAATATCCTTAGGGTATTAAAATATAGTTATCAGTGCAATCAGGAATAACAATTCCGTGCGGAATTTGTTTCCTTTCCCCAATTTCACAATTTTCATATTTATGCCCAAAAAGGGAATATTTTTGTCGATTCGACTTGAATATGCCATAATGAAGCGAATCTAGTAGTTTTCAACTTTTAACAAATATCGATTTTAAAAGAATTTCACTTTCTAAAATTATTTTCCGTGCGGAAAATCCAGAGGGAAATATTCATGATTGCCCTGTATATGTTTTTATATGTTGTATGTTTTTAGTAATATATGAAAGATTTTATGTAGTCTTAATTTCTAGCTCATTTGTTATTCTGTCAGACAATTTTGGCCGAGCAGAAACTATCAACATATTTGGATACGTTCATTTTAACATTTCTGATGGAGTTTTTTGAACAAATTTGTATTAGAAAGCAACTTATGTTGTAATAAGAAAGCTGGGTTATAGGAAATTTTCTAAGTCTTTTAGTCCAGATTTATTGCTGTGGTGGAATAATAATTAATAGCATAATAATCTGGTAAGAAATCGACGTTTAACGACAATAAACTTAATTTAGAACACTTTCTGATGACTTTCCAAATTTAATTTGACGATTTTCGTCAAAAAAATTAGTTGCATATTTTGCATATTTTGCAAATTTTTTGCATATTTTGCATATTTTGCATATTTTTTGCATATATTGTGCATATGCAAAATATGCAAATATGCAAAAAAATAAAAAATATGAGCCTGTCATTACATTCAGTTTTCTTCAAAACGAATTTTGGTCCAATCAGAATTTTCGTATCTTTATTAATAAAAAATATGCAAAATCCGATGTCTAGTTATAACGGTACTTTTTACATGCTTTATGAAAAAATGTCAAAATATTAGCATTTTTTAATGGTTCACCAGGATAGAACCACCCTAAGAATTTACACAAATCCTTTGTTAGATGTGGTAAACATTAACAAAAAACTATTTATAATTATAAAAAAATGCAGTTAGTGTTGATTGCCAACAAATATTGTGCAAAAATTTGTATTAGGGTCTTGAAATTTGATGAAAATCGAGGCTTACAGCACCAAAAAATATTTTTATGAAAAAATCGGAAGAAATAATTTATAAATTCAAAATTTTATACTGAATTATGTTCAAATATTTCTATACTACAATAAAATTACAAAAAAGTCACATTTGATAGGTTTATGAGTCTGAAACAGAGAAAATATGGTAAAGATAACTCAAATTTCTACCTTTACAATCCAAAAATTGATATTTTATCTAAGGAAAGTGAATGCAAATCGATGGGTTCCACCCAGTTTCATTAGCTGTGGACATCCACAGGTCCAAAAATAAAGAAAATTCCACCGCCGAACGCTCCATCTCACCATCAAGTCCTTGGAATTTCAAAAGGTTCTAAGACATTTGATGTGAAGAAACAGCTTAGCGATAGGGAAAGGGAAAGGCAGACGTTAATTTTTTCGAAAGGAAAGGGTTTAATTTTGATGGTTATGATGTTCACACATCTTTTCCTCATAGTATAAGTACCGAAAAAATATTTCTGATCCGTTATTACACAAAATATAGCGCCTATGTTTCTGTGCTTTCCTTGTCATGTGATATCTTCTAAATCAAAGCCCTTGATGTCGACATGAAGCGTTCGGCGGTGGGATTTTCTTTATTTTTTGGACCTGTAGATGTTCACAGCCAACGAAACTGGGTGGAACCCATCGATTTGCATTCACTTTCCTGAGATAAAATATAAATTTTTGGATTGGAAAGGTAGAATTTTGAATTATATTTACCATATTTCCTCTGTTTCGGTTTCATAAACCTATCAAATGTGACTTTTTTGTAATGTTATTGTAGTATAGAAAATTTTGAACATAATTCAGTATAAAATTTTGTCTTTATAAATTGTTTCTACCGATTTCTTCATAAAAATGTTTTTTTGATCTCTAAGCATCGATTTTCATCAAATTTCAAGACCCTAATACAAATGTTTGCACAATATTTCATAGCAATTAACACTCACGGCACTTATTTATAGTTTTTTGTTAAAGTTTACCACATCTAACAAAGGATTTGAGTAAATTCTTAGGGTGGTTCTATCCTGGTGAACCATCAAAACATGCTAATATTTTGACATTTTTTTAATAAAGCGAGTAAAAAGTACCGTTATAACGCATATGTATGTGAAACATGTTATGTATTGAAAATATCGGCTACTATATACTCTACGTGTCCACAAAATTATAATTTACAATTCCTCTCCTTTCGTCAGATATAACGGTATTTGTAGACAAATATTGCCTGGTTCTATTCAGATGAAGCGCAGTGTTTGTATGTATATCGAAATGAAATTAAAAACTTATTCCAAAAACGTGCTGTTCCCATGTGAATGAATAAATATTGGTGTTCACGTCCTTTTTGTCCCTTTCTTGCCATCTATTTTGTTTTCATACATCTGAAATAAAACAATGACACTTTTTTGCAACACGTTTTACTTTTCTAACATTGACGTATAATTTTGAGAACAATTTTCATGTTCATGTAATACGGATAAACAAAATACTCTAAAACGACGAAAGAAATAACCATCCACACATAAGCACTAGCTTTCGGCCCGAAACATCTTATGACGGCTGGCTTTTCCAAGATTGCGACTACGATAAGAGATTCCTTTCGCTTTGTTAAAGGATTCTCGTTATGTTATGAACTGATTACGTATGCGAACGTTAACGTTTTCCATAACAGAACAAGAAGATGATGATTTTCTGGATAAAATAGGCAAACCCATGTTTTTGCTGCTGTTTAGACGACTTCATTATTATTATTATTATTTTGACAATGAACTTGATCCTCTACCACATGCAATTGGTGTTGACTTGAAGAGAAACATTTGGATATTTAACTAGTCCTTCAGAGAAGTGAAGAGTTCTAATTTTATTTTGCACTGCAGTATATGTGGAACGTGTTTAAATAGCTTGTGATTATTTTGCACGAACTAATATGGCAATCACGTAGCAGACGTAGCAGTCTGCACAGTCTGTCGAAAATTTGTAGGGAAAGGGCATCAAATGTTGATTAAAATGCCAAGTTTGCAGTTTTTGTTTCACAAAAACATCAAAATAAAATTATTTTCAATACAAAACCAGTAAGGAAAAGATCAATGTCGGGCGGGGCCGACTATATGATACCCTACAGTCACACATTACAAATTTTATCGAAATCAGACAAATATAGCGTGTTTGGTGCAGCAAATACGTGAAATCGGCTGAAAATATATATATATATATATATTCAAATAGGAATCAATTTCGATTTAATTTGGCAAATTTATTTTTAGACGGAATTCAGTCTGACATACAATTTTCATCGAAATTGGACATATATAGCGTGTTTGGCGCAGCAAATACGTGAAATCGTCCGAAAATGTGTATGGGAGCTATATCCAAATGTGAACCGATTTCGATATAATTTGGCACATATATTTCTACGCCAAATTCAGTAACACGTTCCAAATTTCATCAAAACCGGACGTACATAGCGTGTTTGGTGCACCAAATATCTCAAATTGGGCGAAAATATATATGGGGGCTTTCTCTAAATCTGTCGAAAATTTGCAGGGAAAGGGCATCAAATGTTGATTAAAATGCCAAATCTTCAATTTTTGTTTCACAAAAACAAAAACATTGTTCCACAACATCCCATACGGGACAAGGGAGACTTCTCTCATATCAATGAGTGCACCCCGATTCATATTTAGGCGTGTCTTAGAGAAGTTTTACATGGCTGAAATACTCAGGAAATGTCGCCAATATTACTGAGGGGTATTTTGCCACCGTTGAAAAATGTTTGATGTTGCTTGGCCGGGGAATCGAACCCCCGACCTTCTGCGTGCAAGGCGGGCGTGCATACCATTGCAAATTATCATGAGAATCGGACAATAAATGCGACCCGTACTTTGTTTACAAAAATACATGGATAGACGGACATGAGAAAATCGACTCAGAAAGTTATTCTATATATAACCCTAAAAGGAACTATGGGTCTATCTCGTTTCCTTTTGCATGTTACAAACTAACGCACAAAGACATAATACCCTTTACCACAGTGTGGTGTAGGGTATAAAAATGAAATGTTGTTGTCGGTACATAAAATGGTCGCTAGGAAGGAAAAAACCATTAGACATATGTTTGGACTATTTTACATCGATTTGTAATTTCTTACAGAAACGTTGTGTTGCCTATAGGAATTCCAATGTCCCAAATTAAATTACACAATTTTTTATTAATTTTCTCGTTCGATTTAAGCTGAATGATCGAAGATTCTTTGCAATTGAAAAAGGATAGCCGAAGATAGCCCAAACTATTTTGTTTGCCACAATTCCCAGTTTGTCGATGAAAAAGGGTGTTGAAAGGTTCCCATTAGCCTCACATCCCTCCAACAAACTGATAGTTGCCACAAGTAAAATTGTTAAGAAGAGCAAAATACAGAAAATTTTTAAAGAAAATGAACAAATGCCAACAGTATATTGAAATTATGATGATGTAATTTGTAGCAAAATATTAAAACAACCAAGAAAGGCTACAACCATATCCACACGGGTATTTGAACTACATTTTTCGCTCTCACAATTTCGTATACGAATCAACCCGTTCTTACGACACGAAACTTACTTCGTTCGCACTAACGTTGTATTTACACAAGTTTTTATGCTATTTGGACTAATGAATAGGAAATTACCTTCAAATTAGGGAGACATTTAAATATTCTTTACTCTTTTTGCATTTATATAAAACATTTATCATTCCTTACTTTTCATTCATGTTTGGATTTGTTCTTTTTTGAAAATATGCATGTCATTATTAAATTGGTCGATAAATGCTCTCATTAGTTAGAGATGGGACAAGTTTATTATGTACTAAACCAAATATGATTTTTGGAAGAAAAAATTTCATTTCGTTTGGGGGAGGTGCGACCCCCTCCATTTCTGCACACTATACAATGGTGGCCAATACATTTGCAACAATATTGCACGTTTAGGAAAAATGTCTCTAAAATATTTTATTGAAAGTGAAATTATTTTTTTTTTTTGCAATTTTTTATGGTTTAGTGCTTCTAAAATAAAAAAAAAATGAAAAGCTTTGACTCTTTGAATTTTAAAATACATAACACGCCTTGGATTTTAATTGTCAAAACAAATGCAACTTAACCAAATCGCATGCAAAAATCTTCAATATTTTGTAAAATGTAATTTTTTATATGATTCCAATCATTTCCTTTTATTGTGGGAAGTCTTAAAGTGACTCAAATGTTTAAACTGATATCAGTCAGGGAGAAGCATGAACAAGGGTGCAAACGTCAGAAACTTCGGAAATAATGGAAATTTCTTCACATTTCAGTTTTCGACTTAATAAAATTCTAAGTTATATCGTTTATAAGCAAAAGTCAGAAGTGTGGGCCTCGATAAAAATATAAGCGTAGGGATTGGACCCTTATCAGGGTGAGTAATACTGATCTATTCACTGATCTACAGACGGGCGGTATCATTGGAAATTCGGGAGTCTATAAACTTGAAAAGATATAGAAAGCTCATTTGATGATAATTTACCCCACACATTTAGTATATAGACATTTACGGGAGAGCAGAGACTTCCCAGTAATACACAATTTTTGAACACATGAAGATAAAAGGAAATGATTTGAATCAAACATGATATTTTACAAAATATTGAGAATTTTTGCATGCGATTTGGTTTAGTTGCATATGTTTTTACCATTAAATTTTAAGGCGTGTTATGTATTTTCAATTTTTTCATAATTGTTGTTGTATATCGACTCAAAACTTTTCATTTTCTTATTTTTGAAGCATTAAATAATTGGAAAAAATACCTAATTTCCATTAAAAAATATTTTAGAGACACTTTTCTAAAACTAGTAAATTTGTTGCAAATGTATTGGCCACTACTATACATATCCTTTACATGCTGCTTTACAAGCGGATTCTTTCTTTGTCACTATTTAATCTACGTTTTCGGAGATTTTCATTTGTAATTAAAACTTTATACAGAAATACAGTCAAATCAGGCGGACAAAATAGACAATCGAATCGAGCTGAATGCCACCAGGAAGATTCCCATTTTCATTTAGTATTTTAGGTTTTGTTCAAATATCCTAGTTTTTGGGACACATTGATTCGCATCACGTTACCGTCCTTCTACGTTCAGACAACGACAACTCAAATGAAACAACGAAACCAACAAAAGCATTATTCCCCTACAAAAATTCACGCATGCATACATGCATATGCATACATTCACTGCGGAACTGTTGTTAAAAAAGTAGATTGTGCACAAATGCTCATTTAGATAAATTGAAAAAGATTCCATCACAGTCGATTTTTTTGAGGATATTACGTTGATTGATAATTTAAAATACACGAAATTTTAGGTTGGTATGTACATTTAATGGTCAAATAAATTAAAAGATGCTGGTTTATAACATGGTAAAATAATATTTGATCTCATTTGAAAAATCTGCCATGGGGACCCAGTGACATTTGCTAACCATGTGTCATTTTCAATTAATGCCGTGTTTACCTTATAATAAATAATAACCTTCTTCATGAGGATTTATGAGACGTATATGCAAGGGATTTGGCAATTTAAATCAACCTGTATACTAAAGAAAAAACCGTTTTACTTAGAGCATCCCGAAATACAAAAGGAATATCAATAAGTACAGCAACGATTGATTTTGAACTCATTGCTATAGTAACTCGTTTTATAGATCAATTTTTCATAGTCAACATACTTAGATAAGTGGCGAACAACTTGTTTGTCACACAAGGGAAAATAATGTGGTCACAAGAAACAAATTTTAAAATAATAATAACAGGTTTGAGAGATATAAAAAAACATACGTACATATATTCTAGCTGGTTCCATATTACAGTGTCAGGAATGTCCGAATCCATGAAATCTTTGCAGTAATCAAATATTATGATATACAGTTATCATATATATTATTATTGTTTTACTCCGCCGCACAGTGCGAAATTTGGGAAGTTTAGTGGAACTTTAAGGGATTTTCAAAATACATGAAATTAATTAAATTTTTTTGAATTTGTTAGCTAAGTACTCCACTGCAAATGGTCCATACTCAGTTTGCCGATTTACTTCACGAAACGACTTAAAAATGCACTTAAAGTTGCACTTTTGTTTTTTAATTTTTTTTTTTTTTGTAAGAAATGTATTTTTGATTCATTAAAAAAATGGAGTGGCGCGGACAAATGGTAAGTCAGTATGCCATAATCTATTTTTCTTAATATTTTTCAAAATAATTATGATATTTTACACTTTAAAAAATGGAAAAAACCCTTATTGTTTTCGTGCAATTTTAGTCGGAAAGAAGGGATTTTTTGAAGTTTTCAAAATAGTAATTTTTTATTTTCCGTGGTCATTTCAAAAGTGAATTACGTACATTCACGCGTTAAGATATATATAATCTGAAAGATTGGATTCTCCTCTGTTCGCAAAGCTATAAAACTGGTGCGGCATCGCGCGGTCTTTGGAGATATTCAAGATTTTCTAAAAAGACTTCGGGAATTTCATTCAGTTGCATTTTCCAAAAGTGGAAGGTAAACGCGACAATGAACGCCATTGTTGACTGTGTTTTGAAGAAATGGACTCACTAATTTTAACAATGATAATTTCTGTAAAATTAAGAAACCTCTCGCAATTTTTCATAGTTTTGACCTCTAAATGTTGGTGATTTACATATAGTGCAACATTTTTAGATGCTGCGGTGCAAATACCAAAATACGTTAAAAATTGTAATGCAGTGCAGCCCTGAACTTGATCTGGAAGGTAGTATTAACAAAATTAATGGTACAGACCTGCTGAATGGACCAATAAACATTATAGATACAAATGAAAACAAAAAATATTGACATTTTACTCCTTAATAGATGTGTAGGGTTGTGGGCCTTCACCCAGAAGTGGACCTATGTTGACAGCTTTTGTGTGAGAAGGTTTTTTTATTCGCTAACATCTTAAAATTTATATTTGCATCAACATTGGCTGCAATTTTTGTCTTTAACCTTTAAAATACCCAATATGAGGGAACCCGGCATGTGGGGGCTATTCTAAAACGCGAACCTATATTGAAAATATTTTGTACATAAGTTTTCTATCCGCTGAAAACTCAATATACCAATTTGCATCAAAATCGATTGAAAAATTAATGTAAAACGTAAAAACGGCAGCCATCGTTACATGAGCGCTACAGGTAACCGCGGGTCTATGTGGCCCAATTTGAGCCCCACACTGTCCACTAATAAAATAAACATTTATGCAAAATTTTAGGAATCTACACCTTTTCCTTTAAAAGTTATTAGTAAAGTTCCGCTAAAGTGTTCATATTTTGCAGTGTGCGCCGCCTCGATTATTAGAATTATAATATTCGAAAATTACGAAACGAAAAACAAATCTGCATGTATTTATTTCATTTCAAGATGTTCATTAGTAGTCTAAACTTTAGACTCTAAAGTGCTAAATTTGTTCATCCCGCCATGTTGTTCTACATTCAATCGGCATTTGCCCAAAGTATTTTACGTAACTCATCCATATAAACAGATGCCCAACTATTTATAATCTAACACACACAAAAACTGACCTAAAAACTAAGAACTGGTCTACTCGAACGTTACCCAATAGTTGGGTGGTATTTTCCATTGAAGTTTCAATTTTCGTAATTTATATTCTTTGCCGTACAATGGAATCGTAAAAGCTACCACCACCACCATCATTGCTATTGCATGCAATTGAAACATTCATACACGGGGAATCGTATAAAATTATCTAAATCTTTTTTTACTGTTTAGTTTCGCCCCGAATATGAAAACGTTTCCCAACTTTTTGAAATGTTTTGTTTTAAGGTTGCAAGCAGGCACCCATGATGATGCCACTATAATTGGGAACACACATGGATATTAGGTGGGATCCAATTAATAGGTTCTATTTTGTTTTCAATTGAAGTAAGAACAAAAAAACAGTTGTAATTTTTGAAAATTTCGATCCCTCCGAATGAACAGCGTTTGAATGCTCAGAATTTGTGGTAATTGTAGAAATCGGTGCAGGAATATAGTACAAACACCGGCATGAGCGGTGCCTGTTTTTGCATATTGGATGAGACTGTGTGTGATTGCCAGAAAAAAAAACATTACAACTACAACGCCACTTTACTTGTAACACCAGCAGCAATATATGTTGGAGCAGACCAGATGCACACTATACTATTTTGGCACAATTTTAACATGGCTATGCTGTGCGGCACAGTTTTTGTTCTTTTATGGCTATTGAAATATTCTGGTAAAATGCAACAAAACAAATTTTAGCTTATTGTTGAAACTGTATTGGGTTTCTTTTCATCATTTTTTAGGAAACTTTTCCTGTTTTCTAAATTAAATTTTAAGGACAAAGTGTCAAACAAATGTTTTTGACATTAAATAGAGGTTCCACAATAGTTCGTATTTTCAGTTAATCTTTGAAAATCATCGGAGTTTATGAATTTTATTGCTAATGGTACTTAGCTACCAATAAAACTTGGTATATAATACCACCAAGAGGTTTCCTTTTTTAAAAACTTTACTCATTGTTTATTTTTCATAAATTGCATTTGTTTTTTTTTTTTTTGTAGTTGTTACAAAAACATAAATGTTAACAACTTTTCAATAGATAAAACTTACTGAATTCTGTTACAGGTCATATTACCAGTAAATAGCACAATCTATGTCTCAAATCAGACCACCGAAGTTTGTTTTTTAATTCAAAATTAATAAGAAGATAAGAACATTTCATGAAACAATCCGAAATCTCAAATTAGGAACCTACTATTCCTTAGGAATATATGGACTACAAATTCGGATAATTTTCAGGAACGTTTATCACTTTCACACATTCCGCATACTCTGATGCTTCAGTATTACCGCATGAGGGTTAACTGAACCGCATGAGGGTTAAAATTTTTAGAAAAAATATTCCCCACATCCTCCTCAGTAAAGTTGCAAAAGACACTATCTACCTAGAATGCAAGGATTCCAATATATCTCAACTCGAATATTTCGAAAAAAAACTAGAAATGGGCGGAACTTCCTCGCTTATTTTGGCTACGTTCCGATGTAAACGTTAAAAACGTCGATACACGTGTCTCATACTTTTAGCTCTACTTTCATAATCTACTCAGTTTTCCTTGTCATGTTTCTTTTTGTCGCACATTGTTATTCAGTTATTAACACTTATGTTTACTAAAATGTTTGAAATATCGGAGGAACACATGTTTTAGCCTGCAACTCCGTAGAACAAATATCTATTAGTTCATTTTTTTTGAGTTTTTTGTATTGACTGGCATAAGAGTTTTTTAATCAGAAGAAGTGGGCAAAAAGCTTTCATGAGGTGTACATTTTATCCCACCAATGTTCACTTTTGACAGACAAGTATGCCGAAAACAAGACATATCTATAATGACCCAAAAATTATATCAAAGCTTTGAAAAAAAATTTATTTTTAAAAATTGTTAATCAACGAAGTCTAAAAATAAACGTAGGGTACAATATCTAAAATTGAGCTCGATACCGCGTAAAAAAGTACTAAAATCACCATAAGATGAAATGAGGTGATGGCCAACTACATTTCCTGCAGAGGATAATTTAACGAATTATTAAGCAGATCTCTCAGAGGTCATCAACAGATGTTGAATGAAGTCTTAACACTGATAAATCTCTACAACCCCTCCGGTATATACCATGGATACCGGTAAACCAGTATAGGCAAATTTTAGGAAAACAGTTATTTCCAGGAAAAATTGAATTTTTCATAGAAATTTTGCAAAAAATGTTTGTAATTGTTTTTAGAATAGCAAAGCCGAGTACTTTTCGTCGATTTAAATCAATATTGAAATTATAAGATTTGAAAAATAATGGAATTTGTCCCCTTATACAAAAAAGTTGACTCAAAACGTAGAAGGTGCTTTAATTGACCTGGGGGTATATGGTACTGGATGCATGAGGTCAAGATATATATTAGATTCAAGAACTAACCGGACAGATAACAGGTCGAAATCGCACCATGTGCACACCAAAAGTGTCGTATAACAGGGTGCTTTGGCATAATACCGCCACTACATGCAAATATAACCACGTAAACCTAATATTTTTTTTGCAAATATGTTTTGTCTTATCGGACCCGATCATCATAAGTGATAGGAAGTTCCGGAACCCTAATATTAACTATACACTGTTAAATATCGAATAAAACCTAGGCATTTGCAAATTATCCTTAAAGCACAGGATAACAAAGGATATATTAATTTATTTAGTTAACTGGATACCTTTATTATGTCTTTAGATGATAAGTAACAGCCTGTTTCACTATGTCGAACGAAAAAGAAAACAAAAGAAAAACTACTTAACTCGTGTATGATTTTAAAATGTTGTAGTTGTTTCGAACCAAAAACAAAGTCAATGTTACCATGAAAAGCAAAGTTTAGGTGTTTTTCGTTCGCATTCATTATCTTTCCACATAGAGAAACGGGCCCTAAAAGCTTTAACTCACAATAAATTATCAAAACAAAAAATAATTTCTTCAGATTTTGAATGTGACCTGTGAGTTCGAGCTCTGTTTTGTATATTTTTTGTAATTGGAATTATTCCATTTGTAATTCGAATTAGTTTATTTGAAATTCGAAATTCGTTGTATTGATTTCATATCTGCTTTTTCGAATTACAAATAAAATGATTCGAATTACAAATGGAATAATTCGAATTACAAATGGAAAAATTCGAATTACAAATGAAATAACTCGAATTTCAAATGGAATTATTCGATTTACAAATGAAGTAATTCGAATTACAAATGGAATTATTCAAATTACAAATGAAATAATTCGAATTACAAATGGAATAATTCGAATTACAAATGAAATGTTACGAATTACAAATATATTCTCGAATTACAATTAAAATAATTCGAATTACATCTGAACAAGTAAAAAAGTATCAGTCGGCTTTGCCGACAGAGATATACCCTCAGCAACAATTTTTGCCCAAAAACGTATGTATTTAGGGGGTTTTAAAAATTGTGGGCGTTTGAACCGACAAAAATGTTGATTAGGATTAAAGATCAAAAGTTTTGCGGAGGAGATACTAAAAGGAATGGAAGTGCATCTCCAGCCACTACATATGGTGCCATAGGGGGTTCTTACACTCTTCGGGCTTTTTGCTCAAGAAGTACGGACTTGCCCCTGAAAAAAAACTTTCACCATCGTAATTGAGGCAACGAATGTAAGTTGTTTCAACAAAAAAGTGATTCGATATCTGGTCTTAAAGTGAACTTATCCGAAATTTTGTGTGGGAGGCACCGGATGGAGTGGACAAATGTAGTCCATATTTGAACCTGATCTATATCTGGTAGATATATTAGGATGTGTAAAGTATGGATCAATTCGGCCACTCCCTTCAAGAGTTACCGTACGAACAATTTTTCCGAACATTTTTGAACTTTTGTGGGGGAGGTTCCTGAAGGAGTGGACCGATATGGATTATCTTCGAACTTAAACTATGTTTGGACAAAATATTACTAAGACCAAATTTTGGACCGAATCGGCAGATCCGTTCTAGAGTTATCTTGCGCTTCAACCACTTCACCCGGTGTCATAGGGTTTTTTTGCAAGTTTCATGCTATTTTCTCAGGAAGTATGGACTTGCCGCTAATGAAACTTGTACCCTCGTATGCGGGGCAGTGAATACAAGTTGCTAAAACAAAAATTAAAGCGATTCGAGAGATGGCCCTAAACTGAACTTTTCCGAAATTTTGTGTGGGAGGTACCCGGAGGAGTGAACCGATTGAGTCCATATTGAAACCTTATCTAGGTCTGGTACAAATTTCACGATGTGCAAAGTATGGACCAAATCGGTTCATCCCTTCGAGAGTTATCGTGCGCTCCAGCCAGCCAGACAGACAGACGGACATTGCTCAATCGACTCCAAATTGTCTGAAACACATTTCGTCCAAACATACTTGGGGTCTAAAACCATTATTTCGATGAGGCACATTTTGCCCGTATGAAAGTCTATTACCCTTTCTAGCCTTAAAGCTGAGGGTATAAAAAGGTGTACATAAAATGTGACATTTTCTTTTCAGTAGGAACCGTACCTAAAATCTTCTGAGCAACATGTTTGCAGAACATTTCGAAGTGGAAAAATCTAAAACAACAGGTAATAATGGTATAATACTAATTGCTGATGTCACTAGGGTCTTTAGGAAAAAATGCATCGGGCCATAACTCGAATGTTTAACTCTTAGCGGAACTGTCCTTCGGTGTTCCTTTCATATCCAAAAGGAATTTTCACTCCCAAAAATTTCGATTTACAGTGTTATCAATCTGCATTTCGTCACCGGAAATAACCGAAGACGTAACTCTCAAAACCATAAATTCACAGGAGAAGCAAAAAGGTTATAAAATAAAAACTTTATAAATTATCAATCTTATGAGAGCGAATATTTTGGGCATTATGTACGAATGGGAATAAGAAATGAAACCAAAACCGCTGAAACGCTTAGTTTTGGGAACCTCACTTACAACAAATTTATAAATTATCAATCTTATGAGAGCGAATATTTTGGGCATTATGTACGAATGGGAATAAGAAATGAAACCAAAACCGCTGAAACGCTTAGTTTTGGGAACCTCCCTTACAACAAAATCTGCAATGTTTTTCATGTATGTATTATAGATCGAGCATGTACTATAGATTTCAATCATTCAAAAAACGAATTTTGATTTTTTGAGGTTTACGTCTTTGGGCATTTCTGACAACGGTTTACTACATAAATTTTCTGAATATTTACACTATTCACAATTTGGATGACTTATTGAGTGCTACTCGCTTGATACGAGGCCAAAATTCGTAAAGAAACCACACAGCTGTGAGAACACGATACCAAAATAACATCAAAACTAGCGACCACAAATAAGATCCTTTTTAATAATCGCCCACACAATAAATGTTGATGACATAGTCCCAGTGACATCAACGAATCATTTGTTTACTCGAAACAAAAAGAAATACTCGAATAAATAAACGTCACTTGAGAAAAAAAACAAATGCACCAGTCAATCCCACAGACAAAAAATTTTGTTCTAAAAGATATTTATTCCCAGTGCTTCTCAAAATTTAGACGACAAGATACTTCATTTAAAATGTAAACAAACCAAGAAGACCGGTAATTGTTGTCAGCAGTATCTTTGTTCCAATTCCATTTTTTTACAGCTATTCAAACTGTTAAAATGTAAACACACTAAAGATACCTGCTGCAAATGTTGGGTTGCCATACACCCGAAATATTTTAAGATTATAGTTTTACACCTTTTTCACATGTAATTCGAAACATTCAAGTTGTAATTCGAAACATTTTATTTGTAATTCGAGAATTCCATTTGTAATTCGAATTATTTTATTTACGAATACGAATTTCAAATGGAATAATTCGAATTACAAATGGAATAATTCGAATTACAAATAGAATAATTCGAATTACAAATGGAATATTTCGAATTACAAATGGAATAATTCGAATTACAAATGAAATGTTAGGAATTACAAATGGAATTCTCAAATTACAAATGAAATGTTACAAATTACAACTAATATGTTTCGAATTACATTTGAAAAAGGTGTATATTGGAACTTGAGAATCCTATGGAATCAATATACTCGGGTGCTAAAATAAAGCGGTATGGCTTAATTATTATTTCGATGAGTTGCAAACTGAAAAACAAACTTAATATACCCTCCATACCACGGTAGACACGATCATACTTCAAAGTGTACTTATGGCAACCCTATCAAAGACGTGAACAAGCGGATGAAACGTGTGAGAACGAAACAAGTTGAAAACTACTGCACACACACACTAGCGTACAACTTCTCGAATCGATCACCACAGCACAAAACAGCTGTTTACGATGTATCGAAGAACAACAACGACGACAAACAAGTTATAAACATTTTACGCATGGTCTTCAATTAGTTTTCATCGTACCAACTGTTGACATCGAGTAGCGCGAGTGCGAGTACGCCTGAGTACGCCTGCATCCGTATATAGATTATAACGTACATTTTCGTATTTCGATTGACGCGCCAAATTCAAATGAATGTTTAAGAAACCTTCCAAGTTTTCTCACAAACTCGATGAAGTAATTGTACCTACAAGTGATTTCCCCGTGCATTATATTACAGTTTCTAAGCAGACTTCCAACAGATTCTTTGTGTTGCCAATAAAAGCAATTTTAATTAAGCTGCTTTTGTGTGTGTCTTAAAATCAAAAGTCCGAATATGGACTCATCGGATTGTAGCAAACGTATAAAACATAAATATGGATGTATTGCTTAAGTCCCATGCTAGGCTCGTATATCTGCCTCATCGCAATTGAAGTGGAATTATAAGATATGCTAAAAATGTGAGATGAGTTCATTCATAAAGAACAGCAGCATTCAAGACAGCCGCGGTTGGTCATTTTGCTTGTTTATGATTGCTAAAAATAGTTCAACAACAGTGTACTCCTCTTTGGATATCCCAGAAAGACCAAGTCTACCCGTAATGCCATAAATCATTAGAAACGAAGATTGTCTTTAATTATTCTATTAACAACTTGTACGAATACGAAAAACAAACACAACGACAACGATAAATTATGTACTAATAAAATATTGGCTTAATTGAAAATTGTATTTGCTTGGCTTGAGTATTTGCTTGTGGAAGCAGTCATCTAGCGAGCCAAGCAGCCAGATTCTCAAGTGTGTTTAATTTGACTTTTGTGTTTGAGCTTAAATAAAATATGAGTTAATATTTTTGCCACAATAACAACGAGAAGCAAAAAGTGTTAAGTGCAGAGCAGACAACAAGAAAAACCTTTTAAGTAAAGCGAGAGGTTGAGGCGTTGGCGGTGTTTAAACTTTATATAAAATTGGGTCAAGTGTTGGTGGCCGAAAGGTAAGTGGATTCAATACAAACATATGTATGTGGGTATAAAGTGTGATTCTAATGAAAAATTAAAATAAATACAACAAAATGGGTAATTTACCAATTACCATTTCCTAAATCCAAGCTGTCAAACGTTCAAATGGTCTTGAAAGGACTGATTTTAACTTCTGAAACCTAATTCCACTAGTCCGATAAATAACGTATCACTTCTCTAAACCAGAAACGAGCGACGATAATACAGGACTTTAAAGGACTAATTTTAACTTCTGAAACCCAATTCCACTAGTCCGATAAATAATGTATCACTATTCTTAACCAAAAACGAGCGACGATACTCATAGGGGAAACGGTTCGTTTAACAGCTTTACATTCAGCTCCTCGTAAATAAAACAGATGTTTGTTTTTTCATTCTCTTTTGACCCATCGTCACATTTGTCAGTCATTGTTAACAACATTGTTGAACAGAGAATTATCCTATTTTAGTTTTTAAACTAATTCACTATAATGATAACAATAACAACAAACGTATTTAAGAATGGGACACACATTTGTCAATTTCAACACCTAAACAATGCAACCAGCACAGACCGGGAATAACAACAACAAACTTCTAAATAAAACTCGCTCACGTTCAACTTCCAGTGCATACCTTTTGACATCATCGCCAACCAACCAGCCAGCCAACAGCAGAGACAAATTATTTGTCCTTTGTTTTTTGTCGATAAAAATAAAACAACAATATCTGAAGTAGAAGGTAAACAGAAAAGGCAAAAAACACATTCGACATAGTCATACTACCAAACACGCCCTAAAGTAAAAATGACAATAAAGATAATGATGATAATAAGGATAACAACATCCTACATAAACACTGGCGGCTAACATGTGGTGGGCTGCCTAACTACGAAAAATAACAGCCTATACAGCTTGCAAAAGTCATTCGAAAAGAAAATGTAAACAACAGTGATTCAGAATAGGGAGACGTCCTAACCTTTTGCGGCATCTAGTTGCCAAGTTTACATTACTTATCAACCCTAATCTTTATTAAACACACTTCCTCCTTTGCTCAGCACATGCCTTTTACCCTCTTCTAATGGAATAAACAGATGACCACGTCAAAAAGATGATTGTTTCAAATTATATTCTAGGTACTTACCTACCGCAGAGTATTTCTTCTTGAACGTCATAGTTGTTCTTACGTTTAGTTTTATCCACACAACATCACAAAATATTTTCATTTCATTCGGCATTCGTATTTCTACATGTTTTCCACTATTTATTCATGACTCTTCTTCACAGTAATAGCAAATATTTTATTTTTCTTCAAATTTAGAAGGAGCCTTGTCATATCTTTATGTCATAATTTATTTCATCATAATTTTTCTCTCTCTCGCTCATTGTACACAACTGATCCACTGACATTAGCTATGTTTTTTTGTTTGGTTATAAATATTATTATAATAATAACTGTTTAATTTACATGATGGGTTCCGTTTTCTTCTTCTTCTTCTGCGTCAAACTTTCTTTAAGTAGGAAAATTCTGTTCCTTTAACTTGTTTGTTGTTTCTGTTGTTATTAATTGATGATGTGGTCTTACATTGGCTATGATTATTAAGATGTGACAGCTGTCACTTATTATAACAAACTATGAATGTCCAGTTGTTGGAAGAGGAGAGAGAAAAAGACAAACAAACATTGATTTGTATGTGGGTGGTCTCTAATTTGGAAAGTATGAAAGAGACATCAATTAATTTGAAGGCACACGTTGTCCATATTCTATTTGAAAGAAGTGGCCAATTTTCAAACTCCCACCATGACCAATCAGGTACGTATAAGGGACGTACAATAGGGTTATGACATTATGACTTTTTTTCTCAAAACTGATTTACTGTAGCGAGAGTGAATGAACTTTTGCCTATTAATGCCAAAAATAACGTTTTATCAATTTAATTACTACAAATTTGTGCCCCTGTGCATAGGCCTTTTATGGGTCAACATCATTTCATGTACACTATTACACTTTGTCACCCTGGTTAGGGCTAACTAAACCAAAATAATTACAGCACTCTCGTAATCAAATTCATAAATGTACATCGATTACTTCAAAGCTTTGCCCTTAGAAAGGTCGATGATACTTGGATACCTTGATGGTATTGGTTTAGACGGGTTACTTTTATTAAATGTTTCTCCCCTTGGAATATAATTTATCCAAAAGGAGGAGACATATAAGTCACGGAAATACAATTCTATAAATTGATCTTTTTTACATCTCTAGTAATTTTCCACTTTTAGATTGGGATTTAAAGCTCAGAAGGATTTATTTAATATTGATTTTTAGTGAATATACATATGTTAAAATAACTAAAGAAACGTCAAGAAAAGTGCAATACTAGATTTCATTTTCTCGCGATTTCGCTCACCACTGCACGATGGTGCCAATGACAGGTTTTTGAGCAAAAAATTTTTTTTCAAATCCGCGATTGAAATCGAATAATAACGGAATTATATTCTTAACACTTTCAAACATGCCCACTGCGACATACCAAGCTTTCAAAGATGTCATAACTTTCATTCCGTTTATTTCTGACATTCAGTCGTAATAAAACAATTGAGGTATTTTGCCGCCAAACCCTGATCTGTTGATATTATATATTCTTTTAAAAATTGAAAATACGGGTAATGGTATGTAAATTAAGATTATTATTAAAAATGTAATAGTACGGTTACACTAGAGTTTTTTGCCGGGTTAATCCACTTCGAGAGGATTTATTTGACGTTTGCGCTATGAAATTGACATTTGAAATCCAAACCCACTGGGTTAATCCGGTAAAGTGTAACCGGGATATAAATGTAATATTAGATGTGGTCAATATTTTGTTATGTCAGTAAGTGATGTTTTTTGATGTAGTCTGTGGTGTCGCCATGTGTTCTTTGGAGTAGAACTTTCGGTATCGGGGCGTATTCTCGTAAATATATATATCTGGTGGAAGGTGACAATGTCGGCTAACAGTTTTTGAAAAGAAATTTTGCGTATACTTGCGGATTAAATAAAAATCAATTTCCAGATTTCGTAATACTTAAAAATTTGGATATTTTTATTTTTTGGTTGGAAAACCATCGAAAGCCTAAACATGTAATAGACTGGATTTCTGCCAAAGTTAATGGAGGTGTCAATGAGAACTATATGACGGCAGTTAAACAACAAATTAATAACATTTGTGCACGCCTCAAATTAATAACTTATGTTCGCAGGAAAATACCAATGTCGACTATAATGGCATATATGTGATACCCTATCTTATCAAATTAACTTTAAATAAAACAAAAATATATAAGGGGGCTAAAGTTAACTCTGAACCGAATATAACAAAAATTGGCCGACTCTACTCTTGGCTGAATTCTGCCAGAAGTACCGAATTAAATCCGGATCGGACTATTTTACGAATGTAGTGTACAATAAACATCAAATCGGATGCAAAATGTATATGGGAGATATATCCAAATCTGAGCCGATTTAGATATAACTTGGCAAACTTATTTATAGTCCAAATTCCGCAACATTTGTCAATTTACATCAAAATTAGACAGAACTTGCGTATTTAGTGCACCGAATACCTCAAATCGGCTGAAAATATGTATGGGAGTTATATCCAAATCTGAACCGATTTCAGTATAATTTGGCAAACTTTTTTCTAGTGTAAATTCCGTCATACTTTTCAAATTTCATCAAAATTGGACAGACATAGCGTTATTGGTGCACCAAATATCTATAATCGGACAAAAAAAAACTGTCATTGGCCCCATCGTGCACTGGTATTAATGCATAAACGTCCATATGTTGCTGAATTTAAAAAAAAAACTAAGAGTATATTTCAGCAGCACTAGTAGGTTTGTATTGATTGCAATCATCAAATGTTAACAATGCTATTAACGTGCCGCTAATAAACAGCAATATTCACTTAGTAAATATGTTATACCTAAGTATTCGCAACATTCAATGGGGAAATTAATATGGACAATTGTTCTTTCACATGGAACATAAAAAAGCGGACACCTATTATGTGTCTGAGTAATAAGAATATTGAAAATACGTGCACATCACTTCATTCAATTCGATAGAAAACCATTTATAAATGGTCAAAATTGCAAATAATTAATTGGCTGAAAACATAAAACACATATTTATGCCGCCACAGAGCCAAACATGGATATATAAAAAATAGGCCGAATAGTTCGTGATATTAGCAGACCTACATATTATAACATAAAATGCTAAAAAGTTGCTAAGCAAAGTTGATTGGAAAATTTCAATTCTGTTCGATGTTAAACACCCAGGAGAAATTTTAAATTCATTTGTTGATCAAAACATGTCAAATGAAACCAATTTGCCAGATATTCTATATTTATGGGGGCGAAGACTAGTACAAGTAGACTGAGTGGTTGGATTTCATCTGAAAATCTAAAAAAATGAAACACATTTAACTGGCTAACACGAATAGGTAATAAAATGACTTAAAGTTAGCAATTTTACATTGACCCTCTATGGCATTTTCACTTGCAATATGGCATGGTACTCCTTTGACATATTTGGAAATTGCATAGTTGGCTAAACTTGTTGATAATTGACAAACTATATGGCAAATAATTTTACCGGCTTAACACCTATAGTCCATCTCTTTTAACGTGATACATCATGTACAACAGGCAACACTCAATGGCGTAATTGCATAACTTATCTTTTTGAAATTTGTCGTTAGTCAATTTTGAACAAAGTTTGAGACGAGACATCGTCGACTGTGTAAGAAGCATTACCATTAAAACATGGCCTTCGCTTGTAAAACCTTTGTATCAAAAATTACATTGTTCTATTTACAAATTAATAAAAACTTACCAGCCCAATCAAGAATGTTGTTGAAGAAACCTCCTTTATTAAATAAACAATTTAAAATTTCTTTGACAAAACAAGATATACCTGTGTTTCCTTAATTCAGGTATGTATTCGTACTGAATGTTACGGAAATTACTTCGTTCTCAATGTAGGGTAGGAAATTATTCATATTTTAAGGCTGTCTTCATGGATTCGCTAATTTTTATGGGGTGGGGTGAAATCCAATTGAACCACATTTTTATTTGAATTTTTGAGTAATTTTTTAATTGATTTTTTTCTTATTATTATGCTGTTTATGTGTCCACTTTAGATAATGGTATTCTTTAGGGAATTCGGGCCAAAGACAAACAAGCAAGTTCTGCGTTCTAGCTTAGATTTAACGGAATAATGGAGATAATCATTGATTTATGCTGAGGCATGAAATTCATCTGCATTGTGTACATTTGCTTATACATATGTATTGTTTCGTTTGTAACACCAAACAACATAAAATAATAATAAAATCATTAAATGCTGTCAAGGCTATCAAATTGAATTATTAAAGCATTTTGGCGCGAATTAAAACGCGGTTATGTGAAACAAGTATTATTTTACGTATATTCATTCTAGTGATCTCAATTTTGATTTTGTTTTTCGAAATGTGGTGTAGGTGCATGCATTAAGAGAGCAGAATTTGTTATTGAAAACAATAACTCTATAATTAATGTGTCATGAAACCAGTTCATGACGAATAGAAAATGTAAAATTGACAATTAAAATTTTGAAATAAACGACATTGCATGCATCACGCTTAAGTGCAAAAAAACTCAAAAAACAAGTATGAAAGTATCAGTCAGCTGTGCTGACTTAGATATACCCTCAGCCACTGACCAATATACCAAATCAGTGACAT
Source organism: Musca autumnalis (assembly GCF_047663935.1). Taxonomy (NCBI): domain Eukaryota; kingdom Metazoa; phylum Arthropoda; class Insecta; order Diptera; family Muscidae; genus Musca; species Musca autumnalis. Next base: position 212,968 of record NW_027411755.1, on the reverse strand, counting down.
ATACCAGACATTTTTAGTAAAGAAACTTCTTCATAAAGGGCTCGAAATATTAAATTACGTTAAACAAAGTTTGGAAGAAATTTTTAAAAAAGTTTAAGAGTAATCTTACCCAAAGGAGTGGACCGATAGCCCATATTCCAACCTGATACATGACTGGATAAAATAATATGATGTACAAAGTCTGCACCAATCAGAAACTCCTGCGAGAATTATCTTGCGGATTTGCCATTTTGGTTGGTGCCGTCAGGGTTTCTTTGAACTTTTAACCCAATATCTCAGGAAGTATGGACTTGCGCAAGAAAAAAATTGTACCGTCGTAAAAGGAGCCGCAAGGGCAGCTTACTGAAAAAAATTTCAAAACGATCCGAGAGCAGCTCTTAAACTTCACTTTAACCGAATATTGTGTGGGAGGTACCCGAAGGAGTGGACCAATATACTCCATATTCGAACCCGATCTGTATCTAGAAGGAATAATACTATGTGCAAAGTTTGGACCAAATCGATTGCTCTCCTCGAGAGTTATCGTTCACTTTAACCGAATTTTGTGTTTTAGGTACCCGAAGGAGTGGACCAATATACTCCATATTCGAACCCGATCTATATCTAGAAGGAATAATACTATGTGCAAAGTTTGGACCAAATCGATTGCTCCCTTCGAGAGTTATCGTTCACACCATTTTACAGACAAATTTTGAACTTTTGTGGGGAAGGTACCCAAAGGAGTGGACCGATGTGACCCATCTTAAAACTTAAACTAAGTTTGGACAAAATATTACGATACCCAATATTTGGTTCGAATCAGCGCACCAGCCAGACAGACGGATGGACATTGCTAAATCGACTGCAAATTGTCTGAAACGAATTTCGTCCAAACATACTTGGGGGTTAAAACCGTTATTTCGATGAGGCACATTTTTGGTCGTATCTAGCCTAAAGGCTGAGGGTATAAAAACGCGGCTTTGGTGGCGAATAGATAACAAAGCTTCGATTCTGCGGTTTCGGTGTCAATTCATATTCAAATATTAACCTTTAATGCTTCTGATGCAAGTCTTTGAAATCAGATTTTATTTCCACATGTATTGGCACACTTTCAAATCATATATTTAAATTTCTAAACAATTAGTCCCAATAAAGCCCAGAAGGCGCTGAGACAATATGTACACAAATATTAATGAATAAATGCCGAACTATTAGATAAATAACTTATTTTTCTTTACGTTTTTCCAAAAACATATTCAGAGCTAAATGGAACACATTTAAATACAAAGACCACATCAACTATAAGAATATTTTAAGAATACGTTCGTCTACAAGACACCTTCAACACAAAAATAAGTTACGTTTAGAAACGTAAAAAAAATCTCCACTTGATTAAAATTGACAGCTTCAGGCACTTGTCGTGAGATTATCGAGTATTCAAAACCAGTGCATTGCATTGAGAACATCCGTAAAATTAAATTTATTCAAGGTTAACTTTGGAGAAATCCCATACGAACAAGGAAAAAAGTGTCAGTCGGCTTTGCCGACAGATATATACCCTCAGCCAATGTGAAGTGAAACTTTCACCTACGTGACAGATCGAATGTATTTAAGGTCTCTTCAAAATTGATTGGCCATTTTTGGACATTTGAACTTGCCGACAAAATGTGGATTAGGAATTAACTGCACTAAGACACAAATGTTGAACCTTTGTGGGGGAGGTACCCTTAGGGAGGACAGATATCGGCAATTTTAGAAGTTAAACTAATTTTTTTTGAATATTAGGAGATCCAAAGTTTAGACCAAATTGGTTGCCCCATTCAAGTGATATCGTCCTAGCATTTTAGTGACATTTTTTAAATATTGGAGATAAGTACCGGAAATTGGGGACCGGTATTGGCCCATGAAACTAACTTTGGATATAATATGACAAAGACCAAATGTTGGACCAAATCGGTTGAACAGTTCGAGAGTTATCGTGCTCTCCGGAAGCCACATATGGTGACATATGTATTTTTTTACACCCTACGAACTGTTTCCCTAAGAAATATGGACCTGCCCCTGAAAAAACTTTTACCATCGTAATGGAGGTAGCGAATGCAAACAGCTTCAACAAAAATCAAAGTGATTAGAGAGCAGGTCTTAAAGTGAACTTATCCGAAATTTTGTGTGAGAAGTAGCAGAAGGAACATACAAATATAGTCCATATTCGAACGTGATCTATATCTGGTAGATATATTAGGATGTGCAAAGTATTGATTACATCGGTCACTCCCTTCAAGAGTTATCGTGCGCAAAATTTTTCCGAACATTTTGAAGTTTTGAGGGGGACGTACCTGAAGGCGTGGACCGATATGGCTTATCTTCGAACCTAAACTATGTTTGGACAAAATATTACTAAGACCAAACTTTGGACCGAATCGGCAGACCTGTTCGAGAGTTATTTTGCCCTCCAACCTCCTCACACGGTGTCATAGGGGTTTTTTGCAACTTTCAGGCTATTTTCTCAGGAAGTATGGACTTGCCCCTGATGAAACTTATACCGTCGTATGGAGGGCAGTGAATACAAGTTGCTAAAGCAAAAATCAAAGCGATTCGAGAGATGGTCCTAAACTGAACTTTTCCAAATTTTTGTGTGGGAGGTACCCGACGGAGTGGACCAATTGAGTCCATATTAAAACCTGATCTAAGTCTGGTACACGCTCCACGATGGGCAAAGTATGGACCATATCGGTTACTCCCTTCAAGAGTTATCGTGCGCACAAATTTTCCGAACATTTTCGAACTTTTGTGGGGGAGGTACCGGAAGGAGTGGACCGATATAGCTCATCTTCGAACTTAAACTAAGTTTGGGCAAAATATTACGAAAGCCAAAATTTGAACCGAATCGGTTCATCCGTTCGAGAGTTATCGTGCGCTCCAGCCAGCCAGACAGACAGACAGACGGACGGACATTGCTCAATCGACTCCAAATTGTCTGAAACACATTTCGTCCAAACATACTTGGGGTCTAAAACCATTATTTCGATGAGGCACATTCTGCCCGTATGAAAGTGTATATACCCTTCATAGCCTAAAGGCTGAGGGTATAAAAAAGTTGGCTTGAATTGTTGGTAAACATTGGTTGGTAGTGGTGGCAAACAATAGATGATAATATCGATAGTATCGACGTTCGTAGCTAAAACAATAGACAAAATATGCGACATTTAGTTAATAAAAGTCTTTAAAAGCGTTTTGGTACTTAGTACTTAGTTCCAATATTACATATTATGCTATTTATAGGTTGTCAGGTATAATAAAATCAATATTATCAATGGTTTGAAAAAAGCTATCGATATTTTGTCAGGTACATTCATTTGAGCTACGCTTCTTTTTCTCCTATGGATATTAATGAGCCGTATATAGTCTTAGTGCTGGCGCTTACTTTTTGACGGACAGAAAAGCTGACAACGCATAAAAACGTCAAGCTACACCACAACGATGTTTATCGTCGCCTTCTTTTAAGTCCACGTTCCAGTGTATTTTATAGATTTTTTCTCTCCCTCCGTCATTCATGAGCGATTTAATGAGCCATTATAGACAATCCGGCAAACAAAACATTTTCAACGGTATGTTGCTGCCTTCGTTTGCCGAAAATGTGATTTTAATTCGAAACAATTTAAAACTGAACGCAAGCCTATGTTATTGTTGAATGTTAAGCGGGTAATGTGGACAAATGATATAATGAGCGAGTCTTGTTTAGCTGTAAAGCATTATTAAACTCGATTTGGTTGAAAATTGTTCTTGTGGATAGTTGACCTGACGATATTCACTTTTTGGTTTTATATTGTTTGGGTTTAGGTCATTAAAGCCAAACAATATAAAACCAAAAATTGTTATAAAAGATTATCGTCCTCGTCGCCATCTAAAGACTTCATGGGATTAAAATAAGAAGCAAACGTTTTCAAACGCCAATGTGTTTATCGAATGTCTGCTACCTGAAAACAAGTGAAAACCCTCTTCGCCTTTAGTCTATTTATGAGCATGTCCAAGCCATAAGTATTTAGTTTAAGAGTTTTGAATTTGTACAGGCAGTTCTGCAGTTATTGACACACGTGTTTCTGAAGCAAATCGCTTTATTTTAGAGCTTGTATGAGAAGTCACAATATCTATGTTTGATATAATTAGTTAATTTGTAAAAATTATAATCATGGTTAGTTAAATGAAATCGTTTGATGAAATTGTTTGTATATAAAATGTTAAAACCAATATTTTAATAATAACATAACCCTTCCGAATCATACAAACAAATATGCAAAAAAAGTTCTCACAAAGCACAGACGGGCATAGGTTTCACAGGCGTCCAATATAAACACAATGTCACAAATTTGCAACGTTGACCATTTCCGTTAAGACTTGGGATTTTTTCACACCATCACCGGAGCACAAAAGCTTTATTGGAACGTGAATATTTGTGTGTCTTCCCCAACGAATGTCGCAAAAACAGTCCCACAAGCCTTCTGAGAGGTCTTGTGAGAGTCCAATGCTCGCTAACTGCCAGTTGGTTGGTGGTCAATAACGTTTCCTGCTGTGGTTGTATTGTTATTGTGGTTTTCTGTTGTTTTAGCGACACCTTTTTCACGGAGTGGCATCAATTAAGATCCACGATTCAATCCAATTTTGTTCTACTCGAAATAAAGCAAACCACGCAGCTTACATAAACATTTCAACAAAGGCCAAGATGACAATTTTAGAATGATTGGAAAAATGAACTGCCTAACCACAAAAACTTTTAACAAGAAATTAAAAAAATATTTAAAATCAACATTGGCAGAAACAAATGAAGAACGGACTGCTTAGTAATTAACGCTTAAACATGCTTCTTCAGATAAAGTCTACCGACATGAATGAAATGTTTTAAGAAATGACCTTGCCAAGTTCCCACCTTTATATTCAAAATGCATGGCAATATTCGAATAACACTGTGAACACTGAATGAATGTATACCGAGGGCTTGTATGGACGCATGAGTCATGCCATTCTGAATGATTGTCTAACCAAATGTCTTTTTCCTGTCTTGTTCGTTGTCTTTCTTTGACTAACAACAGATGAATGATTGGTGGGAAGGCGATTGCTTTTGTTCTTATATCGATTAATACCTCACAGTTTCAGCTCAACCTTTAATGTATGATTTTGTTGTGAAAAAAAGGATTTTGGCACAACGACAGCCAATTGTATCGGCTTTTGTTTTTGAAGTCAGTTCGGATTATTTAATTAGTGTTTAATGCTCTAGTCATCATTCTGGTTTATATCGACCAATAGCATTGTGAGAATAAATAGCTAAGAAAACGCCACAGTCGGACAGGTCGACCATGTGATGCCCTACATCCCTATGTTTGGCATTACCTTACTGCGGATAAGAAAATAGTTTTATAATAAATAAGTTGGAAAAATTCTTGATCTGCGAAAACATTTGCTCTGTTCCAGAACCTGCAAGAAGCTACTATTTTTACTACGATAAAATTTTTTCCCTTATGTTATCGGACAAAAATAGTAGAAAATAGTAGATTCTTGCAGTTCTGGAACAGACCAATTAAGACATCAGCATTCTTCTAGTACGAAGCTGAGTTTCCATTTAGTAAAGTTAATTCTTTCAAATGTTTGAATATCGAAATTCTAAATAGTTCTAGTAAGAAGTTAAATTAATTCCAAGTGTGGTGACATATACCATTCATCTGATATTTGGTTGGCAAAAGGCGCCGACGTATCTCAATTTCCCATTTATGTATTTTCTGATGGAGAGTTAGAATAGACCTCTAGAAATAGACCGTTCGCATTTAAAAAATGAAATGTTGCTCATGACAACGATCAACAATATCTACTCTTTAATTGAATTTAAAACTTTGCAAATTTAAAACTATGCACAATTTCATCGGGACCCCATCCACTGCATTCATATTATCTCGTTAACTAAAAGGTATTGAAATCATGCATTACAAACTGCATATCATTTCCATAATCCCCTCCCCAACTTAACATGTGGAGGCTGACTGGTAGGTGACTGATGTTGGTTGGTGACGTTTCTTAAATATGAAATATTTTATAAGTGCCGTCGTTGCCACCCAAGAACGTAACGAGCCAAGAAAACGACACAGCACACATATGTACATATCCGAATACCTCCACCCGCAGAGTTAGTTGATCACTTCTATTGGCAATAGCAAAATTAAGGCTTGTAACTCCAGCACACGCACAGCGGGCGTTGAAAACCCATCCAACATTGATGCCAAAATAATGTTTGGCTGTAAAAACAGAAACACACGTTGCACCATCTTATGACTCTGTTCGTGTACAACACACCTATAAAGATGTCTAATTAGGCCGTTTGTTGATGTTGAAATAAAAATTTGAATACAAAAAGCAAACACCAACAACAATAACAACAGTAACAGAGAAATGCGTTGGCAACAATTGGCGGATACGACGCCACATGTTTGCCTCTCAATCTTGTGGGGTTAATATTAGGCGATCTGCTGACGCGAGCAATGGCGGTGAACTCCTTCGCTCATTGGATGGCAGCCAGCAGTGACCGGTGGTCGTTCAAGTGAACTCAGATGAATTACGAGTTACGTTGTTGAACAAATATTTCCGTTTTTATTTTATTCAATTTCGTTGTGGAAATAAACCCAATAAAATTGTAGCTGTTAGTCCAGAACAGTGTTGATGCCATGCCAGCCAGCAAAGTGCCACCACCGAGGGGGGAGGAGATTTCGGACGATTATCTGCGTTGGTTTGTTTTGTTTTTGTGGTCATGTGTCCGTACATTTAACTCATTGAAATTTCCAAGAAAAATTTTACAGAATTATATACAATTGCAGTGAGTGTTCTTGTCCGTCGTAATACGTATGTGCATATGTATGTTCATAAATACATCTATGTATGCATATCTTTATGTAACTAGTGTTTAAAGTGAATCAACATTGGAGCCATATTGCTGTCATGGACTGAGCGCCGCACACCAATAAGACATACCTGTCCAACCTCAAGATTGTGCGCTCCCATGTCTGTCACTCAGTGACATTTGTACAACTATTGCCTCGTATGTAAATAGTTTTACATTACGGTTAACAGTCGTTGAATTCAATTTTGGGAATACATCCCTCACACAACTATTTTCGACTGCATAAACCATCTTGTACATATTCTAGCCTATTTCCAGTGTGAAGAACGCGGTAATTGTGGTTATTAAATTGTACACTGTTTATTTTAATGTAAGATTAAGTAACATTAAGAGGGCACCTTTTTATTATTTGGGTAAATTACACTGTGAACCGAAACTTTGGGGCAGAGATAATTACTTTTGGGGATGAAAGCCCTTGGTTAGTATATTAAGAATGCCGAAGGACAGATCCACCGTGATTCGAACTTCCGAGTTATGGCGTGATTAAATTTCTGCTGTCTGTCATGTCTTCAGTCAAATCGAAGGAGGATTATTTTCGTAGAGCATATCGACCTCAAATTGTTCTGCAAAAATGTCGCTCTCATTGACAACTAATCGATTTTGTCGCGTTTCCATGGTCATTTTTGACATTTACCCGTTAAATTACATTACGTTACATTTTAAAGTTAAATTTAAAATGTTGAAACTCTTAAAATCTTGGTAAAATTGCCACTATTTTGTCGATTATGGCACTCTAGATGTACTTTTTTTCCTAATTGATTTGTTTAACATTTTAGTTTTACTCATTTAGGACTAGAATATTTGCTAAAGGATAGGTAAATTCCTATTCAGTTCTGAGAAAAAGCCTTGATCATTAAATGAAGTCAAAGAGACCTGAAAGGACAACAAAACGCATCGAGTATTCTGTAGTCTCCGTATGTACTTTCAATGAATGTAATTGACCCATGTATCAAAACACTACCAATCAAAAAATTAGATATGTCTTGAAAAAGAGTCAAATAAATGTTTTCAAAATAAACTGAAAATGAGGTTAGTTTCAAATGATTATTGTAGATCAAGTACTCTTAGCAGAAATCCATATTTTTACATATTTTCTCAAGGGGAACAATAAATTATAGGCTTATTTTGAAGTATGAGTATTATAATTTTGATGTCGATCGACTATAAATTGACAATTTACAAAAGAAATCACTGCAAATCGCGTTTCGCTTGATTTTTGTTCCTCACCGTAAGTAATTATAAATACACGTTTTTAATTTTAAAACGAAACGAAATTAAAACACGCATGTGCTTGTAATATTTCTGCCCCTCTGTTAGTTGTATGTTGTTATTTTTGCTGCCTGAGTTTTAAGACATCAATTTGTCTATTCCGTTTTTCGAGACCTACCTATACAAATCACTCTCCATTATTAATGTAGGTGTTTCAAGTAAACAAAATACATTTGCGCCTATTTTAGATAACAAGAAGTCCCAATTGTTTTTTATTCTTGGTTCTTCATCAATTCGTTGTTCTTTTTCTCCATTACAAATGATTTAAATGTGTATCTAATGTCTCACTTCCTTTGTCACACATTTATCATTGTTTCAAATGGAAGTTTATTTGGTGATAGTGCTAACTGCAGTGCAGTGCTAATGTGTACCACGGACAAATGGGACAGTGCTCGGAAGCCAAAAAGGGTATATTTCAATTTCGACCAATACAGGCTTAACAGCATTGGTACGTGACCCGGTAACATCAAATGTCATTGGAATAGCTTACAATGTTGGGGAACTGACTTAACCTTTGATGACTTTCTAGCAAGGTGATGATTCATGAGTTTGTGATCGCACGTTTTTAAGGCAGAATGATACCAGCGGAATTTTATGTTCAATGATTCATCGAGAATTTCTAATGTGTGGCCGACAAAATTACAAGCTATTTCATGTTTGCGCCACAAGAATGTTTAATAATTAAATTTTTGCAATTCACTTCTTTGCGATCTTTCTACAGCCATTCACTCACCTTTGTTGAGGTGTGTCTCTTCACCGCACATTTGTGGTTGCCTTTTACACACCGCAAGCTTTCCTATTCGATTAATTTACTTAAATAGTTACAAAGCAGCTAATTTGCCAACATTTTGTACAAAATTTGCTGCAGCACACACACACACACTGGCATAGTCAGCTATTGTGGTTGGATGACAGGGCCCATTTGGCTTGGACCATGCTATGTATTAGGCTTGCTTGCCGGATACAATTTTTAAACTAAAATGTCACAAATTTGGCAATTCACCTCTGGAAAACAAGAGGAGAGAATCCATTGCTATGTGTATTGATGGGTGAATGCTACCAAATGGTCATGTTGTTGTGGTCCATAATGAGGACAATTGTTAATTGAATTTCTACTACAATAGTCATGTATGTCGTTCAGACAAAATAATACCATGTTGTCCAAATGTTTATGAACAGTAAGAACATGGGAAAATAGGTTGCTGTTGTGTGTATGCCTCACGGTTTGTATATTCAATAGAAGGGATTTCAAACTGGATTAATATTAAAAAATATATATAACCCGACATTTCAATAGACTTCTTGACTTTTTGAAGAAATGTTATAAATTGACAAGATATATGAGAAGTATAAGAATGGACTTTGTTCCCAGATGATCATCCCTACTGCGTACCTACAATGCTGTAGCCCATGTCATGTACGATAAAGTTAATTGTACGTGTATTTGTTCGTTCGATAAGTTGAATATGCATTACAAGATACGACATCTGAAAAAAAAAAGAAATTGACTAGAGATTTACCAAACATTTTACTTCCGGACGTTGTCAAATTATTTAATAATCATGTCGTCAGCTAAGATCCAATTTCCTTGCAAAACTAAAAAAATATATTATGACTAATGTAATGATTTATGACATCATTTTTCAAGCAGGGACCTGAAAATCTCTTTTTGACAGCGAGTGCCAGTTGGCACAGTCGTAGACATAATTCAAAACGACAATCTTGAGGAGATGGTGCTGCAGCAGAAGGTATTACGATTGTTTTACGAGCTTTAAAGAGCACAAATTTAAATTTATTTCGCCTCTTCATCAAATCAACCGGGTTGTACTTTAACGATGGATATTAACATTGTAGCACGTATGGCAGCGACAACGACCACAAATCGCATTAAAATGCAACACTAAAAAGAATTTTTCAACGTTTCATTCATTCATTGATTCACTTTATCATTCCTTCGTTGTGTGCTTGACCACTTTTCGCATAACGATTTATTAAGAAATTTAAGCAAATTGCATTCATAAATATTTAATGCAAAATAAATTAATGATCGTTTAGAGAGTTGTAAACAGCGTACATATCTTTATTCACACACGCCATTCTTGTACTTGTTGAAATAAGAAATTGATTTGTACTCTATGGTAGGTAATATAATCGAGGAATGAATTTACAACCGTTTTCTATTAGAAAGAGGCGCTAGGTGTAATAAATGACATGGTTTAATCAAAATTTCACAAAAATCAAGACTAACATACATATATTAGTTCAGGGTCAGGTGTTCTCCTGTCAACACTCTTAAATTATTACAAAATGTTACCTATTTTAAATGCCGTGGCGAAATGAACACTAGAAAAGTTCTTCAAAAACCCTAACCTACCAACATTAGTTTTTGTATGTATGTCACCGAACATGGACGGCTAAAGTAAAAAAATGTCTCCAGAAACTACAAAAATCACTGTAAGCAACACCTGTTTAACTGACATTTGATATTCAAAAGCCAACGCAAAAATTGGGGTTCGAAGCTTCTGTTGCCATTTCGGGTTGTAATTTGTCAATTATTTGCGGACTTCTTGTAGTTTTGTTTTCGGTTTACGTCAAATGGCTATGTTGCCTATCCATTCGCACAGGTGTTTAATAATTTCCTCTATAGTTGAACTTGGTCAGCCAGCAACATTGTTTACTTCGATTTGTTTATTATTATTTTTTTTTCTTTTGTTAACTCTGTTCAATTAAGGCGTCTTTTTATTGCTTTTTGAAAACGTGATATTAATTCGTTCGTTTGTTTTATTTCGGCCGCAAACACGGAAGTATAATGTTGGGTTAGTGGAAAAGAGGCGGCGTGTGTTTGTTTCTCTGTGCCTTCTTTAAGATTTCACTTTCCTTTAATAGGAACAAATTCCACGAAAGTTGAGTCCGCAAGGAAAACGGGAGTGTTTTCGCACAAACACATACTATTATTTTCTCTATCACATAGAAAAAAATAGCATGCCCAAATTTGTAGAAAGGAATTTAGAACTGAAATACATAATTGCAAGAAAATCGAAAGTTTTAAAATAAATGTAAATTTACCACAATATTATTGGCCATATTAGACAACATTCTCCATATACATGAACATACACAAACGTGTCGTGAACAACTTCCATGATTGAAGTGACTCAATAGAATTTAAGATTCCTCAAAATAATTGTATATGCTAAAAAATTTATAAAATTGATAAAAGCAATTTGATTGTATATTAACTCAGTCTTAAAAAAAGAAACAATAGAAACAGTACCTTAACATAAGGTACCATACTAGGGGTACACATACGCTAAAATATGTTTAGGGATTGTACAACCATACGCAAACTTAACAAGTAAGAACGGCGCACAGTGGGAAAAATACAGATCTAGCGTGCAGAAAATAAAAGTTCATGTTTTGTTGTATGTTTACTCACAATTTAGATAAGAATAGCTTTTAACTGACTATTTTACTTCATTTATTGATATTTTGGGCAAATTTTTATTTTTATATACTTTTTATACCCTTCTGTTACAGCTCCGATAGAACAGTACCTCCCGATTTTCGGTATTTTAAAGATTTCTGCCATATTACCCTACCGAAATGGCTAAAATTTGGTATGTAGTCTTAGTTAGAGGAACAAATTATTCCGACAGAGAATTGCCGGTACAGGTCCACGTTTTGAAATAGCACCCATAGAAAGATACCGTCCGATTTTGATAATTTTAAAGGTTTTGGCCACATTATCCAACATTAGATCATATCTAAAAAGCTGAGATTTGGGATTTAGTCTTCGTTGAGAGTATTAAACATTCCGACTGAGAATTATCGGTACAGGTCCACATTTTGATACAGCCATAGAACGATATCGCCCGATTTTCGGTATTTTTTAAGTTTCAGCCACATCATTCAACCGAAACGGCTGAAATCTGGTTTAATTATACATAATTTGTGGTGAAGGGTATAATAAGTGTTCAAAGTCATCCCATTGTGTTCTTCTTAGTAATAAAAACTTGTATTTATCAGTTTGTTTGGAGACTTTTTACTACTTTCATTTTCGTACTTCCCCCCATTTCCTGGGAAACGTAGGACCGACGTTTTAAATTTTTATTTTCTTATCTGCTATGCTGTGGTTAATTCCAAGTGATATATGAGATTTTATATCAAAGTTTTTTCCAGAATCGTCATTTTATTTGAACTAAACATTAAAAAGCATTCTGCGCTAAATTGGCATATTTCCTTAAAAATGGCAAAAAGTCAAAAATCGCAAAAAGTCGCAGGAAATAATTTGAGAGGTTATTCTAGACAATATATCGACACCTCCAAATAATAGTATGCTAAGTCTAAAAAGTGAGTTTTGCAGGAGAAGCTCTCAAAGTTTGGAAATTTTTTCGAACTTCAGTACTATGCTATGTCAATATTTGTTTATAACTTCTGTTCCGACTGACAGATCATTACCAAAATTAGACAGAATTTAAGTTAAAGGACGTTCGACACGTCCAAATAATAGTTTGCTAATTCTTAAAAGCGAGTTTTGCAGGACAAGCTCTAAAAGTTTGGAAATTTCTTTGACCTTCAGTACTATGCTAAGTAAATATTTGTTTATAACTTCTGTTCGGATTGTCCGATCATTACCAAAATTTGACAGAATTTAAGTTAAAGGACGTTAAATATAAAAATGTAAAGAACTTGAAAACATGCTAAGTCGACTTAGCATACTATTGTTTGGAGGCGTCGATATATAAAAAATAAAAAAAAAAAAAAACATCTCGATCCGATCTGATTTTATACTTTAATTGCAGAAATGGCATAAATTGGACGTTACATATAATTAAGCAGTAACTTCTAAATTATCATAACTTATGGCTTATAAACCTGTTTAACTTAGTTAAATACCTTTACGATAAACCAAAAACACAAAAAATTCTACAATAATATGTTCACAGACAGCACACGCCTTTCGCGATTTTACAACTAAAAATCATCATCGTGAACACTGTAAGAAATATCTATGTTAAATGTACCGTTATTCCGTTCCGACTAATCAATTCCAATTATTGTATATGACGTTAAGTACAGTCAAGCCTCTAGTTTAATACTGTACTATAGTTTCATAGCTTCTTGGAATTCTATTTTTCGATTTTCTGTGCGCTAAACCCCACTGTGCGGCGTTATCTTGATTTCAACAGACGGACGGTCAGACGGCAGAAATTGAAAAATTGTTTCAGCAACATTTAGTAAAAATTATCGAGTACGAGGACAACCCTAATGTTTTTTCTAATTTCCTGAATATTAAAGACAAAGAACTATAACAAAGACATAAATACAACAAGATAAGACTTTTTTGCTATCATTCTTTAGTGAATGGCTTTTGAATTTAACATAATGTTATTTTACGATATGGTGAAATAACATTTTTTTCTTTTATACATTTTTACGTATTTACCCGAATTTACCTATCCAATTGACATGGAATTATTCTTGAATAGATCCTTGAATTCATAAATTTCGTTTCTGATACCATTACATGAAATGTTCCTCCTTGGTTGCGATTTTGAATTAACTGCAACCTGTTAAGGGTAATGTTTCTATACATAGTTTAGTAAACATTTTTTTGTTGCATGCATTTTGTCTAGTCTTATTTGTTCTATGTCTTTGACTATAAAGACTAGAAAATATGAATAATGCAAAAATGTTTATGTAACAAATTATATAAACATTTTATCAACAACAGGATATGTTAATGTTAAAAAACCCATTTGAGCGCAATTCGGCTTATACAAATTGTAGGAAAGCAAAAATGTGGACCCAGGATTGTATTCCACAGCAGTTTCCAGTTCATTGAGTATGCAGTTATCCACTAAAATCGCCTGAAATGGTTAACTACTTAACAGAGTGTTGTTACGATATCGTAACAACAGCGCTTAACTCAATCTATGTTATCAAATCACATCAAATGTTAACAATTGAGTTTCCCAATCTTTAGGTATTTATATCTTTTTGAATATTTATTTTCAGCTCCTATAGACCGAAAACGAAATGATTTTACGAAAATATTTAGGGTTCCTGGAAAGCGTTCCATTACATAAAGAAAAAAATAAACAATATTTGATGAAATCATTTTCGGCTGATAAATTAACTATAATTTGTTTATTACAAATTAATATTAACAAAACTAGAAACAAACAGACGATTAACCCAAGGGCTATGAAATCGAAAACTATTAACTATAATTACGTATCATTTCATAACAAAGCTATTTCTCGTAGATCTATAATTATAATCATTTTTTGTTGAAATACTAATGAAGTGTTCTAACAAAGTATGACTGAATATTGGCCATGGAATTCAATGCCTGGGGGTATACATGCCAATACAATCTTCTAAATACATACATATGTATTTTAATATATACTATGTACTAATAACTACAGATAGCGAGGCGGAATTTGTTTTCAAATTAGTGAACATAACCATTTCTACCTGATTTGTAAGGAGAAAAGGAGAATTTTTAAATATAAAATGTCTCTTAAAATAAAAATTAATTTATGAATTGTTAGAAAAAAAATTTTTAAATGGGAGATAGCAGTGGGAAAGATTTGGTTTTGTTTGCAAGTGATGTTGCTCGAGTTTAGGTAGTGCCAAAGAAATTCTCGATCAGAGTGTTTCTTTGGACACTTACCTATTTGAGCGAGCAATTGACACTTGGGTATAAAAAGTTTCTTGTTGAAAAACAAGAATCAAGGGAACTGATGAAGATCTGTGGCGAGATCTGAAACTATAGTCTTCCCTGACTTACCCCTTGGTAAAGATTGTCAATTTTGCCCACTATTAAATTAAAGTTATTTTAATAAAATATTAAAACAACGACTATGGGATTAAGCCTGATTATTTTGAAAAGCAAAATAGAAGTCGTCATACCAAATAAAAAAACGCCAACCCTCCTGATTTTTCATGCCAGTAAAATTTTAAACTGGCCGTCAGTGATATGTCGAAAATGAAAAAAAAGTTGCCGAGACTATTTTTAATCCATGTACATTTTTGTTTCTTTTAAGAATGTAAAGATTTAATGCATATTTGCAAAAAGGTTATGAAATACAAATAATACATCTCGGTAGCTGCAATATATTAGTGGTAAATAAAGACATAATTTTGATGTTTTTCATGAAAATAGATTGACAAATAATTTCCCCTCTGGGATTATATAATATTGCAAAAAAAAGGCAATACCAAAATCATTATGTTTATGATTGAAAACAATCATTTTAAAATGAAGTAAAATAAAAATAATAAAATATGTTGTGAATTGTGTTTTAAATCTAAAATATAAAGCAATTTCGTGTGTTATGTGCGGCTTAAAATAATATTGAAATTGAACTTGCACTGACATGTGTAAACACACAAGAAAACTGCAAGCCAGTCGAACACTTTTTCTTCTTTTTCGAGTATAAAACATGTACTTAACTGGCACCAATTTACTGGTATGTGTAACTGCAGGGTAAATAAAAAGAATTTATCTACAAATGACATATACATTTCTTAATCTAATCGAATCTAATATAACTTTATACACATTTTTTAAACTCTAAACTAATTAGTTTTTTTTTTGTTTCGCAATAATAAAATATCGCAAACGGTTTAATAACACATATTCGTATTCAGTATTGCAACTGCAAAGAGTTTATTCTTCATAATACCAAATCACTTATTGCATTTTAAATACATTGCCTCTGGAATGTCTCTTCTTCAATAAATCATCATACCAAACATTCGTATTCACACCTCTCTGCTAACCCTATGTTCTAAATGTTTAAAAGCAATAACGTGCTCCACTCACTCACTCCTCTTTCAAGCGTATCTTTAATTGAAAATCATAATACGAACTACAACAAATATAACAACAACATTATAATGCGTACAAATGTCTAAAATTAATTTGAAATTATTAATTTTCATTGTAAAAATTCTCAAATGAATCCCTAGCCATCGAGTATAAGTCGACACCAATGGATTGTCGTGAATGAATTCTTATTTGCGTTTGAATTAACTGAACGTGACTGTGTTGACAATTGGAATGACAAAATCGAAAAATTTGCTGTTCAAAAGCAACAATTGACAAAATAAGATTGTGTTATGTTTTCGATTAGATCGTGTGCTTTAGCCATTGGAAGGGTATCGGAGCGCAGGTTGTGGTAGGGCCGTGCATGCTCCAAATGGAACGTGTAATGCTTATTTTAAGCCATCCACTTGTGTGTATGAATGAACATATTGGTCATAATCATAATAAAATTATGGACACATATATTCGAATATGTTCACCAAAAAATTCGGAAGACATATTTTCAAAGCAGAGACTCTGAAAAAAACGTCACTCAGAATAAGCGAAATTAAAAATTGTTAAAAATTGATAATTGGTATTTCGTTAAAAAGCCGAGTTGCTATACCTTATTAATTAAATAAATTAAAACAGTTGCAAATATGAAGACAACAGGTATTCTCAGGTATTGATACCAAATTAAGTCAAATTCTGCTAAAAGTAATATAAAAATCAATAAAATATCTATCACTTTAATAAAAATATTCTTATATATTTTTTTAGATAGTGGATCACGACTAAAACAACTTAAATGAAATTAAATAGAGTTTTTTTTCGCAATATCTGGCATAAAACAAACCAACATGTATGAATAGAATATGTATGTACATATTAGGGTGTCCGCAAGAAAATATTTGTATATTTGATTTTTTTAAACCGCTTATTATGGGGACCAGCTTTCAATAAAAATATATTTTTAAATACTTTTAGCAATGTGTATGTATCGATAAGAGATATTTTCTGGTCAATGTGCCGGTGGTATTAATTGTCCAAATTAAGTCTGCAAACAATTTTCCAAAATAGAAAGATGCTTTGGACGGTGTCATCAATTCATGTCCTATATGAATTTAGACGGCTGCGCCATCCTGAGCGTAGTTGAGCCAAAACTACTATGGTTTGTCGTGCCAGCAAGGGCTGGCAGATGGTTTTAATGAAAAATCGTCAAAATTACGATAAATAAAATAAAAATTGTCAAATCTATTTTATAAAATCGATAAAAAATCTTCAACAATTAAAATACGCAGATTCAGCTATATTTAAATATATTTTTTTAAAGAAACATAAAATGCATATTCAAGTTATTAATTTTGTGTTACTTCAAATCAGTAAATTGAAGCTATTTTCCGTCATAACTTAAAAAATAACAATAGATATGTTCCTTCAAGTTTTACAACATTTATCTCGAAAAATGTTCCCTTACTTCCAAAACCGTACAATCGATATGCGAGCTGTTCATTATTTTTACTACTTTTGCCACTTTTGTCATTTCAAAAAATAAAAAAACTGACCAAATAATCCGCTTTTGGAATCAAATGGGAAAATTCGAAAGGAATGCAAAACACTCTCATTTTTTTCAGACATCCGAATATACATGCAAATATATGTATGTATATACTTGTATTGTACATTGTCCAAACATTGCAAAAAACTCTATGGAAATTCAACATCTGAGATATGAAACGGCAGAACAGAGTTAAAAATGAAACAATGAAACAATATACATTTGATGTTTTTGTGTTTGTTTTTATGCGACCTTAGTTCGGCCATAAATCATACAATTTTTCGCATTTTATAGAACATATGAACAATAGCAAACAAACTACAAACGTCGCTATATTTTTATGAAAAGCTCAAACATTTTTTACTTTGTTGTCGAAAGAGAAACAAAACTGAATATTTTTAATATTGCATCAAAAATTTATTACTGCGCCATTCAAATAATTAGAGAATTGAACCTATTTGGGAATTACTTTGTTATTTGTTGGCCAAACAATAATCTCTTCTAGCTTAAAGCAGTGTTTATATTAAAAAAACTAATTCCATTTTTTTTCTTTTCAATTGCAGGTATGTTTTATGGATATGCAATAATTGTGGCAAGTATAAAGAAACTATAATAACGAAATAATATTTTAATTGATGTCAAACACAGATTAAATACAAACAGTTAAAAGCTTATGCAGTAAGTGTCAACCAGTATACTATCTTCATTTATACACGGAATATCATTAAAAATAAATTAAGAAAATATAAACAATTACTTGAATTTCAACCGAATATTTTGGATAATATTTTTGAAGCAAGTATTTTTAATAAAAATAGTCCAAATCAATGTCTTTAATATGAAAAATGAAATCATTTGACAGAGTTGTGATCGTAAATTATTATACATTAAAACTGAAACTATTGCGTGAACCAAAGTTGCCGCCTTAATAAATCGGAATTAGTTTCATTGTTGTATGTATGTAACTCAGCTAGTGGATTATCAAATCCACTAATTGCAACAGCTAAAACTATGTATGTCGATGTTGACCAGAACAGAACGAAATTCAATTATTACCTGTCCGAAACGGCAATTATGAAAAACGTGGCAAATATAATTTATGCAAAATATAAATTAAAATAATTTTACAAATTAGTTTTGTCATTACACATGTTGCAACACAATGGAATAGAAAATTTATAGTATGAAACATAGAATTAGGCCGTCGTGCCATTCTGTTTTTACATTACATGGTAAATATTTGTAAATACATTTTAAGGTAATTTTTTGTTTTACCGAAATCTGTACTTTAATTTAAATGTAAATGAGAACCTAAAGTTATACCGTTATAATTATATACATTGAACTCCTAAAAGTGGGCTTTAAATTCATATTTAATATTTCATCACAAAATTATGAAAATGCAATATTTCATCTGGCGCCACGCTACGCACGCACAATGTTGTCCTTTAAATGCTGCTCAATTTAATATTCATTAAAACAAGTCCCATACATTATCATTTGTGAATATCGTTAAATTTAATATTATCGCTTGTTTTTGTATAATTTTATCAACCAGCCATCAATGATTTTTAACATGATTGCTTAATGTATACACTCGTCAATGCAGAAATAAAGCTATTTAGTAGTCTCGCTTGAATTCATCTGGGCGTGAAAAAACCTCGCACATTATATGCTTTAAAAAAATATGCGCCCTCTCACAGCACCGCCACTTGCAGTGTGTATTTTGTAAAGTCAATTTGGTAAATCAGTTCATTTTATCAGTTAATAGGTTTTATAACAAAGCAACAAACAAAAACAAAACAAAAAAATGATATAATTAAATACTACACAAATAACGTTAATGAACTAACGCAACAGCAAAAGTCCATGAATAGGTCTAATTTTTGCGCAAATATTTTTCATTTACATCAACTAATGAGGTTGTAAAAACCAAATCCAATTTTATTCAATATCTCGGTGCCCAAAAAGAATGGCGATTCAGAACCCAATATTATACATTAAAGAATTTTAGTGGGATGTTGATATTGATATTTTGAAAAATATTATATATACATATATATTCAATTTCAAACTGTTTTGTTTTTTACTTAACGAACAAAATTACTATAAATTATAACGGAATAATTGTTTATTAAAGATTTAAAGGCCTGTTTCACTAAGACGACTCGAATTAAAATTCGTTCGAACTACTACCAAACTTCTGTTGTTTGAAAAATATTTGTTTTATTAGTGTTTTCAATACAAAAAAAAAAAAAATCACAACAACAGGAGTTTGGTAGTAATTCGAACGAATTTTAATTCGAATTGTCTTAGAGAAACAGGCCATAAATATATGTATGTTAGCAACTACACATCCATAGACAACTTTATTTCAGTCGCAAACTGACACTTAAAAATGCTCATTTGTCGATGATTTCGTTGATTCTGATGTTAAGCAGTTAGTTAAGGGGTAGTTTACACTATATGTAAATGTCATACGACACGAAACAAAAACATTCCATATCTACCCACGCAGGCAATGTGGAGACGTAATTTTATTACATTTTTGCTGGTGTGGACGCACAAAGTAAATGGCGTAAGGAAAATCCCCAATATTGCACATATTAGCGACTATATAATGATGGAAAATTTCATGTCATACGACATTTACATATAGTGTAAACTACCCCTAAGTAGTATGATAATCTTTAAATACACTTCGATTAAATCAATTCTTTTAAAATTATGCATTCTGAATAAAAACACTAATTTCATGGCAACTTTGGAACTTATTTAATTTAATTTATCTAAATGTTTATATTCTTTCCCAAACTTATTCTTATTTTTTATTTTATTTTTTACATCACGCCTGATAGGACTTCCATGTCCAAAAGGAATTTTGACTCTCAAGTAATTGGACTCGATTATGTTGCATAGTTTTATTAAACACATTGCACACATACATAAATATATATACCTGCTCTTGATATGAATTGGGATTTTTAAATTGATAATGGCAATTTTCAATTAGGTGAAGCAACGAAAACATTTGAATTTCAATTCACCAAATGCAGTACTTTCGTGTTCCCATACATATTGTTAGACACGTTCCAACAAGACACATTACAATTTCCACACCTTTCTGACTGTTGTCTTGAGAGAATGCCATTGAAAAGCAGAATAAACAAAAATCTATGCCACATCAACGTCCTGTGGAAGAACCAACAATTGAATACAAATAAAATTAAATAAAATTGGTAGTCTACGAATGTCAGAAGACGAAGGCGTCCCTTCGTGTCAATGGATGCATTAGGACATGTATTCAGGAAGCAAAATCGTAAAGCAACTGCAGATCTTGTGAAAGGGTACAAAAGTGCAAAGACTTAGTTTAACCCTCAGCCTGTACAAAAAAAATGACGAAAACTATATATGCATAATAAGTTTTTTCAAGCAAATTTTCTATTTTGGCGCATAGATATATTTTGAAATTTTTTCAACCGAAGAAAGTAAAACGAAACTTAAATATATAGCCGTTAGAAAATAATAAATACTATGCACTTTTTGTGCTTAAATCTAAATTGTGCAAAATGTACCCCTTCTGCAATTTGACTTTACTGTCGTTGGCAAGATTGTGTATACATTAGCACGGTACGCCTGAAACAACTTTAAATGGAAGGTGCTTACACCTAGGAAGTTTTTGCGAATTCTGAAACTACAATGTTCTTAGATGAGAAAAATCAAAACAAAAAAATCGACAGAGCGCGTTTTAAATAAATCGCGACCAAGGTTCACATTTTTAGGGTTTTTTAGGTTTTCACGATTTTGAATGGAAATCGCAAGTACTATCAAAATGGGATTAGAGAAAATTTTGTAGCTGTATAAATTCTCTACAAGATCGGCCTTAGTGATATTTTCGAAGGTTTTACCATTTTTGAGATATAGAAGTTCAAATTGGGACAATTGAAAACCTACAAATGTGAACTTTGATCGCTCTTTGATTCTCTACAAGATCGGCCTTAGTGATATTTTCGAAGGTTTTACCATTTTTGAGATATAGAAGTTCAAATTGGGACAATTGAAAACCTACAAATGTGAACTTTGATCGCGATTTATTTAAAAAGCGCTCTGGTGATTTTTTTAAATTAATTTTTCGTTGGAATCGACCACCACTATGTTACATAACATGTTTTTAGCCACAACAATGAAATTGTAAAGTTTTTTCCTCGATTGGACCATCATAATAACGGCTTTTAGAGAATTTTTCTGAAAATGCACCTTTGGGCCCATACAAATTACTATGGAAACAAAGATCACTGGTGTGGCACGGGTTAACGTTGATCGATAGCCATAAAATTTCGTGTATAAGGTTTTTGAATCAAATAGAAACAAATCAGGGGGTAGGAGGTCCAAAAAATTATGTCGCCCTAATCTACTCACTAGAAGAAAACAAAAGTGAAAAAGCAACAGTTGTACTCTGGGCATAGAAAACATCTAATATAATATTTTTGGGTAAAATAAGGATCGATCAACCAAAAAGTACTACATTATAATGTTGTACACAAGGACTAATATTAATCTAAGGCTCAAATATTGCATTTAGTGCCTAAAAAACTGGGAAACGGCTTTGGCCATGTATTCGGGCTGAGGGTTAAGTACATATAGCCGGACGGACAAGCCACTTCCTTTGCACAAATTATGAGACAGAACAAAAAAGTATCAATGTACCTAGCAGAGACTTTTAGCAATATCTGCTCTGTTGGTTTGGTTGCACAAACATTATTCTATGTTGCATACGCCTATGTCGGCTAACCACCTCTGCACAGATAGAGTTTCTGCAACACATAAATCGAATGAAAGAAAATGAAGAAGAGAATGCAAACAAAAAGTGGAATGAATACAAATAAATTGCCATAAAACCAAATGAGGTTGTGCATCAATGTTGAAATATCTGGCGCTAAACCAACACACCTAGCGTCGAGGCAGCAACAAATGTTTTATTGGTAGGCGTTGAAGTTTGAAATTTGTAAGTGGTATTTATTCAAGTCTACTTAAAGATGATTAGGGAAAGGATCAAAAATTGTGATGCTAATAAATATTTTAATAATGGGCGGAGAAAATTCTGTGTAAAATTGATTAAATAAGCAAAAGAAAAGCGAAAAAAGTGTTGTCACGGCGTGTTAGCGTTCAGAGCCAAACTCATAACTTCCTAAGACTACGCTAAACGTTTGTCATGGAAGCCATACAATGAATGGACAAATATCCATCATAGTAAGAAACAAATTACATTTGAAAGAGGAAAAGTTAGATGATAGCGAAGCCGCTACACAGCCGATATGTCTGATAAGGCTCTACCAACGGCGAAACATGTCACATTGTGGTGGTTGTGTGGGTTCGAATCTTCGGCTTTCCTTTTTCACTTGTAAAAATCGTTGGTCATTAAGCTCGACTCTAATGAGAAATTAGTTAAAATTAATATTAAAAAAATTATCTTCGCCCTAACAGACAAAATTTTCAAAAGAAATTTAGTTATTTCCAATTTGTTGGGAATACCACAAGAGTAATGTTCTGTGGAGGGATACTGTTCGATATATCATCGACATTGTCCATAACAATTTGAAGTAATGGTGGGCTTCTTGAAACATTGGGTATTGCACACATCTGAAAACCATGACCACATATCGTATTGAACAGTGTTATCACTGGATTTAAATATACATAGTTTTTTAAAGTAATACTTATTACTTATTACAAAACTATGTATTCATCCTAAGGAACATCCATGTATGTATTGCAGGTCATAATGGAGAGATACTAAACATTGAAAAATAAAAAAGAATAAGTCAAAAATTATTTGGTTTTATACATACATTTAGTTCAACACGGAACTACGTCGCTGATAGAGTTAATAATGCTACTCCAGAGTAATGAAGCTACAATTGGTGAAGGTTTTAATTAAAATTTGAAAAGGCCATAATGAAATTGCTCTCCATACTCAATATTTTCTGTTTGCGATAATGCACAAAGGCATGTGTGTATGTATAGAATGAAATGAAGATGCTTCATTCTTTCATAAGTTTCTCACAAACAGAATAACGAGGGCATAAGGGCTGCTCATTTTTTGCCAATTTCCAACGGAAACGATAAGATAACGTCGAAATGCAATTTAAGGAAAGTGTTAATAGAATTTTGCAATATTGCCGAAACGCCAACCACAAAGTAACTGTGCCCCAGCAAGCCAAGCTGCTAGTCATGTGTGGGAAATCTCGTCGGGATATGTAAGTATGTACGAATCAAATGAAAAATCCCAAGAAAATAAAATGAGCCAGATGCTCGACCACAAGAACTTAACTATAATTCTACTCGAATAGAATGAGAAATGCACATTTAAACACAGCCACTGAAAATGCAATAGTAGAAATCATAGGATCCTTACATAGAAGACAATCAATTTCGACAATTGAGTGAATTCTGAAAAAAAAAACTAAAATGTGGTCAACTTGGCAAAAACTAAATCCTATTTGAGCATCCCACGGTGTCGTGAAAATTACAACATGAAAAAGTCAAAAGCACTTCCTTCTTATGCCAATGGAGAATAGACTCTTCTAAAGCTCAAAGCTACATGACAGGGACATATCCTTACGTTATATTGTACTACCTATTGAAATGCTGTCTAATTCACAGTGCGAGAGTGAGTTTCAAACAATTTTACAAAACAAGACGGGATATATATTTCTTCATTGCCTCTTTGAAACTGTATGGGCATGTCATATAACCACACAACAATGAACTGAATCGAACCAAAACATTTTACAAACGTGTTTTCTTGGGTATATGTACATATGTCTGTTTTAATATGATTAGCTTAATTTGGGGCCAATAACTTAGCTTCTACCGTATTGGAAGATTATTACATCTTAGTTTGCACTTATTACACAAGCCTTCATTTCTTCTCCTCCGTAAGAAGTGGTTAAGGGTTGAAATGTTGACGCGAGTATATTGGATGTAGTCATCTATAAATGTATATGTATAAATTGGTAAAATGATAGGGATAAGCATCCGTACTGTGTATAATTTTGTCTGTAACAGAGACTTAAAGTAGACACCATTTGTTTCAAAATTTCTTAAATACACATTTTAACGGAAAATTTCCTACCTAAAACCCAAATTTCATTCATTTGTTCACGACATAACACAATTTTGTTAAAGCTAGGCATCAAATTTCTCCAGCAACAATGTTGGCTCCCAAAGCGCTGCATTAAGCAAATTCATTACGGACAAGGAGGCAACTGCAGCCACTGTAACCCAATTTGAATAAAAAGCATGAAGGCAAACCTTATCTATGAGCTGAATCTCCTCGCTTAGTTTGTTATTAGAGTAAGAAAAAACAGCTGTGAAGGCCATTCATGTCGTAGTAGTCATGAGAAAAAGTAACAAACTTTTCATAGCAACCTAAAATTGGTTTCTGTCTCTGGTCGCCTGAAAATCCCTGGCCGCGACCACCGGCAACAATTCAGTCTGTCCATTTGGAAAATGGAAATGGAAAATGTTAAATTGTCGTTGATTGTAATGTCGATTAAGCGATAAATTTCAGACGACTCCAAAAGAAAACAGAAATGGATGACCAACATACAATCCAATGCAATTGTAATGCAATAATCCCCAAAGGAAAAGAAAAAAACGATCAGCTGCAAACAATAGGAACTGACGGTGAGAGAGAATATTCCGCCACAAAAAGATTTGGGCAAATAAATCGAATATGACGTTGTAGACAAAAATCACAAAACAAATCGAAGGCAGATAAATACGAGCAACAAAGAGAAGACGATGAAGGAGGAAATTATACAAAACCAATAATGAAGATGGCAGCAGACGAGAAAGGGAGAAACTGAGGAAACCACATTAAAACATTACTTAAGCATGCATATGCATGGCTTATCCATGCCAAATACATATGTATGCGACCACTATAGACTGTCATTTCAACAATACAAATTCGATATGATATGCATTGCAAAGTATCAGCTCCAACGTGTAACAGGCACGTCAAGCCAGACTTCAGACATGAAGTAAAACCACCAAATGTTGCAATCCAACTATGATGCAACACTAGCCACAACAGCAGCGATGAAGAACAATCAAGATAACCTCAGAGCAGACAGAACAGAAATACAGGAGGAGCAGACAACAACAATCGGCGAAGTCCCCAGCAAAAAGGAAAAACACGACAATCTTTTAAAAACAATATTTACGATATTTAAATAAATGTAATATGGAATAACAACTGAAGCGCCATCCAATACTACGATAGCGAACAGATAGAACTGCAACTTAATAACAACAATGGATATGACAATGACGATTTTAATAAGCGCCATTGTTGTTGCCGTTTTGGTAAAATACATATGTACATTAGGGCTATGATCAACAAATACCACGCCAGTGCCATGTGGCGTACCATTTTCTGTGTTCCAGAACCTGTAAGAACCTACTATTTTTAACTGTTTGACAAATTTATAAAGGAAAAAATTGCCAACATTTTAAAACCAGTAAGAAAAGGATCAAAGTCGGGCGGGGCCGACTATATAATACCCTACACCACTCTGAATATGTTAAATATATATGGGAGCTAAATCCAAATCAGAACAGATTTTGATATAATTTTTCACATTTATTTATAGACCAATTTCCGTCACATAGTCCGAATTTCATCAAATTTGGACGTGTATAGCGTGTTTCGTGTATCAAATACCTCGTATCTGTCGAAAATATATATGGGAGCTATATCCAAATCTGAATCGATTTCGATATTTCTAGACTAACCACCGTCACACATTCCAAATTTCATTGAAATCGGACAAATATAGCGTGTTTCGTGCATCAAATACCTCAAATCTGCCTAAAATATATATGAGAGCTATATCCTAATCTGAACCGATTTCGATATAATTTGGCACACTTATTTCTAGGCTAAATCCCGGCGAACATTCCAAATTTAATTGAAATCGTACATATATAGCGCGTTTCGTGCATCAAATACCTAAAATCGGCCGAGAATATATATAGGAGCTATAGCCACATTTGAACCGATTTCTATATAATTTGGTACACTTATTTCTACACTAAATACCGTCGCAAATTCCAAATTTAATTGAAATCGGACATATATAGCGTATTTCGTGCACAAAATTCCTTAAATCGGGCGAAAATATATATGGGGGCTATATCCAACTCTGAACCGATTTCTATATAATTTGGCACACTTATTTCTAGACTAAATTCCGTCGCACATTTCAAATTTCATTGAAATCGGACATATATAGCGTGTTTCGTGCACCAAATGCCTTAAATCGGGCGAAGATATATATGGGGGCTATATCCAAATCTGAACCGATTTTTACCAAAATAAATAGCGTTCGTCCTTTGGCCAAAAAAAACTATCTTCCCGAATTTTCATGGGAATCGGACAATAAATGCGACCTGTACTTTGTTTACAAAAATACATGGACAGACGGACATGCGTAAATCGACTCAGAAAGTGATTCTTCCTTTTGCATGTTACAAACTAATGCACAAAGACATAATACCCCTTACCACAAGGTGGTGTAGGGTATAAATAGTAGATTCTTGCAGGTTCTGGAACGTAGCATTTATGAACACACACTACGTTTGTCCTTGAACGTGACAAATGGTATTCAACAAACTTCTTCAGTAATGTTTAGCAGCATGTTTTATTTTAGTTAAAATGAACGATTAAATTATCGCGATTTGGTGCAAATTATGAATTATGCTTAATATACATATGTAGTTGCCCGATATTGAAGATAATATTCAATTTTAATGTTTATTTAAGAATGATTTTTTGTCGTAATGAAAAACAAAAGAAATAACTGCAATGGAAAACATGCACGCAGATCGGTGAAGGAACTTCTTCTAAAGGTATTGGGAAACTGACAACGCATTTTCCATGATCTACACGGCTAGTGGAGGTATTTTTGATATTTGCAAAAAAGTTATAACCCTAATATAACTACATACAAACGTACAAAAGCATACATTCAGATTTTTGCACAAATATAGTAAAAACGGTTAAAATTGAAATTACTTTAAGTCTCCATCCATATGGTCTTTAAACGATTCGCTTATCAGTTCGTCACTCTATGCCACAACAGACTGTATGTATTTAGGCATTTGTGGTCAGGCAACCAGTTAGCATTACCCAATTTTACGACAATATTTAAACGTTTTCTTATGCTAGCGCCGTGTCTACAAATAAATGTTCCTTGTCATTTGGGACAAATACTCTGTGAAGCCACTGGTCGTAGAAAACGTTGCATGAATAGTATTATTATTTGTTTAATCCACTAATACGTTTACATTTGTTGCCTCTCTAGCCAGCAGATGAATTGTGGGAAAAAGCTTTTGCCAGCCTACATACAATTTACTGAGAATTCTTTCAATGTCGAAGACTCTGTCCTATATTCAAAACTAAAGTTGATCGTATTTACACTAGCACCTGAAACAAACGTTTTGGGAAAATAATTTATTGTATTTGACAATCCAACATTATGCGGCCCATACACTATGGGCATGTGTGACAACTGCTGATGAGCCCTTGTGTACGCGTATGATTGACTAGTGTATGGACTACTTTCAATCCATTCTTCAAAAAAAAAAAATTTCCTCAATTTTGAATTGAAGTTTTCCATTTTTAAACAAAAACAAAAACAATTTGCTTTTCAAATCTGGTAACTCATTTTTCACACAGTTACAGTTGACCAATCGAACTTAAAATTTGCACACATTTCAGATTTGGATGACAATACATGAATATGAAATCAAAACCAATATTGGTCCATACTTACAGTGTTGTTAAGGTGTCTATCTAACCATATTATGTATGTGTATTGTTTTGAAAACTATGACAAAATATTTTATACTTGTTAAAATTCAATCGAAATGAAAATTGTTATTACAACATTAATTGAACTGAAATTCATCAACATTGTGATGAAACAAATTTTGAACATATACGGAAGCTGACACTGTAAAGAAAACATGGCCTCCTATTCATTTTTCGCGTTTTTATTTATTGATTCAAAATACCAAATAAACAGTACAAACTGTTGCATATTCAGTTATGGTATTTCTGACAGAATAAGCAAATACACCCAGGCCTTGCTTTTCAAAATTTGTTCGAACCCACACTAAACACGCTACGCCGATTTTGACGAAATTTAAAATTTGTGACTATATTCAGTCCAGAAATAAATGTGCCAAATTGTGTCGAAATCGGTTCAGATTTCGATATATCTCCCATATATATTTTCGGCCGATTTCACGTACATATTTGCTGCACCAAACACGTTATATATCTGATTACGATGAAATTGGAATGTGTGACGGAATTTGGTCTAGTAATAAGTATCATACTATATCGAAATCAGTTCAGGTTTATTTATACATATATTGCCCATATGTATTTTATATATTCACTGTGCTGTAGGGTATCACATAGGCTGAAGCAGGCTGAAACCAATTCGAATCTTGCTTTAACCTTTGCGACAAATTTGTAGATAAGTTCATAAAGAAAATATTTGGAGAAATAATCAACTCGAAGTACTGCATTTATTGCCTCAATATATATTTCGCAAACTGTTAATTAACAACTCTTTAGAACATGCAGTTGTTGTAAGCTGCCTCTATCACGTTGCTTATATTTTTAAACGCCAATTTGATAAATATGTCTACAGTCAAGAGTAATCCCTAATATGAAAAAACTGCCCGTGTGAAAAGTAGGGCTATAACGAAAAAAATACCACACCAGTACCGTGTGGCGGATTTTGTCCTGATAACGAAAACGCGTTTTTAAGATCGATTCGGTGAAAAAAGTTTCCGCACCGACTGCGATTACTAAAACCCTTTTGATATTTTTTCTACTTAAAATTTTAAATTTGCTTTGTTTGAATAAATATTTATAGAAAATAAATACAATTCTCACAGGTAAAGTCATTAAAAACGGTCTGTATCTTTCGAATTTGTTGCAAATGACACCATATTCTGTTGTCCGATAGGTACAATAAATATAAACATAAAATTCGCGAGTTTATAAAAAAAAAACAACAAAATTGCAATATTGTCAAAAGTTCCTAATATTCTCCGAAATGCCGCGATTTGATAACAAATTGGTCCAGAATGGTTTGATATTGGTTTTAAATTAGATTTTAAAAAATACAAATTTTAATAAAAAGCGTATATGTCATTATAACAAATAAAATTAAAAAATGCATTACTGAACTTCAATGCATTTGGTTCGGAAACTTTTTTCGCGATAGAGAAAAAAATACACCTTATTTCATAATAGCTTTTCATGCTCTACACGGCTATGTGGTGGTATTTTTGATATTTGCAAAAAAGTGCAAAAAGTTATAACCCTAGTGAACAGTGTTTGAAATAATTATGGTAGAAGGTGTCATATAAAATACATAAAAATACTGAAAATAAAATTTTAGAGTTTTTAGAATTTTCTGAAAAATTACTGGGCACCTTATTCGGAAGATGTTTGCGGATGACTACTTGGTTCAACTCCCATTTCTATTTTCTATGTTTTCCGAAATCCAAACACGATCTAATCTAAAAAGTAGTCTCAATATCTACTTTCAAAAAATGTCTACTAGAAGTTGATTGCATTTTCAGTACTCGGTACTTATTTAAAATTCCCTGAATGGTACAAACAAAAGTAGTGTAAAGTAGTGTAAAATACTGATCCATGATACCCAGCATGATGCCAAAACTTGCATCCGAAGAGGTCAAAAGCAACTCTTTCAGATGTGATAACTGGCTATAAAATCGTCGGAACAGATGGCATAAATGTTTGCCGCTAATTAAATGTGGATCTAGTATATTTCTTGTTCTGTAGATATATCAGAAATTTGTTGGTGTCTTCTGATATAAAAGATATAACCCAAAATTTTCTAGAAAAAATTTTTGAAACATAATAAAATCTTCAAAAAAGTTGTACCTATGACGTCACCGTTTAATAGAAAATGAAACGAAACTATTATTTTCACTACTCTATGGTTTCTCGCACAATTTAAAGGTTTTTTTCTGTTTTGTTGAGTTGTCGGTGCGATTATCTTGGAAACTTTGTCTTTTCCAGAAAAGAATTACATTCCCTTTTTAATTATTTATTCCCATGTTTTTGTCTCACTATCTATCTTGTCGAACAAAAACTTTTTTGTTTTTTCAAATTGTTATATTGTTTGATTTTGATTGATCACCTTGGCCACCTAACTGAAGAGAACGAACAGCAGCTTATTTTGAAAACAGAACAAAAAAACGAAAACAAAATACTTGCAAGAAATTTACAATCAAAAAGGAATTATTAAACGACTCGAACTTTTAAATTAATTACCAGCAAAAGATTAAATGCGTTGCCTGAAGAAATCACCAGTTCGAGGAAATCAACGGATTATAAAAAGGAGAATTGGCAATGAAGATGTTGTGCTCCTTATTAAAGATCAAATGTTAATTAATTTTCAACAATTCAATGCATTATTTATGATTGGCCTTTTTGTTGATGGTCTGTTTAATGTTTTTGCTCTTTGACATTGAACTTGAACTGTAGTGGCGGTATATATAGTAACATGGAGTGGCTTCGTTACGTTTTTGTTCAAACTGTTCTCATATCGACACCGTTACAGTTTTTTCAAATATTATTTTTGGTAAAAATATTAAAATTATTCAAGGTGCTCTTGAAACAAATTTAAATGGAAGGTGCTTACGCCTGGGAAGTTTTTGCGGATTCTGAAACTACAATGTTCATAGATAAGAAAAATCAAAAAACATTTAAGTTGACATTTTTAGGGGTTTTTAGATTTTCACGATTTTGCTTGGAAACCACAAGTCCTACCGAAATGAGATTGGAGCAAATGTGGTAGCAGTGAAAATTCTCTACAAAATTGACCTTAATAGCCTGACACTCATTTAGGACTCGGTGACCAATTTCAAGAAAATTAAGGGCGATTTAGCAGTAATTTTTCAGAAAAATTCTCTATTTTCCCTCCTAGACCGTGGTTTTGGCAGGCTTATATGTTTCACGAAATCTATTATTCCTATATTTTCGTGACTTTTGCACATTACTTCAACTGTATTCGACTAAATATTTAAAAATAAGCAAAATTTCCTTTAATTTCTACCGTTTTTATAATGAAATATAACCAGTTTTATCTTTTCTAGGATAGTGTTTTCCTTAGCGCTAAAATTTAATAGTTTGCTATAAAATATAATATTTTTACACACTGGAAAAATGATTCTGTTCGCAAAACCCTGAAAAACACAAACCCCATGCATAATATCTTTGACACAATTGCCAACTTTTGGGATATGATAGATCTTCACAATTTACCATGTAATGCTTTTTTCTAGCACTTTTAGTTTACAAGAAATTCGGCGCTGGCCTAACCTCCCCATGTTACCATAAATATATGTACATAGATATTCTATTGGCAAACTCCTTTTTTAGTTTGTTTCATCATAGAACATGTGCGTATTATAACCAAGTAACTACATATTTAATTCTAGTCCAAATGTAATGCAATTTTCAGGCAATTCCCAGTTTATAAACCAAATTGTCATAATTTATTATTATTATTATTTTATTATTCTAATCTATATTATATTATTCTAATCTCTTGTATACAGTGCCGAATAAAAAAATATGAAGTACATGTAGAACGTATCATATTATGTCTAAACTAAAATCGAAGCCAATTAAGGTTAAATTTCAAAACTTTTTTTATTTCCTATACATTTTTCTGGACTATTTTTGAACGACCCTAGTTCTCAAATATTGTCATTGACAATTTGATTTTCATTAAACAATGTTGTTATTGTAAGATTTTTATTTGTTGTAAAACAAGCAAACACCATACTTCTTACCGTATAACCAAAAGCAATAAATTACATACATATTTATACATAGTCAAAGAAATCTAATGAAAAATATTTCATAAAATTAGTTTAAATTTTACGTTTACGGTTGAAAGATGCACATATATTCTAATTAATCTATTGCTTGCGTACACATAAATACAATTTAAATTTACTGGAGCAATCGCACTAAGAAAAAAATTTAATTTCATTTGTTTTTGTTTCTCTATTTCAGTACGACAACGTCAATTCATGCCTTAACGTTTTACGCACACATACGGTTTCTGGCTTAGATAATATTACGACTAGCGACATCTGTTGTGGTCGCTTGAAAGCTGTGTTGGCATTATTTTTTGCTTTGAGTCGATTCAAACACCAATCGAAACAGGGCTATCAATCCGCAGTGATTAGCGGCGCGGCGGCAAAAACTCAGATAAAAGCTCAGATAAAAGCCGATATCCACCAACAACCCAACTCAACAACGACACAGGGTGTTGAGAAGACATCGTCCACAAATTCAACATCCACCATACAAAATATTCAAAACGGAAATGAGATGGTGAATAGGTAAGTGTCTAGAATAGAAATAAACCCACCAGCCATGTACAGGGTAACACAAGTTTTGATTTCTTTGTGAGATATTTGTGTGCAACCTGTTTTAGGACGAGACATGTTGTTAATTAATTTACTTTAATTCTGTTTTATTTTTCATAGATAGGCCTATTTTAAAGTATAAGTATCATAGAATATGTGGTAAAACTTTCAAGTCGACCGGAATAAAATTGACTGAGATATGAGTGTTGGAAGGAAAAAAATCATTGTGTTTTTCTCGAAATGACATTTTGAAAGCGGTGCCAACTCTAGCTCAAAAACTAATAAACCGATTGTCATATAGGACGAGACATGTTGGTTATTAATTTACATATGGGTTTATCAAGGACATCAAAAACAAGTCATTCATGGATCGATTTTATTTTTAAAAATTTTGTTTATCTGTCTTTTGACCAAAAAACCTCAGTATTTTAAGCAAAAAATTGAAATTTTGATTTTGTTTAGTTCCACCATTTCCCTAAAACCTAATATTTTTTAAAAAATCGATCGATGAAGGACTTCATCTTTATGTTCTTTATAAGCATACACAAATATATGACGATCGGCTTATTAGTTTTCGAGCTAGAGTTGGCAGAGCAAAACGCTTCAAGAAAAACATGATTTGGTAGAAGGTCAATTGCCACAAAACTACGTAATATTTTTCAACAAGAAAAATTCACAATGTAGTTTAAGATGTGCTCTTTCAGATTAAAAAAACATTTACTAAACATTTTTCATATTTTTCTTGGAAAAAAATGCATGAAAAATGGCTTTAATTGGGCTTTACAACTGGCGGTCACCCCTCAAAACACGTTAATGCTTATAAAAATATAATAAAGGTTTCTTATGTTATCATATTAATTATTAATTATTTAATTGTTACCTCTGTTTGACAAGGGAAATAAGATTTGAATGATATTAGGTTTTATATGTAATGCAGATTACCATGCCAATCTACATAACATATGTATGTACGAATACAGAGAAAATTAGGTTGATTGAGATCTTGAGCCATGTTCTGTTTTGCCTTACATGCAGTGTAGGAATAAGGTCGCAGTTATAGAGCGTTCGTAACGCAATATTCGTTTGAGATACCACTTTATCAATATATTTTGTTCCATCCAACTATTCACTAGCGCGTATACTCAACTGCAAAACATCCAAATTTGAGAAATCACATGTGAACAATCACCAAGTTACATAAGCTAGATGTAAATAGGTAAACATCGCCAATTTTTCCCACTAATAAATTAAAGTTGTTTTAATAAAATATTAAAACAACGACTATGGGATTAAGGCTGACTATTTTGAAAAACAAAATACATTTACTATATTTAAAATTAAAAAAAAAATACCAAATGTCTCGGCATATGCAAACAAAATATAGGAAGTGTCAATAAATGATTCTAACTTCAGAAACCATTTTTTACATTTAATTAAAAAAATGTATTACAAAACATGAATGAAAATTCGTTATATTTTCCATTTTATTCAGTCCAATCATGAATGTAAACTCCCCGTATGTTTTGCCTCTCTACCGTTGCAACTTAAGGAGAGAGTGAGAAAACTAACAAGGAGTTGTTATTCCTGATCGGGCTGCATATTTCCATATCATTCCTCTAAATTGCGAGCTCTCAGAGAGTATAATTCTTGCAATAATGTTTGGGATCGCTAAAAATTCATTGAAAAATATGAAGCTGCTTTACGCGTTTGGTTTTGAAAACAAAAAGCACATGTTTATGAGGGCTTTCCACAGTAAAGACTTTAAGACTTCGAATTTTTAACAATTGCCTTAATTGGAAAATTATTTGAATAAGTTATACATATTTGCTAATAAATTAATTGTAGGGAATTCAATATTTCGTTCTGTTCTCGGGTTTTCAATCGGTTATTTATTAAAATAAAAGTTTGGTGCACAAGATCTTGTCATCTATATAAGTGTTCCTCAAACATAAAAAGTGGATGATTAGATGCGAAAGATGTTACACATTTGTCAATTTACTTACTCTATCGTAGGAGTAATACATTTAAACACTCTATTTCTTAAATTTGTTTTGCAGCTCCAATATCCATTCTTTCGATTGAAATGTTCAAACATCAACCCAGACACACATACTCACATTCTAACAAATCAAAATGCCTAGTTCTAATCAAATCACTTAAATGAAAATACCATGAAATCAAGCCAAATTGTTTCACTTTATCAAATCAAACTTTAATACAATTTATCAGAATGTTTAACGGAAATTTCTGAACACATTCATTGCAATACAAAAAAACAGGCAACACATCCATCCAAATATTTTTGCCGAAAGTGGATATCACAGGAAGTAAAGTCTGTTGCTTGAGCGTATTGTAAAATTTGAGGGTAAATATTACTGTTTTTTTTTTCTTGCGAAAAAATACGAGCAAACTTTCTTTGTCAGCCCGAACAAATAAACCTTCAACAGAAAAAATACATCTTGTTGCTGAAATTAGAAAACTTGTACAACATGGCCAAGTATAGACAAAACAAAAGCCACCCTACTCCTTGAACAACAAACCCCCTCTGATTCCAATTTCAATGCTCCACCATCAAATACAGTCTAGAGTTGAATATACGGACACACATAAATGTAAATATACTCCTTGAAAAATCCCAAAAGACAGGAACAGGAAGTCGTTGTTATGGTTTTCAGCAACCGAAACATTTGTGACACACACAGACACATTTGATGTGTATGTATGCTTTGTTGAAGGTCGCTTAAGGTGGGGAATATGCGAAATGCTGGCTGTTTGAATAGGTCGTTAAAAACAGAAACGTTTAACTTTCATTTTTCACTATTATGGAGTTTGGAGTTTTATGTGGCTTTTCTCTGTCTGCGCTCCAAATCTTAAGGAGGAAGTTTCTTCTTTTGGCATCAAGAATTTATAGAGGGAAGGAACATTACATTGTTTGCACAGAAAGGTGGGAGCAGTTGTCACAACAACATCGTCGCCAGTGTTGATAACTTTCGTTTGTCTTCTGTTTAAGGAGGGGTACGACATTCTGAGCATATGATACGGAAATATAACTCATATTTTTAGATTAGGCTATTTATGCAGATAGATATTTACATTGTGATTCTTTTGATTTAAGAATCTACTGACGATATGGATGGGGACATTAAATAAAAATTTCATTATATGCGTAACTGGGATGTGTACCCATTTTGGCGTGCCGCATTTCTGGCAAATTAAAAAAAAATCATCACTTCGAATTTGAATATTTTTCAAAGCAAACTTCTCGGAGATAGCGTCGACTTTCTTTCAGTTCGCGAAATTTGCGCAAAGTAATCCCCTATTTTTTTAACAAATAAACTGTAATCTTATTTGATTATAAACGTATATCTCCTAGCAAGTGTGACCAGACCTTATAAATGATTATATAAAAAATGTCATAATAATTTATATTTTTTCTGCGCAATCCTTTTGCGTTTCGTGATACTTTAAGTTTGATTTTTTAAGTTAATGAACAACTAAAGACCTTCAAAACATCCTCGGATCTTGCATAAGAATTTATCACAGATACCTGGTTATATCAATGCAAAAGATGGAGTATCAATTCCTAACCATCGATGTTTGTATGTAATTTTCAATTGGAGCTCGTACCAAGTCACTAACAGTTTTTACAAATGTCACATCTATGCAAAAGCACCACCCCCGTTATGTTGTTAATGGTTGCTCCCGAATTTAAATAAATTGTGTAGGCATTTACAAAAGACGAAAGCAAACACACCACAAACACTACATACAATTCCCACCAACCGACATGTCCTTTTTCCTAGTACTGCTGAATATTGTTTACAAACAGGATTCTCCAAAATGTATTTAATGTTTGATGTTCTTCTACGCTCGAATGCTGTTATTCAGACTTTATAAGGGTAGGTTTTTGCTTGACGATTGGTCAGCACTAGGGATGCCAAACAGGACATATTTGAAAAAAATTGCAGAATTCGTAAATCTTTATTCCGGGTTTCTACTTGAAGAGTAGGTAACTTG
Source organism: Musca autumnalis (assembly GCF_047663935.1). Classification (NCBI taxonomy): domain Eukaryota; kingdom Metazoa; phylum Arthropoda; class Insecta; order Diptera; family Muscidae; genus Musca; species Musca autumnalis. The sequence continues at coordinate 175,882 of NW_027411755.1, read as the reverse complement.
ACATGATTTAAAAGAGGTGTTTATAAACACCGTTGACGACTACGAGGGAATTAATTCCGGTATTGGAGATTTTACAAAATCGCAAGATCTCCATCGTCACACCTAGCTAGGAAATTAGGGATCAGAGGAAATCTGCTTGTCTGAGTATGACCACATTTATTATTTTACTATAGCTTTGGTTTCGCCTCCTGTTTTAGTGCGTTTTGCGGTGGGCTGGGTTTAGCCACAACAGACACAATAAAATAAAAATGGAAATCTGTGCCTATTATCATCATTATGTGTGTGTGTGTGAAATTGTTTTTCGGTAGGCAGTTAGGGGTCACATACAATAATGTACATATGTAACTTACATATGTTGTCCATTAAATTTATGCTAACTTTAAAATTTCAATAGGAAACTTAAAGTAAAAATGCAAAACCCGAAAGGGTAACTGGTAACTTTGTGTTGTGGAAATAACTTGCGGTCAAAATATTTGAATAACATATTCCAATCTGTTAATTCAAATGTGTGAGTTAACCTTAGGAATCGAAGTTAAACCTAAGTTTTTTTGTGACTATCGTTCACCTCCGTTGAAAAGGATATTGGGAAAACGCCATAATACGCGATTACCACAAATGTTTCTATGAGTTTTCCATATTTTCAACGTCATTTTGGCGAATAGAATCTACATATGTAGTTAACGGTGGTTCTAAACTGACGAAAAACAAAAGTATAACAAAAATATCCATCACCAAAGAGTGAAGTCTATTCTATTTTAGACTCATTGATATGAGACCTCACCGATGTAGCCAGAAATGCGTCTCAAGACCGGGGGTCTAATGGACAAAAAATTGCACCCATTATGCTTTACTATTAATATCCTGTTTATATCGACTCGAAAATGTATACGAATCAAAAACACTCAAGTTTTAGTTTTCGAAATATTTTTTCGTGTGATTTTGCTTAAAAACAAAATTTTTAAAAACACAAACGCGTGTGGTGTTGTTTTTTCATTCGCATTGCTGTTTTATCGACATATGTACATAAATAAACTGTAAATATTGTACTCGACAATTTGAAATAATTATTACAAAATTTTACTGAAAGTTTTCTTTTTTTTTTGCTAAACATTACTGAAGAAATGTATTCAGTTAAATTTAGTAAGTAAAAGAACGAACCTAATATTTTACTTTTTAAAACACAAACGTCGTAGTAAACAAACACGTATGTATAATTGAAAATTATGTCTAAATAGGTTTATCATTTTACTTACTAAATTTTACTGAACAAATATCCTCAGTAATGTTTAGTAACATTTCAATTATACAATCGTCAACATTCCAGTATATTAACATTCAGTAATATTTTGTAATAATTATTACTAGACATCGGATTTTGTGTATTTGCATATTTTTTTAATAATAAAGATACGAAGATGCTGATTTGCATATGCACAAAACATGCAAAAAATATGCAGAATATGCAAAATATGCAAACAGTTTTTGGCCGAAAATCGTCATAAAATTCGTAAAATTGTCAATTAAAGTTGAAAAAATCATCAAAAATCTTCAAAGTGTTCTAAATTATGATTGTTTGCCGTTTAACGCCGATTTTTTAGCAGATGTTTATATTATTGAGACCCCTTACCACGTTGTGGTGTAGGTTATAAAAATATGGTTATATATATTGTAATACCATATTTTTTAATTATTAAATCCCTCTCAACAATACTTCTAATAAGTTTGTACGCGGGTACAGGAGATCTCGACCTAACATCTGCACGAGCTGGTGAGACCCCATTATTCTAGGCATTCGTACACTGCTAGGTCTTGTTTATCCCCTTAGCTACTGTCAGTTTCAGGAACGCCTAGAAGTTGTTGTTTATCCCCATGTGATACTACAACAGCAATCCGTTCTTTCTGCTCTGTTTTGATAATACCTGGTAATAGGTTTTCATGCCAGTGCACGCAAATAGTGTTTAAGTTGTTGCATGTATTTTTCACGATTTATTCTCCGCTGTTCACAGATAAAGCTCCTAGACATCTTATATTTGTTGGGATTCTCTCGGAGAGCTTCTATTATAGCCAATTGTTACGTGTAACGTTACTATAGGATAACTTACAGGGGTCCACCAGCAATGACAATTTCATGGCTATGATTTTCCTGAAGACACGCTTGATTCTTTTCGGGACAGATGGTCTTTTATATTCTACGATGTGTTAAGCATCAAAACAAGACCTAGACCTCATTGAAAATCAATTGAAATACGAAAACATTGACAAACAAAAATCAGAAAAGGAAATAACAAAATGATAAATCATCTATGGTATTTTAGTCCTGAACTTGTGGGCCTAGCATTGTTTAATCAGACAGTGCAAAAAACCGTAAAGAGCCTAATGGTGGCAAAAATCTTAACGAAATATTCGATAATCTCTAGAAATATTCGACCCAAACTTAAAAAATAGCAACTGACGAAATTCCTAGAAAAATGTCTACATGGCGTAATTAAAAGTGAACGCCTTGTTGTTCAAGAGATTAAACATTAACTCCGAATTTCCAGGAGGCGCAAGGGATGGTAAACAACTTGAAAGTTGTGAACGACATAGCAGAGCGAGGTTCTAAACTGACGAAAAACAAAAGTATAACAAAAATATCCATCACCAAAGAGTGAAGTCTATTCTATTTTAGACTCATTGATATGAGACCTCACCGATGTAGCCAGAAATGCGTCTCAAGACCGGGGGTCTAATGGACAAAAAATTGCACCCATTATGCTTTACTATTAATATCCTGTTTATATCGACTCGAAAATGTATACGAATCAAAAACACTCAAGTTTTAGTTTTCGAAATATTTTTTCGTGTGATTTTGCTTAAAAACAAAATTTTTAAAAACACAAACGCGTGTGGTGTTGTTTTTTCATTCGCATTGCTGTTTTATCGACATATGTACATAAATAAACTGTAAATATTGTACTCGACAATTTGAAATAATTATTACAAAATTTTACTGAAAGTTTTCTTTTTTTTTTGCTAAACATTACTGAAGAAATGTATTCAGTTAAATTTAGTAAGTAAAAGAACGAACCTAATATTTTACTTTTTAAAACACAAACGTCGTAGTAAACAAACACGTATGTATAATTGAAAATTATGTCTAAATAGGTTTATCATTTTACTTACTAAATTTTACTGAACAAATATCCTCAGTAATGTTTAGTAACATTTCAATTATACAATCGTCAACATTCCAGTATATTAACATTCAGTAATATTTTGTAATAATTATTACTAGACATCGGATTTTGTGTATTTGCATATTTTTTTAATAATAAAGATACGAAGATGCTGATTTGCATATGCACAAAACATGCAAAAAATATGCAGAATATGCAAAATATGCAAACAGTTTTTGGCCGAAAATCGTCATAAAATTCGTAAAATTGTCAATTAAAGTTGAAAAAATCATCAAAAATCTTCAAAGTGTTCTAAATTATGATTGTTTGCCGTTTAACGCCGATTTTTTAGCAGATGTTTATATTATTGAGACCCCTTACCACGTTGTGGTGTAGGTTATAAAAATATGGTTATATATATTGTAATACCATATTTTTTAATTATTAAATCCCTCTCAACAATACTTCTAATAAGTTTGTACGCGGGTACAGGAGATCTCGACCTAACATCTGCACGAGCTGGTGAGACCCCATTATTCTAGGCATTCGTACACTGCTAGGTCTTGTTTATCCCCTTAGCTACTGTCAGTTTCAGGAACGCCTAGAAGTTGTTGTTTATCCCCATGTGATACTACAACAGCAATCCGTTCTTTCTGCTCTGTTTTGATAATACCTGGTAATAGGTTTTCATGCCAGTGCACGCAAATAGTGTTTAAGTTGTTGCATGTATTTTTCACGATTTATTCTCCGCTGTTCACAGATAAAGCTCCTAGACATCTTATATTTGTTGGGATTCTCTCGGAGAGCTTCTATTATAGCCAATTGTTACGTGTAACGTTACTATAGGATAACTTACAGGGGTCCACCAGCAATGACAATTTCATGGCTATGATTTTCCTGAAGACACGCTTGATTCTTTTCGGGACAGATGGTCTTTTATATTCTACGATGTGTTAAGCATCAAAACAAGACCTAGACCTCATTGAAAATCAATTGAAATACGAAAACATTGACAAACAAAAATCAGAAAAGGAAATAACAAAATGATAAATCATCTATGGTATTTTAGTCCTGAACTTGTGGGCCTAGCATTGTTTAATCAGACAGTGCAAAAAACCGTAAAGAGCCTAATGGTGGCAAAAATCTTAACGAAATATTCGATAATCTCTAGAAATATTCGACCCAAACTTAAAAAATAGCAACTGACGAAATTCCTAGAAAAATGTCTACATGGCGTAATTAAAAGTGAACGCCTTGTTGTTCAAGAGATTAAACATTAACTCCGAATTTCCAGGAGGCGCAAGGGATGGTAAACAACTTGAAAGTTGTGAACGACATAGCAGAGCGAGGAATCGAGCCCATAACAGATTACAACCAATTAATTACGAAGGACGAACAACAAAAACAATGCGATCTCCAAGTAGTCAGCTGTACCCAGATAGCTCCAAAATCACATGATATCAGACACACGAATAAATTTAAATAAGAATAAAATGTAAAAGACATTTGTTTTCATTCCAAAAATTGATAAAAAAAAAGAAGAACATGTTTTTACAATACGAGGGCTGCACGAAAACTATGTGGCCTATGACAGTTTGTCATACGACCTTGTGTTGTGTTGTTACAGTGACTTGAAGAAATTACTTTGCAAAAAAATGGAATTTATTTGTGAACATTTTCGTCCGACCATTTTTCACAACTTTCGACGTGGTTAATCACGGCTTTGTATGCTGATAAAGTGCCATCCTACAGAACTATGAAAAAACTGGATTAATGAATTCAATCGTGATCGACACTAGCCAAAAACCCGAGGTCGTCAGGGTCGCCCAAAATGTGCCAGAAAAAAATTAAGCCGTGCGTGAACACCATATTATATACCGTGATCGCCATGTTATATACCGTGAGATAGAGGTATCGTTGGGGATTTCTTCCACTAACTAACATTTTATATTGCATGAACATCTGGCCGCAAAAATGGATTTTTCTGGTTAGATCCAGCAAAATTGGACAATCGCTCAAAAAGCGGCTGCAAAGAAATTGTGAATAAGAACGATCGTTGTGCTTCAAACAACGTTTATAAGATCATCACAGACGGCGAATCTTGGAACTATGCTTAGGAGCCCGAAACAAAACAGGAATCGACCGTTTAGGTCTTCGAAAGCGAGCCAAACTTCGGCAAAACTGACCGTGTGGCGACTATACGGCTTCAGAAATGTAGGGCGGTTAATTCTAAGTGGTACATTATAACTTGATTGTCAGAAGTCTCCTGAGAAATTCAAAAAACAAACAAGGGAAAAGGAACCTTTCTGTATCATGACAATGCGAGCTCTGACTCATCGATTCAAACCAGCGCCTGTTTGATCGGACAGAACGTGGAATTGATGGGTCATTCGCGGTACAGCCTTAACTGGGGATCCAATGACTTTATTTGATTCCAGCATTTCAAGAAAAAAGGGCGTGTAAACGATTTTCGTAGCCAGAAGATGCTGTAAAAGCTTTTAAAAACCATGTTTTGGAGGTGTCTAAATGGGAGTGGAAAAGGGGATTCAATATAATTGGTTTGAGCGCATGAAAAAACGTATAAATCATGCTGGAGACTACTTAAGAAAACAATAAAACTATTTTTGATGGTAAATATTCGCGTTTTCATTCTTAGGCCAGATGGTTATCGCTCAGCCCTCGTATACTCCATTTTCGCCCTAAGGCGTACCTATGCACGTTTTTCGGGACATTGACTTTATTATCTCGAATTCAGTACTACTTACATATTTTGTTTTTGAAAATGAACAGAATGACCTTTAATTTAATGCATAATACTGGCAAATAGATTTAAACGTTCCACAGATATGAGTCGCCGAAGTCGCCAAAAAAATCGAGATTTTCATAACTTCGAGGCCCCAGTAGCACGTGTTAACATATTCCAACTGTGCTCAAATTTTGGCAATATTAAAATCTTACAAAACTAAACAGTTTAGGCGGCACACCCCGCCTAAAAAATCCGACATCGATTTGTTCCCTATGAGTTAAAACCAGCCTAATGCAACAAATTAAAACAAAGAAAATATTGAATTTTACATAAAATGTTTGATATTTTATCAAATTTTATATTTTTGTATAGCTTTATAGCTAAATAATAAAACATTGGTATTACAATACCATATTTTTATACCATACACCACACTGTCGTAAGTGGTTGATGATTCATTCAACTTTAATTGACAATTTTACGATTTTTATGACGAATTTCGGCCAAAAACTGTTTGCATATTTTGCATATTTTTGGCATATTCTGCATATTTCTTCATATTCTGCATATTTTTTTCATATTTTGCATATTTTTTGCATGTTTTTGATATGATCCCAAATATCGAAAAATTTACCCTTAAAACGGATAAGAAATAAAAAAACATGCAAAAATCCGATGTCTACTCGTAATTATTACAAATTATCGAGTACACGGACACGTAATATGATAGTGTTGACCCCTAAATGCAACTTTTTAAAATAAAATGAATAAGTAATTGTGTTCGTTTGTCAAATCCTGCTTACAATTGCAATGAAAACTTGTTACGTCTTTGTATTTTATTTTGAAAATGTGGGGAAACCACAAATTTCCATATCAAAGAAATCAATTATCATAATTGTCGTCCTTCCCATCCAAAGAGAAAGTTCAACAAACAACCATCTTAGGCATGTAAAACGCTACCATGCTCAAATTCAAACATTGTTAAGGGTTTCCTCATGAAATTGAAATAAATTGAATTTGCATTTTGGCAAATTAAGGGAACGAAATAGCATTAGCAACAGATAAACAAACAGTAAACAAACAAGCAGACATACTGTAGAGTGCCTACGGCAAAAGAACATTTTTAACCACATGTAGCAGCCCATTTTACCAAACACAAGCAAGTCAACGGATTTGAAAACCCCCACAGGACAACAAACATCAAAGCTGAAGTTCTGGTCAATTTTGGGTTTGGAATCACACCCCGAAATACAATTTTGTGTGGGGGTTGTGGCGCGAAAATTGGCTACATTTACACTTTAGGACAGAAACGTTTTCCTATTTTTCTGCCTGTTGACATGGGCCTAAATTATTCAACAAAATGCTTTGAAATTAAAAACACGTCTCGCGCCTTAACCCATACTTTGGTACGGTGCGAACAGCAGGATTTCATAAGGCATGTTTCACTGGGATATATTTTATGTGGTTTTTAAGGGATGTCTGTCTATTCGTATCCACACTGTTATAAGCTTAATATTACAACTGCAAACATTTTTAATGTTTTTCGTATGCATTGGAATTCTGTGTGGCCGACATGAGACTAGTGTTTGTGTGTCGCTATGGCGCTATGTTTATGAAGTTTACAACTTCTGTTGCTCCAATAGCTCCATAACTCGGGACAAGGGTAGTTTTAAAGATGCCTTTGCATCAGACGTTCAGCTGGGGATATTGACTTGTGTGACTGAATGACATGAGATGAAATAAATACATTCATGTTTCCCCCCAAGCAACTGGTCTGTGTTGTGGCTCATAGAGGATGGGGGGATAATGGCTCCCCTTTTCTGCTTGACTAGCTGAAGTGGTAATAATGTGTACTTAAACGACTCTTAGACTTAAAATGTCTCATGTATTTCAAACAGCAGAAGGACTGAAAAATGTTCTTTTTCAAGCTTCTTAAGACGAAACGTTTGCTGAAACACATTTCATGTTTGAGTTGTTGTCATCAGCTGCGCTTAATGGCTCCCTTTTACCCCAACTCACGGAAACCCAGGAAAAAGAAAGCGTATCTAATATAATAAATCGTTAACTTGAACTCCTGAGCATTGTATTAGAAGTATAAGGGATTTAAGTTTATCCTAGAGATCAGTGCAAAGACAAAATTATGAAAAACATAAGGCAATATTTTGAGGTACAATTTAAGCCAGGGAACACGAGTAGTCAGAGAGAATGTTTCCGGACCTCCGTGAACATAAATTGTATTCAGGAGATAATAAATTCGTTTATAGAAACGTTGTTTTTCCAGACTTATGGAGTGCGACAACACTCGAAAAATCGGACTAGAGTATGTATAATAAATCGGGCCAATATCTCAAAGATTTGCCGAATAGTGCAACACCAAAACTCCTCGACCATTCGATAGAGTGAGATTTGCACATCAACACATTGTGTACATTCTGAAAAATGTCCGGATGTTCTTTCCCTCATTTCCTCAGAGAAAGTGACTGTCTCGTCTGGCTATAAAATTCTACTGACAGTGAATTTTGTCAGTATTGTTTACATTACATTTGATTCCATTTATTCCTCAGTCAATATTTTTGTTTACATTAACTGACGATACGGCCATATTTAACTGTCTGTCTATGCAAATAATACACGATTATTCTATTTTTATTGGTTTAACTGTCCAAAACTAAAACACATACACATGCATACAGACATGTGATGGCATAAAAAAGTCATAAATAAATCAAAATGAAATATGCTCGAAGCACCAAATGGTAAACGGAAATTAAAAGCACACAAAAACAAATTCAAACATCCCATATAGAGAAGAGAGCCCTAACGAAAGGCTTTCAGACTTTCAATGTGAGTTTCACTCGGAGCGTGGATGTTGCAAACGGAAAAGGCCTCGAATTCTATGGTCACTTTTTTAGTTTCAACTTTGCGTTTACATTCGAACGTCGAATAAATTTCGAAATAATTATAGGATTTAATTTTTGCCGGCAACCAGACGAAATGCGTAATGAGAAAAAGGATAAAAGCACTTATAAAATAATTAAGTCTCATTGTTGTTCTCTTTTGACTACCGAAGACAAAAGCCTGTTGCCAGTTACTAGAATGGCGGTGGTGGAAGTGTTGACGAGATGTTTTCAATTATCCTTAACAACCATATTTGAAGTTTGGCTAATTCTCGGGGGAGTTAATTATATGCGTACAAAGGTTCAGGCAGATAATTACCATTTGCCACTCAGGAGGGGCATAAACATTACATAGTAGACCTGAAATCTCAAACGTGCCTCTAAACAAACCATCACCGAGCGAATTCCATGAATATTAATTGGGCGGAGGCATTGTGCGTTCAGTTTTATGACCCTATGTGAGCACTTAAAGAATTCATTAAAACTCTGTATTCAGGCAATACGTAACTAATGTTATTTTTTAATTTTTATATTTCCACAAAAATTTTAACTATTAGATACTTACTTTCAAGACTCACCTCGTAGACGAGGCAGACGTACATACGGTAACAACAATCATTTACAAACGTCCGAAATATATATTCTATAAAATTTGTCGTTGAATGTTTTATTTTCATTCTTAATAAAGTTACAACAAACTCAATAATTTATTAAAAAACTTCTTCCATGATTGTTATCAAAGCTTTGTTTCCACAACGACCTGAAATATTTACAAATGAATCTAATGACATAGCAAAGGGGAAAGCGGAAGCAGGGAAGCTGTGGAATGATTCATTTGTGGTCCTTGAAATATGAAAGCCGTATCGACTGCATTGTCGATGATTGAGTGGTTTCTTGTGGCTTTGACAGTTGTAATAATGTTGTTAGTGGTTGTTAGTCTGTCCCAGCAAGCCCAGAAAAGGGATTTGGCAAGTTATTCAGAGTTCGAAATGAATTTGAAGGGGATTTTGTTGCACGAAATGAAACCTGAAGTTGAAAGAAGTAAAATTGCTTTTCGATGACTTTTTAAAGTTTTCTCTTAACGACATCAAATGAGTTGATTCCCCTCCTATTCATCTCCGACAAAATACGAAATTTGATAAACTCTCTTGGAATGAACAATAGACCACCGACCTAATGACAGCAGAAGCCGTCTTATTGAAGCATTTGTCTCGGTGAATATGTGAATGCGTAAAAAATTTTACACAATGACGATAATTGCGTGAGATTTATTGAAAAATTAAAAAGACATGAAATGCTATCCTCATTTCGAAGAAAGAAACGGAAGAAATGCTGGCTTGTATATCGTCTCTGTGGCCGGAAGGATGTTTCGCGCCATTGAGGGTTATTCGTGCTTCTGGTGGTAGTGTGAGTGGCACATGCTGCAGCATATCCGTTAAGGGCGTGTGTTACAGACCGAGTCACATATTGAAGTGCACCAAAGGCAAGACCTTTAATCACTTACTTTTTTTGTGAAAAATTGTCAATGGGCTGCAAAATGGTCTACGAAATGCCAAGGGACCACCAACGTATGAATTATGACAACATACACACGAATAAAGCAAGGCTACGAGTCGTGTTATGACCATGCTGCATTAAAAGGGTTTCGCAATTTTTATGCAAGTGATTATTGTTATTAAAATTGTTGTATGCTGCAAAAAGGATTGTCTGTTATTACGCCATGTTGTAGGTCTGGCAGACAATTTTGTGTGGGATGACAGGCAGAACAAATGTCTGATCCATTTTATAAAACAAGGAAGGAATGGTCATATTTGTAATGTTGAACACATCATAAACCAGCCGTTGTGCACAAACTTTATCTCTTTTGTAGAAAATTGAGAATTGTATAAAGACTCTAATGAAATGCGGGAACATTTGATGAGGCTTGAAGATACATTAGCCTAAAGTACAGATTATTTTAGTATGTTAACTAACACTTACGATTTTGCATTTAACTAGAAATACTAAGCTGAAGTTCCACACGTTTTCTATATTTATTTTGGGGAGACATAATCAATAAATGGGAAATTCGAAACTGAATCTTCGAACTTGCAACTTTCTTGTAAGCGATTCAATACCGCTTATAAAGACTGAACTCTCACTTTAAAAATACACAGCCTTCATATGAAAATAAACATTTTTTCTCCACAAATGAAAAGTCGTTCAAACTGCTTATCATATTTTACACGTTTCACCTAACAGATTGCAAAGAGTGAAATGCCAGCTTTCGGTAAATTTAGATTAACGTTTCAGCCTGTCTACATTGATCTAAAACTAGTTTAGAAAGAAAAGTCATTGCCACAAAAAGTGCAAAAATTCCCAAGGCTACAAAGCAAAAATAGCCTTAAAGACCAATCAAAAAACAAAAACATACTAACGAACAAGTTCTCGAGACTTCGTTTTTTGTTGGTTAGATTTCTATAAAAATACTGCTAATAATATTTGTCTACTACAGCAAATAAAACACACAAAAAAGACAATAAATTAAACTCCAAACATAAATTGAAGTTCAGTGAGACTGACGGCCGATAGAAGGACGGGCAATCATACATTCATATACACATTGTATATACAGTATGTATGAATAAATGTATTTACATTGTATGTAAGCCCAGTTCGGGGGATATATAAACAACTAATTGTAATTTTATTAATAACAAACCAACGGACAGACATCCAAAACGTTTAAAAGTGCCTGAGTGAAGTAGTACATCATAGAGCGGGAGCGTACCTCGTTGTTTTTAGTGTTGTAAACTTCAGACTTGATTGAGATTACGACGTATGACTTGGGTTAATAGAAATTAAAAGCAATGATTAAACGTTTTTTTTCTCTTGACACTGCCTTGTTTGCGTTGGGTTTGACAGCATGTGTTATGAAGATACTGAAGCCAAACTGTGTACGGTGAAGGAATCAAGAGCTATTGCTCAGTAAGTGGTGTCTGCAACCAATAAAACTATTGAAAATTAAGCAATTATCAATGGGCATTTATGGCTTTTTAATATTGTTTACAGACATTTAACAAGTAATAAATACCCATTAAAATATCTAATGAAAGGCAAACAACAAAGCCCTTAGATCTAGAAGTGAGAGAGGGAATAAACTACAGCAATCAAGTGTGAACTTATGTTTCATCCAAACGGAGCGGCAGCCCTAAGAAAAGTTTCTTTAACAAATCCGCAAGTGCAGTTAAGAGGCGTTAGAAGAGGTTTAACGCCGAAAACGAAGACCACCGTTGTTTTCATCAATTTAGAAGGAATTCCTTATAGAAGGTGTAATACAACTATAGAAAATTTAAAAGATGTACTTTTTTCCCTTTTGCTGGTTCGAAGATGACCAGACACATTTTTTCTCTTTTATTCCATCACGAATGATTAAATCCATCATTTCGTAAAAGAGATTCATCTCTCCAACGGGATCAACACAAGAATGATTTAAAGACAAAAAAGTATATGTTTCGTAGACACTTGACGAGCTAATAAACAACATCAACTTGAACATGACTCCACTAATAAATGTCATTCTAAATATAAACAATATTTTTGGAGTAATATAAACAAATCGAATAGGGCGAGTGTGGAAGCATGAGTTTATTGAACTAGAACATGTTCGTCCATTTGTCCCTCAGCTATTTATAGCAGTAGCGCTTGTTGCAACTGTTACCCCAACAGCCACTAATATTTAATAATGTCCATCATAAATGCATGTAAACGGATGGATTCAACATCTTCTGAGAGAGAATCCAAACGAATTTTGAAACACCATGTTTTCATACAAAACACAACATCAAACATGACGCTGAATAAAATGTTGTGAGAACTAAACACAGCTTCCAACTTACCACTAGTTGTTCCAGCTGTTTCATCGTTTGTTTTTATTTTTTTCACGTTCTGATGGATACGTACAAATTCATTCAGATATGTGTATTAGGATATACCGATTCTAAAAGCGGCTAAACTTAAAATTATTTGAAAAAAATAATAACAATCCTAGTGGCTAAAAAATAACTATATTGTTAGTTGTATATTGTTAGCTTGTTTTAAGGGACTGGGAAATCATCCGGTCATGCGAAAAATTAAAATTTTGATTTGAAAATGGTTGTGAAAATGCGAAAAATTGGTTAATTTTAACACGGATTAACTATGTAGAAAAGTAAACAACGTTTACACGTTTATATCTTATAACTATTCAAAAGCAGTAATTCCAAGCTTATTTAAATATTTTTTAATTAATCTTCGTTTTGTAGTGCATTCGAAACTTTCTAAAATTGCGAACCAAAAAAATTACATATAATCGTGATAAAAATTTAGGGCTTTTTGCAAAAAAAAAAAAAATAGTTGGTCGACTTATTTAAGACAAGATAAAATGTATAAATACGAAATTAACTCACGTAGGGCAACAATAATAACCAAAACTAATAACTACATGTAATGCATGTTGTCAAATAAATGTTTTTGAAATGTAATGAAGGTTCCAAAATACCCCATTATGACATTTTATGAATATTATTCTTTAACTAATTCTTATTAACTTATTAACTTTTATATATTAACTACTAACAAGGATCAATAATATTAGGAATGGAATATCCCTACTAAGGGTGTTACCATATGGACCAAGGGAGTACCCGATCCTTTTGGACGTAAACAGTGTCCTATAGGTCTCAAATGAAGCAAAATCTGGGAATTGATAAACCGGTAGCTTCTAATATTTCGGAATGGAATATACAAAAGAAATAAAACTTTTCGTTGGTTAATCATGAAAACCTCAGTTATCCTCACTCACTGCAAAATGGTTTTTTTTTTCTTATATTTACAATCTCTTTATAAATTTCACATTCAATACTTATTGATTTAATTTATAAAAAATATATAGAAACACGTTAATTCGTATCGGCTTAACCCAACGTCGTTGAATGGTTCTCTAGCATTGTGCCACGAAATATGCTAAGGGATATTGTTGTTGCTCGGTTACCAACTCCACCATGTGAAGTTGGAAACGTAGCTGCTATGGTGGTGCTTAGTTGTCGTGTGGCCTTTGAACGTTTCGCTTGTGGAACGACGGATAAAATAAAACAGGCAATGGAAATATCGTAGATTGTTCGACGTGAAAATATGTTCAATATTTACACAACCAAAATAACGTAGTGCGCAGTGTAAAGACAAAGTGCAAACATGTTTAAAAATTAATCATTTTATTTATTTTTTAACCAAACAAAACAATTGAGAATTTTAAAAACAAAGCATAACAATGCAAAACCAGTTTTCTATGAATACAATTAAAAATATTAAGAGTTTTTTTTATCAAATGTCAGTAGTTAAGAAGATTGCAAATTTGCATTGAACCACAGCAATTTTCAAAAGATTTGCAGCACTTCTAAGCACACTTCTTATCTTGTCTCTCTGGGATATAATGGATACAACAAAACAACAAATAAATAACCGGTTGCTAGATTTGAAAGCGACACAAAATTATTACCTGAAAAGAAAATTAATCGATGTGCAAAGATGTTCAAACGTTCATTGAAATTATGAAGAAGGCATAGGCATACTTATTACGCCTGTTGAGAAGAAGAAAAGAAAAAGAAATTCAAAAGTCTAAAGTGGAATGAATTGAAAATACAAAAATACAACAATGCACATGATTAACATTATGTGTAAAAGTGATACAAACGACAAATTTTAAATGCGCCAGCTCATAAATTAAGTTTGATTAACAAAAATCGAAGTTTAAGGAAAATTATTTAAATAATTCAGTGTTACAAGAATCAACAATAATTCAATGTGATATTTACAATAATTTCCATCTGAGGGTAAATGATTTGTGCGTGAAGTCAAATAATGCCTGGATAAATTCAATACTACAAAATATTTCATTGCATTTATTATATTAAAATAAAATATTCTTTAGTATCACTTATTGTCATAATTATTTCTCTGTATCGGTAAATAAAGTCGATTTTGTTCCCATTATAAACAATCTTATTGAAAAAAGAAACAACACAACGAACAAGTGAACCCACAATAAAAGAATATTTTTTAGATTAAAAACAGCAGACAAACAAAAGCCTTTTTTACATTTCATAGCTTTAACATTTAGCTCTAAAGCATTAAAACCAATTCAGTGTATATAGCTAACCAGTAGAGTGTGCATATTATCCTGTACGGACATGCTGCTGGTTACGGTGTACGTTTATTTTCATTAACCAAGCAATCCAACAACTAATGTCCTCTATGATAAGCTTTAATTTACGACCAGTAAAAGATTGGCGAACAAACAAAAGTTAAACAAGATAAGAAAATTCTGTTACAAATTAGTCACGTTTATAAATCGTTAATTTGGTTAATGTCGAATTACTACCCATTTTCTAATCTGCATTTTATCTCACATTAACATCTTTGGCTTTACATCTTCTTTATGTTCACCCCAACCGTTGATGTTTTCAACATGTACAGCCTTTTTAGCACAATTTTTTCTTTAACCAGTTCAGCCGTACTATAGCGCATGTCTTATTTAACCCGTTAATGTGTTCTAAATGTGGAAACCCAAATGATGACTTATCATTAAATTCTGGTTTTGATTGGATTAAAATTTCAAAACATAAATGGTAGATGTCAGCTTTAACCCTATCTAACATGAAACAATGTTAGAAATATCGCTGATATTACCAAAAAAGACCAAGAAGTCATTGTCAATATTAACAATTAGGTCAGTACACTTATCTATCAAACTTTATACAATATTTAAACGTACAAAATCGTGAATTATTAATTTCAACTTTTCACACACAAACAAACTTTACCTCTTAAATTAAACTGCAAATAGTTCAGTGACATATGTAAAAAAACATTCCCGGTTTCTCGAAACTGTGCTATACAACGTCAACTTTAGATCTCACTTCGTGAAGAAATAAATGTATGTAGAGGAGGTGAACGTTTGACATATCTTTAATTTACGGTTAGAGAGGTTAACACCTACAATGACCCTGAGGTTCATGATATCCCTCAAAGATTACAATTACAGAACAACTAACAATAGGAACATTTTTTGGTTTAACACAACAATGTTCCATTGTACAAAATCTAAATGGAAACCCACCCCAAAAACTTCAGCTGCGTTTTCAAATGCTACCAACGACATTTGAAGAGGATTTTCTTTTTTCATTCCTTCCCGCCGTTTTCAATAAAAATGTGTATGATTTACCTAGAACATGTACATTAGGGCTATCACTTTTTTACAACCTCATATCCCTGTATCGTATTTTGATGAGATTTTACCTTAGATTAGATAAAATCTTAATTGTAAGGTCATTCAATAAAAGATACCCTTCTGCACAAAATGGTTTTAAAATGTTTATTTATCTGCACAATGGACAATTTTTTTGAATTCACAGTAAGCAGATATATAAATGGAAACAAGCTTCAGAGCCACACAAAAATACAATTTGAAAGTGTTTTTCAATATTTCAATGGAATGAACGTTCTGCTCGTTATTATTAATAGGCAAAAGTTCATACAAACTTCGTTCAAACAATTTTATAATATGATGAATTGTAATATCCAACTCTGTAAAATAATGTAAATTTGGCATCATTGTATACTTAGTTCTTTGTTCCTTTTCTCATTGTCAAATAATTGTAAATGTCAAATATAAACTAATAAAATGCGACCACTTTTACTCACGGCCATCGAAGGAACCACATCTCCGCTCTGAAGGGAAGTAAAACTTTAAATTAAACCTTACTTGGTATCTTTTGTAGGTAATCAATAGTCATTTAGATGGGCTATTGTAGCAGCTTTTGGAGGTTGCGCGCCGACTCCCGCTAAGGCAATCAGCAGCATTTGGATGGCTGCTGTAGCAATCGTCCTATTAGGGGACATTGCGTGCCTGCCAAGGTTTGAAGGTTTTCACACCACAAAGTGCCCTGTCACTTCATTCAAAGGTCATAGCCCTAATGTACACATATGTCTGTTTATAAACTTCTATTCTCCAATTAAATTTATATGAAAAAAATAAAATTGAACAGCACTGAGGTACATTTGTCGAAAATTCTTATTTATTTGATATTTTGACAGATTGTCATTGACATTCTGGAACGAATGATTTTGATTTGGGATCATGTTACGAACAAGTCGTTGTTGTTCATACTTCAAATTATATCACAATTGGGGTGTGAAGATTAGATTTTTCAATCGAAAGTCATCATTGTTTATTGAAAAAATAAAACAAAAATTACAAAGTTGGGGATTTGTCTCATTGACAAATGTCAGAAATAGACAGGCATAAATGAATACTCTCATCTAAATGCCTTTGATGAAAACATTCCACAATTGGGCAACGAAGATACTCAAACATTGGCATATTTTTTTTTTAACCATACATACAATTAACTTAGATAAAGATAGTGGAATATTAATCCTACGCTCAAATACATATGTACATATATATCAAATGCATTCACTAATTAGAGAGTATTCAGTATTTTTCCTGAAAGATTTCTCTAAGAGATCTAATACTATAAAACTTACTAATAAAAAGGAAATACATAAAAATAATTATTGTTTTAGAATCTTTAACACTATTTAAGAAATTGAAAGATGTACTTACCAGCCAGTCTTTTCTATGGAAGCGTACAATAGGGATTGGTATTTACCTGCAAAGATATAAAAGAATATTTTTAACAATGTCAGAACTTATTTAAAGTCAGAAACATAAGTCAGTTTTGCTCATTAAAGCTTTGTTCCAGAACTAAAATGTTTTTACAATTCTTACCACTTTAACGAAAAAGCGTTCCCGTACACAAAAAAGTTGTAAAATGTTCACTTCTCTTTAAACAAAAATGACGCTCTCTTTAAAATCTTTTTACTCGAAGAATTTGAGCGCGTAAGAAATAGTAAAGTGGTTGCCGGCGTCTGATTGGCTTATACGCTGACTTTGACATTTGTTCCACTTTTTTACGTATTTTCCATTTTTCCGTTCCCGAACTGTTTCAAAAAACTTTTATGTGAGAATAATTTTTTTACAGTTCTCTCTTTTACGAATTTTACTATTAAAAAGTACGGGAACGAAGCTTAAGTAAGTTTTTGTCATTTAATACACCTAATACGTTCACGTTAAATGTTTGGTGATCGCACCTTTGACTTTTTTAACAAAATATCAACGTGTCTGCAAAGTCGAATCTATCATGTGTATAAAATGTCAAAAGCTGTTATATATGTATGTACCAACCCACTTGTGCCTGCAAGCACAGTCGATGGATTGACATTTTTCGACAGTTAAGTATAGTTTCCATCGCTCAAAACACACCCGTATATTCTCTAAGTGGGTGCTCACCTTCTTATTAAGAGCCTTGGAAATGTTCCCTTGGATTTTATGAAGAGACTATGCGCATAGACGAATAGCTGACCCGCGGCGCCAATACTTGTGCTCCTTAAGAAAACTTGCCACCAGTCTACAATTCTGTTAACTGAAACCCAAAGATTTCAGTTTGTACACTGAAAAGTCTTAGCAAAATTTAAGCTTATGTATAATTTTTCGTATTGAACCCTTCACAGACATAGTCTGTGCAGCAGCCAAGATCATGCCTTGTTGAGTTCTCTATTTTAAACGATTTGCAAAATTTGCCCTCTCATCTATAGGTAGTTAAATCAGTGAATCTATAAATATTTCTATAGAACGTGACAATTGTTATTCCATTGTTTGTATATACCGTTGCGTTATTGGAAAGTGAATTATATTTGACACAGCCAACTGCTAACAAGTATGATAAGTGACGACCACCACTACCATGAAATAATAACAAGCCACAACATAATTGTTTCCGTTTCCCTCAAAGTGTGGACCCCAACAACCCAAGGAACAACCAACCCAAAAACACAAACACTCAAAGTGCAATGATACGAGGAAGCCATCAATGATTTTTTATTCAAATTATTTTTAAGTATTTTGCGTTGCTCTGACAGGAAAATCGTTTAACGCGTACGTCTTTTGTGAAACATGATTCCCCCTTCCAGATTCTTACAAAAACAAGAACGGTTTCGAGTTATCGATAATGTTAATGCATAATAAGTAGAAGCTAAAAGAATGAGAACCGACCCATTATATTCATATCGAATCTATCCATAACGCCCAAAAGGTCGTTTGTTCTTCTTTTTTTCTATACAAAAACGTGACTAAACCACAATTTTCGTAAAAATCCTGCTTGACATCGTACTTTAGAGAAAGGCTATTCAGTGCAATTTGAAATGCACCATTACTTGAATGCCAAAAAAGACAAAGCCAGGACTAGGGTGTGCCGTCTGTTTCAAAGTTATTCGATAAAAAGCCCTTTGATAGTCATAATCTTTATTAAATGCTTTGAATGTAGAAAATAAGTGTGGGTTCATATGCCTTTACATGGGTTTTTTATTTTTGTGGTGGAAGATGATTTAAGACGAAAGGGACAAATTGAATTTCTTGTGAGAATCACTGAAGTTCTAGCCTGATGAATGAAGAGTGGTGGTGGGTGGATAATGAGGAAAACTACATGTTTGCATCGAAAGCAATGCGGAAATATATACATATGTTTGTGTGTACGTGATGCTCATGTTGGTCTTCAGATTTAATCTCTGAAATCATTTCGCAATTAAAATTCATGTCAATAGAACAATTCGCTAGAAATTTTATTTTTTGTTCAATATATTCAAAGCTCAATTTTATAGATTTGTACGTGGTTATATGAATTATTGAAACAGACTCCAGTAAAGTCTGAAGTGAAAATGGCAAATTACGTATTTTTTCAACCGTAACACCTAACGTTTTTTCTACAGCGCGATATTTACGGTATTTGACCCTACGTTTCCCTCGCAGTTTAATTTTGCGATATACCCCACGTTTTGTTTGGTCATATGCTCCAAACTAGACCAATTTAATGTCCAATGTAAAATAATCAGATTAGATATGTTTTGTCATTTGATTCAAGTGAATCCTCATTGCGTTGATGAGTATGATTGTCAATAGTCAAATTTAAAAAACACTCGATTCTCAATTTACATTATTTGCCACGTTGGAACCAAATTTAATACTCACAATTCGATATACAACAATAATTTTTGACCACTAGCATGAATGTGACTAGTGCTGGTTTGGCTAATAGCTATAATAATAATGCTAATCGTGTCCCTGACGTTTATGATTTTTATGCGTCATAAAATTAGCGAATTGTACTTTGTGTCGGGTGTCACAGGCATTCTGCTATTAGCAACGAACGAATGTCGGATGATTGCCACCGAGTGGCACATCGACTGATTGAACGGTTGAATGCCTCAGAACAGGAAATGTGCTGAGCAAATGCTGGCATGATGGCGTTAGATAACAACTTTAAAGAATTTAGCCATGCGAATGTGTATGAAATAACTCATTGTGCTATTAGCGACAAATAAAAAGCTATGGGTGGTGGAGCACACTTTTCGACATTCTGTCATCTACACTGTTGCCACCAGACCTCCAACACGCTCAACTTTACTGCTTGCTAAACAATGCAGACAGCATGTGTGGTGCTGTTATCTACGACTTAAAGCCCATCGATTTCTTGTTCCCTTTCCCCCCTTGCCAAATGCCAATAAATTTAAACATTTCGCTGGCGTAGCTTGTCCCAGACGTACTTAGACGACAACGAAACTATTTGTTATCGTCATAAATTGTGACAAATTTATGTTGTTAGGCATCACTTCTAACTCAAATAGACAGACGACTGGTAGGACAACTGCAGCAGCAACAACCATTGCAACAAGAATACAATTTATCTGTTTTTGATAGCACGGTGCATAACAATGAATTTTTAAATTATTTGCTTTGCAAAGATCGTTGAAGCAAGTGGAGCTAACCAGATACAAATACCTTCAGGCCTGGAATAGTTTTGATTTTAAATTCGAACGTACGCCTTGTGGGGGAAGGAAATTACAGGCGTCGGATTGACGCTCGACATAACTCTATCAAGTCTCATATGCAAGTGAACGATACAAAAATAATCGATATTATGTGTAGATTTTAGCCCACCTAGCGCCAAAATGATTTACTTTTTGTAATCGTTGTAAAGTTGCATGTGCTGATGCTTAATTTTGGGTCTTGATTGACAGTCAAAATCTTTTAATTGTGTGTGAACGTATTTGTGACAGTATTGCATGTTGGCATTCACTCAACGAACTCTTTTTTGCCGTCTTCTTTACCAATTTACTTTTAAAGAACAGTTGCCAATATTTTGTCTGCATTTTTTGTTTGGTATTCTACTGAAAGATTGTGGAATCCAAAGATAAAATTATGCATCATGAAGTAAAGAAGGAGAAGACTTGCATGCACAGCTGTCTCTGTTACATAGAGGAATATTTTAATGATGTTTCATTCATGGAGGTGGTGAAACAAGTACACTCGAAGACAAAAGTACAGACAGCTACATTATAGAAACAACCAGGTCGGCAATAAGTCTACATCTGCCAATAAACTTACTAGTTTTTACACTATTGTGTTATAACTGATCAAAATTTATTTATACAACCCATAGCTTAAATCATGGAATGGGTCGTCAATATGTTAACAATCCCCATAATACAGAACGTTTGGCGAATGAATACTTTTTTATAACTCTTCAATATAGCTTCAAAGTCAAAAGGTAAGTCCGGACGGACTCCCTGAAAGAAATTACGGAACATAAACCTACTATTCCATGTCAATACAGATTCTGAGGTGTATTTAGCCCACACATTTGTGCAATGAATGTAAACTTTTTAAGTTCAAACTTCACTAAACCAGCCTAAAGTTCCTGGAAACACCACACTCGTTTATTTATTTTTAATATACCTATGAGAGCTCTTTAGATTTTGAGATAATTGCTGATGCATGGAAAAGAAATGCCCCACTGTGATCCAGAATTGTGTCAATTGGACTATATTGAACCTAGTTCACTATCTGGATTACTGCATCCGTAATCGCATACACTTTCGAGTGGAATCTTGCGAGTTTTTGACCGCAACAAATTGCTTTCGAAATAATTATTTTGTGGCATAAACTGAACTTTAGTGGAAGATTTTATGATAAAACTAAACATACATACAAATGTCTTTTTCCAATAAAATGAGTAGGAAAAATAGACAAAACAGGTATTTTCTTAAAAATTAAAAAATATATTTTCCAATACCAGTATGCGATTTTTATATTTTTAAATACTAGAATTTATTTTGGGTCACCATTACTTTTAATTTTTCACAAATTTCTTTATTTTATACAATTTTCACGTTTTCTTTTCTTTTTACGAGAAACTTCCCAGCAGACCAATCGTACCGACATCTTAACGAAGTCGGAACAAAATTCGGACGATACGTCCGATGTCTGATCCGAAATCGTAACGATATCTTAACGAAAGTTGAGTTGTATGAAGTGGTTGACATAATTTCGGAACGAAATGTTGGAGCGACATCGTATCGATTTCATAACGAAATCTGAAGAAAATCCTTGGGAAATTCGGAAAGGAAATTTCTTTCCGACATTCGTTCCGATTTCGGAACAAAATCTGAACTATTTCCGCTCCGAAAAATCGTTTAGAAATCGGAACGAAATCTGAACGACGTTGCTTCCGAAATTGTTCAGAGGTGTCGGACATCCGACATTTGGTATGCTGGGTTGCCGCACAATAACTTGTTTGTTTGTATATTGTGTGTTTACCATATGTATGGAAAACCGTATGTATCGATAACTTTTTATACCCTCAGCCTTTAGGCTAAGGAGGGTATATACACTTTGATACGATGAAAATGTGCCTCATTGAAATAATGGTTTTAGACCCCAAGTATGTTTGGACGAAATGTGTTTCAGACAATTTGGAGTCGATCTAGCCATGTCCGTCCGTCTGTCTGTCTGTCTGTCCTGCTAGCTGGAGTGCACGATAACTCTCGAACGGATGAACCGATTCGCTTCAAATTTTGGCTTTTGTAATATTTGGCCCAAACTTAGTTTAAGTTCGAAGATGAGCTACATCGGCCTACTCCTTCCGGTACCTCCCCCAGTTCGAAAAAATTCGGAAAGTTTGTGCGCACGATAACTCTTGAAGGGAGTGACCGATTTGGTCCATACTTTGTATAGTGTAAACTTTCTACCAGAGTAATATGAGGTTCAAATATGGCCTCAATAGGTCCACTCCTTCGGGTACCTCCCACACAAAATTTCGGAAAAATTCAGTTTAGGGTCATCTATCGAATCGCTTTGGTTTTTGTTTTAGCAACTTGTATTCACTGCCCTCCAAACGACGGTTCAAGTTTCATCAGGGGCAAGTCCATACTTCCTGAGAAAATAGCATGGAAGTTGCAAAAAAAACCCTATGACACCGTGTAAGGTGGTTGGAGCTCACGATAACTCTCCAACGGATCAGCCGATTCGGTCCAAAATATGGTCTTAGTAATATTTTGTCCAAACATAGTTTAAGTTTGAAGATAAGTCTTATCGGCCCACTCCTTCAGGTGCCTCCCCACAAAAGTTCAAAAATTTTCGGAAAAATTGTTCGTACAGTAACTCTTGAAGGGAGTGGCCGCATTGGTCTATACTTTACACATCCTAATATATCTACCAGATATAGATCAGGTTCAAATATGGACTATATTTGTCCACTCAATCCGGTACCACCCACACAAAATTTCGGATAAGTTAACTTTAAGACCTGATATCGAATCACTTTGATTTTTGTTGAATCAACTTGAATTCGCTGCCTCATTTACGATGGTAAAAGTTTTTAATCTTTAATCCTAATCATCATTTTTGTCTGTTCAAACGCCTAAAATTTTTAAAACCCCCTAAATACATACGTATTTTGGGAACAAATTATTTCAATATACACAGGCTGAGGGTATATCTCTGTCGGCAGAGCTGACTGATACTTTTTTACTTGTTTTAAATAATTACGATCGTATTAGGGAATCGAACGATCGTATTTTGTCTTAGAACAAAAACTCACTCGATAGCGGATGCGAGAATTATACCCCTTATTCAATGTACACTGGTCGTTTGTATGAACAAACTGTGTATACTTAATATCTCACGTTAGTTTGTATGAATTTACTCATACGTTTTTGAACTAGGACAATGAACTAGGTCCTTCAATTGCCCGACTCTACTATGATCCCCTTCACTTTTGAAAAGGTTTGTAATTTTAAACTCCCATTAGTTTTATATCGAAAGCGATAACCACCCTGTTAGAAAGCTATTTATTGCAGTCTTTGAAATGTTTTAATTCTTCGATAAGGTTTAATGGGTAAATTTGTTATTTGTATGTTCTTTTAAATGATTTGGATAAAATGTTATGTGCTGCTAAACTGGAGTTTTCGTGAACCGTTACAATAATGACACGTGTGCGAACATCTATCTATTCGCCAAGATTGGGCCAAGCATTGCCCAAAGCAATTTAGTATATACATATATCGCTTCTAAACAGCATACTAAATTTCTTTTTGACTGATATTCATATAATTTACCCAATAACCTGCAAATTGCCCAGATATACAAAGGTTAATCAATTTGTCGTAAAATTAATGGATATTTTCAGTGGTTGGTGTACTAGACTAGATGTTGTCTAGCTGGTGACTTGTCTACTACCAACTCAAGGGTTGCAAATCTTTAGATATACACTGCATACGCTTGGGGGAAAAACAAATTTTATTTCTCGAATGCACACGTGTTTAGGTCGCACTGCAAGCAATGGAGCTTGGGGAATTTGCTAGTATGTTACGGCCGCAACATATATGAACTTAAATATATTTATATGTATACAACATGCAATAAATCTTGTTAAAAAAAAACAAAAAGAAATTGTTCTTGTGCTTTACTTCGAATTACTCCCATTTTAGTCATCGTAGTGCCATTTACTTCTGTACCATTTTTTGACACTGATCTGTTACTGCACTCGAGACAGCGTCAATAAGAACAATAACATACGAGGAAACTTTCTTTTAACGGTAATTCGCTAAAACTGTCAAACACTTTGACAAATTACTGATTAGCTGTGGCACATGAAACGTCCGCATGCTTTTTGTTTTGCGGAACCAATTCTTCGATAAGGCTTTTTTCTTTTGTTTTTGACCATCTTTTCCAAAATGCCGTTCAATTCAAACGGAAGTCTTTGCAGTCTTGTTACGCAGAAATGGAAAAAGAATGCTTTCCAGAAATTCTACCAAAGGGAATGCACAGCACAGTTAGTACCTGTTGGCGTGGTTGCCTTCCACTTAGTCACATTGGTATGCGAATACGCGTTTCATTCTTTTTTAAATCGCATGTCTTTAGAAGAATTTTTCTTACTGGCATTTGTTGCTCTTGTCGTTCGTTTTTGAGTTCCTCTACTGCCGTTGTCGCAGCACAGCTGTAATAAAATATGACTTTTGTTTTATTTATTTTCGGTCATAAATCTCCAACACAGCTAAAGGGATAACGCACGGGCGAAGTATGTATAACATCATATTATTCAAATGAAAAACACAGTTTTCGAGACGTTTTCAATTCTACAGTCGATGTTCTTGAATTTGCAAATCAACAGAAACTTTCATACTGTCGGATTTATCAAAATGCTTTTAAAAATAGTGCTCCACTAAGCGGTTACTTTATTAGAGATATTCTGATATTTTCGGACAATAGCGAATTATGAATCATGTTAAAATGCAATGAAATATTTTATTTAATATTTAATTATTAAAGAATGAAAAAATTAAAAATTCAGTTTTTACAATAACAATTAAAATTTAGCATCAAATTCATATATGTGTATGTATGTATGTGTGAGTGATAACAATAATTATACAAAATTATGCTTTTTAATGGAACTAATAAAAAAGTGAAATGGTACAACGAGTGCAAGTAGTGCCTTGATCAAACAACAATAATGGGAAATTCATCATCTTCACATGGCACAAAGTCTAGCCGGAAATGTCGCAGCCTACCCAATTCGCCAGATGTCAGAAGGTAATACCTTAAATGCCCAACATAAAAATAAGAGAAATTTTGTTACCGCAATTTTAAAAGAAAAACTAACTTAATATTTTTATAACATGTGGATTAGATTAATAAAAACTAATGAAGTACACATTTGTATATACATATGTATCTCAAGAAGAAAAAACAAATATTGTAACAATCTAAATATATTATAGACCATGGAAGCCAGCCGGTTTTTGATGTGATGTATGTGCAACATGTGCGCAATGGTCTCGTGATGTTATTTCGTTTCCTATTTTGGCTTGTTGCTTTTTCTGGGGCCAAGGGATTATGATGAACAAATGTCTAACAGTTGCCAAAACATGTGGAGTCATTAAGGCTCGACAGAGGTCATGGCAAACAGCCAAAGCGAAATGTACATAAACAACATGCATACAGTCTGCCAAATAAATATTTTGAAGGAAAAACTATAAACTTGTCTTAGGATATATGTACATATTTTTCATAAATATGCACCGATTAATTTAAAATTATGTCCTACAGAAAATTCGAAAAACTAGGCCAACATTTTAGGTCCTAAAGGTATTTATTTTGCAATGTTGCATGAGAATGCAAATAATTTGTGGTAAAATAAAGCTCGCAGAGTGAAATCTGATATATTTTCTAATGGTCGGAGAGTCTGTTACTCTAAGTTCCAAATTAAACACACACCCGTAGTCGGAGGTATGACTACGGGTTGAGGCACATTATCTGACCTGCGGCATATTTATCATTATTTGTTGCACTTTTTTACATTTACAAATATATTTTAGAATATTTTCCTTAGAAACTATTTTCGTGATAAACTGTGCGCTTTTTATTTCTATTTTGATATTTACAAACCGAATTGCAATATCGTTAAATATTAACTTCACTGTGTTATTCAAAAATAACCACCATCTTTTATTTATGACAGTCAACATCCTTGTACTTCGTTTGATAACGTGAGTTCGAATACGATATATGTTTTAAATAACAATCCTCACAAATCATAACAAGTCCAATTGGTTGGGAGAGCATAGCATCCCCCTCTTTTAAGGACACACGCAACCTTCAAATCACAGCACAGGGATGAAAATACACATATGAAATAAAAACTCCCATACTTCTTTCTCATCATTCCCAAGAAAAATATTTTTCAAACTGAGGGTTTCAAATTGAAACTGACAACTGTTCTCATTTCACTTTAAAATGCGCGGCTGGCGGCAACCACAAACCCGTCATAAAATTAAGTAAATAGTACACATCTGTATTTGTGTAAGAATTTAAAACACGCTACACATTTACATCCCTTTTAGTGAAATAAAACATATCACTTTATTGTCAACCGCCACTTAATTTCATATGTGTGATCCTTTTTCACGATTTTCAATCATTTATTATGACCGTTGTCGTGGAAAATTCACATTTTGATTTTGATTTTGCTTTAGTTTATTGCATGGAAAATATTTAGTGTGGAAATATTTAGTGTACAATACACGTAAATGTGTATGTAGATGTTAACGAAAGGATCTTATATGGATAATGGAATTTAAAGGAATACCATTGAAAACGTAACAAAATCGTTACAATCGCAAGATAAACTAACTTTTACGACTAACAGATGGATTTTAAAAATGTATCGCTGCGACTCCTGGATCTAGTGAAGCCGATTTACCTGTACATGCAAATTTTTGGAAACACCCTAATTGAAGGGTCAAAGTTCCTTCGCGAACGCTTCAACATTGTTGTATATCGATATATATCGACCGCATTAATGTTAGTTATGTTGTGTGGTAGGCACAGTCAGTACAAACTCTGTAAACGTCTAAATCTGGGTCTAAATTCTTAACACGTTCCAATTATATTTCCATTTAACGTAATCTAGCCGTCTTGTGCAAAAACCCATCTTTCAAAAATACATACACATGAAGAATGTTTTAGAGGTAGTTACACAAATATGAAAACTACTTGTGTGACGGATATCATCTCAGTGTTTTTATGTAAATTAACATTTCTTGAGGAAAACTCTTTTTTGGTTCGCCAAACAGAAAGGAAGCTGACAACCGTAACATGTGTTAAGTACTACTTTTAACACAAGCTTGTTGTGTTTTTAGTAACAAATCAAAGGTAAAATGTGTATCCTTTTTAGCATTCATCGTCGCACTCACAATGCCACTAACAAAAACAAACATAGACTTGGTTAAAAATAAATCCTCTTCAGGGGAGACACTTCACACAAGGAGTGGAAAAGAATAACAAGAATAACATCCATTAGAGCGTTTCAACGTTGTTGACGCTCTTCTAATGGATGCATGTGTTTTTATGAACTCTCACTTGAATGCTTTTCTACTCCAGAAAAGAAACAGCACGGTTTTACTTTCCACACTTGCTTCTATACTCATAGAGTCACATTCAGGTTTGTGTAATCTTTTATTCTCCCTCCATCGTCTTTATACATATCGCTCGTTTACTCATAGGGTGACACATCTCAAAAAATCCAGTTTCGAGAAAAACGCGTGTTATGTTGGCGATTGAAATCTGACATTCCAAACAAACACTAAAATAACTATTTGGACCATATTTTGCAAACAGCTAGCCAGATATTAGTGCTTAATTTCTGTTCAAGATCAAGCATGATTTGAAGTGTTTTGGTCCTTCATAAACTCAAAAAACTTGTGTGTCGAATTATGCGAAACTCGTAGTAAATTAATTGTAACTCGTCGAATTTTATAGATATCAGCATGAAAATTTGACACAAGATAAAGTAGAAGTCATAGACAAAATAGAATTTACTAAATCAGAAAACGCATTTTTTGAGTTATGTCACACTTTGAGTAAACGAGCTATATGTACTTGCAATGATTTAAAGTGCTAAACACAGTGGCCATGATGTAGGATAAACAATGTACGCGACAGAAACGCGCATTTGCATACATACACTAGCGTGCAAAATAATAGCAATGCAATTAGAAAGCTAAAAATATGTTATAAAAGACATCGTTTTATGTATTTGTTTCTATGTAGTTTTGTAATACATGTATGAATTGCTATTCAATTAAAAATAAATATAAATAAAACTCCACAGATAGAATCGTCTAAAATTTCTAGATCTACAACTGCTTTTCCAAATTCAGAAATACATTTTATTATTATTGTATTTATCGAAAAGTCTTTGCCTTACGGAATGTCAATTTGTATTGTAACATAATTCATGAAAGATGAACTTTTCCCATTTCGTGAATATAATATAATTTTTAATTCACTTAAAAACAAATTTTAATTATACCCAAATGCTAAACAAAAGAAGTCTTAAACAATGTTGAGCATTATCCTGTTTATTTAAAATGCCGTATGTATGTATGAATGTAATTTTGTTTCTGCTCGTACATACACTTCCTTTTACTTCTTTTTGGAACATTGAGCAAAGCATTGTAGTTGTCTCACAAGAAGTTGTTAAAAGAAAATTAAATACTTAACAAAAGAATACTTTTTTGCATTGTTCACATTTAATTTCACATAAATGAACGTCTCAGTTCTCCCTCAGCAGTAGGATGTGGTAATTAATATTTCTTTATATTTATTCCTGCAAAGTTTCTATTTCATTACATGACTTTCATTTCGTTAGAAATTAAAGTATGTACACTTCAATTGACGACGTCGCAGACAATATGAGACTCCATTTCAATTTTTTCTCAAATAATATATTTGCAGACATCTCTTCCTACGTCGAGAAAAGACGTTACAAACGAAAATTAACTATTCCCAAATATTTTACAAAACGCAATTTACAAATGTTTGTAATTTTTACCCTTGTGAATCCGGCGAGGACTGAGATATGAGACAGCGTATACAGTTTGCAACAGATGATTTCAATCTATTAGAAAAGTTCGAAAGTTATCTTATGCAACACCATTTGTATGAGTCAATAACCTTGCCGCCTCAATATGCTACCGGCTATGTGTATTCTGTGGTAACGAAAAACAATTACACCAAAGTCTTTTCCATGTTTCGTTGCTACGTCTGGCAGCAGTTGCTGTTTGCACCGACGACAACAAACAATTGGCAATGCCACAAAAGTTGCATATTTCCATGCATTTGGTTTGAATTACTTGCAACAAAAGTGTCCCCACTCACACACGCAAGGAATTCTCTGGCTTTAGCATTCATACACATAAATAAACAAAGTATGCTCATCTAAAGGCAACATTGTTCAAACAAAAGGTTCACAAAAACAAACATATAGGCAGCTATAGCTAACAGTCATCAGGCAACTTTATGACACACTTGAATCATTCCGGATAAAAACTTGAATCATATCTGGAAAGCTTGAATATCCACTGTGGTTAAGGTGTCTGTCCTACCTACGCTCTGGATGCACTTTGCAATCCTTCCCAACAACGGAACAACGTTTATGCTTTTTTGGAAGTAGGGGATCTGATGCTTGTACTGTTTGCAAGGGGAATGAATATGTACATATATGTATATACATATTATATAATTTAGTATTCCGACTGTCTATTTAAGAACAGCAAGAACAACCTACCTAAATATGGAGTTGAATTTCTTGTTGTCATTTCTAGTTACCATATTTGATGAAGATGCTATACACTCGCGACAAAGGGATGACATAAAGGGCCAGAAGACAAAGAAAGTTCAATTTAACTGTCATATATGTAAACATATGTATGTATTTTGTAAGCGAAACTTTCTAGTGTTTTCTGTTTTATTCCCTTTTAATATCGACAATAGTCTAATTAAAAGGCAATATTGATATTTGAAAATGAAAAATAAACATTAAATAAATTTACAGTATAGTATTTTCCCTTGGTGGGATCATCAAATATATAAAAAAAAGCCCTGCCTATCCGTTTCAGATAAATTGTGCGATTCCGTAACCATTTAACAACAGAATAACTAAAAATTGTTGTTAAGTGTCCAGAGTCAGTTTCAATTCAAAGTGTCGTAGGGAAAATATCGAGAACTTCACCTCTGAATGCAGAATGATGCTACTGTGACAATTCCCCTTCCGTGGGTTCATTGATATTTTTGTGGTAATCCAAATTTGGCATCAAATGTAAAATATATATCGTGTTAGTTCGTGAACTTCTTATAACCTTTCTAAAGATAATATTATTATTATTTTTTGTTTGAATAAAAATAGTTAATTATTACTATGTTTTTATTATAATCATTTCAATAATGTAACAACGTTTTTTTATATATTTGCAGACAAATCCCCCAAGCTTATACCAAAGCCAATGGAACTGCCATACCTTTACCTGCCACGGTTATGGTGCAAAGGCGTTGTCCTCCGGACAAAGTAAGACCTTTGCCGCCTACACCAAATCACGCACCATGTAAGTATAATTCACTGCACACAACCCCTTCGTTTCCATTCTTAATTTTATCTGCAACCCAAAACGTATTCAATATTTGTGAACAAAAAACAAATCATAAAATTGTTTTCGATGTCGGCTTCCCACGTTGACGTCTACAACCATCGTTTGCAACCACTAAGCTTCTTTATGGAATTCTAATCGATGTTACATTTATGTTTTCTCCTCCTAGACCTAATTAAATTCGCCATGTATATTTGACTTTTGATTTGACTAAAACTGAGAGAAACTCATGAAACTCAAAATTGTTCCACAAAACATAATTTTAAAGAGATGACGTCAAAGGGAAAAATATTCTTCGTCAAATTTCACTATGGACCACCAAATATATGAAATGTCTATTTACATTATATATCATGAAAATATAAGTATCAATTTCGCTAAAAAAATAGCTTACAAATATTTCCCAATTTTTTGATGACATTTTTTCCTTCTTTTTTTGATTTGATACATGAAAGTGAATTTGGTTCTAAGTGAAAAGTGTCAAGAGAAGAACAATTTTGATTTTCAGAATAAACCACGTATCTAGGTATACTATTTAGTTAAGAACACAAGTAAAAAAAGTATCAGTCGGCTTGGCTGACAGAGATATCAGCAAAAATGTCTAAAATCGTCTTTTCCATTTCAAAAAAATCAAAAAAATTTTTTGATGCTACATCTATGATTTTTGGTACATAGATTAAGAAAAAAATCGTCATTCCAAATCTGTTTTCGTTACTAACTTTGATTGTTGCGCGCAAAAGATATGACCGTTTTAATTATGATAATTAGAAAAAATTCTAAAAAAATCGCTGCTTAGTATAGTAAGCTGTTATATCCAATTGTCGTTAACTGAATTCGCACCCTTTGAGAATATGCAAAAAATAATTCAAAAAGTTTCAATGGATTCGCGAAAAGTTAAATTTGCTAAATAATTTCACGTATTTACAAACATATTTTTGAAACAATAGCGCTTATACTTACAAAAAAATATATAAAAAAATTATAGCAGCATCCAGACATTGTGAGGAATAAAATGAAACCTAAGTCGTGAAGTTTGGAGCTATAGTATTCGTGTTATTTGCAAAAATACAATGAAAATGTGACGAAAAAAATAAAAATTATGTTATTCTAATTTTATTTTTTTTATGGTTTTATAGGAAATGTTGAAGAAAAAATGATTGAGTTCTTCGTCATTTTCGTCCAAATTTCACGCAATAATGAAGATATTCCGTTGCAACAACTTTTTCACTTATAGTTTTCCTATTGGCGAATATTTTTAGAACATTATATTAAATCACAAGGAATTCCAATTGTGGCATAACATTAAAATAATGTTATATAATAATATTGTTAACCGCGAAATAGTGGAAATCACAAGATGCGCATCCGATTTTCCAAAACAGCGAGTCAATCTCTCTTATTTGATATACACTTTGTGAAATTCCATTTGACGACCACGATGTAGCATCAGTTGCATGTTAGGGTGCAAAAAACAGTAAAATGCCCATAATTTCCACGAAGTACATTTGCATTTTATGCGCATCCGATTTCAATGATCACCATTAAAAAATACATCATCCTATGTCATTTCAATGCGATCCATCAAGAACCGTGGATGAGGCATCGCACTCAGTTTTTAGAAAAAATCTATTATATCTCCGGATTCGCGAACGTTTTTCAATATCTGTTTTCGCACATTTTAAATATGCGTTTCGCTCTATTTATCTAAGTAGGAATAACACATCTAAAACGCGTCTAAATACGCGATATTTTCAAAAATATTTTTTGCATATTTTCGAAATTTGAGGGGTATCATATCCGCCGATCTAGTGGGTGGATTTAGACGCGCAAAGGCTTGTTAGATTCAGAACGTAAAAAAACTAAATTCACGCGGATTTCCACTGAAATCGAAAGGCATTTGTAAGTTTTGAATCCCAAAAACTGTTTTTTAAAAAAAAATACGCACAAAAATTTCGACTTTAAACTGAAATTGTTGTGAACCTTTGAAGGCTACACGCCCGAGTTATACATAAAAAAATGCGTAATCACGAGTACTACAATCTCATAATCAGTTTTTAAACGAGTACAGTTGCGCGTTCCGATTAGAGCAAAAATTCAAAAAACCCAATTTTTCAGTCTTCAAAATGTCAGCATCCGTTTGAGATTGATGCGGTG
Organism: Musca autumnalis; assembly: GCF_047663935.1. Classification (NCBI taxonomy): domain Eukaryota; kingdom Metazoa; phylum Arthropoda; class Insecta; order Diptera; family Muscidae; genus Musca; species Musca autumnalis. The sequence goes on along the minus strand of NW_027411755.1, from coordinate 142,529 downwards.
GTTATATTAAAAAATCATACATTAGAAACTTCATCTTTGAAGTGTATTCTATAACTTCTTCTTTGAACATTATACTCTACATTGTATTGTAAAGCCACTAATTGAAAATTGACTTAAAAAAACTCGTTTCCTTCAACGATTTTTTTCTATTTTTTTACATTAATATGCCCACAGCTTCCGCTCAAATTATAATTTTAAGAAATCCATCGGTGAATCGTGCTAAAACAGTTTATTTTACCTAAATGCGTTCAAAAGTTATGGTATATTACAACAATTCGCGAGATACAATACCCCATACCTCAGTTTCAACAGAAGTAAATTTTCTACAAAAAGGCCGATATACCCTCAGCCTGTGTATATTGAAACAATTTCTTCCCAAAAAAAACGTATGTATTTAGAGGGTTTTAAAAAAATTGGACGTATGAACCGACAAAAATGTTGATTAGATTAAAGAGCAGAAGTTTTGCGGAGGAAATACTTAAAGGAATGGATCGACATTGACCATTATGGAAGTCGATCTCCAGCCACTACATATGGTGCCATATGAGGGGTTTTACTCCCTTCGGGCTGTTTGCTTAAGAAGTGTGGATTTGCCACTGAAAAAACTTTTACCATAATAATTGAGGCAGCAAATGCAAGTTGCTTCAACAAAAATAAAAGTGTTTCGATATGTTTTCCGAACATTTTTGAAATTTTGTGGGGGAGGTACCTGAAGGAGTGGACCGATATGACTTATCTTCGAACTTAAACTATGTTTGGACAAAATATTACTAATGATAAATTTTGGCCCAATCAGCAGATCCGTTCAAGAGTTATCTTGCGCTCCAACCACCTCACACGGTGTCATAGGGGTTTTGTGAAACTTTAAAGCTTTTTTCTCAGGAAGTTTAGACTTGCCCCTGATGAAACTTGTACCGTCGTATGGGGGCAGTGAAAATAAGTTGCTAAAACAAAAATCAAAGCGATTCGAGAGCAGGTCCTAAACTGAACTTATCCGAAATTTTGTGTGGGAGGTACCCGAAGGAGTAGACCTATTGAGTCCATATTGGAACCTCATCTAAGTCTGGTAAATATTTCACGTTTCGTAATATTTTGTCCAAACTTAGTTCAATTTCGAGTACCTCCCACTCAAAATTTCGGAAATGTTCAGTTTAGGAGCTGCTCTCGAATCGCCTTGGTTTTTGTTTTAGCAACTTGTATTCACTGTCCCCCATACGAAGGCACAAGTTTCATCAGGGGCAAGTCCATACTTCCTGAGAAAATAGCCTGAAAGTTCAAAAAACCCCCACACAAAATTTCGGATAAGTTTACTTTAAGACCTGCCATCAAATCACTTTGATTTTTGTTGAAGCAACTTACGTTCGCTGCCTCAATTACGATGGTAAACGTTTTTTCAGGGGCAAGTCCATACTTCTTGAGAAAACAGCCCGAAGGTTGTAAAAACCCCCTGTGGCACCCCCATGGTCTATGTAGGTCCATTCCTTTAAGTACCTCCTCTGCAAAACTTTTGAACTTTAATCCTAATCAACATTTTTCTCGGTTCATACGCCCAAAATTTTGAAACCCCCTAAATACATAAGTTTTTTGGGAAAAAAACTGTTTCAATTTACCCAGGCTGAGGGTATGTCTCTGTTGGCAAAGCCAACTGATACTTTTTTACTTGTTTGTTTTTAATTTTGGACTGTTAATTTTACAAATTCCATACGGGATCGAATCTAACGAAAATCCTTCACTTTTTGGGGATATTGTAGAAAAAGAAATGTTCCAAATCAAATTTCACTATGAAATGTTTCTTCTTTTGATACTTTTCACCTAGAACAAAGTTTCATATTGCCTTCCTCTATCAATTCGAAAAAGGAAGAAAAACTATTCCATAAAAAAATGGAAAATATTTTCATGTCCTTTTTAAGCAAAATTGATACTGATATTTTCATGATATATAATGGCAATAGACATTTCATTTCGTTGGTGACCCATATTTTGATAAGGGATATTTTTGTCTTTGACGTCATCTCTCTAAAATTATGCTTTGTAGGACAATTATGAATAAACACAGATGACGTCCAACTTTAAACCTAAAACGTATTTTTCATTTTTAGAGATTCCTGGCGATTATATAATATTTAAAGGTTTGGGGTATTCTGAGACCTATAGTAAAATTTTATGAAGAATAATTTTGTAGAATATTGGGATTTGATATTTTATAGGATCAAAAAGACCCCATTAATGAACTGCATGAGGGTTAAAATATTCCCCACACACTCCTCAGTAAAGTTGCCAAAGACACTATAAGATATCTTAACTCGAATATTTTGAAAAAAACTATAAATGGGCAATGTAAACTTTAAAAACGGCGATACACGTGTCTCATATTTTATAGCTTTACTTTCAAAATCTACTCGAGTTTTCCCATCATTTTGACGATTTTTGTTGCACGGTGTATTCTTTTTAAGTTGAGAAGTAAAATTTCAATCGCCAACTTACAACACGCTTTTCTCGAAACTAGATTTGTTGAGATGTGCCACTCTTTGAGTAAAAGAGCAAAATGTACACACATATATGTATTTAAGTTGAATTAAGTTGGATAGCATGGATTGCAAACATCATTCTTCATCAAGAAATTGTTGGATGGAAACATTACAGTTCCTTGAGTTCCCTACTTCATAACAATATAAAATACCCAGCAGAAACTGCATAACCACTTGTAAAGACATTAATTCCGTCACACTGAAGATGTTAAATAAAACATTCCTTTTAAATTAATTATCACTAATGAGGTCATCCCTTTTGTCCCATTCTTTATTTCTTACAGCAATACCTGGTTTAGGTAAAAGCGGTAGCGAGTTCAACAACTCCCGTCCAAATAGCCCACCGTCTAGTAACCACACTATCCAAAGTCTGAAAAGTGGCAATAACAATGGCCTTCGGCAGCCATCAATTAAGTCAGGAATACCTCCCCCTGGTTCAAATAGTGCTTCCACACTGTCTACACCTGCCAATGGGCAACAAAAGCACTCTATGCTGGACAAACTCAAGCTATTCAATAAGGACAAGCAGCAACTTCAACATTCGCAGAACCAACAACAAACCCCCCTAATGAATTCTAATAAAAACCAACTGCAGTCTAAACGGACATCGTCTTCGTCCGGCTTCTCATCGGCACGTTCTGAACGTTCTGATTCCAGTTTGAGCCTCAACGATAGCCATGTTTCACAAATAAAGCCGCCCGTAGTGTCAACAACAGCGACCAATAAATCCAGAGAAACCAAAACGAATAGCAAACAATCCAAACTCGTTCAAGCTCAAACCAAAAAAGATCAAGTGAAAAATGCATCTAAAGTCGATAAGAAAGAAAAAAGCCCGGCCAGGTCGCTGCACAAGGAAGACGTTGGCATGGAGAGCAAAACGTCTACTTTGACTCGAAATAAAAACTCATTACCCCGAGGGAAGGATTCATCGTTAAAGCCAAGCACAAAATCAAATTTGACCAGTAAATCAGAATCAAAAACTTCCCTTATTGTACCGCCCTCCAAACCCCTAACCAGCCCAAATAGTATAGGCGGACTTCCAAAACCCATTGCAGCCATCAAGGGCACCAGTAAATTACCGCAATCTCCTCTGCAAAACGACAATAAAGCTCGACTAGGCAACCCCAGCTCTGCTCCGGAAATGATAAAACGAGAGAAAAGTGACATATCAAGCTTATCTAACATATCACAGCAACAAACCCCCATCAATCATCAGCAACAACCACCGACACATATCGTTAAACCGGTACCCATGACTGAAATGCATCAAAATCAACAGCAAAGGTCGCCGTATTACGCAAATGCCCAACACATACAGCAACAACAAGGACTACTCCAGCCGCAGCAGCAGCAACAGTCACCATGCGTCATTCAGGAACCCACATATAGCCGTTTGCCACCTCCCAAACCTAGTGCCATAGGCACCCCGACCTCGCTGCGCAAACTAGAATACAATTCTGGACCAGGCGTATTGCAACCTCAACAACATTCTCCCCTAAGATCATTGACTCCTGCGGCAACTCATTCTCAGCCAGTCACACCCACTTCGCAACACTCGTCCCTTGTCAACGGAGGGACGCCCAACAAATACCATACCATTCCCTCGAAAATTGTGGGCACCATTTACGAAGAAGACAAACCGGTCAATGTGGTGCCTATGCGACCGCTCCTTAGGGGATATAACTCGCATGTTACATTACCAACCCGTGGAGCCCGAGGAGCTCACAACTTCATATCAGAGTACTGCGAAAACGACATCAACCAGGGTTATTGCAGTGATGGTGATTCATTACGTTTTAGTAATTCCAGATTAGGACATGGCTCTTCTCTGCAGGGCTCGACGAGATTTCATGACATCGACAACGGTTATTTATCGGAGGGAAGCAGTGGTATAGGTCTTAACCACAATGGACAACATACTTCACATGGAAAACATTTTCTTAGTATGATGCGAGCCCGAAGCCAGCTGCCCACCACCATTGAAGAGAGGTAAGTGTTGTTGACTTGTCTTGCATAGGATGAAATCTTGCTGATCCTTGTGTTATTACTATTAATTATACTGTGACACAGAACTTGACTAAACTATTTTGCAGAGGTTCTGATGTATTAATTCGTCTTTGTGTAAGGAAGTTCATAGAGGACGAAAATACCTTTGGTTTCTTTGGGTCACTTCTTCTTTACAGTGTTTTATTTAACTTGATTTGTTTTCTGTCTGTTTAATCCAGATATAGTTAACAAATCGAACTAAAACTTTGCACACCTTTCAGATTTGGATGACAATACATGAATATGAAACTAAAACCAATATGGGTCCATTTTTTGATAAAGCCCCCATATAACGATACTACTCGATTTCAGGTATTATGATGATTTTATCTTCATTCTTAGTCCGATTTGGCTATAACTTGGCATTTGGAGTTCCCAAAGGTAAAGACACTTTACCACCAAAAATGGTAGACATAGGTATAGGTTTTAGTATAGCCCCAATATAACGCTACCACCCGATTTCAGGCATTTTAAAGTTTTTATCTACATTTTCGGCCAACATTGGCTTTATTTGTATTTACTAAAAAGTTGAAAATAAAAAAATAATTAAAAAATTAAGCTACAGTGTTTTGTTTATAAATGCACTGAAAGCAAGAAAATAATTCTTCTTAATGAAATAATCTCTAAAATAAAACGCTTGCATTTACATTAAAAATGGTGACAACATTAAACTACAAGCGTTTCCATTGATTGCTAGACGAACATTTATTTTCTAGCTTTTAGCGAATTTATAAATAAAACACTGTGTAATTTTTGAATTTTTTTATACCCTCAGCATTTATGCTAACGAGGATATATACACTTTCATACGGGCAAAATGTGCACCATCGAAACAATGCTTTTAGACCCCAAGTATGTTTGGACGAAATCCGTTTCAGACAATTTGGAGTCGATTTAACAATGTCCGTCTGTCTGGCTGGTGCGCACGATAACTCTCGAACGGTCCAAAATTTGGCCTTCGTAATATGTTGTCCAAACTTAGTTTAAGTTCGAAGATGGGTCATATCGGTTCACTCCTTCAGGTGCCTGCCCCACAAAAGTTCCGAAAATTTGTGCGCACGATAGCTTTTGAAGGGAGTAACCGATTTGGTTCATACTTTGCACATCATAAATTTTTTACCAGCCTTAGCTGCGGTTCCAATATGGGTACCTCCCACACAAAATTTCGGAAAAGTTCAGTTCAGTTGTTGTAACATGCTGTATTCACTGCTCCCCATACGACCGTACAAGTTTCATCAGGAGCAAGTCCATACTTCCTGAGAAAATAGCCCGAAAGGTGTAAAAACTCACCGCACCATATATAGTGGCTGGAGAGCACGATAACTCTCCAACTGATCAACTGATTTGGTCCAAATTTTGGCCTTCGTCATATTTTGTCTAAACTTAGTTTCATTTCGAAGATGGGCAATATCGGTCCACAACTTCCGCTACTTCCCTCCAATATTAAAAAATTTCACTAAATTGGTATTCACGATATCTCTTGAACCGGCTTGGTTGGCCCAAATTTAGTTTTACTTCTAAAATCTCCAATATTGGTCCCCTCTTTAGGGTACCTCCCCCACAAAAGTTCAACGTTTGTGTCTAAGTCCAGTTTACAGATATATTATGTTTTCGGTGGGCAAGTCCATGCTTCCAGGCAATTCACATAGGCTGAGGGTATATCTCTGTCGGCAAAGCCGACTGATACTTTTTTACTTGTTTATTTGATTTTATAATAGAATAATAGAAACCCGTTGCGAAAAAAGAAGTTATGGGGGTCTACTGTTGAAAATCTAAGAAACACTACGGGAATAGCTCCAATCTAGAGGCGCCACTAGAAATATCTGAATGCTGTAAATAATCGCGTTTTAAAATACGTTTTAGGTACACCACTTTAAGTTTAACAACACTTAAACTTTAATAACCATAAGTGTTAACAGGAATATGAGGTGGGGTTTGGAACACGTTTAATTACCATAATGTTATATGAATGGAAATCGTCCCTTAGTTTATAATCGGAAGTTTGTAGTAATGGTTCCTAAATGTTTAGCTATAATCGCGTAAAAACCATTATAGTCAAAGGAAAACATATTCCAGCATGATGAATCGGAGAAACTACTCTTGGTTCGGGTAGATATATCATATCTACGAGTATATACATATATACATACATACGTTTAAAAATCCTTAAAAGCACATGGATTTTAAAAGTTGCTACAGAGAGCATTAAATTCATTTAAACATTTGTTTTTGTATTATCTAGTAGTATGTAACAAAGAAGAACAACGTTAGCACAGCAGGCACTGTCCTAACCATGTCTGGCAAGAATTGTACTACGTGAACGTTGCGTGTAGTATAAATTGTTTTATAATGCGTAACAGAACATTCATGACAAGTAAGAGGATACGAGACGAAACTGCAGAAAAGGAAGTATCTTTCTATCCGCCAAACATAAATCACAGGATTTTAAAAACAGACATGCTTTCCTAACTATCCGCACTGCAACCTTTGGTCTTTGTCGAGAAGTAGAAAAAAGGCCAGACAATAAACAATATAAGTATAAAGTGGATATGAATGTGAAGAAAGTATGAAATGTTAATATAATAAACATAGTCTCAACACTTAAGTACCGTGACCCGTTGCTTCAACAGGAATACATAAAATATCATCAGGTAATAAGATAAGTACATACATAGGCAATTCACACCGCAAAATATTTATGAATAAGTAGTCTTTATTAGACCGTATTTATACATCTTCTTATCACGATGAACTGCATTATCTTGATTTAATTGGCGTAAAATGTATGAAAATATATGTATGTACGGTTCGTAAATAAAGATATAGTTATGCCGTCGAACGCCAATGCTAACGGAGCATAAGGTTATTACTAGACATCGGATTTTGCATATTTTTTATAAATAAAGATACCAAGTTTCTGATTGGACCAAAATTCGTTTTGAAGGAAACTGAATGCAATGACGGGCTCATATATATTTATTTATTTTTTGCATATGCAAAAATTTTGCAAAATATGCAAGTAATTTTTTTGACGAAAATCGTCAAATTATGTTTGGAAAATCATCAAAAATTATTCTAAATTAAGTGTATTGCCGTTAGGCGTCGATTTCTTAATAGATTATTATGTTATTAATTATTATTCCGCAATAAATCTAGACTAAAAGACTTAAATATACATAGATATAAACAAAATTAGTTTTCACAATGTGAGAAAATTTCCTATAACCCAGCCTTCATATTACAATATAAGTTGCTTTCCTATACAAATTTGTTCAAAAACTCAATCAGAAATGTCAAAATCAACGTATCCAAATATGTTGATAGTTTCTTGTCGGCCAAAATTTTCTGGCAGAAAAACAAATGAGCTAGACATTAAGACTAAGAAAATATTGAATATTACATAAAATCTTTCATATTTTACTAAAAAATATAACATATAACATGAATATTTCCCTCGGAATTTTCCGCACGGAAAATAATTTTAAAAAGTGAAATCCTTTCAAATAAATATTTGTAAAACGTTGAAAACTACTAGATTCGCTTAATTATGGCGTATTCTAGTCGAATCGACAAAAATATTTTCCATTACCTTTTGTATAGAAAAACAACTTATGTTGTAATAGGAATGCTGGGTTATTTGACATTTTCTCACCTTGTGAAAACTGATTTAATTCCTATCAGTCCAGATTTATTGCTGTAGCGAAATATCAGGAGAGTCTCAATAACATAATAATAATAAATAATAATAAAAAACGACGTTAAACCACAAAAAAACTTAATTTAGAACGGTTTCCAAATTTAATTGACGATTTTCGTCAAAAAACACTTGCATATTTAGCACATTTTTTTCATATTTTTTAAATATATTTTGCATATCTTTTGCATGTTTTTGATATGACCCCAAATATCGAAAAATTTACCGCCAAATCGTGTAGATCCAAAATTTGAGCCCAATCGGATAAGAAATAAAAAAACATGCTAAAATCCGATGTCTAGTTATTACATACATACAACTATTCAAGCATTTAGCAAAGACATCCATCATCCAATGTCTAGTTATTACATACGAACATACCTACAACTATTCAAGCATTTAGCAAAGACTACCATCACATTGACAAAGCATGGTATGGTTGTATTTGGAAAGAGCTTTTGTGTTGAAAGTTACAAATTACATATGGGGCGTTTTTCAACTTTAGCATTACTTCTTAAGAGAAACATTTACTGACGTAAGAGTTGTTAAAATGCCATTTTCAGTATGAATCAATGATGAACACGAAGAGAGCATTTGTATGGTAAAGCCGAGTGCTCATTTTGTTCATCTATGGTGTGAATTGATGTGACTTAAAATTCATTCTTACATTTTCAGGCAGAGGGTATTAAGGGAGAACTAATATTACATTTTATATCCTACACCACATTATGTACTATGTCTTTGTACATTTGTGTGTAAGATGCAAAAGGAAACGAGATAGACCCATTGTTTCTTCTAGGGATATACATTCACAGTGGTCATATAGTCATATAGTCGGCCCAGCCAGACTTTGATCCTTTCCTTACTGGTTATTAATTTTTCAGTATTTATTTCAAATTTATAAAACATGAATTATAAATGAAATTACCTAAAAAAGTAAATAAATATAAAAATAAAGGAAACAAGTAAGCAAAGCCTATAGTCGGAACAGGGCCGACTATGTAATATTTTTCATATTGAGCATTTGGTAGATGATTAAATACCAGATCTTAGTGAAATTGCAAATTTAGTGGACTAGAACTTTTAAGCGAAGAATGTTTAATATTTTTTAGTTTTATTGTCTATTTATTGCGACTAGATCTTTTTAATAGATAGGAAGATATAAAAAACACAAAAACTCATATTTATATGCAAATTATTACAAAAAAAAACTCAAATTGTGTCTTGAAATTTCATTACAATTACATTACATTACATTACAAGACACACGGACCGATTCACAGTGATTCAGAATCGTTTTTTCTGGCCTGTAATTTTTGAATGGATAGATAGATAGATAGATTTTTCGTTCGACAGATAACACAATCAGCTTTCCGGTGAATCAAAAACGATCTAATTCGGTCTAGTAGTTACAGAGAAATTCAATGTCAAAGATAAACTTTTGAGTTCTTTTAATAGTTTGCATCAAAATATGAGAGGTTTTGTTTTTTTCTATTACAAAGGTCAAGTCACAATAAAACTAAAAAATATCAAAAATGTCTTACCTTAAAAGTTCGTACACTAAAGTTGGAATTTCACAAAAATGTAGTACCAGAGGAAAAATAAAATAGCTCACATTGTGTAAGCGCTACGGTAACTTATTAAATTGCTTCTTAAAGGCAACAATCCTACTTAACAAAAAAGAATAAACATAATATCTGTTATAGTTTCCGAGAAATGAATGTTTCTTTAACCAGAAATTTGGAAAAATTGCGTATTTTTCAAAATAGGGGAAATTCGTCTTTTCGAGCACGCCACGACCGCATCTTCTAATATTTTAGTTTCCTTAGTTTGAATATGTCGAGAGAAGTCTCCCAAGTCCCGTATGGGATGTTTGTGGAATATTATAGTTTGAATATGTCTACTATCGAATCCTTTATGCAAATTGACAATCGGTGTCGATAAAATATTGGGATTTTGGCCAGGAAAATCGATATTTGAACCATTGCGCTACAGAAGTACAAAGCTAGGCTGTTGTATAGTCTCGAGCTATTCTTCTTCTTCTTTATTTACTCATCCGTTATCCGGATATAAGTGATCGTACAATTCATTTTGTTTTTTAATATTTATCGCATTATATTTATGTTATAGTATAGTGGTTGTCAGCTCTCTGTGTCTTGCAGCATTCAGCAGATCAGTTTCGTCGGTATAACCTGTCCAGTCCATGATGTTTTTGAGCCAAGATGTTTCTTTTCTTCCTCTAGCACGCCTTCCATCAATTTTTCCTTTTAAAATTGCTTGTAAAATGTTGTATTTATTGTTCCTTAATACGTGTCCAAGATATGCTATTTTGCGACTTTTTATTGTTGATATTAACTGCCGGCTTACATTCATCCTTCTTAGTACTTCGTCATTAGAAATTTTCGCAGTCCATGGTATTTTCAGTACTCGCCGGTAAATCCACATTTCGAAGGCTTCCAATTTTCTTTCATCAGAGGATTTGAGCGTCCAAACTTCTGTTCCATATAGCAGCACCGACCAAATATAGCATTTTATAAAACGTACTTTCGTTGTTACGTTTATGTCATGGCTTTTCATAAGTTTGTTGTATTTACAAAAAGCATTTCGCGCCATCTCTATACGACTCTTAATCTCTTTCGAGGGATCCCATTGGTCGTTTATTAGTATCCCTAGATATTTAAAAGATCGCACTCTTTCAATTTCTGTACCTTGAACTTTTAAGGTTACATCTGCATGGGGATTTTTTCTGCTTATGACCATATATTTCGTCTTCTTCATGTTTATTTTAAGGCCATATTTCTCACTTACACGTGCAAGTTTCTCCACAAGTTTCTGGAGACCGGATATACTTCCAGCCAGTAATGTGGCATCGTCCGCATACCTTATGTTATTAATTATTTTCCCATGAATTTTTATTCCGACGTTTTCTCCTTCTAGCGTTTCTTGGAATATTTTCTCTGAATATACATTAAACAATAAGGGAGATAGAAGACAGCCCTGTCTAACACCCCTTGAGATGCCAATTTCTTTTGTTGGTTCTCCACTTACTTCAATTCTTGCCGACTGATTCCAATAGAGACTTTTTATGCACATAAGTTCATTGTCTTGCGTTCCTATATCATGTAATATTTCCATTAATTTATCGTGTTTGACGGTATCGAAAGCTTTTTCGTAGTCAATAAAACACATGAATACATCCTTCTGGGCGTCCCTACATTTTTGTGTTATAATTTGGATGCAGTATAGTGCTTCTCTTGTACCCATTCCTTCTTTAAACCCAAATTGGGTATTTCCCATGTGTGCTTCACATATTTTGTATATTCTACTATGAATAATCTTTAGAAATATCTTCAAGGCATGACTCATTAAGCTAATGAGTCTGAAGTCACTGCATTGTTTTGCATTATTTTTCTTGGGTATTGCGATGAAGGTTGATTTTAGCCATTCTTGTGGATATTTTCCAGTGTTGTATATGTAATTAAAAAGGTTGACTAGTAGGTGTATATTGCTGGAATCAATAAGTTTCAGTAATTCTGATGGGATTTCGTCCGGTCCTGTAGCCTTTCTGTCTTTCAATGATTTTATAGCGCGTTCTACTTCGCTCTGCGTTATAGGCGTCCCTCTTCTTGGAATTTCCGAATCATCCTCATAAGATGATCGTTCGCTATCAGTAAAAAGATTGGTAATATATTCCTCCCATATATGCTTCCTTCCCTCCAAGTCAAATACAGCTTCATTGTTTTTATTAATTAGAACTGGATTGGTTATTTTCTTTCCATATACTCCGGCGGCTTCCTTTAGCTTCTTGTGGAGGTTAAAATCATCGTGTATACTTTGTAGAAATTCAATTTCCTGGCATTTGGCATTCAAATTCGCATTTTTGGCTGTTCGGGTCGCAGATCGTATCTCCTTATTTATCTCCCAGTATTTTTCATAGTTTTTATTTCTGTATTTGCTTCGCTCATTCCATAGTTCTCGAATCTCGTCGGTAATCCATTCTTCTGTTCTTGATGATGTTCGCTTTCCCAGAGTGTTCTTTGCAGTCGTGTTTATAACATCTTTCACCTTGTTCCACAATTCGTGCATATTTTCTTCATTCAACTGTTGTAGTTGTCCATTTATATTGTTTTGCAGCTCATGTTTAGTTGCCGAGTCTTTAAGTTTTTCAATATTCATTTTATTTTGGGGCTGTTTTGTCCGATTTAATGCGAGCTTAATTCGTATATTTGCCACGAGTAAGTTGTGATCCGATGGCACATCTGCTCCTGGGTAGGTCGAACATTTTGTAACACTGGAGAAATATCTTTTATTTATTATTATGTAGTCTATTTGGTTTCTCACAATTTGGTTTTCATTGTCCTGTGGGGATTTCCAGGTGTATAACCGTCTGGGATGTAGGGGAAAACACGTATTGGTCACTTTCATATAATATTCCTGACAAAATTGCACTAGTCTGTCTCCTCTATCATTTCGTTCGCCTAGGCCATATTTTCCCGTAATATTTTCAACTTCTTGGTTTCCGACCTTGGCATTAAAGTCGCCTTGTATTATTGTTATTTCGTGTTTTTTTGTCATCTTTAGTAACTGCGCAATATCATTATAAAATTCTTCGACTTCATTCAAATTTGCATCTCCAGTGGGAGCATAGACTTGTATGATATTAAAATTTAGCGGTTTTCCGCTTATTTTTAACAACATTGTCCTGTCTGACTTTGGAACGAATCCCGTGACACAGGCCGCTATATGATTTTTAACAATAATAGATACTCCTCTTCTGTGAGCACCCTCCTGGTTTCCTGAATGATAGACCGTCATATTTTCTGATCTGAAATCTCCGCATTCCGTCCACCATGTTTCGCTGACACCTAAGATATCAATTTGGAGTCGAGCTATTAAGATCGGTAAATTTCGAGGTATTATGTATATCATGACATTTTGTAGTATGGAAGGAAGTTTTATTTCTTTACACACAAGCCAAAATTTGTCAGTATTGAACTATAACTGCAATCTCTAGCGTGATTATAATTACACCAAATTTGTGATTTTTATTAGGAGGTGTTGTAAGCAGTGAGAAGAAGAAATATAGAATTATAGCAAATTCAATATTTAATATTATAATCAACAACAATCAGTGGCGATACATATGACATTTAGCGACAAGTTATTTTTTCCAAGACTGCTTGTGATTGCTTGTTAATGACAACCACTCACTCCTTCGGAAACAAGATTAGTTTCTTTTTTAACATACTCGTACATTATGCACACAACATGTAGGTAGGTACAAACTATTCGATGGGGTATCGTGGATACCCAATATAATGAACAAGAACATCTTTAGAAGACAAAATAAATTAAATAGTTTGCAATAAAGTAGAAATGCATAAAAATATTGATACAATCTGAAATGAGTTTCTTCGTACCTATTTTATGTTGAAGTTTTTTTTTTTTTTTTTTTTTTGTACACATTCATTTGGACTGGCACTTACTGTGTTAATGTGAGTCGACAACTTGTTCTTCAGGACTTGTTAAAATGTGGGCGTAGTCTATTCACTGTTACAGATAAAACTCTTTGAATACGATGTCGTTATATCCAGGACTATTCACTCTATCGGTAACCTAATCGTATATATTGATTAGAAAACAAGTAAGTGTCAGTCGGCTTTGCCGACACATATATACCCTCAGCCAATGTGAAGTGAAACTTTCACCTACGGACAGATCGAATGTATTTAAGGTCTCTTTTGAATTTTGTGGCCCCTTTTGGACATTTGAACTAGCCGACAAAAATGTGGATTAGGAATTAACTGCACTAAAGGAATTAACACAAATGTTGAACTCTTGTGGGGGAGGCACTATTAGGGAGGACCGATATGGGCCATTTTAGAAGTTAAACTAAATTTTGACAAAATATTAGGAGATCCAAAGTTTGGACCAAATTGGTTGCCCCATTCAAGTGATATCGTCCTAGCATTTTAGTGACATTTTTTAAATATTGGGGAGAAGTACCGGAAGTTGTGGACCGGTATTGCCCCATGAAACTAAGTTTGGATATAATACGACGAAGACCAAATGTTGGACCAAATCGCTTGAACAGTTCGAGAGTTATCGTTCTCTCCGTTCGAGAGTTATCTTGCGCTCCAACCACTACACACGGTGTCATAGGGACTCTTTGTAACTTTTAGGCTATTTTCTCAGGAAGTATTCACTTGCCCCTGATGAAACTTGTACCGTCGTATGGGGGGCAGTTAATACAAGTTGTTGCAACAAAAATCAAAGCGATTCGAGAACAGGTCCTAAACTGAACTTTTCCGAAATTTTGTGTGGGAGGTACCCGAAGGCGTGGACCGATTGAGTCCATATTGGAACCTCATCTAAGTTTGGTAGAAATATCACGATGTGCAAAGTGTGGATCAAGTCGGTTATTCCCTTCAAGAGTTATAGTGCGCACAAATTTTCTGAACATTTTCGAATTTTTGTGGGGGAGGTACCGGAAGGAGTGGACCGTTATAACCCATCTTCGAACTTAAACTAAGTTTGGACAAAATATTGCGATAGCGAACTTTTGGACCAAATCGGTTCATCCGTTCGAGAGTTATCGTGCGCACCAGCCAGCCAGGTAGATAGACAGACGGACGGACACTGCTAAATCGACTCCAAATTGTCTGAAACACATTTCGTCCAAACATACTTGGTGTCTAAAACCGTTATTTCGAGAGGCACATTTTGCCTGTGTGAAAGTGTATATACCCTCGTTAGCATAAATGCTGAGGGTATAAAAAGAAAAAGGGACTCAAATCCCCTACTTAGTAGAGACTTTCGTCTATTCGCATTTGTTTCAATAGTCTAGATTCGCATTAGGAATTGTTTCCTTGGGTAATTGTCAGTTTGAGAGAGATGACCATTTGCCTCTTAACACAGTCTTTGTTCATCAAACTGACAAATGGACCAAAAGCAAATATAAACATGAAACAAATACGAATAAAATTTTGCAAAATGTAAATTTGAACATATAAATTACCTGGTGACATAGTAAGAACAGCTATTTAAATCTTTTTTCGTGGATTCCTAACAAAGAACTAATTTGGAGAGCAAGAGAAAACTAAGGTCTAAATTCGCCTCCCATGTGCCCTTCCCAAATAGGTCTTGCTTCAGAGTTTGCATTATCATAGGGCCAACTGTTAACTCGCTCAAAAGTAATATTGTTCAAACAACATCCAACGATGCATACGGAGACTAAATGCCAGTTCAAACATATGACTGATTGTTATTAAATATTACATTTTCATTTCATTTTCCTCTAATGTTTGTGTTTGTATGGTTGTAGGAAAATGGAAAATCTGCAAAGCTGTAGGTATATTTCATGTCAGTACATTTGACATTTAATGTTTTTTATTGGATCTATCGGAAATCGCATTCGAACGGCTGACATTGTATTGCCTCAATATGAAATCTTGTGATGTCAAAATCAGCTTCATGAAATGGGCATTGATTACGCCTTTACCATAAACTCTACTATTGTAGACTTGACACTTGACTAATGAGAGCTGCAAGAATTGAATATCATTTTTTAATAGTTAAATTGTTGCATTTATTTTTTTATGTAACAATTTTGGTTACGTGGTGCCAATTGTTTTACGTAGAATCATTAAAATTTGTAGTCTTTCCTCAGACCCAATTTATTTAAAGTGTTGCAAAAAAAATCAAACTAAGCTCTTGAAACAAAATTGAAATTAGCCTATGCGTTAAGAAATCGACACAATGTACTAGGTGTAAGATCAAAGATTACAATATTGGAACTTCCTACATATTTATGATTGCAAACAGAATCTTGACAAGTGTTGTTGTGATGTAACAAGTTTCGCTTTTAGCTTCGCCTTAAAATCGCCAAAACTGGTTGTAATACGCCTGCGATGATGCTAAGCAATTGCAAATACAACTGGCGTATCGAATATGCAAAGTATAAGAAAAACAAGTTCAAAACGTACACAAGTATCTCAAGAAGTTTTGATTTGCAATTTTTGTTTCATTTTATGAATGAACTGTTGAATGTTGTAGCAAAGGGGCAAGCAATTCGGAGGCGTAGAAACTTAGCAAAAGGTCCCAAGTTGTTGCTATTTTCGAAATTCAGTAAGAGAATGTGATTAATGGAGCGAGTATTTAATAACGGGGACAACCGAAAGTGCAAAACTTGCTCTCACCCGCCTTAGTTTTGTATCAGAGTAATCTGTGCTATGCCATTGTCGACTATTGCTTTGTCCGACCAGCATCCTTGACTAATCTTTCTCTATATTTTGAGAATAGGAGTTAAAATGATTGTGCGCAGTAGTTTGCAAAAAACTATATGTAAAACTAAAATGTAAAAAAGAAAACTATACATTTTACAAGACATGTCAGGTTTACAAACAAACATTTTGGGGAAAACAAGTATTTTTTTCTTAAACATCATCCACACAGCTAATTACAAATAAATTTTACATCTAATAAAGGTGCTGGATGAATATGCTAGATTTCAGTATATTATTCTTTGTTTTTTAAATTTGAAATAAAACGTTATTTTCCAAAATTGTTGGCATTCACCACTTATGAGCTTTTCACCATAGTTGCAATATTCTCTGAGTCACACTCTCTTGAGAGTAATGTGAGTAGTGAGTGCTGTTAACTTACTCTTAAATTTCGGTTAAAATGCCGAACGTATTTTTCTTTCGAAGAACCCAACAGACAAAACATTTGTTGCCGAAGGAAACCACCCTGAAAACGTATTTTGACTTTCGGTTGGTGCGGTCGCAAAGTCTTAACACAAGTCGAGCAAACAAAAATACGTAAACTAAAACAAAAAAAATGTACATTTATTAAAAAGTACACACACAAGAAAAGGCATTTGTGTGAAAGAAATACATATTTGTTATTAATGACGTACATACATTAATAAAATCAAAGCTGATTGAAATCTAAAATTATTCTTAAAGTGTCCTTCTATCCTTTCCTTTGCAATGTGATTCGGTGTTTCCTTTGTGAGTGCGTGTAAATGTGTTCGAGAAAATAAGTGATTTAACCTCTAGAAAAGGCTTTCGCCAATAAGAGTGTCTGTGTGAAATCAAATAAATTTGTAATGCAGCATACTTTTATGATGTCAAATAAAATAGTAGTACGTGCCTACTTAGCGGCACTTAAATGTAAAGTTATAAATGTGATATTCCGTGTTTAATTAAACCTGCCCCCAAAACAAGAAAACCACAAGCTGTAGTATTAGCTCTTGCTGCGTTTTGGCCTGAAGGTTGCAATGGCTGCATTTAACATCTTTATCATCAACGCCTAAGGTAAAGGTCAAGTTTCATGATTTGCGTTTGTAGAGGGTGGGGCATTTCAGTTGATTAGGTACTCCAAGTCTATTCACAAATACATAGCTTGAAATGACAAAACTGAATTTGTTGGTGTAAAGGAGTTGGATTGTGATTTTCTATAAATTTTTAAAAAAAATAAGTGTAAAAAGATACTACAAACGTCCATAGACATGTTGAAGTATCCTATTGTACAGGTATAGAACACAACTATTGATTGGTTAACAAACAGTGACGAGCGTTTTTGCAAGGATAAAAAACATATTATTCTTACACTTATGTCCATTAATGTTTTCTATGTGTATCATATACAGTGGTGGCCAATACATTTGCAACAAAATTTCACGTTTTAGAACATGTTTTTAATATTTTTTGAAAGTAAAATTAGGTATTCTTTTGCAATGATATATATGGGGCTTTCTGAGTGAAATCGGACACTTTTTTAAGATGAGGTTTTTTATTTCCTTTATTTTTTGCTGTGGTGATGCTGCTGATTAACAAAACATTTTAGTATATTTTTAGATTATTGTTGATTTACTGTTCCAGAGATATCACGCCTTGAAAAAGTCAAATTCTGTAAAAACTACATGCAAAGAAATACTCATAACTTCTTTAATATTGGTCCAATTTTTAAAAATCTTTTTTGTATGTTTTGTTGTTTTATCAGCTATTAAATAAAAAATAGCAAAAAAAAATTTCTCAGACGCTATTTTCGCGATTTAATATTAAAAATCCATTTTTAAAGATGTTCGACCCCTTCGATTTTCTTTAAAATTTTTTGTATTAAACTACGTTCAATTAGTCCTATGTGGTAATGGGGTTCGGACGATTACTATTTTTTCTGAATTTTTTAAAAATTGTCATTATAATTTTTCCTTAATACCTTTGTCCAAAATTTGTATTTCCTGTATTTTTGAAGCTAAGAGTACATATTTATCATTATATATTATATATTTATCATAAAAAATAGAAAAAAATGCTCAGTGGGCTTTAATGGAATTTTCGCTGATGCATTTTCAAAATCGAAAAATGACGCAGTTTTTAAGATGTTGGAGATAAATTCATAAATATAAAATCAAAACAAATATTTATAAATGAAACTTTTAATTTTTTTAATAAAATAATAAATTTTGGACAAAGATATAAAGGAAAAATTGAATTGACAAATTTTAAAAAATTCTGAAAAAAATAGTAATCTTACGAATCCCATTACCACATAGGACTTAAAATTTTTGTAATTGAACGTAGTTTAATACAAAAAATTTAAAGAAAATCGAAAGGGTGGAACAACTTCAAAAATTGATTTTAAATATTAAATTTTTCTTAAAAGACATGTAATTTCGGTTGTGGTGAAAAACTCTCACTAACAAAAAGATATATTCCGATATAATAAATTGTCTAGGCTCAATGAAGTTTTACACAAAGTTAGATGACAATATTATTGAAGCATTTTTAAAATCATATTCATATTGTGTTATTGTAATTTTTAGTTATTTGTGTTCAAATACAAAAGATGCCGACTACTGCTACATGTCGGACTTAGGAATACTTACCCAACAAGATGTTTGGTACGGGCGGTCCCAAAAGTAAAATGTTTCAAAGCAATTAGAATATTCCAAAAATTTATGAAAAATTAGTTTGTAATGGAACTAAATGGCAAAAAACATTATTTATGGTTCAAAAAATCAAAAATTCACTCAGAAGGACATGAATATTTATGGTTATTTATCAACTGATGAGTTTTCTACAACTTTCCAAGTTTATAGAATCCAGAATTTCCAATCATACCGCCCGTTATAAATTAAATAGATCAGTATTCATCATTCTGATAAGGGCCCGTACGCTCATATAATTTTCGAGGCTCGGACTTCTGACTTTTGCTAAACGACGATATAACGGCATTCTGAATTTCATTAAATCGAACACAGAAATGTCCATTACTTCTGAAGTTTCTGACCCTTTTATTCAAGTTTAAGGTGTGTTATGTATTTTCATATTTTTTTGTTTTTTATAATTTTTGTTGTATGTATATCGTGTCAAAACTTTTCATGATCTTATTTTCGAAGCAATGAAGTATAAATAACCGCAAAAGAATGCCTAATTTTACTTTCAAAAAATATTTTAAATAAAATTGTCTAAAACGTGAATTTTTGTTGCAAATGTATTTTCCACAACTGTATATGTAACGGATATACATTTGATCACAGTCGTATTCAATAATTAAAGCTAATTTTATTTCATATTATAAACTACAATAATAATGAGAATAATTATTAGGTGTTATCATTCCTTACTTATCGGATTTCAAAGGATAAAATAAGAAAATTTGAGGGCTTTCAAATCATACATAAGATAACATGTTATTCGAAAACGGCACCAATTACAAAATGTAACTTGTATTATGGACGTATAAGTTTCATATTAGGTAAAAATATTATACTTTTACTATAAAAAACTAGTCCAGCGGAAACCCGTGAAGTTCTACTATTAATATCGTTAATGTTTCGTCTTTTACAATCTTAATGTAAATTATAGTTTAATATTGCACTCGAATCAGTCAGTCGAATCTAAATGAGGATAATATAAAGAATTGAATTCTTAAATAAAAATGAATTTGTTACATCTTTACAGAGAAAAATCTGCATCCAATAATGTGTAATATGTACACAGGACAAAGGACGGACGCTACTCATTTAATCGGTGACCAATCATTCAGTATTTATATCCTTAACTATAGCTTTGAAAATTGTCCATTGGGACCGCTTGTACTTTTTCAGGAAATGCCAAATTAATATTATGTATATATTAATTATGTATGTTATGATTTCTAAAACTTTTCAAATTTATTGAATTTCCAATGATACGGTCGCCAAGTATTCACCATCCCTACAAGGATCCAATCACAATTCGGGACCCATACGGGGCTCTTAGCTCTGAATTTTATAAAACCGAAAACAAATATGTAAATTGCCATTATTTCTCTTCACGCTTCTCCCATATGACCACACCACCGTATGACAGATATCAATTTTACAATTTTTGCTTAAAGAGTTAAGGTTTTCACTAGAAAAATCATCATTTTAAAAACTGTAAAGCCAATTGATAATTACCTTCGCCCGGATGAAATCATGATATTGGTAGCGATCAGTAAATTTTGCAGGCTGTCAGTGCGTTTTGTAAACATTATTCTCTGTAAAAAAAGTAATGATGAAGTTAAGCCAATGGGGGAATACTCCAGACTTAAGAAATCATATGATTGAATATTCAACAATAACAAAACATTTAAAAAATATTTTACACAAAATTTTCTAAAAAATGTCATTTATTTGTAAGTGTATCTGCACACTGTACGTGTATATATCAGGAACGCCAAAGAATTTGTGGGAAGAAATTTAATACCGACAGTTGCGCTCAAATACATGACCCATATATTTTACAATTAACGACATGCAATGCATAGATAGCAAGCAAAACCGTTTCCTTAAAGGGACTCAACAGTTTAAGACGTCCATTTTTGCGACAGTAAGCTAAGTTTATGGAAGCTGATTTGTTCACCTTTGTGATGTGCTCTTAATGCTTAAATGAACTATGAATAAGTTCATACTTCTTTAATTATGTTTAAAACTGTTTTTATAAGGAATGGTAATGCAAAACACACGAGTAGCATACCAACTATCCCTTTTAGGTTTTATTCAAATAATGCCGATAACAAGACAAGGATTACTTATAAATGAGTTTAGAAGAGTTACGAATGATAGTTTACATTAAAAATATATCTTATCGAAAAACAACTTCATGAGGAATCATTCAAAGATCAGATTCACCAAGCAGTACATGTTCGTTTTTCCCTGGCAATTATATAAGCAGTTAAAAGTCCACTAGGATAATGTGATAAGATAATGAATTCGTACTTGCTATTTTTGTCATCGAACTCTAACTAGATTTGTTTGTTTTTCTATTTAAGATATTATCTGACTAGTGAATTCTGTCAGATTTTCTTGATTTTCGCTAGCAAATTTAACGAAATAATATTAAAGTTGTAATATCGTTTCCTCGATAATTATTATTAACCTAATATAAACTGGAAGGACATCGTGTAAAAATTGTTTAAGCGAATTCAATGATAATAAAACTTCTCCCATTTGAGGTTGTTGTTTTTAATGAACCCATCAATTTTGTATAAATGGCAAATCCGAAGTTCAATATTCTTGATCGATTAACACTTTCCTTAGTTGTTTCGACTGTAAGACGAATCAACCCTCTGTGTAACCCACACACTGAGGGTTGACTGTCAGTACGGTTGTGGCTGTAAGCAGAAATATTTCTCCTGTTATCCTTAATGTAGTGCACTTCCTTTCCACTGAATGAATTTTCAAACAATATGACGTCATTAGTTAATAGTCCACAGCCGGGTGTTTTTCATTCTTCGATACAAATGTAAGAAAAAAATAATACAGAATATATCAATATACATATGTTCGTACATGTATGCATATACATATGTACATATGTATGTATCTTTGCCTTGTTTTATTGTACTTGCGGGGGAATATTTTCTGGATAAGACTGCTATTATAAGAGAGTATCCTATCGAAATAAACCGTTGATATATGTATATTGATGTTTGTGGAAAGTTGGGCAACATAGTATGGTCAATCGAGAAAAGGTTTGTGGAGTGATATTTGGTCGCAACATTTTAACATTGTCTAATTCACGTAGATTCAAAAATTGGTATAATCGCACCAAAGCGAAAGTTTTAATTGAAAATGTTCATCAGCGTCAATTTAATTCTTGTTGTGCCAAACTCATCACGATTGTAAAAAAGAATATTCTTAGGTACACATTTGAATAACATCCGCATCAGTTTCGCTAAAACCAAAAAGTCATATCCCACCGCAGTTGCAAGTGAGGTGAACGATGTGGCATTTTCAATGTAATGCACACAAAGTGTTAACACAAACAACATACCCAGTTGACATAGAGGATGTGGGTTCTCGCATTCGCTTGCAATGAATATCTAAAGAGTTATAATTTGAAACATAAGAAGGAGTAGGTCAGGTTAACTATGATGGCACATAGTAACATAGGTCCGCCGCATGTACCTCGTACCTTCATTGAGTAATGTACATATGTACATATGTATGTGCATGTAAGGCAACAATGACCTACACCCTTCCTGCTTTGCTTAACCTACTGTAAGATTGTGTTTACACTGATTGTATGAAACTGTGCCATGAATGCATATCGCCCATTTACTCAAATAGTGTCATATCTCAAAAATCGATTTTGCAGAAAACGCATTTTAATTTGTTTATCCAAGTTTTGACATGTTCCCATAAAAATATTGTTATGAAACGTATAAAATAGCGGCATTTTGTAAAGAGTGCTAAAATTTTGTGCAAGATCTAGCGTGGTTTGAAGTGTCTTAATACTTCATTAACCCCAAAAACATGTTTGTTGATTCATGTATGCAAAACTCTAACTCAATGAACTCTAACTCATTAATTTTTCAAAATATCATCATGAAGCGTTGACGCAATAAAAAGTAGGATTTGTAGAAAAAAATATGAATTCTTACTTGAAAAAAATTATTTTTTAGGTTACGATACTCTTTGAGTAATAGAGCGATATAATAAATGGAACCAGTGTAGCTAGCGGTTTGGCGATAGCTAAAAAACTTCGCAGGACGATATCATATATTTACCACGTTCTGACGAGTACGAACTATTTTTAATGAAGTCTGGTAGCATGCAGATATTTTTTTAGTCTAAAATATTATTGTTTTATTTCTCAATTTTAAAAGTAATAGTAAGTATAACACTGTGCAACACGAAAATTATTAACCATATTCTGACCCTGCAGGGTGATAGAACACCAAAAATGAGAAGACATGTGTCTCGCCGTTTTTCCCTATCTCATCAACTTTCGCGATTATAGGCCTCCAAAGGTTTGAGGCTTTGATGTAGAAAGGGTCATTTAGTCAGGACTATATCTTCCAAACCGTTATGAAATTTGAATTTATCTCAGAGGCAAAGTTGTAGCTCTTGTCTTAAAGAACAAAAATTGTGAACACATCAAACCCATCAAACTTCATCTGCAAGGTCAAAATCGCCATGGTCAAATTTCTTTTAAAATTTTGCTCAAGTTTTTTTATACAGCTATCAAACCGATAAAATTTGAAGCAAACAATTAACTACAAAAGTGTACCTCAGATCTCAATAAACATCTTTCTAGAATATACGAACCCTGAAGGAACAGGTCTTAATGGTCAAAATAGCAAAACAATTGCGACTTTTATCCTCTTTTCTCGGCTTCTGCTCCATAGATATTAAACCGTTCAAAATTCAAGAAAACAATCAACCACAATAGTGTAGAAAAAGCTTCAATAAACAACTTTCTGAAATATGCGAAATGTCTATGAACGGTTCTTAATGGTAAAAATAGCAAACATGTTTTGAAAATATCCATTTTTTATACTTTTTTCTCCGACCTTGGTCCAAAGATACACACCCGCCCAAAAATTAAGGATACAGTCAACTCCAAAAATGTACCATAGATTTCAACAAACAAGTTTCTAGAACAAATGATTCTAGGAACGATTCTTCAAGCTAAAATTCGATTATTTTAGATCATTCTTTCCTGTTCAGGTCCGTAAATAACAAAGCTTTCAAATTTCCTTGAGTTTTTACCAGTTTGTTGTTTCCAAACCTGAGCAGGGGAAATGTTAAAAAAATTAATTGTTCGTGAATTTCAACCCTAAGTATCATTCCTAGAATCTTCATATGTTTTAAAAAGCTGTTTATTGAAATCGTAGGTACATTTGTTTGTTGACGGTATTCTTAATTTTTGAACCAGAGTCGGAGAAAAAATATAAAAAATGGATATTTTCAAAACATTTTTGCTATTTTTACCATTAAGAACCGTTCATGGACATTTCGCTTATTCCAGGAAGTTGTTTATTGAAGCCTTCGCTACACTATTGTGGTTGATTGTTTTCTTAAATTTTGAACGGTTTAATATCTATGGAGCAATAGCCGAGAAAAGAGGATAAAAATCTTTTGTAATTAATTGTTTGCTTCAAATTTTATCGGTTTGATAGCTGTATAACAAAACTTGAGCAAAATTTTAAAAGAAATTTGAACATGGCGATTTTGACCTTGCAGATGAAGTTTGAAAAATTCAAATTTCCTAATGGTTTGGAAGATATAGTCCTGACTAAATGACCCTTTTTACATCAAAGCCTCAAACCTTTGAAGGCCTAGAACCGCGAAAGTTGATGAGATAGGGAAAAACGGCGAGACACGTGTCTTCTCATTTTTGCTGTTCTATCACACTGTGGAGTCAGAATATGGTTAATAAAACATGACTCAAAAAATTACACACAGTGTAACATATGATGGCAAAAATTTGGGAGCTACATGACCAGAATAATAGGCTGAAAAATAATGGGTTATTTCTTTAACAAAATCACTTATGCATATTACTGGTGAATGATGACTAAATAACCGATAGCTGTGAGTTTAACGCTCACCGTGGGCATAGAACAACTACTTAATTTGTACGACATTTCCTTGTTAAAGTAATGGGTTAGTAGGTTGATTTGTAAGTATGTATTTAGTTATGTCTACCAAAAAGTGTTGAATTTGGTAATATGTAGGAGTTTTTGCTGTGAAATAACCTAAACGTGGAAAATTTGAAGAATTTAGTTTTCACACAAGGCATTAATGTTAATGTTCTTACGGACATTAGTTTTTGTTGACTCAATAACGTATCAAATGGAAAAGAATACGAATGATTGATTCATTTTCATCGATCGCTGTATGTTTTGATTTCAAAATATAGTCGTATATGACTGTATTGACTAAATATTTACATATATATTTTATGGTACCTCAGATAAACATTTCGAGGTGTTGCAAACGGAATGATATAATAAACACTATTTTAAGTGTGAAATAATATACTACTTTTCACGGCAAACCTTATTGCAAAGCGGGTCAATAAACCAACATTCACAACACAGACAAAAAAGCAAAGTCTTTAGTATTTTTCTTATGCCATGAAAATGCATAGAAAAACAAATCAACGTTCATAACTTGGTGACTGTTGGTCAGTATGGAGCCCCCTCCCATTTCATTTTTAATCGTTTAGAGGACAAGAAATTACAAACGGTCACTTGTAGGCGTCACAGAAAATCGATAAGAAACAAAATCTATAAAGTACGCTTGGTACGTTAGCAGGGCAAAATATTACACTATAGAAAGAAAGCGTTCAAAAATAAAATTCCAGAAATTGGGTCAATGCATAGATTTATTAATGAACTCACTTATTAAATGTACAAACGTAAGTTCGTCCCTCCGATGTTAACATTAGGGCAACATTAGGAATTGAATGTCCTTGTTCACGTACAACTTAACTATGGAATATATTCAATTAATATTCAAATAAAAAACACATTCAAATGCTATTGAATAATACATTTGCGATAAATAATTGTAACGCCACAGGTCTTTCAATTTGTTTTGTGAGACTAGGCTGTTATGTTTCGAAATTATCTGTTTATTTAATGCTAATTTTATGTCTATCTTAAAAAAGTTTGTACATTTGTTTAGAATGAGATTTTAAAAACTAGAACGAAAAAATAGATATATAAAACCAGTAGGAAAAGACCAAAGTCGGGCGGGGCCGACTATGTAATACCCTACACCAGTCGAAATATGTAAAAATGGAATAATTAGTATACATTCCAATACGCAAATGCTTAGCTTAATGATGAAAGTACTTAGCTCCAAAATCTAGCGGTACTTTAATATGGAAGCTATACCAAAATTCGGGGCTATATCAAAACGTGGACATATGTATGTCCATAATTCTTGGTGGAGAAGTTTTTTAATAACCCAAAACAAACATTAAAGTAAATTTTTTGAACTCATTAAACTCCAAATGGCAAATTGGAGCCATATTTGGGGAAAATCGTTAAAATACCTAAAATCGGGAGGTACCTTTATATGGGGGCTACAAAAAAACATGGACCCATCTTAACAATTTTAAGTGGCGAAATTTCGTGGCCACTGGGAAGCACATATGTAAAATTTCAGCTAGTTCAAGCAAAAAATGTGGCTAAGATCCCTAAAATACCTTAAATCGGGATGTATCGTTATATGGGGACTATACCGAACCGTGGACCTATCTTGACAATTTTTAGTGGAGCAATTTCGTGGCCACTGGGAAGCACATATGTAAAATTTCAGCTAGTTCAAGCAAAAAATGTGGCTAAGATCCCTAAAATACCTTAAATCGGGATGTATCGTTATATGGGGACTATACCGAACCGTGGACCTATCTTGACAATTTTTAGTGGAGCAATTTCGCGGCCATTGGGAACTTCAAATGTAAAATTTCAGCTGGTTTGGGCAACAAATGCGGCTAAGATCCTTAACATACCTTAAATCGGGAGGTACCGTTATATGGGGGCTATACCAAAACTTGGACCGATATAGCCCATCTTCGAACTTGATCTTCCGACGGCTAAAAAAATGGTATTCCCTAATTTTCAGCGAAATCGGTCAACAAATGCGACCTGTATGTTGCGAACGGACGGACGGACGGACATGCATAAATCGACTCAGAAAGTGATTCTATGTATATCCCTAGAAGGAACTATGGGTCTATCTCGCTTCCTTTTGTATGTTACATACAAATGCACTAACACATAATACCCCTTACCACATAGTGATGTAGGGTATAAATATTATATTATTTCTGCGAGGTGTCATATTGGCAACATTTAGATGAAACTCCGTCTAGGCAGTGAACTTATGTAATATTAATTTTTTTTCTCTTTCCTAAACTATGTACATATATTGTGATGTTTTAGGATATGTTTAAAGTCCTCCACTTAAATACTATATACATATACTAGCAAAGTGGCCGCTACTTCGTATGCGGAAAGAATATAAAAAACAAATAAACAATATTTAATATGGAAATGGCGAACACTGAAAATTTTGTTATACTAATACCAATTTTTATTTCTATGTAAGTACTGTTGGTACCACTTTAGTTCGATTTTCAAACAAATCAGCTGTATCTCACCCTTACACATCAACAGCGAGACCAACGCTGCAGGCTAATACTCACCATAATTCCAAAAAAAAATCGGATTCCAGCTCTGTCCCTACACACAACAACAAATTGAGTACCAATAAGTAATTTTCGTATACTAAAAGAAAAATGTTTCATTGATTTTGAACCAACGTAGAGTTTCATTGAATAAATGAATAGTTTCATTAAGGAAAAATAATGAGTTTCTTCAATATTCCAATGACATTTCCTCAATTATGCAATGATACTTCTTTATTAATTCAATAAAGTAGTTAGAAGTTACAATCCTATTATTTCTATGAAACTTTCACATTAATACTATGAAACAATAATGAATGTCTTTGTAAAGATTTATTGACCTTTGAATCTTTTTATGTTAATTTTAAGACGTGTGTCTTATTGGGCTATAAGGTCCTTTTTGTCAATGAAAAATAAATAAAAATTACTTATTTCATTATTTTATCCGACGTTTCGTTGGGTTTTTCCAACTTCCTCAGGGATAAGTTTTTATTGATCTGGCAACGACATAAATATGCATACATACAATAAGTTGTAAAAACCCAACGAAACGTCGGATAAAATAATGAAATAAGTAATTTTTATTTATTTTTCATTGACAAAACGGACCTTATAGCCCAATAAGACACACGTCTTAAAATTAGCATAAAAATAATGAATGTCATTTTACCTATACTGACATTAATACAAAATAATATAATACAAATTGTTCCACAAACATCCCAGATGGGACAAGGGAGACTTCTCTCATATCAATGAGTGCACCCCGATTCATATTAGCTCAATGATATGGGAACTACAGTTTATCGCCGAGTTCGAACGGCGTGTCCTAAGACACCACTTGTAGAGAAGTTTTACATGGCTGAAATACTCAGAAAATGTCGCCAACATTACTGAGGGGTATTTTGCCATCGTTGAAAATTTGATGTTGCTTGGCCGGAGAATCGAACCCACGACCTTCATCGTGCAAGGCGGGTGTGCATACCATTGCAACACGGTGGCAAAATAATAACAGTAATCGTAATTCTAAATCTCAAGATTCCACCAGTTCGTCCAATTCCGAATTTTACCAAACTTACCCATAAGAAGGAATTTTCAAAACTTTCTCAATCGAACAGGCCTACAGTATTCTTAAATGCAAATTTCAGGATTCCCGCGCTATCCGTTCATCTGAATCTAAATTGTACCAAATTTAGTGTCATTTAGTACTTTCCATATTGTATCAAATTTAGTACTTTCCGTACCCATAAGTACGAATTTCCAAAACTTCTTCAATCCTACACTCAAACAGTCGCCTTAATTCACAATTTCAAAATTCCAGCTCTATCCGTTCACTAAAATCTAAATTGTACCAACTTCTGTACTGTCCTTACCCATACATACGCGTTTCCATAACTTCCTCAATCCTATCTATCCGTAGATTCTACCTATATCCATTCAAAATATGCAATTGGTACCAAATTTCGTACACTTATAACAACACTACACTAACTCCCCATCAATGACTCTCGTTCCAAACTCTAGCTCTTCCCGTTTGACGAATACAAAGGGTACAATATTTCGTACCATTCTAGGACGAATTTCCATAAATCCAGCCACAGTCAAAACTTCAACTTTCTAGCTTTAGCGCTTTCGGCTGGGCGATGACGATCACTCAGTCATCACTAAGCTCTTTTATATACATACTAGCAATTGTCCGCTACTTCGTTAGCGAAAAGTTTTCGTTTATAGAAAAGAGGTTGCGTGCAGAATTTTTATTGACCCCGTCCTTCCCTGACCCCGTCTCTCCACTCATAAATTAGTTCTTTTTAAAAAATTAAAACAACAACAGTGGGATTAAGCCCGATTATTTTGAAAAAAAAAAAATAGAAATCACTAAATATAAATTGAAAATTTTGTTCAATATTTAGTACATTTTAGTACTTTTCGTACCATTCTAGGACAAATTTCCATAAACCCAACCACAGTCAATATTTCAACGTTCTAGCTTCAGTGCTTTCGGCTGGGCGATGATATGTCAGTCTGTCACTCAGTCATCACTAAGCTCTTTTATATACATACTAGCATATGCCCGCTACTTCGTTAGCGAAAAGTTTTCATTTATAGAAAAGAGGTTGCAAGCAGAATTTTTTTGACCCGGTCCTTCCATGACCCAGTTTCTCCACTAGTAAATCAGTTCTTTTTAAAATCAGTTCTATCCTTTCAGCCAATACTAAGGTTTACCAAATTTAGTACTTTTTGTACATCTGTAGTACTCATTTCCAAAGCAACCTTCTTATCTTAACCCTACGTACCAACGGTGACCCTAATATCAGAATTTCACCTTTATCCTTTCGTCTTGTACCAAATTTATAGTTCCAATATCCAAAACCGCCTCCTCATATCAACCCTACTCATCAACAATGACCATTATACCAGATTTTAGGATTCCAGTTCTACACTTCATCCAATACCAAAATTGTTCTAAATGTTGTACCATTTAGTACTTTTGGTACATTTGTAGTAGGCATTTCTAAAGCAACCTTCTTATCTCAATCCTACAAATCAACTGTTAACTATGTATACAATTTCGGAATTCCAAAAAGACGCAATACCAAATTTTGTACAATTTATTATTTTCGTGCGTCTTTCGTATATATACGGTATCTATTTCCAAAACCGCCTCAACATCTCAATATTACACACCAACAATGATCCTAATACCAAAATTCAGAATTCTATCTCTGTCTGCATACCCTTTTGTATAGACAAATTTTCATATTGCCATCTGTATTCCTAACCAATACCAAACTTAGTACCATTTGATACTTTTCGCATTTCCAAAACCATTTCATATCTCAACCCTACACACCGACAGCGACATTCATACACACTTTTAGAATTACAACTATATCCTTACAGCCTACAAGTACAATTTAATACTTTTCGTATACTATCGGTTTGTATTTAAAAATTTCCTCCATATCATAATTCCTAAAGGAGTGGACCTATACGCACACACAATACTAAATGTAGTACCATTTATTAACTTTTGTACTCTTGTAGTACGTATTTCCAACAATGACCCTAATACCAAATTTCAAATCCCAACCCTATTCATATAAGCAATACCAAATAAGTTCCATTTAGTAATTTTCTTACACATAAGTACAAATTTCCAAAACTACATCCATATCAAAGTCCTACACTCAAAAATTAATTTTAATTCCAAATATCAAGGATCCACCTCCACCCATTAACCCAATTCCAAATTACACCAAATTTTGTAATCAGGATTGCAGCTCTATAATTCACTCAAAACCAAGTTCAGTTCTTTTCGTATATCGCAGTCTTACACTCCAACAGTAATTTTAAATCCAAATTTCAGTATTCCAGCTCTATCGGTTTACCCAAAACCAAATTGTACCAAATTTAGTACTTTTCGTGCACATACGTTCGAATTTCCAAAACTACCTCCATATCTCAATCTTACACTCCAGCTGTAATCTTAATTCCAACTTTCAGGATTCCAGATCTATCGGTTCACCCAAAAGCAAATTGTACCAAATTTAGTACCATTTAGTAATTTCCATACACATGAGTACATACATATTTTAAAAAACACCTCCATATATGAAGTATCTTAATCCTGATTCCCTTTCCAAATTCCAAACTTTTAGCTTTATCCGTCCACATAATACCAAGTGGTGCCAAATTTAGTACATTTTAGTTCTTTTCGTAGACTAATAGTTCGAATTTCTAAAAACGCTCTGGTACGTCTATCCTGCACTCCATTAGTGACTATCATTCCAAATTTCAGAATTCTAGCTCTTCCCGCTTGCTTAATACAAAAACCCAGCCTTATCTGACGCCTTCGGATCAAGAGTGATCCACACGCAAAATGTCAAGATTCTAGCTTCAGCCGTATCGTCTGGGCGTTGATGAATCAATCAGTCAGTCAGTCAATCACATTACTCTTTTATTAATATAGATATAGATTCTCTAAAATCAATCTAAACATTACACTGTGGTTCGCAATGTGAATTATTAGGTCAAAAGTCAACTTTTTGACATTTTTGACATATATTTATACATTATTAAAATATAAAAGTAAGTACCTCAATGCAACAATTATTACACGTTTTTGTTGTAAATTTTTTACCCTTTAATGCTAAGCTGTCAAAGTTGTGATTTGTCCAAGCAGTAGTAAGCTGTAAGCTTTTGTGATATTTTCATTTGTTAATATTTTGATAATTAAATATATTACATATTGAGCAAAATAAAATATATTAATTATAGTACCCACTTTGCAGGTGTATATAAAGAAAATTGGAAGAAAAATAACAACATTCAATATTAAATCTCCATTTTTCCATTCCATTCTATATTACATATTGAGCAAAATAAATTATATTAATTATAGTACCCACTTTGCAGGTGTATATAAAGAAAATTGGAAGAAAAATAACAACATTCAATATTAAATCTCCATTTTTCCATTCCATTCTCCAGTTTATTTTTTCCTAGCCCTGCGAAATGTTAATCAAAATTGATAGGTTTATAAAAAATAACAATTACGTACATTAATATGTATAGAATAAGAATGTTTTTGTCAGGGGGTTTTTAGCGAGGAAGCTTTAAATTTGGTATGAAAGTTATATTTCTGATATTTTTTAATCAATTTTTAAAATAGCTTTTTTCTCTAGAACGGATAGTTTTCTGGCATCGGCCCTTCTTTTAAAAACGCCGAAAACTTGGTTTTTGATTGAGAATCCTTTGGTTTTTGATTGAGAAAATAATCATACTACATTCCTAACAAATTCCTTGGGAGAATTGAATAAAATAATATTAAAATTGAAGCTCGGAATACCATACTCTTGTGGTATTTTTCCAACAATTTTTATAAAAATCTTTATTACACTGTGCAATATTTTTAAGGTTATCTTGTGTAAACAATTTATACAGAGGATTTTTTGAAAGTATGTACCCACACAACAAAAACCCTAGTTGGGTTTTGTTGTGTCAGATTCAATTTCGATTCCAAAAATGGAGAGTGCATTCAAAAGCAAAAGGCCCAAAAACTTGTGCGTGCTCAATTAGCTTACGGGGGCAAGTAACTCATTGATGATCTCTGTTTTCAGTGTTATTGAATCATGAGAGCCGACCTTTGAAGAATATTGACATAAACAACTAAATGAATAAACTATTCAACAATTAGTGCTAAATTATTTACATTCTTTGCGTTCTCAAACATTTTATTATACAGAATACGCAACAGTCGTGGAAGCTTGGACAGTTTAGGCACAGGGGCACCATCATCCGCAGCTTCTCAAGCTAGTTCTAGTGGTGGATCAAACACAAAAATGGATATTAGCAATGGCCAAAGCAGTTCTGCAAATAACAGTGCCAATAACAGTCCCCAACATCATCACAGCGGCAGTCCCTCTCATCGTTCATCATCTCGAAATGGCAACATTCGTGACAATTGGTCGAAAATGCCCGAAACCTTAAATGGTCAAAAGGTAGAGCACCGAGAAAAATCATCGCCATCACGACGCAACGTAGGTGGATCATCTTCCAAGCAAGGTTCATCCTCCTCTGGTCGTACTAAAGGAGTGCCACCCAGTTTTGGTTACGTCAAACGTTCAAATGGCACAGCCACGTCTACTGCAGAACAACAGAACATAGTCATGATGATGAACACAATGGGTAATTGTAGCCCACAAAATGGTCGCAACACCGCCCATGTATCGGCCGTGCCAAGAGCTGGAACACCCAGTGGTCGCAAAATGTCAGGAGGTGCCCAAACGCTACCACACGAAGTTTCAAGTATGTTTAAATTTATAATTTAAAACAGTAGATCTTCAACCCTACTAACGACTCAATTATTTTCAGAAATGCCCCACACTACACAACACCGCAGCTATTCCTTGACTGGTCCCGGGGCTACACAACTAAGCCAATGCATTCGCGAACGCTTGGCCGGATCGCATAGCTTACCCAAACCCGGTTCGGATATGCATATGTTTCAACACAGGTATTATTCATAAATAATCTTGTTTTTACAATACTCATATTTCCGATTTGTTTTCATCAGGCTCTCCAACCGACCGGGGAAAATGTTAGATGGTTCTTTATCGGATACTCAAACATATGCTGAAGTTAAACCCGAGTATGGTAGCTATGCCATGTGGCTGAAACACAGCAATACAGCGGGCAGCCGACTTTCTGATGGAGATTCATTAGAAAATATGCAGATCACATCACCCTCAATGTCCAGACACAATCAAAAGTTGATGCAACAACGTGCTGCTGCGGCCAATGCAACTGGTAACGCCGCAACAATAGCTGGAACAGAGTCACCCTATGTGCAGAGTCCACGTTTGAATCGCAGTAACAGTATAAGGTAAGTAGCTAGTGGTACAATTGAAATTGTTTAAATATACCTAGCACTGGTATGTGCTTCTTCATAACAGCACAGTCCTAACCCCAACTAAATTTACATTTAAATGTCTTATTAATTTTTTGTGAAATCACAAAGCTACTTGAAAGAGAGGACATATCCAAGGTGATTCATTTTAGAGATTACAGCCTTTCAATTGACAGCTTAATAAGTTTGCTTCAAACTGTTTTGTTTGCTTTTTTCTGTTAATGTATGACAGTATTGCATTTAGCTTACAATTTTTGTGGCTCTTTTAGTCCATACACTCTTAGTTCGACACCTGAGACTAGGCAGATTCCTCTGACTTTGTTTTTTACACTGGGAACTTAATTTTTTCTCACAGCTTCATATATTCTAAAAATATCTACAATCTGTTTGGCCAGGGTGATGAGCCGCTCCTCGTCCTTTTAAAAAATTATGACGTAAAAGAAATTTTTACGTAAAAGAAGTAAGCATATGTAGTCCGCCATCTCATGCATTTAATACAGGGCTGAGCTCGCTAGCACACAGACAAATTGTGAAAACGTACTCTTACAGCCTGTTTTTGTAAAAATGCTTGCCTGTCACTCGAACCGTTCGTAATAAAATGTATACGTTCAAAATTTGGTTCTTGTAAAATTTTACGAACCATTCGTCTTTATCTAAAAGCTTTCGTCTATTTCGGAAAAGCTTTTATATTTATGAAAAAATAATTCACATAATAGTTTTGTCTTTTTACTTTTTCAGTAATAATTATTCAGTAACTTCTTTTCAGAGAGTAAGAGAGATTTTACTATTTGATACGAAAATAGAGAAAAAGTCAAAAGACAGAATTTAGTAAACTTTATCAAGTAGCAGTTGATTACCAAAACAAAAACATTGGCGCCAATGTATGAAAGAAAACCTAACACTAAAGCAATGAAAAAGTTCTTCAATTGTAAGCAAAATAAACAAAAAATATTTAACATATTAATAAAATAATCAATAAATATAGCTGAATCGTAATATTTATAGTATTTTTCCACAAAAATCAGATAATCATTGAACGCCAGACCATTAGCAGATGATAAAAAACAGCTGATCGAACTTGCTAAATGTTGCTGGGAAAAATTCTTTCAACAACTTTTAGCAATTTCTCAGCATACAACTGTCAAAATTGTTCTCTCATTTCGCCCTCTTTTACTGAACTTTTGTGTAAAAAGACAGCATCAAGTAACATTTCGTAATAATTATTACAAATCATCACGTAAAAAGACACAGCTAATTGAAGAATTGACGGTATTTCTTCTTCTGTGCTTCTGTGAAAATAAATAAAATGACATGGGTCTTTTCCATTCGTTTATTTCTGACGTATTCGTTCGTCTTATTTTGTTACGAAAACCAAAAAAATAAAAAAATTAAAAAGCATTAATTTTTTGTCACACGAATACAAACGTCAAGGGCTATGAAAACCAAATTGTGTTTTCGTTCATGAAATGGACGAACAAATGGACAAAAACTTTTTACAAAAACAGGCTGTTAGTGAATAATTAAACGTTTATGGAATGGTTTATGGAAAGATATGAAACATCAGGAAGAATAAATATTAATTCTCCCTTAAATTTCCCTCTCTCTCGATTTTGCTCAGCCCTAATTTAATATGTTGTTGGGTATTTTAATGACCTGTTTCACTAAGAATATCGGAAGTTTGGTAGTCATTCGAACAAATTAGGTTTCGAATCTGACTATTAGTCTTTTTCAATAAAATTAGAAAGTAATTGAACGGAATTCTACAAATTTTATTTATCAGTTTATTCAAACTTTGTTTGTAGACAGTTGTATACTTTCCGAACTCCTCTTCAGTGAAAAACAAATTTGGTCAAGTTTTTGCGATTTTATAATACGGAGTCGACAGTGTTTAAAAAATCTATCGGTAAGAAGGTTGACGCATCCCCGTAGAGAGATTTTCTCTCTCTCTCTCCACACACAGTTCATGTAATCTACACAATAATGCAAAAAAACTGTACAAAATATTTTTACATTTGTTAGAAACATACATTATTTGTTTTCGAAGTCGAGTAACTTGACCACGCAAAGACAAAAGCGCAAAAACTTTTTGTGCGACATACATATCTTAGGATGAGGAAATTAAAGCTCCCGTTGTCTATTTTTTATTTGTATATGCCGATACCTGTTCTAACAATTATATTTGCATCCGAGTGGTGACGAGACGTATGATCAGGGAGTCTCCACTAACTTCCTTAACTTATTTGAGTATGTAATGATAGTGCACATACATACCTCACAAAAATACCATAATATTGTGTTAATATATTCATCACAGCATATTTCAAGGGCTCATAAATAAACATCTTCCTGCAAGAAGTACGTCACCTCCACAAACTTGTGTTGTGAAAAGTTGAAATATAGAGATTCCTTAAATTCCATTTAAGTATGGCTGACTTGCTGAAACTAGAGATGTAGTACTTAGGAGTTTATAACAATGAAGGCGTTGAAAAGTATGCAATGTATTTTAGGTTAGAAAACAACAGCAATGTGTTATATGATATATTTGTGATATATTTTGATTTCTTTTTGTGAAAAATAAAAACCAGCATTCAAACCAGGGGGGGGGGGGGGGGTAACTCTGTATTTGCGATGCGTTTGATATTTTGTTAGCGCAAGATATTTGCGCCTGCCAGAATTGCGCAAGGAAAAAATAAGATGCGAAAGGAGATACGAAAACCTATTAGAGAGTACCAATTATTTCGTTTTCCTTACGCATCGTAATATATAGTAAACCCCCCAGAAACTCAAAAAGAGGTACATTATATTTTCTTTTTAAAAAAATTGGCTCAGCGCTCAGATTACATCTACACATTATTGTTGGGTGAATGCTTAGCTTAACACCAGGTGAATTTAATTATGTCTTCATGAAATTTGCAGTACACTATTGCAGATTTTCAGGTGGTTTTAATACTGACATTTTGGTAATATAATAAATGTTCAGTGGCATCAGTATTTATAAAAGCTATGCAATAATATGGTCACCTAATCCATGACCGAGTTTAATATATTTCGGTAAGATTTTTCACATATGCTAGGTCAATTCACTGTCCGATGTTTCTTTTAAAATGGCGCCGTTGTTTCATTTCTAGAACAATCGTACCAGTTCAAAATGTTACTAAATGTTTCTTTTCGAACGTAAAAGTCTGTGATGAAATAAAAACTATAACAAACATTTACCAAACGTATTCCCAATTTTTTTATTCATTCAAATCAACTTTTTAGTTGCAAATTACGTATTTTAGTTTCGCGTGCTTAGTAACCCTTAATCTAATAACATGTCCGTGCTATATATTCTACTAGATCAACCAAATCTGAACAAATGTATCCACCCATGATGTCACGAGGATCCGATGTCGAAATTGAACCATACTATTGTCTACCAGTGGGTACAACACATAATGGAGTAATTTCAGCTCAAATGGCTGCAGCAGCTGCTGCCGCCGCCAATGCTCAATCGTCGACAGCCTCTGGAAACACAGTAACATGGAGTCAACCGACATCGCCTACGCCCATTAATCGTGGATTTGCAGGACCAATGTCACCAACCCATTGTAATGCTTCGGCTATGTCGAATATGAGTGGGACAGGGGGTCAAACTGCAAGCCATCGACTAACATATCCCAAGAAAAACGACGAAGGTAAATATAGTAGAGTTCAAAACACTGCCAAACTTTCTGCCAATACACTTTTATTCCTATTTATTTCAGTTCATGGTAGTGCCGCTTCGTTGTTATCTGGAGGTAGTTCATTATATGGAACTTCGGAGGAGCGGCAAGCTCATGAAATACGCCGACTGAAACGAGAACTTATGGAAGCTCGAGAACAAGTTCTGAGTCTTAGCAGTCAGCTATCAACAAACGTAAGTCAATAACATTTAAATATACATACAGTTGCGTTCAAAATAATATGAGTGACCATACCCAAAGGGAATGGTCCAAAAAACATGGTTAAACTTCTCCGTTTTGGCTTACTTTGTATTTCGTTAACATTGTTGACATTCCAACTGCTATTTCATTAACAGAAATGTGGCAATTTGTATTAAATTATTTACTGTTCACACCAAAGATATAAATCGTCTTAAAATTTTTTGTTCAAAAAATAGTAGTGTGGAAGAAAAAGGACAAGAAAAATATTTTTAGTTGAATTTACTACCAAAACTGTAAATATTTTAGTTGATAGTACTAAATACAATATATTAGAATTTTTTTGAAAACAAAAGTCCTTTGGTAGTGTCCAAAAACAGGCTATTGTCGTTGTGGCGACTTTTCCAATAAATTAAGCTCTTCTTGGGAAATTCAATGGATTTTATAAACAAAACCTTTATTGATTAGAGTTGTTTAACACTCTGACTATTACCTCAAACAAAAAATAATGATTGGTATCCCATAAATTGCTATATTTTGAACCATGAACCAAATTTCAGCCAGTTTCCATTTAACCTTTATGAAAGGATCGGCCAAAACAGCGCATTTATAAGTAATTTATTCCTCGACCAAATAAAATTATGAAGTCCTCAAAATGTTAGCTTTATGTACACAATCAATTTCACTTCTATTCCAAAAATTGTTTAAAACGTGAACGGTTGAAATTATTTTTACACCATTTTGCGATAATCCGGCTTTGACTACTCTATGGTTGGTATACACAGTACTATATTTTTCTACATAAATTCACGTTTTTCGTTCAAGAGTACTTAATTTAGATTAGTTCTCATAGAAAATTGTGTTTTATAAGATGCAAAACCTAATAAACATATTCGCAGGGCAACTTCAGAAGTATTTCCTTAAAATTAGCTTTTTAACAAAGCGTGTAGAAAAATGGCTCATATCTGCAAATCATCCATTTTTTTTCAAATACAAACAAAATAAGTGTTATGCGTGTAGTTAAGATGCTAAGAACCTTAAAACATTATTTGGTCGAGGAATAATTGCCTTATAAATACGCTTTTTTGGCCAATCCTTACATAAAATTCTAATGGAAACTGGCTAAAACTTGGCTCAAGGATCAAAATACACAAATTTATGGGGAACCAATCAGTATGTATTGTTCGAGGTACCAGCTAGAGTGTTAAACAACTCTAATCAACAAAGGTTTTGTTTATAAAATCCCTCGATTTCCCAATAAATGCTCAAATTATAGGATAATAGCTGCAAGGACAATATCCTGATTGTGGCCACATCAAAATTCTTTTTTGTTTTCAAACAGACTTCAAATCTATTAAATTCACTACTACCAAGTAAAATTTGTCAATTCTGGTACTAAACTCAAATAAAAATATTTTTATTCTCCTTTCTCTTCCACACTCCTATTTTTTTGAACAAAAAATTTTAAGACGATTTATAATGTTGGTGTAAACAGTAAATAATTTAAAACATATTGCCACATTTCTGTTAATGAATTAACAGTTGGGATGTCAACAATGTTAAACAAATGCAGAATTGGCGAAAATGGAGAAGTATAAACATGCCTTTTGGACCATTCCATTTTGTGTGTGGACACTCCTATTATTTTGAACACAGCTGTACATATGTATGTACGTATTGTTTATATAAAGCAGCATTAACAGTATTAGATTCAAAAGTCAGATCGATAACCTGTCATATGTCCATACAGATGAAATAATCTGATAATTTATTAAAACGCATTTTATTTATGAGTATGGTGCTTGTAAGTCAATGGTGGGCAAATTGCGAGAGACACATGTATTTTTTACACTTTTGTGTATGAGGCCGAGCATTTCTGCCCAACAGTGTTGTAAATGTTTGCAATACATTTACCTTGCTGATCGTTCATAAGGCTAATTTGATGGATTTACCGAACATGATATTTTCTTATTTAAAAATAGCAATATTTAGTCATTATTTTTACTAAAAATCAACACATGCATATGCATGTACTATATACACATAACAGCTCCGTTTCACTACTATTTGAATATTAGATCAAGCAAAAGAGCAAACTGTTAAGAAATGCTTCCCCATTCCAATATGTATAAAAAGTGCAGAAAGGTTGATATCCATAACGTCAGTTGTTTTTTGTTGTTACTAAACCAATCTCATGATATTAGGCGTTCTTAGATCGAGTTGCATACTAGAGTAATTTTATGCAATTGCAGTATCATGTTTAAGGGAAGTGCTAGTTTTTGGAGAACAGGAACGGTTTTCTACGGCGAAATTAGAAAAATTGTACTAGGTAGTACGATCTTGTAGGTTAGGATACATCATCTATACACATCCCGTTTTGGAATAATCATCTACAGGTCTAGCCCAATTTTACATACATATTTTTTGGAAGATCTTACACATGCCTCTAGGAGAATTGTTTATTATAGTAGTGGCCTAAAACTATCTATTTCTAAATGTGTGAAAAGTATATTTATATTTTTGACAACAAACATAATAATCAGGTGGACGTATTGCCCGACTTTGTGTAGGCCTTGACAGCAACATTCGAGTTTTTTACATCTGTAGTGCGATTCTCCAACTCATTTTTTGAGTTATCGACAAAAATCGGTAAAATTAAAATGCTTAAAATTTCGGTAATTAACGATATTATTCGGTAAGTTAGCGACCAATAAAAAGTAGTCGTAAAGTTCTACCGATAGCAATAGTGTTGTCAACTTTTATTTCAACTTTTCACTAATAATTTTTCATTTTAATTTTTTGTCGGAAAGTCCCAATTTACATTAGGCGAGTTTACTTGCGGCAATTGTCAGTTTGATGGAGAGAGAGGTGAGGTATATGGTAACCCTTTGCCTCTCAACACCCTCTCTGACCCACAAACTGACAATTGCCGCAAGTAAACACGCCTAATGTAAATTGGGACTAACTCAAAAAATTAATTTTAACACAGTTGCTCTGTTCCAGAACCTGCAAGAAGCTACTATTTTTTACTCCGATAACAATTTTTCCTTTATGTTATCGGAAAAAATAGTAAAAATTAGCAGATTCTTGCAGTACTGGAACAGACCAAGTGTTAGTAGAAAAGTAAACAATATACAGTGGCACAGAAAAGTATACATACCCCTTACAAAAATGCAGTTTAGGCTAAATCTTGGTAACAAAATTTAAATAATTACACAAACTTATTTTAGTACAATCGGTTTGTTTATTGCAATTAAAAAATTTAAATTTTCACAACACAGAAAAGTATACATACCCCTTAAAACTATTTGATTTTAGTTAAAATAACTCAAAGCAATTCTATTGGGATATCGTTCATTGTTTATTGCATTTTTCATCGAATATACAAGTTTATAAGTAGTTTACTTGGCATGGGATCACATTTCCCCACTCAGGCCCGTATGAAAGCCAATTTCTATGTTTCAAGGCTACTAACTGTAGATCTTCATTGAAAATTCCCATTTAAAGGACTCATATCGGTTATTTTCGTTGTATATTCGGCGGCTGGGGTGATATGTATGTATGTCACTGATATTTTCGGTAGTGACGTAGAATTGTATATTCCCTAATTCTACGGCAATAGTTGTTTTTTTGCGATGTCAATCCTCTGTGCGACGTTACCAACGGTTGCCAATTCCCATTTTCAACTATGACAACTGGATATTTTCTTCAAACACTGTATGTTGGTTTTCGCGGTCAGCAATCGGATCATAACATAAGCCCTCCTTTGTTTTCCCGTTATCAAATTGTACTTCCTTCGCGTCAATATACAATTTCTGGCTCTCGGCCAAATGTTGCCCATAAGCAATCTGTAGGTTTTACAGAGATGCAAGTACCTATAAAACATAATGGCCAACAGGCGAATGGTTACAAGCTTACAAATATATACTCCACGTCAGTAGAGTAGAACACCTACATTTTTGTTAATGTTAGCTTATTTATAACGAAGCGAATGAATCTACGTTTTATGGCCTGTTTCACTAAGACGATTCAAATACAAATTCGATCGAGCTACTACCAAACTTCTGTTTTTTGAAAAATATTTGAATTGTTGTTTTTTTTTTTTCAATCAAACAAACATTTCCTACAACAACAGTAGTTTGGCAGTAATTCGAACGACTTTGAGTTCGAATCGTCTTAGAGAAAGAGGCCATTAATCTTTGGTTTAAAGTCATGTTCCATATCAAACACAGAAAAAATATGTTTCTAGCTCTTCGCGAAATGATTTTCTGATCATTTTTCCGATAGTACTATGAAAATGGGCATTTATTTTCGGTCATCAGGATAGAAAATTCATTTTATTTTCGGGAATTTTTGAAATATTAACGCCGAATTTTCTTCAGTCGATAAAGCAGGGATTTCTAATCCTTTTTTACCAAAGGAAACCTATGAATAATTCCGCGAACACCGAAATAACAGCGTAAAATGGTTTAAATTACAGATAATTGAAACATATTGGAATATCAATAGGAGTCGCGCAGTTATGTCATATTTCTTCAGAATAAAATATAATATGACACAGACAACCTCGACGAATACAATGATCAGAAAATCATTTCGCGAAGAGCTAGAAACATTTTTTTTCTGTGTTTGATATGGAACATTATCGTCTTTAAATCCCTACAAGATTAAAAACGTAGATTCATTCGCTTTGGGTTAAATAAGCTAACATTAACAAAATGTCGGTGTTCTATTCTATTGACGTGGAGTGTACATATGTATGTATTTACTGCGGCACGAAAGCGGTTGCACACAGGTGTATTATCATGATGTTTTATACAAAAAAATTGTGGAAAATATTCTATCAGAGTAGTTTTTGACACTTGTTAATACTTAAACGCAGAGTTCCTTAAGATTTCCAATTTAATGAAGTATAATTTGGGGAATACTCAGTTAAAAAACTAAATTGAGAATTT
Organism: Musca autumnalis; assembly: GCF_047663935.1. Lineage (NCBI taxonomy): Eukaryota > Metazoa > Arthropoda > Insecta > Diptera > Muscidae > Musca > Musca autumnalis. Next base: position 99,535 of record NW_027411755.1, on the reverse strand, counting down.
TACGTTTTCCAATTTTAAAAGATTAGAGTTCGATTTGCGACCTAACCGTGTTAAGCTGCAGTTGTCAAATATCACATTATGATTGGGAAAGGACAGAAATAAGAGTAAACTTTACGAAAATAAGAGAAAAACGCAATAACACATGTGTTTAACGGATTTTTATCTGTATTTTTGGGCACATATTTAGTGGCGTTTAAACAACTAGTTTCATTAAGTGTGACATTATCTTATAAGCAATAGGCAGTAGACTTATGCACACAGACTAGAGCACACAGTCTTATCTCCCTTCTTGTGGACACAGAATGTCAAGTTCCAATTGTCGGGTACGCGTTCTTCCAGTCAGATGGTTCTAACTAGATGACGTATACGCCTTGCTGGTCTCTACGGGAGGATCTGTATGTACCAAAGCCATCAGTTCGATGTTTCACTCTTTGCCAGAGTTTTCGGACATCATTCTGGCTCTTGTACATCTCGATTTTTTCACACTCCCGTTTTTCCATTTCTCTCTTTTTCCTGCGGAACAGACGTTTCTCCTCTCTCCTTTTCTTCCGGTACCTCTCCCGCGCGTTGCTACTGATTGTAGACTCTACAATCTACAATCTACTCTACAATGTAGAGTAGTGCTTTGGTTAAACAATTGGGCCATTTGAGTAGAATATGCTGTGGCAATATGTTGTGATTGCACCTACCGATGTCCGACTTCCGTGTTGTGTCTGTTCGTACTTTATTTGCTACATTTAATCGGCTACGTACCGTTGCTGCAAGAAACGATCTATCACCACGTGATCGTTAATGTCATTTTACATCTTTTGGTCTGTTCGTCCTCGTCTACAGTGGGAGTATGGAGAATGATCATGATGTTGTTCTTCTATTAATTCGTTTTTTGATAGTAGGATGATTTTTTCTACGGAAGGGTTACTAACCCGACGCCCAAACCCGAGTTTTTAAAGTTTTTATGGCTGAACGTTAGTTCACTACCTTTAACGGGTGTTAAAGGCAGCTCCCCAGGTGACACTACGGGGAGGTCATTGCCGATTTGAGATGTAAGAGGGGCCAAGATGAGTTCTGGGCTTTGTCTTGATAAATCCGGCCAGGGCCATTGTTTGGTATTTTTCAACCCCTAAGTCACCCCGATAATACTTCAACTGTACATAATAATCAATGATATGTCAATATAGGTACTGTTTTCCTTCTTCTTCAAAGTACAAAAGTAACTTTTTGAACGGTGTATAACTTAGCACAAAGTGCTACATTTTAAAAAAATGCAAAGGTTCCGCAAAGTTAAATTAATATAAAATTGTGTTTTTGCGCAACAATGTATGTGCACCGTGGAATTCAGATTCTTCTAATGCGCACTTACATTCAAAAATGCCGCCGCATATTTATACATACTCGTACATATCGTATCAGCTAACATGTAAAGTTCTTTTCCGTATGCATTGTTAAAGGGAAACCTTCTGTTTCGAACCAAATTGGGTCATTTTTTTGAGTACAACTTTCTCAAACCTCAATTATGTGTGTCTTTTCACTTCGATGATGTCTTCTTATCGACTTTCAATACAATTCGTTGAGATTATTGCCACCTTTTGCCTCTTGCATTGATGGAATATTGCCACAGAACCATAACTTTGAATGTCACAAAAGGCATGTTAGATATCTCAACACCAACAGAAAACCTCTAACTTCCTTTAGATGGTTTCGCGACAACAATTGCTTTGCTTCGAAAGAGCACCCATCCAGCAGCAGCACAAAAACTAAAATAACGTTCCTACAGCTGAAGCATTCATAGTTTGATACCATAAAAGTGTGCGGTACACACATCACTGCGGTTTCCATTGGTATTATGGGTATTTCTCTTTACATTGAAATAGCATTTGGTGACTACAACGTATAAGGAGTATGGATGGAAGGAAACTTCATATGAACAAAGCGTTAGTGACCGCCAAACTAAACTCATGCTTAAGAAAGTGACACAGACAAAGCTACACACTAACACAGTAAAAAACAAGTAGGAAAAGCGTTAAGTTCGGTCGGGCCGAACTTTTCATACCCTCCACCACAAATTTCAGCCATTTCGGTGGATTAATGTGGCCACAACCTTCAAAATACCGAAAATCGGAAGATACCGTTCTATTGGGGCTATATGATGGCGCGGACCTATACCTACAAATTTCGGGGGAGGAAGTTTTATATCCCCAACGAAGACTAAATACCAAATTTCAGCCATCTCGGTGTGATAATGAGGCCAAAACCTTCAAAATACCGAAAATCGGGAGATATCGTCCTATGGGGGCTATATCAAAACGTGGACCTATATAAACATTTTATGGTGAAAATGTTTCTTAGCCTCTGGAAACACTAAATACAAAGTTACAACCGATTCTTTGGTTAAGTGGGACTAATACATTAAAAATATATTAAAATGACGCGTACTTTATATGGGGCGTTGTATGGGGGCTATACCAAAACGTGGACCTATATAAACCAACTTTGGTAGGAATGTTTTTTGGCCTCTGGAGACACAAAATACCAAATTACAACCAATTCGGTGGTAAAATGGGACAAATATCTTAAATAATCCTTAAAACGACGACGCGTCACGCGTCATTTTGTATGGGGGCTATACGAAAGCGAGGACCTACATAGCCCACTTTCAATACCAATAGTCCTACGTTCAAATAATAGATTTTCTCAAAATTTCATCCACCTACGTCAATCCGGTCGGACGCTAGAGTGATTTCCACAGACGGACAGACGGACAGACACACAGACGGACAGACAGACGGACGGACATGGCTATATCGATGTAGAATTGCACGCTGATCAAGAATATATATAGTTTGTGGGGTCTACAATTATTATTTCGAGTAGTTACAAACGTAGTGACAAACTTAATATACCCCCATCATATGGTGGAGGGTATAATGAATATGTAGACAAAAGTGTCCCAGCATCCGCTATACTATCTTTCCAAGCAACGACCAATAACAACTATAGCTTAAATGTGTTGTTGGTCTGCGCTATTTGAGTTGTGGTATCTGCAACAACTGAAACAGAAAAAGTGTACATGAAATACAAAGATTCCCTACATGGGCTATTGGTAAGACAAACCACATTTCATATGGGTTAGTTTTGCACATATCTGGCACTTACTGAGTCTGGAATTTGGGCACGAAAATACCTTGGAAATGGACTGAAAATCGAAGTTTCAAAGTAAAGGTCCAATGTTTCAATTTCTTATTACTATAGTTTTATACGTTGATCGAGACCTTTAGAACAGAGATATGGTGTTTAATAATGTTTCCAGTTCGCCACACTTTTCATGCGTTCAAACTCTATTCTTCACTCAAAACATTTGAAAAATGCGAATGGAAGAACATATTAAAATGTGAGCAGAAGCAGCTGCAGTAGCCACTAACAAATCAAAACAACGACAGTCTACTCACTATTTATGTACGTCCACGATAAGAGTTGCTTATATGTATATGTTGAAATAAAGAAGTAAATCTAGGCTGTAGCTTAATTCCCTTTTCATATGCTATACCTATAACAGTATATATGGACCTTTTGAATGGCTTTCCAATATTTCCCGAACCCTAATGTGAAATTTTTGGAACACAAAACAGATTGTTAGTATGTAATATATTAAAGTGGTCTTCATTGGCCATAAACACTAACGGACGACGACTTACTGGTCAACATTTACAGTCCCTGGCATAATTATTTTGACAAAACCAACATTTGTCTTAAATGCACATAATTATTGTCAGCACTCATAAAACGGAATATTAATATGTTAGGGTTTTTCGTTGACCTCTCAGCTAAATACAAATTAGTGGATCAAAGAAATCCCAGCTTATTTTGTGATTACGTAGGCGAATGTTTAAAAAGGGAGGCAAAAGCAAGACGGCATAAATATTTTGACACGTCATAATTATGTTACTTTTCGTACTTAATCGTACCATTTGGTACCAAAATTAATTGATTTTGCTAAATTATTAACATACTTAAATGTTAATAATTTAGCTAACCCTGCGTTTACACATGACAGGACAGTTGAGTTCATATATTGATTGTCAAAAACCAAAAACTTGTCTGTGTGACGTAGGCGTCCAGACAACTGCAAAAACAGTTGTAAAATTATGAATGAAAATCATCAATTTCTTTTCGTTATCCGTTCACATATTTTGTTTATATCAGGAATATTGTCAATTATTTCATATTCCATTTCAGAAAAAAAGGATAACTTTTTTTCGCGCTACATCAACGATTTTTGATATGTAGGTTAAGAAAAAAATTCCGAGTACGAATCTGGTCGCGAGCCAATTTTTGGTTGTTGCGGACAAATGTTATGGCGCTTTTATTTCACTTTTTAAGAAAGAAAATATTATAAAAACGCTAATTATTTTAATGAGCACAATTGTTACAAAAAAGTTTTCTCGAAGTTACTTCAGCGAGTAGATTGCATAATACCTGCAAAATGTTACACAGAATTCGCGGAATGTACAAAAAATTGATAAATTATTGAATATAAGTCTACTTTTTTCAAAATTAAGGCCCATTTAGTGGTCATAAAATTACAAAAAAAATTGTTGTGGATCCAAACTTCACGGCAAATCAAATGAGACTACAATCATACAGATTGGTGTTATAGTTTGGATGTTACAGCCAAAATAAGCACATATTTCGGTCAAAAAAAATAATTTTTTGTTTAAAAAAATATTTTTCACATGCATTATGTAGTAGAAAATATTGTAAAAATTTATAGGAATACTTCCTTCATTTTGCTTAAATCTCCCAACAAAATATACGGATTTTGCTTTATTGACATTCATATTAAAGCTTTCCCATTAGGGAAGCTAATTGGGTTGATGGGGATATATGTCAAAGCTTCTGAAATGGAAATTGAGGTCAAATAACCCATTTTTATTTATATGCATTTTTAAATACGTGTAAATCGCGTAATTATCAAAATCAGTTTGTCCGCATATGATTTTCATGTACAGTAATACCGTATCTTTTAATTTGAATATAGTTTTCGAAATTTAATTTGGAGGCTAAGATGTAGCATCGGCTGCATCTTAGTGCCTAAAAACCTATATAACGTCGCTAACTTGCGCGGAGTGCGTATGCTTTTTGTCCGCATCCGATTTCAGTGTCCACCATAAAAATCTACATCGATTTATATCTATTTCAAGGCGGTCAACGAAGAACCGTGGATGTAGCATCACACACTATTTTTTGGGATAAAATGAATGTAGCTCCCTTATCAGTGAAGTTGAAAATCTCTGTTTCCGCTAAAACAAAGATGCTGTATTAGTTGTTTCATTGCAGTGGAAACGAACCGCAGAAAACGCGATAAAATACGCGATATTTCCAAAAACAATTTTTGGTGATTTTTCTACTTTGGATTTTCTTGTAACTCGCGTTTTAGTGGATGGATTTTCACGGAGAATGATTTATTAGATCCGGAACGTAAAAAACTAAAATGTGCAATCAAGTACGAGGAAATCGAATGACAATTGTAAAAATTAGGCCCGAATAATATGATTTTTAGAAAAATATTCACACAAAATTTCGTCATTTCGATACATATTTCTGTGAAGCTGTGGAGGCTACATTCACGATATACGTATCAAAAAGCTCAGAATCGCAAGTACTATAATCCTATTAAAGCCTTTTTGAAAAATCTGTTTGCGGAACGCGACTAGAAGAAACTGTCAAAAAACACTGTAAATTTGGCTTCAAAATGTCAGCGTCATTTATTGGTAGACGCTGATGAAATTTTGAAAAGTTATACATTAGTGAGATTATCCTTATTTAGTTGGCTTCTACTTTTACTTTGACAGGAAAATCGTGAGAAGTGTGGTTTACTCATAAATCGAGAGAAAACAAAAAAAGACACGTTGGCTTCAACCCATTTTTACCCATTTTCTAACATAAATATAGCCACAGCTTCCACGCAAATTAACTTTTGAGGCCAATATTTTTTGCCACGTCCAAAAACATTTCATTTTATCCATAAATATTTAATTTGTATAATATAGAATCACAAGTCGCGTGTTCTAAAAGGGTAAACCTTGGCTTCAGCTATGTTAAATTTTCAAAAATATTGGTGATATACATATTCTTTTGTTTTCCACACATTTCAAGCACTCCCATACATCAGAATAGTCTAATCCACCATTTAAACTACTGCGATATTTAATTTTTATCGTTAATGCTGTGGACTATAATGAATGCATTTCGCACTTTTAACGATCTTTCATAACAGCATGGTAGTAAACTGATCGAAGTGTTATGTATTCATTTTCAGAACACTGCTACTATGGTAAGGCTGAATTTTGAGGAGCAGTTTTGGAGCGTATATCGGGTTCAAACTTAAAGTTATTTCCTTCAAATATCACATTTGTAAGAGAAAAAATGTTCTTACTCTCATAAAAAAGTCGAAATCCGCAAAATATTCCGATATAATCGGAGACAACCATCGAAAATGTTGTTTAATGATAAATCTCTTGAATATCCATATACCCTTGAAATATCGATCCGTAAATGGGTTCATAATGGTGTGTGAAATATATTATTTTTACCGTAACTGATAATTATCAAAAATATAAAAAAGACAATTATAATTGTTGAGGTCTAAAATCAATAGAACAATTTTGTAAAAAAAACAGTAAAATTTTATGTCCACAACAAAAGTACTAGCGTATATTTGGATTGATAAAATGTATTACTAATTTTAAGTACTCTAGTAAGGGATTATCTAGAATATTTTTTCATGTTTTTGTAGAAGACTTATTCGGTATAAAACCAAACACATCATTTTTTTAAACTTGTCAAAATAATTACGCCAGGCACTGTATGTTCCAGTGAATATGAGAATTGCTGCAAGGAAGTTTAGAAGACTAGAGTAAAATAGAAATGTTGTTTAAAAATGTGTTCGCCAAATAAAAACTGACAAGTTTTTTATGCTCACTATCCTCCCATTTGTCGAAAGAATGCCAAGAAAAAACAGTTGAAAAAAAAAATGAGTTACAAATGGAAGCCAATGCTCAAAAAGACCATAAATATTCCGCCGGAGTAGAGAAACGTTGGTATTTTATGTGCATTTGTGTGAGCAACGCATCTATAGTCGTATTAGTATGGACATACTTATTTATATATGTAATTGACTGTTTTAATATTGAAGAGTGGAATAGTGGAAATAACCTACTACAACACCAATAACAAACAATGTGTTTCTAGCGGTCTACATACGATTTTTAACCGCTCTGTTAAAATTTACATGGGCCAGGGCGCAATTACAGGAACAAATACTGATTTTTATTTAATTGGTTACTGATATTGTTTGCGGACATTTGTTGCAAACATAAAGCAAAAGCCACACTATCCACAAAAGTGGTCTAATATTGCAGAGGAGGTACCTGAAGAACTTCACCAACATAGACCAACTTGGAACTGAACTTTTTTTGGGAATCATTCCTTTCGATAATTATTGTGCCAACCAGCCGTTTTAGTTGGCCACCGAAGGTTTTTTATAGCTTTTGGGTCATTATTGGGTCATATAAAATTGCTAAAAGAATCCTCGAACAGCCCTTAAACTGCATTAAAGCCAAAAATTTGAACTTTTGTGAGGGAAGTTGCCCGTTGATAGCTGATAGTTGCCCTTCTGGGAATTTTATGTACGTTTGGATGATATTTTACGTGTCCGCAGGTTTTTATAAAGCTTTCGGGCCATATTAATAGGAAATATGGACTTGCCCCTAAAAAGCTTGGGCCGTCGTGAGGACAAGCTGCTGCAAATTCAAAAGGATTCGGGAGCTGGTCTTAAACTGTGCTATTCCGAAAAAAGTTGAAATTTTGTGTGGGAGATACCAGAAAAGTGGTCTCCAAATTGTCTGAAACGGATTTCGTTTTGATACCTCAATCTGAGTATGAACGATGTTTTGAATGAATTTGGCATACTTTCTCAATTGTGTGTAATTTGTTGTTTTCATATTCTTTGCATGCTTTTTGCATATTTTCAATATTAGGATAGTTAGAAAAAAATAAACATGAAAAAATCAGAGGCCAGGTAATAACTTACATCAACACCAAATTTTTAGAGTGCAATAGCCTGAATTGCAATGGTATTGTACTTTTGAAATCAACTCTACCTCTACAAATCATTTTGACATGCCCTAGAACTATGTCAAAGTCATTTTTCCGTATCTAATCTTGCTAGGGATAACAAGCGATTGCGAAGTTTTGTGGTGTTCTCTGTGGAAGGCACATAAGCCCATCGAAATGCTATTGGAATTGATTACGTTGACTGATAACGCACAGTCAACACTTACGCCTCTCGTTGTTTTCAATAAACGCAAATTTGTTTTTATTAATAAAAAAAATAGTCATTTTCGAGTTAGCCCAAACTTGTTGGTTGCCAAAACAAAACAGTTTTGATGGCGACTCCAATTTAATATTATTGGGAAGCATTACATATTTTTGGATTTGAACCACGTTCCTGACGGATAAACGCAAAGGCGAAAGTGTAATGTTGTGGATTAACGAGTGGTCCATAATTTGTGTCCAGCTGCATGTTAGAATTGAAACATTAATAACACTGTGCAACAATAAAAACACAACAGACAACTTATAATAACCATTTTTTGACGGTATAATTTCGGTTCTGCCTAATTAGGTCTTGCTTAGGTGTTTTTGTTACATCTAGTCCTGACTAATTAGGCCTATATCTTAGAAATCAATTGGAATTTTGTTTTGCCGTCTTTGGAATAGTTGTAGTCCCAAATCTTCTTTTCCAAATTATCAAATATCGTTAAAAATTACGGGGTTTTCGCTAGACAGACGCCAAACGATTGAGAGTTAAACAAAGTACATACTTTTTTTTCAAATGTTCTTAATGAGTTTCTAAATATATTAATTTTTCTTATTATTTGTATATTTTGTAATTTGATTCTTTATTGGCCCTATTTTCATGATATAAAAATTTGCAACTCCGTGGTTCAGATATCTATTACCTTTTTTGATGAGTTTTTTACATTAATTGGCATACGATTTTTTAATCAGAAGGAGGGTGCAATAAGCTTTCATTTGACAGAAAAGGACCCAAAAACAACTCTGTGTAAAATTTCGAAAAAAAAAATATTAATTTCCAGGAACAATTAAATTTTCATAAAAATTTCCCAATACTGCTTGGAATTGTTTTTGGAGTGTTGAAACCGAGTACTTTTTTTGACTCGAATCAATATTTAAGTTATATAACTCAAAGAAATGTGTTTGGGTCGAAAGAAAGATAATTGGTCCACTTACACAAAAAACGTAGAAGGTGTTTTATATTGACGTGGAGATATGTTTGTGGAAACATGTTATGTCCCTTTTATATTTTTCATTTACATAGCTATCTGAAACATTCAAAAAACATTTGACAACCTCGGAATGTTCCGAAGCCTTTTTTATTATGTCCAACGTAATTGAAAAATCTGGTACATTTAACATATTTTGTTATGTTCAGTTTTTTTCGCGTTAGTTTGTTGTAATCCTATTGGCGAAAAGGATCTAGACAAAATAAGGTTTATTCTTTAAAATATTCTTTCAAAATATGCTCACTGGAACTTGTTTCAGAGACATACAGTGGTGGCCAATACATTTGCAACAAAATTGCAGGTTTTAGACATACATACATATGTTTTTCGAGACCCAGACTTCTACCTTTTGCTAATAAACGGTATAACTGCATTCTGAACTCTGAATGGTATTAAATCCAAAACTTAAATGTCAAGAAATTTCCATTATTACAGAAGATTCTGACTCTTGCATCCATGTTCATACTCCTCCTCTAGTCCCGTCACTCTACCGATGAAGTACGTATAACTGATATTGAAGATTTTTTGCATGCGATTTGGTTCAGTTGCATATGTTTTTACCATTAAATTTTAAGGCGTTTAATGTATTTTCATATTTTTCCATAATTTTTGTTGAATATCGTGTCAAAACATTTTATTTTTTTATACTTGAGGCATTGATATACCTACTTTTGCTTTCAACAAAATCTTTTACCAACAATGTTCTAAAACGTGCAATTTTTTGCAAATGTATTGGCCACCACTGTAGGTACTCCATTATTAATATTTTTCAAAATGTGGAGTTGACCTTTGTTGTTTTAATATCATAGAATGTATTTATTGATTGTAAGGCCATTTTAAACGCTAAGGAATGGGTTAAATACCACTTTGACTCAAAATCATTTAATTTTTATTTTGTTAATTATATTGTCCATAAATCGTTTAGTAAAACATGTCTCTATTATATAGAAAGTGTACATATTATTCTAATAGTAATGGAGAAAAAGCGATGTCGTTCTTATGACACAAAAAACAATTCCGATTTCATTCTTGGCAATGAATCCAAAGAGTGGAACACAAACAGACTTTAGTCCGTTCTCTTCAGGGATTCGCAAGAAGTTATTGCCAATGTTTCGAACCACAAAAAAAACACACAAAGTACATAAATGCTTCATTGACTTTTGAAATAAATAGCAAAAGAATCAAATGCTGAAATAAATGACGGAGACACTACTTGGCGCCACAAAGTCTTCTAACAAAGTAGAAAACGTCAAAAGACGAATTTAGAAAACTTATAAGATTTTATGAAGCCTTTAAGCTGAAAAATAAATAAAATTGACAAGGGTGGTTTGATGAGCTTTCGGAGAGGGTGTAAACTTAATGAAACCATGACGTCAACACTGCAATATCTTCGATTTACAAATGTACGAACAAATCTGTTAATTCAGCATTTGTAGATAATGAGAATTATCAGAGGCAGAAGTGATGTGCCCAAAACCATATTGCTCTTTGTGAACAAGTGCATCTAAAAGAGCTGATAAAATATGATATGAATGAGCCACAGTTATCAGTTATTTATTTATTTTATTTTTTTTTTTTTTGTTTTGCATAATACTGTTGTTATGTCCCCTTTAAGTGTGTATACTATGTACATAAATATCTTCTTGCAGATAACCCCAAACAATGCATAGAGTATATGTTGTAAGTGGTAGTTAGTAACCGCACATCCACATCAGCATCTCCATCATAACTGAACAATGAAAACATTTATTTTCTGGTGGTCGACCTGCACACAAGCATGTCCTAATGGGAAAAGGGGGGGTACGACAGTACACCAGCCAGCCAACCGCCCTATTTTTCCAGTGAAAAATACCCATAACAGGCCGGCAGATTCGTGATTCCTTTTTCTGTGTAATACAAAAAGTGGCGCCCTTAGAGGCGCCAATAGTTTTGGCAAATACTGAAAATGTTATTGACTTTCTGCGCTTCTGCTTTGGGGTATGCGCCGTAACATACGCAAGATGGCGAGACACATTTTCATTTAAGAGGACAACAGTAGCAAGGATATTTCGATTTGAATGAATTTGCGAATTCAGTTCCGTATTTGCTTTGTGTGTGAAAAGGTTAAACGCGAACAATTAGGAAAAGTTCGACGGAATCGTAGACATAGATGACAACGTTTTCGCCGGGACTCTAAATCCAATTAATCGGTTTGCAATAATGAAGTTAATGGTTTTGATAAATCCGAACATGTCGACACACATAAACAAATCTTCCTCGTGTGATTATATTTGTTAGGTTATTGTTGCTGACTTTCAAAACTAATGGCTAGAAAAATAACTTGATTAACATGTGTCCAGGAGTTCTGTCCCGTAAAGAAAACATTTTTCCACGCAATGAAAAAAATTAGTATACAATTAAAAATATGTTCTTGTACCTCAAATCTTACTTTAAGATTGATGTGAATAATCATCACTGTTCGACACTTTTTATTTCTGCTTGCAATTGGAAATATGTATGTATTTAGTGCAACCCTGCTTAAAACCGCGTGTTTTCACACCGAAGAAAACAATATACTATTTAATATAAATAAGGAAAAAAAACAATTTTTGGATGTTTCGTTCGACGTTTATCGATTTTTTGCACTTAAGTATCCTCAAAAATGATTCCCCTGATTAAACAAATAACAATTAAAAAATGCTAAAATATTCACTTATTTCTGTTTCAACAAAAACCGAAAGAGAATTGATGTGAAAAAATGGACCGTTCTGAGCGGGGCTGATTTAGTGGAACGATAAAAATTTGTAATTTTAAAATCTGCCGCTCAAGGGATCTTGAAATTTCAAATTTCCATTGGAATAGTGAATTAAATACTTTAATTAAAATATTTTTTGAGTGAAATCATCTAGCAACATGTTGCATATGCTCTTTTTCTTCCCCATTAATACGAGTTTTCTCTCTGCGTGTTATCTTGCTCTCTCACTTCAAAATTATATGTGTGTGTTTACTAGTTGAAGATCACCAGCCTTCAACTCATACTGCCTCAGTTTTTATTTAAACTTCGTGCGTTCCGCAACAAGTAACGGATTATCTTATCGGGCGCTAGCTTTTTTTTTTGAGAAAACAAGAAAAAAACGACAACAATAATAAGTTATTGTAAGATGGAGCTATAGTTTGTTTGAGTTGAGCTCACATTTAAAAATTGGAAACAAGTGTGCATTTAACGGATTGCCAACAGAAAACTGTGTGACTGTGTGTGCGTCGAAATAATAAAATAGTTTATGCCGACAGACCAATTCGTCCCCTCTAAAGTAAACGGATCTGCTTACGATTGAATGTCACAACCTAAGGCTTTTTGTTAATAATTATTTGTGAGAATAGAATCAATGTGATGTGTCATATCTAACAAAGAAGAGCTTGCCTGCCAAACAGTAGAATAAAAGTGTTTACTTTTTCGTATCGAGAATAAGCCATAAAACGTAACGTAAAACAAAACATAAAACCGGTTTCCTCGCTCTTAACAGAATAGAAAGGCGTAATTACGAAGAAAAACTGAATGGAGAAGTAGTGGTATAAAAACAACAAATCGGATATGGGATGAAAGAGAATCAATAAAAGTACCAAATTCATCTTACAAATCAACAAATCAAATAAAACGTCTATCCAAATACTGTGCAATAATAATGACCTTTAACATAAAACAATTTCAGTTTGAATACAGATTTTCATATTTGAAAAGTGTCGCAGCAGCATCGCCAAACCTTACACCCCTTCATGGATTTATTCTGATGTGCTCATGTGTGTACGAACGAGTGTAATTTGTGTCGTGAAGTGAAATACACATGCATGGACATATCAAATATCACGAAAAGATAACGCGAATACCGTTATTATCAAACGTAAAGATAATTCTGGCAGAAAACCGATCGCACTCGTTTCAAATGATAACAACTACCACCTTAATTAAATCAACAATAAAATACATGAATTCCGCAAATTCGGAATTGTAAAAAACATACATACATATTTACAAGCGATTATTATGAAATTCTTATATACTAAACAAGGAATCACTATTACATACCAAGGATAAAGTTCATATTAGCTAGGATATTACATAACGAACTTTGTTTAATTGAACAGAAGTATAGGGCCTAACACAATAGTGCTGGGAATCTGAAATCCTTTCTAGTTAACGACCGAAAATGGTAGAAATTAAAACTCAATTTTTTAATTAAAAAGTTTAAATAAAGGATAGGAACATAGCTGCTGCAAGCGCCTTAGGGACAACTAAATATACATATTTTGGTCGCTAACTTACCGATAATAGATACCACATATTTCATAATTTTGAAGATGTGTTTTAAAGGTTGATCGAGCCGCATGTTCAGATGTGTAAAAAGAAAACCAATCAGCGCAAACTATCCGAATAAAAACCCATATAAATTGATGGCATATACAAAATATGTATCGGCAATTTTAAAAGATACCTATCATGTGTTGGTATATGTCTATACTTTTTAAATGACAGTTAATTGGAACATTTTATAGAAAGTAATATTCGAAATGTAATATGTTAAAGGAGTAGACAAATAAATTATTCAGACCTCGATATTAACGAAATGTGTATGTACATTGTTGTGTACTATGCTTAATAGTTTTGTGCTTGAAGGTACGTTTCATTAATATTTTTAAAAGGAAAAGAAGTTAGGGTGAATCGTATGTGAATAGCGAAAGAAAGCAAGACGGTATAAAGTGAGAGGGGGTTATTTTTTCAAGTTGTACCAACGAAAAAGAAAAGATCCCATTCACAAACAAGAGGTGAGAAAAAATAACTTGGCCATATCAACTAGATATTACAGACGAAAACGAACGGTTGCATCAAAATGTGCATACATGCCCACCAACTCAACAGATGACCGTGGCTTGAAACCGGGTTCATTTTTTCTACACGCATGAAATTATAAAAAAAACTTCTTCGGTCTACTGCTGGTATGCGGGTGTCAAAGATACTGCAACAGCTGTATGTACAATGTACATACATACATATATGGGGACGGACGAAGGGATGGTTAAACTCTAGACTTTTGAACGGATATGTAAATAACTTGTGGGCATGTATGTATGTGTTTATGAACGTTTTGTTTGGTGTTTTGTATTAGCATTTTGAACACATGGATGACATATACTGTGAGCGTTAAAATAAACTTTGCACCTAACATTCACTTTTAAATTGCGCGATATCACCGATATAGGAATCAATACAAACCACATACAGAGAGCAGCTAAAATCAAATGTAGTTCTAAAAAATATTTTATAGAATATTAAACAAATCTATGAACTAACTTAAAAATTAAATTTTTCAGGAGAGATAAAAAACGATTAATCTGTTGATACATCGGTGGTTGAGTAAAAGTTTAAATGCAATTGTTAGAAAAATGACTACATCCAGAATAATTGCTATTAAACTTTTACTCAAACCTCGATGAATCGCAAAAAGATCGTTTTCTATATGTCCTGAAATTTTTGTACGATAAAAGGCTGCGAAGCATCGAAATAAGTTTAAAATTTACCTCGGCTCTCATATCAATGAGTTCAGCCCGATTTTATTTGAAACTCAATGGCTTGAAACTAGCTGATGTGAAAATTTTCATAGCCTAATGGCCTGTTTCTGTTTCTATGATATTTTCTGGATAATATTGCACCACTAGTTAAATAGGGCAATTTAAAATAAATTTGGCTATGGAACTTTCTTTGACGTTCACAGTACGTACATATGTACATATATATATTTTTCATTTATTTAATTCATCCCTCTTCATGTTACGTCTCCACAAGTTTCGGACTGAATGTAATTTATTGGTTCAATAGTTGTAGACAATGTATCACGGTGTATTTTTATGCTGGGAGAAGTGGGGATTTTGTAGTCGATTTTGTATTGGCATTGCTTTGTTATATTTTGATTAATACTTTATCGAATGTAACATCCATGTATGCATGTCTGCAGAGAGAGATGCATACAAACTGTTGCTTTTGTTTAAGCTAATACTTGCTGATGAACTGCTGTCAGTCATTTTATATCTTTGTACATTTATTTTCTCAGACATATTCTTGAAACGTTGAAACTGGGAAATATAATAAAATTACCGACAGAAAATCAGATGTTGATATAAACCAGTAAGGAAAAGATCAAAGTCGGGCGGAACCGACTACATAATAATCGGTTGAAAATATATATGGGAGCTGTATCCAAATCTGAACCGATTTGAATATAATTTGGCAAACATATTTCTAATTCCGTCACACGTTTCAAATTTCATCGGAATCGGACAAAATTTCCGTGTTTGGTCAAATCGGGTGAAAATATATATGGGAGCTACATATATCCAAATCTGAACAGATTTTTTCCAAAATAAATAACGTTCGTCCTTTAGCAAAAAATTATCTTCCCCAATTTTTATTTGAATCGGACAATAAATGCATAAATAGACAAATGAATTGAAATTTAAATGCGTCTTGTACTTTGATTAAAAATACATGGACAGATGGACGGACTTGCATAAATCGACTCAGAAAGTGATTATATGTATATGCCTAAAAGGAACTATGGGTCTATATCGCTTCCTTTTGCATGTTACATACAAATGCACAAAGACATAATACCCCTTACAGCAGTGTTGTGAAGGGTATAAATAGCATAAATAGAAACTACACAGGGCTACTAAGAAAATAATACAAAATTGGTAAATAATCACTGTTTTTACTATAACAATCTTCATCGGAAGCCACTGTTGAGAGGGTAAATTTTATGTTACAAAAAAATTAAATAAACAACAAAGAATCACACGTGTTACTCCCCAAGTTGGGAATTACCACTTTATGGATAGCTATGCAATGTTAAATGATTGTGTTCCAAACTAATAGTTAAAAAAAAAACTATTGAAATAAATGAACAGAAAACATCTGTTACGTAGACTGGCATAGGGGTATTGCTCAAATAATTCAATATCTAAAAATAATAATATTTTTTACTCGAATGCACCCTTATCTTCTTTAGACGCATCCATTCTCTACCCTTCATTTTTGTTATACAGTGGCGGCCAGCTAATAAGGGACAATAAATTCAGTTTATTAGATTACTCGATTACATTTAAAATGTGTAGATTTTGATGAAATACATTTTGCATATAAGATATATGTAGATATAAGCACTATCGAGTGATATTAAAACGTACGGAGATTCTCCATATGTTATAAAGTGCCAAAAAATATGCATATTTTTGGTGCATTAACGGAAAAGAAGGCCTAAAGCACATTATTAGGGATTATAGTAATACTTCGGTCCCCTAAAGGACTTTCGGCGGGGGTAAAGCATGAAACCGGTTGAATACACTATAAAGTAACTAATGCGATCTATTCTTGTATAAAAATGTGCATCAATTAACATTAAAGTTGATTTTACTAATAATGTCCCTAATTAGCTGGCCAGGCTAAAATGGACCATTTTTAGAAAAGTGGGCTGTACTTTCCCCCACATATAGAGAATCTCCGAAAGTTTTGACACCACTCGATAGTGCTTATATCGACATATATCTTATATGCAAAATTTATTTCATCAAAATCTACACATTTTTAAATGAAATCGAGTAATCTATTAAACTGAATTTATTGTCCCTAAATAGCTGGCCGCCACTGTATGTATAATTTTTATAACGCAAATAACAAGTGAACTGCTATTTTAGATGTTTACTATGATGTTGTTATTATAAAATTGAATCGTTTTTATCATTTCTTTTGTCATATATTCAGCGAATATTAGCATTGCCCATATTTATGCATAACCTTTAGAATGACAATTAGAACTGGTATAGGTATTAATCGAAGGACAATAAAAGGATAAGTTAAAACTTATTGTCACAAGCAGTTTCAGTCTTTATATCGTATAAACATACTTTTGTATTCATTCCTAACTGCAGAGCGAATACGTTCGAGCTGTCGATCATTTATGTTTACTGAAGCAAATTAAGAAAGTTTTGTATTGTTCGATTGATCATACGATAAACAAACTCAGCTCACGTATCAAATCACTTCAAGTCCGATACACGCTCATCACATAAACCTTTTTTTCAGACAAAACACCATAAAACCTAGACGTGATCAAGTACAGGTAGTTTACTTTTGCTTTTCTCCACGTTTGTTTCTGGCCATTTTTGTTGTTTTTCATTTCTAAATTCATCGAGTTGACGGTGCTTACAAATTAAACATAACCGAATCAACTGCACACCTAAAGTAGGGACTAACAACAAGAAGAAACACCAATAATTTTGTTTACCTTAAATCCGTTCTACGCTCTGGGTTTATATGTCATATGTATGTGAAAATGTCTGTTTCTCAAGCAATTAACGTGTTTGTAACAGAAATACAATGCCCACTAGCAGAGACCACTCCTTAACTAACTGATCGATTAAGCATTTTAAGAACACTAAGTTTGTGTAATATTTTTTAACATATCTAATTCAAATATGTAACGTCCTAAACATATATATACCCAGCAAACCAAATGTCTGATGTCCGACACGTCTGAACAATTTCGGAAGCAAAGTCGTTCAGATTTCGTTCCGATTTCTAAACGATTTTTCGGAGAGGAAATAGTTCAGATTTTGTACCGATTTCGTTCAGATTTCGGAACGAATGTCGGATAGAAATTTCCTTTCCGAATTTCTTAAGGATTTTCTTCAGATTTCGTTATGAAATCGGACCGAAATTGATCCGATGTCGCTGCGACATTTTGTTCCGAAATTATGTCAACCACTTCATACAACTTTCGTTAAGAAATCGTTACGATTTGTAACAGAAATACAAGGTACACAAGCAGAGACCACTCCTTAACTAACTGATCGATTAAGCATTTTAAGAACACTAAGTTTGTGTAATATTTTTTAACATATCTAATTCAAATATGTAACGTCCTAAACATATATATACCCAGCAAACCAAATGTCTGATGTCCGACACGTCTGAACAATTTCGGAAGCAAAGTCGTTCAGATTTCGTTCCGATTTCTAAACGATTTTTCGGAGAGGAAATAGTTCAGATTTTGTACCGATTTCGTTCAGATTTCGGAACGAATGTCGGATAGAAATTTCCTTTCCGAATTTCTTAAGGATTTTCTTCAGATTTCGTTATGAAATCGGACCGAAATTGATCCGATGTCGCTGCGACATTTTGTTCCGAAATTATGTCAACCACTTCATACAACTTTCGTTAAGAAATCGTTACGATTTGTAACAGAAATACAAGGTACACAAGCAGAGACCACTCCTTAACTAACTGATCGATTAAGCATTTTAAGAACACTAAGTTTGTGTAATATTTTTTAACATATCTAATTCAAATATGTAACGTCCTAAACATATATATACCCAGCAAACCAAATGTCTGATGTCCGACACGTCTGAACAATTTCGGAAGCAAAGTCGTTCAGATTTCGTTCCGATTTCTAAACGATTTTTCGGAGAGGAAATAGTTCAGATTTTGTACCGATTTCGTTCAGATTTCGGAACGAATGTCGGATAGAAATTTCCTTTCCGAATTTCTTAAGGATTTTCTTCAGATTTCGTTATGAAATCGGACCGAAATCGATCCGATGTCGCTGCGACATTTTGTTCCGAAATTATGTCAACCACTTCATACAACTTTCGTTAAGAAATCGTTACGATTTCGGACGATACGTCCGACATTTTGTTCCGATTTCGTTACGAAGTCGGTACGATTGGTTTGCTGGGTATGTACATTAGGGTTATGACTATTTTACAACCTCATATTCCTGTATCATATTGGGATGAACTTTTACATAAGATTACATAAAATCTTAATTTTAATGTGATTGGATAAAAAAACCTCACGCACAAATCATTTGAACATTTTTATTTATGCAGTTTTGACATTTTTTGGAGTCACTATAAGTAGATATTAAAAAATATATAAATAATAAAGTAAATAATAACTAAAATAAATATACTAACATAACAAGGATTATAAAACACAAAAGAAAGTTAAATATTCGCATTGTCATTGGAGGGGATGAATCTCGGTGGGAGGTTGTCCTTCCCAGCAAACCAAATGTCGGATGTCCGACATGTCTGAACAATTTCGGAAGCAACGTCGTTCAGATTTCGTTCCGATTTCTAAACGATTTTTCGCAGCGGAAATAGTTCAGATTTTGTACCGATTTCGGAACGAATGTCGGAAAGAAATTTCCTTTCCGAATTTCCCAAGGATTTTCTTCAGATTTCGTTACGAAATCGGATCGAAATCGATACGATGTCGCTCCGACATTTCGTTACGAATTTATGTCAACCACTTCATACAACTTTCGTTAAGATATCGTAACGATTTCGGATCAGACATCGGACGTATCGTCCGAATTTTGTTCCGATTTCGTTAAGATGTCGGTACGATTGGTTTGCTGGGTTGTTACGCAGAAGTTTTACAAGTCTTGCATATCTTTGATCGCGCGCTCACAACACTGGTTGCTTCGGGCATTTGAGAGCTTTTGGGTAGTCATTCAGAGCTGCAGATAGTTCTGCGAAATCTTCAGAGCGGAACAATTGACTACTGAACCAATGATCAGCCCATGAATAAACAGATTTTACGCAATCTGCTCCGTGTTTCAGGCATCAGTATAAAAGCAAGTAGAGCTAGAATGGCACGAGAGTTCCAGCGTGCATTGCAAATGTTTGGGATCTGCTTAAACTCTACAAAAGGAATCTCACTCTTCTCGGTGAAATGGCGGAAAACACGAGTAAGGTGGAAGAGAAACTTCATGTCGTCTCTCCAGCCACCTGTTTCCTTAATCAAAGTTGTACCATTACTGAAGGCTGCTTTCAATTGAGCATAGTTTTAGTTGATGTTTGGTTATGTTGTAGACGCATGGAGTTCATTGTCCATGACAACCCGAAGAACTCGATCCAGCACATGGTGCTGGAATCTGATGAACTTGGGTGCGGTGTAACCTTTCGCTTCAAACATTTGCTACAGTCGAACTACAACGCCTGTCTTTTTGCCGGTATTCACGCTTGTTGTATCAGCAACAATCATCACAATTGATCCCCAGAGGTTGAACTCCTCTAACACATTCTGGAGACCTTCTGCGATTGTTTTAGCTTTCCCATCTTTCAATTTGAGCGCAGTCAATCTAATTTCTTTAAATTCGTTCTTGGGGACCACTGCCTGATATTCATAGCTCTCAAGGTGTTTGCCGTCAAAATGCATGCTCCACTTATCCAGATAAAGGGTGTTTACCAGGTGGTTCTTCAACCGAACAGCTTTCTTGTATACAACCCTGTGAATTCCTGACTGACATAGGGTTGGGATTTCAATGCCTTCAGCGGAAAGCTGCTTTGCTCTTAAATGGAATGAACGTTACCATTGGCATCAATAGGCAAAAGTTCATTCATTCCTGCTACAGGAAGTCATTTTTGAAAAAAAGGTCAAAAAGTCATAACCCTAATGTACACATAATTACAACTCGATATATTAGGTATATACCGACGGACCTCTATTATCCGGGAATCAATTAATCGGGATTCATTATTCAGGATCGGAGAAAAAAGGATTTGCAGTTAAAGGCCGGATTCTAAATAAAATTTTCAACTTTTTAGATATTTTCTATTTATACCCTACACCACCTTGTGGTAAGGGGTATTATGTCTTTGTGCATTAGTTTGTAACACGCAAACGGAAACGAGATAGACCCATAGTTCCTTTTAGGGATATACATAGAATCACTTTCTGAGTCGATTTACGCATGTCCGCCAGTACAGGTAGCATTTATTGTCCGATTCGCATGAAAATTGGGGAAGATAGTTTTTTTGGCCAAAGAACGAACGCTATTTATTTTGGTGAAAATCGGTTCAGATTTGGATATAGCCCCCATATATATCTTCGAAACACGCAATATATGTCCGATTACAATGAAATTTGGAATGTGCGACGGAAATAAGTGTGCCAAATTATATATAAATCGGTTCAGATTTGGATATAGGCCCCATATATATTTTCGCCCGATTTAAGGAATTTGGTGCACGAAACACGCTATATCCGATTTCAATTAAATTTGGAATGTGCGACGGTATTTGGTCTAGAAATAAGTGTGCCAAATTACATAGAAATAGATTCAAATTTGGCTATAGCTCCTATACATATTGTCGGCCGATTTTAGGAAACGCGCTATATATGTACGATTTCAATAAAATTTGGAATGTTTGCCGGGATTTGGTCTAGAAATATGTGTGCCACATTATATCGAAATCGGTTCAGATTTGGATATAGCTCTCATATATATTTTAGGCAGATTTGAGGTATTTGATGCACGAAACACGCTATATCTGTCCGATTTCAATGAAATTTGGAATGTGTGACGGTGGTTAGTCTAGAAACCACTGTGGCAAATCATATCGAAATCGGTTCAGATTTGGATATAGCTCCCATATATATTTTAGACCTATTTGAGGTATTTGATGCACGAAACATGCTATATATTCCAATTTTGATGAAATTTGGACTATGTGACGAAATTTGGTCTACAAATAAATGTGAAAAATTATATCAAAATCTGTTCTGATTTGGATTTAGCTCCCATATATATTTTACATATTTTGGATTTAGCTCCCATATATATTTTACATATTCACAGTGGTGTAGGGTATTATATAGTCGACTCCGCCCGACTTTGTCCTTTCCTTACTGTTTTTTTTTTTGGACTATGTATGTATATTTAGTGAAATTTTTTTAAAAAATTATTTGATTGGCAAAAGGGACCTAATTTCCTTGGGAGTAATGTTCGCCGCAAAGTATATAAGTTCTCTTTTTGTTTTACATCAAATATGGACAAAAGTCCAACATTACTATAGAATTTATGTCACGGCTCCGGGTAGAATAAGTCTAAAAAACTTACACGACACTTAGCTAACTTTAAATGAAAGGTGCTTACACCTGGGAATTTTTTGCGGATTCTGAAACTACAATGTTCATAATGAGAAAAATTAAAAAATGATCCAAGGGATTTTCGAATAAATCGCGGTCAAAGTTCACATTTTTAGAGTTTTTTTAGGTTTTTACGATTTTGCTTGGAAACCGCAAGTCCTATCGAAATGGGACCAAAAAAATGTTGTAGCAGCGATAATTATCTACAAGAACATTGCAGTTTCAGAATCCACAAAAACTTCCCAAGTGTAAGCACCTTTCATTTAAAGTTACCCAGCATACCAGTTGCTGGTATTATTCGAATGTTCGCCACATGTTCGGACACGATATCATTTTCGAACATTTGGCAAATGTTTTTCTTGTGTTTTTCTTTTGTTCACCAAAAGTTCAAAAACGATATCATTTTCGAACATTTAGCAAATGTCTTTTCTTCACAAGAAAAATTGTTTCGAGAAACATTTTTTACTTTGGAAATTTTTTGTTTTCAAAAATAATTTTATGTAGTCTGTAAAAAATTCCCATTTGCCTTTTTTCAAATATTTTTTGAAAAATAATAATAATATAAACAATAAACAATAATATAAACAATAAGTGTTGATAAACACAACGTATGCCGATGTTACAAAATACAAGACAACAATATTTGTCAACAGTTACACATAAAATCGCAAACATAACAAAGAAATAAAGACGAAAAAGGCACAGAAACATCAAAGAAACTCCACCAAAAGTGTTTTTCGCCACTATCGTAAAAACTATCGCCAATCATTCGCTAATAATATTATTAACGATATTCGAAATCGAAGGATTTCCTGCCACAAACTGAGGCACGAGTGAATCGTTTTCAATTCATTCTCGTGTGTCGTTCTCGAACAAAATATCCGCAAAGCTATCGAGAAACATTCGAAAACGATATCGTTTTCGATAGCACTGGTATGGTGGGTAGTTTCATTTAAAGAAATCGTAATGACTCCCGTGCTGACAGTATATTATCGAGGTCCACTGTATCAAATAATGAAATTATGCTACTTATGCTAGTACACCAAATTATTAAAGATTGTGAGTAAATTTAGGTTGGAAATATTTGACATTCATATTCCCTTGACGGACATCAGAAAATATTTGAGAAACATGGATAAATAAATCGAAATATACATATGTATGTACAGTATTTCCCTCTTATATGCACCCCGGATATAAGCATTCCCCGGTTAATAGCACTGAAATTTGTGCAAATGTTATTTTTAGTTCAAAATGCATTGACATTATTTCGATATATGCATCCCGCTTATATGCATTCCCCTCTTATAAGCACTTGAAATTTGGTCAT
Source organism: Musca autumnalis (assembly GCF_047663935.1). NCBI lineage: Eukaryota > Metazoa > Arthropoda > Insecta > Diptera > Muscidae > Musca > Musca autumnalis. The sequence continues at coordinate 75,873 of NW_027411755.1, read as the reverse complement.
CATTCTTTCTTTTGGGCTTAAAAAAAATTGTTTATATGCACCGGCTCAAAATAATTTGGATGATAGTAAAATTTTTCATAGGCGTTAAATATGGCAAGCATATACGTGAAAAGGACAGTTAATTGGAGAAAAACTCGTCAAGAAATTTGTTCTTTCAGGCAATATGCTCTTAGAGAAAGCTGAGCTAATTGCAATAAAAATAAATAAGCCATTTACTCCATCTGCTGTCGGAGAATAATGAATTATATAAAAACGATTGTGCGGAAAATAAGATTTCCTTTAAGAAAGGAAGTTTTAAATTTAATAAGTATTATTCGTAAGGCTGTAATACCAGCCATTAAATTTCTTCATTAAATAGAAAACATAGAGCAATTCTATTTCGATATGTGAATCCCCCGCTTATATGCACTGCTTTGCTTGCATTTTCCACAGTGCTTATATCCGGGAAATACTGTACACATATTTTAAATCTGAAATTTCATTGCGTATACGTCAAATAAATTCTCATAAAGAAGGTTAACCTATCAAAAAACTCTAATGCAAACGGCGTTTTGAGAAAAGTGACAAGTTCGAGTTAATCGTTGTTTTTGTTATCATAAAGTGGAAACTTTGTGATGATGCCAATTAACAAAAAATATCCCTACAACGGCTGCTTACCAATGTTAAACAAGCTTACGTATCTATAAAAAAAAACTACACAATTTCAAATTTAAACTTGTATCAATACGCGGAAATTAAAAAATGCAATTTTTTACATGAGACAATTTGCGTTATTTTTAAATATTCGTAATAAAAACCTTAGGGGAATTGACCCCCATAGAAATGCATATTACATTAGATTTCATTCCGCATGTGGTCGAATCCGTACAATGGATCCGCTTCGCCGGTGACCTATGTATAGAATATAACCGTTGTTTTAAGGCTACTCGTTATTATCAGATTCCGTCCATTTTACCTGAAAAATCTTTCAGAAACAGATCTATGCACATAGGTTTCAATCAGGAAATTTTTGGCCAAAACCCTATTTTTGAAATTTCGAAATTTTAATGTTTTTGCATAGACTAATAAAAAATAACGTTAGTATTAGTATTCGTTGATTGGCGCAGTACCAAAGTTGACACTTTTTATATAAAAATAAAACAGACTATGTGCTGTAAAATATACAATTTTTGTTGTATTGCGTCGCTGCATAAATATACAGAAGTGCGACCAAAGTTATTATGAATCGGGAAGCTGTTAATGAGTACTTTCATAATGTTTACAAAAAGAACGATGAAATTGGTAAAATTAGCGTAATAAAATCAATGTTTTTATATATATTAAACATTATTTTTACAAATATTTTTTAAATATACTTAAACTTTTAAAAAAATGTCAAAATATGTCCACCTCCAAATCGAAGTTGAAAGATAGCAGGGGGTCTGCACAAATAAATTCTGAAGTCAAATCGTGCTCAAATTTGCCACAGTTAAAATAAAGTGGATTTTTCTATTTTAAGATGGGAGAATTTTTTGTAAATACCTGTTGTGACTGTACGTAGTATCCAATTGAAATAGAACGGTAATACCCATATCTATCAACCGATTTTCCTAAAAATTCATATTTAAGGGTTTCAGAGTGTAGAAAACAAGTATGTATAATTTTTTGAAAATAGGTCCATTTTTTGTCATAGCCCCCACATAAAAGTACCGTCCGATTTTAGATATTTTGTGGATTCTAGCGACACTTTATGACCGATTCGGCTGAAATTTGGTATTTTGACCTCTTGGAAGATATGAATCCTTTATACCAAAAATTATTAACATAGGTCAATGTTTTGGTTTAGACCCCACACAACGGGACCACCCTGTTCAACAAATTTTGGAAGTTTTTGGTCATTTTGGTCGATAAAACGTAAGAATTGCTGTTTGTACACATTTATTATAAATAATAATTAATTTCAATACAAAATGGACGTTGAAATAGTTTTGGCCAGAAAATTTGGATTTGGGACAACTGTGCTATGTTATGTTTCTTTAAACTATATTTTCTTCAATCATTACATATAGAATTAGACAATAAAACAATAAAATTTACAACATTTACCAACTTCTTCCATTGGATTGCGATCGAACAACAGTTGTTTGCGACGTAATATTCAATTGATGGGAACGCAGTAATTTATCGTTTTTCGATGTATTTTAATAAGTATTTTCTAATGTCATGACTTTGCATTGTTGTGGGTTAATAGTTTCAATGCAATACACAAGCTGGAGGAGAGGAGATATGCAATACCAGCATCAAATGTGAATGGTTGTTAAGTCATAAAGGCATTTTGTGTACATTGGGAAGTCTAAATGCGCGAGTTCGGATAGATCAGTTCATGATGACTTCATGTTTTCTTTCCAATAACATGACATATAAATTCTATCTGTGCCTTAAGATCAGTGCTGTGAATTTCAATTAATTACGGTTTTGTTGCAATCTTCTAGATTTTGTAGGTACTTAGTTTGGGCATTTCTTTGTTTTATTTGTCTGATCAAATGCACATATGAAAAGCATTTATTTGTTCCGTACTTTTTTCTATCAGAAAAGAGAGAAGTGCATGTTTTGCTAGTTGTTGGAGTGCAATCATAGACTAATGAAGATATAGACGAAGGATTACTACATTTTTGCACGTTCAAATCACTCAAACCCAAAAAAGTACGAAAAATTACAATATTTTCTTGGATATTTTTGTCTGAGAATGTAGTTCCCATAAAAACTGGGGTTAGTAGTCGTTTTCCAGAACAAAATATTTGTTAAATTATATTTTTGGCATTTATATTTGGTTGTGTGTGTGACCATTAAACTAAATTCGTAGATACTCGGTGAGAACATTCCGTCGTCTATATTTTGTTTTGTCTATGGTGCAATACGAATTTCTAACACAAGTTTTGAAAAAAAAAGTACTAGATCAGTGGTGAACTCAATCGTGAAAGAGGTTTATTTAAGGGAGAATTAGTATCGCAATTTTCTTAATGTTTCATTACTTCTTTCCATACTTTTTAACCATAAATATTGTCTAAAACCGTTATTAAGCCAAATTTGTAAATTGAATGAATAAATAAAAAATGCTTAGAATAGGGAATGTTGTTCAGGTACAGAAATTCATTGCAATAATACTATAGCTAAAAATGACCTCCGCTATTTCAGTATATCCTATACATACCATCCATTCGATGTCAAAAGCTACACCTGTCATGTTATTGAAAACTTATTCACATACATTTCCTTTAGTTACTTTAACGGCCTCTTACATTTGTTTTAATCATGTAAGGAAGCAACGCAAGTAAATTCCCAATCATAGGTATCCACCGCTTCATTAAATATGTTATTATCACCTGCAACACTAAACTATAAAACAGCTGCTTCCAACAAATGAACAGCGGTCATTCCAACGTCAGCAAATGTTAAAATAAGTCATAACTCGTAATTATTTATTACAGTGAAAACGAAAAAAGTGGATAGTATACCAAAACCTTCATTCTGTTCAATTAAAGGACATTTTACAGTTGAGTATTCTTCCAACTCTGAGTATGTAAAGTAAAGATGTAACGTCATTTAATCTATTCTAAATGTTATCAGATGATTCTCTTCTGAAGAAAGATATGTTGGAATGAAGTGACTTTGTATAACTCGTTTTGTCACATTTAAACAAAACCACTTTATATCAACTGTGTTCCACCTACTTTATGTGATGTGCTACCGTGGTGTTTTTTGACCTTAAAGAGGCATTTTTACAAGGTTCGTATGTTCCAGAAATTTCTTTATTGAGATCTTAGGGAATTTTTTTGTTTTCGGTTAAAAAAGAAATTTAACATTGAAGATTTTGACTTTGAAGATGACGTTTGATGGATTTTATGCGTTTACAATTCTTATTATACATGACAATAGCAACAACTTTATTTTAGAGAGAATCAAAATTTTAAATAGTTTGCATGATATGAGCTTCACAAAATGATTGAACACAAGGCCCCAAACTTTTGGAGTCCATAACAGCAGAAGTCGATGCGATGCTGCGGTGTCAGAATATGGCTAATAATTGTCGTGTTGCTCAGTGTATACACCAAGCCATAAGAGCTTATCAATAACGCATTTCTTCCTCAGCAAAAATTATTTAAGGACATCAGCAAGGCAAATTTGTCGGTTTACCCGATATTTAGTAACAACTGTTACCAACGATACTGGATGTTGTCTTTTAACACAAAGGCCAGCAAACAGCAAAACAGATTGCCTACTATGACTTTTTCCTAGGTTTTACCATTTTTGAGATATAGAAGTTGAAATTAGGACATAGCACAGACTCCATCACCTGATTATAAAACAATGTCATGAGTAGCATTTTCTGGAAGAAGACGAACAAGTTGGTGCTTTTATATCTTAAACTCTTTTGTAACAATATGAGCTCACAACCTTTGCCTTAATATGACAACATTTTGAGAATTTTTGGGGAAACTAGTAGAAGGAGTGCTTGAGGGAAAATTTTTTAAATTATACATTTGTTCTAGGAAATACAAGGACTACATGCTTTAAACATTAAAAACTTTCAAGACCAATATAACACATCGTCGGACTAAGTATATATTTGGAAGAGATGGTAATAACGTACTTCGAAATTGGGTACTCCGAGAATTATATAGCGCACGTTTGCATATGATTTGACTATTAACAATAACGGGTGTTACCTATTTCGTCTTTTTATAATTATTGTTGATATCGAGGCATATACTAAAGTATATTTGGAAGAGATGGTAATAACGTACTTCGAAATTGGGTACTCCGAGAATTATATAGCGCACGTTTGCATATGATTTGACTATTAACAATAACGGGTGTTACCTATTTCGTATTTTTATAATTATTGTTGATATCGAGGCATATACTAAAGTATAACAAAATTCAAGGAATTCTAAATTTCGTTAAAAACAAAATTTGCGAAAAAGCTATCCAGCAATGTGTTTTTAATCAGTTCAAAGATGCAATAAAAATGCAAGCCATTGCAAAATATCGCAGAATAAACTAAATGAATTTATTATTCTTGTAAAACAAGAATATTAAGAACTTTATTACATTAACACAAATTATGAAAATTCTCCATTAATTCCAATCGCAGCTGAGTTTGTTTCCTCCGCTCTCCATGAAATATATATTAAACTGTTGTGGCTTCATCTCCTAAAGGGGTTTCCATATACATAGTCTTTCTATCACCAGTTAAGACTTCGACATGTAGCCCAACAGCACTCCATTAGCAAATTTTCTTTTCGTGAATTACGGTAAAAATGTTCGCAAATTAGCTATATTTTTATTTTATAACATATTTTTGAAATATTTAAACGCTTTTCTGTTTTTCAAAGAATTGATGCTTGTAGGGATGTACAAACTGCCCTACTTGTATCTCTAAAAAGCTGCTTAATAAAGTGTAACGAACATAGTGCCTTTTTCACGAATCCGCTGGGTATTTTGTTGTATTGGTCACCACTGCATTTACAATGCATGCTTATAGGTTCGATGTACCACCATTCCATGGTATATGAATGTTCTTTTTATAGCAGCATTGTCATTGCGTTTATGTTGCTATTTAAGGGGTTACCCCCACTTGTCACTTTTGAAAAATCTAAAATTTCTTATGGGCTTATTTATAAGTTGAATACATTGTAAATAAAAGTAGAGCGGAATAAAATTGGATGAGATATGATCGCGGGAAGAGAAAATTCATAGTGATTTCTATATAAAATATACCGGTATGTTCTGAGACACACTTCACCTCTTCACGCCTCAAGCATCTTGTTCACTCTTATTTTTGCGAATTTCTTGGGGATAACATTCATTAGGGTATTTAAAAAGAAGAGTATACAAAATATTCGAAAAATGAGAGTAAATGGGGTGAACAATGGGGTGTGTCTCAGAACATACCGGAACATTTTTGAAGCCATTGACCACTATAGCTCGAAAACGGTTGTCCCGTTCAATATATATTTTTCTGGTCTTATTAAGTACTTAAAATTAAAAATCTTGTCTTTAAAAGAATATTTTTTTCGCCGTTTTATTGTCAAAAACAACAACAAAATTACCAAAAGTATACCAAGATATGCACATTAAGATGAAAAAAGACTGGTAGTTTTCATGGAAAAAAATCATGACTGGGGTATTCCCTTAAATATGACTTGATATTCAATTAAAAACTTTCAATTGAAGGCACTTAAAACAGACAAAGGCAGAAACAACAAATCACAACCCCCTCACTGTTGTTGGCATAAAAGAAAGAAGAGCTTCAAAACTATACAGTTGTGGCAGAAACGTCAGCTGTGACAATTGTTTGCAAGCGCTGCATTTTTGATTAAACCTAAATAGCTCACTGGCATTTACAACAGTTACGCAGCGAACGTATTTATGTCTCGTAGTACCGCATTGCCTTTTTCAGGCGTCTTACAATTGAGGCCTTCTAAGTTTCGTTATCCAAGAAAAATTTAAGAATATTCCAGTGTAGTTGCTCAGAAATCGAGCAAAATAAAAAGAATATTTAAAAAAAAATCCGGAGTAGAGTCGAAGAAATTTCTGAACTCTGAATTCGGGGCCGGACCAGCTTTATTCATAAGAAAAGTTTGGATAATGCCACTGAGGATGACTCAAAGCCATATTTCTTATTTATTGCCAAAAATTTGCATTTTTTATTTATTTATTGTTGTTTGTTCGACCTTTTTATTGGTTTCAAATGAATCAAATATTTTTTGAGCTTGCAGTCATGTTTTTATTTTTTCAATATTTCGCAGTTTCTGTAAATTGCATCTACAGGAAAAATATTAATAACTTATAAAACTAGTGTCAAGATTACTTAAAACTATGATAGACTTCACTATCGTCGTCGTCGAGTGCAATATTCACACTCGTGTAAGCTCAAAAAATATTTGGTGCATTTTTTATTAATAAGCAAGTGAACAAATACAAATCACTGCGTCACCAATCTCTAATTAAAAAGTTATATAATAAGGACATACGTCAAACATACATAAAAGAACGACGTGGATTAAAATTGGGATGATTTAATGTGAAAACTAATAAAAAGTAAATGTTACATACTTTTAACATTCACCAATATGTGAAGGTGGTTATAACAATTAAGCAACTTCTTTTATAACAAGCCAAAATAATGGTTTCAGGCGTGTATTTTCCGCATGTCGGTGTGAATGTCACATATTTTGCATATTTATACGTCACATTAACGTTCAAACGAATCGATATTTGTTGGACAAGAATTAGAAAATATAGATCTTGCGTCTAAAAAGAAATGTTTTGAGTATAGGTTTTTGTTTGTATGTAGCCTCTCATAGCGAAAGAAATTCGACTGAAGGCTGTGAAATTGTGAATGACGTAGATATATAAAAATGATTCTTCGAATACAATGGGGGAGTTATTGTCCGGGTGGCAATGAGGTAATTTAATATCACTAGAATCTAGCTTATTAGCCACAGTATCCTTTCGAACTTTGTTAAGGCTAGGAGTACTTCCAATACCAATCGATTCCAGAAATCATACACGCATACATATTTATATGTACATATGTACATATTTATTAATTCATTATGTTTATTCTCATTCACCATCATTATTACCAAATACACCATTCGTTTCCCGAAATCATACACACATCCATATTTACGTACGTGTTTATTACCTCATTATGTTTGTTCTATTGAATTCATGTTTTTATTGGTCGACGAGGGTTTTAGTCTTCTCATCATATTAAAAAAATATAAGAATATAATTTTAAAATCCGATGTCCAAATCTCACAAAACCCGTTCAAGTTGTCATGAGCTATTAGTAATGAATTCGACTATCTGTCTCGTTCATTTGAAATACGATTATTGCTAGAAATTGCTTATAGTTCTGGCCGAACCGTTTATACCCTTCACCATTATTTTTTTTATTTATTCGCACTTGGAACAAGAATAAAGAATCAAATGAAAAGTGTAAATGGGCCAATAAATTTACTCTGACGTCATAATGTATGAAAGACAGTGTTTTGCTTTTGTACTTATCCTAGAATGTGTCAAGTCGTTCTGAAAATTATCCAATATTCACTGTTTCAAATAAAGCTTCTAGAGTACACTTAAATGATACATATCCTTTGTACAAATATGAAAAAGTGTTGTGTCATTCGAATGAATCCAATTATTTTATGTGCTAAAACTTCGCCATAAGTTGACAATATCTTTAAGGACAAAATAGTTTTATTGAAGATATTTCCAACTGATATTTCCAACTAATTATTTGATAATAGTATTTTCGTAAACGTGCTTAGTACGAAACTATAGTTCGGCTTATGGGACAAATGTTCTTTTTCGGGCAACTTAGGTAGGTAGGTTAGAAAGAGTAAAATCAGGTTTGGTATTATCTGCAGACTAAACATCTGTCACTAAAAGCAGCTACATTATGATATCCAGTCTTGCCTAGAACTTCCTAAACATACGTCTCAAAATATTTCGTTGTATAATTACTTGAACCGAAATTCATAAAGAATCGTAAGATATCTCTAAAAAGCTCCAACATATTTTAAAATCAATAAAGTATTAGAATAAATGAATATGGTTTTGTGAATATCAATATATGTACTTCAATTTAAGTCATATTGCCTCTTCTTATATACATACACAGTTACCTACATATTTATATACGTAATGTTGAACATCTTAACAGAACATGTGGACATAGGTCCACGTTTTGGTATAGCCCCCATATAACGGTACCCCCGATTTACGGTATTTTGAAGTTTTTAGCTACATTTTCAGAGCGATTTAGCTATAATTTGACACTTAGGGTTCTTAAGTGTCAATAAACTTATACAAAAAAACTTGTGGACATAGGTCCACGTTTTGGTATAGCCCCCATGTAACGGTACCCCCGATTTGCGGATTTTTTTAAGTTTCGATGCGGATAATTTGGATTGATTGAAGTTTACTACATTGATAGTAGTGTGAAACGATATCCTTTGGAGATTCAAATAAAAATTATCTCCGTCCAGATTGTTACAGTTACAAATATCATGTATAGTGATGCAACAAGTATCACTATCTTCAATTTTTGTTTGACCGTGGTCTGTACGCATCGTGAACTCGTTGGACATTTTTGTCTTCTTATCATTTACATACATAAGCAAGAAATGTACAATAATTTACGAAATCAACAAAAACGAAAACAAGGCTCTACATTTGTATTGTATTTTCAGCTCACATCGCCAGCATGAGCATGGACAGCATAGAACTAAGCAATCAAAAATATACATGGAGTGTGATTTTTTTAGTTGAAGATTTATATGAACTATGATCAACTATAGAGATAAGTAATTGGGAGATGAAACTGTCTCTGACAAAAGAATAGACTAATATGTTAGCGTGATAATTTTACTTAAAATCTAACTTGTTCAAATCATAAAAAAATATGGCGATAAGAATTGTAAATATCCCGATCAAATTTTTACTCTTTAAAGATATAATAAGGCTATTGCTGTAAGGGGATACACACTATGACATTCAACGTTCTTTTGGAACAATTTTCTAGCAAATAAAAACTTTTGTTTAGCTAAACAAGTATGAAATACCTAAAATGTGTAAAGCATTATTTAGAGGTTAGAAAAACTAATTATTCAGCTAGTCTTCCATTCATGTTGGACAATGTGTACTTTGCTTTATTTTCTATCGATTCAAAAAGATACAAACTATAAAGAGCTCTAAACAAGTTGAGATTTTTAATTCGAACATTGTACATTAATATATATGTATGTCAGACAAAAAATTTGTTCTATTTTTATTTTGAATGTACAAGTAGAATTTGTAATAATGATTCCTTGTGAAATAACAAACCGCTACATCCACACAGTCAAAATCGCATATGTATGCTTCGAACGCATCTCATATACGCAACACACAGCTGTTGGTTGATTCTTATTAAATTACCAACATCAAAAATCATAAATTTCTTTACATCGTCTAATACACAATGCAGCTATTAATCAAAATTGAAAAGAAACATCTTCAAAACTGAAGCTAAAAAGAAAAATTGAAAAGATAAAATTAATTAAAACAGATGAAAGATGTGATTCCAATAACCACCTCCAAGGTTTCCGCCCAGAAGACAACGAAAACTTCGCCCAAAGCCAAGACGACGAAAGCGACGAGCATTTATATTTGCTGTCCTCAACGATTGAGGCCATAATTGTCAAGTCGCAAATGTCAGCAACGGCTACTACTAGACCTTCTCCCGCCACTACACCACTATATGATGGCTATGCCACTATAAGGGGTAGAGGTTTGACGAGGTCTCTGTCGATACGAGCCAAAGAACTGGAAGCTGCCCAGCAGCAGGAGGAAGATGAAAAAGTTATACACGATAACAAGTTTTCCAACACACCATTGGTGAGTGAGCGAAAGAGGACACAATCTTTACGCAGCGATTCTGAAAAACAACAGTCAACGTATAGAACCATTGCCATGGATAGAACTAACGTAGGCGGAAGTATGTCGAAGAGTCTGAACCAACCCACTAGTAGCAGAGAAGATATTTGTGTTTCGCGTAATTCTGTCAAACCGGTTAAAACACCAACAATTGCGGACATCGAACCATTATATGCAACTGCCAATACAACATTCAGACCTTTATCCGATGCCAGTTCCTCTTCTGGCGGTAATGCCTCAATGTTTGGCTGTAGAGATAGTGTGGCAGGTTCTTCTGGTTCGGGAAGTATAAATGTGGATTACCAATGTTTAAAGAAAAACTCTAGATTTTCTTTGGATTCCCTGCATAGCTCGGTACTAAAAACTCCCGACTATACCACTGCCGATGAAGATCAAATTTTTTTATATACTGCACCAGAATCGCCGAAGTGCAGATTGGATAGCGGCATAAGAAATTCGTATGATGAATCATCTGACCGAGGTTATTCACCTTTCAACAAATATTCATTTGAAATGCAGGAGTCTCCTGTTACAACTAGAACGCCTTCGGAACATTCGCATTCTTCTAACTCGCCCTCTAAGTCACGCAGAGTGTCGAACTCATCTATGCATTACAAACGGGTCCAATCGATAGGTGAATATTCTCGTCGCCCCAGCACTCAGATGACACCCTCAATTCAAAGGAGTGATAGTGAGAGTCCTACTTATTGTGTGTCCGCACGAAGTCCCATCTCACCCACTCATCGCACTGGTAAACCGCCACCCACGCCCGTTAGAAGGGAAAGTCTTTACGCTAAACCAAAGATTTATACATCGCCTACCAAAAGCCCTTGTGCTAGTCCTTCGTTAGTGCCGCTAGAGAAGAAAGCAACAATATCCTACTATCAGCTGCCCTTACCGCCACAGCGAAGTTCTAGTGCGGAAATATTAGAACGCTCGTATACCAGTCACAGTTTAGCCACTTTGGATCAAGACGAAATCTTGGCAGTACCTTGTGCAATGCCCGTATTGCAAAATCCCTCTGATCGTCGATATCATACTTTGGGACATATGAGGGTGCAGAGTTTGGGTAGTAGTTTGAATCGTCCACTAGACTCACCCATGGGTTCTCTAATGAATATGATGTCGGGGGCATATTACCACGGTACCGGTAATTATTCGTGTCACCTCGGCAGCAATCTGCATCCCAACAAATCTGCTGGCAATATTTATGCTTCAGCCGAGGCAGCCGTTGAAGATCTAAACAGACTAGCCCCCGAATATATGGATCCATTGGATTTTAAAATTGGTTGCCAGACAACATTAAGGAGCAAGCCGATAATACCGTGGTATGAGTTGGCTATACGCAAGGATTTAAAACGTCAATCTTGTCCACCCATCAGTAGCAGTATGCATACAAACGGAACGCAGACATTGACACCAGCAAGGAGTGTAGATAATCAGGTTAATATAAATTAAATTAATTTAGGTCATTATTTTCTCATCCTTACATTTAAGACGTTTTGTTGTATTACATTTCAAAAAGATTTAGCTTAGTACGAGTAAAGATCGAAAATTTTCAGCCAAAAGAGTGGTTTTTAAATACAGAATCTGAAAACAGCCAGTCAACATTAAACTAATTAAGTACATTATGGGCAATACTATATGAACCCATTTATAACCATTGAAAATTAAATGATTAACATTGATTAATTTTACACCAATTTGCTTAATTGTTGTTGGCTTCTACTTTAGTATTTTATTATCACTGTGTAAAACAAACTCAATAACATTTAATAATAGGGACACTGGACCAGGATGAATGTTTGGACTGGATTCGGATCGATCTGAAATTTTTTATCACAGGTAGGGCTTGCAGTGCTGATCACGCCAATATATATATATATCATGGGCAGGAAGTCCATACATCCCGCGATATAGGCTCCGAAAGTTCAAAAATTTTCATATATAGCCGGCCTTCGGCCGGGGATTTAAGGCTTTCTCCTATGGACAGGGACAAATCTCGGCTAACGCGAACAAAATTTTCCTTTAAATCGAAATTTTTTTATTATCGATCCGAATCCAGTCCGTATATTCAACTTATGCCGGGACACTTAAAACTACCATAAGAATAATATTATAAATAATAATAATGAGAATAATATAAACAAACATACCCATTCGTATTGGAGGTCAAATGTAAATGTGGTTCAATTGTAACAATGTAAAACAATGCACTTTTTCTTCTTGAGTTTATAACATATGCACCCGTGTTTCTGTTGAAGGTCTCAACATCTCATGCAAGGTTACTTGCCGACTTTTTCGATAACAAAAGCAATGTTAACCTAAACTTCAAACAAAGCAAAACAATTCATTGTCCTATTGTTGTTGTGTATCGATCCCTTTCTTTACTTTTAACTCACAACTATAACATTACTTTGCTAATTTTCTTCATCAAGCACCTAATTTTATTTATTAATCCGCACTTGTTACCAATTTTACACATTTCTTTAATTCTCAACCCAAAACACAACCGACCAAGAATCATTCGCGCAAAACTAAAAGTAACGACAAAAACACAACTGTCAAATTTGATTAACAAAGAGAGCACAAAGAGGTGCATTGATTAGGCAAATACTGGCGTGAATGAGAGAAACTAATGGCTTTTGGGGCATTGGTATGCAAACAAAGCAAAACAGTTCATTGTCCTATTGTTGTTGTGTATCGATCCCTATCTTTACTTTTAACTCACAACTATAACATTACTTTGCTAATTTTCTTCATCAAGCACATAATTTTATTTATTAATCTGCACTTATTACCAATTTTACACATTTCTTTAATTCTCAACCCAAAACACAACCGACCAAGAATCATTCGCGCAAAACTAAAAGTAACGCCAAAAACACAACTGTCAAATTTGATTAACAAAGAGAGCACAGAGAGGTGCATTGATTAGGCAAATACTGACATGAATGAGAGAAACTAATGACTCTTGGGGCATTGGTATGCATATTTACATGTTATTTACATGCATACTTTCATTTCCTATACGTAAATACATATGTCCCCAACAATTACTTTACAACTAATACTAATGCTAAATAAATTTTGTGCCATCTTAACATTTTGTTTTATTTAGACAGCATATATTAATAAAAAACATTTTAATTTTTTAGGCTCATGTCGTGAACGCCTTCGAGCAGTCGCTATCCAATATGACCTCACGCCTACAGCACCTAACGGCCACAGCTGAGCGTAAAGACGGTGAATTAACTGATATGCGGCAAACTATTGAACTCTTACGGAAACAATCAATACAGGCTGGCCTTACCACTGCACATATGCAGAGTATGGGTGTTCAAACCCAAAGTCAAACTCAAAACGATCTACTTAGCCAAAAGCCCCCACCACTGCCATCTTCGACACCGGGTCAGCATATGTCACGTGCAACTCAGCATAATCTTCAGCAACAATCGGGTTCATTTGGTCAAACAGGTGCGATACAAAGACATCACAGTTCGGACTCAATGTGTTCTGTCAATTCTATTGGGTCGTCGTGTTCCACACAGGACAAAAAACAAAAGAAAAAAGGATGGCTTCGGAGTTCCTTTACAAAAGCCTTTTCCCGTAATGCCAAAATCTCTAAAACTAGTCGCCACGTTGGTCACAATATTGGTCAACAAAACGTCAGTCAGAATACAAATGCGACTGACAATAGTACCACAGGTATGTCCGGGTTAAATAAAACAAATGGCCATATGCACGGGGAGACACATGGGCTATCAGCTTTGGCAACACAACCACCCCCTCCGTTGCCCACATCTCCCACAAATACCTGTCCAGCCAAAACAGTTACCCTCATTGACAACGCCAAACCCATAGATGCCATTGAACACGAGGACACCAACCATGTTGTAGAAGACTTAAAGAAACAGCTTAGGGAAAAAGATTTGGTGTTAACTGATATTCGTTTAGAAGCCTTAAGTTCTGCCTCCCAATTGGAGAGTCTTAAGGAGACAGTCAACAAAATGAGAGCCGAGATGATGTCGCTCAAACAGAACAACGAAAGATTGCAGAAAATGGTAACTAGTCGTTCCTTGGCGGGATCGGAAGTTTCATTGGGAAATGCTGTTAGTCCCAATGGATCTATAGGTGAGTCGAGAAGATACTCATTAGCAGATGGCAACACCCGACCTCCCATGGAACTGCCAAAACGTTTGGAAGAGGAGACAGAGGAAGATAATACACCACCAGCCCCTGCACCCGAACCACCACCACCTCCACTTTCACCAACTACCCACATTGATTTAACTCCTCCTCCGCCTGCTCTCGATACAATACCAAGTCCTGCCCATGTTCCCACAACTGCAGAAGAGATGCCTGACATTAATGATGGTAAAAAGATTGCTATTGCATGTTACCTCGGCCAGCCAGAATCATTTGCCAAATACTGCGAAGAAATGTTAGAAGTAGATGACTTCTATGCCAACAGTTCTATGATTGGAAGCAATTTAGCCGAGAACGGAGAGCGGAAGTCATTCCCGACTACAAGTCCCAATGAGTTTGTCATTGCATATACATATATTTCGGGCAAGACGTCATGGCAAAATCTAGATTACATTGTGAGAAAAACCTTTAAAGATTACGTCTCCCGTGTCGACCCCGGGACTAATTTGGGCCTGAACACAGATTCCATAACATCGTATCACCTAGGAGAGGCCAAACGAGGTCCTGAAATGGGTTTTCCGGAGTTGTTGCCATGTGGATATATTGTAGGGAACGTAAGGACATTATACATTTGTCTCCAGGGAGTAGGAAGTTTAGCCTTCGACAGCCTTATACCACGCAGTATTGTCCATCGCTATATCAGTTTGTTGACAGAGCATCGCAGATTGATTTTATGCGGTCCCAGTGGCACAGGAAAATCGTATTTGGCTAGGCGCTTAGCTGAATTTCTGGTTGCTCGATCAGGAAAAGGAAACCCCTCTGAGGCTATAGCTACTTTCAAGTAAGTAGATTTTTCTAAATTATTTTCCACAGTAAATTAATTGGGTCTATTAAATTGTTTTAGTGTGGACCATAAATCATCAAAGGAACTGAGACAGTACTTGGGTCATGTGGCCGAACAAGCTGCCATTGCAAATAGAGCCTCCGAACTGCCTTCTGTAATTATTTTGGATAATTTGCATCATGCTTCGTCGTTGGGAGATGTGTTCTCATGTCTACTTAGTGCGGGACCTGCTGCCAAGCTGCCTTGTATAATAGGTACCATGTCTCAGGCTACATGTAACACAACCAATTTGCAGCTACATCACAACTTCCGATGGGTAGGAATTATTAAAGATGCCTGAGGCATTGAATTAAATTATTTTTTGTTTTAAGGTTTTAACGGCAAATCATATGGAACCCGTAAAGGGATTTTTGGGACGTTTTTTGCGACGACGCCTATTTCAGCTAGAATTACAGACACAACATCCACAACCTGAGTTGGCTACAGTTCTAGCCTGGTTGCCCACAGTTTGGCAACACATTAATCGCTTCCTAGAAGCCCACAGTTCTAGTGATGTTACGATTGGACCACGTCTATTTTTGGGATGTCCTTTAGATTTAAAAGAATCTCAAGTATGGTTCACCGATATTTGGAATTATCACCTATCGCCCTACTTGATAGAAGCAGTCAGGGAAGGTGTTCAGCTTTATGGTCGTCGGGGTGGAGCTTGGAATGACCCATCAGCATTTATACGTAATTCCTATCCATGGCCTTACGGACCCGATTCAGTCCCTCCGCTCCGGCAAATTAATGCCGAAGATGTTGGCCTGGAGGGTGTAGCCGCCAGTAGTAACGACAATCAAGATCCCTTGGTGAGTTCTCCGACAACTACGATTTGTAAAATTAATTGCTTTATAACCAGGCATATCTTATCATTACAGCTAAATATGTTAATGCGTCTACAGGAAGCGGCTAATTATTCTGAAAATCAAGACCAAGAATCTGACTGTGCCAGCTTGGACTCCAATATAACTCCAGACAGCTCAGCCGGAGCCGAATGAGAACAGCCTCATAATGTGTGTATCGATATTACATACCACGCCAATGTTTGAAATAATTACAATTGTGGCCGTTTAATGGGCACTTCGCAAGAACAACTTAATGAAATAGAGGCCATAACCATTCATAGCAACAATATACAGCTTTTCCCAAAGTGCATACAATAGACATATGAATTTATACATATTTCAGTAAATTATATCTTATATACATGCATATATATGCATATGTCAACTTTAGAAAGCATTTGTGCGAAAATTTAAGAAATGCAAGACTTGTTAGGGACTACGAATACAAACAAAAGTTTATTAAATGATTTACAAATACACTACTAAAGTAAAGTCTTATATAATCTACACACACAAATCTACACACACTAAAATATTCCTAAGATATTTTTAAATTTCAAGGGATCGACTCCAATTACAAACAAGCATGCGCAACCTCTACTGAATTCAGAAAACAGTTGTACATTAAAAAAATTTAAAACATAAGGTATGTCTTTGTACTTGCTAAATGTTCGAAGGAACCTCTAGCACGTTAAGAGTTATACACCTGTCAACATTTGAGTATAAAACAACATCCAGTAATATTTTATAACGATAAAAAATATCGAATACGCAGACACACTTAATCACATTAATTGTTTTCTATTTGTTGATTCAAGTACTTCCCTCTCTGTAATGATGTTTTTACCACAGAATATCGAATGCCGGGAACTATTACTGTCGTCATTTTCTTTCTTTTTTAATATCAAAGATTCGTGGTTCATAATACTCGAAAGCATGCGCCAGGACAGTAGTTGCTCTAAAGATTGCCCAAGCAGCACTGTAAATACATCATTGCATAATAAGGAGGCATTTTAAAAGAATAAAAAAAACTTGGACTACTTTCTGTAAATATTTTTGCCATAAGAGAAAGCAGTTGCCTAAGTAAATGCAACGTAGAAAAAGACGCACACCAAATAGCTAGAATTCAAAATTGCACTTTTTAGCTGCACTCGTTAAAAATGCAAAATTTTCGATACTCACATAGCACTTTATTCAAATAAGCAACTCCCTCCTTTGAAATTTGAAACTATCCGTTGGCATGAAAAACCGGAAAACAATAAACACATACCAAGTAACTATTACCAGAGAAAATAAAATCGATTAGCATGTAATATTTTTCCATCAACGTTGTAACAAATAATAAACTTACTCCCTTATCACAATACGACCGACTGTCGTCGTCCGAGTATGTATAAAGTGTAAATATATATTTTTATAAGCCAAAAGAAATACTAAATAAAAGCCAGTAAAATACATTAATGAAATACCAAAATATGTATTCGGATATAACTATGCTTTAGAATTATTAATCTAAGACTTTTTAGACTAGACTCAAAATAAAGTAGATAATAACAAATATCGGCCAGTACGTTGAAACTCACAAGTTTTATTCCATGATTTGTGTTAAAATCTTGAAATTGAGTAATTTTATTTGTACATAGAATGTGAACATTACATTCCTCCGCTTATGTTTAGTCGGAAATAATTGTTATAGACCACCACTTTTTTGCGGCATCAAAACAGAAGATTACTTCAAATGTAATATGTCAAGTATTAATTACTCCACACATACTTATAGCTATACAATACAAATCATAGTGTGAAACATGAGTAGTTTCAAGGTTGAATTTTGTTTATTGCAAGTATGCAGGAAATTGACTTGGTATTATTGTGTCATGCACGTTGTTACAATCAAATGTCATTACAAACTCCACACTCGCCGCTTAAAATGTAATGTGACATGAAATGTTTTTCCAAAGTATGTGACGTGGACAATCTTTCCAAAAATCCGGCATTAAAAACACAAGCAGCCCAGGCTACCAATAATAGACGAACTGGCTCTATTAAAAATCTTGGCGTGTAGTTATCACGTAATAGTTTCTTCTGTTCTGCCGTTATACAGGAAACGATGTTATCTTAATAAGTAAAATCTGCTGTATACTACACATTTAAACAAAATCGCAAAATAGTGCTTTGCGCGTCATATTTAACATATTCATATATAAAGCTTGTTAATGTTTTAGTTGACTTTGTTTTCCATACTAAGTTTTAAAGCAAGTGTATTTATATTTATTTGTTTTTTTTTTTTATAATAGGTTTAAAATAACTCTGATGGAATAAAGTAGCTGTTGCTGAAACTAGATATGGCACTGCCTACGATATTCCACAATATAGTAAAGAAATAATCTGATTTGTATGTGCAGCTCAAGGATGGAAAAACGGTAGAATGTAATGAAATGTATAATCAAAATAATTTGTAATATATCTAAAGCTATTATATAACAAAAACCAAACCACCAAACAATTACAAAATATTAACATAAATATAAAACATTTTCCAAATTATAAACTATCTTTTTTATTTTTCCGAGATGGAATAGGAATTCAATCAATTTTATGAAAACGAGCAAGATTTATGGGTTGCCTAACAATGTAAGACAAACATATTTTGGGTCATAGAGTGCGCACTTTAGCACTCACAATCATGAACATTTTCTCTATAACGAATAAAAATTTAAGACTTTTTTCAATCCACTTTCACCTATTTTAATCTCTCTATAACGTACTTCTCTATAGCGAATACTTATCTAAAATGAAGTTTGGTTTCAATGCACACCTGGAAATTTTAACACAAAATAATCTCTCTATAACGAATTTTGGTCAAACCTTTTTCATTGAAGTTTACACTATCTCTTTAACGTAGTAATTTGTCGGTCCCCAACTGCGACGTTAAAGAAAAGTTAAACTGTATAGTTCTCAGTACTCGAAACATTCTGGAAATTTGTTTTGGTTTCTGCTATACCTAAACCTAATAAGTTTAAAACTGTTTGAAGTTATAAAAGAAATTTGATTTTTATATCGAATTTCTTCGTTCTCGTTGTTTTCTATTAGCTCTGTTCCTTTACGTGCAAGAATCTTCAAGTTTTACAACTTTTTACTCGAAACGCGTTCCTTTACTTCAGACACCATGCAATTCATATGGAAGCAGATTACAACTTTTGCTACTTTTGCCGGTTTTACCACTTTCAAAAGTAAAGGAACAGACCAATTAATTCTTTAATATCAATGAATGCACCCGTTTCATATCAACTCAATCAGGGGCCTAATTCTCGCATACGTGATCGAGTTATTTCGATCGATATTTTCAGTATTTGGATTACGGCATCCGTTGTCGAATACACTTTCGAGTGGAATCTTGCGAGTTTTTTCCCGCCACACATTTGCTGTCGAAATTACTATTTTTGTGGCAAAAAACGAACTTTAATGGAACATTTTGCAATAAAACTAATCAAAATCACATACTAATGACTTTTTCCAATAAAATGAGTAAAAAAATAGACAAAAGGTGACTTTTTCTTAAAAATTAAAAATATATTTTCCAATGCCAGAATGTGATTTTTATATTTTTACATAGTGGAATTTATTTCGGGTCACTATTACTTTTAATTTTTCACAATTTTCTATTATTTTATACAATTCTCATGCTTTCATTTCGTTTCAACGCGCACAACAACTTGTTTGTTTGTAATATTTTGTGTTTATCATATGTTTCGCCGTTCGATAACCGTATGTATCGATAACTTTTTTAAATAATTTCGATCGTATAAGGGAATCCAAAAATTTCGATCGTTCGTAATTTGTCTTCGAACAAAAACTCGTTCGATAACGAATGCGAGAATTAGGCCCCTGTAGTGGGATTCTGTAACTCATTTTTGCTGTTATCGATAATTGTCGGTAAAATTAAAGTGCTTATAATTTCGATAACTAACGAAATTTTTCGGTAAGTTAACGATGAATAAAAAGTAGTCGCTAGCCTCTACCGACACAAACAGTGATGCCAACTTTTCTTTATTTTTTTAGTCATAATTTTGAGATTTAATTGTATCGATTTTTGTCGGTAACAGCAAAAATGAGTTACAGAATCCCACTACTGGTTTCAATTCCCGCCCGTCAATATGAATATGCGTCTCTCGAATTCTGGAGGACTGTAGTATTCTCTGATGAATCAAAATATAACATATTTGGTTCTGATGGGCGAATGAGGGTGTGGAGAAATACAGGGGAAGCATACAACCCCAAAAACAATAAAAACAGTTAAACATGGAGGAGGAGGTATAATGGTTTGGGGTTGTATGGCGGCAAATGGAGTTGGAATTTTGGAAATAATAAAAGGAGTAATGGACCATAAAGCATATATTTAAATTTTGGAAAGCGTTTAAAAAATTTTTAGTTTCAACAAGACAACGATCCCAAACATATAGCTCATAATACTATGATGTACTCAGCCTACAATACACCACATCTTTTACAAACACCACCTCAGATGTATTTAGCCTAAAATACACCCCATATTTTAAAAACACGGCCTCAAAGTCCGGAATTTGTGGAATATGCTGGAAAAAAGAATAAGAACTCACCACATTAGCTGCAAAGAACAACTTAAAGCAGCTCTCTTGGAGGAATGGGAGAAAATTGACAAAGGTTACACAAAAAATTTGTGGAATCAATGCCAGATCCTCTCAAGGCAGTTATACAAAGCAAAGGCTATCCAACTAAATATTACAATTTTTATTTTCGCACACATTTTAATAATTTTATTGAAAACTATCCAAAAGTACTTTTTAGTTTTTCGTTAATATCTTTCATGCACATAACTGAAACACTTTTCTTTTTTTCTCTTTATATAAATTATGTGTTTAATAAACAAATCTGCACTCAAATTTGTTGCAATTTTGTCTTTATTATTTTATATTTTATTAAACATATCTGAACATACTTGTGGTACGAAGACATTTGTGGGACACTGTATATCTTCAAAGGATTCTGAAAATCGAGTCGAGTTTTTGTTCGAAGACAAATTACGAACGATCGAAATTTTTGGATTCCCTTATACGATCGAAATTATTTAAAAAAGTTATCGATACATACGGTTATCGAACGGCGAAACATATGATAAACACAAAATATTACAAACAAGTTGTTGTGCGCGTTGAAACGAAATGAAAGCATGAGAATTGTATAAAATAATAGAAAATTGTGAAAAATTAAGGAACAAATTTCCTTTACCGACCCTTCGCAGAAAAAATCAAAAAATTTTGTTTTAAATCGCAAGTATTCTTAAGTAGCCGGCCTTCGGCCGGGGATTTAGGACTTTCTCCTATGGACAGGAGCGAATTTCGGCTACGCGAACAAACTTTTTTTTAAATCGTAAATTTTTTCCCAAGTAAACAAGGGAATTTTCGGAACTTCGGAGGCCTATATCTCGGTAAGTATACATTTCCCCAACAAAAGAAATACATTGTTGGAATCGCCATGAAAAGCACTATCTGTGGTAATTTTTTCATAATTTTCTGCGGTGGGTCGGTAAAGGAAAGATATGCCAAAATTAAAAGTAATAGTGACCCGAAATAAATTCCACTATGTAAAAATATAAAAATCACATTCTGGCATTGGAAAATATATTTTTAATTTTTAAGAAACAGTCACCTTTTGTCTATTTTTTACTCATTTTTTTGGAAAAAGTCATTAGTATGTGATTTTGATTAGTTTTATTGCAAAAAGTTCCATTAAAGTTCGTTTTTTGCCACAAAATAGTAATTTCGGCAGCAAATGTGTGGCGGGCAAAAACTGGCAAGATTCCACTCGAAAGTGTATTCGACAACGGATGCCGTAATCCAAATACTGAAAATATCGATCGAAATAACTCGATCACGTATGCGAGAATTAGGCCCCAGCTTCTACGACTGCCACGCATTTGACGTTTATTTTCACAAATTTAATTACAAATAAAAGAAAACCTACTATGGAAGCTCCTAAACCCAGAAAAGTGCACATCGCCATTTATCCATTATCGTATTCCGGTATATTCGAGGAAAACATAAAAAGTACAAAGACTTTTGTGGTATAGAATTTGGATCTTATTTTAGTTTTTCGTTAATATCTTACATACAAGTAACTGAAGCACATGTTTTTCATAAACTATATATAAATTAAGTGCTTAATGAACAAATCTACACTCAAATATGTTGAACATTTTCGTTTATTTTTCTCGTTTTTCACGAATATTTCTAAATATACATAGGGTACGAAGACATTTGTGGGACACTGTATATAGTTTTGCTTGGCAAAAGCCCCTTATTTTCATTTTCATAATAATATTCACAAAACCAGAAATATACGATTTCGATTTAGGGCAAAACGAGTCGAATCGTTTTCCATCACATACCTGTAGCGCGATTCTCTAACTCATTTTTTGAGTTACCGACAAAAATCGGTAACATTAGTTGTAGTCATAAAGTTCTACCGATAGGAATAGTGATGCCAGTTTTTTATTTTAACTTTTTATTTAAAATTTTGCGTTTAGGGGTCGATTATGCATTGCCACTAAACTTGAGTTGCGTTGTCAATTGCCAGCGCGGCTGAGATGAAATGTTGTATTATTGATGTCAACCCAACTGAGTGGTCGATAAACGTTGCTGCCGTAGTTTACATTGTGGAAACGTTAAAGGGTGACTTTTAAAAGAGTGCGCTGCGTTGAGATTTTTTGTGGAGGGAAGTTTCCAAAAGTCCCATGGCAATGATTACAATTGCATGGTTCAATCTACATTGTCGAACGTATTAAAGGAAGTTGTCCACTTGATAAAGGACAAATTGTGCCGAAATTGGATCGTTTCAAAGTGGGCGGAGGAGGAAAAAAGGACAAAATAAAAATCATTTTTATTCAAAAACGAAATTCCCTGGTGTAGAAGGCTGTATGGAGTTGCACTCAATTTATCAATTAATATTGTTTTATCGTTATTTTCACCATATTTTTAATACACAAAATTAATTAATGATGCAAAGAATCAACAATTGTTAAGAAAATATTTATTTTCCTTTCTATTTTACTTCTTGTTTGTTTGAAAATGTTCATTGCAACTGAAAATAGGTGGTTGCTGAAAAATAGCCGTTTCGTCAACTGAGATTCGCAACCTCAGTTGAAAGTTGTCATACATAAAGTTTTTTTGGCAAATGACAACGCCACTCATTGATAATTGCTATCGATAATCGACCCCTTAATTTGACCGATTTTTGTCGGTAACTCAAAAAATGAGTTAGAGAATCGCACTACTGAATGATATATGACCTATTTTATAGCAGAGTCCGAATGGCATCACTTGTAGAGAAGTTTAAATTACGCCTATGAGCATTTTTACCACCGTAGCAAATGTTATGTTATCTGGCCTGGGAATCGAATCCAGGCATTCAGTGTGCAAAGCGGTTGTGTTTACCAATGCATTGTCCGTCCCTCTTGAATTTATATGTTAAACGGCATCACTTGTAGAGAAGTTTTATCTAGCTTAAAAATTTCAGAAAATGTTGCCTAAATTACGCCTATGAGCAACCACCGTAGCAATTGTTATGTTATCTGGCCTGGGAATCGAATCCAGGCATTCAGTGTGCAAAGCGGTTGTGTTTACCAATGCATTGTCCGTCCCTCTTGAATTTATATGTTAAAGATAGTACACATCGGAAATACTGCATATCTACAAAAACATTACACACAGTAAATTGAAATTTATAGGTCAATTTATCATGACAGAGGTTTAATATCTTTGATACCAGAAAGTTTGGACTGCCATGTAATTGCTTCTTGGAGGCTCCATTCAATATCGTATCTTTTGGAACTGGCTGAGATTTTTCTGAGAGTATGACATTTTCGTCTCCTCTTTATCTGCTGAATAAAAAGCTCTTCGCTTTTTTGTCACATTTCGGTGTTTGTAATGGTTGTGAGTCGGACAGTACAATATATTATGCTCATTGTGCTTGGGTGGTTTGCGTTCTGGTCTCGTTTGTTAATCATGTATGGCTTCTATATATATTTTCGTGGAAATTTAAAGTTGCGAAAATTTCCTACTGCTGTTATTTTATTCATAACTTCAATAACTAACTTTTTTAGAATTGCATTTATGAAATCGACGCCCGAGCTTATGGATTTGATATTGTCATTATATTTTCTAAAATATCTTCAAAGCTTGTTTGTCACGCATTATTTGCTTTGCTGGCGAGTTTGAATGTACCAAGTTTAAACAGTGGAAATGGTTTATCTTCATTTGATTGTTTTACTATTTCGAACAATATTCAATTCAAATCTTTGAAAACCGTTTCAAAAAGACCAAATGCACTTTTGTGAAAATACCAAGTTGATATATATTTTCTGTATTTATTCCTAAAATTATTATAATAAATACATTTATTCTGGAAAAGGGAGACATAAAGGACAAATACCCCGTTGTTACTTAATTTTTGTTATTGTTGTCTATAGATTTACGCTCTATAACAATGTATGTAAATTATGTCGCAGAAAAGAAACTAATGCTAAAATATAAATACAAATACAAACGGTACTACATACTAATTAGGTTGTATAATATGGATGATTCATTTGCCAAATTGATTAAATGAAAAAAAAAATCTGGGCAAATAATATATTCTTCTAAATAAAACTTGACACTACTGGTATTCTTATATGTATATATATCGCGGGAATTTACCAATAGTTTTCTATGTTGAGAATAAAAATCGGTAATAAAATCATAGTATAGTCATGAATTGACTATGAAAATACATTAACATTAATGTACATACGTATTATTCTTCTTTACGTAATTAAAATTTGTATGGAAATATTGGTTAAAAATAATCACGCATCCCGCGCATTTGAGAAAGCCCAATAATGGTGAGAAGAGGTTCTATTAATGTCTGGAATGAATAAATTCAAAAACACAACATAAGCGGTAAAAATATAGATTCACACGTTTTGTACGAGATTGCAAAAATAATGATTAACCAAATAGGCAAAAGAACTATTCATACTAGAACAGAAAACTTATAGATAATAAAACTTATGCAGATAAACCTAATAACGATTTTATTGTGTTCCTTAATGTGAACGGCCGCCATTAAAAGGAATATGTACATGCTTACACAATTCACATTTTTTAACGCTACGTATTATAATCGTCGTGTTGAGAACTAAAATAACTCACTAAACCACTAAATTCGCTACCCTGTCGGTCACTAGTAGTAGTTTCATGTGGTGTAGTTAATTGATGATCATCTGGGCTATCCTGTTTATTGGAGGGTGAGTCCTGAGATGTTGGCAAAATTGCTGGCTGTGATATTGGCGACTTGCCTCTAGAATTTCTTGCAGCATACTCCTCCAATGATGTTAACTGCTTTCTCGACTCGGGGCTTGTCTTTGAAGAAGCTTGAACAGTAGTTTTTAGAACAGTGCTTTCAGATGTTATTTCTTGTTTGATCACCATCGATTTGGGTATAGTGTCGTCGGTAATGACCCGTGATGTTGCTGGCTTATCCTTACTCGATTGAACTGTCGATGGCGGAACGTTAGGTGTAATAACTGACGTTGGAGGCTGTTGTAGTGCCATTTGGGACCGAACCGGCGTAGTCAATGGTGGAGGAGGGGGATAGAAGTTATATGGTGGGTATGGACCTAGAAATAAAACAAATTACTTGACTCGTCTTTAAGTAGATTTTCAATATTAACTAACGCGAATCTGGAGGATAATCCGTTGAATGAAGTGGAGGCCTGTGATTTCCTCGATGAACAAAAGATGGATTTCCATATATTGGAGGGCTAAGGCGAAAAAAGAACTATTAGAACATATGGTTTTCGAGGAGTATATATTATTTTGTACCCGTATACATTAAGATGAGAGCTGGAATGCCTTGTGGGCTGTACGCTTCCCATGAAAGGCGGTAGATGTACTTGTCTAACATTTGTGGGTGCTGATGGAGTTGATATTGCTCCTTTTAATGGTGGTGGAGGACCGTACGAATGTCGTACGGCTGAGTGGGTTGTTAAATGACTTTGTGTTATTGGTGGTGGTCCCCGATGTCGTTGTGGGCTAGAATGTGGAATGCGTGATGAAGGTGCACCATAAAATCCTTAAACGAAATAAATTTTTGAAATTAAAGAATAAAACTAAAATATCTTATAATGAAACAACCTTCTGGTCCCGCAAATATAGGTCCGTGCTGCATAGTGTTTAATGATCGAGGCTGCATTGTACCAATTACATTTCCTTGTGTTTGTGGAACTTTGGTAGGCGTTGTTTCCCGTATAACGCTTTCTGACGCTTTGAAAGGATATTGCGTTTTTATAATTCCAATAGATGAGTTTGAGATACCTGCTGAAGTTGATGCAGAAGCTGCTGCAGCTACAGCGGCTGCCGTCTGTTGCTTCTGTAAAGTGTCACGTAAAGGAGTAATTTTCTTTCGACGTCCTCTGGGTTTTACTTCAGAATCGGTCGTTGGCGCTGACGCCTTGTTTTGCGACTGCATATTTATTTGTTGTGTAGACTTAACAATTAAAGGCGATGCTGTTCGACAAGGGGCATTAACTTGTGATGCTGTAGGTTGTACCGGTGTATTGCTTGTCATTCGAGAAATAAGTGATTGATTATTCGACGATGTTGGCGGCATCGGATATGCACTAGAGTAAGGTGGATGCACGGGTGATGAAAGAGCATTCTGCAATAAGTGAGTAAGTTGCGGGGCTATATGACGTTGAACTATATTTTGTACTCCGTGTACAGTTTCATGATGTTGATGTCGTAAAAGGGGTGGGTGCATTGTGGGCATTGGGAACCGTTTTCTGACTGGTTCTTGAAGACCTGATGGAGTAACTGCAATAGGTGGTTGCAATGGAGTAGTGGGAAGTTCTGTGCTTGCGTCTGCAGCTGGGATATTTTCTACAATTTTCGGTTTTGTTTTAGCAAGGACAGGTGGTGTTCGGATTATCTCGTCTGGTGGTGGTAAGTCTCTTGTAGCAACAGAAGCAAAATCTTCTTCATCCTCCACCATGCGGGCGATCGCATCCTCATCCATATCTTCTGGTAGATCATCAGGTAAGTCTGCATCATCAAATTCATCATCAACATCTCCAACATCATTGGGCGAATCATCTAAATGCTCGCCACGTCGTTGCAAATAATCAATGTCCAGCACCTTCGCTTGCTTTATTACGGACATAGGTACTGTAGATAACGCATCTCCGCCTGGCTTCGAAGGTGACTTTTTATCTTTTTCACAATCGCTTTTGATAGGTGTAAGGCGAGGAGTGGCAACTAGTTTTGCACCCTCTGCATTCTTTTCTGCCAGCATACGTTTTATCTCTTCTTGGCGTTTTATAAATTTTTCACGTTCTTCTGGTGGAGTATCAGGCCGCTTAACTCCAGGTTTAATTCCTCCATCTGAACTATCATCATCGAAATCTTCTATGTAAGCATATCTTCTACCACGTGTACGTCTTGTGCTGTCGCCACTATCGGAAAAACTTTTCTCCTCGTCAGATAACTTTTTACTTGCCAGACTTTTTGCTTTTGACTTATTTGTATTAGCATTGGTCTTAAGTGGCTGCGAACGTGGTTGCTTTCCTCCACCTACAGCTCCATTACTATCGTCTCCGATTTCACCGTCATCTGTATCAGTTATATCGTCGTCCGAGTATACTTCCTTTTTAGACTTATTAGAATAACGGGCTTTCGGTTTGGAAGTCTTTGTGGATGTTGACTGGGAGGCTTTTTTCGATTTTTTACGTTTATTGGGTCGCCAAGCTCCATCCGATTCGTCGGTTGTAGTATCGTCACACAAATCGGCGCTATCAATATTGTTTGATAGTTCGGACAGGTCGTCGTCGTCTAATTCACTTTCCGTATAATCTGATTCAACTTTCCGTTTCTTCTTCGATTTGGGTTTTTGTACTTCATCTTCATCGCTATTGTCCACTATAAATTTCCTATCTTTCCGACGTTCTCGGAAAGCCCGTCGGGCAGCTCTTCTTTGCGTTTTCTTGGATCTGCTCTTCCGTTTATATACCTCCAGACTTGAGTCGCTATTTATTGAGCCTGATCCAAAACTATCATCTTCTTCATCAACGGAAGAACCCTTGAAATCTTCGTCTGAACCATCGTCGTCTTCTGAGCTTATATCTAAAGTTGTTAGTTTACGAGCTTTTTTCTTTGATGACTTGGAATGAATAATGTTCTTAATTAGTTCATCATCACTCTCGCTTTCAATATTTTTTGTGTCATCTTTTTCTTTACTCTCATCGACATTTTCTTCTTTCTCCTCCGGTATATCTACATTTTCCAACTGCTTTTGCCGTGCCTTTTCCTCCTTGTCTGCTTCTATTATTGTTGATATATCTTTGCCTCGTCCTAAATTTCCTGCCCCGGCTACTTCATCCATTTCTTTTTTTAGTGCAGAGTTAATAAGATCATCGTATTCATTCAATCTGTAACTAACGTTTAACTGCCTTCGCTTCCTTAATTTGTAAATTGGTTCGTCATCACTGTCGGAATACGATGATGAGGATTCACTTTTCGATGCACTTTCAGAATTGGAGGATCTGTGTGAGTTGCTGTCACTTTCCGAAATACTTTTTCGAATATTTCTTCTAGTGCTGCGAGCAGAGTATTGCCTGCGGTCATTTCGTCTCCGTTTATCAATCGATTTCTTTTTCGACGATTTTTTATTTTCAACTTCACTGCCACCCGAATTAGAATTTGACAGGGCATCGCTTTCGCCACTATGTTCACTATTTACTTCGCTGCTACTGCCATTTTGAGCACGCTGATTCCTTCTGATATTTCGCTTGTTTTGGCTCGAAAGCTCTTCTTCCTCTTTCAATCGAGCTTTTTCCTTCTCCTCCAAAAGTCGTACCGCCTCTTCCTCTCTTTTTTTGCGCTCCACCATTTCATCAAATTCGTTCAACTGTCCTTCTAATGCTTTTATTAACTGTTCTTGTTGACATGGAGGACAATACCAATCCCCCTCTGGAATGTAGAAAAGAACTGGCGATAGACACGAACAATGATAGCCTTTATCGCATTTATCACAAAGTAATATCCACTCGGGATGATCCGATTTGTGACATTTTTGACAAGCTTCCTCTTCATCGGGTTCATTGTCAACATCATTTTCTTTGCGGGCAGTGCGTGCTCTTTTTGTAGGCACAACTTGAGTTTCATCCTCGATATCGGATTCAGGAGAAAATTCGTGATCTGATCTAAAGAGCGGTGAGCCTGGATCTGTTTCATAATGGTGATGCTCCTCATCTTCCTCTTCATCTGGATCTTCTTGCTCTTCCGATCCAGATGACCAACTTCCATTCTTACCAGGACACTTCTTTTTCTGAGTTTTTTTCTTTGTGTCAACATCGCTCTCTTCTGATTCTGATGAAGGTTCAGAGGGAGGCAAAACTGTTGGATCAGCCTGTTTTTCCGCTTTCTTTTTCTTCTTTAGCTCTTGCTTCATTGTTCTTAAAGCTATTTCCTCAAGTTTGCGACGCTCTGCTTCTTCTCGAATTTTGAGTTGCGCTATTCGTCTAGATTGTCTCACGGGCGTTTCAGCATCCGCGGTATCAATAATATTTGTAGTGTCAACTTCACGTTGTTTACGTGTTCCTTTCGTTGCCTTTTTTAGCAGTGATGCCGTATTAGAACTGCAAGCGACCTGTACAACAAGTGCCTTTTCTTCAGCCTCTGTCTTGTCATTTTCCGTTTTATCGGGTTTGCTAAGATGCGTAGAAATTGTTTTTGAATTTTCGCACGAAACCTGAAATGTGGTTATTTTTTATAAAATGGTAGGAAACAAATAAAAACAGCTTACCTTTACAGATTCTGTGCCTTTTTTAGATGTTGACTCTATTACATTTGCTTTACTAGATTCAGAATTTGTTTCAACTTTTTTAGTAAGTGGCCGTGTTTTGTTAGACATGCTACTGGTGCCGTTCCCACGTCTCGTTGACCTACGACCAACAATAAAAGTTGGCTCATCAATTTCTTCTTTAACTTCGTCTTTATTGTCCCCCGATTCAGAATCTTTTGGAACAGAAATTCTCGATTTTATAATTTCTGTTTCACTTTGTCCAATGAATTCCTTGTGCAAGACTTCTTTCTTAGCTTCTGGTTCCTCTGTAACAACACGTTGATCCGCTTCCTCGCTGCTGTGCCGCTTTCTTTGGCGCTCATTAATTTTATTTTTGTTGCATTTCCCTTTGTCTACTACCGATGGTGTTTCGTCTGCTTTGTCGTCACACTCTGGTAAATTGTCTGGCAAATTTTGCTTTTCATTTTCTTCATGCCAAATTTGTTTTAGTAAATTCTTTTTTAAGGGCTTTGTTATAGGACTCTTTTTTGTGGAGGGTGTCTGAGACTTGGCACCTTCCTTAGGACAGGAATTGTTGCTCTCGTCATTTTCTTCTTGAGGGATTTTAAACTTCTTGTCAATTAAGTCTTCCAATGTTTTCTTCTGTTTTCTTGCAGTTACCGATGTATCACTGGTAGATGGTTTCTCCTTAGATAACATCGTTTTACCTGTGGAAGGCGCAATATTTTCATGTGCACCATTGGTATTTGTGGACGAAGAAGGATTGTGGTCTGAATTTTTTGCTGATTCATGTTTAGTCGTCTTCCTGTCGACATGCTTTTTAGGCGATGCTAATTTTCTTCTTCTTTGTGTATTTTCTTCTCCTCCACTGGATGAGTTTATTTCCTCATGAGCAGCAGCTTTCTGTGCCTCCACCTTTTTCCTAAGCTCTACATTACTTTGTTTCGGGCGCATTTTCAATCGTTTTCCGCCGACATCGGGTTCATCCATATCATCTTGTTCATTATTGTAGTCTTCAGTATTTTCTGAAATAACATCTACTTCACTTTCCGACTGGATGTTCTTCTGACTTTGTTGCGTGCCAAAGTTAGCCAAACGTCTCTTCCGATTGAAACTAGGTGGGATTTCCGTATTGGTCGCCACTTTTTCATCCAAAGACTTAGAGTCTGTTGTCTCAGGCACATCCCTTTCTGAACCTTTCTGTAGAGCTGTAGTACTTTTTTCTCCCTTTTCTGAAGTAGAACTGGGTTTATCATTGGTTGGTGGGGCTTGGTGTTTATCATTTTTTGTCAGTTTGTCTCTTGAAGCACTATTCTTTGAATCGGAAGATTCCGTATTCCCCTCGCCATTATTAGTTACCTTTATCTCGTTTTCCGCTTTGGACGCCTCGATTTCTTCTTTATTATCTTCATCGTCATTAACTTGGTTATTGTCCATTGCTTTGGTATCATCGCTGTTATCCTTATTCAAATGTACTGTTTCATTTGTTGGAGCCGTTGTCAGGCTCTCCTTCGAAGCAGAACCAGTTGTTGCTTTCTCTTCACATCTTGAGTTGCCAATTAGGCAATCACTACCAGATCCTTCTCCGCATATATAAAATATATTTTCTTCAACAGCTTCGCTCACATATAATTGGCAATCTTCGTCAAATGAATAACCAACATCATTGAAAAATTCAGACTCGCAATCATTCCCTGAACCCTCTCCCTGCACATGTAACACAGGATCAGTGATTACATCTCCTACTACTACGTCACGTATGTCATCGTCATCAAATTCCTCAATTTGTTTCTCCTCATTTTCGTCTTCTTCTGCCGCTACAGAGTCAATATCTTCCTCTTCGATATCTTCTTCTGAATTTGTATCCTCGGCACTATCTTTTCGATCTTCCTCTCCAGTTTTATCCTCATCATCAAATATTTTAGACATTTTATATCGTTTGCTTTCTGGTATGGTCGCTTTCGCATCCTGATTTAAACTGCTCTCATCGTCATTTTGACATATTGCTTCCCGATCCTCCAATTTTAATCGCTTTTTACCAGTTTTTATTGAATTATTTATTTCATTTTCAGTAATTGTCATTTGTTTTTTTGATAGTAGTAGTGGCTGAAAGGAAGATAAAGTTCACTGTTGATAATATGGAATATTATATATACAATTATTCTCACCTCGACAGTCCTGCTACATTCCGTGTTCTTTCTTTTGTCGGCTTCATAATCCTCTTCGAATTCCTTTTTAAATTCGTTTTCTGATTCGGGCTTTACATTCACATTTTGATGCTCAACTGTTTGTTGCTTTTTAGCAGATTTTGTTGAACAACTTGTTATTTGCTTCTGCGATATTAGTAGTGGCTGAAAAAAAAATAAATAAAATGAGTTTGGAGTGGCAAGGAATGACATTTTTCAATTTGCCCACCTCAATTTTCCTGCTATTTTCACAAATGCTGTTTTCCACATCTTCTAGCTTTTCTTTATAAATATCATCTCCGACTTCATTTTCATCGTTGTCGTTATTCGTGTATTTATTTTTGGAGCGATCATTGTCTGTATTAATAAGTTCCTCCTCCTCTTCTTTTAAATAGTTACGGGTGTCATCTTCATTTATATTTTTGTCATTTGAGATTTTAATACTTAATTTTGGTACTTTTTGTTCACGATCTATTGTGACGGTTGTACTTTCTATTGCGTTAATTTTTGTCTCTGTGTCGGCATAGCTGTTGCTGCTGCTGGTGTCCTCGTCAATTATGCCAATATCGTTTGAAGGTAAAACAACTTCGTTCCCACGTAGCCTTTCTATTAAATTCACAAACTCATCACGATTAGTCGCTACAACTTGCCATATATCTTCATCCAAATGCTCCTGATAAATTCTTAGGTTGCAATCATTATCTTGTGTAATCCAGTAAGCATGCCCAAGGCGATCTCGGCCTATTGGCTCGGACCTAAGTGACTCTGCGGACTGCGTTAAGATTTTTGCTCGAAATTTAGTGTTTCGTTCAAATTGACTTTCAAGGAGTTCCTGTAGACAAAAAATCATAATTTTCAATTATGTTCTACAAGTATGGACATACTACCTTTAGTATTCTTAATTTCACTTTTAGGCTCGCATTTTTATATCCAAATCTTTCAATTTCCCATGCATCTTGTGCCGAGTATGAAAAACAAAATTTACTCAGTGCCGACTCCCAGCTCTTTTCATGCACGGTTTTGCGATTTTTACGCATTAGCTTGATATGTAAATCCCGCAATTGTGGGGTAACTGAAAAAATAATTCAAAATTCTGTAATCCAATTCGAAATTCATTACCACTGTATGCCACTGTTTCTCGAATATTTGTTAATAAGATTCAAATTTTGTTCGTTCATCTATTGCCGTGATAATATAGGCATTGGTAGCGCTCAGTCTCTAGATGACGTAGTTAACTAATTCTTTGTAGATACGTTCAATATAGTTTATTTCATTTAATTTACAAAATTATACCATTTTTTCAAAACGAATAAAATATGTTAGGAAACAGGGGGTTAGTGAGGTAGACAGTATTTTGAATAATTTAGGACTACACACAATGAATGTCTGCACTTTACCTTCGTCCGTTTTGGTGAGCCATTCCTGGAGCTGCTTGAAATTAGGCACATCAATGTTTAAATCACATCCAAATTTCTGCAGAAAAGCGCAGATTATCGCAAAGTTTGGATCATTAGCACAAGAACAACCGCTTTCCAACGACATCATTTACAGAAATATTTCAGGGATGAATATTCTACCCAAACCTAAAAATAATTACAGAAGTCAATTTAGTATACACTTATTATAGCCGTATGTGAATAAACGCTTTGAAGTGCTAAAGTGTACGTATTTAAAAGCAATATTTGTTAGGTAAAGTTACAAAAAACTGGATCGGATCTAGTGCATTTATTAATTATAATACACTTATTTTCGACACAAGGAATTTTTTTAACATTATCTATTTCGTTCAATGTTATATTTTGTGGGTTTGTTGCAAACATATTTGACACATTCAGTGATTGTTTTGATTTTCACGTATTTTTATTAACATATTAAATAACTCGACAAAAATCCATAATGTTTGACATGTAGCATGTAGCGTCTAGAGCTGTCTATCCATTCATTTGCAAAACACTTATACCACCTTAATGACGATTAATTTTTTTCCACAAGCAAAAAGTAATATTTATCAGCGGTGGAACATGATTTTGTAGTCACATACTGACACTCAATCTTTAAAATTATTGTTTAAAATCTGCTATTCTATGGTAGGTCCCAGTTTGTTTATAACAAATATTAAAATATTTGCAGAAATTATTTTTCTTTACAGCCTGAAAAAATGTGTAGCCAGATTAACGAAAAGTGGGAACCAGAGAGTTCTACAGATCGAAAATTGTAGTAGCAACTATAGATCGAAAAACGGGAAGCCAGAGGGATATGTAGCAATGTACATTACGATAACGCCATGTTTACAATAGAGCAGAGATTGGCTACTTTGTAAAGAACCAACATCTAATTTTTTTTTTACTACGATAACAAATGTTCCTTTATGGTATCGGAAAATATAGTAAAAATTAGTAGATTCTTGCAGATCTGCAACAGACCATGTTTTTGGTTTTGAAGCAAAACTAAAGTTTGGGCGTGTTTCATTCGCACGCATTTTCGTTTCGATATACAGAAACAGACTGAGTATCTTGAGAGCACCCACGGAGTTGTTGTTGCATTTGATTCTCTCTCACTAAAGGTATGGGTACATAAGCAGCCTCGTTGCCTGGCATCCTTGCCGACATAATAGAAATAAAAGAATAAAAGAGAAAAGAGCAACATATCCCGAAATTGGCGGGGCATTCTTTATTTTTTATTTTGTCAGAAATAAAGGCAGGCAAAGATGCTGCTTATGTAACCAGCCCTTTGGTGAGAGAGACGCAAATGCAAGAAATACTCTTTGGCGACTCTGTATAAATACAAGTAGTTTACCAAAAACCTAGAGTATTGCTGCGTTGTTTCTTTCCTGTTAATGCCAATTATTAGCATTTTTATGTATGTATATAATTTTGCATTGGGTTTTCGGTCATATATGTATGTGTGCTTTTTTTTTGTTTGCAACGCCAGTATGTTTTCCCCATAGTCGATGAAAACATTTGACGCCGTAAAAAACTACTTTTCACTCACTACGAAATTACAGACCAGACTATGTATTTCACATGCACCATGAAATGTTAGCCTTTTTATTGCTTTGATTCCTTCTTCTTCCCATTTTGGTAGCTGGTTCCCTTGATTCTCTCATTGCATGTACTTTCGTAGCTGGTTCTCTCGATTCCTTCACTTTTCTATCTTTTGTAGCTAGTTACATTTATGTCTTCTTCTACTCACTTTCGTAGGTGGGTACCATGAATTCGGACTGTGATCCCTATCAAACATTCGAAGTTCAGTGTATCTATATCTATAATTTGGGTGAACATTTTTTCGGAATATGAGCGGTAAAATTTTGGCGACGATAGATATTGCAAGGCGATAAACTAAGGAATAAAAAAATTCTATTTGGCAATCTATATCCATTGGTACATATAATTGAATTTATTGCAAGCAGTTCATGATACTACCGATATAAGTCAGTTTGTATGCAGAACATTGACCGCCGCAAACCCCAGGAGGCCTGATACATACAGAAGCAGGCTGTTAAAGTCAATTAAGTACAAAAGCTGGATGCTGTGCTATGTTCTGTACTGTATCCGTTTTAAATGCAAAATCTGTTTGCTATGAAATTTGTTTGGACTGTATCTTACGAATTTCTACATATAGCTCCATCTGTCTGTGTAAAATAGAAACAAAACTTGGCACCATTTTTTATCTACAAATCTATCTTGGTACACAACCATAAAGGCATTACAATTTAAAAGCTGCTTGCTATGAAATTTGTTTGGAGTGCTACCAATTTTTTGAAATATAGCTCCATCTGTCTGTGGAAAATAGAAACATAATTTGGCACCATTTTTAGTACTAAAGATCAACCTTTCTTTGCATTTTGCTATTTATTGATCCCTTGCTACACATTTTCGATTTATCGACCCCTTTGCATTCTTTCTATTCACGTTTAGCTACTTCTGCCGTCGGCGGCGTAGTCAACAAATAGAAGGTGGTGTACCAGCAGGAACCAAGATCGTAGACTACAGGAATAAAAGCGAAGATGGTTCCTGCTGGTAACCAAGAAGTGGACGCGCATTGCGCAAAGGAATTAGACAGACAACACCAGAGCATAGGAAAGTAGCAAGCGACAATAGAAGAAGATAGGCCAACAAACAGAAGATGTACCAGCAGGAACTAAGATCGTAGACAACAGGAAAAAAAGCGAAGATGGTTCCTGCTGGTAACCCAGGAAGTAAAATCGTAGACTACAGGGATAAAAGTGATGAGGTTAACTAGCACAGAAAGCGGAAAACCATGTACGACGACAACACCAGAGCAGAGGAAAGCAGCAAGCCAGGACAACATGAGAAAGCTACACCAGACAGACGACAATAGAAAGATAGTCAAACAATAGAAGGTTACACCAGACAGACGACAATAGAAGAAGATTGTCCCACAAATCGAAGGTGTACCCAGCAAAAACCACGGAGTAAAATCGTAGACTACAGAAATAAAAGCGAAGATATCGGCAAAGACGACAACGAACAGCAGGAGCAAGCCAGAAAAACATGAGAAAGCTACACCACCAGACAAGACGACCGACCACAATAGAAGATAGTCCCACAAATCGAAGGTGGTGTACCAGCCAGCAGCAGCAGGAATCGTGTGAATACAACATGGAGGAGCTCTCTGTCAGACGTCAGAAATAAAAGAGGCGCTGACATTGACAGTGACCACGACCTCATCATAGGTGAAATTAAAATCAAATTGAAAGGCAAAAGAACAACCACCAGACACAGAAACACCGGAAACAACTATACGCCTACAACAACTCCAAAACAACACAACCAGAAACACCCTAGCCACGGCAATACGCGAAAAGATACCACCAACAAACCAACACCACACGTGAGAGGAAATTACATCAACATACCACCAAGTTCCGGAAGATACTCTGAGAGTAGTCCAAAACAGAGAAAAATGAACCTAATTTCTCAATGAGTGGAACATAAGATGCAGCTGAAACACAACAATATCACAAGAGAGCAGTATAAACAACTACCAAAACAAGTGAACAAAGCTGCAAGAAGAGACAAAAGAAACTTCCTACAAGATCTCTGGCGAAAACAGTAGAGGAAGCAGCAAGAACCACAACCAAATAAGAAACCTACACCAGACAATAGATAGTCTAACAAATCGAAGGAGTACCAGACACCAATCATGCAGTCAAAACTAGAAGACCTGGAGAGACTTGCTCGCAATGTTGCACTTGAAATTATCATCAGGAACACACAAAGGCCATGACAATCAACAACACCAGTACAGAAAAAAATCATACTTCAAGGCCAAGCAATCCAATATGTCGATAGCTTCTGCAATCTAGGCAGCACTGTAACAATGAATTCTGGTGCAGAAACTGACGTAATCAATAGGCTAAATAAAGAGAGAGAGCAGCATTTGGACGGCTCCAAGTTGTATTGAGAATCACACATATATCCATGAAAACCAAGCTTCTAATATTCGAAGCATGTATATAATCGATTCTACTATACGGCAGTGAAACCTGGCTCTTGTATAAAACACCATCACGTAAATACTAAAGATTCATAAACAAATGCCTCAAGATCATGTGAACGATATTCTGACCCAACACCATATGTAACATACAATTATGAAACTTAACAAACCAGGAAACCCATACAAAAGCAGATTATACCGCGCCGTTTGCACTAGCTTTCAAATGTCAATTACATAGCCCAAACGTTAAATAAATCCTCATAAAGAAGGTTAACCCGGCAAAGAGCTCTGGTGCAAACGCGTTTAAGAACAAATCTCCATAGCATAACCAAGAGGTCGACAAAAAACAGCTGGCAACGAACAATAACCCAAGAACTAAGACAAAACCACCTTACATCGATCTGTTCATCAACACTACCTTCAGTTTTTGGATGTTGCATTTATAACAAAGTTTTTATAATTTTTTTACAAAAATTTTATAAAAGTCGTCATATCTCCTAAACGAGAAGAGATAGAGCAAAACCGCAAATAATGTAAAACAATTATAATAAAAAAAGCAAACAGCTTAGCAAAAAAAATTTTAAAGAATTGCAAAATAAACATTTTTTTAAAAAAATTTTTTATAAAAATCGTCATATCTCCTAAACGAGAAGAGATAGAGCAAAAATACAAAGAAATTGAATAGAAAATAAACCAGTTTTCTTTAGAAAGGATCTAACCATCCCGCAAAAAATTTTTTAAAAAAAGTGAAAAATAAAATTTTTTATAAAAAATGGTTTTTATAAAAGTCGTCATATCTTCTTAACGAGAAGAGATAGACCAGAAACACATTAAATGAAAAACATTTCTTATAAAAAAACTAACAACATTGCACAAAAAAATTTTTAAAAAATTGGAAAATAAATTTTTTTTAAAAAATTTTTTATAAAAGTCGTCATATCTCCTAAACGCGAAGAGATAGAGCGAAAATACAAAGAAATTGAATAGAAAATAAACCAATCTTATCTAAAAAAGATCTAACCATCCCCCAAAAAAAATTTTAAAAAAAGTGAAAAATAGAAAAGTTGAAAAAAATTCATAAAAAAATTGATTTCTTATATCGCCATCTGTTGGTGTGAACGTGATTTACTACTGTAAAACTAATCTCTTGATGTGAACCTGATTTATTACAGGAAAACTGATCTATTGATGTGAACTACCTTGTGAACTGTTTGTTGGATGTTGCATTTATATCAAAGTTTTTTAGAAAAAGCGAATGCGAAGTATAAGCAACGAAACCAACAATTGGTCATTTTTCGATTTACAAATCCATCTGGGTAATCATTTTTCGATTTATTGATCTCTCTAGATACCAAAAAACACTTTTCATTCACTGCTACCTTTATATCGACGAATAGTTGCTTGTTCTTTGGGGGGCAGCGTAGATCAGTAGATAGTGTGCCAGACTGCCAGTCGAAGGATGCCAGGTTCGAATCCTGGTGGAGGAAAAGTCTTTCAAAGTAGTTTTCGAATAATTATTAGAAATTGCATACATCATAATATGCATGGTAGGAAATAGCGCCTCCACAGTGGAAAAATGGCAACACAAAATTAGCAATAACTGAAATTTCAGGAAATATAATTAGACATCAGGCACAGGAAATAGAATTAGACATCAGGCACAGGAAATAGAATTAGACATATCAGGCACAGGAAATAGAATTAGACATCAGGCACAGGAAATAGAATTAGACATATCAGGCACAGGAAATAGAATTAGACGGACAACAGCAGAGTAGAGGAAAGTAGCAAGCGACAATAGAAGACGACAATAGAAGAAGACGGACCAACAAATAGAAGGTGTACCAGCAGGAACCAACTGGAATAAAAGCGAACATGGTTCCTGCTGGTACAATAGAAGACTGCAATAGAAGAAGATAGGCCAACAAATAGAAGGTGGTGTACCAGCAGGAACCAAGATCGTAGACTACAGGAATAAAAGCGAAGATGGTTCCTGCTGGTAACCAAGAAGTGGACGCGCATTGCGCAAAGGAATTAGACAGACAACACCAGAGCATAGGAAAGTAGCAAGCGACAATAGAAGAAGATAGGCCAACAAACAGAAGATGTACCAGCAGGAACTAAGATCGTAGACAACAGGAAAAAAAGCGAAGATGGTTCCTGCTGGTAACCCAGGAAGTAAAATCGTAGACTACAGGGATAAAAGTGATGAGGTTAACTAGCACAGAAAGCGGAAAACCATGTACGACGACAACACCAGAGCAGAGGAAAGCAGCAAGCCAGGACAACATGAGAAAGCTACACCAGACAGACGACAATAGAAAGATAGTCAAACAATAGAAGGTTACACCAGACAGACGACAATAGAAGAAGATTGTCCCACAAATCGAAGGTGTACCCAGCAAAAACCACGGAGTAAAATCGTAGACTACAGGAATAAAAGCGAAGATATCGGCAAAGACGACAACGAACAGCAGGAGCAAGCCAGAAAAACATGAGAAAGCTACACCACCAGACAAGACGACCGACCACAATAGAAGATAGTCCCACAAATCGAAGGTGGTGTACCAGCCAGCAGCAGCAGGAATCGTGTGAATACAACATGGAGGAGCTCTCTGTCAGACGTCAGAAATAAAAGAGGCGCTGACATTGACAGTGACCACGACCTCATCATAGGTGAAATTAAAATCAAATTGAAAGGCAAAAGAACAACCACCAGACACAGAAACACCGGAAACAACTATACGCCTACAACAACTCCAAAACAACACAACCAGAAACACCCTAGCCACGGCAATACGCGAAAAGATACCACCAACAAACCAACACCACACGTGAGAGGAAATTACATCAACATACCACCAAGTTCCGGAAGATACTCTGAGAGTAGTCCAAAACAGAGAAAAATGAACCTAATTTCTCAATGAGTGGAACATAAGATGCAGCTGAAACACAACAATATCACAAGAGAGCAGTATAAACAACTACCAAAACAAGTGAACAAAGCTGCAAGAAGAGACAAAAGAAACTTCCTACAAGATCTCTGGCGAAAACAGTAGAGGAAGCAGCAAGAACCACAACCAAATAAGAAACCTACACCAGACAATAGATAGTCTAACAAATCGAAGGAGTACCAGACACCAATCATGCAGTCAAAACTAGAAGACCTGGAGAGACTTGCTCGCAATGTTGCACTTGAAATTATCATCAGGAACACACAAAGGCCATGACAATCAACAACACCAGTACAGAAAAAAATCATACTTCAAGGCCAAGCAATCCAATATGTCGATAGCTTCTGCAATCTAGGCAGCACTGTAACAATGAATTCTGGTGCAGAAACTGACGTAATCAATAGGCTAAATAAAGAGAGAGAGCAGCATTTGGACGGCTCCAAGTTGTATTGAGAATCACACATATATCCATGAAAACCAAGCTTCTAATATTCGAAGCATGTATATAATCGATTCTACTATACGGCAGTGAAACCTGGCTCTTGTATAAAACACCATCACGTAAATACTAAAGATTCATAAACAAATGCCTCAAGATCATGTGAACGATATTCTGACCCAACACCATATGTAACATACAATTATGAAACTTAACAAACCAGGAAACCCATACAAAAGCAGATTATACCGCGCCGTTTGCACTAGCTTTCAAATGTCAATTACATAGCCCAAACGTTAAATAAATCCTCATAAAGAAGGTTAACCCGGCAAAGAGCTCTGGTGCAAACGCGTTTAAGAACAAATCTCCATAGCATAACCAAGAGGTCGACAAAAAACAGCTGGCAACGAACAATAACCCAAGAACTAAGACAAAACCACCTTACATCGATCTGTTCATCAACACTACCTTCAGTTTTTGGATGTTGCATTTATAACAAAGTTTTTATAATTTTTTTACAAAAATTTTATAAAAGTCGTCATATCTCCTAAACGAGAAGAGATAGAGCAAAACCGCAAATAATGTAAAACAATTATAATAAAAAAAGCAAACAGCTTAGCAAAAAAAATTTTAAAGAATTGCAAAATAAACATTTTTTTAAAAAAATTTTTTATAAAAATCGTCATATCTCCTAAACGAGAAGAGATAGAGCAAAAATACAAAGAAATTGAATAGAAAATAAACCAGTTTTCTTTAGAAAGGATCTAACCATCCCGCAAAAAATTTTTTAAAAAAAGTGAAAAATAAAATTTTTTATAAAAAATGGTTTTTATAAAAGTCGTCATATCTTCTTAACGAGAAGAGATAGACCAGAAACACATTAAATGAAAAACATTTCTTATAAAAAAACTAACAACATTGCACAAAAAAATTTTTAAAAAATTGGAAAATAAATTTTTTTTAAAAAATTTTTTATAAAAGTCGTCATATCTCCTAAACGCGAAGAGATAGAGCGAAAATACAAAGAAATTGAATAGAAAATAAACCAATCTTATCTAAAAAAGATCTAACCATCCCCCAAAAAAAATTTTAAAAAAAGTGAAAAATAGAAAAGTTGAAAAAAATTCATAAAAAAATTGATTTCTTATATCGCCATCTGTTGGTGTGAACGTGATTTACTACTGTAAAACTAATCTCTTGATGTGAACCTGATTTATTACAGGAAAACTGATCTATTGATGTGAACTACCTTGTGAACTGTTTGTTGGATGTTGCATTTATATCAAAGTTTTTTAGAAAAAGCGAATGCGAAGTATAAGCAACGAAACCAACAATTGGTCATTTTTCGATTTACAAATCCATCTGGGTAATCATTTTTCGATTTATTGATCTCTCTAGATACCAAAAAACACTTTTCATTCACTGCTACCTTTATATCGACGAATAGTTGCTTGTTCTTTGGGGGGCAGCGTAGATCAGTAGATAGTGTGCCAGACTGCCAGTCGAAGGATGCCAGGTTCGAATCCTGGTGGAGGAAAAGTCTTTCAAAGTAGTTTTCGAATAATTATTAGAAATTGCATACATCATAATATGCATGGTAGGAAATAGCGCCTCCACAGTGGAAAAATGGCAACACAAAATTAGCAATAACTGAAATTTCAGGAAATATAATTAGACATCAGGCACAGGAAATAGAATTAGACATCAGGCACAGGAAATAGAATTAGACATATCAGGCACAGGAAATAGAATTAGACATCAGGCACAGGAAATAGAATTAGACATATCAGGCACAGGAAATAGAATTAGACGGACAACAGCAGAGTAGAGGAAAGTAGCAAGCGACAATAGAAGACGACAATAGAAGAAGACGGACCAACAAATAGAAGGTGTACCAGCAGGAACCAACTGGAATAAAAGCGAACATGGTTCCTGCTGGTACAATAGAAGACTGCAATAGAAGAAGATAGGCCAACAAATAGAAGGTGGTGTACCAGCAGGAACCAAGATCGTAGACTACAGGAATAAAAGCGAAGATGGTTCCTGCTGGTAACCAAGAAGTGGACGCGCATTGCGCAAAGGAATTAGACAGACAACACCAGAGCATAGGAAAGTAGCAAGCGAAAATAGAAGAAGATAGGCCAACAAACAGAAGATGTACCAGCAGGAACTAAGATCGTAGACAACAGGAAAAAAAACGAAGATGGTTCCTGCTGGTAACCCAGGAAGTAAAATCGTAGACTACAGGGATAAAAGTGATGAGGTTAACTAGCACAGAAAGCGGAAAACCATGTACGACGACAACACCAGAGCAGAGGAAAGCAGCAAGCCAGGACAACATGAGAAAGCTACACCAGACAGACGACAATAGAAAGATAGTCAAACAATAGAAGGTTACACCAGACAGACGACAATAGAAGAAGATTGTCCCACAAATCGAAGGTGTACCCAGCAAAAACCACGGAGTAAAATCGTAGACTACAGGAATAAAAGCGAAGATATCGGCAAAGACGACAACGAACAGCAGGAGCAAGCCAGAAAAACATGAGAAAGCTACACCACCAGACAAGACGACCGACCACAATAGAAGATAGTCCCACAAATCGAAGGTGGTGTACCAGCCAGCAGCAGCAGGAATCGTGTGAATACAACATGGAGGAGCTCTCTGTCAGACGTCAGAAATAAAAGAGGCGCTGACATTGACAGTGACCACGACCTCATCATAGGTGAAATTAAAATCAAATTGAAAGGCAAAAGAACAACCACCAGACACAGAAACACCGGAAACAACTATACGCCTACAACAACTCCAAAACAACACAACCAGAAACACCCTAGCCACGGCAATACGCGAAAAGATACCACCAACAAACCAACACCACACGTGAGAGGAAATTACATCAACATACCACCAAGTTCCGGAAGATACTCTGAGAGTAGTCCAAAACAGAGAAAAATGAACCTAATTTCTCAATGAGTGGAACATAAGATGCAGCTGAAACACAACAATATCACAAGAGAGCAGTATAAACAACTACCAAAACAAGTGAACAAAGCTGCAAGAAGAGACAAAAGAAACTTCCTACAAGATCTCTGGCGAAAACAGTAGAGGAAGCAGCAAGAACCACAACCAAATAAGAAACCTACACCAGACAATAG
Organism: Musca autumnalis; assembly: GCF_047663935.1. NCBI lineage: Eukaryota > Metazoa > Arthropoda > Insecta > Diptera > Muscidae > Musca > Musca autumnalis. The sequence continues at coordinate 31,444 of NW_027411755.1, read as the reverse complement.
ATAGTCTAACAAATCGAAGGAGTACCAGACACCAATCATGCAGTCAAAACTAGAAGACCTGGAGAGACTTGCTCGCAATGTTGCACTTGAAATTATCATCAGGAACACACAAAGGCCATGACAATCAACAACACCAGTACAGAAAAAAATCATACTTCAAGGCCAAGCAATCCAATATGTCGATAGCTTCTGCAATCTAGGCAGCACTGTAACAATGAATTCTGGTGCAGAAACTGACGTAATCAATAGGCTAAATAAAGAGAGAGAGCAGCATTTGGACGGCTCCAAGTTGTATTGAGAATCACACATATATCCATGAAAACCAAGCTTCTAATATTCGAAGCATGTATATAATCGATTCTACTATACGGCAGTGAAACCTGGCTCTTGTATAAAACACCATCACGTAAATACTAAAGATTCATAAACAAATGCCTCAAGATCATGTGAACGATATTCTGACCCAACACCATATGTAACATACAATTATGAAACTTAACAAACCAGGAAACCCATACAAAAGCAGATTATACCGCGCCGTTTGCACTAGCTTTCAAATGTCAATTACATAGCCCAAACGTTAAATAAATCCTCATAAAGAAGGTTAACCCGGCAAAGAGCTCTGGTGCAAACGCGTTTAAGAACAAATCTCCATAGCATAACCAAGAGGTCGACAAAAAACAGCTGGCAACGAACAATAACCCAAGAACTAAGACAAAACCACCTTACATCGATCTGTTCATCAACACTACCTTCAGTTTTTGGATGTTGCATTTATAACAAAGTTTTTATAATTTTTTTACAAAAATTTTATAAAAGTCGTCATATCTCCTAAACGAGAAGAGATAGAGCAAAACCGCAAATAATGTAAAACAATTATAATAAAAAAAGCAAACAGCTTAGCAAAAAAAATTTTAAAGAATTGCAAAATAAACATTTTTTTAAAAAAATTTTTTATAAAAATCGTCATATCTCCTAAACGAGAAGAGATAGAGCAAAAATACAAAGAAATTGAATAGAAAATAAACCAGTTTTCTTTAGAAAGGATCTAACCATCCCGCAAAAAATTTTTTAAAAAAAGTGAAAAATAAAATTTTTTATAAAAAATGGTTTTTATAAAAGTCGTCATATCTTCTTAACGAGAAGAGATAGACCAGAAACACATTAAATGAAAAACATTTCTTATAAAAAAACTAACAACATTGCACAAAAAAATTTTTAAAAAATTGGAAAATAAATTTTTTTTAAAAAATTTTTTATAAAAGTCGTCATATCTCCTAAACGCGAAGAGATAGAGCGAAAATACAAAGAAATTGAATAGAAAATAAACCAATCTTATCTAAAAAAGATCTAACCATCCCCCAAAAAAAATTTTAAAAAAAGTGAAAAATAGAAAAGTTGAAAAAAATTCATAAAAAAATTGATTTCTTATATCGCCATCTGTTGGTGTGAACGTGATTTACTACTGTAAAACTAATCTCTTGATGTGAACCTGATTTATTACAGGAAAACTGATCTATTGATGTGAACTACCTTGTGAACTGTTTGTTGGATGTTGCATTTATATCAAAGTTTTTTAGAAAAAGCGAATGCGAAGTATAAGCAACGAAACCAACAATTGGTCATTTTTCGATTTACAAATCCATCTGGGTAATCATTTTTCGATTTATTGATCTCTCTAGATACCAAAAAACACTTTTCATTCACTGCTACCTTTATATCGACGAATAGTTGCTTGTTCTTTGGGGGGCAGCGTAGATCAGTAGATAGTGTGCCAGACTGCCAGTCGAAGGATGCCAGGTTCGAATCCTGGTGGAGGAAAAGTCTTTCAAAGTAGTTTTCGAATAATTATTAGAAATTGCATACATCATAATATGCATGGTAGGAAATAGCGCCTCCACAGTGGAAAAATGGCAACACAAAATTAGCAATAACTGAAATTTCAGGAAATATAATTAGACATCAGGCACAGGAAATAGAATTAGACATCAGGCACAGGAAATAGAATTAGACATATCAGGCACAGGAAATAGAATTAGACATCAGGCACAGGAAATAGAATTAGACATATCAGGCACAGGAAATAGAATTAGACGGACAACAGCAGAGTAGAGGAAAGTAGCAAGCGACAATAGAAGACGACAATAGAAGAAGACGGACCAACAAATAGAAGGTGTACCAGCAGGAACCAACTGGAATAAAAGCGAACATGGTTCCTGCTGGTACAATAGAAGACTGCAATAGAAGAAGATAGGCCAACAAATAGAAGGTGGTGTACCAGCAGGAACCAAGATCGTAGACTACAGGAATAAAAGCGAAGATGGTTCCTGCTGGTAACCAAGAAGTGGACGCGCATTGCGCAAAGGAATTAGACAGACAACACCAGAGCATAGGAAAGTAGCAAGCGACAATAGAAGAAGATAGGCCAACAAACAGAAGATGTACCAGCAGGAACTAAGATCGTAGACAACAGGAAAAAAAGCGAAGATGGTTCCTGCTGGTAACCCAGGAAGTAAAATCGTAGACTACAGGGATAAAAGTGATGAGGTTAACTAGCACAGAAAGCGGAAAACCATGTACGACGACAACACCAGAGCAGAGGAAAGCAGCAAGCCAGGACAACATGAGAAAGCTACACCAGACAGACGACAATAGAAAGATAGTCAAACAATAGAAGGTTACACCAGACAGACGACAATAGAAGAAGATTGTCCCACAAATCGAAGGTGTACCCAGCAAAAACCACGGAGTAAAATCGTAGACTACAGGAATAAAAGCGAAGATATCGGCAAAGACGACAACGAACAGCAGGAGCAAGCCAGAAAAACATGAGAAAGCTACACCACCAGACAAGACGACCGACCACAATAGAAGATAGTCCCACAAATCGAAGGTGGTGTACCAGCCAGCAGCAGCAGGAATCGTGTGAATACAACATGGAGGAGCTCTCTGTCAGACGTCAGAAATAAAAGAGGCGCTGACATTGACAGTGACCACGACCTCATCATAGGTGAAATTAAAATCAAATTGAAAGGCAAAAGAACAACCACCAGACACAGAAACACCGGAAACAACTATACGCCTACAACAACTCCAAAACAACACAACCAGAAACACCCTAGCCACGGCAATACGCGAAAAGATACCACCAACAAACCAACACCACACGTGAGAGGAAATTACATCAACATACCACCAAGTTCCGGAAGATACTCTGAGAGTAGTCCAAAACAGAGAAAAATGAACCTAATTTCTCAATGAGTGGAACATAAGATGCAGCTGAAACACAACAATATCACAAGAGAGCAGTATAAACAACTACCAAAACAAGTGAACAAAGCTGCAAGAAGAGACAAAAGAAACTTCCTACAAGATCTCTGGCGAAAACAGTAGAGGAAGCAGCAAGAACCACAACCAAATAAGAAACCTACACCAGACAATAGATAGTCTAACAAATCGAAGGAGTACCAGACACCAATCATGCAGTCAAAACTAGAAGACCTGGAGAGACTTGCTCGCAATGTTGCACTTGAAATTATCATCAGGAACACACAAAGGCCATGACAATCAACAACACCAGTACAGAAAAAAATCATACTTCAAGGCCAAGCAATCCAATATGTCGATAGCTTCTGCAATCTAGGCAGCACTGTAACAATGAATTCTGGTGCAGAAACTGACGTAATCAATAGGCTAAATAAAGAGAGAGAGCAGCATTTGGACGGCTCCAAGTTGTATTGAGAATCACACATATATCCATGAAAACCAAGCTTCTAATATTCGAAGCATGTATATAATCGATTCTACTATACGGCAGTGAAACCTGGCTCTTGTATAAAACACCATCACGTAAATACTAAAGATTCATAAACAAATGCCTCAAGATCATGTGAACGATATTCTGACCCAACACCATATGTAACATACAATTATGAAACTTAACAAACCAGGAAACCCATACAAAAGCAGATTATACCGCGCCGTTTGCACTAGCTTTCAAATGTCAATTACATAGCCCAAACGTTAAATAAATCCTCATAAAGAAGGTTAACCCGGCAAAGAGCTCTGGTGCAAACGCGTTTAAGAACAAATCTCCATAGCATAACCAAGAGGTCGACAAAAAACAGCTGGCAACGAACAATAACCCAAGAACTAAGACAAAACCACCTTACATCGATCTGTTCATCAACACTACCTTCAGTTTTTGGATGTTGCATTTATAACAAAGTTTTTATAATTTTTTTACAAAAATTTTATAAAAGTCGTCATATCTCCTAAACGAGAAGAGATAGAGCAAAACCGCAAATAATGTAAAACAATTATAATAAAAAAAGCAAACAGCTTAGCAAAAAAAATTTTAAAGAATTGCAAAATAAACATTTTTTTAAAAAAATTTTTTATAAAAATCGTCATATCTCCTAAACGAGAAGAGATAGAGCAAAAATACAAAGAAATTGAATAGAAAATAAACCAGTTTTCTTTAGAAAGGATCTAACCATCCCGCAAAAAATTTTTTAAAAAAAGTGAAAAATAAAATTTTTTATAAAAAATGGTTTTTATAAAAGTCGTCATATCTTCTTAACGAGAAGAGATAGACCAGAAACACATTAAATGAAAAACATTTCTTATAAAAAAACTAACAACATTGCACAAAAAAATTTTTAAAAAATTGGAAAATAAATTTTTTTTAAAAAATTTTTTATAAAAGTCGTCATATCTCCTAAACGCGAAGAGATAGAGCGAAAATACAAAGAAATTGAATAGAAAATAAACCAATCTTATCTAAAAAAGATCTAACCATCCCCCAAAAAAAATTTTAAAAAAAGTGAAAAATAGAAAAGTTGAAAAAAATTCATAAAAAAATTGATTTCTTATATCGCCATCTGTTGGTGTGAACGTGATTTACTACTGTAAAACTAATCTCTTGATGTGAACCTGATTTATTACAGGAAAACTGATCTATTGATGTGAACTACCTTGTGAACTGTTTGTTGGATGTTGCATTTATATCAAAGTTTTTTAGAAAAAGCGAATGCGAAGTATAAGCAACGAAACCAACAATTGGTCATTTTTCGATTTACAAATCCATCTGGGTAATCATTTTTCGATTTATTGATCTCTCTAGATACCAAAAAACACTTTTCATTCACTGCTACCTTTATATCGACGAATAGTTGCTTGTTCTTTGGGGGGCAGCGTAGATCAGTAGATAGTGTGCCAGACTGCCAGTCGAAGGATGCCAGGTTCGAATCCTGGTGGAGGAAAAGTCTTTCAAAGTAGTTTTCGAATAATTATTAGAAATTGCATACATCATAATATGCATGGTAGGAAATAGCGCCTCCACAGTGGAAAAATGGCAACACAAAATTAGCAATAACTGAAATTTCAGGAAATATAATTAGACATCAGGCACAGGAAATAGAATTAGACATCAGGCACAGGAAATAGAATTAGACATATCAGGCACAGGAAATAGAATTAGACATCAGGCACAGGAAATAGAATTAGACATATCAGGCACAGGAAATAGAATTAGACGGACAACAGCAGAGTAGAGGAAAGTAGCAAGCGACAATAGAAGACGACAATAGAAGAAGACGGACCAACAAATAGAAGGTGTACCAGCAGGAACCAACTGGAATAAAAGCGAACATGGTTCCTGCTGGTACAATAGAAGACTGCAATAGAAGAAGATAGGCCAACAAATAGAAGGTGGTGTACCAGCAGGAACCAAGATCGTAGACTACAGGAATAAAAGCGAAGATGGTTCCTGCTGGTAACCAAGAAGTGGACGCGCATTGCGCAAAGGAATTAGACAGACAACACCAGAGCATAGGAAAGTAGCAAGCGAAAATAGAAGAAGATAGGCCAACAAACAGAAGATGTACCAGCAGGAACTAAGATCGTAGACAACAGGAAAAAAAACGAAGATGGTTCCTGCTGGTAACCCAGGAAGTAAAATCGTAGACTACAGGGATAAAAGTGATGAGGTTAACTAGCACAGAAAGCGGAAAACCATGTACGACGACAACACCAGAGCAGAGGAAAGCAGCAAGCCAGGACAACATGAGAAAGCTACACCAGACAGACGACAATAGAAAGATAGTCAAACAATAGAAGGTTACACCAGACAGACGACAATAGAAGAAGATTGTCCCACAAATCGAAGGTGTACCCAGCAAAAACCACGGAGTAAAATCGTAGACTACAGGAATAAAAGCGAAGATATCGGCAAAGACGACAACGAACAGCAGGAGCAAGCCAGAAAAACATGAGAAAGCTACACCACCAGACAAGACGACCGACCACAATAGAAGATAGTCCCACAAATCGAAGGTGGTGTACCAGCCAGCAGCAGCAGGAATCGTGTGAATACAACATGGAGGAGCTCTCTGTCAGACGTCAGAAATAAAAGAGGCGCTGACATTGACAGTGACCACGACCTCATCATAGGTGAAATTAAAATCAAATTGAAAGGCAAAAGAACAACCACCAGACACAGAAACACCGGAAACAACTATACGCCTACAACAACTCCAAAACAACACAACCAGAAACACCCTAGCCACGGCAATACGCGAAAAGATACCACCAACAAACCAACACCACACGTGAGAGGAAATTACATCAACATACCACCAAGTTCCGGAAGATACTCTGAGAGTAGTCCAAAACAGAGAAAAATGAACCTAATTTCTCAATGAGTGGAACATAAGATGCAGCTGAAACACAACAATATCACAAGAGAGCAGTATAAACAACTACCAAAACAAGTGAACAAAGCTGCAAGAAGAGACAAAAGAAACTTCCTACAAGATCTCTGGCGAAAACAGTAGAGGAAGCAGCAAGAACCACAACCAAATAAGAAACCTACACCAGACAATAGATAGTCTAACAAATCGAAGGAGTACCAGACACCAATCATGCAGTCAAAACTAGAAGACCTGGAGAGACTTGCTCGCAATGTTGCACTTGAAATTATCATCAGGAACACACAAAGGCCATGACAATCAACAACACCAGTACAGAAAAAAATCATACTTCAAGGCCAAGCAATCCAATATGTCGATAGCTTCTGCAATCTAGGCAGCACTGTAACAATGAATTCTGGTGCAGAAACTGACGTAATCAATAGGCTAAATAAAGAGAGAGAGCAGCATTTGGACGGCTCCAAGTTGTATTGAGAATCACACATATATCCATGAAAACCAAGCTTCTAATATTCGAAGCATGTATATAATCGATTCTACTATACGGCAGTGAAACCTGGCTCTTGTATAAAACACCATCACGTAAATACTAAAGATTCATAAACAAATGCCTCAAGATCATGTGAACGATATTCTGACCCAACACCATATGTAACATACAATTATGAAACTTAACAAACCAGGAAACCCATACAAAAGCAGATTATACCGCGCCGTTTGCACTAGCTTTCAAATGTCAATTACATAGCCCAAACGTTAAATAAATCCTCATAAAGAAGGTTAACCCGGCAAAGAGCTCTGGTGCAAACGCGTTTAAGAACAAATCTCCATAGCATAACCAAGAGGTCGACAAAAAACAGCTGGCAACGAACAATAACCCAAGAACTAAGACAAAACCACCTTACATCGATCTGTTCATCAACACTACCTTCAGTTTTTGGATGTTGCATTTATAACAAAGTTTTTATAATTTTTTTACAAAAATTTTATAAAAGTCGTCATATCTCCTAAACGAGAAGAGATAGAGCAAAACCGCAAATAATGTAAAACAATTATAATAAAAAAAGCAAACAGCTTAGCAAAAAAAATTTTAAAGAATTGCAAAATAAACATTTTTTTAAAAAAATTTTTTATAAAAATCGTCATATCTCCTAAACGAGAAGAGATAGAGCAAAAATACAAAGAAATTGAATAGAAAATAAACCAGTTTTCTTTAGAAAGGATCTAACCATCCCGCAAAAAATTTTTTAAAAAAAGTGAAAAATAAAATTTTTTATAAAAAATGGTTTTTATAAAAGTCGTCATATCTTCTTAACGAGAAGAGATAGACCAGAAACACATTAAATGAAAAACATTTCTTATAAAAAAACTAACAACATTGCACAAAAAAATTTTTAAAAAATTGGAAAATAAATTTTTTTTAAAAAATTTTTTATAAAAGTCGTCATATCTCCTAAACGCGAAGAGATAGAGCGAAAATACAAAGAAATTGAATAGAAAATAAACCAATCTTATCTAAAAAAGATCTAACCATCCCCCAAAAAAAATTTTAAAAAAAGTGAAAAATAGAAAAGTTGAAAAAAATTCATAAAAAAATTGATTTCTTATATCGCCATCTGTTGGTGTGAACGTGATTTACTACTGTAAAACTAATCTCTTGATGTGAACCTGATTTATTACAGGAAAACTGATCTATTGATGTGAACTACCTTGTGAACTGTTTGTTGGATGTTGCATTTATATCAAAGTTTTTTAGAAAAAGCGAATGCGAAGTATAAGCAACGAAACCAACAATTGGTCATTTTTCGATTTACAAATCCATCTGGGTAATCATTTTTCGATTTATTGATCTCTCTAGATACCAAAAAACACTTTTCATTCACTGCTACCTTTATATCGACGAATAGTTGCTTGTTCTTTGGGGGGCAGCGTAGATCAGTAGATAGTGTGCCAGACTGCCAGTCGAAGGATGCCAGGTTCGAATCCTGGTGGAGGAAAAGTCTTTCAAAGTAGTTTTCGAATAATTATTAGAAATTGCATACATCATAATATGCATGGTAGGAAATAGCGCCTCCACAGTGGAAAAATGGCAACACAAAATTAGCAATAACTGAAATTTCAGGAAATATAATTAGACATCAGGCACAGGAAATAGAATTAGACATCAGGCACAGGAAATAGAATTAGACATATCAGGCACAGGAAATAGAATTAGACATCAGGCACAGGAAATAGAATTAGACATATCAGGCACAGGAAATAGAATTAGACGGACAACAGCAGAGTAGAGGAAAGTAGCAAGCGACAATAGAAGACGACAATAGAAGAAGACGGACCAACAAATAGAAGGTGTACCAGCAGGAACCAACTGGAATAAAAGCGAACATGGTTCCTGCTGGTACAATAGAAGACTGCAATAGAAGAAGATAGGCCAACAAATAGAAGGTGGTGTACCAGCAGGAACCAAGATCGTAGACTACAGGAATAAAAGCGAAGATGGTTCCTGCTGGTAACCAAGAAGTGGACGCGCATTGCGCAAAGGAATTAGACAGACAACACCAGAGCATAGGAAAGTAGCAAGCGAAAATAGAAGAAGATAGGCCAACAAACAGAAGATGTACCAGCAGGAACTAAGATCGTAGACAACAGGAAAAAAAACGAAGATGGTTCCTGCTGGTAACCCAGGAAGTAAAATCGTAGACTACAGGGATAAAAGTGATGAGGTTAACTAGCACAGAAAGCGGAAAACCATGTACGACGACAACACCAGAGCAGAGGAAAGCAGCAAGCCAGGACAACATGAGAAAGCTACACCAGACAGACGACAATAGAAAGATAGTCAAACAATAGAAGGTTACACCAGACAGACGACAATAGAAGAAGATTGTCCCACAAATCGAAGGTGTACCCAGCAAAAACCACGGAGTAAAATCGTAGACTACAGGAATAAAAGCGAAGATATCGGCAAAGACGACAACGAACAGCAGGAGCAAGCCAGAAAAACATGAGAAAGCTACACCACCAGACAAGACGACCGACCACAATAGAAGATAGTCCCACAAATCGAAGGTGGTGTACCAGCCAGCAGCAGCAGGAATCGTGTGAATACAACATGGAGGAGCTCTCTGTCAGACGTCAGAAATAAAAGAGGCGCTGACATTGACAGTGACCACGACCTCATCATAGGTGAAATTAAAATCAAATTGAAAGGCAAAAGAACAACCACCAGACACAGAAACACCGGAAACAACTATACGCCTACAACAACTCCAAAACAACACAACCAGAAACACCCTAGCCACGGCAATACGCGAAAAGATACCACCAACAAACCAACACCACACGTGAGAGGAAATTACATCAACATACCACCAAGTTCCGGAAGATACTCTGAGAGTAGTCCAAAACAGAGAAAAATGAACCTAATTTCTCAATGAGTGGAACATAAGATGCAGCTGAAACACAACAATATCACAAGAGAGCAGTATAAACAACTACCAAAACAAGTGAACAAAGCTGCAAGAAGAGACAAAAGAAACTTCCTACAAGATCTCTGGCGAAAACAGTAGAGGAAGCAGCAAGAACCACAACCAAATAAGAAACCTACACCAGACAATAGATAGTCTAACAAATCGAAGGAGTACCAGACACCAATCATGCAGTCAAAACTAGAAGACCTGGAGAGACTTGCTCGCAATGTTGCACTTGAAATTATCATCAGGAACACACAAAGGCCATGACAATCAACAACACCAGTACAGAAAAAAATCATACTTCAAGGCCAAGCAATCCAATATGTCGATAGCTTCTGCAATCTAGGCAGCACTGTAACAATGAATTCTGGTGCAGAAACTGACGTAATCAATAGGCTAAATAAAGAGAGAGAGCAGCATTTGGACGGCTCCAAGTTGTATTGAGAATCACACATATATCCATGAAAACCAAGCTTCTAATATTCGAAGCATGTATATAATCGATTCTACTATACGGCAGTGAAACCTGGCTCTTGTATAAAACACCATCACGTAAATACTAAAGATTCATAAACAAATGCCTCAAGATCATGTGAACGATATTCTGACCCAACACCATATGTAACATACAATTATGAAACTTAACAAACCAGGAAACCCATACAAAAGCAGATTATACCGCGCCGTTTGCACTAGCTTTCAAATGTCAATTACATAGCCCAAACGTTAAATAAATCCTCATAAAGAAGGTTAACCCGGCAAAGAGCTCTGGTGCAAACGCGTTTAAGAACAAATCTCCATAGCATAACCAAGAGGTCGACAAAAAACAGCTGGCAACGAACAATAACCCAAGAACTAAGACAAAACCACCTTACATCGATCTGTTCATCAACACTACCTTCAGTTTTTGGATGTTGCATTTATAACAAAGTTTTTATAATTTTTTTACAAAAATTTTATAAAAGTCGTCATATCTCCTAAACGAGAAGAGATAGAGCAAAACCGCAAATAATGTAAAACAATTATAATAAAAAAAGCAAACAGCTTAGCAAAAAAAATTTTAAAGAATTGCAAAATAAACATTTTTTTAAAAAAATTTTTTATAAAAATCGTCATATCTCCTAAACGAGAAGAGATAGAGCAAAAATACAAAGAAATTGAATAGAAAATAAACCAGTTTTCTTTAGAAAGGATCTAACCATCCCGCAAAAAATTTTTTAAAAAAAGTGAAAAATAAAATTTTTTATAAAAAATGGTTTTTATAAAAGTCGTCATATCTTCTTAACGAGAAGAGATAGACCAGAAACACATTAAATGAAAAACATTTCTTATAAAAAAACTAACAACATTGCACAAAAAAATTTTTAAAAAATTGGAAAATAAATTTTTTTTAAAAAATTTTTTATAAAAGTCGTCATATCTCCTAAACGCGAAGAGATAGAGCGAAAATACAAAGAAATTGAATAGAAAATAAACCAATCTTATCTAAAAAAGATCTAACCATCCCCCAAAAAAAATTTTAAAAAAAGTGAAAAATAGAAAAGTTGAAAAAAATTCATAAAAAAATTGATTTCTTATATCGCCATCTGTTGGTGTGAACGTGATTTACTACTGTAAAACTAATCTCTTGATGTGAACCTGATTTATTACAGGAAAACTGATCTATTGATGTGAACTACCTTGTGAACTGTTTGTTGGATGTTGCATTTATATCAAAGTTTTTTAGAAAAAGCGAATGCGAAGTATAAGCAACGAAACCAACAATTGGTCATTTTTCGATTTACAAATCCATCTGGGTAATCATTTTTCGATTTATTGATCTCTCTAGATACCAAAAAACACTTTTCATTCACTGCTACCTTTATATCGACGAATAGTTGCTTGTTCTTTGGGGGGCAGCGTAGATCAGTAGATAGTGTGCCAGACTGCCAGTCGAAGGATGCCAGGTTCGAATCCTGGTGGAGGAAAAGTCTTTCAAAGTAGTTTTCGAATAATTATTAGAAATTGCATACATCATAATATGCATGGTAGGAAATAGCGCCTCCACAGTGGAAAAATGGCAACACAAAATTAGCAATAACTGAAATTTCAGGAAATATAATTAGACATCAGGCACAGGAAATAGAATTAGACATCAGGCACAGGAAATAGAATTAGACATATCAGGCACAGGAAATAGAATTAGACATCAGGCACAGGAAATAGAATTAGACATATCAGGCACAGGAAATAGAATTAGACGGACAACAGCAGAGTAGAGGAAAGTAGCAAGCGACAATAGAAGACGACAATAGAAGAAGACGGACCAACAAATAGAAGGTGTACCAGCAGGAACCAACTGGAATAAAAGCGAACATGGTTCCTGCTGGTACAATAGAAGACTGCAATAGAAGAAGATAGGCCAACAAATAGAAGGTGGTGTACCAGCAGGAACCAAGATCGTAGACTACAGGAATAAAAGCGAAGATGGTTCCTGCTGGTAACCAAGAAGTGGACGCGCATTGCGCAAAGGAATTAGACAGACAACACCAGAGCATAGGAAAGTAGCAAGCGAAAATAGAAGAAGATAGGCCAACAAACAGAAGATGTACCAGCAGGAACTAAGATCGTAGACAACAGGAAAAAAAACGAAGATGGTTCCTGCTGGTAACCCAGGAAGTAAAATCGTAGACTACAGGGATAAAAGTGATGAGGTTAACTAGCACAGAAAGCGGAAAACCATGTACGACGACAACACCAGAGCAGAGGAAAGCAGCAAGCCAGGACAACATGAGAAAGCTACACCAGACAGACGACAATAGAAAGATAGTCAAACAATAGAAGGTTACACCAGACAGACGACAATAGAAGAAGATTGTCCCACAAATCGAAGGTGTACCCAGCAAAAACCACGGAGTAAAATCGTAGACTACAGGAATAAAAGCGAAGATATCGGCAAAGACGACAACGAACAGCAGGAGCAAGCCAGAAAAACATGAGAAAGCTACACCACCAGACAAGACGACCGACCACAATAGAAGATAGTCCCACAAATCGAAGGTGGTGTACCAGCCAGCAGCAGCAGGAATCGTGTGAATACAACATGGAGGAGCTCTCTGTCAGACGTCAGAAATAAAAGAGGCGCTGACATTGACAGTGACCACGACCTCATCATAGGTGAAATTAAAATCAAATTGAAAGGCAAAAGAACAACCACCAGACACAGAAACACCGGAAACAACTATACGCCTACAACAACTCCAAAACAACACAACCAGAAACACCCTAGCCACGGCAATACGCGAAAAGATACCACCAACAAACCAACACCACACGTGAGAGGAAATTACATCAACATACCACCAAGTTCCGGAAGATACTCTGAGAGTAGTCCAAAACAGAGAAAAATGAACCTAATTTCTCAATGAGTGGAACATAAGATGCAGCTGAAACACAACAATATCACAAGAGAGCAGTATAAACAACTACCAAAACAAGTGAACAAAGCTGCAAGAAGAGACAAAAGAAACTTCCTACAAGATCTCTGGCGAAAACAGTAGAGGAAGCAGCAAGAACCACAACCAAATAAGAAACCTACACCAGACAATAGATAGTCTAACAAATCGAAGGAGTACCAGACACCAATCATGCAGTCAAAACTAGAAGACCTGGAGAGACTTGCTCGCAATGTTGCACTTGAAATTATCATCAGGAACACACAAAGGCCATGACAATCAACAACACCAGTACAGAAAAAAATCATACTTCAAGGCCAAGCAATCCAATATGTCGATAGCTTCTGCAATCTAGGCAGCACTGTAACAATGAATTCTGGTGCAGAAACTGACGTAATCAATAGGCTAAATAAAGAGAGAGAGCAGCATTTGGACGGCTCCAAGTTGTATTGAGAATCACACATATATCCATGAAAACCAAGCTTCTAATATTCGAAGCATGTATATAATCGATTCTACTATACGGCAGTGAAACCTGGCTCTTGTATAAAACACCATCACGTAAATACTAAAGATTCATAAACAAATGCCTCAAGATCATGTGAACGATATTCTGACCCAACACCATATGTAACATACAATTATGAAACTTAACAAACCAGGAAACCCATACAAAAGCAGATTATACCGCGCCGTTTGCACTAGCTTTCAAATGTCAATTACATAGCCCAAACGTTAAATAAATCCTCATAAAGAAGGTTAACCCGGCAAAGAGCTCTGGTGCAAACGCGTTTAAGAACAAATCTCCATAGCATAACCAAGAGGTCGACAAAAAACAGCTGGCAACGAACAATAACCCAAGAACTAAGACAAAACCACCTTACATCGATCTGTTCATCAACACTACCTTCAGTTTTTGGATGTTGCATTTATAACAAAGTTTTTATAATTTTTTTACAAAAATTTTATAAAAGTCGTCATATCTCCTAAACGAGAAGAGATAGAGCAAAACCGCAAATAATGTAAAACAATTATAATAAAAAAAGCAAACAGCTTAGCAAAAAAAATTTTAAAGAATTGCAAAATAAACATTTTTTTAAAAAAATTTTTTATAAAAATCGTCATATCTCCTAAACGAGAAGAGATAGAGCAAAAATACAAAGAAATTGAATAGAAAATAAACCAGTTTTCTTTAGAAAGGATCTAACCATCCCGCAAAAAATTTTTTAAAAAAAGTGAAAAATAAAATTTTTTATAAAAAATGGTTTTTATAAAAGTCGTCATATCTTCTTAACGAGAAGAGATAGACCAGAAACACATTAAATGAAAAACATTTCTTATAAAAAAACTAACAACATTGCACAAAAAAATTTTTAAAAAATTGGAAAATAAATTTTTTTTAAAAAATTTTTTATAAAAGTCGTCATATCTCCTAAACGCGAAGAGATAGAGCGAAAATACAAAGAAATTGAATAGAAAATAAACCAATCTTATCTAAAAAAGATCTAACCATCCCCCAAAAAAAATTTTAAAAAAAGTGAAAAATAGAAAAGTTGAAAAAAATTCATAAAAAAATTGATTTCTTATATCGCCATCTGTTGGTGTGAACGTGATTTACTACTGTAAAACTAATCTCTTGATGTGAACCTGATTTATTACAGGAAAACTGATCTATTGATGTGAACTACCTTGTGAACTGTTTGTTGGATGTTGCATTTATATCAAAGTTTTTTAGAAAAAGCGAATGCGAAGTATAAGCAACGAAACCAACAATTGGTCATTTTTCGATTTACAAATCCATCTGGGTAATCATTTTTCGATTTATTGATCTCTCTAGATACCAAAAAACACTTTTCATTCACTGCTACCTTTATATCGACGAATAGTTGCTTGTTCTTTGGTGGGCAGCGTAGATCAGTAGATAGTGTGCCAGACTGCCAGTCGAAGGATGCCAGGTTCGAATCCTGGTGGAGGAAAAGTCTTTCAAAGTAGTTTTCGAATAATTATTAGAAATTGCATACATCATAATATGCATGGTAGGAAATAGCGCCTCCACAGTGGAAAAATGGCAACACAAAATTAGCAATAACTGAAATTTCAGGAAATATAATTAGACATCAGGCACAGGAAATAGAATTAGACATCAGGCACAGGAAATAGAATTAGACATATCAGGCACAGGAAATAGAATTAGACATCAGGCACAGGAAATAGAATTAGACATATCAGGCACAGGAAATAGAATTAGACGGACAACAGCAGAGTAGAGGAAAGTAGCAAGCGACAATAGAAGACGACAATAGAAGAAGACGGACCAACAAATAGAAGGTGTACCAGCAGGAACCAACTGGAATAAAAGCGAACATGGTTCCTGCTGGTACAATAGAAGACTGCAATAGAAGAAGATAGGCCAACAAATAGAAGGTGGTGTACCAGCAGGAACCAAGATCGTAGACTACAGGAATAAAAGCGAAGATGGTTCCTGCTGGTAACCAAGAAGTGGACGCGCATTGCGCAAAGGAATTAGACAGACAACACCAGAGCATAGGAAAGTAGCAAGCGAAAATAGAAGAAGATAGGCCAACAAACAGAAGATGTACCAGCAGGAACTAAGATCGTAGACAACAGGAAAAAAAACGAAGATGGTTCCTGCTGGTAACCCAGGAAGTAAAATCGTAGACTACAGGGATAAAAGTGATGAGGTTAACTAGCACAGAAAGCGGAAAACCATGTACGACGACAACACCAGAGCAGAGGAAAGCAGCAAGCCAGGACAACATGAGAAAGCTACACCAGACAGACGACAATAGAAAGATAGTCAAACAATAGAAGGTTACACCAGACAGACGACAATAGAAGAAGATTGTCCCACAAATCGAAGGTGTACCCAGCAAAAACCACGGAGTAAAATCGTAGACTACAGGAATAAAAGCGAAGATATCGGCAAAGACGACAACGAACAGCAGGAGCAAGCCAGAAAAACATGAGAAAGCTACACCACCAGACAAGACGACCGACCACAATAGAAGATAGTCCCACAAATCGAAGGTGGTGTACCAGCCAGCAGCAGCAGGAATCGTGTGAATACAACATGGAGGAGCTCTCTGTCAGACGTCAGAAATAAAAGAGGCGCTGACATTGACAGTGACCACGACCTCATCATAGGTGAAATTAAAATCAAATTGAAAGGCAAAAGAACAACCACCAGACACAGAAACACCGGAAACAACTATACGCCTACAACAACTCCAAAACAACACAACCAGAAACACCCTAGCCACGGCAATACGCGAAAAGATACCACCAACAAACCAACACCACACGTGAGAGGAAATTACATCAACATACCACCAAGTTCCGGAAGATACTCTGAGAGTAGTCCAAAACAGAGAAAAATGAACCTAATTTCTCAATGAGTGGAACATAAGATGCAGCTGAAACACAACAATATCACAAGAGAGCAGTATAAACAACTACCAAAACAAGTGAACAAAGCTGCAAGAAGAGACAAAAGAAACTTCCTACAAGATCTCTGGCGAAAACAGTAGAGGAAGCAGCAAGAACCACAACCAAATAAGAAACCTACACCAGACAATAGATAGTCTAACAAATCGAAGGAGTACCAGACACCAATCATGCAGTCAAAACTAGAAGACCTGGAGAGACTTGCTCGCAATGTTGCACTTGAAATTATCATCAGGAACACACAAAGGCCATGACAATCAACAACACCAGTACAGAAAAAAATCATACTTCAAGGCCAAGCAATCCAATATGTCGATAGCTTCTGCAATCTAGGCAGCACTGTAACAATGAATTCTGGTGCAGAAACTGACGTAATCAATAGGCTAAATAAAGAGAGAGAGCAGCATTTGGACGGCTCCAAGTTGTATTGAGAATCACACATATATCCATGAAAACCAAGCTTCTAATATTCGAAGCATGTATATAATCGATTCTACTATACGGCAGTGAAACCTGGCTCTTGTATAAAACACCATCACGTAAATACTAAAGATTCATAAACAAATGCCTCAAGATCATGTGAACGATATTCTGACCCAACACCATATGTAACATACAATTATGAAACTTAACAAACCAGGAAACCCATACAAAAGCAGATTATACCGCGCCGTTTGCACTAGCTTTCAAATGTCAATTACATAGCCCAAACGTTAAATAAATCCTCATAAAGAAGGTTAACCCGGCAAAGAGCTCTGGTGCAAACGCGTTTAAGAACAAATCTCCATAGCATAACCAAGAGGTCGACAAAAAACAGCTGGCAACGAACAATAACCCAAGAACTAAGACAAAACCACCTTACATCGATCTGTTCATCAACACTACCTTCAGTTTTTGGATGTTGCATTTATAACAAAGTTTTTATAATTTTTTTACAAAAATTTTATAAAAGTCGTCATATCTCCTAAACGAGAAGAGATAGAGCAAAACCGCAAATAATGTAAAACAATTATAATAAAAAAAGCAAACAGCTTAGCAAAAAAAATTTTAAAGAATTGCAAAATAAACATTTTTTTAAAAAAATTTTTTATAAAAATCGTCATATCTCCTAAACGAGAAGAGATAGAGCAAAAATACAAAGAAATTGAATAGAAAATAAACCAGTTTTCTTTAGAAAGGATCTAACCATCCCGCAAAAAATTTTTTAAAAAAAGTGAAAAATAAAATTTTTTATAAAAAATGGTTTTTATAAAAGTCGTCATATCTTCTTAACGAGAAGAGATAGACCAGAAACACATTAAATGAAAAACATTTCTTATAAAAAAACTAACAACATTGCACAAAAAAATTTTTAAAAAATTGGAAAATAAATTTTTTTTAAAAAATTTTTTATAAAAGTCGTCATATCTCCTAAACGCGAAGAGATAGAGCGAAAATACAAAGAAATTGAATAGAAAATAAACCAATCTTATCTAAAAAAGATCTAACCATCCCCCAAAAAAAATTTTAAAAAAAGTGAAAAATAGAAAAGTTGAAAAAAATTCATAAAAAAATTGATTTCTTATATCGCCATCTGTTGGTGTGAACGTGATTTACTACTGTAAAACTAATCTCTTGATGTGAACCTGATTTATTACAGGAAAACTGATCTATTGATGTGAACTACCTTGTGAACTGTTTGTTGGATGTTGCATTTATATCAAAGTTTTTTAGAAAAAGCGAATGCGAAGTATAAGCAACGAAACCAACAATTGGTCATTTTTCGATTTACAAATCCATCTGGGTAATCATTTTTCGATTTATTGATCTCTCTAGATACCAAAAAACACTTTTCATTCACTGCTACCTTTATATCGACGAATAGTTGCTTGTTCTTTGGGGGGCAGCGTAGATCAGTAGATAGTGTGCCAGACTGCCAGTCGAAGGATGCCAGGTTCGAATCCTGGTGGAGGAAAAGTCTTTCAAAGTAGTTTTCGAATAATTATTAGAAATTGCATACATCATAATATGCATGGTAGGAAATAGCGCCTCCACAGTGGAAAAATGGCAACACAAAATTAGCAATAACTGAAATTTCAGGAAATATAATTAGACATCAGGCACAGGAAATAGAATTAGACATCAGGCACAGGAAATAGAATTAGACATATCAGGCACAGGAAATAGAATTAGACATCAGGCACAGGAAATAGAATTAGACATATCAGGCACAGGAAATAGAATTAGACGGACAACAGCAGAGTAGAGGAAAGTAGCAAGCGACAATAGAAGACGACAATAGAAGAAGACGGACCAACAAATAGAAGGTGTACCAGCAGGAACCAACTGGAATAAAAGCGAACATGGTTCCTGCTGGTACAATAGAAGACTGCAATAGAAGAAGATAGGCCAACAAATAGAAGGTGGTGTACCAGCAGGAACCAAGATCGTAGACTACAGGAATAAAAGCGAAGATGGTTCCTGCTGGTAACCAAGAAGTGGACGCGCATTGCGCAAAGGAATTAGACAGACAACACCAGAGCATAGGAAAGTAGCAAGCGAAAATAGAAGAAGATAGGCCAACAAACAGAAGATGTACCAGCAGGAACTAAGATCGTAGACAACAGGAAAAAAAACGAAGATGGTTCCTGCTGGTAACCCAGGAAGTAAAATCGTAGACTACAGGGATAAAAGTGATGAGGTTAACTAGCACAGAAAGCGGAAAACCATGTACGACGACAACACCAGAGCAGAGGAAAGCAGCAAGCCAGGACAACATGAGAAAGCTACACCAGACAGACGACAATAGAAAGATAGTCAAACAATAGAAGGTTACACCAGACAGACGACAATAGAAGAAGATTGTCCCACAAATCGAAGGTGTACCCAGCAAAAACCACGGAGTAAAATCGTAGACTACAGGAATAAAAGCGAAGATATCGGCAAAGACGACAACGAACAGCAGGAGCAAGCCAGAAAAACATGAGAAAGCTACACCACCAGACAAGACGACCGACCACAATAGAAGATAGTCCCACAAATCGAAGGTGGTGTACCAGCCAGCAGCAGCAGGAATCGTGTGAATACAACATGGAGGAGCTCTCTGTCAGACGTCAGAAATAAAAGAGGCGCTGACATTGACAGTGACCACGACCTCATCATAGGTGAAATTAAAATCAAATTGAAAGGCAAAAGAACAACCACCAGACACAGAAACACCGGAAACAACTATACGCCTACAACAACTCCAAAACAACACAACCAGAAACACCCTAGCCACGGCAATACGCGAAAAGATACCACCAACAAACCAACACCACACGTGAGAGGAAATTACATCAACATACCACCAAGTTCCGGAAGATACTCTGAGAGTAGTCCAAAACAGAGAAAAATGAACCTAATTTCTCAATGAGTGGAACATAAGATGCAGCTGAAACACAACAATATCACAAGAGAGCAGTATAAACAACTACCAAAACAAGTGAACAAAGCTGCAAGAAGAGACAAAAGAAACTTCCTACAAGATCTCTGGCGAAAACAGTAGAGGAAGCAGCAAGAACCACAACCAAATAAGAAACCTACACCAGACAATAGATAGTCTAACAAATCGAAGGAGTACCAGACACCAATCATGCAGTCAAAACTAGAAGACCTGGAGAGACTTGCTCGCAATGTTGCACTTGAAATTATCATCAGGAACACACAAAGGCCATGACAATCAACAACACCAGTACAGAAAAAAATCATACTTCAAGGCCAAGCAATCCAATATGTCGATAGCTTCTGCAATCTAGGCAGCACTGTAACAATGAATTCTGGTGCAGAAACTGACGTAATCAATAGGCTAAATAAAGAGAGAGAGCAGCATTTGGACGGCTCCAAGTTGTATTGAGAATCACACATATATCCATGAAAACCAAGCTTCTAATATTCGAAGCATGTATATAATCGATTCTACTATACGGCAGTGAAACCTGGCTCTTGTATAAAACACCATCACGTAAATACTAAAGATTCATAAACAAATGCCTCAAGATCATGTGAACGATATTCTGACCCAACACCATATGTAACATACAATTATGAAACTTAACAAACCAGGAAACCCATACAAAAGCAGATTATACCGCGCCGTTTGCACTAGCTTTCAAATGTCAATTACATAGCCCAAACGTTAAATAAATCCTCATAAAGAAGGTTAACCCGGCAAAGAGCTCTGGTGCAAACGCGTTTAAGAACAAATCTCCATAGCATAACCAAGAGGTCGACAAAAAACAGCTGGCAACGAACAATAACCCAAGAACTAAGACAAAACCACCTTACATCGATCTGTTCATCAACACTACCTTCAGTTTTTGGATGTTGCATTTATAACAAAGTTTTTATAATTTTTTTACAAAAATTTTATAAAAGTCGTCATATCTCCTAAACGAGAAGAGATAGAGCAAAACCGCAAATAATGTAAAACAATTATAATAAAAAAAGCAAACAGCTTAGCAAAAAAAATTTTAAAGAATTGCAAAATAAACATTTTTTTAAAAAAATTTTTTATAAAAATCGTCATATCTCCTAAACGAGAAGAGATAGAGCAAAAATACAAAGAAATTGAATAGAAAATAAACCAGTTTTCTTTAGAAAGGATCTAACCATCCCGCAAAAAATTTTTTAAAAAAAGTGAAAAATAAAATTTTTTATAAAAAATGGTTTTTATAAAAGTCGTCATATCTTCTTAACGAGAAGAGATAGACCAGAAACACATTAAATGAAAAACATTTCTTATAAAAAAACTAACAACATTGCACAAAAAAATTTTTAAAAAATTGGAAAATAAATTTTTTTTAAAAAATTTTTTATAAAAGTCGTCATATCTCCTAAACGCGAAGAGATAGAGCGAAAATACAAAGAAATTGAATAGAAAATAAACCAATCTTATCTAAAAAAGATCTAACCATCCCCCAAAAAAAATTTTAAAAAAAGTGAAAAATAGAAAAGTTGAAAAAAATTCATAAAAAAATTGATTTCTTATATCGCCATCTGTTGGTGTGAACGTGATTTACTACTGTAAAACTAATCTCTTGATGTGAACCTGATTTATTACAGGAAAACTGATCTATTGATGTGAACTACCTTGTGAACTGTTTGTTGGATGTTGCATTTATATCAAAGTTTTTTAGAAAAAGCGAATGCGAAGTATAAGCAACGAAACCAACAATTGGTCATTTTTCGATTTACAAATCCATCTGGGTAATCATTTTTCGATTTATTGATCTCTCTAGATACCAAAAAACACTTTTCATTCACTGCTACCTTTATATCGACGAATAGTTGCTTGTTCTTTGGGGGGCAGCGTAGATCAGTAGATAGTGTGCCAGACTGCCAGTCGAAGGATGCCAGGTTCGAATCCTGGTGGAGGAAAAGTCTTTCAAAGTAGTTTTCGAATAATTATTAGAAATTGCATACATCATAATATGCATGGTAGGAAATAGCGCCTCCACAGTGGAAAAATGGCAACACAAAATTAGCAATAACTGAAATTTCAGGAAATATAATTAGACATCAGGCACAGGAAATAGAATTAGACATCAGGCACAGGAAATAGAATTAGACATATCAGGCACAGGAAATAGAATTAGACATCAGGCACAGGAAATAGAATTAGACATATCAGGCACAGGAAATAGAATTAGACGGACAACAGCAGAGTAGAGGAAAGTAGCAAGCGACAATAGAAGACGACAATAGAAGAAGACGGACCAACAAATAGAAGGTGTACCAGCAGGAACCAACTGGAATAAAAGCGAACATGGTTCCTGCTGGTACAATAGAAGACTGCAATAGAAGAAGATAGGCCAACAAATAGAAGGTGGTGTACCAGCAGGAACCAAGATCGTAGACTACAGGAATAAAAGCGAAGATGGTTCCTGCTGGTAACCAAGAAGTGGACGCGCATTGCGCAAAGGAATTAGACAGACAACACCAGAGCATAGGAAAGTAGCAAGCGAAAATAGAAGAAGATAGGCCAACAAACAGAAGATGTACCAGCAGGAACTAAGATCGTAGACAACAGGAAAAAAAACGAAGATGGTTCCTGCTGGTAACCCAGGAAGTAAAATCGTAGACTACAGGGATAAAAGTGATGAGGTTAACTAGCACAGAAAGCGGAAAACCATGTACGACGACAACACCAGAGCAGAGGAAAGCAGCAAGCCAGGACAACATGAGAAAGCTACACCAGACAGACGACAATAGAAAGATAGTCAAACAATAGAAGGTTACACCAGACAGACGACAATAGAAGAAGATTGTCCCACAAATCGAAGGTGTACCCAGCAAAAACCACGGAGTAAAATCGTAGACTACAGGAATAAAAGCGAAGATATCGGCAAAGACGACAACGAACAGCAGGAGCAAGCCAGAAAAACATGAGAAAGCTACACCACCAGACAAGACGACCGACCACAATAGAAGATAGTCCCACAAATCGAAGGTGGTGTACCAGCCAGCAGCAGCAGGAATCGTGTGAATACAACATGGAGGAGCTCTCTGTCAGACGTCAGAAATAAAAGAGGCGCTGACATTGACAGTGACCACGACCTCATCATAGGTGAAATTAAAATCAAATTGAAAGGCAAAAGAACAACCACCAGACACAGAAACACCGGAAACAACTATACGCCTACAACAACTCCAAAACAACACAACCAGAAACACCCTAGCCACGGCAATACGCGAAAAGATACCACCAACAAACCAACACCACACGTGAGAGGAAATTACATCAACATACCACCAAGTTCCGGAAGATACTCTGAGAGTAGTCCAAAACAGAGAAAAATGAACCTAATTTCTCAATGAGTGGAACATAAGATGCAGCTGAAACACAACAATATCACAAGAGAGCAGTATAAACAACTACCAAAACAAGTGAACAAAGCTGCAAGAAGAGACAAAAGAAACTTCCTACAAGATCTCTGGCGAAAACAGTAGAGGAAGCAGCAAGAACCACAACCAAATAAGAAACCTACACCAGACAATAGATAGTCTAACAAATCGAAGGAGTACCAGACACCAATCATGCAGTCAAAACTAGAAGACCTGGAGAGACTTGCTCGCAATGTTGCACTTGAAATTATCATCAGGAACACACAAAGGCCATGACAATCAACAACACCAGTACAGAAAAAAATCATACTTCAAGGCCAAGCAATCCAATATGTCGATAGCTTCTGCAATCTAGGCAGCACTGTAACAATGAATTCTGGTGCAGAAACTGACGTAATCAATAGGCTAAATAAAGAGAGAGAGCAGCATTTGGACGGCTCCAAGTTGTATTGAGAATCACACATATATCCATGAAAACCAAGCTTCTAATATTCGAAGCATGTATATAATCGATTCTACTATACGGCAGTGAAACCTGGCTCTTGTATAAAACACCATCACGTAAATACTAAAGATTCATAAACAAATGCCTCAAGATCATGTGAACGATATTCTGACCCAACACCATATGTAACATACAATTATGAAACTTAACAAACCAGGAAACCCATACAAAAGCAGATTATACCGCGCCGTTTGCACTAGCTTTCAAATGTCAATTACATAGCCCAAACGTTAAATAAATCCTCATAAAGAAGGTTAACCCGGCAAAGAGCTCTGGTGCAAACGCGTTTAAGAACAAATCTCCATAGCATAACCAAGAGGTCGACAAAAAACAGCTGGCAACGAACAATAACCCAAGAACTAAGACAAAACCACCTTACATCGATCTGTTCATCAACACTACCTTCAGTTTTTGGATGTTGCATTTATAACAAAGTTTTTATAATTTTTTTACAAAAATTTTATAAAAGTCGTCATATCTCCTAAACGAGAAGAGATAGAGCAAAACCGCAAATAATGTAAAACAATTATAATAAAAAAAGCAAACAGCTTAGCAAAAAAAATTTTAAAGAATTGCAAAATAAACATTTTTTTAAAAAAATTTTTTATAAAAATCGTCATATCTCCTAAACGAGAAGAGATAGAGCAAAAATACAAAGAAATTGAATAGAAAATAAACCAGTTTTCTTTAGAAAGGATCTAACCATCCCGCAAAAAATTTTTTAAAAAAAGTGAAAAATAAAATTTTTTATAAAAAATGGTTTTTATAAAAGTCGTCATATCTTCTTAACGAGAAGAGATAGACCAGAAACACATTAAATGAAAAACATTTCTTATAAAAAAACTAACAACATTGCACAAAAAAATTTTTAAAAAATTGGAAAATAAATTTTTTTTAAAAAATTTTTTATAAAAGTCGTCATATCTCCTAAACGCGAAGAGATAGAGCGAAAATACAAAGAAATTGAATAGAAAATAAACCAATCTTATCTAAAAAAGATCTAACCATCCCCCAAAAAAAATTTTAAAAAAAGTGAAAAATAGAAAAGTTGAAAAAAAATTCATAAAAAAATTGATTTCTTATATCGCCATCTGTTGGTGTGAACGTGATTTACTACTGTAAAACTAATCTCTTGATGTGAACCTGATTTATTACAGGAAAACTGATCTATTGATGTGAACTACCTTGTGAACTGTTTGTTGGATGTTGCATTTATATCAAAGTTTTTTAGAAAAAGCGAATGCGAAGTATAAGCAACGAAACCAACAATTGGTCATTTTTCGATTTACAAATCCATCTGGGTAATCATTTTTCGATTTATTGATCTCTCTAGATACCAAAAAACACTTTTCATTCACTGCTACCTTTATATCGACGAATAGTTGCTTGTTCTTTGGGGGGCAGCGTAGATCAGTAGATAGTGTGCCAGACTGCCAGTCGAAGGATGCCAGGTTCGAATCCTGGTGGAGGAAAAGTCTTTCAAAGTAGTTTTCGAATAATTATTAGAAATTGCATACATCATAATATGCATGGTAGGAAATAGCGCCTCCACAGTGGAAAAATGGCAACACAAAATTAGCAATAACTGAAATTTCAGGAAATATAATTAGACATCAGGCACAGGAAATAGAATTAGACATCAGGCACAGGAAATAGAATTAGACATATCAGGCACAGGAAATAGAATTAGACATCAGGCACAGGAAATAGAATTAGACATATCAGGCACAGGAAATAGAATTAGACGGACAACAGCAGAGTAGAGGAAAGTAGCAAGCGACAATAGAAGACGACAATAGAAGAAGACGGACCAACAAATAGAAGGTGTACCAGCAGGAACCAACTGGAATAAAAGCGAACATGGTTCCTGCTGGTACAATAGAAGACTGCAATAGAAGAAGATAGGCCAACAAATAGAAGGTGGTGTACCAGCAGGAACCAAGATCGTAGACTACAGGAATAAAAGCGAAGATGGTTCCTGCTGGTAACCAAGAAGTGGACGCGCATTGCGCAAAGGAATTAGACAGACAACACCAGAGCATAGGAAAGTAGCAAGCGAAAATAGAAGAAGATAGGCCAACAAACAGAAGATGTACCAGCAGGAACTAAGATCGTAGACAACAGGAAAAAAAACGAAGATGGTTCCTGCTGGTAACCCAGGAAGTAAAATCGTAGACTACAGGGATAAAAGTGATGAGGTTAACTAGCACAGAAAGCGGAAAACCATGTACGACGACAACACCAGAGCAGAGGAAAGCAGCAAGCCAGGACAACATGAGAAAGCTACACCAGACAGACGACAATAGAAAGATAGTCAAACAATAGAAGGTTACACCAGACAGACGACAATAGAAGAAGATTGTCCCACAAATCGAAGGTGTACCCAGCAAAAACCACGGAGTAAAATCGTAGACTACAGGAATAAAAGCGAAGATATCGGCAAAGACGACAACGAACAGCAGGAGCAAGCCAGAAAAACATGAGAAAGCTACACCACCAGACAAGACGACCGACCACAATAGAAGATAGTCCCACAAATCGAAGGTGGTGTACCAGCCAGCAGCAGCAGGAATCGTGTGAATACAACATGGAGGAGCTCTCTGTCAGACGTCAGAAATAAAAGAGGCGCTGACATTGACAGTGACCACGACCTCATCATAGGTGAAATTAAAATCAAATTGAAAGGCAAAAGAACAACCACCAGACACAGAAACACCGGAAACAACTATACGCCTACAACAACTCCAAAACAACACAACCAGAAACACCCTAGCCACGGCAATACGCGAAAAGATACCACCAACAAACCAACACCACACGTGAGAGGAAATTACATCAACATACCACCAAGTTCCGGAAGATACTCTGAGAGTAGTCCAAAACAGAGAAAAATGAACCTAATTTCTCAATGAGTGGAACATAAGATGCAGCTGAAACACAACAATATCACAAGAGAGCAGTATAAACAACTACCAAAACAAGTGAACAAAGCTGCAAGAAGAGACAAAAGAAACTTCCTACAAGATCTCTGGCGAAAACAGTAGAGGAAGCAGCAAGAACCACAACCAAATAAGAAACCTACACCAGACAATAGATAGTCTAACAAATCGAAGGAGTACCAGACACCAATCATGCAGTCAAAACTAGAAGACCTGGAGAGACTTGCTCGCAATGTTGCACTTGAAATTATCATCAGGAACACACAAAGGCCATGACAATCAACAACACCAGTACAGAAAAAAATCATACTTCAAGGCCAAGCAATCCAATATGTCGATAGCTTCTGCAATCTAGGCAGCACTGTAACAATGAATTCTGGTGCAGAAACTGACGTAATCAATAGGCTAAATAAAGAGAGAGAGCAGCATTTGGACGGCTCCAAGTTGTATTGAGAATCACACATATATCCATGAAAACCAAGCTTCTAATATTCGAAGCATGTATATAATCGATTCTACTATACGGCAGTGAAACCTGGCTCTTGTATAAAACACCATCACGTAAATACTAAAGATTCATAAACAAATGCCTCAAGATCATGTGAACGATATTCTGACCCAACACCATATGTAACATACAATTATGAAACTTAACAAACCAGGAAACCCATACAAAAGCAGATTATACCGCGCCGTTTGCACTAGCTTTCAAATGTCAATTACATAGCCCAAACGTTAAATAAATCCTCATAAAGAAGGTTAACCCGGCAAAGAGCTCTGGTGCAAACGCGTTTAAGAACAAATCTCCATAGCATAACCAAGAGGTCGACAAAAAACAGCTGGCAACGAACAATAACCCAAGAACTAAGACAAAACCACCTTACATCGATCTGTTCATCAACACTACCTTCAGTTTTTGGATGTTGCATTTATAACAAAGTTTTTATAATTTTTTTACAAAAATTTTATAAAAGTCGTCATATCTCCTAAACGAGAAGAGATAGAGCAAAACCGCAAATAATGTAAAACAATTATAATAAAAAAAGCAAACAGCTTAGCAAAAAAAATTTTAAAGAATTGCAAAATAAACATTTTTTTAAAAAAATTTTTTATAAAAATCGTCATATCTCCTAAACGAGAAGAGATAGAGCAAAAATACAAAGAAATTGAATAGAAAATAAACCAGTTTTCTTTAGAAAGGATCTAACCATCCCGCAAAAAATTTTTTAAAAAAAGTGAAAAATAAAATTTTTTATAAAAAATGGTTTTTATAAAAGTCGTCATATCTTCTTAACGAGAAGAGATAGACCAGAAACACATTAAATGAAAAACATTTCTTATAAAAAAACTAACAACATTGCACAAAAAAATTTTTAAAAAATTGGAAAATAAATTTTTTTTAAAAAATTTTTTATAAAAGTCGTCATATCTCCTAAACGCGAAGAGATAGAGCGAAAATACAAAGAAATTGAATAGAAAATAAACCAATCTTATCTAAAAAAGATCTAACCATCCCCCAAAAAAAATTTTAAAAAAAGTGAAAAATAGAAAAGTTGAAAAAAATTCATAAAAAAATTGATTTCTTATATCGCCATCTGTTGGTGTGAACGTGATTTACTACTGTAAAACTAATCTCTTGATGTGAACCTGATTTATTACAGGAAAACTGATCTATTGATGTGAACTACCTTGTGAACTGTTTGTTGGATGTTGCATTTATATCAAAGTTTTTTAGAAAAAGCGAATGCGAAGTATAAGCAACGAAACCAACAATTGGTCATTTTTCGATTTACAAATCCATCTGGGTAATCATTTTTCGATTTATTGATCTCTCTAGATACCAAAAAACACTTTTCATTCACTGCTACCTTTATATCGACGAATAGTTGCTTGTTCTTTGGGGGGCAGCGTAGATCAGTAGATAGTGTGCCAGACTGCCAGTCGAAGGATGCCAGGTTCGAATCCTGGTGGAGGAAAAGTCTTTCAAAGTAGTTTTCGAATAATTATTAGAAATTGCATACATCATAATATGCATGGTAGGAAATAGCGCCTCCACAGTGGAAAAATGGCAACACAAAATTAGCAATAACTGAAATTTCAGGAAATATAATTAGACATCAGGCACAGGAAATAGAATTAGACATCAGGCACAGGAAATAGAATTAGACATATCAGGCACAGGAAATAGAATTAGACATCAGGCACAGGAAATAGAATTAGACATATCAGGCACAGGAAATAGAATTAGACGGACAACAGCAGAGTAGAGGAAAGTAGCAAGCGACAATAGAAGACGACAATAGAAGAAGACGGACCAACAAATAGAAGGTGTACCAGCAGGAACCAACTGGAATAAAAGCGAACATGGTTCCTGCTGGTACAATAGAAGACTGCAATAGAAGAAGATAGGCCAACAAATAGAAGGTGGTGTACCAGCAGGAACCAAGATCGTAGACTACAGGAATAAAAGCGAAGATGG
Organism: Musca autumnalis; assembly: GCF_047663935.1. NCBI lineage: Eukaryota > Metazoa > Arthropoda > Insecta > Diptera > Muscidae > Musca > Musca autumnalis. The sequence goes on along the minus strand of NW_027411755.1, from coordinate 1,575 downwards.
TTCCTGCTGGTAACCAAGAAGTGGACGCGCATTGCGCAAAGGAATTAGACAGACAACACCAGAGCATAGGAAAGTAGCAAGCGAAAATAGAAGAAGATAGGCCAACAAACAGAAGATGTACCAGCAGGAACTAAGATCGTAGACAACAGGAAAAAAAACGAAGATGGTTCCTGCTGGTAACCCAGGAAGTAAAATCGTAGACTACAGGGATAAAAGTGATGAGGTTAACTAGCACAGAAAGCGGAAAACCATGTACGACGACAACACCAGAGCAGAGGAAAGCAGCAAGCCAGGACAACATGAGAAAGCTACACCAGACAGACGACAATAGAAAGATAGTCAAACAATAGAAGGTTACACCAGACAGACGACAATAGAAGAAGATTGTCCCACAAATCGAAGGTGTACCCAGCAAAAACCACGGAGTAAAATCGTAGACTACAGGAATAAAAGCGAAGATATCGGCAAAGACGACAACGAACAGCAGGAGCAAGCCAGAAAAACATGAGAAAGCTACACCACCAGACAAGACGACCGACCACAATAGAAGATAGTCCCACAAATCGAAGGTGGTGTACCAGCCAGCAGCAGCAGGAATCGTGTGAATACAACATGGAGGAGCTCTCTGTCAGACGTCAGAAATAAAAGAGGCGCTGACATTGACAGTGACCACGACCTCATCATAGGTGAAATTAAAATCAAATTGAAAGGCAAAAGAACAACCACCAGACACAGAAACACCGGAAACAACTATACGCCTACAACAACTCCAAAACAACACAACCAGAAACACCCTAGCCACGGCAATACGCGAAAAGATACCACCAACAAACCAACACCACACGTGAGAGGAAATTACATCAACATACCACCAAGTTCCGGAAGATACTCTGAGAGTAGTCCAAAACAGAGAAAAATGAACCTAATTTCTCAATGAGTGGAACATAAGATGCAGCTGAAACACAACAATATCACAAGAGAGCAGTATAAACAACTACCAAAACAAGTGAACAAAGCTGCAAGAAGAGACAAAAGAAACTTCCTACAAGATCTCTGGCGAAAACAGTAGAGGAAGCAGCAAGAACCACAACCAAATAAGAAACCTACACCAGACAATAGATAGTCTAACAAATCGAAGGAGTACCAGACACCAATCATGCAGTCAAAACTAGAAGACCTGGAGAGACTTGCTCGCAATGTTGCACTTGAAATTATCATCAGGAACACACAAAGGCCATGACAATCAACAACACCAGTACAGAAAAAAATCATACTTCAAGGCCAAGCAATCCAATATGTCGATAGCTTCTGCAATCTAGGCAGCACTGTAACAATGAATTCTGGTGCAGAAACTGACGTAATCAATAGGCTAAATAAAGAGAGAGAGCAGCATTTGGACGGCTCCAAGTTGTATTGAGAATCACACATATATCCATGAAAACCAAGCTTCTAATATTCGAAGCATGTATATAATCGATTCTACTATACGGCAGTGAAACCTGGCTCTTGTATAAAACACCATCACGTAAATACTAAAGATTCATAAACAAATGCCTCAAGATCATGTGAACGATA